>NW_025953250.1:0-2791370 GCF_022496945.1 Annulohypoxylon maeteangense | reverse complement strand
GACCTGACCTGGGAGAGGAGATCAGGTCAGGATTTATTAGTAATCAACATGCTGACTTACTTACTTTCAACTGATCTTCGAACTATTCATTCAACCGAATTTCGAACCGACTTTCGAACTGATCTAAGGACTGAATTTAGGATTGACTTACTAGTAGACAATTGAACTGATTTGCTGACTAATTTACTGACTGTTCTACTGATCGAACAACTGATCCAGTCCCTAGACTGATCCGACTAATCGTTGAACTGGTTCTTGAACTGATCGAATAACTAATTGAAGGACTGGTTTACTAATCGATCTACTTACTGTTGAACTGATCTAGAAACTGGATCGGGGACAGGATCAGGGACTTATCTGACTTATCGTCGAGCCAGACTTGCTGACTAATTTACTGATTGCTGAACTGACTTTGGAACTGATCAAACAACTGATCTAGTCCCTGGTCCAGGGACTGAATTACTGACTGTTGAACTACTATAGGGACTGATCTGACTAATCGTTGAACTTACCTTTGAACTAATCAAACAACTGATCCAGGGACTGGATTCAGGACTGATTGACTGACTATTGAACTGACTATTGAACTGACTTTTGAACTGACTTTTGAACTGATCGATGAACTGACCTGAATCAACTGGCGAAAATTAGGTCCTGATACGCATGGGCCACCTAAATAGGCGCTAGTCAAACCTTAAATTCATTTGCTCACCTGATTGGGTGCATCTCTCTCATGTTCGATTACTCATCTTTCGATTCGACCTTTTTTTCAACTGACTATTCAATTAACTGTTCAACTAACTGTTCCACTGACTGCTAAACTAGCTGTTGAACTAATCTAAGGTCTGACTGTTGAACCGATTATTGAATTGACTGTTGAACTGCCTATTCAACTGATTATGTAATTAATTTCGAACTAATCGTTGAACTTTAAATCCACTTACTGGCCTGATTGGATGCATCCCTTAGCTTTTAACGTTTTGATTGGGTGCACTCTCTAGTATAGTGGGTCTTTCCCAAACTGATTATGTAATATTTCGACGCATTGGCCACTCTTTCAGGTTCAGGTTCGAATCCTTTCGCACTTCGCATGAAGATCGAAAGGTGGTCAGTGCTTTATTACGTAATTAAGCTTTAAACTTAAATAACTTTCAAATTAATAAAGTTATAAATTAAAAAAAAACTGTTTTATATAATTTAAATTTTTCTTTAATTTATAAAATTTAAAACTAAATATTTTTAAAAAATCGACCTTTTTCGGTAAGTCCGAATATCCGGCTTAGTGGGCTAACGTAATGATATATGGGTCGAAAAATTACGTAATTTCGATATTTTTAATGTTTATAATTTAATAACTTTACCACCTTTTATATAAATAATATAAACACTATATATTTAAAATTAGTAAATTTTACTGCATTTTTAACATATAATTGCGTCATATAAGATATATGCTTTTTCATAAACTGATAAGATTCGAAGATTAGCCCGATTGGGAACTCCGGAAACTCCGACAAGTGTTGATTTTTCCCTACGTTTCGTTGCGACACAATAACCCTCGGAGCTCGGGCATATCCACCTTTAGCTGACATAATCAGGGAGCTCTTCCCGGGGGCAATCAGGTGACCTTAAACAGTATTACTTAATTGCCTTGTCACACTGATTCAGTCCCTGGTCCAGGGACTGAATTCCTGACTATTGAACTAATCTAGGGACTGATCTGAGTAATCGTTGAAATGACTATTGAACTGACTTTTAAACTGATCCAGGGACTGGATCAGGGACCGATATACAAACTGATCTAAGAACTGATTTGACTAATCGTTGAACTGACTGTTCAACTGATCCAGGGACTAGATCAGGGACTTATTTACGAACTGATCTACTGACTGTTGAACCTTCCTTTCAACCTACGTTTGAACTGATCTAAGGATTGGATCAAGTTCGAAGAACCTGTTCATCGCAAGGAAACTTTCCCATTCCTTCGGGCGGATATTACCTTTTGTTTTTACCTGACCTCCTTTTACTTTCAAACCTGTTATTCCCTTTAAACCCCCATATATCGCCTTCTGCGAAGAAATTCTTTTTGACCTTTTTTTAAACCTCCTTTTACGAAACTTTTTAATGTTTATTACCTAAGTGCCTATGTGTAAAATGTCTTTCGAAAGGATTAAAAAAATTAATTAAATATATAATAAATGTTTAATCTTTTTTTCGTGACTGAAAAAGATTTCGACAACACTTAATTAAGAACCATTGCTATTTCTCGATGATCTACCATCGGCCAAAAAACTTTTAGGAACGGCTTTTAACCCGTTCATCGTATCCTTCGATGATTTAAGGTGTAGCTCCTCCTGACTTTCGTTATGTCTCGAGCGGCCCTCTTTTGATGATCCCCATATGCTGCTTCTTTTGACAGTGATGTCTGTTGTACAGACGATTGTGTTATTCATCTTCAATTGCTCCTCACGATGACTGTCCTGAGCCTCTTCATCCTGGGCGAATGTGGTCAAGTCGAATCCACCAGTATATCCGCGGCTGCCTTGATTGCCTTTCCCGTACCTACCACCAAATTTCCCCACACCCGAGCTGCCAATCGTTTTCGGCATGTTGTCTGACTGGGCAATTCCTGCTGTTGAACTCCACATACCGAGCCCTTGGGCGGCGATTCGATATAGCGGCCGCAGTGTTGCTAAACTGCCTGCTGTGATCGCCAGGCCTTGCTCTGTCGTTGACCAGACGGCGATGTAGACGGTCGCCCCTTTTCCCCATGTCAGTATCCATTAATAGGAAAAAGTGAAACTGCGTACTTACATAAAAAATCCGGATCCTTAAAGTCCTTGATATAAGCTAGACGAACGACGACAGCAGAACTAGCTCTATAGTCATGACATTATTAACTTGTACCCTCAATATGTAACCGCCATACTTACACGCAGCCCATGCTTAAAATAGGAATCAAAGCGATTTTGGTTCTCTTATCCATCTGAAGCCCCCAGATCAAAACTATTGGTAGAGTAGCAAAGGTGAAGTCGCATATTACGTTGAAGGCGCTATAGAGGTACGTAAGAGCTGCAATAATATTCACGTCGATGCAGGTTCCTTGGGTGGTACCGCCAAACCTGAGCCAGAAGTACGGGATTGGGTTGCACTGTAAAAGGGTGACAAAAAAGAAGACGAGGCCGGTGACGACTGTAAGCAGGAGGTTGACGTAGATGATATAGTGGTGAATTCGCTGAACGGCGATTCGTAGGAGGAAAAGACCGATCGAGATCTTAGAAGCAATCATGGTAAGGCAATACCATATATAACAGAGCCACCAGTACTTCACACTGTTTAGTTAAAGTGTCCAATATTACTCGTAGGAGGTGTGTGATTGCTCATACCATCATGGCCTTCTCGATGTCCGGGGTTTCCAGATCCGCAAAATGACGCCCTGTCCCATAATGTATACCAGTAATCGCACAAGTGCAGAACAAGATGAACGAGACCTGTTCCGTTTAGAATCAAACCCCCTTTTAATCTTAGGTAGCTAGGGAAACGTACCGTTGCTGCCATCATCGTCCAGTCATCGGCTCCAAAGGCCTTGACTATGCCTAATCGTGTGTAGCATCTGAGAGAGATAGCTATCACTGCTGTCGTTAACAGAGCGACGCACACTCGCATCAACTCCGGGCCTCGGTTCTCGACGGTGGCCATGCTGATACACCTTGGTATTACCCAGCCTTCGATTTATGGATGGACTAGGTGAGAGGAGGAATTAAAAGCCAGTGATAAAATGTGTATGGTGAACGCGACACTTATAAGAGCATGCAATCCATCGAAAAAAGTGCAATAGGAAAAACCCAGCAAAACAAGTGATCACATCCAGAATACCAAGCAATATAATAATAAATCTCGAAGACATGCTCCTGAGATTGAGATTAAGAGAGAGACTCAACTATTATGTTCAAGAAAGCCGGTCCGACAAAGTATGTCCCTGCTCGTTCGTGAATACTGCTACTCCACTGGGTTCCACTTGGGAAACCCCTGAATACAAAATACTCTAATGGTAGAACGACAGAAGATACAGATCTCCGGGTTGGCAAGATCTAGCGTGGTGCTAAGAAAGGGCCTGGCTTCATACCGCTTTCCTACACAACGGAACTCACGAAGAGAAACTTACGTAAGTAAGCCCATTCTCAAGCAAATAGGAATCTATTCGGATACTGAATGATATTGACGCTACGTTCTGGCGTTGTCTAAGGTTGTTCGAATAGTTCGATATAAGACAAGCTGGAGAAGTTGTCTGCAAGCCTCGTGGGTATCGTCAAACAGATGAAGAAATCCATCCATGGGATGCGGGTTTTAGGGCTATACTAGTTCATGTTCTAGTACTGGGAAAGACGTTAGTCCCGAGTGATCGGCACCCGGCACTTGGCGAGATCTGGTAAGGTATAAGATTCTTATGGCACACTAGTATTCTTCATTCTGGAGACTCGTGTCTGAGAGCGTGGGACTAGCGACTTCTACAAAATGTGTCGCTTGGGGTTTTCCCCGATTGGTAGTGAGGTGAGGCGTCGTAACGACAGCGTTCACCATACCCTGTCTAGTAAAATTGGTGGCGCTGCTTTCGGATGAGACTTACCTATTGAAGCTACCATGAGAGCCCAGACCTCCCTTTCGGTAATTCGTTGCCCTAGATATCTGGGTCGACTTTCAGAGATCGACGAATGTCAGGCAGTTAGGCAGTTAGCTTCACTAAGCTTCACCAGAAATCGGTTCGGTGGGTCGAACTTTGCATGGTTCATCACATCATGCGTGTCGTGCTTTGACCCGGCTGTCCGGGTAGACAAGTCCAAGGCTGGCCAAGCTCTCGAATGTCGAAAATGTTGTACGTAAGTAAATCTTTTTTTCCTTTTCCTGACGAAGCACAACAAGCGACGCTAAATCTGCATCAAGCCACAAACCCGTGTTGACATCCAATCGAGGATAAGAGAAGCATTAGCACATACATATGTACATGCTTACATGCGAGGTGGCTGGATGGGTAGTGCATTAATTGCATGACTCGGGATTGAACCCAAGTGGCTCTATAGAATAATTAGAGAACAGGATACATTGGTACCCCAGAGTCATGTATGAAATAAATAAGAACTTATCGTTGCGCCAGGCAGATAGTCAGGGGGATCAACTTGTGTCTACTCTGGTCTGACTATCCTGATCTTATCGATCCCTTTTTCAACCAGCTGATGACATAGCTGGCGAGTGAGCTTGCACCTGTGCGCTATAACTAACAAAGATTGATCTATCTGTACATATTAATGTACCTATGTACAGTACCTACTTCCTAGGAACATTGAAGATCTCGATGATTAACCCCACCGCGACGGTCCCATAAAATGGTGCACTATTATGTACCTGTGTAGATACCTTAAAGTTTACGAAACGTTATTATGTCGGAAGTAATCCCCCACCAAATTTCTTATCTAAAATTTCCTACTTACTTATGTACAAAGGGCGTATTTAAAACCTTTTGCTACAGGTAAATATAAATATAAGTACCTGGTGACAAAGTAGGTTGCAGCTGTGATTTGCCTTGACGCCAGCTGGCACTGATCCACTTATGGCATTTCGATTCGGTTCCTCGCGCATGAATCAAAACGGTGCTTATTGCATAGAATCAATTGATTAAATTCGATTAATTAGGTGGACTTACTTAGAACAGGAAGTGAGCTCCTAAATCTCTAAATTTATATTGTAGTTATTAAAGGGAGGGATTGATCCTTAGAATCTGATTAGTTTCGGCTAAACCAAGGAGACATTAGCCAATCTGAACCTTACCTGCAGCGGCGTCTCTCGCTCTCGTTTCTTAATACTAAACCCACTAATAGTCTCTAATAACTACTTCTACTTACACTACTCGCCCGACTTAATAATATCAGCAGCTCTCTCAGCAACCGCGTAAACAGAACTCTGGATATTTCCTCTTGGAATCAGCGGGAAGACGCTAGCATCAACGATTCTTAGACCGTCTACCCCATACACTCTCAATTTCGAGTCCACCACACCGCCAGACTCTCGAGGTAACATGGCTGCAGTTCCACAAACATGGTAATGGGGGGTGTACCCATTCTTAACTGCCTCTTTAGCCTGGCTCAACGTCTCAACTCTTTGTCCGTCATTGTGCAGACGTCGCCCTCCTTCCTTAAAGAGTTCCCGCAGTGGTGAGGTATCGCGTATCTTCTCGAGAAGCAATACGTGCCGCGCATGCAATTCCAAATCGAGCGGATTTGACATGGCACGTGGGTCTACAATGGGTGACGAACGCGGGTCTGCTGATTGTATATGAACCGACCCGCGACTGAATGGGTGGTTCAAAACGGCTACAATGGACGCGTAGAAGCCATCGGCGCCTAAGCCGAAGATCTGTGAAGGGGAATCCCCAGGGAAAGGGTTGAGTTGGAACGGCGCGAGCGTAAACTGCGCCGAGCAGTCACCGGGAGTACAAATTTGCTCACGGAGGGCCTTGGGCTCGACCTCTGTCTGGCCAAGCTCCGAAAGAAGCTGGTCGACAGATACGGGTACAAGATCTTGATCCTGGAGCGGGAAAAAAGCTGATGCAAGCGCGTTCACGGATAATGGTCCTGCTTTAGCCTGCTGATAAGCCTCTATAGCGGCTTCGACCACGCTTGGGTTGCGCATCTGATCGCCTGACGTCATCGGGTCAGCCACCTCCCAGGAAAAGGGTACAAAGCCGTGGTCCTGGAGGTTCTCGCCTATATTGGAGTTGTCCACCAGGCAATCAATCTTGTACTTTGCAAGTACGCTTTTATTACCAATTCCTGACAACTCCAGCAGCTGAGGCGATTTGACGGCGCCAGCAGCTAGAATGACTTCACGCGTGGCAGTGACCTGCCGCCTTTGGCCATTTTTCGTGCTGAACGTAACACCAGTAGCTCGAAGTTTATTAATTCCATCATTTCGTTGGGATAATAAAATCTTCTCGACGAACGCTTCCGTGACGACGCGAAGGTTTGGTCGTCGGGCTGTACTGTCGGAAAAGTATGTATTCCCAGCATGACTCCTCTCCCTAGTTGTTGGATGGATCGTAGCAGCGTTGTTGAAGGCTCCGGTGGCCGTGCCGGAGATAGGGTCGCCGTCGATGGGTTTGCATAGTGCCGACCAGGCTCGTGGCCAGGCCTGGGCAAAGGGAGGGTATCCTTCCTCGCTACCGTAAGAGATGTGGATGGGGCCATCCGTGCCTTGAGCAGCGTTCAAGTAATCTAGCATCAACTCCTTTTTGAGTTTCGATTGGGGTTCACTAAATGTGTGGAATTTGCGGAAATAGCTTTCCATAGTTTCCCACCCCCAGCCTGGATTCCCCAGCTTATCCCATGTGTCGAAGCCTGACCTAGACGGGTAGATAACCATACCAAGGTTGATACTCGAGCCCGAGTTGAGTTAGCAAGCAACTTGAAAGTGACGTTATGTAGGTCGTATACTTACGCCGAGGACCCACCTAGAGTTTTCCCTAGAGGTTGTGCTAGCCTGCGGTCGTTAAGCCCGACCTGCCAGCCGCTGTATGTTAGACATTAATTCTAAGACTGTGAGCCTGGGGATATTGTCTGTACCTGAGGCTCTGTAGTGATGCACCAATCATAGTCTGGGTCAAAATACAGAGCGGCCGCAAGGCCCTGGATAGAAATCTTCGGGTCGCCTACGCGGTTCGCGCCCGCCTCGAGGACCAGGACACGAACGTCCTTATTTTCGGTCAGCCTCGAAGCGATCACAAGTCCCGATGTCCCACCTCCAACAACAACGTAGTCATATTCCGCACTTAAATTAGCAGTTGAAGAGGTTTCAACGGCAGCCATAGTCTATAGACACAGAAAGCCTCGACAATAAGAAATCGCGGAGAAGGAGAGAGAACAGGGGCTGTCAGAGTAAGGAGACAGGATAACGGGTGGAGGGATGAGAAAAAAAGGCGATAAGTTGCGACGTTCTTCAAGCCGGAGTGATGCGTTTAACAAGAATCATAAAGCAGACCACCTGCGAAAACAAAAATTCCCCTACTCTCCTTTGCGATGTAAGATTCCTTCGGTCCGGATGGAGTTTTGCGATAACGTTGGGGACGACAGAAGTTGGACGAATCAGCCTCATGGTGGCATGATGATATGCGTCTATGCCGTAATGCAACACCCAACATGCATCCACACTAACCCCGAAATAATGCTACTACAGCAGTTATTTTATCTATGTACGATACAATCAGGATTGCATATCATGATTCATCTACCTTAGGTTGTCATTTATATGCTTCAAAATTGACGTTTTGTAAGTTAGGAGTCTTTATAAGTAAATGGTATTGAGACGGTTTTTGAAGTTATCTAGGTAGACGTTAAGAAAATATCCAAGAAAGTTTACTATATCAGTATTTCAGTAGGCGATTTATAAGGGGTTAGGATTAGCTGCAACAAGATGCTGGAACGATATCTCACCCTCGAGCCTCTCGATCCCTGAAAAGGGAGAAAAAAGAGCAGTCCAGAGATTCGAGGATAAAAGCACATTTAAGTCCCTTGTCCGACTCAACAGAAATGCGATTGTTTTTATCGTCTTACCTCATCGACAGGACTTTTTCACGATCCTTTATGTACCTAGTTACGCGTAAGTAAGTCCTCTTCAGGGCCTTTGGGGGAAATTTCCTTTTTCCTCAATTTTAATTCATCTTCAATTGCCGAAAATGGTGTATTATCATCCAGACAAGTCGGAAACTGGCGGTCCATTAGCCGTATCTACACTATTCGGCGTTATTGCTTTGCTCTCTTGCATTGTCCGGGCATACTCTGTACGGCAAAGGACCGAGAAATTTCACCTGCAAGAACCATATCTCTTGATTGCTCTAGTATGCAGATGTCTCTACGATTCCTACCAATGAATCATTTCTCACGAATATCTAAGTTGTTGACATTCACGTCTCTCGCCATTCAATAGGCTTGTAAATCATTTCCCTAGCTAGGAGACTACAACCTTAGATTAGTCGCGACTAACGCTGGAACAGGTGTAGTACAAGGCCGAACTGGCAGACATATAGAAGATGTGAAAATGTTGGATGCAGTCCTTACCCTCAAGGTAAGCAATATGATGTAGATCGGCTCACCTCTTCCCCTTTTTGTCCTATACTAAATTTTCTTTCCGTCAGCTTATTATCCCTTTCGAGGCCCTTTATGGCATCACTCTGATGTTCGCTAAATGGTCTATCTTACTATTTTATCAGCACGTATTCGGAGCCAACAGATCGTCGGTTCAGTGGTTCGCACGTGTAACGGTATGCGGCATTGGGTTATCTGCTTCCCCTTCTAGCCTATCACAGGAGCGATAATTTTCCAACCGAGCCAACTCAAAGCACTCGCTCTCGAAAACTTCCTAACCATCGCCACAAAGGAAGAAATACTGATATTCAATGTTGTAGACGGTCATCGTCTTTTTATGGATGATTTCGGTGGTTCTCGAGACATTTCTTCTCTGTCGACCTCTCCCGTACAACTGGGATACATCTATGGAGGGTAGTTGTGGCGATTGAAATACTGTATATGTTGTGGCCGGAGCGACAAACATGCTGACGGACTTGATGGTCATGCTGATGCCCGTGCCGATAATTTGGAAGCTAAACCTCCCAATATCTCAACGTATCGTACTCACGGCTACATTTAGCCTCGGTCTCTTGTCAGTAACTTCCGCCTTGTCAATGATCGTCAAGGAGATGACTGTAGGGGCCCACAGGAAAGAAGCCTAACAGTCCGCAGCATCACAGCAATGTCTATCATCCGCCTTAAGTCTCTCATGAATATCTCCTTTACCGACCCGACATGGACACTGCCATTGGAATTACTGTGGACCGTGCTTGAGCCCGAGTTAGCGATTCTCGTTGCGAATTTCCCATTCATGAGGCCATACCTTTCTAAAATACTCACAAAGGAATGGACACTGAGCCCATCGTCGTGGCGGAGCCGTAGTTACGGAAACGACAATTTTACACGGCTTCAGGCCGACACAGGAGTACCGCTACAGACCATTAGTGGCGGCAGCCGGAGCTGCAAACCCAAGAAATGGCGGGACGCCGGCGGGCGAAGGCCATCCAGAGAGAGGGTTGACTAAAGAATCAGACGTAGGCATTCAAGTACACACCATGTAGTCGATTAGCAGAGAGTAGGTTGTTCGAAGAACCTAAGCATCGGCCGGGGAAAATAGATCTTAGGTTCGTTACGAAATATGACGATGGTATGTACCTAAGTTAGTACCTAAGTTAGTACCTAAGTTAGTACCTAAGTCAGTACCTATCTAGACTAGAGTCTAATAGTAACTGAGCTAAACAACGATGTAAGATGATTTGGAATGTAAGATTCTATGTCCTATAAGTTATTCAATACCGGTAATTTGAACAGTCGCTTGGCTGTTCCGTGTTGAAAAGTAAAGGTACCTAGGTATCATCGTTTAGCTGTCAGGAACGGGTCCGGACTCCGGAAAAAGCTTCCTGAAAGTGCAAGGAATCGAATTTCATTAATCTACCTAGTACATACATACCCGCCTAAATACATATGTGATTATTAAAAAAACTTTATATTTCTCAAGCTTGCTTAGGTGCCCAGGTACCTAGCTTCTTCAATGTTCACAATGCTCGACAGTTCATCCTATATATACCACAAAATACATTCGGAACTCGGTACGGTGCTGTTACTTACCTACTCGGTAGGCAATGGGGTACGGTGAGGATGCCATGTCGGGCAAGGTATAAAAAAGGATGAGCGGTCGTGACTGTGGTCTATGGTAGTCATTCGGGAAATATCTCTCGACTTTAATTCGAACCTTTATTCAGAAAGAGGATATTTTACCTTCCCTTCGTCATTCTGGTGTAGCTCGAAACTTACGTCTTAATCGCTCAAAATTTTAGATAAATATTAGATGGCTGATCTAGATAAACCACTCCAATTTTCTATCACTGATCAGCTTCTGTTAATAGACCTCGTCTGTTGAGTTGCTGCGATAGGTACTATCCTCAATTTCCTGGTGATTTCTCTAGTTTACCATTCTTCCACATCCCCTTCATTACTTACCTACCTAGACATAAGATAGGGTAGTAGCGTACTCCTTGAATCCGCAGACTAGGCCGTCACGATCCCGTCTTTTCACCCCACCAGACAACGCAACACCATCCTTCCTTGGTTTCAACCTTGCGATGGCTTTTGCTACCTTCTTATAATCTCCAAGGAATCGATGGGCACGGACGTCTCTTCCCCGGACAACGCCGTGGCCCAGCGCTGCCGCCCAGACACCACCGAACTCAAGGGCATGGGCTTCAGTGCTGCAATCCGGTCCCAGTAGAACTGAGTAAATAGGTCCTGAGTAGGTCACAAGCTGAACTTGTCCGGACACAAGCACGAGTTTAGCTGGGAAAGTCCATTGAGCAGGCGTTCCCGCATGGTCGATCCTGATCGGGTGCCACGGCGTGATGACGAGGTCCCCGATCCTACACATGGAAACTTCGCGAATCTCTGTTTTCAGCACAGCTGCGACGATCCGGCTGCCGATGGGCGTGCGTACAGCTGAACCCCGTCGCAGCTTGCGGACGAGTGCTTGGTGGCCGTTGGCAAGCGTAACCTTGCTCGTACCAGTGAAGCAGGGACCACTCCGGGTGTTCAACCGCGACATATAAATATGAGGGGTGGTAGCCACACTGGGACAGGATTGCTTAGGTGGGGGGATGGTATCGAAGGATCGATCAAGGCGATCTCTGCATCTGATAAAAAAAGGATTCTGATTATACAATAACGGACCCGGGTCCTTAAAGGAATTGCATCTGGAAGCCCAAACGGTTAGAATATATGTCAACCCTAAGCGAGTCGGGAGGTACAAGGTTTTAGCCTAACAAGAAGACTTACAGTTGCTTCGCATGGGCATTCCAGAGGCTGAAGAAGTAATGACAACCCCATCGACGAAAGTAGTTTTCATCAGACAAAGCCAGAGATACCTGGCCAGATGGTAAGCTTCCCACGAGATCTTCCATCAGCGATCTGTTGTGTTTATCGTCGTAGAGCCTGGCTGGTATGTTCTCTAGCAACCGCTGGAAGTCTGGCGCATGGCGCTTCACATTAATATCCTTGCGAGTCTCGTATTCGCCGTCATTTCGAAGAGGGAAAAATGAGGAAATAAAGTCACATATCATCGATCTACTCCGGTGGTAGGCCATCTCGGACTCTGAAAGGATCGAATCTTCTAGCACATCCTTTATCCCGAAGCTGCACAATTCCGCGGCCCTCATCTGGGTGAACCTGAGCATGGCATTGATAGTAGTACCTGTAGTGGGATCAAAGACGGCTTTATAACCCTGACTGTCGATGTTCTCGAGGTATATATCTCTAGACTGGCCATATTGTAAATTTCCAAGGCGCACGGTGAGTTTCCTGTTGCCCCCCACGTCTTTGACCTGCTGGTCGACAGTTTTACCGGTCGTTGTTCTTAAACGAATATTATTTGGCATGGTTACTTGAAGCGAGCATTTTGTGGCGTACGTCGTCTGGAGATGGGCGGCCGCGTGAACGAACACTGTTCCCTGGATCAGATTAGCTAGATATATGGTATCAGGTGAGCGAACGTGGTCCTCATACTATCATGCCAGCGTCAGGAATGAAAGCATAGTTACCCCCTCCGATTTCCGCAATAGACTTTAAAAGTCCCGATTTAATGTCGTAGCCAAATCCAAACGTATGGATCGTTGCTGGCAGATCTTCCCAGATGCTGCGTATTTTGGGGATGTAACCCTGAGCAGGACACCTATGAACCATGTGAGTGATTTCTCTCTCTGGGATGTTTAGAGTAGGTATTATTCATACAGGTAATTGGGCAGCCCGTCCGTTAGGATCATAACCGCAGGTACTCTCCCCGTGTCTTCCTCCCCTTCGAAAAGGCCTATTCCTTTCTGTAGGCCGTGCCAAAGGTTGGTCATACTATCCGGTGTCATCATATCGATGTTAGATTCGCTTAATTCCTTGTTGCTAGGGGTCATCGATAGCAACTTCTGGACCACCTATTCAATGACCGCCCCTGATTAACAAATAATCATTTCGGCGCGGGGCACTTGAGAAACTTGCCGTGGCATCTTTGCTGAACGTCACGATCCCGAGCCTGTCCCCCTCATCCAAGGTGCTCAGGATTGTGCGTGCAGCGTGCTTCACCATGTCGAGTATTGACAACCCGAAGTTCTCAAAACTTAACTTTCCACTATAAAAATAGGAGTCAGTAATTGTTTTTAATGCATGTCTCACGAGTAGTTACTCCAGGCGAGCGGAAACGATACCGGAAAATGGAAAAAGGGGCTCTGGGTGTTACATACTCATCTCCGTTCATCTTCGCAGGAGCTGGCAAATCCATACTGCCGGAAATATCTATAACAAGTACGATGTCGCATGGAACATGATGGAGTTGGGGGTCATTCGACCTCTCTGGTGGCTGTACGCAAATAATAACCCCGTCGTGAGCTGGCACGGGATGTATACTAACTTGGACATCCTCGACAACCCCTTTACCTGGGGATGATGCTTGAGAGGTACATTCCTGGGGTAGCTCCCGTATCGGGAGAGTGTATTTTTCCTTCTTTGCCTAGGCGTCTCATTAGAGCGGTAACGTAGTCCGTAGTATTTATTGCTTACCATGTTAGAGGTGGTAGTTATTATTTACAAAGAAACACCAGTTGAAGTAAGCGAAATAGACGTTCCGAGTGCTCGATTTATACGATTGCGGAGCGACCTTGGTCATCAATCTGAACTAAGAAAAGAAGACATTCTAGCGAATTCTGATTCCCAAGAGTCCGAACCTAACCCCCGCGCATACCAAGATGAATCACAAACTAAATGCAAACTGGATTGTCGAGGTGGGGAGGTAGGAATATAATAATTAATAGGTAGGCTGTATATTGTTCTTATGATTATTCGTCTCCGTGTTTGTCTCCATCGTCTGAGTGGGGAGTACCTGGTGGCAGTGCCGGTATCTTGAGGGCGACTAAGCTAAGGCCGGACTCCTCGACCTTCCTTACAAGTCGTCGTTATTCAGTCCAACTGCCAATTCCAGTACTATCCTCTATGTAATGTTTGCCTACTTTGTTAGCGAATAGTGGACTTTAACGTGGCTTATATGGCGCTATATAAACTAATAAAGCAGGGCTGATAAGTGGATTTAAAGCACTTAGCACTATGAATATGAGAAGTTTCTAAGTCTTGATTGATCGATAACATGGTGCGTTTTTTTTTTTTTTTTTCGATGTTGGTATTCCGGTTGAAGATTAGTAAATCACCTGCATTGCGGACTTTCCACAGATCTGAGAGAAATCGCAACATTTGTCGTATAACCGATGGTGTAATAACTTGCGAGAAACCTCTGTCGAGAGTAAGAAGGACGTTAGGAAGTTAGTTAATTACCTAGTACTAGGTAAGTTACATAGGTGGTTTTTTTTCCCTCTTTCTCTTTTCCTTTTTTGTTTCTTTCGGAGGAAGCGAATTGTATAAGTGAAACCATGACTACTAGTTGGTAAATATTAACAACGTCGGACAATCCGAGTTAATCATCCAGGGATTGGTGAGGCCAACAACATTGAATGATTTACGATCCTTTATCTATTGGCTGATCTGGTTGGTGGATATTGGATGTATGTACGTTAGGATCTTGAGGCATTGCTACATTATGTGGAGAATACCTATCCACGTAGTACTAGGTACAATTACAGGCTCCACCCTTCTACGACTACTGATGTACAGGTACATGGACGTACCTAGGTAGGTAGGTAGTGGGAACACAAGGTTTTACACCTCCACCTCGCTAATCTCATATTGAAGGAAACTGCTTGATTAGCTGATTACATAGGTACTTCCAATTAGGTAGGATTAGGATGTACTCATGTAGTATATAGTCTTGGCATAAACGAAACCCGTCATCGAATCACCATTGGGCATGTTTAAACTACTAAGCGTATCTCGACAAGATGTAATTAATTCGAAAGGCACCTAACTAGTAGGTCTAGACTATTGTATTGTACATCCTATCACGGCGAAGGAAGCCATACGCAAGATATTATACTAGGTACGCAGCGCGTGGATATATTAGACTTCGCCTCCCATTCTCCCATTACCATTGATACATAGTACCGTCGCCAGGAAACTAGAATAAGCCAACTAAATAGCGACCTTCGTTGGCTCGTGACCTATTCTCACGGATATTTAGTCCCGCGAAAACTTCGAAAGGAGGGAAAAGGCTGTGTCGTGGTTAGCAACATTCATCTAAAAGGATAGCTGCGGGCCTGACCTATTCTTAACATCACCATCACCCTCACCGTTTGGAGACAGCCCGGCTCAACGACACTCGGTGCATTCTTTATGCTTACACCATGTGCAGTTCGTGTTGATAACGAAAATTCCCCCACATTTGCAACAGTGTGCCGCGTACATGATGAAGAGGTAGCTTGGTTGAAGTGTTGATATGTCGAGATTCAGATCGTTGTGGGTATGGGTGCGTATGTATGTATGCAGATGTTTAATGGCTGTCGAGGAAGCTGTGTCTATAAATTTCGATCAGGAGGAAGAGTGTATAAGTGCCTCGAGGGCTCCTACCACGGGGTGTGTGGGCTTGATATACATCCATATGGTGCAAGGGCGAACTCCCTCCCTTCACACCAGAACCAGAACTAAAAGGAAAATACCTACCCAAACCATGAGGTAGGTAGTCATATTCGCCGTGCAGGGTCCAGCGGACGAACTGCGCGTGAGTCGCACCACAGGAGAACTACCCCGCATGGGATTTTAATCCGTGGAAACGAATCACAACTTGCGGCTAAGATGCAGTAGGACTTAAGAGGAAAGGCTGAAAGTTGGGGGTGATCGTGAAGGATCAACTTGGGAGCGTGACCGGCGATTTCGCAGCCTGCCACACCCCACGTTTCTGCTCATCCCCAGACGACTGGACTTACTACTGGCGCGTTCCATTTCCTTAGCCCATCGCAACACATAATCGCGATGGATGAGCCACACATATCGCCTAGAACAGCATATGTCGGTGGCAACGACAGTGATTGTAGTGACGGTGGTGATGACCACGGACTTCCGTTCATGAGATTCGTTAGCCGTAACGCTGCGGGAAAAATCGGGAGTTGGAAAAACGCCATAGTCAATCATCTCTGGGGGCAGGACAAGGCGCGTGCCTTGGATCGGATGATGATGTATACTGAATAAAGAATCGATACACGGCAGGGATACGGTCGAAGTGACTACCTACCTACCCAGGTAGGTACAATATTACCTCGTCTGTGTAGGGGACCTTAATGAATTCGAGAGATTGAACAATCAACGACTTCCAGTTTGCGATACCGGTACCAGTAGTACTATGATACACGATGTTCCAACTGATGATAAATAATATCGAATATAATTAATACTACGTCCTTGGATTCCTGTGAGGCACGTTGTTAGTAATACGTCGTCACCGCATGCCATAGAAAAAAATATCTCATCGGGATAAATGGTTCTTTAGCGGGGACATTGATCTTTTATACTTATATTAGACGGAACAAGTTATTTCTAGCGACATAGTCATATTCGGTTTATGCATATTACCGCTTGTACGACGGTCATAAGTGGCTGTTGGTTTCTGTCAAGGCCATGTTACTTTTCGGCTCTGCCGATCTATGCCTCGATCCGAGTGCTTGGTGCTTGGGTCAAGGAATTATACGCTGTAAAGCTTGTAAGAATATTTGCAAATTGCTTATGACTGGCTTTGGACTAGTCGCTGCGCTGTGGCTTATTTGTGGCTTAAAGTGGTTCGAGCTTATAACGCGGCGCTAGTTTAAAACTACTTGAAATAAAAATGGGGCGCAGATATTACCCACCATTTTTAAAGGTTAAAACTTAATGCGGCTAAGCGCCAGGAACATGAGTATGATTGGACCGCGGATTCTTTAGTTATTCCACAATAATGTTGCATCCATTACCTTGCGATGTCATGGCGTGGTGTAACTAGTTAGTCTCAATGCTAGGTATTGCTAGTGGTATGCTGCTAATACTACATATACATATTGGTAGGTCTGAAATATAGCCTCTACTCTTCTAGGTTCTTGCGCTGTTACTCGTCAACCTTAAGCTTTCGTATTGAAGTCTCGCTGTATCGCTGGCGATCAAATCGCCTTGGTCGTTGTGGTGCGGTATGTATGAATAGTGTCAAACTACCCGTGGTTGCCATGTCTTAGACGCCACGATTTTATAATATGGCAAATTGATGTTCTGTACTTGGGATAAAACGCACATATGTACATACCTACTACCTATATACTAAGGTACATAACACTTTAATAATCTTAAAAAGCAAAATCGTCGACTCTTTGTAAGTAGAAGCAAGAGCAAATTGCATTGTTCAAACGTCTTGACAGGAACCGTGTCTCTCGTATAAACATATGATGGGATTGAAGGAGTTTAGTGGTATGAATCAATATGCTTACAGTACCTATTAGTTGGTAAGAGAGCTAGGAAGCAAGGAGGCAGGGAGGGTGACGGAGACGGGTGATTTGCCGTGGCTGCATTGGCCTGAATCGCCGGTGGGAAGGGACTTCCATATTGTGTCATTCTAGTGTCAATTGCTTCTTTTATGTTCCCCAAATGATCAATAATTCGCTTTAACTTGGAGTTTCAGCTCTCCAAAATTTTAGACGCCGCCGTAAGCCGCAGTGTGTGTATGAAACGGCCAGTCACTCTAGGTCCATTGAAAGCTATCAGAATATGCTACCTAGGGAACAGCGTCAGAATAAGTGAGCCATGTGCGAGCCATGTATTAATACTACTGTGATACACTGTAAGTTGACTTATCCCCTAAATCATGTATTTGGTGTTGTGGCAAAATCGTTAGTTGCCTAGTTAGATAATCCAGGGGGTGAATCTTGACACAGTGTAATACAGTATCATTTCTGGTGGTTCGCACACGGCCCGTTTATTCTGACGCTGTTCTCTATTAGGTAGGCTTCTTTGAAGATGCAAAACCGAAGAAGCTTAGATGATATATGGCTGCATGCTAGCTGAAGTGCTATCCCCGGATGTCGTGTGACAACGCCAGAAGATCACTAAGCTACCAACATTGAAGCTATTGAGTTTCCTGAGTTTTGGCGGAAGAAAAGCTTATGCGCGTTCAATTACTTATCCAGCTACGGAACAGCCGTTTCTTCGGTTTCTTGTATCCATACATATGTACTAGGTACGTAGGTATGTTTTTGGTGTGGGTACTATGTGACAAGACCTCAGCTGAATAGGTAATTGGTGATTCTTCATGCAGGGAGGAAACCTTGGAACAGGGGGGGATAGGAACCTTGGAAGAGGGGGTTCTCTTACAGGACAAGGTTCATTTTGGAATCCCTTGGCAAGACCTTCACTTACGGCATACTAGGTACGCACTGCAATATTATGTGCGTAGTACCTACCTCTAATACCTAGTACTAGGTACCTATGCTTTATGCAACGGATACGTTCCTAAGCAGGAGGTACATAATACCTAATAATGGATCTAGGTATATGCCTTCAAGGTTCCATACATCAATACTAGGTATATATGTACCTATGTACATATGTAGGTACCTAACCCTTGTTAAACATCTAAGTGCGTATTATTCAACCCCCATTTTCAATGTTCCACTCGCTCGGTTTTTTTCCATTTTCGCATTTTTTTCGCCTTGACCAGTCTTCAATTCACTTGTTTTGTCTCGTCTAATCTGGTCTGGCCTGATCTTGTTCTGTTGAGTTGATTGGTATTATACGGCGTGCTCTAGACTGATCTAACCCTCATTTAGTTACCTGTCATTTCTACCAGGTCCTGTTTGTTTTTCTCTCTTGCTCTGTTCTACCCGTTCTTTTACCGGCCTACGTTCTTTTACCGGCCTACGTTCTCCACGCCCACGCCCGACTATTCCTTTCCCAACGGCGACAAACCGCTTCTCACCATAGTCACTCCTTTGATCTCGACAACAAGACAAATAATAAGGAGAGCTAGTATACTAGCGAAAACGATCCATTGGAGCAATTTCTATTTGAACCAAACACGGCAGGTTATTGAAGAGGACGAAGAGGAGGAGAAAGTCACCTGGCATTCGACATTCGTCAAGACGAGAAAACAACGAAATTATCATTCCACCAAAGTCCAAGTCCAAGTCCATATCCATATCCAAAACCGAAACCTAAAGTCGCGGATTTTGCAGATTCATCTTTCACAACATCGGATTGCGGCATTCATCTGTTACCTGCCTATCCTGCACAAACCATTGGTTTGATTTGGTCTGCTGTACGACAAATCAATGATTTACATTCTGACCATCTTCCACACGAATTTACGAATACCGTCTCTTGATCAAACTCTCTCAGACTTTTTTGTCTCTCCTTGAATCCGTCTTCGTTTCTCTTTGTCTTTTAGGACTTGGTGAGCTCGATCGTCTGTTTCTGAGAAAAGGACGGGAGCATCATCCGAATTCGATTGTCTGATCGTCTGCTGGTCCATCTGTTAATTCATGCTTGATTTCTTCCACCCCCATTGATCTGTGAAACACTCTCGATACCATTCATCCCGCCATCAGGTAAGTTTTCCAATAGATTTCTTGTTCTCTTTTCTAGTCTTCCCCCTCCCCCCCCCTCCCCTCCTCTTCCATCCAAGAACTTGTTCTACAATTCCATGTTGGGCCAAAATAGTGGGATTCTTTTCAGTATGCAACATTCCATCCCGTCGAGCATTAACCTGTATTTGAACCCCTGTATGAGACCGGGATTAGCCCCCCCCTTTTCTTTTTTTTTTTAAACTACTACCCCCTAACACGCTATGTAATGAACATCCTAGCTGACATCTCTAATCACAGATCCCTTCATTTACAAGTCGAAATCTCTTCATTCATTCCGTTGGTTCCTGTGTCTTTCAACTCTACCCGCATTGACTAATGGGTTTAAAGCTGCTGGTGTAAACTTACCCTAGTCGATCTTTTTGTGCCAGCTCCCCCTACTTTCGTTAATGTCATGCAGAGGGTGGTGTTGCTTTAGTCGTTGTATTCCAACCGAGGCCCGAAGTCATTCATTAGATATTGTATCGCTATTTTCACTATTGCCGTCGGTTTAATCGTTAGGGGACGAGGGTGGATCTACAATTGAGAGGATCCATAATGAATCGATTTCGGACCAAGAAGAAGGTGAAGGATGAGATTTCGGCCCCTAGACCCTCGCAGGATTCCGAGTCTTCCATTCCTTTCCGACCCTTTAGGAAAGGGAAGAAAACGCAGGAACCCGAGAAAATCGAGATTGATCTCTCGACTGCATTGCCATCCAATGACGAATTCCGCACGAGTTTGTTAATGACCGGCCTATCCGCCCGATTTTCCATGTTGAGGGAACAGGATGACCCGAGCACAAAGATTGGCAAGGCGAGCGATGATAGCGTCCTATTCCCCAAGAGGCAATCGAGACTGGACTATGGTGGGTTCCGAGGTTTAGGTGACATTGCCGAAGTAGAATCTATCAGGGCTGCCGCTCCTTTTTCCGGGAAAGACCTTTCCATATTTGACGACGGGGATTCATTCACAGCAAGCAGCGTTATGGGACGTTCTAAGCCGATCGAAGGGAACAACCTGTTTGGTGGGCGTCAGAAGATTTACAAAATTCCCGTTGGCACCAACCCGGCGAAAACGCCTGGTGGGGGTATGGGGGGGCGGGCCTTGTACGACGACGACGTGGCATTGTCGGCTTTCCAGAAATGGAGACAGGCCGAGAGAGAGCGCAAGTCGTCTGAAGAGGATAGAGGTGGAAGTGAAAGAAGAAATTCGGGAGAGATGGAAATAGACGTCTTCCGCGCAGAATCACCAATCCTTAGCAACTACAACCAGAAGCGAGAGACCTCATCAACGACGTCTTCCATACCATCACTGGCTAGGAACTCGACCGCCGCAACGTCGGTGACATCCTCTCATCGCGCCCCATCCTTGAAAGAATGGCAACCGTCTGCTAGCTCTGGACCTGCTGTGGATAGAAGCGTGACGCGGACAAGGCGACTGTATGAATCCGGGCTTAACAACGACCTCCATGAACAGCAGTCTTCAGCACTGTCCCGTATCGACACCTTAACTCGGCAGCGCACCTTCGGGACTCGGACACCTGATCTAGCTCAGAATTCCCCATCCCCTACCACTATTGGTTTTGTGGAACGGTTTGCCGGTGAGCGGAAGATCTTGGCTAAGTCTAGCGCGCCAAACCTTAGATCGATGAGCCCTCCTACCACAGCTTCTTCAGCTGACACCCCAGACCTAGGCGTTCGTGTACCTAGCGTTACTGAAATGCGATCAAATTTTGGCGGAGCACCACCCTTAAGCCCACCCATTAGCGAAACAGAGGAGAATTCTATATTATCCATACACCCTAACGATCGAGGAAAGGCTACCGCCCTGGGGGTCTTCCAGAAACCTTTACAGCCATACGACGAATCGAGGTATGCCCAACGACAATTACAGCGGCAACAAGGACGAGAGACACCAACGCTTAAATCTCGAGATGATACCAGAACATCCTTAACAAACCAAAGATCTAGTTCGTCATCGTCGGCGCGGAGCAGAGAATTAGAGTCCCATGTTGATGCTACCGCCAAAGCTGCTAAATCGTCGTCATACGAGGAACCGGCAACATCATTCCTAGCAGATCCCAACGACTCGGACTGCTCCCCTGCCGTGTCACCTAAGCCAGCTCCGTCTCCACAAGTCTTCCTGAGGCGTCCATCTGACCGCGAACACCCGGCGTTTCGCGACTCTACTATCATGACACCCTTATCGCTAGATTCAAAGTCCAGTGATGGAACTCCTCAAATTGCAGAGAATCCATCGTCCCTCTCGCCAAATCCAAGAGAACCCTCACCTGCAGATTCCCCTACCCTCGGACCAGCTCCAGGCGCTGGCCTTAGTGGTATGGTGCGGCAGCATCTCCGAGGCGATAGTAATGCCTCGTCAATCTACGGTATGATCCCTCCTACCTCTGGCTTCGAATCACGATTTCCAGCAGATTCGGGATCCGCCGAGGCTTTTCACGAGTTGGGAACTACTGCGAATCCGTGGGATATGTCCGATGCTGGTCGAGATTGGACTTTGGACTTGGACGTCAATGAGCCTATGCCAGATGCTCAGTTCCGATTTTCCAACGTTCCCGATTCTGAGGACCTGCCTGGCATTATTGTCGGTACTATACCCAATACTAGCGAGGAGGATCGAGATGAATTTGCAAGTCAGCTTGCGGATGGGGCTCGCAGAGTGCGTGAGCGTTTAACTACTTATGTTGAAACCGACAGTCGTTCTGCCTCTCCTAGCCGACTAGGGGACTCTAATGACTCGTTTGGAGATCAGCCGCCGCCCCCACGGCAAAATGGGCTCGGCCTTCTACGGCCAAAGAATAGTCGGGGGTCATTGATTGACCGCAGTCGAGATGCATCGCAATCGAAAGCCATGAAAATGCTTGGACTAGGTGCGTCTAGCAATTCCCAAGTAGTAAGTTCGGCACGAGAACCACCGAAGGAAGAGAGCGGGAAGACACCGAATTCTTTTGATTACAGCGAGACAGAAGACAAGGCAGATAACACCGACGAAGCCCATGCTGGACTTCGTGCGTTTAGACAAGCAAGACGTGAGTTGCAGAAGATGAGGGAGCAAGAAACGCAGGCAAGGCATCATCAGCAGGAGGAATCCGCACCTGATAGTAGTTCAGTCCGGTCAACACCAAGTAAACAACGCCCCTCTGGACGAAGTTCACTCGATCGAGGGCGTAAACCCCCTCCAATATTCTATAAGGAACGATCAACAAGTGAAGAGTTGACACAAGGAAGCCGTGACTTTGTACATGAAGGACAGACGAAGTCTGATGGGGACAAGAGTGGGTCGGATTCGGGCAACGACGGACAAGCAAATAGCTGGCAAACAAGACCGATGAATTCTTCCTCTGTCCGTGGGAATTTGCAGGTTGGCCTGAACGGAACTATGGCTCGACCCCCAATGCGCTCACCTGGTCTCCCCGGAACTGATATTAAACGCTCGCCAATAATGCCACCCCGACCGTATCCAGGCTCTACCCAGACCAAGCAATCGAGTTCCACATCAAACGTTAACCTCCATGTCCATACAGCCCGTAGCTACGAGCCTAGCCAAGTTTCACCCGCCTCGCCCATACCTTCTCCATTCCCCCACAATCCGTCGACCCCTCTTGCATTACCTTCTTCGCCTCGCCCGTCGGCTTCGCCAAACCGTGGTCAAGAGAACGGGAGCTCCAATATAAGTGATGCGATGAGACGCAAAATCAAGACGAAAGACATTTCAGATCCAACGTTCGTCATGTCTACTTCTCGGGTTCCAACGATGGACCTCCCTGACGCACCAAGGAACAGGTCTCGTAGCAACAGTCGGACGGCGCCTCCGCTGCCCCCTATCAACCCAAGGCGGCGACAGGATTTCTCTAGCACACGAGCCGTCTTCGATAACCTCAGTCGGCGGAATGATGGCGGGTTTGATAATAGCGTCGGTCATGTAGATAGGGACGACCCAAGGCCTGAGCGCAGACGGTTACGTTCCATTGCTCCCGATGCTCCAAGCATGCAATCGAAGGCTCCTAATAATCAAACCCCCATCAACGTCGGCCCTCCTGCGCCCAGGCAGGCCGTGACTCAGGGAGCAAAACATCCTGGTATGAATCTACCGGGTGGTATGATTTGATTTAATCAACAGGGGCTCGAGCAGCGTGCCCAATTCTTACTTCCGGCCGTCGTTCGATTCTAACTTAGTGTGGTTCGCCCCTGTAACATTCACGAAATGCAACGAGATACCAATTTCACCTTATTTTCTGTTTCCGGTGAGGTCAGTGCCGGACGGTTATTGTATATTTTGTAAATTTGAAGTTTGCGCTCTGTAACAAGTCTCACATTTCCCATATTCTTTTTCGGTACGTGGACTCGCATGTCGCTTGAGCGTCGGGCTGGCCTCGGAGTTGAAGCATGAGGTGGAAATATTACCTAATTAGTCAAAGTAGTTAAGGTGTGGTGAATATCGCAGCCTTAGCGCTTGAGTATCATATCAGGGGCATTTGTATGTATGGTTTAAAAGGCGTAAGGCCAAAATGGCAGAAAAAACTAGGGTGTTCGAATAGACCGCGAACACTTGCCCCGGGTGTTAATTGACAATTGAGATTCTATTATTGAGTTAACATGTATAATTTCCGCGCGGCCTCCTTTTCGACGTGGTAAGAAATCTCGTATCTTAACAAGTCGGAGCTAGTGTGGGGGATCGTTTGGAAGAGAACGATGGGGGACATGTGTGTAGCTTCGATCAAACAAGTGGTATCCGATACTTCGGTGAGCGTTGATTATGAGAATACCTGCGTAAATATCGACAATTCTACTATCGATCGCGTAACGGGAAAGAGTATGATCAAGATGTTCAATATTTCGAAATTACTGGCCTCGGAAAATGCGACGAACTACGCTTCGGGTTGTAAGATCTTGGAATGAGGTTTGAGGAACTCGGCTGGAATCGGAGATGATCCCTCCACCGGCGGCATTGGAGGCTATAAGTTCCTTGGGCAACTCTAGGTCTGTTGGTGGTCCCGGAAGACTATAGATTCTAGTTGTATTTCCTAGGTATTATGGCACATACATACTAGATAGGTATATATAGGTACCTAAGTATCTAGGTAGGTAGTAATACGAGCCAGCCGTGCTCCAGAATCGAAACCAGCGCGTACGCGTACCTAGGTAGGTATTTTGCGTTAATTCTAATTTTTGCCTTCGTCTACAATAATTTGGATACATGATAGCGTATGACTTCGATGTTGTAAGAATAGGTAGCTATGTATCTAAGGCACGAAGACTAAGCGTCCCTCGCTCAATAACGATTCGTCATTCCAAGCTGCCTCGATATCCTTCAATGGAACGGAGCGAGCGGAAAGAAGCTTCCAACGAGACATCGTTGGAACCAGGACATGGAGCTGCTCTTGCAATGCCGAGATGCTCCAAGACCCGGCGCCAGCCCCGCGAATAGTTAAGTCGAAGGACCTAAGCAAATGCCCTGGGATTTCGGCAGTCCTTTGAGCAAGACTACCGATCTCAACATATTGCACCATTTTCTTGGATCTGCTTAATGACGATAGCAAGTGTACGGTCGCATCACCGTAGACGTAGTCTAGGACGAGATCGCCGTCACGTACTTTGGAGAAGTCGGTCTCGACAACTGGATCCTGAAGCACGACGTAATCGTCGAGGCCACCAACAGTCTCTAGGGCAGCGGCGTTTCGACCGATGCCGATGACCTTTCCAGCCCCCAAAGCCTTGGCAGAGCACACGGCCAAGCGACCACTGGCGCTTGTCGCACCGATAATGACTGCTGTAAAGTCTTTAGGCAGATTGTTGGTGCGGTGAGTGATTGCCATCCAGCTGCTCATGGCAGGGTTGACGCTCGCGGCGAAGGAAATAGGATCGATGTCGCCTGGAAGCGGATAAATGACGGATTTCTCAGCATTGATGCGTTCAGCAAATGTGCCCCCTTGAAGAGTAAAGAAGTAGTAGAGCTGTCCAGTAGTGTCATCCTTGCCGACGCAATCGACTCCAACGGTTTGAGGGAGTTCCCTGGCTGAATAATGCTGTCCCGAGGCGCGGGAACGAACTACTTGGTGAGCGCCTGTAGCCAAGACGCGGAGTTGGATCTGGCTCTTCGACGGCGCAGGCAGATCATCAACTCTGACATACCGTGGTCCCTCAGGCCAAGACTGGACTTGTGCGATGCGCATTTTTTTATTCTTCCTTTCGGATTATTTCTTACTATAATCTTAATCAATAGGTAGATCAATAGGTAGGTAAATAGACAGCCAGGGAAACACTGCTGTTATATATCGTCAGTTTACCGCTTTCAGACGACAGGTAGGTAGGTACCTTAGATATACCTAGTAGGTAACCAAACAATCCGCCATGCTACGGTCTACCTACCTACCTACCTACCTGCCTACCTGTACCTATGTGCGGTCCGAAAATGGGCATAAGATTATATCGACCAGTCGATATTACCTATATCCCTAGTTAGACATTAGCGAGCGGGATGAAGAGTGTTGGTGCTTACTTTGCAGTATATAGTATCCTATGAGAGTTGCCGATAGAAGTGTTTTACATGCTCTGCAGGTAAGAATCTGAATCCTCCAATCGGATAGGTTAAGACGTCGCGAAATACCTACCTAGTACCTAGGCTGCTAGGCTGCTAGGCTGCTAGGCTGCTAGGGCACCTAGGGGTACCTATCAGCCTATCTGCCTACCTATCTACACATCTTTCGGTATACCATGTATGTACGCATACTATGCGTTGATCGTCTGACTGTCCGCAATCGGGGATGCGATAATAATATGTCGTTCTTTATGGCTATGCCTTGTTCCTGTAGTTTCAGTTAGCCCGACTTGGGAGCGAAGCATTAATAGAAGATCTTTATGTTGTAAATGTTATGCACCTTCCAACCTTCTAAGATACCTAGGCATAGGTCACCTAGCTGACTGGGGAGAGGAACGCCCCCCCTGTCCCAAATAGCCAAAATTGGCGGGCGCACCAAGCCTTACACAAAAGCACAAAAGCCCGCAAAGGAATTTAGCTGAAAATCCTCTAGAAGGTTGTCGTCTTCTTCTCTCACGCATACGTACACACGCTCGTTTCCTGTGCCATGGATCTGCTTCTATTCCTGCTCTTACTACTGTACTATAACTGAGGCTTAGGAATGATGCTTGTTTGAAGTCGGTTTGAAATTCTGTTCTATTATAGATACATAGCAAGAAGGAAAGGAAGGGAAGGAAAATAACAGTTGGAAGAAAACAGACACATAGCCACAATGATAGGTACTTACTACATACCTAGGTAGTGCACATACATATGTATGGTATTGCGCAGGTGACAATCCTTCGGAAAGGACCTAGGCAGGCTGGCAGGTTATTGTGCATTCAAGGTTGTACATACCTAGCATTGGAACGTCATACATCAATCATGTAGCAGTAGTACCTACCTACTATGTCTGTACCTAGTACCTGGTATGGATGCTTCTATTTTTTTTTTAAACGTTATGCTATTAACTACAGCCCTGCCGCTTCTGCTAGCGTCGGACTAAACCCGCTAAGAAACCCATACAGCCATAGTACCTAGGTACAATATTAGACAGTTCTGTAAAAGGGGGCGCAGCAAAGAGAGCTAAGATAGGTATTCCACTAAGAGACTAGTCTACTACCTGTAGTAGCTTTCTTCTCCTTTCTTTTATCTCTCTTAATTTTGGAACTCATCCATCTAAGACTGACATCCAATATACCTACCTAGGTGAAGAGAAACTCCTACGAAATACATCACATGATACCTATTTCCTTGCTATCAATTATAGGTAATCATTCTAGATTGTGAGAAACCCATATGCTTGTATACATATAACCATCGAAACATTATATACATTCATCCTTGCCACGGCGCGTTTCGTTTGCGGTTATAGCGGAGTATATTAGAACGGACTAGTAACGAATACATCGGCGAACAGCTACGTATTAAAAGCCGAGGAGAAGGACGGGCAATCAAGGGGAAATAAAAAGAACAGAGCAAGAAGGGGAAAGAAGGGAAGACACAATAATTCAAAATAAGAGAATAGAGAGAGACGGGAAGAGAGAGAAAATCGAGCGTCGCAAGCACCAATATCAGCCATAACGACCACAACCAACGATAACAATATGTCGGCTTCGACATCAACATCTCGAAGCCGAAGTCCGCAAACAGCGTCTAGTACGCGTACCTCATCCTCATCCGATCACACAACTGTAACGATACATAGTTGCCCCTGCGAAAAATGCTGCAACAACTCTTCTAACATGGGCGACACTGCCGCGACGCGCTTCGATGCCCCCTTAATAGCTGTACCGCGGCTTTTCAACGCCATCCTAGGTCTCGCCACCGTCATCCGTGTCCACACAACTATCGACGCCGGCTGGTGGCCCTGGGAACACAAGGTCCTATTCTCCCTGTGTTGGCTTTCCCTATTCTGGAACCTAGCACACGGACTGTCTAGTATACTTGGCTATACCTACTGGCCATCGCCGCGTCGCACCGTTGGGTTGCCACCCGTAACCCTTGCGGTGAATGGACGAACTATCGTCTCATTCGGCGGCCCTGACGAGGATGACGGTGCGAGAAGGAGGCGCACCAAGCGCATACAATTTACCATCATCGATATGCTCCTTGCTATTCCCACCTTGGGTTTCCTCGTCTACTCTGCGCACATCATGTATCCTTGGTGGGGTTCTAGATACGTTGGCTTGTGGCCACCCACCATAGGCCTCATTGCTTCTCTCGTGTAAGTTCTTACATCTGACCCCATTCTTCTCATGCATTCTCTCTTCCTTCTCGCTTTAACTTCGAACCGTCGACCTTTCTTTCTTTCATGAACTTCGTTGCGCTGACAGCAAGCAGGTCTTTTCAATTTCTTACAGCTTTCTTCCAGCTATTCCAGTTTTTTGAGGCTAAGGTTATTGGTGTCCAACTTACGATGCAAGATATCTACGAGAAGGACGATTCCGTTGGCCGTTTGCAATTATAGGACGACCGAACAACTGAATGAGAACGATATTGTCATTTATTCTTCATTAGGAGGGCGAGGGTAAAGCGAGGTGAAATCAAGCGAAGCCAATCGTAGCACGGTCTTTTTTTGTAATAAACATTTGGGACGGCGCGAGGTGTTTTGAAAGATACCATGAAAATAAGGGCAACGATGCGCATATACTACCTAGGTAGGTAAATACCTATATCATAGTTGGCCAGGATAAACGTGATATATCAATACGAGATACAAATACACGAAGTACTATTTCTTACTTCTCACTCAGTCTTCAAGTATGTCGAAAGGCGACATCAATAAACATCTACTCCCGCCTAGGGGAAACTAGAATAAAATACGTTCGCTCGTTCTAAGGCCAGCAACACGTTCATCTAAAAATGTAAACATCCTATAATCCAAATCATACAATCCGACCATTACCTCCAGTTTGCCATAGCTTGCTCGGCATCGCATTCACAATATACACCATAGTGGTTCGTGAAACATTACACGATAAAAATCTACCGAGCCCATTCCTCTATTGGTTATATCACGTGTCTATATACTATCCATCCAACGTGCGGCATGACCACAAAATCATAGCGACTGTCCGTCGATCTACTCTAGCTACCCAAAAACGCCCAGTACAATGCGTATCTACATAATATAAGAAAAAGACGTCCACCGCAACATGTAAAGGTCGTAACATGTAATATAAACCGGTATGAATTAGGAAAAGCTATCAAGATATGAATGTAGATGTCAATGTTGAAACGAAGTGATGAAGGGGAGTATGCAGCGACGTCTCAATAGATCATAGTTGCTTTTCTTGCTTTTACTCCTTTTTTGCTTTGTCTTCCTTCTTCTTCCCCTTGGGGACGCGTGCGAGCCAGTACATGAACAGAGCGCCGAAGATATTGAATACGATGTAAGCCCAGAAGATACCGAAGTTGCGCCACCGTTCACCTGAAGCAGATAACATTAGCTCAAATCGACAAACGTACATTCATATGTATCACGTGACCAATACTAGCCGGGGAGGAAGCAAAGAATGAAAAGAACTTACTATAGTACGAATTGGCCTGGGCGAGATAGGTGTTCGTCTCGTAAGTAGTGCAAAAACTGCAATCGCTCAGTCGATTCTCGGTGCCAGCCTCGATATACCCTCCCGTCAAGTTCTTATAGGGGTCGAGGTACTCCAAGCAGGTCATGTTCCCAGGCGGGTCGAAGTGCACGTACTCGTTGGCAGCGCACTGCACGTGAGTGTTGGCGAGCGCCACAGATAACATAGCGGACACCAGGTACGAGAACGGACTGACGCGATACATGAAAATCCAAAATCTTGGGAAGCTGCTCGGGCTGGCGAGGACACCACAGAAGATCAGACACAGCATGAATAACAAGTTGGCGATGTTACCACCAGCTTCGGCAGTCTCGAAGCCAGCGATAATCATGTCGGTGAATGTTGACGTGAACAGCATGAAGGCCCAGAAGAGCAAGAACATAAGAGCACCACGCTCCGTAGTTTGACCCAATTCGAGAGTGTTGTTATAGAGACCAACAGGGTAGTACCAGCAGAAGAACATCAGCACGGCCATGAGGGTATTCCAGGGCAACTCGACGATAATCTGCGACAGCATAAACACCTTCCAGCCGTAAACCTTCGAAGGACGCTCGCGGACTTCGTATAATGATCTCTGGATAACGAAATGAGGCATCGTCTGTTGAACAAGCTGACCGAAAACAGTTAAGAGGTTGAAGATAGCGAACATTTGGTTCTGAAGGCCTTGGATAGTGTTTGGCGCGTTGAAGAAGACAAACCCGATGAAGAGGGCAATCAGAACACATAGCGCGGCCTTGGAATAAATGTAAGACGGCGTCCGCCAGTACTGCTGGAACACGCGGTGCGTGACAGCCCAAAGCTGAGTCGGGAAGTTAGCGGCGTGCTCACGGTAGGATTGGTCGTGCTCGGAGGGAGGGTGGCTCGACGCGCCATCCTTCAGAGCTTGTAACTCGGACTGCACCTCTGCGTATTCAGTGCTGTCGCGCCAAGTCTGGAACCAATCGATATCGGACACGCTACCCGGCGCAGCGCCGATGGCATCCAACATCCATTCGGCAGGGTTAGCCTCGGGAGGGCAGGGAGGAGCTCCATGTCGTTCGAAATAGTTAGTCAGAGTCTTAGAGTTATCACCAATATCGCCGAAGTAGACGGTCTTGCCACCTTTAGCGAGGAAGAGCAGTCGATCAAAACGCTGAAACAACATGGCCGAGGGCTGGTGGATGGTGCAAAGAATGGCCTGCCCGCTCTTGGTGAGTTTCTCTAGTAGATCTAGGATGGCCCAGGAAGTTTGAGAATCAAGACCGGAAGTAGGCTCGTCTACGAAGAGAAGTAGAGGAGGCTTAGCTGCGAGCTCCACCCCAATAGTGAGACGTTTGCGTTGTTCGACGTTGAGACCTTCGCCGAGAACGCCGACAACTGCGTCCGCGTATTCTTCCATATCCAGAAGCTTAATCACCTCATCAACGTAGGCGAGCTTCTCGGCGCGCGGGACGTCGGCTGGCTGGCGGAGAAGAGCAGAAAAGTTGAGAGCCTCGCGGACGGTGGTGGTTGACAGATGGAGATCCTGCTGCTGAACATAACCCGTCTTTCTCTGGAACGAATTGTCGCGGAGGTGTCCATCGACAAGCATCTCACCAGTGATAACGCCCATGGTGATTCGATCAGCGAGGGTATCCAGAAGAGTCGTCTTGCCAGCACCAGAAACACCCATCAGAGCTGTCAAAGTACCAGGCTTTACCCAACCGTCCACATGGTCCAGGATACGGCGAGGCTCGCCTTTGATCTTAATATCGTAGCAAACATCTTTCCAATGGAAAACACTAGATTGCTCCTGGATAGCGCCGGCTTCCTTGCCGTTGCCATTAACACGGCTAGCATTCGTTACACTAGGACCAACGCGAGGGCCGTCACCTTCTTCAACATCACCCCTCTTCTCCTTAAATTGGGCAGGTCTGTGGCCACGTCGGAAGACCAATACCTCACCCTTTGACTTCTTTTCGGATACGAGCTCCGCAGCGACCATGTAGGTGATGAGGAAGCCAATCATGAAGCCAATCAAAATGCCAAAGTTTCGCCAGCGATGTTCATTGTAATACCTGAATGCGCTGTTTATGTATGCATCGCCGTTCACAGTGTCTCTTCCGGCAACACTTCCAGCAGCACTGCAGGCATGGTTCGTAGGGCCGACATCCGCATATCCAGGAACAGCGGGGCTGGGTACGTATGAATTGCACCTAAACTCACGGCCATGGAATTCATTCACCATGAGGGACTCGAAAGCATACGCGAGAGGGTCCAAATAGTTCAACCAACGGCACCACTTCAGCATATAGTCGATAGGGATGACGAAACCGGTGAAAATGACTAGGTCGAGAATCAAAAGGGCAGCCGGGACCATAGCTTGCGATAGTGTGCGAGAAGCAGAAGCGATGGTTCGGAAGATCATACTCATAACCATGACAGTGAAGAATGTGATGAGCAAGAAGAAGAAGAAAGCTCCCGGCTCACGCCGTAAATTAGTCATGAAGTACAGACTGATATTGAACACGATGGAGTTGACGACTTTGTACGGCATGTCGACCAGCATGGAAGCGACGGCCTCCGCCGAAGGGTGATACAGAGCATATCGACTGTGCTTTTCCACGATCGGTCGTTGCGCATAGAGTGTGAGAATCTAGATATAGTTAGCATATGGTGATTTTAAGAAACTCTCGATTTTTGACACTTACTTCCAAGGCGCTAGAGAATGCGTTCATCAGGCAGGCGAAGAATAACAAGGCACCCCGCTGATAGAAACTAGAGGAATTGTCTTGAAGGTTGTAGAACACACTTCCGATAATCAGAGACATAACGAAGTTTCCGACTAAAGAGCCGATTGTCAAGCTCGGGTCTCCCGTAAGCCGTTGCCATCCACGCCAAAGACAAAGCTGAATTTGTTGCCAGTAGGACAACGTATATGGCGATGCCGGTCGTTGCGATACGGCCTGCTGCGCTCTTCTTGAAGCACGAAACGCTTCAGCATCCGGGCCGTTGAGAGGATGTTCAGTCTTGTATTCCTCAATCTCAGCTTGGAGCGCCGTATACTCGGCACTATTCTTCCAAGCCGACGCAAACTCGTCAGGGGTTCGCGGAGCCCTGCCCTCAAACCCAGGTCGGACAACGCGCTCGGTGGGACTTGTCATCGAGGTCAGGAAATCGGGCGTGGTTTGACGGGCAGGGCACTCAAAACCGAGGTTTACAAAGTATTGCTTCGCTTCATCGGCTCTGCCAAAGAAAATTTGGCGACCCTCATATAAGACGAGGGCCTTGTCGAAGAAATCGTAGGCCGTTTGGGGCGCTTGGTAAATAGAGACACACGCGGTAGTCCCAAAAAGTTCAGTCTGGGTACGGAGCGTCTTACAGAACTCCACAGCGTTGGCGCTGTCGAGGCCTCTCGTGCTGTTGTCCCAACATTGGAGAGGAGCACGACTCAAAGCAGCCTCGGAAATGGTTACACGTTTCCGTTCACCTCCGGACACGCCACGCACGTACTCGTTGCCGACACGCGTGTTCACCGTATGAGAAATACCAAACATTGCCATCGTAACATCCCTGAGATGGGTAGCGTAGGTCGTCTTGTCAACCCCCGGAGGAAGGTGACGCGGAGCCCTCGCTTTGGCCGCGAACGTTAACGTATCCCCGACCGTTAACATGGGGAAGTGGACATCGACTTCGGCAGTGTAGATGGCCTCTCCACGATGATGACTATGCATCTCCTGGGAAGTCAAACCTATCGGCGTTAATCCTAGGTGCCATGTTTCTGAGGCTATTAGATATAGTGCTCTTACCTTGGTAGTTGAAATACGAGTCATTCTCGACGTAAATACCGTTAGTCTCGCCGGCAATGGTCTTCAGAAACGTCGAACAACCAGACCCAGGAGGCCCTAATACCACCATCATCTCACCCTTTTGAACCACACCGTCGAAATTGCGAAGAATGTCAATTTTAGTCTGACCTCGTCCCATGGCCTTGCGGACGAGCCCAGCCGTTTCCAGCCAGATGTTGGCAACGTCCTTCTGATAGTCGGTAGCAGCTCCAAAGCCATGAACGTTGAGATTCTGGAAGCAAACCCCAGCCGTTCGGAATTGCTGACCCTCACGATCGGCCACATTGACGACAGCCTTAGCCCAAGCACGGGCGTTGAAGCTAGGAGAGTGAGGATTGAGCGGAGAGTCCTTGGCAACATCCAAGTAAGGGTTCCGTCCGGTGGCTCCAGTTGCATTGGACTGTGTGGTATACCTGCGGGCAAGTTCGTGTACAATAGATTCGCGCCGTTCCAACTCGGAATCATCCTCCACCTGGGTGGCATTGCTGGAGCCAGCAGTGTCATCTTTCTCTACATCGTTATGAGATATGTGAGATGCTGTTGTCGTTCCTTTCTCGTCACCAGTTTCCTCGGTATGCGAATACGCCATTGGGGGTGCTCCTGATGTTTGTGCAGTTCGATCGTAGTTGGTAAAGGGGTTGCCCACGAAGGACATGTTGAGAGAAGCAGGGGGGTTATACCCTGAACCACCTAAGCTTCTAACCAATCACCACCCGTCAACGATCACGAGTTGCTTTCTGAACTCTAAAGTTCCTCCCTTCCCCAATTTCTTCTCGATATTGCTTCTTCTTTTCCTTTTTTTATTCCGAGATGTCGTGCGCACAAGGATATGACACAGGTATCAAGCCTTTGTTTGTAAGCTTTTTAGGTCCAAGTTATTAAGGAATAAGGTTATGGGGATTAAAAATGTGATTAGGGAAAAAGGAAACTCCTATTAACGGTTAGAGCTTCAATGGGGGACGAAAGAGGAAAAAGTAAAAGGAAAAGAGTACACCCTCAACTAGCGAATAGTCAATGAGCTGAAACTGCAAGAGGAAAAAATATCAAGAATCAGGGCGGAGGGTTGTTTTTAATATTATTCGGCTCGTTTTCGTATTCTTACGTACATACACATACATATGTATGCAATCAGGGTCTTCGACTCGACTCGTTTCTAGCAAATACTGTTATTGCTAGGTTACAAGATACGTATTCGTACAAAGTTTCCATGTGGCTCCATGGGTACGAATCTTACCGAGTGCGCATTATACATCAGGGGCAACCCGGGCGGGAAACCGCGTGCTTGGGACTTCCCGGTCGGTGGATAGATAGACGGATAAGGCAGTAAGGGTGGAGTGGATACTTGGATATGTGGGTTAAGTGGATAAATATAGTTAGTTCTTATCAAGTTATGCAAGTTCTGCCCGTTGGACTCAATCTCCGATAGTGAGATTAGGGGGATTAATGAATCCATGAGATGCAGGCTAAGGCCTTATACATTGAAAATACAAGCTTGTAAGCAATAGCTAGCGATCTCGATGTTCCATGCAGCAGCATGACTCGTAGTAAGATGAACATGGTCTACACAGATGGAGCGATAATCCCTGCAAATTCAAGGTATTTTCTAAGTATCTATCCCCGCCGCTTCTTGCCTCGCTAATCATCCAGTCACCCCCAGACGGACTCGGCTCAAGCCCGCAGCCCGTCAAACTTATAAGAACCCGGTCGACGGGCAATTATCGATACCGCAACACAACAACAACTTAGAACCTTCCAACAGATTTCTTCATTGAGTCGATTTTCAACACATCCTAGCGAGCATGTAGGAGCACGAAATTACTAAGTGTGTATTGAAAAGTAGAAGATGGAATAGAAAGGAACAGAATATGAGAAGATTGATTCACAGGAGCGGGAGAATTCTATGAATATGATAAGAGGTATGTATGCTTAGCGGCAACGAAAAGTTTGAAGAGACTTTATCAATTCAAAAAGCAAAAGGGATGCATCATCATCACTGACATATGAATCGTCGTGACTCGTTAAGTAATCACTTAATACGCTACTAGGTACGTAGTTCTACACACATAAATATTTAACATCACGCGACGATAACATTGATTTAGCATGTCTCCTTTAAGTAAAATACTTTAGTACCCGAAAAAGAAAAAAAAAAAAAAAGGCATGAGTCAATTAAGAAGCCGTTAGTCGCACTAAACTCTTACCCCATCACCCGTTATCATGTTTTTGGGAAGGTGAGCTACATAAGATTAGACATTTATGAAATCTTCATTCATCATTTTAAGCCAATGGGAAGCCACAGATTTGTCCCGGATCTGGAAAGAAGTCCGGTGATTTGTGCAATCCGAAAACGATGCGAAAATATTAAGGAGCCGCAGATTTTCGGGGTCTTAGATCTGTCCGACAACCCGGGGAAAAATACAGGATACTAAAAAATCTTTCCATCACAACACTAACACAGTATTTCTTAATCGAATATAAAAAAAAGCTTTCAAACATAACAAAGTCGGTTAATTATATGCATGTACATACACAAAATATTTTATAATAATAATAATAAAATATATTTTAAAACTACGTAAATACTTACATAAGTACTAGGTAGGTATGTATTATACTTAGTTATTAAGTATAAGTACTTACATGTGTGAAAAAAAGAAGAAAAACATCCGAAATCTCCCCGTGTCCGGTTCCAAGTTTTATAACACATCCCCGAGCGAGACCTAAGATAAAAATCTACCTTTCGGGAATCCCACATTTTCCGCACCCCGAGCCCGAAGCCGATGCTAACCTAAGTACCATCGAAACGTACATGTGTTTATACGATGGAGAAGAAAGCTCATATCGGAAACATATTCAAGAATCCTCTTATCCATGGACATCGCCAGCTGACGTGATTTTTTGGATTTTTTCTGCTATCAGTAAGAACGATACATGCATGTATTCACCAAATGCGACTAAATGGATAAATTACCTACCTAGGTAGCCAGTAATAGTCGGTAACATTTGGCGACATTTCCAAGGCCACGGTTTATTAGCTCTTGATATTTTATCCATCGTAAAGCTAGATGCAGAACTTCTCTATGTAGGTATCATAGTTAAATTCCCGATATACTAGTAGAGTGGTGAACTGCGTTGCTAATCTAGATAATAGCTAGGTATACTTCCCGATCTAGGGGTAAAAGTAAGACCTAACCTACTGTACCTACTAGGTATGTAGGTAAATACACACGTAAGTCTGCAAATAGGAAATGGATGCCTCGTACTTGGAATTGCTCCGCCTTGGGTATTAACTTCGGTATTCCGGCTTTCCGAGTGAGACTGGAAAGATCCTCAGGGGCTAGTACTACCTGGATTCTGTTTTCGGACCTGGAATGCTTCTGCGCTACGATTTTAGTCACCTTAACAAAATATCCATGGATGAGTACGGGAGCTGGCTAGCAGTTTCGCACCTACGTACCTAGTAAGTTACTAGGTAGGCAACGACCTGGTGGGTGCGGGAAAAGTGAGAGCCCTAGAACTGGATCATATCGGCCTACCTACGTAGCTCTAACACTCCTCGAGGTCCAACCGACTTCTATAAATATAGAATCTAGATACTGATATTTACAATAACTACTATCTGCTTCCTAGTTACTATGAACTTGGCTATGAGGTATAAATTCGACATTAGGGAAATAATATCAAGTCTATAAATGACGAGGATTGAGCCTGTAGTTGAAGGTTGTGCCGTGATGGTTCATCATCAGCTCACAGTATAATAGCAGTATTCGATTAACGACTAACGCATACACATTTCTCCCCGATACCTCTTAAAGCCTTACACGGTCTATGGTACCAAAGGCCGTGTTATATCGCTTCTTTTTACTAGCCCTTGGTAGTTAATACAGCGAGCGTATGTGCCCCTGACGACACCCGGTGAATTATTTCTCAATTAAGACACCCTAGCAGCAGTACTCACTCTTGGTATCTTACGTAAAAGCATTTATTAGTTTTTCTCTTCGACAATGTGACTTTTCGGCTTTGTTGATAAATCTACTTCTAGGAAATAAATCCCTAAATGGTTATACCTAACCCTTCCGCGGTAATTACAGTACCTAGTATTCAATCTTGTAGCGTATCTAACTTTTCAGCAGTACCCAGGTAGGTAGACAGAATTGAATAGTACGAGAGATAGTTATAAGATGATGTCAAGATAATTAAAATTCCAATGAAAGTAGGTACCTAGTTCGGCTTAGCAAGTCGTTCAGATAAACACTAGTTACATGTAAATAGAGGCTTGTACTATAGCAGGACATCAATCACGTGGGCTTGTTTTCCTGGTAAAACATTATAGACCACCCAAAGAGAAATCAGAGGAGTAGGAACCCAGCTACTTCTCTCGGGAAGATAGGCACTAGGTAGGCAAGTAGGTACCTCTAGTATGTATCATTATATCTTAGATGCTCACAGCAATTTCAAACCCGAATCGCGCCCTAGAACAACTCTCAAACTAACCGGAGGTGCCCATCCTCGTTTCCTATATACTCGTCCAAATCAAGCCGTTGCCTGTGCCAAGTCCCCCCAAGATCCATCAGCTCTGCCTCGAGAACTCGCCCATTATCGACGAGACGGACGTCTCTCGCTGTAGAACCGAAGTTGCCGGTTGGTTGGCCAGGCACTTGCAGATTCTGTCCGGGGTAAATCATATCCGGGTTATTGAGACCATTAATCCTCACCATCTCGTCGACCCTACAGCCGAAACGCCGCGCTATGTCCGCCAGAGTATCTCCATGTTGAACTGTGATGCTGCCGACACCAGACCCACCTCTGGCCCAGCTGAAGCGTCCATTTTCGTTACTAAGGATCTTATTAAGATTCAGACTGCTGGTCTGGTGATGACCGTCCCGGCGTCGGCAGGATGCGTGAAGCTCGTAGTTACCCTCAAGATGAATGTTATCCGATGAAGAAGAGAAGTTTCCGGTGCGACTCCCTATCGACCGGTCATGGTTCGGGGAATGATGTCCTCCATGGTGAGGCTGAGATGAGTACTGTGGTCCCGGGGAGTAGCTGGGTGGCGGCGGTCCGGAGTGCAGCTGGTGTTGCAGTCTCTCTTCCTCTTCCTTCCTCTCCTTGCGATCATGCACGTAGTCTTGCAATTTATGGCCAGCGACAGCACCGCCTATGGCCCCAATAACTCCGTGACCCATCTTGTGACCTCCGTAAGCACCCGCTGCAGCCCCGGCAAGCCCTCCCATTAAACCGCGCTCGCCGTCTTCCCCGGGAGCAGCATTTTGGGGACCGGGCCCAGGGTAAGTTGGATGATGTTGGCGCTCATCGTATCGATCCCCGTATCCGTCATGGGAATATTGAGGATTGGATTGTTCGCCATAATAGGAAGCAGCTTCGCCGCCGTGGCGTGAATCCATGCCTGTTTATAGTAGAGTCCGTCGGTTGCTTCAGCCGGCCTTGATTGCGGATAGAATTCAATGTAGAATAAAGGTTGATAGAGATATAAAGAGAGAAGATGAATAAAATATACCTATATATAAATAGGTATCTATTGATGTCTGAATAGAAAAGGTCACCGCCCAAGGGCGGCTATTTGGCGTGACGTTCCGTCTGACGTGGGCATCTTTAGCCCATTACCTTGAAGATTAAGTGGTTCCCCATAGTGTAGCGTAATACCCGCCGCTTTTGGTCCCGTGGAACTTGGTTCACGTCTTGCAGTGCGATTTGATTTGTGGTGAACAGTCGGTGCAGAGCTGCAATACGGATACTCGGCAGTGGTAGTGGGCCTGTCGTGATTGGTACTACGAAACAACGGATTATGACTGGATTCAAGCAACCTAAGACTGTGGGTGGAGGAATACCAATAATATTGACCATACCGCGTCAAGAAGTAGAGTAGTCTGTCTATTCGAATTTGAATGGCCGACTGCGAAGCCTGCCTACTTGCCGGTATCCTCTTTGTTGCTCTATTGAGGCGATGCGCCTTATTATGAGAGGACAAATAACAAAGCAGTACATCCGAATACCGCGCAGAGTTCTTATACCTCCCTAAATATGTCATCAAAAATACGTCATTCCTCGTGTAGACTGCGTTGAAAACGACTTGCCGTCGTTGCCAGCGACCTTCGTACTCCTGTACTTGCTGAAACAAATGGGAATCCACACGTACTCGCCCACATGCAAACCCAAGCTCTTCGATCTAGAGTATGGTTAAGCCAGCGGCTTGTTCCGGGATCCACGTAACGCTTTGCCGATGGGCTGATTGGAAATAATTTGAGGGTGGCCACAAGAGGACGTGTAGATACCTACGTACCACAGCACATAAATCACGGTAGAATCCAAGTCGTGACACTATTGCCAAGCAGGCTACCACTCCATTGCTCGCCACTGGTGGTATTCAGCGTAAGATAAACATCGCTGGCGAAGGTATTCTCAACGACGACCGTCCGCGTGCCGTCTGGATTCATCGAGGCGACGGACTGGATGCCCGAGTACCCGTCATAGCTATAACTACCAGAACCGCTTAGGATGGTTGCGCCCGTGGGAATATATTTAGAGAACTGGGCTAAGATGTAGTAGTCGACAGTGTACTCATAGCTCTTTGCAGCTTCGTCCACCACGAACAGGCCGCGGCATGTTGAACAACCGCCAGGTATGTAAGGACCAAAGGTGCCGTCCGAGGCTTCGGTCCATGTGCCTAGAGTCCACATCAGAGAGCCTTCGGCCCAGTTTTGCAGCGGGCCAACAGTATTCTTAGAAGACTGATACCACGATGTCCGAGGCGAGGTCCAGCACTACGACGTTCGGTGTTAGTATTTAGGTTACTTTTTCATGATTGAATCCTAGGGAGCTCTTAAACACGCCTTGCGGGAAAACGCTCATTTGACAGTTGGATTGGGGTGCCTAACTCCTTCTTCCTTCTTATAAACCAATATTGAAAGAGAACAAAGAACCCTCGATGTTACATACTTCGGTCATATACTGCGATTTTCTGGGATTTGCGTTATGAAAATCGGTAAGGACAGTCCAATCGAGATTGCTAGCATAGCAGTGCCACGCAGTAGCCTGAACATACTCGCTTGCTACGTCGATAACCGTCTGTGGGTAGCTAGGCGTGTCCGTATTGTGATCGTATGCCCAAATCTGTGTATTCAAGCCGGCGCCACGTAGAGCTGGCCCGATGTAATCGCGTGTCACCCTTGCAGCCTCGTCGGCTTTCTGCAACATGGTTATATGTCCGTTCCCTTGACTGTTGAGTGGCTCGTTCTGAATGGTGATCGCATCGACGGTGACACCAAGCCCGGCATAGGCCTGGAGATACTTTATAAAGTATTGGGCATATTGGCTATAGTATTGAGAATCTAGCGAGTTATTGTTGGCGTTTCCGGTGAGTGCCTAAGCGGCAGTAGATGAGCATAGGTGATTCACCATGCGAAACTAAAATTGCTTACCCTGTTCAGCTTCATCCAGCCTGGCGCACTCCACGGACTTCCGAAGATGGTGACATCAGAGCGGATTTCTTTTATTTCTTTCAGCAAATTTGCCATAGCCGTCCCACGGTCTCCCAAGTAGAAGCTGCTTAGACTAGGATCCGCGCTATTGCTATTATCGTCATATGTGTAAGCGGGGGGACCGGACAAGTCTGACGCTGCAATTGTATGTCGCAACAAGCTAAGGTTGGCTCCATCGGAAGTCAACAATTCTTTCAGTAGCTGAGACCGTAGGTCTGAAGAAAGTGCATTCAAAACGGTGACTGTTGCATCTGTTACCGAGCCACCGAATCCGCTGATTTTTTGTTTATATCCGGCTTCTGTGTCATCGATGCTTAAGCTCCACGTTGATGCGCCTCCCGGGTTACCGATGCCAGGCAACGGAGGGTCGACGGCGCTAAGTTTATTTTTGAGGTCTGAAGTTGTCGTAAACGCCTGCGCTGCCGCCTGCCCGACTCGGGCGGATAACGGCGAAGGAGCAGCGAGTGTGTGTCCAGCAAGGACAGTAAGGGTAGTAATGACCGGGGACAGCATCTTGTCTGGCTAGAGACGATATTAAGTAAGGAGTAATTTGATGGCGATGATAGAATTGATGGGTTGTTTAGCCATCTACCTGTATTTGCCTGGAAGTTCTAGGGATGTGAGTATGAGAATGGCAGATTTTATGTGCCTAAGACCTAGGTACCTAGGTAGGTATGCTTCTTGACTCTTTTCTGGATCGTTCACATCCATATAGCGGAACGATGAGGCGTTACTCCTAATGTAACCCCATGGAGTTTAATGACTATTACCTAGGTAGGTAGGTCCATCTCTCAATAGCGGATGTAGATCGACAGAGAACAACTTTGAACTTTTCTACAAGTCTATTGGTGACACAGCATCAAGGACGTCAAGGATCGATGTCTCAGTTTAGTCCAATGACATTGCAGGTATTTTCTGGCCGGATTTGGTAGGTGGATACAGTATATGTACTTGCCTAGGTACCTACTATATCTAGGTACCCACAGAATCTCAAGAAAGAATCTACATACTAATGCAAAAAAGTTCATGGTTCAAGTATAGGAGGGCTGTAGCAGTGTAGCTCCCTCCATAATTACCTACTTGACTATTAGATGTATCACGTCTCCTATTATAATACTTACATACATGTTCATACTTACTTATCAGGTACCTAAGTACTATACTTTGTGTAGTATGTATACTAGGTATATGTTTAGGTATGTGTGTACTGACAAAACTGCAAGATTAGATGAATGCGGCTGAGAGTAGTGCATGGTATGCAATATAAATAGAATCATACTCCCCAAAAGTGCAACAGGGGTTTACTTGCGAGGAAGGTGTGAACCAAGTATGTAGCATTTTAGCTTTAGACTAGAAGTCTAAAATCAACTCACTGAATATAACATCTCATCCTATTTTTATGGCCTTTCTGAAGTCGTATTCTCAGTCTGTTCAAGTAAAATCTTAAACGATTAATAAATGAAGAAACGTGCTCAAACTATAAGGTCAGCTGTAGCGTTTAAATGATATTACTTCAGAAGAGCCTTGGAAGTAACTAAATTAATTGTCGATAGTTAGGTAAGTAGTTGATAATGTGAGTTTATGAGCTGCATATGATCACAATTCTAGACTTTGATGACTTTGACGTAGGATCGTATTGGATAGAGCAACAACTCGAAATATATCTGGGGTTTTGTTCATTTGCTGCTTCGTATATTACATACCTATATGTACTTACTCGCTTTCGCTTAAGCTTTTCTGATACCTGGTACCTACTTCACGCGTTAGCGTGCTTGGGCGCTCAATTCCGCTGGTGCATATTAATATCACATAATTCGGTTCGTGCTACGAAGTACATCTTGACATCTACCTCAATTGAAGAACGATTTAGTCTAACAATCAAAGATGCGGCTTACATACTACCGAGAGGCCCAGGTGCATAGGTAATTAGATACGTACTAGGTACCTAGTGAAGATATCTGGAGCGGGCTCCCGAGTCCTGACAACTTGCTATAAACTCTTCATCGTTTGTTGTAAGTTGATGGGCGTAACCCAAACGGACCTCATACAAACATTAGGGGGATATGAATGATGGATATCAACAGCCTGGAAGTATATTATCTTGGTACATAATATTGCTAGGTACTACAGAGTACATACCTCGGTAGGTTGTATTCGATGTATTTGTATCGTACAATAACCGTAATGCGGGTCGATCTCCTCAAGTGCTACTAGGTACTGTATCCATGGATTGTAGGTACCTACCTAGGTAGGTACCAAGGTTAGTGGACCCAGATCACCCCGCGTTGCGGAACCGGCGACCGGCAGTTTGAATAGGTAGGTACCTATGCTAACAATTATTGCTTCTACACAATCAACAACAATCTTTTCTCCCGCTGTTCCGTCGCCTACATACCTACCCCTAGAGCCTACGTACGTCCTACTTGGCAACTATGCTTTCAATTACCAGTCTTAGCAGTCTCACGTTCATTCTCTGCATATCTTACTCCCAGAGCAACACTTAACGCATTTCATGATTCCCTGGGCTTCTTCGTAAACTGTTTCTCCTCCCGTTTTCAACTTCGCTCCCCTCGGCCAAGATGGGGTTTCGCAAAGGAATTTCTTCTATACTAGCAAAGTCGCCCTCCGATGCTGTTATCCTCTCTTCCTTGCGTACGCCCATCTGCCGCTCGTATCGCGGCCAGCTCAAGGACGCCTATCCCGAGGAATTACTCTCCATCGTACTACGTGCCACCCTCGACGCCAACCCGAACCTCCCGCCCGAAGCAATCGATGATGTCGCAGTCGGTGTCGTACTCTCAGAGCTTGGTGGCAGCAAGGCCGCCCGCACGGCCATGAACCACGTCGGTTTCCCCACCAGCACGTCTCTGTACACCGTCAATCGCGCTTGTAGCAGTAGTTTGCAGAGCATAGCGACTATCGCCGCGCAAATCCGCGACGAGATGATCGGTATTGGGATCGCGGCCGGCATGGAAAGCATGACGAGAAACTACGGTTCGAAGGCCATACCGGTAGACTTGTGGCCATCGCTGAAAGAAAGCGAGGTCAAGGATGCGAGGGACTGCATTATGCCGATGGGCCTGACGAGCGAGAACGTTGCGCAAAGGTACGGCGTCGGGCGCAAGGAGCAGGACGAATTTGCCGTCGAGTCCCACCGCAGAGCGGCAAGGGCGCAGGCCGAAGGCTTCTTCGACGGGGAGATTGTTCCCGTGCGAACGAGGTTCCAGGAGGTTGACAAGCAGGGGAACAAGGTCGGGGAGGAGAAGCAGATTGAGGTCACTAAAGACGATGGAATTAGGGCCAACGCGACGCTCGAGGGGCTTGCTAAGCTCAAGCCAGCCTTTAAAGAGGACGGCGCGAGCACAGCGGGGAATTCGAGTCAGGTAAGCGACGGGGCCGCTGCTACGTTGCTCATGAGACGGAGCACCGCGACCGAACTTGGGTTAACGTCGAGTATTATCGGGAAGTTCGTAGCTGCTACGACGGCGGGGTGTGCCCCGGATGAGATGGGCGTCGGGCCTGCGCTAGCCATCCCCAAGCTTCTAAACCAGCTCGGCATCGAGGCAAACGATGTAGATCGGTGGGAGATCAACGAAGCTTTCGCTAGCCAAGCTATCTATTGCGTGAGAGAGCTAGGACTAGAGAAGGGCTGGGAACAGGGTAAGATTAACCCCGATGGGGGCGCCATTGCGCTAGGGCACCCGCTCGGTGCTACGGGCGCGAGGATGACGAGCACGTTGCTCCACGGTCTACGGAGAAGCGACGGGGAAGTGGGTGTGGTGAGTATGTGTATTGGTACCGGGATGGGCATGGCTGGCTTGTTTATCAGAGAGTAGGTAGAATTGCATAGTATCTATGTGTCTGTGGTGATAATGATAAAAGGGCGTGTTTTTACGACGCATTCTTTGTTTCAGCGGTTTGGGCTACTGGTTTTCTCATCTAGAAAAGCATTTCTTAGACAAAGGCTTTCAGGACAAACAGGCATACAATACAATCATTGAGCCTACCCGCATTCAGACGAAACAGCTGTTGAGAATGCTTCCGGGTGGGAGAGGTCTCTGTTGTCGTTTGCTTTTTAGCATATGATGATGATTAAAATAGTCTCAAAACACAAGTCATGCCTCTTAATAATTAACAAATATATACGCCTAGGAACTTTTTAAAGATAGCAAGCCCCTGCGTTACGGACACGCCCTTTTGCATATTAATAGCATTTGGAGGTTCTAGGGCCCGGATAACAGAGGGGAAAGGATAAAGGAAATGTTGTTATTCCTCGTCCTCGCCGCCATCATCGTCTGGATCGTCGTCCTCGCCCTTGGGTTGCTTGGTGACGTTCAGCTGCTCCTTCGGACAACTCGCTGGGCTGTTACGTTATATATGACTTTGGTCGGCGGGCTTCTTTGTCACGTCTATCGCGAGGGGCTCGTCGCTCTCGACAAGAAAAATGCGATTGAAGATGCGCTTGCGGCCTGGGCATTTTGGTTCTTGGTATGTAATATCGACCTATCCCCCCCTCAAAAAAAAACTTGAATCCCCTAAGACTCTTTTCTATAGAAAAGATAGTTGACTCTCATTGTTGAAGTGGGTTGTGATCAGCACTTCCTTTTGGCCTTTCTTAATACCACCAGTCCTTGGTATGGTAGTAGCATTAAAGGAGCCTTGGATACGAGAGATCCTTGATTATGGGTTAATTAAATTGGGTTGGGTGGAATGGGTATATAATCCTCTGTGGCACCTAGCCAAGGTCTGCTGGCAGTTATGGGTGGCGATAGGTGAAAGACAACAGCAAATATATGTGTAGGCGTCGCTTAGAGGTGACTTGATTCTATGTTACAATATATACTAGGTATTTAAAGGAACACCTACTTAGATTCTTTGAAACCAAACACTAACCTACCAATTAGGCTCCTCCGTAACGTGATGCGAACAATAGAAAACGAGGACATATCTTGCTGAGCTCGAAAGGAATGGCATCCCCCTTTCATGGTGCACATAGGAATATGATACAATGACCCCTAGTTGGCTAGCGGATACAGCACACGAGATGCTACGTCACGTAGGTAGGCATAGTGAGGTATGGGAAGTATCGTTCATCCCTTATTCACGTTTGGTCTCATGAAAGTTACCTACCTACTAGGTAGGTACTTAACCCCTGACACCGGAGGCAACGAGTGATTTGATTAATATTTGATTTAACGGGAGAAAAAAAAGTTGGTCTTAGAAATTACTCCTAGTAGTAAGATATCCTTCTGGCCAAGAGAGAATCTTCTTAAGGATAGCTACCTAGTGAATTAGTTATTCTTATCAGCATGGTTTAGAATTTGATATTTGCTCGGGCAAGAAAAACCTTTCACCAAATCTTCTATACTAGGTATCCAGTCAAGTAAATAAAGTATCGCCATCGTCCATTGTCATAGACTCGTCATCATCCAACTCTATATCGTCTTCTTTTGTCTGGTAGTATGTAGTTGGAAGCACTACATCCTCGGCATTCATCCGGCCATTAGTAAATGTCTCGGGAGCCTTCCATTCGAGGTCCCACTGAAGTACGATGTTGCGGACGTATTGTTGGAGCTCGGCTTTTTTCATAAGTGCCCCATTCCCTGCGTCATGCTGAGGAGATATATTGTCCAGGAACGCATGAATATGAGCCTCTATTTGATTCACTGCCAAGGCAGATATGTTATCCAACCTCCCGGAGAACTTACCGAAGCTCTTCCTGAGCCGGTCAGCCAATGTCGTGAAGGCGGTATTATACATTTCCCAGCTGTTCTTCGATGCAAACTCTGCAATCACATGCTTTCGCCTCGCTAAGGACCCTAAACCTGGTAAGCGGCTTAGTAAACCTTTCTCTTTTACAGAAAGGGGATATCTTGAGACACCTACCACACTCTTCCGAAGCATCCCGGAAGGCAGGTTTCCATGTCATCTGGATCATGTTTACGGTTTCAGGGTGCACGTGGGATGCATTCTTAGAAATTGCCACTAGCGCCTGTCGGACTTGATCGCTGATGTTCGATTTGATGGGATCAAGACTATGAATCACGTCGTCTAGGAAAGGTAGAAGTTGAGGGAGAGTTTCCTGGACATGAATTCGTAATCGCGTAAGAAAGTTCTCCCAGATGGCATCGATGGCATTAAAAGCCTCGTTTCCAAGGTTAAGGATATCATGATTCAGAGCATTGTTCCAATCTTGGACAATTGTCTCTAGGAGCACATCTGAGCTAATACATACACGGTAAGCAATTCATCGTGAAGGCTAGGCAATCAAAGGATGCTTCTCTTACACGTCTTGCATCCAGTAATACTCCATGCGATCGCGGCCCGATCTACTTGTAAACCTACCACCATTGCGACGAATGTTCGCTTGGTAGGTATTCCAATGAATCTTTGCTGGTGAAGCATCATCTCCGGGGTGCTTGTAAGACCAGCCTCGCACGATCTTAATACAGCGCCGGACGCAATCACCTATGGTTCCTTTCTTGTCTTGAAGCGGATTCTTCTTTTGGACGGTCTGGTTGAATTTCTCCCAGTACTCGTCAAGCTCCTATACTGTCACTATTAATATGTGGCAAGGGACGGCTAGATAGGTACGCAGGCTAGGAAGGGAGACAAACCTTCTTTATATGATCATGGGCATTTGACATGATCTCTTTCTCGGCTAATTCTTTGCTAATAAATAATCGACTCTGGCTCCCCCCTTCCTTAGACCATGTTTGGATCATATTGAAGAGATTGATGAGGTCACAGAGGAGACTATCGGCATGGGCCTCCCTTTCCGGGATCGTTGAATGAGATATCCACTCCTTGAGGTTGGGGATTCCCGAGTATTGGCGACTTGGAAACCCGGTTAGGATTTCTTCTTCATCGGAACACTGCCAGTATGCTTTGGAACTGATCGGACATATGGACACCTGACCGTCGTATGTGACTCTCATTTCGTCACCACGATTAGAAGCCAATAGAGCTTGACGGGTCTGGAAATCTTGTTGAATTCGTTCCGTCAAAATCCTGTTTCTTTCTTTCACACAGAGAAATATTATATTCCCCTCGACATCCTTGATACTTTTCTCCAGGCCGTAAATTACCTCTTTCAGTCTCGTGAGAGCCAATTTTTGCTCCGTTACGGCGGTTATGGCGCTGGTCCGTTTCGATTTCAGTGAAGCTACCTTTCGAGATGAAATTTTGGACTCTATGTGGAATTGTTAGCTCCTAACTACCTAGGTACCTACCTAGTAGATTAGGTATGTATAACCAATATCTATAGGTGAACGTAGGTAGGGTACGAAATTACCTTTGGTAGGTCCCTTTATCTTTTTGAGTTTACTGGTAACACCTTGTAATTCTGCTTTGAGCTTCGATAATTTACTTGTCACTTTCCTTTTTTCAGTTTCGGCCTTCGCCCTCTGTGACTTGAGTTCCTGCTCTCGTTTGATAAGCTGCTGCAGCTCTTTGTTGGACTTTGCCCATTCTTTTTTGAAATCAGACCTCCGCTCAATTTCGTCAATTTGAGAGACAACGACGCAGTAACCGCGCTTATGGAACTTGCCATCAAGTTTCATTCGAAGTTCCTGATGATCAGATAACAGTTTGACTGAGGTAGAATCATCCGCCGCTCGACGTGCAGGGGATACAATAAGAGTAGCAGCCAATTGTGGGAAGTATCGTTCGGCGACTGCAGCACGACTCTCAACCGAGTCAGCCAGGCCAGGCAAATCAACGAGCACTACACCATTACGAAGGATATCAGACTTCACTAGAATCTCTACCCCGTCCACAAGGGGCCAAGCTGGGAAATTAAGGCCATGGTCGCCGTGCTTCGCACTGGTGGAATCCATGTAGTGTCTGACCGTGTCAGAAAATTCATCTGGTTTGCTACCGTGGAAGCATTTTGTCGTCCCTAAGACCCGATCAACGTCTACATTACGGGCGAGGAGATCATCAGTTGTCATTCCCTTGATCTCATCATCCCGGAGACCAAACACGGTCTTGACCAACTCAAGGCTTGGCTTGACGATGGAATTGATGAGTCGGAGGGCGTCGAGATCCTCGTCTGACTTTGAAAGAATATCATGAAGTTCGTTTCTGCCCTTTAGGTCTTCGAAAAGCTGGTCTAGTTGCTTCACTAAGTCTTCTCGCTTGCGAAAGGTGACGAGTGCTCGGAATTTGAACTCAGGTCTGATATCGCTGTTATAAGCAATCTTGCACTAAAGCAACAGGAATTAGTAAACCTCTCTTTAGGAAATGATTATAGCATGTCCCAGAAAAAATGGCCATTTCATCATCTCAATTTGGAGGGTTTCGCTCCTGAAGCAAGTCAAAGAAAGAATAAGAAAAAATATTGGTGTCGCGTACTGGTACAGCTGTGGCTGCTTCTGCATTGTCGGTAGGCAACAACTCACGATAGCCCAGAAGCGCGTTTAGGGCAGATGTCTTGCCACTCCCAGTAGATCCGGCAACACCGACAGTGACTTGAAAATCTTGGCGACGTTTTATGAGGTTTCCTGACAATGATATCAGTTTCAGTATCTAAAACATCACGAAATACGTACTATAGTTGGTAATCCATCCCTCGATGACCTTGTGTCCTGGCACGATTGAATCCGGTTCGTGATTCACGTTCCTACTGCCAAAGGAATCTTTTTCAAATCTCACTATAAGTTGCTCGCAATACCTAATACCTACCTCGAGAGCGTTTTCCTTTATCTTAATTCTCCTCTGGTCGTCAAAGCCACTACATGAGTTCCACGTGAATGATGACAATTCTTGAGGTTGTTCCATGGCGCTTCTTGGGGATATCGGGATGTGGATACTCATTCGGATGGGAGTTAGGGGGGTTTCCTATGAAAAGCTCCTAGTCTTCACGCAGACGCTTTAAAGAACCGACATATCAGCGTCAGGAAAAGGAGAATATATACCTAACACCCTTAAACTTCTTTACCTGGGTACCCATATACTAAAGGTATGTATGCACAGTTTTCGGGGTAATCCCCCCCCCCACGGGTCAGACCAGTTGGGAAATGTGATGATATTTTCAGCGTAGCAGTGATACCTAGTAGTTATAGTAAGTAAAGCAGGGAGTAAAAAAAGGAAAAAAAAACACGTTGCAGTTAATTACGTTAGTTAATAAGAGTTAAATAAATATACTATAATAGCATTTTATTTATTTATTATTATTTACTTGCTGTTATTAAGTACTTGTATATATAAAACTTTTAGATACTAAGGAATAACGAGGTTGATTAGCGTACGTATCGTCAATATACCCAATCATATATATCCTTAACGTGAACAATAAAATGAGGGGTATTAATACAGTAAGAAGGCGCATTTGAAAAGCAATCATAAACTCAAGGACCGCCAGCGATCCTTCATTTTCCATGCATTTCTTCCACAACTCACCAGGTTGCCATTCTCGGTGATGTTGTAAGTTATGCTGAGCACAATAATCACAGAAATATATATCATGGCTATCTTCATAAGAGCTTGTCCAAGAAGTTGAAGGCGGGGTAGAGTAATTGGTGATTCTTTCAATGTCGACTAAGTGATCCTCGTTGATCGATAGTTCCGGCGGTGGCGGTTCAAACGTAACGGAGACTGTTGGCTTTGCTTTTAGCTTAGCAGTGTGATAGCTTACGCCATCTGCAAATGTTAAGAGTGGGGTTCGGTGACTAGGCGGCATGATTGAGATATCCCTCTAACCTGGCGACAAGTCGATAGAACAGCCTGTTGAAATGGTACAGAAAATATGAGACGTTACTGTCCTTATGTAAAAGATAATTCGTGGATACATTACACTTCATTATCCGTATTATGAGCACAATGAAAACTACAATGCCTTGTTTTGAAGATGAAGTCGGAAAGATGTTGAGTAAAAAAATGTATAAAGGAGGCTTTTAATAAGCATGAAAGAAATACGCTGTATACAATATGAATATTTAGGTAATTTACGTTTCTTTATGGTAACTGTTTTAGCCACACACTAGGTAATTACATAGGTACAGTACCTACCTACCTACCTAGTATGTAAATAAGTACATACCTACACAACCTTGAAGTAGGAAACCTGTACGTACCTAATAAGTAATTAAAATGAATCAGTTATGACGTAAGTACTATGAATAATGGTGAATCTTTGACCCTAAACACCTTTTAATAATCTTCCAAGCCTGTTTATCATCTTCTACTTGCCTCCCAGGGTTCTCAAGCGCCTCATTAAAAGCGCCACTCCGCGATTTCTCCTCAAGCTGAAGAACAAAATCACTCGCCCGTGCAGCACTACTAAGTTGTGGGGCTCGGAGACTACGATCTAAAAATCGCCAAGCCAGATCTACTAATTTAGCCTCATCGGCGGGGTGATCCTTGAAATTACAGAAGCGTCGCAGGTAAGCGACCCAGTCCTCGAAGCTGCGACCACTGGCTAGATCCGCGACTGTGTAGTAACAGGGGTCTTCGCCCACCGTGTCGTTGATCCTTACCTCTTCTTGAAGCCAGGCTTTTACACCCGGTTCGCTTTCGATCTGTATTGTATGGTTTTCTTGGGGTTCCTGGCCATTGTGCTCTTGGCGGTGTTGTCTTCGCCATTGTCTATCGACAAGGTATAAGCGCTTCCATGCGTTTTCACTCAGTATTTTTAAGTTCTCTATCTCCTCGTAATGAGAAAGGAAACGATCCTGTTCAGATGTTTTGGTGCTACTAGCGACAGTCGCGTCAAGGGTCTGTCGAATGCCCTCTTTGGTGACCTTTCCCGCGCGGCGCTCTAATTTTAAGATGAACTGCAACATCCTTGTCAGATTCTTTTGGGTGGTGAAGAGAGCATCGGCAGTCTGTCGCTGTAGGTATTGCTCGTTAGTCAATCCGACTGGATCCTGGGCGGACGTTCCCGCCTTTTCCGTTTCGTCGCTCCCGGATTCACTCACGACATCGTGCGCGATTACCGGGATTTCATCTCCTTGGGCATTTTTCTTATTTAAAGTAGGATGATTCGGTTCATCATAGAATGAAAGCCGTTCTTCACTCATAAATATCTCAGAATGTGTTGGGCCGTCTCCCCAAACGCAGACATCGTCTTCTAGCCCGTCGTCAGACAGACAATAGGCTTGAGAAAGGTATGGCCTAACGTTGTAAACATAGTTTCCTTCACTATAACCACTAGCCATATTGTTCGAAGTTCTACCGAAATATCGTATTGAAAAAGCTCGTAGAAAAATTGCGAACCGTAGAAGTGGACGGAATTTCCGCTCGCGTAAGTGTAGGGTATGGTCGATACCTATATTATATTCGTTTCCAAAGAGCGCTCTTTGTTGATGACCGAAACTGATATATGGTTTCAGCTGTGAATCTATACAATGCTATTCAAAGAAAGAAACCCGCTTTATTGATTTCCCCTAGTTCTCCAACGAGATAGAAGCACCAATGGCATCACTTGACCTTACTTTGGAGGGTGGCTCAAGACGCACAATAGTATTGATATTATAAGGTGAATGAATACATGCCCCATTGCCCCAGTCATCTTGATCCCTAGGGAACTGATAATAAGCCCGGTGACCCCTTTATGACAACCCAATAATCCATCCGTCGCCTTCGGGTTCTCCTGCTGGATCATTACCACCCCACATTACCACACTCCGACCATCAGCAGTCACATCGTAACCGAACGAACTTCGTGGTCCGGGATGTACCTTGCCCTCGTGTTGTTGGAGATCACCTGGTGGCTGTACCTCCACCTCAGCCCAACTCAAGCCGCCCGTATCAACACCGAACTTCGAGCGAATCTGGTCCTTAATCTTGGCAGGCCTGATCGCGTCCATCACACTGGATCTCCGTCGGATTTTCGAGTCGCCGGATGGGAGTTGGAAAGTCCACAAGTCACTCCATAGGGATATGTCGCCGCGCTCAGTCGTGCCCGTACGATTTCCGAAGAAATAGAGGAGATACTTTCGACCGTAGCCGGTTGTAACAGGTATCAACCCACCATTCGATCTTTGTCGAGGCCCAGGTGTCAGAGGGTTCGTAGGGAAGGAGATGGTTTTCCATGACGGCGGATTCTCGGCATACAAATCAACCTCCAGACGATGGACCTCGCTACTTAGACCACCAGAGCTAGAGATTCCATATACTGTATCCCCTACAAGTGCAGCGCTTGATATGACAGTAGGAGCGTGTGGTAGTTGATTCCAGGTTTTGGCAGAGGAATTGAAATGCCAGACATCCGCAAGAGGTCCACCTGCAGAGTCGTTTCCGCCTAGTAGGATGAGGTTTCCGTCATGTGCAAACAAGCTTGCGTTACTTCGTGGAGGGGGCACCCTCTCAGGATGGGCAACATTCTCGACGCTTTCCCAGTAAAAGTTCTCGGTATCATATAACCAAACTCTGGCTCCCTCATCCAAAACGTTACCGGTTTCGTCACAACCTCCATATATAGCAAGATGGGTATTCACGGCGCAAGCTGAATGGTTTGTTCGTGGCCAAGGTACCAGACCATCTTGTTCAGCGGCAATAGCTGGTAGCATCTGATAGTCAGGGGTAGAAGTACTTGCAGCTGGCAAGGCTAAAGAATGGATATCGTTAGTGGCAAGCACACCTTGGCTCGTTCGGCCACCAAAAATGTAAGCCTTGTCGCCCAGAATGGTGAGTGTGTGGTAGGATCTGATAAGCGAAGACGACGAGGTATGGTCTGACGTAGAGCCCATCTGCGTGAATGTAGCCCTGAGAGGCATGGTTGGTTTCGTCACGGCGTGACCGGCTGCCCCGGCATAGACACCCGTGGAGACGACCTCCTCGGCCGCCACTGCACCTGCTGCGATTTCTGCCATCGTCTTGCCTTCTTCTTTCTTGACTTCTTCGATCGAAGTTCTCAAAGCTAGTATATGTTAGGACCTATATTGATTCACTGAAACAAATAACTAAACCACCTAGGTAGTTGAATAATAGTAAAAAATAAAATAAAAAAATGATTTGGAGTCATGTCGTTAAAGTTAGACGAGAGGTGTTTGAAGATGATGACGTATTATCGATCATCTGAATATCGCATAATACTTAAATACCTACATGTGAGTAGTGACGCAATATTCAACCCATAATTGCCTGTTGGGGAAATCCGTCCACAGTATCGAGTTATTTGCCTAATCTAGGCTAGTTCCATGGAATTTGGTTAAAAGAAACACACGAATACGTATCTTCAATGATCGTGATGGTACCTGCCGAGGTACTTGATCTTGGATAGTAGATTCTCGCTGTCGAATGATAAGTACCTAGTATTCCGCTTGCAGTCTTGATCGTAGCCCATGCTACCATGGAATCGACCTGGCAGCCGGGCAGATAGGTCCATACTTAACGCGCATGGCCATTCCGGGACCTGCATTAGCGATGTCTCAAGGGACGGAAAGCTGCAGCAGTACATCTCCAATCAAGTATGCCAGCCCTGGAGGTGCGAGTAACATTGTACGGCGTACGCGGTCAATGACGATCATATCGAAAAGGGAATGCCAAGATACCTACGTAGGTATTCAGGTAGTCAGGACTATCAGGCTGTCAGGTCGGTAGAATTTACAAGACATAATCAACTTTTAAGGCTCCAACAAATTAGTTCCTGATATTACCTAGCTACCTAGGAGCTCAGCAGCGGCCTGGGAGATTTTCCTCGTTGTGGCGATCACGATTCTTGGGATGAGAAATTGAGAATAAGAACCGTTACATAATACATACATCATGTGGTTGGGGTGATAAGTACATATATGTAGGTATCGTTTACATATCAAATTCGGAATAACGTTCCCCCTCTTCTGTACATACCTAGGTAGGTATTTTAGCCTTTAGGCTCCGTCACGTGACTTGTACCTGCCACAAATACCACATTCACAACTAGACTAGGCCGCGATCGTAGATAAATCAACTATAGTCTAAGGACACACAAAATTAGGAGGAATCGCGGGTAATCCCATGGGGTCTTCCGACGAGGAGAATGCGCGTCTGGCGCATCCCGAGTTTTGGGATCAGCGCTACGGTCAAGCCAACGGCGACCGGCCAACTCACGAGTGGTTTCGAACTTTCGGTGATCTCGACTCGTTCTTCAACATCAGACTCTTTAAAAATCGGAACCCAGACTCAAAGCCAAAGATATTACATCTGGGGTCAGGAGATAGTGTATGTCTTCTTAAATAATGGAGATCAATCGATGAATATGAAGAAGAGCCCCTGGATATGTTTGGCTGACATCTTTGACTCTTTAACAGGATGTTCCGGTGGGGCTCTATGAAAGGGGCTACAAGAATCAGCTATGTGTTGACTTTTCCTCGACCGTCGTGGGTATTATGTCTAAGAGACATTCAAGTATGGAAGGCATTGAATGGAAATATGCGGATGTCCGTCGTATGGACGACCTGCCTGACAAGTCCGTAGACATTGCCTTCGATAAGGGAACGTTGGATGCTATGATTTATGGTAGCCCGTGGTGCCCACCAGACGATGTGAAGGACAACACTAGCCAATATATTCGCGAGGTGAGTCTTATTGTGGATGGCCGCTTCGAATCCACTCTACAAGACCTGTCTTCTCATATGCTGGCTATTTCAAATAGCCCCTTCTCAAATCCGCGACCAATGAAAGACGTTACTAATAATGTGTAGGTCAGCCGAGTGCTTAAGGATGATGGCGTATTTCTTTACGTAACGTACCGGCAGCCACACTTTATAAGACCTCTTCTGAACTGTAAGGGAACCGATTGGGATATCGAACTGGATATTCTGGGTGATGGCACTAGCTCCTTTTCTTACCATGGATTCGTCTTGAGGAAGAAACCATGACGGATTCTACCAAAGCACCAATGATCAATCCAAGCACCGTATCCAAGCCGAATAACTTTGATATCACAGATTTCTTAAGATTCACGGCACCTCGCCCCCGCCTCCATACCGGAGAGGTTTTATGGACGACCCAGTTGTACTGGCAGCACAGGAAACGTTCGCTAGAGTCACCCAATACCAACTAACTCATAATAGCCTATCTAAATTATTCCTGCTAGTCTCCCGAATGAAAGACGACCGGTTATAATTGCCCTAGAAGTTGATTCTCTATATGTATGTCCCCTTAAATTCGCCCGTCCTAACCCCTACCACCACCCATATTATAGCCGTGAAACCCATTTTTGGACTGTTGAAGTAACCAAGCATGCGCCGCTAAGCCTTTCCCAATGATATTCAACGTTACCAATCCAGGACTCAAATGTCATATACATGCTTAAGGCTCGCCCCAAATTTCATCAGCAATCTGCCTAACTAATGATAGCTTCTTCTTTTCGTCCTCCACTGTTAGGGGATATCCACTCTCATGGGTGCTGAAACCGCACTGGGGACTGATGTAGATTCTTTTCAGCGCTTCTTCGCGGGATTGGCCGCTTCCCTCCGCAACAAATTCCGCCGCCTTATATATACGCTCCTTCGTGGGCTCCTTGCCCTCCAGCTGCGGTAATTTTGTGCTAATGACGCCGACAACGACGTTCTTGTTCTTGGGAAGGTACTTAAGGGGCTCAAACCCGCCCGAGCGCTCAGTATCGTATTCGAGATAGAAGGTGTTGACGTCAAGCTCTTCGAAGAGCTTTTTAGCGATGATGTCGTAGGCCCCGGTAGCAAAATGCCTACCCCCTATGAAGTTTCCCCTGCATAGATGGATGCCAGAGTGGAAGTCCGCTGGTAAACCGCGTATCGAGTCGTTGTACAGCTTAATATAGGCATCCAAGAGGTCTTCCCAGGTTCCAATATTATCATTGTCCTCCTCCCATCCTTTCCGGAAGTCCTGAGAGCAAAAGTCTGTTTCTGATGTTACAAGCTGTGGCAATAGCCATGTTTGAAAGAAATAGACTTACAGGCCATTCCCGGGTCGTCAAATTGGACATTTCGCAGCCCAGCCTTGTATAGGTGCTGTAGTTCGGCATGGTAGACCTTGGCTACGTCCGCAAAGTATTCGGCATCGTTGGCGTAGGCATCCTTAGTGTAGGCACGTCCTTGCTTGTACCTCATGTGGAACCATGATGGCGCAATCATGGTGAGTTTGATATTGCCCCATTCACTTTCGGGAACAAATGCCTGAACAGCCCGAAGTTCGTCTAAGTTAGAAATCGACTTGCTAGGGTCGTGCGATAGCTTGCTTCCGGCAATGACAGATTCCCCAGGGAAAACCTTCCTATCCTTCTCGATCAAGCTCACGACATCAGGGTGGTATAACCGAAACATGCTAGCCTCGGCATCTTGCAAGCCAATAGTGCCTACGATCTCATCCCAGAAGAGACCCCAGAACCGAGTGCGGTTATACTCGCCCGAGTTAATAGCCTTAAGACCCAATTCCTGTTGCAGTTTGACAACTTCACCGATGGCCTTTTTCTCGACAGCTGGTAGTCCAGCCTCCTCCGCAGATATGCCCTTATCCCGAATAGCAGCACGCACTTCGAGTAATTCATCAGGTCTCAGCAGCGAGCCCAAGTGCTCGGCGCGAAACGGAGGCGCCATTGTTATTCAGTGAAAGAGTATGAGAGCCTCGACGTCTTTTCCTTTTTTTTTATTAACTCACTTGAAAAATTTTACGTACCCTTAGCGCGTAACGTAGAAATGCGAAATAGGGGTAAGGTAGCCTTTGCTTCCGTAGGTTGATAGCAACACAACTCTGCGTCTATGACAGTCAAACACGCGCGAAGAAATTAGAAACCTTTTTCATATAGAGCTGGAAGGAAGGCTTTGGAAATATCCACGCGTAAGGTATTAGGTATTAGGTAGTCCTTCGGTCGTAGCCTACATCCCAGGTAATTACAGGCTTAAGAATCCTCCTAATGGTCTCTAGCGGGGACCAGTGCGGGGGAAGATGGTGAGATGTCGTGGACTATTATCATGTAGCGCATGGACGAGGGCAAAGGGAGAAACTAACTGAATTGGGGATACTTAGAGGATGTTAGTACATACCTGCTAGGTACCTACTCGATGGGAATAAACACGGGGTTACTCGAGGGCCCACACTGGTTCTAATCAACGTACGAGGAGACCTGTAAAAGCATCAAACCTTGCACGTATCTAGGATATCTCGTCGAAAACGTGATGCAGATTGAGACTTTGATGTCGTGAGGGCCCTAGCGCGACATAGATCCAACACAAGATAACATCTAGGGTAAAAATAATGCGATTGAATTCGACCTCTGCTTGTTAAGAACCTTGGAAGTCATTTAAGTAAGTACCTAGAGAATTATGTACCTAGTTTTCAGTTCTTTTTTCTTGTACGGTGGAAAAAAGATATATGGCTTCACAATTTCAGACCAGACAACTAAATCTAGCTAGGTGCTTTCAAAGCACATGCCGCTTCTAATAAATAGGTACCTAAGTAGGTATTGAAAGCGAAATTCGCGACGTGTGGTAAGTAAGATGTTTCGCATTATCATAGTACAACAGGAACCAGTCGATTCATACCTAATAACCAACATATTTACCTAGTTAGAGTGGGTAAATTCGATCACAGCAGACTAGTACTAGGTAGAGTAGGTAATTATAGCAAGGCACTGTGACAACACAAGAACTCACAACGCGGACATACTCATTAGACGAACGGTCCACATGGTATAGGCACTTGGAAAATCAATTGAGCAACGACCAAGATCTTTAAATTTACAAGCTGTCATGAACATAAATGGTATATACCCAAGCTATGATAACACGCCCAACGCTTGCTTGTCAATGAAACATTACAGATTATAAGACCTCCAATCCATGCATGCAAATCTCCTCAACATCACTACACTAATCCTCCTCATTCACTCCTCCTTAGATGAGGGCAGCAACGGCACCGACAAGGGCGAACAGGCCAGCGACACCACTTCCGAGCTTGGCAGCACCGGCAGTGGCGATCGGGGTCTCACCAGCAGGGTAGCTGGGAGTGCTGGGGTAGCTGGCACTAGCACTGGGCTGGCGGGTGGCCAGGGTGGTGCAAGGGGTGCTAGTCGGGTAAGGGGGGATCTCGGTAGGGTAGGCCGGGGCGGTAGTGCCGGCAACGGGGTAGCTACCGGTAGGACCGACGGGGACGCCGCCAGCAGGGTAGCTAGGAACAGAGCCAGCAGGAGAGCTGGGGGTGCTAGCAGGAACGCTGGCGGAGGGAACACCACCGGCAGGGTAGCTGGCAGTGGCGCTGCCGACAGGGAGAGTCTCGGAAGCACCCGGGGCCGAAGGAACCGGGGCAGAGGGGTAGCTTCCAACAGGGACACTGGCAGAAGGAGTGCCAGCGGGAACGCTCACACTAGCGGAAGGGTAGCCACCGGCAGGGACGGTCTCGCTGGCAGAGAGAACCTCACCAGTAGGGTAGCCGGCGGGAGGGGCCTCAATGTAAGAGGAGCCACGGGCAGGGATGCTGTTGCTGGGAGCACCAACGGGGTAAGAACCGGTAGGCTTGCCAGCAGGAGTGGTGCTAGCAGCGGGCTTGCCACCGGTGGGGTAAGGAGCAGTGGGAACGTTGCTGGGAGGAGTGAAGGTCGAGACACCAGAGCAAGGCACAAGAGTGACAGACTCCTTGGTGACGGTCACAGGGGTGGCAGGCTTGGTGTGAGTGGCCTTAGGAGGAGCAGTGATGGGGGCAGTCTGGGTGGCAGGGCAGACAGTCGTGTAGACAGTGGTGTGGACCAGGGTAGCGGTGGTCGCGTAGCCAGCAGGGCAGTTGGGAACGTTGGCGGCGCACTGGGTGACGGTGAAAGTCTGGGTGTTGGTCACAGTCGAGGTGGTAGAAGCACCACCGTTAGGAGCCGGGGTGGTGACAGCAGCGGTACCAGAGGTGACTGCAGGGACGGTCTGGGAAAGGTAACCAGAGCCGGAGCCGGAGCCAGGGAGAGAGCCAGGGAGAGTTGCAGAGCCGGTAGGGAGAGAGCCAGGAAGGCTAGCGGTAGGGACACCACCGGCGGGGACGCTGGCAGTGATAGCCGGGATCGAAGCAGTGTACGACGGGTGCTCGCAAAGGGTGGTCGTGGGGTAGCTCAGGAGAGCGGTGGACAGAGTCGGGGCAAGGTGAAGCGAGAGGAGATCCTCAACAGCGACATCGAGCTCAACGGCAGCACCGATGTTGAGACCGTACGACTCCTTGGAAAGAGGGCACGACGGGGTGGCGCAGAAGAAACCGACGTACTCGAGCAAGTTGGCGAAGACGGCAACCTCGAGACCAGCACCGATCTCGGGGAGGTCGAGGATGGGGACGATGTCATCAACGTCAACCTCAGCAGCGACGCCGAGCTCGACGCGGAGACGAAGGTCAGCCAATAGCTTGGTGCAACCAATACGGACTTCCACGGGCAAGACCTGGACGGAGAGGCCGGAGAAGGCAGCGTCCAGGATCTTTCCAGCCAAGATATCAGTCTCGATATGGGCTTCGTCAACAAGCTTCACGTCAATACCGGCGGACAGGTCAATGGCGGTCTCGACACCGATGACGAGATCCAGAGAGATCAAGGCGTCAACCTTGAGACCAGGAAGGGGAAGGGAGATCGGGGCGGGGGGAGTGAACAGGTTCACTGCGATGACAGCGGCGGCACCGATCTCGATGTCCAAGTCAAGCTTGGCCTCGATGTCAGTCAAGGACAGGCTGAGAGCCGGGACGACGTTTTCGAGGTTGATGCTGGCGTTGATGTTACCCTTGGTGTAGCAGGTGTCACAGATAATGGCAACCTCTACATCAGCAGCGGCGCCCAGGACAGGGGGGACTGCCACGTTGGCCAAGACACCAGCAGCGAGAGTTGTGCCACTCAGGTCAACGCCTAGGTCGACGTTGGCAGAGATGGGCTGGCTGAGGTCCTTGGGAAGGTCGAGGTTAAGGAGATCTCGTTCGGAGACCGGCGCGGTGGCGCTGGCGAGCGAGGCCGCCATGGCCACGGCCGCGGAGCCGTGGGTTGAGAAACGCATTTTTTCTAGGGAAGCGCAGAAACGGCAAACACTAAAGAGTGGACTGGAATAATAGTATTCCAAAAAGAGAGCGTGAAGATGCCGGAAAGCACAAACGAATGACTGTCTTGGGCCGAAGCTTGATGGGAGTGAGGAAAGAAAGAAAAACCGATGGTAAGGACGGCACCGGCTGTCTTTTCTATTCTTTCGACTGAAATTACCATCACTTCACCGACCAAGGGGAACTCATGGCTACCCGGCCACCCGTGATTAGCCATGACTGACATTGACTGTTCATTCGCAGCCTTCCTGCCCCGGCGACTAAAGCGGTCAGGTCCTGTTGACCTAATTCAGATCGTCCATTATGGCAGAGGTTCATGGCCTAGCCAATACTTCCTCAGCATCGAATTCCCTGAAAGAGTGGTCCGAGAGCCTACATAGTTGCTGTCCCACTCGCGAGCCTCTCCTCGTCGCCTCTGAACATATCTGTTTGTGGATCCGCCAAGGGAGACAGACTAATCGACAGGGGCTTTCTTCCTTAGGCACCCTGCAATGTTCGTTAGGATGTGGGGTTGAACGGATACGCACAGGCTCCATCAAGAGACCAGGGGGGGCATTGGAGAGGAAAAGGGGGCGAGAGGGGGGATAACCTAACATACCCCCCTGTACATAACCTAAACAACTAGCCCTCTTGGGGAATTAGTGGGCTATAGCCACGTTTAGGCCAACTAAAAGTCTTTTAGCCACATTAGCCACACCTGGGCCACACCTGGGCCACACACTCGTCATACTCAATTGCGTGCAGCCAATTGCATCTCATCAACTAAGAATTAATCGCATCTATTAGCCTTATTCAGTAATATATTTTTGAAATCGAAAGCTTTATATTATCTTCTCATTTTTGAAGTTAAAATTATGACAATTCCGTTCCTATTATTTTGACAATTAATCATTAATCAATTAGTGATTAATTACTAATTGATCAGTGATTAATCACTGATTAATCATTGATTAATTAATGATTAATTATGGGACTTAGAACTAGCTGGGTAATTCAATAGAATAGTTGAAATAGTTGCTACCCAATTAGGAAAGGTGGCCCCATGCGCGGTAGCGTATTACTAAGCAGTAGCTCGGCACATAAATGGCTCAGGTGAACGAGGTGGGTAATTTTTTTCATGAAATTTAGCCAATCATTGACTTTTATTCAGGGTCCACTTCTTGCCAAATTTAGCTAGCTGTTCATGTCAAGTACAAGGGGGTATGTTAGGTGATCAGGTTTCTGTTAGAGCCGGCATAGTAAATCAGTTTTATTACCCATTTAAGCTACTTGAGATGACCCATTTTCCCTCTTTACTGCCGAATAATCGGCAAGTTCGGATGACGTTTATTTACACCTCTGCCCGGCTTCTGTAACATCGATGAGCTAAAAGGCTAAACTCTCGTGTACTTCGGTAGACCACTTTATTCGTATGCGCTGTGGATGTACCTGTAATGTTTGATCATACAATCATAGTAGCAATAGGAGTGGCTGACGGGCGTTTTAAAATGGTGATCGGCACCCTGTAGCTTGGCATGGACCAGGGCTCTCCATGTTGAGCTGGACTTTCAATGGATTCTTCAGGGGGTGTGCGCTGTGGCGGACCAGCTAAGCCAGCGTAGTGACATGTCAGTGTCTCCATCACAACCATTTCTTGTTGGTTAAGGGGTAAATCTTCCGATACTTTCCATAGAATATTAGCCCTATTTCCAGAGGTCGACCTGTAGAATCGCGTCTCGCGTCACATCATTGATGGTCTCACTGCTTGCATTACTGCTACGCTGACGGCTGTAGTGCTGCGTATGCTTCAATAAATTTGAGTCTGGACTTTTTTACCTTACATCTGTTGCATATTTTGTAAGGTGACCTCTGAACGGGAATCCTATCGAGATCTCATAAGATCTATGGTAGGCATCGGTATCGTAAGCTGGGAACGATACACTTCATAGGTAAGAAGCGTACCTGCTTGGATGATGTCTGGGACTCTGGGCTTTGGGTATGTCCACTAATAGATCACGATGAGAAATATGTTTTAAATTACTAATCTATCATAACGACTGACAATCTTCTGTTCGTCTTATGTTGGTGTGAATCGGTTTGTATTGTAATTTTCTAGAATAATTTCTTATGGCTTTTCTCACAGGGTTTGTTATTCCCCTCCCCCCTTCTGATACTACTGTACAATACCTACCTAGTACCTACTATTACACACAGACACACGTACCCAAAAATGCAAGAGAATATCTAGTAGGGAAGAAAAAAAACGGGGTTATGAATGATTTATTATTAGTCAATTCGATTTGAAGCTTTCGGTGGTTCCATACCAGCTCCAAAGAGCAAGCCAGTGAATCGACTTGCATAATCACAACATCTGCTAATAATTTACCTCGTTATTACCTACCTGGTAATATCTCCGTTGACTGCAATTTGATCGATGGCGGCCTTACTTCCTCAAGGATCTCGCGCGGCATGTCAGCTGCAGTATCTCGAACAGCTGCATGTGGAAATTACCTAGCTATGCTTCGCTCCGACTTGCCATAATAAACCACACATAATACTGACATATCAGATCTATCTTCTACACAGTATTATGACAACCCTGTAACTCGAGACCAATACCAGCACATTCCTTAAGGAAGCGAGGTCAATAGTTCTTTCACTGTGTACTCCGTAAGCGCCTCATTTCTTGAGAGAGGTTACCATCAGTTTGGCACAGCTCGAGCCATTATGTCCGTGTCCGTCACGACACTGGGTGGTCTAGACTTGCCAACAGCCGGGTATATACACGTTGTGTCTCAGATGGACCTTTCCGTACGCAGCCGCATGCGACCCTTTCCCCAGATCGTAAACGTGAAATGATCCCTGTCTTATAATATATCTACCTATTCGCCTTGCTGACGAGAAAAAAAATAGTAAAAAATTTGCTAACAGTCATCAGATATTTTTGTCATCCCTTGCTCGTTCATCTTAATCCTGTTCTATGTATGTAAATGCATACATAGGTAGTTACCTAGGTAGTATTGGAGGCAAGACTGCGTGATAAGTGCCGAATTTGCCGGGCACTCCCGATGCCTCTCCAGGGCTGTTCTGGTACTAGTCTAGCCTTAACAGTTAGCCATCCAGAACTATTTTAGCCTTCCAAATGTCTCAGAAGAACCAGAACACGAAAATTGGGCGGTCCATTAATAACTTCCTGAATCTATTGAAACATCGAAGCCTAACAAGCGGAATATAGATCTGGTTTGTGTCCTTAGTGGTGCGGTGTGTTATCATTGACTTGTTGAGCAGCGGTCTAAATAAAATTTTGGTATTCAACGTGTCGACGGTGGGGGTTATTTTTTTTCAAACTCTCATCAGTTTCTGTCAGAGTCGAATTCGACTTAGCGTATTAGTGCTACTGCATGTAGCACCTTACGGCTACTTCCACGGTGGACACTGTGTATTACAGCTAGTTGAATCCGTCTCCTCTTCGGATCTTCTAGTCTTTCCGTATTAGCTAGCAATGTTAAATTCGAATATCCTATCTTTACTGTAAGATGGATTGTAGATGTCCTATCTTTGAATGGGATACTAGAGAGTACGCGTTAATATCGCCGACTTCACATGAGTCTATAGACGATCTTCAACAACGGTGACAATAAGAACACAAGTTCGGTTACAAAACGTGGACGCATCGATCTCTCCATGCGAGCCTATCAGAATCTGACAGGTCGGTCAACCAGTTACTATACACACCTGTAGGTATGGGGTATTAACCATAAGCCTAATATCCTAGCTTTGTACGATAGATATGTTGGTTCTGATCAAGTATCGTTTTGACTGGCATGATAGATAGCCCCCTGAACTTGAAGTCATTCCGAGGTCTCAATTCATGCTTACGAAGCAACTGCAGCTCGTATGTCCGACGGGTCCAGCTAGTCCGCATACATACTCGCACAGTGGATGTATTACCACAACAAAGCAATGTCTGTGAACTGATTTAGGCGGACCATTGACACTACCTATGTAGGACCTAGGTAATTATGTACGTATCCTATTCTTCTTCATTGTGTTAGTTGCGTGAGTTACCGGTTCTTAAACCCCTATAGAATCATCCCCCCAAAAGACACCTGGTATAGGTACGTATTATCGAGAATAGGTATCGTCAATGTATAGTAAATTCCTTATAGAATAGGTACCTATTTTATATACATATCCTCTATAGGAGCCTTGGAAGTCAGTTGGATTTTTTTCCGTTTTTGTTTAACCCCCCCTCCCAAATTTACTATTTACAGTTCCGAGTCCGATTTGAGTAATACTCCTTTCGCGATCCCTCCGTCTAAAGTAGGTACCTGCCCAGTAGTCAGGGGTGCAGGTTAATATATCTAATCCTCACATTTCCTACGCTCTCATGATATTTCAATGCAGATTCAGTCATATTTGATTGGGCCATGCTGTCTAGGGATGTTTAGCTCTGCATGACAATGTCAGGGGACATCGCAACAGAAATTTCCATCACAAAAGCTTCGAAACCTCATTTCTTTCTTGTTAGGTATTAGATTTTTTATTATTAAGAGAATCAATCCCTATGGTGAGATTCTTCGCATTAGCACGATCATGTCGTACGGTCTTAAATATGAAATATGCACACATTGCATTCTAATCCATGACCTGCTTGTGCAAGTTAGAACAACGAAGCTATTGTGGCGTCAGTTGTTCTAGGATCAGAAGCCTTACCTCTATAATCATCTTACAACATGTCTAAACCATGCCTCCCGTTTTCTACCAGCCCTTTTATTCCAGGAAACATCCCCTGGAGATGGCTACGTCCGATGCCCCTTACCCAGGTCTAAAGCTACGCTCACGAACTGAGTAGAAAGAATACCCCTCAACTTCAGTCAAGCTCGATGGGACTATCGCGACCTCCCCCTTTTGTCTGGGCCACGTCAATACAAGTGCTCGGGCTAAGAACATCTTGGCTCATTGCGTCGATTTCCATACCATCCTCTGATTCCGAGTTAATAGTCAGGATACTGGCTTGTTGAGTCAGCTTTCGTCCTCCCAGGAACTCCACCTCGCTTAGGCTTAATTGTCTATCGATTCCTCGCTCACCAAGATACTGCAAATCGTCATCGTCACTTTCCAGCTCGCGGTTAGCTGCATCAGAATCGGTCTTATATTCCTCATCTTCGGACCCCGAAAGCTCGCCGTTGTCAGCATGCACGCGGTCCTTCTGCTCTAGCCACCTTCGGAGGTGCTTGTAGAGCTGCTTGACAACAAGGGGTGGGAATGCGTTTCCGATCTGCCTCTTCTGTGATGGCTTCCGGAAATCGTAGTCTGGGGGGAAGCCCTGCAACACTGCATACTCTCGAAGCGTAAAATCTCTCAATCCAGTATAGTGGTAATTGCCTACACCGCCGCTACAGGTTATAGTACGAAGGAGAGGTACTTTAGGATCCCATCGTGGTCTTAGATAGCGCTTCATTTTGTCTGGACTGTGGAGCTCGTCATCCCTTCTAGCGCTACGAGGGATTGTCTGGAGCATTTGCTGAACTGTTCTGTACGGCTTTGTTCCGTCTCCCTCCACTGGTTCTTCTGAATGTGTCTGGACCGGAAAAGGGGGTAGCCCTTCCCCTATACAAGCACCTATCATGATCAAACGGTTACGTTGCGACGGTGCGCCCCAAGTCAGCAAATTGACCACTTTCCAGCTAATGGAATAGTCGTGTCGCGTGAACCCTTGGATTAAAGAGTTGAAGTAATATTCGAACCTTGGATGGAGAATGCCGAATGTCTGCTCTACAGTAAATACCCGTGGGCGTAGAATCTTAACTAGCTCGTGACAAGCAAACAAGATGGCAATATTGGCGTCGTCGTCGACACCGGGGGTTGTGTGGGCTGGAGACCAATACTGACATGGCGGCGAGAGATGAAGCACGTCGACATGAAGATGAGAATGCCTCATCTCAATTATGAAGTCATACATGTCTTGCTGGCGTAAATCTGCTTCCGGATACATCATGCGGTATGTATTACACGCCCCCTGCGCGTTATCGACGCTTAGCATGATACGCAAACCGGCTTTCTTGGCGCCACAGGACGCTCCTCCGGCACCGCAGAACATGTCGGCGAAAGTGTACTGTTGGCCAGGCTTCCTCGGTATCCAATCGTCCCCTTTCGTGTCATCTTGATTTTCAGAGTCGTCGACGTTGACCATTAGGCGCGAGCTATCTGGTTCGTCCGGGATGTAGGAACCTCCGCGGACTTTCCCACCCCGCCATGCGTTCATCAGGTATGAATCAGAAGTACGATACCTCTCTTTATGGACTTCCTCGGAGATCATGCGCGATATAGAAAACTCATTAGGCGGCTTCTTGTTGCAGCGCTTAGCAGCATCTCCCCAGACATATCTAACCTTCCAACGGCAGATTAGAACCCCTCTATCTTCGACATCCTGAATACTCTCGTAGATCTTGCTAGCAAAGCGATGCTCTGGAAAAGGCTTGTTGGTGATGAGGCAGACTCTATGCTTGATGATCGCACGCAAGGGGATCTCGATGGCAGCTTGCTCTCTGTAGGGTCTGAGGTCGTCCCTATCAATCTCAAGGACCAATGCAACCTCATTGCGAAGTCGCGGCAACTGTCCCCGTAAATTCCTTGTACGAGTAAGTGGGAGCCCCCGAAGTATGACACCGGATTCCGTGTGGATGATTAGTTGAATGAGCAGGAATGAAGCATGCCGGAGATGTGGAATTGGGATCATCTCGATCGCCCCTCCAGGCTTGAGTTCTAGGCCATTATAGCTGTAGCTATCTAGGCACCTGTCTGGCAAGCTTATGGAAGAGTTTCTTTTCGGCGGACTGGTCACCTTGCGTGGTCTTCGCCGTACATTCCCTGTGGTTAGATCGATGACTTCAATGACCTTAGCAACCTCAGGCTCCAACTTCTCCTCGAAAGCTAGCTCTACTCGGTCGATTTCTTCTCCCTGCTCTTCGGTGAGATCAATAGTAGGGGGCCTAGATATTTTAGAAGCTTCTTTAAAGCGACGTTCAAATTCTGCCTGATCCTCGTTGCCGCACTGCTCTTCTTCCTCCCACTTATCCTCATTAACTGACACCCAAGGGGTATGAGATGATACTTCGACTACTGAAGATACCATATTCAAGTTTCTAATGATAAATATATTAGTTTGGTGGAATAATGGAATGTTGAGAAGGTATAAATGGGTGGGTGGTGAGTAGGCAAGGATAAAAGGGAAAGGTGAAAAGGGGGCAGCTGCCTTGCCGTGATATAAAGTAATATAGTAATTCAATGCGACATTTGGTAACAGTCAGTATCAGAAGAAGGTAGAGTATCTGGTAATCAATGTACCAATGATATTGAAAATGCGCTGACTTACAACCAGAAAAGGGGGGCGCAAGAACACCATTAGTGAGATGAAGTAGTGTGAAATTACAGGTATACTGTGATTTTTAATTACAAAGATATAATAGCACCGGAACTTAAGATACTGTTCTTTTAGTAGTATTCTAATAAGAAATAATATGATATTGGTGGTGTAGGGGAATAATTTGCGGTAGAAGCCTATCTATTTAGTGATGGTCAATGTTAAAAGAGTTATGAATTTTCTGGTAGCTAGATATTGTAGAGACCTGAATGAGAAAGTCCATAATGAAAAGAGATGAATGGTAAAAATAGGCAAACTAAGCAGGTGTTTGTTTGGCGTACGCAATTAATAGAATGCAGGTGATGTTTATCGTTCATCGTAGCAGATAAAAAGAAAAACCTAGAAAGAGATGCCTACCTACCTAAAGCTTTCAAACGAGCAAACAGAAATTTTTTATCAAAGTGAACGTGTCTAGTCATTGCCTAGGATAAGTATTAATGAGGAAAAAAAAAAAAAAAAAAAGAACGGGAGTTCAGGTACTTGAATGCGTGTGAACTGATTTTATTATATTATTAATGTTCAAAAGACTCGGTCACATCTAGCCAGGAAGAATGGCGTGGATCTAACAAGAGGAAAGCCATAAAAAAAGCAAATACCAACATCCTGGTCTAATTCTAAGTAACAACGTGCATTTTTATATAATCGAAATAATTATACTTTAATATAATAATATTTATTTTCCATATTTAGTGTTATTTACGTGTTACTTAAACTTGCTTAATTGTAAAAATTATAACTTAATATAATATAATATAATTATTACTTAACATTTGTAAAGGCTTTAGGTAGTTCCGCCGATAACCGACGGACATTGCCGGTCGGGACAAACCGGCCTGTGGCTCCTTCAATTAGGTAGTAACAGTGCCGTAGAAGTCAACTTGGAAGTGCATCCATACTCTCAGGGCTGCGACTGCCCTAATGCAAATTTCCTCTAGATACCACCGATTTCCGCCGGCGAAGGTGCTTCCGCTTTTTACTCCTCGTCCAACATGACGCAAATCAGTTGGTATCCATAGTGTATAGTTCAAGCATGCCTACAGCTCCGTTAGGATCTTCAACGTCCTCGAAACGCCGCAGTGGGGAAGAGAGCGGCACCGGAAAGCCCCCTCAGAAACGGCGTCGACGAGCATTCTCCTGCCTATCGTGCCAAAAATTGAAGTGTAGATGCGAGTATGACACTGGTGCGCAGGGTTGTCATCGTTGTCAAACCTTGAGGTTAGTACATAGTACCTATATTAATAGGCTTGGCGATTCGGATCGCAGTTTACGTATGCATTGGGGAGCACGAACTAATATATAATATTCACAAAGAATCGAGTGTTCTCTCCGCGGAGAATATGCAGTGACACCGTCTCATCCCACACCTGCCGAGCAACTTAGTCCTAACGTCGAAGAAAGGTAGGTATCCATAAAACTATTGGCCACGCAAGCTAATGAATTGGTTAGGCTTCAACGTTATGAAGATGAATTGCGCGAGATCAAATCCATGATCAAGGATCTGACACCAGGTGCTGGACCGCGGAATGATCGAACGCAGGCTGTTAGAGATTATACTCATAATAGCCATGAACGTGTATCAAATACTCGGCAGGAGAGCCCAAGCCCCGAGTTTCTCTCAGTTCCTGCAGATAAAGGGGCCCAAACTGCGCCCGTTGTTGTGTTGAGATCGATATCACAGCAAATAACGAGAGGATGCAGAAGGTTGTTGAGACATATCAATATTGACCTCGTGCAGCTCCAGCTACTTGACGAACAGACCGTCAATGAACTGATCCAGCTGTAAGTCTAGTGTCCTTACCCTTTCCTGTTTGACATATTACGCGCCTTCGGATCTGTGACGTACTTATTTACTGATTTGGTACCAAGCTTCTTTCGTTACCAAGGCCATAACCTTCTTGTCTGTGGTATTGAGGATCTGTCTGCAAGCGATGAGACCCGTAAAGTGTCAGACTTCCTACGCAGTGTTTGCTGTCTAATCGGCGTGGTATATCGCGATGATATATGCGGTACATCAATACACAGGCAGATTTACGAACAAGTGCGGATCACTCTTGGACAAGCCCTCCTGTCTAGTCCATTGAATCTCGAAGAAATCAATGCCGTGCTAATCATGAGTAATAATGCGAATAGTCCAAGCAGTGTAAGTACGGTGCCACTTACTTGTGTTTATGCGGTTAATCTAATTAGGGATAGAACGGCGTTGAATATGTCGATAGCTGGCTGTTGACCGGCTATTGTGCCAAGCAAGCAATGCTCAGCATCAGCTTCTCTAAGATAATTAACAATATCAAGGAAGGTAGTTTGACAACCGAAGACCACAAAGCCATCCACCTGTGGTCTAAGATATGCCTCCACCATCTTCAGTAGGTCCTTCTTCAGAGTTCTCTTCGAAGCCTCGGCATTTCGGACTTCCCTTCGACGGCTAATACGTCCGGTTGTAACGTAGTTGGGCCGCAACGACGGGCAGGTCATCAATCATACCGATGCCGTACATAGACCAGTGCAATATTCTGCTCAGTTTCTATGAAGCTACTATGCAAGATGGGATGCTTGTCGCCGAAATATTCTTGTATTCAACGTTGCATCAAAAGCTCGCGCATCAATCGTATCTCGGGGATGGGGGTGAATGCAAAGAGTTTCTGGCGTGGAAAGAGAAATGGAACCATCTGCTAGGTAAGCTACAAACAGCAACGCGTTACCAAGAGCGTTTTCTAATCGTGATAGGACTTTCAACTTCGTCAATGTTGCGTATTGGATATCATGCTGCCTGTCTTATTTTGGCCGTTAGATCTCTTGAAGAAGTGGGCCAGGGGTTACGGCCTCGCGAGTTTCTTTCAGGAGCAGATGGCAATAATGATAATGGAAGTGATGACGAGAACGACGCCCCGTTACATTCCCGACGAACTAAAGAAAATGACGGTAATATTCTGAGAGCCAATGCGTGTAAGTACGCCATGGTAGTCTTGCAAACATTCCTAGAAATGCCGTCTTTCCTCATGGATGCGGTCCCAACTTGCTTATGTCTCTGTATTGGATATTGTGCCATACTTCTCGCACACCACGATGAATCGCAGTCGAAGGTCTCGGATCAAATAAGTCTTGATCTGATCACGCGGATTGATCAATGGATTACCACGTCTCCCGGTAAGGCCTGGTCTTACAAGTACGGCACACTAGCCAAGCACAAGATAGAGTCGCGGATAAATGGTGGCTTAACCTCAACAGTTTCTCATCAACCTCGACAACCATCAATGAGAGCACGTGTTGAGGACCGGAACGGTTGCCAGGATGATAGAACTAGTGTACCGGCTGGGCTCGATGGTCGATGCGCTCGCAAGCCCACCCGTGAAGCCTCGGGGTACCACGCAAACGAGATGTTCGGATCAAGTGTTGAACCGCTTGAGTCTGAGTCGATATTTCAATCGTTTGACATGTCTGATAATGCGATATTTCCTAGTATGGAAGATTTCTTTGGCGGTGGCTTCTTGGACTTCGTGGGGTGAAGCCCAAAGGCGCACTTCTGACATGCATCCAACGATTGATATCTCGTAGGAGCTATATAGGAAAAGAAAACAATGAGACAGATATTAATAAATCGTGGGGCTGGTTGTACATATGTACGATACCCCAACCCCATCCCCGCCAATGTGATGAACTGCAGTTGCTAAAGTTGTGCAGGAGAAAAGAAAAGGTACATTTGGATCTGATTTATGATTCGCTAAGACTCATTTAGTGTTAATCGCTCAAAATTTGATTCTACTTACAGTTAGTCTATATAGGTACCTACCTATGAACTTTCTTATGAACCCGGAACCGCTGTAAGAGTGCCCAACGCTATTAAACCTGGTCAGTCCTTATAGCGCTCACACAGCTTTAACGCTAAAATAAATGAGAAGAACCCCAAGCCTTCACGACGAATCAGGTATACAGCGTACAGTTACAGGGATAGCGGCGCCGATCATCCAATTACCAGCTATGCCTTCTTCCCAGCGGTTCTTCCTCTTCCTCTTCTTCGACCTCGAATCCATCATGATCATAATTCTCACCACCGTATTCCTCATAATCTATCATCACTTCATCCCAGTCGCGAGGCTCGCCCCCTTCCGATATAGCATACCCAATGCGACTCACAAACGTGCCGGTCTGAATGCGCTTGTTGTATCTTCTGAGTGCCTTTTCAAACATGTATAATTTTCCCTGACGTTTAACGTGCCTTTCTTGGTAAGGAGATGTCCACTCTCGGTGATGTAGAAGTTCTAGACATGCTGGATCATAGAGGACTCTCCGTTCAAGGGCAAAGAGGATAGAGAAGATATCTTCGAATAAGGCTTGGACAACCAAGCTTTGCCCATATTGCTGTTTGAGCTCTTCCGCCCTAGAAACCAATTCGCGCCGCTCGACGAAGTCATATTGCCACGGCCACAGTATCCCTCTCAAGTATAGAGCAAACCGGATCGGCATTATTATTCTGCTATTGTTTAGAAGCTCCTCGTCTAGTGGTCTTTGTCTCGACTTGACTATGGGGATTCTTCTATCGCCGATAACCCAGTATCCCCAAAACCAGGCAAAGTTGATGACCTGCACAGGGCCGACTTCTGGTTGTTTAGGAGGCAGCGACGCCTCGAGTGGTATGTGTAAGACGCCTCTGCTTTTTCTTTTTTGAATCATTTTGCAGTGCTTTAAAGCTCTCCTCGTGAGAAGTTGGACGTGGAAATAGGGGCCATATTGTGGCGCGTACGGTAGCATATCTATGATACATTGTTTAAGGTGTGTTGGTCGATTATAATCGAGCTGGGCTGTGATGTACTCGTGAGGTGCATATCTTGCTGCTCTCTGTTCTCGAGTCTCCGGTTCTCCGTCATCTCGCACCCCAGGATCATACTACTGCTCGTCTGGTACAAACCAATCTTCGTTCGTTCGACAAAAGTCTTCAAAAATGAAGCTACTTCGAAAGTTCTCTCCCTGTATAAGTGGTTCCATGCTGGATGATTGTTAAGAGGCGGCAGCGATAAGAGCATATGGGTAGGCATTTAGTGTTTTGATAACATGAAAGTTCTTGTATAGGTACCTACTTAGGTAGATAAGTATGTTTGATATGATTTATTGAAATGAATGTATAGACATCGAGTTGAAATAGCAAAATTGACATTGATGAACCGGATAGCAATCATAATGGTAAGAGTTGGTGAATGGGAACTGTCCCGCGGGTATTGTTGAGATTTTGTAAGCACTTGAGAGCTACCTAGTACCTACCTAGTATCGCCCGATCTTTAAGGTTTGGTTAGGTACCTAGTAGGTACCTATTAGTAGCTACCGCCGAATTGTCTTGAACATTTCTAAGTTGGGGACTCTTTCTTAATTTGCTAGCTAAGTAAGTACTTACTTAAGGAGGATTAATATTAATGGCATTACACGATCGTACTTTTTACCCTTATACGAAAGTCGTGAAATAGCGAATAGGCAAATAAACAAGCTAAAATCATAGGTTACCGGGAATACTAAAGTTTGGAAAATATGATATGGTGAAGTTTAAGACGTGAAGGGTTGTGTGGCGCGTGAATTTGATTTGTCGGAGTCGGAGTCGGAGACAAAACTCGCTATAATGTACTATCACCACCGGGGTTCTCCACTACGTTGATCTACCTGCTTGAATCAAGGTTCTAAGGTTGTTTGCGGTGCTACCCTATGTACCCTGACTGCCTGACTACCTGACTAGGTACCTTAAGAATATCAGGAATAGGTTGGAGATTTGACAGATCACACACAACCTGTTTATTAACTAGTCTTATTCTACTAGGTGCTTACCCAGGTAGTTATGTTAATCATTGTATACTTAGTAAATTAATAACTTTTTTCCATACGTATATTCTGGAGTTACTATCTCTGGTGAATGACGCTAGACCCACTGTGGAATATCTATATTAGAACTGACGTTTAATTATGTAAATCGGTAAGGATTCATGTATTATGGCATATGTAAATGTATATGTGGGTGTGTTTGTGGTGTGCGGGTGTAGGTAGGTACTAGGTATGTATGTGCGAATAAAATTCGTCCTATTAAAGATTTAAAAAGTAGCAGTAAGGGTCTAAAGCTTACGAAGTTTATAGGATAGCGGAGATGGCCGTCGAATTTAAAGTGTCGGTAACTAAACTGCAGTGTGACGGTGCAGATTGTCTTTGGGTTCGCTAGGTTTAGCAGATAATGACTTGCCTAATTTGTCCGTACAAGTAGCTTGACGCGCCTGGGAACGCAGGAAAGCACAGGATGTCTCCCTAAATGAACTCAATCAACCCCTCTAAGCCCCACGTGAAAAAAAACCACACTCTAAACCTTGCCCCATAAAAAGTTTCTTTCCCTACTCAGGAAGCTCTAACTCGCTCTAACTCGGAACTTTCCCCCCTCTAGTTCTTTTCTCTTCTTTAAGACAAGAACTTGACAAATCCTTATTCTCTAATTTCTATATCCTCCCTTGAAATCGACTTCTTCGCTTTCTGCAATCCGATTCTTCCTACCTGCGTATCCTACAAATATAAAATCGCAAAACCACCGATATTTCCCCCACTATCAGAACGCCTGCAGTAGCCAAGATGGTGGAGAAGATCTACGTCACTTACAACGATGTAAGCAGATCTTCATCTTTGCCCGTCTACTTATTACTACCTCATGACTACCCCGCGGTGTTGTTCGTCTCTTGCAAGTCGGCGCAAGTCGAACCGCAGCTCCGAACGAGGTTATTTATGTGTTTGTCGTTCATTCTCTAACCCATATTGCTACCAACAGGTCCATAAGCTCTGCCAGGAGGCAGCCCCGAGGATCCTGGCTTCGTTCAAGCCCCAACTCATAATCGCTATCGGTGGTGGTGGTTACGTACCAGCCCGAATCTTGCGCTCTTTCCTCAAGCAACCTGGTAGTCCAAACATCCCCATCCAAGCCATTGGCCTGTCCTTATACGAGCAGCTTCCTGTGGCCGACCTCTCGAATGAAGCTACCGGCGCCGTAGACCAGATTGGAACCAAGGTCACTCGGACGCAGTGGTTGGATCTAAGCAGTCTTGGCGAAATCCAGAATTTAGTAGGAAAGCGCATCCTGATCGTAGACGAGGTTGACGACACCCGAACGACGCTAGAGTATGCCGTCAAGGAGCTAGAGAAGGATGTCGAAGAAGCGCGACAAAAGCTAGGCCCTCACGCCGAGAAGACAGAGTTCAGCGTTTTCGTCTTACACGTAAGTAGACTTGAGCCTCAAGGTGACCCGGTAGATTTGCCTGGGTCGTGAAGTACTGACGGATTTGATAGAACAAGGATAAGCAGAAGAAGGGCGTGCTGCCTTCCCACATGATGGAGGAATCGCGATATCTGGCGGCGCGAACGATAGGCGACGAATGGATATGTTATCCATGGGAGGCGACGGATATCGATGCGCACGACGAGCTGGCAATGAAGCAACTAAATAGCAATGGCGCCGCATAGGCGCAGTGAGTAAGTAGACGAGAAATGCAGCTAAAGTATTTCCTTTCCGGGTAGGTGGTAGGTAGGATAGATACGGCCTGTTGATAGACAACATGAGGGCACGCTCGATACACATCGAGGAAATAATAGCCCAACCCGAATAAACCGAGCACTGAAGAATAACGAAATATCGGAAGGAATTTCATGAAGTCAGACTTGAGTACGACCTGGGAGTTTGGCGGATTTTCTATTTTTCGACATGAGGGTATATATGATGTAGCCATCTTTTCTCTAAGCGCCGAAAGTCCCTTCCTTGATGTGTTTTTCCTTTAACTTCTTTTCTTGCTTCATGAATTCCCGAATACCCACCGGGACGTTCTTGTATAAGTCGTCATCCCAGAGGTCCTTTGCGATCTTGGGCTGATCTGCCATCTTCAGATCCGTTTTCCAGTTCGTCTCGCTGCCGCCACCGTCATCATCCATAGATACTGCGCTGGTCGGGCTAGCCCGGCCTGGCATACGTTCCTCCGCGCCCCGTACAGCCTCCACAACATTGTCTGGAGTAAGGTCCGTTTGCGATTGCCGAGCCTGCAACGCCGCTTCAGCCCTTGCCGACGCAGCAACCCACTCCTCCATATCGTCCCGAAAGCGGTCCCAGACACAGTTAACGCACCCGCTCATGCAGCAGTTGTCGGGTTCTTCTGGCCGCGGGGGGACTAACACGCCGGCTATTAGCGTACTGCGGTTCCGGATAGCGGCGAGGCGCTCGGCTCGCTCGGCTGGGCCGACGAGTCGCGAGCCAAAGATTATACGTGCCTTTTCCTGAGCTGTGGCCGGCTGCGCAGATGTTTGAGGCCCGGAAGGCGAGACGGCGGCCTTTTCGTCAGTGCTCTCTTTAGGTTTCCGCGCGGGTATCTTCCTAACGGTGGTCCGCGGCGACTTAGGCGACGAGGTAGGAGGCTCTTCGGGCTTGGCTGCGGGAATAGGTTGCGGTTTGTTGAGGATGGCTTCGTAATAGGGACCGAGCGGCGCTGCTTGTCCGGGAGAGGCTTCACCGAGGGTGCCTCCGGGAAGTCGTGCGCCGCTCGAGTAGAAAGCCCGAGGGGCCTGGGGTTGACAGGCGAGTGAGCTGAGCCTAGAGGCTCTTATTAAGGGTCTTGTGTTGAGCGGCATTATGAAGATTATGGAGCGCAGTATAAAATGACTGGGCGGGGGTTGATTTAGGATATCTATGTTGGTTGTAGGAGCAATTGCGTAAATGAAAAGAATTAAGAACGTATGTTTTCCCCCTTAGGAGATCCGGCTAGTGTTCGGGGCTTTCACGTCATCGGCAAGTACTAAAATTGGGGCGAGGGGCTTTATCACGTGGCATAGATTATGTATGCATGTATTGATAAAGTGGACATAGGTACGTACTTATCAATGTGGGGATCGGCGCGTCAGCATCCACCTACACATTCTAGACGCGTCTTGCGAGTTGAAATTGTTCCCGCAACATCTATATTAGATTGAAGCAAACAAAAGGAGGGCATCATCCGTTGCATTGAGTCTGATGAATAGTACTATTTTTGAAATTGATGGATTTGCATCTAAATTCATATGTCAGACACATTCCACATCCAATTGGTGGAGTAAGAGAATAACAGGCGTTGAGACTTAGGAAGTCTAGTCTTGGCTGAGGTTGAGATCGAGTGGAGATCCGGCTAACATAACTGAGTCCATGAAGTTCATACATGACCGAAAACGCCATGATCAGATAAGGGAAATTATTGAAGACATTCAATGGACTCTTCAGCTCCGAAGCGAAGGAAGACTTCGCCCACGACGAACGTTCCCGTAGACGATGCGAACATACCACCGACCTCGAATGAGCTTGGTCGACCACCTGCGCAACGACATAGACCGTCTTTCGCGTCGCCGACGAAAGCTAGTCTAGCGCGATCGAATCCCGACATCTTAGAGCGAAGAAGTGCCTCGAGGGCCCCGGAGGTCAGACCAGCGGGAGATGGTACGGAACAGACCAGTGGTGAGGCGCAAGACGCGCAATCTACGCCAGCCGATCAGCCATGGAGTCCGGTTCGACGCGCTACAGGGGCTATGGCTTCTAAGCCGCGAAGAACCCCGAACAAACAATCGGCACAACCAATGCTACAGCCTTCAGCAGGAAATCTAGAGTTGATGAATCCATTCAAAGGCCGTGCACTGAGGCGCTCTCCGCCTCCCGGCGAGCCCGTGTCAGAAGAGCCTGAAGTACAAGAAGCAGAAGGACGAGAAATACATGAGGAGCCCCAAGGACCGGAGGCAGAGGGGGAAGCAGAAGAACCAGAGGAACCAATCCAACCCGAAGAGCAAGAAGAACAAGAACAAGAACTCCCCCCTACGCCGACACAGAAGGGGATATCCGACCCTGCCTCGGTCAACACCTCTCCTATGGGAATTCATAATACACCTACAAAACGCCCTAGAAGAAGTAGAGCGTTAGCTGAGAGAATTAAGAGTTCTCCCCTCAAGCAACCGCCTCTCTTTCCCAAAGGACCTACCAAAGAATCTTTGCGCGAGGAGTCCCCGTCCCGCGCAGTAGTAAAATTAAGAACTCTAAGGGAACAACCGCAAAGGAACAAAAAAAGAAAATCGCATTCGGCTCGAAACGTTGAAGAGCCGGACCCATTAGCTGATAAGAAGACATTACGAGATTCGCTGCTCGCTGAAATTGCTCACTTGAAATCAGATTTAGAACTTGCTACTCGTGAGAATAATCGCTTACATCAGTTGCAACAAACAAGGCGGGGTAGTTCGAGGCTAGGAGGCCCAGAAGATAAAGATGGTCTTCTCGGTTTATTACGTCGACACATCCTACCACCTGAAAAGGAGGCGGCTCCCGATCCAACACAAGACTGGCTTGAAGCAGCGTTAAATCCAATTTCATTCCTCCCATTTAGCAAAGCAGACTCTTCGCTTCCAATCCTATTTGCTTCGCAGCCAGAAAGGACTGAAAAAGAAGAGACCGAGAAACCTCCAGCCTCGCACCATCCCATCGCCATGACAGCGGATGAAGAATTGCCTTATCTCCAGGTCTTCACGCCCTTGACATTTACTTCTACCGTGTCGATAATACCGCGAGACGAGTCTATATATCCGGGGCCTCTTTCGCAAAAGCATGTCGTCTCCGTCTCGTCTACGCCTCCCGGATTATTCGCCGCTAAGGTTGAAATGACGGTCAATACCAAATCATTGTCCATCACCGAATTGAGTGTACCTCGTATCGAGCCATCCGCAGTTTCCGAGCTGGGACCCTTCGTAGAAAAAGTTGTTCATAGCCCAGGCACCAGCGCGCTGACGAGAAATGTCAGCATCATCACCTGGGCTATGAGCGAGTGGCTCCGTGTCGCGACGAGGAGAGCACAGTTCTGGTGCGCCGTCGAGAGAGACCTGGGAAGCAGTGAGGGCCTTATGAAATGTGCTACGGAGATGCGAAAAGATACGAGGAAAAGAGGCTTAGGTCGGCGAGCCGCGGCGGATGGCAGCGATGACGAGGAGGACGAGCAGGAACTGGGAACTAAGAAGGCACGCCTCACGAAAACCGATTTACTTCCTCAATTGGGTAGGACGAATCTAGATCTGGAATTGTCTGACCCTACCGGCACGGAAGAGGTACCGAGTATTCGCATCCAGTGGCGTATTGAGTTCGACTGGACGGGAGAGGCGCAGAGCAAGATGGAGTTATTGCTCAGGGTCCCGGCGAAATGTGAGTCAAACAAACCTCTTAGTAGTCATTATGTAAAGAATAATCTAACCTTTCTACAGGGCGTGGGCACGATACGAGAGGTAGCTTGACGAGTATACCAGGCATGTTTGATAAACTAATCCGGGAGAACAATGATCCAATGGAAGCCCTGAGAACGGTGGTCGCCTTACTAGTCGGCGAGGGGTGAACGCTTGACGCCTATCCAGTAGGTAAAGAACAACAATCAAATGACGTTCTGCGAGTAAGTTGAGCCGTGAACTCATGGCGGGCTACGTTTCATGAGCATATGACGGGTCTTTAGGATAGGGAGAGCAATGCATCGGACTTCGGACTTCGGACTTCGGATTTTATCTGGCATCATACAAGATACCTACCTCCTACATAGGTACTAGGTAGGTAGGTTTGCTCCTCGCTTGATATTTTGGAATACGTCAAGGTCGCTGGGTCAAGGAACCTTGGAGCTACAATCTACACACTACACGCTACACACTACACGACGCTTAGCCCCTCATCTGTATCTGACAATAAAACCTGCGACGGTAAAATTCATAGTATAGCGTAGGAAGCACTTCGTTTGAAAGGATCGGAGTATAGAGCTGGTGTGGAATTTTGTTGATTCCAAGATACCTTAATGCGAGGCGGTTACGGGCGCAACAGCACGTCAAGCCTTCATATGAGCATGTACTCAGGCGACTTTCTTAATACTTGTGGGGATCCTCCTCGAGTAGCAAAATCCATAGTATATAGCACATCATGACCGTCTCGTCTCGTTCCTCCACCATCCGCATCAGTTTCCCTCACAAATGTCGTAAAGTATTCCGGTAACCCTTCCGGCTTCCCACATGCGACCCGATCAATCCACGTCGACGCCGAGACGCCGAAGGTCGGTCTTAGCCAGCTCGATCTCGGCCGTCAATTCCTTGTGGGCTTCGGGGACGTCGTGGAAGGTCATCACGTTCCAGCCGAGGCGGAAGAGCAGGTACGCGCCGAAAGAGACGAGGGCCCAGAAGGGGAGCTGTTTGTTTTTTCCAATTTAGGTTAGCTATATCATGTTATCGCTTTCTTTCTTTTTCTTTTCCTTTTCTTTTTTTTTTTTTCCTTTTGGATATGTTTGACGTATGTATTATTGACGAGTCGGCGAAGCTGCCAATTGAATAGTATAGAATGGGTAAGGAATTAGAAAGGAGAGGAACTGCACGTACAACGGGGACGATCTCGGTCTGGACAACCTCGGGAAGCGGAACGAGCTGCAGATATAAGGAGAGGTAGAGCTGGAATAAGATATTAGCAGGTACTTAGTATATATAAATTAAATATTAGAACCCTAGGTTGACGTACGGAGGTGACGAGAAGGCCAATGGAGATAGTTTGCTGTGCGCGCGTCATGTTGACTGGCGTACTTCTTCCGTGCACAACTAAATGAAAAGTGTGATAAGTATAAGAATCCCCTCTTATCTTGGAATTAGCCGATGTAGATAGATTATCAAATGAGCGACGGGAATGTTGGTGTTGGACAATTGTGTATGCGATCGCGATCTTGTCGAGGCCAGTTTTCGATATGTATTGTTCAAGTCTAATTTCTAATTTCCATTTACTGGCAGACTGGTAATATTGTACAAGTACAGTACACGCGACGCGGACTGGGGACAGGGAACAAGGTACAAAGGACACATGATTACTACTAGGTAGGTACCTGGGTAGGTATTTTCTAAACCCAGTTATCTGCCTTAACGAGTTATACATCTAAGAACTAGATATCACTGATAAGTGCATTCTCAGGGGTAAGCGATAACGACCAATACAACCTCTGTTCACATTGGTGGAAATTTTAACTTCTTTATGATTTATTAAGTACGCCTAGAGGAATGCCTTGAACAATGCCTCGAGCTGTCCACTTACTTACTATCATATAACCGATGTTATAGAAAAGTAACTCATAATAATATTCAAGGTCACCTGCGTTTCCTATTGGTAGCCTTCCTGTTAACATCTGCAACAGTCAGCTATGCCTATTCCTATTCCAGCTGAACAAATGTGCATTTCATGTGCATTTCGGTATACCCACGGACGTACAGAAAAACCCAACGATTCCAGCTGTTTCTACTCTGAATTAAATTTTATCTTATATGCAGTATATTAAACGCTCCATATGTTTGTCCGAGCTAACTAGGCTGGCGCTGACACGCGTCACTAATGTTCACGATTTGCGGTCGTAGAATCAACCTCGTCCAACATATCACAACCCTACCTATAAAAATTATCAACTACCTACCTAGCCTAGCCTTTCATCTTCTTACTATCACTTCTTCGGGGCTTACACCATCCTACCAGATACCTACATTTGGCAATGTATCCATGCCAGCCCTACTATCCGGGCAATTATGGCTATTACGTTCCTCCCGCGCAGCCACCTCTAGCATACGTACTAGCCAGTCATTTTGGTCCGTATGGGCTGGGTCCGGTTTCCGCGGCAGGTATGCAGTTCTTGAGCTATACTGCCCCTAATCTCAGACCCCTTCCACAACCGTTCATACCACAAGGTGTACCGTACGGTTATCAACTCCCACCCCCACCACAGCCGCCGCCGCCGCCGCCACCGCCACCGAGGGGTTCGCCGAGAGGTCGGTCGGCAGGACCTGTAGTGGGGGTGCGGTATCACATTGACTATAAACATCATTGTCACCATGAACCATATTACCACGAGTGCTGCGGCGGCTATTGCAGACCCGGTCATCAAGTTAGACGCAGACATCATTAACCGAGATCTGCATAATTTAGAAGGAGGATCCATTCTTCGAATAGTTGTTATATGGAGGTACCTGTCATTCAAAAATATGACACATGGTCCCAGCTTCTGGTATAGTAGGATATGGTTGGCGTGTGTGCTAGATTCGGCCAGGTTAAGGAACTGGGTGTAATGAATTATGAATTATGGTTAACAAGGGGTGTCTAATGATCCATTGTGTCTTCTACTTTTGATAAGGAGATCGGAAACTTGATTATGTTTACTTGAGTAGAAAACTTAGAGAGATATCTACCTATATTTAGTTATATGAAAATGCTTTTAGAAGAGACTTGAAAGAGGATACCTGTAATTACCATTAGAAAATGCTGTTATTTTAGGTCTAGTGTGGAAATAACCGAGACGGGGTGATGTTACCATAGCCAGTGACATTTTCTCCTGTCATTATGTCACATTTTATATATAGATGGCATTGATTCTACCGTGACAATTGTCGTATACTCTATCTAATGTGATTAGAACGTGGTACTGCAGCACTTGCTAGACCAATAGGGGCGGAACGAGAAGAATCACTGTTCAACCAAATCCGAGAGCATTACTTACTAAATGCCACTCTCGGGCATCAACCCGGCCCAAGGAATCATAGTAATAAACTTGGAAGCTAGTCTGAATCTCAAATAAGGGGCTATTTTTACGGATAGCCAAGTGAAAACAAAGAAGGTCAGTGTAGGACGGTTATGTAGAAGGGGGTTAATGGGAAATGTTATCGTACTCAGGGAAAGAGACAGAGCTAAAACTAGGTAGAACTAGGCGTTAGGTTACCTACCTACCTAGGTAGGGTGAGTATGATTAATTGGCCTAATTAAGGCAGTTTTATGTACGATAATTGGGTATTGATCTATGAACCTCAATCCTACCTATCTACCACCGTTCCGTCTATGTGGCCTATGAGTGTTTGGTGAGACAGGGACATGGATATTACTTTCTCCCAAGCCACTACATAACATCCCCTACGAGTGTGAGTAACATGAGGAGATTCCATTAATGTAAGAACTCATTAGGTATATTCGACATTGCCGTCGTTATCCCACTAAAATATCGTAAAAGCATCGCCTCGAAAACATTAGAATATCCGGACGAGAGCAAAACGGAGTTAAGTAGTACCTATACATCAAGACCCCGAAAGCCAACCCCGTCCATCTATTCTCGTCCTTTTAATTTTAGTAAATTCTCTTTTCTCAGAGGAAACCAAAAGTCAGTATGAAGACAATACCCAGCAATCCTATTACATTTTGCATTATCGTCTCGTATTTTAATAAAGATGACTGGCTGACTGGTACCTGAGTCGGAGATACGCTTGCTGCCGCGATAGAAGATGTACTACGAACAGCAGTGGTGCTATGGGAGATAGGAACGCTAATAGGTGTGATGGTAACTATAATACCCTGTGTTAGATTCATAATAGACTCTAAAGCAAAAGCGTCGAGTCATCAATATACCTGTCGCCGTAGAGCAAGGCACCTTCGTGGTATTTGCAGGGGGCGTGGAAGTGTTGGCCATAGGATAGGGATAGCCACCTGTTCCCACCACAGAGTACGAGCTAAACCTCGTATAATTGATGCTAGGCTGAATCGTAGTTAGACCTACGGGAGCGACGCCCGAGGCATTAGTCACATTGGCTACGGTGACGGAGATGGTGGATTGAAATGTGCTGGTCACTGTAGTGGTGCCGGGAAGTGTCGTATCCGGAAGTTCGAACGGGGTAAAGGTGATGCCACATTGAGCCAGATATTTGGTGACCGTCTCAGTAACGCTTTTTGTGGTGGTGGCATCTAAAATATCGCCTCCTAAATAATCCTGCGCAACCGCAGTGGATGCTACTAGGTAAACGAATGACAGCAGCCAGTATATGGCCATCGTGAACGAGAGACAGTGAGGAGTGCGTCGCGACCTGATATAGAGACCGAGGGTGCTTGGCCGGAGAGATGGCAATCGCCTTTTTTTATATCCATAACAATACCTTCGCCCGCCCCGCCTAGGACATGCCCTATGTTGTATTGTTCTACATCCTGTTTTCCGCAGAACCAGCTTCAGATTAACGGAGCATTTCAATTTGGGCTCGTGATAAATGTGGGTGGCACGCGCACCGCTTTGTATTTGAAGAATGGGTATACTAGAACTTGAGATCAATGTGTTTGCTCCAAACACTATGGAGATTGTGTCATACAACGAGGATAACGGAGATTACAAGGTATGACTTAGATCATCGCTGAAACATGCGAGTGGTCGAACTAGTGTCAGGAAGCGTTATTGCTGCCATTCTAGGTATTAAGAACAATTCTCGACGGACACGTATCCATATTTTCATCGGATCGTGGGGTCACGAAGAATCGTCTGAATACGTCCCTACCTACCTAGGTAGGTAGGTATATCACGAGTGTAAGTGACGACATAATAGACTCGCTATGACCTGATTCGAGGCTCCAGGAGACTGGGAGGATTTTTAAAATTCATTTTTGTGTTGGTTATTATCTAGACGATGAAAGATTAGCATTATGGATCACAAAAAAGGGCCAGGCAAGTTGCCGCGTAGGTGTTGAACTTCTAATTCAGAAGAGCAGAGCAGACGATTCTCTTTGCTCGCCAAGATCGACCCGAGAGATGTTGGTTACCGATCAAAACGGATTCTCGCGGCGAAACCTAGCATCGCACACACCGGATCGTTGAAATTAGGCATATCACGAACACGAGGGACCTCGGTACCTTCTTATCTTCCGTACGGTATGGTTTGCTCGATACACAAACGCCAAATGTGCTTCAAAACTCTCTAAGTCATCACGTTCCCGTAGAACAGACGAAAGGTAGCCTTGCCAAACAAATTAACCGATAGTGAGTGATGACATCTCTGACAAACATATAGGCAACCAGTTTTTTCTTATGATGCGATAGAATCTCTAGATTACGGTGATCTGATGTAACAGTCTCAGATTTCCGTCCCCCGAACCACGAATGTGTTCCTAAATCGTGTAACTTGTTACGAGACATTTCGATAGACTGGAGTACGGTATCCTCACAAGGCCCCGAAAGCCGGGGTCGATCGAAGTTCTCGTAAAATAAGTACTGACAGCTAGCGTTTGGAATTTCGAAGCATCATAGAGAAGACCGTCGGCTATAAGAGCTTGGGAGATTGAAATAATTATACCAATTATCTGTATTTATAGGATCTCGATGGATTTTATAAATGATCTGTTGTAGTCATACTTCTTGGACTTTCCTCGTTGACCGAGTGAGCCTAGATTAATAGGTATCCTTTAGTAATTGAGTTGATTTTCACGATGGGTATTGGAAGTTCTCTACTTCATTCTAGGATAATGTTCCTAAAGGGAATATTGAAATTCAGGATAGCTGTATCAGTTGGAAAATAGAAGTAGCAGCCATGGAGGTATCTAGGGAAGCGCGTAGGGAAAGAGAGGGTGACGCGTCTTCCCCGCTAGTTCAGCTTATTCGTTTAGTTAGTGGGCGGGCACCTTCCAGACCCGCTGTAAAAAGGTACAGAGCCTCACGTTGCTCACCTAATTTTTCCCGGATAGGGTTCCGATTAGTGGAAGCACTACTCGTCGGGGACCTTCCCGAGCTCGGGCATCCAATCATTCGTCGTTAAACCAATCTCGAGTTGGTAGGCACCAACACATCTATCGCCATCATCACTGCCGCAAATCTAAAGAAATATATATAAACTTAGTTATGTAATAAACCTGCCTAATAGTTAAACATTTGTCAACTACTAGGCACCTAGTCGGAGACTTTCTTTTTTTTTCCTTCCCCCCCCTCACGACGGTTGTTTATGTGACCGCAGGAATCATATTTGAACTTCGATTTGGGATGGACCGCAGATCATGACGCCTGATCAGATACAAGTCCTCTTTAAGGACATCCCCGAAAACGAAGAATTAGGAACCCAGACACTACAACAGATCTTCGATGTCGCACAGGAGCTGAAGGAAGCGGGGTCTCCAGATCTTCAGATCTTAGCTGCAAGTATTGCTATTGGAAGTCGAGAAGGTGAACGATCTCTTCATTTCTTCACTTCTTCACTTCTTAAACATTCACATATTTCCCAAATAACTTTATATGTTCACATAATACTTATAGAAAGCACCTCGCTAACATCCTTTTCTTAGTACTATGGAGAATACCGCTTGGAAAATCCGGGTTACTAGATTTTTTCCTTGAACTCCTGAAAGGGGATAACTTAGATCCGGATCTTACAGCATTTGCACTTCGTATCATAGGGAATACTTGTGCAGACAAAGGTCTGCATGTCCGATTTATAGCCCAGTTCAGTTTTCCTTATGCTTACTATATATAATAGATGAAAACCGACAACGGGTTATTGACTCAGGTCGTCTACCTGAGCTAGTCGGTCTGTTATATCATCACACTTTATTACAATTCGCCATTCCAGTTCTATATAATATCTGTGTAGATTACGGTGAGGATATTCAATTGGATCGCAAATATATGGATGTCTTCTAATGAGTTATTAACTAGAACCTGCTCAGATAGCTGTATCCAAAGCGAACTTGACTAAAGCCATAATTGACTTCCTCATAAACCCAGAGTTACAAGATAGAGCGTCGGCGTATTTATATAAATTGGCAGGCCTTGTAGCAGCGCAAGGTAAGCAAACTTTCAGCCCAGATACCTACCCAACGCAGTTTGGCACTAACGGAATTCAAGATATCGAGCCTAATTTATTCGTCCCACAAGCACCTCATGTTCTCCTATCTCGTGCCACCTTGGAAGCCTCCAACCCAGAATCTACAGATCTAGATAGCTTCGTAGGACTATCTACTGCCGCATTAACATATCTCTCCCATCAGAACTTCCAAGAGAGCTTCCTCGAAACCCCAGACTCCATCAAAGTGTTCCTTGCAGCCTTTCAAATAGTCATCGAAGCCCCCCGTATCTTCGAAACCGAAGACGCTGAAGAACGAGCACAGCTCAACCAACTGCAGGCCACATATACCCAGACCTTAGCCGATCTATCTGGAAACCCTCTCTTTGTATCTCTCTGTCCCCTAGATGGACCATTAGTCGACTATTTGCTCCGATGGCTCTCTTCCTCTCAGCATGTACAGTTGCAAACAGCAGCATGTCTCGCGCTCGGCAACCTCGCCCGCTCTGACGCCTCCAGCATCGCCCTAGTACAGAACTTATCTATCCACAAGCCGCTCATCGCAATTCTCTCGCCCCCCGACTCTGATTCTTCAACTCCCGACCTCCAGCTCCTCCACTCCGCGCTCAGTTTCTTAAAGAATCTATCCATTCCCCCTAGCAACAAATCCGTGCTAGGCTCGGCTGGGATCCTGGGCGCGGCCATGCTCCCCCAGACCTGGGCCATGGACACGCAACCACAGATTCAATTTGACGGGGTTTCTCTCGCACGCCTTCTCCTCGTGAACTGCGCACCAAATGTGCGTCGTGTGTGCTTACCCCTAACTCCGACCACAGACACGCAAGAGCAGCGGACACCACTCCACGAGCTGATGGAGCTGCACCGCAAAGCAGATCAAGACCCAATAAAGATGGAGACAGCGCGCGCGGTAGCCAACATCTGCCGGGTTTTGTACTCCTCTATGCCGGTAGGCTCTGCGTTGCTCCCTGCCTCTGATACAGCAACTCCTCTACCCGAAGAAGAAACTGCGTCTCTATCCCTGTCTGCAATAGACAAATTTTATGCCGTACATCCCGCGCTCGCCGACACGCTTCTGTATCTTGGGCTACAAACCAAATTTCCCGTCCTCCGATCCGAGCTATGGTTTGTGCTTGCGCTGATGGCGCGCTCATCTTCCGGTGCCAGTGTCGTAGCCCGGTTCCTGCATCAACGGCCTGAGATCGTGAACGTGCTCGTCGAGGCTGTTAACGGAGAGAAGGCACCTGGAACCCAAGACCAAGACGCCATCGTCCAAGAGAATACCCCAGAAGAAGAAGAAGAACCGGGGTCTACACCCGACCTCTCGGCGCTAAGTGGACTGGGCCAGTTGGAGCCGCAGCAAGTTGACTCGGCTCAGGCGGCAACCATGGCGAAGGTAGACCGGGAGAACGGGCTAGTGCTTATCGCCGAGCTGTTGAAACGGTGTCCAGATGAATTGCCTACTCTGGCAATAAATAAATTTAGGCGTGTATTGAAGACGGGATGGGGAGCTAATTGCTAACGATGAGAATAAGGTGTGAGACGTTAAGCCTGGACATGGGAAGACCGATCTGTAGAACGTCGATATTATGGGCTTGGTTTAGCTTGTCCTAAAGGTTAGAAGATCAAGTTTGTTAGAAGCCTTTAGAATACAAATCCTGGTAGATCTGATCGTTGGATGACGCTCTTCTACCAATCCCTATAAAATTTGTTGAGCTTGCTTAACCATTACAACATTATGCCCTAGCTCATGTGGCACTTCGCGGTTTCACGTCACATTGGTTCGAAGACGTAGATCATGTCCATTCATTTTTCATTGAGAAAGACCTAGAGCAAACCGGAAGATGCAATAATGGCTTCAGTCTTTTTGTGTGGCGAGAGAAGGGTGATATCTTTTCTCTCCTGGCTACACAGAAACCGCAAGCCAACCCACCATGACCAACCAACAACACAACGAAAGCAGAACCCTGATGATGCCGTCCGTACTCCCGTGCAGACCCTGTCTGAGTTCAACCCCCATCTTATTTCTTGTTAGCCTCGGCCTCGGCCTTGTCCCTAGCTCGCTTCTCCCGTGCGCCTTGTAGTCGGGCGTCACTTCGGGCCTTGCGGAGCTTCGCGTAGGCACCACCCTCGATGGCCTTGGGTAGCTCGCTCTTCTTGATCTCTGAGATGCCCTCGCCGACGGGAACGATGGGGAGGGTCGATCCAACGATGGAAACGGTTTGGGTATTGCTGAGGTCGATGTCTTTGCTGTCACCGGCCTTGGGGTGCTTGGCGCCCTTACGAGGGAAGACGATCAATCGGGCCTTGTAGGCCTTCAGACGGGCAACATTGGCGGCGAGGGACTCTTCGCTAAGATTCTGGCGACGGTGATCGACGGAAATACCAATGGTGGGAGCTACGAGACGAGGGATACCGGCTTCCTATAAAAATGTTAGGAAAGATAATCCAGAAAATTACACGTCGAGTTTGAATTTGCGAAGAATGTACCTTCAACTCAGTGAGAGTGAAACCACGTCCGGCACGAACGCGGCGGTTGTACTTGATAGTCGGGCATCGAACGACAGGTCTTAGCTTGTCAACGGGTCGAGGGGCGACAGCGGCGGCCTTTGCAGCACGGACAGAGCGGCGGCGGATCTTCTGGGTGGGCTATTTTCCATCACAATGTTAGAATATCTTGCATTTTATAATCTCGTCGGTATGGTTTTTATATAGACATTCGTATCCATACCTGGTTGAAGTGAGTTCGAACCCGTCGCTGCCAATCCTTTCGGAAATCTATGTACTTTGGTTAGTTCATTCGTCTTGTTACTTCTAGTGCAATCGCTCGGTTATCGTCGAGGGATGGCCTTGGGTTGACATACGGTTGTGCTGGATCTGGTTGTTGTGCTTGATCGCCTGTAGTAAATTGACATGTTAGCGTATCGATTATTCGAAATGAGGAATTTCTCGTGTATTTAATAGCAGCATAGCAATCGAAAGATAGTACTAACCATTGTGACTGATTGCGATCAAGGGTTGGTGATTATGGAAAGAATGGTCGTGGATCGCAGGTCTACTCAATTCCAATTCCCGGATTGGAGGCACGAGAATTTCCTTAGAGTAGCAGGCTTAGACCAACCCGCACTTTCGCCAAATTTTTTGAAGGGCTTGAAAACCCTACAATTTTTGAAAAGTGGCTGTGCGATTTTGTGTGTTAGATGTGGGGTCATTAGTGGCTTGATTTGATGTATTGGGTACGAGATACAGGTACCTATTCCGGGTGCCGGAATGGGATCCACTTGAAATTGATAGGCGGGGCAATGGAGTGTCTGCATTGTGCAAAAAGTTAAGAACGTTCTCAGTGACAGAGCAAGTCATGTGGCTTTCTACATAGTATCTACAATCACACTCTGTCATACTACGACCTATGTATTAATTAAACAAATATATACTGAGTTTCTATTTATGTCAATATGACAGATTGTTTCATAGCAGCATTGAGTATACTGATTGTGTTATGTATTTGCCTTTATGTCGACTATATTTCGCATATGGTCTACTACTAGGTACTAATAAGCATTCTTCATATTAATCTATAGATGTCTCAGTCTCTAGATGATTATTTGGAAAGTATTCACTGTCTATAGTATTCCTCAAATTGTAATTACCTGCCTAGGTACTTACTATGTAGTCTCTTGCAATTTGATATAGCTTTAACCTACTAGGTAGTATGCTAATTACTCTCTACGTAGAGAGCCACCCAACTTGGAACTTGAATCCGAGTCACATTACATAACCATTGAATCTTAGTAAGACACAGGACGCACTAAGTAAGCCCAGAAACCTTAGCCAGGAAAACTTGGTATATAAAACAAAAAGAAACCCCAGTAATCATCCAATGGTAATCATCCTAACGGTTGTACCTCGGAGTTCACCTCAATCAATGTGCCTGCCTTGGTAGCTCAATTGGCTAGAGCGTGGGACTTTTATCCGATCAGATTGCGGAATCCCAAGGTTGCGGGGTAAGTGCATATCAACTCCAGGTCATTGACACATGTTTCCTGTGAATCATCATTAACAATAAAACAGTTCGACCCCCGCCTGAGGCGCATAATTGCATATTTTTTTTTCTCTCCATTTCGGTTATCTTTTTTACCTAACAATGGTGTTTCCGTATCCAACTGTTTGATGTTTATTTTTGAGTTTATAAGTTAGGTGTCATAATGGGAGCCGCGTGTCTTATTAAACCTCAGTTTGCATAGGAGGTAGGTTGTAGGTAGGAAGGAAGCATGATTTCATTAGTTTCTATGATATCTCAGTTGACAATCAATCTCCACATTTGATGTGGTAAGAAGTACATGGATACTTTGTTTTGCGTCATCGGTATTTAATCTAGATCAAATAATAAATAAAACTAACTTCTACCCAATCAATGGCTTCTCTACCATGATCTGCAGCAAAATCGCTATCCGGCAGTTAATTGTCTTAGCCTCCCGGCTTGAAGTTTTAGAGAGATGTGCTCTCCTGAGAAAACCTCACTCCTATCCTAGGAGATGCTTCCATGTCACATCTTCCCGCCTCACCGACGGTGTATTCCGCGGTCTCACGGATGACCGTCTACCCATGTCATGGATCGAAGCATGGAGACTCCAGCAAGAAGGGAAGAACATCGCTTCTGACGAGGCTCGGTCGCAGGAGCGCGATCTCACACCTAAGAAAATGAGCGATAGCTACCACCGAGTTGTGCTTCCGCTGGGACGAGACCCGTGGCTTAGTGATACATATATCAACTCATCGGGTCAAATAAGGTCCTAGGCTCCTTTCTCTCATTCAATAGGCGCATCCTCTAACTAGATGGATGTGATATAGGTTAGGTACGATATTCATGGACCTCGATGCTTTGTCCGGCATCATCGTCTACAAACACACCGGACCCGGCGTTACTGTTGTGACTGCCGCTCTCGATCGTATCACTATCGCTCACCCGCTGACCGAGATATGTGATCTCGAATATAGCGGGCAAGTAACATACGCATCTGGGAGAAGCAGCGTAGAGATCACATGCAAGGTCGCCAGGGCCAGGGACGAAGGCGAGCCTAGCAAGCCTGAAGACGTGCTTCTCACGTGCACTTTCACGATGGTAGCCCTAGACCCGACGACGAAGAAACCCGTCAACATACCGCGTCTCCTCGCCTCCACGCCTTCGGAAGAGGTGATCTTCAAAGCCGGAGAAGCCAAAGCCCTGGCCAAGAAAAAGAACCTCAAAACCTCCCTTCTCGAGACGGAACCAAACGATCCCGAATCAGCCCTAATCCACAAGATCTGGCTACGGCAGCTCGCCTACCACGATCCTAATAACAGTATCCGGCAGCCGCCGAACGTGATCTCTATGTCTAAGACCCAGCTCTCGACCGCCTCGATCATGCAGCCGCAGTACCGCAACCGGCATCAGACTATGATTTTCGGAGGCTTCCACCTGAAACAGACGTTCGAGCTAGCCTTCTGCTGCGCGGCGAGTTTTGCGCACGCACGGCCGACGTTTATCAGTGCTGATCCGTGTACATTTCGCAATCCGGTTCCCGTCGGCAGCGTATTGTACCTAACGGCTACTGTCGTGTACACGGACCCGTCGCTGTTAGAGGAAGATGGCAGCGAGCCGCAGCAGAGGGATCCGAAGAATCCGATGACGCGGCTGCATGTTAGGGTAGATAGTAAGGTTCGGGACGTCGAGCATGGGAACGCGAAGCCAACGGGCCAGTTTAACTACACGTTCTTGGTGCCAAAGGATGTTAAGGTCTTACCTCGTATGTTTTACCCTTCATTCTTCTCCCGTTATTCTATACAATGTCTGTTTTTCTTGCTATTATATGTGTTTATTATCACCTCGATTCCCCTACTTAGATTACCCTTGCCACCATTGTTTCCAACTCTCCTGGAAATAAACAGTTCGCATACTCACTGAATTGTGCAACGCAAGCCCCAAATATATAACTAACTTGTAATGATGTAGATACATACCAGGAGTACATGATGTACATTGATGCAAGGAGGAGGGTGCAACTTGGAGATGTAGAAGATCGCCGAGAGCATGTCACCGAATTGTCGACTGAGAACGTTAACCTTACCGAGTGAAACACATACTATTTAATTCCTAATTGTGAAGAATAGGTGCGAGCAATTTAATTATAATGACTATTGGCCTTAAGAAAGTTGCCAAGGTTGATCAAAGTTAAGAATCATTAGATTTTGGTCATATAATATTATATAGTGAATGGTGATACTTATGTAGATAGGTACGTTATAGTTGACAATTTCAGGCTCCTTTTTATTACTACCTATCTTTGGCTGTGTATCACTGTAAATATAGTCGCTAGTGGCCTCTATTGCTATTTTTAGGGACCCCTCATAGTACACTGACCTCCTGTGATATAGGGCCAGTCCTGTCGGGTGTGACCACCTGGGCATTCACTTAAGTAGTGCCAAAGGCACGGGAAGGCGCTACAAGCAAGGTAGTTAGTACGTAGGTACCTAGATGTATTTATATAGATATATTCCCGCTTGAAAGAACTTTCGTGTATTTAATACTTCTAACGTTATGACCTAGAGTTGAATTTGTGTCACATGACATGCAGGTTCATGACGATCAGTTATCGAGTTGATAGCTCTCAAAGCTTACTCAAACGAAATCCATATATACTTGGGTAGGTACTTTGCTCATCTTACAGACATTAATGATATACGTGAAAATCCCCGAAAATCTTACAGCATATATCGATTGGCAATGCAAGGAATAAGGAGGCGTGGGAAGCAACGGAGGATCGGAGCGGAGGATCGGACCACGGAGATGATGATTATAATATCGACAATCACTATATTTCTTTCAGTCTTGGAATATATATCCTTCATATTAAATCCTTTATGTATAGAAACGATACCAAGAATCTGCTCTTATTTCCAATTCGAAGCGAGTTCGTATAAGGAATGCCTGATCAAGACGGACGGATCCCCTATAGTGGGTCTGGAACTACGCCTAGAGGCCGTGCTCGTCTACCACTAAGTAGGCGTCGGGATAAACCGCAACTATCTTGCAACCTCTGCAGGAAACGAAAGTATGTGTTACGGCATCCACAAATACCACGATCGACTTACCTAACTTCCCTAGATTAAAATGTGACCGAGAGCATCCGTGTAGCGCATGCACGAGACGAGGCTTGGGTTCGTCCTGCACTTATGTTACAAATTTGCCATCTCACGATGGATCAAATCAGTCGACAAAGGCTCCTCTAAGTGTGCAGGATAGGATACAACAGCTGGAGAGCCTTGTAGTTGACTTAATGAAGACGTCGGGAATAAACACGACGCCTGAGTCGCCAAGTTCTATGTCGTCGACTGATTCTATTTTCACCCCTGCTTCAACCAAACAAATCCTCAAAGATGCCTCGCCAGCATCAGACTGCGGGAGCATGAGATTAAGCGAAGCGAGCGTAAGCTATGTGAGTAGCGCCCACTGGGCGGCGATTCTCGAAGGGATCGGTGAGCTTAAAGATCATCTCGAGGAGGAAGAGTCGCAAAATACGCATCAAGTCACTGAAACACCTGAATTTGACATAACGGGACCCCAATTGCTATATGGATGCTCTAGGCACGCAAATAAAGAGGAGCTTTTGGCTTCTGTGCCTCCAAGGCAGGTTGCCGACCGACTGGTTTCTCATTACTTTAATTCCTTCGAAATGTCTCCCGGTTGGTGTAGTCGCGAAATCGTGCTGCGGATACAGTAAAAGCTGACCATTCTAAATTAGCCATCCTGCATTCGCACCAGTTTCTTAAAGAGGTAGGCATATAAATATCATAACCGTCTAAGTAACTGGGCGCATATGTGCCTTATGTTCACATCTTTTACTGACCGCGTAACACTAGTACGAGCAATTCTGGGAATCTCCATCTACCACCTCCTTTATCTGGTTGGGTCTCCTATTCGCCATCATGTCTCTCTCAGCTCAGTTTCAGGTGTCCAGAATAGACCCTGGGGAGCAGTTCCGACCCAGTACGCCCCCGCAGACTGATCTGCAGGCTATGATGGAAATGTTCAGGCACAATACGGTACAATGTCTCATCCTCGGTAGGTATACTAGAGGAGGCACATATGTCATAGAGACAATGATCCTCTATTTCATGAAGGAGTATATCCTCTGCAAGGATGCCGATATTGGCGTTTGGATCCTCTTGAGCACTATTGTGCAGATTGCTATGCATATGGGTTACCATAGAGACCCAAAGCACTTTGAGGGAATGTCAGCCTTTGCGGGAGAGATGCGCAGACGTGTTTGGACAACCCTTGTTGAGTTCGATCTCGCAATTTCTGCTCAGATGGGCCTCCCGAGGTTGGTTAAAGAGGGACAGGCCGATACAGAAGAGCCTCGTAATCTTCACGATAGCGATTTTGATGCAGACACGGTAGAGCTACCGCCCGCAAGACCGGGTACGGAGCTAACGATAATGCTTTATCGCCTTAGCAAGTCCCGAATGATGTCGTCCCTTGGCCTGATATGGGATCTTGCCGCCGATATCAGACCACACACGTACGCGGAGGTGATGAGTATAGATGCTAAGCTCGAGGAAGCACATGCATCTATCCCCGACTGTCTTAAATGGCTGTCTATGGCCCAATGCATCGCAGATTCACCGAAGATGATCATGCAAAAGGTCTTCTTACGAATCATTTTTTACAGGGCCAAAATAGTCCTCCATCGGCAGTTTAGCCATACTCGGACACCACACCAATTCAATTATTCAAGAGAAGCCATCCTAGATGCGTCATTTAAACTCCTCGAGTACCAACGTATGTTTGACGAAGAGACGCAACCGTTTTGCCGGTTATATGAAGAACGTTGGAGGGTTTCGTCCCTGGTGTCTCATGATTTCCTCCTTGCCATCAGCATTCTTTGCCTATACCTTCAGAAGACACCCGGGGAGATCCGAAAAGCAGCCGAGTCTGCACTGATCGAGAAAATCCTGAAGTATCTTGAAGCGTCTTATAACATATGGCTTCGGCATAGTAGCACTTCGAAGGACGCGCAAAAAGCTGCCAAAGCTTTAAACATTGTTATTCAAAATCGTCGGGCTCCTAACAAGGCCCCTAATCTTGAACCTACAACCTCAGAGGACTGGATGGGTTGGCTAGACGGGTCCGCCAGGTCTTTCTCGTTATCAGAGTCATGGAATAACATGGACTTTCAAACATCCGATGGTAAGTAAACATGTCATAGCCGCCCTATTCAAGTTCGTTGGACTAATAAACGTAGCAAATTTCAACACGTTGAGTCCGACCCAGTGGTCTTTTGGTCTATAGTGATGAGACAACCCCATCGTCTTTGATCGAATAGGGGGTTTAGGAGCTCGAGTGTAACTTCAATTGACGAACCTGACTACCTACCTAGTAGGTACCTAAATAAAGTCAACTTATCAATAGATGGGTATTCTCAGGTAGACGGATGATTACACACAAATCACAATTCACCGTCCAATCCAGACCCCGTTCCATTTCCCACCCCAAAAACCAAACAAATCGCCGGACTCACAAACTCCGTAAAATTACTATGCTGGAGAACCTTAAACGCTGCTCTCGGTACTTGGCTCAAACTACCATTCCTCGCCGCGGCCTTGAAAGCGGTCGGGAGGACCGTGATATTGTATCGGTAGGCTAGCTCCATAAGCTGCTCGTGCTTGTCGTTGAACTCTCCCAGATCGGCCCAATTGCTAAACACGTCTGTGATCCACGAGAAATCAAACCAAGATGGCTCCCCTGACATCCGCTGGTAAAGTATGATAGGCCAGACGAAGAACACAGCTACGGCCGCGACGGCTAGCTTGATGATGTGCATGGTGGAGCGCGAGGTGAAGTCGAAGGTCCCACCGATACTGAGACGATCGCAGGGCGGTTCTATGCCGGACGCGTACCCGATGAGAAATTTCATGACACGGGAGATGAGGACTTCGTTTAGCACGAACGGAGTGATCATCTCGATTAAATAGCCATACGTCAGCATAACGAATATCCCCATGTGTATGAACGCGTAGACTAAGAACATGAATACGAACAGCGCCTTTTCTGTCTGAAGCGCATGGTACTCCGGGTACCGTCGCGCCGCGCGCGTGTAATATTTCTGGATCCGCGATTCTAGTGACACGCCGAACCTGGGCCCAAGCAGATTCTGGAAGACGGTCCAGCCGCACGCATATGTCATGAAGAAAGCGATTATCGCGAAGCACGGACGCGCCCAGCGCTCTACGTTGCCGATTTCTCCCTCTCCGCCGTATGTTGGTGCGAACGAGATCAAGACCCCTAAGATAATGTTTACGAGGTTTGGGATATGGATGAACCACGAGAAGTGAAGAACCATACGTGTACTGACGGCGGATAGGTTACTGTCGCAGAGTACGTCGAGGAAATTTAGGGTGAAGGCCTGGCAGTTTGTATCAAAGGTTCGGTAAGCAGGCCAGGACTTGATCAGTGTGGTAGCTGTATTTAAATCATTATGTCAGTAAATCCCTGGTATGTATCCTAGTACATAATAGAGAAGACTTCTCTGTGCACGAACCTGTCTCGTCCATGCCATCTTCTAACATAACTGTTTCGCCGATTAGAACAGTGTTGTATGTGCTCTTATAATATTCGTATTCTGCCTCGGTCAAATGCCTCTTAACGCACTGGCATATATCTCCTGACCACTTAGCTATACACCCAGACGCGTTAGTAACAGCAAGGATTAAAGCCTTATGGGCTGATAAACTAATTACATACATGTTGGCTGTTGAATAAGTGTCTCGGCAACTATATGGACCGGCGGCGAAGATGTTTCTGCAAAATCAAGGGGCGGCGCTTCCACCGGGGAAGATGACGTGAAAGTAGTTGCTGGAAATTCAGTTCTCAGTGCTGTTAGACTTGGATAATTAAGAAGCGGCAAACTCTCGTCAAGCACTTCTTCGATTATGTTGTCATGGTTCACTATTTGGTCCTCTTCCATCTCGGCATCCTGATTTCCATTTACCTGGAGAGCCTTTCGGACTTTCGTGAGTTCATACATGTAAGGGCCAACCTAGCGAGTTAGCCAGACCATTCGGATATGGATAGGTACTACCTAGGTATGTAGGTAGTAAATATGAATCGAAGAAAGATTGGTGGGCTCACTAGAACTTTCCAATGCGACCAAGCGGCTTGATCTCTGCCAAGTGCTACGAGAGTGTTAAGTCCAAGCATACCAGTGCCCGCCACAGTTGTTAACATATACATATCGACTACTGGTTTCGTAAGAGTGCTTAACAATCTAGTGAAAGGAAACGTCAAGATTGATATAAAAAACAGGCTTGTCCAGAGTCGCCAAAACAGAGGAAGACTTAGAATGAACATGATCACCAAGTAGCAGAGACAGTAGACGACAAGCCCGAGTGTTAGGAGTGTAATTGGCAGAACCCAGGAGGCATGGCGTCCGAAGAACCCATTGACCAAATGAGGAATGTCTAACATCCCGAAAAAGGCATTGTAGGCTGTGTCAATTGCACGGTATATAGGCCTTAATCCTCTTATCGGCGTGTGTACCAGATATACTTCCAAGGGGTACTGAAAAGTTCCCCGAGTTTCTGATATTGGTTCGTCATCTTGGGCGAGTTTGGTCCCCTTAGAAACTCGGAAGTCAAGTGGTAAAGGTGGTTGTGTATTCGGGTCGAAGTAACGGAGGCGGTCCGCTACGGTTGGAAAGGGGGTATAGTCATCTTCGGCTGTAGGTCTTTTCCACGTTTTAATCTGTCGGTCCCGATGGACGTAGGAGACACTAGCAAGACCAGGCCATTCTCGAATTTCCCATCCAGAAGGAAGATCTAATTCTAGTATTTCTCGACGAGCGTCGACAGGTAATTCCCATAGGTCTTTATGATCAATAGTATCCCGTTGGGTGTGTGCAGGTAGTTCCTGTGTAATTTCGAGCTGGACATCGGTTGGGGGAGCGTTGAGAAAGTCCGGGTCAATTCGATTCTCTAGCTGAATTCGACATGGGCTACCCATGTCCACGTCTATTGGAGAGACGGTTCCGCGGGAGGTCATCTAACCATAGTAGGTAGATAAGACGTGTATGCCATGAGAACCTGGAAGGAAAGAATGATAATAGGTATGTTTCAAGCTGAATATTCATTCTTAGATACCTACCTCACCTAGACCAGACAGCCAGGGTGCCAGGGTGCCAGGGGTTTTCAGCTTTACCAAGTAAGAATATTTTCAGCTTCGGCTGATGCCATCAGACCCGTCCCAATTAAATCCTACGATCGTTGCCCCGCACAGACCCCCGTTCTCTCTAATTAGGTACCTAGTAGTTTAATAATTGATGAGAAATTGAGTTATGAGAAGCTCTTTTAATTACAAAGTCCGAAAGAAGCACCTATTACCTCCGATATTTTACCGTATTTGTTCCTCTCTTCTTTCCATTCTCATTGATATCTCAATTTTTGTCTTTCTCAGAACCAGTTCTTCAGCGATACGTGGACGTAGATTCCAATCACACTCTTCAACGCTTCCTCTAAACTAAACTCATTAAAACCCATTACAAGCCTAACAGGGTAGCGATATCAATATCCCGAAATAAAGCGAATGTCACACTACTTACTAACCCTAAATCCCTCCTATTTCTACTACCAACTCACAGATTCGCCCAGAGATATTTCATACCTTCCCAAATTTCAATACCACTAGGTAGGATCTGATCAGCGGGAAGCACGAAACCGTAGGGGGTGGATCTCAGCTCGATTCCCCATCCAAATTCAGCTCCGGCTGCGTCGGTCATATAGTCTCTCCCGTTCCCACTTGACTGGTAAAGGACGAGACAACCAGAGCCATAATCGAACGTTGTGTTGTCTGCAGGAAATGTGTTAGTAGGTACCTAATTAACTACCCATAAGAATATGGCATTCATAGATCAAAATTCTAGAAAGAATGGGTAACTATAGAAACCCTCCACGTACATGGTTGGGCAATCCTAGCAGCCGTTTCGCCTGCCAGAGCTACTTGTCTGTCATAGTTTGGAGGAAAAGTGTCGCAGCTGTAGCCATACGAGAGCAAGATCACTTGGGCGTAGCTGTGCCAGTCGATATACAGCTTGATGCCTTTATCGCCGGCCAGAGTCTGCGCGTAAGCCATCAGCGCAGCTGTTTCTGGCGCATCGCCAGGTTGATAACCACTGAAAGTCTCCGAACTGGGGTTTGAGGAAGAGCCATCGCCTCCGAATCCGACGGACCAGTTACGGTTTATATCCGTGCCGATTGCTGTGGTGTTGTCTCGCGTCTGCCGATTTTTTCTCCAGAGGCGGTTGCTTGTTTGGGAATACACGAAGCCTTAAAGGGGCAGATTAGTATGAAATCTAGGCCATTCTCATCGGACATTTTAGAAGATGGCTGTTTACCGTCAGGATTCACAACTGGTAGAACATAAAAATCGTAATTGTTCAGGACTGCTTGTATTACCGTATCGTTCTCGTATCCGGTGACAATTTGGTAAAGGAGATACTCGACAACCTAACAGTAGCCTGTATTAGTGCATAAAAGACTAACCATGTAGTAACTTACGAACTCGGCGATATTGAACTAACCTTTGACGTGATCCATTCCCGGGCATGGACATTTCCGTTGAAGAATATGGCCGGCTTGGAGTCCTTACCGCTGCTTCCCCAGAGATGGATCCCCTGAATTTGCCTCCCCTCGAACGAGGGTCCTACCTGAATAAGCTCCGAGTTATTGGGGAATGATGCCTGAAGATCGCTCCAGTATTGAATATGGTCTTCATAGGCGTGGTATGAATCGAACCAAGATATTGATGGGACACCATTTTCGTCAAGTCCTGAAACACGCTTAATGAGACATTTGATGAGATTAAGCGGCGACTACAAACCTGGGTAGCTGCCCAAGGGACCCTCAGCCGCAATATCGGCTCCTAGATCTTGACTCAGCTCTGTAGTAGTAAAGTTGAGAGTGTCGAAGGCCTCAAGGTGCTCTGGTGAAATTGCAACATCGACTGTTGCGTCGTTATGATTGAGCTCGATGATAGATAAACCCTTCAACGCTGAATTTAGTTCATTTATACGACCGCTCGTATTCACTCTATAAACCTTGAAGCCGTCAAATGAGGCACTTGCATTACGACTAGTTCGAGCGAAGGCGTTGGATATGCTGGCTAGCCAAACAATACTTAGAAACTTCATGATGTCTATAATATAACTAAGACATTAACATGGGTATTCTTTTTTGTTGAGGAGGACGCCAGTGGGTTTTATCATAAACTTTAGTAGTGAGCAGCTATGAGCTCTTCTAGAGACTATGTTGAGGAGGCCGATGCATTGCAACGCAACATTGGAGATACTAGTAGCCTCCTTCCTAAACCCGCTATGCATTTGCCTTGGCAGAATGATGCGACTATGGTGTAAAATATCGACAGCTCATATGGTAATGATAAGCTAGAAGATATGAAAAGAATGTCACTACTTATATTAACGTGTCGTCAAGGTCGCTTTGAATATACTGTATGGACTGGTGGGGCTCTATGTGGTGGAGGCCTACCCAAAAATATAGCGCGTAAGGATATCAGGAAACGCATCTATAGACATGAATTAATATTAGTAAATATAGGTATTATAGAATTATATTTAATATGCATATCATATCATATCATATTATATGCTAGCTTCCTCTTCTTCTGTTGTCACACTTATTAATCCCGGTGCGACGGCCTCTTGGCCCTTTTATGGCTTCCTGAGTTGGCGTGTGGTTCTTGGGGCGTGGCCGGTATCGATGTATCACGGCATCTGCAAACGGGTTGTCCTCGTATCCCTTTAGACCTTCCAAAGACTTAACTTTCTTTCGCACTTCTTCTAGTGAGTAAGGCCCCGCCATATCGTCGTGACCTTTATGTCCACTAGACGTATTATTTGCTATCGCGCCAAGAGCCGTCCAGCTGAGGCGTGTTCGGCGCGTCCTGAGCCGTTCGTTGGCGACACTTTGCGCAAGTGCGGCTAACTCTCGCATTTCGCTCAATTCGCGGTCGACCTTACATATTTGACCAAGAACGCCAGCATGGGGATCTCCACTGGGCACTAGGGCGTCGAGATAGTCATCAAATGTATAATGACAATCCCGAGGAAGTAGGCAAGATCTCGTCGGTACCTGAATAGTTCCGCGTATGGTATACAAACTGCCTACAAATCGGCCTTCCAACCTTTGGCGAATCCCCAGAAGCACCCCAAATTGCGCGAACGGGTCGTCTGTAAAGGCGAAGTGGGTAATCGAAGGTGAACTTGGACTGGTATTGTCTTCGCTTTTTTGGTAAGCGCGGCCAAGGGGTAAGGTCATTTCAATTGATGCGGCACCAAACGTAAACACCTGAAGCTTGCTTAATTGAGCCCCAGAAGGAAAGTCAGAACAGAGACGGGCAAGCAGCCATGAAACATCGAGAGTTCCTGTGTGATGCGCGAGGATGCGCACGCCGCTTGTTTCTGGCTTCAGAAGGCTTGTCCGTATAGCTTGATACAAGGCCACTGATGTTCCAGTTGGAATATAAACATTCCGTTGAAAAAGTGTGAGAACTATATCGAAAATGAAGCCGAGCCTACGGGGTAGGAAAATGTGCATATCGTGACCGAAGATCCTCGCAAGTTTTGGCGGGAGCTCCCGGCGCATACGTTCATTATCCATTAAACCGCCTATGACGAACCAATCCAAGTGACACTCCTCGTCAATCAGCGCATCATCTCCAAGTTGATTTGCGGTATATTTGAAAGATATCGGCTGATTATTTGCAACGTGGAGGAGAATCCAAATCGAGACAGCTTGTAAACTTAGCCAAGGTAAGAGAATGATACCCGGTACCACTGGCCAGAGGAGACAGATCGAAAGAAGAAACTGAAGCTGGAGGAGCGATAAAAGAGAATACAATATCGCTTCACGTAGATCAGCCCAGCTCGTCTTCCGCCCCCGATTGATGATTGAGATTATCAGGGCGGAAAGGATGCGCGGAATGGCAGCGGTAATGTAGGGAATGTCTGCTTTCAGAAGAGATATGGCGGTCTGCTGATGGCTCAATGGTGTAGTACCCAAGGCTTCGTCTTGCAATGCTAAAGCAAGACTCAACGACATGCCATTTTCACGGGCGGGTTGTGATGGATCCCGCTCGAAGGTGCGGTGTAAAGTAACGGGCGAATTCGCCATGACATCGTGTCGCGCAAAATTGGTGCACTTTTAGAAACTCTTCAAACAAAACCTGGGTCCGTGAGCTCTGTGGCCGTAAAGGAAAAGAAGTCATTTTCTATGTTTTGCTCGATGGAATTTGGCGACAATCCAAACCAAACGAGCACACATTCCAGAGAGCGCAGGATTCGCGTGGCGCTTTGTGCTGCCAACCAAATTGTGCCGCGTCGACGCGCCTGTAACATGGTGCTAACCATAATGTCTTTTACTAGACCATGTTCCTGGTCGGCGCCTGGTATTTTCAACCCAGCTGAGGCCGCGATGAGGCCTCTCTGTAGTACGAGCATTTCAAGATGACGTTTCTAGGCTGAGAGCACGTGCTCATAAAATCTGAAGCTGAATATCCGAAGAGACAAATGTTTTTAGAATTCGATACTTTAGTTAAGAAAATTCGATATGTAACGTGGCCAATTGCGATGGTAGGGATCTATACATTGTGAGTAGAAGACGCATCGCGATGTTGATTCTAGACGGTCGTGATCAAATATCCCCTTGCTCGGATTTTGCTCCGACCGAAGATGTATGTGACCTAAGAAAATTTAAAGATAGAATCATCCAGAAGTTCATTTCCTCCTTTCCCATCACCTTTCACTACCTGCCTAGTATCTGACTTCATTAGGACAGTGGCCGGAGTTGCGTTCCGTTTACCTGGATGAGTCTGGCCTTGTTGATCTCGTCTCCGGGTTTGTAGGACATGACGTTCCAACGTTGGCTCTTGGATCTCAGATATGTATGGAGGTCTAAGGAAGACGGATATCATCGGTCCTTCAATGGTAAAGATCTTCCATTCTGACAGCTTCTAGAATCATAACGGCGGAATGGGAAAAGAAAGAAGAAGGATATTTTAAATTGATGTCTGGCTATTTTCAGCATGTTTAGAGTTGAAAAGTCGTCGCGGAGACACTTGGCGCGAGATGCTGACTTTAGCCTTTACGGCTGAAGTAATTCTTGGGAGTAATTGGGAAAGTTAGGGGTTGGATTGTGCTACATTTTAGTGGGATAAGAAGCCTATTGGGTCAGTGGAGAACTAAAATTAGCACAATCGCGTGTACCTGGTTATTGCCCAGGGGGGCCCCGCAGCATCCACCTACCGGTAACCTTGAAAGTTTTCAGGGCGGGTACTTTGAAATGGGTTCACTAACATGTTACCTGTACTTTCCATAACCTGTGACCAAGACTGACATATGAGCGTATATTTACCAATATCAACTCAAGTCCCCAAGTATCCTGATATCGATCGATCCGAGTACAAACTCATCTATTTCGCATGCACATGTCACTTTTTACGGGACATACTTATATCTTTTGATCGATTCGCATCTAAGTGTGGTGTGAGATGTGTCATGATTCGCCTTGTCTACCTACCTACCTCATGATACCATCGTACGTACCTCTTACCTCCTACTTCGACGCTGGCTTATGTGATATCGTATCGCGATGAATATGGAAAGATGCCACCTATGCCTATACAATACTAGGTAGTCATCCGTTATACAGAAACACGAATGCATCATTCAATATTGCTAGGTACAAGTACATATGTAATTAAAGTCAAAATCTTGAGATATGACCACTTCCTTCCATGTGTAGATCGGCCTCATCTACCAAGATTCACGACAAGTCCCTAGGTATATCTAGGTAATTAACATTTTTCTTGGCTCTATTGAAATCCGCCGGATCCCTCCTTCTTTCGTAGACATCAAATGGAACATAAATTCTCCCCTTTCCTCTGATCAGATCCTAAGTTTTGCCTCCCATCATCATCATCATCATCATTCTCCTCAACGCTCTCCAGTCAAAGCGAACAACAGTAAACGACCTAATAAAACTGTTCTCTCTCCTCATACCCTACCTATACATTCCATTCTAGATACCATAAATATCACCCAAAAGCAATTCATCATGAAGTGGCCCGTCAACCTACTTCCCCTCGGTCTCCTTGCCGCTTTCGCCTCCGCAGCCCCTATTGTGGAGCGACAACTCGACCTCTACCAACTCCAAATATCTTGGTAATTAAGCACTTCCTAGTTGTTAGCCCTTGATTACCATTGCTAACAATCCCAATAGCCCGGCAAACAAGAATGTCGACGGTCGATTCCTTGCAATGAAGAACAACACCTTAGGTGTCTTCGGTGGAGACGACGTCTCTCCCGTCAAAGTTTACAAGGTCGAGGGCGAGAAAGAAGGCCTCAATGAGTTACACACATACCCTGTTGGTATCGTCGACCACTCTGTCGGACTCATGGGTCCTCCGGGCCTGTTAACTCTTGTTGACATGACCAACCCTCACACCATCAAACCAGGAGAGGGCCAGGTCGCGCAATGGGACACTTTCCGCTTTGGTGACGGAAAGCTTACCAACGACGGAGAAGGTCAATGGCTCGCCTTCCCTGGCGTCGGCGACACCTGGAACGTGAAGTGGTCTGACGGTAAGTAATGAAACCTACATGTATCCCTAGCTTCTCCAAAGCCGATCCGTAACTAACTTGGCAAAGGTTCGGCTGTTATCACCGCCGACTTCATGGTCGTTGATGTCGTGTACACCGACGCAGGCGAGGGTCGCTACAATGGAGACTAAATTATGGTCAAAGGCGTTAGGGGAGGTTGAAAAAGTATAATTATTAATTAAGGTCGACGAATCGAAGAGGATGTGACTTATTAATAGTCCACTGTCACTACTTCGTAACTTACCTATGTACCTCGTCTTGCTTGGCAAGATACTTAAATAAAAGTTGATGCTTTTTATTCCAAATTTCCAATATTCTCTCACTTTAATGCGCGTATGCCAATGATAGATTTATCTCTTGCTAACTATTGTGTAAAGAATGTTGAATACCTAGGTAGGTACTGAATAAGTAGAAAGAAATGAGTTCAGTAATACAGCATATCGGTCGGTCTTGGCGCTGATGACAACGATCCTTGGAAATTGCCTATGTGGCTTGGTGGATTATCAATATTCTTATGTGTAAGTAAGTAGCTAAGGTAAGCATCCTACTTCGTGTTGAAGAATATTGTAATTCGTATCGGCTGAATTTCCTTTATAGTATTTCTAACTCCAATATGAGGCTCTACGATGCTCCAGGATATATCATAGACGCAACCCCTCGGGTTACGGCTTCAACTCTTGACTAACTCCTAACTCTTGTAGCCACGATCCTCTTGATATGCGCCATGTGGCAGTGATCGCATTGTAATAGTGGGTTTATTATTGTAAGGCTGAGCATTCAAAGCTTCTGATTTGTTCACTCGGACTTATCCTCCACAAGTATAATCCTGGTCAGTCTACGCCCCCTATAGAAGCTGTTATGGCGCATAAGTCAACTGAAACTTATGGGTTTATAGTGGACCTTCAGCAGTAATTTAATCCTGGCGTTTGGGGGTATCAGCAGACTTATCCCCACTGTAAATTTGCTGGTGGAGCGTCCCATAGTACCTTATTTTTCGACCAATCAGAGCCATTTAAAAAACTTATGCTTATTGAAATTTCATAAGCACCTCTTGAGGTGTTTATTTCGACTTATTGTTTATATTTATAGCGCATTAAGCCCTAAAAGACGCTATATTTATCAGGGCATATAGCGATGATATGCGCTATTATTACAGGGAGCTTACAGGGAGCTTTTAGGCGTAGAAATATGGCGCATTTAGTCACTAAAACTGCCCTGTAATTACAATTACAGCGCATGTCGGTTAGGTAAGCAAAGTGCTGTTGATTGATTGAACTGTTGATTGAACTGTTGACTGAACTGTTGATTGAACTGTTGATTGAACTGTTGACTGAACTGTTGATTGAACTGTTGATTGAACTGTTGATTGAACTGAACTGATCAAACTATCGAAAGGTTTAAGAAGCTATTCATAACTTCGATGAGCCGACAATGTTGCGAATAGCTTCAAGTAGATCTTCAGATAAGTCACTCAATAAGTACGAGACCACAAACATAAAATTCGCGTTGATTGGTTGAAAATATAGTGGGGATAGACCCGTAATCCAACCGAATTCAGCAGACTTATTTGCCAGGATAGCACGGGCCATAATCATAATCCTGACTTATGTGATCTAACAGCCCCATAAGTCCTACGGCACGGTTCATTCGCGGATCACTCATAATGTCGTATATCGGCGACATCGTGCCCCGTCATTTTCTACATCTCATTATATCAAGCGGGGACTCTTTTGCTTCTCACAGGCTTGATCGGACCTTGCCCCCATTCGCCTCTCTAGTTCAAATAACAGCTAGTACGACCATCGATGCCTCGAAAGGGTAGTACCAAAGTTAGGACGGGATGTCTAACATGCAAGTGTGTCAATGATCGTTGTTATAATTCTATGCAGTGTGCAGAAAGTTGACTGTGCATAGGATTCGTAAGGTAAAATGTGATGAAAGTAAGCCGCACTGTCATCGCTGCGTATCTACCGGCCGTAAATGCGACGGATATGCGCCGCCACCATCGTCATCGGCTCTATCGTGGCATCGCCCGCGTCACCTATTCCCAAATGTTAATGATGTAGGAGAGAGACGAGCCTTGCAATTCTTTTGTCAAGCTGCCGGACCTTCTCTATCTGGTCCGATGGACCCTTACTTCTGGTGAGAAATGTCTTAACCCAGAACTTCAAGAAATAATTGCCTATGGGAGATTTATCTAATTATAGCAGGACCCATCTTGTTATGCAATTCAGCACTTTCGAACCGGCCGTTAGACATTCGGTGGTTGCAATCAGCTCCCTTTACGAACAAATATGTTCCAAGCCAAACTCGGTACGGTTATTAACTGACAACAGACTCGCACTGTGTCACTATAATTCAGCCATCAAGGAGTTGAAATCCATGAACAATGAGCCCTTAGTTTTGCTAGTTTGTATCCTATTTGTATGTATCGAGTTTCTGCTAGGGAACAGAGAACCGGCAATCGAACATTGCAAGCATGGTGTCGTCATCCTGGAGAATGTTGAAGCTTCATATCCCTGGGCGAAGAAATACCTTTCGCCAATATTTCGTCGGCTGACCCTTTTCCCATTCTTCTTCGCCACCGACCCATCATGTTTTCCAAAGCTTCTTGGGTTGAACGACCAACTCCCAGCATCTTTCGAATCACTCGAACAAGCACAGTTCTACATAGACGCAATCACAACGAGAACCGTTAGTCTAGTTCGGCGAGGAGATCGTTATCGACTCGAAGAAATGCGCGATACCCCTGTATCACCAGAACTCCTGGAAGAACAAGAGAAGATACAGGCTCTGTTGGATAGATGGCATTCTCTTTTCTTAGACTTGAAGGATATTTCATCCGCAGCTAGTTGGTCGGAAGAGACGGTTTGTAACGTCCTTCTAAGATATGATATCTCCAGGATATGGGTGGACACAGTATTCGAATATGAAGAAATGATATACGACAAGTATATCGATAAGTTTCGTTTAATAGTCGCCCGAGCAATTGAGCTACAGTCATCCAAAACTCCTAGATCAAGCGATGCCCGAAGTCCTCCGAAATTCATCTTCGAAATGGGATTCATGCCACTACTTTACTACGTCGTCCTCAGATGTCGGTGCCTCGCAACCCGGACTCATGCACTGTCACTTATGAAGACACTTGGAGCTACCAGAGAGTGCTTGTGGGACACCTGTACAATGTACGCGGTCGGTCGTCGTGTAATAGAGATCGAACACGACTTTCTGTTCGAAGAGAAAGGCCGGCCTTCTACGCCACCCCGTTATCCAGGTCTACCCCCTGATGAAGTGAGAGTACGGGACACTACCACAAGCCCTATTCCGACAATACAAGTTGATGCCCTAGGCCGGGAGATTGGAGGGAGGATGACAGGGTTTTTTAGGCGCAAACGTGATGGTAGTATTTACCTTCAGACTGAATTTATTGTTGAAACATAGCGATATATAAGATAGCATCGATGATATCATAATGTACACATGAAACAACCAAAGCGAAATCCATCAGAAATTTACCACAGCTAGGGATGTACACGATAACATGCGATTAATGTACTGGTGCAGATACCCAAGACGATTCATCAGTGGTTTCAAATCTCGCTCTTCGACTGCGTAAAATCAATAGAATAGTAGAGAGATGTATATATATCTAGTTAGGTACGGGAGAGATGGAGCCCCTGAGGCGCAGCTAAACTTGATATAGACCCCTATACAATATTCCAGGATGCTAATTGGTTAGTTCGGACTATTTGACTGTTTAGGACTCAGCCCATGATCCTTTTGATAGATTCAACTAAAGATGCATTATACCTAGGTAGGTAATTCTAATTGACTTATAAAAGTCTTAGGAGAATTCCATGTTGAAACAGGTAAAGGCTGAAATTCATTCTATCTGTCAAAACTCAAGTACACTGAGTGTCTGGTTTTTCTCTTGGAAATCGAGTTTCTCTTCGCTTTATCAACATAATACCCAACATCAATGGCTATACCAACATCAACATTTGCAGCCGAGGGTCTCGCCAGAACTATTCGAGTAGCAATTAGACAAACGACAGAAGCCGTTACAAGTGCTCCGACAGCCACCGGCGTGGACTTCTTGACTACAGAACATATCACTATCGACGGATTCACCAATGCTCACGCAACGAACCCTGCAAAGACGATAGACGTCGTAATACCCACATGTATCCAGACTATAGAACCAGACGCCAATGGATATCTACCTCCGGGAACATGCCATGCTCTTTGGGACTACTACCCAAGCTTCTCGGCCGCCATGGCCTTTACAATTATCTTCGGATTGTTGACGGTTGCTCATCTATACCAAAGCATAGCGTATAGGAAGGTGATAGGCATTGTTGATTCCCCTTTCCCGTCTGAACATGTATTGATGCCACTGGGATAGAAATTCTGCTGGGTTATCGTGATGGCTAGTTTCTGGGAAACCATGGCCTACCTGTTCCGCACCGTCAGCACTCGTTACCAGTCGAACACAGCTATATACCTAGTATTCCAAATCTTCATTCTGCTGTCGCCGTTATGTAAGTAATATCTAATTCATTCCTCTTATGTATTTGACTTCAATTGTAACCTAACGCAATATGATAGGGGTAAACGCTTTCGACTACATGGTCCTCGGCCGGATGATTTACTTCTTTGCCCCTTCGCGTAAGGTATTCGGCATACCAGCGCCAACATTAGCTGCGGCTTTCGTTACTTTCGGTAAGCCTTTGGTCGATAGGCTAGTTGCAGCTCATTGGTTCTAACCCTTACAAACAGACTTCGTCGCCTTCTGCATACAGCTCGCGGGCGGTTCCATGGCAGGTCCAACTGCACCCGAAGACGAACAATTGAGGGCCATTCACATATATATGGGCGGTATTGGGCTACAGCAATTTTTCATCGTCGTGTTCGTCGCGTTCGCGGTCAAGTTCCAGTTGGATATGCGCAATGTGAATCCTCCCAGGAATTTACAGACTAGTTGGAGGTCTGGCTGGCGCCCGCTGCTGCTTACGCTGTATGCATCTTTAACGTGCATTACTGTGAGTGCTTATTTAACAAGCGACGAATGACATATACCAGTCAGATTGCTGACCAATCGTTAAGATTCGCATTATATTTCGATTAGTTGAATTTTCGTCTGGGTCAACTGGAGTATCTAATCCTTTATTGACCAACGAAACATACTTTTATGTTCTTGAAGCCATGCTAATGCTTCTAGCTATTCTCTCATTCAACGTTATCCATCCGGGGACTGTCTTAGTCGGACCGGAGTCTGAAATGCCCGGGTTCTTTTCTACGTGCACGGGCTTCTTTCGGAGAAGAAAGGAGTTCAAGAGGTTGGACGAGTCTGATAATGAGATGTCTATCTTACGGGCGTAAGTACGACAGATTGTGGTTGGTTTATACATACCTAGTGGAGGGAGTTGGTATAGATACACTATTTGCGTAAGGGATATTTCGATAGGTATTTTAATAAAGATTCACAAATATGACCTTGTTTAATAGGTACCTAGTAGTCTCGGACATCGAAGCACATTGTGTTCACTCAACAATCGGCAATTACTTACCTAGTCTTAAGTTCTCATGTCAGACTTTCGGATTTCCGGGATTCCCCCAATTACAGCCCCCCCTTCTCTATACTTGCTTTTACATGGACGTGTCGGCTTTGAGGTTCATCTATCTTTACTAGAACGCCTCCTTCGACATCCTTCGACGGCAGACGGAGAATCATAAAAAGTGATCGTCGTCTCCAATTCCCTTGGTTTATATATGCTGTGACCCCCCACTTCATATCCTATACCCCCTTCTCTACCTTGAGGAATCAATAGTATCCTGATAATATTAAGAAATAGAGGTCTTACTTATTCTTAAAATCAAGTAAATCAATATACTTCACCAAAATGTCGGCACAGCCGCAGACTGAACTTTCCCCGCAGATTTCTCCGGACCTCCGCAGAACCACGACATACCTGACAGGTCACAATGAGGAGGGGAAAGCAAAAGTGCACTCGGCACGGCCGGCAGCTTGGAAGGCATTCGACGAGGGAACCAGTATGCCTTTGCTATAAGCACTTTATCCTCTGCTTTATATCATTCATCACTCACATAAATATACCTGATGTCTCGTGAACTTCACCGGGAGATTAGGAAGAGGGGAAATCGGAATCCTTCTCCGATTCTCTCGTATTTCGTATAGGTCATATACTAATTCCCCTTGTCATAGTGGGTTTCAACCAGATTTACACCAACTCTTTCCCATCGAACCTCAATGATGATGCCGACGTGAAATTTCACGAACAGATAATTTCAAGCGGGAATCTGGGACTAGCCACCAGGAACGGCGTTGTGTGCCGGATGGTAGACTTCGGCCCTCAATACGAGTGCATGATGCATCGGACTAAGTCCCTGGACTTTGGGATTATCGTCGAGGGTGAAGTGGAGATGAAGTTGGATGACGGGTCGACGACTCTCATGAAGCGCGGCGACGTGGCAGTTCAGCGCGCCACGATGCACGCTTGGCGTAACCCGAGCACGACGAACTGGGCTCGTATGGTCTTTGTCCTACAGGATACGAAGCCTCTATTCGTCAACGGAGAGAAGTTTGGTGAGGATTATGGAAGGGGGACTGAAGGATTGCCGCCTAGTGGGAATGATGAGGAGTAATCTATGAAGTACTTGTCGGTCGCTATGAAGTTAGCAAGTCTAACACCTGGTGACTTATTATGAATTAATAAATAGTTGACGTTCATTACATGAGTACCTATCGCATGTCTATTTTAGGAACTATATCGTGTGATATGTCTAATATTGAACGACGAATTCAGGGTCCTCAGTTTAAAAGGTTGAATTAATTAAGAAAAATATTCGATGTTTGTAGTTAATATAGAGTCGTAAAGGTTTGTAAGATGCATGTTGGGAAGAAACCCTCGATTCCACATATTCCACATATTCCACATTCCAGAGTCTTATGACTTACGTAATGAACTATGAACCATAAATCTCCGACCCCATTGGTCAATCAAGCCTGCCCCGCTCCCCTATCGATAAAAAATTTCCCTTCAAATCTGCAAGTGGAAGCTACAGGCGGGAGTCGCTGGAAGCTCTAGCCCGCCGCAACGGCTATCGATCAGACGATTCGCCGAAGAACTGGGACTCCAAAAATTTCCAACATCGAAATATCACTACACCACTACACGATCACACTAACGAAACCTCGAAAAACGTAACGGCTTAGCGGTACACGCCACCCTACCTTGCTCTCGCTCAATAAGGCCTTTAATCTGCTTCATACGGCGTCAATTCCGACATAGACGAATAATCCTCGTACATACCAGGTGCTTATGCACCTAAATCGATTTAAGAATTTAAAAAAAAGAGAGAGAAAATCGCAAAATCCATGGCGGCACACCACACCCCGCGCAGCGTCGCCGACGCTACGCGATTTACATCGAGCACGCCGCACGCCAACGTAAAAGCCGCATCAGCCTCTTCCTCTTCCAGCAAATCCTCTCCTTCAAAAACCGGTTCCGCATCGTCTACGTCATCACGACCAGCACAATCGAGCCGTCTACCACCGGCAGGCATGCCGAGGCCGTCCGCGCCGGAGTCCATGGAGGAGCGGGTACGTCGGTTACGAGCCGCGCATCTAGCAGCGAGGAAGCACGAGACATCGAGGCTCGACCAGGTGGTTAATGCTTCGAGGCGGTATTTCGACGCTGCTCACAAATTCACTGTTCTAGGGTTGATTGGGTTCAGTGGTATGTATTTTCTCCTACCCCTGCCCCTCTTTCTCTACTCCCCGTAATCCCCGAACATCTAAATCATATCAAAAGACAATATTATATTACATACCCTCGCCAAGTATCCCCATGCTCTATATAATTGTAATCGCAATACATGGACTTACTCAAAAACCCCAGGCCTCGCCCTCTTCGTAACAATCTACGCCACCGCCGACATGATGGTATACAACCGCAAGCGGCGCAACGAGTTCTTCGCGCTGCAGCGGCAACTCAAGTCCGACAGTCTGGAAGCCGCGCGTCTGGCCTACATAACGAACTCCGCCACGCCGGAACAGATCGCCCTCGTCGAGGAAGCCGAGGCCAAGGCCCGGGACTCCGGTATGAGCCTGCCTCCACTACTCTCCGCACCCAGATCCATGTCCACCACAGCAGCAGAGGGGGCCACGGCAACCGAAACCGTAGGAAGGACAGCCTGGGCCGGCGAGTCCTTGGCCGAGAGCAGCCTCTCTGCCGCTGACGAGGTCGAGAAGCCGAAGAGCAAGGGCTTGAGCGGGTGGCTGTTCGGCGGGCTAAAAAAGGAAGAGCCGGGGAGCGAGGCGAGGCTGAACTTCGACGCCGAAGCGAAGGCCGCCGCGTCAGGGTTAGAGTTGAAAGAGAAGGCGAAGACGGCGTTCGAGCAGGAGCGCGAGAACCAAAGAACCGGCGGGCCCCTGGATCAGCTCGGGAAGCCGAGCGGTGGCGAGACTAAGAAATCGAGCTGGTGGTAGAGCGACTCGGCTGGGCTTATGGGTGCAGCGGGTATAATGGGAGCATGCTATTGCTACCGTGTGGAAGCGGGCTTTTTCGATCGATATAGGGGTAGTGGTATAAAAACTCGGAGTGGTGAGAACCGCTTGACAGGCGGGCCAACCAGTCAGCCCAGAAGAAGGGCTTCAACAGAGAAGCATATATGCGTAGGGCCGCCATAGTGTTCAAATTGTACGTATGTGCGATAGGATTTAGCATATTCAGCGGTGGTGCGAAGAATGCTGTATCATACCTAGGTGCCTATATATATATATATAGTAGAAGGGCGGAGCATTAAACCAGGTGTATAGTATTGGGTACTGTTATTAAATACACTCTACTGATCACACATGCGCATACGCTTATCTCGTTCATATGTTACACTGCTCAATCGTCTTATGTGTGGACGGGTATGATTTCTGTTGAGTTCACAATTCCCGTTTAGTTACCCGTGTACTTCAATGTTGAATTCCGACGTCCACCACGTTCGACTCCTCCCCCAACTTCCCCCCCTACGTTCTACAATTAAAAGCAAGCACTAGCTTCAGAAAAGTTCGAATGCCTAAAAGACTTAATTTTATATTTCCCCATTGTTGGTCGTCAAGTGACGGCTATACTATTAGTAAGTACCAAGGTGTGTTTGAATACAGGGAAAATTTTCACACGCTGGACCAGCCCTCAAATCGGTAAAGCCTCCTTGCACGCCTTAAACGCCACCCTTGACCGTACTCCTAATAGAGTAGGTATAATAGATAAATAGAAGCAAGAAAATGATAGAGCGCTGATGAGAGCAAATTCAGATCTTCCACTCCCAGTTTTTGGTTGACCGGGTTATTCTTTTCCCCTTTTCCACTGAATGCATGAATTCCCTTCCCAGAACCGATGAGCAAATGCAATAACGACCGTGTGCTGTGGGTATAAGTGTAATGAATGACAATTTTGGGTATGCAAGTAACCGAAAGTAATGTTATCCGATGGACTGTAAGGAAAAATAAGAGCCACGCTGTAGCAGTATAGCGCAATATTAGCGTTCCGTGAACGCCCTAGATGCAAATAATAGGAAATCATATGTGCCGTAAGGCTCCTGGACAAGCCGAATTTTGATCGGTTGCTCTATCGTGGTAAAAAAAAAAAAAAAAAAAAAAAAGTAATGTGGAAGGCGTAGGGAAATATGGACCTCTTTAAAGTCTGTCGAGGCCGAACTCTACGAGGCGGGCATCATCCGGGCGAGTCCAACAATCTTCCCGAGAAGATTTGCGAGCCCAGACACGCAAACGCTGCTCAAAATCCTGCATAGATGGAATCTCGTTCCTATCTAGCTTCGATTCGGAGGGGCTAAAAACTGGCAGTATAGTCGTATCTTTGCTCTTCCTATTTCGGCGAATTTGTGCAATTATCTGGTTTTCTCTGGCAGAAACACCCGTCTTGCCGTTAAACCAAATGTGTGGCCTCTCATCACTTCCATACTAAGAGATGATAATGTGGTTGAAATGGCCCGGAATCTTCATGCGGCATTTTTCGCAGTCTGCTCGGTAACCTATACTGAATGACTTCTTCATGCCTGGTTGCAGAGTCCAGTTGTTAAGAGTGTGTTTGCTGCGCGAATGGCCGTATTTCCCTCTTGGCGATGGCGTAGCGGGTGCGGAGGAAGGGGAGGAGCCAGGATCAGAATCCATCATACTAGAATCGTTATCCGTAATTGGAGGAACGGACTGAATGTTGGGATGCATGGGCATAGCATGAGGGTTGGTTGAATGGGGCATGTGAGGCAAATAAGGCCGCTGAGGCTGTCGAGAGTCCAAAATCATGCCCGGGCTCGTCGGCGTCTCTTCGCCGCCACTTTCACTAATAGGGGACGGGAGACGCCGGTTTTGAACCATGGACCATTCAGCAGAACCCCCTAACGACCGGGGTACCGAGGATTCATCGTGACACGTAGGAAATGGCTGAGCTTCTGTTGCCGCAGCATCAACTGGTCCGTTTGCTGTATGCATCGTCTGATTCATAGGACCCCAATTATTACCCCTTACTTGCGCAGCGAAAGTGCAATGTATAGGCGTAGGCATTCGTCCGGCAATACTCGAATCGACGAAGTCTGGGTGGAACGGACCGGTCTGATAACATTCGGATGAATCGACCATCATATCCGTATCTCTATCTACATCCATCGACAAATTTGACTGTTGTCGGTATTGCGCATCTTCGGAGTCGGAATCGGTCGGGCTGATAGAAGCAGGAGGAGTTGTTGCTGATGTCGCGACTGCAAAATCCGGGGCTCCCGCCCATTGCTTCTGTGTCGGCGATGTGCGCAGAGGGAGAGACTGAAGACGTTTCTAAACGTGATGGGCAAATTAGTCGGAAGTTGTGATAATGTTGGACCGATATTGGTAGGCTATAATGGGAAGTAGAACATCGTGCACGTATGCATCCTCGTTGCTAATACTAACATTGCGGTGTTCAGTGAAGCCTAGAGTTCCGTTCATGGCTTCGCCGATGTTGACCTGGCCATCACCCTCCTCCTCTCTTTGGCGCTTTCGCGAAAGCTCCTGCCACTGAGGCTCAAACATATTTACGATTATAGAATAGAGAATAGTAGTTACGTTAAATTAGAAAGAAAGCGTAAAAAGGAGAAATGTTCTTAGTTCCTGGATCCTAGTACTGGTTATGAGAGTGGATGACGATAAGAAAATTGATGAAGAGACTTGACGATGTTAGTTGATAATGGCAAGGAGTATTAAATTTTTAGAAGGACGCCGGAAAACTAGCAAGAACAACACGAGGCCGGGGGTAATGGTGCTTAAGGTTGTTAAGGTGGTACGTCAAGCGATGACCACCTTGATCATTTTATGCTAACGGCGTGTCCGAGTCCAGGGCTATGGCGGGTTGACTGGGTCGACTGGGTTAATGGGTTGGCGGGGAATGACGAGGTGGGAATGAGAATTGAAGAGAGTTGGGAATTGAGAGCTGGAATCTTGGTTCCTTCGGTCGTCGATCAGCCGCTTATGGGTTAAAATGGTTGGTTTCGGTTGGCTTTGGTTAGTTTTGAGAGGTACGTACTGTATAAAATGGTTGGAGCTGGCAGGCACCTGGCCTTCTTAGACTTGACATGCTTTTAAACAGGGGAACAGGGGAGCAGGGACCATCCATGGATCCTTTCCTTACGAGTTTACTTTTTGTTAGCTGCTCACTGCCTCGGGTACCTCGATTAGCTTAAAGCCAATTCGATCCACCTTTAATTGCCTAACGTCTTTTCCAAGGTTCTCAATTCTTCTACGTGATGCGCATAATTACATACTAAGTACGATGTATCTAAAAATAAAAGAAAGAATCCAAAGATCTAACGTTGACGATGAAAGAATATCGATTTACCGGTGGCGGTCCCAATATGTGATCCCAAAGTCTTAGTCCAAGTTCCAGCACCAGACAAGTGTGGGGGAAACCCTCCTACAAGGGTTTCCTCTGTAATGGATCATCAGAGCACCAGCCTTGCCGATTGGATATCTTCCCAAGCCTCTTTACTGTGCGTAAGCCATCTAGCAGTGTTATGCACGTATTTATTAACAGATTATGCATATAGGAGGTCCACTTCAATATGTAGCAGAGTGGCACCTTGTGGGACCCCATCAAGGTTTCTTCAAGTTGACATCTTACCTGCTTAGTACTTAGGTCGGTAGATAAGTTAACAGGAAAGTTGCAACCTTAACTTTAAGAATGAGATCGTTATGTGACAATCATGTCGATATAGTTAAGCTTAATCTTATATCGAATTCGATATACGCTCTATCTATATTCGTTGTTAAAAATAATCACATCCATCTATTAACATATTGCAGGTTGTAGTATATACCTGGTTAGAGAATAGATCCATGGATGTCACACGATTACGGTGGTGCAGTACGATTCTGACGCTGAGTGACATGTTGGCAGTAGGTTTCAGATATGCTTCATAAATTTGCTTCTTAATATATAGCACATATAGTAGCACCACCGCAAGAACAAATAGCCTACCTATGTAAGTCCTAGGTATGTAGGTAGGTAACAGATAAGAATTTGGAAAAGCTTCATATTCAAGTACTCGATAAGACTTCTTATCTATTATTATTAAGGCGCTATTTGGGGAAAGTGGCTTCTCTCTTGATACGAATCATGAAATCGCATGTGCGTTGCTGCCGGAGCCCATCCTCTATTTCCACAACGCTTCGTCACCGCAATTCCAATATGCTAATCATGTCCTGTTTAAGTATATGTTGGACTTCTGCATCTTGTTTCTTGTGCTGGAACCCTTCTTCCATGTCTTGACCCTTGATTCTGTTTCTTAGTGGCACACACACACATATCATACCTAGTACATACCTCTGTATCTACCCCTCATTTTTGGGGATGGTCACTAATTACTAGACATCTATCGTGAACGTAATCGACATTCCATCAGGAGAAATTTATGATTGAATATATCGCCAGTTAATGGTCTAGATCTTAGTCAATGCAGTCAGAGACAATCAAGTACGTAGAATTAGACGTCATCTCCATTGGATACCAAGCAAGATATTTTATCGATATCGATAGACCTCGGGGCAGGGCGGGCTAAAACATCAATAATACCATATATAACCAAAATTCAAGTTCCAGGAGATAAGTTCAAGTTGCCCTTGTCGTCATAGTTCTAATTGTAGTACCTACCTATTAACCATAACCCCCAACAAAGAAACTAACCGATCGATGTAAGTCTACAAAGGCTAATATTTTATTATCCGTGGATGATAAATTGACAGCACAAAGACAGTGAACAACAGTAGCAACTTACACTTTGAAATTGTTTAAACAGTATTATATTAAAAACAGCACACTGCATTTAAACAAGACTAAACAAGGCACCCAGAAACAATACAACTCTCCACACATCCTTACCCCCGCATCTTACTTCACCTCTATAGTTGGGCGAAGAAGTGGTTGATTTTTACCGCCATAATTAGGGTAAGTACTTCAATCCGACGAATGATCAGAAGGATATATTTAATGAAGTAGAAGAATATAGCCACCTTCATGATAAATGAAAGAAGTGCGAGCACTACTACTACCACAGGGTGGAGGAGAATGAAAAAGAGGGCAGAAAGGAATAGTATGAAACCCATGTTGACGATACACTATTGGTGAGTAGTAGTAGTTGTGGTTGTTATTGTGTGTGTGTGTTCGAAGAGTTGATCGCATCTATCTTTCTGTATTTCACAAGCCTTTTATACTCCACCACGGCTCTACATCGTTATTGAATAGTATTGTCTATTACTAAACAATTCGAGAAGTCAAGAGGATATGAATTGGAACATTGATATTGTTTTTATTTTGTTTGCATAGCTAGAAATAATCACAAACCCTCTAATACGAATAACAATGTCATCTCATTGATTATACGGCTAGTTGATGAAATTCTTGTTATGAAACTATCTCGCTCGTCTTGATGGCGTATCTAAAAAAGGGGGAAATTTTGGCTTCTGCGGCCCACGAGAGTATGATGATATCTATTGATCTATATTATATCATTCATTTATGTCTACGCTTATTAATGTTAGAAGTGTTAGGTAGTGTGATATTTTAAAAACAAGTTACTTAAGTCAATCACTTTAATAATTGCTCTTATGATTGAATTCTAGAGGTGGAACGGCTTGTTGATTACTAGATCAACGCTGCATACAACGATACCTAGCTAGATAGTTTAACAGTGCTTCTGATAAATGGTCGTGTTACCCTTGAAAATATCCAAGGGAAATTGGTCGGCAATCGCTTGGTATCCAGCGACATTTGGGTGTAAGTGGTCACCTCCGTCGTACTGAGTAGCCAAGTTAGCCGCGTTTGAGGGATTGGCCACGATCTTAGCGAAATCAATCGTCGCAGCGAAGCTACCGTCTCCGCCGCCTAGAATCCACGTGTTGACCGACTGCCTGGTTTGGTCCCTGGTCGGGTTGCTGTAGCTCTGTCCGTTGCCGCCGAACGGGGTGATCGTTGCTCCGAACACGGTTATACCGGCTGCTTTAGCATCGGTGGCGATGGTTTTGAAAGACGATTGAAGACTAGTTCCGATACGTGATTGTGTTCCCGAATCCGCGGATCCACCTCCGATGTCATTTACTCCTTCGAAGATGAGGGCGTACTTGACGCCAGCGGCCGCGAGAAGATCTCGTTTATACCGCTGCATGAGTGGTGGTCCAAGGCCACCGGACAGCACGGTATTGCCACCTGCTGCTTGGTTACACACAGAAATATCAGTGATCCCTTCTTTTTGCATTCTAGCTAGAAGCAGATCGGGCCATCTGTGATTTGTTAGTAGGAACTTCGATTGTGATGGGGATTCTATTCGCACCGATTGTTAGCATTATCAGTGCTTCCACGTCCATCTGTAATACTATCACCGAGAATCACTAGCGCGGCTGTCGTCTTCGGAGCCCACGCTTCGACAGCAGTAAGGAAGTACCAGTGTGCGGTGCTCGCTCCTGTAACGGCCGAGGCATTTGCATGATTGCCCTGCTGCATGAACGAAGTAGTTCGACTTCCTGGGTGGCCAGTGATGCTGCTACCAGACTGACCAGGCTGGGAATATAAGCTAACCGTAATCGTGCCCTGAGGCTCAACCTTGAAGTCGACCGGGTCAGAGTAAGCAACTTGACCCCTCGGGACTGTAACTGATGCAGAACCATTGAAAGTGAGAGCTTTCAGCGTCGTCGTATCGATGCCATTGACACCGGTTTTGCCATCTGTGGGGATGGCTACGGAGGCTTCCGTAATGGGAAGGTCACTGCCACCAAATGTGTTAGAGATCTGGAAACGAAGTCTCTCTGCGCCGATAGACAAGTGAAGTGTTTGGCGAAGAGTAGCGTCTTTGAATGCAGCCGAACCAGACTAATTCATGATTAGATGGCTGATTAGCAAGTTGTCAAATATGAGCACAACCTACAAACGGAGAGGGAGGCATGTTATTGGGCTCCACTAGCTGTGGCATCGATACCCATGTTGCTACCCAATGCGAATCTTCCTCCTGACGCTCAACAAGAGAAGTAGGAAGTGCAGTAGCGGATAAAGTCCACCATAGAAGCCATGCTGTCCAAATCGAAGACCTGAAGCTGAGGCTTCTCAGCGTATTTGGTAACACACAGACCATGATGATGATAATGGGCATAGAGAGAAATGCCAAGGCATCGAGGAGAACTCCATGGCGACAGCTTGGAGTTTTATTGTTTGGAACGCACCTTAGACCTCGGGTTAAGTGACGGATAATATGTCTCCGCAGCTATTTTGCCCTATTGTAGTCATGCAATTTAGCCGTAAGGCTGGTTCCTGAATACTCAATTTAAGACGGCATAGCCTTATTTGACGAAACGGAGAAGAATCACCATATGAGTGATATCGAATATATAGGAAAGTATATGGGCGACTCATATATCGAAGAAACGATATGATGAGATAGGCCTTGACGACTGTCTGAGGTCGAAGATACAGCTCCATCTCACTTCTCTACACATACAGTGGGTTGCTAACAACGATGCCATGGGAGGTCTTAGCTGAACCGTTAATGTTTAGATGCTTGATGATAACAACATGAAAGCGATGAATCTGAGTCTAAGGTTCGGATGAAATGTCATTTAATTTCAGTGACCTTGCAGATATGACCTAAGCTGAAGTTCATACTGTACTGCATAGTAGATGAGATTGTCAGGCGGGATACAGAATATTAATTCCGTAAAGCTTAGGATGGCCAGTAGTATGGCAGTAAAACTCCACGGGGCAGGGACTTGTATGGGGCGGTGTACAAAGTTTGGAAACCATTGGTGCGTTCAAATGCGCCATCTAGCCGTGGACATCTTACGATGACGAGGTTGTCGAGGTGCGAGGTGTCGAGGACGAGGACTGAGGGGAAAAAAGTTTTCGGATTGGATGTGAACAAGATTAGCATCGCCTAATGCCTAATTGGGTCGTATCGAGTACGTACATGTACCCAGTACCGTATCTACCTAGCTATGTACCTAAGTACTGATTTGTGCCCCTCCATCAACTCACACCCCACCAAGCCCGTCTTCGCAGCTTGTTTCGCTAGTATGGACCTGTATGGGCTAGATTTACTCCCTTCAACCAATAAGAGTCATCGCAGTTCTAGTAACCACCAGCTAAACCATCTTTTAAGTAACCATATCTTCAAGGTTTAAACTTAATTCTCATTATAATCATTCACATAGAAATTCTCTTACGACAGTCCATTGACATATTTTGGGTTGCTTTAATACTCCCTACGCCGTTGCGTTAGGAGCTGAAGGATTCTTGAGAACCATTGAGAACCAAAAAGTACGGTATCGGAACCAGGAACCAAAGAATTGAAGACTACCTACTAGGGGTCGAGGAAGAAAGACATACAAACTCTTCTCCTTTAAATTTTTTTTCTCTCTTTCAACCGTGTCTGACTCACCTTGAGATCGATCGCTTTGCCATAGAAACAACGGCTCATTCACACCGTATACCCACGCACTTATCCGTTGTTCGGGTCGTTCGAAGCAACAAACATCGGTTGCCGTGCTGCTCAACCCCTAGAAATTTGAATTGACTTATTCTATAACCAATCACCACCAATCCTTTTCATCTATTCACCACAATGCCAGGAGTCGATATGGCGCCTCTAGTGGCTGACGATATGAGAGGTACGTCAGATAGCAAACATCATTTCTGCATTTTACTCGGTTCTCATCGACTTGGAGTCACTATTTTAACCTCCAACTATGAATGACTCCTTCTCTTACGTTACTCGAGATCATTTGTCCTCCCTTCAGTCCTACATAAACCTACCTGCTCAAGCAAGATCGTATCACAAAGAAAACAATCCCGAACAGGAACAAGATGCTAATGTGCCTTGAAACCGCAGTCCTGGGCCAGGACCCTCTTATCCCACCGGCATTGCTCATATCTGAGATCCCAATGACCGATGCTTCCTTGCAGACAGTGGTTAAGGGCCGGAGAGATGCTGTTGCCATTATAATGGGTCGCAGTGATCGTCTCTTGGTCGTGGTTGGTCCTTGTTCCATTCACGATCCAGCTGTCGCTCATGAGTACGCTCAACGCCTGAAGGGTCTTTCCGAGAAGCTATCGGATGATCTGTGCATTATCATGCGCGCTTACCTCGAGAAGCCGCGGACTACTGTTGGCTGGAAGGGTCTCATTAACGACCCTGATATCGACAACAGCTTCAAGATTAACAAGGGTCTGCGCATATCGCGACAGATGTTTGGCGACCTAACTAACGCGGGAATGCCCATTGCCAGCGAGATGTTGGACACCATCTCCCCTCAATTCCTGGCAGACTTTATCTCTGTCGGCGCCATCGGCGCTCGCACCACCGAGTCACAGCTACACCGTGAGCTTGCGTCTGGTCTCTCCTTCCCAATTGGCTTCAAGAACGGCACCGATGGAAATCTAGGTGTTGCTATTGACGCCATAGGAGCAGCAGCCTCCAAGCATCATTTCATGGGTGTAACTAAGCAGGGCCTGGCTGCCATCACGAGAACCAAGGGGAATGAGCACGGTTTCGTCATCCTAAGAGGAGGTAGCAAGGGAACCAACTACGACAAGGACAGCATCCAAGATGCCAAGGAAACCTTGATTAAGAAGGGACAGAAGCTAGCTATCATGGTCGATTGCTCCCACGGTAGGTTGCGCTCTGTCACATGACGCCCGAGAATAAACTAACGAGGGATAGGTAACTCAAACAAGGACCACCGAAACCAACCCAAGGTTGCCAAGGTCATCGGTGATCAGCTAAAGGAGGGAGAGAAGGCCATAATCGGTGTCATGATCGAGTCCTTTATTAACGAGGGCAACCAGAAGGTTCCCGCCGAGGGACCATCCGGATTGAAGAAGGGCGTGAGCATCACTGACGCCTGCATCAATTGGGAGAAGACAGTTGAGGTCCTCGAAGACCTAGCGGCCGCGGTCCGTGCTCGCCGGGAGAAGAACGGCGCACCGAATAGCAACGGCCAAGAGCCCAAGGCCACTCTCCTAGAGGAGGAATAAGTTTTTTAGAAGGGGTATAGTTGGTGGAATTCGCCAATTCTAACCACATGAATAATTGGCGAATGAAGGCAGTTAATGAGAACAAAAGCAATAAAAAGCATTGGGGAGGGTAGACTGTCGTAAGTGCATGATATCTGAGATTTGTCAGTTTAGCAACGATCTTGGCAATTTGATCGGGAGGAAGACTAAAAAAAAGGCATCAGGCATTAGGCGTTTGGTTATAAAACCCATAGGCTACTTTAAAATTCAGACGAATGCATGGATGATTTCTCCTTGTCCCTCTCAGTTTCATACTTTGGATATCAGAACCGGTGTTTAATATATAATATGGGCAAGATGTATGAAAATCATAGTAAATCGCCTCTCCCTTGCATCCCGAACGCCGTTTCCAACGCCAAGTCCTCGATATTCGATGTGAATCCGCTTGTAGAGTAAACTCGACCATATTGTCATATATTTTATGTACCATCTCGCCCAACAGGCATATACACCCCTCTATCCCGCCCTCTCGCTCCCCCACTTCCACCACCTAACCCTAACGCGGCACCCTTCTTTCCCTCTCTCAACTCAATGACCCTCCTCGTGGCCGCCCAGCCTAACAGCCCGGTGGTGCCGAGGATGAATCCCCACACGATGATCTGGTCCTTGCGGCTGTCGCGCTGGAAACACATCGCCACCACGTCGTTCTCCTCTGCATCCTTGCAGATGGGCAGGTGTTGCGAGAGGCAGAAGCCACGCGTGCATTGCGTACAGGAGGCCGAGGCGGCGCGTTTCTCGAGGCTGTTGAGGTCAGGGGTAGGGGAGCGGGAGAGCAGGGCTTGTTCGGAGGGAGGCGGAGCCGATGGGTTGGAGGTGGACTTGGAGTTGGGATTTGCGTTCTCGAAGGTGTTAGGGTTGTTGCCTTGCGGTCCGAGTTGGATGAGCGTGCTGTTCTTGAAGCAGGTGCATTTGCAGAATGTTGGGGCGGCTAAGGATGGTTAGTTTCAGGCCGAGTACACCGGATAAAGGAGGGAGTAGTGGTAATGGGGTAGCCTACACGCTGCGGCGACGTAAGAAGCGAAGACTCCTATTAGGAGTAGAAAGAGCTGGAGTCGCATCATGTCGCTGTCGTTAAATGGCCATGTATCATATTTCGCAACGGACGAGATCGCTTTCACATTACATAAGGGAAATGTTAGATCCCGGTCATCCCAATTGAACGGATGTCCTCCCCTTAAGATCGTAGTATGATATGCATATGTTGGTAGATGATTGAAGCTTCAATCCTTAATTCGAATGACGAGGCCGTCGATATGGGTATGCACGATCCGATAAGGTACGTACTATCCTAGCGCCTATCAGCCCTCAGTGGCTGGAGAAGGACTCCACACTTCCTATCTTGGCGCAGCGAACCCCTGCAGATTACCTAACCTTGAGAAAAGTTCGTACTTTCAATATCAAGCTCCAGAATATTGCGACATCCAACAACTTGATTTCCATACTCGGGGGAGTCAATTAGCCACAATGCGACGAATAACACGATTGCGACGGCCATCCGGCCTGTCTGCCAACATCACTCGGTCCCAAATTGCGCCTCTAGTCGGACAATCCCCGTCCGTATCCTCCCACAATATCTCGACCTCACCCCGCAGACCTATACCAACAGCGAGTCTTCAAAGCCCTGCATTCGCCCGTCTCTACTCGACAGAAAAACAGCCCCCCAACTCTCAGAGCCCCAGTTCCGAGGCCGAAAAGCCGCAAGAAGGCGAACAGTCCAAAGAGCTAGCCCTATCCGAATCCGAATCCACATCCAAAGTCGCCGAAGAAGACCCCGAAGAAGCCTTGGAAGAATATTCGGAAGAACCCCAATGGACGACTTTCATCCCCCCACCTCACCAGCGCACATATACCGAGCGTGCGGACGAGGTGTCAGACAAGACCTACAAGCCCGCGCTCCTGGATGACGGGCTCGAGGTTGTCGGCGGCACAGAGCGTTGGTGGAGCAAGCTAGAGCACTGGCCCAAGTCGGCTAACTTCATTAGCTTCCGGCCGCACGATAAGGTGCATGGTGATGAGTTCCTAGAGGCTGCGGTGAGGAGGGCTGTGGTCGAGGCCTTTGCGCTGAAGCAGGCTGGGAAGGAGGGGGCGTTGGTGGCAAAATGGCCTATCAAGGGACAGGCCGAGATGAACGAGGCGCTGAAAGTGCAGCTGAGTGTTAAACCGGATGGAGGAGTGGCGTTGGAGGGTAACGTGAAGGCGGTTTTGGAAGCGCTGGTTGAGGATGCGGCAGAGCATACTCCGAGAAGGCCGGCGCTTCCCATCGAGGAACTCACGACGTATCGATCGGCTTGGGGGAAGGACTGGAAGACGGTTTCTCTAGCCGATCCGCGGATCAAGTTCGCCGTAAGTTCTACTACATCATAGTGGTTTTATCTCTGGATGTAGGACGTCGGGCTAACACAGATTGCTAGGTTACGAAACGCATCTTCCAACTCACGGGCCACCGCATCCAGGACTTCCAACTCTCAGGCATCACCAACGTCCAGACGCTGCTCCACGTGGTCCAAAAGCCGGCGAAGCCAAAGACGCTAACGCAGGAGATCCAAGAAAAGCGCCAGGACCTAACGCAGCTACCAAACGTGTTCGTGGCTGCGAAGCGCATCACGCGCGGCGACAAGGAGAAGGCCGTCGGCAGGTTCAAGCTCATCGAGGAGCAATATAAGAAGAGACAACTGCCTCTGGTTGGCCACGGATCCGCCTCTACGAACATGGAGATTCCGAGGATGCTCGGCGCTAAGTAGGCTAATCACTCATACGAGGAATCTAACTCTGTATATTACACGAATATGGACGTTTTTATGCTCCTGTAGATATAGGACAATGACCATGTCGCGTTGTAGTCTACCATATCGGATATGACCAGGTGAATTGGTGGTTCCATTTTCGCTTCGCTAATAAATGCAGATGTTATCTCACTCGTCTGGTTATGAGTAGGGGAGTAGGTATGACATATTACTAACGTTCCAAATATTTGAACTCAGTTTATCAATCTTATTACATTGGACACATTAAACATAGGCAGTACAGTTAAAAAAACATTTTCAATTTGAATAGGTATGATTGTCTGCTATAATTCTAAGTGTCTATTTAATAAGTAAGTACCTATCTGTCTCCCTTATCAAGTTGATTGAAATAGAGTCCTAAATAACTCGGTAGATATCCCTACCCCTTTTGGTGTTTATTATTCAAACATCTTCCCTCGCGGCCGTTAAGACCTTCTATTTGTGAGCCGTAGCTACGCAATCTAGGTCGCTGCGAGTTGGTATATGTATTGGCAATTCTTCGTCGTTTCGTTTCTCCATCCCCGAGAATTACTCCGAGAGTACGTTATCTCCCGTCAATATCTTTCGTGACGCTCTCATTCCCACTCTCATTATATAAGTGAGTTGATACCTACGCACCGAAGGATTAGAAATAAAGTTTGTTGGTTTAATTATACCATCAAAATAGATATATTAATGTGTTGGAGGGACGTAAAACTGCGTGGGAAATATGGGTCCTAAAATTCCCTTCATCCCTGTATACACCCAGGGAGGACGGGACGTCGTCGAGTATATTGTTGATAGCGACGGCGGTCTCGGTTCGGGACTACAAGGTGCGATAGATGTCTTTCCATTACCACAGCGCATTCGCACCCGTTCTAGGAGCCTTAGCTTATCCACCTTTATTTACCCTTTCGTCTGGGGGCCGATGAAAAGTTGTGATAGGACTTAGGTAGGTAATAATCTCTTGAGGAGCAAACCCCGAATCCAGAACGAACTTTAAAGTTATTGGTTGTTCTAGTTAAGAGTGTGCCTTATCTCTTGAGGGTGTGTTCGCAATGGTGTGCAGCAACTCCAAGATTTGGAAGTTGGGGAGTATGACTTCCGAAATGTTTCTTGGTCTTATACCCCTTATGATATAAGTATCAGCTACCATGGAGTGCATTATCCTCTCATGATTCACTTTCTTCAACTAGTCGCCATCAAGATAGGTAGTGATCCTGTCCGCGACGCTTACACATAGTCGTTATCCTATTAAACCTGAGAAGAAGTGTTGAGACATGGCTGCGTCTCGAATTGCGGTAGCGGGTTGTTATTCGATCCGCCACTTCATCGCATGTGTCGAAAATGTCCTTTAGGAGTTATCGAATGTTGGGTAATAGCGTAGCACCACCTTGCGAGCTTTCCGCTCTCTTGACATTGAACTTAGTTCTTTGAATTTTACGATCGACTCGTCGAAGATGTCGTGATATCTCAACACCTTGTTCTTTGCGAGTTCTGGAGAAGAAGTCCTGTTGAAATTGGTGTTTGGTGTTTCGGGGATAACAATTTCTAATTAGAAAGAGTTTTAATACGGCCGTTATGTGACTTGAAAAGGTCGGGGCGTCGACAATTTAAAATGTTCCAAGGGGTCGGAGAGGAGGGTGCAACTGGTGCTCACCCTTCCGTGATGGTATCACGGAACCATTGGTATTTACCGTTGTAGTCCTCGTTGCAGGTATAACTATCCGCATCTAGTAGGGTAGCTTTCGAGAGCAGGTTTATCTTCGCCAAAATATTAGGTTATCCCCCGCCGACCGGGTTCGGATAATAAGGTAGAAAGAATAATTCGACCTCTTTCTTTGCGAGGGTCGCCGGAGACTATGGTGGTAATATACGTGACTCGTTTGAGCGCACTTGATGTCCTCTGTGGCTATAGATTAAGCGTGTAGGAAATTGAAATGCCAACGTGGATTTTACGGAACTGGTAGCGAAATCTGGATCTTCGATATTGGATGCTGTCATTTTTCGAACTGTTCTGTGTTAGTTTTACTAATTGGTCCGGGGTGAATAGGGGTAGATAGCCTACATTGATGACTGTCATAATTACCGCTCCCAGCTATTTATTATACTGGAATATCATAATTCTTTAACGTCGGTGAGGTTCGTCGAGTAAAGGATCTCTGTGAGGCCTTGTATGGGATATTATGGTTATAATGCTGCATTGGTGGTTCGGAAGTAAACGGCGTTCTTTTTGACAGAAGTTAATACATCGTGTAGAGTTTATGATCGCAACAACAAGAGAACATAGGTAAGTTGTGTTACAATTAGGGGTTTTCTCAACTTACGCTGTATTATTGCAGCCGACTCCTATTTATCGAACCAATTTGTCGTTTTTTGTAATATCCATTGGTCGACATTGCTTCTTTTGCGATCCATCCCGACCGACGGAGGTTCTCTCTTACGGTAGGGTCCGGCGTTTGTGGTACTCGGAACACTTGTCTAGGGGATGCATCTTTGTGGAATCATGAGTATATACAGGAGCGCTGCGATTATCGAGTAATAATCTAATATCTGGAGAAAGGAAACGGGACCCAAAGCCTCAGAGATGCTATACCGGACTCCATCGTGTATCGACATCTCCAAGATGGTATTGTAGAACCATCAGGATGCTAAGGCATCTAAATTCCGAATTGCGATACGTTCTATTAAATTCCTATTTATACTCTTAGGTTAGAGAGACATTCTAAGAGTTCTGCAATCATGATCATCTTGAAAACGAGGGAGACGAAAGGAAGGGGGGATTAACAAGATCGGAGAATGAAATATTACTCACACAATAACTTGGCTTATATATCCATTACAAATGGAAATTGTCAAGTATGCGACCATAGACGGAAATATATTCCAGCTTGGTGGGTGTGTCAATGTTGTTGGCCACGATGCAATCTGGCCACGTACATTTGACAATCACAAGTACCTCAACACTGCTAGGAGTCGAGCAGCGAGACCCGACTACCCGATGAGTGATCGGCGATGATATTATGTGATTAATCGCCTTGGTCAAACGGATAACTATACTGATTTAAGATAGTAAACCCGATAAGTCGAGGCTTCATCTCCCTTGGGTGATTTGTATTGTACGTAGGTATAGAACTGCTGTCTTGTAGAGTAACGTGTGCTCCAATTCAGAACAGAAAGTCCCAAGGTGAATATTAGTTTAGAAAAAGGTAAGAGTAGTTGGGGAGAAGGATATTAAGAGAAGTACGGGAAAGATAGATGCTTAAAGGTATACCGGATTTAATAATTAGAGTAAGAAGGACGAAGGAAGTAGGTGATTAGGAAGACATTAGAAGAGGAGATAATTACTTGGTTAGGTGAAGGATAAAGTTAGTTAAGAGAGTAAGATGTAATAGAAGTAGGTAGGAACGAAGCTTGATGAAAGGAAGTAGAGGTATGGCTGCTATACATTAAATGGTAAGATAGTAGGTAGGGTAGGTGCTTTAGTAGGTAAGTACCTAGGTAGTTATGGTAGAGAGTTAAGAGGCATATGAGGAAGAAAATAGGTTTCTTGTTCGCTTCAAGCCAAGAAGATATGGAAGAAGGAAGAAAGAATTTTCCTGTACCCCTCTCTTGGGTATTGTATAGAAAATTATTAATAAGAAATAATAATAAAAAGGACAGATATGAGGCAATAAATTGCAAACCGTGGAGTATGAGTCCGGACTAGAAGTACCCTGAGAAGTATAAGCGGAGATCTATTAGACCCTCGCAAGTTCAAGAAGCTTATCCTCCTGCTGACAAGTCACAAATACTCTCAGTACCTACAAGGTAGGAGGGATGGGTATTTTTTTTCTTTTTGCCTTTCCATCCTAAATCAGTGTCGTAAAGATTTTCTTTACTGAACAAACTCTGCGTGATGATGTCGTTGGCCTGTGAGTAATAATCATGGATGATAAGTACATGCGTACTTTGGCAAGTACCCCGTAATATATGCGAGTATCAGTCAGTAACTAGTACCGAGACCTGCCAGTTCTGTTACAGATTAGTCGAAGGAAACATCAGATGGCTGAAATTCCAAGGTCACAGAGCACCATAAGCTTGAGAATATGCTAGAGGCTTCATTGATAATATTTACCAAGGTAAGTACATAGTGTGTATCCTTATTCAATAACAAACCAAACTTAGAACAATTCTCTAACCAATAGGACAAAGAAGACGTCTAGATACCAGCATATTTAGGTACCTAAGGAGTAGTTACTCGAGTTAGAGGGTTCTATTGGGTTAAAAACGATGTAAGGAAGCATCGAGCTTTCCAGCTCAACAAATCTAAAAATTTTATTTTCGTAAGATGGAAGCTCAGATAAAGAAATAATTACATAGAATAGGTATTGTTCCATGCTGAAAATGGTTTTTAGGTTGACATTTACGGGTCCTGTAGCCCTTGGGCTTCAACAAGCAGCAGTTAACAGAGCTATCCGATCTTCTTTCCAAGTTGCAATCTGCCCTTGACATGAGATGATTTGATATATGTTTTTGTCAGTGATCGAGGTTACCCTGTTAGTTTTGTAAGTACCTACCTACCTAGGTACCCAGGTAGGTATTGGCTTCTAGTGGAGGAAATCTATTTGAGGGGTTCTGATTTTACTATGTGTACTACTAGGTACCTTAGGTAGACCTGGTTTCTAAGGTTGTCATTGATTCTCTTATCCATTATATCTTCTGAAATCTCTTACATAGGTACTACAAATACCTACGATTTGTAGATACTTAGATACTTAGATACTCTCTATAAGTTGTGTTGACGTATTCCAGGCCGAACAGCCAAAGCCTTGAAGGTACCATTGAAAAGAACTTTAGTATCATGAATGCTTAGATACCTATTGATAAGGGATAGTATAATTATGTGGTTCAATAAGATATTTATGGACGTATTTTTGCAGTTTTGTAGTATGAAATAGTATCGTCCCCTTCAGCTTGCCAGCATATCGCCAACCCCTTTTCCATTTTAGTATAACCAGGTACCTATTAGGTACCTTACTAACGAAGAGAGTGCCTATGTACCTAATAGGTTACTTCATCCACTCTTAAATAGGGTTATTATGATTCCTCATCGTAATTTAGATTATTTTCTTCACATTGGTAGATGGTGATATATTGAGTAGGTAGGTAGTATTGTGCTGTGCGATAAATGGTAAAGTTGAACCCCCTAAAATATTGGGAACTTTTGTATGTTTAGTCCAAGAAATCTCACAGGTAACAAGTTTCCAAGCTAACCTTAGACATGGCGCTCTTCGCTCCGACCAAGGAATCTTGTCTACGAGATAGGTAATGCTCATGAGCAAATCTGTAAGCATCCTCTTCTTTATCCCCACTAAACTTCGATACGGCTATTTTCTAGATAATCTAAATCCAGAACTCGTATACACATCTGAGAACCCATATCTCCGTTACCCAGACCAGCTCGGTACGGTACGGCGTAGTTCTGCGGGGAACCCTTGTGAACCCCTTGTCATTATTCGGTGTATTTCTGTTATGTGTCTTACATTTGGCTGAGCACGTTTCACGGGGCTGCGAATTAAAACTTGCTCATCTTGTTATCCCCTTTGTGGCTGGCCATGGAAGTCTGCAGTCGGGAGAACTGAACGGGACGAGTTGTCCAGCCATTCCAAGTGTTCGGTAAGGATCTCTGTACACCTATAGTCGTCGAATCATCGTCTGCTTATTTGTTTTAGTGTTATTAGGTATGGGGTAAGTTATCAATTACAAATATAGAATATTCCCAAATGTTCGAAAGATTTCAAAAGTGTTGGCCCTAATCTGATATTATTCAATGTGAGAGACATGATGAAGTGGGTTTCACTCTCTTCCCTCGCTATCACGATATCTCTGTTCACCCCGGCGCTAGGTGGACATGGCCTCATTGGCTATGGACAGTGGTGGTACGATCCGAAATGCTGTTATGCGTGTCGCGGTGTCATTACGTCTGCTCCGCTGGACTGTCCCGATGGAAGTATGGGTGGTATGGACATGGAGATGGATATGACTATGGCATCACCAACCGCTCCTTGCATCTCCGAGAATGTCGCCTTCTTAACTACCCTCGCGTTTTGCATCAATTCGACATGCCAGGAAGATCATGTGCCGACTTGGAAGATTGAGAAATATTGGGCCGACCAATCCACCGGTGACCCGTCTATTCCACCAAGATGGACTTACGGCGCGACTCTTGCGAATATCACCCAAGCCCCGACGAGGATATGGACAAGTGGGGAGGTTCTCAATTATACCGCTCTGCTTTCTTCTAGCGATTACGAATCCCAAAAGTCATTCGATAACCTCTTTGACTGGGAAGAACGCATCCAATCGACATACGTGTAAGAGAATCACCTATCATCTCTCCGAAAGTTTCTATAACCGTGTTGTAGAATTGTCATTATTACCGTTGGAGTGGGAACACCGTTGTTGATGTATCTCCTCGGCCGCCTCCCTTACATGACCGGCGTTACCGATTCGCTCAAACCCTACCTTCTATACCCGTCGACTATCGGCACGTATGTCATTCGGCCGCTTCCCCGGTTATCGGGAAACGCGCCGACTATGGGTCAAGGCCTTTATATCGGGATGTTCGTCGCCCTCAACATCATACTCAGCTCAGTCTCGTATCGAAAGTTCGATCAGTCAGATCCGTGGGGCTTCACTCCTTCCGGAGAAATCATGGCATATGTCGGATACCGGACTGGCCACATCGCTTTTGCCCTCCTTCCCTTGACTGTATTATTCTCCTCTAGGAATAATATTCTGTTGTGGCTTACGGACTGGCCGTACTCGACATTTTTGGTTCTTCATCGTTGGGTCGCACGTGTCTGCGCGCTGCAGGCCGTGGTTCATTCCATCACTCTGCTTTGCGCGTATATCCCAAGTGGTATCTATTACACCGATGTCCATAAGCCTTACTGGATATGGGGGATTGTGGCCACCTTATGTCTCGTGTTACTGCTTCTCCAGAGTGTACTGTGGTTTCGCAACAAGTCGTATGAGATATTCCTGGTGTCCCATATTCTCCTGTCAGTATTTGCGATAGCAGGTTGCTGGTATCATATCATGTACTGGAAGGGATTCACCGGTATCTATGAGTATTGGTTGTATGCTGTGAGTGCCGTCTGGTTTTTCGACCGTCTTATACGCGTGCTGCGAGTCTGCAAAAATGGTATCCGCGAAGCGACAATAGAAGAAATCGGACCGGATATTGTTCGCGTGGACATAAAGGGGTTGCGATGGATTTCGGAGCCTGGACACCACGTTTACGCTTACTTCCCGAAGCTCAATCCTTTTCGCCCTTGGGAAAACCACCCATTTTCAATAATTCACACCGCCATGCTCCACTCTCAACATCATCAACTCCTTGACAGAAATGGCAGAAACGGCATCGAAAACCGCCATAATTCTGATATGAAGGAACTAGAAGACGGGGTGAGTGAGCCCGCGACGAGTAACCCCTCGGAGCCGAGCCCATCCCCATCGGTAGCCGACGCATATAGCGGGACAACGATGTACATAAAAAAGCACGCCGGGATGACGAAGTATCTCCGTAGCCACCGCAGCTTGCCCGTTTTACTCGACGGACCCTACCGCGGCAACGCGAACAAGGAAATATTAAAATGTGACCGCGTGCTGCTTATCGGCGGCGGAATCGGGATTACCGGCTTACTCGCATGGACAGATAGGCATTTCAACGTCAAGCTAGCCTGGAGCATGAAAATGGCGACCGAACCTCTTATGAAGGATCTCGGCACGGCCCTCGGCAAGGTCGCCGATAAGGTGGTTCTGGTCGGCGAGAGGCTTGATGTCAATGCGTTGTTAGCGCAGGAGGTAAGTTCCGGGTGGAAAAGAGTCGGTGTAGTCGTTTGCGGTCCTGGGGGACTTTGTGACGATGTACGAGAGTCGGTCGTATCTTTTGGAAGAAGAGAGAAAACTGTGTTTGAGCTTGAAGTTGATGCTTTTTCGTGGTGAAGCAACAAATCATCATTTAGCTGGAACGCCCCTTTTTATACTTGGCATAGATATGACGGATAGCTACCTACATATGTATCTAGGTACCTAGGTAGGCGATGTACATAGTAGGTAGGTATTTAACAAATACACTCATTATCGTATATGAGATGTCAATACTCGAAGTTGAAAATGATTAAATTATTCGCTAATTATCCGTATCTATCGTATCTATCGTGTAATGTTGAATTAGGTAGATGTCTATGACTCTATAGTATGTCCGACTTAGTTCGGAATGGGTTCAACCCATCTTGGCACCACGCGCTTTAGAAATCTCATGAACTTGATGAATCCTACAGCATACTCAACGTTTCCAACCGGATCGACCACTTTCTCAGGGAATCCAATTCCAGCACCATAAAGCCCTCGGACAGGTCCTTTCATCTTTGGGTCTATGAAGCTACCCGTCTCATGATTGAACGACACCTCTTGCTTCATAGGTAGGGGTTTCGTGTTGTACCCTATCGCCTGTGTAACATAATCGCATCCCGGCATCTCCTTCAGATACGCCTCCCTTTCTTGCTCTACGCCACCGGAACAGTCGACTCGAGTTATGATCTTCCCCACGTCACTATGCAGGAGCCTATCTCCATCTAAGTTATCCTGAGCGAATTGAGCAGCGATACCCTTCAGCCCCGTGTTATCGTAGAGGATCCAATCTCCTTTATCCTCAGCATACTTCAGCTTTCTTGCGCGGGAGAACCAGCGCGCACGAAGCTTAGGGTGAGACTTCTGGCTTAGCTCAAATATGTTCTTCAAGACGAGAATGGCACTGTGCGAAGCACCGACGACACCAATACATATGTCTTCATCGTTCGGGATGGTCTGGGCAAAAAGAGAGGGCTTGAGCGTGATATCAAGATCCAGAAGCTTCGGTACACGGGAAAGGCCATCAGGGAAGGGAACAGTGGTAGGGAATGCGCCTGTGCAGTAGGCGACAAAAGGCGCTGTAATGTGTTGAGTGGCTTTAGAAGCCTCATCCTGTATGGTCAACGACCATACAGAGTCTTGGCTAATCCATTCACTATCGATGACACTGGCTTTAAAGCTTGCGACTCGATCATGTTTGAGTAGGCCCTCTGTCAACACATATAGCATATCTCCTGCATATTGTAACGAACAGGTGTCTTCATGAGGAAGTTCTTTTAAGATAGAGATGGCATTCGGTTTTTCGGTAGTTTCTGCGATTTTCAGAAACGGCTCAACACCTTCACCGTAGGAGAGAAAATGGTGGACTTTGGTGTTGCTGGGAACTTCTCTGTATTTGGCGTTGATACGACCGCCCTGAAAGAAAGGATCTACCCATCCAATTTTGGAATTAGGGGGAAGTTGTTCAAGGAAGTTGCCAACAACGGCGATACCAGCTGCACCTCCCCCGACGACTACCGCAGCTAGTTCCGAAGTTTGGTTGGTCGTGCAGTGATTATCCATGTCGCGAATGATTGAATTTGAGTTTGAGTTGGTTTGATTATTATGGGTTTTTAGAGTTGATATGATTTGCCTTATATATTCTCAAAACTCTAAAGAAAATTTTGGGTGTTAGTCACTCACTCACCTTCAAGGTTGTCGCTTCAGTCTGATCTTTCCAATACACGCCGAAGACACTTAGAGCTAGGTACCTCCTAGTGATGCACTAGGGGATGGGTAAAAGCCGGGCGGCAACTGGAGCTTCCCCTATCGCTTACCTAACCGTATCTATCTCTTTTGTGGGTGATCTGGGTTACGCGTTCCGTACAAATAATCATCTTCCACGTACTACGATAGCTTCAAGGAGAAGTGCACCTGATGTGATGCGTAAAGATAGGTCACGTATGAGCTCCGGAAATATTCATTAGAACACCGCTATATTGAGACGGTGAGTAAGGATTAGAAAAGGGACAGAGAACTTAGGATATCGGGACTAAGTATCTTGGTATTTAAACATCCACATACGAAGTACCTTGTCGGGATCCCGTGTCCACCGAGTGCCGCAGGTGAGTAGCCCTAAACGAATCAATTCCAGTGTGTCGGAACTCGGCCTCTACCGGTGAAAGTTATCGTGTATCTCCGATATAGGCCAGCCCTACCTATCAGCTGCAAACGTTCGGAGAGCGCCTTGCGTCATCATCATTCTTATCTCAAGCCTTATTATTTAAAGGAGTCAATTACCTTCGCATTTTCGAGTTGTCAACTCTAATAATTAAATCGAAACTGCTTCAGACAAACAACAACGATAACACCAATATCAACTCCAACGCAATGTCGCAGATAACTGTAGAACCCCTCACATTCCCAGAGACATCTGGCGTAAACTTTGGAGCCATTATTCATAATGCAGATGTTGAACATCTCACTGGTAAGACCTATGCAATGTATTTCGTGATGAACTAAGTATTTCACATAATGGGAGATCACCCGTAAAATCGGTAACCTCCTCTGGTAAGCTGCCCTACGCCTCCTTCTTAGTAAATGATAGCTAACAGTCCGTCAGATGCCGACTTCGATGTTATTCGCGATGCTCTTTTCAACCATCAAGTAATCGTATTTAAGAACCAATCCGGCACATCGCCGAAAGCTCAATTCGAGCTAACGCGACGCTTCGACCCTGCCGGAACCTCGTACGGTCATGGCAAGACGATCGATGCGAAGCGCAGCATTTTACATCCCGATCTCAAGACCATTCCGCATCAACCTCAAGTGCAGGTTATCGGTAATGGGTTTGTGCCCGAGTATGAAGGCTTGAAGAATGCCCAGCTCAAACACCCACATCACAAAACCTTTCATGTGACTACTATTCCTGATGAGGAAGACCTCGATTTCACCCGCTTCTACCGTTGGCACATCGATGCTGCCCTGTACGGACTTGCTCCTCCGATAGTGACTACGCTGCTTGCGGTTAAAGTCCCGGATGGCCGCCGTCAGATCTGCCGCTATGATGATGGAACCGGCGATGAGTTGGATGTCCCCTTGGGCACTACGGCGTTTGTCTCCGGTTATTCGATGTACGATATCCTCTCCGAGGCCGATAAGGAGTTTGCGCGCACAACTAAGGTTGAATACGCGCCGCACCCGTACATATGGATCAGCAAAGCTAAGTCTCGTCCTACCGGGCTAGGCATGGTCTCCCAGGGTTTTGAAGTCCCCCTAAATGACCTTCCTCCTATCGAAGAGGACAAGATCCAGGTTTTGCCTTTGTGTTGGCGTAATCCGGTGACGGGCAAACTCGCCTTACAGGTGCATCCATCACCAGCCCGGAAACTTCACCTCGCAGATGGGACCATTATCGACGACCTAGAGAAGGTCCGCGAGATCATATATCGGTTGCAACGCCCAGGTATCGCGCCCAAAATGGTATATGCGCACGACTGGGAAGAGGGTGATTTCGTGCTCTTCCATAACCGGGGATTGCTTCACTCTGTTGTCGGTGCATTCGCCGAGGATGAGGTTCGATTGTTTAGGCAGTGCAATATTGCGGCGAGTCATTTCCCGGAAGGACCCGAGTCCATAGCGGTTTAGTCTATTTCCTAAATTTGAATTTATTTCAAAAGAGCATGTCTTTATAACCATATTCACGATTATAGATGGGATTTCTGAAGTATATCAATAAACATCTTACTATTGAAAGGTACCTACTCCAACCATGTTGCCTATAATTATACTATCGAGTATCCGTTTCGTGGGAAGGTTAAGATGATAACCAATACGACTGTAACCCCTTAAACTACCATACCATGAGCATGATATATATCCAGTTAATGATCAACACGTGCATCGGGAATATAAGGTACTATTTAAAGAGCCAGCCAATAATCAACTCCGATTGCCGGTCCACGCAATACACTGCCGCCTATTCAGCATATGATATATCATACGTGTATAGCAGCGATGTACGCCCTTCGGGACATATATCATTCTATATGATAAGCGAACCACGGATAGCTACGTAAGCTCAACGCTAAGTTCGTCTTGATTGTGTAATAAGTTACATCTGATAGGAGTTTCCCGGCAATTCGATCGAGCTACCCCTCAACCGACTTTCCTGTATCGGTCGTAGGAGCCCAACCAGTGACGAGCTATACGTATGGCGTATAGTAATCGCATGTATGCAACATGTAGGATCATACGTACCTGAGATACCCACCCCTTAAAGGAGCCCGAGCCGCCGTGATTTTGGCCAGATCGCTCGTCCATCTCCTACTCTCTCCAACGCCACCATGTTTCAAATCGCTACTAGCCTGCTGCCCAACATCATGGGTACGTCAACGACGACGATGACGGAGACGAAAACGGAAACGGAGAAGACAGATGTGAAGACAGAGGAGAAGATAGTCACAGCGCAAGAGGAACAAGAACGCGCAAACTACCTCCTCGACGCACAGAGCAAAGCCGTCTCCCTGTTCGCCGAGATCGAGGAGAAGCTCATCCGCCCCGGTATCAGCGAGAAGCAGCTCAGCGACGAGATCCACGCGCTAGGAGAGAAGCGCCACGGCGTACGGACCCACTGGCACAAGCGTGTAGTCCGCTCCGGGCCCAACACCCTACTTCCCTTCGAGGATAACCCGCCCGATCGTGTGATCGAGGCAGACGATATTCTGTACGTCGATCTCGGCCCCGTCTTCGAAAAGTACGAGGCCGATTTCGCGAGGACGTTTGTGCTCGGGGATGATCCTGAGAAGATCAAGTTAAGGGATTCGCTGGAGCCGGTTTGGAGGAAGGTTAAGGAGAGGTTTGATGTTGAGAGCACGACTATGACAGGAGATAGGTTATACGAGATTGCGTGCGAGGAGGCGAAGAACGCGGGCTGGGAATTCGGTGCTTGGCTGGCGGGTCATCTGGTCGGGCAGTTCCCGCATGAGAGGATTCCACGCGATAAACAGAGGTTGTATATCACGAAGGGGAATGAGGAGGTGATGGTTACGCCTGGCAGTGATAAGCATCGGAGGCATTGGATTTTGGAGATTCATCTCCGAGATAATAAGAATAACAGGGCTGCTTTCTTCGAACAACTATTGACGGTTGGATAGATGGGTTTTAGGCCGCGAGGGCTGAGGGGCGTTGTTTCGTGATAGTACCTATCGGTAGGATGAAGACGGGCTACGTTCTGGGTGATGAGGATGATAGGATGGCCTAGATTTAGGTATATATCGCTAGAAATACGACATAGTGAACATAATCTATATATAAAGATGTATATAGGCCCTTTTTAAGAGTATATGGTTTCACTAATGTTCAATGAAGGCAGCGAGTGAAGGGGTAGTTAATAGTATGTAGATATCTAAAGTCCCCTGTGCCATCGAGTTGCAAAACTGTTGGGTTTCAGAGGCAATGAGCGTTCATCATACTGAAAATGTCCCACAACATAGATTTAATATTCGTTTTCAACTCTTCTAAGTTTTTATCATTTATTAGGTACGAACGCAAAGTTCCTCGTGGTACAGAGGTCTTATTGCAACACTTGTCAAAGCTGCATCATGATACTACCTGTCAGACATCGGTCTTCCTCCAGGTCAGTAGCTAGAGGTCTATGGGATCGGGATTCGGCCCGTTGAGTCCCCGTGAGGGTCCTGTTGGCCGCTAGTCCTAGGAGCAGGACAGACAAAGAGCTTCACCTGTATGTATACCGTGTTCTCCATAGCGAGAGTAGTTAGGAGCTCCTCGCGCAACAACGTCGTTGTTTCCTAGTCTTTTGGTTCCGCCTCGTGACACTACCGAATGTTTGACGAAGTGGTGAAGCCAAACCTAATTCCTCGAACCGGATGTTAAATATTCCATTCAAAAGGAACTAACATCATAGTCCTAAAATAACAAATAAAGTCCTCTAGAGGTCATGGGGTAACAGTGGTAAGTGCCTCATACGATATTATAGGGGTAATCGGAAAAAGCTCGACTTAGCTAGGTACCTAGGTAGTAAACAATGAGAACTGATGTGCCTGATTCTACAGAAATGAAGTGCTGATTACCTGGAGCTTAGACACCTACCTATAAATATGAGTCGTATTTGATATGGGATGATGTATGCCATACCATGGGGGACGCACCCACGGGCCACCCCCTCACGGGCCACCCCATCTCTCACCAAAACACCTTGTTTTCACTTACACCAGGTTCTATCACTATTGAATCAATTTTGATAATACTTTGTAGATATGTAGTTTCGAAGGCGGGCTACATGGTGATACTTTTTTGTAATTTATAGGATTACATTCAAAGGAGTTATGGAGTTACGAAATAATGGACCAAAAAGCGATTTCCTAAATTTTCCCAGATTTTTACCCTAGCGAAAACTTTAACCCATTATACAACGTATAAAGACTATTATAATTAGATAATTTAGTAGTATAATATACTAAGCATCGGGTATCTATTGATATAATCTATATTATTAGAGATAGCGTTGTTATCTATATATAAGCTTGAGTATATATTGCTCTTCCTCGAACTTCAAGAGCTCGGATCAAAAGCTGGCCTACCCTCAAGCAACCCGTACGCCTTCAAGATAAAAACAACTACTACTTAATCGGCTTTAGGCTTCTACTACGAAGTCTTATAAACATTAAATATGATCATAATAATAAGATCGAAGGAGATTAGATTCCTAGGGGTCTGGCCAAGGGTTTTAGGGGGAAAGGTCCCTAATTTAAGCGCTAAAATTTTGAGAATTAGTGAACTATTAGGCAAATTATACAAGATATTACTTTGATCCCAATTTTCTCGCCATTGGAACAGCCGTATATATAAGTTAATATATATTCTGATTCAGCTTCCAAAGATCTTTCGATTAGTTTTATTCATATAATCCTATATATTTTATTGATTTAAATATGAATATTCAAAGATAAGGTGTTTTGGTGGGAGATGGGGTGGCCCGTGGGGGGGTGGCCCGTGGGTGCGTCCCCCATGGTAGTCACACAAGTGAGGCACAAACGAGTCTCATGTTTTTACAACCAAGAAACACTGGAACAAAGTCCAGTTGAGCCCGAATAATCATAAATGTTATCCTCACGTCTTGGATTAGAGGGATATTGACCTATAATTAGGTAGGTACCTACCTCTGTTTGAATTTTTTAACAGAAGGCACAATATTTAGTAACTGAGAAGCAGCTTGATTTATCGTACAGCAATGTGAGAGCTATTGTAATAGGCAGTCACCGCTCTTTACTATTCGATTTCAAATACAACTAGGTATGCAAACGGGAGCAGAAACTTTTTATATGGATAACTTCGGTCCCATACAGCCATCAGAAGAGAGCGGTGAAAATTATAGGCTTGAATGGATACCGAGAACTTGGGACCGGGATTTGTCCCGGTGGGACATGGTGTGCAAGGATGAAGTCTTGAGGCGGAGCCAATTCGGATTGTGGGCTGATCGCGCTCGGCAGCTTGCAGCAGAAGCAGCGGGACGGCACTCGACGTAACGCGCTGATCTTACCCGATGATAGTTATGACGACGTAGGGGCGGCGCCGACACGATCGGAATGGCTAGATGGTGTTGCGCTGGTAGTCCACCTATGCAAGGAGAACCGAATTGGCAGGGGGTGGAATACGGGGCGGACGTCGGAAGAGGCAACGACCTAGGGTGAGAGACCGAGTACGGTAGGCTTCCGATTCGGGCTCGCAAAGCTTATCACTTTATTCTACATCAACTAGTAAGGTTCTTCCCGTCGCTAGAAAGTCATCTGCGATGTTGAGATGAACAAGAATTGATTGCAGATATTATCTTCTGACTCAGACCCGATCATGCTCGAAAGATACAAGACTAGGTATACTTGGCAATTACCTAGGTTGTAAGAGTAATACCTCAGTTCCAGCGAAAGACCGAAATCCTTAACCACACCTACCTGTAAAGTAGCGAGAGTTTGGAACACACGAGAAGTAACATAATCGTACCTAAAGGAGGGGGGCCTTCGGTAAGCATAATCGGTAGGACATACCAATCCTAGATTTAAGGGATCAGCAACTTCGCGGCGTACAGTTCGTACCATGCTCACGAGTATCGTGAAGGATGTATGTAGGTAGGTATGTAGGTATGTGATGGATGTGCTTCATGGTGGTGGGGGTTTAGAAAAAGAAGAACCCTATCAAAGAGTCAGCTTGCTGTGTTTCCTCCTTAGTAACTTCTTATTTTTTATTGACCTGAGAGATATGCTCGTATTCCTTTTTCTTTTTTTTATACTAACAGACGCCAACTTGGCGGGTATCCCCAGTTCCGCTCGGGGTTCACAATCTGTCAGACGAATACAGTTATCCGAGATGGGCAGGATGGATGGGATGACCGCGCCGCTGTTGATACAGTACCTAGCATGTATGTATGTAGACAGGAGCGCAGATAAAATACCTAGATAAATCTTGGCAGATCATTGTGGACCCGGACTGAGGATTTATGTGACCACTCTGCTACTCTGCCACTCTGCCACCTACGTAGATATACATATGCTAGGCATAGGTAGGCTGGTAGATAGGAGGTATCCATACCCGTATGTGGTGGATAAATAAGCTTCGTCGCATGTGCTAACTTGCCATCGACATCGACGACTTGTTAAAAATTGAAAATCGCCTCCCAGCCTCCGTGAATTCCGTCAGAGATCGACTCTGCGAGTTGAACGCTGGTGCATTTCGCCAACGCAAGTTCGGTAACATCACCGCGACCGGTCGGAGGTCCACACGCCCACCCGTACACCGCCTGGAAGCTGGGATGAGTTTTGAATCTCGCATCTCGGGATTTCCTTGCTGTGTGTCTACTAAAATGCCTAGTCAGACTCGTCAAGTCTGTCCTTTTTTAATGATGTACTTGGGTACATGTCTATAACTGATCTCATTCTTTCCATATTGGCTGGCTGCTAAGTTTCCCCACAGATACCCACAAGATGGGATCCGCGGGGATCTTACCTTCCTTGCCTGCCTGTGCCTGCCTGCCAGCCTGCGCAATTGCCTGTACTATAGTACCGTTTTGAAGCTCTTGCCGTAACGGAAACCCACAAAAGTCCGCCATATCCCCATTATACTTATGCGCTATTACTGTACTACGGCATATACTAGGCACTAAAGTTATGCGTTAGCTTCTACGTAGATCCGCGAATGCCCTATATTAAAGTGCCTAGCTGCCTACGCTTAGTAGTTGTAGTCGGCAGGCAGTATTTTAAATGGAGTATTGCATACTACATCCCACGCACCCGGCATCACGGTCTAGGCATCTTCTAGGATTACTATAGGATGGTAAAACAGGTCAAACACCTCCCTTACAACTGTAAAGAGCTGTGGGCGAATCTTTCCATTCTAAGCTGGGTCGGCGTCGAGTTTTCCTATGGTAATTAATCCACTTATAGGTACATAAGTAGGTATCTTGGCTGCATTCTTTAGGAGACGCGCGTAATACAGGACATAGTGTAATATTTTATGTGAGTAGGTAAATAGATCATGGATCTCATCTACAACTTTTTACGGGGGCGAGGCTGCAAGGTTCGATTGAGATGGACAGAGCCGCAAATCGGAGTATTTAACACACAGAACATATGTATTCGACATCAGAATTCGCTGATCGCCGTTTATTACTGTGGTTCCTTAAGCTTAATTCGAAATGTGTTATTATGTCGTACATGAGACCAGAATCACGCAGTCACGTAGCTCTTCCAAGGTTTTGGTTGATTGATAAGATGGTGCAACGTGCTTGTGTAATCCGAGAATAGCGTGGACATTCTAGTACACACCTACCTACTAGGTAATCAACCCCTATCTAACCCTTAACTAACGGAATCTCGGTGCTTGCTTCGTTTTCTTTCACCTCAACAATCCAACACATGATTATAATATTTTCAACATTACGCGGCACTATTGTCAATGAAATGCCTCTCGGATGATAGTTAGGTCTTGAGACGTGGGAGTGTGGGGGATTTTGGTCACCTGGACATCTTTTTTAGGGGTTAGGGGATAGATTAATCTCGTCTGAATACGACCACCGAGAGCCCGAGGGTCTAGGTAGGTAACCAGGCGAAATCTCACGATGTTTCTCTCTCCCCTTCTTTTATTTTTCCCGCTCCTAGTGATCGAGAGCTCACCGATACGGAGTGACAAGAGTGACAGGAGTGATTGGACCCCACGGATCTGAGGTATATTTGACGCATAATCTCCGCTCCGCATCAGGTACCCTTGCTGGGGCAACCCCGGAAAACATATTGATTCTAGCTCTGGTCAAAAATATCGTGAACATTCCGGCGGTGTGGCCCTACCCCATTCTTACTTACTTCTTAGCATCAATATATTTATATACCATTTCCGTCACATGACACCGAAAGATATAAGCCGCAGGTACGAACAGGCACTTTTATCCCCGCAAAATGCAAGCTGGCTTGCGTAGGAACAGTTTCAGAACGCCGTTCAAACGCCAAATCACTTATTAGGTAGGTATACCCGTACCGCATCGGGAGTTTCCTGATTATCTGATGTCTGTTAAAGATAGACGTTATCGAATACTCAGATGAGTTAATATGTTCAAGCCTTCTAAGTTCAGGTGAGTTGTAAACATCGTAATCTCTAGATAATTACCTTCTTAAGAAGACAAGTCTGGATGGTAAATAGGGGTAATTGTTCAGGTACCTGTTAGTCTTGTTGATATCTAACGGGATTAGGAAGGGGATTCAGCTGTAAGTAGGTATGTACCTGGGTATGTAAATAGGTAGGTATTACTACAAAACAGTTGAAACCCCCCACGCTCAAATCCTCGACATCAAGAGCCTCCTGCTGAATAACAAACTAGTTCGTCTCATACCTAGTACATACCTAGTAGTAGTAATGAAGTTGCACTATATACATATCTACAAGGATAAAATCGATATTCACTCATTACTCGTGTTCTTGCCATGATGAAAGTTGAATAAGGTTAGTTTCGAAATTCTAAAGAACAAAGCTGGAAGACTCTAGACAGGGAGCTAAAAGCTAAAATCAAGCTAAATGGAGACCCGCATCCATTCGGCTGCATGCCGGACCCATAACCCCGTTATTATCTAATTTTGTCCCCGTCGGCTCGGTTTTATAGGGCGGCTTGGCTTCGACTAGGCATTCGCTTGGCAGTTTGCTAGGGTTTAATGGTTGTTAATGGTGGGCTAGGGTCCATGGGATAGCTACTGCATAGCGCTGCATAATTCATGTACTTACAGGCCAACAAAGCTACCTTGGCTACCACATAGCTACCCTTGATCGACAAATTCAAGAAAGATTTTCTAGCTATCCGCCACTATCATCATCCTCCTTCTCCTCGCTATCGCTCACATTCTGACCGTACATGTTTATATGTAGGTAGCGGCGGTAGTAACAGTAGGTACATAGTAACGGTAGTGGCAGTAACGGTCTTAGAAGCAGATCCAACACTTGGCAAGCCCTAAGGGATCTGTGTACTAAGGAAGGTACATAGATTTGAGACGGATGGCGCAAATATTACACACCGTCAAACTTCCAGACCTACCGTACGCACGGCACTCCCGTAAATAGCTCTACATCATGTATCGAATACGGTATAGAATGTATCTCTACTACCATTGTTGGGCGGCTGTCGACCTATCTTGACGTCACTTCTACTTGTAGTCCGTTACGGTATCTCGGAGTTAGCGAACCTAGGAAAGTTTAATCAACTGGATCTAGAGCGATGGGAGCAAATAGCTATCGTTAGCTGCTGACCTAGGTAGCCCTGAACCCATTCTCTCATCTGCAAAGTGCAGAGCGTGTTGCAAAGTAGGGAAAAAGAGGGCTGCAAGTCCTGACAAGTGTCAGAAAAGAAAATCCACAATTTGTTGAGGGAAGGGAATAATAAGCGATGGCGAACAAGTAGAAAAGGATCTCTTCTCTCGCTATCCATCGCTTTCAGCTACTGTTACTTTTTTGTTTCTTCTTATTCTATTGGCAATTAGATTCTTTTTTATCCCATCGTCAACCGTCGTTGTCGTCTTACTCCGAATTTCCATAGCTCATATTGGAAATTCTCATTACATTTTATTGTACCCTTGTCGAATAGCTTCGTTGAAACAATTCGAGAGACAGTTTAGACACCCCACACGTATTACATACTGTCAAGACCCCTAGTCGCCTACGCGGACGGTCAGACGAATCTTTATTAAGCTCGAGAGCACGGAGCACAGAGCACGAACATTATCTGAGTGAATTCGGTCTAACAAGACTAGTTTCGCGATACCCACGATTCTGGATACTGGATACCCGTCTAGACGCCAACCCGACTTTCAACAATCCAATTAAACAGAAGAACGTCTTGTGACCTCAAAATCTCACACAACCCAACCTGCCAACCCTTGGAAAATTGGGATTTTGGGATTTCTGATTTCTCTTACGGCGCTACCCCCGATTTCGGATTCTTTTCACCTGTCATCCCCTGATAATTCCATAAAATTGGCACCAGTTTTGGCCAGTTTTGACCAGCTTGATCCAGCTTGGTCCAGTTTGCTTTCTGCCCCCAACCGATAAAAGGTTGCTCGCCGCTTGGTTGCTGATTGATAGAGCTTTCCGATAAACCTTGACGAATTACTCGCAAACCACAAACCACAAATCACAAACTTAAACCCGCACAACAATTTCTAGACACTTCCTACCCGAATAGACCCAGACTTACCTTACTACTAGACTTACTAGACTTACTTTTCTACTTATATTACACCTTGATTTCTTACGTACATCCCACATACAACCGCAATAATGTCTGGTCGCGCAGCACTTCGCCTTACCAGAGCTGCTGCTCCTCTAATCTCCCGATCCCGCGTATCTTCTTCTCTCCCCAGAGCATTCCCCGCAGCCCAACGGGCACTCAGCCAAACCTCTGTTCGTTCTAGAAGCGACGTCGTACGCGAGACCGAAGTTCCCGTCTCCGTCTACTCTCCAGATTCCACCGGCACTGCCGGTTCGACCAGCGATCATTTCAGTATCCCCGTGAACCGCGACGATGCGAAGCCGAAGCCCTTCCCTCCTCCGGAGGACACCGAGGTCACCCCTCTCAACAAGACCGTCTACCGCTCAATGCCTCCCACGATGCAGAAGATGAGCATAATGGATAAGGTTGTGATTGTCACTGGGTAAGTCGAACTCGTTACACATCAATGCTATTCTGAAACGCTGCTGACGATTTCTCAACAGAGGAGCTCGAGGTCTCGGAAACCACATGGCCCGTGCATGTGCTGAAGCTGGTGCTAAGGCCCTGGTGATCTTCGATGCCAACCAAGAATTAGGAGACGAGGCGGCTGCTGAGCTTCACCAGAAGACCCAACTTCCCGTTTCCTTCTTCAAGGTCGATGTTCGTGACGGTGCCGCCATCAACGCTGCCGTAGATGCCGTTGTCGAGACTTATGGCGCACCCGACGTGTTGATCAACAGTGCCGGTATCGCCGATTCCAATATTAAGGCTGAGACTTACGACCCAGCCATGTTCCGTCGCTTGATCGATATCAACTTGACCGGTTCGTTCTTGATGAGCCAGTCTGTTGGGCGAGCTATGATGGCTGCCGGCAAGCCCGGATCTATTGTTCTTGTTGCTAGCATGAGCGGTAGTATCGTCAACTATCCTCAGGAACAATCTTGCTATAACGCCTCCAAGGCTGGTGTGATCCAGTTCGGAAAGTCGCTTGCCGCCGAATGGGCCAAGTACAACATCCGGGTCAACTGTATTTCTCCCGGTTACATGGACACTGCCCTTAACCGTGTTCCAGCCCTCGAGGCCCAGAAGAAGATCTGGCGCTCTTTGACGCCTCAGGCCCGCCTTGGCAACGTCGATGACCTCAACGGTCTCTGTGTTTTCCTTGCTAGCGATGCTAGCGGTTTCATGACCGGTGCCAACGTCGCCATCGACGGTGGTTACACTTGCTACTAAGTTAGCCAGTGCCTAACTGCTTTTCATTTCGACGAAGTATGTCGAAACAACCAGTTGACGGCATGGTGTGTGCACAGTATTGCGGCTCTGGCCCTTTAGCCGGAGTTTTGCGTACTACGTGGCAGCACTAGCTAGGTATTGGGGTCGAGGGCAGTCGAATTATGTGTCTCATCCGATGCGGGGGGCCGCGACACAGCCCTCGAGTGTGGTTACGTTGCGTTGTGGCATTGCGAGGAGTTTTAATTGATATTGTTCCCAAAATATCCTGAACACCCACATCACATACCGACATACATACGTGCATGCGGGATACCTCCTCACCGAGCCTTTTTTCCGTTCAACCAACCTCGTCACTGATCGCTAACGAATGTGTCGCACATCATCTACCCCTAACACACCTACGCACCTATCCGGAAACCGGATAACTCTATGTACATCGCGAACGGACGTGGTTAGGTTAGGTTCTACGGCGGGTCTCACGGGTGGGATCCCCTAAATAAATATGGTCTTTTTTTTTTATTGAGGTTTAACGTTTTGCGGGATGATGCAGATTAACGCGCGCGGCATAGATTTGATTTCTACTTTTGGTTCTTTCCTACTCTAACGTACTTAATCATTCAGGATATGGAGTCATGTTCAGAACTACGGAAGAGACATAGCGGGAAAAACGGGGGTTGATACCAGATGTCTTCATCATAAGAGGGGAAAGAAAGAATCTACGATGTCTTTTTTATGAACAAAAAAGGGGATACAAAAAATTTTAAGATTCGATCTAGAGATTAGACACTACAACTACCCTCAGGTGGGATAGTTCCCCGGGTTTGACTGCGGAGGGGTTACGGGGTTGGGATATGACTGACCCTCTTCGGCGCCTGCTTCGATGCGGCGCGGAGGTACGAATTGAGAAAGTACACCTTCCTCTTCTATCACGAATTTTGGCCCACAGTTTGATTTGTGTGCGTGTATGAGGTTGTATGTCATAGAAGTAAAGCCGGATAATAATGGCCTCTGAATCTCGATACAAATTCTACCTACCTAGGTACCTACCTACTAGGTAGGCTACAGTTTGAATTGGCTCTTGAGATATAGAGATCTTGCTTACCTACCTCAATCTGACGTAGCTGGGCTTCTTGATTACCTAGCTATTAGGTATCTGTCTACCTACCCACGTTAGTACTTCCGCTCCCTATTCGTCTAGATACACGCGCGTAAGGTAAGAATAACGTCTAAGCTAAAACAACGGCTACAAATTAAGACTACAAGCTTTATCCCCTCCCCCTTTCTACATCAAACTAGATCCCGCACTTACATCACATCCAGATCGCATCTACCGACCCCCGACCCAACTCGCCCATACGGAGAATCAACGGCCGACGGCGCGGTTTCCCACCCCTTACCGGGTATCTAGAAACTCGTGTCGAACGACCTTTCCTTCCCTTACATGGATGAGGAGGTTTGCTTTAGCTAGCTATCCGTCACTTACACAAGCTACCCCAGACGAAGAACCCTATTCTTTCTATTATTAGACTGTACTACTTAATATAGGGGAACATGACTGGTCTACGGGATCCGAATTAAGCCATCTCGTTTTCTCCAGATACTAGGTACTTAGCCTCACTATACGAATCACATCTCGCCGGTGCGAAAACAGCTTGGATGAGTACAATCACCAGGGCACATGTTTCAAAGCATTATCTGCCTCGAGCAAATCATCAGAACCGATAAGTTTTTTCGCGCGCGCAAATGTCCTTCGTATTAAGGCATTCGTTCAGACATGCCATATCATCGAGGACATACAGTCCGTATCGTCTAGCTCTCATCTCTAGTGTCCAATGGAGAAGTTAATTCGTCCAAAGGAAGAGGGTGGTGATAGTGGTGGTGGTATCGTCTCTCTATGTACAAAAGTAGTTAAGGGCGGCCTCTCCAAGGGATGATATCGAAACCCCGATCACCTGCCGCCCAACATCTCCCCTCTAGTATCCTTCACATAACTTCCACGTGGACTCGGGAAATAACGTAGTCATCCCTATGGCCAGAGATATCGCAAAACAGCTAAGGTTTCGCAAGATGTACTCCTGAGCTTCAGGATAGTCGTAGTTGTACTTATTCAATCCCTCTAGAGTCGAGTACGTCGAATTATTCCAACTTCTCCAAAACGTCTCCTAAAAAGGAAAAATAAAGAACGCCCTAACACCGTTGGGTTGGCGGGTTACCTCATTGGCCTTTACTGGCCTTCTCCTCTAGTCGAGCTTCTCTGGCAGCTTTGACAAGTGGAGATAAAGACGCCAGGTCAACACATGTCTTCATAAAGTCGTGCTATAGGAAGATCAGTCACCAAAAGGCCCTGTATTAAAGTTAAAGGGTGGGGGAGGACACATACCCTCAGCAAATCGTGCGCGCTCGCACGTTTCTCCGGGTCTACCTTGAGGGCAAAGTACAGGAAATCTCGGAATACTGCAGATAAATTATGCTCCTCCTTAATCTGAGGTGTACCGTTGGTGGCAATTAACCATAATGCCCGTAGAGGTGATTCTGTAAGATATGGTGGCTCGCCCTCGATCATTTCGATTGCCATGATGCCCAGAGACCATATATCGACTTTCCTTCCATACTCTTTTCTTGTCACAACCTCTGGCGCCATCCAATACGGGGTTCCAACCATCGTAGTACGCTTGTTATGCGCCTCGTTGATCTGTGCACAAAACCCGAAATCGGCTAAGGAGAGATATTAGGTTACAATTTAGACCAAGAAATTTGGAGAAATGTGGCTTACTGAGCTTGATATTACCATCCAACGAAAGTAGGATGTTGTCAGACTTGATATCCCTGTGTATAACACCTTTAGAATGTAGATGTTGTAGACCTTTCAAGGTTTCTCTGCAGACAGACGCTATCTGCCCCTCCGTCATTATGTTGAAAGTTACCACATCAGTTAAGCTGCCCCCTTCCATGTATTCCATAATAACCCATAGCTCGCCGCCACACAAGTAGCTATCTATGAAGTTAACGATGTTTGGGTGTGAACTCTCCTTCATAACTAGAATCTCGTTGATGATAAGGTCTTTCTTTGGCTGTTGCTCAAGGTTCATCTGTTTAATAGCTACGAGTCGGTTCGATCCTCGTTCATGGCCGGTGTATACACCCCCAGAAGCGCCTTGTCCGATCTTATTGAAACCACGGTAGAGTTCGCGGGGATCGCCCTCAGAGCAGATGCGCTTCAAAGCAGCTGCAACATCTATGCTGCTGCTCTGTCGTGCCCTCTGGCGGGGACGCGATTGCTGTGCTGGAGGACCGGCGCGAGCTGGATGACCGGCGCCGCCTACACCATTGGCCTCTGGCGGACGGTTGATGGGGTGTTGCGAACTTGGCGGCATCGGCTGGGTCAGGGGTTGCTTGGTGCTTGCAGATCTACCTAGTTGGCCCTTCATGGCGGCCTGGGCTTGGGCCATTGCCTGCTCCTGTTGATGCTGCATCAATTGCTGCTGATACAATGTCTGAGTAGGTAATTGTTGGCTGACTGGGGTATGTGGTTGATTTCCATTTACTCGCGAATTCGATCTCGATCGGTGCTCTTCGGGGAGCATGGGAACACTATCCTTCAGTGACTGGGTGTGGGTAAGAGGCGAGTGCATATCTTCGCCTGCTTGCGCCATGCCAATGCCCGAGTCCTTGGTAGCGTAAGGCGATTGCTGTGCAGCTCGCGTCTGCAAAGAGACGGGGGGTTTCGGCGCGGGTCGACTGGGCTGCAAGTTGGGATGATCCTTGAGGGAGTGCAGTGCGGGACTCTTCCCAGGGACGGGTACGGGAGGAGGGGCTCGGGGATTCTCGAAGGTGCCTTCATTATTCACGATTGGAAATCTCGGACTTGCTGGTGGACTAATCATAGGTGACATACCCGCATAGTTTGATGCATACATGCCGGGGGATGTTGCCATTCCACCAGAGGGGGCGCGCAGCTCCTGAGCTCTAACATCATGGAATTTCTCTAACACTTGATCTTCATGTGGTTTCTCTGTAGTTTCCTTGTAAAAGGTGACGATGTCGGCGATCATCTGTGGGTTTTCCCTTCGAGCATTCTCTGGAATACCACTCTCGTTGATTAAACGTTGCCATTCCTTTGGCAAACCCTACAAACATAGTTAGTAACAATCCATACATGGCCTAGCGATGAAGCCAGCTCGAGCGAAACTAACAGTAAATTGGCCAGTAGAACTATCATAACCGACGTGGGTGACATGAACGGGATTCTCGGGTGCGGATATAACAGGCTTTTTTTGCGACCCCACCAATGTACTCATGAGACCCGAGAAGCCTGATTTCTTTCTTAATACGCCAGGCCCCTTCAGTTCTTTACCCTCATCCGAGTATCGTTTTGGAGGGACGACTTGGTTCTCGTTGATGCGCGCGCCATGGGACTTCTCCGACATGTTGATGGCGTCGAGAGCGGAAAAGCTAGCGGATTGTCGTAGAGGAGGACTCATTACACGTGGGTCGGGACTCGAATTCGATGGTGGGGGTGGTGCGGGACGGTTAGGGTTGTGGGTAGGAGTATGAGGATGGGTGGAGGAATACTGGTATGTCGGCGACTTGGTAGCCTCAAAGTGGTTTAGGATGAAGTTGCCGTCAAAGGGCGCACCGACAAATTCTTCAGGCGTCTGTGAAGAGAGGGGCGAAAGAATATGAGGATCGGACAAACGCTGGTCTCGTGGCTTCGATTTCCCAATACCTATTCCTATTCCTTTACTAGCACCAGGTCCAATTCGGGGACCGTTAGAAGAGACGACAGGGAATACACTGCTGGAGGGGGAATGCGTGGGTGAAGACGAGGCTAGGTGATGAGGAGTCGAAAATGTGGAGGGCAAAAATTGAGCGGGAGATAGTATTGGCGAAGAGTGGGTGGTATAATCGTTGTTGTAATTATTGTAATTGTTATAATTATTGTTAGTAGAGACGGATTGTAGATGACGGGGTGATTGTAATGGCAATGGTGCGGAGGAGTTCGACGCGTTGTTAATGCCCACGTTAACTGGAACGTTAGGCGTTGTGGTGGTTGTGGTGGTAGTGGTGGTTTTGTTAATGGTGTTATAATTTGTGTTAATGGAAGCGGAAGCGGTAGTGGCTGTACCAACGCCAATGCCAGCACCAATACCAGCGGCGGCGGCAGCGGCAGCGGGAGTTCTGTGGGGAGCGCTTGGAGCTCGCCTCAGACTCGTGGAGCTCCGTTTGCTCTGAATGGATTGGGCGTCAAAGCGACCATCAGCGGTGAGTGAGAAACTATGCCCCCGACTATGACTATGGTTGTGATGTTGAGATGGAGGTTTCTTAGTCAGTCTGTTACGGCGTTGTTGTTGCTGTTGTTGCTGTAGTTGCTGCTGCAGATTAACATTTGGGTTAGCACTGTGGCTGTCCATCTCTACCTTTAAGGTAGGTACAATCCTGTCGGTACTGGGGGTAAGAGAAAAACAGAGTTTTAGTTCTTGCTTATTTTTTTTGGAGAGGGGGGGCGGCGGTGATTTTTTTTTAGTGACAATTAAAAAATCAGAATGAATGGGTCGAATGATGAAACCACGGGCTGACGAGAACTAGAAAACACCCGACATTGAACGAGACGGTAGAGGAGTGTTGGTAGTGGTGGGAGAGGGGTGTTCAAGTTGTATGTATGTAGTCGCAGGTAGGGTGTTTTGTTTTTATTCTTTCCACGTTCGTTTTTAATTACGAATGCTTCTATTTTCCCCGTCTTCTGGTTAGGTGTTATCATAGGGACATTCATTGCCTACCTCTAGTATTTTTCTACCAATCCACCAATCCGCCAACCTGCTAATCTACCCAGGTATCCTTCGTTTACCACTTTTACCACTTTTGACCCAGGGAAAACGACTTGATTTATTCCATTAATGGGCAAGGTCGGAACTAAATGACCAAATGGGAGAAGGGGGGGTGCGTATGTAGTAGTGGTATAGAGAAAATGATGAAAAAAAGATAGAGGCTAGAACTAGGATGGAAAGAATAAAAAGGAAACGGCTTCGTTATACGCTACTTAACATCCACTATATTTACTTAATATTAAGTCCAGTGCAAGCTTGCTGTGCCTTCTACAATCACTATTCGTTCTTCGTTCTTTACAATTATGACGAGGTACCTGATGAGGTACCATATGAATCGGCTGGAGGGGAAGATAGGTACATATCGCGATAGAGGAACGTAGGCAGGTACGCATTGTACATAAAATACATGGGGATATGTATCCATGTACTTTAGTACTTGCCCGGGTAGACTGTCGGCAACGTGCGGGGACAGTGTGGCTTATGGAGATAGTGGCTATACAATGGCTGCTTATTCGCTCAATTCTACACCATCTCCCACTGCGATTGGTAGATGCATTTTAATCACAGTCTCTATACTGTATACCCACCTCGATAACACATCCATGAAAAATTGAGGAATAATTGATACGAGCTCGAGACTTTTCATGTTGCGAGGAGAGTAAAAGATGATACTCGCAGACTCGCAACGTGGACTTGATTTACAGATGTCTAATTACTTGTTATGCTACAGGTTTAGTCCGTTTCTTAATGCTCACAATCGTCTAGCTCATAGGTTACTAGATTGATAATATCGAACTATCTGTATACTACTCAGGTATGTATGCAGATAGTACCAAAGGGTTGGTTGTCGTATGCGGATTTCTGCTGCAGCTAACTGACCGGCCCGTTGGAGAGGGTGACCGGACTTGCTTGGCTTCGTGGTGCGTGGGATCTAACGATAACCTCTTTAAAAGTGGTTCTTAGTTCGAGAATCTCGTGTTAGTCCTTGTTGATTTTATCTTTGTTCATTCTTGTTTTGTCTTGGTTGTCCAATTCTAGAACGACTTTTTCTTCATTGTCGTGATATGAGTTCGGCGGCGTTGCATACGTGCGAATTACCTGTGGGGTATGTCCAAGGATTATTACGCACTGCTCAGGGTTCCCGCTGTTCCTGTGATTTATCATTGTCAAAGCTCCCGTTAGAGCTTCTTAGGACCTCGCCACGATGGAATGTCCGTCCGCTAAAGTTTTAACTATTATCTAGTATCACGCGGAATACTATTTACGTATCTATCGAATCGGATCTCACATGGACCTCGCATTGTACTAATAACTTATTACTTACAGGGTCAATTGGAAAGTGGCAACTGATGGATCGATATTCAAGAAATTCGTTCTGTTATGAGTTGCTTTATCCGTCACCTGTCGTCTAAAATGACGAACTCAGGGGGTGTGGAAGAAAGCTCTCTCAACTTCTTCCCCGTATCTTTAAATCTGCCTACATTTGCCTACCTATGTAATCGATAGGTAGTCCGGTGGTCCTGTTTCACTAAGTTTAAGATATCAGATCTCCCAGGAAATTGAATGAGATTCAGTCCGATGAAATAGAAACGGGTTCGTTGGAGGATATTTGCTCGCCATTTATCCTTGACAACAATAGTTACGTTTGACGCCTAGGTTCTGTCCCCACTCCGATCCAGAGCCTCCTAACCGCTAGTCATGTCCTTCCGATAAACACGCCATGTTAGGTTGCCGGATTTGATTGGCTCTTAGGCCATCATCGTGAAAGATAGTTCCTACACCCTTCATCTAGTAGATCTAGTTAATTCTAGCTTTCTTCCTAGTTTATGGATCGAATACCTTTCAAAGTGAGTTTAATTATCAACGTCTCCTGCATGTTTTAAGGGTGATGCCGTAGTAAAATCAAGATTCATCTTACAAATCTACCCGTCACAGGCCACGGGTCACGACACGTCACTTTACTTATAGTTTCTCCCCGATATCCGGAAAATTTTGACGGTTTCAGCCTCACTCGAATAATTATCTACCTACCTAGGTAGGTAATATTCAGAATGTTTCACGATTTCTCTATTTCATCAGACTTTTACCTAGGTAGTTATTAAGGTTCTCTTCATACATGGTACCTACCTATCGCAGTATATACTAAAATCAAGCAAGACTACATAGAACTCATCTCGTTACCATTAGCTTGACGGCAGAAAATTAAATCCGTTAAATAGAGCAAGACGATGCTCCTAGCATACGCAGGTGTGCTGGTGTGTTGTGCTGATACTCATGGATTTTCCTAGTCATAACTACGCCATGGCTTTGCCGCTAACCATCATCACAGGCAAATTGCCGGTCACGTCCACGTGGACTTATTATGGCTACAAGTCCGAAATTTCCGTTCAACATGCCATGATCACAGGCATTGGAATATTGAGAGAGTGATAGAGGCACGCACAACCGGAAAGGTGCATGTTGAACCCTTCGTGACTGTTGTTGATAGGCTGAGGATACCTACATCAACACACGTCGATCAAATGCATGACACATCAATCTATGCCAAACATTGCTTATTCGAAAACGGACATCTTGGGTAATCGAATGTTCACGCTTCTATTTAAAACAAGTGTTAGAGCAGAGCGCGCCAATGGTGGTCCTTATCTTCGCTGGAGAATATCCTCCACCCACGAGCTCTTCATCCTAGGAATTGTCTACTAGATTACTTTGACGATATCCAGCAGATTGAACACCCTCTGTCGCAAGCTAGGTATTTATACGATAGATTTCCCGTCACTACTACCAGCACAGGACACGGAATTTGTCTAGGCTATGTTGTAATAGTGCTATTAACATATCCAGGCATACGAGCTGCTAACAAGAGGAGGCGGTTCGATACAGAGAACATGTATACCTTTATCCTCATTCTCTTAGATGTTGGTAAATGGTTCTTTGAGTATATGGCAGGTAGGAAGTGCATGCTCATTGCTGTACGCAAAATGCAGAAAGATACAGAGCTGGGATAAGGGGTCGCAAAGATTGTGAAGAGTCGTGGCTTTTTAGCTCCTTAGATTCTCCAGGAACAATCTAGTTGATTCGGTGGGTTGTGGCTTGAGCTATTGATTGGTGGCACGAGCTCTAACGCCACAATTTGGGGCTAAGGCTGAATTATCCATGAAGGAAGGGTACCCATCAGGCAAGTGTGGGTTAGGTGGGGCTATAGAGCGGGGATTCGCATTGAGTTCGCTGACTATTTTTTTTAGTTCAATTTTGCTTAGCGAAGTACTTTGCAGTAGAAAAGTAAGTGTGATTGTACATGTATGCAGGCGTACATGCAGTCTTCAACTCGGAAGGGACTTCCACCTGGCATTTGCTTCGGATCAATAAAAATCGACTTTTAGAATTGTTGGCTAAGAACTTTCGACCAGTAAACTTCCACCTCACCCTTTACGCCTTTACGTCGTGTTGTTAGCATCACCTACCTCGCAAAGCTTGCCATTCCGCCTCTTCGAATTTGATTTTCCAAATTCGAAAATCTTTCGTGATTCTTATATACTCCGGCGGATTTTCTCTGTTAATCAATCACCTACTACTATATACACTCTCCCCTTTCCTATCAGCTACAGCTACCCTTTTATCGATATACAGAAAAAGTCAACCCTACTACTCGTGCATCATGTTCTAGTTTCCTCTAGTCGATCAGCTCCATCATCTCTCTCGTCGTCTGCAGTCTCGGTATTACTCTCAACGTGTGATTCTTCCAATTGGCCCTGCCATTACCTGTTCCTATTTCTATTCCTGTTTCTCGAAGCATTCTTCCTCATCGTCGAATCTTCCGTTCCACAGGTGTCTTAGATATATAGATTAGTGAGATATACCCATTTTATTTTCCATCTTCTGCAACGGCCACCTTGTGTAATCTAATTATTTATAACATGTAACTGACGAATTGTAATCAGCTTCAAGATCTATATATAAGCTACGAGCATTAATTCAACTTTCCACTACACCTATTCATCGAATACGTTCACCGTCTGTCTTTATACGAAATGGCATCCGAGGTCAACAATGCTGAGGGTTCTGCTGCCGCAAGACTTCTTCAAAAGCATGCTGAAAACCCTCTCCACCATGTGACTGTTGAGGATGTTCCTGATGAGGAGTTGAAGTCTCCTTCGGCTTCCGATTCCGCCGAAAAGGCATCTTGGGGTCAGACTCCCTCTGCTAAGGCATCCGGGAAGCAGCCTGCGAAGGAATCGGGTCCTCTTGACACCCAATCGCATGAGGCCTTCCCTGAACTTGGTGTCCCAAAGACAGCTGCTGCTTCCAAGTCCAATATCTCTCCTATTTGGGGTGGTGCGAATGGCAAGACAAACGGGACATCATGGTCAACCAATGGTACTCCTCGAACTTCTACTCCAGCTTCGGGTGTCTCCACGCCTACTGGGGTTCCTCCGCCTGTCTCGATACCCGGTCGCAACGTTGAAACGTTCCTCTTAGAGGCACGCCATGTTCTGCCTCGCACCCAGCTTAAGCGTCCCCTCCAAGATATCCTTAAGGATATCAACCGCAAGTCACGCGCTCAAGTTTCGTTGGCTCCAGCTCCTAGTGGATACTTCAAGTTCGAGGCGACTGGGCCACAAGACAAGGCGCAACAAGCTCTTCGAGACCTAGTTCAACAAATCGGGATCAAGGCAAGCTGTTCTCAAGTCCCCCAGTCTCATAACTTAACTAATATATTTTCCGTAGACTTCCATTCCCGTCCCGATCCCTCTGTCTGCAAGAGCACATATTATTGGCAAGCAAGGCTCCACTATCAAGTCGATTCAAGAAAAGTCCGGTGCTAGAATTCAGCTACCGAAGATCGATGATGCTGCCGGTAACTTGGATGAAGATGAAGATGCTACCATCGATGTAATTGTTGAGGGCAATGCACTTTCGGCGGCCTTGGCTCGTGATGCTATCAATAAAATAGCGGGGGAACGATCTGCAAATCTCAACACGAAGTTGAAGTCCATCCCGTCCGAATTTTATCCATTCATAGCTGGTCCAAACAACAGCCTTACTGCAGCTTTGGAGGCTGAGCATGGTGTGCAAATTCGTGTACCTCCCCACCAGCCATGGTCTCATTCAGTCCCTCAGGTACCGGCGGCAGGACAGAAGCCGAGCTTTGGACCCCCTACCAACGACAATTATATCCAACTCGCTGGTGATCGTGCAGCAGTTCAAGCAGCGCGAGCTGCTATTGAGCGTCAAGTGCAGGAGCTTCAGAACCAACTACTCCTAGACCAGGTTGAAATTCGTCAAGGCACCCACCAATTTATCATTGGCGACCGTGGTATTCCTACAGAGGACTTCTTTGCCGACACAAATTGTGTTGTGGTCTTGCCTAGCTCACCAGGCGTTGACACTGTAACTGTAATTGGCCGAGCCGATGATGTAAATGCTGGATTGGAAAAGGCTATGGATCTTGCTACGCAAGTACACACCTCCGTGTTTGACGTTGCGAAGCACCATAGTCATGCCTCCGGCGGTGCTCCGGCATATTCGCGAGACGTCTCTCGTTACCTCCACCAGCGAAATGAGATTGAGCGACTCGAGAAACTGTACCAGATTCATATCAACACACCTTTCTCGGAGGGTATAGTCAGCCCATGGGAACTATATGCGAGAGAAGGCAAGAACGCGCTCAAGGCCCAAAAAGAAATGAGCTCCATCATCAACAGCCACCCGCCCTCTCGATTCGCGACAGTCCCAGTGGATTCCTTCTTCCACTCCTACCTCAGGAGCGACATCAGGCCTAAGGTCCAGAATGACTATGGCGTCAATTTGATAGTCCCGGATGCGGCAGAAGGTGACCTTCCTATTCTCCTGGTGTACGAGGGTGCGGAGGCTCCCAGTCAAACTTACCAAATCCCCCAAAAAGTTCCTACTTCTTCTGAGCTCGAACAATTTCGACGGGGGTTAGCCGAAGCTCGAAAGAACATTCTTGAACTCATCAACAAGCAGGAGCAAATTAGTACAGCGACTCTGGAAGTGCCAATGAAGTATGTAGTCCCCTAAATTGTTTTAGACCGTGCAAACTTTACTAACAACTGCTTTAGATTCCAGGAGAAACTTCGGAAATTCATTAAAAAGGAGCAGGACGCAACCACTCGTGCTGCTGGTGACATCCCTGTTAGGGTCAGTGTGAGAGGCACCACAGTCACGATGCGAGGTCCCACTTCTAGCGTGGAGTCTCTTGCGAAGAAGGCCGCAGATTTCGTAGAGCAAGAAAAGGAAGACGAAAAGGAGCGCGGGTTCATCCTGAAGTTCGACTTCCCACAGAAATTCGCCAACCATCTTATTGGCAAGGGTGGCAGCCATATCAACGAATTGCGTGAGAAGTTTGATGTGGATATTCAAGTCCAGAATGGGGAAGTTGAACTAAAGGGACCCAAAGCAAAGGCCGAACGGGCAAAAACCCATATTTCATCCCTTGCCCGTCAATGGGCCGATGAAACTCTCCACACCTTGAAGATTGAGCCTAAGTATCATCGTGAGTTAATCGGTGCTCAAGGTGCTCAGATTCACCGTCTACAGAATCGTTACAACGTTCACATCAACTTTCCCAAGACTGGAAAGCCTGCCAAGGACGATGAATCTGTCGCTGATGTCGCAAGCGAAGCCGGAAAACCTCGACGACAGCAAGGTCCCGATGAGGTTACGATCAGGGGACCCAAGAAGGGCGCAGATGAGGCCCGCGATGAAATCTTCTCGCTTTTCCAGTACCTCAAGGATAATTCGTTCGTCGCTACCGTGTCCGTTCAGCAGAAGCAACTGCCGTCTCTGATTGGTTCTGGCGGTGCTGGTATGGATGAACTTCGTCAAACCACCGGAGCAAAGATTGATATCCCTAATGATCGTAACGAATCTCAAGATGCTACGGTGGAGATTCAGATCAAGGGCACTAAAGCACAGGTTGCAGCAGCCAAGAAGATTATCGAAGAGAAGCGGACAGTATTCGATGAAACAGTCACAAAGACCGTTGAAATCGATAGGAAGTGGCACAAGACCCTCATTGGTCCCGGCGGTATGTTCTCTTTGTCTAAATATGTTTTGGTCATTTTCTAATCCAACACAGGCTCAACTCTTCGCGATATCGTCATCAAAGCGGGTGGTCCTGAAGATAGACGGCTTCAGGCTCGAACTATTCAGTTCCCCAAGCAAGATACGGATGGAAATTCTATCAAGATTGAGGGACGACAGGATGTTGTCGACAAGATCATCGATAGCATTAAAGCTCTAGTGTTAGAACGCGAGAGCCAGATCACGGAATCTATGGAAGTGCCCGTTGAAAAGCACCGGTCGCTTATTGGGCGCGGGGGCGAGACAAAACGCCAGCTCGAATCGCAATTCAACGTAGCCATTGACATTCCGCGACAAGGAAGTGGTCTGACTGGCGTGAAGCTCGTCGGGCAGCCTGCTAATGTTGAGAAAGCGAAGGATCATATTTCATCGCTTATCAAGGAACAGCAAGGTGAGACGGTCCAGGTCCCGCGAAAGTATCACCATGCCATCTCGGAGAACGGCCAGTTCTTCCGTAGACTTAGAAACGACCAAAAAGTCACCGTGGATCATGCTGGCCAAGCTGTGCCACCTAAGCCCAAACCCTCTTCGACCCGGGCCAATACGGGTGCCCTCCCCTTGATTACCGATGACGCAGAGGCTGCGAACGATGCGCATTCCTGGACAATAGTCGACACTGCCTCTTCGGAAGATGGCGATATTCCATGGGTGCTAAAGGGTAACCAAGAAAACATTGAGAAGGCGAAGAAGGTTATCGCGGCAGCTCTTGAGCAAGCCCAAAAGAACAACACTACCGGGTACCTTATCCTGCCAGACCCGTCTACGTACCGCCACGTTATTGGCCAAGGCGGTTCGAAGGTTAACTCGATCCGCAAACAAAGCGGATGCAAGATCAACGTTCCCCGCGATCAAGCCAAGGATGAGGCTATAGAAATCCTAGGCTCTAAAGAGGGCTGCGAGAAGGCCAAGGAACTCATCCTCCAGGCCGTGCGCGAAGGACAAGCTGGAAGGCGGGATTAGATGTCCCACATACAGCAAAGTCCTACTTGCATAGAGGCGGTTACTTGGGGCTAACTGTTAATGCGTAACGTTGGGAACGGCTCCGGGGGTCGGTGCTGTCGGTGGAGGCTTGGTGGTGAAGGGGATCGTATGAATTATCTGTATCCTAAGTGACTAAAAAATTCGGACAAGCAGGTATAAATAAAAATTGCTATGATTACTCAACTCACTATCTATGGTAGTACAACATGACATGACATGACATGGGACAACCGAGTCTACTCGGGATTTTGATGTCTCTTAACTAGTACAAGGCGATGATTCGTTTTGGAGGAGTTTACGATTCATTAGGTCAGGCGGATATGTATCTCAGTCGACGGGAAACCCGCGTCAAGATCATTTACATTCAGCTAGCCAAGTATGCAGCCAATTTCCTTCACGGCTGACTCGTTTATGGACCAAGTAAAAGCTCACATCCGCCTTCCTAGGGGCACCAAATCATACGAGGGAAAAATAGAAAAGTCAATGGCATGGGGGGATTAGGAATTTTTTATGCAACAATGGTCCATCCTTGGTCCCGACTTCGTAACGCCTGGGTATTGCCTTGTTCCTCCATGTGATCATGTGCGGTGCGACAAAAGATCAAGTTCCTTCCGTGCCGATCCGTAACCACGAAATTTAAAATTACATTGTTTTGCTTTTTTCTCTTGTTGACCTTTTAGTCGTCCTGCACTAGCTGTAGGAGCGTGGTGATGTAAGTGGCCTGGGTTCGTAATTAGTAAAGAAGTGCAATCAAATGGGGAGGGGATAGAAAAGTAAACCTACCAAAGCCTTGTTCTCCGTCAAGACCTCGTAAAGTCTCGGCATAACAGGGCGGAACAGTCTCTCGTTCCAGCCACCGCCCTCGCCGCCCATCTCATGCTTCTTGAGAAGCTGTTCCTCCGATTCCGTCTTGACTACATTACGCGCAATGTTACACAACACTAATGCGGCGCTTAATGGAATACCGGCTGCTTGCTCGACTTTGGGATTTCTCTCGTCACGTGTGACAATTGTTTGTTCCCAAGTAAGGCTCATGGTCTTTGCTGGGACGACGTAGGACTTGCGCTGTCGCTTAGCCAATGAGTCCGATCCGTCGCCGAGTAAACGTTTCTGCGAGGGGAAGTGGGTCTTTGTGTGGCGGGTGAGCTCGGATAGCTTCATCCGAGAAGGCTTCGCATATTTGGTGCAGCCTTCCCAGTCGCATGATGCGTGGATCTCTCTGTCTTTGATTTTGCCTCCTTCGCCGATGGTGATGCCTAGATGGGCAGTGAGAACGTGCTCCCACATCTTTTCTCCTCCAAGGAAGAACAAGCCACATTTCTTCGAGTACGGGCCTTTGGCTACCATCCACTGGCAAGGGGAATACTCCTCCTTCGTCTCGGGATGTATCGGCAGACGCCTAGCTCTAATGCCATTAATAATAAAGATATCAGTCTGATCGGGACGTTGGCGCCTAATAACCGAAGCTCGAGCAGTCTCATAAACCGCACTAACAGTTCGAATGAATTCTGCCGCGCCAAGGGCGGGTCTCGGTCCGTTGACTAAGGCACCAAAAGCATTTTGGTAAGCATGCCATATGGCAATCTGTGTGATCTGAGAACCGGGAGTTTCCTCAAATACACTCTGGAGCCACTGATGGCATCTCAAAGGCTCGTCAGTATGTGTCAATTTCTCCTGGAGATCCGGAGGTAGAGGCGCAACCTCTTCGGTGGCTGGAGCTATTCGTTCCGGTTCAAGGATTCGATCCTCCTTAATCCGCTTGGAACCATGACCTAACAGCCTAATAAGGTGCGTAGTAACATGCTCCATGTTAACAGCCTTGAGCGCGGATTCGACATTCGCTACTACCGCTAGATATTGGTAGAGGAAGTCGAGACACGCATCCACAAGCTCCTCGTCATTAAGCAGAATCCAGTTCATAATGTTCTGCAAGACAGCAGCGGGGACATTCTGCATTCTGTTCGTCGCATCCAGATTCATTGATATACGACTGATGGCACGGAGGGAGGTGAGGATTGTGCCTCGATCTGACGAGTCTAACTGGGATAGAAGTGTCTGGTATAACGGGTCTCCAGAATCGAGACTGAGCCAAGGTGTAAGTTGCTCGGCAATGTCTAGAGCGAAATGCTTGATCTCAACAAGCATCTCTAGATTCGGAAGGCGGAGAATGATGCATAGCAAGTCTCGCAGGGGATATACTTCCGCCATATAGACAGCATTCTCGACTAACATAACCATATTACGAATAGTCAAGACTGCCTCAGTAATTCGTAGTAAGCGGTCGCTGAATTCTGCAGACTGCATGTGATCAAGAACCGGCTTCGGCGATAGTTTCGCGATCCGCTCGAGAATATCGCCGGTCCCGTTGAGCCCATCGAGAAAAGCGATGTCCGAATTTTCGGGCACCGGGTCGTTGAAGTAAGCGACTTGCCACTCGACATGGTAGAAGAGGTTACCGATTTCAAGGGCCTTCTCAATCAGGCCTTCGGCTAGGCCCAGGAAGGACTCGAACTTGTACTTATCGCCTCGTTCAAACGATATTTTAACTAGGTGATTAAGCGCAAACGACTGCTCCTCGGGTATTCCCGAACGAAGGGCTTGTAGGCAACGCATATAGATGTTGGGTCCTTCAAATCCACCGCCTGGAATGGCCGTACGAATAGGCAGTTGTGTGTCTTGATTGGCAGCCATGCGTAACTGGCGTTGTCGCTTCGCGAATTCGGGGTTATTGGCCGGGGTGCTTACGGGGCGGATAGGAACAGATATGGGAGAGCGCGGGTCAACCATCTCAGATAAGCGAGAACCATTCTCTGGATTCGTAGGCGTAAATGCACCCGAGGCACCACGGACAGCTGCTTGTTGAGCCTGTATAAGATGAAGAGGATTGTTCGGATTGTGGTGTTGAGTGAGGTGGTGGTTAGGATGTTGAGAATGAGGAGTATTCGCGTGATGGTTTGTATTCATAGCCATCGCGGTGGGTGTGGAATGGTGAGAAGAAGTTTGTCTGGGTTGGCGACTTGGGCCAGTTTCGGGTTGGAATGGTACGCGCCGAGGAGGAGCTTCGCGAAGACGTCCGGAAGCTCTGTCACCAGAAGCAGGAGTACCTTCCCCTTGACGTTCTTCCCTTGTAGGAGTTTCTACGCCAGAGCGACCGGAGGACAGGAACTTCTTAAAGTTTTCCACAGTGCGGGTGAGAACAGGACCAAATTTACTAGCGCATGACTGCTGCTCTAGTATTTCTTTAGGTGGTGGCTCTTTCCCGGACTGATCTTTTACCCAGTAGGCAGCAAGGTACCGATAGAAATCTTGCTTCAATTGAAATGAAAGTTGGCCGATTCCTTTACTATCGGTATGATGCATACCCAACTCAGCCGCAAGGCTACTCCAAGTCTTCTGCACCTTATTCATTTCATCGTAACCTCCTTTCTCTAATACAGCCTTATATAGCTTAAGCAAATCGACATTCACATGACCATTCATGGTAGGGAGTCGAGGTTCGGGCTCGAATGAGGTACCGCGTTCCTCATGGAAAGCAGTGAGTTTTCGAATAAATTCTTCATATTCAGGAGTCCGATCGATTTCGTGGATATAAAGATCGTCTCGATTCGCGAGACCACGATTTGGGGCCATGTTCGATTAATGCAGCTTACTGCCGTCTACAGATGATTCGGACTTTATTTCTATCAGACAGTGACAAGATTTTCATGAAAGGTGGAAGGGAGTAAGGGCGTAAGAGTGAAAGAGTGTAAGTAAAGATGGCTAGCAAGTAAGCCAAGGCATTGACTACAAGCTTAACCTGCCTATTCCCTTACTTGCTTATTTGCTTGCTCGATGGACGGTGATGAAGAGGTGGAAAGGGAAAAGATGACGAGAAAAGGCTGCGTCAGAATAGCTTGAGGTCGCTTTGCGTAGGTGCGCGGTCGCGAACCTCAGCTTTACAGCGATTTAAAAGGTTGACGTGGAGGCGACAAACGGTTGGAGGATAAATGGGTGATGCGAACTTAGACAAATTCGCGTCTAGTTCGTCGCAAAGCTGGGAATAGTTGAATCGCGAAAATGGAAATTGATGGAGTTCGAGTCGTGTTGAACCAAGAAAAATGTATCTGGTCCGTGCTTGGGACTAGTCCACTAGACCGTTAATAGCTATCTTATAGCGTATATATAGATAATTATGTATCTATGTGCCTCAAACCTACATTAGCGCGCCAAGAAAGAAACGACATCCCGAATTTGTACTGCATAGTTGCATGTCAACAAAATCATTCATCATTTATAGTATTATACAAACGCCACACAAACAGACTTTTCAGATTCTATTCACCACGAACAACCGACAACCTTTTTCGTCAAATATCTTACGCATGAAATATGACACCAGTAGTCAGTACAAGAATCTTATGTATGGACTGGATACCTATTGTTTCATCTTCTACTACATGTCTTAAGACTACCCCTCAAGACTGCATAACATTTAGTGAACTCAGTCCGATCGTCAACCTCAACGTCTCTGACTCCTCAGTTTGCATACTTACCTAGTAATTTACCTGGGTATAATTCCACATCTAGTAGGGACTCTTCTACATAGTATATGGTTAAATATGCCGAAGTCAGACTTACGCAGACTGTCAACACCAACTCAACCACTGTCACGACAACCGTCTAACATATATGGATCACAGCCCGATGGATATTCTCAACGGCTTGTACCACCCCCGCCAACTCATGGATATCATCCGCAAACGATATGGGTTCCAGACTACCGCCCACCATCAGGAGGTCCCCGTGCCGTGCCTATGCGGATGCAACGTCTTACTATGAATCGGACTGACATACGCCCTATGCCTATTCCCTCAATGCAGCTCGCATCGGATCGGCCTTATTCAGTTCCTAACTACCACAGTAGTCGTAAATCAAGGATAAATGACGATAGATTCGCTCGTCCACCAAGGCCTGCCTCTACATCAGAGGTAGACGACATTGACAAATTGGTTCCTCGTCGTCAACTCTCGTTCTTACACCGTAACACAACTCCAGGGGCCAAAGATGATTCCATAGCTTCGCGCATAAATCACTTAGAAGACCCGGAAGCTCTCTTGAGAGTACCGAAAACTACACGACGAGTTGCTAAGCGTGGTTCTAAGGTATCAACACCTGACGATAGGGCAAGAACAAGCGGCCTCTCCGAATTCAACACAGCTTCTAAGCGAGACCCAAGCCACTTAACAAGTCAGAAACGTGATTATGTTCATACAACCGACGACCCTAATCCTTCGAAGAGGATCAAGATCAACGTGATTGAGAACCAATCTCAGACGACTCCTATCGTCCCGGAAATTGCTAACCAGTCATACCCAAATACTCGTCTACGAAAAAATCAACTAAGTAAGAACAACTATGAAAACAAGATCGCCACTAAAGAACTAGTCAACCAGAACATCGAAGTCGATGATGACGAGACTCAAAGCTCAGAGGGCGACGATAACGCCACTGAAACCGCATTAACATCCAAGAGATTAAGGCAAGCTAGGGCAGGTAAACCAGATCCGTACGACATTATGGATAGGGCTAGTCCATTTGAAATTTCTCAGGATGCCAGATATTCTAGGAAGAAACGAGCGTCCATCGATATCGAGGAAACTAACCCCCGAAATGATCTTAACGCAATTTACCAAGAACCAAATGTCCATAGCCAGCGTGGGAAATACACCAACACCTCTCAGTACAACATGCCATCTGAACATATACCCAGCACATACCAAGTAAAACCCGAGAGCAAGCCCTCAGAGCATCACTACTCCGCGGTGGCCATCGGAAGCACTCCAAGCACTCAGGACGCAAGAGAAGGTAAAGCCATCGAAGAAACATTAGACGCCCGCCTTTCAAGAATCGAAAAAGCGATCCGAGTCCATGAAGAAGAGGGAATCGACGAATTCATCAAAGCAAAGCTAAGCACGGGAAACCCGAACACCCTAGGGACCCTTACGAATGAGATACTGCTAGCACTGGTCGTACCTAACGACGAGCTTCTAGAGCAGGTGATTAAGATCATGTAAGTGAATCGAGGAGCCCTATAGAGATTGAGGGATAAGACAAGTTCGGCATTGTCCTCAAGAATACTCCACTACTTTTGCTTCGTGCTATAGCTAGATAGATACCTACCTTAGGTAGATTTCTAGATGTTTAGACCATAAAATCTCAATGATCTCTGCTGCTACAACTAAAACATACATCTGCATTACCACTAGACCTTTCGCGACAATTCTCTCCAAGTAACATCATAGCACAATAGATTAAATGAAATCTCCAGCTGCAATCAGATTGTGTATATTCACAATCCCTAGAAGTACCTAATAAACCATACCTAAACGCCTAAACAAATCCCACGCAATGCACCTATGCAACATATCTAGGATGTACCTAGAGCCCATACACGAACCGTGATCCCCATCACCATACGACGCGTAGCCGCCATATCCTTCCTACCCCCATTTCCCTACCTAAGGTATCCCCCGCCTATGCCTTAACCCTACCATCAAATAAAATCATCATCTTCCGTCTCGTCCTCATCCGGCGCAATCGTCATTTTACCATTCTCGTCCACGACCGTTAACGCTAGGAGATCCTGGACCAGCTCCTCGCTCCTACTCTTATTCTCCTCAAGCCTACTCCTCAAACTCGCGCTTGCCGCATCCGCACTAACCACTACTTCACCAACCTCACCAGCGACCGGCGCGCTAGAGCTGCGCACCTGGACCCTAACCTCTCCGGATACGCCATCGACGCGGATGCTCTGCGTCGTGCCTGGTGGCGGTCTAATTACCGGCTGCTGGTTAGCGCTGACGAGATTCTGCAGGAAGGCGGACGCGTCCGGACATCCGTCCATAAGCCACTTGAGACAGAGCTGCGTGCGCTCGCGACAGAACCTATTATTGTCGTCGTACAAGCAGCAGTTCAGCAGCGCCACAATTCCATTATGTTGCAAGATCTGCAGCTGCACTGTCGGGTTGCCGGGAGAGGACTGGCCGGGGGGTGGTTGTAGGAGGGCTGCGAGGATGGATAGGACTTGGCCTTTAATACCGGACCAGGGGAACTCGTGGGGTGGATCGGAGATCGGCGGAGGTGGAGGTGGGGGTGGTGGCGGGTTACTAGATGATGATGCTTGTGGCGTCGAGGTTGTGGTGGAGGGTGTTGTGGGAGGCTCGTTACGCCGAGTTCCAGGGAAGGGAGCTTTCTCTACTCCAACATCGAGGCCTTCTAGTAACCTAAGCAGTTCATATACTGCTTCGTAGTCGATGAGGTGTTGTCGGAGGGGGAAGATATCCGCAACGGTGTAAAGAAAATCGAGGTATTGAACCAAGCCATCCTTAGCACGTTCCAGGTCCCAGTTATCGACCGGGAAATCTGCAGGATCTAGCCGGCCTTTGCGGACCTCGCCTTGGATCTGCATCAGGGCGACGCACTCCGGAACAATACGACTTCGGAAGATGCCATATAGATAATTTAACATTTTCCCTAGACGAACATCCTCATTCGCCAGAATACTCTCGATGTTTTCTGTCTTAGGGTCGGGGAAGGGGTTGTAGTCTTTTGGTGGCGCAAGAGCCGTGCGAAATAAAAAGGTAATAAGCCGAAGCAGAACCGTCTGTGCTGGCGATATGATGTCTTTGGGGCTTCGAAGAGCCATCCATGCATAAGGGATTAAAGAATTTTCGTGGATCGCCTGGACAATCTGGCTGCTAATTTGAAATATAAGAGACTGTTCGTCCTTTTCCCACACAGCGATAAAGACGAGCATTTCTCGCAAAAGGTTTCGGCCGCAATCAGTGGCGAGGAAGATACGGCATCGTGTCTGTTGCAGATTCTCGCCGAACGGCGTGAAACCAGAACCCGCCGAATCTAATATGCAAGACTTGACAATCATGTGGAGTGCCTCGATCTGCTTAGGATCAAGGATATTTGGCACCTCTGTAAGAAGTCCGGTCATAGGGCCCTCCCCATATGAATCGTCGTCGTCGGCTTCTTCTTCATACTCGTCATATTCCGGGGCGAAATTCTGGTTAGCCTGAGGCGCTTGGCCTTGCCATTCTGGGCTATTGCCATCATCTGACGGATGTTCGATTACATCGCTCGGTTCCTCTTGGGGCTCGGCCGCAGCATAGCGTTGCATGAGATTTGCCTCGCATTCCTTAATGCGTTGTGGAACAGAGTCGATGCTTGAATACATTGTCAAGCTCCAGTCGTTCGAGTTTGGGATACGCGCGCCGTACCACCATTTGTCGAGTTCATGAGATACACGACCGTACGCTCTATCTTGCTCGGCTTTGTTAGTCTGCTCGGGATCCCACTTTGAGACCATCTCAGCCGCCTTGTTATAATCGTCCGACTGACGAGGTGGGGCGCCGAGGTTACCACGCTGGGGTAGCCACTGATCCTTTTTCTCGGGACACTGCGAATCGAAAAATTCTTTACATATCCTGACCGCAGCGTCACACATCAGTACTGATCGCTTAACCCAGTTAGATATCTCATCTCGAAGATGAATACTCCTAGGCGCTGGATAATCCAGAACAGATTCGTGCCGATCTTCTGGTCCCGGATTGCTATCGGCGTCTGGCGATTCTATCAATACCTTGTACCAAAATGACATCTTGTTGCGGTCATTCTTCGCGATCCAGTTATGAGCCTGCTGTAGAGACGTAACAAGAACCTTCTTACCTAGTAATAGTTAGTTATGCCAAGGATATTGACAAACTGGTGAACTTACAGAGCTCTGTGATTTCGTTAAGCTTCGATCTAGAAGCCTCGTCCTCTGGCATCTCTCCGTCGATTCCTTTGCTAGTAACATTGACGCAAAGACATATCGATTCATATACTTCATGGTCAAAGTGAATAGCGGCCGATAGATCTTGGGGTATTCCAGGATCGGTGGTAACAAGTAAATTCCGGGCAATATGCATAAGCTTGTTCAGCATCTGCAGAGCCTCTTTTAGGGGTACATAGTTCTTAATAATGAGTGCGGTGACCTCGGGAGTGGTGATATCGAGAAATCTGGTCTGGACAAATGGCACTGATCGCACGCCCAGGGACTTCTCGTTTAGATCGCATATTGCAGCGCTTACAGCGCGGCGTAACCATATCCATACTCTCACATTCCTTGACAATATCTCTCTACGGCTCAAGCGTTAGCAGGGTATGTGACTGGGCTTGTTTTCAAAGATCACGTAGCAAGTAACTCACCTCACATCCTTGAAAGTATGCGTCTTTTCTAAAGTTTTGGAGACGATACCGGTTACTTTAGCAAGAGACTGAGACCCCATGGTAGGAGCCTGGTTGTAGTGACCTTCCAGACATATCAAAGACGCCGAGAAGATGCGTTCCTCGATAGAGTCATTTTTCCACACATTAGCCTTCTCAGGATCTGCCTGGTTTGTTGATATAGAGGGAGATGATGCCATGGCGGAGGTATTTCTAAGTCTTGTGAAGAGTGCGATATCAAAGTTGTGCGCTGAACGAACAACCCGGACTCATGTCAAATCGTATTACGCCCCGCCATAAATCGGGTGCGACGAAGTGGTAAGTTCTCGAGGAGCAGCTGTCTGGCCGACGCAGTTTATTTGATACAGAACTGATATGATGGGAAAATTTCGAGAAATTTGTCAATCATTTATACCTGATAATTGTTTTCTTAAACAACCTTGGAAATGATTGAAATTTACGGTTCTCGCGATTAGGTACCTGAAAGTAAAAAGTCGATTCGGATTGATAGTGGCGTTAGTGGCGTAAGTGGGTCTGATCTATCCTTTTGTCATCCGTATTTGATTTCCTAATATACCGTTTGAATGAAACTATGCTTATAAGCGACAAACAATAATCTCTATAACTTGATATCATGCTTAGTATTATTTTCCATCGACGACACGTATACATCTCAAACTCATTTTTGTTACAAATCATAGCATCTAGCGTTGTAAATGTCTTAGTTATGCAGGAGTCAACTTTAAATTTTTCAGCAACAAATCGAGGGGCTTCAGTTGGTGCAAGTTGCAGACCTGCATCAGTGCCTGATTCCTCAACTCGGTCTACGTTATTCTCCACCCATACCTAATTCTCGGCTGTGTTGGGACTTCGTAAAACTTGGGGGCGTAAAATGTTTCGGTAATTCCACCCTCAGATTTGTATAAGAGGTAGGTAGGTACCTAGCTCGTCGCCTAATCCCGCCCCTTTCATTGTAGTGATATCAACGATTATATGTGAGTGGATGAACGATGCTCTCTATAATAGCAATCTGATCACCAACTTATGGATTGCGATCGCTGTCAGATTTGGACTCAACTGCAAGATCCTTCCGTTAAAATAATTCTACATCACAATACAGCAGAGTTAATAGACGGCATTCGGCGTGAATGCTGGTGGTGTATCAGAATATTAAAGCACCTACAATATGAATTCAAATCACTACCAGATTCACTTCAGGGACATCCTTCTGATATCTCATACGCAACTGTATCCGAGTCTTCATTCGAATTTCGAAGTTTTGCACGTTTAGATATATCATCAGACCATTACTGGAAATCATCTGCGCATTTCGAGATAAACGGCAAACACGATGTCTTGTGCCATCTGGATTTCTCCACTAGGAGAAGGAAGCCGAAGGAAGCTTCCAACTATATACCTCATGCAATGGTAGACAATACGAACTCTCAGCAAACATGGGATTACGTTACCGGCCGCTTGAAAAACTGCGAGGTCAATCATGTATCTTGCCAGCAGCTCCTTAGTTATATGCCGTCCAGGCTGATAGAAATACGAGAAGAAAATGGAAAGTTTCACTTTCGTCTAATACTTACCTCTAACGACGGTCCTCGGGGTCGGTATATTACATTAAGCCACAGATGGGGGAAAGACGTGACTTTAAGGCTCACGACGCAAAATTTATATGCATTCATGGTTGAGATCCCTCAGCAGAAGATGCCTCAGAAATATATCGATGCGGCGGTGATTGCGTTGAGGTTAAAGATACCATATTTGTGGATAGACTCCTTAGTGAGTGACCCTCTCGCAACTTGTTATACTTCTCACGGCTATATAGGTATTTAATTAACCTTCTTCAATAGTGCATTATTCAAGATTCAAGTGATGATTGGGACCAAGAAAGTGGTACGATGGATTTAGTCTACCGACACGCATACTGCAACCTCGCTGCCACGTCCGCAATCAACAGCTCCGAAGGTCTCTTTTACAGACGATCATCGATACAACTATGCCCACACAAGGTTCACTTATCTAAACTTGGAGCATCACTGATCTATAACGACAGTGATACCACGCTGTTCGTTAAACTTGATACAGAACCACTCAATCTCAGGGGTTGGGTGTGTCAAGAACGCCTGTTAGCGACCCGGAATATCAGCTTCACCCAACGACTTGTGTACTTCGAATGCGCCGAAGAGCTTAGCTGCGAAGCTATGGACAGCACAGAAGCCCCCTGTGGGTTTCGGTTCGACCTAACTTGCCGAGATTTATGGTCGTTAGCTTCCCTGAGAAATATGTCTTTCGAGGATGCCCAACTGTTCTGGCACGAGATACTTAGCTTCTATTCGACCGCTCATGTTACAGTAGCGAGCGATAGATTAGTCGCGATTTCTGGGATTGCGAAATTCTGCCAGCCAGCCTTTAGGTCGGATTATCTAGCTGGCTTATGGACGATAAACCTAGCTCGAGATTTGTGTTGGTATTCTAAGAGTGGTCTTGGACATGTGCTAGATTATCGTGCCCCTTCATGGTCATGGGCGTCAATCAACGGAAGGGTTGCCTTCCGACACATTGGCGAATACAGGGAACTCGTCGACTTTACCGATACATATCTTGCACCAACCATTAGAACTAACCCGTACGGAGCGATTCATAATTCATGGATTCGACTTATCGGATGGGTCTTTCCTATATTTCATAAGGGCTGTGACGCGTGTGTACACCAGCAACGACGAATATCCGAGACAAGCTCTTTCAGGAGTAGGGTTGAGAACTTCATTGAAGATATGATGGAAGGGTGGGCTTCTCTGGCTGAAATCGATGACAATTCACTTAAAGTAAGTGAATTAAATGCTTTGAGTCCTTTGGAGCCGATGGATTGCTTCCTTCTTCCAATTGTCTGCGAAGATGACGATGGCTGTTACACGCAATTGCGTCTGTACTGTCTAATACTAGCGGCTGTAACGCCCAGCCGGGGAATTTACCAGAGAATCGGCCTACTAGACTTTGCCTTTGACCTAATGAATGACAGGATATGGGCAACATCTGAGGACTCCCCCGACGAAGACCCACAGAGTTCAGAACAAATGGTGGAATACGTGCTACTACTTATGAAACAGAAATTCCAGCACTGTAAAGTCCCTTCACATGAAGGCAACACGCTCGAAAGGCACGAAATCACACTCGTTTAGGATACGAGAGGTGACGTGATTGCCCGAGGTTGTGGTTGACTTGGGTTTTATAGGAAACTGAATAGTATCTCGCCCTACATTTATGCCTAAAAATTTGCGATATCATTGAAATAGGTACATATCACGCAATGATGAAGACGCTCAAACACAGACATTCCGTGTTCATGATTGGACACGGTCACCTTCCATTGAACCATTTATACCATCCCCTATTTGCCTTCAAGAAACGCATCATAGTTCAGCACTGCCTGAAGAAGTGCCTGGGCGCCGATCTCACTGTACTTTGATCAGTCAACTCAGAAACAATAAGGATCAAGGGGCACATACCAATCCTCCTCCGAGCTGAACTCCGCTGGGTTATGGCTGATACCGTTTTTTGATGGGATAAACAACATAGTAGTTGGTATCACGACCGCCGTTTCAGCGCTATCGTGCCCAGCATAGCTTTCTAAACTACAAACTAGAGACTCGTGAACCGTGCTCGTCAACGCTTGCTGTAAACACCGGCTTGCCTCCGGGTCGAATTTGATACTCTTTTTGTGCCTGGTTTTCGTTATAGATGTTTTGATCCCTGGTCGGTCCTGTTCTAGCTTAGATAGATGTGCATCGAGTTCCCTCTCTATCGTATCCAAGGTGTTTTCATTGTGGTGCCGTAGGTCTAGAGTACAAAATGCGCGACCGGGGACCGTATTCGGACTGCTAGTATCAGTCTCAATGACACCTACGGTGCCAAAAGCATCTTCCCGGCGGGCTAGTTCCTCTGTTTTGACCACAAAGGTAGCCAGCGCTGCAAGTGCGTCGGCACGCTGTGCCATAGGCACAGCGCCGGCGTGGCCTCCAACACCCTGACATCGAATTTCGTACGCACGCATGCCTTGCACGCCAGATACTACGGCAAGCTTCTGTTGTGCCTTTTCTAATCGCGGACCTTGCTCTATATGTAGCTCGAAGTGCGCTGAGAGCCGATTCTCACGGTATGAACATGGGGTAGTACCAAGGTAACCGATTCGCTTGAGTTCGTCGCCTAGGGTTATAGATGGATTCGCCAGATCCGTCAGCGCATGAGAGCTCTCAACGTCTTCAGCGCCAGACCATACTCCCGAACCGGTGCACATTCTGGGAAAACGAGATCCCTCCCTGTTTAACCATGTATGAGCATTATGATACACTGCAAATTAAATAAGTGATTAGTATCGTACTCATTTGTCCAATTGATAGCAGCCAACGGCGCATTAGTCAAAACACCAGACTCCTTAACAGCCCGAAGGACTTGCAAGGCGGCGATTACGCCTAGGGCTCCATCAAAACGCCCACCGGCTGGCTGAGAGTCAAGGTGGCTGCCTATACCGATAGGCGCAAGCCCACTGTTACGCCCTGGAAAGATAGCGAATATATTTCCCATCTCGTCCACTTTTACTTCACATCCTATATCCTTGGCCTCAGCCACGAACCAATCTCGCACCTCACGGTCACTATCGGTTAGCGATTCGCGGCAGAGTCCGACATGATCGCCTATTTCGAGGCGGCCCCATTGAGCCGTGTGTTGAAGCTTCTCCCACACCCGAAGTGGAGAAATTGGCATTTTTATGAATTTCAGGTTGGTGGCGGCGTTTTCCTTAGAGGGTGCTGGCGTTAAAAGAAAAAGTTGAGAAACAAATCTTCAAGCCCCTCCCCTCCCCTCATCTCCGGATTCAAGTCGGACATTACACGGGATTGGTTGAATCTGGGCATCTTCTAAATCTACCATGTGATATTTGCCTGGATTAAGATGAACATTTTAGGGAATAAGTAAGCCCCTAATGATTTTCCTTATCGTTTTTACTAGAGATGCCCAGTGGTCGCCGAAAGGTGAAGTGCGACCTAGATCGAATTTGAACCGGACTTTCAATGATCATGCTGATTTTTAATCTCCGGCTACAATGAGTCGATGGCATCCGCTGAAATGTCTCAGATGATGAACAAGACTAGGTACCTATTACTGTATTGTTTTCCCCTCTTAGCTTAATTCTTAGGTATTGATTCAACTCGAAGATACGAGAACCATCACAGCTCCTCCAAATCAAACCCATTCTGATCAACCTGATCCCAAACCCCAACAGCCGACCCTCTCTTAATAAACCGACCGTACCCCTTCTCTCCCACAACACCGCCATTATCCCGATCCCAAACCACTTTGCCTCTAATCACCGTATACCTAGGCCAATTCCCGAGCCTGTGACCTTCGTACGGCGTATAATCCGCGTCATGGTGCAGCATATCATTCTTCAACGTAAAATTCTTATCGAACTTTCCCTCTGGATACCAAATCGTCAAATCCGCATCCGAGATCCCCGGCAATAGCGCCCCCTTCCGCGGATACAACCCATATAACTTCGCCGGGTTCGTCGAAGCCACAGCAACAAACTCCGTGAGCCTCAATTTACCCGCAGACGCAACAAGCGGGAGTCGGGTCTCCACGCCAGGCAATCCATTCGGCACATGTCTAAAGTGTCCCTCTGGATGTTCATGCGTAACACAAGACTTCTTCCCCTTCTCCACATCATCGAAACTAAACGGACAATGATCCGAACTTAGGATAGAAAAGGTACCGTTCCGCAAGCCCCGCCAGATATCCGCCTGATCCTCCTTCCTGCGTGGCGGTGGCGAGCATATATACTTCGCGCCCTCGAACCCGGGTCTATCGAGGTCGTTGCGCGTGAGGAAGAGGTACTGCGGACATGTCTCGGCGAAGATCGGCTGTCCGTGTGTTTGCGCTTCGCGGATGCGTAGAGCGGCTTGGGGGTCGCTGACGTGGACTAATAAGATAGGGGTATTCGCGACGAGCGACGAAAGCGCGATAGCCCGGTTCGTGGCCTCGGCTTCCAGGATTGGTGGCCGCGAGTTGGAGTGGTACTTCGGACTTATCTTCTGGGCGAGCTCAAGCTGGTCTGTTAACCAATCGAGCACGTCCCCATTCTCAGCGTGGATCATGGTGAGTATTTCATGAGTCCGTGCAGTTAGAAGGATCGACAGGATCTCATTATCGCGTAATTGAAGCGCCTTATATGTCATGTATATTTTAACCGAGCTGATACCTTCTTCGCACTTTAATCGGGGAAGCTCCTGGAGTGCTGTCGCGCTTGCGTTGCCCATGAGGAGATGGAAGCTGTAATCGCAGTAACAGTTATCTTGAGCAAGAGCATGCGTCGCTTGAACTGCTGCTAGTGGAGACGTCTCGTGCTTCTGCAACGGCGCGAAAGTGATGATGGTTGTATTTCCACCGGCGACGGCCGAACGGGTACCAGATTCATAATTGTCCGCAGACCTTCCTTTCCCCCCAAACATGGCCGGCTCTTGAAGATGTACATGGCAGTCAATTCCTCCCGGCTTTAAATCGTCAATGGCGATTTTCATTCACCAGGTTTAACATATGAGAAATACGACTTACCATAATATATCCTCCCTCGGCATTGATCATCCGAATAGTAGATGCATTCGCTAACGAGCCCGATGGAGCGAGAAGTGCTATTTTTCCATTCTCGACAGCGATATCTAATGCTGCGATATCAGACGCAGTGACACATATGCCATTAGTTATAACAAGGTCGTAAGTCATGATGCAAATAATTCGCAATTTATCCTGCCTCGCAGACCCCTTGGTCAACTACTAGGTAGGTACCTACTGTAGAAATACACAATTCCATGACGATTTAGAAGATACATGTTATCCATACCACTTAACGAACGCCTCACCCCTCCCTAAGAGGGGGTTACTGATAAGGCTGGTTGGTTAAGATACCCCTGTAAATCTGCCTAAGATAAGTGCCACACGGCGTTTAGCGATCTTGCTGACCACAATAGGTTCAAATCGGTCAAGTAGAGAGATGCATAGATCTATCTGATCCTCTTTCGTGGGTTACTTTAACTTAGTAGTTTCGATCTCAGGGATTAATCGTTAGTCCCCTTCAAACACAAACGACTGTTCTGCGAAGGCAGGTTATTAAAGATGTAGTCCGACATCTCCCAGTTCTCCGATCCAACGGCGTTCTGCGCGTAGAACACATCCCAAGGATCGATCTTCTTTTTTAATTTATACAACCTGTCGTATTTATCGCCCCAAAACGACTGCTGGAAATCAGGCTCGATATAGTCCGATTCCGAAAGGTATGCGCCCGAACCAGGCGACACCGACCGCCACAAACTACCCCAATCCGACGTCAAGACATTGCTCCAGATTGTGATTAACTCCGTATACATATCTTGGCTCCACGCGGCGATGTCGATGGCGTGTAAAACTGTCTTACGCCAAGCCGGGTTGACAGCATTGTCAGGATACCCGGATTTCGGAGCGGCAGCAACGTTATAAGCAGATACTACCCCGCCGGCATCAACTACATGGCGAATAGCATCAAATGTAGACGAGAGTTTTGTAGAGTCCTCCCAATTTTCCCTCGGGAAAAGCCGACTACCATAACGAGCAAGATTTGAACCCCACAATTCTAAGGGGAAAGACTTGTCCCAAGCATCGTAAAAGTTGGTGTATTCTTGGTAGACCGGCTTTAAATCGAGCCCAATGGCACTTATTGCGTCAAAGAAGGGCTTCGAAAGGGCTTCGAGTTCCGATTTCGACATGTTTGGCGCGAACCATGGTGCCATATCCCAAACATAGGTGCCGCTCGTTGCATTGAGATTAAAATGGGCATAATTGCCAGCATCAGTGTACTTAGCGAAGTCTTCGAAGTAGGCGCGTACAGCTTGCCAAAACTGGTCCATAGATATTTTTTCACTGCTGCTTAGACTGAAGCTCATTGTCGTTACTGGAATCTCAGGGAATGCCTTGATGACCACAGATGTCACGACCCCAAAAGTTGAACCGCCTCCACCTCGGAGAGCCCAGAATAGGTCGGGATTGGATATTTCGCTGGCTGTGACGAAACGGCCATCGGCTGTTACAAGTTCCATGGATAAGACCTGATCCGCAGCCATTCCATATAAACTTGATAAAGGGGAGTGACCACCACCAAGGATGTACCCTCCTGTAAGCCCGACAGTCTTGCCCTCCGCACCAACAATTGTAAGGTTGTGCTCCCGCGCAGCTTCATATGCCTCAAAGACTTGCACTCCGGCTCCCATTTTAAATGCTGGCCCTTTATATGATCCCTCTTCATAATCTTCATAATACTTGATTTCCTTCAAGTTATGGGTCCACAGAGAGACGGCACCCGCACCGGTACTCTTTGCACTATAATCGTGGCCAGTATTCTTGATAACGAGTCGCAGATTCAGGCTACGCGCCAGATTGATAGCCAGCTGGATTTGGGACACGGTGGTTACGTTCACTGACATTTTCGGATAAGCACCGATGGTGCAATTAAGCGCGTAGGGGTTCACAGTATGTGGCACACACGACGTCCCTTCGAATAGGATCGCATTGATGGAAGTCGGGTCATTCGTGCTTGGCTGCGTTAGAATAAATTTCTCGGGTACACTTGGAAATAGGGGCTGCTCGGATTCACTTACTGGACGTAGGAGTTATCGGACCAATGAGCGGTGATCTCATCGCACTTAGCCGCATCTTGATTCCCGTAGTCACTGTAGCACGGTGAAGCGAACGGTTTGGTTTGAATGAGACTGCCGCCCAGGAGAAGATCGAAGACTCGATCAGTAATCTGGCCTGGAAAGACAACAAATTCCCCAGGGAAGGTCTTGCAAGGCCCAATTATAGAATGATTAGCGGCCGTCGCAGGGTCTGCGAAGCCAAACAAGACTATGTTCGTTAAGCCAAGATCGGTGAGATTCCTCAGGACAGCATCCGTAAGCTGGTGTGTTTCGCCAAGAAAGAGATCAGCTGTGGCGTTGGAAGAGGAGGCGTTGACTGTGACGAAGGCGGGAGAAATGGTAGATTCATTGGCGCCTTTGAGCAGGGAGTAAATGTCAGATTAGTTTGTCGGGGAAAGGTTTTCACATTTATTCGGCTTTGAGGTTTTGAGAGAATCGCGATCTGACTGACTGATGACTTGTCCATCCACGACAATTGTCTGAGCATATCCGAGCCGCGAAAGTGTAAATACGACACTCGCTTTTAGCAGCGCGTTGAAATGCATCATAAGTTTGGAAAGCTCTCACATTTACTTGAAAAGAGCGCCGCGGTAATTCTTGGGTGACGGAAGTTGTAGTCATAAGAAAGGGATCCCATAGATGGATGCCATGACATAAGAGTTATTGAAGCTGTCAACTCCTATACCAATCACCCCTCCCATGCACTTCTTCCGGCCATACAGTACAACACCATGACGAAACGGCGATATCGTCACTTAACCGTTAATTTCCCTATATGGTTCCGATACGAGTTGGGAGCGGGCACACGTGAGATGCTATTAGTCGGCCTCATTAGCCGACATAGTGATGGTCAATTTGTGCCGGCAATTCGTATGCGACGATGGTATCGTAGTAACCCTGAGGTAGCTTAACCTGGTTTTGTACAAGAACGAAGTAATAGGGCACGTATTGGTCTAGATGCCGAAGCTTTTCAGCTTCATACATCAGAATATATCCATTCTAATTTGATTATGAGAGAGGTATTCGATTGAAATTATCATAGAAATAATTAAGCTTCGCCATCTTGATTTTGATGATAATGTATCAAAAGGCTAGAAGAGGAGAAGGTAAACCCTTGCTTGGAAAGGATATAATGTATGTGCCTTTTCATGTAAATCAAGTTAATGGAATGAAGCTATTACGAAAGTAGAGTTTGGTGTTGAGAAGACAAACGTGAATGGTCCGAATGAAAGTGGACATATCCAGATCGTCTTTCCCTGATTTCTTCAGAGGGAAAGGGCACGTGGTAGCGTTGGTAGGTACCTGGTACGTATCAGAGAAAGCGGGGGAGGGGCATATCGGATCTATCAGTAACTCCTTATCGTAAATTTTCTATCAATTGCGCAACGCGAGACGGCGACAAGACGGACACAATTGCATATCAGCATTGACTTAGAATAACGAGTGATTTATTCTTTTTTAAGAGCTGGTTTGAATTATATAAAATTGATATATCTCATCTTTATTCAAGCAAGCCTGCCAGAATGTCTGATCTTCCTGAAACCTTCGACCGTAAGCGTTTCCCGTCCCGCGTTGCCCCGCCATCACATCATTCGCTCTCTTTCTCGCAATAGCCTCATCCAAATCCATAGCTATTTGGATGTCAGGTAGCTAATATCATGACTCTTGCCCGCGCGCAGGTCCCGTCCACATCGCCGTTATAGGCGGGACTGGCCTGTACAAGATCGACGGGTACACTCCCATTGCCCGCATTAACCCCCTGACACCATGGGGTTATCCATCCGCGCCCATCCTTATCCTCGAGCACGCCGGCGTGCCCGTCGCCTTTCTATCACGCCACGGTGCGTACCACGAGCACGCGCCCCATGAGATCCCCGCGCGCGCCAACATCGCTGCCCTGCGTCATATCGGTGTTCGCTGCGTCGTCGCTTTCTCGGCCGTCGGCTCCCTGCGCGAGGAGATAAAGCCCATGGACTTCGTCGTACCTGATCAGGTTATCGATCGCACCAAGGGCATCCGTCCCTTTACTTTCTTTGAGGGCGGTCTAGTCGGACATGTGCCCTTCGGCGACCCCTATGATGATAAAATTGCGGAGATTGTGCGCCAGTGTGCCAAGTCTATGCAAGGCGATGGTGTTGTGTTGCACGGAAAGGGAACCGCTATTTGCATGGGTAGGTCTCTATTAAATACCACAGTTGCACTGTGTTTCACGTATGCTCACTCCTTTTTGATATTTAGAGGGGCCACAGTTCTCGACCCGCGCGGAGTCGAATTTATACCGCTCTTGGGGTGGCTCGGTGATTAGCATGTCGCTACTGCCGGAAGCTAAGTTAGCAAGGGAGGCTGAGATGGCATTCCAGGTCATCTGTATGGCTACGGACTACGACTGTTGGCACACTACTGACGACGTCGACGTGTCTATGGTCATGCACTACATGGAAAGCAACGGACAGAACGCCAAGAGATTGGTTGGCGCTGTGCTGGACGAGTTATGCAAGCACGAGAACAGTGACTTAGTTACTGCTAAGCACTGGGAGGGTGCCAGCAAAGGCGCCGTGGCGTTCTGCACTAAGCCGGAAGGTAGGAATCCCGAGGCGCTCAAGAAGGTCGAATATCTTTTCCCGGGTTTCTTAAACTGATGTAACTACCTACCTGGTACTTATAATACAAGGGGTGTGTGGTTATGAATGGATGGTAAGGATATCTAGACATAGATTACTCTCATAGATTATAGCGATAGACGGACTTGGATTCTGTAGTATTTTATCGCCTATTGATACGCACTCTATTCCTATCCATCGAAAATAACTAGGTACTTGAACTTACGGAGGCAGAATATGTCAACCTACCTACCTACTCATATAAAAGAGGCCCTAGAAATGGTGAGGAGTTAACTGAGGCATAGGAAGCTTCTTTCCGGGCAGGATCATAAATATCTCTACAGTAGGTACCATTCGCCCCCAAATATCAACCCCGTTACTAGTGCCTATGAGTTATTGAAGTAAGACATTTTCATCCCATTCTCATTTTTACATCGTTCTCGTGTAACTAGTATAGCGCAAATCATCTCGTATAATTTAACCATCGACCCATTTTTATAACATCAATGCCAATAATAATTGCCTCGAGGCATACTGGGCTCGCTTAGTTGTTACACCAACCTCTTTCACTGGACTATAGCTGTGCCGTTCTTTTACTTTGGCCCCCGAGATATCGTGTAAGACAACCATGATAAAAGGTATCTTGAGCTAGATAATTTCGGATTTTATCTCATAATCTACCGACATGGTGCTTTCTCGACAACTAGGTACCTGTCATGTCACGATTTACATTATCCCACGAATGAATAGGTGAGATGGCTCATGTACAGCTTCAGAAATTCGATCCAGCCTCATCGCCTTGTCAAACCTGCAGTACGTCTTCAGCCAAAACTTTTACTTGCATCCAGTGTAATAGTCTAGCGTTTTGTGATGCTTGTTGGCCAAAATGGGTTCTTCATACCCCTGGGGCAATCGGCTGTGAGTCTATCTTTGTCTATATGACATCCAGAAAACTAAATAAAACGGTACTAAATTTGACCTCTGCAGGGGGCGGAAAGCCTCATGAAAAGGCCGACCCGGTAGTAATCAAAAGGCTCCGTGAAATCTTGGAACCCGTACGTACGGAAGCAGAACATGAAGCTGAATTGATTAGAGACCGGGAGACAACATGGTTTGGTTTCAGCCGGGACACTTCCGGCCATCCCATCTTTCAGGATTGGGGGAGGTTCGCTGCAATCATGAATGAGAGCCACTCAAGCAGAATTGCCGACCGATACCCTCAGCTTGTGTCATTCATAGGGGAAACAGGTAATCTCATTTCCTACCTACCTAGATTGGCGTTTTTAAAATGCAATGAGTAGCCTAGGTAATCGACTCATACATAAATGAACTAATTAAGAATAGGAGCGGGAAAGAGTACATTGATCAAACTCCTCATAGATCGTCAGAATTCGTACTCTTCGCAGACAATGAATCACTACAGCCCAGTCTCTTCTTCAAGCAATGATTACATCCCAACCACGGGGGACGTTCATCTTTATGCAGAACCTTCGACTTTACTCACTGATACCCCTTTACTATTTGTAGATTGTGAAGGATTTAATGGCGGCGAAGCAATGCCTAAAGCTCTAAGATGTCATCCACAGAACGAACGTGACGAAGAGCTTCCATCCGAGAGAGACATGAATAATCTATTACGATCAAGGTACAGCTCTCAGAGATACATAACTTGGGCGAAGAGCCCCCAGACACAAAAGAGGGAATATGCAGTCTCTCAGTTATATCCGAGAATTCTGTATACATTTTCAGATGTAGTAGTTTTTGTGCTACGGAATCCAAGGTATGGAAACCCAATGGTAGCTTAGAAGTGTCACTTATTAGTGAAGGTCATTCGAGTCTACAGTCCTAGACAAGCTTGTGCGATGGGGTGCAGCATCGGTTGATAAATCCCTTAACCAACCGGCTCTTCCTCATGCAATCATTGTTCTCAACGCAACAGAGGATGTCGATGAAAAAGAGTGGGATGTGGCGACGGCGACGAAAACTCTCATATCGGCTATCCAAGGTGCAATTGAGCGGGAGCCAGCACTTGACGAGTACGTACAGGTTTGGCGGAAGCGTGGCAAGGAGATAGAAAGCACCGAGGATCTCCTCAAACAGTACTACGCATCCATCACCATAATCCGCATTCCGCGCCAAACTTCATACATGTTGATGGATCAGCAAGCTGAGAAGCTTTTCAATCTGATCAAGAGTCGTTGTTCCGACTCGCATATAAAAAGGAAACAAGCAAGAATGTTAGCTAATTCTGATATGATTCAAGAATACCTCCAAGCTTCATTTGATCATTTTACGAAAGACCTAGAGTTGCCATTTGACTTCGTGCAGGAAGCTTTACGCAAGAACCCCGTTTCACGCAGCTTCGAAGGGAATATTCTGAACTTGGCAGTGTCTATGAGGGACCACTCGAAGGACAAGAGTCTCCAAGATGATGCGAACAAATTATTTCTGAAATTGGCACCTATGGTAGCATCCTGTGTCATGTTCGATGCCGTTCGACAGAACAGACTCGGTTAGTAACCTCAATATGAGTTGAAAACAGGCCTTTCTAGATGCATGGCTGACTTATCTGTGTTAATCAAGGCACTGGTGCTCAGCTACTGAGTAATGCCTATACCGATCTCTGTATATCAGCTCTCCAAGTTTTTGCAGATTTATATTGGCCTTGCAACTTTCGCCATCTCACAAACGAACCAACCCAAGGGCGCTGTTGTAATGTAAAGTCAGGACACAATCCGAAAGGACACCAGAACAAATTCGGTAAAATCATTGGCTATGGTCAATACCAGTCCAATTTCGATCTTCCAGTTTTTATTCCAAAATGGAATGAATTGATCCATTACAGTCTTGTCAAGCTTCAAGCCGCAGCATATGAGCTGGGCCAAAAGCTCCCAGGAAGAACTGATCGTAAGTTCTACCCTACCGTACCGGGAAAGGGGGGGTAGCTGCAACGCGTTGAAATAGGGACTAATCATCATTGAACTGAAAACAGTTCAAGCTGTACCAACAGTTGCAGCGCTTAGAAGTACCTTCCCATACAAATTAGGTGAGAAGGTACAAGGTGGTAATGACAACGTTTATCAAGGCTCAAAACCGTTGAAATAGTTGAAGCTATTCCCACTAAGCGTTGAAGTAGTTGAAATTTTACAACCATTGCAGTCTATTTATCGTCGTTAAAACCATTGCAACAACCCCGCAACCGTTATCACCACTATACAAAAACCTTATAACAGTTATAGCAGTTTTTACGGATTCTAGCTATAACGTTTGTGAATAGCTTCAACGTAGTAAAATAGGCTTTAGAGTCGCTATTGCCACAACAGTTACAGCAATCCGTAGCAACCGTACCTAGTTACCTAGTTACCTACCTGTCTACCTACCTACCCACCTACCCACAGTAAATCTTAGGTGTTTACTTTCTACCTAATTACCTACCTATTATCTAGTAATCTTTTGTTTTTTCCTAAGTAATAAACCTTCCACATACAATAATACACATTTAATATACATCAAAGTAAGTTCAGTTTCATATAAATACCTAAGGAGTTACCTACCTACTTTTCTAATAATATATTTAATAAATCCCTAGGTATCTAGAATCTAATAAAATTAGGTAAGTTCAACTCCCTTGTATTAAATCTAGTTAATTGAATCAACAAAGTCAACAAGGTCAACAACAACAACAACCTAATCGCATCAAGTAAGTACCTATCGCCAGATCAGCGCGTCAAAACAAAGCTAATTGAATCAATTGAACAAGTACTAGGTACTATCGCGTTAAATCAGGTCAGTAATCAGTTTCTCTAACATACCTACCTACCTAAAGAACGATTAGCTAACTTAGGTATTAATCGAAGCCCTTAGGTTCGAACCCTGGACCTAGTACCTTAGGTAGATTTCTTTCTCGATAATTAGATAATTCTTAATAATAAATTACCTATAATGAAACGATTACAGATGCTTCTCAATGCGTGAAATTTTTTGAAGGCTTGAAATCAATTTTACCCTTTCCGTATATATAACTATTATATGCTTTCAACCGTTGAATATGTGGAAAGCGTAAAATTGATTTCAAGCCTTCAAAAAATTTCCAGCGTTGAAGCAGGTGTGCAATCGTTGCATTTACCCCCCTTTTCCCGTTAGGTAAGGATCTATAATATCTCAAAGTTTCAGAACCCAAAGCGTATTATTTACTTTAAGTCATGATGATCGAAATAGCTCATATCGCGTCCGATAGTCCAGATTACCTCAATTTTGCATCGAGAACGTATTAACGTATTTTACGGCGCTCTTGGAAACCCATCCGACTTCGTAAGCCACTCTGCTTGCTTCTTGTGTCTAAGAGGGCTCCCAGAATGCGTTCTTCCATGTGGTCACGTGTTATGTCTAGCATGCGTGAAAACGTATGGGCGTGCTAGTTCAAGGACTACGGTTGAGTTGAATCGCTGCCCTCTTCATGTTCGTGAGATCATGGCAGATCCGCCGTGGGTCGTTAATATTAAACCACCATATGCTGGCGTTCGTGTTTTATGCCTTGATAGGTAGGTAAGAAGACATACGATATTTCCTACAAGGTATGGCTTGTACTCTGACAGCTACCCAGCGGCGGGATAAATGGCATCGTGGAGCTGAAGGTACTTCAGGCCATTGAGAAGATTCTGGGACTGAAATTGCCCATTCAACATTTCTTTGACTTAATTGTCGGCACAGGGTAAGCAAATCGTATTTATTAGCAGTCGATTTGTTAACGCTTGATCCATAGTGCCGGTGGTATTTCATCCCTTGGATTAGGGGTAATGGGTGGGTCAATTAACAATACCATCAAACAATTCAAAGCGCTATATCAGGAAGCTTTTACGCCCCGAGAGATGATTCGTATACCGCTCCTCAAAAACTTGTCTAGCACCTATCACGGCAGTATATACAAGACGAAGCCTCTGGAAACAGCACTCAGGATAGGGTTTTCTGAACAGAACCTTTTTGGAGATGTCCAGTCTCGGAATGAGATGTCTATCAAAGTCGCTGTTACTTCCACAACCGTCTGTGGAAACAAAGCCGTGGTTTTTTCTAATTACAATCGACCAGATATCGCTAGTCAGAGTATGTGTACTTGAACTTTCTGACTGTAAGGCACTGACGTTATCTAGATCTTCCCTACGAGTTTATACGCCCCCGAGAATTGTCAAAGGAGATAAAGATATGGGAAGCGTATGTACCTATTTGAATAAACATCCCCGCCACTAGTCTAACAGATGGCTTAGTGCTCGCGCTACTACTGCCGCCACGCCCTACTTCAAGATATTCCAAAGGGCGGAAACGGGTGGCCAATATGTTGAAAGTAGCTTGCGGAACGCTTGCCCAGTAGAGGTAGCACAGCAGGAAATGAAGCTGATTTGGAGTGATGTTACTAACTTACCCCCGGATATTATGCTTTCCATTGGCACTGGCCGTAGTGTTAAGCATAGAAAAACATCTTTGGGAGGCGGCAAATCCACGTTTCCAAGCCCTGATGCTTCGACCTCACTCAGCATGTCTCATAGAACAACGACGAGAAACACTCTCTCTAAATTATCCGAAGAAGACAAAACTGACGACCTGATCTGTAGCAGTGTCTGGGATAAGTTCATGGCTGGAAATTTTGCATTGACTTCATCTGATACAACAGGAGAACGTCAACGCTATATCCGCATCTCCCCCGAGCTTAACATACCAGCACCGAAGTTTGACGACATCCAAAGAATTGATGAAATTGATCGAGAAGCGGAGGAAGTTCTCCAGCAGAACATGCTAGAAGTGAAAGAAATAGCGCACAGGCTCATAGCAAGCACCTTTTTCTTCGAGAAGGAAGTTGGTTCTGTAAAACAGACGTCCTCTGGTTACGCGTGTAAAGGTAGGTGTTTTCTAAATACCTTTTTAGTATTACCAGACTGACACCCTCCAGGATCAATATACTGCAGATTCCGGAACTCCTCCGAAGAGATGAAAGGCCTTGGAGCTTTCCTCAAATCAAGCCTCAAGGGAAATTTTGAGCCTTATCTCTCGATCGAAGACGATATTCCCGGATCGGCAGCACGACATATCGTACTGACTGGGTCTGCTATTCGCAACATGCACCAGCAGGGCTATTTCGATATGGAACCTATTCAGATCAATGCGCTGAAAGAATATGCGGCGATTAAGATAACACTCTGTCTACAGAGTACACCGTATGTCTCTGGAGAGATGAAGTTACCAATCAGTGGGTTTCCACGCCAGTTAATGAGCGAGGATGCCATTCATACAGGTGCGTACCTATTACAACCATTTCAATGATCTAAATCTTAAGTCCGTACGTACGTATCTTCCTAAGTACCTATATTAATGAAGTCGGGAGGTAGGTTTGTATCCGGAATCTACGTTTCTCACCCGACAGTATTCATCTAAGAAACCAATGTCAAAAGCGTCGGCATCCGACACGATTCCACCAACGAACAAGGTCTTATCGTCATTAGAACCAGTGGCGGAGTTACCAGAGACTCTAGCGCCGATGCCCGAGCTTCCCTCCGAAGAGATATAGAAACAGTCTATGCAATAGTTAGGGTTTGGAGCTGTCTGAGCTGGATGGATCTCTTAGGATTTGAAGAGCGGTTTTTGTCGAGGAATCCTGTACAATAGGGCGACAATCCCCTAAGATATCATGTAATGGAAACAGTTCTCTCGTCTTACTCTTGTTTATCTTGTCTTGGTTAATCCTTCGTCTCTTGCGACCATATCTAGATTCAACGTGTCTATGACGAAGGCGATATGCTGCGACTGTATACCGATTGGCCCATTTTACGCCACGCAGCCCGCGCATGTAATTTCCTTGTTATTATTATGAAGAGGCTTTTTAAATATCGTATTGAAACCCCTTACCCCACTTAGCCGAGGTTGGCGTTCAGGATCGCGATTCCTTTAGAACTGCTCACGCCGATATATCTTTATGACCCTCAACACTCTATGATTAGTATCACATGAAGTCGTTTTAAACACATCTCAGAATGATTTTCTTGAGTTGAGGCTCGTAATTGAAAGTCTGGAATTACTTGCATCTACATAGCTGTATGTCTCTACCACATAACTGGGAAGTAGTTCTGATGTATTTTCAATTATGTGTTGCTAGTGAAAATAGCCAAGGTTAATATTAAGAAATACTTGACGGTTACTTACCCCTGAGCAGCCTATCATTGTCAGTGCTGTGCGCCCGCAGCCCCCACTTTTTAGCCTGCCATCGAGACTGCAAGATTAAATTAAAAGATTTCCAAGATTCCTTTTTCTAATTCCTTCTTCGCCAATTACTCGAACGACGAACACTCGCATATTCCACGAAATCGACAAATCCATGGTTCCTTATTGTATGATAACCGGTCTAAGATCTACGGTGGCAGTCACAGAAGAAGATCTTGATGCCACTGTTCGGATGAGCCTGACTTTATTATCCGAAGTCATCTGACTTGGCAGCTTGGTCGAACGCGCCATCTCTCTTCTCGTCCTACCCTCTTCGCGTTGAGTACCTAGTATCTAGCCTGGTTGACAGGTCTGTGCGCTCTATCGGATACCTAAGACCGACTATGCCGCGAATGAACCACTATAATGATAATATGGATTATAAGATGGATAATATAGTGTGAGTCTGTGTGCTTTGTGTGCTTCTTCTTCTTCTTCTGTCCTCCCAAGGTAGGTCCCTGAAGCTGCGAAGAGATAAAACAATACAGGTTACTTTCATACTATCATTTGTTCCCAGTACCTTCTAGAAAACACCAAACATCTTCGTCAATTTCGTTTTACCTCGTCAACTTTAAATCCCAGATCGTATGCGGCTGAACCGCTCGTGTGACCGTGTCCACAACATTAATGAGATCTATGTCTCGCTTAAGCTAATTGAGCTAATTGCGTTGTTTCCTCAATCAAAACGAGTCGGGGTCTTGATAGAAAAAAAGATAAAAAAAGAGAGTCCCTATAAATATTCCCTGTCTAATGTAACGACTGAGGTTTCATGTGTATTATCCCTTGACAAGGGTTGATGGTCCACAGGAGTCTTGGATTCTTCAGCCTTGTATCTTCACCCAATCACTCATCTCGCCTTTACCACCTTGTGGAGCTAGTCGACGACCTCGAACAGGACCCTGCCGTGTCCATGTTTGAGGATCACAGACCTTTATCTCCACTATTGCGGAAGCCCAGGTTTACTGAGATGGCTAGAGAGACCGAGATCCCTCGAAGCCCTCGCTTGGTGCTGGAGGGCTAGTCACTCCCCTACTTCGTATTATCACCAGCTCGTTTTTGCTATCTCTCTTTCTCCTCTCCCTCTCTTTCGTGTGTTGGCCCTGACTATCGCCGTTGTCGACCACCATGGCGCCGTAATACATTCACTCACTCAACACTACGTCACGCCAACATGACTGATTCGCTTCTTGGTTAATATATTATAATATTTTGAAAAATCTATATACCCATTGAGTGGGCTTGTACATTCTTTTATCTGGCCGATCTATATCTCGCGCCGCCGACGTAATGGCGACTCCAGGAGCAACGCAGGCCCTACTGGGCGCCTTTTTCTTCGGAATCTTGTTCAACGCGGCGTCGGCTGCCCTGGTTTTGTACGTTATAGGTCATGGTTCGACGATCTTTCGGGACGGCCTGAGGCTGGTCCTCATATTATTTCTCCTGTCTTCTGCCGCTTGGGCATTGGTCGAATTCCTCGCCACCATCATCGAACCGACCGCCGGAACCAGTTGTCAGGTTGCGGCGGTCTTCTCGTCTGTTTTCGACCAGCTAGGAAAGATTTTCATCGAACAGTATTTGGTATGGGCGACACGAGTAGAAGGGAAGACGGCGGGCTTAAGTTTGGTGCCACAAATCCTCCTTCTCGGGCGATTTGGTGTCGGTATGGCATTCATAGGACTTACGGGAAACGAGTTTAGCCCTACCTGTGTACCCGTATCCAAGGTACTCCCCGTCGCTATTACTGTCATTATAATGGATGTCGTTATATTCGTTATTCTTGCTATCCAAGCGTTGTCGATGGGTTCGGCAAAGGATAGTGCGAGTAGCCCACGTGCTCCCAAGAGAAGTGTCGGAATGGTTGTCATTGGCCTAGGAATATGGATAGGGGTTAGTTCTGCTGATTTGTCATTTTTACTCTGGTACTAACTATTCGCAGACGAGCGTCGTTCTTCTCTTAGGCATAAAGTCAACTGAGTTGGTATTGAAAACCACACTCCCTGCACTTGGCTTGGCGATCCTAGTCGGTATGTATTCCACCACAACGATAGTCGCCTTAAATTGCTGATTGGATAAAGCATTGGTTACTGTACTCTCGGGAACACTAGTAATCTCTCGAGGCCCGCCTCCACGACGACCGGACTCTCCGATGACTCGGGACCTTGGTAGGGATTTATCATCTTCAGATTCTGCTGAATACCCTCCGTCCCGTTACGAGGATGTGAAGGGTGTAACGACTACAATGACCATGGCTGCATACGCCGGCCCCAACGATGGCTCCATGCCTGCCGTCTCGTTCCCTATCACACCAACACCCGGAGCCGACCGGGGGAGATTTAAGAAAAATATCAAGGCTAAGGGTAACACAGGCAAGCTTGTAATCTCAAAGCCGGTCATTCTGGAGCAAGAAGGCATGAACAACCCCCTACAAAGGATACCAACAGTCGATCTTGCTACAGCTGCAAATTACGAAAGGGAACGACGGATCAAGTTGGCACAACGTGGGTCTACTCTTATCGCACAACGACCAGCTCCGCAACCACCAACTTCCGAAGGACAAAATGGAATACTGTCTAGGGAAATTAGCACGAAGCGGAAGCAAGTTGCACCTGCAACTTTGGCACAACTGGAGAGATCTGTGTCAACTAAGACTACTAAGACAACCGCAGGACTTTCGGTAGAAGCAAATGCATCATCTACTTCGGCAGAACTGTCGCCAGGGACCGAGAAAGTTAGGAGGAGATCGCCTCGTCAACCTCCCCCGCCACCAATTCCGTCGACCTTCCAGCCTATCCGACCTGGCGAGCCAATTCGTATACCAATCCCAAGACCTCGAACACCACCCGAGTCGCCCAAGTCCGAGCCTGTAAAGACCCCTCTGCAACGACGCCCGACAACGGGACTTCCATCGAACCCCCGCGCACAAGCGATGAAAGCAGCGAAGGAGGCCGAAAACCTGAGACAGGAGACTGTGATGTTCGTCAACAATATTGTATATGATGACCCGAATGCTGTGGATAATATCATGCAAGGAGCTTCGAAAACACCGATGGCACCTCTCAACTCCCGTGACTCGGTTGTCAACCGCCCGCGCCCGATTCCCAGGAAAGGGGATCGCCAAGTTTTCCCCGCCGAGCCCTCACCTCCCAGACGGCCAAAGTCGAGTGGTTCTATTGCAAGCAGAAAGTCCATTCTTCAATCTATGCCCGGAAGTCCTACTCAACTACCTCCATTGCCACCGCCCCCTAAGAGTGCTGGTAATGTATCACGGCCTCTCCCTAACGACACGAAGAGTATGACGTTTGACGAGAAGATGAGTTTCCTATACACTACCCCGCTTAGTGCTCCCTCGTCGGCGAACGGTGCAGACATGCGACGGTCTGAAGTCCCCCAGATTCCTCCTTTGCCAGCGGCATATCTGGCAGACACACAGCCGCCCAGGACCGAAAGCATCCGTGAGCCCGACTCTAACAGCGAAAGGAGAGTATCCAAGACAACCGACAGAAGTTCAATCCGAACCACAAGCATTCTCGGAATCGAAGACATCCCACAACGACTGATGCCAAGTGCTGATCGCTCGCGTAATGCAATTGATGAAGTAGGTCAATCTTGGCTTCCAGGAATTTCGGTTGAGAATGAAAGACAAAAACGTCCTTCGGATGAAAGGAGCAACCGGAAGTCGTCCCCGGTTCTTCCGGTAGCAAGTCGATTCAGCATGTCATCTATGAAGACTGAAAGCAGGGTCCGAGACGACGACAGGAGTACTATCTGGGGTTCCGTACACTCGCCAGTTGCTGCCGTTGATATTCAACAGGCACGACGACTTAATGCTCGTTCGACCTACATTCAGAACTCGCAGAGCTCTCGTATTTCTGAAGAACCGGAAGAGCGGAGTTCTTATGCGAACATCCCTAGCGAAGTCATGGAAGTTATGTTAGATACGTCGGATAGTCCGGTCGATCGACAGGAGTCCCCCGAGAAGACCGTGCAGGAAATCCCAACTTTCCATCACCGAATTGGCGAAGAATGCCCGACATTCTCTACCAGAAAGGACAAGATACGGTCGAGAAAGATGCCCCCGCCAACTCCCCTCATTCTAAACAGGAAGGGTAGCAAAAGGGCGATAATTATCCAGCCTGCGGAACCTTCACCACTGGAGTCGCCTGAGGCTGCATACCAGATGATCCAAGCTCAATTACAGAAGTTTGAAGAGCCGAACCGGGACTCAACAGGGAGCCAAGGAGGGCGTCTAGCGCTACTAGAGAACCTGGAACGTGAAATGGGGCAGTTAGAAAACAAATGGCAAAACCGTGTTGACCGTGACTCTATGTCGAGCATTGGCACTACCACATCAAAGGGTTCTCGGCCGCCTTCGATAGCCGAACGTAGGGCGTCTCGAAGGGCCTCCCTGCGCAACACGGCTTCGCGGTCTAAAAGCCAAGAAAGCACCGCTACACCTTCATCCCAAAGCTCCGGAACGAGCTCCGAAAACACACAGGCCAGCGCTTGGCAAGCCCGTCTTGCCGAGGCTCAAATGGAATACATGAAGAGCACTCCCGACCTACTTATGAAGCGCAACAATCTTAACTTCCTTTCCGTTTCTAAGGCGGCACTAGGTAGCCCAAGTCCTCCCGATACCGACGAGTCCGACTACGAAAATGAGGCTCCTGGTAGCGTACAACAATTGCAGCCGACGGTGTTCAAGCCGGTGACTAAGGTGCATGAGCTCTGGAAACTGCAATCACCTGTTCAATATCCGGTCAGCTCAGGTCTTTGGGTGGGCGTAGCTAAGAAGTCCCAAAGGGGCAACGCGCTTAATGAACTCCCAGGCTTGTCTGTACGTCCGGCAATTAGAAAAGCCTCGGGTTCGTTATTAATAGAAAGTTCACAACTATGGGAGAAGCCCGCCAGGAACAGCAGCACTAGCGCTATGGAAGGACTATGGAAGAAGTACGATCCTTCAGGATCGAGCGGAGCCGCTGCTCGCCGCGTCACCATTCGCCCGCCTCGAAGGAATAAGCGCGCCACACTTCTGCCGGACATCCTAGAGAATCCTGAGCCCTTACCGGACAAGCGAGGAACTCTTGGTTTATTCCAATTTCCTTGGGGTGAGAAGAGCGAAAATGCTAGTGTTCAACCTCGACCTACTCGTATGTTCATGGCTATGCCTGGGACTATGACCACAGGAGGACCAAAGATCAACGCCGCCTTAGAAGCTAGATCAAAGCAATTAGAAGCCGAAGAGTTTACGACGTCTTTCTTCGACGATTACGAAGCAGAAGAAGAAGGCGACAACTTCGACTTCTCGGACAGCGATAACGAAGGAGACGACTTTGACGAGAGTACGCTTTGGGAGATTGCAAGCTTGTTAAAATCCGATAGAGTACCTTCGAAAAATAGCTTGCTTCCTTTGCCGCTACAGAGCCCATCGTACGCCAACTCTCCGGTGTCGTCGACTAACGTCGCTGAAAACGCAGCTGAGGAGTATCGTGACGATGGTCTAGTGTTGGAGGAGCCTATTCCGGCAGAGCGTCTACCCCGCACGACTTCGGAATCCACATCCGTTAAAGCTTTACTCTGGACCCAACGAGGAGCTTTACAAGTTAACACTGTCGGTCTACCACAACCGGATTCTACCATCTGGAAGAGTTATATCGCAAAGCCCGCAAAAATGGCCCGATCCAAGTTCCAGTCTGAGGATGCTCCTACTATTGAGAGCACCGAGCTATGGGCACCAAAGTTCAAGAACGGTAACATGAAAAGCACTGGATTGTTATGGAGTGCAAGTAAGCCAGCCCACAAGGTCACAGTTGTCGCACCGAAAATGAAGGCTGTTGCATCTAATAAGTCCTTATGGGTACGACCTATTGCTACTCTAAGCTCGGATATTAGGGGACTGTTCAACCCTAGCCACTCTAGGGCTGACTATCGAAGAACTTCGAAAGTGCCTGCTGCCCTTGTGACGGAGAGGAAGCCACGTGCGGTAGAAGTACACTTGGAGAAGCTAACCTCAAGGACTCTCTGGACCGGAAAAGCTGCGACCAAGTCCTCATTAATGTGGGAGAAACCTAGTGTCATCTATGATACTGAGCGCGATGGTCTATTTGACAGCAATGAGGCCAGACCTGACTTTCGCAGGACTGCGAAGGAACCGGCTGCCATTTCCACAAAAAGAGTTACTCGTACAGTCGAGAAGCCGTTAGCCAGACTAAATACAAACAACTTATGGTCTCGGGAAATCACTACCTCGTCGCAACCCGCTAAGGGCGCTCAATTATTCGTGTCGAAAAAGTCTATGATGGTCGCTCAGTCGAGTGAGACGGGAGCTATAATCAAAGTTCAGTCCATGCCCTTGTGGCGGAAGCCAGAATCAAGCCCAGAGTCTGAATACGAAGGATTATTCGATGCTAGCGCCCTCAGGAACAACTATCGGAAAACTTCAAAAGCTCCAGCCGCCATCTTAATGTCCAAGAAACCTCGCACGATCAAGGAGCCTTTACCGGTGCTTACAACAACTACTCTTTGGTCTGAAAATTCTTCAGAGCCCGCACCCGCACTCGCATCTGCTGCTTCTACCCTCGAGGTAATCGAGGCACGAGAAGTCCCAACATCAACTGCAACGATATTAATGTGGGAAAAGTCAATCTTGCCAACCTCGAGCTCGGATTTTGAAGGGTTATTCAACGCCAACGTTGTCAGAGTTGATTATCGAAGGACATCTAAGCTTCCAGCTGCGATAAACATGACGCGAAAGCCTCGTATGACGGAAGCACCCCTTCCAACTCTCACGAGCACAAAGCTTTGGGAAAAGTCATCCGAATCGAGCCACACTCCTACCGGTGCTTCTTTATGGAGCAACCCTACCCCTACTATACCTGGCCTTTTCAAAGTTGACCCAAGTCGTAAGGATTATCGAACAACGTCGACAGAACCAGCTGCATTAGATATTGTCCGAAAGCCTCGTGCCGTCAACGATGCACCCCTCCCAAGTCTTGAATCGAATCGCCTTTGGACTCCCAACAGGACCACATCAGTGGAAGTAGATTGGATTTCTATTTCTTCCGTTGGACCTCAAAGCCCCTCTGTCGCTTCCGTATCCGAATCAAGCTCAGCGCCTTCATCTCCTATGTCTGATTCATCATCTGCCAAGACGAGCACTACCAAAGCATCATCTGCTAAGAGTTTCTTCAGTGGTCTATTTGGACGAAAGAAGAAGGATTCGGAATCATCAAAGGCCCCTAAGGATTCTCCGAAGGCAGAGTCTGAAGTTCCCGCCGTGCCCGAATTGCCTGAAGAATTCATTGTCAAAAACCTAGACGAAACACTGCACAAAAAGCCAGCGAATGTCCCTCTCCGCAAATCGTACCGTCAGAGCGTCGCTTATCGCGCGGACTGGGATGGTGAGCTGCGAGAAGCCATTGCTGCTAGCTATCCCAACACTATGATTGCTTTGCGGTCGTCTTATCCTCAAGATTGGGAGGAGGCCCTCGACGAAGCTATCAGGGCAAGTCGCGTACAGTTCAAGCTTGATCGTAAGCCCGCATCGCCTAGAGCGTGGTCTGTCGCCCTTCAGAAAGCCATTGTGGCCTCTTACCCCGAGATCAGGTTCTCGCGTGGTCAAGCACTACCGTCACAATGGACAGCTGAGCTTCAGGATGCCATTTCTAAGAGCTACCCATCTCAAGCTGACAACTTCGACGTCACTGTCCGACATCCCGTTTTCATGGGATCCATGGACACGACGGCCGAGACGATCCACCCGGCAATTGGCCCAAAGGTGTTGAGGAGTAGAGGAAACTCTAGGAGCAAGGTAGCGCAACCTACTAGTGCCAATCTCGATGTTGCTGTTCGACATCCCGTGTTCTTTGGTTCTATGGAAACCACCGCCCAGTCCGTCCACCCTGCAGTCCCCGTGAAGATGCAGAAGCAGAATATGACGAGCGATGCTGTTACAGTCCCTCAACTCTGGGTTAAGTCGGTCGAGACCGAAGTAGCAACAGAAAGTCATCTATTCAGCCCTAACGGTGCCGTACCAAAACTTCAAGAGGCTTCTTTCAAGGCTGAAGTTGACATGCCACACCAAACCGTACGGAGACCCAAGCACACCGCTCAGAATTCCGAACCCGAGGTTGGCTTCAGCGAGCAAGGCTTATGGAGCCGCAGCCGTGCTACCGACGAAAATTCTCAATCTCAGGACAGGGATTGGCTAGACGACTCGATGAAGAAGCGCTTCTCGCGCGTTGAACTAAGATACTAGGTAACCTACCTAGACGGAAAATGGGAAAAGAGGAGGGCTACGAATTTCTGAGGGGCCGGTGTTAAGGAGCGTTATATAAGAGCATACCTAACCTAGGATATACCCCTTCCACAATGTACAACATCTAATGGTTTTGTAACCACATCATCTACCGTTCTTTTATTTTTCTTTTGATTTTTTTTGAATTGCTGTTTAGCATTGCAGATATGTTTTGTATTTAACGCAGCGTCATGCTTGACGAAATCAAGATAGCGATGTATAAAAAGTCATTAAGGACCAGGAGAGTCGGCCAAATCTGTATATTTTGAACCACATACGATTCTTTCAAGTGTGATATGAGGTTGAGATGCTTTAAATCCGCCTAATAGTCGAATTGCCCTCTAGGAGCTGCCCAGCACCGACTTCAAAATCAGATTCCTTCAACGTCCCGACAAAACTTCCATCACTACCCACGATATCTGCGCTCGCCGTCTTATTATCCTTAGATTTAAACACCAAAACCTCAACATCCTTCTTGTAGTTATAAACAGCACCCCGGATCCCCTCTTTCCCAAGCACCAACATCGTATGCTCCCGCACATACAACGGCATACTACCAAACCCATGCGTTTCCCTAAACCACCCGGGTCCCTCCCGCGTCTGCTCCGTAAAGAAACACGTCCACTTCCCCTTCGGCAGATAAAACTCCACCTCCCCAGCCTCCTCGAAAACCGGCGCCGCGAGCAAACTCTCCCCAATCATAAACTGCCGATCCAAATACCAACACGTCGGGTCCTCGGGGAACTCAACACACATAGCCCGCACCGAAAGCGGCAACCCGGCCTCCACGGCCTTGACCCCCTGCGCCATCAGATACGGCATCAGCCGCGTCTTCAACGCCGTCCATTTCGCTAGCACGGCGGAACACCCCTCGGGACTTCGGTCGTCGTTGTCGATTAGCCAGGGCACCCGGTAGGATCCGCTGCCGTGCAGACGGCTGTGCGAGCAGAGAAGCCCGAAGGCGACCCACCGCTTGTAGATCCACGGCGCGGGAGACCCTTCGAAGCCCCCGATGTCGTTCGACCAGAAGGTGAAGCCGGAGAGACCGAGGCCTAGGCCGCCACGGATGGATTCGGCCACTGGGTTGTGGGGTTAGTAAGTAGGTTAAAGGGGTACTGAAGCAATACATACTAGCTTCAGGGGTGGACTCGCAGTCTCCGCCCCAGACGAGCGGGAACTGCTGGGTGCCGGCGCACGCGGCGCGAGCGAAGAGGACGGCTTCGGTTTCGCCGTAACGGGCTTGGAGGGCGTTGTAGACGATTTTGTTGTAGAGGTATGCATAGTAATTCTGCTAAGCGTTAAGACAAGTTCAAAAGATGGTTAAGTGATGTTATAGGCACTTACATGCATCTTATGAGGATCAACCTCCTTATCAAACCATTCCACATCCAACGTCGGAATCCTCTCCCCGAAATCGGTCTTGATACAATCAACCCCCTTGTCGAATAACTCGTTCAGACACTCGACATACCATTTCACGGCCTCCGGGTTTGTGAAGTCGACCAGCCCCATCCCGGCTTGCCAGAGGTCCCATTGCCAGATATCCCCGTTCTTCCGCTTCACGAGATACCCCTTCTCGGCGGCGTGCGCGAAGGCCGCGCCGTGCTGGGCTATGTACGGGTTTATCCACACGCAGACTTTGCTTACTAGTCCTGAGGACTTGAGACGCGCGATCTGCGCTTTTGGGTCGGGGAACTTTTCGGGGTCGAAGATGAAGTCTGTCCATCTGAAGCCCTGCGGTGTGTTAGTTACCCAGTGTTCAGTATGATAGGGATAAGAATGTAAGTATAGCATACTTTCATCCAGAAACAATCGTAGTGGAAGACGTCCACTTGAATATCCCGCTCCTTCATCCCCTCAAGGAAAGAGTTCACAGTCGCCTCGTCGTAGTTCGTCGTGAAGCTCGTCGTGAGCCAAAGCCCATAACTCCAACTCGGCACCTTAGCCGGCCGCCCCGTTAGGATGGAGTACCGGTGCAGCACCTCCTTAGGCGAAGGGCCGTATATAATGTACCACTTCAACCTCTGGCCCTCGATGCTCGTCTGCGCGCGGCAGCACCGTTCACTCCCGATCTCTAGCTCGACCTTCCCCGGCGTGTCGATGAATACGCCGTAGCCCCTGTTGCTAAGCCAGAACGAGACGTTCTTGTATGCCTGCTCGCTCGAGGTTCCTCCGTCCGCATTCCACAGCGATATCGCTTGCCCTACTTTATTAAAAGCACCGAAGCGCTCGCCGAGGCCGTGGATGGTCTCCCCGACTCCGAGGTTCGTTTGTGTGAAGACGTAGTGCTTGAAGTTCGTCATGTCCCCCGTCTGCAGCATGTTGCTCCAGGCTGGGTTGTACGCTAGACCTACGCTACGCGCGGCGAGGGAGGTTAGAACTTTGGAGCCTTCCGTGCTGTGAAATTTGATGCCGAAGGTGTTATCGGCTGGGTTGATCGTCGCTGAGAGTGAGCCTGAGCTGAGGGTTGTGCCTTTGTCGCTTTTGGAGATTTTTGGCTCGAATTTCTGTCCTCCTTGTGGGAAGAGTTGGAAATTCGGACCTTTTCTGGCGGCGCCCGCCCAGTGTGTGGTTTCGACGGAGATGATGCCATCGTGAGGTGCTTCGAGATCCTGCGATTTTGTTCAGCTGGGGCTCATAGCTCCGATCAGAAGTGGTCTTTCTTACAATCGTCAGTGTACTGCAATTAAGAGTATCTCCGCGACCCCTGATTTTCTTCGAAGGACATAGCAGGCTTAGGCCCTTGTCTGTCTCTGTAATATCATATACCTCCTCGGCGTACTCCACGCGCACACCTTCTGCTACTGCCCACATGCCATCGCGGAATTTCATGTTTACGATATTTTTCACTTGATCACTCGAAACTATTTTCTAACTGGCTGAGTAGAGTATAATGAGAAGCTAGCATATAATATGTAAGAATATAATGCTATATGAAGCATTCACATCATATGGAATGCGGAGAGCCCAATGAGATCAACATTCGGCGTTGGTGACGCTTGACCCTACCCCGACTTTGAACCGCATATCGGACGCATATCCTACCATGTAGTATCACAAAATGCCAAAACGGTCTCCTTTCTTGGATTCTACTGGTCTTGGCTCAGATGATCGTGGGGAGACGGAAACCGGGCCGGGTTTGCGAGAGATTCACAGCATCTAGTATCCTACACATCTCGTATATGTGTATCATCTATGGATACCTACTCGTAGTAGAAATGTCATCTTAGAACCGCTCCTGTGAGATGAATTTACTACTAGCTCAACAGCAGCAGGTGACAAGATGTCGGTTCAATTACGAACGAAAGAAATAATGGGCTGTCTCCACGAACCCCAGGCGGGGGGCAGTTCGGTGGAATCCCTCCCCACCAATAACAGAGAATATGGTGGCGACATGGGCTTGATTTTATACTTCTTCGTTCCCCGGACTTACCCCAACTCTCCACCCGGACCCCGACCCGTCTCCAATTTTCCATCGTGAGCCGTGATAGAAGTTGAGATCTTGCATACCTACACAAGATTCTTATTAGGCAAGCAGCGAGATTTTCGGAAAGACGGACCAGCAGTCTGGTCAGCGATGAAGAACAGCCAGAGGCTGCATATCTAAGACATTCTTCAACTAGTTGCTTTGCTTGGAAATCAGGCCCTATGTTAAGGCTAACCAGAATTCGGAGATTGCTCTCCCGTTGGCTAAGACCTCAGTTGACCTTCAATGTGGCGATGGTAGCCAAGGATACGTGTGTAGTTGCGATATAAGTCTTAATGTCGAGACAATCAGTGTTTGGGTAGTCTTGCTCAAGCTACCCTCATGCCGTGATATCTTAAGGGTGTTCAATGGGTAGCTAATTCAAAATGAGATCTTTAATTCTATTCCTCGCCTCCTTCGTGACTATTACGCGGGCTTTATCCGATAATGGCAACGCGCCACTATACAAGGATTCGTCGGCTCCGGTCGAGGATAGAGTAGCTGATCTATTATCGCGGATGACAATCGAAGAAAAGACAGCTCAATTAGTTCAAGGAGACTTGAGAAACTGGTTCGATATCAAAAATGGAAATGTCAACCAGACTGGCCTTGAATGGAACATGAAATCTCGGGCTGGCTCGTTCTATGTCGGCCTCGCCATGCCCTGGGAGACGCTTAGCGATGGCGTCAAAATTGGACAGGACTATCTGATGCAGAACACGACGCTCGGGATACCGGCTTGGGTTCAGTCCGAGGGCATACACGGTTTCTTAATTCCGAACGCCACCATCTTTAATTCGCCAATCGCCCATGCCTGTTCTTTTAATCCATCTCTGGTGGAGAAGATGGCACAAGCCATCGCCCAGGAAGCTCGTGCCCTAGGCGTCAACCAGATTTTCGGGCCTCTCGCTGATTTAGCTCGCGAATTGCGGTTCGGCCGTGTGGAGGAAACATTTGGAGAAGATGGCTATCTGTATGGGACTCGATTAATTATGATATTGTATCTACGGCTGACAATGAGACTAGAACAGGAGAACTAGCCCATGCCTACGTGAAAGGCCTCCAGTCAGGCAATGTCTCGGCTATGGTGAAGCATTTTGTAAGCATCCCTCCCCGTCTCAAGTTTTAGAGTAATAGACATTGATGGAGAAAGGCCGCATTTGCGACACCTGAACAAGGTCTGAATACCGGCCCCGTACACGGAGGAGAGCGAGAATTACGAACTACATATCTTCCCCCCTTTAAGCGAGCGATTATCGACGGTGGCGCATTTTCTATAATGTCGGCATATCATAGCTATGATGGAGTTCCCGCCGTTGCCGATAAACACACCATGACCGATATATTAAGGGGAGAATGGGGTTATAAGTATTTCGTAAGTGATTCCTTGAGTTGCTGGTGATGTAAGTTCTAATATGAACAGGTAATGAGCGATGCGGGAGCGACAGATCGACTATGCAAGAACTTCAAGATGTGCAAATCTAACCCTATCGACTCTGAAGTTATAGTAAACTTGGTAAGTTCGCCTATAATACTTCGAAATAGTAAACCCAACACCTGGGGTCTAACAAGCCTCTAGGCGCTTCCCGCCGGAAACGACGTTGAAATGGGCGGTGGATCTTTCAACTTCGAGAAAATCCCTGAAATGGTCGAGTCCGGAAAGCTCTCAATCGACATCGTAGACCAAGCCGTCTCGAGACAATTGCGCGCGAAATTCGAAATCGGTTTATTCGAAAACCCCTTCACCGGCGTCGCGGCAGAAGACCAGGCCAAGTACATCCACACACCAGAGACGATCGAGCTCGCGAGACAACTAGACACAGAATCCATCGTCTTGCTCGAAAACCGCAATAACATCCTGCCCCTTAAAAAGGATGCCAATATTGCTGTAATCGGGCCCATGGCCCATGGCTACATGAACGTTAGTCACATCCCATATTACCCCATACCAACTTAAAGAAGATCAGAAAACAGTAACTAACCAACTCCAGTACGGCGACTACATCCCGCACCCCGCGCAAACCTTCGGCACCACCCCCCTGGACGGGATAACCGCCGCCAGCAGCGGCAAAGTGACCTACGCGCAAGGCTGCACGCGGTGGTCGACCTCGCAATCCGACTTCCCAACCGCGATCACCACCGCGCAAGAAGCCGACATCGCAATCGTGGTCGTCGGAACCTGGACGCGCGACCAAGACGAGCTCTGGGCCGGCCTAAACGCCACCACAGGCGAACACGTCGACATCTCCTCTCTCGCCCTCGTCGGCGCGCAAGCGCCCCTCGTCAAAGCCATAATCGCAACCGGCACACCCACCATCGTCGTATATTCCTCCGGCAAGCCCGTGACGGAGCCCTGGATCTCGAGCTCCGCAGCAGCGGTGATACAGCAGTTCTACGGGTCAGAGCAGGGCGGCAACGCGCTAGCCGACGTGCTTTTCGGGGACGCGAATCCGTCTGGGAAGCTGAGTGTTTCTATTCCGCGAGATGTGGGGACTACGCCTGTTTATTACGATTACCTGAACTCGGGGCGCACGGGTGGGGGTTCGGATGCGGGGGCGGTGGATGAGGATGGGACGATGGTGTTTGGACATGCGTATGTGCTGGATAGCCCGATGCCGTTGTATGAGTTTGGGTTTGGGAAGTCGTATAGCACGTTTCGGTATGCGGGTGTGAGGCTTGATAGGAGGGAGGTTGGGTCGGGGGATGTGGTGAGGGTGGAGGTTGATGTGACGAATGAGTCGGAGAGGGATGGCGCGGAGGTGGTGCAGGTTTATGTTGAGGATGTGGTGGCTAGTGTTGTTGTGCCGAATAAGCAATTACGCGGGTTTTCGAAGGTGTTTGTGAAGGCGGGCGCCACGGAGACGGTGAGTGTCGATATCAATGTCGCTGATTTGGGGCTCTGGGATATAAATATGAAGTACGTCGTCGAACCTGGCGATTTTGTTATTCATGTTGGGAGCTCGAGTAAGGATATTAGAGGAAATGCTACACTTACTGTTGTTTGATAGGCACGTACATACACAAATGACATAGTACCTAAAGGTACGTGAATATATACATGTTTATTGATAATTAAAGCTCTTTAACAGGACGCCTTTAATGGGCCTACTTCTAACAAAGCCACTAGGGGTATACCAGATCCTCAGTCTACCATGTATAGGGATATATGAACCCGATCGCGATAACGTTTTGACGTTGATACGAATAGACCACCTAACTCCATAACCATTCTTTAAATACAAAATTGTCTCATCATGTCTAGGTAACTTATGGGCCGTTCCCTCTATCCCTTCTTACATTTGTCTATGCGTAAGGATTAGCGAGTAAAAACTTTGGTACCGAATTTCCAGACCTCGTCCACGACGAGGTCAATACCGCCACCTGTCTTAGGGCTCTCAGATAAGACGACCATGTCCGCATCTGCGCCGTCGTCGAGACAGCCCTTGATACCCTGCAGCCCTAGCATGGCAGCCGGTGTCGTTGTGACAGCCTTTAGGGCCTGGGGTATGCTTGCGCCAGACCAATTGAGGAAATTAGACACGCATTCGATGAGTGTTATCGAACTATAATGCCAGTTAGTCATATTATTATATCTCAATTTTCAGGGCTAATTCTTACCTTCCAGCGATTCGGTCGGTACCCTCTAAGATCAGCTTGTTACCCTTCTTCAAGATATGACTCGTATTCTCGCCATTGGTCCACTGATAAGCGCCGTCTGGTAGACCCACGAGGTGCATGGAGTCTGTGACAAGGATGAAACCATCCGGATGAGCGTTGAAAGCGATCTTGATTGTTGTGGGATGTAAGTGCTCTCCGTCAGCGATAATACCGAAATAGGGGCGGGGCAAGCTTTCTGCTAGACCCAATACACCGAAAATGCCGGGGTTTCGGTGATGCAGAGGTCGCATAGCGTTAAAGAGATGAGTGATCATTGTCGCACCTGCAGCGACAGCAGCTGATGCCTCTTCGTACGTTGCTTCCGAATGGCCAATTGAGTAGATGATGCCACGGCTCGTAAGTTCGGGGATGAGCTTCGTCATTTGTCCCCGCTCCGGGGCGGCAGTTATCATCTTGATCGGGAGAGGACGAAATGTGGATTCGGGGTTTAGGTTTGATGCGCCGTAGCAATCTTCCAAGTCTTCAAATGTCTCGGCTACCCGCAGCACATCTACGTCATGTACTCCGTTCTTGGTGGGACTCAAGAATGGACCTTCACAGTGTGCGCCAAGCGATTCCGCTCCATCTTCGGCAACCTGCAAGTATCCGGACGGGGCGAGATGTGGTAGTGCCCGTTTGTAGAGTTCGCTCCGTTGGCTTGTAATAGTAGGGACGTAAGACGTAACGCCGGTCTTGACCATTTGCTTATTCAACTCCTTGACTTTCTTCGCGTACACGGCAGGCTCGAGAAGAGTAGAAAAGTTGAAACCAAAGGCACCGTTTAGCTGGGATTCGATAAGACCCGGCGATAAGATACGACCACCAAGGTTGACAACCTCGTCCGGGAGGATGAAATCATCATAGAAAGCAGCTTGGCTTCTAATAATTTTGCCAGTGATGGAGTTGACCCATAGGTCCTCCTCGACTAACTTGTCGTTCTTAAAAATACGACAGTTGGTGAATTTGGTAATGCCGTTACGACCATCCGACGGTGTCGACTTGGGCGACGACGGCAGAGAGTGCGGCATGATGTAAGTACTTTGTAGGTAGTTGTAAATAGATTGTTTGATGATTCTATGTTTTATCAGGCTGTAGGACAATTGTCCCTTTGGCGAGTATTTGAGTTTCCATAAACGAAAACACGATAAACTATGGGAAATGGCTCATAGATGTACTTATTCATGATATCACGATGCGTTGCCGCTGACTCCGAAGGGTGGCCGATATCGATTCCGAAAAATCTCGGCGTGTTAGACCCATGTGTTTCAGTATCTGGAAGGCCAGAACACTTAGTCACTGGCGTCACTGTAAGGGCCGATGACAAGTGAGATTGCTCTCTGCTGTCTGGTCTGGTGGGGCCGGTCAGACGTCAGTCTTGAGATTGTGACAATGGAGCCCGGTTTTCCTGTGGATGGACTGATGCCAGTGTACTATGTAGAAGATGTCCAGGCCAATGGTAACAACATGTGACTAAGAAGACTGGTCAGCATCCTCTAGGGTATTCTAGGTCGGAGGGTTTGTTACTAAGAGTGTGAGAGTGGTGGTAAAGTGGTGGCAACCAACTTGACGAGGCCCTCTTAGATTTTAGATACTCAGGTATCATTTGTGGATGTCGGCGTCTATCTTCGGCCCCTTGCTAGAGCCTCTACAACAGTAGATCGTTTTCGCTGTGTGACAATCCATTGTAACGAAAACGAAAATTGGATCGTGGTACATCAAAGAAAGCTTCTTGTAGTGGTGAAGGTAACGTTGCGAAGTGGTAGAAGGCTTTTGGAGAGAGGCAAAGGAACCCCGATAGCTGCTATCGTCCCGAGAAATGTATGACCGGTGGGGCTAATGTCAACTAAAGTCAAATTGGGATAGCGTACATTCCCCTAAATTCAGGGAATGATCCTCCCCGGATACCGAGGTACAATACCTTCCCTTCTAGAAAGAGCAATTGGTCTTTAGCACTTGCCCAGGCACTTTTGGTGGGCTAGGTGGGTTAGGCGGGACCTGTCAAATATCAAGGGCCTAGAGTTTTATCGATAGCATTTGGGCAATCGCTTATGCGATACAACCTTGGTTTACTACCCCCTCTACAGCCCCCTAACAATTCTAAAATTTGATACTGCCGAAGTTCTCACTCCAGCCCCATAGCTTTATCGGTCTATCATTGTAAACTCTTTTCTTCATCCTCACCAAACACACTTGATACTACATTTGATACTGCATCAACTTCGGTGCTTTATCCTAATCCTATCTTACCCCAACTTCACAGGCTTTACACACTAACTAGCTCCATGACTTCCGGCCCTCCGTAACTCTCACTCTCGCACTCACGTTCACGCTTACGCTCATATTCGTTGTTGACGGAGAAAGTCCGAGAAAGCCCATGCTGATCTTTTACGCGTACACCGTTCGGCTCAAGGCCTGCTAGTATACTCTGAAGTTGTAGCGAGCGATACCACCGCAAAAATGACCAAGTCGGACATCGAACTCGACCCACTATGGCAAAATCTCGATTGGTACGGTGTACCGGTTCTTATCTATTCTCATCACTAAGAACCCTAAGAGCCCTAAGAGCCTCATGATCGCGTTTCTTTGTCCGGGGTGATGCGGCTGCAAGGCTAAAGCAGGTCTCTCACTAACGACTAATAGGGCGATTGGCCAGATGCTGATTATGGGATGGGATGGTACCGAAGTAACGCCTCAAATTCGAAACCTCATTGAGAACCATCATTTAGGTTCAATTATATTGACAGCTAAGAATCTAAAATGTATACCATGTCTATCATATCTCCGAGATATTTGTCAATGCTCATAGAGGTACACGTCAGAGGGATACTAACTACGCGACATTACTATAGCCGCCGAACAAACTGCTTTGTTGGTTCAAGAGCTTCAAACAATAGCTCACCAAGCAGGACATCCCCAGCCGTTATTGATAGCTGTTGACCAAGAAAATGGAGGTGTCAACAGTCTGTTTGACGAGGATTACATATGTCAATTCCCTAGCGCCATGGGCGTTGCTGCTACAGGGAGCACAGAGCTAGCATACAGCATAGCAAAAGCTACAGCCACCGAAGTCTCAGCCGTCGGAGTTAACCTCATTCTTGGTCCCGTCTTAGATGTACTGACCAATGCTCGGCATCAACCTCTCGGAGTTCGAGCTACTGGTGACGATCCGCAAGAAGCTTCACAATTCTGCATCGCTGCCATCAATGGATACAAAGATGCTGGTGTGGCTACCTGCGGGAAGCACTTCCCATCTTACGGGAATATCGATTTCCTCGGGTCTAGTTTGGACATGCCTATCATTACTCAGACTTTAGAAGAACTCAACCTCAGCGCTCTTATACCATTTCGAAATGCAATCAGTGCAGGACGCCTAGATGCCATGTTCGTCGGCGGGGTTGGGATCCAAAGTGCTGGAATGAACGTCATGCACGCCTGTCTTTCCGACCAAGTCGTAGATGACCTCCTTAGAAATGAGCTTGGGTTCAAGGGTGTCGCCATCTCGGAATGCCTCGAAATGCAGTCGCTTATACAAGAGTATGGTGTCAAGGGAGGGACCGTGATGGCTGTGGAAGCAGGCAACGACTTGGTGCTTTTATGCAGGGCGCATGATGTACAACTGGAAGCTATCTCTGGGCTGAAACTAGGTTATGAAAACGGCATCATCTCGAAAGACCGGATCCATACCTCTTTGAAGCGAGTGTTGAGGATGAAAAGCGTGTGTACGTCTTGGCAGAAAGCTCTGAACCCTCCTGGGCTTCCTTTGCTGTCCAAGATACACCCCTCACACCTTGCACTCTCAAGGAAGGCTTATGATCACTCAATTACAGTTGTACGGGATAAGGACAACTTACTTCCTCTATCGCAGAGTCTACTCCAAGAAGAGGAGCTTTTACTGTTAACACCCCTAGTCAAGCCATTACCTGCCTCGGCAGCTACTAAAAGCTTGTTGGAGAAGGGAACTAAAGGGAATCCCTCCTTACACGAAAGATGGATTCATCAGGAACGTGGTGCGATCATGAGCGGAGAGGGCGTTTTTCGAGAACTAGGTCGATCAATAGCTCGGATGCGCAACGGTAAACTTCTTCACACATCGTATACTGCGAATGGACTCCGGCCAGGTTAGGGAAATGTCTGTCTCATCCTATCTATCAAGCTAACAGAGTACCAGTGCACGAAAATCTGATTAACAGAGCATCAGCGATCATCATAGTAACTGCTGACGCTAACCGAAACATGTACCAAACTGGATTCACAAAGCACGTAGCCATGATGTGTCACATGCTTCGTGGTACGGGCCAGAAGAAGTCGCTCATTGTAGTTGCAGTTAGTTCGCCGTACGATTTTGCGATGGATAAATCGATCGGAACATACGTCTGCACCTTTGATTTCACCGAGACAGCCATGGCATCCCTTGTCCGTGCGCTATACGGGGAGTTTACGCCTCAAGGGTCGATGCCGGGGACGATGAGGAAGAGCAAGAAGGTTTCTAAGACAAGACAGCAGTGGCTCGTCGAAAACTACGACCGCGATCGAGACGTCCCCGCCCTCGAAGAGTTACTAAGAACCTTAGCCCGTTCCAGCACACCGAGTCTCCCGTATCTCACATCGTCGGCCCACTCATTTGAGTTATTCAACTCGCATATTGAAGAGGCGCATTTTGTCGTTCGGAATAGTAGCACAAAAACGTTGTACGGGTTTGTGGCTACATATTACACAAAAGGTGTTGGGGCTATCGGCGCACTCTTTGTCGACCCGGCAAAACGAAACGTATCGATTGGAAGATCACTACATCGTCGTGCGCTACGAGCATTACTTCAGAAGCAAGGGATCAAAACGATCCAACTAGGGCTTACATTTCCAGGAGTATTTCCAGGTGTACCTGTTGATGAAAGTGGGAGCAACAAGAGCTGGTTCGACAACGTGGGATGGGACACGCAGTTTCCTAAGCGACTAACGAACATGATTATCGATGATCTCGGCGCTTGGACGCCACCTGAAGGTCTTTTACAGAGTATACAACGAGCGAGCATTAGCTTCGACCTAATCCACGGACTCGACAACGCTGAATCAGTACTGAATCATGTAGCAACGCACGCGGGACCCGAAGTCGTAGAGCTCTACAGATTTGCGCTTCAAGAAACGAACACGAGCGGAGTAGTGAGAGCCAAGAACGCAGTTGATAATCTGTTGGGAACAGTTATTATTTGCACAGCAGCGAGCCGGCTGTCGACATATATCCCCGCGCTTCATTCTATTAGTGGGGGAGATATTGGTGGCATTATTGCCCCGATCATTCCCTCGACGGCACATTCTAGATTGATATTGCAGGGACTGGCATTTATGGGCGTGAGACAAAACAAGGCGCACAAATCAGCGAAGAGTGTGCTCAGTTGGGTAGGTTGACCCGAGCTATACCGGGTATGATCATTATAACTAACATGCTTAGGTTCTCGACGAGGCGCATGAACCTCTAGTAGCTATGGGTTTCGAAGTTCAGCAAACGTTTGACGAAATTACAAATTCGCCGGAGAACGTAAGTGTTATGCCTGTCTAAATCTCGATATAAATTTGCTGATCATTGAGATCTGAGATAGTGGTCTGACCTTAGTTGAACAATTACCTTTTTGGGGGTGACCAGGGCACAAAAAGTTATCGAACGAATATTAAATGAATGAATGAATGAGGTCCTTCACCGAACTGTACGTTTTTGGGTACCCCTTTTCCCCTGAAGAAAATGGAATAGTGGATTGGAGGTGGGGGTCTGGAAGTGCAATAATGTTTCTCTGCTCCAACAAGAGTTTCGACACACGTTTCTGGCCTATGTATTTTATTTTTTTTATATATTCGGGGTGAGCGAGCCGGAGTTAGTGGCAATGGGATCGTGATTTTGACCAATCAAGAATTGAATCTTGTTCAGATTTTGAATCCTAAAACGCACAATTACCGATTGAGTTTTGAGCCCCCGTCGTCGTCGTAGACCGTAAGCTGTAGGCTGTCCCTTGTTTAAAAATAGAAAATGAACCGCGGCGCCGCGGCATACTACAGTAGTGGCACCCCTAGGGGTTGTGATCTTCAACAAACGGAATCTGTTTACTACAGTATGTACCTACATAGCACTAGTGGTGATGGATGTGGAGAGACAAGTCAACTGATAAGAAGGCCATTGTTCGCACTACAGCGCGATCGAGTATTTGATAGACAAGCACCTAGTAATAGATAGGTACCCCTAAGGTATGCACCTAGGTAAGGATAGAAGATGCAAGGTGCGTTGAAAGTTCTATGTAAGGACGGACGTACATGCAAGAGAAGCACCGAGAGTCTGGATTTGAAAGGCAGGCAATTAATGACAGATGACAGATAAAGTCGTTCGGCAATGTGGTGATATAACCCCATAGACCCAAGGGGGGTTAAGCAAGGCCTGTCTCTGGCCTGTCTCGCCCGCCTTTGGATGACAATGGATGTCCATCACCCCACCCGCCGAGTTTCTTTTTAACTCGTTCCAGAAGGTAGAAAGTTGGTTTTCTGCAGAATCGATTTCCCAAAGCCCCCCCTCCCCCTCCATACCTCCATGATTTAGGTAATGTACCACACGGACTAAAGAAAAGAGACGAGACCGATAAACCGATAGGGGCAGCCCTGGAGCATTATCCACTTACCATTAAGGTAGCTTTCATCCCATCTAGTTGAACGCCCAGAGATCCCGAGGCCGAAAAGACGAACCCCCCTATCAACCCAAATTTGAGTAACCTCCGGCTTTTACATACATCATACATCATCATAGTCTATGGAATCATGGACGGACAGATGTACGTCTACATTGTACATGCTTCTACTGTACATACCTACATGCCTACCCCAGTTCCCGCCCAGGCACCAAGCCCGCTATAGGTATTGCGCTTGTACTTATTGGTTGAAATTCGATGTTAGCCATGTTGATGTATGTGAAATATGTAGGTGTGTATGACCTATGACGGCTATCAAATGAGATTAAATGGATTGAATACTAGGTAGTTCTAGGGGGGTCCCGGTTTAAGTTCTTTTAGTCTTTTTGAGTTTACTATGTACCTAGGAACCCCAGTCCTAAAAGCCTTTTTCTCTCTCTTTTTTCTTTGCCTACTTTCGATTTTTAGTTTCTTAGCTTCTTAGCTTCAAGGTTCTTAACTTCTTGATATTAACTTCCAGGGCTATCACCGATAATAATCCTCCAAGGCTAGACCCAAAGAATCCCAGCCCCTAGTCGAACGGCGGATCTTTGCTAATTCCCATTTCTCCACCCCCTTGGTCCTTGTTCCTTGGCTTGGCTTGGTCGAATTGGTTCTCGCGCCTCCACTTTCCGCTGCGCTGCTCCAGTGCTCCTCTCTCGCCCTACTGTTAGCTTCGCTTCGCTTACCTGGTACCTAAGTTCCAGTGTTCCAGTGGCAGCCAGTAGCCAGTAGCAGTCAGTGGTAAGCCAGTGGTAAGATTCGGACAAGCAAGTGATTAGTTGGTTGTTTTTTGACATCCCGAATCCGTTTCAACTCTCCATACAGTTTATTCAACATTATCTATCAACAAGCTTTCTAACATCATTAACCAATTCCCACCGCAAATCCGCTCGAGACCGCTGCCAACAACCCTTCAACTCCACTTGGTCCCATAACGGTGTGGAAGCTAAAGTTTTTTTCTTTCTTTTTTTCAATCTATCTGCATTGGGGAGTTGGTTTCGGCTCGCTTCGTTATCAGTCGGAAGTCGAAAGTCAAAAGTCTACGTCAGCTTTCCAGCCCTCCCAACCGATACCTGTCAGCAGTAAGCAATCTAGGAAAAGCAGAAGCAAGATTAAACCTTTTTTGCTGGAAGGGTATTAGCCCTTTCCATACGATGCGATGGCAACTTTCAACTCCATGCCGGCGCTGCAGTCAGGCGCCAGCCCGGGAGACGCCATGGGATTAAACGCCGCCATGTCCGGCTCCGGCCTAGGCATCGAACCCTTCGATCCTGATCTTAACTTTGACGAATCTATGTTGTAAGTCTAATCTTGATGAGCGCATTGAATTTTCCGGTTTATGCGGATATAGGCGTGGATGATCTTGCGTATATGGTATCCGCGGCATCGAAGAGAAAAAAGAGTCGCACGTGTAGGCGGTAAATACAATAACACAGTAATGCTAAGACCCCCCGATAGAGAAAACGTCAACGGCAACCTACCTCCACTACCCTTTACTCCCTCTTACGACTTCGAAACCTTCTCTACTACCTTCGAAGACCCCTTCAACTATTCTAAACCCTACGAGTCCGCTGCGCCGCACCCTGAAGACTTCCACGATGAAGGCTCATCACCACAACAGCCGGACGATAAGCTTCTTAGCTTCTCGGCAACAGCCGCGAAAGCCACCCCACTCGACGATGCTTTAGGTGCATATTCCGAAGTTAATATGTCTGCCGAGTTATATGGCATGTTCTTCGTAGCCGAGGATGTCTTCGGCGGCGAATCAACGGGGCGACCGCTAGAATTAACATGCTATCGGCGGAACTTATGGCAGTGCTCCGGACAAATAACAATGCCGCGACACTGCACTCAGGTGATGAACGAGCAGGGTCGCGCGATCCCTATTATAGAATTCTTTGCCTCGATATCGGCCAAGGAGAGCATCGAGGGCAAGTCTACTGAGATCATCTCTATACCCTGGAAAAGCAGTAACCCGGCTTTAGGGGAAGGTCAGGAGACAAAGGTCGCCAGCGCCCCACCTAAGATCGCGCTTGACCTAAGCGGCGGCCAGGAAGTTGACGGCCATAGAGTCAGCATACCAGTCTCATGGAAGCGACTGCAGTTTAAGAGCGCGACGGCGAATAACGGCCGCCGGAAAGGACTACAACAGCACTATGTTGTGCAGATCAGCCTACTCGGCAAGATGAAGACAGGAGGCGAGTTTATGAAGATCGCCGAAATCCAGAGCGGTCCGGTGATCGTCCGCGGACGAAGCCCGCGAAATTTTGATAGCAGAAAGGACGTTCCCTTAACAGGCGAGAAGAAGACGCCTGCCAACGTAGAGCGAGCGCGGACTCACAGCGACGCAAGTTCGACAGCAAACCTCAAGACGGAGCGGTCAGACTCCGCGCATAACTTACACCACTTCTCATCACCATCCCTAGGCACCACCCCATCCGGCTCGTCCTGGGCAACGCCCTCAACACCCGCATACGGTGGACAACAAAACGCACAAGCTCATCCGGCGAAGAAAATGGCTCTCTCACCCAATATAAACCGACCTCCCGTCCCGGCATGGGGCAAGGAATCATCAAACCATAAAACGCAGCAGGCGTTAAGTAGCCATACGAAGAATAACAATAGCAACAACAACGGCAATGGCTCGGCACCGTCCGTACCGATAAACTTATCTTTATCGGAGGACGAGCGGAGCCCGAATAATCGGTCTAACACCGACTCGTTAACGAGCCCGAGGCTACACCGAACATCCACGAGTCACGGGCCGGGTGGCAGCCCGATAGAGGAGGAAGAGGAATTATATGAGTACTTCCCGCTTAGTGTAGATGATTGGTAAGTGATATCACTAACTTTAACTTCAATTCGACCCCACCCCCTAATTATCCCCTTGATATTTAACCACACCCACTTACACTTAAAAACAGGACACCGCTCGTAGACACCGTATACCGCCCACATATCGTGCACCACATCGCCGTACCACAAGAGATCAAAGCGCAACAAATCAGGAATAAGTCCAAGCGATACTTCTCTGCCGAATGAGTACTGGGTACCTAGCTTGCCAATCTACCCAACTTTATAAGCCGATATACATCAGGTACCTCGAATACCTACCATGTACTCCTAAGCGCCGAGCGAATGTGTGGATCAGATCAACCCCTTTCATAAATATATGGACCAGAGCCAAAAATCCGGTGTACCAGTTTAGACCGGATCGGAGTGGAATAAGAGGAGGCGGGCATCTTATATCTGTTTGTCTAAATCTGTCTAGTGAATTGGGATAGACTGAGCGAGCGAGCGAGCGCGTGCGCGAATTGACGAAGAGCAAAAAGGAGAGAAAGAACAAGGCCTGAGGACGTGGATGGATCGAACGACGGCATGACACAACACAACCCAATAACATTACATCACACCAACATATCCATCACACTTCCCCCCCTTAACTCACCCACACACAAACACAAACAAGCAGGCGCAACTTTTGAATTTTTATTTTGAGGAAATATCTCAGTATGTATTATGACCTATATTCTTTTCCATCATCACCCCCACCACCACCACAACTATTTCTGCAATTTTCTGCGATAACTGGAAACCCGACTGAACTGAACTGGATCGGCTTGGAACTGGACTGGCTTCGAAATATATACCTTAGGTTAGGTAGTAGTAGTAGTTCTATATATGTTGTATGTAGTTAGTACTTATGTACTTTGTATGTAGTATCTATAGCGCTTTGGGCAAATCATTCGCCGGAGTTGTCGTTCGTCATTATCGTCGTTGCTTTTTGCTTGTCTGTGTTTTGTCTTTTTTAATCGGGTTTGTTGCGTTGCTGTACTATATTTTACCTATACCTTACCTACCACTAGCTTACCTACCTAGTACCTATGGAGGGCAAGTTTGGTGTGAGAACTTACCTATTTAGTATACGGCATATCGAGCGAGCGAATGAGCATTTGCCTCTTGGTCGCTTTCAGCAATCTAGCCAACGTTGGTACTTTTACTACATCTATTCAAGTCCACACTTACTTTTCCCTTATTCACAGATGTTGAAATCAACTTTTCTTAAACAATGCATGTCTTCATTATATGCTATGTGCCTATATATATACCCGTACCTAAACGCCATCTAGATGTTCCCGCTATCAAAGCTCCTCGCTTGCTCGCTTGTTCGCTCGTTCGCGCCACCCTTACCCGACAACAGCAAGCCGCGACAGGAGAAAGCAATCTATGCCTTCCCTCTCACGCACCTTGCGTCATTCGTCGAGTATAAAGTGCGCAATAACACTAGGTATATAGGTAGGTAGGTATGTTTTTCGAAAATATCCGAAAATGGGAAAAGGAAATAGGCCGTTAAAAATAGGATAGGTAAGATGGCGTGAATAGGTATAAGTAGGTAGGTAGGTAGGTATATGTACAACCGTAAATAATCTATGTTTTTCCGTCCCGTGAGGTAACGTGTTCTACGCCGTAGTTGCGCACGCGATCGCGACCGCGGCACCGAGGATCGAGCTCTCGATGGCCGGGACCAGGTCCACGGATCCGGGGTATTGACTGTGGGCGACGAGATCGTCAATGTAGCGTTGGCACGTGGGCAGGTATTCCGGGTAGTGCTCGATGACGGAGCCGTTGAAGGCGACCTTGGTGCTGGCCTCGATCTCCTTGATTTGCTCGTCGATTGAGGGGGAAGGTAGGACTACGCCGCTATCGTTCGAGGGGGTCGGCTTTGGGGTCACGGGAGCGGTCTCCGCTTCGGTCTCATGTCGTAGTTCCCAAAGTGAGAAGACCGAGGCAGCGAGGAGGGCAGCGGATCGGCGTGATATAAAGGTTGCGAGAGCACGGATGGTGCTGATGTCGGAGAAGGTAGGTGACGTGGTAGTAGGATGGTGTGTTGCGAACTCGGATATGGCTTTTTCGAGAGTGGGCGATGTATCGCTGAAGTAACGTGTTAGTGTCTGAGATTATTAATCAGTATTCGTTATGTGGGACTTACGCCTCAATTCTCGACAAGATTTCGGTGTCGAGCGAGTACGGCTTTTCCAGGGACGGTGGTAATTGACCGCCCAGTAGCCCCGCCGTCTCAACGGCCTCGACTATGGCAAGTCGGCAGATTTCTCCGAGATAGAATCCACTCAACAAATGCTCGAGGGGTTGGAAGTCGGGCCGAGGGTGTGAGGCGTTCAGGAGTTCGTCCCACCGTGTCAGAGGCAGGATATCCTTCCCAAACATGCCTAGCTCCGTGTTCACAATGACGTGGCTTGCGGATTCAAACCAACTTTCCGGTCGTTTGCCATATTTAGCACGACTAAATGCTGACACCGGCAAGTGGACCGCGATATTGGTGCCCGTTCCTAAGATCAGGCCAAAGCGCGTCGAGCCATGTACATAGGCCTGCGATAGTAACGTTGCCGAGCTATCATTGACGATGGCCTCGAGTTGGACGTTTAGGCCTTGTTTCTTGCACGCAAATTTGATGAGTTCGCCCAAATCCTGGCCCAGTAAACCGTTGGTAGCCAGGAACCCTTTCCCCATACCAAGTAGAAGTCCACCGCCTAGCGATACTTGTCTTGTTACGAGTTATGTTAGTGTTGATATAGGCCATAGTCGAAAGGGGAGGTATACTTACTCCACTGGGAAACTCCAAGCAAGACCCATAGGTATTATGTCTTGCTCTTGTGAAAGGTCATTGTGTACGACTTCGTGAATTCGTGCTGCCATCCAATCGAAAAAGCTTAGGCCTTCAAGCTTCTTAACTTCCGGTGTGATCTTAAAGCTGACCATTCGAATGATTTCGCTCTCCCTTCCTGTCGCCTCCCGGCCTCTTAATTCCACCAACGCAACTCTCAGCGTCGATCCACCGACATCGAGGGCAAGATATTGGCCTCGTTCTTTTCCGGTGGGGAGTAGGTGATTAAAAGACGGGAGCATGCATTCTGGATGGCCGTGTAACCGTTCTCGAAATTGGCGCTTAAGATTTGACGAATATCTTCTCAGCCCGTCTTCGTCGATAGATCCTAAAAAGAGCTTCTCTGCTTCCTTCAAGAAATCTTCGATAGCCCTCGACGGGTATGTCCTCTTTCCGTCGACATGATGTTCCTTAAAAGCCTTCGGGCTAATCCAAAATGCAAGTATGGCCTGCAAGAAGGACCGTCCCCGAAGGAAGGACTTAAGAGCCGCTAACAGCGATTTCTTTAACGTAGTCATTGCAGAAGTGAGTGGCTGCATGACAGGGTACTGGCTCGAGGGTCTAGTTGGGTATAAATATAAGTCATGAAGGTGACATGGGCAGAGCCGAAAAAAATGAGAGAGGCAGCTGATATTCGAAGACGAGATTGGAATGACTGGTCTTCAAGCAACAACATTCGTCATGTTCCAGCGGAAGCAGGCAATCGGAAACAGCAGTAGTGAGTGAAATGTTTCCTTAGGGCCGCGTCAGTACTCGTATAGGCGGGAAAAGGCTAGAACGGCAGAAATGAAACCTGCCGGTCAAATTCGAAGTTAACGAGACGACCCCGTTGGTTGGATCTAGTAATGTACGATCCTAGGAGGGAAGTAAAGAATAAAGAGCCAAGACCAAGGTTCAGAGCACGGGGGGTGTGTTCAGGTCAGACCCAATGGGTTACAGCATGAACGAGTGGTGCAATAAGAACGAAGGACGCTTAAGGCATAACAAGTCTCTGATACGAGGAAGAGAGAGAATGGTTGCGCTGGGTTGCTTGTAGTGGAAAGTGTATGTATGTCGAGATAGACACCAAAAGTGAGGTGAGAGGTCTAGTTTTCTCACTCAACCTTGACTCAACACTGACCATCGACCATCGATCCCCCCTAAGCTAGGTAAAACGTGGCTCGCGCCTACAGCTATGCTTGATCCCAACGGTCTAACTAGCGTCTGTATTACCACCTAACAGAAAGAATAACACATACAACAATAACAAAAGCAGTAACAACAGGACTAGAATAGTAGTTAGAACGCCCGAGGATATGGGATAGGGCGGGATGGGGATCCAAGAGAGTGGACCGAAGAACAGATCTAGCGCCACCGTTTTCTAGGTATGGTAGGTGACTTCGAGATCATGGATGCTTGATGCTTGATGCTGGATGCTGATGGTATTTTTCGGGGGTGTTCTTTTTCTTTGCTTAGGGCTTTGTTCGGTGGTACTCACGTAGCAACAAGTAAAAAAAATTGAAAAAAGTACAGCTATAATACTGAAAAAGGCAAGGAGCGCATATAGGTTATGGTGTTATGGTGGCAGGTAACAATAACAATAACGATAGTAGTAGATCCGTCAGCGAAGAATCAGATATGACAGGGGTTCGGATTCGAACAGCGCACCAATCAACTGTCGATATCAGGGAGGACAGGGAAGAGAAAGGAGGAGGATACAAGAGGAAGAGGAATGGGAAGGGAAGAGGTGGACATCGGACATTGACATTGTCTCACCTTGGTGGTAGAAAGGTAGTAGAGGTAGTAAAGGGTAAAGGTATGGTGGTGTTGTCCAGTTGGTACTATCTGCCATCTGGGCCAATGTTTGTAGATGTAACGTTGTAGGCTCTAGAATTCCAAGTCAACTATTTTTTTAACCTTTCTAGGGTTCTAGGTCTAAGGTTTAGTATATTTAAAGGAGCAAGGATCGTCCAACATGCACGAGCCACATGGCGTTTGCATAGACATATTGGGACAATTTTGAGTTTGCATAGTTACCGAGTCCTCGTTAGCGTTCCAGGAGTACCAGGAGTTCCAAGGACTTCGCCCTTTCCCTTACAATAGACGTAAGCCACAAGAGTGGCAAGAGACTGAATTTGGAACATTCCATTTTTTAAGGGAGCGTATCATACTTCTCCATCTTCAATATTCATCTATTTTTTTCATTTCTCCAACCTTAGCCGAGAAAGCCATGGGAAAATATTGATCACATTCGCGGTAGTGCTCTGCTTGGCTGAAGATATTATTTTCCTTTTTCCTATTTCAGCTTTGCGGCTCTAGTGAAAGTCACTTAGACGAATATTAGATCGCATCGAATACCAAATGTCATTGATCCCGGATTAGGACGAGTCCCTGGCTTGGCTTTCCCCACTACGGGAAGATGATGTCGAAATTGCATTAGCTCAGTGTGTCAGAGACTCGTCAGGACATGACATGTTTCTCATACACGCACATCGAGATACACAGTACGTCCGTACTACGGAGTCTAGTACTGTAGCTGTTCGACCTACCAGCCAGTCAGCCAGCGTTACCTGCCTGTACCCGTCACGATCACTAAGCGAACCCGAGATCTCCGGGGGATGGGTAAGGCATCAGATAACCTACTAAGTAATGATCTCGTTATCGAAACTAGACCTCCCGAACGTGTGGTTGGCTGGAGCTTGACACTCACTTCTAACAAAGCAACCAACCAAATAGCCCGGGGCGCCACATGACCTAAATCCATTCATGGACAGGTTACTACAACGTTCAATGAGCCTCCCCAGTTACAAGTGTGAGTTCACTATCATCGTGGTGGAGAACGGGCCAATCCGGGGCAAACGTTCCATCATCGACGGTACGTCCGATGGTGTCCGATGCTATCCAGCTGAGGCCTTTGTTGCCTTTGCCACTATGAGGCTCCTCCTCATAATGACTGCGAAACCTGTATTACTCTAAGCGTCTCTATTGAATTCCTCCTGTTTCCGTAGATAAGTCCGTAAAAACAGAACTACATCCATCTCTGCTTATCTTCACCTCGAATCCAAATCTTACCCCTTAACAACTATCACATTATCTAACACACAATTTCCCAAATTCAATAAAACCAAAATGAGGCTTATCATCCGCGACAACTCCGATACAGCCAGCGCCTATGTAGCTAACTATATCATCGAGAGAATCCGACACTTCAATCCTACCCCGGCACATCCCTTTGTCCTTGGCCTACCTACCGGTTCAAGTCCGCTTGGTGTATACAAGATCTTAGTTGAGCAGTACAAGGCTGGAAATGTATGTGTGGGCTAGACGAATAATTTGGAGCTATAGCTAACTAGTTTAACTTAGATCTCCTTCGAAAATGTCGTCACCTTCAACATGGTATGAGATAATATTAATACATTCCCATCTATGAGGTATCTATATATGTCCGAATGCTAATGAATATCCAAAATAGGACGAGTATGTCGGTATCCCTCGAGACCATCCCGAGAGTTACCACTCTTTCATGTGGAAGCACTTCTTCTCCCACGTCAACGTGAACCCAAACAACGTGCACATTCTAAACGGCAACAACCCAAACCTTGAAGCAGAATGTGTGGAGTACGAGGCTAAGATCAAGCGTGCCGGCGGCATCGACTTGTTCTTAGGTGGAATTGGAGAAGACGGCCACATCGCCTTCAATGAACCCGGCTCTAGTCTGGCCTCAAGGACCCGTGTCAAGACACTAGCCTACGACACTATTCTCGCCAACTCTCGCTTCTTTGGAAACAACATTGACAAGGTCCCTAAGATGGCCTTGACAGTTGGCGTCCAGACCGTGCTTGAAGCGAGAGAGGTGGTTGTCATTATCCTCGGTGCTCGCAAGGCTCTCGCTTTACAGAGGTGCATTGAGCAGGGCGTTAACCACATGTGGACATTATCAAGCCTTCAGTTACATCCTCACCCCATGATAGTGTGTGACGAGGATGCAACGTTGGAACTGCAAGTGAAGACCGTTAAGGTAAGCATATCTTCGGGGTAAAATCTAGCGGCCATTAGCTAATTGATTATTATAGTACTTCAAGAGCATCGAGAAAGTTGCGAGGGAGCAGGGATTCGAGCAGATTTTGCCATCAACCATCAGAACCGGAGCGGGACCGATTCCTAAGACTGTGATCGACGAGGTTCAATCTCCTACGATTCTTGCACCGCAACCTATGACATCCCGTCTGTTGCGTGCTACTCCAGCAACTGAGTATCCGGTCCGGTCAGTGTCTCCGGATTTAATTCCGGACCGAATGGCGGACCGTGTCGGAATTCCTGACATCTCCAGGAGACTGACCCCGCAGCCCGAGGCACAACGAGTAGCTAGCGTCGGGGCGTAACGTGGTATTTTTCAACATAAGGGTAAATGTGTAGGATTATCGCATCACGGATGCCATGGTATGGTTTGGGTGAATTGGGCTTTTACAAGAGTTGAATTAACAGGTTAGGACAAAAAAATTGAAAGGTGATATTAGAGATTTGATATCAGTTACGGACTAACCAGGAGGTAGACTATCTACTTGCCAGAGTCGATTTCGTAGATAAGACGTACGTATGCAGCAGATTCTGTTAGTTGAGTCGGCGGTTCTATACCCATCTTCACGTGTTAAAGAACGCGTGAGGCATATAACATGTACACTCAAGATATGTACATATGATAGATTTAAGATACCCAAGATACCCAATATAGATATGATTTATTGTGTTCCAAGTGATTTTACTTGTTTTTTCGTCCGTTCGTGCTTTTGAAAGTCCCTATTGTCCTACTCAGGTGACCAAGCTTTACCACTCGGCACGTATCAACATTCCGGATTCATACGTCTCGTCCGCAGCTAAATAGAAGCGACAGGTATGTGCCTAGGTAAGTCGAAAAGAAGCGGTGGGTTATGTCGAATTCTCACGGATTAGCGTGCTATTCAAATCGGGGGAGTCCATTGTTTAGATAATAAGTAGGTCGGTAGGTAGTGGTAGGTAGTAGCTGAAAGCGCCATCGAAGCATTCCAAGGCATTAATGCTAGTAAGACAGTTTAATACTTGTACTAGTATCATATCATACATGTGAAGTTCATAGCGCAGGGGCATTTTTAAGTACCATATGTGACTTATCATATTAGATTAGGGGATCTCCCGTCCGTCTCCGCTAAAAAGCAATGGACAGCGGCATTGGAGAAGATATTAGATAAGCCTTGTGGGGATGTCCTTACTGAACTGGTACTTGAGAGCTTCCTCTTTTGAGACCGCCAATGGTAGGCTATGTACCTTAAGCATGAGCCCTCTAGGAATAAATCCTGAATCACAAGGCCTATGTTCCATCTTATACGATTTCATCCCCATATTACACAGCCTCTCATTTTAATACATTTAAGATGAAGGAGTCGGCTTATTTAATAATACGACTCCTCTCGAAGGGGAAGTTTAACAATTGTTGAATTCCGAAGTCAGCTCTTCAAAGCTCAAACTGCACGGTATATTTACCTACTTCATACTATACATATATGCCAAGATGCCTATCAAGATAGAAACGGATAGATTGGTTAGCCCTATATAACTAAAAGCTTAGAAGCTAATATTAGAGCTTCTATGAGCTTAACTATTGTCTATCACTGACACGACACTTACCTACCTACCTACCTAGCATAGAACCAATTCCGGGATAAGATCAAATGTTACTTGACTTATTTATCCTAAGATCAGACATGTCGGACGAACGAAAAGCAGAACGGGGACCTGCAGATATAATAAATCACGTTTATAATTATCTCCTAATTGTATTTAGAGAACTGGGGAACGATTGGCCGGGGGGATAAAATGAGGGGAAAGATCCATGGTTATTCAAATCTGCCATAGGTCACCCAGGTCCAATGACGCTACTAGATGATCATTGGAGATACGATCATCCAACCAGCTCAACCAACTATCACCGATACTACCCTGACTACCCTTGACTACCTACCTAGTTTATCCCCGCGTCCTTTTGATTCACTCTGTTACTCTTGCTATCTCTTCCATCTCGCGAAGGACCATAGACTTGCCGAGGAAGCACCTATAAACGAGTAGGTACTGATCATATCGCCGATCCAATCGTGTGCCTTACCACCCCTAGCTACCTCCTAACGGCGCATGTGATGTTCTGCGTCCCTGCTGCCGCCAAACTTCAGCTCATGATGTCAGGACGCCGCAGCTGATTGTACAACGACCCAATACCAATCTGGCTCTCTGCTCGTACACTATTTGGTTGCCTACCTGGATACGTAGCCGGCAGCCGGACGTATGCCACCTAACTCACCTAGATATGCAAGCCATGCAGGGTTCGACCTTAGGAACCTGTCCGATATGGCTGGTCCGACTTTCCCCCAACTTGCTTTTTTCGCCTTCTATCTGTTTGCTTCGCCTGTGCGCAGCCATGGCCGTCGGCCGTTGCATTCTTTACCAGGATAAGGGATCTGCTAAAAGCTGTCTCGTGCCCTTCTCTTTCCTTTCTAGTGACGGGGAATTATAGTAAATAAAAAGCTCGCTGCTGCCAAGTCTGGAGATAGGGAAAGATCTCCCCGAGCTCGATACCTCTTTGCTCAGTCATTAGGAACTAGGTAGATACTACGGTTGGCTTTAGATAGTCAATTAAGTAGGTCTTTTAATCTCGTCGACATGACTCCTACGTTTCCTTCTAGCTTTCGAACGAGAGGTAGGCCTGTGCTGGCCTTCCTCACGATCTTCTCGTTTTTCGTCCTCGGAGCTATCTTCGCTACTAAGATCGGTGGACCGGTACCGCAACGTGGTTTCGATCTCTCTCATCATGCGGCGCGAGCGAAAATTACGTCAGAGTCCAAGGCTAGGGCCGAAACGAAGGGCGATAAATACCTAATTGGCGTTGGGAAGGCCGATATCACCGGCCCCGTGGTTGAAATCAACTTTGCAGGATACGCCGATCTTTCACAGGTCGGCACCGGTCTTCGACAACGAATCTTCTCCCGAGCGTTTATCGTCGGCGATGTCAACAACCCGGCCGATCGGTTCGTGTACTTGGTTCTCGATGCGCAATCTGGCGATACGGCTGTGAGCTTCGGTATCTTCGACGGGCTTGCTGCGCTAGGAAGCGAATATTCTGTCTATAAGAGGGGGAACGTTGCCGTTACTGGAACACACGCTCATTCTGGACCTGGGGCTTGGTTTAATTATCTACTGCCCCAGGTCACCAGTTTGGGGTTTGATAAGCAAAGCTACCAAGCTATTGTCGATGGAGCTGTTCTGTCGATCAAGAGAGCTCATGAATCTCTAACCGAGGTGAGTGAAAGAGTTTATATATTGCGAGTTGCTTACACATGACTAACTTTTTTACTAGGGATATCTTGACTTTGGTATGATTTAAACTCGAACAGTCTAAGACGTGTCTCTAATTATTTAAACAGGGGCGGTGAATATCACGGATGGCAACCTCAGTCGAAGTCTCTATGCCTACATGGCTAACCCTGCCGAAGAACGAGCTCGATATGCGGACTCTACCGACAAAGAAATGACCGTCCTCAGGTTCCAGCGCGCATCGGATAGCAAGAATATGGGTATCCTAACGTGGTTTCCCGTCCACGGAACATCGGTTTATCAAAACAGCACCCACGTAACCGGAGACAACAAGGGCGTCGCGGAGATTATGTTTGAGCAGGCTATGGAGAGCGATGATTCCGCCGCTGACGGATTCGTAGCCGGATTTTCTCAGGCAAACGTTGGAGATACCACTCCTAATACGTTGGGTGCTTGGTGAGCATATATCCGTACAATTCTTTGGTTTTTGATTAGATATTAACCTCATTTAAGGTGTGACGATGGATCCAGCCAGCAATGCAGCTATGTTAACAGCACCTGCTCAAATGGTAAATCCCAGGCCTGCCACGGCCGCGGTCCTCTTTTCACCGAGCTCGATCTCGGAATTAAGAGTTGCTATGAAATCGGAAAGCGCCAATACAGTGGTGCTCGATCGGTCTATGTAAGTCATATATTCTCATTATCATAATAACTAGCGCTTATCCATCACCAGGATTCGCTCGATTCATCCGGTACTGCAGTAGTTGGTTCATCAGTGAAGTCTTTCCACTACTATCACGATATGTCCTTCTGGAAATTTCAGCTCGACAACGGAACCGAAGTACAGACTTGTCCCGCATCCCTCGGATACTCCTTCGCAGCCGGAACCACTGATGGCCCCGGTGCCTTCGACTTCACACAAGGAGACTCCGGGGAGCCGAGCGCAAGTCCCCTATGGGAACTCGTCAAGGACCTTCTACACGCCCCCACTCCCCAGCAGCAAGCATGCCAGAACCCGAAGCCCGTTCTCCTAGACGTAGGCGAGATGACAGCACCATACGCATGGAGCCCAAACATCATCGACGTACAACTCCTCCGCGTCGGCCAATTCGTCATAATCATCAGCCCCAGCGAAGCAACCACCATGTCAGGACGCCGCTGGCGCAGCGCCATCAAAGCCGTCTCTACACCTGATATCACCGGCACCACCGCCGAGCCGCGCGTCGTACTAGGCGGTCCAGCAAACACATACGCGCACTACCTAGCCACACCGGAAGAATACGGGATCCAGCGATACGAAGGCGCCAGCACGCTCTTCGGACCATGGCAACTCCCCGCGTACATAAACCTAACTGTAAGCGCGATCTCGTACCTCGCGCACGACTCGACGTCCTCGCCAGACCCAGGCCCAACACCCCCCGACAACCGCAACACAAGCCTAAGCTTCATCACAGGCGTAGTACAAGACAACGCGCCGCCAGGTAAAAAATTCGGCGACGTAACCGTGCAGCCGAAAGCGTCATACGCGCGGGGCGCAGTCGTAAACACGACCTTCGTGGCCGCGAACCCGCGGAACAATCTGCGTCTCGAGGGCACGTACGCGGCGATCGAGAAGCAGGACTCTGCGAGCGGGAACTGGGTCCAGGTTCGGGACGACCAGGATTGGAGTCTGGTGTACACGTGGACGCGGACGGATGTGATTCTGGGGTACAGCACTGTGACGATAAGTTGGGAGACGGAGCAGGATGCGGCTCCGGGGACGTATCGGACGCGGTATTTTGGCGATAGTAAGGCTTTGATTGGGGGGGCTATTACGGCTTTTCAGGGGGTTAGTGGGGGGTTTACGCTTTCGTAGGGGGATGGAAAGGGGAGAGGGGAGGAGAGGGATGAATAATGATTTATGTGTGGTGAGGGGGAGGGAGATTGTTTATAGCGAGTTACGTGCTGTTATGTGGGATGAGGATATCGCGGCTATGTATATGCCTACTTCGTAATATAATTACTATTTGGTTGCCGCTGGAACACATATGTTTACGTTCAAGGCTTGTGATTATATGATTGGAGACATATCGTTTAATGATGTTATATTCATACCAACAGCTGCACTGTTCATTATGTAGCCGTTCGTTATATTATATACCTGTATACGGGTACCTGGTGAGTATCATCACGTCGTTATACTCGTACGTCTTGATCCACGATCATGTTGGCGGCCTCTTAACAGTCAGCTTAAAAGGCTTCTTCAACCGGTCCATAGGCGTGATCCCGCTTCGCCCTAGTTTATCCGGCCGCTGTATGCCGCCGCCTCCCCTCCACCCGACTTTCGGTCCACAGTCTACCGTCGTCGCGTGGAAGCTCTTAGCCGGACGAGTGGGTTCTTCTGGGGGCTCCGTGTTTTCCTTCTCTGCTCCCGCGCTCGCTTTTTCTTCTCCTGGTTGCGGTTTAGTGGGCGAGCTAGAGAAGCAGGCGTATTGTTTTGGTTTGGGGGTTTGTTGTACTGTTGTTTGAGTAGGGGTGTAGTTTGTAGTTGGCCGGGTCGAGAGTTTCGAGGAGCCGAGCTTGTGGCTTGCTAGGTCGGGGGAGATCGTAGGAGGTGGTTTTGTAGGTTGGAGATCTTGGAGTGATGAAGGCAGAGAGAAGTGTCTTGTCGGTTGCCCGCGACCTCGCGGGATCTGGTAAGGGCGACGGGCGTTCGTCAGTTTTGAAGGGACAGGTGGTGAAATTTCGTCGGCTTGTTTAGATTTGTCATGGTCCGTTACGCCATACCCATATCCTATTAAACTCTTCTGGGAAGGAAGTCGGTTGGTTGGAGGCCTTTTCGTTGCCGCCCCCTGGGGGTTTGGGGCAGGCCTGGGGGCGGGTTTTGCTGCTTCCGCGGCAGTGACGTTTGCGTAATGAGCTCCAGCTGTTGTAAAACCAGACTGTGGAGGTTGTGGTACTGTAAATGAAGCAGACCTCTGCATTGTTGTTTGGTAAGGGGCTGCCCAGCCTTCGACCGATTCCTCGGCCACCTGAACACTAGGATGGCTAGTCTTTTGTCGTTTGTTCTGCCCAGGACGTTGATTGAACCTATGATTATTCACGGTATTCGAAGAATCTTGCCCATCCTTGCTCGGATCAATTGAAAATTGGTTATCTTCCACAGCCGCCATCGTAGGCATACCCTTGTATATGGCATCCTCTGAAGGGAGGGTCCTTCGTAGTATCCTAGCTATTTCCACCATTACCGAACGATCAAACGACGGACCCTTTTTGAGGAAATTCGAAGACGACAACCCGCTGACGAAAGGGGAGATCCTTGTACCATCTTTATTGCCCATAGTGTTCTGGGGGCAGCTTAAGTAAAGTAAGGCCTGAGCTCGAGTCATTGCCACGTATAGAAGACGTCGTTCCTCATTTCTATCCTCAGATCTTAAATGCGGGATAGATCCGTCATATACGGCAGGGATGAAGACGACGGGCCATTCTAAGCCCTTGGCAGCGTGTATTGTAGATACTGTAACCTGCAGTTTTGCTTCCTTATCTTTCTCATCAGTCTGTTTATCAGATGCCAGCGCAACATTCGACAAGAACCGCGCCAGTACATCGTCATCCGGCATTTGTTCTGTGTCCTCCAGAAGTGGAAGTAGATCTTCTTCTGGCTTGTCGTGATGCACGAACTCTGTAGCTAGGTTCACAAATTCTTCGACGTTTGCCCATCGTAGCTCGTACCCCGGACCATGGGCTTCTTCTAGATGCTTCTCGAATCGTAAGTCTTTGAGTAGCAGCATGATGATTTCGACCAGGTCAGATGGATCGCCCTTTTCTGGTCGTAGTTTACTTCGCAAATGGTTAATTAACTTGAACAGTCCCCCGCTGATCTTCTGTTCTGTTTGATTTCTGATGGTTGTCTTCGCTTTTCGACTGCCTTTAAAGTGCTGGTCAAGTAATTGCCAGAGGCTCATGTGATTCCGTTCAGCTTCCTCTAATAGAGATGTTATTGTCACGTCACCGACACCTCGTCTTGGAACGTTTATGATACGAGCGAGAGCGTCGTTATTATCGGGCTGGTGGATAACTCGTAGATAGTCCAGGATTGTCTTGATTTCGGCCCGTTCGTAAAATTTGAAACCACCAACCATCCTATAAGGTATACCTTTTCTCCCAAGAGCGGATTCGATGTGTCTCGATAACGAGGCAGACCGAAGTAATATGGCAATGTCGTCAAATTTGATCATGTCCCCAGACATCATCTTTATTCGCATAATCTCAGAAACAACCCACTCCGCTTCATCCATAGGGTTCTTCAGCATACGAAGGACGGGCCGAGTACACTTAGCATGGATAGGCAACAAAGCCTTCTTGTATCTATCTTCATCTTGTTGGATGACCTTTAGAGATACGTCGAGGATGGAACTTGACGATCTATAGTTTTCCTCGAGGGATATTTCATCGGTACCGGGGAAATCACGAAGCAGGCGATGGAGATTTCTTATTTCTGCCGACCGCCAACCGTAGATGCTCTGGTCCGGGTCACCAACTATCGTTATCCGCCGATTCTTCTGGGCGAAAAGCTTCATCAGATCATACTGGACCCCGTTTGTGTCTTGATACTCATCGATCAAGACAGTTTGAATGTTCTGGACACAGTCCGGATGCTGACGAAGCAGATCGACACAGCGAATAAGTAGATCATCGTAGTCGAGCAAATTCGATCGCTCTAGATGGGATTGGTAACCTTGGAAACATTCTTCGAACATTTGAGAGTTTATATCCTTGCCATCTTTAGCCTTGTTGGGCTTCTCGTCGGAAGTTCCCTTTGCTTTACGCTTACTGATCCAAGCACGAGCAGCAGCTGGATCAACCTGAGCTTCTAATCTCTTGCATATACGCTTGATAATGGCCCTCGAATCAGAGTCGTCCGCGATACCGAACTTGGGATCCAGCCCAATACGCTTTCCATGTATAGCCAGATACCTGCGAGCAATGCTGTGAAAAGTGCCGAGTACGATATTCTTTTCGCGCCCATCTCCAAGTGCCTCACCGAGACGCAGTTTCATCTCATTGGCTGCTTTAACGGTAAATGTTGCGACAATGACATCGCGTGGCCGGATACCAACATGATCAATCAACCAAACAACTCGAGATGTGAGCGTGTGAGTCTTGCCACTTCCAGGACCAGCCAATATAGCGACAGTCGATGATTGAGAGTTGACAGCACGAGACTGTGCCTGATTTAATGATTTGAATAAATCATTGTTGTTGGAGCCAGACATGGCTGCGAATTCTCGTTCATTGAAGAAAAGACGATTTAAAGTATCCGTTAATACCACTAACCTTCAAGAAATTGAGAATTAGCGACCATATTTTGGTCCTGACGACCATAAATTGTATGTCATGGCAGGGTTGAGGGGAGGAGGCAGACGCGTGCTGGATTACAAGGGTAAGGGATAAGACGCGACAGCTGTTTTTAGATCGGATACTTTAAGAACCGACACGGTACTTGCAGAGCGCCAGGTCAGGTGACTACCTCATTCAATTCCATCCATCATTACGACGCATGAATGAATTTTATTCTCATGAATGACCTTGTTAATTCATACATATGTTATTAATAGCAATTTCCAACTGAATTTTTAACTTTTTTAAGTGTACTTACCTCCTCTGGGTGCTATCTAAATATAATAGAGTTTGCAATTCCGAAGGATGTGTAACTCGAATTTACAGCCAATGAAATCAATTGACAGCTTACGTGTCCAGGCACGGGTCGCACAGGTCGCAAAGGGGCAGAGAGTTAATTGGAAGTTCCGGATCCGAAATCATCCTTTGGCATTGTTCAAATCCATATTCGAAACAGCCAACCAATCCACACGAGCTGACCTCAGAGAATCCTAGCCTCAAAGGATGAGGTTTGTGAGGGACGATTGTTTCTTCTTACCAGGTTTTTGGTTTTCAAGGATTAATAGCGATCTTAAGAAACGCTACGCATAACAATCTGATTTCGTTGCCGCCGCGCATCTTTCGATCACATACATTTGCCGGTATCGTCGGCAATAGGGAATATTCTCATTTTAGTGTTGTTTTTCGCTCATCACTTCATAAAATATTTACGAAGTCACATCCGTAAAATCGTCATCACCAAGATCTGATAATCTGATATGTTAGAGGATGTGATGAGATTGAAAAGGGAATGGCTAGCACTTTTTATCAACCTCTTTTAAGGCTTGGTCACCATGGTTAGGGCAAACAATTACCATTTTATTCCTTAGTGCCAACAAAAACCCTCTCTACCATCTACGAGATACCTGGATCCTTTTGGGGTCCAACCACGCCTCTGTCGGTAGAGACGAATTTGACCAATCGGTGATCATAAAGTCAGAGTGACCTGCAGAAGCGCAGGGGGAAAGGTGAGAGTGGCGGCGGGGTCGCTGATGTTGTGGAAGTTGACCGCCAATCACGTTCAATTCTCGGGTAGTTGGCGCTTAACTCCCTGTCGTCCCGATATCCTTATCCAACCAGAATTGGAAGAACGGGATCAACCACTGCCATCCGCAAAGATGAATTTGGCAATCTATCACCCTCAGTGGGCGTCCTCCCTGGGGGCCAGTCATGCATGGAGCCAAGTACCTAGAAGAGGTCGACGAGTGAGAGGCCAGTTCACACCACAAGCGCCAATGTTCGCATGTTAGCATCGCGGATTCTGGCCCACTTCGACACACTGCCGAACATCACCAGCCGCTATATACCCTTTGTCCTCCCTACTTTGTGTCTGACCTTGCTAAATCTCCATCAGGATGTGTTTCGATTGATCCGTCAGGAGGTTTGACTAAGGAGTCGGGATATAGTATTTTTCATGACGATCCGGGTCACACACAATGCAACTGGTGCTTTATAGAAAGCATTCCTCGCTTCAGTTTGTGCTACTTCTGTTTTTCTCAACATTCACTCCTTTTTGTTCTGCCAGCGTGATACAAGACCTTCATAGCAACTACTACGATCCGCCGCCGTCGCCTGAAGACGGTCCTCCACTCTCGGCCGGTGCCTTGAGGGATACAACTTACCTTCCCGCGCAGATTGGTGGTATAGTCGGATCATATGCTCTTTCACTCGTTGTAGTTGCTGCTCTCCTTCTTATCCTAGCAAAGAAGCGCCGCGAACACCTCACGGCAGGAGAAGAAGACCTCGAGGGCCAGTATCCATATTCATTCGCTTTTCCACCGCCTCAGCTCGCAGACGCCCAAAATACTCAATACGGCCTTGATCCGCCTAAATCGCCAATCAAGAATTTCTCATATCCGACCCCGCCAACACCATTGACCGACACAGGGCCGACAAGTCCTTACATTGTTCCGTCGCTTCATTCCACCAGCACTCTTGGTGTTAACCCGTTGGTAGACCCACGAGTCGTTGCAGCAGACCGCGAAATGGCGCAACAACAGCTAGAAGAGATGTACAGGCTCGTGATGGAGCAGGAGGCTGCGAAGGAAGCAGGTGTCACTTTAGATCAACCACCAGCGCCATTGTCGTCCCAACAACAAGCTCCAAAGCAGGGGATTCTAAAGAGGGGCAAAAATAAGCCCGCGAACCTCGACCTACAGGCTGGAGCAGAGAAACCTCAATCTAGAACATCTTCAATCTTATCTGCTTTTAAATCCCCTCGAAAGAAGAATGTAAAAGGTATCAGCATCTCGTCGCCAATCATGACACCGATGTCGGGTACTTTCCCGCGCCACGAGGAAGAAGAAATGAGCTCAATTCCGCCTCGTCATTACGCACCCGCATCCCCGCCTCCGATTCCGACAGATCAGATACCATATGCACGGGCCAGCAGGCAGCACATAGTGGCTCCTATCACTCCCCCGGATATCTCGCCCGAGAGCACTCAAAGCATTGACGAACGTCTGGGTCATATGCGCAATAACTCGCAGTATACAGACCCTGACCCTGTTTCTGCCATCTCCGCCATCTCGGATCGATCCACTGCACCGCTTGTTGGTCTACCTTCGTCACCAAAGCCAGGTGTCAACAGATTCCCTTCCCTGCCAGCGTCTCCAAAACCCGGTGCTACGTTCCCAACTTCACCCCGGTTAGAACAGTCTTTCTCGCGACCCAACGCGCCATCAGCAGTTCGAACTGGTGGGGCGCTCCCGCTGCGAGCTTACGAGCCTGCTCTCAGCTCTCCTTCGGCACAGACAACCAAGCAAACAACGTTTGAAAGGGCAATGCCTCTATCGCCTTCGGGATTACGAACCCCTTGGACGGGTGCACCAGTGCCTTACACACCATACCAGCCATTCTCGCCTGTGGTTCCAATTACACCATCGTTAGTGACGAAAGCAGACAGAAAGAGGATGAAGCAGTTACAGCCCAAGACACCAACCGTGGAGATGGTCAAGAGCAGTGACGAAATGTGGTAGACATGGGTTTAACGGGTTTATTGGGTTGCAATGATTGCAATGGAAGGTCTCGTAGGGCTCATCCTGGTCTGAGCCTGTTTCCCGGCGTTTTTTTATATGGGCTTGTGTTTCAAAATGTGATGAATGACGTAGAGGGATGGGATATGCCTACTTTCAGCCCCAAAGCTTTTTACTTGTTTATAATTCTATTATACCACTTTTTGAGAGACTCTTGAAGGAGTTAATTTAACGTTGGAGTTTCAATTATACATCAAAACCAATGGTTGTTTCTCTTCTCTATCGGGGCTCGCCGTTGAATATTTGGCAAACTACCTACCTAAGTACTAGTCATGCAGTATTACTCTATTGCTCTTTTCGCACTTCGAATCCACTGATTTAAGATAGCGCTTGCATGTGACCATATATACTCAATGTACCACAGGTATGTAATATGTAAATATTCAGGACTCAAGTGAGGCAAGCTAAATTTGCTAGATTTTATAGGAACACGATATACGGCATAAAGGAAGACTAAACCGTTTCTCATCGTTGTGGATCTAGCCAGGACTATTTGTTCCGCATTCGACATTCTCAACGCTTGATTGGCTAGGGAAGACCTCGGATAGATGGGAAACCTGGTAAACAGAAACTACGGATCCAAGCCGTCCATTATCGATGACGACTGGCTTCTTATTGCCCAACAAAGTACCTGTAGAAGAGACTTAAATCGGAAAGGAGTCGGTGTCGGTGGGAACCGAAAGCTGTAGTTGTACCAGACATTGAGACTATTAATCAATATAAGCAATATCGGTATAGCACTACGAAGCAGCCACCCGTCCAGAATGATGAGTTAAAATGCCCTAGAAACCTTAGAAACCCTTGAAAGGTGACACAGCATTGGGATATGAATGTATTTTATCACCTGCCTACCGGCTAAGAGGTACGGACGTAATCGGTGCGTACCCGGAAAACCTAGGCTCTCCCCTGATCCTTACCTGGTCCCTTTCTCCTTAGTGATCTTGTGCTTGAGCAAAGTGGGCAAGAGTGGGAAAAGTGGCTGGAACTCATAGAAATTGGCGAGTTATCAGTGGCTAGTGACACGTGGGTCATAGCTCCCCCACCAATAGAACGGTCTCGACAGACATGACGGCTAAGCCGAAGATCTTATGTAGCAGGCAAGACCTGCGAAAGAGTCGCAAGACCCGCCTCGAGGCCCATATTAATCAATTTATGGTCCGAGCGTCTCGATTAAGCCCGATCGATATCTAATCCGTACCCATGATTCTTCTAACTAAACTCATCCACCCATCGTATGATTCTCTCAAGCCCTCAAGCCTCCATCAAGAAATCCCCCGTCTTTTTCACTCTCGCAATTGGATTTTTCGCGCCTCGTTGACACTCCCGCCTATCGGATTCCAAGATCTCGGAAGAGCGAAATCTCCAATATCGCCGTGTGAGTGCGACGAAAGACAAGGTGTCTACCTAGCGATACAGCTTGTTGCTGTTATTGCTACGCTCGTCCCCTTACCGTCGGGTTTTGATTGAGAAATTAGGGAAGGATACGGCGGTAGAGTTGAGCGACGAGGGTGTTGGTGTAGCAAACGAGGAAAGGAAAAAAGAAAAGAAAAGCAAAGCAAAGCAAAAGCAAAAAGCACAGTCAAGCAAAAGCAGAAGCAAAAGCAGAAGCAAAATTGACGTCTACCTATTTCCTACCACACCTACTACGACATATACACACACATACACACATACAGTAGTGGACATTACATCCAATACCTATTCCCATACCTATACCTATACCTCCATATACCTCCATATACCTCCAGGGCTGTACAGATTCTGCATATTCCGCACCTTTACACACTTAGCACAATTGCCTTTTTTTCCTAGTTACATACGCCAATACGCCGCCATACGCCATAATTTAGGGAACTCCTCTTCTTCTCCGCCCAATCTCTCGAAAGCTGTGAGGTCCACGGGTGCTGTGTTTTTTTTAACGGGGGGTCTTGGCGTCACATAGCAAGCTTTTCGCTTTTCGTCAATTCTTTTTCCATTTCGCCCATTTTGCCCGTCCCTGTTTCACGCTTTTTCCCATACGCATACCCGAACAACCTTGACAACCTGGGCAACTTGGGAAATTTGTTGTCGCGAAATCTACTTTCTAAAATTACAACCACATTTTATTCCTACTTCCTATCGCCTTCCCCATCCAGACTTTATATATCGACATCGATTGCGTGAGCCCACCGGCCAGCCAACCATTTTCTATTCATCCATAGATACTATTCTAGCCCTTTACCATTCTAGGCCGTACGATCAGGTCATCAGCGACGATTAACCCCCTGGTCCGTTCCCGCCTTATGCAAACCCCCTCCTTTCGCTTGTCCTGACCTGGGCTGCCCGGATTGTCTGGAAGTGAGCGGCTGAAGGAACTTGCTGTGGTGCCTGCTGATGTCGAACCATACTTGCATCTCATGATCGTACCAGCACCAGTGCCACCACAATGACTGATCAGCAAGAAGCTTCCGACCTCTTCGGTCTTGATGAAAACGGCCCGTATTACCAAGATAACAACAACAACCCGAGCAACGGGGACGCAACGTTGACCGAAACTAACGCCGCCAACCAACAATTTTACAGCGACCCTAATTGGACCTTTCAAGATACTCCTCCATATGACACATACGACACTAATAATTTTTATCAAGATGATTGGGCTTTAGGTCCTCAATCAGAACTCGATCATGGCTTACCGTCGCAACCCCAGGTGTCGGCGCCGCAGCAATCCGCTGCGGTTGTCCCGTCTTCCATCGCTACTGGTCCGTCAAATTCGCTTCCGACAGCAGGTCCAGTGGGAGCCACGACGACGCTTCAGGTTCGACCTAACGGTGCCGGGCCGCGAGGGTTGACTGAGGAGCAACGGCAGAAACTACAAAGTATTGCTATGCCTGCGCAAATTCACTACCGATCCCCCAAGAGCGAAGCAAGTCCCGATTCTGCCGGTCCCGTATACAAGTCGTCTTCCATATCGTCGCCCGAAGATCAGAGCCTATCGTCCAAATCAAATAGTCGCAAGCGAAAGTCCTCGATAGATGTTGACGATGACGATGACGACGACCTTGATAGCCACCAACCGGTGAAGAAAACTGCGCATAACATGATCGAAAAGAGGTATCGCACTAATCTCAACGACAAGATAGCCGCTTTACGAGATAGTGTACCGAGTCTGCGCATCATGTCAAAGAGTGCTCGGGGAGAGGATACGACGGAAGATAGGGAGGAACTACACGGCTTGACGCCGGCGCATAAGTTAAACAAGGCAACAGTGCGTCTCCTATCGCATTCTATCAAGTCGTTACTATAACTAAACTCTTTGCAGGTTTTAAGCAAAGCTACCGAATATATTCGGCATCTAGAGAAAAGAAATCTCCGGCTTATCGACGAGAACTCTGCCATGTCGCAACGAATAGCCGCCTTTGAGAAACTGTTTATGGCTGGTGCGATGAACGGCGCAGTTAGCCCCCTACAGCAGGGAACACCGTCCACACCTATACAATACTCGCACGAACCTAATGGCTACGCGAATTCTGCTATGAACACTCCAGGCCGCCCCGATCCCCAAGGCATGATCCAAGTTCCCGATGATATGAAACGTATTATCGCCGCCCAATTAGTGACAAATCAACCATACCCGGTACCACAACAGCCGTACAGAGGCAATCCTACTATGATTCGCCAACAACAGATCCAGCCACAGCAGCATCACATACAGGCAAGAGGCTGGCAGAATGCTGGTCCCTACTTCGGAAAGTTGATGGTCGGTTCCCTAGCAGGATTGATGCTTTTGGAAGCTGCTCGCGAGAAGGAGCAAAGCAACGAGACACCAGAGGGTCGCGGCCTTTTCGCCCTCCCCATACAGCTCCTTAGGTTCCTTACATCTTCGCTAAGTGTCGATTTTATGGGCTATAGCATTCATGGTTCCCAAGTGTTATACTCTATCCGGATCGCATTGCTATTCTGCTGTCTCGGATGGGTTATCATTTCTACATTTGCAGAGCGCAGGGCACCAGGCAAGGATGGCCTTAAACAAAAACAGATATCTTTGAAAGCGGTGCCCTCTTTAGCTTCACCCATTCACGTGCGTCGCCAGGCGTGGCTCACTGCTATCCAGACAGTTTGGGTCCCTCGCCACAACTTCTTCCTCGAGGCCGCCGCTCTGTGCCTCAAGACAGCCAAACTGAGCCTTCGGAATCTCATCGGAATCCACGGTTACCAGATGCTAACAGGCCTCACTGAAGACCAGGAGCTTGCCCGTGTTAAGGCTTGGGCAATTGCTTTAGACGCTCAACTTGCCGGAGGAGATGTCGAAATCAGCAAGAGCCGACTCACGCTAACCCTGCTGGCTTCCGGAACCCTCCCCACAACTCCGCTGCGACTAATGCTGAAAGCCCTTCATATCCGTGTCCTCTTATGGGAAGTTGGCCTCTCCGGTATGCAAATTGGCGTCTTAAATACCTTGGCGTCGAAACTAGCGAGGTCAAAATGGAACGAAGCGAAACAACTGCACAGACTCTTAACACAGCTTCGACGTGGCGGCCAAGAACAATCTGATGATGACCTCCCGGATCATCTAGCTGCCCTCCTTGAACATGACTGCGACGCTGTCTTGAACCAAAGCATCGTCCAAAGAGTACATAACCTCGCTTGGAACCGCCCGACTGACCACAATGCTATCGGGATCATTGATGGCATGGATACCGTGGTAGACGATGTAGCAATCCGCTCTCCAATGGATGCGGTTGCAGCTTGGTGGTCTAATATCACACTGCAAGGTGCACTTACGAAGAGTCTTCTTACCAAGGAAGAGGATGATCCAGAAGCAGTTCAGCAAATTGAGGATGAAATATCCCTAGCTATCAGGACCGCTCCGATCGGATGCATCGCCCAAAACCGTGCCTTAGTTGCGCGTGCCTTGCTCATTGAGGAGAAACGAAGCATGAATATCATGGCTGCGTTACAAGCTATTGGCCCTGTAACACCGGTTCTCTCCTCGCCGAACAGTCCTACCGGTAGTCCAGCTCGCGGTACTCCGTCACCACCCCCCACTCCTATCAAGTCACTTCCTCCTTCGCTCGTCATGACGACCGAAATGCGTACTTCCCTTCTTTGTGCCATGGCTATCGCACACCTTCAAAAGTTTTCTCCGCCCGAGGAGCCGGTCGACATATACGCCGTGATTGATCAGATCCACCCTGTTAGCGACATGGGATTACTTGGTTACGCAGCAACCTTTAAGTTGATGGACCGACTTGCAAGCCACGAATTCGCAGCTGAAGCATGCAGTGACACGCTTGAGCGCCTCTCGGGTACACTAAGAATCTGGACCGGAAAGGACTGCGGGCTAGAGTCAAACGTGAGACATCAAATGGTTGAACGATGTCTAACCGTCACTCGTGGTGTTATGGGGATGAACCTTGATACCGACACCGGCTACGGAAGTAGTGAGTATTCATCCAATCTCATCATCACATACCCTCATACCTCTCTCATATTAATCCTTTCATTGCCGACTTCAATCCCTTTCATAAACATTAGTCTCTGAATTAGCATACAACTTCTATATCGTCGAAACAGACACCAACTGATTAATTAAGCTACAGTGAGCGAGAACGAGAATGAGCAAGAGAATTCATCCGATTCGGAATTTACAACTAAAGAGAAGCTTCCCGAGGTCAAGATCGAAACGGAGTTGCTTACATCTACTTAAAATCTACGGCTCCAATTTCTATTTTTTTCTAATTTAATCGGGCTAAGTCCCAGCCAGTCTGGCGATACGACGATCTACATATATATCCCGCACATCGCCCAACCATGTCGTAACCTAAACGACGGTTAGGGCATCACGATTCGAATAGCGGAGGTCATGTATTGATGACATTGACGATCACCACTTCCACGTAGCTTACCACGTTCACATTCTTCTACTCTACTATGACTACTTTGCCACATATATCATTCAGCTATTCTAACCTAACACCTAACCTAACCTAACCTAAACTTACCTGACCTGGCGCTACGTGCGGGATCGTTACAATATACATATATGAGGGACATGGTCCGGCTCAAAAAAATTCGCGGGGCGTTCTGGGAAAGGCGGGAACGTGCTTTACGGTCCTGCTGGTAGAATGGACAACCTTGGGGTTCGAATGCCGGCGCTTTTCGGAGACGATAGAGAAGGACAGGGACAACTTGATGGTTTTTACTTGTGCATCCGACGCGCATCTCAGCGGCGCAACAGTACCGACAAAATAGTATATAATTAAAGCAATTGCTTATTGCTACATATCTGTCACGTTCCAAGCAAAGCAACATTTGCGGACCGCGTCTCCAGCTAAGGCTATAAACCCAAGCCTGTTCGGAATGAATCAATAAAGACAAGATATTACTAAAAGCAAACCTAAGATGGCGAGATACTACGTGCCAGCATACATATGTCTAACTACCCCGTGCTTATTATAACTATACGCGAGCATTTCCATTCGAACAGAAGCAGGACAGCGGCGAGGCAAGCAGAAACGAGATCTACCCCATTCCCTCTCCCGCCTTTTAATCGTGTCGGCTGATTGACTACGACTCTAGAATGAAACATCGTATACGAAAAGCAAAAATCGCAACAGAAATTCGCCCCGGTCGCGTTTTAGGTCGCTCCTTTTATTGTAACCTAGGTAAGTAATTGATAGGTAGTAGGTAAGTAAGTTGTTACTTTTTACTGCTGCTGCTGCACGTCACTGCGGCACGCCGTCTGCGCCTCGATCTTGCCTCGCAGGTGGTGCCATCCCGTCGCTTCCGGTCGTCCCGGGTCCCGGAGGTTCGGGATGGGTGTTGCGGGATGGAGAGACGGGGAAGGGGCCGGTGCTTGGACGTCATATAGGTAGGTATGATGAGGATTACTGGTTTGGGTATGTTTGTTTTTGAAGCTTATTACCTACTTAGCAAGCCAGCTAGCCACTTGGACGGGTGAGTAGGTACCTAGGTAGATTTTCCACGAATGCTCAGCCGTGGAGATGCTTGCATTCGTGTTTATGCATGCATATGGAATGGCATAGAAATTGGTAATGGTTAGGAAAGCAGAGGCACTAGTGCGGATGTGGTATATATAACCTGTCCATTCATATGTCTATCTGTCTGTTTTCGTCGAAAGACGTTGAGATAGATATCTTACAGGTAGGTAGGTATTATACGTACATGAAACCAATATATTAGCTATCTAGCAGTAGCTTAGCTGTCCAGTTAGGGGTCATCAGCTGGGTACCTAGTAGGTACAGCTAAGCAGCAGGTAAGGTAGGTAAATGCAGGAGATTCCGCTTAGGGCTTACATATTTTTCGCATAATAGGTACCTGCGAGCTGGAGCAACTGGACGAGCCGGAGAGCTGGGTTGGTCGATCAGCAGTATGTACCTATCGTGGCTCACTTTCCCCCCGCAGGTTTAGAGACGCGAGCTTACGTGCATCGTCTGCATGTTCATAGAGAATGGGGAACTTTACTCGGCGCCTTTCTCCGCGGGTTGGGCTTACTCAGCACTCATTATGTATGTACCGCTTTCTTACATAGGTACACCTATCCCAAGACGGTAGATAGCTTGGGCGCCGAGGAGACGGAAACTTGGTATTCGGGTTAGCTTACCCTGTCAGATATGTATGTTTGTATGTAGGCCTGGTGGGTATGGTATCCTTTCTTCGCTGCTCTGCGAGAACGACGCCACTGGCTCGACTTGGGATGGCATGCACATCTTATATACCTATGTAGTGCTCACACACCGAGCTGACCGAGTAGCATTTAGACCCGAAGGATTGGCACTTTCGCCTCGGCGAGGTATGGGACTTATGTAGGGACCAACGAGAAGTTGTATTCGCGATTTATACGATGGTTGCTTTCTGTCTACCTACCTTGGTGCTTGGTATGGAATGAAATGTTGACAAGAAGGTATGTATAGGTACTGAAAAGTTATGTGCGTATATCCCGCAAGCCGAAAACCCGAGATCAAGGGGCGCGCGTGGTGTTGCCCCTATCCGACATGTTGGGACTGTTGCGTGTAACGTCTGTATAAAGTCCAGCTGGCTACACAAGCACCCACAGGCAATAAATGCAGAGTACAACTTGTCAACCGGCGAGGAAAGACGGATACATCACCTTTGTAACTAGTACCTAACGTAATGAGGTCCAGCTCGTAACATCCAGCAAATGCAAGCCGCAGCACACACCTCAAACACACCCAAGAAGAAGCGAACCGGTAGCGAAACGCGTCGGCCAGCGTGGCTTGGCTGATCTTGGGGTTCATTTTATATTGATATTAACCCCATTTCGATGGCCACGGGCATTAAATACGCTGCATACCTAATTCGTACTCAATGTATTATACATATACGCTTCGAGGGCGGTCTCAACGCGGGCCAGAACCTTGGCTACGTGAACTTTTATGCACATGATGTATGTACCTGTATAATTTGGCCAGACATGTAGGTAAGTACGTTTAGGTATGTGATATGCGCGTGTGCGTTATGTATGTAGGTATGTATATATGTATGTACGTATTATGTAGTATGTAGCAGCCCATGTGGACGGGGCATGATCGGCGAATAGGTCCCGGACATTTTACATTTCCATACGTACCTGGGTCATCAGCAGCACGACATTTCCCGCGCTGTTGTCGTCGGGCGCTCGGGTAGGGCTGATTGACCTACCACGTACGTAGATTCAGCAGGCAGAGCGGCTCGTAACGTAGGACGACGAACGACCTACCCAGGTAGGCTTGGACGAGTATCACTACCTATCTGTATCTGTCCATCCACGAAACATACCTCACCTACATACATAATAGGTAGTGCATTTTTGCAGATAGGTCGACACCCCGGAATCATAACAGCGACATTGTATCAAAAAAAACAAACGGAATTGATAGTTCCGCCGAAGCTACCCAGTCTCGATATTTCCAACGGGAATTACAGAGACTTTGGACGTCCGTTCGAGGTCATATGACGGGTCCCAGGACGCAGGCCGTCAGCTTCGTCTATGCAGTGTCACGGCAGCTACCGGCGGGGCACTCGTCTGGAATGTACCGTACAAATCCAACGGCCGGGGCGTCGGACAGGTGTGTGTAAAAGTGTGTGTGTATGCGATTTGCACCTCGAAATTTTACATTTCCTACTGTATGTATTTCCGAGTTGGTCGACCCATGGCAACCTATCTTCCTTGTATGGAAGTCGGTATGCTACGATAAGGGCGCGCATCCAGCAAGATCTTGCGTGTAGTCCCTAAATCCTAAAGGCGAAGGGGCTAACTACGGGGTTTAGGGTGACCAGGCCTATCTTGTTTTCGCCTTAGCAAGGTTGTTTAGAGTCATACCGACGGGACTTGATGGCCACTCGAAAATGTCCGTTTGATATCAAGGTCGCGATAGGTCATTTTGGGGGCCAGAGATTGTGGAAAAGTGAAATAGGTATCGTTACGGAGATAATCGACGGACGAATCGGCGTGAGTCAGCAGTCCCTGCACGGCTGCTGACAAATGTCCATAACCCGTTTTACACCTACCTACCTAGACGTCCTTTAGGCAAAATAGGACGCCTCAACTTCATCGCCATACTATCGCACTACCTATCTTGACCGCCAGAAAGGCCAAAAAAGAAAAAGAAAAAAAGCCTCGCTGCCCTTATCCCTTGCGACACCGAATTATCACGTAGTATTTGGTATAGGGTCATATGCAAACTATGCGCTAGGCTACTTGGCTTTTTGAGGCTCGGGGGATACGATACCTAGATTATGGTATGATCTATACGGGTTGACCGGCAGCCTTGGGTGGGACGGCGTCAAGAGCCGCATATTGCGTGGCTCTGAAAATGGGTTGGAATCTAAATGGTTCAAAGAAGTAAGGTTGCTCTGGAGGCAAATTTTATGCCTTAGAGGTCAGGTTATTGGTTGCCTCGTAGTCGTAGTTACGAGTTCTCCGGTTCAAAGTTCTGTCGTGATACGTAAATCTACCTAGTATTTCATATAGTGTTACCTCGTTCTTGAAAACGTGTCAAAATTTTACCGAAGTAATCGAATAGATAGAAACCTTCGAGTCTCTAGATGTAACTCCGCGGATATATGCCTAGGTGTTCATCTTAACTTTTCAGCCTCTCGTGGCTCGTAGATTGAAATGGCCACAGCAATATACACCTGTCACCTATTTACAGTTCCCCCTATTCCTTATCCCCTCTAATAGTACATACGTAGCGCACCTTTGCCACATGTCATAATCCGGCGAGCCTTTGCCTATCGTACAACTGACGGAACTGACACTCCGCTTTACCCCGTAGACTTCGTTCAACTCTGCCCGGTCCGACTTAGTTAGTTTTGAGATGCTATTTGATCATTCTTTTGGGTTAGCCTCTGGTGGTTTATTCTCCGGTTCGATCGCCGCGATATACTTCAGCTCCAGCTTGAAAGGACCTTCCTGTGCGCCGAAGAAACTATGCAAAACTCAGTAAGCATGCTACATGGAACGTGGGAAGATATCGCAATGACTCACCTTCGCATCAAAATCCCTATCCGCTTGATACGATCTATGCGCAAAGGCTCCGTATCCTGTACCGGTACGCCCCGGTACGTAGGCCTAAAGTCTTCCCACCGCACACTAACTTCGCTGTCTGTTGAAGGTACAAAATCGAACTCCCAGCTCACAGTGCTTTCTTCATACACGTCCTCAGTGCGCTTAGGAGGTACCTCATCCTTGAGCACGAGTGTGTACCTTTTGCCGTCGCTGGCACCGACGCCAAGCCGGAGCCCCTGATAATCGAACAGGTCCCAATTCTGTGGGTCAACGGTGCGCTGAGACGCAAACCCGGCCCCCTTCAGGACTTTAATATCCAGCATGCCGTGGAATGTGACTATGTTCGAGCCTGACGAGCACTCTAGGTAGCTCCTACTCTTACCACCGCGCACGCGGTCGTCCGAGGAGCTCCACGCGTTCTCATTCCATGACCTTTTATGGTGTAAATGTCAGCAACGGTGGATAAGGGGTAAGCGCCAAGCTTGGCATTTTTTGAATTCGAAGATGGGAGCTAACTCACTTATATCCGCCAAATAGGTAGAAATTAGGTTCGCTCGTGGCCATGATAAGTAACTTTATAGGCGCGATCAATGTCAAAACCTGCAGATAAGTCTTTTCGATCCCGTGACAGTATTTAAGTTGGAAAATAGGCGCTTTTTAAGAAACTATCCCTTTATAAACCCAATAAAAGGGGTAAATTCTAAGTATCAGGAGAAAGATAAGGTATATGTGAATAGAATTATAGATAAATATATTGGTAGCTAATTAGCGCGTAGGTAGATCTCACGGACTCTCAACTGCTGAAATTGTATATTTGACAGCGGCCAACATGCTCCGGGACGGGAATCTCGAGCAGATCATACATCGCTCGGTTGAAGCTTGAGATCCACGGTACTGGAGCAGAGCCCTGAAGGTCAGTGCTAACGTAACCTTGCTTAGTGAAAATGAGCTACCCAGATAACGTGCACCCGGGTATTCGGGTGGCGTTTGATAATGTCGTCAATTGTTGTTAGGAAGAAAAGAACGAAAGCAAGCTGCGGAATTGAATTTTCTTCGAATCTTCCAATATATGCGCTAGATAGTCCCTTAACCTCATTGACAACGTTAAAATCAAATGTTATATCATTGATGTTGGTATATGTAACTGGATACTTTCGAAGTTGTACGTTGTGGAGATAATCGATGTATGTATGTAGTAATGTCTGTGCCTCTTTCTATGTAATGTGTAATGTATTAGGAATAGCCGCCTTGTCGGGAAAGAACCCCTGGCCGCGATAGGCTCACAAGCTTGTAATGTGGGGCTATAGAGTTGTACTAGGTACCCGTACCAAGACCCGACCGACCCAAAGGGAGTAATGTGGCTCCGAATCACATCAGCCACCTTTCTCTTCTAGTCTTTTATCTATGAGGTCAACTCTATATCACTTCCGTTTAGAGAGCCTAGTCGCCGACCCTTATCTCCCTGTTATCTCCATTGCTTATTTTCCTTTATGTATGGACTTAATCATGTACGATGATGCTGCTATCCGCTTCATTGTCTGTGCTACCACATACTGCCGAAGGCAATTCCTCTGATGATCGCGCACTTCCTCTTCGGCTGAATTACCACGACTGCACGATCCGACATGTCTCGGATCCCTCTATCCTGGAAAGGCAGAAGCATGGGCAGATCAGTAGTTCGGGTGAGTGGGAATAGACGGACCATTCGTCTGCCCGATTAACGATGATGCTATTTTATGCTTAGTTATATTCAGTTATTGTTTGTCAGTTAATAGTCTAATAATATTCACTACACTTCGCTCTACTCATCTACTCAGTAAACACATGTTATTACCAATTACAACTGCAGCTTACAACACTATAACGATCTATTCCGCCGAACCCGATTCTACGAGGATAGTCGGAGTTTAGGGACCCGGCGCATTCTCGAAATCCCCCTTGCGAGGTAGAGATCCTTCCGACGAACCTAAAGTCTTCAAAATGCACGCCATTCCCCATCCTTCACGCCGACCATGCGTACGGTCCCCGGACCAATTCCATAGTCCGAGTTGCGAAACCTCCACGCGTACGGCGCATTGGGAAAGATGGATGCATCTTGCACAATGCGATCAGGTACGGGCCAGGTCTCATATGATATATCGTTTATTGACAGCAAAGGGGCCCGGCCATGCGGCGGTCCAGCTACGAAAGTTTGCGCCTCACTATATGACGGAGTTTCTACCAAGCTTCCTATGGTCCGCCATCTCTATAAACGTCAAATTAGTTAACTCGAACTGTAAAAAAGGAAACCCGCGGCTTGCGCAGGTCGAAACCAAGATTTGACATCCCGCGACCCCTTTATTCAAGTTTATTCGATGGATCTTTTGGCTTGGCGTTGGCTCCTAAGCCGGCAGACTAATAATGCTGGCGAAGCTAATAGAGACAGAAAGGGCAGAAATGGATATCGAACAACATTCGACTTTTCGTGGTTAGGTCCCCAATTTATCCTTCTCAACATTAAATCTTTAAAGGTTAGTTTTGTTACATAGTCTGTGCGATCCGAGGAGTGCATTTGCGAAATTCGGAACTTTCTAAATTCGTCGTAATGAATTGCCTACCACCTATTGCCGGGTCTCACGTCCAGATCGCCTTGGCATGACCTCAGGGAGCCTCTTGTCGTTGGTTATCCTATGATACCCCGGTTCCAACGGTCTTTTTTCTTCATCACTGCCGTGACGTGTGAACCGTAATATCGATAACACCAACAACATGTAGTAAAATCGATAACGGCCTTCTCAATACGACCTCGGTCGTGGAGTCGGGTCTCATGTAAAGTGGAAAAAATGAGATTAGTACAAAGGCGCAAGAGTCCCGCGCCTGCCGCATTCCCACCAACATTTTATCGTGCCGTCGGGTATTTGGGGCATAACAATGTGGCACGGGAAAAAACAATGGACCATGTGATAAAAAAAAACGATGGGAAAAGACAACACAGCTACGAAGGTTGGGGCAGTAGGTAGATACGTTTTGAAAAGTCCTGAAATTCATGAAAATGAAATCGATTCGTGTCGATCTCACTCCACTGTATCGCTATCTTAGCTCGGGAGAGCCCTGTAATGCTTCATCTAACGGTTATTCCCACAAGAGTCCCCTTCTCTCAAAGAATACCCCAAGCAATAATAAAAAAGACAAAACACAGTAATAATAAACAACACCACGCTTAGCCCGGATATTCCTCAAAACCTAGACTATATGCACCTGAAAAAATAAAAACAAAAGACGAATCCCTTTCGTCCCGAGTGCGTGGTATCTCGCGCCAGTCATTCCCGAGGTTTGAAATCGTAACCCGTCCCAATCGCGTGATTCCAATCCATGCTGCCTCTTTGTCCGTCCGATGCCAGTTACCCATGCCCAATTGCATCAGGTTCTCTCCCTCGCTACCGTGGCCTCTGTTTCCTTTTCGTCGCTTCTATTCGCGGCCTATCACCGTTGGTGCGGCTGCTGCTGCTGTTGATGCCCTAGGCCGGGGGACCCGGGCATCGAGAGCGGCGTAGTCGGGTAGTCGTAGCCGGACTCAGACCCGTTGGCCGAGTGGTCGTACGAGTGTGAAAGCGGTGGGGTCTAGCGACACCGATCAGCTACGTGGTTCTCGGCGGGAGTAAGCGCGCACATGACTCACATGAGGGTTCGAGTGGTCGTACGAATTTTGTGCGTGGACATCCATCCCAGGCACGAAGCCGTAGCTCACATACGACATGGACTCTTCAGGGGGGTACGTTTCCCTCTTGATGGCATCGTTGAAGTGTGTCATAGGAGGGAGGGTACATGGCACGGCTGATGCCATATAGTTGGGGTAGCCCTCGCTGGTAGTTATCGGGTGGTGGTACGGTTGTGCCGCGTTGTAAGGAGCGAGGACTGTCATCTCGTCCGGTGGAGGATAGGCCGAGTATCCGATGAACGATGGCGAGTGTGACCGTTCCCTGTCGTCGTATGTGTGGCCGAACAGGATCTCATCGTCGTGGTTCATAGGCGGGGTGAACTGAGGAGGTTGTACCGGCTTCTGAGGGGTTGACTTCTGCGTCTTGGAAGAGCTCGTCTTCTTGGTAGTCCGGTTGTTAGATGGCGACTGCTTATCACTTCCGGTGGGGGAGGACGCGTCGTCCGAAGTTCCTGCGCGCCTCTCGAGGTCTTCCAGACGTCTCTTCAACTTCTTGCCTACAGATACTGTTAGGACTACCCTGCCAATGGGGGAGATTCTAAGCTAAGGCTGAACATACGGTAGTTGCGTTGAGCAATCCGGTTCTGTATCCTCCGGCGCTCAGCGAGATCCGAGATCTTGGTCCAGTCCTCATCAGGGTTGGCGGAGCTTGAGAATGCGCTACTCGTTCCGTGTGCTGAATACTGCCGCGGCGCGGGGGCCGCGGGATATGAATATTGGTGTTGAGACATCGCGTACATGTTGTGATATAAAGGAACAAGTTCCAAAGTCTGGGGGAGACCCGTATTTATATAAAGCTCGAAGCTATCTATAACACGAGGGTTTGGTCTAGCAAGTGGAAGGCGGGAACAGTCGAACTAGTGAATATTCACTTTGTTTGAAGTTTCCTTGAAATACTTATCGAATCGAGATGTGGTGGGACACATAACTTTCTTGAGGCGGGAGGAAGGAATCTAATATATACAAGTTGAAGGTCAGGTCCGTTCAGCCATCGAAGCCGCGTTCGAGCTGGAGAAAGGACCCCATCCTCGTCGAACCCGGTCCAAGAGGTACGGATGTACGTAGGTACGTAGATACGTATCTACGTACATAGTATATACTTTCCACGCTCCATGCAGGCATGGATGCACAGCTTTTGGACAGGGCATTCAAATGCGAGGAGGGCCTACATGCAGTCCGCTCTTTCATTGCAACCTCGTTTGGGGTGGTAGGAAAAGTGTAAGGGGGGGTGTGTGTGTTGTAGCTTCCGCTTGGGACTGGGGACTGGGGACAGACTGGGGCCAGTGCGAGAGACAACTACGCCTCAAATCCGAGGGAAGGTATGGAAGGGTAGAAGAGGTAAGAGGTAGCGGGCGATCCATGTCCCTGGTGGAACGGGTACGACGGTACGGGCGGTATGTACTATGGTGGAAGAACATGTGCGGAACAGACAGGGGTTCAATTGGAAAAGAGGGGTGTGATATTTTAAAGAACAATGATGGATGTACTGTACCTCTTCGAGAGGAGCTGTGAGCAGGGGTTAGAGGAGGGGGAGACATTTGCGCAGCAGCGACTACTGGCCTTTTACTAAATTTGCCCGAATTTTGCGATCCAAATACAAAGTACCAGCCTAACCTTACGAGGTAACGCCCTTTGGATTTACTACTTTAAAAGCAGCGTCGCTAGCTCCCCTAGAGCCCCCTGTAAATACGCCTAGTCATAGGGCTGGCTAGGCACTAACATAGAAGGTTTTATTAGCCTACTCATTTTTATTCGCTAGAAATGATGGATTTTACGAATGGACTAACTAGTACGAGGAAAATGATCTTTAGAGTTCATTCTAGTGAATTTTACATATGTAAAAGATTGAGCAATTGATTGAATGAAATTAACCTTAACAGGTAGGTAGGTACGTAGGTTAATTGTTTCTCTTTGAAAGCTAGGTACTAGTCGCTATTATCATAGGACTCAGGTATTTTAAATATTTTAGCTCAGGGCGAAGTTGAACGGATAGACAGGGTCATTTGCTGGATCAATGTCGCACTCCAGCGCTGGTATTTGAATTTCTGGAGTTTTGTTGCGCTAGGGCTAAAGCCATGATGGATTCTCATTGAACAATTTCTACGATGAGTCTAATTAGTGTCAAATGAGTCGGCAAGTCTGCGAGTTCATTGCGTACTCGGACCACTCGCAGACCAGCTTTGGATGGATTGCACGGGCAGTGACGGGATACATAACAGCAGTAGTGTAGGACCTTTTCTAAACTCGGAGCTATCTCTCTCGCCTTTCGCTTTACATCCATGCCTCACTTATGTATATTTATACTTTGATCCTTTGACGGGAGTGAAAGCGGGACGGCAGATACATAAAAGTCAAATAGGATATTTGTGTATATCCGTTGCTGTCTTTGATAGCTATAATGCGCGCTGAATTGCTAATCCTAGAAATGATTAGCGGCATAAAATTATCATGGGAACACAAACACATGGACAATCATGGCCGTGTCCCGATTTCCGAGTCCCGACGGACATCATATCATTCATGATTGTTGTCGTCATCACTACCCGCCTAACATTTTTATACTTATACATCTCTACGCAACATGCCTACCTACTAACGTACCAACACTCTTCGGCGTAGGCTGTGTAGACATCAGGTGATTGTACCGGATGCGAAAGCGTTTGAAAAGCCGTAGATAGGACATACCGAGTCATCACCAAGCTGAATACGGCGTTCATCATTTCAGACTCATATTTTTAGCTATGAGGTGAAACTGAAATCCGAAATCTGAGTACAGAGGCGTTTTATTGTTCAGTTGGAGCGATACGGCCCGAACAGTAGGTAGGTATACGAAGTCTCCCTGGCATGGAAGTTCTCTCGTAGCCAACGAAATAGGCAGACGGCATTCCATGAAGAATCCAAGGCCGTGGCTTGTGGTGTTTCCAGACGGTTGGTCTCCAGTCCTTCGAGAATCATGCATGGAAGGGAGGCTTAGACATTTCGGAATGATGTTCGGTAAGACGCCAAGCGATCAAGATCTGTGAAATGCCACATAAACTGCTAGAAATCCGCCAAAAGCGCCTTACGTAAAGCGGTAAAGCGGTAAGACGATAAAAAGGGGTTGGCGTTTTTCGGGCTATGAATCTGTTTTTTTCCTGTACGATATTTTTGGCCCCCAGCAAATAGAAAATGGTGAATGGGAATGGGAAGGTGGAAGATATTGGTAGAAGCAAAAACGGAAGTGGAAGTGTGGAAGTAACAGTGGAAAAGGCGGACCTTAGCTAGGAAAGTCTAGGGGACTAGCGATTAAAGACCCTCTTTCTGATTCGCACGTGCTTTCTAATGATACTATTTTTGGTGTGCGACCATTACAAAGCTAGTTTAACTCTTCTGATTGGCTACCAACTCCCCCCTTCTAGGGCTACTAGTCTGCTAGTAAGACTTCGAATATCCTTCTCGAATAAACCACCCCAGCTTGCCTCAAGCACTCCAGGTCAATCATTTTCGGCTCTATCAATTCATCATCACTCACTACCAACCAGAGAAAAAACATTCACTAGTCTATTCACCTGCCTGACTAGTAGGACTGAATGGCGCCGATATAGTAACATCGTGGGCAGTAGACCCCAGATCTTATCAATAACATCATACCTTTTTCGAAAGAGTCTTCTTCCTTCTATTTGATCTTCTGCAGGGTCTTTTCTAAAAGTGTGCCTGGTCCCCACAAACTCATATTGTGACAAATCATATCGATCATTAGGGCGCGAGATGTCAAAATTAGAAGTCAACTACTCGTGATTTCAGGCGCCATGAGAATTGGATGTTCTATCCGGAAGAGATATTCAGGTCTACTCACACATACATAGCACAGTATAATTATCGTGGCGGTTATGGTGTGTATGGCTAACCGGACAACTCGGACAAGTCCGAAAAGTCGGCGGTAGCATTCCTAACGAGCCACAATAAACCTCGTGGTCTCAGATTTCTTTCTAACACACACACCTTCGAATCTTCGACGAATGACAGGGGTATTATTTCAGGGCTGAGACTTGAGATTTCAAATGGTCGGCTGCGTTCTCCAAGGTATTCTTCCGACGCCGTCTTGGCTCGAGCACCAATGAAGATCGCCCCCCTTTTTTCCCATGGTGTACCTATTCTCAGCCTCGTTAGGTCAACTTGATCAACTTAAGCCATAGATAATGGGATCCATGCATATGCCACATGGCTTGCTCAGACAATTGCTTTGTACTACGTATTGGTCTCTTCGCAACAACCAGCATCAATTCATTTCCACCTTATGATCAGCCAACATATACCTCCACAGATAACTACAACATCGTCTTTTTACGTCAACCTTTTCCTATTGCCTCTTAGCTTGTTCTATATTCAATCATCCGTTATTCCCAATAACCCATAACCATACCTAGCATATAATCGGGGTACGGGAAAATAGGACCGATGTTCGTTTTCCATTAACTTTGCTGGCGCCAGCCTTGTGCTAAGCTTTTGACAGCCACGAACACCCGGTCCGCTGCCGAGCTGCCGTACATTGCATATGGATTATATGCTGTGTTGCCACCTGAATTGCATTACGTCCAAAAATATACATAAACAGTCTATTCAAATCGCGATCGCTGCGTTAATAGGCTTTCTCTCGCATGATTGATCCTATCTTCAATATTTCCCAACTACTCCCTGTCTCAATAACCCCCTCGTCCCCATAATGTTTCATTGTTAACTTAACGTCTGTTGACCCATTCCGGGGTAATATTAGCGCAATGTTAGGTTAATCTTAATCCTAAAGCCGCAGCATGGATTCCATTGCATTTAGTGTCGGTTTTAAGAGTTGTGGATATAATATCAGGATATCTCAAATCTTCACGCGCACATACGATTACTGATTCAACTACCTGAATCCCTACCTACCGAGGTTGGGTGCTGACGCGAGAAGCTTGGATTTTTTCCCAAAGAACCGGCAAATCGCGTGCTGGTGCTTGCTGACACTACCCTTCCGCAGGTAACGGCACAACATAAGCCATCCACTACTTCGGGTCCTCGAGCCAACGTGGAAGGGTTTTAAGGTTCTCACTCGCCAAGAACCCTCCCCCTTCTGCGGAGGCCATTACAGCGGCGGCAGGTACATGTACAAGGTGCGTCTCACATAGCAGGAACGCTGGCAGGATAGCAAATCAGAGAGCTCGCTCAGGTCACAACCGTTACCAACGATCTCAGTCAGGACAAGCCATGTGAGATCCCACCTAAGTCACTCCCACCCGCCTCGTCTAGTTGAATTCTTCCTGCAGATATACTAAGCAGTCCACATATTCTGGGGAATAGGTAGGTACCTACCAACGAGCGCAACTTCGGATGAAGGAGGGAAGTACTGTACCTTGGTGAGACTGCTGGGAAAGGTAAACAACTGCTCGGCTTCTCCACGTTTTAGACTATGATACTCTTCATCTCAATCGTCGATCTCAGCTGAACCCCCTTATTTTAATAACCGATGAGAATGCCCCCTGAATTTCTCGGAGCCGTAGTCGCAGATAGATAGAGGCTTCATGCGACTGGTTGGTAATCTTAGCATGCATGAGCTCGAAATGTTGAAGAAAAGCCACCCTAGCCGGATTAGGAAACATGTTAGATAGCCCTACGCTCTGCATATAACGACCCTACCTGCTGCGTGCTTCGCATGCGGGATCGACACTACTTGGCTCATGTTAAAGGGAAACGTCTAGGCTCCCGAAATCTCCGGGTGTAGGTGTGTGTGAGCAATCCCCCGCCCTGAAGCCCACGTCTCAGCATCGCTCAACGCGCGTCTCCCCCCAGAGTTAGGAAGCCATGAGCGGGTGGCGGATATGAAACCAGCAAATACGGCGAGAAAGGTGCCGACGCTAGTTCATCGATATCTATTAGATACCTAGGTATCTAGATAAGTTACCTGGTTAGTTACATAGATGATCAGTTGGGATATAGGACTTTAGTTAATAGGATCGACGTACAGCTGACTTTGGACGATCGGAAAGATAAGTAACATGGTTCGAATTGGTCTGTTAGCTTCAGCGAAAGCGATCTCTATCGAGGGCACAGACTCTTCCTCCACATAGCCTTTTCCAATTCTATCCGAATTTCATCGAGGGTCCTAACACTCGAAGGAATCCTTTTTGCAGATCACTAACCAAAGTCCTGTTTGAAATCACTCCGCGTCCCGAGATTTGATAGGATGACAGCAAAATGGCCCCCATATTTCCCCAAGCTATCTGGTTACCTAGACTTATGTATGTACCGCACGCTGTAGCAGATGCGATGTACGACCCACGCAATGGTTTGCCTGGGAGGCAATCTTCCAAAGGTAGGACATATAATTCATGCCACGCGACGAGACATGGATATACTACAGTACTGTAAAAGTATGGTGAGAGAATTAAAAGGCTCACATAATGGTCGACCCTGTAACCCCTGCGTCTTTTTCATCTATCGCCTCTGGTCCACGCAAATTGGATGCGTGTCTTGGGCGGTCTTGGGTATTGTCTTGGGGCTTTGCTTGGATTCCAAAACTCGACCAGCTATGTATTTAGTGATTGGGACGCGATATACGATGTAGTCGAAACCCTGGCTCCCCATCGAGTTGTGATTTCATAAAGCGTGGATAGGAATAGATGTTGATGGATACTTTAGCACTAGATCGCTGTTACATAGCCCAGATTGCCCTAGGCACGGGTTTAACGTGGTTTTGGCGGAAGCCTACGTTTATCAAGCCCACTAATCTTTAATCTATCCACCGCTGAATATCCGCTATACGGGTAACCTTGAGCGCCTAGAAATGGATCTTTTAAATCTATCCAGGGTACAAAGGTACGATACGTAAGGCGGCAGCTAGTTTAATATGGGCTAATTACACCTTTTAGGAAAGTGGCAGGGTGCAATAAGAATTCGACCTTTTGCCGTTTCTGGTAATCTCTAATTCAAAAAGTCTATTATCCCTGACCAAATCTCTGTATGTACTGTACTTTTTTACCTGTACTCTTTTTATTATTATCTTTATTAATTCGCTTCAGTGGTTTTATTTCTATTACAGCGACACGATACCACAATAAGACACAACGTCTTCATGATGCCACGCCTATGTCAACGTTAATCGTATGCCGTATTCAAACACACGACAGAACCGATTCTGTACTACATAACCCATAACATACCACATCCATGTAACTAGAACTCGTCGCTAAAGAGTCATTATTTACCTAGCATGTCACTGTATACCCAACTAAGTAAACCGATGGATACGATGCGACACAGGCAGATACGCCTTAAAGGTGATGCTAGATGTTAGTCACTAAGTCGACTAGTCTCCCGATCGTCCTACGCAGCCTCGAGCGTAGCGCCTCGATGAACACAAATTCAACGCATCGCGCGGCATACAATAGGTCCCAAGGTCTGGTAGGTATGATTCATTTTTACACGGTCCCGAACGATCCACATGGATTCCTACGGACAGGTTGTGAGGTGGTATCAAATTAAAAATACACATAATTATACCAACATAAATACCCTACATGAATTGGCACCTAATGTACATACATATATAGTATGCAAGTACAATACATAACTACTTATGTACGTCCGTTGGAGCTAGACCCCTTAAAGTATACGTAGTCGTATCGTGGGAAGTTTGGAAGGTTCTTACCCTCTTTTCGGCAGTCATGAACGATTCTGAGTGGGTGCTGAGTGAACCCGTGCCTGTGGTCTTGGGTCGCGCCAAGACCAATCCCGTCCGAGGGCTAATTAGGAACCCCAGTTCTTTCCAGCATCACACCACCACCACCGCCGCTGTAATAATACATCGCTACATAGATCCTGCTGGACTGCTGGGTCCACTGCTACTATGTACAGGAAGTTGCAGGTAACAATCTATGTAATATGTATGAGCAATAAGGTACTTACGTACACTTGGATTTCTTACCGATTTAACCTAATCCGTCTTACCCATCTGTCTTCTCTCCAAAGCTGTCCTCTGCCCTTCATAGGGCTGAGATGACATCCGCACATTATTGCCGTTGCTACTAATCATATGTAAGTAAGCATCAGGCACATCGGTTCACCCATTCACCCATAGCGCAAGGTACATTATGCGCTTTCGGGGAGTTCCCAAGGGATATCGGTCTAGGTAATTCAAACCCCGAATATTGACTATCGTATCGATGGTCCGATAGGTGATATCACCAGATCGCAAGTCTAGAATTTTTTGTTGCGCTGTCCAATTTGCGTGTATCCCGGTTGAGGGGAGCATCTGGGGAGGAGACATCGTCGCAAAAAGTTACCTGCGATGGCGTCAACCCGCCAACCCGCGAACCTGCTAACCCCTATCTCTTTGCTCCTTGTCCCACGCCGTCCCCGCAGCGGTAGCGACGCGGAATAGCGAGTCGAAGGCGATACGATACGGGGTAGCGGCGATAACGATCGTGTAACCGGCCGTATACGTGTAGAACTGCGGACGACGCTAAAATGTTGTAGCGGTCTGATAGTAAATTAAGTGACGCACGAAACGCACTCGATGCGACGCAGAACAACTAGTACGGTGAACCGTACATTATTATTACTCATCGATGCGATATTTGCCGCGGATCCCCTCATTCGACGTATTATGCGTATCTAGTATAGTATGTACTAGATGTATAGTGGAATCCGTTGCACTACGGGGGGGACAAGGGCTCACAGTACATGCACGCGCTAAACTTTCTACTCCTTACACTGTTCGCACCTTGCACCTTGCACCTTGCGGAGATCAACGAGCCCTTCCGTTAGCAGCTAGCAGCAGTTAATAGTGGCGGGTCTTGGTCTTCGGTGTCGCCGCTCACACGCATGGCTCTTTCGCCATAGGGCTGAGGACAGCACCTTGTTATTCTCCTATGAGATCGCAGCATTCTTCCCCTCTCTTGATCTAGCGGATTGCGCTATCGTACCCCGAATTAATTCTTCATACCCTCACCTTCAGTCTTACATTTCCATCCATATCTATCCTAGCTGCTTGCTATACCAAGATCCTTATCGCAACCGAGAGTAATACTAAACATAACAATCGAGATAGCCTATGCGGCTGTTAGTAATTTGCGGCAATCTCGAGCTAATTCTTCTAGCATCCGCTTGGTCATCGCGCAACTCAATTTCTATTTGCGGATATGCGACTAGGCAAGGCGATCGATTCAGCCCGTCAACGGCTAATTTTTCAGATCCCATTTTCCAGATCCCATTGGAGATAGGGAATTGCGAACTACGTAATCCGGTAGTGTATGAAAAGGTATAGTTGCAGTTTTATCACGATGGTGCACGTTAGCAGACGGCTTCTCCTTATCCCGAGCTTCGCCCAGAACCCCAAGGATATGTTCGATAGGTGGTAGCAATTATCCGCGCGTTATTGCCAGTAATTGCCAGTAATTGTCAGTGAAATCGGTTAGCGGTGCTGTTAATAAGCCTCCGCGTGACACAAAGTGCTCACGCCCTTCTGGTCGGACTTAAAGCTGCGTGCCATTCGAGTGTTACGCAGCACCAAACGCCAACGAGCGACCCAATTAGGTCTCACGATAGCTAGGGTTGCAATCGTAGGTATCAATTCGCTATTTGAACTTGGCCGAGCACATGACAAATCCCGAGGGTAAAGAAGCTTTCAGAAGCCGTCGGCCGACCTCGAACGATTATTGATGACCTCAACTGATCTATTGTCCAAAGAACCAAAAACCAAAATGCAGCCGCATCGGCAAGCGTCGAGAGCCTTCGAAATGGCAGATATAAAGCCTTCGCAAACTCCTGCCGCAATGCTGAGGGACAAGCGATGTTGCATCATGTCTCTGGCATACCTTGTCAATGTTGTAGTTATGGCGCTAAGACAAGCTTCTGGGCTGCACCATCGGTGTTAGACCAAGACAGCAACCAGGGCACTGACGTCGGAGCGGCAATGGGCGGGTTCTTCTCAATCGCATCACCGAACTCCGCTATTAGACCCCATACCGCTTGCCGTTCGGTTGCGGACTTCCAACCAACTAACAAAAGATATCGGTTTTTGTATTGTACATTTAATAGTCATCAACTATCTAAAATAATGCATCCTATATTGTTCGTGATCTGCGGTAATGGTGTTGAATGGTGTTGTTGTATATACTAAATTTAACAACCTACCTAATAGTTAGTAGGTAATAATATGGTACTATGAAGAATGAAGAGTTCGCTTACGACTTTCTTGTGTAACCTTGGCATTAGAAGCGTCCGGTCTATGAGAGCTCGATGTCACCTAGTTGCCCTTTTCAGAACACTCAATCTTAACAATGCTTTCTTACATTTGCATAGCGCTTCAATTGTTCGTATTACACAAAGAAACTCACATTTGGTATAACGACTCTGTATTCCTACATCATGCAACTTCAATTGTACTAGGTCAACTACCTAGTAGATACCTAGATACATCGCCAACTTATAGATTGATGGATTTATAGGGCTGTGTACGTAGATACATGATACCTAGACTCAAGCATCGAGCCGCTTTAGTTAATATGATAGCCTTAAGGTTAGACCCGCGAATTGGGGTTAATTAGTCTCGTAACAGGGATGGATAACCAGAGTCGTTTCCTGTAGCTTGCTGGTAATGATGTAGCTGTTGTGTTACAAAGGGACTTTGTAGCGTGACCTTCGAGCTGGGGACTGGGTTGGTGGACTAGTGGACGATGAAAGGTAGGTACGAACCCAATTCGGTCATGGAATCGTTCGACTAGCCAATGGCTTCTGGCTTGGATTCCCAAATTGAATCATTTCTTGGGAAAGTGGGGAATGTGTGTGAATCGAGCGTACCCTTGTATCATATCCAGGCATATCCAGATTCGATACTAGGTGGTGGTAGGTGCGTAGGTAGGTGGGTTGCGTGGGTGTGTGTTCTTAGTGGGTTTTTCTTTCCTCTGGGTGGGCGCGAGTGGATGTTTAGGAGCGGCGAAGCACAGATAGCACTGCATGAGACCCCGAGCCCACCGCTTTTTGCAGGGGTATTTCTCTATGTCTGCGCGCAGTTATATGGGAGACTGGCGGTCGGCCGAACAGTTGCATGTGGATTGGACGGGTCGACGCTGCCAAATCTGCAGCCCAACAAGATGCTCAAATCCCGATCTGCAACGCAACCACGTTGTTCTTGCTTTCATCTAACCATCTAACCATCTAACCGCTTCGCTGCTGCAACTGCTTCTGCACACTATGCTGCATAATTGGCATTCTACCGTGTATACGTACCCTACTTACGAACCCCTACTTGCCCTACTGGCCCTACTTGCCTTACAAACACCCATTTACCATAGTGCATACGACCCTGCCAAACCCTGTCCGAATCAACTGATTCAACAGCAAGATCGATGCATCCAATCTCCACGGTGACGCGCTTTAGCCTCAGGCGCAACGCGAGGCGCAATTTGTCACCTTATTTTTTTATTCTTCTTCATATTTTGTTCTATCGCATGTACATAGTACCCTAGCATCCAGAGACAACGGATCCATTTATTTTCTTTCAATTTCTCTTCTACCTCCACCCCTGTTTCTTTTTGAGCCTCCTTTCGGACCAGCTTCGCCAACTTCGCCAACTACATCATGCTGGATCATATCGTCGACCCAAGACACAATGGCCTAGTGCCTAGATGCCTAGACTGGACTTGACGCATCCGCGCATATCACAGTACATATCGTACATATCCATACATACATTACAGCTCAGCGCGACACAATACTTACCGCCATCTCAGCTGTCCAGCCATCCACCATCCACAACCCCCGGTGCTCGTGACTCCTTTTACCGTCGCCTCCTGAGGCCGTCGGCGAATGCCATGCTCTCATTTCTCATCCACCGCTAGAACTGGAACTGCGGAATTTTAGGATTCTCGTCGCTTCCGCTCTTTGATGCTTCATGCATCACGGCGACGTCACCGGCGGTCCTCTATTGGAACACCACAAATATCGGACTACTAGTGAACATGCTTGTCCGATACGGACTCACCCTTGCTAGCTAAGTTGCTTCGGCATAGACAGTCATCTCACCACAGTCCTCCTTTTAGTCTGTCCGAAGAGTTAGTAATGGAAGATGGTATATGCATTCGTATTTACGTCACGCCGATGCAATCTGGAACTTGATACGCCGTGTATACGATATGGGATTCTGGAACGACTAAACCTAAGACGCACTCACTATAGCGCACTATGAGTCTATGACTGCTACTACCACCACCACCACCACTACTACTACTACTACTACTACTACTAACATGGTGATATTTGGACTGTGTAACACAAAGGATGGGCGCGGCACAGATTCCGCTGAGAAGCGCTTGGTCGAGATCTGGCAACCACCGTATCTTGCGTTTGTGCATTATTAATACGCCTCCGATTTGCTCGATTCGATGCGAGGTTCTGCTAGTCTCTTTTCGTGTCGGTCTACAGTAGCACAGCTATTCACTAACCGTTGGCTGCAGCGAAGCTTTCCCCTTTCATAGGAGGAAAACTCCTTATAGTAGTAGCTGGAAAACTTGGAACTCCAGGCAGCATTAAGGGGCGCCTGCGAGTGAAGGTGATCAGGGTAACCGGCGTATGTAGGCGTCGAACTATGGTTCGACATAGTTCGATATAGCGTATGGCGGGGTTCTAGGCCCCCCGCCCCCCTTGCCTACTACTGTACAATACCTACTAGCAGTCCGTACCGTGGGCACGGATGACGCTGAAGATGAAGAACATGTCATCTCTACAGCAAGGCTTGGAATGTCGTGCCTTACCCGGTAGTCCGGCCCTAGCGGCCTATCTAGGTACTCCGCAGATTCGAAATACCGAGTCTATCCCCCACTACCAACACCGGCCATCCCACTATTTCCCAGCTGACACGGGACCACCCGAATTTTGGGCGCTCAACATCGCCGATGTTCTCATCACGGTAGCATTCCAAAAAGCCTCATTTGGAGTCGGACATCGAAAACGGAAAGCTTCGTACCGAAACCAATTTTACTGTGGCTTCTGATCAGCTATCATGTGCACCCTTTTTTTCATGGGAGCCTGATGGATTTTATGGGTTTAATGGATTTTCCGACGAAGAGAGGGTCGCCGCCAAGGCGTTTAATAGGAAAATCCTTGGTTCCTTGGTTCGAACGTCCACATTAATGTAGCACATAGCGGAAAGAACCATGTCGGTCTGCTACCTCGTGTATCTTCGGCCGAGGTGGGCGATTTATTGATTTCTAATCATCTAGGTTTCCTGTTCGGGCAGCTCTCTATTAATTATTATTATGTAAATCCACGAAGTCGCTAACATTCTAAGGATGCCGTTTCTGACGCCGTCACGGATGTCATCTTGAAACGCGATCGTCAGCAAACTCGGTCCGATCCGCTACTCCGGTAAGCTCGGAATTCCACGTGTGAATGACGGCCGAAGATGCGCATGTAAATAGATAGGCAACGCCCTTGGCTAACATTCGCATTGCAAAAGGGGGAGCACCATCCTTGACATTTTTACCGTAGTACTCCATTGACAGCACGATAATGACATACGGCTCCCCATCGGGTTGACAGTTATCGCAGTCACAGTCCCATTTTAGTCAATAGATCCGATGGCGTTCGGTCTTTACAAGCCTCCGGGCATCTTCGGGGCGTTGGGGGCTGTTGGTTGTCCCGGAACCCAATACCAATATATGAGCGTATACATTATATAGTATCGCGCGATAAGTCAAGGAAGGATATTTTGTTGACGATCACCATCTGGAGATGGAAACATTAGTTTCAGCCTTCTTTTGATCGCCGTCGTCGGGTACAGAGCTGCAGAGGCACTCAGGCGCTGTATCCAGCGCAATGCGCATCTCAAAGATAGGAGCCAAGGCTACGATAACTCTGGCCTAGGTACAATACGTACTAGACTGCTGGGCTGCTAGGTACCGGACCTCGTCGTATAGATGGACCAATTAGGATGCATGATTTCCTTCTTAGGACTTTTCAGCTGTCGGCTGTGCACGAGTTTGGAATTTCTGCAATTTGGAATGGATACGCTGAATGGATAGGGTGATTTGTAGTCTGTAGGCTAAACTGGCCGATTAGGTAGAAGCGACCCCTAGAATCCTCTGGAGCCGTTGTCAGAACTCTTTTTTAATTCTCCATCAGAATAAGGCGCATTGCCCCTTGGACCTTGACTAGAAGTCCAGTCACCGGTGACCCAGCTGACAGGGTACATATCTGCAATTTAGCGTAATCCGGCACCTGAACCTTCGAAGGCTGAGACCTGCTGTTGGGGGCCGACAATGGGAAGGGGCTTAATGCTAACAATGCAACAATCTTCTCTGGGAACTGTCAACGTGAAAAAAAGCAAAAAAGTCACGGACCGCACACCCTGTCAAGCCTTGTGCGATTGAGCCAATGCAAACGCGCAAACGGCAGGAATCAACTAGTTTTTGTCTCAGGTCCTTTTGTCGCCCTAAGCAAAGCAGCGAATCTAGTTACGAAATCGCGTTTGTTGCACATTTTCTCGAATCGTCCCATCTATCCCATCCATCCATCCACATCCCCATCCCCATCCCCATCCCCATCCCCTCTCCTCTCGTTGCCCTGGGATCGTTTCCTCCGAACAATTCCACAATCTATTACATACACGATACGATACAGTACAAATAACTATCTACATACTACTAGGTAAATATCCTGGACCGTTCTAAAATAAAGGCCAAGAAAGCTATGTACGCTACATACATAGAGGGAAGCTTGGCCTAGCGTCGAGTAATGTTGCCAAAATAGGACCATCGACCAATCTCGTGGCCTAACCGATCAGATCGACAACGTGGCATGGGAGGAGCATACGAAACCGGCTGCTGGGGAACGCTGCTACTGTTTCGTCTTGTATTTTTCTGTGGTTGCACCTCTAATTCTTTAGCTGGCCTGGGCTTTCCTGGGGGGGGGGGGGGGCGCTGTTTCCTTTTTTTCTGGGCTGGGCTGGGGGGTCGCGATGTTTCCCATACTGGGAAGTTGGACTTTCCAGGGCTGCCAGGGTTACTCTCTAGTACTAATTACTTCCGGGTTCCTAGCGGGCTGTAGGTATCTTCGTTAGCGCTACATACAGTACATTTAGCATGTGCTGTGCTGGGCAGCTGGGCTAACTCGCAAATTGCGCGTGCGGCACAGCTGGCTAGTACTACTATGTATGTACAGTAGTAGAGTGCACTGGAATAGAGTCCGATGTTTAGCGTCGCAGCATGGAGCCGGCTCGACCGCGATCATCAAGCACAAATCTTGCCTGTTTGATTTGAGATAATACCTACTAGGTGCTGGATAGATGTCGTGTAACATACTAGGTAGCTTGCTTGCACCATGAATTAGTCCCTTTCTTCTAAACTTGGAAGAACGGGGGAACTAGATTGTTCTTTTGGCTTTTTGATGGCTTGACGGACTTGTGTGTTGTGTGTATGCCTTGCAAACAAGCAAACGAGCGAACAAGCAGGTAGGTAGGCAAGATGCGAGCATTCGCCTGCTTGGGATCGGGCTACGACGTCATATACCCCGGACTATCGAGTATCGTCGTCTCATTCGTTACATGCGATATTGGATTGTTCTTTGGTTTCGGAGGTTTACGTCCTTTGCTTTTCCAGAAGGTCTCCAGGGGATCCTGGGTGAGACGTATGTACGCTGTTATGTACATACGGGAAGAGACTCTACCGTAAATTTGGGAATGCGCACGTGGGTTTTGCGATGTCTCAGACATGCGCGCGTGGTCGGGTCGCGGTAACACGTTTACTAGGTACCTAGGTAGGTAACTATCTAGCAACGCGGCGGCGATGAGGATACTAACGAGCTGTCTACTACTACTATTTCATCTCACAATGTTAGGTATCATACATATCTAGGTGTCTTCACTTCCCGTCCCCCCTTTCCCGCCCCTCGGTGGCGGCTGCTACGGTCCCAACGCCTCGGGGCAGGTGTTTAAAAACGAACACATTCCGCGAGCCTAAGGTCTCAGATTCTAGCCACGAGAGCCACCCCTTTTTTTCTCTTCTGCTTTTTGCTTTTTGCGCCCCCAAAGCATCCGAAACTTCGGCGGGAGGATGTTTCGCCCGACTTTCGTGGGGTTAGGGTATTGTATGTAAGTAACCTTGAAGTCGTATGGACGTTAATTGTTAAGGGAAGTGGAAGATACCGCGCGCGGGCTGTGCCATAACCTGCCAGCCAAAGAGTGCCTGCCTCGGTGCTTTCGCGGTGCGCCTCTGGGGCTAAGTTCCCATGGCTACGGTATCATAGGGTCTTGTCTTGTCTCTTGTCTCGCCGCCGACTTAAGGGACGGGAGGCTGAAAGGCGTGTGTCTGTCTGTGATACACACATAGGTAAATCCACATTACCTAAGGAGAAGAGGCGGTAACCGCCGGGTCTTCGCAAAGGTCAGATCCGAAACCACGGATGCGAGGCTGGATGTAGCCGCTTTCAGCTCAGCCTTTTTTTCACTTTTTCTTTTTCTTCTTTTTTTACTCTTCTTCCGGGGGTTTCTCCAGAGATGATCGGCTGTTGGTGCGCAGACGCATCTCTGCTTTCTGCTTTCTGCGGACTGTTGGTGCGATGCGCAGGGACAGACGCTGCAGAGGTTTTTACCGAAGGCTGGATTAGGTGTTTTTAATAATTGGGATATGTTGTGGAACGCCAGAGAAGGCGTAGGGAATGTTCCTTCAGTTCGGTCTGCCTGCGTGTGTCGTTTGTAGCCTTGGGGGCCGGGGATCTCGTGCGAGGATCTCGTGCGAAGCTGGAGCCGAGACTAGGTTTTTGGGAACGATAGGTGAGTTCTACTTCAAAGGAATTGGAGGGAGTTGTGGAATTACGATGGGGTTACGGTTGGAAAGGGAAGGTCGAGGGCGATGAGGGAAGCCGAGTTCTACGGAGAGAAGCTGAATGGTGGTTGTGGTGGTGTGGATGAAATGAGACAGGATGGGGCTACTGCCAGCCTTGCACGCGGGATAGGGACTTTGTCATGTCCTTTAGGAAGCTAGAGATTTGATGCCATTCTCGAGATTGTCATATCATGAATGCTGTTATGATCAACCACGTCTCCCTGACTTTTACTCTGTGCTATTTCACATCTATTCTAAGTGACTTGTAAATGCATACCTGATTTTTCATGATTTAATTTTATACCAACCTATCAAATGTCACAACTACTACATTGCCATCTTAGCTCTTCCTTCTAGTTACGTCTTTAATTATATCAAACCAACGATTTTTAGCCCTAGAGTTTTGGAGGCTGTTATCGGTGGTGGTTGGTCAGATCGACCTGATCGTCCCAACACCAACTTCTCAAGCTACGAGGCTAGCTGCATATACAAATACAGATATAGATCGACCACAGCCTAACTATCCTATTCATAGCCACGTGCGGAGCGTACATCGCAAATGTGATGCGATCTTCGTTCTTCACCCGTCACACAATTGTGAAGATACGAAGCCGTGCCGTCTCCATCACTGCACTTGACATATCTGCGAACTACGTAACTCTCAAACGTGCCGTCCATGCGCAAACGTCAATCAGATAAACGTCTTATTACATCCCCATGTCTATATCCATATCCCGTATATTCCATCCATAAACGTATCCACCAACCCACCACGCCTATCTACAGACTACAGTACAGTACCTCTCCACCAAGTCCACCCACTAGCACATCCGCAGATACGTACGTAAATACACCGGGTTTAGGAATTAGCCTCTTTACAGCCAGTCATTGAGATGGGGAGAGATGGGGCGAACAAGCGTCCTTACCTACCTACCTAGTACTCTACCTAAGGTAGCAAAAGCGATGGGGACCCGAGAGACGCAAAGTAACTTGGCGGCTCGGGTTTCGGGACATCTGGTTGGTCGAGCCGTCTCAAGCTACAGCGTGGGTTTTTTGCGACGGGAGATACAAATTAACCCTGCACATATTATCCTGCCCTGTCCTGTCCTGTGTATTGTACCTATCCCCGCCACCAGGGGAACGGCTAGGCTGAAACGAGCGCGAGGAGCGACGGGTTTGGTGTAGCTACGTACCAGCTCGCGCCGCGAGGGCGGAATACACTAACGACTTGGCCTTAGCCCCGGAGGCTTAAAGAAGGTCCTGGGTGGGTTGTGGGTTGGTATGTACAATACATAGCTGATAGGTTGGTAACGCCTGGGTTAGATGGGGAGTTGATCAGGGCTCTCACCACCGGTCCCGATAATATAGTACGGTGCAGTAGCATGATATGATAATGATCGAGGGCTTTTGATCCCGTAGGATTTGGCCCCCGGGGGAGAGGGGGCAGCTTTTGCTCTCTCTCTCTCTCTTTCTCTATCCATACTACCTAAGGTATAGTACTTTATATCGACCCTTTGTGCTCAGAATGGCTAGGATATGGGGGCCTAGATACCTACTAGGTAGTTAGGATGGCGCGAGCGAGGTGAATTGTAGGTACTTTGTGAAGTTGATATTTTGGCTGCCTGATCGCGAGATGGGGATGCTAAGGAAAATGGATCAATGGATCTCCGTTAAAAGATGGACTTTCCACTTTCTTGTCCCGCGGTAACGCGGCAACTAGGTTTTGTTGGGTAAGGTTTACGATTGACGGTTCAAGGGTCTGGTTGAGCACGGGCTAAGTCCACTTGACCCGATGGAGAGATTACACGAGCTATGGTTGTTTGGTACCGCTGTTAGTTGGATAGACGTACGCTGTGTCTGGGTACGGCGTATTAAAGTCGATAATGTAGGTAGGTAGAAACAATGGTGAGGGGATCGTCTATACGAGATGAGGAAGCAAAAGGAATACGATGATGTCACGAGCAAATTCCAATAAACGCCATTCTCGTCATTGCAGGTAAGTCACGAGAAACCGTATTTTTCTAAGCGAGGCAGTACTCCAAATCACATCACATCGCTATAATTTCCTTGTTAATTCTCGGTTTCGGTTTCGGGTTTGGAATACGGACAATTCAATAGTATGGTATGGCATGGCAGTCACCCGCAGAGCCAAGAATAACCATCGTATCATTATTCAACGAAGAAGAATAGTATTGTTTATTCTGCTATAAAAGCTAGAAACCAAAAAATGAATATGTCGTTGAAAGTAAATAAACGCCACGTACCACTCTCGCGGGTCAAGTCTGACATATGCGATGGCCAGGTAGAGATAGAGTTCTTACTTGCGTTCGTAGGGTAAGGCAGGCCATTCGCATCAGTTACCGAGCAAGCGGTCTAGAAAAAAAGAATATGTAGGGCTGATGATGCTATGCGATGCTGACATGCTGACGATCGCTCGGACCTTACCTACCCACGAGTTCCATTGTCAGACGGAATGCCGCCCTGCTTGATAGGATCGACGGCAGGCTACCTAGATACTAGATAGGCAGACTTATTGGATGGGTAGTAGGTAAGCTGGGATGGGGGAACCGTGAGCAACGTGATTGAGTATATGTATGGAGGGATAACTCTCATGAAGTCATTTCCTGATTCGCTATCGCTCGCTATACCAAAGAATCAAACCATGCTAGACGATATATTTCGATCAGGCTATAGTAATATAAAATTTCATTAAATGCAATCAACGTACATCATGCCTAAGTAGTAGGTAGGTATCTAGCGAGATAAATCAAACAGTACATCAAATCCTTCATCTCGTCTTTATGATGAGGTACATTCCCAAAGCACCTATCCAAGTTACCTAAGTGTTTGAACCCTGAAACCCAAATCCAACTCATCACAAGCAAACCAACAGAAACAGATCAAAATTCCTGTTCCGGAATGACTCTTCGATGCTTATAATGATACAAATCAATGCGCGTGACCTGACCCTCCGGCTTGGATGACTAGCACGCTAGCCTTGAGCTCACTCATAGCCATAGACTGGCCGAAGACACCTATCGTCTTCTGCATGTCATATTCCGTGTTGTTCTGATCTGCTGCTCTCAGACTAGCAGGAAGCTTGGGGTGCCTACGCCCAACAATGACAATGTCTCCTGCGTTACGCGGGTTTTTCCCGACACTTTCCTTCGCCAGGTCCGTGGCTTGTTTTGCTGCTGAACTGGCGGTGACTGATACCTTAGTGAATGTGACGCGGCTTACTAGCTCGGGAGAAAGGCTAGATTGTAAGGTAGATATTAAGGACGAGTCTTGTGCGGTTATCTCTGTGTTGATAATATCCTTAGAAATGGATTCTGGGGAGACAGAGTCCAAATTACCCTCAGAAACACCCACAATTTCGTCATCACCTTCAATGTAGCTTAGATGGGCGATTGTGACCGTGACGAGCGGGTTTTTGGCAAGCTGGAGAACGAAGCGTAACGCAACCCGGTCATCTACGCCACCTAGATAAGGGAAGAAAATGGTGTGAGACTTGTCGGTAATAGGAGGAATGGCAGCTCCTTTAAGGCTGCGCATCGAGACGTGGCTTATGGTTCGGGGTAGAGTCGGGCGGACTTTGCTCGATGTGCTGAATTTATTGTCGATGAAGATACCTGTATTGCAAACAGCTTTGGATAGTGCCGTTTGGATGAAATCTAGATGAGCTTTTCCGGAAAAGCGATTTTCTACCGGGGCTTTAAACGGAGTAGTTGAATCGTCTTTGTTGCTTCCAACATCACTCCATGGGATTAGTACAAAGTCGGACTCCTGGACTGAAGCTTGTTCAACAACCGTCCGCGCATAAGAGTCCTCAGGGGCAATTATAACATTGCCCGATGCTGCCACATCATGAAGCCGAGAGAATGTTTGAAACGCGTTGACCACAGGGTCGCGGCTAGCATAGTCATCGCCTTCGGTAACCTTCATCACGGATGATGTACGCTCTGTAAGCTCAACGAGACGTAGTCCGTGGACCTCGAGGGGTCGTGAAGGCGAAATTGAGACCTTCCTAGCATCATTAGCATTGGAGTCCAGGGCTTCTCCGGATCTGGCCTTTGGTGTGACGTTTTCATCACCTAGAAGGGAAATGAATGTAAAAAGACTTGGTAGACTATCCAAGCGGAGATAAACCAGAAGACGGCGTATGCCAGTGTCTTGTATCTGGGAGAGAGTATCGGACTGATTGGAGCTTTCCAATGGCTTTCCATCCCAATCAATTTCGCCACGTTTCCATTGGTCGAGCTTCTTTTGGTACCACGGAGGGTAAAGCCATTTTGTCAAGGGTGTCGTAGCAACAGTAGTAACAAGAGCCATGACAACAAATATAGTGAAGGTTCTCTGTGATAGAATCCTTGCCTGGAGGCCAATGTTCTGTATAGTTATTAGTAAATGCACCATTAGCATATCAACTGCTATGACTTACTAGCACAATCAATTCCACCAAACCTTTGCAGCTCATCAGTACTCCTATGGTAAGACTTTCTCTCCACACAAGTTTCGTTGCCCTTGCTGCCAGTGTACCACCGATAATCTTACCCGAGAACGCCACGGCAATGACTCCAATGACGTAACCCCAGGTGATTCCATCGTTTAAGAGACCGAGATTCGTGCTTAAACCAGAAAGGGCGAAGTAAAGGGGTAAGAAGAGGACTGTTACGAGATCTTCAATTTTCTCGGTTACATGGATAGCAAACCCACCGTCGTGCGGGCAGATCAGACCAACTAGAAAGGCGCCGAAAATGGCGTGAACGCCAATAATACCTGAATAAGTCAGCTTATTGTTCGGAAATGTGAATGACAGATCACACTTACTTGTAAACCAAGAGGAAGTAAGAACTAGCAAAATTGTGACAGCAATCATGCCCTGAGTTGGACCATTTTGAATGCTGCCGGTCCGCCTCAAGGCCCAGTGAAACACGGGTTTAATTCCGAAGACTAAGAACAGAACCCAGCCAATAGCGACGAGGAGAACCCAAAGCGCAGTTATACCAGATCCATTATTGACCAACGCGACACAGAGCGCCAGAAGGATCCAACCTATAACATCATTTCCAACGCCAGCAGCGAGCACGGTAACACCGACGGGAGTTCCCAACAAATTAAGCTCGGACAAGATTCGGCAGAGAACAGGAAAGGCAGTGATGGCGATGGCGGTACCGATGAAGAGGGCATAGATACCAAAACTAATCTCGACAGTGTTGGGATCGTTATGGAACTGGTGATACAAGCCCCAAGCGATAGCACAACCGAGACCGAAGGGAAGAATCATACCAGCCAAGCCAACAGTCAACGCAACGCGCCAATTGGAGGTGAAAAGTCGTATATCGACTTCGAGACCGATCAGGAAGAGGAACAAGATTAGACCGAGATTAGCGACATTATTCAAGACGGGCATAGACGCCGTCGGAAAGATGTTATCGGTAAAATGTGGAACGCGCGCCAAGACAGAGGGTCCCAGAAGGATACCGCCGATGACCTCGGCGATGACGCGGGGTTGACCAAGAAGCGATAGAGGATAGTGAAGAAGACGACATAGAATGATAATAATACCGGCCTAGAGGCAAGTAAGTAAACATCCTCTATTTGGGACTTCTTTTTCATGTTGAGGGCTCGACGAGATATTGCCGTCTGTCTGTTTGCGCTTGCCGGCGGCTTAGAGAGGGGCTCAAATGTCGAGATGAAGTAAGCCTCAAGATAACAAACGGAGTCATACCTGAATGATGAAAAGTTGTATAGGATTGGAGGTACTGAAAGTATTTGGCAAAACGCCATCTAAAATACCTCCCTGAGGAGCGACGGTTGTGGTAGCGGCCGGAGCGCTAGAAGTAGTGACGGTTGACAACAATGTCGTCGCCACTGTAGCGGTTATGGTAGCCATGGCTTGTTAAGCTATCGACGCGCGCGACGGGTTAAGGCCAAGTTGGGTCAGGGCGCTGGTGTGGCCGTAAGCACCAGCGATAGCAATACGGAACAAACAATGAGCTCGGATAAACGAGCCAATGCGCCCAATAATCCAGATAATTAAGAATGTCCAACCCTCACGTACGGCCGTACGGTGGTAATTAATGTCGATGCTCAAAACAATGAGGTTGGAAAAAAAAAAGCTGAAAGATAATCAGGAGGATTCGTAAGGATAGAGGGTCTTTGATGAGGTGATCACGGACCAACGAGCGGAACAGGGTCTTGGCGCGTATAGACATCCCCTGTCTTTCAAGAGGGATAAGCATCCATGGAAGGCTAGACAGCCGAATCTTGGTCGAGCTTTACTTAATCAAGCCCTAATAAGGTGCTAATGACGCCAGAACCAACTCATCCCTTAGCGATAAAGGATAGCGCTAAACCTTCTAAAACGTGGTTAGATTTGGGGAATTGGAGATCCCTTAACTGCCCCAGAAAACAATTAAACTTAGCATCTGAAGATGCGGGGGGTTTTCCCTTGTTCTTTATTTATCACAGCTTTTTGTTTGTTTCGCAAAAAGAACAGATCGACTTACACAAGAACGTTGTACAATACAATACTACAAGGTGTTTTCTCTCATTCTAAACATCCATATTCCAACTAGATGAGGTTACTTATGAAATAAGCTGAAACAGACTAAACATTACAGGTGTGGTTCTCGTGACTTATGACGAGTCAAGAATATAGATGCTTGGGTAGAGGTAGGCTTTCGTCTATAAAGCGCCAAGAGCTAACTAAAAGATCACAAGGCCGTAATCCAAGAACGTTGCCAAGTTCAACTTAGAGAATCAAGGAAAAGATAAGTTATTGTTATACCTACAACCAAGTGCTTTCGAATAGACATACACGACCATTACATCACCTTGCAAACAAGTCAAAGATTTCCTGTACGAATCACACCCCGAATTGATATGGAAAGAAATAGACGATATAACTGAAGCATAACCAATCGTCGCTCGTTACAGCCGAATCGTTTCCCCATGGGGAAAATTCCTGGTTGGGACAGACGCTTAAACTTGGTTGGTTACCGAAACATGGGGTCGCAACCTTTTCGGGTATTCACAGGAAGCTATGATATTATTTGTAGGTATGACCTCACTATCTACCTATTAAATATCATTATCGCAGATAGCGATAGAAAAGGAGGGGGCGGGGATAAAACATTGGTGTTCCTCCTTGAAGGTTGGCAGACAACGACAGAGACTATCATGAGCCACCATTTAACCTAGACACGGTCCTGCCAATAACGATACTTAGAGTCAAGGCACACATGTGCATTGAATACACGCAAGTTCGTGAGAAAGTCAGCTTCGACGGTACTTAAGGATAGGCCCTCTGAGTATTTGCCTCGACACCGTGCTCGAAGCTCTCTTGTCTGGCCAGGTGGCCTTACTATCTCACGAATAGAATTTATATAACGATAAAACACCTAGATTAGGCCCACACTCTGCTTACTAGGTGACGATATATTGTAAGACCTAGTAATTGCCTAGGTAATTGAGAGAAGGTCATAGGTAGGTATATAACGGACGTAAACTAAAAATGTCGCTAAGGCAGGTTCCCGTTATGTGGCACGGATGTTACAAATTCAATAGGAACCTTTCTACCTACCTACGTGTACTTTTATATGTAGAAGATAGGAATCAATTGCTATGTAGGTAGAGGCTTAAGAATGAGAGGCTTAAGCTCAAGTGCTTGGATTCGACTTCTAAGATAGGGGTGGTTACACACAGGTATTCTATCGTACCTACACATATACTAGTTATATGCATGTGATCAATATGTAGGTAACTTAGAGGTAACAGACCCGTAGCTGCTTTGACAATTGGTGGCGTTGAGGGAGGTGCGACGGCGACATAGTGTAAAATTCAGGTACGTAAAGCACCTGGGCACCTACCTCGAGGTATGTTAGGAAAGGAGTACTCCTGCTATGAACATGATGGTAACCTTAACCGTGGAAGTCATATTCTTATCTATTTCCATATATAATCTCAATAAGCACCCTAATTTCGTTATGAACTCTCTCACAAGAACAAATATTTTGGCCATCATTCTTTTGGAAAGGTAGAGCAAGCCGAAACAAATCAGCTCTACTTTGCTTTGCCCGTATACTTCAGTGTATCCTTACTACACAATCGTTTCTAACTTACCCAATATACCCATAACTCAACTCACAGAAGCTTTAAAGCCCCCATTATGACACGTCTTCACCTCCTCCTGGCTGTAACAAGCCTATCAGGCTCAGTCCTAGGAGGCGTCCTATACGGTCACAACCCCCAATTCAGACCTTGCGCCCCGGGTACCAAGATATGCCACGAAGACACTATCTACCGGTGTAGTACGCAGGGAAAATGGGTCGGCGACGTCCAATGCATAGCCCCAAACCACTGCTTCGATGACAGGCACACGAAAGACGCCGTGTGTCTGGATTCGAACGTGGAGCTTAAACGTTCTGCCCCGGCCACGACTCCGGCCCCCTCGCTATCTGAAGACATGAATGACTTGCCCCCTAAGAAGGATGACCTACCTCTAACGCAGGCAACGACCCCAACACCAACTCTTACGCAATTCGGGGCGTTCCCGCCGGGAGTGCACCATACGGGGGACCTTCGGTGCAACGGACCATGCGAGGAGATGTGGGACGACAGCGCCGGGTGGCGGGAAGTCGAGCGCTGTAGTGAATGCTTCGAGGAGCCCGGCGGGGTGGTGAACTGCATCCCCATCGAAGCGAACCTGCCGACGCCAACTCCCTGCAAGCCTAACGAGTTCCGCTGCTCAGGCAAGTGGCAGGAAGTCTGTCTCGACGGGTTCCGGTGGGAGAAGTTGCAGAAATGCTTCGACTGCAGTCAGGACGCCGACGGCGTCGTGGACTGCGTCCCGAACACCCTGCCTTCGCTACCCCCGAGTCCCGTGTGCCATGAGGGCACTCTGAGATGCACGGGCAATTGGCTCGAGATGTGCGATAACGATCGCCAGTGGCATGCTATCCAACGCTGTGCTAGGTGCGACGACGACGGCAACGGCCAGACCCTGTGCATTCCCCGTCCCTCGATCACAAACGCGGCCGAAACTGCGGCTCCTACTAGGCCTGCGGCGAGCCCGACGGTGCCGAGGATGACGGCGATCGCAACCGTAGACAAAGCCCCGGCTCCACCCTCGCCTTCATTTGAGCTCCCTTCTTTGGCGTCGAGATCTGTCCCCGATGTGGGCGTTTCTAAGGATAACCCTTGCTTCGGGGGCGAGGTGAAGTGTAATGGCGACCGTGTTAACGTGTGTATGACTTCGCACACGTGGGAGGATTTCGGTCCGGTATGTTGTTAAGATCTCCCAATTCCCCTTGAATTTCCAAACCATCTTGTACTGATCCCATCGTTGTACGTAGTGCCCCAACTGCACGCAGCTCTACAACACCAAGGTTAACTGCACTTGGGACTTCGCAGAGCAGGCCAACCCGATTATATCTCAATTCACAGCACCACTCCCTGCTCCCCTCGCCCCGTCTTGCGAGCAAGGATGGCAAAGGTGCGCGTTGCGCAATACCACTGTCCAAACTTGTGATCCCGAAGGTAAATGGGTCCACGAAGAATCTTGCGAGGGGAGAAGCCGATGCGTCGGGATTAGTGAGGGCCTCGCTTTTTGTCTCGACAAGAAGACCGCGGAGAACGAGGTGCGGAACTTCGGGATCTAGCTCGCTAGATCGGACTTCGGTTTGGGGTTTGGTGGGCTGTAACACTACTGGCTAGCTCGGGTTAGTGGGGAGGTGATCGATTGATTGGACCCGGAGTTGAAGGGGTTGGGTTGGTGATGGGTGGCTTTTGAATTGTACTTTGTAGTAGTCGTAATTGTATCGTTAATGAGTATCGATCAAGTATCTCTCTTCGTCCGCCCTTAAACCTCCTAATAGAAATTCACTACCTAGTATCTAATTGAACATCACCAGTTTTCTCACGATACTCTGGCAACCGGGCTCGGTATATGTTCAGATCGCTGCAATGGGCGTTTGTTAATTCATTACCTCGTACGCTGCAGCTCAAAGACAGCTTCATGCAGCTTCGTATAAATACAGAAATCGGCGCTGAGACATTAGAACGCCTATCATCCCATCCCTCGCCAATAAGAGTGTCTGCGTCTGCCCCTTTCCTCTAGGAGCTGCAACAACTCCAACCGAGCTCCGCGACTTGCTACCGCACCGCCACTTCCACGATATGTATGCGCACGCATCCTCTTTTCGTTTAAACTCCGATACTTATGTATGATCGCCAACCCGATCCTAAACTTCTAGTTACGCGACCCTAGGTCAAAGTTTACGATTCTCGGAAAGATAATCTCGTTTAAAATGGCTTCCCCTTATAATCCTTCGGCGCCAAGATGACATTGTAATCTAACTCGAGCTTCGCCTTGCTATCGCCCTCGAGCGGCTTGAAGTCCACGACTAAGTCGTCTTTCACGGCGAACACGGTGTCGGAGGAAAGCCACTCGTCTTCTTTGGGGTAGAGTTGCGTGGTGCAGCCTCTGTAGTCTGGGTGTGTTACCTGGGGTTTTGTGTAAGTGATTGAACGAGGTACATATTGCTTTTATCTTGTGGCGGTTTTGGAAGGGGGGTTGGGTGAGTTGGGGTGGGGAGTGAGAACTTACCATGATGTGGATGTGCGCGGGCCTCATCGGGTGTCGGTCCATCATAGTCAACAGCTGGAACGAGGGCCCGTCTCTCGGCAGCGAGTACGCCGTCGGGTAGTAGCAGTAGAACCAGTACTTCCCGTTCTCGTCCGCCCTGAATTTGCCGCGTAGATTATTCGGGGTCTGGTTGTCCGGGTCCTGGAAATCGTACTTGCCGTTCGCGGAAGCCTGCCAGATGTCGAAGACGGCGCCCGGGATCGGCTTGCCGGTGATTAGGTCGGAGATGACGCCGTGCATGAGGACGACGCGCCCGTCTTTGGCGGGGTTCTGGATGATGGTTCCGCCGTTCTCGCGGAAGGGCGCGTCGGGGCTCCAGAAGGGACCGAGGATTGCGGAGGAAGTCGGGTCGGTGTCGGTGTCGGAGATGATCTTGTGCGCGATCTCGTCGACGAGTGATTCGAGGCCGAGGATGTCGGTGAGACGATGCGCTTCGTTGCGTGTTTGGTTTGACTCTGAGTACACTCGTCCGACTGCGTTGATATACCGTACTCCAGCCATCCACTCGTCAATTGTGAGGTCGACTTCCCGCGCGAAATCGTGGATATGGCGGATTAGAGCTCCTAAGACAACTCGGTTCCGAGGTGTTGTGTTAGGGCCCATGGTATCGATGACGTGTTGTGTGAAGTTAGGGTCATATTTGGAGGGTTTAGGAGCGCTGGATGCGCCGTTTGTCTCGGTGGCCATTTTGTTAGGTAGATTAGGAAGAAATGAGCTGCTAATGAATTCAAGGTATTATGTTCAGGTGAGTGTGAAGTTATGTGTGTACACTCTAGGTAGAATAATGACGACGGAAGATGAGTGTATGTATGAGTAGAGGATAGGTGTGTGTGAATATTACACTAGACTATCATCTGGGCACCGGCTAGATATATTCGACAGCTGAGGAGGAACTTTAATACACGGACAAAGACAAACATCAAATAGAAACACCGACTTCATTTAAGTTTTACCACCGATCCCTTCATAATATGAGCAGCATGAGCAATGGATCATCTATGATAGGTTGGTTCCTGAAGATCGAGAAACCCCGCCGTCATCAAAAGGCCCCTATATGTGGACGTAGGTGGATCGGATTGCTCTCACGGCAGCGATATTAAACTCCCTGGCCTCTCGGGTGATAAATCGCCCTTAAGAAGGGAACAAGCTTAGTGGTTGGCTTCTAGAGCTTCTAGCTCGGCGGTCGCGTGTCGTTTCGGGTTCAAGGGATGCTATTTATGTACCTACTACCTAGGTAGGTAGGGAAATAGCTTCTTCTTAAACTCCTGTAATTGGTGGTTTTTACCAGATGAAACCTTGGTCATGATCATTATACTTTTGAAGTTGGACCCTGATGGATTCTATGTACTAGGTAGTTAGCACTTGCTGATGTCTACTACCTATGTGTTTGTAAGATCATGTAAGAGAATCGTCTCAACGGCTCAATCGGATTCAATTGGACTCAATTGAATATCGACGATCCAGTAATGTGAGACTATTTTCTGTCGTGTAATACAATCGACCTTGGAACCGAAACGTACATAGTATAATATGGCGGGGAAAATCTGACGATGAGGCGTTTATCCGGCACTGTAGCGTGGCAAATGAAAACGAAGATCTAGCAGGTAGCCGCTCACTCGGTAACTGACAGTGAATTGACCCTGTGCCGTGTGCCGTGGCCATTTACCGTTTCCCGCTAGCGGTGCCGATTGTTAGAAGGATAACGTCGATTCTTCCCCACATCGTGGCTCTAGCAATGGTGCAATAACCCGTGGGAGGGGGGGCGAGATATGGCCAAGTAGATGCGGGGACAATTTAGTGAATCTCATATGCTTCGCTTACTACCGTCGGAGATGTTAATGTAATGTAATGACAGGCCAGTTAGCTTCGATTGGAACAATTCTGGCCCTGTTGACATCCGCGTTGAAGAAAGTTGTACTGTAACCATGATCGACCATTGAGCACAAAGTAGATTGACTATCGCTGTCGAGTGAATTGGTGGAGATTGATTTCTCGACTCTTCATGTTTATCTTCTCGTCGCATGAATAGGCCACGGCTTTTCAAAACTGCTTCTCAATTGATCTGGCGAAAAGAAGCAAGGATGCCAATTCATCACTTGATGATAGGAACATGGACTCCACCAGGAGCTATATTCACTGTAGCTTTCGACGATGAGAAATTAACGTTGGAGTTGGTGAAGAGAACTGAGATTCCCCACGATGAACCAATCTCATGGATGACTTTTGATGTGAGTCGAATGAGCCAGTCCAGATTCTATTGGAACTGCCCAACTTTCCATGCTTTCAATGCTCACCATACTTTTCCTCTAGCATGCCAAGAAAAACATATACGGCGCAGCCATGAAGAAATGGTCCAGTTTTGCCGTCAAGAGTCCGACAGAGATCGTCCACGAAGCGTCGCATCCGATGAACCATGATCGTAAGTTTCGCAAGGACCTGTCTAGCCAGCCCGGTAATTGATCCTTGATGCGTGGCACGTAGCACAAGCAAGCTTGGCCACGACCAACACCCGCGCCATCTTCCTACTTGCCGCAAAACAACCTCCCTACGCCGTCTATTGCAATCCGTTCTACACACATGCCGGCCATGGATCCGTGTTCTCCGTGTCATCTACCGGAGGTCTCGAAAAAGACATACAGCACTTCCCATACCAACCTAATACCGGTATCCACGGCATGGTATTCGATCCGACCGAGACTTACCTTTACTCGGCTGACTTGAAAGCAAATAAGATATGGGTGCATAAGAAAGCTTCGTCAGGTGAAGTCGAACTGGTGGGAAGTGTGGATGCGCCGGATCCGAAGGACCACCCGCGCTGGGTGGCGATGCATCCGACGGGAAATTATCTATATGCACTCATGGAAGCTGGTAACCGGCTCTGCGAGTACGTCATCGACCCGGCGACGCACATGCCTGTCTACACGCACCACTCATACCCGCTAATCCCGCCGGGGATCCCTAAACACGACACCATGTACCGTAGCGACGTGTGCGCGCTCACGAAGTCGGGACGCTACCTCTTTGCGACGAGTCGGGCCAACAGTTTCGACCTGCAGGGCTACATCGCGGCGTTCCGGCTGCGCGATTGCGGGTCGATCGAGCAGCAGATCTGCTTGAACCCAACGCCGACGAGTGGTGGGCATAGCAACGCCGTCGCGCCGTGTGATTGGAGCGAGGAGTGGTTGGCGATCACGGATGATCAGGACGGGTGGATCGAGATATATCGGTGGAAAGACGAGTTCCTGGGTCGCGTCGCTAGGTGTAGGATTCCCGAACCGGGGTTTGGGATGAATGCCATATGGTATGATTGATATTTATATGGTATATATCCATGGATGCGACTTTACATAGAAGTTAAATAGAAGCATGAAATGACTATAGATGATGATTATATCAATGAATACCTGATTACCTAATCCTAAACTACCTAGTAGACTTCTAAAGTCCGGCTGTTCGGCAAAAATCTCGATTACATAGCCACAGCTTGGCAGAACTTGCAAGGGTAGCTCCAGCCCACTTGCCTTCCTCGGCTCGTTTCCGCCACAGACGCCCAGTAGGATTCTTAGGATTTTCTTTTTTCATCTTTGTTCCCCACATGAGCTTGTCTTAGTCTTATCTGGGTCCCGTCATCAATTGGATAAACCATTCGTCATCAGCCATTCGATGCTGCATCCGCTTTTCTTCTAATTTCCTCGTCTCACCCCGACTCCGTATTGTACCTAGTAGCTTAAAATCGAACACCGCCATCGCCGCCAGCGCCAATACCCAGTACCTGCAACCACCACCTTTACCGCCATCAAGCTAATCCAAATTACGAGATCTCCAATGGATGAATTGGTCTTTTGACCATATTCGTAAATACCTCATCCATTGACCCCTCAAGCCTAGATAGTAGATCTGGTCGATAGCGTTATCCAGAGATATTCTAGAGACATCCAGATTTTCAACCGTGTTTTGGCTCGGCCGAGGTGACCTGTGACCTGCGTCCTTCGATCTGCGTCCTGCACAGCTGCCTGCGCTTCGCCGAAACAATTGCCTATCACACAGGGAGTTTATCTTTTCACTTACAATATAAAATCTTGTAATACATCCCCGACCGATCGATCGTCTCGTATTCCTTCGACTCAATTTTGAAGGCCTGTCTTTACCGATTTTTTTCCACCAAAATATTCCAAGAAGCATGGGAAACGAAGGCATCCTTCGTGCCCGTACAGCTGTGCTTAGTTTGTCAAGGGCTTTATTCCTGTCTCTTGGCCTAGTGTCTGCTGCCCCGATACCTCTTTATTCTCGATCCCTCGACAATGCACCCGAAGAAGCTGAGGATGGCGCCCTCTACGTGCTTTACGGCGTGTCAATTATCCTTGTACTTCTAGGAGGCGCCTTCGCCGGATTAACAATAGCTCTTATGGGCCAAGACGAAATATACCTCCAAGTAATAGCTCTCGACATCGAAGAACCTCAACGAAAAAACGCGAAACGCGTTCATGATCTGCTTAGCAAGGGAAAACATTGGGTATTGGTGACATTACTTCTGTCTAACGTCATCGTAAATGAAACGCTTCCCGTTGTCTTAGACAGGTGTTTTGGCGGTGGTGTTGCTGCTGTTGTTGGAAGTACTGTTCTTATTGGTAAGAGATTCTATACGTTGTGTCCCTACGTCTTTGTTTACTAGCTATGCTAATATATGTCCTTCGCTATAGTCATCTTTGGTGAAGTATTGCCACAGTCCGTATGCGTTCGTTATGGCCTTCAGATCGGCGGATATATGTCTAAGCCCGTCCTTATAATGATGTATTTACTCGCTCCGCTCGCATGGCCCACTGCGAAACTACTCGACTGGTTACTCGGAGAGGATCACGGAACTGTATACAAGAAGAGTGGATTAAAAACATTAGTTACATTACACAAGTCACTTGGTGAAGTTGATGAACGACTGAATCAAGATGAGGTCACAATCATCAGTGCTGTCCTTGATCTAAAACGCAAGGCAGTTGAGGAGGTGATGACCCCTATGGAGGATGTCTATACCATGTCCGAGGATACTGTACTGGATGAGAAGACCATCGATCAGATTCTCGACGCCGGTTATTCCCGTATTCCTATCCATCAGACAGGCAAGCCAACAAATTTCGTGGGTATGCTCTTAGTCAAGATTCTCATTACTTACGATCCCGAGGATGGTAAACGAGTCAAAGACTTTGCCCTTGCTGCTCTACCTGAGACCCGGCCGGAAACTAGCTGCCTGGATATCATCAACTTTTTCCAAGAAGGCAAGTCGCATATGGTTCTCATCTCAGAATCGCCTGGTGAAGATCACGGTGCTCTAGGTGTGGTAACGCTTGAGGATGTGATTGAAGAGCTCATTGGAGAGTAAGTACATTGTCCAGTCTTCAGCCCCCACTTACAACTAACCGGTAATAGGGAAATCATTGATGAATCTGATGTATATGTCGATGTTCATAAGGCTATTCGTAGATCTCACCCCGCCCCTAAAGCAAGGGCGATGAGAAAGGAGCTCATGGCTAAGGACCTCGAGAGCAGGAATGCCAATCTCATCGACATAGAAGAGGAAGTCGGACACCCGCTTAAGGTTAAGAGAACTGGCTCTGTCAGCAGTAGAACTGAGGCCTCTGTTCTTAGTTCTAGCCCAAGGATGACGACGTTGCTAATGCGAAGACGCTCGGCAGGCCAGGACGGCCAACTAGTACACACGACTATACCGGTGAAGGCCAATTTTGAGGAAATGAGAGATCACTTCAAGCATCTTGGCCCATCTAACCCAGCATCTAACCCCAAGAGCACACGGGTTGCGGCAGTCAAAATTAAGCCCGCAGCAAACTCCGGCGCTCGACAACCGGGTTCTATTGCAACAGATGATATTTCCGATGATTTGATAGCTGTCGTAGATGAACGCTCAAGTCTCCTAGGATCTCGACTCAACGCCAAGGATGGCAAGGACGGAATCCAAGCCCTTCAGCAGAACTACACCGAACCGCTCTCCACTATCAAGTCTAGTACCCCTCCCGAGATTGTAACGAGCTTTGACGCGGAGACTTCGGAGCAAGTGACCCGAGGCACGCAAACCAAGCTCAGCGCCACTGTTAAAGATGAGACTTCGCCCACGCAAGAATCCACGTCAAGCGTCGAGAGCTTCCAAGACGGTGTCGGGCGTCGAAGAGGTCACGTACGCAGCGGCAGCATAACCGAGAATATTGTTGAATCAGGTGGTATCACCAAGGTGATACTTGAGGCTAGCAGTAGTATATCAGAGGTTTCAGATGAAGGGGAGACGACTGTTACTGCAGGATCAGATGAAGGCACATCTTCGGCGCATAAGGAGCACAAGAAGAAAAATCGCCGCAAACACAGAAATGGAAGCAAGTAGGAGTTCTATTCAGCAACAGCGGAACAAGGATATAAGCAAGAGTTGACCGACGTCACACAACGAGTATGCAGCATACTATGACCGGGCAATTCCCTTATCGGGCATACACTATACAGTCTTAGGTCCTGAAATGGCGGTATTCTACGGGATCCTGAGGAGTATGTTTATCAGACACGAGCCTATGTAAGATTACCTCGATTGTTTTCGGCGTCCGGATAATGTAATGATAGGGACAAGTAATCAGTCGGTTCAGACATTCTAGAAGTCGTAGACTTACGTGAAAACGAAGCAGAACATGATGCAACCCCTTGTTTTTTATATGACCCCACTCTTGACCTTCGTCGTCCACCACTCTGGGTTTGCATATAGGAATGTTGACCGCGCATATCAATTCCACTTTCAGTGGTAGGTATGTATAGTGATTGTAAGGCCTACATGAGCGTGATAAGAGGTTTACGGCGACCGGTGGCCGCCGTCTTCCGTGAAGGTTCCCCGCTGATAGCATTTGCATAATGCTCGCAGACGATGCCCGTCTCACTCCAGCCTCAAGAGTGGGGTATGTATTTAAAGGTGTTCTGTGAGATATCGTTAATAATATCGTAGAATCCCAAGCCTACCTAATGTTGTGAGAATTACTGGTTTAGCTGTATGGTTTGACGGGTTAGACCTATGTGTTTAAGTTAAGGACTCGAGTATTTAAGAATATATCAGATATTGAAGAGGGAGAGGAAAGACAATCGTAGCGTCAGAATGGCTGCTGAAGACGCGTTCGTTATACCGACGGTCGATATATCGCCGTACCTCGAGGACCCGTCGTCGGAGGCGTCGGCGAGGGTTGTTGAGGAGGTAAAGCAGGCTTGTTCTACGAGTGGATGTAAGTGGTAAATTTCTAAGATCGCTACCTAGCTTTTATCCGTAGGTACCTTATTTTGTGCTCATGTCCGCGGTCATGAGTTCCAAACACGATCAATTCTCATATATTAATGTCCTTATTATCAGTTCTTAAGAAAAGAAATTTGCTAATTCGATTCGTCCCAGTCTTCCAAATCACCAACCATGGAGTGCCGAAGGAATTGCGTGATAGCGTGTTTAAGGCTGCAGAGACTTTCTTCAACCTCCCGCTAGAAGAGAAGAAATTGATGCGAGTGCCGGTCTTGAAGAATAGGGGGTACGAAGTGATAGGCTCTCAGGTGAGTGACTAAGGGTGAAAGTGATTTTGTTACCTCTCGTTGTCAGCGAATTATTGAAGCCCGAGAGAATGGTATATGAGAAATTACTGAGCATCACTAACCTGATGGTCTTCAACTGAATAGGCCTTACAAGCAGACACTAAACCCGATCTTAAAGAGGTGAGCCCCCTACTACTCTATTCCCAGACGTATCCACATTCATATCACCAACACTACACTAGGGCTTCTTCATCGGGCAACACATACCAGCCTCAGACCCGCGCTCAAAATCACACCCCTACCTCATCGGCCCCAACATCTTCCCTGCCTCACTCCCAGACGAAGTACTCAAAACCCCCACGGAAACGTATTACGACGCCGTGTTCGCGCTATCGTGCAAGGTCATGGAGATCCTAGCCCGGGGCTTACCGTACGGTAACGACGTGTTCGTCCCTTTTATCTCGGGGGACCCGGTATGCGCGATTCGACTGCTGCACTACCCGCCCCAGGACTCGACGGACGAGAAGCAGTTGGGCGCTGGGGCGCATACGGATTTCGGTATTTCCATCCCACTTTTCATTTAACCTCCTCGTCCTCCCCGTTCCCCTTTCCCCCTTTTCCTCTTTCCCCCTTAAAAAGGGAGAAAAAACCAGCTAACCCCCCAGGCGCAATAACCCTCCTCCTGCAAGACTCCGCCAGCGGTCTCGAAGTCCAAGACCCGGACACCAAACACTGGATCGCCGTAGCGCCCAACCCGGAAGCCTACGTGGTCAACATTGGGGACATGCTAGCGATGTGGACGAAGAACGCGTATAAATCCACCGTGCACCGCGTCGTCAACCGCTCCGGGCGCGACCGGTACTCCGTCCCGTTCTTCTTCGATGGGAATACGGATGTGGAGTTACGCCCTTTTGATGGGAGTGAGCCGGTGGAGGTCGGGGAAGGGGGGAGGGTGTTGACGGCGGAGGAGCATATGCTTGTGAGGTATGGGGAGACTTATGGAAGGGTGGGGGATGCGAGGGCCGTGGTTGCTGTGTAGGGGGTGGGGGGTAGGTGTAGAAAAGTGTCTTAGGTGTTGGTTAGCAAATAGCACCACGCTCTTTTAGCTATAAAGTTTGTCGTTAAGAACTATTAACCGCTTGAGTACAATTAGCTGGTTTCGATTGACAAGGGAGAACAGATATCATGATTCTCTACCTGATCTTCCACCTACTCCGACGCATATAGCCGCTGGAATGTATTTTTCAAGACTTAGACCTCTGCACATTTTCAAAACAGCCAACACAAGATGATGGGCTTCCCGCCCCTCTACAAAAAGTTCCTAAACCCATACCCGGAATTCTCCACCCCAGTAGCACTGGACTCGGGATCAATACCCGCCTGTCTAGCCGCCTCATCGGCCTTCTCGAACCTCTTGTTTTCCCAGGCCAGATACGTGCGCAGCGTCAAAGCCAACAACGCATTAAAGAACATGAAGCCGGCGCACAGCCCCATGCCCATATGGAAATACGGCGCATCTTTCGACGGGAACACACGCGTACCCAGCAACGGCCCGCACTGACCGACGATATTCAGGAGCGCGATGCCAGCGCCGCGCTTCGAGTCGCTGCCCTGGTTGTTTATCGTCCAGGGCAGGATGTTGGAGATAGCGGGGAAGACGCCGGCGGCAGCGAGGAATACGCCGAAGTAGCGGACGGCGACGCTCTTGCAGGTTAGGAGCAGGATATAGCCGACGCCGGCCATGAGGGACAGGGCGATGATCATGTAGCCTCGCTGGCGGGTCTTGTCGGCGACCCAGGTCGATGCGATACAGACTAGGAAGGAGAGGAAGTAGGGGGGTGCGCTGAGACCTTGGGCGTTGATGGCGGTGAAACCCATGTTTTGTAGGATGGTGGGGAGGAAGACGGGGAGACTACTGAAGGAAACTGTTTTGGTGGTTAGTTCAGGTTGAGTTGTGCCTATATTAGAAGTTTGGGGATGGTAGCACGAACCATTGCAACTGAAATACACTGTAAATAATTCAGGTTAGTCATTGTAGCCTCGAAAATGTTACGGGAAAGGGGTAAAATGTAGGCACACTTACTCAGAGGCGGAATCCAAGTCTTCACATCCAGAAGCGACATGAAAACATCCTTGAAATTGATATGACCTATGCGCTCTGTCCCCTCACTCCCGGTCTGTTGGATAGCACGTAGCTTAGCAACTCGTTTCTCATCTTCGTCCAAGAACCTCGCCGTGTCCGCAGAATCGGGTAAGCGGAAATAGGCGAGAGCCGCCAATACAATCGAAGGGAGCCCTTCCACGAGAAATAGTACTCTCCAATTGGGTATGCTTGGGTGACCTGATGTGATCCCGTATGCCAATGCCCCGGCGAATGTTGTCGCGAGAGGGGCGGCAGAGAGGAAGATACCGCATCTGAAACCTAGTTCATGTCGCTTGTAGAAGAAAGAGAGTAGGTACGGAACACCGGGTCCGTAACCGGCTTCGGCCATGGCAAGGAAGAATCGGCAGACCATCAGACCTTGCCAGTTGAAGGCCGCGGCCTGAAGAGTCGAGGCTAGACCCCTGTGCATTTATGAGTTTTTGATATGTTTATGTATGTTCAAGACGAGATTACTTACCATACTAGTACACAGCAGCATGCCCAGACTAGGATGCACCAGTTAGTAATGTGCTAAAATGATAAGTACAAGGAAATAGTTGAAAATAATGAATATATCTTCTTCCTTTCCCTTTAAAAAATATTATAGCTTGCTGTGCCGTAGATATACGTCTAAGCCTTTAAATAATAGGGTCTTAGTAAGGTATTACGTACTGTGACTATAAATGGTTGTTAGTTGAAGACTCAATCATTTGATAACATTAGGAAGGAGAAAGAACTTACGGAGGTACAACTTTCCACATCAATGCAGCCCATTCAAATACAACTGTAGAGAGTTAATTTTATTGAGCCGTATAGGGTGAGATTCGAAATCAAGTAAGAACTCACTATATGGTATATAGAATATCGTCAATAACCACTATATTGCCAAGACATTAGTATAACACAAGGTATTGCATGGGGTTTCTCAACAAACCTGATAGTGAGCATCATCAAATTTAAGGTCCTTGCTCCTGCGGGGTGAGAATAGCTGTCAGCTTAGAGCAGCGCTATGACTCAGGGCGTTTCTAGTGGACGCCACTCGTCTTTGACAGAACGCAGAACGCCCATGAAAGGCCCTGGCGCTGAAAGAAAGCAACAAGAACTCGATGAATTTGAAGGCACATACATTCCGGCAGTCTCGGCATTTCCAATGTTCGAACGGTCTAGGAATGCGACTAGATCTAATAGCCAGAGATAAGTAAGTAATGAAGTTACACGACATATAGGTAAGCGAAAGAGAAGACTCACAAAGTCCCATGACCAGGGGAATCACGGCTCGATCTATTTTCCTAATAACTCTCTTCTCGATGGCCGGATCGATATGGTGGACATTATTTTCGGCCTTTTCGTCGATGCTGGCGGCTGCATCCTCGTGTCTGTCTTGTGTGGGCTTCAGGTCGTCCCCTTTGATAATATCCATTTTGCGACGAGTGGCTTTTGATTAGCTTACTTGGGGCGGGATTCGAAGTTGGACAACTATTTGGGGTCCCAAGCCAATAAATAACAACCCTAAGAACCGTTGAGGCGTTGGAGCTACCGTCGCGTGGTTGAGAGTTCTGGTGGCGCGCCCTTTATATGCCAAGAAGGAGAAACAAAGTTACCTAGGTAGGTAAGTAGAAACATTGAGCCTACCTGGTGGTTTTGTATAAGAAATATTTAAGAAATATTATGTAAAATGGACATGACTTTTAGTCATTTATCATATTCACTTCATTGTTTGTGAATAGGTACATAGCTAGTGCACCTAGGCGAGCCGGTCGAGTACCGTAGTACCGTAGCACCCCTTACATTGGCGAATAGATTACGTTGTCTTCTAATCTCGTCGGGACGACCATTCCGCGAAATGGTAATGGACATGCCGAGTTCTAGCCTTTAGTGAAGCATATGGAGCGCCATCTTACGCGGCTTTGCCTGTTTAACGATAGCTCTCGTTGAAACCCATGGGGTGACATATAGAAGGTCATTTGAGCATTCGAGATTAAAGCCCCCGAGATGCACCGACCAATACCAATACAGCTAATCAAATCAATCCCTGCTATAAGTGATATCATACCGTCCCCATCCTTTGTTAGCGTGGAGATGACAGGGGTAATTTTTTCTGGGGGAAAAGCTTAGCTTCAACATCTAAACCTAACCGGGCTGCCGGGGCGCGCGGAACTCCTATTTTATCTTCAAACAAGCAATTCGTTAAGTTATCCGTAGATGAGCTATCCTTGCCTATAGCATGGCCCTTGATATGTGAAAACTGGGAGAAAAGTTGTTGGTTCCTTGAATTAAGACTTATCTCCAACATGCTGTTCAATTCATATGCGGGGAAATTAGCGCCAGGGTTAGGGTTAGGGTTAGGGTTAGGGGATAAAAATACAGTTGTTAGCAAGATAATAAGGTATCCCTCCACTGAAAGATTGATATATCTACCTACTAAGTAGGTTATGAGATTTGTATATTTAGATAGGTACCCTATACTATATAAAGTCATGTTTTCTGAGATAAACAAAAACTTCTATCAAAGTGTCTTGGCGTAGGGAGGCACCGCAAGCTAATGCTAATATATAAAGTTTTCTTAATGAACGTACTTGGTAATAAGGTAGGTACGGTAGGTATAAAAAGAGTAGGTACCTACCTAGGTAATTACTTCCGAACTATGGATGGTAATGTAGGTAATTGGAACCATCCGAATGATACTGGTCGTTTTTCAAGAACGATGGCTTCCCTTACACCAAGTTGAGCCCTTAGGATCATAGCTTTTGTCGAACAAACGGAAAACGTGTGTCCTTTTTCCAGGTAACTTGCATGTCTAACAGTTTGGTAATAAAAGTCATGTAGCCTAAGAAGGTTCCTACTTAGTTATTGTGTATTTTTGTTTACTTTGTTGAGAAAAATGTACAAGAGTTGACCTATTGTTGCCTGGTCTGGGGTTTTCCTCCTCTTCGAAGAAAATAACCTACATAATGCATTGTGTATTTAACAACCTTAAAGCGCTTCTTTTATCCAGACTCTAAAGGATAGGAAAGGCCTTATGTCTTGAATGCCTAGTTTGAAGATGTCTCAAGCAGCTTTCAAGGAACTATGGGCTCAAGGGTTGAGATGCCTCTATCCGCTTTGTCTCCACAAGTATCATCATTACTTTCGCCCTGAAAGAAACAAAGCGATATATCCACTCAGGATTTGGGCACAGAAGAGAAGAAAGAATGATATCATGTATATAGAATCGAGTTCTGGATGGATGAGGTGGGAGACTAGCAGTAGTAGTACCACCAACAACGACAGTAATAAACACAAAATATAACTAAATCATGGAGAACCAAGTTGTAAACCGTCTTTTCGCAGGCAAGTCTGAAAAGATCGCAGAGCAGTGCAAGCGTTTCCACAGCCAGCCTACAGCTAAGGTAGATGTAGATGCATATCTTAACAATACTGACGGCCACGTCTTCCTCGACGAACCCAAGTGGATTAAGAAGAACACCCCGTTCACGGAATACAAGGGCAAAGTGTTTGCCTACGGTGCTAATGGGGACTCAATGCTCATTGGCAACCACTCTTCATTCGCCAAAGTACAGTACCCGGGTAACGAGGGACGGGCCGGCATGTCGATGATTCATATTCTGGGGATCCCCAAGAAGAACTTATTCAATGGCGTGTCTCTAAACCCTGATAGCGTCGTCATCATCGACGAGATGATTTCCTGCTTCCAGAACAACTGGGCCTCAAAGGACTTCCGTACAGCTATCCTGAAGCACCAGGAGGAGGCCATCGAAGGTGCTTACAAGGTCGATAAGAATAAGGAAACTTATCTGAAAGCCATGGTACACCACAGGGAGCTAGAGAGTATGATCCATACTCTAACTGTAGATGACTTCACTTTCGGTCTGCACTTGTGGCCTGATCACAGTATTGGTCACCTACACTTACACATCATCGCTACGCCTCCTTGGTGCCGCCAGTATAGCACTTTCGTCCATGACGATAAGACCAAGGACGCCCTTGAGGTTCGTGACTACATTCATAGCCACTAGTAGGTTAGTCAGATAAATCACTGTAGAGCTTAATCAATCTCTTTGATTTTCATTAATATATCACTTAATCAACATTCCTAACTATTATTTTACCGAGGTCCGCACCTAGTTGAACAAAGAGATTTTTCTAAAGGACTCTGAAAACGGCGATAGTTCAAATTAGAATCCGCAACCGGCCAAACCGTTCTGCATATGGCTTAGTGCCATCTGAATAGACAACGATCTATGTTAATAGGAATCAAGGAATAATACAAAGGGTTAGATAGTACTTAGCTTGGTAAATTGTCTACCTAGTAGAAACGTAGTGGACAGCACCGAGTTGAGCTTCATCAATATAAGATCATTTTAGGTAGTTTTACCAACTTCTTAGATAGTCGAAGTGTATAACCTCGTTGGGTCGTAGTTTTTCTTGTTACGTCTCAACTCCCTTTTTACATACCTACCTCTTCCTCAAGAACTGTTGAAGATGGTCGAGGAATTGCAATTCCAAGGGGCCCTCATCATGCCCCATCGGCCAAGGTATCTTTCTTTGTCTCCCCAAAGACCAGGCCCCGGTTTACGTTTACCAATACAGTAGGAACTCGTATTGAGAACCCGGGTACTCTCAAGCAGAGGAAGCTAGTCTCTTTACTTTGTTTGTTCTCTTTCATAACGGATATGACGCACAACGAACAATATGATATAGATAGAATCGAGCGTAGCATGGTAGACCCGGTGGAATTCACTTCGGTAATCACCTTTCTAGTAATCTACAGTGTATAATCATGGGAAATCTTCTGATAAATCTTCTGAAAAATCTTCTGACAATTCCAGATTTTAAAGGCAAACGAGAATTAATTCACGAGATGTTTACAAAGTTTCTTCTTAAGCCTAATGCCAGAGTCGACGCTCACGCCCACCTAAGCAACAAAGAAGGCCATCAGTATCAAACAGACATACGCAATTGGATCAAACCCGAGACGGCTTTCACAGATGCAAAAAATAAGAAAGATTTAAACATATTGGCTGAAGACGACAATTTGTTTATCATTGGGAACAAATCCTCTTTCTCCGAGGGCCAGTATCCCGATGAACCAGGTCGAGCCGGAATGTCTATGGTACACATTCTCATAATCACTAAAGCGAATTATTTCAACGCCGTGTCATTAAGATCCGAGGACGCACACATTATCGACGATATGAAAGAGTTGTTTCGTTCTTCTTGGGCGCAACCTCAGTTCCGCGAAGCTGTCCTGCAACACCAACGCAACGCCATCGAAAACCGAGGGAGAGAAACACCAGAAGGTCTCGAACAAGCGAGGAAGCAAGTACAAAAGCTTGAAAATATCATACACAAACTTAGATTCAAGCATTTCACTTTCGGATTTCACCTATGGCCCCATAATAGTGTTGGACATTTGCACATGCATGTCATTGCCATGCCAAAAAAGTGTCGTCGTTACAGTACCAAAGTGCACGACGAAAAGACGATGGATGTACAAGAAGTTCGCGACGAAATCGTTAGTCGACACTAAGTTAACCTCTATCCTGATCTTCGTCTTCTACAACATGAAATGTACCTAGTACGTAGGTAGGTATGTTTAGTTGAATTGCTCAAAAAAAAGGGGGGAGGGGGGGATTCACTAGGTTACCATGGTTCCTTCCTGCAAATCTGACTCAACCCCTGAACACCTCTTTGCACCACTCATAAACATGAAAGCTTTGTTCATATATACTGGGAAAATGAGAATTAGTGATAAAGTGCTATATCTACCTACCTATAAAACAAGATAAATGCTTGCTAAAGGAATAAGCTTAGGATAGGACGTGAAATGTCTTTACCGTGTATACTTCTCTAGTCATTAAAGGGGTAACATCAACCTCCAAGTAGACAGTGACATTCATTATACTCGATATAATAACCAAGATTCGTTCAGTCAACTACCTACACTCTGTCCAATAGTCAACGTAATACCGAAAAAGACCTGCATAATGAACCAATCTGTTATTATGAGCCATCTACCTCTACCTATATACCTAGGTACCTAAATATCTATTCGATAAAACACCCTCATCTCGTACCTACATATACCCATAAAGGGATGGATACCTTGGAAGAATCAACACCACATAAACCCCAACCAAGACCACACCCTCACAAAAATTCCCCATCACAACTTCCCCTTCCCCCTCTCCTCCCTCATCCTCTGCATACTCCCAAGCAACGCATACAAGCTCTGCAACCTTGGCATCTCCACGCCCCTCGCCCTCGCAATCCTAACCGGATTCCCGAGTATCACCTCAATCTCCATCGGTCTGCCCGCCTCCCAGTCCAGCAACATACTCGGTCTGCCCCCCGTATTCCTCTCCGTGCTCTTCACGATCTTCTCCGGACTCGCCAGGGTATCCGGGAACGGGGCACCCAGAACCAAGGGGGCGGCGTCCCGGATCTCGTTCATGATGCCGAGGACGTGGATGCGCAGTTCGGCGTCGGTTAGCTGGTCTGCGTTGCCCCGGCCCCCGGAGAGGACGGCGGTCGGGTTGAAGGCGGCGTTGATGCAGAGTTTGTGCCATCGGATCGTTTGTAGCTCCAGCTCGGTGTGGGATTCTACGTCGCGGATGCCGCCGAGTTCTGTCCACCACTGCGCGAGGGAGCGCATGCGTTCGTCGCTAAGACGCGTTACCTGGTCGTCGGAGCTAGGGGTGGTGGTGCTGAGTCCGTGACCGTACGGACCGAGACTTATCCGCGTCCATCTGTTTTGCCGGATGACACCATGCCGGATCTGCTCCGCGCTGATGACGGTGACGGCGCTTACGATCGGGTTGTGCGGGAAGCGTTTGCGGTAGGGTTCTTCTACGCCGACGCCGTTCTGGATCAGCACTAGACACGACTTCGCGCTGACGAGCGGTGCTATGGTCGCAGTATCATCGGTTCGGTCGGGAAGGGCCTTCGTGGTGACGATGATATAATCCCACCCCTCGCTCGGCGGGGTAGCAGCAGCAGCAGCAGTAGGGCTCGATGACGACGCGGACGGGACGGCGGCATCGATGTTGGGGAACACGGCATATGGGGCGAAGGCATAGTTTCCGAACGAATGGGTCTGCAGCTGGACGTTTCCAGCATCGGCGATCGCTTTGTAATTGGAGCGCGCTATGAGGGAAGTGTAGATATTCTGGTCGGGCTGTGGTTTCGTAACGGCGGCGAATCCCCGACCACGATCAGCGCGCGTTCTCCTGCCAACGTTTGAGCGAGAGGAGTGGGTGTTCGGTCCCTACATGATGCAGTCGGGATGCGTAGAAGCAGCCTACGGCGCCGGCGCCAACGAACAGGATGTGAATCGGCCTATTAGGGTAGCGCAGACGGTTAGCTCTTACACACATCTTACGATCTTACGATCACACACGACAAAGGAGATAGGTGGCGTACTTTTCAGGCTTGTTAGAGGAAGCCATTGTAGCAATTGTCGGCCTCACTTTCTGACAGCCTTTTTTTAGTTCCTGGTAGGGAAACACAAGTTGATAAGAGATGTTTCTGCCTTTCGCGGATGAGATCCGATTATTGTTTTTATGTTAGTAGTATTTGTGTCTTAAGTGATAGCGGCGAAGATGATGAAGATGGGATGAAGGATGAGACAGTTGACGCAATTCAATTAAGGAGCTTGGACCTTCATCGAATTGAATTACCGAGGTTGTATTTAACATGTGTAGATGTATCTATTACTTACATGCGCTAACTTTAAGTTGTATCTATTAGGTATCTATTATGTATTATCAATATTAATTGGAGTTAACTTCCTAGGTAACTTCCTTACTACAACACATCTGTAAGTGACAAAAGTGAATCTGAACAAAACATCGACGACAAGGTTGGAGAACCTAAAGACGATGACAAGAAATAGGAACCCCACGATATATCCTAAGATCGAAACTTCGTCAGCAAAAGGTCTCAAAGGAGATACGCTAATCGCCTTGGCAAGCCGATGTTCGCCATTCGCGTTGAATTATTCAGACACGGTGCCGGCTTACAAAAGATAAACTCATCCGACAAGCATCTACTATCTGCACTTATGTCTTGCTTGCTTGATGCTTGGCCTGCTTAGCCTGCTTGGCCTTATTGTTGCATGCTTCTTGCTTCTTGCTTTTCGGAACCAAGACTTCAGCGTTTCAGGCTGGTCCGGAATCAAACCTCGCCTCTCGCCTGGACGCAATAGCAGCACACGCCGAGCATAGTACACGATAGGACTTATGTATGTACTGCCTATTGTACGTAGCTGCGTACATAGCTACACACGTAACCGCGTACATACGTAGCTACGCACATATTACATACCTAGTCATCTCTGGGCATCTATAGGATATCCTTTACGATGGTATATTACACTATAGTATACGCGTACGACCTTCTAGAAGGCCACCAGTCGGTCAGTGTATGCGGCAATCGATCTACTCTACATACCGCTTCTGCTTGGCGAAGCACCGAACCCGAGACATATACCGGATCTAGACCCGACCTTACCTCCTACCTCCTAACTCCCCTACCCTACCCTTCAGGAAAAGAAAAAAATAACCCCGTTTCCGATCTCTGTGGCGACGTGTGGCGTGTCAAACTGCTACCTTCTCTGAATCCTTCCTCCGGGCAAGGACCAGGCAGGCCAAGCTATGTATCTGATCCAACTAAACCATCCGAATCTCAGCTCGCGCAACCTCAGACTCACCTTTTTTTCTCGGCGTAGGTAACAATGATGATAGCCCCAGCAGCAGCCCAGCAGCCCAGGTCGCTTGCTTGTGCTTGCCTGCTTAGAGATTCTGCAGCGCTAAAATCTTGTCAAACCGCACGCAGCAGGGCACGCATCGCACCGTGTAACTAGACAGAAGGAGGGCCTTGGCCTTGGCCCAGCCTCGGAATAAGACATGTCCATGTCATGCCATGCGCTGCGCGAGGGGTCAATCTTCTTTCCCAATCCTCTTCATACCCGTCTAAAGTGCCTACCTACCTAGACCGGTAAAGGCAGTGTTACTCTACTCTACTCTACTCCCCTCTTCTCTCTCTAGAGCGAAGATGATTGTGGGAGCACGACGGCCGGCTAACGCCGTGCCCGTTGAGGAAAATTGGCGGCGCTCGGGTAGAAGCGAGCGAACGAGCAAAGTAGATGCGTGATCATGATCAGTCACAGTTACTGATCACCCAGAAGAAGAAAAGGTCAGAAACAAAGAATAGACGAAAAGAGGAGAGAGTAACGCGCCATACGCGCACATTGACATGTCTGGTCTCACCAAAGATTACACCACGATTCCTCCGCCGATCGATCTGCTTTCGTGGGGTCGACCGTGTGCGGGTAGGAAACAGAAATAAATTATAAGATGACAACATGACAGGTAATAAGCAATAAGGCAATAGGCAATTAGAGCAAGCAGATCCAGGAGAGAGAGAGAAGGGGTTCCACGACCAGCCTTCTCTCGGACACCCGATCACGTTTTTCCTTTTCTCGCCACGTCCGCCTTACATCCCCCCTTTCCCCTTCCTTTCCCCTTTTTTAACTGCGTGCTCGACAAGGCACCACCCGCTCTTCGTCAGACGATTGCGCGAGCGCTCGCCGTAAGATCAGATCCGTTGGCGAGGAAGTGCGGATGACAGCAGCCAGCAGCCCAGCAGTTAGTTAGTTAGTTAGTTATCTACATACCTCACACCCCTCATTCACATACCTACCTACATACAAATGTCCCGGTTTTCTTCAGCATCCCCAATGCATAACCTCCTCATCCTAAGCAACGCAACTCACGTCAGCGGGAGGGGAAAGAGTTGAAAACACAACACCACGCAATACGATCCTTACTTACAATACAGAAAATCATAATAATAAGGATAAGTAGGTATATTACATACTGTACACAGATAGGTCATTAGAAAGATAGACACAACTACATACTTAGCTGGCGTGCAGCAGGGGGTGGCGAGTCTTGCAGGAGGTCCGATACTTCCGGTATTATCGTTACACCGTCGCCTCGGAAGAACTCTCCGAGGGAAACATTCACTTACTCATCTACCTTACATACCTATCTACACAGTCGCAGAGTAGAATAAAAGCGTCTTAGCAGGCCTCTATCTACATACCTAGTAGGTAGTTTCCACATTCGCAACGCCGAGACGCACGAAACTCGATTCCACCGCGAGCGCAACGGGGTCCCCCTCGTATCGTGGCATGTATGTAATGTACTTACTGACATAGGCACCTACCTACATACGTATGATACATACGGTGTCCATGGGGGGCGAGAGGGGGTTAGGGAAAGAGGGGATAGATAGGTACTAGGTCAGGAAAACGATAGTAAGAGCGCAGGCCTAGTCTCCGCCGGCGACAGCGCGCGGGGGGCTTAAACGGACGTCGAAAGGGGAGTTAGGGGTCCCCCCCTCATACGGAGGAGTGCGAGCTAGACATGTATGTACATACATATGTAGACCTAGGTATGTAGGTATGTATGTAGGAGCAGCAGCAGACGTTCGCGCGCGCCCGCGTCGTCCCGTGCTCTGGAGCGGAGATTAGGATACAGATAGGCTGGGATTCTAGGGTAAGGATATGATAATACATACACATGGATGGGGAGTTCAGTTCGAGCTAGGTAGGTATTTAGGGTTACTCATGCCTATTTCGGTTATGTCTGGACCGGCTGCTCGATTCCTCTCTTTCTCTCCCTCTCTCTCCGCGACGGGTATGTATGTATGTGGCTACTAGGTAGGTAGGTAGGTATTATTACTAGGTTTGTACGGGGTATATGTGTCATGTAATGTACGCTGTATTAGATGCTTATTTTTTTTTAAGATTCCCTACGTACATAGCCTACCTTGCAACAAGGTCTTGGTGGCAAGGGCATAGCCTTCTTTGCTGTCGTTTTTTCTTGGTACTGGTAAGGATAATCGTGGTCCGTCTGGAGCAGCCGAGCATGGTTGTCAGTCGCGTAAGGCATATCCCCGGCGGCACATGCTGTCTGCTACGGCAAGCCAATATCGCATGCAGCTCTTGGCTAGATCACATCTTTCACATATCTTTGACAGCCGCATTAGTGCGCGTCTGGCTCGCGAGCTAGGGGAAGAGGTGTGTGTGTGTGTGGTGCGTGTGTGGCGGCTTTAATGTGTACGGTAGTCCCCAGTGCTGTCTCGAATAGGGAAATCCCAAGTGCCATCTTCGAGGATTGCTAATCGCACTAGGTAAAGATCACGGTTCTTGACACTTTGGATCAGACCCCTCTGTATGTATGTATGAGGTACGTGTGTGTTTTGCATGCTCAGTCACAGTTCGAGTCCCCACCACCGTAACATGGGAAAGACAGGGAGCATACAATCTCGACCGTTCTCTCGGATTGCCCAATGGGCTGCAGGGTTACAACTTCCATACCTACCTTCCTATGGATATACAACTTTACGGCGCGCTGATCACCCTCCGCTAGCCGGCTCTAAAAACAACCAACCCTTCCACCTCCGTCGTCGCCGGCCGGCAACTTCGCGCACACACATCTTACAAGAGGTGGGAGATGCGCGAATGGCGTGAGGGAAGGATTCATGATAGATAGTTCGAACGCGGACTGGCAAGAGAATGGCACCTACGGTGCACGCAACGTACGAAATGTCGCCCAACCCCGCAGATAATCGCAGGGAGGCTCAGCCTATCCCGTCCCTCAGAGCTTACCCCAGCCTTTTTTTTCGACTAGGTGCTGATGGAGGGCCGCCGCGGGGGGGGTGGTGGTGTAAGCAGAGGGAGTCAGAGAGGAAGGATCAGAAGCTATCAAAGGACCTTAACACGTATATGGTAACAAGAATTAGCAAAGTGCAAGATTCGCGTACGTAATAATTCGAAATCTCTAACGGACATTAAGGAATACCAAGACATGTAAGCCGAAGCTTGGCTCCTCAGCCGTAAAGCTTAGCCATGTAATGTTATGTGTCGTACCTTTTAGTCGATGTTAATGTTAACTACATTACATGCTACAGTAGTAGGTATGTATGTAGGTATGTAGGTAGGTAGTAGGTTGCCTTCCGCGTCTATCTCGCCTCTCGCTTCCGCTTCAGCAATACTACCTTACCTACCTAGGTACCTACGTCATGAGGTCATTTGACACGAGCCTAGGTAGGTACTCCTGTAAGGTCCCTTGGTTTAGCTTCCGAGGCACGCTTATTTTTTACCTCTTTGGCGATGTTAATCTTAAACCGGAACGTCTAACTACTACGTGTGAAACATATCCTTATCAAAGTGGAAAGTCCGCTCTCGGTCCGTGAGGGTATTGGTATACTGTGGATTATTCAACAGAAACCCCCAAGCAAGAGACGTCAGCTCCGAAGAAAGTGACGACGATGATAGCATTGGCCGGTTGTCGCGGACTGTCGATTCGCCTTCGTCCTGATATCGTGATGGGGGCCGCGTTTCCCTTTCCCTACCCAACATATCTAGTGTCTAGAACTTTAGCCGAATATCCATTATCCACGCATTTTCTGCACCATAAGTTCGTGTTATGCATCCGTCAGAGGGATATACCCCATAAACTTATTCGCCGCCAACATTTAGGCATATTCCAACGTGTGTAATGGTATGATTACGACTTCATTTATCTTAATTCTCTAGTAGCTTAACTAGGGTCTCCTGAAAGCTCAGTTGCTAGGTTCTCGTAATAGGGGCAAATGGCATCGCATTCCGTCCATGCCAAGGAGAGATCTCCGCTGAGGATCTAGGGAGGCTCTCGGAAGACTTAGTACGGGCGGCGGGGCTCATGAAACCGCCGTCGAGTGGCTCACATCTTGCCGCTAATATTAAGATGGTGTGGAGGAAGCCGTAACATTGCATGATTATCGCTCCGTAGCGTCGGGAAGAGCCCGTTCTCCAGCTTCTCGGGTTTATTCCCGCGCGCAGTGTGCAGTAAAATGTGTGATGAGAACCGAACTCGAAGGAATGTCTATTTTGGAAATAGAGTGAGTCGCATGCTTCACCCTTCACAAGCTTATGCTACTACTTCCCAACTGTCAAGCCATGCACCTCTGCTGGGGGTAGCGGCTATATGGCAAGGATCTCATATTGTCCAATGTCAGCTTAATAGCTACAGCCCTCTCTATTGGTCGTGACGGATCACTGTCGTCTGAGACAAGTTGACGAGAGCCCAATCTGACACGATCGCGGCTGGCTTACACCTTGTTAAACAGAAGGAAAACGGAACGAATACTGAAACGGAATATTGAAATGTGACCTCTACTGATTCCCGGATTTTCAATGAGATTCAAAACGATCTCTCAAATCCGGGCGCCCAGCAACGGGTTCATAGTTTGATCTTTGCCAGGAGCGAAAACACCCGCGCCACTAGTGGGACAGCGAATGCCGATATACGTTCAGAACGTATTGCTGGCATGGTTTGGTTTAGTTTACCTTTTCCTACTTTTCATTAAAAAAAAGAAAATGAGAGCTAGTATATCCAAATGAATATACTAGGCTTACCGTCTTTACCTCTGAACAATGCGCGCCTGGTAATGAACCTAGGCGTCCAGAGATGTCGCCACGGATCAAGGAGATGACCTATCTGTCGCGAAGCATAACGACGCGCCAGCATCGGAAGGCATGGCCGTGGCGGGTTGTCTTGAGCCGACGGTGCTGGCAGCTTACCAACCAAGGAGCCAAAAGAAGAAATGGAAAAGAGACCTACATTAATCATTCGAGTTCGAATGAAACCCGAAGCTCCGTGGTAGTAGTGGTGTAAGTACGTTACAGCATCCTCATCATCCAAGGTCTCGAGCCGTGGAATTCCGCACCCACTTGGTATCTGGGAGCCACTTAGGAGAACGGATAGGGTCCAGGACCGGTGTCCTGGGCAGCGATGGCTCACATCGGCAGAATCAAGCTTTGTGAGATATCCATCGAAAGCGGGGAAGGCCAATAACAAGTGTAACTTAAAGGGTATCTTATGAGTTGCATTCATATTAGGTGGTGGTGAGAACTGTCCAATGGGACTAAAAAATAATTGTTAGCTGGGACGAGGGCGTTTGGGGCTGATATGTTTGTCTTCCATCTGATGAGATTCCAGCGTGTAAAAGGGCTGCAGTGGGTGTGGGGGGGAACCACCCAGCGCCGAATCCGTAGCAACAGAACACGGGCTCGCGCGTGGGAGGTGTCGCGGATTGCTGGTCTGATCTTAAGCTCCGTCCAATCATCGTCGCCTAATCCATGTACCTGCCCTGCACATCGTCTGCAGAGGAGCAGTTGTAGATATGCAAGGCTTTACGTCCGCTCACATCTCAAATTTGCTATTCGCTGCAAGGCGAAGGAAAAAGCAATTGCTGCTCCGGGTATGCGCATGCGAATATTATGGCCAAGCTGCCGAGGCAGACTGGGTATCGAGACAAGATGCTCGGCGATATCAACAGTGATATGAACTATGATGAGACTAGTTCGAAACTGAGGGAGAACCCGCAAATTGCCAAGTCTAGCGGGCGTCCGTGGATGCGTGGGAGTCGATAGTGGCATGTGGATGGATTTGGGATGCTGAAGGCTCCGATGTTTCCTCTCAGAAGGATGCATGAACGGTTGGGGCTTTTATTACGCGGACAGTGCGAGGTAAGCACAGTCCACGTCCGCTGGCACTGTAAAAGGAGATGCCTAATAAGGCGATTTTCTAGAAATCTTCGTAGAAGCCACCGGACGAAGGTAACTCGGGTAACTAAAATCCCAAAGCCTCGGGTGCTTCCACCTCGGCCCTCGTGCGCACCACAGTTCATTGGACGACGATAGGTCGCTGAAATTCGGAAATGTCAGCCCAGGCATTCGTCATTTTAGCCGCAAAGATCTGCTCGTTCCTAATTCTGGCGAAGCGCGAGACAAACTCGTGTCATCCCTCCTAAGAACACAGACCAGGCTGTCAGGCTAGGATGACTGATAATAAAAGTGTGACAGCCAACACCAAACGTGGGGTTCAGCATTACACAAAATAGGGAACGGCCTTGTCGCATTGGCGGTTCAACTTGCTCGATCAAGCCTCCCGGTCGAAGGGGCCTGATAACGCACCATATACTCCTTACGGGTTTTATGAGCGATATGGTATCAATTGCTCGCAACCTGATAGGAATGATGCGCCAGAGAAACGGGTCGCGACAAGAGCGTCTTTTTTTGCCCTATTTCTGTTTGCTATCGACGTCTTAAAGGGTTATCGTGACTAGGTCCTTGCGCCGTTGGCAAGCTGAGTGAGTTTCGTAGGTAGGTGATGACTGCTGATGTGTTCCATGTTTCGACACAGGAACAGTAACTGTCAAGTGAAAGGGTGTGCTACCCGTTACTCCTGGTACGGACGTTTGGGTGGCTGATGGGGGAGCGCCAGGTCAGATCCAGGGGTCCATGGCGTCGCTCACTGCCAAGTCTGGTCGTAGGTCGTAGCCACTAAGACCGAATGGAGGGTCTTGTGATGCTGAGATTCTGGCGGACCCGAGCGAGTTGTGTTGGGTGTCTGGGGAAATCCGCTATGCCGGACCAAAACCGAATGGTATGTTGACATGGCAAATATGCTCGTACAGTCACATATTCCGACATCTAAATATGGAAAAGGCGACAGGAAGACCCAACTATGTAGAAGGAATGATCATGACCTCTTTCAAAATAGGTAAGGGGATCTAAGTTTTGCTTGGCTTGGTTGGGTTGATTTGCAGCCAGATGAGCAAATCCATGAGCAAATCCAGCTAGCTACCAAGGTACCTCAGCAGTAGTAGGTACTTAGAGACTCGAAGCGGTCAAACTACTGCATAGCAGAAAAGAAAAGCAAAGAGCTGAACGGTTTTGCCACCGATATAACTCTTTTAGGTCTGTCTAGCCCTATACCGAGCGGCAATCCTGAATCTGATGCTGGGGAGCATGAGCATCAATTTGTTTGTTGCCAATGTTGCCACGGCAGTGCAGACAGGATTTACCTGTCACAGATCGAGTAGCATACCCCGTGGGAAACCTAGTGGCACATCTTGATTCTAGATGAACTACTGCGGTGTGACAAACAAGACTACGTATCAAGTAGACAAGGCTGAAGCGGAGGTGAGAGAGGGGAAATGGGATAATGGGATAATGGGGGAATGAGAGGTAGTGAGCAATAGGATTACTGCTAGGGAGATGGATAGGCGCGCGGGATGGCAGGATGGATTCGTCGGCGTTGCATTTTCCTCCCGGCAACGTCAAAAAAAGGCTATGCCATTATGCGAGTGACATCTGCAAGGTTGCGAGGGGATGAATTCGTAGAGGAAGAAAAACGACATGATTGATAGAAAACCCGGTAGGTTGGTTGAGGTATTCGGTTGCAGCGTAGCACAACAGTCGATGCCACTACTAAAAGAAGATTCGATGGAAGGGTCGGAGCAAGTCGGGTTGGCTGGCGATTGTTCTATGATGGTAAGGCAGCCACGGGATGGAAGGGTGAATAATAAGAATTGGGCAGAGAGAAAAGTCATAAGAAGGTGTGGTAGATTATGAGCTATGTCATTTAGGAGATTCTTCGGCGGGTTAGGGGTGGTTAGAGTAGACGGTAGAGGGTAGAGAGTAGGAGAGAAAATTTTCAAGGCATCGTGACGTGAATTTTCTTGGAATGGGGGTGGATTCGGTGGCAGAGGAAGATGCAGGTTGGACTATTTTTTTTTCTGTTTTGTGAGTGGGAGAGGTGGAAGAAGGAAGAAAGAAAAGCAGAAAATTAAAAAAGTTTCAATTACAATAGAATAAAAATAATTACAATTAAAATACATAAACTCTAAAATAAAAGCAGGGAACCGGTGCGCTCCGGTTCGCAATTGCCAAAGACGCTTGTGCTAGACGGGGTAAGTGCTTTCTCATGTAAGTAACAACTAACAAATTAAATCGTTCTTTCGGCCCGGTCGTAGCCTCCATATTCTAATTTTTTTTAATTGATTAAATTAGGATAAGGCTAGGCGCGATGGACTAGATAGACTAATACTAGGTAGATGCACATGTGGACTATATTCGATGTACATGAAGGATGTACTCATTTTATTCAATTACATGTATGTACGCTGTATGATGTATGCATGTTAGGGATATTCTACAACATTAATACAGAATTACAGCATATTTCCTACATCTTTTTAATATCATGTAGTAAGCAGGCCTGTTGTGTTGAAAATCCCATACCGACATTTTGGTCAGCCTCCGAGTCCGAATATTGCATGGTAACCATAGAATTATTAATAACAAAGTGCATTTTGGCCTGCGTCGCCCTGTGGGATTTCCGTAGGTAGTAGGTATGTACCTACATAGCAGCAACTAGAAACTAGACCTGGCACCTGCAATAGCCTTACATAAGGTGTTCAGGTAATCCGGAATTTTAAGGTATGTAAATTCTCGTGATGTATTTCGTATCACTTTCCCTAGCTTCCCGTAGTCTCTTTCGTGGTCCCGCTGTCCCGTTACATGAATGGCGCCTACAGCGGCGGACTCGAAATTGGTTGATGTCAGTATTACGGTGTGTGCAACTAACCTACTACTTAGCACTCCTCCGTATTCCGTATTCCGCCAGCCTGTGAGATTAGGGATGAGGTACGATTGGTACGGCTCCTACGGCTGGGTACGGGGGTGTCCGCTTAATTCGGTCGGTAAGGGTCCAGAGAGGGTCGGGCTCAATCTGCGTTACTGTATCAAGTAACTACAGTAATGAATGAAATCCTAATCCTTCGTCCTTAGCAGATACTTTGTAAAACCGTATCAACTGTTGAGATATGTATGGATGGGATAAGTAGACACATACTGGGCATTAGTATGTAGCAGAATACGGGATGGGCTTCAACTGAACCTTTCCTTCATAGGAATCTGCTTTCCTGCTAGTCTTCTCGATTTGGCCATCGCCCACCTGTGTGTTCCCACAAAGGTAGTAAAAAAGTCTTGGAAGTTTCACATTACACTATAACGTCAGATGGGCTTCAATAATTTCATGTTCTAAGTCGGACTTTTCTGTCGCGAAAGATGATGATCGTCCGGAACATCTCATTGAATGCGCGTGTGTGTGGCATTAATGGTCGAGGGTCGAGGGTCGAGCCCGAAGGCATAATCCTCTTCCTATGGTAATAGTCGATCTAACGAACTACCTAGGTAGGTACTAGGTAGCATATCCGATCTCTGACGGAATGCCGAGCAGACTGTTTCGATTCTCACGATCCCCTTGTCCCTCATGGATTAATAGCGAGATGAATATGTATGTTAGATCTCTTAGTTATAGAGACTAAGAACGGGACGAGCCTTCTAGAAACCCATCTCATCTATCATCTCCTTCAAGAGCCGGAGGATTGTCAGCGTCCAAGATCCCAAGAGTCATGGCAATCTACCCATCTACCAATCTACACGTGGGAAAGCCGGAGTTACCAAAAAGAATAATATTCTTATTATTACCGTTCTCCGTCTGAAAGTGATCTGAATAAGTTCCTGGGCTTGGCCTTCCAATTTTTCCCATGCGCCTCCCGCCGTTGGTCAGCAAAATTGACTTATCTACCGTCGTATCGCCGCGCTTCCGGGTCTGCAAGTCTGCAATTCCTCTATGGACAATGCAATATTAACTGACACGAAACACTTGGCGGCCAAGCTTCTCACTCAGATATGTATTCCTTCCGCGCGCCTTCATAAAATAAACGAAAGACCGAGGTGTGAAAGTTCATGAGGAGATGAGGAGACTATTCGTAACCCAGTAGATACCTGCCTACCTACCCAGTAGAATTGCTTGGTATTGAAACCGGTTGACCGTCTACCGACTGATGGTTTGCTTATTGCTCCTTCAGGATGCCTAATCGTATACGTCGACCAACTGACAGTTGCTGAAGTTTCGCCGCATCCGGCACTTTCGATCGTCGACCTACCTGATTCCCAATCGCGCCGCGCCCATGATCGACCAAGAACGAGGATTTATTCGCCAATGTACAAGCTGTATAGCCGTTTCGCCAAGCAGATTCGTAAACGCCTACGCATACAGATACACGAGATCGACTTATTAGAAACAACTACGATTCGATTTGCCAAGGGCCAAGGCGGCGGCACCGCTGCTGAAATGTTTGTCGTAGGAAGCATTCCACCGCGGTAGTCGAAACTCCCACTTAGCTAGCTGCCCAAGCTATGTAACGCCGACGACGTGTAAATTGTACCATACGTACTACCTGACGTTAGAGTACATGGGCTGGCCTCTTGGGCTCTTTTGGTTCTAGCAAGGCTTCGGAATGTCCCGCGATTCCCGAATACAATGACCGACTTACACCACAGTTGAACCCGCATAGAGGTAGGCTCATGTGCCAAGACAAGAGATGCGCAGCTGTGAATCAGATCCTAAAATAATATGCATAGGTGAGATGCGCGTAGTAGGGAATACCCTTCCAAGCTTCACACATTCGTCAGAAATCAAAACCGAGCTCGGTAGACCTTAAACCACAGACTAGCATTTACTGGCTCGGCTGTCTCGATTTGGTTTGAACTGAAAAACTGAAATGATGAAAGCCACCAAAAATAAAAAGAAACAAAAAATAAGAATAAACCGTCTGGCAACCGTAAACGGGTCTCTTATTCCGACATAGGCAAAGGTAGCCGTAGAAGTTGACAGACAACCGGTAGCTGCTGGCACTAGCTCGAGCAGCTATGTATGTACGTACTATGATATACATATTATCATAGCTTATTACAGTAAACCTTGGCCATAACGATTGCCAAAAAACACCACTCTTATATCGCTATAGTAAATTATCGTTGTGGTAGATTTCCTAAAACAGTAAGGTGTGCTACGCATTGACATAAAATGAGAGGTCTAGCCGAAAAGGTATAGGGTGGGGTTAATATGAGGGCTGAAATAGGTTAAAATATTACTAAAAGTAGTAATTTATGGGGCTATTAATCCCTTAAAATACCCTTACCATAACGATTTAGGTGGTAATTTTTTTAAGAATAACGATATTTCGTTATGGTAAAAATATCGTTATTTTACATATAAATTCGCACCGTTTCCTACAAAATATCGCTATATAAAATTATCGCTATGCACTATAATCGCTATGGCCAAGGTTTACTGTAGTGAAGAATAATGAAATAGTGTTGCATAATAGCTTGTAGTTATGGGTAGTTATGGGTAGGTTATGTACCCTTAGCTAGCTTCATCTCACTCCGTGCGTCTGCAACGGAACGTTTTCTATTCCATCGCGGCATGGGAACCCTGTCCGTAGAACCTGTAGGTGATCCCGCCCTTGGCGGACTTTCGCCTACTATCCTCCCCCCAGTCTATTCCCCCTACCTATCCTTTCACAAATCGAAGCTAAGGAAGTAGGGGTAGGCAAGGTTGGCACGGTAGGCTGAGAAGCGCACCTCGCGGTTGGCTGGTCCGGCGTGGGTGAAAAGGTCCCTCTTCCCAACACCGATGTAAATGCCCAGAGATTCTTGGTTGTCTTGGGGGGGGGAAAAATAATCCATGGATCTACCATCATCTACCTACGAATTCGCAAGCCATAGCCGCGGAATATGTTGTACATAGGCTCAGTTCACTACCTACTTTACTTACACTAGGGAGATAGTGTATGTACAATACAATACATACATCCATACAATAATACCTACACTTACACTACGCTACGCTACGCAGTAATCAAGAAGTTTCGTTTGCGCGCCCACCCCCGGTTTTTTTATTATTATTTTTCTTTTGCCCTTTTCCTACTTGAGTATTACCGTGCTTCACCATCTGGATTCTAAGAGGACCCTATTCAGGCCAAAGCAGGCGGGTAGTTCAGTGACCCCCCAGCCAATCCACAAGCACCGTCATTGTTAGCATACCTGGGGCGCCATTAGCCCGTGATGACATCCATCTACATGTATATTCCCGGCTAGGTTTGCTGTAGAAGGACTAAGTACATTTCCTTCGCTTTGGGCTTCTACTTTCAATGCTCGCAAAGGCCTACTCTGTTCACTCTTCCCTCTCCCATCGCCCATCTCTCTCTCGCATCCCACCAGGTAAATGATAAGCCAACCCACCCGTACCTTACCAAGTCCATCCTTGAGTTGAAGTCTTTAAACCTCCCACGTTCCCCCTTCCCGTGCCGAGTGCTTCCGTTTATCTCGTCGACTTCTCATACTAAACCAAACCAAACCCTACCGCCATACGGGAGTTTAACTCTAAACTCCTACTATACATCCATACATATTACGAAGTATATAGTATACAGTATATACTTTTGTTTTCGAAGCTAGCCAGCCTCAAGTTGAGCTCAGCTTTGGTACCTAGCGGCTATACGATAACAACAACCACAATAATAATATCAACCACAATAACAGCAACAGCAGCAACAACAGCAACGATAACTTGGAACTGACGGGATCGGTTTAACTCAACTTCTCAACAGCAACTGCTTAACTGACCAACTGACCAACTACGTAATTTGCAACTATCACTTAACAAGTAGGTTACTTTTGCGCCTGGAGGTATTCTGTTAAGAAACACGACTTACACCTAACTTAGCCATCCATCTCCGATAGTCTCCATCAAAGGCAGGGCCTTTTCCCGGTCAGATTCTATTAGCCGCATAGCACCGCCGAGAGGTATTCGAGCTGCACTGTGCGATCTAGTGCCAGCCTTTTCAAGCGCTTTTGAGCCCTTGAGCCCTTGGTGTGCATTTTGGTGCCGACGGGTGATCACCGCGCAAATCGAAAAAATAATAATAATAATAGATCAACCACTGAAACTCAATTCGCTTCCATTTTTTTGCGGCTCCTCGACGGGGTACCTTAGGAAGAAGAAGAAGAAGAAGAACAGAAAATCAAACCCAGAGACCAGTCACCAGTCAAACAAGAGTTTCTAAAACCACAATCGCCTCAAGAGCTAAAAAAAGGAATTTTCCAAGCGAAAATCCGAAAAATCTCCACTCAAACAATCACCATTTGTCTCTTCCTGGACAAGAGAACTCCTTTCATCTATTTGTCTATTTCTCTAAGTTCTTTTTCACTTCCATTGTCGCGAAAGCGATCTCCGGTCTAGCCTCGGTCATAGTTGGAACCTGGAAATCTGGAAATAATACATCCATCCATCAGGTCCATCCATCAGGTCCATCACTCCGTTACCCGTATCCGTACCTTACCTTACCTTGCCTTACCTTCAAGGTTACCTACTACTTACTACTCTTACTCGTTCCGGCTGGCCTACTTTTTTTATTATTATCCAACTCTCACGCACTTCTCACCTCTCTTACAGCATTAAAGCATACATACAACATTACAACATTACAGCATTACTCTACAGACTGACCTAAAACCCTTGGAGATGCGTGCATGAGGATTTGGTTACGTACCTTAACCATCTTAACCACCTTAACCAGCAAGCGTATTCTCACATCTTTCCGTCCCCCGGTCCGCTGCAACGCAACGCAACCTCGACGTACATTGTACTAAGCTTATTAGCTACCAATTCGTTACTCGGGCCTTTGTTTGTCTACCCCCTTGACATTTGGGACCTTGACGCCCACGTTCCAGCGCAGCAGCCTCGAATTCATTGTCACTGTCCTGTTGTCACTGCACCACCAAAAAAAATAAATCCACCAGAATCCGAGCGCACCAACCGCTCCTTTGAAACCCGCGACCCTCGACCATTGACCATTGACCATCGACTATCGAAACTGGTTTATTGAATGTCAATCGTTTTTCACGTACCGAACATTCCCGATCAACCTCTCCCTTCTCTTCCCTCTCTCTACCCTCTCAGAAGATCCTGATCGCAACCGCACAATGTTGATCGACGGCGAGAAATACGCATGCGAAGCTTGTGTAAGAGGTCATAGGGTTAGCAATTGTCAACATTCAGGTGAGTTTTGAACTTTTTGAACCTTTGCGATCCAATGATTACCGCATTGGCCGTTTTCCAAGTCAACCCAGTCACCAATTCACCCCTCTACCATTTTTGGTCTCTTTGCTTTTTCTTCCCCTTGCCGCCGAGAACTCGACCCGGCTGCCCCGCGGTGGTAGCAATAAGGCACCAAACCATTAAGCCTTCAGGGGAAGGGGAAGAGAGAAAAATACAGTTGGAGCTGAAGCTGAATGTTCAGGTTTATTCAGCTTGGAGACGCAGCTTTTGGAGATCTTCAATGTACTCCAACATTAACCAATTTACCTATTTTACCTATTTTTACTTATTTTACCAAACTATTTACCTATCATATCTACCAATTCGTTACCAATTTAAGAGAGCAATTGACTTACACATGTTTGCGCAAACCCCTTTTAGATCGACCGTTACAGCACATCAACAAAAAAGGCCGTCCAGTGTCGCAATGTCAGCACTGTCGCGCCATGCGCAAGTCGCGATCGTCTCACGTCAAATGCGACTGCGGCGAGAAGACGCATAAATGCGCCCATCTAAAGCAGACGCTTGAAGGACATAAGGGTGAGCGCCAAACTTCCCCCCTATTCAAAAAGGAGCGCATGAACAATCATCACCATCACCACCATCATCACATACAACCACAATTATATATCTATATCTACTATGCACAATGAAAAAAAAGAAAAGAAAACGCCCAAGACTCTGACCTGAAATCTTCTGTTCCCCCCGTTCCAGACAGCTGCTGTTGCAACCACGGCGGCCGATGCACATGCTCGCACAAGAAAGAGCCCTCGCTCGACACGGTGCCCGAATCCGACCTGTCCGACGACGCCTCCGCCGAACCGCAACTCGCCACCTCCGCGAAGCCGAAACCCGCCCCCCGCCGACGGCGCACCAACACCGCGCACTCCGAACCCATCCTCTCCTTCGACGAGAACGGCCACCACCGCCCGGCCCCGCGCCACGCCAAGGCTTCTCAGAAGAGCGGCCCCTACGCCGCCCTCGCCCGCGGCACCTCCATGCACCGCACCGCCAGCGCCAGCAGCCTCGGCGCAAAGTCCCGCACAACCGGCTCCTCCTCCCCCGAACGCATCGCCAAATCCGCCCACGCCTCCCCCTCCATCGACAGCAACAGCACCACCAGCTCCTCCTTCGCACACCTCAACGGACAACTCCCACCCCTGGATCTCAGCGGGATCCGGTACCAGGAGTACTCGACCTCGACGTCGTCCTCCACAACGACCTTCGACCTCTTCAGCGGCGTCAGCGCAGACTACGAACCCCCCATGTTCAGCGCGGGCCTCAGCGCCGCCTCCGTCGACTGGGCGCAGTACGACGGTCTCGAGCTAAAAGGCGACTCGAACGTCACGCCCTCGAGCTACGACCAGACACAATCCTACCTCGGGGGTCTGGACTTCGGGGGCTCCACCGAGCCCACCCTGACCTCGAACTCCGGCGACGTAAGCGAGACAGAGGACTTCGCGTCCGCGTTCAGCGAGCCGCAATTCGACGGCTTCCGCGCGAACTACCTGGGCAACATGTCGCAGTCGAGCATGCTGACGGGCGCGTCCGCGAGCGGCGACCTGGGGAACCTCGACTTCGACCAGTTCAAAGCGAGCAAGCTGCTGTCGACGCAGTCGTCGTTCGATGAGGGGAGCTCGGTGTTCCCCTGGGTCGACGACGAGGCCTGCTGGGGCATGAATAATTTCACAGACGGCATCACGCATTCGCCTGACCCCGTTGCTTCGGGGTTGTGGGATACGGCTTAGATGTTCGCACGGCGCACGCACGTGCCTACATCATACCTATACCCTGCCTACACCCTGCCTACACCTCTAAAATGCAATGCAATGCGATGCGATGCGCAAAACAGGGGAGGAAGCACGGATTGCTCGAGCGCGCGCGCGTTGAAAACAAAACATAGATTTGCGTTGTGCTGTGCTGTGTTGACGTGAACTTTTTTCTTCTTTTCCAGCGTTCTTGACGTCCATGCGCTGCGCTGCATCGTCGCTTCGATCATGATACCACGCGCCTTATGACTGACATATATCACACAACATCAACATCAAACATATACACATATACATATATATACTAAAACATCGTATACCCCCTTGGGGAGAAGAAAAGAAAATCTTTTTTTAAGTTTTCTCTTCTCTCTCTTCACATATACTTCCCCCGTCCTCTGGTATTTCGAGTGGTATATTTTTCCCTACCTATATATTCCTTTACCTTGCTTTTCTGCTCTCGTCGTTGTTATTTAAAGTCTCAAAGAAAGATGGTTCATCAAACGGTTTATGGCGCGCGGATTGCGGAAAAAAACTTTTTTTATTATTCCTGTGTGGTTATATTCCTGTTTTATCTTTGTCTTGTCTCGTCTCGTCTTGTCTGGGAGTGGGGAGAAGAAACTGGCATTTGAATATATCTTGGGTGGCAGAGCTTTATGAACAACTTATCGGGTTCTTCGGATCAGGCGTTTCTTGTTCTGGGGGCAATATTTGATTTTTTCTGCTGCTTGAAATTCATCATCGTATATCAACATCATCATCATCAACATCATCTCTTCCATCCAATGTCTTCATGTTTTTTCTCTCACTCTGTCTCTCTTCATTCCTGTCTCGTAACCGGGGAAGGGCGGAAAGAGCTCGCGCTGACGTCATGAAAAAAAAACCTGTCTTTTCCAAAGTCGTACATATTACTCCTTATTTTTCTCCTAACCCTTACCAGAGTTCTAGAAAAAAATATTTATCCCCCCCAGACCCTCAACGGGCTGAGGATAGGTGTGATGAGAGGCGGTCTGTTTCAAAGAAAAAATAAACCCCACGCATACACGCGAAAAACTACCTTGTTCCTGCACATAGATTAGACAGTAGAGAGCGCACACACAGCGAGATACGAGAAAGCCTATCAAGAGGCGTTGATACATCGGTTAGAAAAGGCAGAAAAAAGGAAAGCGAGGAAGGGGGTGAGGAGCAGAAGGAGGAGGGGGGAAAAGACAAATCGGAGTCGCTCGCTGCGGGATAATCTCACGATTTCTTTTTCTTTTTTCTTTTTCCTCTTCGCTACTTTTTTTTCCCTCGTGTATCTTTGTCTTGGCCTGTGGTACGGTATATACTTGCCTCTTTCGGTATATTATTTTTTTGGTCGCCTTCGCAGATGTAGCTCAATGCTATTATAACAGCCTTGCTTATTACCATTCATTCCTCCTCTTCTTCTTTTTATCGCAACAAGCGCCGAACGCTTTCTTCCCATGCGTCGATCAGCTGACAACAAGCTTCGCGACTTGGACCGGGGGGAGGGAAAGGGAATTGGTTGTGCTGCATTAAACTCTCCCACCCCTCGGTAGCCGCGGTGAAGAGGCTCCGTAAGTAAGCTGGTAAGGAGATAGGTTAGAGGTTTTGGGATGGGGATGGGAATGGGGTGTGGTCCCGCGCGAGCTCCAGTCAGGGGGGGGCCACTCGGGACTAGGGATGACAAATCCCAGCGCATCCCACTTTGCGACGTACATTACATACCAACCTAGCTACGCACGTATGTACGTGCAGGTTCGCAGTGCAGTAAGTTAAGGCAAGTTAAGAGATGAGCCGGTCCACACTGGCGCGTCCTCGTGGTCCTCAAGAAATTTAGGAAATTTTTCGTTCCTGCAGCCGATGTCGCGAGAGAGCGGGTCGCGCCGAAAACCTCCCCAGCGGTCATAATTTTTCTTCCCTTTTCCTTCCCCCTTCACTCCCTGTCCCATGCCGTGTCTTGTCTATTAAAAGAAATAGGGTCCGGGCCTGCTCAAAGCTCAATCCGTCTCCGCGGGGATCCATTACGAGAACAGGTTCGGCGCTGAACCGGTCGTTGCAAATGGCCGGTCTAGGAAACCGTAGATGAACAATTGGGGGCCTTTTGCCAACATTCTTGTCCTTGTCCTTTTCTATAATATCCCCGAGACGGTGAGGCCGGGGAATACCTATGGCACCTATGGGCACCTGTGATAGGAGTGCGACGGTGGGAACATGACGGCTTCCAAGAACGAACCAAGAGATTTAAAATAAAAAAATACCGCCGAGAGATGGGGAGGGGGAAGCTGATATTTATGTATGGGGCAAAAAAGAAATAGATCGAGCAAAAGGATGAATTACATAAATACCTTACTACCTTACTCAAATCACGCTTAACAGACGTAACCGATCATAAGAAAAGAAAAGAAAAGATAATAAAGGGAGAGGGAAATAGGGGGAATATGGAAAGAGAGAGAGAGAAAAAGTCTCACGAGTGACGACATGATGGTACCATCCTGATTTGATAGTTTTCGAAGTCGAATGATGGGAGGAGGCGGCTTGGCCTTGATTCGCCCTCAAATTCTCTCAAGAGGCGCTGCCGATGGAGACGGGATCGGCAGACTCTGAAACCGCTTTTAGGCAAATGAGAATTTAATTGCTCTCTGTTTATGCCTCTTGTTTCTGTCCTACGCAGCTACGATAATGTTCCCTATCGAGGGTACAGTAAGGGGGTATCACCAAGAGGGACAAAATATACAGGAAAGTAACGCTTATATCGGATTCTTAGGTGTCCCTACATTGCTTGGCTGCGCGCTTGATTTTCGTATCTGATCTGATCTTCGATGCTACCATATTTGTGGATTATAGTTCTGATGCTAGGCTTATTACATGGTATGCTAGGTCGGCCATATTTTTTTCGCTACGAAACTCCCGCGGGGCTCGGCGGCTTCGAAGTAACGAGTTCATGCTTCATCACGCAAGGAGACGATGGAGGCACTAAAAACGAAACACTCCACCTGTGTTACCAATTACCTAAAACTTGGGCCACGTAGTTTGTCTAGGCCAGTAGGTAGGTAGGTAAATTTGCATCTCCATAGCCTTGGAACCGAGGGTCATACAGCAGTACAGTATGATACGCATACCAACCCCGTCGTGTGCTTTATCGACGCGGCAAGGTGTTTCTGCATATTGCTTGAGGAGTCTCGTGCTGTTGTTAGGTACCTTTATACCCCCATTCTCAACATGCCAGGAAACCCCTAATGTTGAGAGTACATTAGTAGTAGGTATCGTCTTGAGGCCATCCATAAAATTTAACGAGCAAGCCAGTTGAGACCTACTAAAAGTAAGCTTACCTACTGCAAGCCCTTCCTGCAGCGTCGAAGGGCAACCCGGTAAAACATATTACAGAGATGTTCGCGAAACGGAATCTACCTATTCGGTCACGGACTTTCTTGGGGGCATCCGAATACTGCGCGTCGCAGCACCGAGAAAAATGGTTCCTACTTGCATCCATCTCAATGTACACATATTTACAGTATGAGGTGGCTTAAGCGATTCCTTGATTTCTACTATTGCCATGGGGCGCCTCGATCGGATGAGCTAGTCGCAAGGTAAGCACTCAAATCTCGGTTTGTTCGGAAGCCAGCTCGAACTCCTGAGCAGTGAGATGACTTCGACATCCACACACACGTAATTCCGACTATTTCCAACACATCTCGCTATTCTAAGAGCAACATCTCTTGACCGTACCGTGCATGCATCAATTCTTTACACGTGTACCTGTATTCACCTTCCAGCTGTACGTATTTACACCCCGGGTTGGAGACCCAAGTTCTACATCGGCATTGCAGGCTGTGACATACGACCACTTACCCTTTTTGGCATTTACCAGAACATGATTGGTGCGCCGAATATGCAAGCATATTTCATTATGCAGGTTCTTGTTTCCCAGTCGCGCATCGAATTTCTATGGATTTTTAAGCTTAAAATCGAATTTGGAGGTTATTCTCAAGTAGCCTCCAATATTTCTGTGATGCTAGGTTAAATGGAGAATGGCTATGGCTAGGTAGTGATCATTAAGATTAATTACTCTAATTCTACGATCACGCACATGTGGCTAAGTTGCAGTGTGTTGTGAGACGGGATTTTATTAAAGACTAACTTGGAGGCAGCTTCATGTACTAGCTAGGCTAGGTAGATAGCTACTCCAGTACAACTTTGCGATTCTTTATGGTCGCATTGATACACGCCTTTTTTGTAGCATACGCTACCAACCATGAGAAGTTAAACCTATCGGACTTCTCCTGCAGGCGTCACCTCACTCCGTTTGATTTCCAACAATAGTCCAAAAGTCTACAGGGCGTACGACCTCAGTGTTCTCTGCCGTAGCTACCTGGATATTTGGCGAACTTGTGATGAGCAGACCGTAGGCAGTCCGCTCCAAGCATAGAAAGAGCTTGGTGACTAATCACTCGTTGATTTGCCCTCGTAATGTCATACGTCAATGCTCATTTAACGTTATTCATTGCATAGGGTATGGGGGATGGTGGTAGAACATGTAGTACTCTGGGGCCTCCGGTTGGCTGGCTATTTGGTGCATCTCACCATATGATGGCGCAGCCTGTTGTGGCGAGCTTAGAATTATGTGCTGATCCGGCATCATGCTATCCTATCGCGTATGGATACCAGCCAAGACATTTAAGTAGCCATTTCGGGTCAGCGTGCGAGGATCAAACCCAACATCGCTATAACAATCACTTGTCCTGAGAGACGTGGGCTCTAGACTTTTGTCAGGCTTGGCGGTATCCATTTCTGTTGCCGTAGCTAGGTCAGCAAGGTGCTGCAGGCTTTGGTTCGCTGCGGCTTGAGCAGTCGAGGGTCGAAGATGATCTGAGATGCGATCTCGAATAACTCCATCCCAAGTGGACGGAGCAAGATTCGCGTCAACGAGCTGCCTTAAGAGGCCCGTAGCCTCATCTCGCGTCTTCTCGACTTTAGCGAGCTCGATTAGAGATAGGGTTGTAAGGCAGAAGAAGTGATGGTTCAAGGGGCTAAGCAGCTGCGTATTTGTAAGTAATAGAGTCACGGCCTCCTTGCAAGGCCATAGGATATCAGCAGATTTCGCATTGGTCTGAAAGAGATACGCAAGTAATCTGCAATGCCAGTAGACCATATGTAATATCGGGTGAGTCGTAGGGGAGATACTCTGAGGAAGAATCTCTCGGAACAGCTCGATGGATAAGTTGAAAAAGGAGCTTAGAATTGGACCGGCTCCAGACTCTGGGGAGAGAACCTTTGGAGAAGCCAGGGAAACCGGTGCGAAGTGCCCGAGGATATTTGACAATCCTATACATAATTAGTACTGGCCACATGATATGGTAATGAAGTTACTTACGCGCTAGATGGTACACATTTTCACCTAGTACCGAGTTTAGGCTAGGCAGAATAACCACGCTGTCGTTCGGGATGAACAGAGGGCTCGCAGTTGAGATGGCATTCCACCGATCTAACATGATCAGTGTCCACCAAGCTCGAATTGAGATATTCTCGGTTGAATCCGGCTCCAACTGGCCATCGAGAGTTGTTTCAAGGCCTGAAACATGCAGTCTCATCGTATAAGCGAGACCCACAGCCCGCCCAAGAATGGATGCTTTAGATGGGCCTCCGTGCTCTCCCTTCAACGACGGCACGTCGTAATTGTCGGTCATCAGAGCTGTCAGGATCAGTGTTTGAAGATGCACAAGATTCATGACCGGTGTTCGTGAGGTCGGGTCGGACTCCCATTCCGCGATCATGCGTGTGACAGAGCCGATGTCAGTAGTAGTGTAGAGGCCAGGAACCGAGACATACGACTGCATACTAAGATATAACGCCTCAATAAATGCATCGCGGAGGGGGGGTGGGCATTGCGCCAACTGCCCTTCGACTCGTGCCTTGCCTGCTGCGAGCAGGGGGAAACAAGGATGGACAACATTAAGGTAGGCACTAAAAGCAGCCTCGTCTAGCTCGCGAGTTGAGCCGTTGTGATTAAGGTCGAGTGGCACATTATCTCCGGCAGTGGCTGGACGTGACACCACTGTTGAATCGGGCTTGGATAATGGTTGAGGTGCTAATCCATTAGCAGAGTATGGAGTCCTAAAACTTCCAGATGGGGTCTGGTAAGGTTGGATTGGTCGTGGTTCAGAACTCCATGTAGCTTGTCGTGAACTATTAGGTGTCGCAAACTCGCCACCAGATATACTAGAATATGGCCTCTTACGACTACTATCCTCTGCCTGTCCAGTAGGACTGAAAATATCCATCGAGTCTCTCCTAGCACCACTTAAGAGCTCGGTTAGAGTATCCATGTTACTCCTATCCCCATTACCCCCATCGCTTGCTAACTTTCCTTCGATGTGGTTTATTCGATCAGCAAGCTCTTTAATGTATCCCTTGCTAGGCCCACGCTTTTGAGGGATTCTACTGAAGAGACATCGGATCGAGGAACGTCGGCAGTTTGAACAGGGATCTTCGCCGCTCTCCAAAGCAGCATCGCACTTCACCTTCTTTCTCCTACACTCGTCGCAAGCGCGTGAAACTTTGGACCTCTTTCTCGGTGGAATATCTGGTATCCCCGAAGCTTGTGCGGCATAGTGTTGAACGAGTTGCTCCATCGTGCCCTGAGACTGTAAGTGTGCAGGATGTTGTTGCATATGCGGCTGTTGCGGTGCTATATGCATATGCTGGTGTTCCTGGGGGTGGTGACCGGGTATATAGTGGTGTTGTGGCTGTTGATCATGTTGGACAACAGACGGATCGTGGGCATTCATAGATGAGTCATCATGGGGTATATGCTCAGTATGTTGCTCATGTACATGATTGTTATGTTCCGGTATAGGATCTCGCGATATTCCATCATGTTGCTGTTGCTGTTGCTGTTGCTGTTGCTGCTGCTGTTGCTGCTGCTGCTGCTGCTGCTGCTGTTGTTGTTGTTGTTGTTGCTGTTGTTGTTGCAACTGAGCATCGTGCGACGCGGACTGCAGCAGTGCATTTCTAAGGTTGGACTCCTCGTGGGATTCAATAGGAACGGCGGGCATGCCTTGGCTCATTTCTTGGCTCAACTGAGCAGCTAGTCGCAGTTCTTCGTTGCTTGTAATGGATGGTCGGACATCTTGGTGGAGGGTTGTGGAGGCTTCGAGATCTTCAGGTTGGGTGGGCTGTTGGTCAGGATGTAGATTCGACGTTATTCCGTCGTCTTGTTCATCTGCAGTAGGCATGGGGTACTGCTGTTGCGTGTCAACAACATCATTTTGCACGCCAGGCTCATTCTTAGCGCCTTCGAGCATGGGATCTAGGTCAGGCATGACGGAATTTGCTCATATGTTAGACGGGTTGAGTGTTACACAGTCGGCAACGATGCAGGAGCTTGATACAGTCCTTCACGTAATGAAATATTAATTACGCGATAATTGACACGCGAATTAACGCGATTTTAACAATATTGTTGCTCCTTGCCACTTCTCTCCGAGCTTGGGTTGTGTTGATGCACTTGCGACTCTGTGCAGTACGGCAAATCTGGATTGTCTCGTCACCCGCGACTAGGTAAAGAAAACATTAGAATCACACGGCGACAACAATGATGATAAAAGCGACAATGAAGGAATATGCGCTTCATGGTTCAATCAAGTACCATTCAAGCCTATATAAACCATTGGCATATGGCAGCGCCAACAAGAGCGCGACGGGTATTGGTAGCTCCATTTCTACTAGTGAATGCGACCAAAAGTTGTGAAAGGGAAAATTGTTTATACAAAATAGAAATCAGACATACCTTGTGACGATTTTCTCAATAATATGGGGATGGAAAATAGATGAACGAGTTCCGGATTTGCCCAGAAAACGGAGGAGGAAGAACTTGAATAGCCGATGAGCTTTGGGACTTTTAACCCAGCAAGCTATTTTTTTGGCCGGTGCTGGATTTTTCCAAGCTTTGCAATCCGCAATCCGTAATCCGAATCAATCCCAATTCTCGGAGACGGGAAAAAGTTTCTCGTTGAAGATGATCAAATCAGGTGTGGCGGCGTAAAAGAGGGAGTTGGAAAAAGAATTTTGCGGGATGGATCAGCGAAATTTTACATTTTAGTTAATACACAGATACGTTCTGCACAAATAGACAAGCTCTCTTCCCTTTCTTCTTCATAACACGCTAGCGTTAGTGTTAGCCCCACTCTACAAACACCCACGGAAATTCAAAATTGAGAAGGCAGGTACGGAATACATCGGTACTTACCTCTTCGCACGTGCCACATACATCCATGTGCATGACGTTTTTTCAAATTGCACCAAACTGGGTTAGGTTAGATCAAATATTTGAGTCCTATACCTAAATACTTCGAAAGTTGACCGGAGTATCTCATCATCTCCATCTCAACGAAGAAATTAAAACATTGCCGTCGTCGAATACTTATAACATACAACATATTCGCTCAAGCTCGACCTTTGTCAGTAAATACTGTCGATCTATATGGAATAGGGGAGTCTAATTTCATTATGATTACCATCCATCCATCAGGCTAACACCACACCTACGTTGTCTTTGGAGTTTCAAATGCGGACTCAACGAGGCACTTCTGCTGCAATAGCTCCATCCTTCTTGACTCTAAGTTCGCTATATCATCTAGTTGCCAAGATAGGATTTTCAAGCATACGGAGCATATACTCGGATTTAATAATACATCTCGGACGACGACATGTCCTTCTAATCATTTGTTCGTTTATCTAATATTACCGAGTTGACAAGCCTTAAAATAAACTTGTATAGATCCATTTAGTTTCCATAATTCTTCGTCAAGTTCGGTCGGCTTGATGATATTCTCTCTTCGGCTTCAACTAGATACCTACCTCCTCATAATACCAATCTAGCGAAACATCTCATCTATCGGAGATACGATGATGGGTAGAGGATGAGTTTTATTCATTCCTAATTACTGCGTGTAAGATGACACAGACATTGATCGCCCACTTGACAGAAAGAAGGTCAATGATGATCAAGTACCTTCAAGCTCGCTAACATTAACCAACAAACTTGATATCCCGATTTATTGATCCAAGTAGATCGCAGAAGGGTATCTTTTCAATCATAGTACACCAATGTCACCTTCGAATTCGCCATCATCTTGATGCTCGTCTCTCCTTTTACTCCAGAACCCCTTTCCGTAGCTAACGAGTATCTCCTCGCCCTTCCCAATCCCCGCCCCAGCCTTTTTTCCGGCGTTCTTCCCAGCGGGAAGAACAAAGACAGCCATACATCTCTCGCCACGTCTCGAATCCCAGCACTCTTTGAATTCGCTGTTTGGTCGCGCAGCGATACCCCTATAGTCATTTACGAAGCGAGCCTCGTTGCCTGCTTTCTCCGCATCAACAGCAAGTGCACCGTCGCGGTCTAACCAGAGGTCGTAATCCGACTGTTCATATGCTGTACAGTACGGAGGTAAGGAAGAATGAACTACACCGTAGTAAGGCAAAATGAGAGAGCCCGGTGGGAGCTGTCTCGCGGCGAACAAGCCGGCCTGCCCCTTTGCGGGATGCGAAGGGTCGGTGATAGGCACAATCCTCGCGAGAACCGAGGGACCTCGTAGGAAACCACGCGGAATCTCGGTTATAATATCGCTGGATCGAGACCTTATGATTTCATGTTGTGATCTCGTTATGTGAGGGGCATAGGAGGGTTGTAAGAGATATGGTATCACTGACGGCCAATTTCTAGGTGTCGCATCTTTCCCCATTTGAAGACGAAGACTACCTAGTACCTAGGTAATGTTAGCCACTCTCGTCGCTTTTCCTTAGGGGATTAAGTGAGTTTAGGCCTATTTACCTAGCAATTACTTGTTCGTGGGTGATCTGATGACGAAATTAAAGAGATATATTTTATTGAAAAGATCTTGTGAATACCTACTATCTAGTGGGCGAATCCGGGGTAACCCCACAGAGGTCGGGTCCCACTTATACTGCATTGTTTAACTTGGTTCGGCTTCACCCAGGAGGATTACCTACCAGGACCTACTACTTCCAAGGTTATCACATAAACTTCACAGCATTCGTACCCATGGTTCACATAATGGTCCAGAGGTCAGTTGGAAGACATTAAATTGAAACTCGTGTAAGTAATTGCGATTGAGATTACCAAAACATAGAAACTAAAGGCTGAAATATCTATCTACGAAGCTTGGGAGATAATGGGTACTTAACCTGTGGGTGTTCCGCTTTCGCGAAAAGTAGTACATAGATCCTTACCTATCAGTATCATCTTTTTCTGAATGTAATCTTGATACTTTGAATTTCCTTTATGGAATGTATGAATATTCCATCTTTAAGACCTTCCGAGAGCTTTTGACGCTCGGCTTCTGGGAGACTTGAGGAGGTTACGTGTGTTATACCTCTGCCATCGAAGGACGTCTGAGGGATTGTACCCTCCTTGCGGGTTTTCCTGGCCGGAGGAGGGGCCACATTGTCTTCTTCGTCGTCCATTTCATCAGCTTTTCTCTTACGGTTTCTCCTACCGTTTGCATTGCCCTTTTCATTATTCTGATCATGCACTCCGAACATGCTGACGTCTTCAGGGCTGGGCGACTTCTTAGGCTCGTCAATTTGCATTTTATCATCATCACTTGAACTCGTAGAAGTTGCCATTAGATATTTAGGCCCCCCAGCTGCCTTACGTCTAAAGGCGCGCGTCTTCATCGTGTGGATGGACTGCATGTCGTATTGATGGAGGATATAGATTATTGGATGAAAGTATGCAATCTTACCTGTGGGTGACTTACTCGATCAAGACCTCTAGATGTCGATGATTTTGATTGAGTCTGCAGATTATAATCATCGTGGAATCATGTTGATATATATACTAGGTATGATAGAAGTTCTACTCTTTCACAAAGTCATTGTTGGTTGTGACCAAATACTCGATACTTCATCTATGTCATCAAAGAATGATAAAGAGTTCGATAGCCCTTCAAAGTCAATGTTTTTTTCGTCAGCATAAAGATATTGTTTGAATCGTGAATCTGGAGAGTACCTAGTATATTTGAAAATTATCACAACGTAGAGATTGATCTTGGATTCCAATGTCCACCTCATCTTCTATGTAGGTAAGGAGGTATTTATGTACCTAATTTCCTTGATAATTCCTCATTTATCCAATCGGCATGCGTCCATCTAACCATGTATCGAGGTATGACGTCAACGACATCTAGTATCAATGCGGGTAAAAACCCGAATCTTGTGTTAGTTTGTTTCTAAAATGTACCCAGACCTTGCTAGTCGACAGATCTTGCTTTACACGCTTCATGCATTGGTACCTACCTATACTTAGTATTCGTCTGGTATCTACATGGCATGTATGTAAGTACCGTCTACGTGGTGATCTACATTTGTTGATATGTATTATTCTGATGACACTTCCATCTCCATACCTTACATTTATTCCCTCCATCGCACATGGTCTGTATACTAAATAAAGATCTATGGGTATTAGGTGTGGTACGTTACCAACTAATGCCTCTAGGGCTCCCCTGCATATTGCTACTCTGTACATGCAGAACCCTGGGAATACAGCGTGCTCACCTCAGGTACGTACCCAGGTAGTACAAATCTAAAGCGCCTACATAATGTAGATGCTCTAGTATGATCTTCAATGTTGATCTAGAGCTAGTGGTGGCGACTCCCGTGTGATTCTCCTGTGTTACTTCCATTTCCATTGTTAAGTTAGGTACTACTAGTAGGCAACCCCACTAGAGGCGACTGCTATTCTAAGTTTCCCATCCTCGATACTTTACCTGCTTACACATAAATTCTACACTCATATCTTCCCAATTGTCTCTCTTTCGACCACGATTCCAAGTTCTATTTGCACTGGTCTCTGCTTTTTTCTTGTCCTGTTAGCCTTCCGACCAGTAGGTGCTCCGCATACCATTTCTGAAATCTTAATATACCTTGATACCTAGCACCCAATACTCAACAAAGAATTTGGGTATCGTCGCAATCGGAAGCCCTTGTTTGGGCAGGATACAGACTACTAAATTACTCATGGGAAACTAAGAGCCCTGAGGTCAACTGGTAAATCGAGGTGGTTGTGGTTGCGATCAATCGAGCTCGACTTTTAGGTCGTTTCTATTGGTCTTACAGGAGGAGCATGGAGTCAAATTACAAACCGGCCATTGAAACCCAGCACGAGCCTGACCGTGCTGCTAACGAGTCTTCTCGACATGGAGCGCAACCTGTAGCTTACGTAGCAACCCCTTCCCGATCTCCAGATAATGTCGGTAATCAAAAGGAATTTACGGAAAACCTTACGCCCGCTACTTCAATATCGACTATCGCTGGACTACCTGGACCGATAAATACCGATGTTGCATACGATCGAACTTCGAGCATATCTTTATCGTATAGTGCGAGCTCGGATCGCCAGCCTGGTCACCGCCCAAGCATTAGCGATGCCACAGATCCTGCTGATAGGGTTTTCCCCATCCGATCTACAATAAGCGTGGATAGTTCACAGCCGGCTCCCGCGACACCCTCGACGCCAATACGGAATCCAGGGGATCATAACTATTTAACTCGCCAAGGGACGACTTGGGATGGCCGTCGGCGACAGAGCAATTCGCATGCTTCGATCGAAATTCATGGGGATCCACAACGAGTCAGGAACGGCTCAATTACTCTTACATCGCCGCCTGCTGGATCACCAAATGAAAGAAATGCCGGAAGAACTCTGAATAGAAAAGGGGATATTTCTAATTCTATGAGGAGTCCGCCACCAAAATCAGAAAGAGCAGCTTCCGAGGGGCCGCTACTCTTCAGCTATGCGTCTTCAGATAATTCCGATAGAACGAGAGAAAGCACATCTACGAGGGCGGGGGAAAGCCATTTCGCAGATTCTTCCGGGCCTAAGTCTCCCGGAGAGCTTAACGATACGAATGACAACTTAGTGACAGTGCGCTTTCGCCATGTGGTGACTGAGGAAGGTCACGCTGTTATTACAGGCCGAGATGGAGCCCTAGAAAGGTGCGAAGATGAACCAATTCATGCTCCCGGGGCTATCCAGCCATTTGGCCTCCTTGTCGCCTTCACAGAGGAGACGGATGGTAGGCTTATTGTTCGCTGCGTGAGTGAAAATTCGAAGAGGATTATAGGGTTTTCGCCCCAAGAATTATTTCAACTGGAAAGTTTCACAGAAATCTTCACCGAGGAACAAGCCGATAATCTTCTCGACCATGTAGATTTCATCCGAGATGAAGAGGCGGATCCAGCTACTAATGGACCTGACGTGTTTAGTATATCTGTACGGCCACCTCAGAGAAGGACGGTCAAACTCTGGTGTGCCATACATGTCAACAATAGCCACCCAGATTTGATTATATGCGAGTTTGAGCTGGAGGAGGACGCTGAGCACCCTCTTCGACCGCCCGGTGAACTAACTCCAGACGAACCTGAGGACACGCTTTATCAGAATCCGTCAATGGAAGAGTTGCATGAAAGTACTGAAATCACCAGTAGACCTCTCAGGATACTTAGAAGCGCACGTCAGAGACGAGGTGAAGCTGGTGCAATGCAAGTTTTCGATATCATGTCTCAAGTCCAAGAGCAGTTAGCATCCGCACCAAACTTGGACAGATTCCTTAAAATATTAGTGGGAATCGTCAAAGAGCTTACGGGATTTCATCGAGTTATGATCTATCAGTTCGATGCGGCATTCAACGGGAAAGTCGTGACTGAACTTGTTGACCCTGCGAAGACTCGCGATCTCTATTACGGATTGCATTTTCCGGCTTCTGATATTCCGAAACAGGCGCGTGACCTCTACAAAGTCAACAAAGTACGGTTACTTTATGATCGAGATTTAGAGTCTGCAAGGCTTGTTTGTCGGTCTGCAAAGGACCTAGAACGACCTCTTGATCTTAGCCATTCTTACCTCCGCGCAATGTCTCCCATTCATCTTAAATATCTCGGTAATATGGCAGTCCGATCCTCTATGTCTATATCAATCAATGCGTTCAACGAGCTATGGGGACTTATCGCGTGTCATAGCTATGGTTCTAAGGGGATGCGAGTCCCATTCCCTATTAGAAAGCTCTGCCGACTTGTTGGAGATACAGCGTCGCGCAACATAGAGCGCCTCTCCTATGCATCGCGTCTACAAGCTAGGAAACTTATCAACACTATGCCGACCGACAAGAACCCATCTGGCTATATCACAGCCTCTTCTTCGGATTTAATAAAGCTTTTTGACGCTGATTTTGGTATGTTGTCTATACGAGGCGAGACTAAGATATTAGGGAAGATCGAGCAAACCCAGGAGCCTCTGGCTATGTTGGAGTATTTGCGTCTGAGGAGTTTTACTTCTGTTCTGACATCGCAGGATATCCGCGAAGATTTTCCCGATCTCCGTTATCCTCCTGGATTTTCTGTCGTCGCTGGCCTATTGTATGTTCCCTTAAGTGTAGGTGGGAACGATTTCATCGTCTTTTTCCGCAAGGGCCAAGTCAGAGAGGTTAGATGGGCAGGCAATCCATATGAGAAGGTTGTCAAAGAAGGTACCTCGAGTTTTCTGGAACCGCGATCGAGTTTCAAGGCATGGCACGAGATTGTCATTGGCAAATGTAGGGAATGGAATGAGGAACAGGTGGAGACCGCAGCAGTATTATGCTTAGTTTATGGTGCGTATTTGGGTTATATCAAAGCTTTATTCGTAGACAAGGGTATTTGCTTACACTACCTTAGGCAAGTTCATCGAGGTTTGGAGACAAAAGGAGGCAGCCTTGCAAAGTAGCCGACTGACTCGACTCCTACTGGCGAATTCGGCACATGAGGTTCGCACACCATTAAACGCCATAATTAACTGTTTAGAGATTGCTATGGAAGGGCCACTCGACCACGAAACCCGCGAAAATTTAGCACGGTCTCATTCGGCGTCCAAATCGCTCATTTATGTAATCAATGACCTCCTCGACCTTACTAACATGGAAGAAGGCCAGAATTTGATCAAAGACGAGGTCTTGGACTTACTAGGATGTATTCATGAGGCCACGGAGCCTTTTAAGGTAGACGCCAAACGAAAATCTTTATCGTACGAAGTCATCGATCATCCTGGCCTTCCTCGATACGTACATGGCGATTTTCGCCGGGTACGACAGGCTGTTGCAAACGTAACAGCGAATGCTATAAAACATACAAGCAAGGGTTCGGTAGTTGTTGAATCGTACGTCACTGAAGTCCTTGAGACCCGCGTCAAAGTTGAAATTGTTGTCCAAGATACAGGCAATGGTATGAGTAATGAAAAGTTGGATAATCTGTTCCGAGACTTGGAACAGGTAAGCGCGGATGTGGATGACTCTACGCCTGTTGAAAATATCGAGAAGCCGGGCGAGGGCCGAACTTTGGGATTAGGCCTTGCAGTGGTTGCAAGAATAGTGCGAAATATGAATGGTCAGCTTCGGTTAAAGTCTGAAGAGGGAAAAGGATCAAGATTTGTAATTCAACTTCCCTTCGACTTGCCAACAGAAGAGTCACTTGACAAGCTCGGTGCTAAACGCGCATCTGTCAACCCTAAGGTAATATCGAGCACTGCTTCTATCACTAAGGCCATGCCATCGATGGATATGGACGAAGTTATGCTTATTGATAAGGGAAGCACGAACCCAGTCAATGCTCAGAGGCGTGGGAGCACCGAAAGGAGGAGCTTTGATGAGACAAAAAGTATATCTAGCGCAAGGAGCGCTGCTAGCAACAGTGGCCAGAGCAACAAAAGTGATGCCGATCGTTTGATTGACGCTATTCAAACACCTCTAACTATCGGAGGACTTGATGAAAAGACGGGCAGTATAAAACATATAAGCCCTAAAGAACGACAAGACTCGCATCACACTATGGTTAATCCACCCACTACCGAGAGGAATAGTCTAGAACGACCAAGTACCTTGCAGCGATCAAATTCAGCAATGTCGGATGGTTCCTACCCTATCACAGATACCAAAACGTCACTCAAACCTGTCAAGGTGCCAGATGAATTCTTCGATCGTCCGCTAAGATCGACAGCTAGCCAAGCACCTAAGATACCATATGAAATTGCCGGAGTCACTAAACCTGACGGAGGACAAACTAACGCACATATGCTAGCCCCCCCTCCACCCCATCTCAATAACCTGAAGGTGCTTGTGGCAGAAGATGATCCGATCAACATGAAGATTCTTCAGAAGCGCCTAGAGAAAGCCGGACACGAAGTCTACCATGCTGTTAATGGCGAAGACTGCGCAGCCGTTTATAGGGAAAGACCCGGTGCTTTCGATGTCATTCTTATGGACATGCAGGTAAGTGACCATGTCCAAAGGTGTACGGTACCTACCGTAGGCACTCGATATAGCTAACTCTCAAACATCAGATGCCTATCGTCGATGGCCTTAGTAGTACGAAGATGATACGAGCGTTTGAAAAGGCCGAAAAATGCCTAGAGCTCTCAACTTTGGCTGCCGCTCACAAGAGAACCCCGATCTTTGCTGTGTCAGCTTCTCTTTTGGAACGGGACAGCCCAACTTATATGGCGGCCGGATTTGATGGTTGGATTCTTAAACCGGTCGATTTCAAGCGACTCAACATTATACTCGATGGGATTTCCAAGGAAGATATTCGGACAGGGTGCTTTTACGTCCCTGGCCAATGGGAGAAAGGCGGATGGTTCGAAAGGGAATCGACGAGCGAGGGAGGGGTGGCTTAACGAAGTAAAACGTCGCGACCTATAGAAACACGACCGGCGGCTCTATAGCCACACTCTTCTCGCAGCACCTCGAAAGCGAGTGTTACATTGGGCTAATAATATTAACAATGATGCGTCGTGATAGACTTCGGAGGCTCCTAAAGGGAGCGAGACTCGAATCATGTTTTCATGAAGCTGGATACCATAGAAACGGCCGATAAATCTAATCTAATTCAAGCAAGAAAACCGACGATATGCTCACGCATCTTCATACGTTTAGAGGATTACGGATGGGTCCGGCAACATTCAGATCTATTTCATATCTGCTATAGAAGGGTCCAAGAGCGGGTCTCTTCGTCTTGCGGTTTCCTTAACGGTTACACAAAAGGGGGTTACCATGAAAGTACACGCATTGCATGGAGTTCAGAAGGTCACTCATATACACGGATCGGGATCTTGCACGGTTTTCATGCTATATCGGGGTTTTCTAGGTACGCACCGTGATGTTGCTTGAGTTTTGTGGTTACTTATTGTTAGCTATTGAACGATGTTGAGATCTTGGTTTTTGGCTTTGGAATTGAATGTATATTGGTTTGAAGACTACAAGATGTAGTGCATATCTGCGCATGTACCTGTTCAGGATGTAAGGATGTGCTATAGCGTATTGAAGTAGCTGGTGAATTACGAGTACTTCGTAGAGGTATTCAATTTGCGATAATGCACCAGACTTAGAGCGATAGTGACGAATGGTAAATCGAAGACTAGTAGAAAATCACATAAAACATCGCTAACGGAATGCGACAAGTACTATTTATTCTTTCATTCAATTCGAAAAGTTTCATTATCCAGAGGACTGCCTTTTCGAGCCCTTTCGTTCCCATCTATGTTAACCCTGAATCCCGTTCTACATATTGGCGTCATCCCATAATATGACTTCGTTACACGGCGTTTCCCTCATTCGGTTTTCCCCGACCGTTACAGCAGACACCCACCCCTCCTCATAGATGTCCAAAGCTGCCTACCTGCCTACCTACCTTTACCTTAAATTTAGGTATGTACGTAGGTAGGTGTATGGTGATAAGATGAGAGAGAATATTCATTCGACCCCCTTCCCAACCCTTAGATAAATAATAATCCCAAATTCGAAAAAAAATAAAAACAAAACATTAACATGATGCTTGCGCCTGTCTGATCCGATGCCCGTTTTCTGTCTGTCTATTGTGGTACATGTGATGATGTGATAAGGATGTGATGGGGAGGTAATTCGTAAATGCCGTGATAGATATATGTGCATGTGAACAAATAAAGTGATAAATGATAAAACATTCGTTCCGCCCGACCTTGGAGATGGGGATGGTGGTGGGTGGTTGGAGATAATATGGTTGCTTTAATGGTGTTGGTGATGGTGATGGTAATGGCGGCGGCGGTACTGGTAGTGGTGGTTGGAAAATGCTCGACCTGCGATTGTTGGTCGATGTCCGCGCTGCCCTTACTTAATAAGTAGTAGGTAGCAGACAAGTCCGAAGGAAGGTGCGATACCTCCGCACTTTACTTGGTCTCGCGGACGGCGCTATTAGATGGGCAGGTATGTGTGGCCGCCGCACGAGACCGGGTCCCCGGAGCGGGAGGGGCGAGATAAGAGTCGACTTCAGCACCATCCACAGCGTTAGCTAACTGTCAACGACCTTGCTTTCGTAGCTGAGATGGTGGGAGTTGGGATTATTCATCTCCTAAACCAGTCGACCTTGACTCGCTTTCTTCGGAGATGGTGCCTTGTGTCCGGGCCATGTGGACTAGTCTGTAGATTCCAAAGGCGATGAGGGCTAGGACGATGAAGAGCACGATAATGATGATAGCGATGACGTCGTTTTCTTTAACCATCTTGGCGGTTTTAGTTTAGAGCGAAGGGTGGAGGATGAGTTGACGGAGGAATGCGGAGGTCTCGAAAATTGTGAGACAGAATGATAGAGGATATTCGTCTCTATTTCTTCCCGGAAGTAATCGATAATGGTTATCGGAGTATCAAATGGCGTTCTTGAGAGCAATAGGTAGATGGTAGATCGATGTTGAAGAAATAGCGATGCGATTCTCTTGAACAATTCGCAGGATCAAAGGATCAGAGATCAGACAAAGGTATCTTTCGAATTGCAGCACAAGATCGATAATGATAATGATAAGGTTGCAAAAGAGGAAGCAAGAGACATGGCGAATGGAATGCGTGAGTGCCAGGAATCGGAAGGTACAAATACTGGTGGTTGCCCCGCCATTTTGGTCGTGTAAATAGCGAGGCTGGGTCCAGAAAATACGCAAGGCGGGAGTTTTTTGTCAAAGGGAGCAGGGGTAGCTGGGCTTAGCTAGGGTAGCTTCTATCGCGGTGGTTGGCAGGAGCTTTTTTCAAGGTTATTTTGCAGGGGTTTTAGGCGTCGAAACGCGCTGGATGCTTGGGTGGTCCAAGCTTCTGGCCTGTTAGCGTTGTTCCCAACCTCCTTCCGACTCTACCAAATGATTCGAAAGGTGGTAAGGTTTTACACGTGTAGTTGGCAGTTGCATGTCGATACGATATCGTAGGCACTAAGCACTGCGATCTCGTTAATTTATGCAAATATCAATTCGTAGAATTACTCTTTTTTTCCGAGCAAAGGGAATAAATCAGATAAGATGAGGATGAGTGCAAAGCCTTACCAACGCCAATGTCATCAAGACCTCTGGTTAGTAGTAGGCATGGAAAGCTGCCCCTTTTCCCCGGCGCCCCGAGCAATTTGAGCCGAAGTAATCTGACTTCGGATCTGAGGCTTAAATACATATACAGTGTTCTCAAGTTCGCAATGTTCTCTGCTTCGCCCATGTTTTGTCCCATTCGACTATCTCATCGTAATCGCCATTCAGTATGCGGGCCAAGACTCCCCAAGTCCATATTCCTGTAAATAGGTATAGACCAAATCTCTGCATGATGTAGTAGTTCCGATTTAACCGACACCTCTAGCTAGGTAGGTACTATTGTTGTAGTGCGGTATTACTCGTCCTTCAGGCCGCTTTCCGACGACATAACGATTTTAACGTGTCGTTCATAGAATTGAAGCATCTAAAATCATGTATAAGTAATGAAGCATATAGGAAAAACCAAGCTAATATTGTGAACATACCTTCTGCGGGCAGCGCTGGTAGACGACCTTGGTATCGTGCTGGGTCTTTTGGCCATTCTTCCACGTAAGGTAGACGATCAATTTACCTGTATTCTCGTCGTGACAGGCATCGATAGATTCTACCTCGTCTTCCCAGGAACCTACTGGTACCCTCCAGCCTTTTCCGCTAGCAGGTGGCGTTGCAGAATCGGGATGATCTCCATTTCGTCGTCGCTTCGTGCCGTTGGTAGGAGTTCCCGATGCTGGCCTTCCACGCTTCTTCGTCTTGAGCGCCGTCTTCGCATCATCCATGATCTGCTCTCGTCCGCCTACGCTTCGAAGGTACTCCTCTAGGACGTCGGACGCATTTTCCCTAATCGAAGGGTTGTCAGTACAGGAACAGGCGCATAGACGAGACTGGGTGTCGTATGATAGCTAATAAATAGAGGACCGTCGCGCTTACTTGAGGTTCTCATCATCTTCCCATGTCTGATCTGATTTCTTCTCATAGCCTTCCCATTTGACTTTGAATTTTAACGCGCCCTACACAAATTTTTAGTAAGCTGAAGACGAAATGAAGCGCTCGCGTGAAGCTTACGTCAGGTTCGACGACGTGACCGAGGATCTTTTCGACGATGAATCTATATGCTAGTTAGCACTAGCTACTGCCCGTTTATATAGGTGATAGTGCGCACTCGTCTTCGTCTAGGTCCTCTGCGACTTCTTCCTCGTCCCCTTCATCATCTTGGTTGTCATCTCCGTTCTCAACGTCGGCCTTAACAATATCTTGCATTTCGTCATCATCGTTTTCCTCTATCTTCGTAGATGCCCTTTTTGTGCGTTTCGAGGTTAAGGAAACAGTCAATTCGCCATGGTCGGACGCTTCTTCGTCGCTAATTGCTATAGAAACCGTAGTTAGCTTCGGGGTTTCCACGGCGAAGTATTATTGGGTTGCGCGGGAAATCAGTAGGTATGAAACTTCGTGACAAGTTGGTGTCAAAGGTCCAAATAACGTACCTGGAGGCATATTGAATATGTTGGAAGCGCGCAGCGTGATGAATTCGGGATACTCGAGATGAATTGATCGGGGCGAAAACAGTAAGTAAATAATTTACAGAGCGTACCGAAGTTAGACAAGTTCTTGCGACAAATCAAGTTGGAGTTGGTCGCGATGTATCAACGAATTAAGTTGTTATGTGGTCCGAGCGCAGTTACTGCCGGGTTTATTAATCAGCTGCAAACAGTTGACGAGTACAAACGATATAAAGGTATTGTTTTTTATATGCATACATATGTATAAAGAGAGTATCAAATGGGAGGCTACCATCTTAAGAGAACTATGCATTTATATAGTGTTTCAAGGCCAACGAAGCTAAATATTGTACATTTGATCTGCCAGCTGAAGACCCGTAAACCCCGGTACAATCCTTGCTCCACGACGATGATCCCGGACAAAAGCTTCAGTTTCCGTACTTTCTCGCAAGCGTACCTTAGAAAGCTCGCATCTGTATTGTACAGTACGAATGCAGTCGCTTCATCTGTCTAGTGTTAACAGCGATTTATTCACAAGAGCGATTGACACCTACTAGGTAGAAAACAAGACAATCGAAAAAGATCCTTCAAGTTCACTGAATTTCAATGATGCATAGCGTCTGGACAGCACTGGGCTAACTTATCACTGCAGGTCCTAGGTAAGCCCGTATGGTAAACTAAACCCGAATAGGAATATCGAAGTTTACTAAACCCCCTAAACCAGTTGGCGCTAACAGGTACGTACAGAGTAACCCCTGGACCCCCTGAGCAGAAAATCCCCCAGAAAAAAAAGGACCCAAAGTCTAAAGATTGAACATTGAACATTTACATTCTCATGTTCATCCTTAAGAAACATTAAGAAACATTAAGAAACAAGAACAGGAAACAAATACATCGCAACGTCGGAAACAAAAACACACCAATTCCCTCGTCGAATTGTCATTCTCGGAAATAAATGGTCAAGGCATTACAATTCCTTTCGTCGACTCTTAAGATCCGTCTTAGGAGCTTCTCCCTGGATGAGATCCGAATGGGGGACGCTCCTTAGGGGCAAGCTGCTGATTATATACAGTATCTTTTCCTGAGCCTCACCTCACCTTACCTCACCTCCCTACACCATCTTATTCACCCCTTTCTTACCATCCATTCGTTATTCTACTTATACAATCATAACTTCTCTCGTTTAACCCATAAGCCAACCTAATTCATCATACACAACCTATTTGACAATGTCCGAAGCAGCCAGCACCGGTGCCGCCGCCGATTCTCCGGGCGGTACCAAGGCGAGTGCGCCAAAAGATAGGAACTGTCCTTACTGCGGTCAAGCCTTCACCTCGTCGTCCCTCGGAAGACATCTAGACTTGTATATTAAAGAAAAGAACCCCAAGGCCCCAGATGGCATCCACGATGTCGACGCTATTCGGAAGATGCGAGGAAGTATCACCCGTAGGCAGCCAAGAGGCTCGCTTGCTCGACGAGACACCTCCACCCCCGGCACACCGACAGCCTCGAGAAAAAGCCCTGTGTTCGACATCGGTACCAAAATGCCTTCCATACCGAAAGAAGGCCAGTTCGTTGTAGATAATCAGTTACCCAAGTATCCTTTCCAGCCTACCTGGGAGGCTACCGGCGTGATAAACGATATTCCGGCGAGGAATGGCGAGTTAAAGAATAGTCCGGATGATAGCAACGGCCAGGACTCGAGGCGGCTTCCCATGCAGCGCGCACCGAGCCGACCTTTACAAAAGTCTCAACTAGATGTGAGGCAGAGGCTCGCAGATGCTATGGACACCGCGAGAGCTGCCGAGCTGGCACTCAGAGAATTGCTCAGCTCGTTCAGAGCCGCTAAGTAAGGGACACCCCCAGGCAACACCCAACACCGCTCTAATTGCGTTACTAACTGCGTCACATCGAACAGGCAACAGATTGATATGGACTCCCTTCCCTTCGACTTTGATCCTCTTTCTCTCGATTTCCCTGCTCTGACGCTCCAATGTCTCCAAGCGCCTCCGACCCTATTTTCCTCTACACCGCATCCGACCTCTTCGTCTTGGTCTATACAACCTCCTGCCCAGAAACAATACGAAGCACTTCGGGCATTTTTCCAAGAAGAATTCAGGAAATGGAGGATTGCTTGTTCTATGGCAACTACAGCGTCGAATGAAGATCTGATATACCCGCCATCAAACATAAATGCACCTCATGATGTGCGCGAAGGAGTGAGGAAAGCGGAAGAGGCAGCTGCCGCGCTTGAAGCCCAGGTCAATGAACATCTACAATCAACCTACCATGTTTGGGAACAGCTTCCCCAGCAGAGAAAAACTGAGCTCTGGGGTCTCGAGTTGGCGAGGAGCGTAGGGAGAAGGCAGAAGGATGTGGAGAAGCTGAAGGAGGTTCAGTTTACCGCGAAGCAGGAGAATGCAAACCTCAAGTTACAGATCGATCAACTAAATCGCCTGCAACATCCAAGAGAGTTCAGGGTAGTACCACCAGCTACGATCCCTATCGAGCAATCCCTGCTCACGTATCTCGGGGATCTAGCCCATAAAGGCCGTCGGGGAATCGGACTTGACATCGAAGATCGGCACGTGGACCTCGATGCTATGGTTTCTCGTGCCATCGATCGATGGAAGACTGTTATCGTATCGACTAGGGGACCTGGCATGGCGGGACAGAGGTCTCTCGAGCAGTCAACACCAACTCCGACAAGTCTTACCCCTACCTCCGTGACCGCGCCTCCGCCTCAAATACCCGCTCAGCAACAGCAAACATCTATGCCTGCCACATCTAACGCGCAAGTAGTCCAGCCACAATCCACAACAGCTGCCGTGACTGCGTCAATGGTCGCCGCCTCGCACGTAGACGTTTCCAATGACGATAATAGCGATCAAGATGCCGACGCGGAAATGGAAGACGATGACAATTTCACTCCTATCACTCCCGTAGTCGCAAAACCGCCACAAATGCAGCAAACCCATCAGCAGTTGGAAATATCGCGGACTAGGGGCCACGACCAGCGAGTACAGATGACCACGGATGCACGGTTTACAGTCAACGGCACGGTACCCAGTCGGGGCCTCGACGCGCAGACGATGCAGAATATGAGCGCCGCTGTCTCGATACCAGGGCGTATGCACGGACATGCTATAATGAATAATGGCGATTACGGGACGATTGTTCAAGGCGTTAGCGGTGGCGAGCCAATGTATATGGATTCATAGAGAGAAACTACCACGGCGGTTCCGGCGTTCAAAAATAAGCACAAGTCATTTTTACTTCCCTCCCTTTTTTTTTCCATCACCACCATCATCAACATCATCATCATCATCCTGTTTCCCCGGCGATAGTGTCTATTCATCAGGTGGATCTTTTTAAAAGAAAATCGAGATTCTTTTTTTTCTATTTATATATAGCTTACCCGCGGATCTTACCCTTCTAACCTTACTAGATACGCGCATGGCATGGCGGCATCGAGCGTATGAGATTGCCCTAATAAATACTCCACCTAGATGTGTTGATACATAGATGCTGCTGCTGATTGCTCCGGGGGTGGGCGTGTGTCAAATAGGTACCCTATACAAATATTCGACCGCCCGCACTCGCTTTGAAATTGCGGGCGTAAAATGGAACCGGGGCTTCTTTTTTTATTTATCGGTGTTCGATAATGCCCGGTTTTTTTGGTGGTGGCTTTTTTTTTCTACTGGTCGTCTATGTCGTGCGGCTTGATGAATCAATCATATTTATCCTAGGTACCTATATGCTAGGTATATATATACTCGAATTCCGGTTGGTTGTTGTTGTCGTTGTCGTTGTTTCCCGTGGATCTTGTTTGGCTCTGAAATGTTTATAGTATGCTTGCTCGTAGAATTAGGTACCTTTTTTTTATTATTGATTTATCTCGTAACTACTACAGTACTTATTGAGCCCTGAAATTGTAACTGTTCTGACGATACCTGGTTTTTGTTACAATAGGTACCTATCTGCTTATCTAGGTACACCCCTAGGTATCTCTTAATCCTCGACAATGTCTCACAATACGCACGTAGATCACTAATGCACCCCCCGATACTCCCCCCCACAATCCCCCAGCCTCTCGTAAAGCGCCAGACTCCTTTCCCCCCGGACCCCTAGCGCCACGGCGTCGATGGCGGATACGTCGGCCTCGTCGAGCGTAAACTCGAATACTCGCTCGTTCTCGGATACGTGGGTTGAGACGCCTAATCGTGTCCCGACTATCACGGCGCCGACGCTCGGTTTTTGTAGTACCCATCTCGTGGCGATGTTCGAGATGCTGACGTTGTGTTTGGAGGCGATGGTGGAGAGAATGGTGAGCAGGGCTTGGAAGAGCGGCCAGGGGCCCCAGGTTTGGATCATGTCGAAGTACTGCGGTGTTCGGAGGGTTAGTTGAGGGAGGTAGGTGGTAGTAAGGGATGCGTAGGTACCTTGCGCTGCGAAGGCGTGAGCTGGTTCGATTCGAGATATACTTCCGGTGCGGGCTGGCCGAGCCATTGCGAGGAGAGGAAGCCTCCGCACTGTGGTGGTATATGTCAGTATAGCCAGTTGTTTGAAAGGGGGAGGAGAGCCTTACGAATGATCCGTATGTGAGCAGTTTCAATCCGTACTTCTCACATACGTGCACCATCTTGTGCAGTGGGCGCGAGTCGACAAGCGAGAACTATGGATTGGGTTTAGCGATGCGCGGACTTGGCCTCCTACCTGTGGATGGTTGGGATATTTACGGCATACTTACCTGTACCTGGTTCGACACAATTCCGACCTCTCCAGTCTTAGCGAGAAGATACTCGCAACATTCCTCCGTATGTTCGGAGTCGAAGTTGCAGAGCCCGATCGTGGACACAAGCTCCGGATGCGATTTCGTGATGCGGATAAGTTCGACGAGGATATCTAGGTATTGTTTGGATTCGTACTAGACTGGATGAGATGGGTAGACTTTCCCAGAGGAAAAGATGGGATACGTACGTCTTGCCAGTGGAATTGGAGGAGCTCGACTCGTCCCCTTAGACGTCGACATCGTTCACGCACTGCGTCGAGTACGAGCAACGTGGTTATTGGCGTTGAAATCGGCGAGAAGACGCACTGGGGCACTTGTCAATAAGTGTCACATATGAGGCAAAAGGGGAAGAACCCCTCGATATACCTACCCATTTCGTCGCAGCAAACACCGTATCCCGGACTCCAGGAACCAACGATATCCTAAAATCGCCAAATATCAACTCCGCATCGCCCTAACATCTCGATCAGAAATAGTTCAGCACCTGCTTATATCAAGGCAGTTAGTCGACATCGAAGCGCACGCACATAATGATCCGCCATATCCGCCGCCGTCAACCCGCACGCAACCGCATCCACCAGCGCCTTCTCCTGCGCCCTCCCACCCGCAGCCCCCCACGACGGCGACGACATCTGCCACAAGCCATTGAACAGCCTCGGCACGCGAAACGGACCCAGTTCGAACGTCTCCACTTTACTCGCGTCGACGACCACGGCTAGCCCTTCCGATTCCCGCGCGGTCTCCGGGCCCGGATGGGAGGGGAATAGGATCTGTATCACGTCGCGGAGCTGTCGGAGGGCGCGCGTGAATGTGAAGGGTAGTGGGCTGGGGCCATGGCAGTAGTTGCGACAGTCTTCTATGCTGGTTACCAGGTTTTGCAGCAAGGTTAGTAGTTCTGGAGTCGCTTCCGGACGCGACTCTTTGAGGGCTTGGACGGCTTGGACGATGTCGCCGTCGAAGTTTTGGAGCGTTTGGCATAGCGCGCTTGTTTCTGTCCACTAGAGGTTGTGAGGTGAGTCTTGTTCCTACGTTTTGAGGTCTGATTTGGGTTTTGAGGAGTCTGGAGGTGTGTTGTGTCACGCGAGTTGGTGTAAAGGGGCTGGTAGTACACAGTTGTGAAATATAGGTACTTACTTTAACGCCGGATTGCGGTATGGCTTTCATGAAATGGTCTAGGCTATGATTGTTAGATTGGATGGCATATATACAATTCTAGAAGCATGGGTCTTACTATGGGAGTGATTCCTGGGCTAGCTTGCACGAGAAGATGCATCTTGTCTGCGCGAGGTATGCCAAACACTCAGAGGTAACAACATCATCATCGGAGAACAATCTCTCTGGAGGCTCGAATTTAGGCGGGCTTTCAAAGAATTTGGTGCGAATATGTTCAACGAAGGGTCGTTGTGTGCTAGAACCCTGTGAGACGAGGAGGCGGAGAGCCGATCTCAGAGTAGCTGGCGGTACTACATTTTTCGGTTAGGATGGAATATGAAGGTTTGATTAAGTAGGTTATATGATAATAATATCGACGAACAGTTTGATATCAGACAGTCGTCCATCATATTTCTTAAATATGTGAGTATATCACTAGTAGGATGCCATTAGAATGCTTACACGTGCCCAGCCATTGCGAAAGTTCTTAGGTTCAATTCTAAAGCTACTTGTTAAGTACAATAACCACTTGGAAATATTAAATCAGATTTACTATGTAGTAGATAGGTAGGGATACCGATGATTCTACAAATTTGAACGTATTATAGTAGGTAGGTGATGGTGATGTTATCCGTTGTAGAGTAGGACACATCCGACATTCGACCCCAGTCCCGATAGAAGTTTAGTGAGCTATAGTTAGTCATACTAGGGTATTATGTAGGTACCTAGGTAGTATTATCACAGGCATATAAATAGTAAGCGGCGCGGAGATCGGGATCCCTACCTGGGTATCTCTCAAGGTGCCATACATAAATACTAGTAGGGGTCCAACTTACAACCCCCACTCCTCTCCGTCTGCGCAGAGTCGTCATATGCAATTTTCTACCATTAATGTAGAACTCGCAACCACTTTCCCTCTACTTAACCATATAAAATAAATATTAAAGTCTTTACGGCTGAGTAGAGCGGATATGCATGTTTCAATATTTTTACTTACCCCTATATAAGGTGACTGGCAGGCTGGAGTAGGGATATACCTTCTGTTAGCCCCTATTTCTAGAACCGTACGAAGGCAAGCGTCTATCACGAGTCGCTTTACCTAATGGGATTAGTTCGATCGACTGCCTAAACTTGGGGTAACAATAGTTCAACCGGCTAAATGTGATAGTTCCTTGTTCGGGACATCATTGCTGAGTCCTGCCGAAGCCGAAGCCAAGAAGCAGATTCCCAAGCGTCATCGTCAAGTATAACTTTCCCTCAAAAACAGGGACCTACCTAACCCATTGAATACATGCTCGTTCTCTTCCTTCAGACTTTACGAGAAAGCTATTTCACTCTTTCATCGCCATTATGCCTCTAATTCGCAATCCAATACTGCCAGGGTTTAACGCCGACCCTTCTATACTCCGGGTCGGTAGCGATTATTACATCGCGACATCTACGTTCGAGTGGTATCCGGGGGTGCAGATTCACCACTCCAAAGACCTGGCAAACTGGGAATTGGTCACGCGCCCCCTGAGCCGCAAGTCTCAATTGGATATGCGCGGTGACCCCGATAGTTGCGGCGTGTGGGCTCCTTGTCTTACACACGATGGCGAGAAGTTCTGGCTGGTGTATACGGACGTGAAGCGGAAAGACGGTTCTTTCAAGGATACCCACAATTACATCGTGAACGCTCCGTCGATAGAGGGGCCTTGGTCCGACCCCGTATACGCCAATTCTTCGGGATTCGATCCTTCGCTATTTCATGATGACGACGGCAAGAAATGGTTCGTAAACATGTTGCAGGACCACCGCCGTCGACCTCGCTCATTTGCGGGTATTGTCCTACAAGAATTCGATCCTGCGGCGGGAAAGCTCGTCGGCCCAAAGAAGAATATCTTCCTTGGAACGGAGTTGGATCTTGTCGAGGGGCCACATCTATATAAGAGGAATGGGTGGTATTATCTCCTGACGGCCGAAGGTGGTACAGCCTATCACCATGCTTGCACATTGGCTCGTTCTCGCGATATCTGGGGTCCGTACGAAGTGCATCCTGAGAAACATATCCTCACCTCAAAGGACGCCCCGCTTGCAGCTCTACAGAGAGCTGGTCATGGTGATATAGTAGAGACTCCCGAGGGGAAAACTTATCTAGTACATCTAACAGGCCGTCCGACTAACCAGGAACGTCGCTGTGTACTTGGCCGTGAAACCGCCATCCAAGAGGCTTTCTGGAAGGACGGTTGGCTTTTCGTGAAGGACGGTCCTGTCCCTTCGCTCTATGTCGACGTTCCCGGAACTCGCGACGACAGCAAATATTGGGCAGAGCAGAGATACACTTTCGGAGATGGCCTACACAAAGACTTTCAATGGCTGAGAACGCCCGAAACCGAGCGCATCTTTACTACACAAGACGGCAAACTCACATTATTCGGCCGGGAGAGCATCGGTTCGTGGTTTGAACAAGCACTAGTCGCGAGGAGACAGACTCATTTCTCCTATGATGCGGAGACGGTGATCGACTTTTCTCCGACAGATGAGAGACAGTTCGCTGGGCTTGCTGCATACTATTGCAGATACAACTTTTTCTACTTAACCGTGACGGCTCATTCCGATGGCCAACGCGAGCTCCTTATTCTGAGCTCGGAGGTATCCTGGCCCGACGGAAACCTCACCACGCCGCTCGCGGACCCAGTGCAGATACCTAACGAGGGGAAGGTCAAGCTGGCATTGACGATCCGTGGTCGCGAACTACAGTTCTCTTACGCCTTGGATGGCGACGAATTGAAGAAAATTGGGCCAGTCTACGACGCTTCTATTCTATCTGACGAATGCGGCGGTCATCAGGCTCATGGAAGCTTCACAGGGGCGTTTGTGGGAATGGCTGCCTCTGATATCAATGGGACTGCGCTGCCTGCAACTTTTGACTATTTCGTCTATAGGCCCGTTCAACACCATACTGATAGATATGACATATGAATTGCTCTCTGGTAATTTAAATGTTGCCTAGCATGTATGATCGAAATGCATAGCTCTTGCACTAGCCAGCGTCCCTATGGAGACGCGGCTTCTAATATCACCTACCCAACGAAATAAATAAAGACGCACCTTCCTTACTTGCATTGTATGATTCTCTTATCTTGAATAATCTAGATCCATCCATGACTTTGAGCCCTTTGACTAGCCCGCAGCTACATTATCTACTTTGATAGATCTAGACACTCCTTTTATCCTCTTTTTTTGCCCGCCCTTGTGCTTTTGCCGAAGACGAACATTTAGGAGGACTTAACTTCCAAGAGATCCTATTTAATTAACCATTTTTAATATGGCTATAGAAATAGGTAATAGGACTAGGGTGATGGCTGTAGTAATCACAACAGCGACAAAGAATTGTTCTGCGATAAGGAGCCAAATTCTGCGTCGAGTGATTTTATAGAACGCTTCCAAGACTAAGACGAAGATGAGGCTTAGAAGATACATGGTAGCTATGGACTTAAGATAGATCAATATCATCGTATATGGGTTAATATTAGAGAATAGGGTTCGAGGGTGTAGCACCTGGAGATAATTAAAAAATGACATTGTGTGTGTGTGTTTGCTGTTATTAAGAAGCAAGTTTTAATGGTATTTAGGTAAGTTAGAAGAGAGCAAGCTTGCCTTATATGCTTCTATTTATCTTCAATCATTATATACTGTTCTAGTTGCCAGTAAGTTCTCTTTGGGTTGGTGTACAACAAAGGTGTTCACCCATCATACTCAACAGTCCCCTTGCTACCTACCAATTGGGTTCATACCTAATTGTCAAAACTATTTCTTTTTACTTCTGGAATCGTTGACCTGCGGTCTGTAAAGATCATCATTTAAACATGATACTCAAATAAAAATAAGATGTTCATGCCTTAAACCTCGTATTGGAAGTGTTACAGGATAAGACGGTCAACTCGAATTGGTTTAGTCATCGAATGAATAGGGGTAATCGCCACCTTTGTTGTAAATATAACTAGAATAATCTCGATATTAATCGTACGATCTGTGAATGTGTGTTTGAGTTACGTGATAATCATATACAAAAGGTCGTATAGTTGAGTTATGGGTCTTGATCGTGATAGGGGAGGAAGGATTCTTTTACCAGTAGTTCGACAAGCTACTGGCCTAAATATAGTCTGTTTAATATTCTTAGGTAATAATGACCGAAATATTGTATTTTGGACGCCGCATTAGCTTAATGACATGAATTTAGCTCCTTCTTTCACCGTATCTTCCTTCAGTTGGGCCGATCACACCTTACTTACACGCATCCCACATGAATTGCTACTTAGCCACTAAAGAACAATACATTAATTCCTCGGAGGATTCGTAGTTAATATATTCAATACCACTTGAGAATTGAGAGCTGAATATTAGTCTCTCGATCGCTGTCGACTAAGCTCTATTCGAAGATATTATGCTGTTGTAAAATGTATAAAAGAATTAAACAATTCCCTTGCTTTCCCCCTTAACTCTCAGCCAACCAACAACCCAATAACTCGTCTCAAATTACTTGGCACTCCTAAGTTGCAATTTCCAACCCAAATCACAACATGCAAGTCTCACTTCTCAGTGTTATTACCATCGTAGCATTCGCTATGAACGTCGCTGCTGGCCCCGTGCCGGATGAGCTTCTCCCACGAAAATGCGTGAGTAACTACCTAAACAACACAATGGCTAGATGAATACGTATTGACATACTATGTAGTCTGGTATCGGTACATGCGGAAATCTCATCTGCAAGGTGAAGAGTGGTTGCACCTGCTCCAACGCAGGCTGTCTCAAGGAGTCAAGCCGAATCTGCACTTGCGCTTAGGTCATGATACAATGAGGGATTGCAGGGAATGGTCCATTGGGTCGAAAACATGCCTTGGTATAATGTACATTACCTCCGCTAAATAGAACTCGGACAGCAATATTCCCTCTTCTCCTAGCTCAGGTGTTCTGGGGGGGCTAGCATCTTCTTCGCTCTTGTGCAATGCGCGGGAATATAACCTAACGGAATTGACCTATCCTGTACCAACCTTACACATCATGAACCTGCTTTTTCAAAACATACCAGGTGCCTATCTAGATATGTACCGTGACATGGGGCAGATCTTATGTAGATAACTGTAGTTGAAGATAACGTATATTAACCTATACAAAGCTAGTCATAACGTCGCGCCATGTTCTGCCAACATTCGGATGACCCTACGATTTGCATAATGACTATCATGAGCTATTGATAACAAACCCTTATTTTCGTTGTCTCTAACCGTGGTATCGGCGCCTGAGGCGAGTAGGAAACGCACTACGCCCAAAGATCCCACTGCCGCTGCGTGCATCAACGGCGTCCAGTTCTCGCTATCTCGATAATCTATTGCGGCACCATGCTCGACCAGTAAGCGGGTTATGACCTCGTTTCCTCTTTCCGCCGCTGTAATTAAAGGGCTCCTGAGAGAAGTAGGAGTAGGGCGGCCCTCGGCATTGGCGCCTCTATTTAGGAGTAGTTTGACGATAGCTTCATAGCGATGATGCACTGCCGTATGTAACGGAGTCGTGGGAATGTCATGATTTCCGATTACATTACCACTGCCTTCGATATTTGCCCCTCGGTCGAGTAATAATTTGACAACAGTATCGTATCCTCCGTGTGCCGCGACATATAATGGGGTTTCAAACGTTTGGCTACGGCCTTCTATCTCGGCGCCCCAGTCTAGCAATAGCTGGACGATAACTTCGTACCCTTTTTGGGCTGCAACCATCAACGGGCTCTGGAAAGAGCGGCCGCCCTCGACATTGGCACCTTTACTCAGTAGTAATTTCACGCAAGTTTCTTGGCGACCTGTTGCTGCTGCTAATAATGGATTCTTGTCGTCTCCATTGCCTTCGATCCTAGCCCCCCGATCGAGCAACAGTTCGACAATAGACTCGTGTCCATTCACTGCTGCCATATATAACGGAGTTTCCCATTCGCCCTTGGCATCGACGCTTGCTCCCCGGTCAAGCAGTATTTTGACGATAGCTTCATGCCCATTCTCCGCCGCCATTAATAATGGAGTTTCCCATAGACCTCTACCGTCGATCTCTGCGCCATGATCAATCAATAGCTGGACGACATCTTCGTGTCCATTTTCCGCTGCTACGTGTAATGGAGTCGTGCACCTATCGTTGCCTTCGATATCGGCGCCCCGGTCGAGCAATAATTGGGTAACAGCTTTATGCCCGTACACTGCTGCCATGTATAACGGAGTTTCTTTTACATTGTCACCGCCTTCGATGTTAACGCCTTGGTTGAGAAGTAGCTGGATGACATCTCCATATCCGCCCCTTGCAGCATTTAACCAATTTAATCTCTTATGATAGTCATTTCTGAGAGTGATGGAGGGGTCACGATCGAATACTAATTCGAGGATGGCTGGATTTCCATGGTTTATCCCATGCCGGAGTAGAGATAACAATGTAGGTGTGTTGAAATCGATGCCGTCGACTCTGTCAAGTAGTAACTGGATTATACCGTTGTACCCATTATGGAGTGCGATTGAGAGTCGATTGTTGACATCGCTGACCTCGACACCCTTGTCAAGCAGTATATAGGCCATTGATAGAAAACCATTGTCCAGCGCGTAAGTCATGGGGTTTCCTCGATAAATCTCAGGGTCTTCCCTACAAAATTTACCCCCGAGAAAAATGCCCCTGTCAAGTAAAAACATGATAATCGAGCTGTGGCCGTGATATGCTGCTAAGCTTAATGCGCCTTTTTCATAACCGGGTGGGTAGGGGTCGGCACTGTTGTCGAATAATAACCTAGTAATGGCCTCGTTTCCTTTCTTTATAGCAAATAAAATGGCGGGTCTTTTGATCCATTTATTCGGGTCGGCGCCGTGATGAAGTAAAACCTGTACAAGAGATGTATTTTCCAAGTCTACTGCTATTTCGAGGGGTGTCACACATTCATCCCCAATCCCTTTTGTAAGATCAACCTTTTCAGTGGCAAGGAATACATCTACTATCGCAGGATCCGTTTCTTGTATCAAAAGGGAAACTATAGTTTTCTTCATAAATACGAAGCCGCGGCTCAACGTACTTAGTTTCTGTTTGATGCTGACAAACCCATTGCATGGGTTATGGAAGGTAGAGCCCATTGGTAAATTTTTAACTTGCATCTGTAATAACGCTTCGACAGCTTCGTTACTTTGAGTGATGAGGGCAGCAAATATTGGGATACCGTAACGCGCCTTCTCCACAGCAAAACATGATTGAGGGGGATTTATTCTTCGAATGAGATTTGGCAAGTTGTTCTCGGCTAGCACATAATAGAGGCTCTCTGTCGATGTGTATCGGCGTATCTGATGTGGTTCGAATATGTTATTTATCAATTTCCAATCTTGTAGTCCGAATGTGGACAGGAAGTCCTGTTGGTAGATACCGTCCCTTGTTGAAGCTTTGTCTGCATGATAAAAAATGTTCTGGCGGGCATATTCGAGGAACGGATATTTGCCAGTAACGCGGTACCGAAGATTTGTAGCTTCTGGGCTTGATGCATTTGGAAGTGGCTTTGAGAGGTTTAAATCATGTATGAGTTTGTCGTTTAGGTATGTGAGGCAACACTGTCTCAACCTGTCATGACTTTTCCCTTCAAGGTTGGACTTAAGCTCAGGCCATATTTTCTGGAGTCCATTTTCTTTGAGGAGAAAATCTCGAATTGATTCATGGATGAACTGGATCGTAGGTGTCTCGGTGTTTGTTTGTTCCGCAAGCCCTTTCGAATTTGTGAGGATATATTTATACACCCTGTCGCGATGCGCACCCCTCTCTCGATGCGCACCCCTCTCTCGATGGCACTCGAATACCCTGTCTGGCTCAATCCCAGAAAGAATTGCGAAATACAATTCTTTGGGAGTAAGTGGGCGCCTTGAAAAGAGCATCCACTGGATGCAGAGTAGAAGGGCATTCATATTCTTGCAGTCTCGAGTTAGTATGTCGTAAATAAGATCGTGGAGATCTCTAGGGATATCCTGAAGCCTGTCGCGAAGACAGTGCTTGCGCCCACCGTCGCACTCCTCATTTAGGATGTCCACTACCAGGACCACCCATAAGAACACCCCACTCGATTTCGCCAGTATTTCGGAGTGTATCTGGTCAGCAAGGCAGTCGTCTTCGCCTTCGTGAATAACTAATATGTCCGTCAGATAGTCAGCTATGTCTTGTTGATGCTCTTGTCTCCGTTCAATTACTAACTCAAGCCCCCTTTTAATAGCAATATGTGGATAGTGTCTACTCGCAAGGCAAACACGCAATTGAGTTTCTGCTGTGGCTGCTTTTTTGCTAACACTCGATAGAAATGATAATAGGTCCCGAATTTGTTGTTGTTCACACTCGTCCAATGCATCTATAAATAATATGAGTGAAGCTTTCTCCATCGCACATACGACTTCCTCGAATAGATCTTTCAGGGATTCAATGTTCCACTGGTGTCCTAGTCTAATGGAGTCGAGGATATATCGAAGATCCGGCCTCTCTTCGAATAGCTGCAATAATAATGACCTGTAGAGACCACTCGTAGATTTTTCCAATTCTTCTCCTCGTGCATTGAAGAAGAAGGAGAGGACAATGTTCCCCTTCCTCGTCAGAGTTCGGTTGGTATGCAAAAGTGTGAACTTCATTAATATTGATTTTCCCGCCCCAGGTTTACCCTTGATCCATAACAGACCACCATGTTTATCAAAATTGCTGGTATCGAGCCATTCGACGTACTGTGGAGTATCTAAAAACCATTTACAAGTTTTCGCATGTGCCCTTTTGATGGTCGTTCGGCGCGAATCGATTTGGGAAAAGTTAAGAGATTCGAGTAAGTTGCGGCGTTGCCTCTCTGTGCTAGCTGTGGTGTCGTGGTCATTTGAGCTCTGCACGAAGGTCTGGAAAACGTTGTGGTGTGAACCTAAGAGTTAGGTATTAGTCCAGCCTTGAGGTCTCTCGTGGGGGTAGTAGTTGTACTGGTATAGTTTCCAGTAATGCGAACATCTCCGCTGGAGGTATTCTGGATCCCTTCACCAGAATGCTGAGTGAAACCTTGACTTTCGCCTGGGCGGCAAGGATTCTTGCCATGCCCATCAATGTTAGAGCTTGTAGATTCCTCTTGCCGCTCATAATACTCATTCGGTTTGAATCTCTTGGTCTGGCGCATCATCCTCCATCCAACCCATAAACGAGACGCGGCTTTCAATGCTCATCAGAAAGCTTCGGTTAAATAAATTATAGTAAAGTGTGTTTCAATGAGGATTTATGACCATAATACATTATAGGTGATGTTAGGCTGCTTGACATAATTCGGGTAGCAAGGATTATAATATTTAACTAGGTAGGTACTTTCGATGCGTAAAGCTTTATAGCTGGGCCGCGACGTAGCATTAGAATGGACCCCTATGATATTTAGCTGTGAGCAATGTCTCTGCTAAAGCACTAGACGATGAACTTACATGACGGACGTAGTATTTCAGACCAAATTAAGAACCAACCGCTCTGCCTGTCAGCCCTGTTTGATTGGTCCCGGAGAGCAGATGGTAAGGTAGAATGGACTGGACAACTTTGTACTGTACCATAAAAACTTACCTAAATTCAACCTCGCACCATCCCCTTTATACACTTGAAGCCTTTTACCTGAATAATACGACCATGTGTATGAATGGCTGACCTGAGACCTCAAGATTATTCCATCATATGGATTGCGCCGCTAGAAATCGAGGCACAAGCAGCCATACACATGTTAGACCGTAGACATAATGGTAGGTTTCCGGTGAGCCGCGGTGATGATTATGTGTTTCAAGCTGGAGAAATGTGCGGACATAACATTGTGATCGCGACTCTTCCAGCGGGCCAAGAATACGGAACGGGGTCAGCCGCAGCACTTGCTAGCCAAGCGAAAAAGTTCTTCCCAAATTTTTGGTTCGGTCTTCTCGTGGGTGTGGTGAGTAATACTTTCAAATGATCTTAAAATGCTTACTTACTCAGATATATTCTAGGCTGCTGGTCTCCCTAACCTTCAACGAAGTCCACCGCGAGATATACGACTAGGTGATGTTCTTGTCAGCGTCCCTAATGTCAATCGCTCGGGGACCGTGGCCTACGCCTTGGGCAGAGAGACAGGAGAAGAAGAGCTCGAGCTACTACGTCAGGGTCATGTTCTAGCCCAAACAGAGCCTGTGGTGAGAGCTGCAATTGGAAGCATCAAGCTAAATTCGCCGAATGATTCCGAGCTATTTCTTCCATATTACGAAACCATGAAGAATAAACTGCATCCGAATAGGACTTTCGATGACCCTGGACAGGAACATGACAGACTTTATCAGCATGGTGATGATGGGGTTGAAAGTCTTGTAGAGAGACAACCGCGCCCCGACTCTCAACGAACTCTTGTGTGGTATGGATCTATAGGGTCTGGCGATAAGCTCATGAAGAATGCTGCAAGACGAGACGAATTGAGAGATAAGTACGACATCATTGGCCTAGAGATGGAAGCAGCAGGGACCATGAATCGGATCCCCGTCGGGGTAATCAGAGCTGCTTGCGACTATGGGGATAAACATAAGAACAAGAAGTGGCAGCCATACGCAGCAGCCATGGCGGCTGCATACGCCAAAGCCATCTTGTCTCAGATTCCCCCGACGCCTAGGCCTGACAGACGAGATGGGCAAGGACGGAGCAGATGTCGTGCAAGAGACTCAACAGACTCCGATTCAGACTCAGATGAAGATAGTAGGAATAAACGACCCAAATTAGATAGTACGACTGGGTCCACATCTAGAAGAGATCGTATCATCTTTAGAGGTCAAGGAAACCAGAACGTAGGCTCCGGGAGTATCTCGATTGGTGGGGGGCAGTATTTTCATTGAAAAAAAGAAAAGCAAAAGCCCATCTCCTGTATTTTGTATGGAGAGTTTACTCTTTGTCCGGACCGTCCCGCGATCTTACCCCTGTTGTTCCTAAGATTAGTGGCTGTAGCGGGGTTCTCGAAATGTACTGTCTACTTTCACAATACTATACAATTGAGTGATTTTAATCATCTTCTGTCATCTTCCGCAAGTATATAGTACAAACTACTAGACGGCAGAAGGTTCAGCTTTTTATGGGTTCCAAGGTGAAAATCACGGAGATCTTTTTACCTACCGTAGGTACCTGTCGAACATACATACTTCACTCGAAAGACACTTTTACCCTCCTGTAATAAAGTTTATTTATTCCTTACGAGGTAATTAACAACCATTACGACTCGATGGTGCGTCATGAAGCCGTCTTGCGGGCCGGTGCATACCGCGTCGGTGCTACGGGACTCCGACTCTCCAGCAGCTTCTTACGCACCCTTCAGCGCACCTGAAGGGTGCGTGTATATATTGATGGGATATGCGGCATCTCCATGTTGAAGTTACCAAACCAACCTTATAATCTATTCTTCATAAAATAATCCCATACCAAGATGTCCATCACCGTCGGAATAGCTGGAATTACGGGAAGGTTTGCTCGCGAGCTCACCTCAATCCTCTTGAAAAACCCGAACGTCACTATTAAGGGGTACTGCCGCGACCCTTCCAAAGTTCCACAGTCGTTTTCCAATGTATCGCTCGTGAAGGGAGATGCCTACGACGAGCCCGCTATCCAGTCCTTCGTCACTGGCTGCGATGTTGTGGTTTGTTGCTACCTCGGTGACCCCAAACTGATGGTCGAGGGACAGAAACTCCTCATTGACGCCTGCGCCGCCCAAGGCGTTCCACGCTATGTCGCCTCGGACTGGTGTGTAGACTATACCAAGCTCAAGCTGGGACAACTCTTCCCCAAAGACCCTATGATTCATATCAAGGCATACTTAGACGCGCAGGATAAGGTCAAGGGGGTCCATATTCTAGTTGGAATGTTCACTAATGGCTTTTTCGGCGCACATTTTGGCATTTACGATGCTGTCACTACCACGTTCAAGTACTGGGGCACAGGCAACGAGATCTGGGAGGGAACTACCTACCGGAACGCAGCTGAGTACACCGCTGCAGTCTGCTTAGACAAGGATGCCGTGGGTATTCTCAAACGTGAGTTATTCCTAAATACGATGTGACTGTAAACAGCAGCTCGCACAAAACTTATCTAACTACCTACCTATAGTTGTCGGCGGGCGATCCACAATCCATGAGATAGCGACATCATTCGAACGAGTCTATGGCGTGAAGCCTAACGTTGAGTGCCAAGGCTCATTGGACGATTTATTCAAGCTCATGAACGAGCAAAGAGAAAAGGACCCGAAGGACCTCTTCTCGTACATGTTCTTGTAAGTGAAGAGCATCTATTTATATATACACCCATTCGGCTCCATACTTACACTACCATAGACTCTTTCATTATTACATGATCAACGGAACGACCGAAATTGGACCTCAATATGATAATGACAAATATCCTCAGGTGAAACCTGTAACTTGGGAAGACTATCTCAGAAATGTGTCCCAAGATCAACTACCCAACGCAATGAGCGTCGTCGGTCAGAATGTCTAGGGCCGTAATAAAAAGATTGAGCCATCCATGAGACTAGCAACATGCGTACACCTAGGTACCTACCTATTTAGTATAACTACCAAGAAAATACTAGCATCACTATACCAAACTACTTACATACAAACCTACCTACATAATACCTAATATACACCAAAATCCCCAAACCCAACTCCACTCTTCTTCACCACCACACCATCATCTACACCCTCTCCCTCGGCCAAAACCGCACCTTCACACCCGTCATAATCGCCACATACGTGAAACTCCTCATCATGCCCACATCCGGCCTCTCCACAACCTCGACCTCGAACTCCCTCAACACGCCCGCCACGATCTTCGCAAGCAGAAGCTCCGCCAAGTTGCGGCCGGGACAAGTATGCGCGCCACCACCCCACGCCAAACTCACGCGCTCAAGCATCCGCCACGCCTCCTCGCTCTCCAGCCACCTCTCGGGCCTGAACTGCGCCGCGTCCGCGCCGAAGATCGTCGGGTTCACCTGCATGGCCGGGACGTTGACCCCGACCGTTGTTCCGGGCGGAAACGTGTATCCATGGATCCTCAACGGCGCGCCCGCGGGTACTTTCCGCCACAACGCGAGAGCTGTGACGGGGTGGATGCGGAGCGTTTCTTTTATCGCGGCTTGCAGGTACCGGCATTTATCGAAGTCGCCGTTGTGTTCGTCGAGCTCGGCTTGGATGCGCGATTGCACGCCGGTGGAAGTGCTGATGGCGGAGAGGGCGGAGGCGGCGATCGAGGTCGTGGTTTCGTGCCCCGCGACGAAGTTGAAACTTGCCATCGTGGAGGCGTAGTGCACTTTCCAGTTCGGCTTTGTGGTTGTGGCGGCGAGGAGCTCCGATAGCATGTCTGGGGCTGCGGCTTCGGCTTCTGCGTCGGTGTGGGCGGGGTGGAGTTGTTTCTCCGAGGAGACGAAGGCGGCGGTGCGGGCTTTTATGATTTCGAGGGCTCGCTGTTGTGCGGGTTAGAGAATCGTGCTGTGGAAGGAGCGTTTTTGGAATAGGGGGTCTGAGGAGGTACGTACTGGCTCAAATGGCACATAACTCGCAGGTAACTTGATATCAACTCCGAAGAGCTTAGCGACCCTGGATCGAAGCGAAGGCCATTTTTGGACAATAATAAGCCACGATTGTAAGGAGCCGAAAGCGGTGATCTGCCGCCATTGCTTGATGCTCTTGGCGAGGAATCCGTGGTCACTTTCATCCTTGATGAACCCGGGAGACCAGTTTAGAGTGATGGCACAAAGACACTCGACAACGGCGAGATGCATCCATTCGGCAAGGTCCAGTTCCTCTCCTTCCTGCGTCTTTAACTTGGCAATGAAACGATCCACCACCTCATCGATACGATCGCTATATTTCTTAAGAGAGGCTGTGGTGTACGTGCCCGTGATGCTCTTTCTATGGCTCTTGTAGCGCTGCATATCAAGCTCTCCATTAAAGGCGAAGGCGTCGCCTGGGTGTCGACGAAATCGCCAGTCTATCGTTCCCGGGTTGCCACTTAGGGCCCCTATTTGATGTAAGCTCGTAGTCCAGGGAGAGGGGTACTCAGGTATCCATACAGTAAAAGTCACCCTTTTCAATATAGTGGCTTCCAGCTAATCACAGCGTTAATAATCCATGCTCATATCCAAGACTTGGGGAGAGCACATACTATAAATTGCCTGGAAAGCCTCTCTGGAATCGAATGAGACTTCATTCGGACTTATCCGAACCACTGGTCCATACTTCTTATGCAAGTTCTTGCTAAGGGCCGCCACTGAGACAATATTAGTAACAGCTAGAAGGTCTAGGGAGTATTGAAAGTTGTACTCACTCCGGCCTTGCTTTACCTGGTATACATACCATAGACTTGTGATGGCGGCGAGTCTCGGTCCTGGTATCTTCGCAAGCGGATGTAGGAATAAGCGATATACGAATAGGGATAAGGGGAGTAATGAGAAATACGCTGCCAGAAACAGGTAGGGATGTGTAAGTATGAAAGCCATGATATCAGACGTTCGTACGACTCAGTCGTAATCTTGATCGTTTGTGAACCCAACGGAAGAGTCTACGAAGCTGAGTTGTACAGGAATTCAAGTCGAAGAAGGTGCTTATAAGAGAGTAAGCTCTAGTGGAGTAGTGCTTCCGATGGGAGAACGGGAATGCCCATCACTCAATAACATGGAAGATGATAGAACATGTGAAAGCGGGTAGTTAGGCAGGTACACTGTGGTTCTAATACATCCCTGCCTACTTCTACGATCCATGTAGCCACGCGGATGGTTTACCAGTGCTGTGTAACTGGATCCGACATTCTCCGCTGAACTGCCGTGCTTGAGACTCACATATTATCTGGTAGAATGTTTCCGGTTCGCCGCTAGGTCATACAGACCACTTGTGACGATCAACTGGTCATCAGAATTCCACCGGTATGGATAGGTAGGTACCGACGTGTTGGTGCCCAGCTGGGTATCCGCTAGGGCTGGTAAAGTAAGACAGTTCAATGTACCGAAGCGAGGGTTTGCTATAGGTAGAGGCTCTACATATGCCGTGTATACGTCACTGACTGGCGTTCTAGGCTGCATCGATGTGATCTACCTGTTGGTTAAGTTAAAGTCCTACCCTGCAGTAGCCTATCGGAGTGATAGAACATGAAGTTTTAACCACGTTTATGTCCAGGTGAGATTATAGTATAAGTGTAGGGATCTCCCCGGACCGAAACTACTGAGTACCCTTACCAATGATATTGCGGGCCAGCCTATAGGCTAGTAGCGCTTTGTCATCTTTGCAAGTTGATCGCCGTCACTCATACTCATCCACCGTGTTTCATCCACTCAGGAGCCCTGGAGGCGCCAAATCAGAAGCATCAGCACGTTGAAGCTGAAGTCAAATGATTGATTCCGAGAAAAGTATTGGTCGACTTGCCGCGAGTCTCGCGCCGAGACGCGAAACTAAGAGCGGTCTTAATTCTTCAGCTCTGATCTTAGGTCATTCGCTGATAGTTAGGCTAATATGGTCCGTGTCGTATCACACGCCTATGGTAGATCTTAAAATCGGGAAGGATGTTGATAGGTTTATTCTAGTTCGGATGTCAGATCCATGCCAAGATGTATAATACAATGTGATATGTGCAGAGATGTGACTTTATGATGATGGCCCCATTTTGTCTATGCAAACCCAGTATGAGTCAATGAAATGCCTCCCCACCAGCCTCGCAGCTAGCGTTCCGTCCTTTCGTTTATGGATGCTTACTTATCCTTCGCCTTAAGCGGTGTAAGTCCTAGTTATGTCCGAGGATGTTTCGTCATGTGTTATCGAGATATTACGAACTTCCGTTTGTGTCGGGTTTACCGTCGGTCTTCTCTAAGTAGGCGACAAGATCTGCGATCGTGCAGACCTTGATTCCCCATTTTCTTGCGAACGCAATGCATCCATCACCTCTCATCATGCCAGGTCCTTCCCGTATGGCTTGTCCGCTAACCTCCTCGCCGTCTTCAACGATCTCGCAGATGACGGCAACTTCAGGTTTTCCTGCCAGCCTACAAAAGTCTACACCAGCCTCGGTGTGACCCGGCCGAACCCTAACTCCGCCTGGTCGCGCACGTAACGGAAGCACATGTCCTGGCCGTCGGAAGGTGGTGGGGGTAGAATTAGGATTCGCGAGATGTCGGACAGTTAGAGCGCGATCGTGGGCGCTAATTCCGGTTGTCACGGCGGGGTCGGCGGCGTCAATGGTTATAGTATAAGCGGTGCCGCGGGGATCTTCGCTGTTTTCGACCATCTGAGGTAACTTAAGAGATTCGGTAAGGGCGGGTGTTATGGGAGCACAGACGTATCCTGACGAGTGTCGGATCATGAAAGCCATTTGCTCGGTCGTTATATTCTCGGCAGAAATGATTAGGTCGCCTTCGTTTTCGCGGCCTTCATCGTCCATAACAACTATGAATTCGCCATTTCCTACCCCACCATATATCTGTTAGTCTACAATGGCGCAATAACGCAGTAACTACCTTTGTCGTTGGGAATCTAGAAACAAGGGCGCATACGGAAAGCAGCAATCGCGTCCGGTATAGAGTCGAATCGATTATGATCAACAAGTGCGGAAGGCATGATGGGCAAATCGCTTGGTATGAAAAAAATGAGGGATATTATAGTCCTGTCACACCCTAATCGGCGTAGAAGTAAGTCGCTACGGGATCGATTATTGCTTGATTCTATATGGAATGATGCGAATCAAGTAGCCGCTGTAGATTGTGGAGTTAAGAGGCGGGAGGATAGGTAGTAAATCGTAGTGTGTCAGCAACCAATTTAGATGTCGCTTCGAGAAATAGCCCGCAATGTTTTATGTCAGCGCGAATTTAATAGCGAAATGGCGAAATAGTGAAGTTAGAAAGACAGCAGACAAATAAGTAATATCGAGAAGTTATTACTCATCATAAGATTTAAAGACTAAAAGAATGCGATCGTTCTTTCAAATGCTGACTGATTGCCCCGATTATTAGGGACTCCGAGGACTTTTCCTCGGCGGGGTCGGCTTCGTCGGTGAGGGGCGCTGTTTCCCAGGATCAGGATCTAGAATTACATCACACCATAAAATAACTGGCTCTAATTGGCCAATTCTAGCAAGTGGGCCAAGCCGGCACATGCCGCGACCTCGCCTGCATCTCATCTTAGCTCTTTACCCAATCTGGAACTTTTCAATCTTTACTGATCTTTATCGACCTTCAGTCTTGTTACTTCACATGACAACGAGGGATAGTAAAATAACGTACTTAATGGACGAATGCTACAGCTAGAAACCTTACAACATGCCACCGCGCTCGAAAGCCACGTCTCTCCTCCGGCGCCTCCGCAACCCTACCACCAGTTCGCGCTCTGCACAATGCGCATTCAGCTCACCTAGACGGAGTTTCTCTTCACCCTCAAACCCAAACCCGACCGACACCACATACACAAGCGTCTCTCCCGAAGAGGTATCCCACTTCAATGCCCTCGCATCCTCATGGTGGGATCCGCAAGGACCCTCCCGCATCCTCCACCTCATGAACCCTCTCCGCCACGACTTCATCCGCACCTGTCGCTCCTCCGTTCCCAACGACCCTCCCCCACCATCCACCGGCCTCAAATACCTCGACATCGGCTGCGGCGGCGGCATATTCGCCGAGTCCGCCGCGCGCCTCCCCACAACCGCCTCCGTCACAGCCGTAGACCCCAGCCCCGAGGTCCTCTCCATCGCCAAAGCGCACGCGAAGCGGGACCCCGCGCTGCGGTCGAAGCTCGTATACATAAACACCCCCATCGAGCTCCTCCCCGCCCCCAAAACACCGGAAGATGGATACGACGTGGTATCGATATTCGAAGTCATAGAACACGTAGAGAACCCAGCGCAGTTCCTCGACCGGTGCACGCCGTTCGTGAAGCCGGGCGGGTGGCTTGTGCTTAGCACGATTGCGCGGACGTGGATGAGTTGGTTCACGACGAATCTCGTCGCGGAGGATTTGCTGCGGATAGTGCCGAGGGGGACGCATGATTGGCGGAAGTATATTAATGAGGGGGAGTTGAGGAATCATTTCCTTCTGAAGAGGACGGAGTGGACGGAGCCGAGGTGTATGGGTGTGGTTTATGTCCCGGGGCTGGGCTGGAGGGAGGTGCGTGGTAGTGAGAAGGTTGGGAATTACTTCTTTGGTGTGAGGAGGGTGGCTGAAGCGACGTGATGAGTCTACGTAAAAATGAAATGTATTATAATGAGACACGGCCGATGTTTTCTCTGTAATTGGAAAAGCTTCAGTCCATTAGCTTGTTATCACCAATCATCAATACCCTTAAGGTGGGAAGTCCACTGGTGGGAGTCGAGACTTAAGATGATAGCACTAGTCTCCCAAGAAACAGTACGGTTTACGAAGGCCTCCATGATTGGAATCTAATATGAAAAAAGCACTCTTAACATACAGCAGTATTAACTCTACTAGGTAGGTACATGGGTATATCTCGTCATAACGGAACGTACAGAACTCGCATACACCTTTCTTTCACCACTGCTGCCAGACATTTTTTGGTAATACGGTCCTCATGACAGCCCAATGACCAAGGGCGCTCTGATCATGCCACTTCACTAGCTTCTCGGTCTCGTTCACTCTGAGAATTCCGGCATCCGCAGCAGTAGCTGAGAAGGACGATTCATCCACTTCGTGCTTAGGGAAGAGGTATGCTTTCCTGGATAGACTACCAAGGAAGTCGGCATCGGTGGGCTTCCGGAAGGTAACTTTCTCATCCGTCTTGGTGCAGAAGACGATGACATTGTCGAAGTCGCGTCCTGCTTCCTCGACTGTCTCTGCCGAAGGTGGTTCTCCTTCTCGGAAGATTCGGCATGATGGGAAGACTGATTTGATCGTATTCATGACGATGCCGAGAGGTGGGAGTGTGAAGTCACCAGCGTAATTCTATACATGTAAATATTAACATCTACCATGAGTAGTTGGCTGGTAATGGGGCAACACTTACAATAGCTATCACGCCGTTGGGCTTCAACATGTGTTTTAGACCTGACAGGAATTCTTCTGTAAATAGTGGGATTGGTTCTGCGCCGCCTGTAAATACGTCATGGATGATGTAGTCGTAGTTTTCGTGGAGCTCATCCTTATTGGATTGACTCCAGGAAATGGCGTCTTGAATGACCGCCGTGTGATTTGATGGCAACCCAAAATATTTCTTAGCGAAGTCATAGACCATGGGGTCGATTTCGACAATAGTGGTGTCGATACCATGAGCTATCAAAGCTGACGGTGAAGTCCCGATCCCAAGACCACTAACACATTATTAGTGCAAATACTGGTCAGCAAAGATAGGAACACCTACATATTCAGAGCCTTTGCTTCATTGTCAGTTACTTTATTCGGAGTTTGGACGAGGCGCACAGCTTCAAGTTGAGTGAAGACGCTATAGATTGGCTCTGCAACTATCTTGCGCTCAAATTTGGTCCATTCGCCGCCGAGTAGACTATGGTCACATCGCATAGCTCGAAACCCATCCTTGTGATTATCCAAAACCGAGATGTACCCTGTGGTTGACTCTGCCCGGTCAACCAGTGACCATCCGCTAGCATGAAGTGTTGAATTTAGAGAATTTGTAGCCATAGGCGTCATGAGATGTGTGTTGTAAAACGCCGTGTGTAGAAGCGCCGGAATAGCCCAAACTATGAGTTTCGATCGGGCTAAAACACTATACGCTGATGCTAGGACGAGCTCTAAACCTATGCGAGTCTGGAAGACTGATTTGCCGATCTGCGCTATCAATTGTTGCATCGATTTGTTTTCTATGTATTTGAGAGCAGCATATGAACCTAGACCAGGCGCAGAGCCCGCAATGGATTTCGGCAAGCGGCTTAGATCAGCACCTTCGAGGACATCCGCAAGGCAGGCTGTACTGAGCATAGCTAGAGGGAATAATGTAAAGGCTTCAGTAATAGCCGGTCCTAGCTTTGCGCCAAAGCTTTCGCTCGCTTGGAAGAGGAGGAATTGCGCCAAGGGGATATACGCGGCCACCAGGGGTAACAGCGTGATGGTCTTCACCGGTAAGGCTCGCCTTAGAGCTAGATTTCCTCCCCATCCTACAAACAGGGCTGACCAAACAACCCTCTCATGTAACCTGGTCGCGGCAATTTGACCATATACAGGCGATAAAGTCAGTAGGGAGACATTGGCGTAGACAGCCATGAGCGTAATGAGCGACAGGGCTTTGCCATAGACGATACCCTGCTGAATTGCCCAATTGGACCAGGTATCATCCTTTGATTGGCCGGCCATTAACTTGAGCTCCTCCTCGAAATCTTCCTTCGTTTCCGACATCTTCGCATGAGATGGCCCCTTTTTGGGGACTTGTTTCCGTGGTGGCATGATGAAAGAAATGAACGAATCTGTCCAACTAGCTACAAAACACGTGCCTGAAGTACCTAGTATGACAAGAAGCAAAGTAGTGAATGTAAATTGGTAATTTGGCTCTCAACAGCCAGCTGCTGGAGTTATCATATCATTTACTTGTTAGTGATAGAATTATTTACAGGCTAAAGAGGATTCAACTGAACAGATGTCTTGATAATTCAATACATAACACGGAGTTGCGGCGCAACCTTCGGTGGATTTGCGGTGGGTCATATGTGGCAGCTGTGGCTAATGAGACGGTAGATCCACTGTAATGGAACCATTTTAGATCTTCTCTGGGGCAGTTGGGGGGCTAAGACAAATCTGGTTTAGTGAAGACGGATGCCTGGGAACCGTTTAAGTGAACCAAGTGTGACCCAATTCATCTTCCGTCGTCGTCGTCGAAAGCTTCCGTGTTTCCATGTTTCCAAGTTTTATTGTGAACATGAAGTATCTTAAACATGGACGATGATGATTTTGGCGCGGATGCAGATTTTCTTTCTGCTCTCGCCTCTTCGGCACCTTCGATAGGAAATAAATCCAGTCAAGCAAGATCGCAACCAACATCACAACCGGCAAGCCGCATTCAGCAGCCAATTCCTCAGAAAGTCCAACCAACTCCAAGAATACAACAACCCGCGCCTCAACGATTAGACAAACCACCACCGACGTCTTCTACCTCTACTTCTGCCTCTGCCTCCACTGGGCCGAAGATTGTTCAACCGACACCTCAAGCCCTCCCACAACGCTCTTCCGGCTCCTCAATCCTAGTGTCACCACGTCAGAAAGGGAATCCGGTACTGGCATCCCTACGTTCAGTGCCATGGGAATATAGTGACATACCAGCCGATTACGGGCTGGGTTTGACAACATGTGCCTTATTTTTAAGTCTCAAATATCATAGGCTGCATCCCGAATACATTTATACGCGAATTCGCAACCTACAAGGGAAATTCAATCTGCGCATCCTCTTGACTATGGTCGACATCCCTAACCACGAAGACTCGTTGCGCGAACTTTCTAAGACCTCATTGATTAACAATGTCACCATTATATTATGCTGGTCTGCGGCCGAAGCGGGCAGATACCTCGAATTATACAAATCCTACGAGCACGCAAACTTCAGTGCTATAAAGGGACAGCAAGCTACGAGTTACGCTGAGAAACTTGTGGAATTCGTCACGGTGCCTAGAGGAATCAATAAAGCTGATGCGATCACTCTTGTTAGTGCTTTCGGTAGCTTGAAAAATGCAATCAATGCCGATTCGGAGCAGGTCGCTATCATCGGCGGCTGGGGAGAAAAGAAAGTTAAAAGATGGTGTAGCGTTGTGGAAGAACCGTTTCGAGTACAACATGCCGCCAAGAGGCGCATTGTAGAGAGAGAGGATAGTAATAGTGCTGCCGACAAGGCTATCCCACTAAGTCGAGTGCCACTTAGAGATATGCCAAGTTTATCGGCAAGTCGGTCCCGAGACGGCGCAACTCCGCAATCAGAGCAAAGATCGTCTGCGTCGGCAAAGCTGAAGGCGGACCACCGTAGTGGGGATGCGCCCGTCGATGAATATGACGAAGAAGCAATGCTGGCGGCAGCAATCGAGGAGTCAAAGAAGTCGATGGCGCAAGAACAACCATCCGGCTCGACTTCCAAACCTCGTGAGGAAGAGAAATTGAGTGATGGGATTGCTGCCGCGCTGGCCAGACTCCGGGATAAAGGATAGAAGAGGATGATGATACCTGCCTAGTTCGGGCGGACTAGGCGGAACACTCGGTGCATCCCGGGCATATGTTACGTTTTTTTTAATTGAATGCACGACTTCGAAGCCTTTCCAGGGGAGGTTCTTCTCGCCTACCGGGCGGCGGGCAACATGGCGTCGATGACGGATATCCAAGTAAGGAGCAATTGGTTCACGATGCATGTTCCCGTATGATCATGCACGGACCACATATTTCCGGCACCACCAATTAATGTGAACCGTCCCAGAGCCGGGGTTGATAGGCGCTTAGGTACAGCTAGGCTTGCTAGCTTATTTCTCCGGTAATCTTGGACGATGCGGTATGACCGCTACAATCTAGATTTTTCTTTTCTGGTTTGCCTGAAGGTCTTGTTACCTCGAGATGTCCCCGCAGAGACCTACGAACGTGTTCCAGGTAACGGATCCTTTAATATAATCTTGGCTATTCCCAGGGAAGATCTTAGATATTTCCGATCCCACCTGCTGAGCAAGATGCTGTGGGACGTTTCTCTACATATTCAAGCTCCACCTGTAGGGAGCTATCACGAGGAACGCAATGCCCAAACAACTACGGACGGGTCGGTCGGCCAAAGAGTTAGCGCTATGGTAAAGCACGGATAGGGATGAAGAGTCACTACCTGATGCTGGCTCACCTCCACGATGCATATACGATACGTCGTGCGGATGTCGTCTTGTTGGTCTATTGACCTCCAAGTTATCAGCTTATCTATATCATATGTGTACCGATGTAGGTATCAGTCATACCCGACGGTGAAAGAATTAAAAAAAAAAAAAAAAGGAAAAAAAGAATTAGCTACCCTAGGTGAAGAAAGCATCGTCGATTCTCTGCTAGTAGCCGAAGCTTCAATTTCGGTGCTTTTCATTTCTCACATGGATTCCCCGCACAATAAGCTTAGATAAGACTGCGTTAATTCTTACTTCCCGAGCTCTAGGCTTTAGTTCTAAGATTGGGGTAAGGTACCGGAACTTAAATCATATTAGTTGGGTATTAGGGGGCATTAGTTGGGGTCGTGTGGCGCGGGGGGAAAGTGGGAAAGTCAAGGCTCAGGAACTTAGCCAGTAACGTTTGATCATATATCCTACAAGGTTCCTAGGTTCTGCCCTGCGTCCCTCCTTGGCCCCCCTTTTTATTTTAGCATCATACAATGCACTTCTTGTTATGCTTGGTATCCTACCAAACATTTCCAAAATTACCTGCATTCCTTACCTTAGCTTGGTAAACAAGGCATAAGGCTCACGTTGGCATTCCGCACCTACCGAGTACGTACATTTACGCACAGTTACGCAGTGCGTGCCTTGGTAGGTGCACATCCTTACCCTTACCTCATAGTACAGAAATAGTCTAGGCTTCGTCCAATCCATACCGTCCATATTATCTACCGGGGAAACTATCGAGTCCAAGCCTGCCTTGTCTCCTTGTGTCTTGGTCACAAGACATTGTATCTTGGAAACTCGGATTTCATTCTATGTAACTCATATCTCATACCTCTGTCATTTTATTTTGGCCCGCTATTCACCGACACCCCCTCCTCTCATATCCTGCTTCTTTGGATAAGTATCTATCTTGCTTCTGCTGATCTCCTTCTCCTTTCGGAAGGTCATACACCCACTATTTATCGCTATCCGTCGACTTGTCTACATATTGCTTCGATGAACTCGACTAGTGGATATCCTCCTGGGGAAATCGGCTTGTAACGTTTCCCCCCTTCGCTGGACGAGCTTTAGTTCTTGCCCAAGACTCATCCAGGACTCATCTAGAGTTCATCATATGAGCTATTATCGCCTTCGTGATGTGCTATCCGAGCCACATGGCCTTGTCCCGGGTGAGGTTTTAGGACCCGCGTGCTTTGGCTCTGTGATCATCAGAGTTGCATTGCAGCGACCCTTAGCTTACCTCTATGTCTTGTTCAACGGATGTACGCGCCAGAGATATGGTCCGCACCCCCCAATAAAACCGGCGAGCCGCAACGACCACTTGCCATATTGACAGCCTGCAAGCCAAGGGTTAGGCTGTTAGTTTAAGCTACCCATGCCACACATACCCATCCCGGCATTAGAACCCCTGCTACATCGATAGATCATGAATTCGGTTTGTTCGGCGGAAGATGAGCTAGCCTATGCGAGTGATAGGGAGATAATAATCTACCTTCTGTAGATTGTCACCGGGGTCACATACCACAGGTAACGCATGGACTCGGTTCTATAAGACTCGGGCCTACTCCCAATGATTCTCTTTTTCTTTTTCCCTTTCCACGCTCAGCCCTTTTAAGTTTCATAAGGCTCGGTCAGCAGGTAGTCCTCGTCCTGTTGTCTTCTCTCAAGGTGGCTTTTGGTAGCTAAACCACTGCACATCAGTAAATCATGGTGAACTCCAAATGGGCTGCCGCCATTCTAGGCGGTGCCTCGCAGGTTTTGGCTCAGTCCTACCAAAGCACGCCCTCCTACGTGTCTCATCCTGATAGAGCCGACGCCGTGAAGGCGACCTTCCAACGTGCTTGGGATGGATATTATCAATACGCGTTTCCCAACGACACCCTGCTGCCTATCGCAAAGTCTTATCAGAACGATAGGTGTGTAAAATATTGCAATGGATTCTTATGGTATGTACTAATTAGGATAATAGGAACGGATGGGGAGCCAGCGCAGTTGATGCCATCTCTACTGCTCTAGTTATGGAGAACCAGGATGTTATCAACCAGATCGTTGATCATATCGGGTCCATCAACTTCAACGCCACCGCACCGGAATCCACGAGTGTTTCTCTATTCGAGACAACAATCCGTTACCTCGGAGGTCTTCTCTCAGGTGAGCTTGACGAAAAATACCCTTATCGTCACCTTTAACTCATTTAATTTTCTAGCATATGATTTCTTGACTGGGCCCCTGAAGAGTTACGCAAAGGACCAGGCTTCCGTAGACAAGATTCTCCAGCAAGCAATCAACCTTGCTGATATCCTCAGCGTGACATTCGATACTCCTAGCGGAATTCCCATCAACACGCTCAACTACCGCTCAGGCGGATATCAAGTCGGAGGCGACACTACAAACGGCATCGCCACTATTGGTACCTTAGTGCTCGAATGGACTCACTTGAGTGACATCACCGGAGACGACAAGTACGCGCAGTTGACCCAAAAAGCCGAAGAATACCTCCTCAACGTGAGAAACCCCGACGTTGGAGAGCCGTACCCGGGATTACTCGGAACCAGTGTGAATGTTGCGGACGGCACCTTCGCAGATTCTAGCGGTGGCTGGAACGGTGGAACCGACTCGTTCTACGAGTATCTGATCAAGATGTACGTTTACGACCAGGACCGTTTCGGCCTCTACAAGGACCGCTGGATCGCCGCTGTCGACTCCAGCATCAAGTACCTCGCATCCCACCCCACCACGCGCCCCGACTTAACATTCCTCGCCGCCTACAACGGCGTCAACAACCTCGAATTCGTATCCACCCACCTCGCCTGCTTCGACGGCGGCAACTTCATCCTCGGCGGCCTCACGCTCGACAACAGCGAGTACCTGCAATTTGGACTCGACCTCGTCGCCGCATGCCACGCAACCTACACCGCGACCGTAACCGGGATCGGGCCCGAGGTCTTCTTCTGGCAAGACGGCAAGCTGCCCACGAACGCCAGCAACAACGGGGGTCCGCCCTCGGACTCGACGGACTTCTACACCAAAGCCGGGTTCTGGATCCCGTCGGGCGACGGCTCGTACGTGCTGCGCCCGGAGGTCATGGAGAGCTTCTACTACGCGTACCGCGCGACCGGCGACTCCAAGTACCAGGACTGGGCGTGGGAGGCCTTCCTCAACATCAACGCCACCTGCGCCGCTGGCGTCGGGTACAGCTCCATCACGAATGTCAATGCGCCTGGAGGTGGCAGCTTCGATGACTTCCAGGAGAGCTTCTGGTTCGCGGAGGTGCTGAAGTATAGTTATCTCATCCAGGCTGATGATGCGGTTTGGCAGGTCAATGCGGGGCATGATAATACGTGGGTTTTTAACACCGAGGCTCATCCGTTCTTGGTTAAGGGGAAGCCGATTTAGTTTGGTTGTTGGGGTCTGGCGACGAGATCATCTTGCATAGAGTCGGCGTTTGTGTCTTGGGCGGGTCTTGGTTATTCTATGTTCATTGTATATACTTCGGGGCTTGAATATCCTCATATTTACGGGCCTTTTTGGCTACGGTTTTTACCTTAAGGTTTTAATGCGGCTGAATGCTGCTACTGTTTTACCGGGCTTGGTGTTGAAGTATAATACGGGTGAATGTCGCTACCACAACGACGTCACACTCAACGTGGTAACATCGGTGATAGACTCGATACATTGAATTAAGGTATGTTACCCATTATGTCTCGAAACCACTAATTTCCGTTGAAATGTTCGGTTTGATGGGTGTTCGTACCTGGCATGTGACGAACGGCTAGTGCTGATTTCTCCAGGTCTCATGCCAGGTGCCGAGACACTTATATCAGCTGGGCATACTCCACTATCATCAGATGCTTCCGCTTTATTGCTCTTGTGATCTTTATAGGGTACTCATTTTAGGTTATTGGAATTGGAGATATAGGTCTTCCTCAGAAAATTCTTGGAGATGGGGCATCTGAAGTGCTTCAGTCAGCTCAGAATAATAGATTCAATATTCTCACTATTGGCGGAGACTGGATTCATACCTACCTAGGTACCTAGACATTATAATGCTTACCGCTTTCTAGCCAATATTTAGGGCTGTGTTACGCCAGCGCAACGCCTAAGTCCGCTGCCTTCAGCCCCCACGCCATAGACGCTTGGCTTCTCGTCCACAGCGTCATAACCCCCACCCCCTCCCATGACGCACTGTTACACGTCTCCAGCGCCAATCCATAAACAAACGCTCTCTTCCGTATCGACTTGTCAATTGATGAGATCGGTCTTCTCCACTTCATCCGGTAGTGTTGTGAGGAGACTCGTCGCCTTACATGAATTGATGATAATTACAAGATTCGGGGGTTATTTGCCCTAGAAAGATCTTGCCCTAGAAAGATCTAATTTGGGTGTCAAACATCTACTCCCTACTTGCGCCCAAGAGGAAACGGTAGGCATACGCTGCATATTTGCTAGAAGGATATCTATAGGTACAATTAATCATGGTCAACTGAAGCATATGGGGCGGGTCCTCCAAGAAACCCTTTACTGCTTCTAGGCGGTAGGCAGTTCAGCCCCATGGAATCACCCCGCAGCTGAAAAGGTAGGGCGTTGATTGATGGATGGATGCAATCCGTTGAGTATATTTTGAATCTCTTTCACGAAGTCATATGGGTCACTTATTTCTTAAGTATGGGAGTGACTATCTCAATATTTGTTTTTATATGGAAGTTATAAAATGGTTTCAAAGGGATTTGGATATACGGCGCTTGACTCAAGCCTCCGGGAGATTCGAGTTCTCACTGTTCTACCAGGTAGTTTCAACGAGCCTCTTCGGGTTACTTTAGATACTCTGAGTCTCGGCTCTAAACCTATCTACAATGCCCTATCGTACGTATGGGGCGATGCTTCCAGTGCCAACACTCCAGGAAACACGATAAATATCGACGGCCATGATTTTCCTGTAACGACAAATTTACTCTCAGCTCTGCGCCATCTGCGCTCTGTTCTTGGAGCGGTCGATCAGATTACACTATGGGTGGATGCCGTATGTATTAATCAGGCGGATCTAGACGAACGAGCACAGCAAGTGTCGATGATGCGTGATATCTATGCATCTGCCGAACAAGTGATCATATGGCTCGGAGAGGAGGACAACGAGAGTGACGCTGCTTTCGATTCAATCCCAGTGCTCGCAGCGCAAAGCCACACCAACCAAGATGAAGGAATTTTGGATACGGCGCGCTTATATAGCCGCTTCCTTATTGGATTGGCAGAGCAGCGTCCCTGGCTTTCGCGAGTCTGGATTATCCAAGAGCTAGCGATGGCTAGAAACGACCCTTTAGTTGTATGCGGGCACAAGTCCGTACCCTGGTCAACCTTTATGAAGGCATCGGAATTCGTTTCTAGAAAGATGTTTACTGAAATTGGTATGGTAAAGCATAACAAGCCTGGTAGTGATGGTCAGAGCACTCCAGGGGAAAACTCGACGGAAAAGGTCGGAGAGGAAGACATTGAGATTACTGCAAAGTGGAAAATTGATGTCCTCGATGATCTCTACAAATCGATGAGATCCAAGGGCGGAGATAGCTTGCGGAACTTGTTGTTCATCTCAAGGACTTCCGAAGCCACGGACCCAAGGGATAGGGTTTACGCTCTCCTTGGCCTCCTAAAAGCCGATTCACCTAACCCCCAAAGTCCCGACAATTTGGTCGAAGTAGATTATCGCAAACCAACTGCCGCTGTCTATACGGATGCGATGGCTCATATTTTTGCTCAGGGAGATGGCCCTTACTTCCTCTCATGCATGTTCCTGCCAGGGATTTCAGCCGCTGCTCCTCAAATCCCTGACTTACCAACGACCATTCCACAACCTACTCTCCCATCCTGGGTTCTAGATTTCTCTAAGCAGACCTTCCCAAAAGCAACACAGCTCAGATCGACATCATTTCACCCACCGGCGGGTATCACTGCTTCTGGGGCTGGTGCAAATTGCAATAACGGGAAGCGATTAGATGACAAAAGAACACTGCAAGTAGAAGGCCTGTTCGTCGACACCATTGAGGATGTCATCGCCTTCGGGTCGTCCCTTGATTCCCACATCAATCAATTGGCTCAAATCGAATCTCTTGCCAAAACTGCCAAAGAGCGGCCTTGCATGCTTGAGCCCGCCGTGAGGCCCTACATAGAACAATTTAAGAATAAAGAACCCTTATGGAGAGCGTTGGTATCAAACAAGCGATTCAACTCCGGATATGACCCGGCTCCGATATCTTATGAGGCAATGCACCAAGATATCTTAAAGAGTCTTGCTGAGGGTCACGACTGGAAGATTGAAACGGGTCATGACCAAGAAAACGAATACATAAAATGTCTAAAGCCGAATGTAGGGATGAAGTCATTCTTCACGACGACAAGTGGTTTTGTTGGTACTTGTGTCCCTGATAGCCGCAAGGGAGATGTCATCGCTATTCTCTTCGGGTCTCCCGTTCCATTCGTGTTACGCCCAGGGCCGGAGACTATACAATTGGATAATAGAGAAAGACCTACGCATTTTCTCATAGGTGCATCGTACGTGAGCGGTATCATGGACGGTGAGATGGTAGACGAGCTATATTGCGAGGATATAATGGATTCCACAACTTTCTTCATTCGATAAAAGTCTATTTATAGCTGGTAATAAGGCGTCGTAGATATGTTAGCTTTGTGAAACAACATATATATATCACGATATCAATAAAATGAATGCTGAGGACTTATAATTGAAGGCAAACATTTTCAAAAGGGATTGTGTATCGAAAAAAGAGCTTCGATACGATAACACATAGCTGCAAAAGCATGCTTCAAAGTAAGGGCATGTAGATTGTTATACAAGTATATGAAGTCAATGCGTACCTGGATTTTTCAATGGGAAGGCATTATATGCAAATCGACCGCTCTACTTGATGATTCTCCTGGCCTTGGCCTCATCTTCTATTTCTGAACACCGAGTGAACTAGTTCTAAAACCATCATCGAAAATGTCACTAAACGCTTCACTCGATGCTGCCATGACCGCAGCTTACACTATCGCTGCAAATGTGAGTCCGGATTTATCGGGTTTTGAACGGATACTGACACCACGAATAGGGTGTCCTGGTAGCCTTGAAACCATTTACGATTGCGCAAGAGACCTTGGATAAAAAGCTTTTATACTACTTTGCGTGGCCTTGACAGCTTCTGCTCTTCGAATATCCACCACGAGTCTCTTGAGTAAAAAAAGGAATCGAACGAAAGCGGCTAGAGTTCATGTTCATTAGAGAAGCCCTAGACGAAGAGTGATATACATTCAAAGAGGAACTATACTAGATTAATCGCATATGGCACATTCTATACACTAATCAGAACACATAACTCATCCGGGTATATATACAGTGTCAAAATATCCATCACCCAAGCCTTACAGTCTTCCATATCCGCAGACACTCCTGTAAATCCAGAGATAGCGTGCCCTCATGAGCCGTAACGGTATCCCTAACTAATGCAACCAAAAGACTAGCTAAAGCGAAGAGTTCCTGCTTATCACGTAGGGCCTCCAAGTCAGACCTTCTCATGCCGCCATTTTCCGCCCAGGCTTTCCACAGATCCAGTATCTTGCAGATTGAGGAGGCAAACTCTCCATCGAGAACCATTCGGTGTAGTAGCATGCCGACAATGTCTCTAACTGCCAGTGAAGCGCCGATATTCACGCCGACAGTGGAGGGTTCTTTTCTCTCCCGGAGCCAGCGTAGATTATGCTGAGAAACCAGCTTGGTATCCCACTTGGGACTTTGAAGCGCCTCGGACATCCTGGTTTCGCGGCGTTGGTATTCCCGTCGCTGACGGTCGCGCGCTATTGACAAGTCAGCATCATCATGTAATCTAAAAGCTCCTTATGATTAACTCACTGTCTTGCATCCTCTGGTTTATCTCCCTGTGCATCCTATCTCGAACAGCCGCGTCTCTCTGAGCCGGTTGCATCCGTGATTCAGATACAAAAGCTTCGTGTCGTTCATTGCTACGTCTAATGAATAGCTCGCGCTCCTCTTCCGCGGCGTCGTAGCTCGTGGCCCATTCGGGTGTCTGCGAATCATCCACCACATCCAAAACCGCTAGGACGCCGCACGGGACGGTATCCCTCCTAGCGAAGTTGAGAATCTCGTCGGGGATCTTGTAGTTCCATAGCACGGTCTGGCTGGTGGTTCCGTACGCGGTCGCTATGCTTGCGAACCATACACCGTCGTTCTTACTAGCACGGACCCGGAGGTGCTCGATGTAGAGACTCTGTACGTCTGCTGACGAGAAGATGGCTCCCTCTTCTTGGCTCATGGCGGAGATTAGGCCATCTACAGATATCTGGCATGTGATGGTCGCTCTATCATTCTTCTCTGCTTGCTTTTGAACCGAATCCAGGGATTGCTTTCGTAAGCTACTTTTCTCTTTCTGCTCAAGACCTTTTTCTACATCATCCACATGGGGCTCGTCTGCAGAGGTAGAACTTCCTTCCGCGGGTTCGACAGGTTCAATGGTTTCCGTCACGGTGGGCTCTATTATTGGCGGAGGAGGAAGCCTTATCCAGTAGGGAGGCAGCGAGGAAAAGTCTCGTGTTGTCCAATCCGACGACCATTTCGCTTTTAGGGATAGATGTCCGTCGGAATCATCTAAGGGGGCTATAGTCAAAGCATCATGGTATCCATCGGGAGATTTCATCAATGAGCAACCTGTCGGAGTCCATAACCCGGTTGAACGCAACAGTTTCCAGCCATGGGCTTCCGGAAGCGCACCTAGGTCGAGGAGATAGGCAACAAGCTGGTCAAATGCAACATCAACTTGAGGCTGGCGGAGTTGATCGGCATATTCGACACGCTGGGTCTTGGCACCGATGGCGCGAGCCTGCCAGTTAAAAGTCGTCCACGAACCTCCGGGGATGGAACTCGGTTGTCGCGCGAGCTTCCAATATAGCTCCGTTTCCGCGAAGCGATCACATGGAGTGACAGCGTATCGCGGTAGCTCTACCTCGATAACCCGATTCACGACATCGCTTCGAGTCAGAGCAGTCAGACGACCATGACGAAGCATGCGCTTGATCTTAGACAGCGCAGCTAGCGTGGCGATGGTATTGTACAGAATCGGCAGCACGCCAAGCACCGCTAGAGGCACACCAATATAGGTGATGATGTCGGTGGCTGAGTAGCCTGAATCTGTCGATGACATTTTGCTACCTTTCACAGGACACACGCCCTAAGGACGAGGAAATATTCTCTGAAAATTCCTTTAGAAACTAGAATATTGCAGGAATTCGAGAAATAGTTTGGGAAGGTATCGCCAATTTCGGTCGACGCTCAGCCCCAGCCGAGCTGAAGGGTTAGCGCACACCAATGCATGTCGTCGCGTTAGCCCGTCCTCTTTAAGGAGGGTCCACTGGTTTCGGTGAGATGTTCATCACTGAGAGATACTGTGCAGTATACCAACCGTAATTAAGAATAGTTATGAATATGATATTAAACTCCTTTGAAAGATCATGTCGTCGAAGTTGAAAAGTTTAGATCTCACGAGTATCTTGATTTTCTTTATAACAATTATCCTGTTATCCCTATAGGAAACATACATCTATGCAGTATAATGATATAAAAGAGGGTACTTAATGCAAGGTACCCGGCACTAGCGCATTATCGAGGATGGCGTTCCACTCCAATCTCCACTTCAATGTGCTATCGTGAGCGTCGAACTTCCCTAATACATCATACCTAGAAGACAATTGACTACTTGAATTGGTTTTTATATCTGCTTAACAAAGTGCTTATAATATTGCTTTTTGCCTCGTATTAGCTCTCACAGCTCAAAGTAGCCTTGTCCTCCACTTCAGGGCCAGGCGCCAGTCGCAACAAAGAATGATGACCGTCAAACGGCGACAATGCGACTAAACTGCATCAATGCAGGTCTAGTTGCTGCTACAACATTATTACGCTTCGCCAGTGGACAATTTCCGAATGCGACCTCCCAGTATCTGAACTTGACGACAATTACTTCTCCGATTGATCCCAATATAAAGATCAGTTATAAAGTGCCTCATGGTGCTTGCAACACCGCGTTCGAGTCGCAAACCCAGTACACTGGCTGGGTAAGCGTTCCTGGCGACTTCCCCACCAATACATTCTTCTGGTTTGTCGGCGCACGAGATCAGCAGGCAAACTCTAGCCTGACTATCTGGCTCAATGGAGGACCAGGATCAAGTTCTATGTTCGGCTTCTTCAGCGAAACGGGACCTTGTGAAGTGGTCGACGATGGCACGGACGAGTTCACGACTATAGCGCGAGAGTGGGGTTGGGATAGAGCCTCGAATATGTTATTCATCGACCAGCCGAACCAAGTCGGTTTTTCATACGACGTGCTTACGAACGGCTCCCTTAATTTACTTACCAATGATATCTATATTCCGCCCTCAGACAGACCGAACTCTATCCCACGTACCGCCTTTCTAAATGGCACCTTCAGCTCCATGAATACTAATAATACCGCGAACACGACCGAGACGGCAGCTGTTGCTATATGGCATATGCTGCAGGGGTTCCTAAGCACTTTCCCAGAGCTCAACCCCCCGAAGGACAATATCCTAGGCGTCAACTTATTCTCCGAGTCCTACGGAGGGAAATATGGTCCGGCGTTCGCGAGCAAGTGGAAGGAGATGAATACCGCCCGAGGTAACGGCACCATGTCCAATGCCACTACCGTAGAGATCCGCCTTGCATCTCTGGGTATCGTAAATGGATGCGTCGACGATCTAATCCAGGCGCCATATTATCCCATCATGGCAACCGATAATTCGTACGGGTTCAGAGCCATCAACTCAGTCAGAGCTCAACAGGCCAACGCCAGCTTCTACGCCAACAACGGCTGTCGCGACCTAATTAACCAATGTCGCGCCGCCGTCAGCGGCAAGGACCCGAACAACACCGGATCGGACCCAGATGTAAACAGCATCTGCGAATCTGCCTACACCAGTTGCACTAAGAATGTAATGGACCCGTACTCCGACGCCGGCCGCAGCGTCTACGACATCTCCGCCGTGCTCCCGGACTCGTTCCCGCCCCGCCGCTACCTCGAATATGTGAACACGGCCTCCTTCCAATCCGCCATCGGCACGAGCCTCAACTACACCGAGACCAACACACAAGTAGCCGCAGTCTTCGCCTCAACCGGCGACTACGAGCGGGAAGCCATGGTCCCCAAGTTAGCCTCCCTCCTCAACGCCGGCGTGCGCGTCGGCCTAATCTACGGCGACCGGGACTACATCTGCAACTGGCTCGGCGGGGAAGCCATCTCCCTGGCCCTCGCCTCCTCCTCCCCCACATACACCTCCGCCTTCCCCGCCGCGGGCTACGCCCCAATCATCGTAAACGACAGCTACATCGGCGGCGTAGTCCGACAATTCGGCAACCTCTCCTTCAGCCGGGTCTACCAAGCAGGCCACTTCGTACCAGCCTACCAACCCGCGACCGCCTTCCAGATCTTCGCGCGCGTCATCCGAGGCCACAGCATCTCCACCGGCGAAAACATCGATCTGTCAAACTACAACACCACCGGCCCATCCAACGCCACCAGCTCCCTAGCTCTCCCGCCGAGCCCAGAACAAACCTGCTGGCTCCGCGATATCCCCGGCTCCTGCAGCGACGAGCAGCAGAGCGTTATTCTGAATAATAAGGGCTTTACTATCAATGGTGCCCTGCAGACCGGTGCTACGGCTACCACACCCCCTCCTGTTGCGACTGTCGTTGCCACGTCGACGAGTTCGGTTCCGCTTACGGGTTTATTCACTGCTACGGCTACGCCGTCGAGTGCCGCGCGGGGGTTCGATGTCGTCGATTTGAGGTTGGCGGTTGGCGGTGGTGCCGTGGCTGCTATGCTGGTTATGTAGAAGTTGTATTTTTACGATGAGTATGATGCTAATGTTTGGTAGGGTAGGGTTGTAGACACCTGAGACTCGGGTGGTTTGTAATTATGGGATCCTGTCTGTTGTCCGGACTAGTAAATACCTGTACCTGTACCTAAGTAGCGACCAGCGAGGTATTGGTAGTTTTGAGATGCATTCGACTTTGGTATTGTAATCATAGCACTAGCCAAAAGAAATAGGAGCTCTGCTCGTTGTTATGAATATATATTGCTTGTTACTATGCAGATGCTATTTACGCTAGGGTGAACGTGAAGATTAAGACTATGAATTGATTATAGCTTCTCAAGAAACGACCAAGATCACCATATCAGATATTCTCCAATATTGACGATTCTAACATGACCAATATATCCACTAAGGAAGAACTTACCTGGATACCTACCTCTTACTCACCAAATATCGTGTCTTGAAACGGACAATATATAGGCAGATGGCTGTGTTCATGACATCCTATATTCTTTATAGCGAGTTAGCGCACTGTAGGACCACGAGTAAATCAAGAATAAGGTCGAAGATCCTATTTCAGATCGAATGCCTTGTCAAAGGCAGTATCATCAAAGCTATGTCGAGCTATGTTGACCGTCGTGATAATTAAATCATCATTGTAGGGAATAGGGAATTGACTGATGGCTGGGAGCATCTTACCTTGTAATCCTTAGGGATATGTTTATATGAATGGGCAAATTCAGAAGTGGCCACTGGTTCAGCTAATTAGCTGAGGCACTATTTGGACGGAAAATATTGGAAAGATCTTGTCCAACTGCAGTCAGACATGACTATTGTCATCAACGCCGTGAAGCTCTGACATATGCTTGTCAATTTTTATGTCAAATCATCATATTGCAGTATGATCATGATCTTCCAAGACTGAAAATGGTACTAACCATATACGCACGGATAGCGATGTACCGTGTTAGAAATTAACTGTAATAGCTGTTAGAAAGGGAACGAAACCACATAGGCTAACAGTAAGGATAGATTTTGTAATCAGAAAATGCATGAATGGTAGTAAATAAGGTTGTCTACAACGGAAACCCGAATCAGACTCGTCATCTGTGCTCATCAGGTACATGTTGGCTTGTGATATGAAATTAAAAATTTTGCTTACCTTGACTTCAAGTGTCATATTCACCCAACTGCATCCGATGTATAATCAGAAGATTAATATACCAATACTATTCCCGAAATCCAACATTAGCGAGGGCGCCGTCGAATGAAGCGAAATGTTTGAGGTATGCAACAAGTAATCAGTGGACGAGGTTTTCTAGGCCTGCCACAAATGGCTTATCGACTCATATAGAAGTATTCGGAGCCCAGTGCCGTTTCATCATTTAGGCATGATATAGGTTTCGTTCGAAGAGATGGTACCATACCCTTTGGAAATTGACCATAGTCACTATGTAATATTAGCAGCTGCAATAACGTTGCGTTCACAAACATCGAGCAATTGTAAATATTATCAGACAACAGCCAATTTTTTTTCGTCAAGCGCATTTGCTTCAGACGGTAATTTCCAGCTATGCAAATGCATAGAAGAATCATCATAAAATCAAGGGAAGATGGGAAGGTACGAGGATGAGCATACCGATTATGATTGCGCCGGAGGAACGGCTATTAAGCCATGACTATATCATGTTGCATTCATGCCTCTTAGGCGAAGAATCTAGCTTTGGGTTAGCATAATGAAGCTGTATAATAGTTCGATAAATGCGTATCCAAAGTTTTCTGGTCAGACTGACGTGCAAAAACTGTCGTTTCATTCCAATTGGTCAAAGACTCTAGTTTGTAATTGGTTTGATTTGTCATCATGGAAAGGAAGATGCAGGAAATTTCTGCAGACTTACATTTGCGTTCAAAAGCACATCGTTTTGTTGAAGTGAGGAAGAGGAAATTTGTAGTAGATGTTGACAAGAAAAAAAATTGTTTTAGATCCCAAGCTTCGCGCGGAGTGGGGCATATCTGCAGGTCCAATACCCCGGTGCCCTGACGGAAGGGACAAACTTATAATCCGAAAAACGGATAAATTCCGGCTCAGATCCAGGATCTTGGTAATTTGTCTGTCTGTCTTTGCTCAAGTGGTCCTAGCTTTGAAGCTCCCCTTTACCCCTCATCTACATCATTTCTATGTCACTTCTCTTCTTTGTTACCTCATTTTTTCCACAGCTGCCTTTCATCCAATCATCTTTAAGTATTACTTCACGTCTCAGTTTGGATTCTTCAGCTTCATCCGACACCTTGGAGCCTAGCATCAAAAACACAGCCGGGCAATAGTAAATCTGCTGTGTCACATGGACATGGAGAGCCCGAGATAAATCAACCAGCCCGGGTTTCCTTAGCTAGTAGTTGCTCACAAGACCACAAGATCATAAAACCCGAATCAAGGTCTTGGTGACGTTTTCCGCCCGAGGTCGCCGGCATCTCCCGTCTCGGTATAATCGATGGCGGCTTAAATACCATGACCCGAAAAATCCTCTTTTATATCCCACCCAGCTTTTCCCTAACCCACATTTCCCCTCGGCCGGCTATGGGGCTTTGGATCTGGATCTAGATTGGCTCCTCGGAATCTTGCCGCTTGATGCCGTATGTCATAGTGCTGTTGATACCCGCAACACCGAGCAAACCCAGCAAACCCAATAAACCCAGTTAGAAGAAGTAGGTGTAAGGATGTGCAGAATGTGCAGGATTGTCTAAAGTCCATATGTGGAGACGGACAAAGATACTTGAGACACACCTCAGCTCTTTATAAGCTTCCAGCTACCCCCTCGGCATATATTTCTACCACCACCAATGCTTGTCCGACATTGCTCACGATAACTTGCCGGAGGTTAGCTCATTGATACATCCATACCTAGGTATCCTTATCATATCACCTGCCTCATTACCTGGGTACTCAGTAAGGTACTCACAGACCATCTCCTCTCCGTTTCCCCGTAATTATAAAAGTAAATCTACCTAACCGCCTTTCTTCCTCCTACCTACTTTTTCTACTTCTTCTTTTCTACCAATGCCTAGTTCTCCTGTAAGATCTCCAGACATCATGGCGTCAAACGGTAATAGTAACGACACACCTTCTGGAGAGTCGGCGACAATCAACACAAACATTGTCACCTTAACTCGTTTCCTCACAGAAGAGCAGGTAAAGCACAAAGAAGCAACCGGTGACTTCACGTAAGTCTGGCTTTCCGATGCGGTGTAGAGAAAAGACGACTAATACCGCCTTAACCAGATTATTATGTCATGCCCTCCAATTCTCTTTCAAAGCCATCTCCCACTACATTCGACGAGCCACGCTTGTAAACCTAACTGGTCTCGCCGGCCAATCTAATGCGACGGGTGACGACCAAAAGAAGCTCGACGTAATCGGCAATGATCTTTTCATAGCGGCTATGCGATCTTCGGGGAAGTGTGCACTCTTGGTATCAGAGGAAGAAGAGGAAGTCATATACTTCAAGGACCACACTGGGGCGCGGTATGCAGTAGCTTGCGATCCGATCGACGGTAGCTCCAACTTGGACGCAGGTGTATCCGTTGGAACAATTTTTGGTGTTCACAAATTGGCCGACGACTCAACTGGTACAAAGGAGGATATCCTAAAACCGGGAACTGAGCTGCTAGCTGCAGGATTCACCATGTACGGTGCATCGGCCCAACTCGTTATCACGATGAAAGGCGGTACCGTCAACGGCTTCACGTTAGATAACTCGTTCGGCGAGTTTATCTTAACCCACCCCAACATGCGCATTCCAAGAAAGAGAGCCATTTACTCCGTCAACGAAGGTAATTCGTTATACTGGGAAGACCACACGAAAGAATACTTCAATTCTCTCAAGTACCCGCAAGACAATGGAAAGCCCTACAGCGCTAGATATATCGGTAGCATGGTTGCTGATGCGTATCGAACGCTGTTATATGGCGGTATCTTTGCTTATCCGGCGGATAAGAAGAGCCCCAAGGGCAAGCTGCGAATCTTATACGAATGCGCCCCCATGGCTATGGTTTTCGAAAATGGTAAGTTCATAACTTCATGTTTATTTTTCGTACATAACTAACACCTCTTTAGCTGGTGGTCAAGCTCTTGACAGCCACATGAACCGCATGCTTGAAGTCATACCAGAACACATCCACGATCGATCCGGTATCTTTTTGGGTAGCTACGACGAAGTCGAGAAAGTCAAGGGCTTCTACAAATGATTGATGAGATCATAATATGTTGCCGCTGCAGTCAGATTATGGATCTGCTTGGCAATGAGGCATGGGTAATGGAGCAATAGGCGCATCCTAATAAAATACTCCGATTTTGATATTCTCGGTATCATTACCTACGCAATAACAATCCGTGAAACCTGCACATCTATTCATATCTATTTTATAGTGACTTCCGTGATCTGGTTTAGCTATGTCGTATTTGTGTTATGCTTCGTGTATTCCTAGAAGAGCTTGGGGAAGAACTTGGGAGTATTCTGCTTCCACTCCTGGTAATCCTTGCGATGACCATACTTGGCATTATACTTTTTCTCGCTCAGAGGCACACCCGTCACCTTCAACAGCAGGAAGCTAACGAATGCCGGGCTCACGAACGAAAGCGCCAAAGAGAATGCCTTGCCCACCAAACCACCCGAGAATCCAAGCCCAACCTGAACCGGGCGCGTTAAAAGCACACCGGCAGCTGTAGTAGCAATACCCGTCCATAGCGTACACTCTCCGAAATAATTCGGAAATTGGCTATTCTTAAGTTAGTTTCCAACCCAACCACCATCATCCTCAAAAATTCAATTGAAAATGAATACACTCACCTCCGGCTCCACAACCCCTCGGTCATGAACGGCTCATCATGCAACTTGTCCTTCCGTCGACTCAACCAACGGCCTTTCTGCCGATCAGCAATAATCTCAAAAGCGAACCCGCCGACAAATAGCGCAAGCCCGAGAACATCAGTTGCTCTTAGCGAAACGGCCGCAAGAGCCGCTGGAGGCACTGCGTTGATGGCGATTACGGGCGCCAGACACAGCGATACCCAAGTCGCCTGGCCGACGAAGGCGCCGGCGAACTTAGCGGGCTCGCCACGGATCTTATCGAAACGCGAATCGGTGCCTTCGTGCAAGATTCTGCGGAAGAGGTATGATCCCACTTGTAACCCGTGTTAGTCTATTAACTCGTATGTTGTATTTACTTTACCCTTCTATCATATAATTACGGCATCAAATGGCATGGGATACGAGTGATACGAATTACGTGAAACACAGAAAGAGATAGAGCTCGTACATCGAACAGACCAAAAGACAGCAGCCGCACTCAGTACCACCTGCCGCCAATGAAAGCCCCCAGCGCCTCCCGTAAATGCATTGAGCAAGCTAGGCAACGGCGGCTTAGGTAGGCCGGCTAAAGAAGCAGCGGCGCGGGTGCGCAAACTAGGCAGGTACAAGCTCAGCAAAGTGACGGATAGAAACGTCACGGACCCGGAGGCGTCGTAGAAGCGCTCGGACTGGGCGAGGATGGAAGGAACCGCCACGGCGGTCTGCAGCGCGAACGCAGCTGCGACGCCGGGGACTGCGGTCCGTAGGTAGGGACTGCGGAAGTTGGTTAGGTGGAGGAGCTTCTGCAGCAGACCTGATGCCATCGTGAGTAAGTAAATATAAGATCGATCGATATTGTGTGAATGAGTTGAGTGTATTGATGAAATGGAACTACGTGTTATATACTCCTACATCGCGGGTAACGCTCCGGAGTCAGACATGTTTCCATGAAGTCGTGACGTAGATGGAATTCTTAGCTGGGACACGAAGAATTGGTTTAGGGCGGGAAGTAGGCGGGAAGCCCCGCATTTACGGGCTTTACAGGGGGGTTGGGGGGCTCCGTTAAGGGAAGCCACGATCTCTTCTGTGAGGCGCTTCCCCCAAGATCTTGTGAATAATTCTGGGATTTAAGATTTTTATCAGATTCAATCGCTCAATTGACGCACATCTGAGTAGACTTGACATTCATGGATTTAATTTCGAAAGAAAACGGTTCAAATTCTGTCCGTCATCTTGTACAACCAAACCACCAAATACTTGAATTTGTTACCTCCCGTAACAAACGAGATTGGTTGCCCCGGTTACTTTCAGCAGGTAACGAAAGTCTATGAAATCAATATTAAACTGTAAATTTATCCACGTTAACTGATATTGGGTCCAATTCTGAATCGGATACACGATTAGGTACTAGGTAGTGAGGAGGAGCTGACTCAAATCATATATGTTCGGATGGATGAGGCCATATATTCAAACGAAAGCAAATGTCTATCATGCCTCACAGGAATTTATGCCTCAATACATGTACAGTGACTACCTACCTACATGTTCATGATGGAGAATAGAATAAAGTCAGGACTCATGCTGCTTTTCAAAAGAATATTTAAAGAGGCTGTTCCTCCAGGTTCAAACTCTCATCCCCAACATCACAATTGCAACATCTCACCACTAAAAAAGAATAATACAGTTATACGAACACAAAATGTCGGTGCCAGCTTCGAACCAGTACTGCGTGAAGGAGGTGTTACTTAACCGGTTAGAAGATCCACACCTAACGGATATTGCCTCTTGGATCTCAAGCAACACCGGATTCAACCCTCATGATCAGATCCGCAGATCATTGCTTCCCGGCTCTATGCCGTATACACCGTTTATTCCGGGCCAAACGACGGAATTTGATATCGAGAGTGTTAAGCAAGTGATAATGAAGGAAAAGGAGGATAGGAGAGTCCACCTCCTGGTAGTGACTGAGCGGGATAACTCTAATGTATACGGCTTCGCCTGGCTAAGCATATGGAATAATCGCCTACTCGGCGAACCTGCTAATGAGGAGTTCATGGACCCAAGCCGAGACCATAACGACTACATAAACACGATTCTCCGCCACGAGACCCCGTACGCAACCCATCGTCGCCAGGGGTATTATATCGAGACGGCGAAAGCGTTAAGGAACAGGCGGTTCGGCCAATACCCAGGCAACGTCATCCGTAAGTCTTCCCTGACAAGAATCACGTATTAACAACTCCTATATACTAACAAGCCATCTACCAACAGAGCTGCGGGACGTAATCCTATCAGCAAAGCAGCCAAACGCGGACGTCCTAAGGCTCCTAATTAAGAGCTCTATCGAGGTAGCTCATACCCTAAGGGCGCCCCTAATCACGACACTGCCTAGGCTATACCTAGAAATCAACCACGAGCTAGACAAACAAGGGGTTCGCGTGGTTGACACGGAGAAATATCCGTTCTTGTCTCTTACCAGTCATGGGATGAGGCTGGCGGAGACGCGCTTCCCTCACGAGGACTTGAAGGAGCTGGCGATGTTCCTTAGACAGGTCCCCGTCGATGTCATGCTGAGGGTCTACGACAAGGGAGCTTCGCCGGAGGCGAAGGTTCAGTTGGCTCAGTTGGGCCTTTGAATACCTCCACTACTCAGCACCTACCTATACTATAAAAACACTGGGTAGAATTGAAGCGATCTCGGGAGGCAGACTTGATTTCGTTGATTATCATCAGCGGATTTTGTACTATATATGAAGCACCTCAGTTATGGAACTAAGGGTCGAATGGGACCTTCAACATTGAATAGGTATATTATAGGTGCGGCGTTGTTAGATACCTACTGTCATCTTAATTACAGGCACTTGGTAATAACATATACTATATTCATGAACCTCTATCTAGATTCCTATACCATACGGTAGATACCTACCTATAAAGATGAATTTTGCATACCTAATAGGTATACTTGAATAAATAACACACTCCAAACCACCAAACCACCAAACCACCATTACCACCCCCCACACCTCCCAACTCCAACCCCCAAACCCATTTAACCCACGCAATCGATACCTCCTCAAACCCCCCAAATCCTCCTCCCCCCAAACCACGTCTCCACCACCCTCGCATCAAGCAACCTCCGCCCATCCCCATCCCACTGCACATCCCAAACCGTCAAATCCGCCACCTTCCCGCACTCCAAACTCCCCAACCTCCCATCCCAAAACACGCTCCTCGCCGACCCATAACTCGCCGCGACCACCGCCTCACACACTCCCAACCTGAAATCATAGTTCACGACCTCGGCGTACGCGATATTCCGGTACGACTTCCGCGTCGCGGCGACGTAGACATTCGCCATGATGGCCCATGGCGAGGTCGGGCTGTCGCTGCCGAGCGCGAGCGGCGCCCCGCTGTCGGAGAACTCCCGGTACGGGAAGGCGCGCGTACACCGGTGGCCGAGGAGGTTCGGCCAGGCTCGGAGGATCCAGGGGTCGGCGTGGACGGGTTGGATTGAGGCGGTGCTGGGTTGGGTTAGCATCTAGCTAGGTACATAGGTACTCCATGTACATCTTCAGAAGTTGGGTAAGGAGAGGGGCACTCACATCCCGAATTCACCCAACCGCTTCGCGTCCCGCGCGGACGCAAGTTCTAGATGTTCCATCCGATGCCGGTTTAGAGGTGAGCATGTGGATAGGGCGTCGAGACACATGGTGATTGCCGCGTCTCCGATGGCGTGGAGCGCGATCTGCAGACCGGCGGCGTCGGCTTTGCGTACAGCCGCGTTGACAATCTCCGGCTCCCAGAACGGCTTACCGCTAGAAAGCTTGGAAACATCGGTTCCTTTGAGGTAGGGTTCGGATAGGTAGGCTGTGCAGGCGTCGATGATACCGTCGGTAATGAGCTTGATGCCGACGACGTGGAGGTCGGGGGATTCCTCGGCGCTGAGCTGCTTATGTACTTCGATGACTCGGTCGACTTGGGCCAGGCAGTCGGCTTCTGAGGTTGTGGGTGTTAAGAGCCAGTAAGCGGCAAGTCGGAGGGGTAGGGGTTTGTTTGGTTGTTCCTTGCGTATGTTGAGTAACGTAGTCCACGCTTGTTCGTCCATCGCCATATCTATAGCGCCGGTGTATCCGGACTCATTGTATGCTTGTACCGCAGCCCGGATCCATTCTTCGCGATCTTTCTCCGTAGCTACGTCGGAAAGGAAAGGCCATATCATGGTGAACACAGCAGCTTCTTCAAAGGCGCCCGTAGGCTTCCCATCAGCATCACGTATAATCTTCCCTCCTTCCGGGTCTTTCAAGTTTTCCGCATCAAGCTCCTTAAGCGCGGAGGTGCTACACCAGGTGGTGTGAAGATCCTTAGAATCTATGTAGATAGGACGTGGATCGAGATCATCGATCAGGCTTGCCAGGGGCTTCGACATATGCCTCATCCACCCCTTACAAAGGATCCGCGGTTCGTCCGGGTAGGCGAGTGCATGTTCTTTAATAGCCTTTCGAACATCTTCCACATTCTCACAATGATCAAGGGCAGCTTTGCTTAGCGATTGTCCCAGCTTTAGTAAATGGATGTGGCCGTCGGTGAAGCCTGGAAGAACTGTTCGGCCTTTCAAGTCGTGGATGACAGCACCGGCAGCCCGGGACTGGACGATCGCATCATCATCTTCAAACCCAACATGTTCGATGGTCCCATCGCGGATGAAGATAGCATTCCCGAATTGAGGCTCGGCTTCAAGTCCGGGCTGATCGGCATGCAGGAAGACCTTTCCGCCGATAAAAAGATCTCCAGCAGGGGATCCCATTTGGATATCTTCACGTCAATTTCTATCTATATTTGGAGTTTATCAGTTAATAAGAGAAATGGATGCCTTGATGTAATGTTGAAGAAAACCAAAGCGATGAGCCGGATTCCTCTTGTCATGAGATATCCCTCGGTATAGGACCGCTTTCGGCGTAGGATTTGGAGCTCGTAACGCCCCTTAATACACCCCGCGCGATCCACCATCTATCATTAGTTCAGCTGAGAAGCCTCTAACGTAGGGGTCCGGTCTTGGTCCGCGGTATGTAGCCTCATATACAACCGAGTTGGTATATTATATCGTTTATTGTGGCTTGCGTAGAGATGGAAGATTTGATAAGTGACATGTAGTATAATTACCTACCAATGCAAAGTTGTCGTGCTTTCTCTATCACCTGTTATTAGAGCACTTGCATTTCCAGTTTCCTTACCTGGTACCTAGTAGGTACCTTGCCATGTCCAAAGCCGTTAGAAAGATAGGACATGGCGTTATTTAGTCTCGATGATTGAGGTAAGTTTTCTCGCAGATTGCTACTATACCATAGTAGCTCGCTTGGAATTGCCAATAGGATCATGGAAGTTTTGCCTCTTGGTGCCTTCTGATGTTCAGGTGATGGCGCTGAGTTCAATCCCCCTGCAATGAAATGTGATTTTTAGAATTTACGTAGTTGAGTCACGTGGTACAATGATTGATCAGATAAGATAAAAAAGCCACTAGGTTAGCGTTCCTCTTCATCCTATTGGCGCTTTCTGGTCTGTATTTCCCCGCCTACACAAAATAGAGAGTCTAAAGATCAGATTAAACCATAACACTGCGTAGCAAGCTCGCCATTCTATTAGCTGCTTGGCGACCAATAGCGGATGAAGTCGTACTCAGTCATGATATCTTTCTTATACGATGAACTCTATCTTCATTATAAGACTTTTCTGGCCTAAACATCCCAACATATCTAAAGAAATCTACGGATGTACGAGATGCCCACTGACGTTATTTAGAGCTTCACATCTAAAGCCTAAGGTTCTCAAGGTGCTTATCATATTCATACGACGTCTTAAATACCTACACTCACCAGCATACTTAGATAACAGGGGTTGACTAATGTCAGAAACAAGACTGTAACCGGCAGGTATTAAAAACCTCAATATCCGACCCTAACCAAGCTACGTATAATGCGACCCCCCATCCACAATCTGCGTCTGCCCCGTAACATAATCGCTATCCGAACTCGCCAAAAAGCTAACCAACTTCGCCACATCCTCACCAGTCCCGGGTCTCGACAACGCAACCTCGTCCTCAATCCTCCTCCTCATGACCTCTCCCTGCGACAACCCCTTCCGCTTCGCCATATGCGAATCGATCAGCTCCCACATATCCGTGTCGATGATCCCCGGCCCGTACGCGTTCGCCGTGATGTGGTGCTGCGCCATGTACATCGCGTAGCAGTGCATGAGCCCGCGCACCGCGAATTTGGTGGATGTGTAGTGCGGCAGCATGTCGAAGGGCTTGAACCCCGCTACCGACGATGCCGCGATTAGTTTTCCTGGCCGATCAGGCTTGCAGGTCCCTTGCGCGATCATCTGTGCTGCGGCTTCCGCGAAGCAGTTCTGCACCCCGAACACGTTGACTGCGAACATGTGCTCGAATTCTTCGGTGCTGAGCTCCAGCACGCTTTTTACTTGGCAGATTCCTGCGTTGGCGATCCTGGGGGGTATTAGTGATAAGTTGAAATAAAAACTCCGGATCGAAATATGGGGATCCGATGGTGGTTTGATGGATGGGAGGTAGGTACGTGGATGGTAAGTGACTTACATCGTATCCAAAGGCCCTAATTCCTTGATGCTCGTCTGCACCATCTCCTTCACCTGATCCCGTTTCGACACATCCGCGATCGCGGTAACCGACTTTCTGCCCATTTTCTGGATTTCCTTGACGACCTCATCGCAGCCGGCTTGGTTCGCGGGTACATCGTTTATACAGACATCGTACCCGTCTGCAGCGAGACGCAACGCGATAGCTTTCCCTATCCCTCGACTCGAACCCGTCACGATGACGGTTCTCCTCTCGCCCTGGCTGCGGGAAAGCGAGGCGTATCCAGCCCTTAGACATTTTATCCCCACGGTTAAACGACCGGAGTTGTTGGCCAAACCCCCTGATGCTGATCTAACGAGACGAAGACATCCCCATGTCGTAAAGCTCGCCGTGCGTGGACCTAGAAACATGATTACTATTAATTAACCGTAGGTCAAAAAACACCTAGGAGGTAGATTCTATCAGAGGTAATGCATTTCCCGCTCGATGCCATCTTAACGTACTCCCCCGCGTTATAAAAGCCAGGTCATGTCGACAGGCAGCGAGACCGGGCGTGGGCGACGGGGTAAAGGATCAATAGACGTTGTGTGACATCGGTTGATCGTCCTGTTCCCCTCTAAACACTTGCATAGGATGGAGTGCGGAGGGGCCGGCCTTGGAGACTTCTGGGGATATCGTCTACCGACCTGAGGTCCCGTGCCCGCATTCGGTCTTGGAGTATTCCGGGCTTCGTATGGGATATATACTCTCTATAAATGTACCTAGGTAGGTAGAAAATTGGTTAGTCGGAATTCCTGAGGTTCGATTAGGTTTTATAGACGTTTGTAGTCAATTAACTACCTGATCTATATAGCTCTTTGGTATATTCATTGATATCATTGCTTAAATACTACTTGTACAGCTAATATCTACCTACCTACTATTCGTGGTGGGGGTAGGCTTTGAACTGTCTGTTAACTTTATACCGAGCAATTGCAGTTTAAGCCGGCCAATAACATTCACATACGTTTCCAAACTAGATAAAATTGGAACACGTGAGTTCCTTTTCTGGACGAATACAGTTTATTATTGGGTTCAGTGTAAAGGAGTTCCCATTTGATAGGTAACTTATATCCCAGTATTGATCCATGGATAGCTTGCCAATGATCGTGTAGCCGGCAACAATATCAGACCACAGTCAACGTTGTGGTTACCGTAGTATCAACCTGATATTCTCATTTCATTACCTTAGTCTTTTAACTACCTAGGTACCTAATGTACGTAGCCGCATACTAAACAATGTTGTTAAACTATTATAAAGCACTTGATAATAGGTAACCTTGGAAAGGAATCGTGGAATATATCAACCACGTTGTCGACCCCTAGTACCACTAACAGGAATTGGCATATCCACTTTTGGAGATCCCCTCAACCCCAACGGAAAGGAACACTAGCAATTCTTCATTGAGAACCGGATGACCTCTTTAGGCTAGCGAAGCGGGTGAGGAGTATGAGGGGAAGCCAAGCTAGCTACCTAGCTACGTGAGTTGGATATTTTCAGCCATTACACGAGGTTCTACGGTACCTAGGCAGGTAATCTCCAGCTCACTCACACTACGCAAAAGCCCGAGCCCGCTAGAAGATAATGTGGTATTTTATACTAAACCTAGGTAACTTATATCGGGACTTAGGCATTCATCTATCTTATACAATAAAGGTTTTTTTGCGAGGGCGCCACATAGCGAATTCGGGTTTGGAATCAGCCATCAACCATCTTATACAATTATCGTGAATATGTACTGAAGACCCCGAGAGAACCCATGAGACCCGAAACTCCCGTCATGCCGCCCATTCCATTGATGCTATGATGCGCGTCCGTCCGCTGCTTGTCGACTTTCGCCCGGTGATAGACGCGTGCTTCCAATCACTCGATCCGACCTACCGACCGGTGTTGGCAAACGCGCTCTTCACGTCGGCGCGAGGCCACTCAAATAGTACGTCGCCGCTGTATACATTTGCCGTGATGGTGGAAATCCGAATTTCTAAATCTCCGTAAAACTTCTCGCATTCGCGCAGGACCCGATTGACCAAACTACGGCTCAGGGTTGGGTCGTCCGCGTCGCCAAAATGCTTCTCGACTCTTTTCTTCAATGCTTCGACACCCTTGCGCACTTCGCGGCCGTCGTAGCTACTCAGCGTCTTATTGAACGTACCCTTGGCATTGCTGGGCTGTGCCGCAATGATCGCGGGGTTCTTTCCTGTCGCAAGTTGTGCCTCGATATTTTCGAGGTATTCGAGCAATTTACCCAATGGTCGGCGCATCACTGCGTTTAGGTATAGGCCCAAATGTTCGGCCATTTCGTTAGCCGCAGCTTCCTTCCAATCTTCGAGAATTTCTAAACCGTGAGTATCGAGCTCCTCAAGGAAGTGGTTCATGTTTTCGATAAGTAAGATATGGTAGTTTAGAGCTTCCTTATCTTCAGGATCGGCGCCGCTGTTTGTAAGCGTTACGGGATTCTCGCGTGCAATGACCTTAAGCGAATCAAACATGGTCTTGATAATACGGTCGTACTCTCGGTCTACGGTTCTTCGTACGGAAGAGCCCGTGTCGACCGCCGAGAGCATATTCTCTACCGCATTAGAGAAATGCGGGAAGACTCGCATGAAGGAGATGACACCTTTACGTTTCTTGATCTTGACTTTCGTTTCCTCAATCGCGCGCAATTGACTTTCAACAAATTTCGAGAAACGAGTTTCGAGGTTACTATGAAGTTTTTGTAACACGTTGTTCAAGAAATCTTGATTGGACTGTATAATTTCCAGGTGTTTCCGCTCGAGTGTTGCCAGGATACCAACTCCTTGCCTGTTTATTTATTAGCCAAAAGAAACTGCGATGAGATTAATCTGACAAGGCACTTACAGCGGATCTTGTGACAAAACCCAATCGACCGTGAGTTGTAAGTCTTGTTCCAAGAATGAAAATATCGCCTCCATAGCTCGTGTAACCCTTCTGGCCAATTCACGATCCGGTTCCATGAGTCTATGTCGTTTCAAATCACCACCGCGTCGATCCCGTGGTTTTGTCGCGGTTACGAGGTCGGAGAAATCGGCTGTCTCCAAGGTGGTTGCATGGAAGAAGTCGACGATGAAATTTTGCTCAATTTCGACAAGAGGAACCAGATCGTCCATCATGCCGGCGAATACTTCATACGGAAGGTTGCGACCGTCGGAAATCTTGTCGAGGCTTGTCTTACTGCCCTCGCCAAGAGGACTGCGTAGAGTTCTAGCTAAAGTCTGACTTCGCTTGACAGTAAGCTTCCTGGCAGTGGCCATGGTGCCCTCCTGCTGTCGCTCTATCTCGGCGGTGAAAAGAAGCTCTAATTCGTCACCCGTAGGTTTCCTTGCATTCCGTCTCCATGAATCGAGTATATCCTTGAATCTAAACTTATAGAGTGGAAGATTCTTCTCTTGGTACACTTGTAAGCACCGGTTCCAGCCTTCGAGGTCTACTTCTCGAGCATAGAGAATAAGAGGGCTGTAGCGCCAGAGCAAATCCCGACCGACGTCGTGATGAGCAGGGTCGACCTTTTTGGACAACGCCCCATCTACGGTGGCCCTAACCTCTTGGGATGCTTTATCAAATTGTCGAGACATAAATGCGCCAAAGCGTTGTAAGAATGCAGTGCTCTCCGTGCTGTACATCTCTCTTTTTTCTTGAACGATACGCATTTTACCATAGTCGGTGTTGAGGGTAGATTGCTGACCGCCTGAACCTCCATCTTCGCTTTTCCGGAGTTCTGAACCAGCAGCTGAGGAATCAATTTTCATCATGGCCTTGTACAAGGTAACGAGTGCGGTTTCAACCTCTTCAAGACCTGAAGTAGTTTCGAGCGGTGCCACTGTAAGAGCTCGCAAGTCATCGGAGGTAATCGCACAGGTATCAAGCAGCGATTCTACCTCTTTCCTAAGAAGCTTCTGGTTAGCTGCCTGCACCTGCAGACCTTGCCCTTGCGCTTCTATGTATGCGATATCGTCGGATAAGGTCTAAACCGTGATTAGTAATACGAATCCAATAGTCTTAATCCACACTCACAGATAATTCTACGCTGTACAAAGTGAGGAGGTTGTCCAGTTCATCACACTCGGCCAGGGCAACATCAAGGCCCTTTTTGATTGCTTCGACTCGGTCATCCTCCTCCTGAAAGCGTACAACCCAGCCCCCGGCCTGTGCTTTGTTAAGTTCACGGTCAATGTCGAGTTTCATCTCTTCGAAATTACGACCTCGCATTTGTTCGCCAGGTACCCAGCCGAAATGATCCAACCATCTTGCAAACTCTGAGGACGTATCGGCCATAAGAGATATATCGATACCTAGTGTAGACAAGTACTTTGTATCATTACCAGTAATCGTTAAGGGTCGAGGAGTATCATCTTGTCGCGCCGCCTCCAGACTCTTCCTCTGGCTTTCTTTGATAGAGGCCTGCAGGCTAGAAGGCCTGCTGGAATTAGGTACTGTAACTTTCACTTCGGGGACAATGGGAGCCTTGTCTACGGATTTCCTCTCAGGCTCGACAGGTTTTGGTAACTCGGGCTTCGGTTCTGGGCGTGGCGGCGCTGGAACAACGCTTGTTATCCCATCTGGTCCTTCAGTTGACTTGAGGGCCGCCTCTCGCAATCGTTCTCCGGCTCCGCCTGGTCGTGGTTTGAAAGCGGTCGCAGCCGACGCGGCCTTCCATAGAGCCCCAGCTAGATCGCGCTGAGACTTCGCCTTAATCATAGGACCTAATCCTGGGCGAGTCTCCACATCTGCTGATTTCTCTGCCGCTGGTGGTGTAGATGCCGGATTTTCTGCAGCTGCAGCAGCTGCAGTACCGTTTGGACTAGGTGTTAGAGCGGGAGGTGTATCGGAGATTACGGGAACTGCAGGCACTGGCTCTGCCGCTGGGGCTAGTGGTGATTTATCGGCGGGTGAGCCATTCTCAAATCGTTTCCCAATAGAATTCTTTCCAGGCGACATGCGTTCAGTACTCCGTGGCGGTGGTTCTTTTCGACCTCCTTGGCTCATCAACGGCGCCGGAACGAGACCGTTATCTGTAGTTTCTTTCGGCCGGGTTGGATCCATTGGTGGTCTTTTCCTGTCAGGTAAATCTACCTGTGAAGGTGATTCCGAGCGATCGGCGAATCTACCAAATGCGCCGGGTCCTGGCATTCCCCCTCTAGAACGGGGAGGAAGACTTGCAGAATCATCACTTCTCGTCGTCGATATAGAGGCTGCTATGGAGTCTTGGCTCTTGTTATTCCCAGCCAACCTACGTAGAGCAGCTGCCTGATTCCCTGCCCGAGCTGAATCAGCACCAGATACTGACGCTGGAGACGAAGATCCATTAGGAGGTGCGAGGTTACGACCCGGAGAACTAGGGGATTGGTTAGGGCGATAAGGCTGGATTCCGGGTGCGGAAGCAAAAGGGCTAGGGGATTTGTTTGGGATAGGCACAGCGTCAGACTGAGATGGTAAGAAATCGGGTCTAGGTGGTCTAGCGTCTACTCTCGGCGGTGTCGCAGCACTTCTCGAAGGAGGGGGGGTAGGTCCGGTTCGTAATGAGGGAGTAGAGTCGGAAGGGGATCCTCGATTCTGGTTCGGATTCGGTGGGATCCTTCGTGAACCAAGCACTTGATCAAGTTCGCGTGGATCGAAACCTTTTAGTTCAGGTACACTTCCGCCAGTATACTTCCCGTATATTTTAACCAAACTAGCAATAAAAAACTTCTTTTCCTTGTCAGCCTGAGCTTGCCAGTAGTACGGCTTTCCAAGGTTCACGATAAATCCGGTATCACCGGCCCAGTCTCGTTTTTGGGGGTCGGCATTAGGGGAGGTAAAGGACTCGATGACACTCAAGTCATTCAGATCCCAAGTCTTGCCAATAGAGAATGAGCCATTTGCATTTTCTTTGGACTTGTGCATGCGCACTCGACCAGATTTTCGCACTGCTACGATGATAACTCTCGGTTTTTCTGATTGGGATCGCGCCTCAGGAGGCGGCGGAGAAGTCGGGTGTGAGGAGTATTCTGTGATTCTAATATGGGTGATATAGGTTTCAAGTACTACAGGGAAACACATTGTACGTCAGCCACTGTGGTAGTCAGTCAACACAAGCGAAACATGAAGCAATCTTACTGGATCCATCAACATCTTTTTTATTGAAGCAGCTCTCCACGATGCGCCTCTTTTCCTCCTCGAACCGCTCAGCTCTATTATATTCACGACCCATGCCGGATCCACCATTTTGTCGCGGTTGATCCATTGCTTAGAACGGGGTATGAATCCTGTGACAAATTCATGAATGGAGGTGGTCGTGGACAATTCGCGGAGGTTCAGTGATCATCTTCGCCTCCGTTCAATCAATGAGCAACAGGGCGATAATACTGCGTTTAAGCTTCGAACTCTGCCTACCTCGTAATCGGGACGTTTCGGAGTGCTGAGAAACAATCTAAAGGGCGCAAAGATGGCGATGACAGGATGAATGAGTATGGTAAATGCTAAATGAGGGAACGTTGGTGATGTACAATGTGATGTCTCAGGGAGTTTGAGGCCAAAGCGTCGGAGTGTAGCTTCTTGGCATTTTTTAGGTGTTCGAAAATGTACCTCGCTACTTCCTAGTTTTCAATCTGCCTTATGTAATCACAGCTAATTCTCCCCAATTCAAACCAACAAATTGAAAATTTAAGTTTTGTCATAAGTACCAGGTACTTACTGAGCGCCACATATAAGCCACTACGTTTCATTTAATTAATTGTGACGTCGCTTCCACGGCACGGAACACATGCACCCTCAATTCCATCCACTGATTTTATTCTTTCTGACATTTATCAACATTGAAGGCGGGATAAACTTGCACCCAGTTCGATATTCAAGCGTACCGCTCCATGATATCTTTGACCTTCTCAAGAGGAAGTGCCTCGATTCTATGGCCCTGATTTCCTACCATCGTCTCGGCCATGCATAGACAATTGTATATCGACTCTTCCGTGGCGTCTGCTGTGGCCTCAAATAATGCATTAATAGTTGCATCATCAACCACGTCAACAGTGATAGGCCTTGTCTTGAATCGGTCCACTTCTTGTTGAACCGGAATCTCATTGCCTGTCGAAAAGGCTAAAAAGACATCGCCAGAGGGATTGTGCCCGTAACCACCAACTTTCGCCAATCCCACTGTCGCCCTCTTAGCAAGTCTTTGGAGTTGTGTAGGGTGTAGGGGTGCATCCGTCGCGATGATGACAATGATACTCCCGTCCTTCCTATCTTTCTCCTTTTCAAGGTTTTCTCTTGCCAGTTTTATTGCCATACTACTTTCGGCAGCTTTATCGGCTTCCTTGGCTAGAATACTTCCAACCGGTACACCCGCGATGCGGAAGTGGTGTGGCCTGCCGTAGTTGGCTTGCACAAGCACACCGACTGTGTAATTCTTGGGCTCGCCTTTGGTATCGAATCCGTCGACCATTCTGCTGCTGCTACCAGTACCACCCTTGAAAAAATGGCAGATCACTACAGTGATTTAGTTAGCATGTATCGCAATTTAGAAAAGGATGCAGAGGTTACTTACTTCCAGTCCCACCACCGACATTACCTTCCCTGACACGGTCACTCGAGACACTCTCAAGACCCTTGACGATGTGTTCCGGCTTAACCGCGAATTGAGTGAGGTCGTTTAGGTACCCGTCAAAGGTTTCTGCCACCACAGGTAACAGAAACCAGTCGACATTCCCCTTCGTCACCCCTTGAGCTTTGATGGTGTACTCGTATATTCCCTGGTAGGCGGCACCCACAGCGAAAGAGTTGGTGATAACAATAGGGGAGTATAGGAGGCCAGTTTCATTGATCCAATGGCTACCAGTCATTTCACCGGAGCCATTGAAGCTAAACATCCCCGCGTAACAGGCTTTATGAAACCATTCTTCTCGAGGCAAGATACTCGTGACGCCAGTGTTCACGGCGCCATCGTCAGCAAAGATTTCCTGAGTATGAACCCGAACACCAGGAACATCCGTAAGGGAATTCAGGGGGCCGGGTTTCCAACCACCTAATTGTAAGTTAGGCAGAAGATCTCTGAGTCGCATTCGAGGCTCATTGCCTGTGGTTGTGGTTGTGCCTGACTCCGACGACATAGTAAAATGAATGAGAATTAAAGTAAGGTAATTGGTATTTTGGTATCTGCACCCCTTTCATTCCCAATGCTAACTTGTAGTACCAAGACTACATTTATACCGAGATACTCATCATGTGATATTGATACGCATGTATGTATACTACAACAATCATTACCTCTCTGCTGACTCATACCGATGTGTTGACGAATCAAGACCATCTGGAAGGATGGTCTTGTCTCAATTTGGGAGGTGAATGGTGATATGCATCTCAAAAGCATTTGAATTGCTGATAGCCAATTGGTTTAGATTGTAGATTTGTTCCCAACCCCATATCTTGAGATGGGTATAGGGTTTCATTGTGAACAACAATCTTACATGACAAGGTTCAATTGAACTAGCTCGCTGTAAGTTGAGATAGAAGAGAGGGAATTCGCCTTTTAGTAAATGGTGGCTTACCAGGCAAGGGCTACAAGGTGGGTAGGTACCTACTAGCCTTCTAAACCGAATATTCGGCCTCTAACTATTCCCTAATACGCGGAGATGTTTATCACCGGCTCAAGAGCCGGCAGAAGGCGCAATTCCCCCACAGCGGGACAGTTGCTACCCCACATTATTCTTTCCTTCCCTTTGTTTTACCTAGGTCCTATGAGGTAGGGATGTTGGGGATCTCACTCATTGCTCCTGGCGGCTTAAGATTCTATCCTAATTCATCTACGTCACATTGAGAATCAACTAGGGAACATCATTTCCTTCTGCCTAGGTGCCTGTTCCTAAATAGTAGTTGAGCTGTTGTATAAGTGGTGTACGTCTTTGAAATTGGTAATCCCGATTTTCGGCAGATTATAAATCCCCAAGATGGTTGCCGCGGTTCGAGTGGCACCCACTGTGAGTTTCAAGATCCTATCATCGAATTGGACATTTCACTAATATTAGAAAAAACATCAGGCTGCTTCAAGAGCAGTCAGTTTATTGCGAACTGTCCAGTACGCTCATCCACCAAATTGTCCATGCCACTCAAATCCGGGCCATCACCATCATCATGCGAGACCTCACATTGACGCATATGCTCAGCATACCCAGCAACTAACTGGAAGACGCGGGTTTGCTTCTCCTATAGATCCTTCTCAGCAGAAAGAGTATGCGTTCGAGATGGCCGCCTCGTCAATCCGATTTGGACCTGGCGTGACTCAAGAAGTTGGTATGGACTTCAAAAATATGGGTGCAAAACGCGTCTGCGTCGTGACCGACTCAACTGTGCGAAAACTCACTGCTGTAAAGCAAGTCGAAGAGGCCCTATCAAGAGAAGGTATCAAATATGAAATATTTGATAAAGTCCGCGTCGAGCCCAAGGATAGTTCGTGAGTAACTGCTAGAATCTGTAAGATATATGAAATCTTAGCTTAATCTGGTTCAGCATTAAGGAGGCTATTGCTTTCGCCAAACCGTATCAGCCGGATGCATTCTTAGCAGTTGGAGGAGGCTCAGTCATCGACACGGCCAAGTTAATGAATCTTTATACCGAGTACCCCGACGCTGATTTCCTGGATTTCGTCAACGCTCCTTTAGGCAATGGGCGGCCGATTGAGAAGAAACTTAAACCCCTTGTCGCCATCCCCACCACAGCCGGCACCGGCAGTGAGACTACCGGAACGGCAATCTTCGATCTGGTGGCGAAGAGAGCCAAGACCGGAATTGCACACCGTAACTTAAAGCCCACCCTCGGCATTTGCGATCCACTCAACACGAGGACGATGCCTTCGGCAGTGAAAGCTAGTTCCGGATTAGATGTTCTGTGTCACTCACTCGAATCGTGGACAGCGCTTCCCTTCAACGAGAGGGTGCCTAGACCGTCTAACCCTATCCTAAGACCCGCTTACCAAGGTGCAAATCCAATCAGCGACATTTTTTCACTGAGTGCCCTGAGAAGTACTGTTAAGTATCTTCCAAGATCCGTAAAGGATCCTGAAGATCATGAAGCCCAAAGTGAGATGCTACTCGCTGCCACGCTAGCCGGTGTTGGTTTTGGTAATGCGGGGGTTCATCTCTGTCATGGTACGAAAAAGAATTAACCGGAGGTCTGGGAACGAGAATTTCAAACTAACGAATTACCTTAGGAATGTCATACCCCATCTCCGGTCAAAACCCGGGCTACAAGCACGCGGGCTACGAAATAGAATCACCCATCATCCCTCACGGCGTCTCAGTCGCCGTATCCGCACCCGCAGTCTTCCGATTCACCGGCCCCTCGAACCCCGATCGCCACCTTGCCGCCGCCGAATGTTTCGGCGTAGACATCACGAACGTAAAGCGCGAAGACGCAGGCCGGGTTCTAGCTGACGCTATCACGGAATTCCTCGCGGACTTAGGCGATCAGCCCAAGGGGTTAAAGGAGCTGGGATTTGACTCGAGCCATATCGAGGCCTTGGTTGAAGGTACGATACCCCAGGCCAGAGTCCTGATGCTGGCGCCTGGTCTGGCGAAGGAGCTTGAGCGGGAGAGGGATCAGTTGAGGAGGTTGTTTGAGGAGGCCTTGGTGCATTGACGAGGGCTGGTTAGGCTGTATATAAGCGATTAACTAGATATTTTATCTAAGTACCTACTCAGCATGTAGATAGTTTGAGCTATAACTGGAACTATGAGCTCTGATCAAAGCCAAGCTAATATTTCAAGCTCTTCAGCTCATACATAACATAATTCGAAAAATCAGTACGAACTGTTTAACAGTTTTCGTAGCCATGCAATTTTATAAAATAGAAACGTACAAATTTAGAGGTAGTTTAGGAACATTGCGGTGGTGAGACATAGGTACCAAGATGGTCAGTTATAATTGTAAGGGGGCCGGGTTGGCCTCCGAATAATAGCGAATGCAGGTGCTAACCAACCCCCACGTTTTAGTGAGCGTTAGGCGGGCAGCCTTTGTTTCCTGCCTCTTCAACTTTCTATGCTTAAGAGAAGAATAAACGTGACTCTTTAGATATACATATTGATTATACTTCGTATTATAATACGAATCCCGTATTCGGGATATATCTTACGAATGAGCCCTAAGTCTCGCTTAGAATATTAATATGTGCATGTTAATAAATCTGACAGATCTCATAGAACTCCCGACATGAACTTGCAGCATATCGGGGCCAATTCCGAAAATAAAGAGTCGAAAGAGACGAACAGCTTCGGTCCGAAGGCATCGGGCCTACAAATCTCCAGAAGCATCTAAGTAGATATCCAACGCAGAAAAAATGAGATAACAAAAACCTCAATCGCGACTGCGACTCGTGAGACTCGTCGCTCTCGCATGGCAATCCGGTTCGCGTTCCGGACTCCACAGGACGTAATGGCCCACACGAAGCTACCACGATCCAATATTCTGGGGCCAATTCGGCCGATAGCCACCGCGAGATGTGGAGAGATCGAAGAGCCTCACTCCGCAGGTCGATATGAGACTTCGCCGCGATACTCGAAAAAACGGCCATGGCCCAGGCTTCTGGGAATTCCACCTCGAAGCCCGTTTCTCAGCTGCAGCGTCCAACCACCAACACCCGTATCGCCTCACTATCCCGTCGTAGGCGCCGGGGTGCCAGCTGAGCCCTACGTACCTATAATCCCACCAATCGCACCCCGGTGGGATGCAGAGCCCTCTGTCCCAATATCCCTAGATTGCGGCACTACCCTCGCCGTAGCATTCGACTCGAAAACTCCCTAGCACGTGCCGGTCCTATTACCCTTGCCGGTTCGCGATAAGTGCTTACGATCCTCGCTGTGGACGCGAGCCCTACCTACATACCTACTCGCCCTCTGCCTCGGACTGCCAAGGCCCTGGGATGCGAGCCGTGCTTGGCGTCTGGACCTCGACGTCGCACGCGTGCTACCCCGGCCTAATCGCGCTGGTGGGTTCACTAACGGGAGATGTATGTAGGTATGGTCTGGTATGGTATGGGCTTACGGCTTATTCCAGCAGCGCCAGCGGCCGTTTCGGGACGTCGGAGGGATTTGGCCCGCCTCCCTTTTTCGGGATTTGTGTGGTTTGGGGAAAGCTGGGGTAGCGCCGTTGGGATGTTGGGGGTGCGCGAAATGGGTAAATTGAATAAGATTCTCGCAGCGCCCGTGCGATTCGAGAGGAGCGCTTGGGGACTTGGTTCTTTTTTTGTGCTGTTCATATCTTGGTAGGTAGGAACTGATTGCTGAATTCGGTTTGTTTCTAGTGATAGGTACGGTCATTATGGAAGAGAAAGAAATTAATGTCGCCGGTGTGTTGGTGTCCCAGGAACATGTCGCTGTGAATGAGGATCATGGCGCGACGACGAGTTCGCCTCGTGAGAAGGCTAAGGTGGTTCATAATGTGAGTTTTTTCGACTTGGGCGCAGATGGGTGATGGAGTTTTCGTTCTACGCGCCCGCTGGATGAAGTTTCTAACCGGTTTACAGGCAGAGCTCTACGCAGCTATCCAGGAAACCAAGATCGATTACAAGAGCAGAAATTCGATACATCTCTACTGTAAATGACCCAGGCGAAATTATCGATCTCTTACTCCCGGAGCGATACTGATTATGAATAGTTTCGGTCCTCGTTGCGTTTTGTTGCGCCTGTGCCAATGGATATGATGGTGAGATTCAACCTCGATTCCCTCTAATTAGTGGCTTACAGGCGCTGACGGGATCAATGGTTCAGGGTCACTTCTTACCGGCATTGTCGCCATGAACCATTTCCAAGATACCTTCCACAGCGGAAAAACTGGCACCATTGTCGCTATCATGTTCTCTCTTTACACGGTGTTAGTCTTCCGCAGACATTCCCTTCTACGTGTCTTAGACTGATCTAAAACTGAACGATAGTGGCGCTATGGTCGGCAGTCCTTTCGGAGCTATCCTGTCCGATAAATATGGCCGCAGGGTGGGCATGTTCAGCGGCTGCATAGTTATCATCGTCGGTATGGTTATTGCGTCGACAGCCTATACGATCCCGCAATTTGTCGTTGGTCGTTTCGTCCTTGGTTTTGGCATTTCTATCGTAACCGTTGCCGCTCCGGCTTACGCCGTCGAGATCCCACCTCCGCATTGGCGAGGTCGAGCTACCGGTAAGCAGGAATTCCTAAGGGGTTATAATCAACCAAAATTCAATATCCTAATAGTATCGCAATAGGCTTTTATAACTGTGGTTGGTTCGGCGGTTCCATCCCTGCCGCTGCTGTTGTTTACGGCTGCAACAAGATAGACAGCAACTACTCCTGGAGAATCCCGTTGATCATTCAGGCATTCGCCTGTGTCGTCGTCATCTTTGGTGTTTGGTTCATTCCCGAGTCACCTCGATTTCTCATGGCGAATGGCCGTGAGGAAGAGGCTATTGCTTTCCTAGCCAAGTACCATGGTAACGGCGACCCCAATTCCAAGCTTGTTCAGCTTGAGGTAGCGGAGATGAAGGAGGGTATTCGGCAGGACGGTATTGACAAACGACCATTGGATTGTAAGATTTACATTTTTTACCCCTTAAATGGCTCGTATAAACAAGACTAACGCTTGTTCATAGATCGGCCATTCCTCTTTACCCACAGTGGTCGCTGGCGAATTCTCCAGGTTCTTATGATTTCCATCTTCGGTCAATTCTCCGGCAACGGACTCGGTTACTTCAACACAACTATCTTCGAGATCATTGGCGTTTCATCTATTGAGCAACAATTAGCATACAACCTGCTTAACTCTGTCCTCTCCGCAGTTGGCGCCTTGACCGCCGTCGCCTATACCGACACCATGCCTCGACGTATGGTGTTGATTTATGGAACGTTAGGTGAGTTATCTATTTCCTAAACGAATACTTATCAGTGATATTATTTCATATACTAACAACTTGTGCTCCTATAAAGCGTGCGTTGCAGCCCTAGCTACCAACTCCGGTCTTTCCGCTGCTCTCGATGCCCAAGGCGAAAACATCCAAGAGTCCTACGCGAAGGGTGCTTTGGCATCTTACTTCCTATTCAACATCATCTTTTCATTCACCTACACTCCTCTTCAAGGTGTGATCCCTACGGAGGCTCTTGAAACGACTACGCGAGCCAAAGGTCTTGCGTTTTCCAGTGTCATCGTCTATGCGATGGGGTTCATAAATCAATTTGCCGGTCCTATTGCCCTAGGAAACATCAAGTATAAATATATTTATGTATGTCACCAACATCACCGCTTTTAAGTAGGGTACAGCTAACTCAATTTGAAATAGGTGTTCGTTGGATGGGACTTGATCGAAGCGATACTCTGGTACTTCTTTGGGTTCGTACCACCTAACTTGATACCCCTATTAGTCATCACTAATAATTATCGCAGTGTCGAGTCGCAAGGCCGTACTCTCGAGCAGCTCGAATGGGTCTACAACCAACCTAATCCTGTCAAGGCATCCCTCAAGGTCGATAGGGTCATCGTTGAGGAGGATGGCAGAGTTAAGGAGAAGGTCGTAACGGGTAACGCGTAAATGTCACATATTACTATATTGGCTGGTAGACATTAAAGGGCATAGAACTTCTTGTTTGATTTATCGGATCTCTATATCTCGAGTGACATATCGATAATACGTGGGCATATATCGATTTGGTAGCTGAGAAGGGGGCAATGGGATTTCGGGGATCGGGATTCATTGATATACCTATAGCAGGTTATTATTGTCAAAATTACAAGATTTTGGCTTGAGCATAATGTTTGAGACTGATAAAAACCCACATGCTACGCGCAATTTGCATATACTTGCGGTGAAATAGAACTGCTATCTTCTTTTGTATCATTCTTTACAACTAAAGTCGCCGCTTGGTAGAGAGTATGTATCTTGTAACGCTATTTGCTAGGTAGGTAGGGAGGTATTTTGTTGGCTTTATGTGATTGGATCTAGGTAATGTAGTGGTGATCTTGGGTTTGTCTCTTCGTCTGCCCAGTTCATTTGCCTAGGAAGCCATATTGTCAATAGGTATTTTCTGGGTTACAAACTCAGGTAGATAGAGATATCAAGAGTGAAATCTAGGTAGGTATGGGGTTTTGTCTCACTAGATATCCCATTATGTAGTACACAGGATCTCTGGATACTCCTGGTGCTACTTTTCCAGTACCTTCTAGTAGTTGTGTTGATGCTGTATATTCCTTGACATCTTAGGATAGGGGATGATACTTAGTGTCTTTATGAACCTGAATGGTCGTTAACGCAGCACAATCAGCTGAGTCTACAATTTTAATGACGTCTAAACTAAGTTCTTAAAGCATGATGGATTGCACAAACCCAATCTAGAAATCGTAATTCGGGATAGGCAAGTGGTGGTTACTCCCTTGGTATAGAATTGGGAGATCATTGTTGCACAGCATTAACGTGTGTGTCATCATCAGCAATTATACTGGTAGATTTCAATAAAGAAAGGAATAAGGATCCACGCTTTCCTATCGTCTATTCCCCATCATGAAAAGATCCGGTGATATCTGCCATTGACGTCTTAATTTTGAATCTTCTTGTTACACCGAACGGATGTCAGTTCCCCTATGAGGTAAAAGATTCCCATATTGAGTGATGTGACATCTGGGGCTTGTGTTTTCATTATTTACTAGGTACTAGGTACCTGCCTATGTTACCTCTCCATGAATTGGAAAGTAATGAAAAGTTGATATCGCTACAACAGATCTTCATATTCAGTGGGTATTTCTTCCCTGCCTCTAAGGTACTTTCTACTAGATCATCAATGAATACTTGTGAAAACCCAAGGTAGGAGATGTAGAATGAAGAATAATTCATACAAATTGATGGGCATGACCAGCCTGTCAGATCTAATTTATTATGAATTGGCAAATAAATTATTGTCAACCATGTTTTGAGTTGTTACTGCGCTTTTAGTTGACCACGGACCATAACCAGGACATGAAAATTTCTTTCCAGGGAGCAATTACCAGCCCTACCAATATGAGTCAGGCTGATATTGTGAACTATTATTTTCTTGAAAATAGTCTTTATCTGTAGGTCTTTCTTCTAAGCGAACAGCGTGATGGAAACAAAGTGCCATATTCTATGGTTAGCCCCTGACCATGGATTAGCTACACTTTGGCCCCCAATAGGACTCTTTATGCTGGAAAAACTGCTTTTTTGGATGCCCAGGCTGCTAGGTGATGATAAGAAAATCTTCTCAAACCGTGAGGTGAAAGGAGTCGCCAAGTCTCAATCGTTACAATCTTGAACTCGGTTAAGACAAATTAGAGGGTCTTCACGCACTAGGGGAATGTGAGGCTCTGGGAATAGCGGTCTGCCTTGATTTCACAACATGAATTTTGATTAGCTCATATACGCTTCGCTTCGATGTGACACGTAAGTTGGCATTTTGAACCAAAGACAACGATAATTGATGCCATAACCTGGGGCAAATCCACCCCTGATCCAATATTACCGTTTCTGCTGTCTCAGAGCCTCATCCAGGTTATGAAATAAGATAGTCTGGAACAGCCCATAAGACTCCTAGGCTATGGTCACGAGACAGATACCTGGTATTTGGGCGCGAATGATACAGGGAGATAATGACATTTCCAACGGCATGGTTCAGTATACACGGGTACAACCTCCGGTTTCCGGAGTCATCAGATATTTTCCCTGTAATCGATGAAGGACTGTGAGAAGGGGTCCTGTATACTTGAGATGGAGGATTGGTGCATAAAATATTGGAAGTGTTCCAGAAAGCGCTGATCCATTACCGTTATGCAACGGAATCCGTCCTGATAATGCAAAGTCTACCTGGTATCACAATGGCCAGACCATTTGGACACTCCTTCCCTTACAAAACTAGCATAACACGTGGGAACCATGAGTTTTGAGCTCCTATGGGATGAACTTTTGAGCATCAAAGCAGGTAGTGTTCACGCACGAAAGCCATTACCAATTCATGTCTTCTTGTCCAGTCTTTCTAATATCACCCGCAAATTCTAACCCATTCCGTACTCTCTTAAGGCCACCTACATAGAGAACGAGATGTATAATTGAACGAGAACTATTTCATTGGCTAGCCTGTCAATACTATGTAGACAATAAAGCTTTGCTTTTATCCTGTCCCATGTCAGTGGTTTCCAAGGTAAGATCGATGACAAAGATTGCGTCCGGGTAAGAATTATTCCCCAGAACATTAGTCATATTCTCGCGCCAGCATCTCACCCCCACACTGTCTGCCTGCAGATGATATTATTTATTATCTTGATATGCTTTATGCGTTAAACCACACCGACACCCTTTTAGTCTGGTCCCTTTGGCGAGCGTACTGGGTAGGCTCAAGGGTTCATCCACCTTGAAGTTGCCTCGGCTTGGGTTCTAATCTACTGGTCCCTAGAAAGACTTTTATCTTGAATACTTGGAAAAGTCTAGACCTTTGGTATGCTGCATGTTCGATATATTCCCGTCTTACTTTGGAGTCATACGAGGGTCTTCTATGGTTAGATCAACCGACTTTAGATGCAAGACGGCTCTCCGGGTTCACCCCCAGGAGGTATGTTTATGAACGGGGGCATGATCAAGACATGCTCATGACATGTAGTTATTCACATATTGATTATATCGTTGAAAGGAGAGATGCAACTATGGTGATATTGGGAATGACATCCTTGAGTAGATTGATAGGCAGCTGAAGTCATGGATGGACTCAACCTGTAAAGGACTTCATATATCCATTTCATTTAGAAATTAGACGTTGTAACATAGCTACCTACTCTGTACCTAGGTAGCTAAGTTGCCACAGAGAAGTTATGTAATAAACCAAGAGTTTCGATGATGCTGGTAACAAAAAGGGGCTTCAACTTGCGTGTTGCTTTTCCATTATTCTGATCGACAGGACTGTGCCCCCCTTTTGCTATTTAAAAAGTACAGCTTTATATTTACAGTAAAATGCAACAAGTCTCACCAATGTTCATTAGTGTGGTAACGAAAGATCCATGATGACCCTTCATGCTTAATATTCTACCTGTACAATACCATAGATTTCACTAGCTGGACTTTTCGGACTTTAGAGGATATAGTGTCTTTACGCAACTCGGGAGAGACGGCACGATTGAATATAATCGTTCGATAGAAAGAAGAAATAGGCCTTGTTAGAAGTTAAGATAGGCAGTTGTTAGCGATTGTTCCATGTTAAAACTGATCGATGAAACTATCACGGTTGATTCCGAGTAAACGGCGACAAAGAACCCCGATGCTGTATCTAGACAGTTAAGGTAGCATTCCAGCTGGAGGATATACGAAAGGGTATTGCGGACACTTCAAACCCACATCCCACATTCGAAATGGAAGATGACCGGGGACATAACCGAGCTTAATACGACATAGGCCCCACAACCTGCGGGAATCGCAGAAGTCCGGGTCATCAACTATCCGTGAATTTTCCATCCCCGTTATCGAAGGCGGAAGGACTCTCAGCAATGTATGTATGTCAGCTGAACTAAGATCAAAACAACCGCCAAGATCTTCATCTCATATTTTCTTCGCGGATAAGACTTTTTAGGCGGTTATCTCCAGTCGAGTATGCAGATATTCACCAATCTCCGGGACATGATCGCTCTCGTCTACCATATTTAGTAGGTCGTTAAGAGCTGAAGATTAGTAATTATCTACCTACTAGTTGCCAAGGTACCTACTTAGACCTACATATCATCATTATAATAGGTACCAATTGCCATAATAGGTACAGTACCTAGGTGGGTAGGAAGGTAAGGAGGTAGAGTAGAACATTGTAGGGTGAAGATAAGAGCTGAGTTCCAGGTTACCAGCAATAGATTTCGAGAGATGACTAATAATGGGCTCTTAAGGATCCGTATATGATTACAACTACCCCGCGAACGATGATCTACGTACTGTTTGGTATTTAGGGGACCTTTGCGGAAAATTAACTGTTCCTTTTGTCCTGGTCGTGTAGCAAACATCGTGGGATGAAAAAGCGGGAGGCGTAGCAAAACCTTAGCTACCTACGTTAGAGTCGTTAGATTATCTATAAGCGGCATCGCGCGTGCGTATAAGCATTTCGGCAGTAGTGGACCCCTGGATGGATCAATAAGATGGCGCTGCGACGCGCGAACGGCATTCTCGGATGTGTAGCTAATCAGCATTCTGGTATGGTGATGGTATGGTGGTGAAGAGGCAAAGAGGATTGCTGTGCCCGACGATCGACAAGTGAATTGCACTATGACATACCTGGAAGTTTAGCGGGTTACAGCTAGTGATAGCTAGCATCAATGCTAAACACGAGGCGACAGGGCGCGTCAACAGATCTACCACTAGAGATTGAATGCTACCTCATCTTACCTCAGCTCTTCACTTGATTTGGTGAACGAAGCCCCGCAGAATCGTACTCCAGTTCTTAGAACCCCCCGTCTACGTACGGGTCAGTGGGATTGTAGGAACAGAAATAGCCCCGATAAGACCAGTTTCTTTATCCTGGAGGACATTCGGGAACGTGGGAGAGTTTATTGGTTGCCTTACCCATGCCTGCTTTCACCCAGCACCTAGCACCTAGGTACAAGCACCTACCTAATATTTAGCGCACTTAACACCTAGCACCTAGCATCTAGCACCTAGCACTCAACACCTACATCCACATAACACTAAGCATTAGCGAAGGCTACCGTACCTAGCCACCAAGCTAAGGATGCCGCCGGTGTCCCACTCTGTCCACTGTAGTGGGAATAGACGGCGGGACGGGTATCCAATCAACTAAGCTGCATGTGATAGTTTAGTACCCGTCCACCCACGCAGCCCACGCAGCCCACGTACCGCTAGGCCGTCTTTTTGCGGAAATACCGCTGCCTGACATGCATAGCGCAATCTTGTTACCAGATCCTACAAAACAGGCGAGAGGGCCGCTTCCACTGAACTTTTTAACTTAGGGCTCCTACGACGCAATTGCGCAGAACCTTTCCATTCCTACCTCCACATCCAACTGGGATCTTTTGCTTTCCCTCCTTCTATATTCAGCGCTCTACAAAGTTCCCTTTTGAAGCTATTTTGGCCCGCACCGGAGCCTGTGGCCCCTCCCACCACGCGGCTGTCCACATGAAACGTGCGCACTGAGTAGGAACTGCGGCATTCTATCTTTTACGCTAGTATTTAGTGTTTGTTTTAATATAATTGCCTGGTGATTATATGTGAAGTTTTATAGAATAGGGCTAAATTGTCAAAGCCGTATCAGACGCTAGATTAGGTACCTAGAAGCCTACTTGGTAACGACAACCCGGTAGATTGCTGTACAACTACCTACTTCAATAGGTGTCCAGGAGCATATCTGTTGTTCTCCAGATTATGTCGATCATTAAGGAACTATACTAGCTCCCAAGGAAGCGATAATAACTGCCAGTTTAAGGTGTATCGAATATTAAAACCCCCATATTAAATCACATCATCAATATACGAAGATATCAGGAGTTTGTTTACAAGTCTGCAAGCTAAAATCTAAGCTAAGCTAAGCCAACGGGATATGCGCAAACTATTAATCACGTGATCTGAAACCGGATAGGGGGCTGGTTTTTAAAAAAGCAAAAAAAGACGACGATCACTCCCGAATCGGATCTCTCGCTTGTTCGCCTGTAAAGCTTGGTCAGCAAAAATAGAGTGTGTACATGAGAGCTTAGGCACAGTCAGCCATTAGCTGAGGATATCGGGTTCTTAAAGGATTGATGGAATCAATCTGTCGAATATTGCACATCCCGATATCCAGTACCTAAGGCACGAGAACTGAGGCATTCGGTAACCGGGGTGTAGATAGACGCAGGGTAGGCTAATGGGGGGGTTGCAGTTTGTAATCTCTTTGAGATCAACGTATTCTAGAATAACAACAACACATGTGCATGAGTTAGAGATGTGTGGCGGGTAAAAAAAAAGTACATTGACGAAGTAGGATCGCGGCTGAATAGAGGCTCTCTATTGGATGCAGGGCGGGTAGGATTTCTTTCTATAACAATGACGACCAGGACGACGTCTGGAGTAAACGTGGTCTATACCTAGTCATTATGGGGGATCCCCAAGCTTGATAGGAGATCGTCGACCTCGACACAAGTTTGGACGGCCGATTTTATGCATGTCGAGTAGTTTGGTTCACGAAATCCTCGTTTGTTCACGTTTTTCACGGTCCCGAGAATTCGCGCCACATGATCGCATGTTTGCAGATGCTTGAATTGACCTTGATCCGCCCCTCGGCAAACTTCCCGAGTCAGTTACGGAGTTAGAGCTATGTATGTTTGATGCACTCCTTGATCTTAGGTTGAGTGTTGGTTGGATTAAGGCGTCGGTAATGATGAGTATGACGATATGATATCCCCGAGTCGACATATTTGAAACCTTCCCACGGTTAAATCCGGTCCTCCTCCAGTTCCTCTTGTAGTAATATGATGATATCCTTCTGGCATTCTTAGAGGAGAGAATTTACGAATTTAGAAATAGCATCATCGTTGTCCATGTCGCCCATATGCCTTCGCTAATCACCACCTAAAGGGGGCTTCTGGACCAAACATTCACAATTCTGGGTCATGCGATCGGATCCGGGGAACGCAATTCTAGGCCGACTTCGCGACCTGCGACTCTCCTCATCGACCGGTTTGGAATATCGGCAACTCCACCGATGATCATCGTGTCGAGTTACGCGTTTAAGCCATTAACACCATCTCTTATGCTTCATCGCTGGGTCTTCACGGAAATCGCGGAGATTTTGTGTTTCCCATCTTTATGGCGTTTTGATCCACCTAAAGTGAGGTTTTCGTTCAAGTACGAATTATCGTAGACCTATTTGCCGTTGCCGAAGCGAACAGACCTTCTGCCTTTTCAGATATTCTCTCAACACGCGATTTGTGTAGATGATGGGACGACGCCTCACGATACACGTACGCATTCTTTGTTAGTGGATATAGCGAGTGGGTACCTGCAGAAGTGTGCAGTGTGCAGTCGCTGCAGTGTGTAGTAGGATTTCTATCTGATCGGTTTCGAGAATCTTTTGAGAAGAATCCTATTGCAACCAAACAGAGGATCTTAATGGCCGATTCAGACTGAATACCTTGTCGTCTGAATCTTTTTTGGCAGCTGCTAAAGCTGAATCACATGAAGCCTTGTTGAATCAGCTGGGATCAACCATGATGGACGGGTTGGTCTCAAGACTAAACACTGTCTAAGGGCCATCTTAAATCCTTCATGACACTATTCACTGGGACGACTCGTAAATGTAAGGTTTAAGCGTCGTATCAGAATATATGGACGACAATAAATACATAAAAGCTGTATAAGGTAAGTTGAAGTGTAATGTATGATGTATAAAATATGATGGGATAAATTATTCCCTAGGAACTATTTTTAGTTATTTTTAGAGCACGACCCAGTACCCAGTAGCCGTAATAACGTGTAACAGACTAATATTAAGCTTGAATTTTAACTTTCCTTAGACCCCGTTACCGTGCTATTATCCGCATGTGCATAGCTTAAAAGACCTATTATTTGCAAGTCTCCAATTGTAGATTAAAGAGGAGTGAGTCTATGAAGGAAATGAAAGAATGGTGTGGTGATCTGACGGTACAACGACATGGTAGACACAGTAGATCTAATGTTACTTAATACAGATTACATTGGTAGCTACCTACCGTCCAGGTCGTTGCGGGAGCGGATTGGGTATTAATGGAAGATCACTGAGGTTTGGACCTATCGCAACACTGTAAGCTCTATGTGCGTAAGTAAGATATTTTTAACGAGATAGGCCATTGGTGCTGGCTATCCGAGCTGGGGTGATGCTTCCTAGGCTCCCTAAGCCTGGTAAGTGCTGGCTGCTGGCTGGGTGACGGGTGGTGGGTGATGAGTGCTAGTGATGGGCTATGATAAAAAAAAGTGGCCGTACATTTAGTTGATTTCCAATGCTGCGGCTTTAGGGCTTCAAGGACTACGAACCTTAGCTTACTATTCTTAAACGCCGATTTCTTTACATAAGTGTAAATACGAATGAGGTGTATGGTAAACGCTGCCTATCGAACTTGCGGCATCTGATAATCCTTCAGAATTTTATTCATGCTTGGGTCTTCAGTTCTGGGTCTTCAGTTTTGAACAGAATCCAGATAACCAAACAGTGGAGGAAGCATTGATAAGCTCGCCGCAGCAAACAGTTTTTAGCAGTTTTAGCACCTTTTCCTCCCTGCCGGTCTCAAGTCTGCGCCAGTCTCAGGGTCTCTAGTCTGTTCAGGGTCCATGTTCTACCCATGTCTGTGCCTGCTGACTGCAGGCCGGTGATACACGCGGCGCCATACCCAAACTGAACAAGCTGCACAGGGGGGCCTTGCAATTCCATATGTACCATGTAGCTGTGTGTATTCCACTAGGGACAGGGGTTGGTTCTCTAAGCCGTCCGTAAGATATCTTATATATGGGATGCATCTCAATCTTCAGAATTTACACCTACGAAGATCACAGCATGCAGAACCAATTCTCAAACAAAATCACAATGGGTATGACACCAACTAGCCGGGCAACTGCCCAAAGTCCAGGTGAGTACGATGCCAAGGAGAACCATGAGAATCATGGGAATCTCACTACTCGGCATATGAGTAGAGCTAACGCACTAGTGAATAGTCTCAGGTCGCTCAACGCCAAGGAGGGAACACAAAGCCAAGCGTCGCGCACCCAATACCTTGGTATGGACGCAGCCGCGAACGATTCCTCCAGATATGCAAAGGAGTCAAATGGCAGCGAGATCTCAGAGCCCTGTAACAGTAGCACATGAACCAATACATCACGACACTCAAAAACAACAACCACAACCACAAATAACACAACAATTAACGCCACCAAGCATATTATCGCGGGCCAGCATGTCACCATGGGACAGCGATACGATGCATGTCGATCTGGGGGATACGACAGACTTAACAGATGATTTTTGTCTACCAGATCTCATGCAATCTCCTGCATTATCCAAAACATCATGTCTACCGAGAGCGTTATTATCAAATACACCATTATCATTAACGATGGATGATTTAGGAGGGATGGAGGGAATAGATGCCAGTAAATGGACACCCCCAGCCTCTGAGAGAGATTCTAGCTTAGAACCTGCGGATGTCAAAGGTTTCAACGCAGTGCACCTAGCTGCCTACTACGGACAACACTCGATCATGCGACTCCTATTATCAGCCTGCCCAGAAGACACCGACGCTGTCAACGATAAGGGCCAATCAGCATTACACATCGCGGCTGCTGAAGGCCACACGGAAGTGGTACGCGAACTTCTCGACCTAGGCGCGAATGCCTTCTTACAAGACATCGACGGCCAAACCGTATTGCACGCTGCGGCTTCATCTGGCTCCATACAAACGGTATTAATACTACTTGATCGAGATCCGGGGATGATAAGGGTACCAGATAGCACTGGACATACTCCATTGCACAGGGCGGTTATGCAAGGAAATGAAGAGGTTATACGGTCGCTGTTAAAAAGAGGAGCCGACCCACGAACCACGATAGCATGAGATGAGATGATGTACAACATTTTTTCTACGATGCCGCCTAATCACTGTATATTTGCGGAGTCTTGTCATTTATTAGATTCGGGCGGGCGGCATTTAGGTCACGAGCTCATAAACGAGATAGCACGGCATGGGGTTTTATAAACGGCATGACCTGGTAAAAAGGCGCCCGAGAGAATCCAACACGAACATAAAGAATCAATATACCCAGAAATTCAGATTTCAATGCAAATTTACTTCAAAACCTTTCGATGAACCTGTATTCTTTTGCGTGACATGTCACATTTTCGTATCTCAATTGTTGACTTTCACAATTCACGATTTCACTATCACCACCAACCCCCTGGCAATAATACATGGTATAATACTTGAGCTAACCTCGATTTTGGATGACAGACATTAGATCTGATATCATATTGTATCATATCAGAGAAGGAAGCTTTCTTACAACGGCATCTAAAAGCGGTACCGAGATGACGTGAGAAGCAATAAAATTCATATAGCGGTATGAAATTTCGCTATCGACGCCGAGAGCGAAAGCTCGCAGTAGCCTGCTTGGAGGAATATAAATAAGCGGCATGATTCGTTGCCGATGATGTGGGAGGCGTTGGAGGCGTTCTGGAACCTTGACGTATCGAGATATGAATACAACTATATGCTGTACGCTGTACGCTGTATGCATAATTAATTAAACGCGTGCTTGGCTTCTTGGGTAGCATCCAACCCCAAAACACCACATGCTGCACATGAAGCTGATCGGACTTTTTTCGTTAAAGTTTCGAAAAGAAATTAAGTTATGACTGAATCAGCCCTCGAACGCCACATTATCTTAGCATCAGTACCTGGGATGAGGATATCAGGCTATCAAGAAAGCAGTCAGGGCAGCATGGCAGGGTAAGCTACATGATTTGATCATAGTACATAGTACGTAAAAGTACAGGATACGGGTTAGTGTGTTCTAATAAATAACCCTTGAGGGGTTGTCGGCCAAGCCGAACGACACCAATGTAGCTTTCGTCTGTTCCCGGCAGCTGGGGGCCAGAAAAAGCCACACAAAGTCCAACCGTCGTTCTCGGCAAGGAAAGTTCTCAAACCAAAGGCGGTCAAGGTCATGGCATCATCATCCAATCCCACAATAACAAGCACCGGAAACTATTGGCAGAAGCTTAAATCTACCTACCGTCAATCTACCGGCACTTCTTGGTATCACCGGCATTACATTCTCACCACCTGGGCAAGCAGCCAAGCAGCTAAACCACCACCACCTGCATTACCTCGACGGGGCTGGGAGGAATTGTCTTAGTTTCTCGACTATTGCTCCTTGGCCCCAAGACTTAGCTAGATAGTTAAGCATCGTTAAGCATTGCTAAGCATTCGCCAATCTTTTCTATCTAACCCGTCCGTGTCACCATCCTATGGAAGTAAAACCCACACCCAACTACGGATCGCGCAGAAGTGCGGCGCTGTATTCGAGTGAAAAGACTTGATACCCGCCATAGAAGCGGGTCTCTCTACGTAAGTCTATCCCGAATCGCTCTAGAGGCAGTGGGGGCCTAGATATGTGCCTAGGCTGCTAGGTTAATTGTTTGGGTCACGATGAGGGGGAATTTCGAAGGATTCTTGCGGCGCTTTTATTACCTAAGGTGATCGTCCATCCGTGATGCACCACCTGCCTACTACGGTACGGTGCGGTTCGCCGCATCTGCGTGTCTCATTTCTCTAATTCATACAAACTCCTCTCCTTAGCGAGAACGAACGACGCAAAACAACGCAAACCCTCTAAACTGAATACAGCTGACAACTTGGAACCTTCCATCTACCAATGTTAATTTCTTTTCGCTCTAAATTGTGACATTCAACACAGAGTACTCCACAAAGGTTATCCGTACACCCCCAAAATTGACCTAGCAGTGCCTTGTACAATGTAAATCTCATGATGAAAAAAAAATCTATGTTTCCCCCATTCCCGTTCCGTAAAACGCCCGGAGCTCACGCATCCCACCCGCTGAGAACCTTCCACTTGACAAACATGCCGTGCTTGGGACGGCCGGAGAAGCCTCCGTTCGAGGTCTTCATGTTGCTCTCGTCGCGCAGCTCCTCGTCGACCAAGTCGAACTCGAAGCGCCCGACCCAGGCCGCAAGAACACACGCCATCTCCGCTTTCGCGAAGCCCATCGCCACGCAGCTGCGAACGCCCTGCATGAACGACAGGTTGGCGTACTTCGACACCGCGCCGCCGGTCGAGTTGAACGAGCCGTCGGCGTTGAGCCATCGTCGCGGGTTGAAGACGTTGGCGTCGGGTCCCCACGCGTCCTCGTGACGGTGGATCCCCTTGATGGGAATGACGATCGATATCCCCTTCGGCAGCAGCTGCCCGCAGACGACGGTGTCCTGCAGCGGCTCGCGCAGCGTCTGTGGGATCGGCGGGTACCAGCGCAGAACCTCGGCGATGAAAGCCTGCATCAGCGGCATCTGCTCGACGTCGGCGCTCGTCACCTTCTTGTCGCTCGCCGCGTCGTTGCTGCCGGTGGGGTCCGGGAAGTGGGCTCGCGCTTCGGCGCGAAGCAGCTCTTGCCACTCTGGGTGCAGACACATCATGTATACTGCCCAGGTGATCCCCACGGAGATCGTCTCGTGTCCGGCTGCCATGAATGTGGAGAGTTGGTCGATCAGCTCCTCCTCGTCGGCGTCTGCGACTTCCTCGTAGTGGAAACATAAGCTGAGTAGATCTTTGCCCTTTTCGCGTGTCTTGTCCGCGACTTCGAGACGCTTCTTGTTGAGAAGATCGCGACATACGCCTCGGAAGACGGGCACGTATTCGCGTAGACTGCGGTTCCATTTGTTGGGGATTCCGTCAATCAACCAGGGCGGGAACCAGAGCTTGAGAAGGGCTTGGAAGAGGTAGCCGCGGGTAGGCTCTAGTGCGAGACGGTAGGTCTTGGCGAGCTTGGAGTTTTCGTCTTGGATGGCGCCGAAGTTCGCGCCGAGAGTCGCCATGGTGACGATGTCGAGGGCGGCGCGAGACGACCAGTGGCCGACTTCGAAGACCGATTCGCCGGTGCGCGACTGCGAAGTCACGATACCGGCTAGCTTCTGCGTAACTTCGCATGTCTTGTCCCAGAAGATGGGGTACATCTCACGAACGTGACGTGGGGCGAAGATGGGCAGAAAGGCGCGGCGCTGACGTCGGTGGTGTTGGCCCTCAGCCAACACCAGACCGATGCCGAGAAGTTTCTCGGCGAGCCATAGGATGAACTTGGGCTTGATGAACTCGTCCGCACGAGTGCAGAGTTCTTGGATCACCTTGGGAGACGTGGCAATGACACGAGGCGTGTTTAAGATGTGCAGGTAGTAGATGAATCCATCGTTAGGAATGGTGCGAATCCTAGAATCCAATTAGTCAAAAGCACGTTAGGTACCTAGATAAATGAGAAGAAAAAAAAAGATTTGCGTGACTTACCACCCCGCCTCAGTCTCACCCGTTCCAACCGAGAAGCATTGCAAGAAGTGACCATTCCACCAAGTCCCACCTGTCGGCTTTGGTAATCTGTTGAGGGGACTCAGCCACTTGGGGTGGATTATCCACGAGTATAGAATCCATCCGACCAGAATGATGGAGTAGAGGGCAACGAATGTTTTGAAATGGCTGGCGTTGGAAAGAAAGGTTCCCTCGGGTAGAGGTCTATAGCGCACGAGAGCATATGTGCCAGCTCCGGCTGTGGCCTGGAGCAATAGCCAGGAAGGTATCGCCATCGTGAGAGCTTAGTCACCAGTGCCGATCTATCTGAGTAGAAGGTCTAGGTACTATGTATATATGTAATGAATGCACGGTGAAAGGTGGGCTTGGTTACAAAAGTTCTGTGACATTGTCGGTGGTAAAGAGCGTTCATTTAGTCTATCACTCGCGCCTCACGATTTGTGGGGGCCGACGACGACCATACGGGAGAGGATAGATCTGGATAGACTGGACTAAGAGAAAATGGCTGGGATTTCCTAATGAGGAAATAGTTGGCTATTACCCTTTTCGGCAGGTTCCACTTTGGGCCATAGGGCTGATGGAATCCTTTGACATTTCGAACGAAAACACGCCAGAGCTAACGTTCTATTCATCGTTCGATTGAAAAACCGAAGTTGGAATGCCTTGGATTTTTGCTTGGGATATTATAATCTTTCTTGTCGAGATAGCCTCACCGCACGGCCCAAAAACGTGCGATTGGGATTGGACTAAAGGGGTAATGTGGTAGTGGTGGGTTGTGTAATTGCCGGCTTACGGTATGCAGCCCGTGCCAAGAGATGCCGTTTCCGTGTAATTACGGGGGACCGAATAGGAGATGCAGTCCAACTGTAAGCTGAGTTCCGCTCGACTAGATTTGCTTCAGATAACACGGCTCGGTTTTGGACCACTTTAGTCAATAAACTACTTTCTCTTTAGGAACCGATCGTCGTTATGTCGAGGAAACTTGGACGAACGAAACTCAAGTGCAGGTATTTTTAGAAAGCCACTATAATCCTTTTCCCCCTGAGGGTATTTAGTGAAACCCAAAATAGAAAGTTGATAGGGAATATCGTCTAATCAGAGAACTGTGAGTGGTTCGTGATGTCATGACGAACGAAGTATGCATCAATTGAAAACAAGCGATTAGTAATGACAGGCTCGGACTCTGGTTTCAAGTCCCCCAGATCTGCGGGATAAGCTGAGCCCAAACAGTTCGCCTCAAGTTTGGTTCCGCTGAAGTGATTGGTGTAAGTAGACTTCATTCCTTCTATCTCGAGACAATCATAAATGCTATTGGCAAATAATGTTAAATCGTAATCTTGAGATTTGTATGTAATCATGATACGCCAGACGTAAGAATATCATCACGAGAAATAAGAGTAGGTAATAAAATATTGGCTTCTAATGTTTATATTTTTGAAACGGTAAAATAAATACAGAAGTAACCGTGAATCAGCGAAACCGGCATCCTTGGTGTAAACACAAACAACCAATGCTAGGAATCTATCGTATCTACCTACCCAAAACATCTCCAAACACCGTAAAATAACAGTTTTCGTACATCAATCAATCAACCAATCCAATCATGCAACCGAGTAAACCAACTTAGTTCCGCTGATCTCGCCCCTCCTAATCATACCAACACCGTTCAATAGACCAGGTAGACCACCCTCCTCAACACGAACCGAGTGAGGCCTAATCTTGCCACCATCCAACAAGTCCTGAATGCGACCGAACAGAGGACCAGCAAGATCCTTAAGTCTCGGTTCAGGCTCGCAGCCGTAGGGAGCAGGCCAGTGCGAACCGTCTCCGGCAATGCGGGTGGCTAGGATCCAGTCAGGGGTGATGACCTTGCGGGTAGCCAGGGTGTCGTTGAAGGGGTTCAGAGCAGTGTAGTGACCACCGGCGCGACCGAGCGCAGCGTAGCAGAACTTCATGGAGGAGTCCTCGGCGAAGCAGTCGATGGCGTACTCAAGGACGTTCTTGGTGTCGGTGCGGATCTGCTGCGCGCAGTTCGCCGACTTGTAGTCGTACACCGTGTCGGCGCCGTACGACTTCACCAGCTTGAAGTTGTGCGGCGAGCACGTCGTGATGGTGGGGAAGCCGCAGATCTTGAGGAGTTGCAGCATCATGGTTCCTGTGGATGTGCTGCCGCCGTAGACGAGGACCGTGGGCAGAGGCGAGGTGGATGTGTTGTCTAGTATGCTTAGAGGCATCCCGAGAGACCAGAATAACACCATGCTGGCTGAGGCGATGGCGGTGCCCATCGAGGCGGCGTCCTCGAAGGACATTGTCTCCGGGACCTTGAGAGTTAGGTCACCGGGTAGTGTTACGTACTCGGCGAAAGCTCCGGCTAAGGGCTTCTCCTTGTTCACTATGCATCGAGTTAGTTATCGATGCTTTGGAGTTTTTTGGCGCTAGGAATTCACTTACTGCCGCTGGCACAACCGCAAACTCGGTCGCCCACCTTCAGATCCTTCTTTACATCAGCGCCAATGGCGACGACGGTGCCTGCCAAGTCGAAGCCGAAGATGCAGCCAGGTGTGATGAAGTCACCGACGAGCTTGGTGTCGACAGGGTTCAGAGCCACGGCCTTGACCTTGACGAGGATGGAGTCCGGCTTAAGCTCCGGGACGGCGGTCTCGTTGGAAACGAGAAACTCGCCCGAAGGGCCGGCGATGACAGCCGTTTGTGTGGTGGGGATAGTGGCAGACATTGTGATAGTATAGGGTAGTACTGGGTAGATAGAGTATGGCACTGAGATTTGATGTAAGATTGAGATTTGTTTTTTTTCGTGCTGGCTGTACTCTAAATGATCATTCGACCTTTCACATCATTCGATATCTTACGACGAATATGCTAAGTAAATATGTCGAAGTTTTGATATATTGATTTCTAGATAAATCGTCCAGTACAAATCCCTTAATGCTCCTCAGCCCTACCAACTATGGTTAGCTAAGGAGCTGCCGAATCGGGTAGCGGTTTTCAAACTAAGCCTTCAAGATTTCCTAATCAGGACGCTACCCCAGAACGGCAATGAGTCGCTCACCCTATCTCCCAGGGCGAAATCCGTTAGCACTAATTAGGGCTAAAAAAGGGCAATACAGCCCAAATGGGTTTCTATCTTTAACGTCTTCCTTCGACAGTGGCGCCGATGCGACCACCTCATTATGTATATACTCAAAGCTAGGTAGTTGATAGTTGATATGATAGTTAGTCGTACGATTGAATGTGATCCGAATAAGCTCCTGAATTTTTTTGAAATTTTGTGGACATCGTCTGAGTGCTCTCTAAGCAAAGAACAATGGCGAAACGTACGACAGTCTTGTTTTTGACCAATTCGGAGTTCAGTCAGTCTTCCGTTAATTTGGCTTCGGCCGCGGCGCTCGCCATAGATGAGTCTATGGATGTTCATATCGGCTCTTTCAAGAACCTAGCACCCGTCGTTCCGGCTGGTGTCACTTTCCATGCCCTGGCCGGAAAATGCTTCAAGGACGTCGTGGTAGAGAAGGGCGGCGAGTTCCTGCCAAGACACGCGCCAGGTGTGCAAGGAGCAATCCAGTCCTACAAGGAGACTATGCCGCTGCTCCTTGCTCCATGGGACTCAGATGACTATTTCGTTATTTATGACTCCTGTGTGAACCTGATCAAGGAATTGAAGCCGGCAGCGGTGGTGCTAGACTTTTTGTTCGGCCCCGGCGCCGATGCGGTCAACACTCTCAAGCAACGGCACATCTACCTAAGCCCGGGAACTTACAAGGATCATGCCGTTCACATGCAGCCCTACCTCGGGTTTGCGTGGAAATATCCAGTGTATGTTTTTCTATGCCGGACATTAAAATCAGCAGCCAACTAACAGAAAAACAGCGTATCATCGGGATTTCGCGTCCCCTTACCTTGGTCAAGCATTTTGCCAAACATATACTTGATCTACAACCTGCTGAAGCTGAGCTACTTCATCCCGCGGGTAACAGACTTCATCAAAGCGCGCAACGCGCGGGGCATCGAGGGGAACCTCAGCACCAAGTACAACATGTTCAACTTCGACCTGCTGTACCTGACGCAAGCACGTCCGCAAACCGATTTCCCGCTCACCTACGTCCCAGACAATCTAATTGGCTGCGGGCCGATCCTGCCTCCTTTCGAGCCTCTCGAAAAGGCGGATCCGGAGCTTTACAGGTGGTTGATTGGCCGCCCCACTGTCATCATCAACATGGGCTCCCACGTCACGTACAAGGGCAACCAGATCGGCGAGGTCTTGTCCGCTATCCAGGAGATTGCCGATCGCCACCCCGAGATCCAGATCTTGTGGAAGTGCCCGAAGCCCTCAAAGGAGGAACAGGCGCCGTCTGTTGATAAGGACCTCTTTGGTGATCGCATTAAGATTATCTCGTGGTTGCCGTCGACGCCGGTCGCGGCGCTGACGGCGAGTAAGTCTATCTTGGCGTATGTGCATCATGGTGGATCGAATTCTTTCCATGAGGCTATTGGGGCGGGTGTGCCGCAGGTTGTATGTCCTGTTTGGATTGATACATATGATTTCGCGACGCGGGTTGAGATGATTGGGGTTGGTGTTAGAGGTAATGAGAAGGCTGCCCCGTATGTGAAGGCGGATGAGTTTGCGACTGCCTTGGAAAAGGTGGTGGGGGGCTCGCCTGAAGCGCTGAAGTTTAGGGAGACGGCTAAGAGGATATCGGAACAGGTGGGGTATGTAGATGGTGGGAGGACCGTTGCTGCGAGGCATATTAAGGATATTGCGTTGAAGGTGTAATGCGGGGTTGGGTTGGGTTGGTTTTACTATGGATGTAACGAGGTATCTTCTTTGTTGTAGACTAAGGTTAGCGTTTGGATTGAATTGAATCTCCGGTATATTGTATTATTCATTAAGGCTGTGCATTCTAGTCCTGTTGTGATAGAAAGGATGCGTGGGAGTAGACGATTGATGCTTAATTTGACGAATGCTGACAATGATTATGAATGATATCGTGTTGATGAGAAATTTGTAGGTGTTCAAAGTTCACATTGTAATTACCTATCTTTAGCACCTAACTATCTAAATTAAAAGCTTTAAGATATTTTACCCATTATACGATGAAATATTTGTGAAATAGTCGTCATGTATTACTTATGACAAATGAAATATCTTTTCATCCTAAATTGTATGTTGCCGTTGAATTGTGTACGAATGAATTATTAATGTTTGCTAAGTATATTTTATAGTATTCAATGGGCGTGTTCTTTATTTTATAATTGATATCGAATGAGTTTTTAGTTGATAGCATTTGCATTATTTATTATGGACTTACTTACTACAATACTTCTTGAATTTCTGTTTGTTTTCTACTCTCACCATTAGTCTCTTTAACCATTACCCTCAAAACGCACCGGAGTCCCTTCTATTTAGAGATTTGATCCTACCATGAAGGCACATCAAACAGGATAAAAGTCCGTCTTATTCAAAAAAGGACAGTTTCGCAATATCCGATCAATATTTCTATTGGCCGGATACAAGGAGTGAAACCAACCTTGGAATTCGTCCACGGAACTTCAATATTCATCCATTCACAGTCTTCTCATTTCGGACACTACCTATTAATAATCTCTTTCCTCGGAATAAGTAATGTCCACCTACTATTCATGACTCCTTCTAGTAACCACGCATGTGATTTTGTGACTTAGATGTAAAGTTGCTATATCAAGTGCCAAGATTACATATTGCCATATTAGGAAGTAGGCGGCTATAAATAACGAATCCGATTGGCTTACTTATACAGACAGGGTAAGACTTGGGGAACTCCATGCCTAAGACATCTCCAAAAACTTGTGTCACCTATTGAATTGACTTGCCTGGTATCCGTTACTGCCTGTATTCCAGTAGTTATAACGTTACTTATTCTATAACATCTGTTAACCCAGTAGCTATAATTCCCCTGGGAGAAAGGAACATGTCTTACGGATAACAACTTGGTGAATAGAAACCTTGGAAGATCATTCTTAAGAATGGGATACATAGATCTTTTATTACTTCATACCGAGGTAGTTTGCAGTGAAATATGCAACTTCTATTACAAAAATGCAAATAATATTCGTTTCATTACCTTATGTTGAGACGATGTCATTTTCATACCCCGCAGCTGTTCTAAAATTACTAAACGCAATGTCACACCCAAACAAGTTCCGGAATACAAGTCTTATATGAAACATTTTTTGAATTGGGTTGGATGCACTCGCTTAGACGATGCATTCCTGCTCAAAGACATCAGTGGAAGGTGACCGGTTTGCGCCTCAGTTTTTGCAGTGAAAATTTGCCTCTTAACTATCTATGATTAGGAGAATGAACGTTTTAGGAAACATCGATACTAGGTATTCACCGAAAACAGGACTGATATAATTTGAGGCCACTTGGATGACACTAAACGCAATTGCCTTTTATGATTGGTGCCCCGGTAGTTGAGACAGATCTTTCCATATACCGGCATGTCGATCTCGATGCGCTGGTCATCTGCGGGTAGTAAACCGAGGTAGTTGTTTATTTATGGTAAACAGACTGATGATCCTATGATCCCGATGAATGAAAATATATACTTTGGTATAAGTTCGCAACTCCCGTCCACGCATTCGCTTTCGCTAATCTATAAATTGGAAAACTGATTGGTTGGATCTAGAGGCTGTACAGATAATCTACCTCGGCACAAATTCTCACCACTCCTTCTTGTGCATCACATAATGGACGTGTCTTAAATATCATGATGACTAGTAGCCTAAATGAGATATTTGTAGTATTTGATTTCACGTATATGTACTCATGTTTCTCGGACATAGAATTTTGGATATTATCTCTATTAAAACAATCCAAAGGACTCGACATTCGCCTTGTTATCTATCTAGGTAACAACGATATACATCCTACCCATTGCGACTTGGGAAAGGAGCAACATTGAGAAGATGAAGGGAACTACAGTACCGGGAGACGCATCTGTTGTTTTGGGACTGGGCTAAAAAAGAAAAAAGATCTGAGGAAAGCCGACTTGAAGCGATGGTGGATGTCAAAGAGGTGGACTTGAGGCCTGGCGTATTATTCTCAAACTGGCGACATCTTGGACCTCTCCTGGGACGTTTACGATCGACAAACAGCGAGTCTTATATATATCACGAAACTTGACACTGTCTAGGTTGCGCTTAAGCGTAGCTGATGGGAGGCAAGCAACGGCGAGACTATCTTGGCATAGAGGACGGGTTTCGGCGGGTGAAGCCGGGCAAAATCGGGTTAAGACGATGACCGTTTGTGTGTTACCTAGAAAGAGCCTAAGAGCCAAAATGAAGAAAGGTTGAAAATCGCCAAATCGAACTACCGCCGCAACTCGACGACTAATTCCCGCAACCCTCGAACCCCTTTCGTGCTTCTCATAAACAGGAGGTTGGTAGAAGTCACGTGCATCCTTAGGACTTTACAATGATGTTAGAAAAAGGTTTGTGTTTGTGTTCTTATTCGGGGTAAAAGCAGGCTCACGGATTTGGCAATTGCTTAATTTCTGAATTACCGCCTACTAGGTACTCCACATTCTCCACTGGGAAGTGGCTGTGTCCCCAAACAAGCTTCAGACAAGCCGGGACAAGCTAGCAAGCTTAAAATTGATATCTATTATTAGCGCTTATCTAGGTACAATCGCTTATATGCAGGCCAATCCCACAATCACACAGTCCCCATTCTGGAAACTTTCCCAAACTGGTAATCTCTTTCTTTCAACAACTTACACTTCCTCTTTCGGAATCGACCAAAATCGACAAACCCACCCCAATCTTTACTCAATCTTTACTATCAACAGTGTGGCAATTATGGCCGGGGTCTCAAACAGTCACGCAAGGCTCGCTAGTCAAGGAATCGTCAAGGAACCAGGCTGACAACTACTGCTTCGAGAATACTAGACGATCCAGAGGCACGGTTCATCCTACGTTATACCTTTACGGCTGTTACGGCTGAAAGGATAGCTGTAGATGCTGACATGGCCTAGAACGAGATTAGGAAATGCCATATGGCAGTGTTCGAAATAGGTTGGATAGACCCATCTCCAGCACATCTGATATCGAGTATATGACAGCATCGTATGTTCCGCAAAAAATAATCATCTGGCAACTTATCACAAACACAAGTTGATTTGACAGCGCAACAACTACTCCTCTAACTCGAGCCATTCATTCGATCATACCCGTCCCATCAACATAACGGGTCCTACACTTCTACTTCACCATCATCAATGAACCACACTCGGACATAGCCGCTCGTCATCTCACTCAGAGAAGAACACTTGATTGGTGTCTTGTAACAGCCCACATCCCGCTGCCGTTAAACTATATCCTTTCCTTTCTTTAGATTAGATACCCCTTTAGACCAATCCCCCCCAGTACAATATTCATCATGTCGGGCTACGCCGATTACGCCGAGGAACCCATTGCTGTCATCGGCTCCGGCTGCCGCTTCCCCGGAGGCTCATCCACGCCGTCGAAGCTCTGGGACCTCCTCAAGGCTCCTCGAGATGTCGGTAGCAAGATCGACCGTTTCTCGGCCGAAGCCTTCTACCACAAGGACGGTAGCCACCACGGCACCAGCAACGTGCTCAACTCTTACCTCATCGAAGATGACACCCGTCACTTCGATGCCCAATTCTTCAGCATCCCCGGCTCTGAGGCTGAAGGCATAGATCCCCAGCAACGTCTTCTCATGGAAGTTGTCTATGAAGCCTTAGAGTCATCGGGCCACCAGATTGAGGAGCTGTCTGGCTCATCCACCGCCGTATACGTGGGTGTCATGTGCAACGACTATGCGCACATCACCTACCACGATCTTGAATCTCTCCCCAAGTATGCGGCCACAGGCACGGCTTCGAGTATCCTGTCGAACCGTGTCTCGTACTTCTTCAACTGGACGGGTCCGTCGATGACAATCGACACGGCCTGCTCGTCCTCTCTCATCGCCACGCACCAGGCTGTCCAATCGCTCCGCAAGGGCGAGTCCAACCTGGCTGTCGCGGCAGGGGCTAACCTCATCTTCGGCCCCACCAACTTTGTTGCTGAAAGTAACGTCCAAATGCTTTCGCCCACCGGTCGCAGCCGCATGTGGGACTCGGGTGCCGATGGGTACGCTCGAGGTGAGGGTGTAGCAGCTGTTATGCTCAAGCGACTCAGTGACGCTATCCGCGATGGCGACACCATCGAGTGCATTGTCCGCGAGACCGGTACCAACCAGGACGGTAGAACGACTGGTATCACAATGCCTAGCAGTGTCTCGCAGGCCGAGCTCATCCGAAAGACATACTCCAATGCCGGTCTCTCTCCCTTGACTGACCGCTGCCAATACTTCGAGGCCCACGGCACGGGTACCAAGGCTGGTGACCCACAGGAAGCCGGTGCTATCTACAGAGCCTTCTTCGGCGAGAAGGAGGAATCTAATGACCCTAATGATGTGCTATACGTCGGTGTAAGTGAAATAATATCATCATTGAATAATTCTGCAACAGTGGCTAATACAAATGGAACAGAGCATCAAGACCATCATTGGTCACACAGAAGGAACAGCAGGTGTTGCTGGCCTGCTAAAGGCATCTCTTGCTGTTCAGAATGGCATCATTCCTCCCAACATGCTATTCGAGAACCTCAACCCTGACATCAAGCCTTACTATGGTAAGCTTCAGATCTTGACGGACGCAAAGCCATGGCCTCAATTACCTGCCGGAGTGCCTCGTCGTGCCAGTGTAAACAGTTTCGGTTTCGGTGGCGCCAACGCTCATGCTATCATTGAGAGCTATGAGCCCACAATGGCCAAGCAATACCTGGAAAAGAAGGGCCTTGTGCGACACTCCACTGCCGCCATCCCCTTCGTCTTCTCAGCCAACTCCGAGAAGACTCTAGCCACTCAGATCGAAACCTACCTTGACTTCTTAGAGAACGCCACCGACAGCGATATCAACCTCCGTGATCTTGCTTGGACACTATCGCGCAGATCTGCTTTTGCCCTACGAACTCACGCCTCCGCTCTTACTCTTGAAACTCTACGAACCAAGCTCACTGCTAAGCTTGAGGCCAAGAAGAGCGACAACAAGGCTCTCGGTGTTCGTCCTGCGCACAAGACCAAGTCCATCCTAGGTGTTTTCACTGGCCAGGGTGCTCAATGGCCTCGCATGGGCTACCAGCTTATCGAGTCATCTCCCTTCGCTGCCAGCCGCTTGCAAGAGCTCGAGGATTCTCTCAACAGCCTTCCCGAGGGTGACCGCCCCGAGTGGTCTCTCAAGGAGGAGCTTTCCAAGGCTGCTGATGTCTCCCGTGTCATGGAGGGAACTTTCTCTCAACCCCTTTGCACTGCTGTGCAAGTCGTCCTTGTTGACATGCTGGCTCGTCTTGGTGTTTCATTCGACGTTGTCGTTGGTCATTCCAGTGGTGAGATTGCTGCTGCATACGCTGCTGGCTTCCTCACTGCCTCTGACGCCGTTCGCATTGCCTACTACCGTGGTCTATACGGAAAGCTGGCTGGTGGCGCCGACATTGGCCCAGGTTCTATGTTGGCTGTCGGTACCTCCATGGAGGATGCCGCTGAGCTGGCTGGGCTTTCCACCATGGCTCGCCACGGTCGTTTCACCGTTGCTGCCAGCAACTCTCCCGCTAGCGTAACGCTATCTGGTGACAAGACTGCCATCGACCGTGCTAAGTTTATCTTTGAGGATGAGAAGAAGTTCGTCCGAGCCCTCAAGGTTGACACTGCCTACCACTCTCACCACATGGAGCCTTGTGCGGAGCCGTACATGGACGCCATGGCCCGCATCGGAACTAAGGCTCTCGCCGGAAACGGCAAGTGCCGCTGGTTCTCATCGGTTCTTGGTGGTGAAGAAGTCTCAGATGCGATGGCCGATGTCCTGAAGGACTCTTACTGGCGCGACAATCTTCTACAGCCTGTGCTGTTCTCTCAGGCACTGCAGAAGGCCCTCGAGACTGTCGGCACCCCTGCTTTGGCTCTCGAAGTCGGTGCTCATGCCGCTCTCAAGGGACCTGCCAGCCAGGTTCTCGAGGAGGTCACTGGAACTGAGGTTCCTTACTCTGGTGTCCTTGCCCGAGGCTCTAACGACATCGAGGCATTCTCTGAGGGTGCTGGTGCTGTCTGGGCTCACATCGGTAACTCCGCTGTCAACATTAGCGAGATTGATGCTCTGTTTGCTTCTGTTGAAAGCGACAAGCCTGAGCTTCTGAAGACCATCCCTGGTTACGCTTGGGATCACAGCCAGGTATACTGGGCTGAATCTCGTCTATCTAAGGCTATGCGATTCCGGCCATCTAGCCAACACGAGCTTCTCGGTGTGCGCCTTGAGGCTGGTGAGAACGTTTTCCGCTGGCGCAACTTCATCAAGCCGGGTGAGCTATCCTGGCTTCGTGGTCACCAAATCCAGGGTCAGACCATCTTCCCTGGTGCCGGATTTGCCAGCATGGCTATTGAGGCATCTAGAATCCTCGCAAATGAGAACGATGAGGAGGTTTCTCAGATTGAGCTTCAGGACCTGACCATCCAGCGTGCTGTTGGGTTCATGGATGAGACCATCGGCGTCGAATCCCTCGTGTCTTTGTCCAACTTCCACCACGACCAAACAGCCCGTCTCATTACTGCTGACTTCGTCTGTGAGACCTGCCCGACCAAGGACGCAGCCCCCATTACCACTTCAACTGCTAAGGTTACTCTCCGTCTTGGATACGGCTCTGATGACACGCTGCCCCCACGAGACCCCAGCCAGGACAAGAAGAAGATGACTGATATTGACACTGAGATCTTCTACAACTCTCTCGCTAAGCTTGGATACAACTATAGCGAGATGTTTGAGGGTGTCACCTCCCTGCGACGCGCTACTGAGCAGGCATCTGGCACGATCCACATTGATGCTGCTGAGAACTACCAGACTGAGCTGGCTGTCCACCCCGCGCCTCTTGATGTTGCCTTCCAAGGCATGTTCGGCGCTATCGGTGCCCCTGGTGACGGTCAACTCTGGACTTTAATGGTCCCTACTGTCATCCGCTCAATCCGAATCAACCCGTACTTGAGCGAGAAGACTTCCTGCCTTGGAACTGACCTTCCTTTCGATGCCAGTGTTACTATTGACCCGGCTTCCCATGAGGTTGCTGGTGATATTGATGTCTTCGACTCTGAGGGTAACGCTCTTCTGCTAATTGAGGGTCTCCACGTTACCCCTGTTACCCAGGTAACGGCCCAGGCCGATACTCAGAAGATGACCGAAACTGTCTGGGGTATTGAGAAGCCTAACGCAGCCCGCAAATTCGCTGAGTTCTGGAAGGCTGGTGCTAACTGGACTGAGGATGCTGAGTTCTTTGAACGTGCTTGCTTCTACTACATGAAGAAGTTGTACGACTCCATCACTACCGAGGAGCGCGAAGAGCTTGCTTGGCACCCTAAGAAGTACCTTGCTTGGGTTGAATCAGTTATCAAGGAGGCCGCTGAAGGCACCCACGCAACTATCAAGAAGGAGTGGCTCAATGACACTGCCGATCTAGAGGAGCGCATTAACAAGTTCGCTAAGTCTAACCAGGGCTTCCGTCACCTCAAGACCCTTGGCAAGAATCTTGTCCCATTCGTGCGCGGAGAAGTCGCCCCTCTTGACACTAAGTTGATGGACCATGTGTACAGGAACAGCTTTGGTAGCACCGAGTACAACGGCTACGTCGCTGACCTTGTCAGCCAACTCGCTCACAAGTTGAGAAACATGGAGATCCTCGAGCTCGGTGCTGGAAAGGGCTTCGTTACTGAGGCCGTCATCAACGCTCTTGGCGACAGCTTTGGCTCTTACACCTACACTGACCTCACCGCCGACAACTTCGACTACGCATCTGAGGTTTTCAGAGAGCGAGCCGAGAAATTTATTTACCAGACTTTCGATGTTGAGCAGGAAGCACCGGCTCAAGGCATTATTGAGGGCGGATACGACCTTGTCATTGCTTCTAAGGGCCTTCACGCCACTGCTGAGCTTGAGAAGACGCTTTCTAACGTTCGCAAGCTCCTTAAGCCCGGTGGACAGCTTCTACTTCTTGAGTTCACCGACACTAGCGCTGTTGCACCGTCTTACATGTTCGGCACTCTAGCTGACTGGTGGGTCGGCGAGGCTGATGGAAGACTGCACCACCCTCTGGTCCCGCAACAGGGCTGGGATGCCCTTATGCGCAAGACCGGCTTCTCGGGCATTGACACTGCTACTCCCGAGACCAACTGGTACGGTGTTCCTCTGAGCATCATGCTGACCCAGGCTGTCGACGTCCAGATGAAGCTCATCCGCCAGCCTCTTGAGGCTGAAGCTGATTTGATCAAGCTGCCCAAGCTGCTCGTCGTCTCCGGCGCGAGCGAGTTCTCTGCCAAGGTGCAGGCTGATACCCTCGCCGCCATTGAGCCATATGCTTCTGAGGTTCAAATCATTGAGCGCTTCGAGAACCTCCAAGAAAGCGACTTCGGTCCCAAGCAGCTCGTGCTCGTCTTCACCGAACTTGACGAGTCTGTCTTCCACCCCTTCACTGAGGCCAAGTGGACCGCTATCCAGCTTCTCACTGAGAGAGCTCTTAACGTGCTATGGCTGACTCACGGTGCTGGTGTTTACAACGCTTTCAGCAACATGATGGTCGGTGTAGGACGATGCATGGTTCACGAGAAGCCTGACCTGCGCCTACAGTTCATCGACTATGCCGAAAGGGCTAAGGTCGATGCCAAGTATGTCGCCGAGACTCTGCTTCGAATGCATGTTGCCAGCACCTGGAAGTCTTTCGCTACTCCCTACGTCCCATCTTGGGTCATGGAGCGAGAAATCCGTGTCATTGAGGAGAAGCCGACCATCCCGCGATGCATTCCTTGCATTCGCCTGGACAACCGTTACAACTCGTCTCGTCGCACCATTCGCAACGAAGTACCTCTTAATGGTACTGTTGTCTCTGTCGAGACTCAGGCTGGTGTTTCTGAGCTGCGTGAGGTTCACACTCCTGCCTGGGCTGTTACCTCTAAGGAAGGCTATGTCGACATTAAGGTGCACCGCTCTTCTCTGGCTGCCTTGACCATCCCTTCAGTTGGTTCTCTCTACCTCATCGTCGGTCGCCTAACTGCTGGTGACAAGAAGGTTCTCGCTCTTTCTGAGACTCAGCGATCAATTGTCTCTGTTCCTAAGAGCTGGACCATCCCGGTCGATGTCTCTGATGAGCAAGACACTAGCCTCCTTGTGGCTGCTGCTAACGTCGTCTTGGGGGGCTTCATCCTATCTGGCACACCCAAGGGTACTTCTCTCCTTGCCCACGAGCCTACCAGCCTTGCCGCCGCAGTCCTTAAGGACCTTTCCGTGCGCCGCAACATTGAAGTCAGCTTCACCACCTCCAACAAGGACCACGCTGAGGGTGTTCAATACGTTCACCCCTCTGCTCAAAGGCGAACCATCCAGAGCATTATTCCTCGCACTCTTTCCAGCTACTTGTACTTCTCCGATGCCGAGGACTCCGCTCGCATTGGTGCCCGTATCGAATCGCAGCTTCCCGCCAGCGTCCGTCGCCTGAACCTCGCAAACGGTTTCAGCGACAAGGCCATCGTCGAGCCCCAATCAAGCATTGAGACATCCTCGGATCTGCTCCAGCAGGCGCGGGACTTCTTCGAGTCACACGCAGCCACGCTAGACACAACTGAGCGCGTCGAAGAGCTTGTTCTTGACCTTGTGCCCGGATATGAACGCAACGCCGAGGACTCCACTTTCGTTGTCGCCAACTGGACCTCGCAGAAGGCTGCTTCCGTCAAGCTTGCCCCGCCCGAGAACGTCGTCCAATTCCGATCTGATAAGACTTACTGGCTTGCTGGTCTTACTGGTGAGCTTGGTCTGGTCCTTGCTCGATGGATGGTCCAGCGTGGTGCTCGTCACATCGTCATGACTTCGCGAAACCCCAAGCTCAATGAGGAATGGCTCAAGAGCATGAAGGCTGCCGGTGCTAACATCGTTGCCCTTCCCATGGATATCACTTCAGCTGAGTCTGTGCTTGAGACTTATGCCATCATCAACCAGACCTGCCCTCCCATTGTCGGTGTCTGCAACGGTGCCATGGTGCTCAACGACCAGTTGCTCGCCTCTCAACCCTATGAGGACTTCAACGCTACAATCCGACCCAAGGTGGAAGGTACCCGACACTTGGACGCTCTCTTCCAGCAACCCACTCTCGACTTCTTCATTGTCTTCTCTTCCCTTGCCTGGTTGACTGGTAACATCGGTCAATCCAGTTACGCATCTGCTAACGGTTTCATGGCCGGCACTATGGAGAACCGTCGCCGCCGTGGTCTTGCCGGTTCCGTCATGAACCTTGCTGGTATCTACGGTATTGGTTACATCACTCGTCGTGAGGCCACTCTCATGGATCGTCTTGAGAAGATGGGTTACTCCAACATCTCTGAGTGGGACTACCTCCAATTCTTCGCTGAGGCCGTCCTTGCTGGCGGTGCTGATTCTCCCGCTGATACCTGCTGGGATATATCTTCCGCCGTTAAGCCTGGTGACCCAGATGCCGAGAACCCTCCCCCATGGTTGGAGGTTCCCCGATTCTCCTACTTCAAGAAGGTTAAGGCCCGCACTGCTGGTGGCGAAGAAGGTGGATCCGCCTCTGTCAGGTCGCAACTTAAGGACCAGACCACTATGGAAGGTGTTAAGACAGTACTACTTGGTAAGTTTTCCCTCATTCCTGATGCAATTAATAATTGTTCAATTACTAACATGATAATACAGCTGGTCTTATTGGCACTCTATACAAACTCTTGGGCATGCGCCCTGAGGATAACAGCATCTCGCCTAACATGTCGCTCATCGAGTTGGGTATCGACTCGCTTATGGCTGTCGACATGAGATTGTGGTTCACACGCGAATTGGATCTCGATTTGCCTGTGCTCAAGCTACTGGGTGGTGCCTCAGTCGAAGACATGATCGAGGACACCGCAGCTCGTATATCACCCGAGCTTATCCCCAACGTCATCGACGCTGGAGGCGCCAAGGAGGACGAAGACTCCAACAAGGAGGACACCGAGTCGAACGCAAGCGGAGAGAACACTCCCGACTCAGTGCTAAGCGACTCGGAGCTCGGCGTCGACTCTCTGGTAACAACACAACCACAGAGCTCGGCGGTGTCCGACAACGGAAAGAATTAAAAATATCAACAAAAACAACAAAAACAAATGGGTTAAAATTAAAGGTTTTCATGTTCTATTACGATGTAAAGTATATGTTTCTATCTATCTGGGCTATATATGGGATCGGGTCGGTTTATATCATTTCTTAAGAATTTTGTGTTTTAGATACTTCAGTTAGAGCAATCCTGATTAACAACTATACTTTGGGCTTTTCTGTGCATTGGTGATTTAATTGGTGTGGTCTTGGTAATGGTATGTCTTTGTAAAAAGGGTGTTTGTTGAGGGTTGATGTAGGTTCGAGGAGATTTTGAATTGGGTTTCTTCATTATCGCAGTGGAAAGTTCTCAGGTTGCGGGACATAAATAGGACACCCGACGTTGATAGCCACTACGAAAACCGCGCTACAGCGTGTACCGCTAGAATTGGACGGCGCGCGAAATAACACTAAACCGCTTAACCGCCAACTAATTCAAGTTTAAGAAACGGTTTCAATAGCGCTATACGCACGTCGCATTTAACCACTAAACCCCCTGTAAGAAAAAGGAACCTAGGTAGCGCCGGATAGCGTTATAATTACGACCCGGGGGCGATTGATTATAGTGAGCAATTCCTACCATTCAGCTTTGTATCTCACAATGAATTAATAATATCTCGACAACAGTTTGATCAAAACCTAATAACTGTATCTACAATATAGCATGTATAATTCATCTTACGCAATTAAAAATCCCTTTGAAAGAGTGGTTGAACGATATAAACCTTTAACAACATAGGTGCAGTTGGGATTTTTTAACCGTTGCTGAGCCATTACTTGGCTATTGTTGAATACTAAGCCCTGAACGGCGCTGATTTATAGGGGGGTTGGTGGTAGAATACAGTTTTCATATAGTGTTAGTAACTGCGAATGTTTTTTAAAGTTGAATTGTTTTAAAGGTTTTAGGCATTTCACGCACCGTAAGTTACACCCAAGGTTCCAACGTTGGTATTAAAAGCTTGACATACGTTCAAAAACGATAGACTCCCGTTATAAGTAAATGCAATAACACACCAGAGCTTCGGAATACTTTAGATTTCGTAAATATCATGTATCTGGGGTATTTTCTGCCTTTCCGAGCTATGCGTCACGGCGTATTTGACACTGGAAATGTAGCTGCTAGGCAGGTAAATAAACTCGTAACGCCGGCTCTCTATAAGATGTGCTGCGCTAGGGGTTCAATTGGTACTAGGTATGTTCTATCTACTATTTCCCCCGCTATAAAGATGTTTCCCGCCTAATGAGCCCTCATATCTCCCCCAACCTGAAATCTTTTAAGGAAGTTTAGCGGGGTAGGATACCCCCCGATCTTAACACACCTCCCCTAAACTAAGGCGCTAACATAAGCTGCATGCATCTATGGATGAATAGCGACACGCAATTTGCACTTATAGGTGAAAAGTCTAGGCAGTGAGGCTTTCATCGATATTAACGGATCGCTAAAAGAACCAATATGCTCAGACTTCAAAACTCATCTCATAAACAATTGTAAAATGCCTATAATTCGAAAATCACAAATCATAAACATAAATCGATTGGATCCATACATCTGCAAATCTCAGTGTTGAAACTCGTAAACGCCTTCTATAAGTGCTGTTCTATATACCTCTAAGGATTCTAATACAAGCCCCGAAGACAGTACACAGGATCCCCGCCGACACCGAGTCCAAGCGCTAGACCGAAAGCAAGCGCCCGACTTATCCGACCATTCCCGTACCTAACCTGGAATACCCATAAGCAGACTTCGATTTCTGATTTACAACCATCTATTCTAAGTTCCTTCCTCTCTCATCATTCTACTTACTCCTCCAAAAAGCGACCTTGCATCCATGTTCATTGCTCAAACCCATAGCCAGGTGTTCCGTCCACGGCTGGTTATCCCTCGGCTCGATGCGCTTGAACTCCTGCATCAATCGCACGATGTTGTAGCTCCCCTCGATCAGCGCGTTTTGCTGGCCTAGGCATAACCTCGGGCCTCCGTTAAACGGCTTTTCACACCCCGCGTTAGCACTCATCAATCACTTAGCAACGATTGAGGGGCAGGTAGGTAGGTACTTACCAGATACGCCCAGCCGGGCTTGACCTTCTCGTCTAACCATCTCTCGGGACGGTAGACGTCGGCGTCGGGACCCCAGAACTCGGGGAGACGGTGCATGGCCCAGACGCAGTAGAAGACGGGCGAGCCCTTGGCGACGAAGACGGGGGCAGTCTTGTCGGGGCCGCCGCCGCGGGGGAGAGTCGTGTCTTTGCGTGCGAACCGCACGTTTCTGGGGAGAGGGGGCCAGAGGCGGAGGGCTTTGGAATGGTTAGCGTTTATAAGCCACTTAAGAGGGCCATTGGATGGTTTAGTGAGTGGGTAGGTGGTTATGTCCGGGCGCACTCACTCTCGTTCAAAACAGCTCGCAGGTACTTCATCTCCTTCAGGGACTCGTAATCCGGCACACGGCCCTCAAGCGAATCAACCTCTACCATAAGCTTATTCCAAATATCTTGGTTCCTTGCCATTTCATAAAATGCGCTGCTCAATACACTCGCCGTGGAATCACGCGCAGCGAGAAGAACACCGAGGAGTTCGCTACGGAGCTTGTCCTCGTCACGGCAGGCACCGGCGATTTCAGCGAGTAGATTGTACCGGGTGCCCTTAGTGTTGCCGCGTAACGCCTCCTGGATGAAGCCGTTGGTGAAGTCCTTGATCGTCTTGCAGGCAGCGTCGAATTTCTTGTCGCGGATCAGCCAGGCGTGTTTTCCGAGCTCGCTGCGCTTCTGCAGTACTTCTTCCGCGTAGTCGAAGGCGTCGAGGAAGTTACGTGCGGGGGAGCCCGGGGCACTGGTCTGGCTGCCTACGGATGTGCCGAGGAGGAAGTCTGTCGCGCTGTCGAGGGTCATGTTGTAGAAGAGCGGCTTTAGGTCGAAGGTCACGCCGTCGGCTTTGGGGACGCGCGCGAGGAGATCTTGTGTGTGCTCTTCTAGACTGTCTAGGTCTGCGACTTGGGCTCTGGTGAATGCGGGTCGGATTAATGCCTGTTGGGGGTTAACTTATGCTCAATGAAGACTTTCGAGTGTATAAGAGGAAATACGTACTCTGGAGTGTTGCCAAGCTTCGCCATCAGAGATGAAGATACCACCAGATAGCACCGGGCCGAGGGGAACCTCACGCGGACCAAGGCCGAAGTCATTGAAGTTAGTCGCGAGCATGGCTTTCAGGTTAACGGGATCGCAAGTCACCGTGAAGTGATTGCCGGCCATAACAAGCGAACTGGTGTAACCGAGTTCCTTGGCTCGTCGAGTGGTCTCTTTTAGGGTGATACGGTCCCGGCGTTCGCGCCGGAGCCTCTTCCACGCCGCCAAACCGAGGATATGCTCGGTTTGGGGCTCACGAGGTGGCGGAAGACAGCCATGCGCCTTCTTGAACGCACGTATCTCGAGCTGGCGTGCGACAAAGCGGATGATGAGAAATAACGCACCGAGACCCAAGGCAGCGAGGAGCAACTGGTTCCTCTTGAAAGAGGATGACGTCGTCGCCTTAGTAAACTCTGTTATGGAGGCCATACTGTCGGTAATAGGTGCGTTTGGCATGACGGTCACCTCTGTTACCCAATTAAACAGTTTTATCTCCACATGGACTGAGACTTTTTTCGAGTTGGTGCCCGTGGGTAGATCCGGCAGTATATCCATTAATTGCTCCGACATCACATCTCGGCGGGCTAGACGCCTTGAAATCAGTTTTGTATATCGTACCCTCTACATTTTCCCTATATTTTCCGCATCCGTACCCGTTAAAGAGCTCTTTCTCAGCCCTGAAGTTCCCTAATCTGGTCTACAGCTTCATCGATACTGCTGACGTTGGATCCCTAGGATATAGACGAAACGTGCTACAATTGGCCGGTTTTCCAATTATAGAACATCCTATCATCCCATTTCCTAATCTGGCAATTCCTGTTTTGGCAATGCCTTCTTCGCCCACCCTTCTTTAGGAAGTCCTCAAGTAGGAATGTTTTCTAAAAGCCTTATTAATGCATTCTTGGCTGCCCACTTCTTTGACCCAATGCATCGCGAAACCAGATCAGGTCCGTAGATTCGCGAGATCGATGGATACCCTTTAAGCCCACTGTGTCCGCCCATCCGCGTATCACTTTTCAGCAGGATCGCAATCAGCTCATGCTTCTGCAACTGCGATTGCCTATTGCTGCATGCCTCAAGAGGGTAAGATAACCCCAATGAGCCCCTCCTATAGAGTTCCCGAGGCAAATGGCTACGCTGTATATCGGAGTTGCGTAAGCTGTTTGCCTACAGGATGCGATAAACTTTTGTTACAGCTATTGTGGGTATTTTCGCATCGTGCAAAGATAGCTGGTTGAACTGGGACTGGGATCCATATGCATCTCTTAGGTAAGGGTAGGCACCTGTAACACCTGGAGGGCACCGCCAATCTTTTAGTCCTGTAGGGCTTCATGCCCGCCATAAACATCTTCTGGTAGACGCTATTCAGAAGCTACGCACCCACTATAATCAACTGAAAAGACTTTTTAAATTAGTCGCAAAGAGCCGTCGGGTTTTTTTCAGTGAATAAAGCCAAACAACTTTGCAATTCATAATGCTTGTTTCAAGACCAAGGTATATAGCAAATTGACAAACAAATCCCTCATCTACTAGGTAATCATTCTTGCCCAAAATGCATCTGTCCATAGTAACGACTCCCAAGCTCAGTACCTCCTCTGCGCAGCTCCAGCACTCGGACCCGCCATCACCTTCGCCGCATTCTCCATGTCTCCCGACTTCGGCATATTGATGATCATCAAGTACAAAATAGACTATTTTCACCCATTAGCATTCCCATAGCAATGAACTAGGTAGATAGCACCAAACTCGTAGTGAATTGACATACCTCTTTTATCTTCCGCTTCCGCGGTCCTTGTTCCCTTTCGGGGTGCTTGCGCGCCTTCTTCTCGTACTTCCGGTCCTGCTTCTCGAGCTTGCGCTGGTCTTTCGCCATCCGCTTCGCTTGCTTCTCGCGGTCCTTGGCTGTGAGCTCGACTTTGGGGTCCAGGAGGCCGTTTAGTGCGCCCATGGGGTTCTTCCGCATCTGAAAGGAAGAATGTGTGTAAGTTATTGTTGATGTCGGTTGATGTGGAAAGGGAATGGGGGGGGGGTCTTACGTATTTCCTCTGTGCCTTCATGTCCCGGCGGTCTTTGAACCCTTCGAATGCTTTTCCGAGGGAGGCCATCATGCCGCCTTGTTGTTGTGGCTGCTGTTGGCCGCCCTGGCTTTGTCCGCCTTGGCTGTGGTCGTCGTGGTGCATGCTCTCGTCGTCTTCCTCGTCGGATGAGGTCTCCTCGTCTTCGGGATAGATCAGTTCTGCCGAAATGGGGAAATCAACTGATCCCATTACACCATCGTGGTTTCGGAATTTCCCATCCGGGCCTTTGGTGTTGATGTTCTGCTGGAGAGTCTTGTCCGAGTTCGGCGCGTAGGCCATGATAAGACAGTACAGCCCGTGTGGTCGGAAGAGATCGTCGTTCATCTTTGTCAGGTAGGCGTTTTGGCTGGAGGAGAAAATCGGTAAGTGAAATGGTAGAAATTGCACTTCGGGGGTGTCAACACTTACTTCTTGCGGTTCTGGACCTCTTGGTAGACACCAGCCGTCAGTTGCACGGCTATTCCGATAGGAGGTGCTATCGCTGTTGGGATCATGCCAGCTACACCACCGGCCAAGTTGATGGCGCCTAGGAATGGTGATTGTGTCAGTGCCTTGCCGAAGCCTTCGAGGAAAGCCATGAATGTGGCTTGGTCAATGCCGGCCCGCATTAGATCGGGTGCATAGGCCTTGACGAAGCCGCGGTCACGCGCCTTTGGTCGCCGTTGTGGTATGATAACGGGATATAGCAGCGGTCCAGGTGGCATAGGAGACCCTCCTCCATTTGCTAATTGCATCGCCGATCCCATTCCGGAGCCCGGCCCCGCCCTCGGGGCCATCATGGGCGGCGCATTGGGGCGCTGGTACTGCTGTTGATGGGGCTGTTGGTATGGTTGCTGATATGATTGTTGATATGGTTGCTGGTATGGCTGTTGGTTATAGTTATTGTAACCACCTTGACGTTCATTCCTCCATTGTTCCTCCTGGCCATACGGCTGCTGATACTGAGGTGGCCCTGAGTATTGCGGTGCTTGAACTCGATCAGCTTGAATCAACTTTAGATCGGGAATTGACCGGACTTACGTCTTTGATCGTAACCGCCCATGTCGGGCGGATAGCGTTGAAATTGGGAGGATTTAGACATGGTTAGGCTAAAAGTGACATAGATTGTTCTATGCTAGAAGGTGTATGTCGCCAAGAAAGGCAACAATAGCTATTATATAGGGCTGTTGACTCTGAAAGTAAAGTGGATAACTACGTCGATCTTTTTGTTCTGGGGGATTTTACGTGCACTGCCTCCTACCTACCTGGTATGTAAGGCGCTTGAGTATTGCAGTATTATGACAGCTCAGAAGGGTTTAGCTTCTCCTTGAGCGAATCACTGCCTAACTTGTCCCTGTTAGAATTCGTCACATATTAAATCCAGCTGCGTTCTATCACACCCTCGGAGTAATGCTGACACTGTTATGGCGCTTCGAGGTCCCCAATAGGTCCTTTTCAACGCGCCAAGAGGTGTGCTTCCTACCTATTTCAGCGATTATCCATCCAACTGCCGAGGCATGTTTTTAAGGTACAGGTATTAACGCAGTGAATTACCATAATTGCTTCGAATTCATATCCTGAAACTTTCGGACTCGCTTCTATCGACGTTGGGAAAAAACGATGAAAGTAACAAAGACCCCTTCTAAGTAATATTGTTAGAAGATCTATCGATTTAGCCTTTAATAACTTCGAGCATCGTGTTGAATTACGTGTTGGAGGCCTGAAGGAATACACAATTACCGAATGATATTTAAATTCCGGGCTTCGCCCCTTTATGCGCTTTGGTTGACACCACGCTACCTCGCATTCGCTTCACCAAATGCGAGATAACAATGATAGCTTGCCGTTATACGCGCGCAAACGAAAAACGCAATAATCACCAAAATTTCATTCTTTCCAATGAGCATCGCTCAAATCATCCATAATTGTTAGTAGCTGAGTAGTTCGACTACGCATTCGCTAATCACTGGCCTGATAATGTGGATGTTCGGCCGTAGGTAGGTACCTAGGTACCTAATTATGAATCAGATAAATATGTTTTAGCCTTCTACCTCTTCTATTTTACCAATCACCCATTCATTTTTGGATCTGGCACGTTCGTGATAAGTGCAGTGCGGTATAACTTCAAAGAGGTGCTAGATAGTTGGCTTCAGTTTGATGTTTAGTGGCCATCTCCCTAAAACAGTGCTAACCCATGTAGTTCGGTGTGCTTTATTTGTTACCCCGGATATAGGTTGTTTCCTCAAGTAAAAGAGACCATTATAACCTCATTCGGCTTTTGGTACGGCATATGTGAGGCTCCAACGTATAGGATTAGGCGGCTCATGCAATAATATGTTAATGATCGCTGTTATATCGAAAACTTTCCTATCGTGTTAATGACCGATGATCAACACCAAAGTGCCATGCAAACCTTGGAAAGCGTAAGGGACCTATCGTGTAACAACAGTATTCCCATCCAATTACGGTACCTATCTCGCTCAGCTATCTGCAGTTAATGTGACTCAAATTGTGACTCCTTACCTAGGTACCTAGTGAGATACGCATTACCTAGAATGTCGGTCGAAATAATAGACAGACATACCATATCGAGAGCAAACTCCTTGATCGTCATACAAGTTGAAGAAAAGAGTAATTCAACTCGTTATTCCCTAAAGCGTTGATCTCGAATATTACTTCCGTATTTCCGTGTCAAGATCTGAAGTTTGGTTCGTAGGCATATACCGCGTTAATTTTCGCAGATCAATATGATATCCCACAATGAAACCCAAATACTCCACATTGTCATCGTTCCCGTGAAATCCGAGGCGAAGCGGGTGTACGCATTATCCGCGAGGGACTTGTGCTTGTTTCCGGTAACTCCTTCGGCCGTCTCAATGCTAGCCGTAGCTCGGTCGACCCGGTAGTTGTCGGTGATGTCAAGCGGGATGGCGCGTTGTTTCGGTCCCGATATCATCGTCAGGTTGCATGCCGAGGCAGAGATGTTTACTTCCTAAGTCGAGTTGAAACAAACCAGTCACGCCATGTTTACTATGGCGCATGTACGCATAGATGATGTTGGTTTCAAGTTACTTGCCGTATCTGCGAAATCTAGGGGGCAACGCGTTGCTGGCATGGCTAATGACGCCAGACGGGACCGCCTTCTTTCCATGTTAGTGGCCGGGTGCCCATGGGGATCTGCAAAGGAATCGTCACCAACCCTGCGACGAGTGCCGACTTATGGACCATTATGTAGACTTGACATCTCCGATCTGCCCGGATGTCATCTTTCGTTGGTAGAAACAACAAAAGAATCAACTGGGGCCTCGGTAGATGTTTAGGAGATCTGATTTGGAGATTGGTCATAGATTGCCGAAGGCCATTTGCAGGGTTGCATGATCGTCAGATCGTCGAATCCTAAAGCTTCAAACCACCCTAAATTTAGCACCACTTCGCGATTTCAGGGCACCCATGCTCTGGAATAGAAGGAATCGGTAGTCCATGTCTAGTTTCAAGTCGTCTTACTCATACACTTCTTTAGGTAGTAAAGTGATTTCCTTCCTAATTAGGAATTGTTCATTAAGCTTAACAGCTTTCGTAGATCCTACACTCCTTTCGGTACTTTCTAAGAAGCCAAGACTGTATTTCCATCGCTAGCTCCCGCAAGATTTAACGAATCGGAATTGCTACCATGTCGTCGCCAAGATATCTCCTCCCACCAAGAACTCGACACCCTTGACCTTTCGAGCGGCACATCTTACAATATCTTAACTCGATTACGCCCGGTTGCGTAAATTTGGCCTTGGCACATTTTCAACAAAACTTCTCTCAAGACTCAAGATGCGTACTCTCATGCTTCACGGTCACAGCACCAGCTCCTTTATCTTCAAGGCGCAGTCAGGTGAGCATCGCCAAGAACATACCTAGTAATTATCTCGGTCCGGCTAATAGTTCGTACCAGGTCCTTTCCGATCAAAGTTGGGCAATTCGTTCCAATGGGAGTTCATCGATGGCCCCTACAGCTGCCCGCCACCTCGCGGCCTGAAAATGGTCATGTGGAAGGCCTACAAGTGGATGGAAAAGCCTGGCGTTGAGTCCATCAAGAAGTCCGTCCAGTGGCTACAGAATTACATTGACAAGCACGGTCCTTTCGACTGCGTCTGCTGCTTCTCGAAATCTTCTTCCATCGTGGTAGCTCTAATGCTCTACCATGCTCGTGAAGTCGCCAACGGCTCCCAGAAGCCGCTTCCGTTCAAGTCGGCCGTTTTCATCAACGGAAACCTCGAATGCTCTGTTTTGGAGGATCTTGGATTACCTGTGACTCAGGAAGCGAAGGAGGTCCAGACGAAGGTGGAAGATATGGTCAAGTCCAAGGTCGACGCGATGTCGAATCTCGCTAGCAGTCTTGTTAAGCCGCAGGGGCTCTGGGATGACACGAGCCAGCTTCTACACGACCCCGATGAGCTACCGGAGCCGTCCGATTGCTTCGGTTTGGACTTCACATCGTTCCCTCCCGATGCTTTCATCAGTATTCCAACCGTTCACATGTACGGTGGCAAGGACCCCATTTTCACCTCCAGCATCCAGCTAGCTTACCTCTGCGATCCTAACAAGAGAGTCATGTACGACCACCAGGGTGGTCACGATGTGCCGAGGACACCCGACGTGGTGGCTGATATGGCCTCTGCGTTCAGGAAATTGGACCAACAGATGAAGGCGACGGCTTGAAACTTATGAGTTATGTAAAGGATATGTTTTACAATTTTATTGGTGTGCTGGGACGAATAGAATAGGTATGGATAGATCATGTGTTAGATAGTCAATTTCAAGACTTGTCGGTTTTTTATCATTGGAAAGAGATGTACCCTAAGCTTATAAGCTCTAGACCCTTGTTATAAGCGAATATGTGAGAATACAAGGAGGTAAGTACCTACCCAGGCCTTGACCCTATGACTATCGCGAACTCGCGTCCGAGAGCTTACGGGGCTCTGTAAGAACTAAATCTCACCCAGAGACATGGAGATCCTTGCTAAAGTACCTAATGTCGAAATTTGCCATGACCACTGGGTTTGGTTAGATCCGATTCATCATAAGCAGCTATAGTACATACGTACAGTCCCAATGGCCAGGTTATATACCGCATTAGGATGTCAGGGGAAAAGAGCCGAGGTGGCCTGGACCAGGTCCTAGCCCACGTGGGAGTTTCGTCTCACTATGATGTTACATTTAACTCCATGGTTTAAGTACCTAAGAGTCAAATGATGATGTCACGAAGTGGAACTAAAAGGCAGGGAAACAACAACGTTGCTGCGCGAGGATCTCAGGTAAGCTACTCCCACTAAGGAGAATACGGTATATACCTACCTAGTACCTACCTACCGTACCTAGGTGCCTATACAGATGGTGCCCTTTGTCTTTCCTGCTCAGAGAGCTAGCGATCAACAGGACTCTACCTATCGATTATGATAGACCTCCATGGGCCGAGTACCAATCCCACAGACCCCTAAATACTGGTCTTCCCCTAAATCACCCAGGGGGTTTGCTACGGTAACCAACCTGTTCACTCATACTAGCCTCCGTCACAGGAATTATACGTGAAAACCATCCAGCAACCACTTAAGTCACTTAGTGTTATATTATGGGAACGTCGCCTTGTCGTCTAACTAGGGAGGATGAATAGTATCTTTACTCACGGTACAGATTTATGCTTCGCACAGCTCCTTTCAGGAAATTCACATGAGATTGGGGTTAGGGTTAGGGTTAAATGAGATAAGGAACAAAATCATAGCAAATAACAACTGTAATGCATGAAAAGGATAGGAAAATTCTTGGGGACTCCCATAAAATCTCTGTCTTTGTTTATAGGCGTTAGTGGCCCCCGTTTTCCCCATTGATATTGTTGGGGACCTATACGGGGAATGGTTGTGATAGTATATTCCGGTATATTCGCTATAGACCTATTATGTAACATATTCTCACGAACATAAAAGGGGGCCCAAGCTTTGAAGATAGGTACCTCACGAGAATGAAAGGCATTCCTTAACCATTATTTACCTACTAGTGTACCTATGGTACTAGCTAGGTAGGTACTAGGTACGACTACCTACCTGCCCAGGTGTTCTACGATCCTAAAGCGAACTAAATGCTACTACTAGCCGCATTATGATATAGTTTCCAACTATAAACTTGTCTCCCAACGAACTTCTTAAGAAACCCCACCTTAATACCTCTTACAGAAACAATCAGACTCCTAGAATACCAAAGACTGGAGTTTGCATTCTGGATATTCAATCCGCTTATCTCTATCTGGAAGTTACCTGACGTTCACTATTTTAGGAAGCCGATATTTCATATCTATCCAATCTATGACCAAATAGAGAGGCCTTTAATTATCACTTAACCTTATGTATACCAAAGAACTACGTACACTTTGAGGACTTCTACAAGATACTAAATGTAGCATACCTGCTTGCCTACATATCGAAATGTTTTAAATCAACAGTTTGTATATTCGTTCGTAAGAGATTGTCCTTGAACATATTTCAGCTTGGCTATAGATTTTCCAGTTACCTGTTGAAATTGGTAAAAGGCTTTAATAGCCGTATGTACACTTATCTAGGTACCTAATGTGAGCTAAGGTTCGTAAAAGCAAGCACACATGTTGTTATACATTAGTCTGAGGCCTCCTCCATACCAAGAGCCAACAGGAACGGTCAGAGCCCCGTCATATGCCAAAAAGTTTGATGCCATCTAGGACATTTCACACAATAGGCGTTTCTCAGGCCACCAATCTTGCTTCTAGACTTAGAACTATAGTCTTAGACGCCTAGGTTAGGGGTGCCACCCCCACTTGTCCTAGTGTTAAATGGGCCAGCCATCCAACCAACAACGTTCATATTGAGCATTTAGAGGGCAGTAGAGGCATGCGCCTCAGCTATCTCAAGGCTTTACGTTACTACCAGTGTTAGCTATGCTATCTGTAAAAAGTAAAAACGCTTAGGAACGGGTATGTGATAGCTTGAGTACTACGTACCTTGTATCAATGACCAAAAGTTTCCTATCTCCTTAGGAGGCAGAAGACACCCTGAACGCCTAATGGAATTTCGGTACAGCCAATCTAGGTCTTTACATAGTAGCCTTTAACATAACACGCCTTGGTATATCATCTTGGCAGAGTATTTCCATATATAAGCCGTGATCTTCGGAACTCTTCCGCGCCGGGGTTGACCGAAAGTCGAATGATATCGCCGTCAAATGTATCAACACGCGCCGCGACAATACCTTGGAACCAAGTTTTCTATTGAGTCGTAGTCGTAGTTTCCTTAACTCCTGGAGCGCAGTTAAGGAAGATAATGATAAACGTCCCCGGGGGTACGAGGCGTGCTGAGCTCCGGAGTTTAGAGACCGAATCTAATACGTATCCAGCAAATCTCACATAATGGAATAAGCGTTGATGAACTCGCCGTACCTAGGGTCCCTTCTAGTTGCGCTCATGTTCGACTCTGTTAATGGTTGTATAGGTAGGTACTTACAAGGTACCTAGATAGGTAACCACATAGTTACTAATCAAAGAAACTTGGCTATTCATCTTACCGTCCAACCAAGAAAGTGAAACACTACCTACTAGATTTGGCCAGCAACAGAGTCTGTCCATGTGCGTCGGCGTCTTGTAGCAGCTGTATCATCTTTGTTTCAGCCGCATGGTTCTTTTTCATGGTAGCTGGAACGCTATCAATTTCTTCAATGGGTGAGATTGGCTAAACACTTTAGGAGACTTGTCATATATCGTGTTGTATTGAAGCCTCGCCGTAACCCAATTAGTCAATCTCATTTTGGTAGGGCACCAACAGCCCTCCATTCCATTCAGCTCTGGTCATGTAGACCGCTTATTAAATCGAATGTGACGGTTATCTAGAATACCAAAGATGTATTTTGTTCGGATCTACAGCTTCCAACGGTCTATGTATTTAGCTATATTACATGCGGGTGAAATAAACCCCGACGCGGCGTGGACTCTACGTCGCAGGGCCCCGGATGTCTAACCTTTAAAAGTAGAAATTAATGAAGCATGTTTATGTGCATTTTACATGCACCACAAGGTGGTATTGAAGTTCTCCGGGTGTTATCCCCGAAAGCCTCACCCCGGGGAGCATCGTTGGGGTCAGATTCCCGCGTCGGAGAATTTCTGATAGGACCCAGGTCTCTTTATTTGTTAATCGAACCTAACCCCAAAATATAGCTCTTCTTAAGTGAAAAACATTAGACTACATGAATAACTAATTAATGCTATTGGAATGATTTGTAACTGTTGATAAAGGTTAAGGCCAGTGCTGTCTTGCGGCAGTGATTTAAGGTATCAGAGAAAAGGGGTAAGTACTTAAATCCGAGCTCATGGCTCGTGCGTCACTCCTATTTCAAGACTTCGAGTGTAGGTTCCAGGTATCCAGATACTGATTCACGGCATTTTCGCTGTTAAGCGTGATCAGATTAATATACTTATTCGCCATTCTCGAATTGGCTTACATTAGTACTAGTTGCCTAGTAACATCCCGGCAAACTATTTGGACGGCAATCCACGGCACACTGGAGCTAGATAACGTGTTGGAATGGTTAGTGATATTGAAGTCAGCCGATTAGTAATCTGGATGGAGGTGTTATTTCTATTTTCGACTCCGTCCTAACTTTCTAGGACTCAAGTATCTGCCTTGTTTTCAAATAGGTACTACCCAAGCTATTTAAGATACGGGCTGTGAAAGGATTGAACGCCTCCCCCCGCCAGTTCGTAAAGGATTCTTTCCTTCTGTGAGATTATGTCGTAAAAAACACGATACCGGTAGACCTGCTGATGTGAGCTCGACCGCTCGTCTAAGAAGATAGTGGCATGTAGGTACATAGATATGTTCTAGAAGCTCAACCCTTGGCAAGACATCGCATGTGACATTTTTGTATTTCCATATGTATCAGCTAACTTCCAGAAGAGGTCTCCCATCTCCGAAAGTGGCTTTGTTGGTGATGAAATTTACATTATTATGTCGTGTCACGTACCTATTGAAGCATGGGGATATGCCCGTAGACGAACATGTTACTGCAAAAAGTAGAAAAAAAAGGTCAGACTGTTGGTGACAGCCCCCAGTGGCAATAAATAATTTACCAATTATCGCCATCAACGTACAAGCCATCGTGAAGTGTAGGTACTTTCTAGTGTTAGTGGCTGACGAAATCAGTGGCGGTCAGTCAATTTGCGGAGTAATCGGGAACCTGACCTCGGTGAGATATGATTTGCGGATCTCCAGCTGAGTACCGAACTCTTGCAAAGGTTCGGAGTTCCAATTTGATGACGCGAGAAACGTTAAGGCTGCCAAAAGCATCTCAGAACCGACCCTTGCAGGGATTTGACCCACGCGTCAACCAGATGAGATCTAACTTTGGTATAGATTAATGAAACCATGCATATATCACAGCTGATATGCACCGGGATTTTCTGTTTAGAACGCCCTGGCGGATCCGGACACCATATTTGATCCGGCTCGTTTTTCGGTAATTTCGTCATGTAGAATATTTGGTTACACATAGTACTATGTAGATCAATAGGGCTATCGATAGAGCTGCGTCTTTACCTACGCATATTACCAAGAAGGAAAGGCAAAAGCAGGGGTCAAGTAAGCCAAGCCCAAGCCGTCGGAACTCTCGCTTAATAAGTGAGCGATTTGTAGGTAGATACGCCGAGTCCTCCCCTCCTCACCAATCCTTCTGACATGCCTTCGATGGTTCTTCTTCGCAAGCACTGACGACGCTTTCTATCAGGGTAGGTACCTAGTGGGTATCCGCTTGTATGTAACACTATCATTGGTGGCCTCCATCGCTATCATAATTCCTTGATATTATTATAATACGATAGTTTTCTTTTTATGGCATTTATCATAGTAATATGAGTTTTTAACGTCAGTTATATCAGATACACGTAATTCTTTACTTATTCACTATATTAGTATCTCCCTACCTACCTACTTAATCTTTATAAATACAGTGATGTGATTAAAAAAGAAGTTACATATGTTATACTTAGTAGTATAACACTTGACAGCTGAGATCAGAATATGAATGACCTGACATTTCTTGAATCACACTGCCCCCGGTTACCCGGACCTTTAATGTTACACAGTTCCACGCAGGTCCTACGTATGGTTCGGCGCTTAGGGCTGGACTTCGACATACTTCTCCCACGTCCGCCAAGTATTTTTATTGGTGAGTTTCATATGAAATTTAGTCAGGTGTCGTATTCCGATTACTGTAGAATGCATGTGTCAGTTTTAAGGGTTTAGATCAACCTCGCATGCCTGCCGGATTTGCTTTGCATACCTAGGTGGGTAGAACAGGAAAAGGAGATCGAGTGACTCAAGGGTATGAATAGTAAAGACAACGTTAAACCTCATAGTTTTACCTAAAAATGTTACGTTTTTTATTTTAAGACATAGCTACCTACCATCCTACTATCCATTAGCACATTAACTTACTTATAATAAGCTTTTGCCTGTGACATCGCGGGCGGGAGATCTTCCTATTTGGGACTACTATCATCTTGGAATTCGTGATTTTAATTTTATGCTGAGCTTAGAAACTCGATATAGCGCAGCGACAGTGGGGCAAAAGGACCCACCAAGATCTTTCTGGGTCTATTTTCTCTCCATCTATTTTTCCTTTATGCTCGATCCACTATATCAGTCCCAGACGAGTGTCGGGCAAGGCGCGGAGATAGTGATCCTCTATCTTATGGGAAGACGGCCTGTAACGTTAGACCCTATATACTACCAGGTAGGTAGTATACTGGTTAGGTGGTACCTAGTAGTAGTTGACGCAAGCAGTCCCGTATAGTAGCGAAGGACTGTTAATCCTAGCCTGTCTTTTCTGGGCATTGCCTACCTACCTAGTGGGGTTATACTATTAATCCTACTATCTTTCGTAGTGATAAGAGTATATTCAGCTCCTTATAATACTGAAAGGTCGGAAGGATTGTACTTAGTAACCTTGTTAAACTCGTAGTGACAAGACCGGCTCATCCTACTGTCACTCCAGATTTTGTAGGTCGACGAAATCTGGCCATCCATTGGATCCAAATCTATGTTTTCTAGAGGCCTGGCCCTTCCGAAGGATCCTTGCCAGGAGTCAGTCACGTCCATAAACAATGTACCTTTCGGAAAGGTTCCGATGACCCAAGTATGTTCGTACGGAACAGGCACTAGGTACCGGTACTTACCTCGTAACATCAGATGACACCACAGCCTCTTTTGAACCCAGAAAGGATCCCAGGTACCTGCCCTATGGTGACAGAAAGTAAATCCATATCAGATATAGAGCTCGCAAAACGCTGACTCACCGTCCTTGTTGAACCACGCGAGCCTCTCGGCTACCCGTACACTCATGCACATGTGCATAGGTGACATTCGGTTGAAGGATGCAGCCTTGATTGTAACCACATAGGCCATACTTGTGATGTCACAGCCTAGTGTTGTGTTAGTCTAAACTGCCTTGTTAGTTAGACAAGAATATCTCCACAAAGACGGATTATCTAACGGTTAGCTGTGCCTCGCGATGGTATCGAGAACTATATAGATCTCGTCTCGGGCTCTTGAGTTTACCTACCTACCTAGGTGTATATAAATCCCCTCGAACAAAAAGGACAACTGAAACGACAATTTCTGGCTCTGAATTCTCTACTCGACTTGCATTCTTCTCATAATAATCATGGCTCCCGATATTGATCACATCTGGTCGTCTACGACTGATATTAAAATTGCTCCAGCGGATGAGCGCAAGATTCTCATCAAGAGAGCACTAAACCAGAAGATTCTGGTCCCAAGCATATTGTCTTTGATGCCAGCATGGCCAAGTCAAGTCCATCCAGATGTTGATGAGGTCAATAAAGAGATAGACGAGTGGCTGTTGACGTAAGTCTAATTTCACTGTCGCGATTTCATAGTGTTCTGGTGTAAAGGGGTTCAATTCTAGACTTGACAAGGGTTCACGTGTGCTGGTGTAGAGGTCTGATCCTCACAAATTATCACATGTATAATCTTTAAGTCACTAAGAATTTATTTACTAACAGCTGATCATAGCGTCAATATTGCCGAGAAGAAGAAGGCGAAGCATCGTGCCCGAGGGAATTACACATTTTTAACGGCCGTATACTATCCTGAGTGCAAGAAGAGAGAAAGCATGCTCGTTATATCAAAATTTCTTTATTGGGTATGTTCCCCTGGCCTCAATATGAGTCTAAGCAAGCTAACAGTCTGATACAGATATTCTTCTGGGATGATGGTATGCATAACATCATGAATGAAGAATTCATAAGAGGCAGACTAACTTTCAATTAGAGATCGACACTGGAGGAGAACTGACTGAAGATAAGGAAGGTACTCGGATATGTTGCGAAGAGACCAACAAGTGTGTTGATGACTGTCTTGGACCGAACCCCAACTACACACCTCCTCCAAATATTCGGGGGACGATTGAGATGCTATACCCCATCCTAAGAGATTTCCGCGCAGGCCTTGGTCCTGCATCTACGGAGAGACTCCGACTTGAGCTTCACGACTACATCAACGGCGTCGGAAGGCAACAGCAGGTTCGCCAAGGAGAACATTTACCAGACCCATGGTATCACTTCAAGATCCGGTCAGATGACGTCGGAGTTATCCCAAGCATCACACAAAATGAATATGCTATGGAGTTTGAGCTGCCTGAGTACGTTCGCAGACACGAAGCCATGGAAAGCATCGTCCAAGAGTGCACCAAGCTCACTGTGCTACTCAATGATGTGTTGTCTCTACAAAAAGAATTTGTACGTTCTACCCCCTGAATCATAGCATGAATACAATCCACGCGACTAACAAGAAACTACAGCGCGACTCACAATTGGAGAATATTGTTCTCCTTTTCATGAACAAATACAGCCTGTCGCTTAAAGGTGCCGTCGACAAGGTTCTGGATCTGATTCGGGAGCACTACGCAATCTGCGTCGCGGCAGAGCGGAGGCTTCCGTGGAGCGAAGATGACGAGAAGTTGAATGATGACATCAGAGAATATGTCCGTGGATGCCAAAGATTGGCTACCGGTACGGCGTTCTGGAGGTACGTGCTACGACGTCGTAACGAGCCAATAATAGCAGGTCGACTAACTGTCAATAGTTACTCATGTGAGAGATACTTCAAGCAGACACAGGTAAATGATAAATGGGAGGTCTTGCTGGATTTGTCATTCGTGAACTGAAGATGACGGTGTCGTCTAACCGTCCTTGCCGGGTGCTAATTCCCATGTTATTTTCGACCCACGATGTCGATAGTAGCATCTCAGGGGGGCAATTTTGCATATTACTATACGTTAGTTAGATTGTTTTCCGCATCACGTTTCTCATAAAAGTGTGGATCTTATTTTTCCATCGGGTACTCCGGCGCTCTTCCTCGCTTGTCAGTCCTTACAAATACCAATTTTTAGATTGACACTATTTCTTTTTCAACATGTATCTATCTATAAGCGACTCAGACCATCATTACTTAGATTGAAGCAAAAATATCCTTGAATATATTGCACTATATATATTTTCCTTCCTTGACGAATGAATGCCACTACGGGTTACTTCTTTGGCTCGAGAACACCTGCTTCTAACACTTCCTCCTCAGGCCATCCCATCTTTATCGGGACCATCTCCCGCGTCTGATCAAAGTGCACGCTTCCGTACCTCAAGTACGCCGCAAAAGTGCCGTCCTCGTTATCTTTGCTGTGGTGCTCTTCCGAGTCCCACAGGTCTGCCAGGAACGAGTCCAAGGCGCCAGGGGGGCCGTGCGATAGTTTCATGGTGGCTGTGTTAGCGAGAGCATCGTGAACGAAGTTCTCCGCAGCATGCCAATTCTCGTCCTTGATAACACCGTCACCCTTGCGCTTGGTCGTGAGCAGGTTGAACTGCCTGGTACCCGACCATTCCGTTACCCGCTGAAAATAGAATGTCTCCTGAAGTGCTGAGCACAGGAACATCTTATTTGAGTAGTACTCGGGTCCGTTGAAGCCGTCTGATGGGTCAATGAGTTTCCGAAGTCGTTCGAAACTCATTATTTGAGACATGTAGTCGGTGAACTGCTCCATCACGACATTGAGCCCCTGAGGGGGTAAATTCAGCTTATCCGTAGGCGGACACAGCATTGGGAGATGTCTTAACAATGGATGCTTATGGAAACCATGAACATTTGTTACACCATTCCAGAGTTCCTTGAATATTTCCATCCAACGCTTAATGAATGGGTTACTGCGCTTAGTGGCAATGAAACCGTTTAACATGATTTCAACCCCTGGACGCATCTCAATCACGAAACCCGCCATTTCGTACGGAGACTCCGGATCCTCGATCTTCTTCCAGCAAATATCATCGACATGTCGGAATAGGAATGAACCAGCATCGATCCAGACACCCCCATAAAGCCAGAGCAAGGGGAGACGCACGAGATCCCCGGAATGCGGCCCCACTGTAGGACCATCCATCGTGTTGTTCTTGAAGCATTCGGGGAAGAACGAATCATCGACAAAATGACTAACATTCGTCTCAGACCCATCTACTCGATCAAGCAAATGGACAGTCCAATCTGGACCTAGTCTGCGAACCCAATTGATGACATTCCGTTGGACCCAGGGCGGCATATTCGCGTATCCTGTATGCCAGTACGCCCAAACATTCTTGTCCGACGTGACGGGATGGCGGGTCTGAAGCCATACCGCGATTTCCTCATCACCGCGCGGATCAAGCTTTTCACTTGGAATCAGTTTTAGGCCTGGAGGAACCCCAACATTGCTTGTATCCGCGGGCGCGACACCCGATTGTTGTTGTGGGGTAACCTCAATCGCGGAGGGAGCCATCGCAGTTCGGAGGCGGCTACGAATTAATTTATAAATATGTCGTCACCGCAGCGCTGTAACGCGAGATATGTCGCACATGCAGGCCGCACAAAAGCGCGACGGGAAAGGCAGCGTACATAAATATCCCGAAGAGAGGCAGAGGCACAAAAAAAAACCATCTTCCAACGACATCTGCGACGCCGCTAAGACATCGCCGTAATGCGGAAAATCAATGCGGAGAATAGGGGCGCGCGCGCGCGAAGATCAACCGGCTTCCTTTCGCAGTAAACGACCCCGGATGTTTCGCTTCGTACCGTAACCTCCGTAGCGGATAAGAATACGCTTCCAAGACCAAGATCAAGCCACTTAGTCACTAGCGACAAGGCCACCCCGACACCTCGTCCCCGCACGCGCGAACCATGTCAGCGAGGGATCGGATGGCGTTGAAGAGCATGCTTAGCACGTAGATTCCCGGTCATAAGAGAAAGCCTTATACGATAGGTACATACATGCTGTAGGACCTTGGAAGTAACCGTACGAGTTGCTAGGTATGTAGGGATGACAACAAGCTAAAATCGCATCGCAGATAGATACTCGATAGGGAGTTGGCGCTGAATAAGCTGCCAGGCACCGGCTTCGTGTTAGCATGTTCCTTCTAGATAGTCCTGGAGATGTCGTATCTAGGTACGATATCTATCTCGAATCCCAATTGACATCGAACCCATGCAGCCAACCTCGCGACCGGCTCTTTCCCGACCCAGGCTTACGGGTTCGCGCGAGATAACAGCGCTCCCTCGAAATCGGGGCGTAAGACGTAGCAGCAGCGGCAGCGAGACAGCGATGGTGGTGGTGGTAGTAGTGGTGGTAGTGGCGGTGGTGGGGGATCTGCTCCTGCTGATACGTGGCACGGTGCAGCGCTGCAGTCGCTGGCTGGGTCAGCGGAGGATACAGGCGATATTAGTGGCGGATTCCCACCTAAGGCATGTGACGTTGCAGCGCCGCAACGTGCTCGTCGGGGATTCCTTGCGCTGTCTAGCAGGGCGAAGAAGCCGCTACTGCACAGGCTAGTGCGTGGGATTGTCGATCCTTCCACCGACAGGGAGACCCTGAATATCCTTTCTTTGGGGGGTTTCTTTTTTGTTTTTTGTGCCTTTTCTGCTTAGGTGATATGGATATCACTGCGAGGCTTTCCCACGCGGGGTTCTTCCGATGCTTGGATCTTGGCTTGCTTATTTGTGCACACGTGGGATTGGCTTATTAGGTGGCTGTCGTATGCGTGAGTGAAGAATACGAAGGGGGGTTCTTGAGACGGGCAGCGCAGAGAGGTTGATAATTCATACTTATTACTGGGTATTAGGTATCTTTCTAGCTTCGAGTCGTCTTGGCTAGAGATGGCGTCACTTCACTTGCCGACGATATGGGTGTCCACGCTCACGGCGGCGACGATATTCGTCGTCGCCGTCATCTCGAAGTGGCTTCGAAAACCGAGGTCGTTCAATGTCCCGGTTGTAGGTGCCGAGGCTGGAGATGTCAACGTTCTCAAGAATCGATATGTGCAAGAAGCGGATGCGGTTTTACGCGAAGGATACGAAAAAGTTGAGTTTCCGATGCGGAAAGTTGGGTTTGACGTCGACGAGCTGACTGATTCATTCTAGTTCAAAGATGCAATCTTCCAAGTCGTCACTCCCGATGGACCCAGGGTTTTCCTCCCGAGAAAATATGCGCAAGATTTGAAAGATTATAGTCGGCATGAGGCGAGCGGGATGAAGGCTTTGGCTGATGTGAGTTGCCGCGGAGAAGCTCGAGTTGGGTGCCGATGGTTGACTGTCTGGCTTTTAGCGACATATCGGGCATTACACCACCATCGATCACGAAAGTGATATTATGCTGGGCGCGATCAAAATCGATCTTAACAGGAATTTGGGCACGTTCGTCGGAGATGTCGAGCAAGAAGTTGCATTCTGTTTCGAGACTCAATTTCCGGCATGTGAAGGTACAGCCCCGCCGCCTCCGCTTAAATATCTCCAAAGCAAAAATCGCTAACGGGTGCTGAAGATTGGACGCCAATTGACCTCCACGATAAACTCCTGCGTGTCGTAGCCCAGGCTTCGGCTCGGATCTTCGTCGGTTATCCGATGTGCCGAAGCGAGGAGTGGCTGGACTGCAGCACGAAATTTGCGATAGACGTCATGACAGGCGGCGAGAAGCTGAAGCAGTGGCATCCGTACCTGCGGCCCATCGCCCAGTATTTCGTACCGGAGATGACGCAGATTCGCGGCGACCACCAACGAGCCCTTGACCTGCTTTTACCTGAGCTTAATAGAAGACTCGCAGAACCCGCCGATCCAGACTCGTCACCCCACAATGACATGATCCGATGGATGCAAGAGCGCGCACGGAAAACTGGAGACAATTCCTTTAACAATAAGGAGCTCGCCAACCTGCAAATGCTCACCGCGACGGCCGCGATACATACCACGCGTCTTGCCATTATCCATGCCCTATACGACCTCGCAGCCAGACCAGAATACGTGGAGCCGCTCCGAAACGAGATACTGGAGGTGACCAAGGACAGCAAGGGTGTCCTCCAGAAGCAACATCTTACACAAATGAAAATGCTGGACAGTTTTATGAAGGAATCTCAAAGGCACAGTCCGCCCTCGGTTGGTAAGTTGATTGATTGGGTACTTAGTGGCTATTTAATACTAATGAGGCGCATACAGCTACATATCAGCGCAAAGCCATGATCCCCATTACTTTATCTAACGGCTTCCATATCCCCGCGGGCACTATCGTGCAGTGCAACACCAACATCCTAGATGAGACGCCACAAGATTGGGGAAACCCGCACGCCTTCGATGGATTCCGGTTTTATAAGCTCCGCAACCGAACGCCCGAGGATATTAACAGATTCCAGTTCGCGAGTCCGACGTACGATAGTATGCAGTTCGGATTCGGAAAAGATGCGTGCCCAGGTAGGTTTTTCGCCAGCAACCAGATCAAGATTATTCTTGCCTACATACTCTCTCATTATGATATTAAATTCGAGGATGGCGTTGTCGGGAGACCTAAGAACTTTATGTTCGAAGTTAACGTCCTGGCGGATCCCACCAAAATGGTGTTATTTAAGAAGATCCGGTAGGACTGTAGGTAGCAAGTTACATAAAATGGAATTAACACACTCAACTTTTATTTTTATCTTTAATTCGTCTTAAAAGGACCTTATTTGACTTCGATTTCTAGTAAAGGTAATTGGGTAGCGAGCTCTCCATTTATCATTGTCATTAAAGCCGTTGTGGGGATTTCTAATATATTTTTAATTCTCGGTTTATGCCTGGATCAGAGTATCTCGGTATCTTTGGAGGGACGTTTCCACATGGTTCTTTTCTAGGGTCTAATCGGAACCGAACAACCAGTAGATATCATCTTCTTCAACTGACTCGTTCGCCGCTGGCGGAAATCTATGAGAGGGAACGAGTGGAATGATGTTGAAGAAGGTTGGTGAGCGATTTGATGTGACTGGATACTGGTACTCAATGTCGGCGACCGTGGAAAAGATGGCCATCCTACCACTCCTGACCGGGACGAGCACGGCCTCGGTTGTGCCAGTACTCGTCGTCCTCCTCCTCATCTTGCGAGTCGTTATGTGAGGTCTTCATTAGGTCGACCTGACTCGCATCATCGGTGGCGGAAGAACGAAGCTTCTTAGACCCCCTCTTTGAGGGCATCGGAGCACGAATTCGATGGGGTGCTGGGTAGTGAGCGAAGCGACAATCATTGTCGCTCTTTGTGCATCTGCCCCCATCAGCCCAGAAGTGGCAGATCAATGGGTGCTTAACACCCCCGACAATGTTATCATGATAAAAAGGGCATTTGCCCTCGTCATGCTCCCGGCAGGAGTAACCCTCAGTAAACCACCAAGGGCAGATAAGCTTAGTCTCCTTAGAAGGAGCACTTTGGGTAGGTTGAGCACGGAGGGTCTGCGCAGGCTTCACTGGCTCGTCCCTAATCAAGGTCAATGAATATCCATTAGCTGTCAATGCTGACGAAGAACTTACGGAAATTCGAGGAGATCCTGGGATTGAACGGAGACCGGAGTCTCCTTTCCAGGACGGGGAAATCCAGCGGGAATCTCTCCCATCTCCACCCGCTTTACTTGGCCGTGAATAGTAGAGTTAGGCGCCGTGCTAAATCCCATGCTGCTACCCGTGTTGGAGCCTTGGTCAGCATTGAGGAGTGCCATAATCTCCTCATGGGTGGTGCTAGAAATTCGGCCAACGCCGAGTAAAATTCCCAGCCCCTAAAGGAAAAGATGTATTAGTTTTGATTTAATTAGATAGATATGTTCCAATTTTGATATATGGGCAAAACTTACAGTGAATACCTGGGCCATTCCCTTGTTTACCATATCGGAAGACATCTTGCTAGTACCTGATGATCTGGGATGAGAGTATGGTTAGTAGGAGTATTGTAAGAGAGTTATTTTGTATTTTGTAATGAAATGTAGGAATGATGTTATGTTGGAAAGGTACCTGTCAATAGATATTAATCTCTGGTACTAATGGTAATTGTCCTGGAAAAACTTGCGTGGGTTGAACGAATTGGGGTTGGGAATGCGCAAGATTAGTGGGATCAAATACCTTCTCTTAGGATTATGGATTATTTGTACCGTGTGATAATCGAGAAGCACTGAAAGTAGTGCACCTAACTGGTGGGCCTGACCGCAAAGAAAAATGTCGTTTGAATAAAATTTCCTGAGTTGCCGACTGAGAAGGGTGGTGGAAGTATTTGTGGCGAATGATCGAATGGGAAGAAATATGGTAGAATTGGTGACTTAAGAACCGAAGGCTCACCGCTGACAATGTTCAGGTGGATAGGAGGAACGTCTTACTTAGAACTTGAATATTTAACGGGATGGGGTAAGGTATGGTTAGGGCTTGGACCGATTCTATATGGCTAGGTAGTTGGTTAAAAAAACGAGGTTCTTAGGGACTCGAGAATCGGTTGTATGTTTAGAAGTCTAAGTTCTCCAGAGTGACCGTTTGTTATATAGTATTGGGTTCAGGTTTCGAATCAGCTTGGAGTGTCGAAGCTCGGACCGCTTAAATACCTGTGTTACCTAGAAAATACTTTGTCTATGTACCTTGACCCGTACATTAAACAGTAGGAGTAGTGCTGTGAACAGAACCGTACTTAGGTACTTGCTCTAATATATGAGTCGATTTACCGGTTCTTACACATGTTTGCGTGAAAAATTAAGTTTTTAGGGAAGGAGGTAGCATAAGCTTGGAGCAGTTGCCAATTGAGCACAATCGATTCAACCGGTTAAGCAACCGCAAACCCACGAAGTGGTCCGTGCAAGAAAACGTTCCTTCCTAGAACTCAAGTACCGGGGTAACGGCGTGGGTGATATGGCTTAAAAGGTACAAGTGGGAAATACAAGTAGGAAAGAACGATGATCGGATTAGAGGTAGGTACAATATATATAGTATTAGTATCTAGAAAAAGGAGGAAAACCGTAGCAATTGGCCAGTCGCCTATTGCTGAATTAGGCACGATCGACGGCGATTTCTATAATCGATTAATGAAAGAAAGATGGAAGGAAGGAAGTAGCCTCATATTTAATAGGGATGAGTCCAGTTATTCCTGTCATTTTTTATCATAAGTTTGTTCCAATATTATGAGTGTTGAAAAAATACTAGGTACATATGTAGTCATAAGCAAGTTATTTATAGGCTGTCAAATATATAAAGTTTACCTTTACCTAGGTACAGTATCAGAGTATTCATAGGTACGTACCTTCTAGGTACTTATGGTACCAGATAAATTACCTCGAAACTTCCAAGGTTCAATGAGAGCATGGAGACTTTATTGATAGGTATCTACGTACATGAATACTCCCGAGTCGTACGCAAGCCATACGAAATACTAGGTACCTAAGTATATAGAGATTATAGGATACATAGATACATGTACATGTAAGTGATGAGTCAAAATAAATCGGTGTACCTACATGTAGGTACCCAGATATGTACGTATAGTTGAAGCGTTGAATGATTGCGGGGGATGCAAATAGTCAGAGGTACCTGGGGTTACATTGTAGGGCTGTTTTTAAAACCTGAGTGCCGGAAATCTGGGGTTAACCAATCGGAAATTTCCCTCAAACCAAAAACGTCCAAACTAGGCCTAGCCCAGGAACCCCACGCGCTGCACGGCTGATCCCGCAACCCCACCCCAGTCTACTTAATTCCGCCCCGCGATTTGTTTTCTTTTCCTTTTTTCTTTCTTCTTTCCCCATACCTACATAGAAATCCAAGCTGGCCGGGTTGACCAAACTGAAAGGTTTGACTTCGCCCCAGCCTACTGGTCCCTCTGGGGCCTTTAGGTTGTTCAGTCTATAGTATCATCTCAAAGGTTGCGAGGGGAACAATTCCCTCGCGGCCATGGGGCCAATCTTTGTATTTCGCGGCTCGTGTTGCAAGGTTTTTTCCAACGCAACATGAAGGCTCTACATCGCTCATCTTTGCTATTTTTTGCTTGCATTGATGTGATGTATCCTAGGGTAGCATACACATAGAAACCGAGCTGACGAGCTCAACCTCACGTGTGTGTGTTTTACTCGGCTGCGGCGCCGATGCGTGACAGGTCTGCCCCTCCCCCGGGGCCGGCTAGCCCACTGTGCAGTCACTCGGTTCGGTTGGTAAGGGGACTCCATTACTGCCCTCGGGTTAGGTTACAGATTGTATCATATGCTGGTTCAAGAAGTTGCTGGGGGGCACACTTGGCGCATTTACAGCTGGTTTGACCCTAACCCTTCCGCGCGGTATAAATTCCCGTACATCGTCGGATATCTCCCCAGTTTTGAATTGTATGATCAGCACTGTTGGACGAGAGGAAACTGCGCGGTTCAGATATGACCATCTTGCATCTACTCACGAGATCTTCGGGTATCGTGGGGCAGTAGGTGTAGGCCAGTGTCCTCCTTGTGGATTTCCTTTCGGCGCGGTCTAGTTGGCTTGGATTTTATTATGTCTTATTTTTGGAACTCGGGTTGCGCGCGACCCATCTTTTTTTTTTTTTTCATCACAATCTTCATTCAATTGAGGACGTGGAGAAGAATGCACTTGATTACACTTACTCATTACTTATTCATTTTGCTCGGTCGCGTCTACATCTATTCTTGCGACGCGATTTCGACGACTACCTACCGGTGAGTATTGTTTACATTTGCAGGATATTATTTTGCTAAATAACCAGGTCCTAGGTTGGTATACTAACAAAGTTGACCCTCATCATGCACGTTTTATCGAGGTCGCCAAGCAAATTTAGTTCCCGCTGACGTTCCACAATTCTCCGAATCTAGTTCCCGGTTCCTTGACTAGCAGCGCAGGGTTACCCTCCTCGGCAATCTCGCCCTTCTCCATGACAACGACGCGATTGTAATCCATAATCATATCTAAGCGATGACTTACTGCGACAACCGTATACTCCTTAAACTCGACGCGAATCACTTCCTGCATCGTCTTCTCTGTCTCCCGATCGACGCTTGAGCTGACCTCGTCAAGAAGTAGAACCCCGCCCTCGGATCCGCCCCCACCGAACCCGAGGCTACGCGCACGAATGCGTCTGCGAAGAACCGCTCGGGCAAGAGAGAATAGCTGTCGCTGGCCTTGACTAAAGTTACTTACCGACATGCCCTCCTCGAGGCCACCTTTATCACGGATGAAGTTCCAGAGACCCACCGCTTCGAGAACGGCCTGAGCATCTGCGGTGGTGGAGACATTAAAAGGGTCGAGATTTTCTTGGAATGTCGATCCATCCGGGAGGAAGACGACATCCTGAGGTATGGCGATAATACGTTGGCGAAGTGTGGCGCGATCTATACGATTGAGTGGCGTATTGTCAATGTCAACACCATCGCATGTCTCCTTGATCGGATCGAGAAGTTTGAGTAGAAGGGCAACTAGGGACGATTTCCCACTTCCGGTACGTCCACAAATTGCCACTTTCTCCCCGGGGCGTATTTTAAGTTTAATATTTTTCAAGGCTAAGGTCGGCATCTCGGTTTCGACCTCGTTGCTGTACAGTTCGTCAGTTCTCAATTCAATAGAGAAGAAGAAGATCGTTCATACTCGTAACTAGCTGACACACCGTTTAGCACAATCTCACCCCGTTGTGGCCATTCCTCCGGTGGTATGATATCTTCTTCGTCCTTGACCTCCGTTTCCGCAGTTTTATCGAAAGCTTTGAGCCGGCTGATAGCACCGAGGGAAGTCTCGAGAGCCGTGTAATAAATGACTACGCCAGATAGCATTTCCCCGAATGACATCAGCGTTACCAAGGACGCGCCGGTGAACCCGGAGTTGGAACGGAGTCGGACGGCGAGCGAGGTGAGCATGACAGCGAGAATAGCGACGACAACATTAAGAACAAAGTTCAGCCATCTTTAATCTGGTGTTAGTTTCTTATAGATAGGTGGCGACAGTGGATCAATGGATGAACTGGTGAGTTGACACACGACTAGCGCACACCAGTGGTGAAAGCATTGAATATTAAGAAAACTTACTGCTGGACCATAGTCAGAAGATACGCAGGTCGCTGCGATGTATCCAAGAGGAAGACGTTCTTTGCACGATCCTCGCCGATGAACCCAAAGGCGCGAAGTGTCACGATGCCCTTCGAAGTGTCAAGGAAATGAGTGCTACACGGTGTTAGCGAAGCTGGCTATTGAATAGTGACGAGTATAATGCTGAGATTAAGCAACTTCGACTAGAAATATAGCCTGACCCTTCAGTAGGAAATGTGCCACTGGTATTTAACTTACTATAGCGGGCTCTTCGCTTCTAAGTCTAACAACCTCAACTGCCTTGAAGTTCGAAGATAAAACTTCTGAACTACATATAACATACCAAACAGGAATGGATAACTGATTGCTAGGTATGGCGATGATGAAGCGATGACGGCAGCCTGACCTATGCCAACGAATACCGTATATATAACATTTGTGAGGGCGCTAGGGAGCTCGTTATCGATGAGGCTTAGATCCTGAGAAAATAGGTTCGTGATGATGCCTTGATCAGTAGTGGTAAATAACTTGAGAGGGGCGTGTATAAGGGTTCGTAGGGCGTGGTGATGGAGGGAGACCCCGGATCGAGTAATCACATTTATGTAGAGTAAAGTGCCAAGACATAATAGTGATACGATGGCGCAAACTCCGAGTAGAGCGTAGATCCCTGCATAGTATCCGAATGAGTGCGAGGGATTGGTAGCAATGGCATCAGCTGACCAGTATGTGAGCCATATTGTCGGGAAATTGTAGAAGAAGCCGAAAAGAACCCCGAAAATGAATAATGCAACGGCGAGCATTGTTCCCATGCTTTTCACGTACACCATATATACTGATGTATCACCACTAAGTCGCGCTTCGTCGTTTCCTCCCAGTTCGGGAGTTTCCGTGTGTATTCGATCTAATAAGTTTTGTTGAGGTTCAATAGTGTCGTCAGACTCAATAATTTCGCTGGAAGCATGGCTGGTCGATGAGGGCTTGACGCCAAGACTATGGATATAGCTTTGATTAGCAAGGAGATCGCCGAAGGTCCCTTGCTCGACAACGGTACCATCTGTGCTTAGAGCGATAACGTGCGCGGCGGACGGAAGATGGCGAACGGAATGTGTGCATAAGACGGCCGTGGCTTGTCGTCGTTTCAGTATTCCATTTACCCCAAACACACGTTGAAAAACTTGGTCTTCAGTATCCGCATCTAAACCGCTGAAAATATCGTCCATTATCAAAAGGTCAGACTGTAAGTAAAGACATCTTGCTAGTGAGACACGTTGCTTCTGTCCTCCGGAAAGAGTTATGCCGTTGCTTCCAATATTAGTCCTATCTGCCTGTGGCAATGTTTCGAAGTCAGTATTAAGTAGGGTTACGTCAAGAACTTCGGCATAACGTTGCGCATCAAATGGCGAATAACCTATGATGTTATCTCTGATACTGCCGTTCGATAGGAATGGTGTTTGATCGCAATATCCAACACGTGAAAGCTTGGTAGCCATTGCTACTGTTCCTTGATTATGAGGTATCTCCCCCAGGAGCGTTCTACACAGTGTCGACTTCCCTGACGCAATCGGTCCAACAACCATCGTAAGAGAACCTCTAGGGATTTCGATATCGAGATTTTTTAGGACCATATTGTTAATCTTCCAACCGAAACTGCCGTTCTTTATCGTGACTACCGGAGACTTGTCAGATTGATCAAGGGGTGTCTTTTCCGTGTCCCTTATCGACCCAGCAGTAAAGACGCGGTAATCGTCACGTTCCTCACTCTTTAAGTATTTCTCTATACGGCTTAGGCAAGCGACTGCTGCGGCCATCAGAGGTAATGTTTCCAGTAAGTTTTTAAGGGGGTTTGACATGAGTAATAGGTAAGATAACGAAGTGAACAATTTTGTAGCATCCATGCTTCGTTGAGCCACCCCGAAGGTTATCGCTGGGGATAGGAGGAGTGGTATATAAGCAAAGACTGCGGACATCAAAATTAGCGATCGGAAATTTGACCCTGCTCGTAACTCGTCTACTCGAAGATTTTCGATGAAGCGGGCGATGGGATTCGTGAGGCCAGAGATCTTTATATTTTTCATGTTGCCGATAACACCAGAGGTAAGCCCCACACGCTTCTGAACACCGACCATCCATCTTTTTTGCGATTCGTCCATGAATCTCATGAAGGAAGATGTACCGATAACGCATACTAAAACAACCACTATGGGCGCTACAAAAGCAGCGCCGAGCAAGCCGTATAGTAACCAAGCAGCAAGAGTAACCTCAATTATATTTGACCACTAGGAGAGGAATTTGTTAGCAATGTATATTTATTTACTATGGTGAAGTTTTAGAGTGATCTCATTGGAAATTAAGACGAGGTAAGATTGAAGTTCGCATTCAACTGGCAATAGATGTGGAATTGATGTAGTACGGTAGAGGTAGGTAAAGGGATAACGAGAATGAAAATATAACGTACAAGCTCATGCATGAACTTAGACCCCCTCATTACACGTTCTATGTCAGCGCTCATCAATGTTAACGACGCGTTTTCGCCTTCATCCGCCGCACGAGCCTCTGTAGTCTTCATGTAGATAGCCGTTGCTAAACACGCGCGCATCATATATATCATCCTATGGTGGAAATACCAATACAATGATTGTGAAATAGCGATTGAGGAATAGATAAGGATGCTGGCGCCGATAAATCCATATCCGATGTTGGCAGGAACCGGTTCAGATTGTAGTAGTAATAGTAGTTGATATTAACGCCGGGGGACTGTTGCGTAATAGTTATCCTAAAGCCTTCTTAAAGGCATAATGAGCGTGCTAAGTTAAGGCTTATATTTTACGATAAAATATAAAAATTTTTAAAACTTATTTAGTAATTTATGTTCGAGGACGTGCGTCGTAGCGTTTTATGTTATATTTTTTTTTCTGTTATTTAAAGGTAGTTTTTAGTTTTTTGGTTTTTAAGGGTGTTCGTTTTGAGCGTTTTTAATTTTTATATTTAAATATTAACATTTTAATGCCGCGGTTTTTTTATAGCTTCGTTTTAGAAATTATTTTAATTTTTACGTAAAGCGTAATATAGGAAAAATAGTAGTGTTTTTAATTATATTAATTAGTAGAATTAAATTTTTATTAATTAAAATTTTTTTTTTTTTTATTTTTATTATATATTCGTAATTTATTTAACTTAATTTTTTTCGTAATGTTTTATTTTTTTTTATTTTATAATGTAAAAATGTAAATATTAATGTTTATTTTATTTTATACGTTAATAACGCGGGTATATGCGGTTATAATAATTAGTAATATATGTAAAAGTTTTAAAAACTTTTAAATTATTTATTAGTTTTATAAAATAAGTTAATTTTCCGTTATTTATAAAGTGTTATTTTAGTTTTAGGGGTTAATTATTATATAAAGCGTAAACTTTTTTATAATATATTAAGTGTTTAAAGGTTTTAAATTATTCGTAAGAATATTTTAACTTTATATTTTTATGTTTAAACTTTTTATAATATTATTTAAAGTTTTTATATTTTATATAAATTAATAAATAATGATATAATATAAGTTTAGAAAAAGTTTAAAAAAAAAAGTAATAATTTAATAAGTAGCTTAAATTTTAGCTTCGGTAACGTTTAAAAAGTTTTTTTTTTACGATGTTTTATTACGTTTTTAGGGTAATTTTTTTTGCTTTTATTATACGCGATTTCGCTTTATACGTAATGGAGATATAATTTTTATTTAATTTCGGTAATTTAAAGCTTTATTTAATTAATTTATTCGTTAATTCGTTTTTTTTAATATTATAATGTTTTAAGTATTATTTAACCGTTATATTATAAATGGTAATAATTTAATAAAACTTTCGATAAGTTTATTAAAAAAAAATTATTAAGTTATTTTTTAATTTTTATATAATTTTAATATTATTTAAATATATTTAAATTTTATTATATGTTAAGTACGGTAAATTTTAAATTAAATTTTAAAAACTTTTTTATATTTTTACGATTTTCGTATTGAAATTTATTAAATAAAAGTTTAATTTTTTTTTTTTTTATTATAGTAATTTTTTATTTTAATAAATAATAAAACCGTAACCGATTTTCGTTTTATTTTATAATTTATTAAAAAAAATTATAACATTATTTTCCGGTAAAGCGTTATATTAAGCTTAAAAAACTTTAACGGCTTTTTTTTTCGACTTTTTTTTCGTAAGGTTTATTTTAAAATTTAATATATATTTCGGTGTTTGTAAAATAAAACGTTAAATTAATTATATAAACGTAATAATTTTTTATATTTTAATTTTAAGCCGTTATAATTTTCCGGTTTTTTTTTTTTTTAAAATAAGCTTTAATTTAATTCGTTTAATAAAAAGGTAATTTTTATTTACCGTTTTTAATTTAAAAATAAATTTTTTATATATTATTTTTAAAGTAAATTTTATAATAAATATTTTCGCGTTTTTATAAAACGTATTAATTAACGTAATGCGTTATATTGGTAACGTTATTTTAATTATTATAATAAAGGTTTTTTATATTTCGGTAATATGTTACTTTATTTAAGCGTTAATTTCGTTTTTTTTTATTTATATCGCGTTTTTAAAAGGTTTTATTTTTTCGTTATATTACGTTTTCGATTCGTAAAACGTTATTGAGATTACGTACGTAATAATCGTTTTTTAAAAATCGTTTAATAATGGTTTATATACCGTATTAATTAAGTTTCGAATATATTATATTAAAATTATAACTTTTTCGACGCGTTTCGTTACGTGTCGTTTAAAAGTAAATTTTCGATTAAATTAAACGCCGAATTATTATATTATTAACATTTTTTTATTTTTTTTCGGTTTTAATATAAGTTAAATAATTAAATATTTATTAATTATAACCGGTAAATTCCCGTTATTTTTACTTTTAATTAAATATATTAGTTCGCATTTTTTAAAAATAAAAAACATTTTATTAACGTTTTTTTAACGTTTAAATTATTTAATATTTATTTTTAATAATTTAACATTTTTTTATAAAATGTATAAAACACGATATAAGTAAATATTATTAACGTAATCGAATCGTAAGTTTTTATTTTAATTTAAAACTTTAGTTAAATATAATATATATAAAATCGAAAAAAAAGAAAAGTTTTATAAAGTATCGTATTTAATATATTTAAACTTTATAATTATTTTTTTTAATCGGATTTTAATTTTTTTATTAATAAAAAACTTATTAATTAATTTAAAGTAGTTTAAGGTTTAATTTTATCGTTTTATTCGTTTTAAAAGTTTTTATTTAAATAAAACGTTAAATGCTTTTTATACGTTTAAAATAATTATAAAAATTTTATATTTATTTTTTAAGGTATATTTTATTTCGTGTATAAATAAAGTTATTAAATTTATAATTAAATGTTTAAAAAAAACTTTATAATGTTAAAAGTTTATTACGTTATAAATTAATAAAATTTAAATAATTTTTTTCGTTAAAAGTTTTTTAAATTTTTTATTAAGGTAGGAAAATAACGTTATAAAACGTTATAAACGAAGGTTTAATTTATTTTTTTTATTAATTTTAAGAATTATTATAATTTTTATTTAATGTCATTACGTAAGGAAATAAGTTTAACGTAAAAATTAATGAAAAATGTTATAAATATAATGTTTAATAATTTCTTAAAAAATTTTTAAGATTTTAATAATAATTATATTTATACTTAGGAAAATGTTAAATATTTTAATAATATATTTTTTAACTTTTTTTAAAGTAATATTTTTTTTTTAAAGTAGTTTTTGTTTCGAAAACTTTTAGTTTTTTAAAAAGTTATATTTTAAGTTATCGTTATTATTAAAACGTTCGAAGATTATTTTACGTAACGTTTCGGTTTTTTTTTCGTTATTTTCGATTTTTTTTTTATTAATTTTTAACGAAAAAAAAAAAAGTTTTATATTTAAGTTTTTTTATTTTATAAGTTTATATAGTTTTTTATTAGTATAAATTTGGTCGATAATTTCGTTTTAATATTTTTTACGAACTTTTTTTAAAATTAAATAAAAATATCGATATTTTTTCGAAATAATGAAATTTTTAGGTGGTTTATAGCGTTTAAATTTCATGTATATTTTATATATTTAAGTAATTTTTTCGTTTTATTAATTAGTTTATTTACCGAAGTTTTTTTATGGTTTTTTAACCGTTTTAATTATTTTTTTATAAATTTTAATGATTTTATTTACGTAAATATTTAATTTATAAGTTAAGTTTACTTTTTAAACGTCCGGTAAAGTAGTTATTTTAACGTTTATTAACTTTATAAGTTTTTTAAAATCGTTATTAGTTATTTTTAAGTTATATCGTTTCGGTAGTTTTAAATATTTACCCGAGATTATAATAATTTATATATAATAATCCGAATTATATTTAAGTTTTAAATTAACGATAATATTAGTAAAAAATATATTAAAAAAAATTAAGTTTATTATCGATTCGTATTTATAAATAATTTTTTCGGGTTTTTCGGTATAAGTTATTTTATTATTAATTATTTATTTTATAACGTTACGATTTTTATTCGCATTAATTTTATTAAGTTTAAAATTAAAATATTAAATATTAAAATTTTTTTTTATTAAGTAATTAACGAAAGGTTTTAAATTAATAACGTAATTAATTATAAAGTTTATTTTAAATTATTTATAAACGTTTAATATAATATAATTATTAACGTTTATTTATATTATATTTTTAATAAATATAAAGCGTTTAAGTTATATATTTAACCGATTTTTTTTTAAAGTATATATTATTATTTTAAAATAATTAGTTTTATAATTTTAAGTGTTAATTAAAATGTATTTATTATATTTAAAGTATAAAATTATTTTAATATTTTTTTTATATTATAGTTTTTAAATATATAAAATATTAATTTTTTTAACGAAATAAAGTTTTAAAAAAGCTTTATAAAAGATAACGGAATGCGTTACGTTATATTATATTATTTTTAGATTTTTAATGGGTTTTTTTTTTTTAATTTTACGACGGTTTTTTTATTTGCCGTTTTTTCGAGCTTTTTCGTGTTTTAGTATTAATTTAAAGTAAGAAAAGGTTTGTTTTAGTTTGTTTTAATAATTATAATAGTTAAGCGAGTTAAATGTGTTAATTTTATAATGGAAAGGGCCGAAGTAACGGCTTTTATGTTTATATTTTTACTACCGTTAATTTATAAAACGTTATTAAAAGTTATTCCCGTGAAGAAAGTTTCGGTTTTTTTAATAAATTTAGTAGTTTTATTTTTCGAACGTAAGTTATTTAGTTAATTTATGTTGCGATTTCGTTTTTTATCCGTTCGAGGTTTATTATTTTTATTATATTACGAAGTTATATTTTACGTTTTAATAAGTTATAAATTTATTTTAAGGTAGTTTTATTATATTTCGAGTTAAGGGTTTTAACTTTTCGTATCGTTAAAGTTTTCCGGTTTTTTCCCTTCGGGTAAGGCGAATTTATTTTTATATTTTTTAGCTTTTATTTGTTAAATTTTTAAGAGTTTTTTCTTATTAAAACGAATTATGGTTTTTTTCGATTTTTTCGGCGTTATAAAATAGTTATTATGCCTCGTTAAAAACGGGTTATAATAATTAATATATTTAAATAATTTAACGTATAATTTAAATTTATATTTATTTAACTTATTTTTATAATAATTATAACGATATTAACGTTAATATTTTTATAAATTATAATAATTTTAATATTTAAAGTTATATTTTTCGATTATTTATTTTTTTTTAAATTATTTTAAAATGTCGTTAATGTTAAAAAACTTAAAAAAACGTATCGGTTTAAAGAAAAAAATAATTTAAGTGTTTTATTTAATTTCCGGGTTCGATTTATACCGGGACGGGCGGTAATTAATTAGTTATTTATTAATTTAAGTTTTAATTTTATTATAAATAACGATGAAAATATTAATATAAGTTTTTAATTTTATATAATTTAAAAAATTATAAAGTATATTAAAAATAATGTAATTATATTAAACTTTAAAGATTTTTATCGTTTTTACGTTAAAAACTTTTTTTAATTTACGTTTATTTTTTAGTTTTAACATTTATTATTTAAATTAAAATGTAAAAAATTTAATCGTTTATTTTATATTAATAAGGTTTATATTAAAAATTTCCGAAAATTAGAGTTTTTTTTTTTTAAATTTTTTATATAATGCGGTGCGTAACGTAAACGGTTATTTACGTTAATTTTTTTAATTTTTAAATAAGCGGATAAATAGCCGAATATTTTTTTTGTTCGTTACGAAAGTTTCGGAAATTATAAAGTTAAAGTAAATAAGGGATTTTTTAATATTTATACCGTTTTTAAAGTTAAAATTAAAGTTATTTATAAGCTTTATTTTAATTACGTTTATTTATAATATTTATTTAGTTATAATAAATTTAAAAAGTTTTAAAAATAAGGTATAATATAAGTTTTTAATTTATATAAATACGTATAATATTTCGTTAAAAGTTAAAAATATTATTATATTTAAATAATTTATTAATATTTTCATAAATGATTTCGTTTAAAACTTATATTTAATTTAATGGTTTTTTTTATACGATTTAATAAATAAGTTTAAGTTTTTAACGAGGTTATTAAAAACTTATTTATTTATACGGGTTAGCCGTTTTATTTCGTTAAGTTAAAGAAATATAACCGTTAAAATAACGTTTAATTTTAATTATAAAGCATTTTTTTTAATAAGGTTAATAACGGGAAAAATTTAAACGTTAATGGGTTTTCGTTTTTTATTTTACTTCGTAAGGTTCGTAAAAATGTTAAACTTAATTAAACGAGTATATTAAATATTATCGTTAACGATTTAATATTATTATAAGATAATGTTGGTTTTTATTTTCGTAAAAAATTATTTTCTTTATATAAAAAGAACAGTTATCTCGAAAATGGGGGCCTAAAGTTTTAATATTTAAATGTGGCGGGGTTACCACTGTTAAAAAAACGAATATATTTCACGCTTTTATATTAATAGCTGTAAATGTACGAATATAAAATAGAAGGAAAGGTGCCGGTTCAGATTGTAACAAGCGGCTAGTGAGATTGTTTATGAATAGAGGCTGGCAGAAAAAGAACCTAATTGTCGCAAGCTTCGCTGGAATTGGAAGTATCATAGGGAGAAATAGAGTTTTAACCAAGACTTTCATGAGTCCGATTTCATGACCGTTACGTTTGGCTTTATTGATATGATGCGAGAAGCGTTCAGAGAGACGCTTGGCAGCCACATTTTGGTCTAGAGGATACAGGTCGCGTATTCCTAAGGCCTTATGATACCCTTCAAGGAAGAGTTTATTGAGCCAGAAGTAAACACCTAGAGTGTATATACCGCTGGTTTCTTCGGGGCTGTGGTCTTTTGAGTTCCAGGCAATCCATCTTGCTTTTCGCCGGGCCTCAAGCAAGAGCATGGCGACTTTCATAGCTAGTGCGGCCGTAAAGATAGCGGTGAAGGCAATTTCTGGTCGAGTTGAGGAAGCCAACCAATAAGTTCGAGCCTGTGCAATATCGAATAGAAGTGTAAAGAAGAGATAGGCGCTCAAGAAGATAGAAGGTCTTGGTGACTTGCTATGATCAAAGTAAGAGAGACCAATCATGCAGAGAGCTGCAGCAAGGCGAAGCACGGAGGAGATAATATCAACATTGCTAGCGCCAAAAGGGAGCACGGTGATCAAGATAAGTTGTGAAAGCTCAAGAGAGGCATACGACACGAGAGCACCCTAAGAAGTCAATGAGCGGGAACGCGAACAGGTATTAATCGGTTATATTGAGCACTCACAAGCTTGGCTAGCCGTAGCAACGGTGCACCTACGATAGTAGGCTTTCGTATGAGATAGGCAATCCGCCATGGCGACGAGAGGATGAAAATGGCCGCAGGAGCAAGTGAGAAGAACAACTGCTCAAATCTAACTGTGAAGTCAAAGTCACCTCGACAGCCCAGGACATTAGGTCCCAAAGATTGGTCATTAGCATCTGCGCATACAGAAAACAACATCCTGTTCCTCTACTCTAAGCCTGCTCACTCAAACAAGCCTATAACATTGAACAGAAAGCAATCTTTTGATTGTCACAAATCCGACATCCCACATGTGTTATTACATGGCGACCTAAATAGTTAAAAGCTATGGATCTCTACCAGGTCTATGACCAACCGAAAATGGCACAATTCCGAATACCGTATCGCACGCCATAACGACTGGCCAAGATAGACTAGCTTCATACGTAGTATGTATTAATGCAGATAGATAGGAAGAGAGGTGGTTTTGCTCTGTATCAGTTCGGTATAGCAAAGTCGAAGTCGAATTCTTGAATGGATTCAATTGAAATTGAGTCTAACACTAGCTCATAGTTCGTAGGGCTGAGTTTATGGAGAACTCGTCTTGACTTCATCGGGAGAAGTGAGTAATTTTAGAAATCGTTCGCGTTCGTCTTGGGGTGTCTGGAAAGAAAGTATTGAGCTACTACCTTATCGATACGGGCGGGATACGAATGCGATCTCGGAATACGAATTAGCGGGTCTGGTGCGACGTACGTACCTCCTTACATGTGGGATTTCCTAGAACGTGGACAAGATTCGAACTTGGAACGGCAGCGGCAGAGCTGGCTGAAGCAAGTACTAGGTATCAATTGAGGATGCAGCGGCCGCGTCTTCTACCACGTAAGGCGATATGCCTGCGTTCGGCTAGCTATCTCGGTACGACCCATAGCGCAATGCCTAATTTAAATCAATTAGGTACCGTACAACCCTCGAGAAATAGTTGTTGTTGTTGAAACCCTTTCTCGGCTGCATATCCTCAATCCAAGGTCATGGAGAACGGGGTTATACAAGATGTCCGCATGGACAAACAGACCCGTCTTCCTATTCTCCAACAAATCTCCTTTGGTGTCACTGTCTATTCCATTCAAATATTGAACACGATCGTCCATTGGTACAGAGAACGGACCACTCCTTCCAAGTTCACCCCGAACATCATTAAATATTACCAATGCCGACCATCATTGTCTGTTAGGTATGAACAATCGCGAAGAGCTTCATTCGGCGACTTTTCCACTAGTCGAGTAACCAAATCTGACAGAAAATCCACATAGAATATTCTTTCCCAAGTCGTATGATCCGAATACCTCTCAGGCACCTCTTCCCACTTTATTCAGCATTCATGGAGGGGGTTTCTGCTTCGGCGATCCAAGCAACGACGACAAATGGAATTCGAACTTCGCTAGCATGCACAATGTGCTAGTTATCTCCCTCAATTACCGCAAAGCCCCTTCTTATCCTTTTCCGACTGCTACCTATGACCTCGGGGCCCTAATGCTAGCTACGTTCGACGACGAGAGCCTTCCGATAGACAAGAGTCGTATAGCCGTTGGCGGATTCTCAGCAGGCGGGAGCTTGACGCTCAGCGTATGCCAATTACCCTCGATCCGGGAGAAAGTGAAGCCCAAGGCTGCGATACCTATATATGCTGTAGTAGATAAGAGTATACCAATGGAGATCAAGACGCAGACGCGATACTACAAGCCCGACCTAGGCTCCGGTATGCGAGCCGAATCCACTGACTACTTAGAGGCAATGTCTCCCATGTTTTTCTGGAGCTACATCAACCCGGGGACCGACCTCAAAGACCCACTGCTTTCGCCGTATTTCGCCCCTCGCGATACCCTACCCCCGCACATCTTCTTCATCTCCGCAGAGTTAGATCAACTGGTACACGAATCCTGGTGTATGGCGAGCAAGATAGCGGGACGACCAGAACCCACATTCTCAGAAAGAGCGGGTCGAGAGAAGCGATCTGCTGGGAAAGGAGAGCTCATTTTGGACGACGAGAGGTTCGCATTTGAGCATAAAGACGAGGACGGGAAGAGTAGCGTGCGGTGGTTACTAGTACCAGACCAGATCCACGGGTTTGATAAATTGCCGGAGAAGTGGCAGGGCGAAGAGGGCTTTGAGGATGCAGGGTTGAAGGAGACGGCTTATCAGAAACTCGCGGGGGAGTGGTTATATGACGTCGCATGGAAATAAATAGAGAGCACTGAGTAAGTCAGGTCTTACATTCCTGCATTCCGAATTCCAATCGAAATAGATATTAGAGTATCCACCCTTAAACCCTATTTTCTTCAACTCTTAAAGTTCCGCTAATGTACCATCCATCCGCCTAACTTTGCTGTTGGTAGAACCAGACGGTCGGGTTTCTGCAGGTGCTCCTACGTCACTCCTTACCCTTTTCTCATAACATTGAAACCTAAAAGCTTAACACTCCATTGATATTCGCATTTCTACTTCGGGAACTACGTGTGATGGAGTGCTAAGGGCTACATTGTCTCAGCCCTATGAAAAATGGTATGCATATCCTATCCCATTTCCCCAAGAACTGTTGTCATCGTGTCATTATGCCGCTTACTATCATCCTCAAGTTTCCTAATGCATCCATCATATCTACCTATAATGATTGGCAATTCGAGATTACCAACCTACTGTCGGAATACTACCAACTAAAGCATAAGCGCTGCATTATGGCGTAGTATCCGGTGCTAAGTGCATCCGGACCTTAACGCCGTCCCCCGGCATGAGCACTGTCATCCACGAGCGTTTCGCATTATTGCTTCCCGGGGACGGCTCCATTTTGTCAAAATGCATGACGAACCTGGCGACAGCGTATGATACTTGTGTAATCGAGTAACCCTCTGTATGGATAGAATTAGCTTAACACCCAAACGAAGAAACATGTTAGGTCTGAAAGTCTACTTACGGCCAACACAGACTTGAGGTCCACCGCTGAATGGTGTGAAATCCCATCCCTTTCTCCTGCCTCTCCATCGCTCGGGGCGGTATTCGTCGGCATCCTCTCCCCATAGGTCTTTTCTTCGGTGGGTATAGTAAGTTCCGAGCTGCACTCTAGCTCCTTTCCGAACCGCCACGGGACCCTTGCCATCCGGACCGCCCCCCACGGGAAGGACAGTATCCCTAATAGCCTCTCGGACATTGATAGGTCCGGCGGGGAAGAGCCTTAGAGTCTCCTGGATAACCCACTGAAGATACTCGCAGCTCTTCAATGTCTCCAACGTGAATATCTCCCGTCTATTTGTTTCAGTGCCGAATTGTTCGATAACTGCTTTCCGGAGTTTCTGGTATATATCCGGGTGTGCCCCAAGCATGCTAAATGTCCACCCTAAGGCACCAGTAGACGTATCCATCCCTGCGACGAGAAGGTGCATTACTTGGTTCACCATATCGCTCTGCGAGGCTCCCTGCGCCACCATCTCTTCAATCATATTCGAATGCATCCCGTCTTCCTTTTCCTCCTGTGTCCGTGCAGCAGCACGTTCTCGGATATCGGTTATATACGCATCAACCATAACATACAGTTCTCGGCAAACTCGTCTGAACGCTAACCCGTCGTATACCCAGTACATTTTCGATAGCTTTATTCGATGTCCCACGTAACTAGCCGCCTCTAGGAATTTATCGTCGAATCCGTCTAGGAGCGACTTGACATACATTTCGGCGGGTATCTTCCCGGCGCGGACTAATGCTGCTGTCTGCGTCTCCGCCGAAATACCGAAGAGAAACTGCGTCGCTGTATCCATCGTTAGACGATAAAGATGGTCCTGCGATTTTGTTAACATCCCACATAGAATCATGCAGACCAATACTAGTTACCAAAAGGTCCACATCGTCTGTCCAACCGTCCGCTTTCGGTTTTCCCAGGGCGGTAAACACAAGCTCCATATGCCTCTCGCTATCAGCAACATTCTGATCGAATCTTCTGCGCGTAAATTGGGGCTTGATCATGGCCCGCCAGTGGGCCCATATCGGTCTAAGAGACACCAGTCAGTAATTTCCAGGACTCAGTTATGTGGAATTCGTATATGTCTTATGTTGACATACCCATCCGTCGTGAAAAGCCCAGGCAGAAGCAAAGGCCGGGCCGCTAGAGACCTAAATTCCGGACGTTTGTAATCGTCGAAACAGGTTGCCAACACTGCTTTGATGTTCTCGGGTTCCACTGTGTTGATTCCCTTCTGCGTTCCTAGTACAGGAGAGACGATGGCGTGGGTATTGCCGTGTTTAGCGTATTTGCGCTGGAAATGCCCTTCAAATAGGTCGCCGGCTACGGAAGCCTTGTATACCTCGTACTTACGCCCGACGCTCCAGGGCAAAGGGAACGGATTCGCTGCTATGGGAACCGGCAGACATCCGCTGGCTTTGGCGAAGCGGCCGAAGTTGTAGTTGCGTAGAAGTGTCCTCGCTATCCTGTCGGCGATGATTAGCACTATGGCAAAAAGACACCATCTTCCTGCTCGCGGCCATGTCTCGTCTATTATGCAGTCGAAAATATACGAGTTGGTGGCGGGCGGTGGGAAATCTAGAACAGAGGAATTCATGTTCAGCTTGATACACCGAGCTCGCTGCTTTGAGGGCCGATCAAACACTTACAAGTCCCGAGTATCTTCACATGGAAGAGATGACACCGCTATATATGCGGCTATAGTAAAATATCTTATCTTGAATGGTGGATGTATTATCTGGTCTACGTAGCTGGACCGTCGAAGACCTGCATATACTAAGTCTCAGCCCATCGGATAACCACTCCAATGGTGATCTATCTACATACGGACCCTGCAGGAAACCGCGATATTCTCAGCCCATCTAGATCTTGGTATTGCGCTGGAAGTCCTTAAAACCCACCCTTACCTCCCCCAACAGCGATATCTCCATCCCTCATTGGACAGCACGGATCTTTTGAACGCTCCCCGATAGATACGCAGCCCTCAGGCACCGAGTACTCTGAACCGTCTCTCCGGGATGTACTAATTTGGTTTATCTGCTCTTCGACTGGCCAGCTTGGGACTTTGTAAGAAGACTACTTCGAAGCAAGGGGAGCTAAAATAGACTTCTAATCCTTAGCCATCGCATTCGCCCCACATGCGAGATCTAGGCGCAGCCCTACAGCACGCATGTCGTCTAGGATTATACGTAGGAGGAAACTATGCTGACTGTGCTAGGCAGGATATGGAAGCGTCGGTACCGTATACTGGGTATCTTGGATGTTCTTGGCTTGTCTTCCACGTGGCGAATTAGTCAGATTCACGTTATTTAAGTAGGTATTATGTATAGATGCTATGAGATAATCTGCGATATATCGTAGCGTTATCCAGGTTGCGCCAAGTTTTGTTCGGTGTATCCAATGTATAATCTGGTTCCCGCTTTCGCTGTCAATGAGCGGCTAGTGTCATTCGAATCCGTGGATGCAAGTAATACCCGCTCACCCACATAAGCGGATAGGCCTAGACAGAGGTATCCTTTCGATACTACGGAATGGTTGAATATGTCGGATACAGGTGTTGCGCTAGAGCTAAGAAGATTATTGATAGGTAATAAGTCCTATGAACGAACCACTTAGTCGATTCCGTAGGTGGTGGATGTGGCGTCTACTGATGAGACCTTGCTGAAGATAGAGTGGCATATCTCCCCTAGAAGTTATTAGCTATAGTATTGTTTTTCCTCTTGATCAGGTATTTTTTCAAATTCTTTAATGCCTTCCGTCTCGTGACGCGATTTAGTATTCCCCCTACAGATTCTGATTCCGACGAATCCGAATCATAGGTCCACGTTATTATCTTTGCACTACGATCGTCGGTCTCAGACGCCGAGTCTGCAGGACTATCTTTCTCCTCCTTATCGTCATCCGAGTCCGATGTATCAGCTCTCTCGTCCTTTACAGACCTCAATTTATGGATTTCTTGGCGTTGACTCTGTATATGTGAGAAAGTGTTCTCGTATCCATTGTGTATGGGTAGGTGGATGCTTACACTGGTGAGTGATTTTGGCAACGCGAAACAGTACCAACGTTCATGGGCAGTCTATAAAAGTAGGTTTAGTGACATATCTTAGATACTAGGGATATATGACCGCACCGTATTGCACACGATATCGATATCCGGAAACCATTCTGAGAGAAGGGCCTCGAGTTTTGACAGATCAAGCTGATATGAAGAAATCCGCTCCCAAACCAGTGATGAATCTATTATGATTTGTCGTGGCCCCAAGCTCACTGTGCTTGGTTTCGGCCGATATTCTGTGACATCGAGAGTCGAATTGACCTTATTGTCTTCCTCTGGAAAATGCAATTCTGCATCATCCGGTCTTTCGGCGTGTGCGAAGCGTTCGGTATACAGTTTTGCGGCTTCGCAATAGGCTTCATAGTCTGTGAGATATTTCTCTGCGATTTCGGGTACAAGTGGATCGTCGATATTGGGACTTGCTAGTAGGCCGCACAGGGCAACGAGGAGAGACCCCAGAGAATAGTGGTTGGTGATGTGTTCGGAGAACCAAGGAAGGGCTCGCTGGTTCGTTGCGCCGCTGGCGTCATTCAGAAGACTGGCGTCCCGCCACCAAGTAGCGTAATCGGCGCAGACCTTCCCCTGCGGATCGATGTTCGGATGGTATATTTTTGTGTGAAATTTCAACATTGGGGGTTTCGACTCGGTAATCTTGACTGTCACCCAAAATGTACCCCCTTCAAACGGTGTTCCTGGTGGCCCTTCAATGCTAGCGACTATTCTGTCCAACGTATCTCCCATTGGTGCAGCACTAATAAAGGGGATATTAGCCCGGCGAATATTGCGTAACTCGAGAAACATGCGACGGGCGAGTGGGATGCCTTCGTGGGCTCGAGCAATTAGCTTTGCGCAGTTATCGCGATAGACTTGATTATCATGGTCTCTGTTGTTTTCAAGAGCTTGGCCGTATTCAAGATCCTTTGTAGAAAATGCCAATTTCATCGTGGGATCTGTCGTTTTACCATTCATGAGTGCTGCCATCCACCTCTGATTTTGAGGCACATCTAGGGTGATATTTTGAGTTGCCGTCGTTTCAGGGGGGGGACTAGTCCCAGTGTTGATTCCTTCACCACTTCGAATTGTGGCTCGACCATGCGGCTGTGATGCTTCTGCAGCTTGTGCTTTCGACAACATAGTTTTTAGATGATCGTATCTGCCAACTTGTGACTGTTCTGTCCTTGCGGTATGATAAGATCGTGAACTCGATGTTACGTATGTTAACCTGGTACTAGCTGTATCCGAAATTGCCCGGATAGCTGGAGGCGCCGAGGCCGACGATCCGACTAATTGTAGAAGCCTTAAACTGCTGGCGTCGGAGAGAGATTCGATCTCGTCTATTAAGATCGACTGTTGTTGAGCCGATATACCAAGTGCGCTAGTAATACTTTCCAGTGCGTCAACCAACTCACGAATATTGGTTACTAAGCGCTCAAATTTCTCGTAGTCATGTATTGACCAACGAGTGACTTGCCATACGGACGCATCCTTTTGGTTCTTTTTTATCCTCGCTTTGAACCGTTCATACGAGTCGCGAAAGATTGACATACCCTTCGAATTAGAGCCGGCCCATATCTCCGAACACTCGGCAGCTCTCTCTTGTTCTTCAGAGGCATATCTACCTGTAATAGTATCTGCCTTGGATAATAAGTTTTTGAGTTGGTAAAGAGTCGTCTCGATATACGGTCGAATATCGGGTCTGTCCAGAGCGCGGTTATATGGCCTCGGGGTTCTTGCGCCAGGGGGTGGGGCAAGCCCAAGTGTTTCTCCCCATATTACCAGTCGAATCTGATGTAATGCGAGCTAATGGATGTTGTTAATTGTCAGTATTGTCATTACCATCATTGAAAAGAAATAGGTAGGTATGTACCAGAGTACAAAGTTGCTCGAACTCTTCGCTGAATTCTCTCGCACGAACTACGATGTTGAAGTTCTCGATGCAAGATGTGAAGAGTCCAGCAATCCCCAGAACGCCAACCGCTAACCCTGCGACCTCCATATAACTGAACTGTTGATCTGGGTAACAATGGCAACAATATCCTATAAGGAGGTGGATATGACAAAGCAAGCTCTTTGTAATTATTTCATCACTAGGTAAATACGTAGTATTTGGGTATAAGACGTTAAATTAAGTTGAGAAGTTATCACATCTAAACCCTGGAATTCGACGAGGCTATAGCCATACCTAATAGAATACGCGCCTGTTGCACTGCCTCGGTGGTATGCCTCGCTCCGAGGGCTGACAGCTGTCACATCACACAGCCTCCACAAAATCAATATTTTCGCTCCTAATTAGCGGCCTCCCGGGGTGCCTCCCCCCTAAATAGGACAAGCTGAGGGGTACGCATCCCTGTATGACGTCTACCAACTGGCGCTACGCGAAACTCGAGCAGGACCAAGTTATCGTTTAAATTAAAGATGAATTCCTTAATTGAATCGTTTTATTGATATTAGTTGTTACCTTTCGTATATGAGTACGCGAAGCTCCTATTTTGAAGTTTTTAGGAACAATGAATACTTTACACCCCCTAAACTGACTTGCGACTTTTACCGATTCGGAGCGCCCTTCGCCATTCGAATCAGGCCTCCTCGGCGAAAGGGAGAATCTCAATGGCGTATCCTATACACCACGATAAAATCGACGGTAGGTAATTTCATACCTATCCAACACAGTCTAGGCAATATAGCAACCTATATATACGCGAGACATAGAAACAATGTCCAATCTAGCAATCCCCCACGTGCCCCTCCCCATACCGAGTCTCCCCCGAGCACAACCACCAAAGCCCCTGTCAGCGGATTTATCGCCCAGCAGCTCAGCGGAGCTGACGAGCAGCGGGCTTGGCGAATAGGACTCCGGCAACGCGCAACGTGCTCGCTCGCCGTGCCGGGGTAACCGGACGACGGCGCAACGCCCAGCATTTACGACCTCCCCAGTTCGGCATTTTCTTACCTATTTACATGTCCAATAGGTAGAGTATGGCGTCTTGGGGGAGGGTGGAGGGGACGCCGAAGAGCAGCCAGTGGCTGAATTCCCGCTCCTTCGCCTGCCGTATGCGTTATAGTCGCGCGTGGGTCCCGGTCTAGGATAGGAGCTAGAGTCAGGTACGCGTCGAATATAAGTATTGCGTCGTAGATGTCGTGTTTATTTACTGGATGGCTGGGCATGTAGAGTGTAATCATCCCATCTTTTAGCTTTGCGCAATGAGTAGACTCCTGGCCACCGTCTCCCTGGTTGCTGGCGCCATCGGCGCTACTTTACATCACCAGCCAGTTGCTGCCGCTGTCGCTGCGTCGTCCGCTGTGAATAAAACGACTTGCAATGGCGTAAATTATGAGTACGAGGAGCTGGCTGGCTACGGATACGTTGTTACGGATGCGAAGGACAAGTTCAACGACACCCTTGGAGGACTCGGTTCATCTATACATCTAGAGCGTGGCGCGTGGAAGAAGCTTTCTAATGGGAGCTATTCTGGCGTATTGTGGTCTTTACCTGACCGTGGTTGGTGAGCATATACTTTTAAAATTGATGGAAAGTTGTTTCGTGCAGGAAATGGCGCGTTGTATATAACTACAAAAAATATTGACGATAGGCATCAGGAATACCGAAGGAACTCTGAATTTCAACCCACGAGTCCACAAGTTCAACATCATTTTCACTCCGCAGCCTAACGCAACAGTGGCCAGCCCATCAGGTCCGAACTTGTACTTCGAGTATTTGGACACGATACTTTTCTCTGGACCCGATGGGACGCCTTGCACTGGATTGGATGCTGATGCGACGGGGCACGTCTCATACCCCGGATTCCCTGATCTTCCCATTGCTACTTACACTGGCGATGGCTTCGGCAATGATGGCCCAGGCGGTAAACGCATTCCGGTCGACGCAGAAGGGTTATATGTGAACGAAGACTCGAGCTTCTGGGTGTCTGATGAATATGGCCCTTATATCTGTATGCGTATCTACCCGGTCTTGAATGTGAGTAGGGAGTCTCCGCTGACGCTAGCATTTAGATTTGTTCGGTCCCGATGGGAAAATGCTGACAGCCATTCGCCCTAATGATGCGATTGTTCCCGTCCGTAACGATAACGTCTCGTTCTCGGCTGATAGCCCTCCACGTTATGTTGATAATGGGGAAGGTAATGACGTAGACCCGGCTGATCCCGATAGTGGTCGCGATAATAATCATGGTGAGCTAAGTGATTTTCCATATACGTGGGTCTGATATACAGTAGCAGTTAATGATTATGGCATTTAGGCTTCGAGGGTCTCACTGTTTCAGACGACGGCAAATCGCTGTGGGCACTCTTGCAGGCTGCGACTGTTCAAGATGGTGTAAGTGCGACTTCTTATGAAATCACGGCTATCGACTACTGCACCATCCCCAATAGACAACATTTGCATTAGCTAAAACTGATTCTAGGGCCTGGAAAAACAAACCATGCGATATACGCGTTTGGTCAAATATGATATTTCGAATCGACTTTCACCCGTTTACGAGGGGGAGTGGGTTGTGCCCCTCCCCTTGTACAACGACCCCACGGCAAAGCCATCGAAGAATCCAAAAGCTGCGGCACAGTCTGAGATACACGCTCTAGACAACGGCCAATTCTTTGTCCTGTCTAGAGATGGAGGTGCCGGGCACGGGGCTGACAGCTCACTTTCCGTTTATCGTCAAATCGACGTGTTCGATCTCTCTAACGCAACGGACATCAAGGCTGCTGGGGGTTATGACTGTGTTGGTTGCAATGTTGCCAAAGAGAAGAGTGGAGAGTTAAAGAAGAAGATCACTGCTGCGACGTATTGCAGCTTCCTAGACTTTAACGTCAATGAACAGCTGAACCGATTTGGTGTACATAACGGTGGTGATCAAGACCAATATTTGCTGGTAGGTCATCGGATCCCAATTGCCGTGCACTTGACTTGCACATCCGATCTGGAATATGATGCTAACTTAGCGTGCTCGGTGGATAGAATGAGAAGTGGGAATCCCTCGCAATGGTTCCTGTTGAGCCCAACAAGCCGAACGGAGGGTTTTACGTCTTCAGCCTTAGCGACAACGATTTCATTACCCAGAACGGATCCATGGGTGGTGGCAAGTTACCATATGCCGACAGTAGCGGCTATAATCTAGATAGCCAGGCTCTTGTATTTAAGATCCAGATCTCGACTTGAGATGATCTCGTACGGCTACTAGTCTTATTAGTAATACAATATTGACAACCCTACATAGTAGTGAAGCGTTGTCAGTTGACCTCGTGAGAAACGGCCAATGGATGCATTCGTTCACGAAAAGGAACGATAAGAGAAGAAGGGTTCTTCCTGGTTCAAGGATCCCTGACTACTACACTAGGTAGGCAACGTAAGGCTTTGGTTGGGCAGCAGGAATTACGGGGGAGCACGTGTTTATCAAGCATAAGCTAACGTTTGAATATTTGAATGTATGTGTAAGACGGTGCAAGAGATCTAGGCCCGTGAGGCGGCGAGGGAGGCCGGGAAGGTTGTAATTCTCAATAGGATTGAGTCGTGAGAAATAAAAAATGCGGAAGGGAAAATGGAGAAATGCCATCTCGATTTCCTAGGTGCACGGACCATATCACATGGATTTTCATGGCACTAGTAAGTACATAGTACCTGGTGTAACGAAGCATTGTACTAGCAGCACGGATAAGATTCCAGTTTGAACAGCGACGTCACTCTGCATGATAGATTGGATTATGAGATCTTGGAAGTTGAAGCTTTCATCAGGAAACGCGAAATGCTAGATCGCCTTTAGCTCCATCTCTTGATCGAAATTAAAAGAAGACATCATCGTCTATCTTATTTGATACGCGTATAGCCTAGCTTACTCACCAGGGAAAACCGGCAACTACCACATTGGCGGGGAGTCTTGTGACAGTCACCGCCTGTATGATGAATATGATGAACAGATTTCTGTTCGTGCTTCCTTGGGCAAGCTGAACATGGTTGACGTTTGCCAGATGTAACTTTAATGAATCTCACCGTCGCACGGGTTATAGCCTGCATCATATCAATAGGTAGACAATCGTCCAGACTTTCGATTTGACAACCCAAAAGCTGCCCAATTGCTAACTGCTAGGGCGTTCCAGGAAGCGCCGGGCCTCGGCCACCCATATGGGTACTGGGTAGGCAGGCTTTATAATTGCTTCCTGTTAGCGCGGTATTTGATGTTGGTAGACGAATAAAAATAGTAAATCATTAAAAGTGTTTCATATGAAATTTGATATGTCTGTTGGACGAGAGGCTGAAGTTGTTAATAACATTCTAGGGGTTTACTGAAGTAAAATACTGGATCATAGACTGACAGAATACTATTAAGCACTTTTCTGTGTAGGTAGGTACCTCCTTCTCTATGGTTGATCGCCCGATCAATCATAGTAGAATACCACTGACAGCTTCTAAATGTTTCCGGGATTAGACTGGAAATTATCTAGGTTAGATGTTTTACTAACAGACTTTCCATAGAAGAAGCTTCGTTTGCTTAGCCTCAGGTCCGAAGCTGTGAACGTCCTGGTTTCCTGGCTCCCTCCCGGGGATACCTTGTAGTGTGGGTCGTTGGGTACTTAGTGGCTGTACAATGTACAATACATGGCGCTAATAGGAAGACGAGCAAGCATCACCAGTTCACTGATGTAATGTCTTAAAAGAGCACTTGCTTGCCCCTCATACTTTCAAACTCAATTCCACGCTTGAACAACTTGTCATTTCCAAAATCGATTCCAACTGAAGTTCTTTTAAGCTTAAGGTTATCTGCCACCCGATTTATAGTCGGGGGTGTTTCCATACACTCGGCGACAAGCTTCTTTTTATATACACACATACACAAGCACAAACACCCTTCTACTGACCAGCTGCCGCAAACCGATCGTACAGGGTTGTTGTGCCGCTCGTGTTTTTTGGTCAGGTTTAACAGTCAGTCCTCGACGGGTAGTGTCGCATCAAGGTCACACGCAGCAAGTTGGTGTGCGTACTTAGGTGCAAATACCCGGAACGAAAACAAACTACGAAGTACTCGAACTTGCGTCGCCAAGTTGTATTCGACTTGTGCAGCTCGTAGCGTGGTGCAACTGTCAAGCCACTCACGAAAAGTTGCCCCGCCGCACTTTCCATAGCGATCGAAATAATACGTTGGGATTCCGGAAGTTGCGTACCCCCTCCTGTCGTCATAGCTCGAAACCGGTATCCACGCTAGCCCATCGCCTATCGCCCATCGTTCGTCGCCAGTCTCCCGGTAATTAACGTTATTATCGCTGAACGCTATTCTTCCATCTTTATCCCTCTCATCATATATTCACGATATCTCTAAATTTACTTTTTTGAAACATATATATATTATACCATTCTTAGAATGGCGCACATGCGGGTAGAAGATGATTTAGCTTATGGAGAGTCGTACGGCGAAAGGTGGGACAGAGATCGCTTCGTCGTTGAGAGAGACCGCAACCGACCAGGCCCAGAGCAGAGAGATCGCTTTGAGGAACATGACCGTTACTTCACTCGCGGTCCCAAAGGTCGGGTCCGTGAGACCTCAGTCGATGAAAGATTCGAGCGAAGACCATCGCGACCGTGGGACGATGAGCCTCCGCTTGAGAAAAGGTACTACGATGACCCGCCACGTTTCAGGCGCTCTCCACCTCCCGAGATAGAGCAACGTCTCGTCATAGATCGTGAGAGGGACCGCGAACGGGAACGTGAACGCGAGTTTCGTCATCCGTCACCTCCACGGAGACCGGGTCAATTGATCCGACGTCAGTCATCTCTAGACACATTTGACAGACGCCCACCGCCACGCTTTTTCGAAAGGGAGGAACCTGAGCCAATTATTCGCCGTGCAGACTACCGCCCCGAGCCACACAAGCCCATTCCCCTTCCGCGATCCAGAGCATTACCTCCCCCGAGAATATACGCAGAACGCGACCTTGAGCGTGACTTCGAAGAAATCAAAATCTCTGAGCCCGATCGATATGGCGACGATGAATATCATGCATATCCCGAGCGTGTCCGAGAGTTGGAAATCGTCAAAGCCAGGAGACGGCGCGATAGTGGTAATTCCAGACGTGTCGAAAGCCTTCGAAGTAGAAGTACCGCATCGGATGACTCGAGCAGTAGTGGCGGTACTACCGTCACTGCTAAGAGTATGAAGAGTGCTAAGAGCATCAAGAGCGTCAAGAGCGAATATCCCAAAAAGGGAAAGACGAGAATTCCGGTTAGGCTCGTTTCCAAGGCCGCGCTGATTGATCTTGGTTATCCGTTTGTCGAAGAGGTATGTCTTGATGCAATATTCTTACAATTTATTTTGGCCATTCTAACAATCGTTCTTAGGGTAACGTCCTCATCGTACAAAAAGCGCTTGGTCAACAGAACATCGATGACCTTCTGAAGCTAAGCGAAGAATATAAGAAGTCCGAACTAGAGATCGCCGCTGCTCGGTCATCGGCCGCAGGTCTTGTGGAAGAAAGAAGAGAGGAAATATTTACTCTTCCACCGCCGCCACCGCCGCCACCGCCTATTGTTGCACCTCCCCCTCCATCAATTATTCATACTGCTGCGCCTGTCGCCCCCTCTCCGCCACCGCCTGTGGAGATGGTCAGGGAAACTTTCATCCGTGAGGCTTCACCTACTCGAAGCTATCGCAGTCATCGCAGCCATTCCACTTCTACCACCCGCACCCCGGTCATCATGGAACCACGAGAACGGGAATTTAGCGATGAGGTTGCCGTCGGACCTCTCGCATTAATTAGCGACCGACGGCGAGGTGATAGAGAAATCAAAATGGAGATCGCGCGACTCGAGGCAGAGCGTGATTTATTAAGACCCGAACGACGGCATCACCACCATCATTCGCACTCCCGTCACCGGTCCCACAGTCACAGTACCGAGCGCGAACTAGTATCGGCCGAGCGTCTGCCAACAGGTGAACTTGTCCTCTACGAGGAACAAGTGGAGAGGATTGAGGAACCACGGCGCGGGGTGCGCATCGAGAAGGACAAGAAAGGTAGGATGTCCATCAGCGTGCCTAAGTATCGCTAGGTGAAGGTGCGCTTCCTCGCATTGAATTATCGTTGATTTTAGAAGAGACTAGGCTAACATCGACTTTCTAACAGGACCCCCACCTAGTCTAATGAGAGCCATGCTTGCAACCCTCACCTAGTCGCTTCATTCTATTCAACTACCTCTCTAATTTTCAGACTATCAACCTTCGAAGCGAAACAAGCAACCGATATCAGCCTTGACGTTGGAAACTTACGATAATGCGAAATGATTTATTGAACTGCTCAGATTTAACGATTACACTAAATCGGTATTCACGAAATTATATCATAGATTGGTGTGTGGCGTTCTACACAAGCCTGTGGGCAAATTTCTGGTGTTGGCGAGGATGAAGGGGAGTTTATTGCGCACAGTTTGGTCAAAGACAGAGCCTCCATCTAGGACTCGAGTTATATATTTGATGATCTTATTCATTGTTGGTCTTGATTCAATTGTCTGCTTGTCGCCCGACTCTCGCACCGAGAGTTTGGCTTCCTTGTAGTGGAACATGATGATGATCTAATGACGTTTGATGATTTCTTCACATATACCTAATATTATTTTCATCTAATTCCATATTCTATTAATCAGATGTATGAATATGAAGATATACCTAACCTATGATTAGCGAAACTCATACCACTAGTGAACTATTTTAGCTAAGGCCGACTGCGAGACAATGTGTAGTCCACGATCCATCATCGAGTTATCCATCAAAGACATTCAGACACGACCGCTTGTTACGACAATTACTTCTTCATATCAGGGTAGGACCAATCTCTCAATTGAACAATCAGAACAAAGGCCTTTCTTCAGTCCCACAGCATTGGCGAACAATGCATTCATATCCTTTAAGCCCACACAATGCCGTTTGTCAACCTACAATATATATGAAATGCGCCCGAACCCACTTTCTTTTGATGCACGAAGGAATCTCGGTTTCATCAGCTGCGATTTCTACTAAACCCCATATTAATCACACATAACAACACACAACCCCATTCAGAAATGACGCGCTACAACAGAGGCATCGCCGGCGAAAAAGCCGCCGTGCGCGAAGAGCAGCGAGAAGCTGCGCGCCAGCTCGATGAAGATGCGTCGCGGAGGAGGCCGAGTCTGGGGGAGGTGGAAACGCCTACTAGTGCTACGGAGGAGAAGAAGACTTGGCTTCCAGGTAAGTTCATTGTGAAGAAACCTACGAAGGCGGCGTGTGGTAGACTTGTTGTGGAGAGGGAGGATGCTATGCCTTTGCGGATGGAGAGGTGTCTGGATATGGCGCCCGTGAAGAAGGGGGCGTTCTTTTATATGAGTGCGAGGTATTGCGAGGATGTGGTGGATTGGTGTCGGTTTAGTGAGGAGCAGCAGGGGGCGACGTTTTGAGGTAGGTCGGTGGGGTTGGGTTGGTTAGTTGGGTAGGGACACGCGATGGTGAGGGTTCACCTCGGCCGTAAGGAGTTCTGTTTTGGTGTACTGCGATATTGATACCAAGGTAGGTATTTTTTAATTGTTGGGATGTTTATATCCATTAATACGTAATGCATTGTTCATTTAAACAAATCATTCCGTTTTCTAGGTGACTTTAAAGTTGTTTGTTTAAGCGAAAGGGACTCGGTAGAGAAAAGGGGCAGAAATTTCTGCATCTACACCTACCTACCTATGAATACTAGGTACTCACTAGGCATAAAGTATATCTTACAATATCGTGTTGATAGAAATACCATGGCTAAATCCCCATGTGAATTCCTTTGTTACATGATCCCCTTTGATCGATGTACATTATTGTTACTCGTTGAATACATATCTTATCAACTTCCTTTCATCTTATGTATCCCGTTCAAAATAACGTACATGATATATACGCAAAATATATTAAACGATCGCCTAGTTAGCTGCGACGGCTATGCGTACCCCTTTGCTTCCAGCCTTGGGCATAGGTACGAACATGTCGTGGTCGTAAAGTATGTCATCCTCTGTTGTCTCGAAAAGGCGCGCTCGTGGAAAGACACGTAAGGTGAGCGCAGCCAGAGCTACATATATCTCACATAGCGCAAGGCTTTATGTATTCAATTAGCATAAATTTGTCCCGTATTTTCTCTAGAATTGAGTGAATAAAATGGCGACTTACTTCATTCCTAGGCAAGAACGACTCCCCTTAGAGAATGCGAACATGCCACGGTCAAGCTGTTTTCTGTTCTCGGCATCCAACCAACGTTCCGGTTTGAATGAGTAAGAGTCGGGGAAGATGTCTTCATTGTGGTGAGATATGACACATGACATGCCGATAGCATAACCTTTGGGAATAACATATTCAACGGGCTTCTTGTTCCATTCTCCACGGTATACTAGGTTCTCTTCAGTTGCGACGCGTGGTGAACGGGCTGAAACACCTATTGTGAAAGATATTAGCCATTTCAGATTTCTCTCTAGGCGAGGAAAAACAGGGGCGAATGAAGGACCGCAACTTACCATAAGAGAGGCGTAGCCCCTCTTGAATAACTCCATCAAGATAAGGCAGAGTCTCAAGAACATTCCAATTTGGCAGATGTCGGGGATCATCGATGGCATCTTCAAGTTCCTTTGTCAATTTTGCCAGCATCTCAGGCTTCGTGAGCAATACGTATGTGATGACAGAAAGAGTCCAGCTCGCAGTAATCGTCCCTGCGCCAAGAAGGGCCGCCGCTTCGTCACCTAGAACCAATGCTTCCTTCTGCTCACGTGGTAATTCTAACAAGGAACTGAATATAGTAGGTCGATCTCTCACTACGCCCGAATCGAGTTCAGCCTGCACGCTCTTGACCTGCTTTGGCACGTCGACTCTGAGCGTTCGGATGAGGAGCGCGAAGTCAGCGGGAAGGTAGTCCATGAAACTTGTGTTTGTTAGAAAGTTCGGCAAGTTAACATCATGTGAGAAAGGGGCAACGAACTAATCACCGAGACTGAACAGATGTCTGAGAACGGGGAAAAATCGAAGGGCGAATGCAGGCTTAAGTATGGCGATTTCGGGGACGTGGAAGTTAGGGTACCACCCCTCCTGGTCCAGAAAGCCGAAGCTTTCGCCAAAGCAATAAGATGAGATCGTGTCTGAAGCGAAGCAACTATAAGCCACAACAACGTCGATTGGGCTATCTCCAGATTTTAATATCTTGTCACAGAGGACTTGCGACAGCTTATGGATATCATCTTCCAGCCGTGAAATCATCCCCCGAGCGAAGAATTTGGCCACGGGTCCTCGGCGTAGTTTGTGCAAGGCATGATCCATTGTGCCAAACCCCGACTCAGTATGTGCCGAGCCACTGATAAGATGCAAGGGCTTGTTCCGCTTACGATTGCCAACAGCGTAGATCTCGTCGACGAAGTTTATATCACTGCAGTGCACCTCGTCGGGACTAATACGAACGATAGGTCCTAGCATTGTGTGTTAGTTATCTACTCATAATGAGTTAGGAAGGCTTTGGCCATTACCGTATTTTTCATGCATCTTCTGGATCCGTTTCGTATATCGGCCATACTTCATCAGATCGTAGTAGAACTCGGGCAGGTATGTTCCTCTTGAGAGCCAAGGCCCCGGAATATGGCTTAGGGGATGAAGCGGTGACAAGTTGTATAGTGTATTGAGTAGTTGATATATCATCCATATCCCCACTGAAACAGAAAGTGATAAAACTAAGTGGTGGACTGTTAATAGTTCCGCATAATCCATTTTGATGAGTAAGTCACAGCATATGGAATAAGGGGTGAGGATTGAGATGGGATACCCGGATTCTGTCTCGGCCGAGCTGTTGAGTTGGCAATAATATAGACCATGGATTTACTGTAGCATTGCGGGATTGCTCATATTTATACTCTTCCTTAATCTTGAATGCCCCAGGTCTACCTAGATTTGTAGGTATAAACCAGTCCGAAAACATCCCATGTTGCTGAATAACCCACCGTAACCCACAAAAGCTACGCTCTGATTAGTTGAGAGCATCATTTCAACTGGTACACTAGACCAGGTGAGTTGTATTCGCATGGGACTGTAATAGTAGACCTGAACTATCGAGTCAAGAAACATCGATGGGTTGGCACGAGAATACCCCTTGGCTAAAATTCGACACCTCCAAAACTCGAAAGCCGGTAGATCATGATCCGGATTTGTACTTCATTCAGCGAACTTACCCAGTAACGTAAGCAGCAAAGTAATGCAGAAGGGTCAATATCAAAACTGATTCGAGAGTGGCAATTATGCAAGTGCCTCGTGTAACAAGAAGATTAGAGCTATGATCGCGAGGTGTAGCCATGATACATAACCTCCATATTGTTGTGTTTGCTAGGTGGTTATGATGCGAAAAGCCTGTGGATTCAGTGCGGAAAGCCTCTACGGAACCGAGCGCCTTGGCTGATATTCTTTTTATTGGTTAATATCCACCTATAATATCTGCATGATATGTAATACCACGCTAAAAACAACCAATCAGAAGTATTTACCATCTACGCGGTAATACCTTGTTCCGGGATTTACCTTGTCTGGTCAGTGCACTATGTGGATCACATAGTGCACTGACCGTTTGTGGGGAATTAAAGCTTGACCCATGCCGTCACACCGTCGCTACCCACTTAAACCGATCTTGGTTGCCCCATAATATAATATTTAAATCCGGGCCAAGCCCCGTGTTTTCTCTAACACACTTACAACATCCAATTCGCTCATGCGACTTTGACCAAGATGTATTCCCGCGATGAAATTTCGAGTGCGGTCTTGAGATTATACCAAGAAGTCATACGGCACCCATATATGGACGAGAATGCACTCATTTTACCCCCTCCGAACGGCTGGGATACCGTCAGCATCGAAGGGAAAAACGAAACTGTCATGGACTTACTTCGTCATCTCCCATACCTCCGCTCGGTCAATTCATTTCGCAAACTCCTTATTCATTGGGAGACAATTCCTATTTGCTACTCTAACCCCGAAAACTACAACTTCCAAGAAGAAATTTATCCCCTCCCAGCCCATTGCGTTTATCTCACACGCAGCCACGACCGAGAAGGCACATCTTTAATCATCGACACTAACGAAGGCACCATAACTGAATACTCCAATAGCGGGACCGAAATCGTGCTTCCTTACGAGGAATTTGAAGCACTTCCCGAGGCAGAAAATTGGAGAGGGTTTCGCACAACGCCCGCCGTTGAGCTATTGGATACCTGGCGGCGAAAATATGAGAAACTCGTCTGGACGCTCGTACCGAACCCGATAGGCAGGCCGCAGACGGGTAGGTTCTATAGTCGCGCCGATTCGCGTTTTGAAGAAGAGCAGTTCCTAAACCAAGAGCGGCTGGAGCCGTGGCAGCTTCAAGATGACGTCACTCCCGACCAGGAAAGTGAATTCGATAGGATACAGCGCGAAGCGAGAACGAGAGCGAAGAAGCATGCGGGTGATGTTTATAATACATATCTCCGCTATGGATGGCCCGATCACTTCGATAAGGGGCGATGCAGAGCCGAGTTGTTGGAGATGGAGAAGAACAGAGATGCGGATGAGAGACGGCACAGGGATGCATACAATCCAGATGCGGGTCGATTTGATTGAGACAGCTAAATGGCATTGCATGGAATGTTCTCGTACTATTCACATAGATATATGTGAATTATCGACGACTATTTAACAGGAATAGGTTGTGCTTGGATTGAGCTACAGTCTAAATCTTGCCAATCATAAACCAGTTACCCGTGGTTGCGCGGGTGTTCCACGGGGGCCGCTAGAAGCAGTGGCGCTGCTCACTGGAGTAACAGCGGCTTTTAGCACTGTCTGTGTTGTTGATGCGACTGCTGTTTGAACTTGGTGGTATCCAGGCTCATCAGGCTGCACGACGCGCGCTGTTTCAATACCCAGTACCTTCATCTCCTCTTGGCAATCAGCTGAACTACATCTCAGAATACCCAGATCTTCCCTTAATTCCTCATCCGTGACACGCCGAGTGCTGTTTCCGTCGTCGAATACCCAAGCATTGGGATCTAGGTCGTGTGCCTTCCTATCTCTCTTCGTGTATCCTGGCCTAGGCTGATGGTTACCAAGTACATCTTGTGGAATGAGGCCCTTATAGTTTCTCCTGGCATACGCTTGAGCATCCTTATGTGCATCATAATACTCGTCGTCTGTGAGCAGCGCGAAACCGGGATCGTACAAGAGTGTACTCGGCCAACACGGGTTTGCTGTCAGCCCATATTGGTCGCCGGCCGGTCCTACAACACCATTATCGAAGTCGATTCTGACTGCTTTGCGGGTCGTTCGCGCGGAATAATGCATGATTCTTATCTTGTATCCTCCTTTGTTTATATCTTTGATATGACTTACACCGACTTTTTCAACGGGGAGATCGCCGTGGTCGTCGTATCCGCAGAACCTCAATCTAAAAAGGGATGAGCCGGCCCCTCCATTCTGGGATCCCGGAGCAAAGCGTATGTATTGTTTGGGAGAATTTTCCCTCCCCTGAAACTGCATAAATGCGGCAGGCGGATACTCGTCGGGCTGACAGTTCACGTTGGCGGACTGCATGAAACCGTCGTACCTAAATACTGCTTGTTAGCCATTTGACTTTGTGGATTCTTCAATATTCCTCTCACCATTCTTCATTATGATCTTGATCCCACTGATCTGCCCACGGCCGAAGTGGCCGCCAGTAGGTGTGTATAGGACACTTTAATGTCTTCCATTCGGGATGATGGTCAATCACAGAGCTGTAATGCAAACATGCCTGTTTCCACCTCGAGCCGGTGCAGACCGAAACTACCGGGGCCGGCTCGTAGGTCGTCGACGCCGTACATACGGAACTGTCCGGGCCATAACGGACAGGTTTACCGCAGTTGTCGGGAGCATCCGCTCGCTTACAGTTAGCGGAGCTCGTGGGCAGGGGGCTATGGCTGGAGGGTGCTGCCCTCGAAGAAACTGGCTTCGTCTTAGTTTCCATGGATATGGTGTGCTTCTTTCCGAACACTTTAAATTCGGCTTTCCCCTCTTTCTCGATACCTTTAACGCAGAGCTGGATGAGTTCCGGAGTCGCTGCGATCTCCGCGGCATCTGCGATCCAACCTGAATATAAGTGTGAGCAGCAAATACGCTTAGATTGCTGTTAATACGAATTCTTAAGACTTACCGATAATAGGGATAAGATCTTCCACGAGCTCTAGCGGTGCTAGGAGTGCGGGGACGGCGATTCGACAGAAGGCTTTTGCTGCGACATCGAGCGCCAACTGTTCTGCGGCCGCTTCTACTGCGTCTTTCGCCGCGTCCGCAGCTTGCTTCGCGAGGTCCGATTTTGAGGGCGGAGGTTTGAAACCTGAGCAACAGTAAGATTGCAAGCCACCGTTGCACGTTTGGTCTTTCTTTCCGCTGTGGTTGTTGGTATCGGTGACAAGTTCGGTTTCATCTGATATTAACATGTTAGTCTCATCTCGAGATTGTTAGTTATGACATACCATCTGCACAGCCAGAGATACACGATAACCCCACCCCACGATATCCGCGCCATTGGCATTTACCCATGGTAGTTCCATCATTGCAGCATAGGTTTCGATATTGTCCCTTAGGGCAACGTCCGCTATCAAGTTGTTAGCATTAAAGACGTGAGGAAAGGATCTCTACCCTATGGAGACGGAGGGGAAAGAAAGAAAAATCGCGACTTACCTGGTGGACAATTGACCAGGTTGACCATTCATCTGGGTAACCTGGTTTGTGCCCTTCTTACATTTGGCATTGCAGTCAGTAGTGTAGCATGAAAGTTTACCAGCCTGGTCAGCAGAAGATTGCTTGGCATTGTTTTGCTGGTCCTTGGTTACCCCCGAGACTAGATTGTTTGACGAAGATTGGTCTTTTTGGTCAATGGCCCAGACCATCATACCACCAAGACAGCGGTCATTCGCAAACGACTTTAGAAGAAATAGTCAGCATAGTCTAGCCGGTGGAGCTGGGAAAACTTACCTTCTTCTGTGCGAAGGTGTCATCGTCGTCATACGACACCCATTGATTACTATCCCAAGTAATCCATTTGACACCTGCAGTCTTATCCCATGATGGTTTGAGACTGTGTTGGTCAATTATATCAACGATTTCTTGATAGTCGAGAATACCGGAGGTAGCTGAACAAGGCCCAGCATCGGCACCACCGCTGAACTGGCACACACCGTTCGGTGTATTACATGAAGGGTCTTTCAGAGTGAACGAGCGACCGTACTACTGTGTCTTAGTACTCGGTATTAGGTAATTTGGCATAGAACTACTCACCCAACCTTGGCCAAGGACAACCTTTGATGAGGCTACGCCTGCACGCCATAAAAGCCCCAGGCCGAGGTCGATTTCTGTCAAGTTCGTATGGGGAGCAATATAGGCGCCGACGAATTGCGAATCAGCATCCCATGTCCCGTGTAAATCATATGACATGAGATTGAACCTGGTATTTATTAGTGACAACATATCTAAAGAAGGGAGAGCAAACGAACCAGTCGACATAATCTTGCATTGCATTGACATCAAAATGCTGCAAGTACCAATAGCTGGTTGGCAATGTCACCGTCAGGCCTTTCGAACCTAATCCCTGTTTCAACTCTTTCACCAATGTCACGAAATTGTCAGTATCTGCAGGCACACCTCCGCGGTCATCTGCACCAGGATATTCCTGCATGGCGCATTAGATTGCGGAGTATTATAATATGCGCAGAATGGTACTTACCCAGTCGATATCAAGACCATCAAATCCATAGGTGTTCATAAATGATAGGACACCCGAGATGAACTTTTGACGGTTCGCGGCGCTGCTGGCCATGTTGGAGAAAGCTTGTCTTGTTGGGCCTGGATCTGTAAACGACCATCCGCCAACGGATATCCACGTCTGAAGACCGCTGTAGGTCTGCTTCAAATCAGTGAAGCGATGATACAAAGTCGCTGAGTTTGAATCCATGGGGGAGATCTGGAACGTATCCGGATCAAAGAATGCGAATGCGAAATTCACGTGAGTGAAGCCAGCTAGATTGAGGTCCTCCGGTTGTACCTTGTCAAGGTTAGGGAAAAGAGCAGAAGTTGATGTATAGCGGACATACACTTTGACATTTGCGAGTTGAGGCCCACGACTCATAGTAGCCTATGGTACGCTTGTTCACACCCGAACTTGAACATGATGGCTTAGGTGCATCACCGCATGTGCCAAAGCCAGTTTGGCATCCTTTACCACAGAAATCTGAGGTGCTACCACAAAACCTAGGAGAGATGTAAGTGTCCAGCAACATAAGAGTAAGATTGATATATCCCATCAGAGCTTACCCGAATTCAGAACAGCAGACATTCAAAGGACATTTCTGCTGTCCGGGTTTGCCATATTGACCGCATGCTGCTTTGGCATCACAGTTAGAAGTACAACCCGTACCGCATTCGGCTGGCGAGTAGCCACAAAGGCCGTTGCTTCCACAACAGGCGCCGTTTGGACAAGGTGTGTTAGGGTTACAAGTGCCAATGGGAAGCGCTCGAGAGACAAGTGATAAGTTAGGGTTAGGTGAGCTACCGTCAATAGGGGATGCAACCGCAACTGCACTCAAAACTACCCCTAGAAGAGCCGCTTTGAAGAATTTGGCGGCCATAGTCAAAGATGGCAGTAGACTGATGACATATGCAGAAGAGAGAGAACCCGGCGATACTGAACGAGGCCAACGGGGGATGATATTGACATCAACCATCTCGGAATAGACGCTTCTGCTTCCTACCTCCTATTCCGGTATATACCGAAATAATACCCCTGGCTTGGCTTACGAGAGAGACGATCAGGAAGAGATCCCTGTAGGACTGACTCAGGGCCAGACATAGTCTAGTGCGGAGAAAAGCTTGTCTCAACGATGTCAGCCTCTCCTCCGCTCATTTAAGCGATTTACGGTGGTGTATGTCTCCATGCAATAAAACAAGCGAGCCACATGAGCCTATTGAGGAAGTCAAAGGCAGCCTGTGTAACAGCATCCTAGGGTATCTAGGACTTTTGTAATTAAATAAGTGCAGAAATAAGATGATGTAAGACTAAGGAGCGGTATTTGAAGCCAACAAGACGCATCTTCCAATATATATTCATATTCTCCAATCATTTAATAGAAACAGTTAAGGGTAACGTAAGACGCCACACTACTATACGATGTCAACTATTACCCCCTATTTCCCAGAAGGCCTAACATCTACAATCCCGGCTTGCTGAAGGGAGTCATTGAGACCGACGGTTCCGAGATAACGTTCTATCTTGTTTTCCTATACTTCAATGACCTCCCTTCTTCGAGATCTTGCGTTGGGCAGCATCTCTTGCCTCTCCTGACGCCATAGCTCACCCCAACAGCAATGGCGCTAATACGTTTGACTAGCGGCCTCTGGGCTGCACTTTTTGCTGTCAACGTTATAGCTCAAGACACCGTTTCCTTCAACATGTTTCCAGCAGTGAAATCTGCAGGTCTTGCTACTCAACTAGGGTGGAGCGAAGATTGTGTTAAAGCCATGTAAGTTGAATATGAGACGTACTTGGTTGGATTGATGTTAACGATATTTCAGGAACGCAACCTTGAAATGTGACCCAGATCTTTATCGTATGGCTGGTCAAATCGACAAGTACTTCTGGTCCATAGATAACATCACAACTCTGTGTACAGACGACTGCGTTGACGATAGCAGTACGTGGGTTGAAAACGTTGGAGATGCCTGTGTTGGCCAGACCTACAATGTCGCCAGCAAGTTAGTCCCTGTGGACTCGGTAGCTGTTCGCTACGTCGAGGGGATTACGATGGCATGTCTCAAGTCCGAGTATGTGTCTTCATACCTACATACTTTAAAATTGAGTGTAGGTAACTTACATCAGGACTAGCACGTTACAATTGAACTACACCGGCGACCCTACAGCCAACGAGGATAGTCTTGTCGGTGACGATTTTAACAACCCCAATTCCACCACCCAGACCAATTCTACCACCGGAGAAGCTATATTCGATCCAAACGATGCTGCGCCGTCTAGTAATGGGACAGATTCGCCTTCTGGCCCAGATAATATTAGTGACCCAACCGTTACCCAGTCGGAAACTATTTGGTGTTACTATGAATCTCAAAACTGGCTTGGAGCTGACGTTGATTTAGACTGCGATACTGATCCATCCAGTGTCTTCTGTACAGATCCTGACTCTATGAACAGAATGGTACTTCCCTATATCCCTAACAATGTTGTCACTATGCTAATTATTAATTAAAGGCCAATTTATATTACGATACCACTGTGAGTGAATCAATGAGACATGGAGTTCGCGCTTAGATGACTTATACCTCTATGGGTGGCCGCTTTATAAATACTGCTAATGCCACCGGTAACATGCCCCATAAAACATCTTCTAACTCCCTTAAACAGCTCTGTAGCCCATGCTTTCTCACAGTACTGTGGCACCGCATCAATTCGCTGTTCCTCCCGGATAACGACTACTCCGATTACCTTATCCAAGAATATCAAGACATCCAAGATGTCTGCCAAATTGCCATGCCGGAAAGCGTAGTCCGGGCTCTCCCGGGTTACGCAGCAGCCCCTAACGCTACGTTCCTTCCCCCGGGAACAGACCCGGCAAACAATTCCAGCGCACCCAGCGCGGGCTCCGGCAACTGCACCACCCAACTTCTATCCCCAGGTCTCTCTGGCTGCGACACCCTATCGCAAAAATACGGCGTAACAACCGGCGACCTCCAAACAGCCAGCAACTCCGACACCTGCACGATCTCCAACAGCACCTGTCTCCCAAGCGCCTGCACGCTAAAACAAGTCAGCGAAGGCGACACCTGCGATAGCCTCTCCAAGGCGCTATCAACCAGCACCCTCAACGTAACCATAACGCTCTTTCAATCCTGGAACCCGAACATAATCGGTCTATGCGACAGCCTCCTAACCGGCCAATACATCTGCTCTTCGTAAGCCTTCCCTCCCCCCCTCCCCACTTCTCCTTTTCAGGTACGTACTAGGTACCTAGCTCATGAAATCTAATCCTTCCGAGTAACGTAGCCCCCCAGGCGGCGCATTCACCCTGCCCGCCCCCATAAACGGCACCAACACCGACGCCTCGTCGCAAAACCGCGGGGGCCAAGGCCCCGTCGGCGTCGTCCCCACGACGAACAGCACGGCCGCGGCGCCGACGCAAGCCGGGATCGATAAGCAGTGTACGAAGTTCGCGTACGCGAGTAGTGGGGACACGTGCTATGGCTTCACGCAGACGTTTAAGATTAGTATGGCGAATCTGACGACGTGGAATCCCGTGCTGGGATATCCGGATGGGGCGAATTGCTCGACGCAGTTTTGGCTTGGGTGAGTACCTACCCGCTTTTTGAGGATCTTGGGATTATTGAGGTGATGTGATGTGCATGGATGGATGCGCTGACTTTTTAGGTACGATTATTGTGTTGGGGTTCCTGGCGGTAGTGGGGGTGGTAGTAGCAGCAGCAGTACTGCATCTGCATCTACGTCGTCGAAAACCCCGACGACCACGACATCGCTGCCGTTTCCGACGCAGAGCGGGATTATTGCGACTTGTAACAAGTTTAATGATGCAGAGAAAGGGGATTATTGCAGCAAGTTTGCGACTGATAATGATATCACGACTCAGCAGTTGTATGCGTGGAATCCGGTCTTAGGCGCGAATGGGGAGAATTGCAATACGCAGTTTCAGGCGGGTGTGGATTATTGTGTTGGTGTTTCTAGCACAGCGGCCGCTACGATGTCGAAGTAGCGTGGTGATATAGCGGACTTAGGCGCTAAGTTCTGCTCCCTGTAAGATCCATTTAGATGGCGGGGTAAATGGGGATTCAGGGGGCGGGGTAGTAAGCAATACGATTAAATTATCTATGATTATAGAAGGTCCATTCTTCAATCCTAACTATCCGAGTCCCTAAACCAACATGCGACAACCTGAAAGACCCATTATGTCTTTCTTGACACCAAGAAGATATCGCCGGAAATTTTGAAGGGGAAATAAGTTATAACTAGAACGCTCAGTAAGAAGAAAAGTAAATTAGTTGGGATTCCTATCAATTAAGTCGTTGGCTTCTCGAGCGAGATAATGCCGAATTGGTTCATTATCGCAAAAGGTACCGTGATTGAGAACCTCGTTCTTCAGGCACAGGACTTCATTCCGGAGACCGTAGACAGCGTCTTTCAGATCTTGATTTCTCCGCGACAGCTCCTCTTCTCTCTTCTTGAGCTCCTCGACGTTCGCCTTGGACTTCTGCCGGCACTTGTGTGCCGCCTTCCGGTTCCTTTCTTTCCTGCTCTTGGTCTGGGAACGGGAAGTGTCACTGTTGGTAAGGTGAACGGGGACGGGGTCTAGTGATCTCTGACCTTGAGAGTTGTAGACTGCAATAGTCAACAGGCTGGAACTTTTAACCCGGACAGGACTCTCGAGCTGCATTTAGTAAATACCACCCCTTTCTAAGCTCTGAGTCGCGGCTCTACGTAGTAAGAGATGGCGGGAAACAGCGGGAGAAATTGGGGAGCTCACCCATACCAGAGGAGTCGGATTCATTATATTCGTTAGAATATTCCCCAGCCTTAACGTGTTAGCCGATTTACTCTCTCGGGGGACGGTTTATGGGTTGGTTCACTTACTAAACTGGCTGCCGGCGTAAGAAGTTGATAAGGGGCTGGTGGCTGTATATCTACAGTGTTTTCGATGCTTGGTTTCTCCAGTTCCAACGGACTCACCAAGTAACCGACACCAGCAGGGTCTTGGAAGTCTTGAGATTGCATGGTCAATCTTCAATGGTAGAATCTAAGTTTTGTGGTATGAATTGAGTGTGATTGGGTTTCTAACGTATTGACATAAATTCAGTCTGGGTATATGGTTTACGCATACATTTCTCGCTCCCACGCTTATTCCCCTTCTTTTAAGTAGACACATGGGAATCAACGAGCGACCGACATGCGGAACGACAAACCATGGGCTTTACACATACACATGGATCAATCTAAATGGATAAGTTGATTCGCATGAGGGTTTGACAAATAAGGTAATTCATCAGCGCACGCGGATGCTAGGATGGTAGGTAAGCAGGTAAACTACGTGGGATAAAATTCATTGTTGAACGAGAAATATTGTATGACGAAACCACACTGAATATGTCCAGGGACCAAAGGGGCACAGAGTACCATTTATTGGGAATCACAAGTCGATCATTACTAGAGACATCAGGTCTTTTCTATTAAGGGATACTCAGGGCGCCGACCGCACGGGACTCCCCCGCGCTGGAACAAGGGCGATCTAAGCGATCCATCAGATAATATCAAGTTTCTGTTCCAACAATCAGCGACGTCTTCCGCTTCTCGCTAGAATGACGTCACTATGTGCGTATTCCTCGTGTCTCTTGTGTTTCTCGTGTCGGAGTGCAAGCCGCCCCCTTTGTGATTGGTGGCGCATCACGTACCACGAGCAAGCCGACCTTTCTGCTACCCTACTTGCATACACAGCCTAGCAACTGATGATGGTGGCTTTCGAGATTGGATCCTTTGACTAATTATATACATGTAGGGAGGAAGTGCTTTCGGTAATTGACAGGAAATGTACCTAGGTAGGTATTTTCCAATCCTGATCATGTAATTTTACCCCTCCAACTCCAACCCCTCATATCTCTCTGGTCAAATGAATCACCCCAATTTCCCCTATCCCTATCCTCCAATCTTGTGTAACCATTTCTATTCCGATTTTACCGCTCGTCGCTGATATCATCAGATCTGATCCATCTACATCTGTATCGATTTTGATATCATTCTTTCGCAATCATTTCTTCCAGAATGTTAAATCATAACCATTCCCCTTCTCTAACGCCCTCTTCCACGCGTCGCGTGACATGCACCTCTCATACCATCCCTTCAAATTTGGATATTTACTGATATCGACGTCGGAACCCCCTCTAACCCCAAAATCCACGTACCACTGCAGAATGAAATCAATCCTAGTTAACTCCGTAGTACCGTTGAAATATTGACGACCCTCGAGCTCGCTATCTAGGAACTTCAAAGCATTGTCGATTTCACCATCAATAAATGCTTTTTCCAGCGCCAATTTGAGCCCTAAAATCAGTGGCCGGACGAAAAACGGCGTCGCGTACGCAAAGCCGCCAAAGATGCTCTTAATGCTGAAGAATTGGTTAAGCGTGGTCTGGCCTACTGAGAGGAGTTGTTCTTCGCGGATCTTATCGTTGTTGACGCTATCGTGACCGGGACTACCAGATGCAGGGACTTTGAACCGCCCGGCATGGTCGTAGGTTTCAATCAGGTAATAAGCGATTGCGCTTCGCTCCGCAATGACGCGACCTGAGCCCGTCACCAATTGCGGCGCCTTCCCGAGGGGATGTGTGTTTTTGAGAGCCGGTGCGGCCCGGCCACCTTCGCGAGTGTGTAGAACTAGGTCATATTCTATCCCTAGTTCCTCGAGCAACCACAGACTCTGCTGAGATGCCGAGTTCTGCCGTCGAAGTTAGATCCGATCAAAACATGACTAATCTGACATTGAAAAGAAATATGTACCTGCATATAATGAAGTGTAGGTTTATTACTCTCCATCGCGTTCGCTGCTTAACTGTATCTAGGGAAGTTGCGAGATAACCCGGGCAGAGTTAGAGTTCGTGTGGACAAGGACTAGCTTCACTTAAATATTTTACTTTGTTTTAACTTCGGCCAACCAACAAAAGAGCAAACACTCTTAGCGTTCTTAAAATTTGAACGGCACAGCTCCTGGCTACATTATTAGTGATCCACTATATAGGTACCAACCCATTGTCTCGGCTTGTCTTTGCTGTTGATACCTAGGTAGGTAATTGAGAGGTATCCATGTTATTGCTTCTTCGTTGACTTGAGATCCATAGATGCCTCTATTTTCCGAAAAGTGGGACTTTTAGGATACCCACACGTTCACCATAGTGATTACCACCTACCAACTTCAATTCTATTAGAAATATTCTGTTCAACCTTGATTAAAGCTTCGACATGATTTTGCTTCAAAAATCTTTGAACAAGGTTATGCATTCTACAAACAACTTATCATGTTCAATCTGGATGATGACTAATCTAGAACTTGGTTAGCCTATAAACCCCCTAATCCAAGGGTTTCGATGTTTGAGGACCGTAAGAAACTATATATTGATATACTAAGTGATTATGGTAAACTTTCGAAGCGCTGAGATGTTAAGTTAATTCGTTCCCTGATTTCTAAGTCTGCTTATATTCATCATCTCATCTCATTACATTAGTCTATTAAAAGGCACGATAGTTTCATTAAAAAATGTAGTTGACCACTCTTTCAATTCTAATTGAACAGATTCTATCAGATAACTTATCTTATATCTCATCATACCCAGCTGATATATTTACCTAGGTAGGTAAGTGTCCTTATTTTATACTTGATGATTCTAGATAGGTACAGGTAGGCTGTTCTTTTATTTTTATATACCTACCTACACAAGATATTCCCCTAAATAGTTGCATAGTACCTACTTCAAGGAGAAGCACATACAGCACCTTAAAATGCATCTTCCCTATGAAATTCTTCACAACATCCTAGTTAGGGTGATACGACGCCGAGATTACAAACATGGAGTTCGACTTCGGTCGGTCAACAAACAGTGGAATGCTGTTATTGAACGAATTATCTTTGATCTTGATCTCCTTGACAACTATAGATTTTACCCCATGAGGTGCCAATACAATTTCGACAGTACCTTTCGACACTGGCAAAGATACCTAGCATACAGAGTCCTTCATAACAAAAAGCCGGTCTCCCTACGCCTACGTATGATCCGATCCACTGCCGAGTTCATAGTGGCTAGTCGATGGGGTGACATTCAGGATAACGGGAAGAAGCTGAGAGAATGTGTGAATGTGCTTTGCCATAATCGCCACATATTCCACGATTTCCGAATGCGCACCATATTTTATCTGTATTTTGTGGATTCACGAATGTCAAAGCGTCATTTACGTGGATTGAAATTCATGCTGGAGAGATTTACGTCCGTAGTCCTCTCGAGCACCGATGACAGGATCTCTGTTTTAATCGATCAGCTTTATCGTCAAACACTTTTTTATTGAGCAAAACCATAAGTGGTAAGTCTGATTATATACCCGCATACCTGATACTAGATTAACTTATTGAGAAAGCTTCGAAAGAATGATTGACGACTAATTATCTAGTGGTATTTTCCCCCTATCCTTGGGTGGACTGATTACCGACTGATAGTCGTGAAACGACGAGGATAGGCACCCAGGTAAGCAGTATGAAGGCATTTCAATACTTTTTACGAATACTAATTGATACTGATAGAATGATATTTCCTTACCTAGGTAGGTACCTTGTATATCTACTCAATTTCTAGAAAGAAAAAGAGATTGATGAATTCAGCGAGTTTTTGAGACCCTTTTTTATTTAACCCTCTAGTATAACTAGACCGGATTGAACCCGTTACGTGCTCTATTACTATGAAATAAAGATGAAGTTTGAGCTTTAAGAGCCTGCTTACTGATCTACGGTAGGACTACGGCTGAGCAGGCCGTCTGTAGTTCGTATATTCCATTCCACTAAATCCTCTCGTATAATTGGCTTATCCCAAGCTTCAGGTAAATAGGTAACCAGATAAGATTTCTATTTTTACACTAGGTACAGACAAATGGGTAAGACAATATTGACCTTTTCTTTCAGCTACCTAATTACATTCTAACACGCGATGCTCGGATAAGCTTCCCGCCGGCGTAGCAACGCAACTCCAATGTGCGCGCTTAACACCCATCCCATTCTGCTCCGGAACTCCTGCCTCCGCTTAGAGTTAATAGGCAACTTCGAATCACGGCCAATTCGTCCACGATTGGGCTAGAAAGCGGGCTTTTACGTTGAAAGTAGACCATTGGATGGAGAAGGACGGTACCTGATGCCCCGTCTTCTCCAACTTTTCTTATGCCTTGTTTTGGAAGCATTAAGCTAGCCCTTACGATATTGAGTTGCGAGGATACAATAGGCGCAAAATTCGTCTGCTAGCGAATCCTCGATTCCCAATTCTGAATCACACCATGCTGAGATGAGCTGGAGAAAATTGCTCCACCCTAATGGGGGGTTACATGCCGCCTGCGGAAAGCCACCATAGTCAGAAGTCCTGCATTCTTCAGCTGCGGCGAAGCAACCACTGCCATCTATTATAAATATGGCCCCCATGTACCTGAAAATCGGCCTCTCGATATATAACCGTTCGCGGCTTCACATTATTTTCTTCGGCTCCCTGCTGCTTTGTTTAAGTCTCGGTAAGCTACTCCAAGTCCGCCATAAACGCATAGCTGCCAAGTCCGGGTCCTGTGGTAAGCTAGCTAGCTAAAGAATCACAATCTGGCCGCGAGCAACTTTACAGCCTTGATTTACGATCTGAGCGAAGATGACTTACTTTACCGCAGTAGCATTGGCATGCCTCGCGGTTGGGGCCAATGCGCGAGCGTGCGTGAGAAAAGCACCATGCGCGGCAACGGCTGAATGGACGGAGTGGAAAGATATCAAGCACACGTTCATCTTGTTAGTATCACTAACCAAATTCTCCATGGCGTATGCTAACCAAATTCTAGTGGAGATAGCTATACGGCAACAGGTAATTGAAAGGAAACATTCCCAGAATTGGGGCAGATTTACTTACATGTACCTGTAGGGTTCAACTATACGCAAGCGGCACCTTCGCCAGCGAATCCCCTTGGCAACCCAGCTTACCCGGGGTACACATCATCGAACGGACCCAATTGGGTCGACTTTCTCACGATAAAGCATAATGCGTCCCGTCTGCAGACTTACAATTTCGCCTACGGAGGTGCTACTGTCGACTCCGCTCTCGTCAAGCCATATCAACCCACGGTACTGTCTGTAAAGCAACAAGTAGAAGATCAATTCATTCCGGGCTATACGGGTTCTTCGCCCAAAGCCCCCTCGGCCCCGAAATGGACCGGTAGCGACTCCGTGTTCGCGTTCTGGATCGGCATCAACGACGTTGGCAATTCGTATGGATCCGGAGCGGGATCCTCAGGCCCCCTGTACACCAAGATCTTCGATGTTTACTCTGGACTAGTCGACAAGCTGTACAGCAGTGGCGCGAGGAATTTCGTTTTCATCAATGTACCACCTGTGGATCGCAGCCCGTTGACGGTGGGCCAGGGGAAAAGCTCGTCAGATACCGAGAAACTAGCTATTGCGGATTGGAACAAGCGAGTCTCGGATACGGCTGCTGCGCTCAAGAAGAATCACACCGACGAGGTCAATGTCTGGATCTACGACTCGAATAAGAGTTTCGGGGAAGTAATAGATAAGCCGAGTACGTACGAGCAGACTGCTGGTCTTAAGAATACGACTGCCTATTGCACTGCTTATCAAAAGTGAGTACAACTTTTCCTGGCCGAAGAAAGAATTTGGGCAAGATACTAATTATTGCAGTGGCACGCCGAATGATAATACCCTCACTCCGAGCTGCGGTATTCCCGTAAATCAATACTTTTGGCTCAACAATCTGCACCCAACATATCCTATCCACGATGTAGTCGCTCAAGGGGTCGCTGACGCCCTGAAAGCGGGACCAGGGGTTTGTTAAAAGTTGGATAGGAAAATATCTAAAATTGCAAAAAATCGAGAAGATAGAGATATTGAGAAATACTGCCTGTATATAGGTTTAAAAATATCCATATTTGTATATACCTTGGTACCTAACCTTTTCGCAATTCGATATAAAGGACTCCCTAAGCCCCTAACACCTAGGTACGGCCCCCCTTTCTCTGTGTAACGATCAATATTCTCTTCAAGCTACATCATTCACGACCATGTCCGCGACAATATTTAATGCCTAGTACCTACCCGATCGCATAAGGCCGTGGGAGAAGTTGATAATACCCCGCACTGCCAACTGTCATGCTACCGGTCGGTCTCATGCTATCTGTTAGCGTCGCATGACGGAGCAAAGCCACATTGAACAATCCCACAAATACGAAGTCCAATCTGCAAGTCAATGCGGGTTTCAACAACCCGGAATCTAGATTAGTGAAATAAGACACCTAGCGAAGACTCTTTTGGAAAACAAGAAAGGATGGGGATTGCCGACCTGGAAGAATTACGATCAATCGTCAACTCGACGATCAACGATTCTAATCAACACCTGAAGAAAGACATTAACCAAGCATTACATGAGCACCCAGAGACCGCATATGAAGAAAAGTTCGCGCATGATACAATCACGAAGTTTCTCGAAGACCGAGGATTCGTCGTGAAGCGCAGCACACATGGCTTGGCGACGAGTTTCGAGGCCGAAATCGGCTCCTCTGGACGTCTTGTGGTTATCTGCGCAGAGTACGATGCCCTTCCACAGATCGGACATGCGTGCGGTCATAATCTAATCGCGACGTCGTCTATCGCTACTTTCCTCGGGGCGGCGGCGGCTTTGAAGCAGAGCGGTGCTTTCGGACGACTCCGCTTGCTCGGAACGCCGGCCGAAGAGGGCGGGGGTGGTAAGGCGAAGTTGATTGATGCCGGGGCTTTTGGTGATGTCTCGGCTGCTATTAGTATGTGTTATGGATGATTATTCTCATTTTTTCCCGTCTTAAGAGTCCGAGTTTCCCAGTTGAGTTGCTTGAAGGGATGGAATAACTGGGACGGGCCTAACTCTTCATTCCTGGTTAAGGGGCAAATTGCTAATGATGATTGAAGTGGCTCACCCGATGCCCCAAAACCAACTCTCCGACGAGTCAAACAATTGGTCTGGTCTCGCAGCGATGAAGATGATTGCAAGTCATAAATTTCGGACCGAATTTCGTGGGAAGACCGCGCACGCCGCCAACGAACCTTGGAATGGCGTCAATGCTCTGGACGCTGCTGTCGCAGCATATAGTAGTATAGGACTACTTCGGCAGCAAATCAAACCAGATGAACGAATCCACTCCGTCATCGAGGTCGGAGGCACAGTACCGAACGTCATTCCGGACTACACCCGCATGAACTGGAACGTTCGTAGTCCAACTATCGCCGGGGCTGATAAGTTACTTTCACGCGTCAAGGCAAACATACAAGCAGCTGCGGCGGCGACGGGCTGCGAATTAAACTACATCACGTAGGTGAAATCGAATTCATTTGAGTATCTCATCATTCGTACCAGGTATCTAACATGTATAGTGCGCCGACATACTCCAATATGATAGCGAATAAGTCTCTGTGCAGTATATACGTAGACGAGATGTCGCTCATCGGAGAGAAAGTCCTCTTGTGGCGAGAAAAGCCCATAACCGCGTCGACTGATATGGGAAACGTTTCCCAAACCGTGCCCAGCTTCCACGGAGCATTCGGGATCCCGGCGGCTCCGGATATCGCTCTGCATAACCCCGGGTTTGCCGCAGCGGCTAGCACAGACGAAGCCCATGAGGCATGTATTAAGTGTGCGAAGGGTATGGCGATGCTTGCGATTCGGGTACTTCTCGACGATGAACTTGCTGTTGACGCTAGAGGGGATTTTGAACATAACCAAGGATGGTGAGATTTGGTGTAGGCCGTATTGAGGTAGCCATAAGCTCTGCTCCCTGAAACGCTTTCGGGTGTGCCAGCGAGGTGGAAGTTGGAAAAAGGGTTGGCGTCAATTATGCCGCCCACATCGTTCAAAATCACTTAAGTACAAAATAAACAGAAATATAGTCATTATATGAAGCATACTTCACACCAAAAACTTCACATACATTCACCGAAGACCTTAGGAGATATCTGTCTAATCTCCTTCTATTTCTAGGTACTTATAATCCTAACAGTCCACGATTCACCAACCCACTCATCTCTCAAATCCCATAAACCCCCAACATCCCATCCCCCAAAAACCTGCGCATCGTCTCCCTCTCCAGACAAACACTAACATCCAAATCCCCCGTCCCGCCCACATCCACAACCTGCACCAACCCATCCATCCTCGGCATAACTCCCTGGACATACCTCGCCAACCCCCCCACCGCACAGAAATCAACCTCATAAGCCCGCGCCCGCACCCACGACGTCACAAGCACATGTCTCGACCCCAGAAAAGCCTGCCACAGCCGCTGCGGACTGACCTCGTACGCCGCGTCATGGATATACGCTCCCACCGCATCCGGCGTAAACCGCGCCATCGTCGCCCGTATCGACCCCGCCACGTCCCCGATCGTAGTGCCCGTCGCCTCGGAGCCCGACTTCGCGATGTAGCCCAGCAGGATCGGGGACCCCGCGAAGGTGTCGGGGAGAGGCGGATCGACCCGCCCGCGCACTCCGAGCGTGATGTTCATGTACACGTCATCCGGCGTATTCTCGTGCCGGCGCGCGCGGTTGATGAGGATCCAGAGATGCGCCAACACGGAGTCGAGGCGCGAGATACGCTGTGTTTTCAGGGATTCGGGAAGACTGGCTTCTGCGGCTTTTTTCATGGCCGCGACGGCGGAGGCTGGGAATCGGATTTGCACGTGTTCTACTGGGGCTGCCATGTCCCACGTCTGCCAGGGCGGGAAGGTGGATGGACTTAGTTCTAGCTTAGCTAGTTCTTCCGCGGGTGGTTTTGTGCCGTTTGTGGAAACTTCGGCCCAGGAAGGGTAGCCTGGGGTGTCTTGAGTCCACCAGTTGTACCGGTGCATGGGCAAGGCCCTGGCTTTCTTGACTTTTGCGGGATCGGGGGTTGCTGTTATGTTGCCGTACTGGTCTAGCCGCGAGGGATCTAATAGTGGTACTATCCGCTCTTCGGCGCCGGTCTGGGCTTTTTGGAAGAGAGGCCGTGACTGCGCTGCCCATGCGTGGGTGAATTGCATGAGACACATCGCATCGGAGAGGCAGTGAGTCAGCTTGATGCTCACGGCGTAGCCTCCGCATTTGAATGCTGTCAATTGGATGGCGACGCCCGGCAGACCCTTGAATCGTGTTAGATCGGAGAACGCGAGCTCGGTTTTGGGCTGGAAGTCGTTCTGCGGGAAGTCTGTTGCGTTCCAGATCTGCTTCGTCGTCAACCTCTCCTCCTGACTCGGCACCACGGCGCTAAGCTCCCGGGTGTCCTCAGCGACGACCAACTCAACTCCGGGGTCTTCAGGCGCGCCGTATGTGATAATCGGTCGACCGATGTACCGTGGATTGATGTCATTCTCCACATCATCCTTAGAAGCCCATCGGAGCTGCCCCGAGAAATGTGGGTAATCATCTAAAGTCCTCCCCAGCGCATCCTCTAGGCGTTCAGACACCGTAGGATCGTGCGCATCGATATCCTCGGTCCTATCGTAGAGCCAGATGGCGCTGCATGCTGCGAATCGCGCAACTGATGCATCAAGGGTGGATAGTTTCGTAGTCGTAGGTTGCTGCGGAGCTTTCGTTGGGAAGATCCTCTTTGTGCGCTTTACGCGACATGGTGATTGGGTCATGGCGTTAAACTGAAGTGAAGACGAAAGGTTTCGTTTCACGTCTCCTTCCTTCACACTAAGCCCCTTTCCAGATGTCACTGTTACCTGGGTGGAGACAAGGTGATGTTGCACTGCTACTGGAGGATAACTAGGGTAATGTTCGGTCCTTGTTCATCTGTATTCCATATCATGGGAAGAGATCCTAAAGTGAATGCGAATGATAATATGATTCTTTGATAAGTCTTTGCCTAAGAAATCGAAGAGCTAGGAAACAAAGGATGACTTATATGATACAATGTCTTTATAATTCCGTCGTAAATATTCAGATATACCTTCTAGGCAGGTGGTAAATACTTGAGTAGTATTTTCATGAACAGTTCCGCATGAGTCATTCTGAATCATCCTCTACACAGCCGCCAACTTACTCCTCAACTCATATATGGGTAAAATCTTTAAAATAGCTTACATAGGTAACCACGTAGGTAATGTACGTAGGTGGATAGAGGCGAATGGCGTGAAAGATAATTGGCATAATGAAGATTTATTCGTTGATAAATTACCAAGGCTAGCTTTGCAGCCGATTAATACCAGTTACCTGGTCACAAATTTAGAATGAGGGTCTCGTACCTAATTGCAACTTTAAGGGATATGATGACTAAGCATGAAACGAAACTCGTGATAGTCTCATCTCATAATCAACCAACAACTTCTAGGAGACGTATCCGATATTTAGGTACTTTGGCGACTACTCACATATGAATCGCTCAAATGCATATTCATGACATATGGCTAATGAAATTGAGGCGGTGTTTAGGGAATTTCGAGAGACTGCGGAATACTATAGGGGATAAGCCGATTACGTAAGTCATCAAGTCCTAAGGTATACAAATAGGTATTTGCGAGATAAATAGATCGATATGCCTTTATGATGTTGAACTTGCCATTGCTTGTTCGGAATATTTAAATAGAGGTATCTACCTAGGTACCTAATGGGTAATCGTAGGTAGTATTAGAAAATATTACTTCTGTCATATATCTCAGAGTGTTCTTGTGTGCTCATTTTTCTCCCCAGAGGAATCCATTGATGGTTACACACCTCTCATGAACTCTTATCTCATACAACTTGAGAAACTTACTACTAACGCCTTTCATTTCGTTTTTGAATAAACACGGGAAACTTTTCATAGCAGCGAGTCTGATCTCCCGGGTCCTGGGTTCACGGATGAAGCGGCACAAAATGCGGTTTGTCAATATTGAAATCAAGCACGCTTGCTTCCAGACATCACCGGGGTTGGAAACCAAGGACTTAAAGTACTTAAAAAGCCAGAAGCTTAGGTATGGTAATAATGCAGAAGAGAAGTTGGAGATCTTTCTGAACTAGGTTGGACTTCCGATCACCTTCGGTACGTAGTAGGTAGGTATGGATGTCAACTCTAGAGACAATCTCTTTGTGGGGTAAAAGGGATGAATTATTCGTATCATCTCAAGGGTACCTATTCGGCTTTTTGGTCTTTTTAGTTATGAGGTCATTCGAGAAAACGACAACCAGAAACTACGGAGTGGATGAAGGACGGTGTTGTCCATTGCCTATTGGAGGTCCCTGAGACACGCTGGTGTCTTGGCGGCGACTTTCATTTATCTAGGAGGTAGGAAGTCGTCGGGAGATAGCTCGGTATCCGCCCGATTGCATTAATGGGACGACGGCGAAGAACTACGATAATGGAGGCTGGTCGAGCTAGATATGAAGAATGTGAAGGGCAATGAATAAATAAAAGGCGGTTTTACTGTGGTGAGTCTATCAGCTATGGTGTCTCTTTAGAGTAGGGTTTGCGGGATGCGAACTTCCATGTTTGTGCAATGCACATCTACCACTGGCTTCACCAGCTCAATGCATGGGATCCGCGATGGCCGAGGTGGACCATGTTGCGCAGTGAAGAATCTCAATTAGAAGCATCCATCCGGCCGATCCTCCTCTCGGCAAGGTGCTGAGCCCTCTGAGCCCGCTGAGCCCGCTAAGCCAAGCCCTCCCTCGCGAGCAATCCTCATGATCGCCGAGGCAAAAGGCTTAACTTTCAGCCCTTCCAGTTTAGTTGATCGCCCTCATGCTTTGGGTTGATCAGAAGGTAAATCAATGCAACCTGCGTCCTGGTAATTTGTTTATTTTTTCTTCATTGTAAACGTCGCGGTCGGTGCAATAATCTGATACCTTCGCGTTTTCTTATGAGTCTGAATCATGAATCAACTGCACGTAGAATAAAGACATCTAGTTTCATAAGACGTGCTCGTCAGTAGCAAAGCATGAAAGACGGGGGCTGGGAATGTTGCGAAAACGAAGTCTTGGCTTTCTCAAAAGGTGACTGTAACTCTTCTATTACGATGAGATATCAATATCCATGGGTCCGGCAATGATTGATTAAATCTAGTAGCGGTCACAAAGATAAAATAGGCACTGAAACTGGGGAATACAGGCAATATCAACAACTGCTTACGTTGACAGCTGAATTCGCGACGTTTGTGTTCGATTTAGAACTTACCATCTTCGCGACAACGATGATGGGACGGTGACGAGTATCTTGTTTTTGTTTGTTGCATGCCTATGGATCAGCAGGGGTAGCGCTTCGCAGTGGGGGACAAGGTCGATCGCGGTGGCCATTCAGGCGCTTCGGAGGCAACCGATTGGCCCTGAAAATAGCAGGCTATGTTTGATCGCCTAGGGGGGGTAGTTATGCAAGGACCAGACAGAATAGCGTCAGAATAAACGGGCCAAGTGCGAAGTAGTGTTAATAGTACTGTAATATACTGTGGAACCACCGTATTTTTTAATTTCGTAAGTAGATTTTTATTATAATTTTATAATAATTACGAAAGTTATTATAAATTATATTTTAATTATAATCGTTTAAAAATCGATAATAATAAAACGTATAAAATTAAAATTAAATAAATATATTATTTAATGATTTTTTTTATTATTATAAAATTTTCGAATTTTTTAAATTAATCGTATCGTTATTATAATTAAAAAAAGTTCGAAAATTTATTTTAATATTTTTTTACGTGTTTTTTTTAAAAATATTAATTATTATTTTCGCGAAAACGATTTTTACGATAAATTAAATAATTTAAAAAAACGATTATTTAATATTTTTAACGTTTTTTATTTTATTAATAATTAAGTTTTTTTAATTAATTATTTTAATAATACGTTATTTAAAATTAAAAATAAAATTTATATTAATTTTAATTTTAAACGTATTTATAATAATTTTCGAATATTTTATAATTTACGAAATTATAAAATAAAATTTAAACTTAAAAAAATAAATAACGTTATTAATTATTTTACGAATAAATTTAAAAATAATAAATAAAAAACGCGTTATTAAAATTATAAAAATATCGTTAATAATATAAAATTAAATTAAGTTTTATTCGATAAAATTATTCGCCGTTATTTTATTATTTAAAAGTTTTATTTTTAAATTAAATAATATAAAAAATTATTATTAAAAAATATTATTTAATAACGTATTAAAATTTTTAAATATAAATAATAAATAAAATATTAATAAAATAAATAATAATAACGTAATGTTATTTTTTTTAATAAAATTTATTTTATTTATTTAAATAAAAAGTTTAAAAAAATATTACGTTTATTATTAAAAAAAAACAACGTATTTACGGTTAATTATATAAAAAAAAATTTATTAAAAAAATAACGAAATAAAAAATAAATTCGTTGCCGTAAAATTAACGAAAAAATTTTAATTTATTATATTATTATTATTAAATATAATTACGTTTTATTATTTTATTAATATTATATAAATAATAATAATAAAAAAATATTATTAAAAAAATATATTAAAGTTTTATAATATTTTTTATTTTTATTAAAAAATCGTTTCGAATTTAAAAATAATTTCGTTTTATTAAAAAATAACGATTTAATATACGAAATTTTTAAAAATAATTTTATATATAAATAAAAAAAAAATAATAATATTTAATTAATTTATACGTTTTTTAATAATTTCGAATTAAATTTTATTAAAAATAATATTAAACGTATTAAAAATATTTACGTTATTATATATATAATAACGTAAAATAATTTAAATAATTAATAAAAAAATAATATAATTAATATAAAAAAATTATTAATAAAAATATTAATAATATATTTAAACGTTAATTTAACGTTAAAAAAACGTATAAATAAAAAATAATATATTAAATTTATATTTACGTATTATTTAAAATTAATTTAATTAAAGTTTCGATTTTTTATAATTATTTTAAATTATAATAATTTTTATAATATTATTTTAATATTTTTAATATTATAACGATAATTTTTAATTTCTTAATCGAGTAATTATAAAAATAAATTATTATTATAATGTATTATAATATTATTAATACTACTTCGCATTTAGCCCGTTTATTTTAACGTTATTTTGTTAAAGTGTTAAAGACGCCTAAATGCCAAGCGAAGGCCTAGTCTAGGGCTGGCAGGGGCTGGTTATCAATTCTTTGGATCAGTTGAAGATCAATCCCTTCTCAGCACGGAACATCACGTCAGGGGTAGTTTTGTCTGGGAAGATGAAACCACGATTGTGCCAAAAGGTCGAATCAATGACCTCGTCCAAGCTCCCTCAGACGGTTTGCCCGTTGCCAGGTGGCCCGCGTTTTACCTACTTCCAGTCTGGGCTTCCCGTTTGCTGGATCGAGAAAAGAATCCTCTTCATGTATTCTCAACCTCGTCCGAAATCCTAAAAACACGACGACCTTCGATGTGAGAGTCCCGGCGATAGCATCATTCCTTTCACTATATACCTTTCTTCGGACCTGGTGTTCTCCTCTTTCATATTATCATTTCACGATGGCTGGCCTTCTGAATGATTTGGGCAATACTTTGGGGGGAGTCGGTGCGGGAGTCGGTGGCCTTTTAGGCGGGACTAATAATGCAAACGATGACGAAAACGATGGAACACAAGCAGTGACGTCTGCATCGCAAACTGGAAAGGAGACGAATGCAGGCAATGTCGCGGCATCTTCAACTTCGGTTGCTAAAGCGACAGCGACAGCGGACCCTAACAATTCGAAGGGCAATGGCAATTCGAACGCCGATAATAATTCGGATGATGCACCCTCTACTACTACTGCTGCTGCTGCGCCTGCGACTTCAGCCAAGGCTTCCACGACAACACAGGCGGCGCCGAAGACTACGGCTATTGCACTCAATCCTGCTGTGTCGGATAGTACAACTATCGCAACTCCCGCTTCTTCGCCGGCAACTGCCGTCTCTAAGCCTAGCACGACCCTAGTTGTTAGCAGCGCACCGACAACATCGGCATCAGCAGTAACACCACCTATTGCGGTCCCTACTACCCTTGCGACGTCTATCAAGTCGTCAACTCCTCTTACCGACTCTATCGCTTCAAGTCTGGATATCCCGGAACCCACCAGTGTTCTCAGCACCGAAAGCGCGATCTCTTCCACCGTGGCAGTCGATGCAACGCCACTTTCCCAGGAAGGCGCCGCTGCTACTCAGAGTGCACTCGCCGAAACGAGTGGGAATACCATCACTCAAGCTCAAACATCATCGAATGGCGGCGGAATGATCGGTCCCCTACCAACCGCTGCCGTAGCCGGCATTGCTGGAGGCGGTGGCGGTCTAGTCCTCATCGCTGCCACGATCTTCACCCTGCGAAGGGTATGGCGCAGAAGGCGCAATGGAAACGGAAGCGACGAAGCCCTGGAGCGACTGGACTCCATGTACGAGGCCGGTAAACCCACGCCCAACGAATCAAACGAGAAGCTCGTCCGTTGGAACAAGGGTCTGTCTGAGTATCACAAGCCGAGCGACAGCAGCTACAAGGCATATAGAATGTGATTATAGCATGACGAAAAGAGTGGGATGACGCAAATTGATTGTGGGTTTTTGGAGTCTGGAAATAGAGCTATTCGGCTGTCATCAAAACATTAACTACCATCTAAACAGGTACCTACCGCCTGAAATACCAATCATATCCCCCCCAATATAGTATAAAATAGTCTAGTCGTTACTTTAGTATATAACGTTTTGTATAATACTACCCGGTCTCTAATACATCATGTTTTGTTGGATACCTACCTCTACTACTCGATGTTCCAGTGAAGAGTTTGGTTTGGCGATCTGAGCACTGTTCACCGATTCTTAGCGACGATCACATGCAGGCAGCCGGTGATGCTGCCCTGTAACGATACACTAAAGATGCCTCCAATCGGGCGCCTCCATCGTGTATATAACATCATACTGCAGCACGCTCCCACCCCGCATCCAACGCGTACGCCATCTCCATTACACAAGTCCTACCCAGATCATATCAATCCCAACGTCAACGAAATGACTGAAGCAGTAAGTAGTAACCAAGTTGTCATCTAATCCGGTGATAACTGACGAATCCAGAATCCAGCTTTCGTACTTATATCCGCCCAAAACGTCGCATTTGAGAGGCGAAAGGCTCCTAAGCTCCGAGACGAGTATGACGTGAAAGTGCATATAGAAGTCACCGGAATATGCGGAAGCGACATCCACCTGTGGCAGCATGGACGCATCGGCGACCACGCCGTCACCAATCGCGTAGTGCCTGGCCACGAGAGCGCAGGCAGGGTTATTGAGGTAGGTAAGAAAGTGAAGAACGTCAAAGTTGGAGATCTCGTCGCCGTCGAATTCGGAGGACCGTGTAGAAGGTGAGTTTTGTGAATGCGATATCTCTAAGAGAGATGCAAGTAACTTAACCCATTCGCAAAGATGCGATTACTGCTGGTCTGGAGCTTATAACCTATGCACAAACACATTATCTGCGGAAAAATCTATTTGGGATGGCACTCTTCAGAAATACTACGTCGCCGCTAGTGATTTCTGTTATTCGCTACCGTCCAATATCAGTGCCGAGGATGGCGCCCTTGTCGAGCCCACAGCAGTAGCAGTTCAGATTTGCAAGGTCGCCAACTTGAGAGTTGGGCAGACCGTTCTAGTATTTGGCTGTGGCCCTATTGGTGTATTAAGCCAGGCGGTTGCGAAAGCGCAAGGAGCCAAGAAGGTCATCGGAGTTGACATCTCTGAGTCGCGCGCGGCATTCGCCAAGTCGTTCGGCGCGGATGATGTATTCGTCCCCGAACGTCCATCCGGTCCCGTCGCTAACTCTGTCGACGCGTCCCGAAAGATGGCAGAGCAGATTGTGGATAAATTTGCCCTTGGTGACGGTGCAGACGTTGTCTTGGAGTGCACTGGAGCTGAACCCTGTGTTCAAGCAGGAGTATTCGCAACTCGAAAAGGGGGGACGTATGTGCAGGCGGGATTAGGGAAGGAGGTAAGTCGGATGCTAGTCGGCTCTATAAGGCCTTTTTCCATGCTAACAGAGACTACTTAGAATGTCGTATTCCCAATCTCAACAATTTGCCTAAGAGGCTTAAATGTGAAGGGGTCTATTCTTTATACGACGGGGTGCTATCCCACCGCTATAGACCTCATTGCTTCAGGGAAGATTAATGTGCGTAGTCTGATCACCCATCGATTCAAATTCGAACAGGCTTTAGACGCCTTCGAACTGGTCAGACAGGGCCAGTCAAATACAATGAAGGTGATGATTCAGGGGGTGCCATGAGGTACTACCTTTCTAGGTACGACCTGGCATCCCTTGAATTGAAGGCTGAGAGCGCTTCTATTGTGAGATTTCAAAAGAAAAAAAGCGTTAGGTAACCCGCGCATTAAAATGTTGACGAAGTTATATTCTCCCCTCCCCCGTTTTGCGCTAATCATAAGCTACTACAATGGCAATAGCCCGTGAGGAAATGCTACTAGGTACCTCAGCTACCCGAACAACACGCTAGAATCCCCCCAATTCTCCTCACCCCCCACTAACTCCTCTAGATCACACGCGACAATATTCCCCCTTAACACCTTCCTAAGAACAATGAAGCAATAACCTTTTCCCACGACCCATCCAAAAATCCACTTCAATGAGGAGAAACCCCAAACCAGTCAAACTAGTTCCACTAAGACCACTAAATGGTAACAAGTATCCCGCCGCCTGATTGGAGAGGATCTAAAGATTAGGCATGTGAACAGCTTAGATACTAGTGTCGTACTCGGTCTGATGTATCCCAAATCTCCGCACGAATGCAAACCGAGCGCTTCTATCATGCCAAGACTCCATCTCGTCACCATCCCCCCTTAAGAACCGCCGCAGGCTTCTCTACACACCCACATAAAAATCTCCCTAGGTGTAAACGTCTCTGAACTCTCCTAACAGTTTTCGCTTTTTTTTTTCTTTTTTCCCTTTTTTGAAGGCAAATAGTTGTAGATAGGTACTTAGTAAACACCATCGCAATGGTCCTCGCCCCACACTCCAACCCCGAAGCCCCCGTGCTCGCGCACTTCAGTCTCGCGGGCAAGACCGCCATAGTGACCGGCGGGTGTCGAGGCATCGGGCTCGAAGTCGCGCGGGGGCTCTGCGAAGCCGGCGCCAAAGTCGCAATCACATACTCGAGCACCTCCCCCTCCGAAGCCGACGACATCGCCGCGCAGATCTCCTCCGCGAACGACGGGCGGCAGGTCAAAGCGTACAAGTGCAATGTGCGCTCGATCGCGGACGTCGACGCGGTCGTGGAAAAAGTGGTGCAGGAGCTAGGTGACGGTCGCCTGGATATCATGGTCGCGAACGCGGGGGTCTCGAAACACACGCCTGCGATAGATTACCCCGAGGACCAGTTCCGCGAGATGTTCGACATCAACGTCAACGGCGCTTTTTGGGCCGCGAAGGCCGCGGCGCGTGTGTTCGAGAGGCAGGCGAAGGCTGATGGGGCGCCATTTCGGGGATCCATTATATTTACGGCCTCCGTGTCCGCGACGCTGGTTAATATCCCCCAGAAGCAGGCGGCGTATAACTCGAGTAAAGCGGCGCTGGTGCATCTTAGCAAGTCCTTGGCCGTGGAGTGGGTTGATTTCGCGAGGGTTAATAGTATTTCGCCGGTATGTTGGCTTTAGCCGTGTTTAAATGACGTGGAAGGGATTTTGGTGCTAACTCGGAATTATTATAGGGTTTTATTGAAACAGAAAGTAAGTCTCTAACCTTCACTCGTGGATGAGATGCGATTCTGGCCCTAACAGATTCATAGTGCTCGACATTCATCCCCAGGAGTGGAGAAAAGTCTGGAATGAGATGATTCCCGGCCATAGATTTTGCAAGCCGGCTGAATTAAAGGGGATATACGTTTTCTTAGCTAGCGACGCAAGCAGCTACATGACTGGTGAGTCTCATGCGACTTCTCGATGCGCAAATCTGATAATTCTATTAGGAGCGGACTTGATAATCGATGGAGGATATACCCTACCATAAGGAGGAGGAAGATTTTTAAATTAAACGTGAAGGTGTCTTGGGAGCACTTCGGTGATGATCATGATATTTTCTGGCTCTTCTCTTAATGTAATCGATCCTCACATATTACCAGATTCAATCATCTATTAGACTTCCAATTCAATCATGTCTAGAATTCATGAATTGTGACTCAATAAAACAGCAGTGAGCTTCCGCCAAGGCAATTTAATATTCGACGATGAAATTATGTCTTCACACTCTTAAAGATACCTAATGAGCGATACGTACATTTGTGATACATAAGCCCTGTTTGCGTGCTCGCAGACAGCGGCGTCGCTTTTGCGACAACATTTGTATAGGATAATTGCAGGTATATATGTAGGTAGGTAATGAATGGCCTGTGGAAGTTTTCATTTAGATCTTTCAATGGGTTAGTCATCAATAGACGTGTCAAAGCTACCCCTGAGCCCCTGAATCTCTCGATGAGCCCTAGCCCATCCCTTACCGAATAGTCTACGGGAGATAACGAAAGCCGCTTAGAAATTTTTTAACTAATATAATATATCATGAGTATAAATATTGATATTGACGAAATGAAGAGGAAAAAAGTACTCCTTGAAGAGAATTATTGGCCCATTATGATTAGGTACCTACCTAGGTAGGTATGAAGGTAGGCTAGGAGAATAAAGAGTTAGAAAGGGAACTTTGAAATGAATTTAAATCCTCTGCTATGATTGGTTATATGTTAATATGATTGAGCGACGGGAGATATTACGCCATGATGAATGTGGCTGGAAAGATATGCCCAAACTCAGTAGGTACGTTGTCCACCGCATACAAACATCGCGGTATAACTGGACCATGAGAACTCGAGTGCGACGAGGCGCAATAATACAGGCTTCAATTGGTGCTCTAGGTCTGCTTACACTGACCCCTAGGGTAAGCCGGGTTAGTCGGGGATGCTTTTCTGTGGCTTCAGCATCGGACCTCCGGCCGTTCGTCACAATCCTTCAGCTGTCCTTTTATAATCAATTCGCCCCATCATTTTAAGTTCTACAAGTCTCACAATTATAGAATCGAAGTGTTTTACTGGTCCCTTAATCGCGTATCGAAAATCATCATGGCAGCGCTAAAGAAGGTTTTGGTAATTGGGGTAGGTAGTGGACCGGCGAATTCCATCTTGTGAATGATGTTCGCTAACTCGAGATTGAAAGGCTTCCACTAGTGGAATGGCTAACCTCGGTGCGTCTCTCGTTGAAGAACTTAAGGCAGACGGAACCTTTGAAATCACAGTGCTGTCCCGCAAATCATCACCCACAGCAACAAAGGGGGTCAATCTAGTCAAGGTGGACGATAGCTTTCCACAGGGCGATTTGGAGAAAGTATTCACTGGCCAAGATGCCGTGGTCATGACTACCAGTTTCCAGCTGTTTGGCCAGGAAGACAAGTTCATTGATGCAGCCGTAAAAGCGGGAGTTAAGCGTTTCATCTCTTCCGACTTTACCAGCAACACCACAAACATGGATACACTAGCCATGTTTCCCATGATGGGAGGTAAAGCCAGAGTGAACGGCGAACTCAAGGCTAAGGAGAGTACTGGACTCACTTGGACGGCGATTAGCACTGGGATCTTCTTGGACATGTAAGCGAATAAAACACGTAGCTCTGATGCATGACAATTCTAACCAGATGATAATAGTGGACTTATGACGGGATTCGTAGGCTATGACTTGAAGGGCCATACTGCTACGATCTGGGATGACGGAAACGCCAAGTTCTCCGTTTCTACGAAAGCAAATGTCGCCAAGGCAATCACCAGAGTTCTTAGGAACCCTGAAATCACCGCCAATCAGCATGTCTTCGTATCATCGCTAGAAACGTCGATGAACGAGATTCTATCCGGACTAGAGAAAGGTCAAGGCGTCAAGTATGATATCTCGTATACCAAGTTGGAGGATGAAGTCGCATTCGGCAAATCTATGCTCGCAAAGGGGGACTTTATGAAGGCCCACAAGTTGGTACTGGCTGCGAGTCTTATTCCGGGATACGGAAACAACTTTGCAGAGGAAGAAAAACTCTGGAACGATGTACTAGGAGTACCCCGGGAGAGTATCGATGAGGTGGTTGGAAAGGTTATCAGAGGCTGAGAGATCTCAAAGAGATGGAACCCATCAGGGCTGTAGGGCATAGGATCAAACCTACCTACAGTTACTTCCTTCGAGAAGCTTGTCCGTAGCATCAATGCAGAAATATCCATTGAATGCTAGGATCGTACTCGTGATTAGCAATGCTCAATCAACATACGGCATTTATCTTAGCCCAATTTTTCATTATTAACACCTAGAAGGTAGGTAGTGTTCAATTAACCTCCGATAGCTCAGCTTCAATGAGACTCTCTGATCCCATCTCATAATTGTAAATCCGCGCGATTTTGAAGCCAGCCCGCTCTAGTATGTTTTCCCAATGCTTCTCCGTTCGCTCCCCTATCGCGCCTAGGACGAACACTAGCTGATCCATAGACGTAACAGGCCAAGTAGGATTTCGATCCGGAACGATAATCTCATTAATAAGAAGTCTCGAGTAACCTGGCTTCATCGCCGGTTTTATCTGCTCCAGGATCTTGACGCAGTCATCGTCACCCCAATCGTGCAGCACGGAGTGAAGGTAGTACGCGCGAGCATCCTTTACTGGCTGGGATGTGAAAAAGTCATGTGCGACAGCTTGGAATCCGTTCTCTGAGACCGTCGAGATGACTTCGGGCCGGTCTTGCAGTATGAGTTTACCAGGAAGTGAGGGGTGCTTCTCCTTGAGCTCTCGTAGATCATGTCCTAAGCCCCCACCTACATCAACAAGGATAACACCATCACCACTAGAACCAGCATCAAACCCATCTACCAGACGCTCAGATATCGGGTAGAAACCAGGATCGACCCATGAAGGCTTTCCTGCCCGATATGCCGACATGTAGCTGTTGAACTTTTCCAGATAAGGTGGGTTCTGGTCCAGCCAAGCAAAGAAAGGAAGCTGGGTGTTATGGGCGGCTTGGAATGGGCCGTCAGTCAGCTTCGTTGGGAGTGTATACTTGATGCTCTTGAGGTACTCAGGCAAGCCACGAAACGACGGACCAGCTACATCGTATCTAGAAAGCGGTGTGAGCTTTCCGTGTCTACCGATCGAGAACGGCTAATCGACACTTACGTGTATATGATACCATCCCTGTATTTGGGCTCGGTAAAAGCATTGCTTAAACGTGTCGCGATGTACTTATCAGTGCCACTCTCGGCGACGACGTTCGTAGCAGCAAGGTGCTTCAGAGTTCGCGCTTATATAATCGTGAATACCTCGGAAATATATTTTACATAGAGTGAGTGGTCGTAACGTACCAATTAAAACTTCATCAGCCCCTGATTTTACAGCTAAGTCTTTAGCGGTGATGCCTTGTTCACCACTACCCTTTAAAAGCTCAAAGAGTTTCAGTTCGACGGCGAGTCGGCAATGAGCTGCTTTAGCAGGCTATGGCCGTTTTCTATGATTAGCATTATTCATCAAAGCTGATTGAAACCATCACCCGTACTTACCTCGGCCCAGCCCATCCGCTGAATCGCTTCACTGGGGAGTTCTACGCTCGATACTAGGGCATAGCCGAGATTCAAAAGTTGCTCGCGCGCACCGGGTTTCTTCTCAGAATAAGCGGCACCGGCTGCTTGTAGCTGCGCAAGAATAGCCTCAGGTGTAGAAGTCATCTTGGTCCTTCTGTTGAATTCTCTAAGAAATATTAAATGTCTGAGCAGGATAAGGGGAGGGTACGCATTCTTTCAATGACACCGGCGGTAATCTGATATACTTACCTACCTAACCGTAGAATTTCGACAGTATAGGATCAATCTTGTTTATGGTCATCGTCAATGAGAATTTTTGGGATACAAATGGTTTCTAGAGGAATACTATATAATGGGAGCCACGTGGTGATTTTCAAACTTAGGTAGTCTCCGTGCCTCTGACATGCGTAAATAAGAACGGTTTATTGAATTCATTTGATGGATAATAAATAGTGCTGAAAGTATTGTGGGCCTTCCAGAGTCTATGATTTACATGCTGGCGTATGAATCCTGTCATCACTATGGACAACGTGGTTGAAGATGGGAGCAGAATGATGAGATTTGTAAGCAACCTTCACATTACCTAATCCAAAAATGGTCCGCCCGGACGGCGGGCGGATTATGTAATGATGAAATTGTCAAGTGGGAAAGACGATTAGTTATTATTTATGTAATTAGTCTTCATTACTAATTACTTACTAAGATTGAATCTCACCCCACCCCTAACCCTAGCCCAAAGTCACACTTAACCCTAACCCCAACTTTCTGTACCCACGCCAATAAAGCTTCCGCGTCTTCTCTTTTCTTCAGTCTATGAGTATGATTTGTCTAGAGAACTGCGATATTAAATCGAAGATTGTCATCTCGCGTGGAATGAAGTTATAAAAAATTTGCCTAACACATATATCCCTTACTATGCTTATAGAGGCAACTTACACATGTCATTGTAGGTTTTAGAAGATGATTATGTCATGAAGGGATAGCTCTGATTAGTGTAAAATGCAGTAAATTACCTAAGATCTTTTTTCAGCTCTAAATGCTATCGCGGAACTTCTCCGTGGACGTTGATCATTAGAAGCAAAACTTGAAAGCCTACAAGAACACGCAATGACCGTTCCATTGTCCAGCTGAGTGCTCCTCAAGTGCCTTGGCAAACTGGGGAAGCGGAGACCTCGTAGTCGTCTGAAGACCCTCTGTGGGGGTTCATAGGAAATATAGTCCTCCCCATTTCCGCGAATCAGGTTCTGCGTAATGCCTGATCTCTATTCCAAAAAGGAAACTCAACCTTTACTAGAGCAACTTTACCCCAAAAATGCGCTTTCAATCATGAATGTAGTGCTAGGCGATCTCATAGGCGCTCCAATCGAATAAAATCCTCCCATTCCGACAACATGCTTGGCCATGGCACTGCCATGACTTCAATACAAGACAGAATACTAGATGACATCGAAATACGGGAGGTCCTGCTATAAATAGTGTTATATATCATGAATAAATATCAGTTCCTTTTAACTTAATGACCATCTTTCGTTTGTCATCCCTCAGTTTTGTCGAGCTAGGCCTAGGCGCGATTGGTACAAGATCAAGTTCAAGATTCTGATAGACATAGTATTCCATCATGTTCTTCACTCCAGGGAGGCTCTTCACGGCCTTGCTGGGTGCCACCTCTCCTTTCTTCATCAACCCAGTTACGGCTTTCACCAACTCGATTCGAAGTCCGGGCGGCAGTGACCCACAAATCGTTTACACAGGTGGATATTACTATCTTATGTCCACCACGTGGTCAAACGTGCAGATCGCGCGGGCGACCACGATTGAGGGTCTGAAGACGGCCACGCGGAAGACCGTGTACAGCTCGACCGAAGCAAGCCGCTGTTGTAGTGTCTGGGCCCCCGAGACGCACTACCTCAACGGGTCGTGGTATATCTACTTTACAGCAGGAAAGTCTGAAAATCTTGAAGGGCAGAATTTGCACGCTCTAAAGGGTGAGTCCCGTTGCTTTTGGATAGATCAGATAGCTTGTGAATAAAATTCTAAACATGGCTAACTTGCTGATAGGCGGTGCTACACCCTGGGATGACTTCACATACGTCGCAAAACTCACCACTGAATGGGCCATTGATGGAACAATCGTCAGGTTTAACGGATGGGGAAACTACCTTGCATCCTCGTGCATGCACGGAGTGAAAAACCAGTCGATATGTATGCAGAAGCTAGGAGACGACAACGTCTCTGTTAAAGGAAGCATCGGGGTCATCTCGCAGCCGACGAACTCATGGGAACAGAGTGGCACCCCCGTCAACGAGGGACCAGCAGCGTTGTACCTCAACGGAAAGACATACATCGCCTACTCGGCTAACTACTGCTGGACGCCTGACTACTGCATCGCGACGCTCGAATGGGACGGCAAGACAGACCCGCTGTCTCCTTCAGCCTGGACTAAATCTAATGGGTGTCTGCTCAAGGGCGGTGTCAATGGCCACTACGGCACCGGCCATAACTCTTTCTTCCAGAGCCCCGATGGCTCTCAGACTTGGAATGTCTACCATGCTACCTCGAATAGTGCTGGTAGCTGCAATGATAGCCGCTATACGATGGTTCAGCTTGTAAACACCAACGCGGATGGATCTCTCAACTTTGGGACACCTGTTGCTTTGAGTTATGATTCTGCGGAGCCAGCGAAATAGGGGCAATGGTAGCAAGAAACACTATATCAACTTTTAAGGTGTAAATATTATTAAGTTACACGTTAGAAAATAAAGAATTTCATCAATCAATTTCTCGGTACCTCTTGGGGTTAGGGTTGGTGATAGGGTCCACTCTTACCCTAAACCCTAATCTCTATTAACCCTAACCCAACCCTAACCCAGCTCTTACCCCAAACCCTGGATTAGGTAATCATGCAATTTGACAATATTCCAAACTTACATAGTATGCTCAGTGTTCATATCCAATTCGTTTTTCAATTAAAACATTGCTATCCCTACCTAGGTGGATTAGCTAAAGTTGAAACATCCAAGCCGCCGAGATGTGTTGTCGTTACGTCAATGCGATACCACATTGGTTGCGATGAGCACCGCCTAGACCGTTGACGGCAGTTCCTTAAATGGATGCAACGTGAACACGGGCCGAGGCAACCTTTCAACTGCCAGAATTGCATGGCTGACGAGTCTGTTGTGTTACCCCGTATTTTGTTCTCCTATCATATCCCTAATATCGTCTTGAGTGTGAATCATGGGCAGAATAGAGAATCAAGGGGTCCCCTAGCTCCGTCGACGTCATGCTCTAACACCAGGTGTAGATCAGTTCTGATCCTTGCTGTCTCCGAATATATCTTCCCCACAATCGCCCCTCGCCTCAAACTTCCAACCGCAATTAATCGGCGAATATTATTCAATCAGTAAAATATTTGCATCTATTATCAGAATCACGCAAAGATCGGTGATTTTAACTCTAACCACTATCCATACCTACCTGCCTCTTATTGATACGCCACGCAGTTCAACCTTAGAGAATAAAAGATTCGAAAATCGAGCTAACACCAATCATCATCATGCACGCAAAACTTGCTCTTGCCGTCATCTTCCTGGGCAACGGTCTAGCATCGGCGCAGACATCAAATCCAGGAGGTCCTATCCAATCGTTATCCTCTGCCGCGGACCAGAGCACATCCGGAGTATTATCTATCCAAACGGACACCGTCATTAGTGGTTCCGGTACTACCGTCCCTGTCACTTCCAGTTCCAGGACGGGATCTACCAGTACGGAGACCGCTGCCTCATCTTCAACCTCCTCTGCTCCGTCATCTTCTGTTTCCGGTGCTGGGGCCGCATCGCCACAGGAGACAGGTTACGCTCTCGCAGCTGCCGCGGCAGCGGGTTTCTTTGGAGTCGTCGCGGCACTATGATGGGTTATAAGCTGACAGAAACCAAGATTATCAAGGAAAAAAGATTCAACTTAGCAGAAAATGTCAACGAAAAAAAGACTAAATTATGTACATATGGGTACACATACCTTTGGGCAATTGAAAATACCTCGTTAAAAGGATTCAAACTATGGTTAACAACCTGACATGACGTCCTTGGACCTCTATGAACATCACGCGGAGGCTCAGACCTCTTCGATGCTTGGTCTTCAAGCAAATGGCGCCTCTACCATGTGTAGTATCAATACATGATGTATTGTCCTTAGTTCTCACTCAGCATTTAGAATGGCATGCAGAGTCGTGCAATGGCTGTATTCAGGGGTGTGCCAAGGGGGACGGGAGCTAAGTCCGACCGAGCGCATCCAGCTTGGAAGGCCATAGAGGATTTTTTTTTAAAAAAAAAAGCGAAACACAAACCTCAGAAGCCTATTCTCAGAATCCTTTGCTTAGGTAGGTATACTTGTTACGAAAACTTTTCGAAGAAAGCGCCTTATGGAATTTCGGTAAGCATGTAAAGCTGTAGAGATGCGTTTCAGGGGAGTACATGTGAGACCCCACGGACCATGATTAGGTAGGTATACGACCCGATAATGGGGACTTCCAAGGCTATGTTTTGCTGCGAAAAAACTAAGTCTTTAAGGCTATCAGTCATTAAAGAATTAAATAATGAGCGCGTATGAACAGCAAGGTCTTTACGTGAAAGAAAAAACGCAACTTTGCGCTTACTTAGACCTCTGACTAAGGCAGGTGTTATTCATTGAGATTAACTACCTGCCTGAGCACTATTATAATTATGTCTACTTCGAAGTCACTCTAAAAAATTCCTGATTTCGGTGCCAGTGCCATGTGCTTAAATATCGCGCGATCTGACTACATCCCCCTTTTTAAGTTCGCTTCCGTCACTAAAGTCACTAATCCCAATCAATGCGATGAAAACTCAGAAACTTGGGATAGTTCCGCTTACTCTACCTAGTTAAGTGCTTTCGCGCTGACTTCTTACTCATCATCTTCCCTTAACAAGTATCTACAGTAAATACCTAGGTACCATTCAAAAGTAATCTTATAAGTATGCTTGTGCGGGAGATGAATGTGCGGTTAAGTGTCCGAGATTTGTGGGATTCTAGAGGCAGGTGGTGATGCTGACTCCTTAGTCTATCTTGCACACCCTAGGGTTGACATGATCCAACCGTTCATAATAACACCCAGAGAGACTAATAGGTTTTCTGATGTCGAATCACTTCCTTAGAGTTCACTATGGAACTTCTAAGTGGAATACTAGAATTTCACAGTGCTGAGCCCAGACTTAGAATGGTCTTAGCCCTTACGCGGAGGCATTGTACGTGCCCTATAAGAGTGTTCGGGAATGCATTATATGTTAAGGTACGGCTTTGTTTGTCCGTAACAGCCGTGTTGTTTGATGGTATATATCTTCAGTTACTTAGGACATCGCAATCATCATATCATGTGCCCTAGAGCATCTTTTTAATAAAGATTCCTCTCATACACGTTGTCAATACCTACTACCCGATACAACATGGCACAATTTGAGCCCCCAAACGGAGGTTGGCTAGGATGGAGCCAGGTTGCTGCTTCATTCCTCACTAATTCCTGCACACTTGGACTGAGCAACTCCTTCGGTGTCTTCCAGTCCTATTACGAACATAACACTCTCAGTTCCCACTCATCTTCCGACATCTCGTGGATTGGAACGACGCAAGGCTTCTTGCTGAGCCTCATCGGAATCATCAGTGGACCACTATATGACAGAGGTTATATTAGATATTTGATGTACATAGGATCGCTATTGAACGTCGCCGGACTCCTAGGAACCAGCGCCTCAGAAGAGTACAGCTTGATTTTTCTCTCATATGGCATAGCGTTAGGCCTTGGATGCGGCGCTCTTTACGTACCAGCACAAGCGACGATACAAACATACTTCACGACAAGAGCCTCGCTCGCAAATGGTATCGCGATGGCTGGCTCAAGTTTCGGTGGGATTATATATCCTATTATCTTTCGACAGTTAGAACAGAGCATCGGATTCCCCTGGGCCTGTCGCACATTAGCTCTGATTAATGCAGTTCTTTTGATTATCTCTTGCCTTCTCATGAAACCAAGGGCTTTATCGGATCAAACATCGACCACAGGCTCATTCGACTGGCGGTCGCTATGGAACCGGGACTTATTGTTACTCGGACTGTGTGCTCTCCTACTGAACATGGGAGTGGATGTGCCCTACTATTATATCTCTTCATTTGTTCAAGAGAAGCTTCATGGTTCTGCCGGAGTAGGGGACAGCTTATTGGCCGGCATGAATGCATCCTCTCTAGTTGGTCGACTGGCTCTTGCATGGTTAGCGAGGTATCTGAAACCTATGAACATTTGGCAATCTACTATCTTAGGAGCAGGCATACTCCTATTTTGCTGGTCCTCGGTGGGAGATCTCGGGGGTATGATCGCCTTCGTTATATTGTACGGGTTTCACGTAGGAGGGCTGATCGTTCTGATACCCTCTTGTGTGCGAGCCATCTGTCCAGACCCGGATGTCCTTGGAGCTCGCTTGGGCCTCGTGGAAGCCTTTCAGGGAGTCGGATTTCTTATAGGCCCACCTATCGCTGGCGCAATATTGGGAACTCAATCAGGATACCTTGGTGTGAGCCTATTCTGCGGAATAGTCTACCTGGCACTCTTCATGATAGTGGGATATTTCACATGGCGGCGATTTTTTGGTATGTCAACAGAGGAAACGTCTAGCGATGATGAGGAGTATTCGAGCACCCAACAAGCATCTGCTATGAGGAGACTGTCGTTATGATAGGTTGTCAGTAAAGGTGAAGAGGGGCGAGAAAAGATAATAGGGGATTAGATGTTAACTGCCAGGCAGTTAGGTAGTTAAATAAAAAAATGCCTACTAACAATCAGAAACTGCAAGAAGCTTATTGTTTCTTATCATAAAGAATTGTGTTTCCTGTTGAAAGGTGATTAAACCTGAAAATATTCTTTGTTTACTCTATCAGAATCCCAAAATACCTGATATTACGTAAGCATTGCCCCTTTTTCTAAGAGTTATTCACTGTTTAATTTCTTCATATATGAGATAGCAGGTACCTACCTAATTATCCAATCATTAAGCCTTGTGATTAGATGAGCCAGCTACATGTTAACCCCTTTGACATAATCACGTCTTCGCGACAATTCCTCTATCTGCTTAGTCAGCATCGCGGTTCTCGTTTGTTCGTACCTGATTTCTTCCCCTGGAAGCTAGATAATTTTCTCGTGTAGCAATAATAGTAGCCAGCCTAGAGAATGGAGCATATCCAACCTCGGGGTTCCTACGTCGGATAGTAGGGAAAATGATGTTCCTACACACGTTGCAGCCTTAGTGCTACATATGAGATATAGCGCGAGGTGTAAGGTTATCACATCACAAAACAGCCCGGGAAATCAAGTGCAAGCTACATTCTTAGGTATAATTCGGGGTTGATGAGGTTAAAGCCCTTGGAGGGGGATACCTTGCATTGGTTAAGGAGATCGAACAACCCGAAGCGATCGAAATGGATACGCCCGTTTTTCGAACTAGGGTTAATATCAATGAGCATAATTCGATTGAAACATCGAATCGACACCCGGCTAGATATTTTCGTAGCTCCCATTGTAATTATAAATCATTATACAATATAGTCATGAACTGCCGTCTTGTAAGGGCTGGGACGTTCTCGGCCTACAATTTTCGGCGATACGCCTAACTCCAATCCGGACCTGTCGGGAGCGGCGAAAATAGATATGATCCGATTGTCGTCTTGCATTCGACCGGTACCAAGAAGCCGCTTTGGCTGGTACATATAGGCTCTGGGCACGGGGGTTCAAACCGTATCAAACTAGCTTCGCATCCGTCGCGGGCGCTGTCGGTGTCGGTGTGGATATGGCAGTCGGCAGGTGACAATCACGAGGGTCAGACGCATCCTTCATAATAGCCAAGAAGCTCGAAGAAGCTAAGAAAGAATTTGACTTCCTAGGTATGTCGCTTCAATCTTCCCATAGTACTGAAACTCATAAACGACAGACGATTCCTAAATGTAAGAGTTAACCCTCAGACCAGCAAGATTGGCTGGGTGACCAAAAGTTGCATATGATCTGCAGAGTGTAGTAGTCAACCGCAAACCTTCGGAAAGCGTGCAGGTTGTCGATATACCCCATGGCGAGCCCCTGAAGATGACAACCGCGTCCCGTAACGAATAGGTGAGCCAGCACCTCAGTCAGCGGAGACTTTGTAGGGCCAATCCTCGCCTTCACGAAGTAGAAAACCGCATTATACCGTAATAGGACCGCAGCATGCTAGGCGTTTCTCTACAGATGCAGAAAGCTGCAGGAAGGTTTGGTAAATGGGTAAGTAATGAATAAGAAGTTGATAATCTTCGGAAGTCAAGCGAGTCCGAGCCCCGAATTATCTTTTTAGATCTTACTAAGCAAGTGAGACACCGGTATATGAATAAAACTGGATTTATGAATAAACTGGGGAAGCGGCTATTAGTGGATATTATCGGCACTCAATTGACTCCAATCTCCGCATTTCTCCAAATCTGACCGTCATTGTCCAGCATCTGCATCGGAATTGTTTTGTAAACTTTCTTCTCTCAAAGTCTGTATTCCGCTCCATTATTTACCTCCAGTAGCCGGCCGTTCATTTTCCTCTTTATATTGATCCTCAATTTCCCCTCATCGTTTAAATTAGCTCAAAGATGATGATGTTAACTAATCCATTTCACAACAATACTATTACTGAAAAACCATACAACATTGATCCATCGTGAATACCAGTATACACCAGGTACATATCTAAATTGCTTTGCATCAACTCCTCGCGATGCCTGTCACAACGTTTGAATTCGGCGAGAAATATAAATACCAGAATGGCTTTGGGTCCTACCATGAGTGAGTTGGCATATATCATGAAATACCTAATTATCATCTTACATAAAATGTGGCACGTAGATCCCAAGCGATCGAGGGCGCATTACCAATAGGCCAGAATTCTCCCCAAAAACCGGCGTACGGCTTGTATGCCGAAAAGCTGTCGGGAACTGCATTTACGGCCCCTCGACATGAGAACCAACAAACCTGGCTCTATCGAATACTCCCGTCCTGTGCACATCCCCCCTTCGCTCCCGCAGCCGGCAACTCTTTCAAATCAGACAAGCTCACCGATTCGGCGAAACTTGAATATATCCCAAATCAGCTACGATGGGACCCATTCGATCATGACGACCAAACGGACTTCGTGTCGGGTCTACGTTTGGTTGCCGGGGCCGGCGATGCGACACTAAAACAAGGCATTGGCATGTACATATACGCAGCGGGGAAGTCAATGGATGAGAAGTCTGCTTTCTACTCGGCGGATGGTGACCTCCTAATCGTAGCTCAAGACGGAGTACTAGATATCAGGACCGAGCTGGGTTGGCTTTTAGTCCGACCAATGGAGATATGTGTCATCCCACGGGGAGTCAAGTATCAAGTCCATCTTCCCTCCGGGCCAGTCCGCGGATATGCGCTCGAGCTTTATCAGGGCCATTTCACTCTTCCGGAATTGGGTCCAATTGGGTCCAACTGCCTTGCCAACGCCCGTGATTTCCAAGCTCCCGTCGCCAGCTTCAGCGAGGACTTCGGCGCCACTGCTTCTGAAGGCCCTAGTGCTTACACGATGACGGTCAAGTTCAATAATTCGCTCTTCCAGACCAAACAGGCCCATACGCCATTTGACGTCGTAGCTTGGCATGGAAACTATTACCCATACAAGTACGACCTAGGTCGTTTCAACACTATCGGAAGCATTTCATATGACCATCCTGACCCCTCAATCTTTACTGTGCTCTCAGCCCTTTCGGACCATCCGGGCACCGCCATCGCCGACTTTGTCATTTTCCCGCCACGCTGGCTGGTAGCTGAGAACACATTCAGGCCACCATGGTACCACCGCAACACCATGTCTGAGTTCATGGGTCTCATTTCGGGTGAGTACGATGCGAAGAAGGGAGGTCAGGGCGGTTTCATGCCCGGCGGTGCCAGCTTACACAATGTCATGAGCGGGCACGGCCCGGATGCGAAGAGTTACGAAGGGGCTAGCAATGCCGAGCTTAAACCGGCTTTAGTTGGTAAAGGCAGCTGTGCCTTCATGTTCGAGAGTTGTTTGATGGTGGGCGTAACTGAATGGGGTCTCAAGATGTGCCAGAAGGTACAGGAAGGCTACAACGAAGAAAGCTGGGGTGGTGTTCGGGTCCATTGGAAGAAGCCCGAGGGTGTGAGCGCTAATAGTCATCTGCTAAAGTGAGGCGGGATGCTTAGTAGGTTGAAGCCTTCCAACTTCGAAAATCCTAGTCTGTCAGACTTGTACCATTAATGACGAAATGACCAATTATCATAGGTTAAGCTTAAGGCGGACTATTATGATCTGTCCAGAATGAAATATTTGCTTCGATTCAGCTTGCACACGACTTACGATGAGCCTCACTGCTCAAGTAAAGATTAATAGAAAAGATCAACCAACATTTCAACCACCAACACCACAAACGCAAATGATTATTACAGAATGCTATTTTTTGAAATAAATGCAATATAAATTAAATAGTAGAGTTGGATATATCTAGCTGTACACAAATAGATCGTATGCTCAAGTAGCGCCCAACACCGTATCAACCCCAAATAATTTATGCCGGCTAAGTACTAAGTAGGTTGAAGTCATTCTTGCCTCCCTTCCCTTCTTTGATACCCACTCACCCCATCAACTTCACGATGTACCATCAATCTTCAACTCAGGATACTCCGGCATAGCCATACCAGCCTTATCCTCCGGCATAAGCGCAAAGATCAACTTATCAATCTTAAAAAACGCAATCATCGACATAACAAAATGCAGCACCTTCACTCCCCACTGCGTATCCAGCGTCATAAGCCACGGAACCCCCGGGGCCAGCTTCTGCGCCTCGTCGATATACGGGCGCACATTAACATCGTACGCCTCCAGCGCAATCTTCACATCCCCCTTATGTCTCGCCAACTCCCCCGCCAGCGTCCAAGCCCCGAGCAGCGAAACCGTGGTCCCCATCCCCGTAATCGGAGCCGCGCAGTACGCCGCATCGCCCAGCAGCGCGACCCGTCCCTTCGCCACGTGCGGCGCCTTCACCTGCCCGATCGCGTCCGCGTAGAAATCCGTCGCTTTGCGCATCCCCTCGATGAACCTCTCGCCCTGCCACTCCACGCCCTGGAAGATCTTCGCAAACGTGTCGATCTGCGTCTCCACGCTCTGTCTCTCTATCCCGCGCCGCACTTCCTCTGAGTCCGTCCGCACCATCAGATATACCTGCGTCTCCGGCCGATCCGCCGCCCGGATCGCGATCCCGCGCCCCCCGCCTGGCATGTAGAACTGCGCGTACTGGCCGTCGGAGGGGATCGTTGGGATCGTGTAGTACGCGATGTACAGGTTCAGCGGCTTCAGCATCGCGAGCCCGGCTTCCTCGCCGAAGAGCATCCGGCGTGTTCGCGACCATTGCCCGTCTGCGCCGATGACGAGGTCGTACCGTCTTTCCGTGCCGTCGGAGAATGTCACGTCTACGCCGTCGTCGTCTTGCGCTAGGGTCTTCGGCGTGATCCCGAAACGGTACCGCACCCCGGGCTTGTCCTCCGCTGCGGCGTCGATTTGCTCCGCGGTGGGTTGGGCGTCTGGGATGCCGGTTTTGGGGTCTTTGAGGCTGGCTTCGTAGAGGAGTTGGGCGAGGTCGCCGCGCATGATTTCGAATTCGCTGGTGAAGGATTGCGCGCCGGTGTTAGTGCCGCTGGTGCCGAAGACGCCGTGTCTGCCGCCTTTAGCGTCGACGAAGGTAAAGCCGGCTTCGTGCACGACTTTCTCTCGCACGACGTCCATGAGGCCTAGACGCTTCATGATGGGTACGCCCCAGGCTCGGAGATCGATTTGAAGTCCGTTGTGCCGGATCCCGGGGTAGCGTTCTACTATCGTCACGCTATTTTCCGGGTCGGACCGCCGTAGCATAAGAGCCATGGCGGGGCCGCAAATGCCGGCACCAACGATTAGGACCTTGAGCGGCATCTTAGTGGCACAGGTTCTATATAGGTAGGGATCAGTGACGTTATTGGCCAACACCTAGAATGCTTGTTCTAGTAGGGCTATGAGAGGATCGAGATCGAGATAGGAAGTAGGTAACAAGAATTCGAATGATATCGAGAATTCATGGTGAAAATGTTTCCAAACGGGAAGCAGCAGAAGCTATATAATAAAGAAAATTGATCGTCTGCAGTCTATACGAAACGTACAGCTCGCTGCAACTCCACCATCAATTCAGCTTTGATGCTAGCCCATCTTTACATTCGTCAGGGCTTTTAGTGAGTTAATCCTCCGAGCAGAACTGCTAAATACAGGTGCCTAGTGACGCACGGTTCAAGCTTCCAGAACCTGGCCAGCATCTTGTTCCAAGGTTGAGTCATTCACTCCTTCACCCGAGCTCGGATTGCTGAAGAAACCCGGTTCAGCGTATCCTTGCATGCACGAAAGCTATGGGAGATGTTCTCCAAGCGGAAAGCGGCTCGAGATCATTCGAGACGTACATATCTGCGGAAATTTCGCTGACTCCCCCGAGTCCGATTCTCCGTCATAGGTAATCCGACTACCGCTCTACATCAACGGGGTAGACCTAAGTCGATCTGATAAGATTTTAGCTAATAGACAAGGAGAGGACCTGTCTAGCCTATTTCGGTTCTTGAGTTCGGCATTTATGCATAGGACGCGGGTTTAGGCGGCGGACTTTGGGTCATTTACAATACGATGAAAACATAATTCTATTTAAACGAGTACAATATGTCAACGCTACCAAGTTATTAAATCCCTCAACATGCTTCCTATTTCAGTTTAAAACATATTCTATACGATAAATTATGAGTCATCACCAGTCGTCAAGTTAATGTAGGACCTATCTAGAATCTAGGTTCCAGGTGCCATTAACGGAGCATACCTCCTACCTACTGTAATAGGCACGATAATTTTCAGGGGTAATAAAGGGTCTATTCAAATCGCGGAGCTATCCCGGATGTAACATTATCCTTTTACTGCTAGCTCAGCCCTATAAGGTATGATTAAGCTATGTCCGATTCGGTTCAATTCATAGCATCAATTAGTGATCATCCGACCGGCCGATGCCAAAGGTGATTCGCTGCCGAAAATCTCGGCCTCGGTCCCGGACGGAGGTACCGCGAATGGAGGCCGAGTAGCGCGATGAGAGTGCGGTAGCGTTGCTCTAAGTACATGTAACTGGATGCACTACGATCTCCATACTATTATTTAAGACTACCTACCTACCTACCTACGTATACGTCCGAAAACCGCACATTAGATCTAGATTCCAATTACGTGTTCTGTCCGGAGATTAGGGATGGAGGTCTGAAGTATGGGGTTAAACTAGTGACTATCATATCGCCCAACCTCTCGCGAATTATAGAGGGCGAAGCCCTCTTGAACTAATAATCCTAATCCGGCTCATTCTATGATCAGGACAAACGCCCTCGGAAAGTCAATCGCAATCTCTGCTCGTTAATCTTAAATATTTCGGGAAACCAAGCATCAAGCTCTTTCTCATCGCCGTCTCCCATCATTGTCACGAGCGCGCGGGCACACATCCAACACAAGACCATTCCATGCCCCTGAAAACTAGTCGAAACCCAGAGGTCCTTCTCCCCCGGCATTTCACCAACGAAAGGAAAGCCATCGGGGCTGAACCCCATAATACCGGTCCATGACTTACGAATTCTCCCCTCCGAATTATCAGCGCCCCAGTTATCGCCGAAATACTTGCGTAAGCACTCATCAAGCGACTTCATGATAACCTCATTAAACGCAGTGTCATCCGTCGTCCCATACTCCTCAAGCCCATCCGCAGGAGCCTTAGCCAAAGCCCCACCAATCACGATATCTCCTTCAAACTTCGACCCCTTCGGTCGTGGAATCATGTAATCATAACCGCCTTCGTAGATAAAGCTGTAAGTCCCCGGTAGCCCCTCCTTCGGCATATCCAGTCCGGGCCGCTGCGCCGTCACATGTCCCCGGAGCGGAACAATGACGCCCTGGAACCTCTTCCAGACGCTAGCCGTGTACCCGTTCGTAGCCAGAACCACCTTTCCCGCGGTGATCACTCCCCGGGGCGTTTCAACCTTCCAGCCGCCACCCTCAAGCTTCTCCAGATTAAGCGCGGGAGTGTTCGTGTGCAAATTAAGGCCCTTCGCTAAACACAGCTTCAACACACCAACACCGAACTGATACGCGCTCAAGCTCCCCGCCTCATACGAAACCCCACCACAAACACTCTCATCTCCCCCGCGACCGCAGAAGAATTTCTCCCACACGTCTTCGCGGCTGTGCAGGGTGTACTTCGCCGCATCATCGTCCGGCATCGCATCCTGCATGGCCTTAACAGCTTTCTGATCGAGCTCCCATTGCGCCGCTTCGTAGACGACGTCTACGGTGTCGCACGGGGTGCTGTCGCATTTGATCCCGTGGTCTCGGGCGAATGCGTGGACCGCGCGGATGTTGGCTAGTTCCATGCGGGCGATCTTCGCTGCCATGGCTGTGCCGTGGTCTTTCTGGTGGCCTAGGAAGGAGCGGTAGGATGCCGCTTTGGTGTGTCCGCCTATGATGTACACAGTAAGTCGCAATCAGGTCTGAGGTCTCGGGTAAGGAGGGGTATACCATTTCGTCCGGTGGCGCCTGAGCACGCTTGTCGGGCCTCCAGCATGACGACATCGCGAGCGCCGTTGCTGAGCAGATTGAAAGCTACAGCAGCCCCGGTGATTCCACTCCCGATAATGACAGTGTCAGCCTTATCGGGCAATGAGCTAGTCGAGCGCAAGTCAGCGATCTCATCGGGCTCGAGTTGCCAATAGCTCTGAGTGGGATTGTCCCGAGGCAAAGTGACTGGGATCGCGGCGCGTTGATCCATATTTTGAGCTGATAGATGACTTAATTTACTGTATTGGAGAGAAAGGCGCAAATAGATAAGAGGGCACGAGATCCATGTCGTGACGTCTCTGTGGAACAGCGATCGGTTGCACACAGTAAGTCGTGGCTGTTTTAAAACGCAATCTTCTACAAGAAAAGGTTGGTATCTCTATTCTCTTTCCTTAGCGAGACTAAACCATGAAGTTTTACTTCATATCGAGATATAATCACTCATGTTTGAGCGTGATCGGAGTAGTTGTAGATAAGAGAAGCTCAAGTCGGAGGTCGAACGATTTCACAGTACGAATTGACGTTTGGGGGACTGGGCACAGATCTGTGGCTGTGGTGGCTAGTGGAATAGGGGCTGCGACTTAGGGAAGAAATAGGGGTTAGAGGTTGATATTACATAGCTCACTTTCAATTCAACGACTCAAAATATAGGTAGGTAGGTATCTGGACTCTTATATTCAGAAACCAACTTCGGTACCTAGGCGCGCTCATCCCTACCTCTAGGGGTAAGTAATTGTCGTGAAAGAGCTAGGTACTGGGTCTTTGATTCCATTCCCCAATCCCTCCCGTTGGGGGTTTTTTCTTTCCAGTCTGCCTATTTTCCATGTTTTCATAACCTATCCATATAAGCAGGTAGTATGCGCTTATTTATCCTTATTCAACCGACCGAAACGTTCGTATAAAGAAAGATTTGATGGTGTTCTCATAACTCCCTCCATATAAGTAGACTCGCTTCAAGTTGACGTTTCTTCCATCGTTTGCAGTCCCCCGAAATGATACCATCGCTAACGTTCAGGTGGGAGTCCAAGCTCGCAACTTGGGTACCATAGATATTTTATAAGCATGACATAAGAAACAACCTCGCTTTTCGTGGCGCATTTTAACTTCGAAGTCTAATTCCTTCAGAAGACTCGTCTTCTCTTCTTCGCTAGCGTGGCCTGCCAGTTTCTAGGCGGTGGGGGACCAATTCTCCCTTTCGCGGGTGGTTCCTTCCAAGTCGAAGCGGCGACGAGGTCTTCTAGTGTTTCGGTACGACGAGGGGGTGTCGGGGGTGCTGGAGGCGTCTCGCTTCTGGGGTGTTTCCCAAGACTCGACTCTTGCTTCTTGCAGTGGGTCCCCAGAGCTTTCTCCCTACCCGCCAATTTATTCTTCTCTTTCCCGCGAATCTCCGCGAGCACATCAGATGGGTAATCGATGCCCGGATTGTCGATGTTGAAGCTGCATTTTAGCTTTTGCGAGATGCATTTTGCGCATTTGAGTGTGTTGTAGCTTTTGACGTGGTCGCTTGTTGCAACTCGGCATCCATCGGGGTTCTTGATGCAGTGGGCGCAAGGGACGTGTGCCTTCTGTCCTACGCCATCTTCGAATAATGCCTGTCCTTTCATCTTCTCCTTTGAAGACTTCGTCGAGATTGGCTTTGTGGGTTTGGGGATGGGTTGACGGCGTGACGTAGAGTCGTCATGGGGCTTGCCATGCTCGTGAGGTATGTCAGCGGGCAGTGGTTTAGGAAGTCGATTACGAGTTGCTGACGACCTAAGCTTGGCATTTCCTTCAATGATTACTTTGTTGGAATTGCGTGGGACTGTCATGTCGTCTGGTTGCAGCATGGGGGGATGGATTGGAGGCGACGTAGTTTCTGGGGTTGTCGAGTCTGACTCGTCAGGCCACAAGACGACTTCGAAGTATTTCGAACCGGGTGGGAACGACATCTTGAATTTCAGCTGCAAGTTTGTAATTAGCTTATCCGATGTAGTAAATATAGATGATGAATATTTTCATCTTGCATACCTACCTTGATATTTTTAAGCTACGAAGGCCGGTGTTCGAGAATAAATGGCGCGACTCAAGTGAGAGACGAGTGTGAGGCTTATTTGATAAAATGAAGCAAGTTGGTTTGGTACCTATGCTTAAGGAGTGACTAACAGAACTTGTTAACCGCTACGTAGGTAGGTAGGTAGATGGTTAGGTATAGGTTAGGAGAACGTATGTAGGGCGGCTCAGGAAAAGATATTTTCTAGGTAGAGAGGTTTCTCCAATTCCAAGATCGAATATAAACATGACAACATCGTAAGTAATACAGCCTACATGGTGATAGTTTCTAGTGGCACGCATATTGTATAAATTTATCTATGTGGCTTATATAAGTTTAAAAGACGATGAGGTTCGAAAGTCTAGGGGCAGACGCCTAAATCTAACGATACATGATTGAAAATCTAAAATAACTTTTAAAAATACGCAAGGACATAGGTACTCATCGGACCCAATGAGTTCACGTTCAGTATCGCGTATTTAATATTGCTGATTTAAAATGGTTGCAGTTGTAGTTTTGTTACGTAGTTCACCTTTAAGGGGTAATTTTCATAGTATTTCGTCGCATTTCATGTATTTATACACATAAAATTTAAGCTGCAATACATAAGACCTTTCAAAATGTTCAACCTTATTGCATCTAGTAGAGATCTGTCAAATGGATTGTATTTTAATTAGCGATTTCCCGTTAAAGAAAGGCTAAGTTGTGAAGATACTTCCAACTAAGGTGTGAAGTTTAACACCACTAGTAAGGAACGACGCCAGGAGAATCACCATGGCAACCGAAACCAATAATTCATAGGAGGTAGGTCAATAATTGATGAATAACATCTATTTCTATTGAAAGTATTAATTCTCTACTAAATATTCTCCACTCTACCCCTTTTTCCATCGCGATCCTCAACCTTCTCCCTGGAAGCTTCGTCCTCGGTTGGCATTTCGGTTGTCGCATCCGTTGCCGTTTCTTCAGCACTTGCCTCGACATCGGCTTGCGCGTTAGAAGATCGGGGTAGTTCCTCCGTCTTAGGTTTCCTCATATTCCACCCACCTCGCCAACCCAGCCAACCTTTTTCATGTGGCCCTCTCATCAGAAGAACCAGCAATCCCGCTATTATCTGGGCGATATTGAAGGCTCCAGAGTACGTCCAGCCTCCTTTCGCATACAAGGCATTGCCAACAGCTGTGCCAAAGAGTTGTCCACAGAAGGTATGGACCATATAGACGGAATTGACCGCATTCTGCGCTTTGGTGTCGACATGTGCGATAGCAACACGGTTCGCGACAATGATCGTGTTCATCCCAAGATCTCCAAAGAACGCCCAGATGACAGGACCGGCTAAGGAGAAGGTCCCGACGAATGTGCCTATGCAAATCGCAGCAATAGTTACCAGATGCGCGATAATCAGTGAGCCATGTGGGTGCAGAGGTGCTATTAGAAAACGGGATATGATGGGGTTTAGAAACACCGGCGAGATTCCTATAAGTGCGAAGAGGCCAATGGCTAAGGTAGATAGATGGAAGACGTCGGCAAGCTGAAACGTCAAAGTTGTCCAGAAAGAAGTGAACATGCCCATCGTCAGGAAAGCGATGAGCGAGTTCTGGGTGAGTTCGGGGTTGAGAAAAGGTAGTGTAACGATCTTCAGGAGAATTCTTGGGTATGATGTCCCAGGGCTCAATATGGGATAATCAGGCATTACGAAGAAGAGGAAGATCCAAACAAGAATCTGCAGGCCGAAAGAAACCCAATAGACGTTTCTCCAAGACGTGTATTGGGTAACGATGCCGCTAAGAAGACGAGCGACGAGGACACCAAAAACAAGGCCGGACATGACGATAGAAATCATGGTGGCTCTATGTCGCTTCGGCGCATACTGAACGGCGAGCGGAAACATGAGCTGAGGAGTTACGGTCAAGAGACCGACCAAAAACGAGAGCCCCAGGAAAGCGGAAAAAGACTGGGTTAGAGTGCATCCAAGCCACTATGAGGGGTTAACGGAGTCTCTTCAGTAAAAGGTCTTAGCATACTATTAGGGCTGTCATAAAGATTAGACTGAGGATCATAGGCCGTCGTCGAACAATATCTCCGACCGGAACGATAAGTAGAAGCCCGACAGCATATCCGGCCTGTGTAAGTGTCGGTACTAAAGAGGAACGCTGATCCGATACATTGAAGTCATCCGCAAGGATATTCAAGATGGGATGGCTATAGTACAGGTTCGCAACGCTAAAAGAGGCAGACTGGTCAGAATTAGCGGTAAGTCGCACAGAGTTGTCAGAGTATCCGATATGATATCCTATACATATATGTCATACCAGTCCAAATAAAATGTTCATCGTCCAGCTAAGATCATGGTTCGCTTCCGGGTCCCATTGAACCCATGAGGGCGTCCAAGTGAGTCGCTCCAGTGCACCCATAAACCCTTGGCTGAGACATTTCGGGGAGTTTTGGCGGCTCATCATACTTCGATGGTCCGCTCGTTGCAAGTAGTTGAACGCCTGAGATATAGGATATGATCAATCTATCTGATAAATACGATCGAGGAAGACTGCGTAACATATGCATATGAGAAATGCATAAGTCAATTGGGAGTCACGCCGAAAAAGAGCATGATACTGATGCATGCTGACTGGAAAGCAGCGTTGATCTCCGCTGGTTTCCGCCCCTAACTCCGAACGACAGGGGATTGAAATCATGTTGCATCGCGAACGAATAGCCCTGGTCTATGATGCCGCGTTCGAAAGAGTCTTTGTCTTTTAATTGATGAATAAACACTGAGAACTTTTGAGTTCAACTTAGTTTAATAGATAACATCGAAGTCCATGTAATTGATGTTAAGGTCATCCTGCAATGGATATTAGCGTCGGCTTACAGCATGTCTTACAGCAGTCTTCAGTGGACGTCCTCTCACCATGCCCCAGACTACAGCGGGTAATTGTAGCTAAGGCTTTTGCCGCTACCCGTTCCACAGGGTATTTCGCGTCTTCGGCATATTGAGATCAGCCCGAAGTAAAAATGAAATAAAAATACAAGAGCACCTAGGCAATAATCAGAACGCCTCCCGAAATACAAAATAAGAGATAAATAATCCCAAGAATATTCTCAATTTGCTGTAACTAATAGGTATGCTGACCCGAAGCGAAGATGTGCAATAGCAATAGGTACCTAGTATGTACCTACCGATCTTGTCAAAGCCCTACCTAAACGTCACCTCCAAATCTCACCCTACTGCGCTAATGATTTTTTTGGGGGGGAGGGGGGCGCTGTCCTACGCCTACGTGCTTTTAGAACCTCCAGTAGAAAGATATTCAAAATCGAGCTGATACTTCATCCATAATCCAATCGAGGTTTTTCTAGGTGCACTTAATGTAAATATAAGTCGGTAGACAATCTTGAAAATATATCGCCATAGTCTATTAAGTCCCTAGGGTATCATCCAAAGCTCCCATCCCAATCCCGTCTATTATCACGATATATATCCCAATGCCTTAGCAAACGCAATAAACATTCACACAAACGACCAAGCATCAAACAGCAACAGCATCAACATCATCCTGCTTATTAAGCGCACTCTCTGTCGAGACCTGAGCCTCCGTCACCTTAACTTCATGGCTATGGTCGAGTTCCGAGAGCACGATCCAGGTGAACGGAATGCAGAGGACGGTGATGCCGAAGTTAAGCCCGATACTGACGAAGTGGTTGGCGCTACCTTCAGTTTGCATTCTAAAATCATGTTAGCACAACCCCCCACCCAGAATCGGGAAAACATGGAAGAGTAGGTAACTTACGCCCAAGCAACCGTCTGTCCCAAAGCCTCAACCCCTCTCAAGATACCAGTATGATGAGACAGCGACGACAGATCCGTCGCGTACTGTCCCACAAGCCAATAAAGGAACTGCTGGAACGCCTGTCCCGCGAACGTCCAAAAGAACACAAGCGCATACGCGGAGCCAAACCCGCCCTTAAACCAATCAAAGACAGGAGCTTCAGGGGCGTCGTAGAACCGCTTCTGCAGAACCGAAGCCCAGATCCAGGTCCCGATGAGAATCGTAACGATCGCAGAAAACGCAATGCGGCCCCGCGTTCGGATATATATGCTCTGCCGATCAAGCAGCGCAGCGACCAAGAACGAGCTGAAGATTCCCGCGAAGTTGGTGAAGAAGGACGAAAAGGCGCGCGAGCGAACGGTGAAGTACTTCGTCAACCACGTGCTGACGAAGCCGTTGTAGAAATAACTAATGAAGAACGCCGGAAGCAGCAGCAGCACGCGCCGGGACTTCAGCAGCGAGCCCACGGCGCGGAACTCAGCGCCCCACGTCGGCTCCTTGCGCACGACGACGAGGGTGCCGTCGCGTCGCCACACTTTGCTCGCGGGGCTGAGGCAGAGAGCAATTGGTAGGCCAAGGCACATGATCACGATGAACACAATGTACGTAGCGGAGCCCACTGAACCAGCGCTCGAGCGATTCGCGTTAAGGCCGAGGTTGATAGCGCCTCCGACGATAGGACCGGCCGCCTTCGCAGTTTGCCAGACGGCGAGGTAGAACGCGCGATCGCTGGGGCTCGGGTATCCGATAATGATAGCAGCCTCGGCAGCCCAGAAGAAACCAGCGGAGATACCGCACAGAGCGCTGCCGAACAGCATGAACCAGGTAGTCGCGTTGACGTTGTTGGTGTATAGTCCTGCGCCGTAGAGCGGGTACCCGATCGCGCCGAGGGCGAGACCGTAGCGGAGGCCGATGCGGTTGTTGATTGCGCCGGCGGCCACGCATACGATGGAGAAGAGACCGTAGACGAGAGCGTTGGCTGCTGATACGGCGTAGGGTTCAGCAGCGCCACCGGCTCCGAGACCGCCTAGCGCATCCCACATTCCTGGCGCGGTGAAGGAGACGCCGCATGCGACGGCGATCTGGAAGGGGACGGATCGGAAGATCGAGTGTTTGAGCGGCGTGGAGGTCGCGGGGACAGCGACCTCCTCGGGGGTTTCGGTGTGATCCGAAGTTGAACTCGCCATTTTCTCGAATTTTTGACGATATTCACGTCGCTACTCTGTAATACCACCAAACACTACCTAGTGTGTATATCTAGGTGTGAGTAAAGTCGCTACGAACGCAACAGACACAAAAGAAACGCGAGGTTTTCTTCCGATGTGGCAGAGCGCCACGCCTTATGGGCCTATGAGCACGCATTATATACACGCATGGTTGTCGCGACATCGAACAGACAGAGGTCGAAATTTTCGTGTGGACCCAATTGCGTGATCGCCTGGATGCAGGCTTTTCTCACTAGTAGCGTGACAAGCTGGTAGACGCCGGTATACTGACTAGCCTACGCCATCGGGATGAGCCGAGGATTCACTAACAGTAATTTTCATATTAGCTGCTCATTATTCGAGTCATTTAATCGGAGTGATTGAATTGAATTAGAGTCTCTGAGACTTTTGGGTAGGCATTTTAGATATGAAATTGAAGTCGAAGATAATGAACTAGATAGTGGCAAAAGAGAAAGAACTTAGTTGATTGAGACCTGTTGATAAGCAAATATTGCACAATGCAATCCTGGGATCACTGTAATGATAGAGTTTAAGAGCCGCGTCTAGCCTGCTGGTCGGGAATGATACTACAAGGATTGCCCTGTATGCGGCATAGTTTCGGTGTAATGAGTAAACGAAACTCTTAGTGAAATGGCGCCATTGCAGCGAAGTTATTGAAGGGGAAAGAGCCCCAGCCAACGACGACGAGGGTAGCTGCAACTGCTGGATCCGGGGTATTGGCCGATATGTTACCTAAGAGCTAAGTATCAGGTCGAATTTGGTAAGTCCTGAAACTCTAGATCTCGAAAAGTCGCAATGGTTCAACGGAGAATATATCCAGAACATTACCTAAAATAGTTTAAGATGAGTCTCTTAGAAGACACCGCCCTTCATATCCAAGCGATGGCCAGGTAATATCAAGTAAAAACAATAAGATTCGTAGCAAATGAGACATTGAGCCTCTCCTAACTCCTGACATACGATATCTATTAATCAGTGCAATCTACCGCACGTCGATAGAAAGGTAGCTAAGTACTTAAGTAGCTAGCTAGCAAGAATGAACAAGTCTTCGCGAACCGTCCCTGACTAGAGCTAGAGGGAAAGACTCTTAGCCGGTCTAATAGAATGAGGTACTGCGCCTCGTGCAATCATTTACTCATCCGTCAATCGATGATATCTATTAACATAGGACATCAATATTTGTGCATCTCGACACGTCCCCGTAAGAGTGCTCGCATGCCCGGCTAAGACTCGGTGTTCAACCCATCCTATTTCGCCTCCTGTGTCTGGTCGCCGGCAGGTGGTAGGCCAGCGCTCGCAGCACTCTCGCCCACTTTCAGTTCCTCGTCGGGAACGCCAGCGTTAACACTTCCGGAGATGCTTAAGTTGCTTACACCCCGCTCGATTGCTCTCCGTTCGCTTCTGCGATCCCCGGCTATAGTTGTGCCGCCTCCGATGACACCTCCAACTCTGGCAACGCCGCTGACGCTGACGTTAGCGCTTGCCGCGGTGCTAGTACTCCCGCTCCGGTCTCTTCCAGCGCTAGTGCGACTAGCATCGCTCTGTCGGCGGTCACGTAGAGCTCGTTCCAAATCCTTGATACGTCGCTTCAGTGATTCATTCTCGCGCTTGGCGATGTCTAACTCTTGTCGGTAGTGAGCCGTCTCTTCGTACCGCAGTGTCGCCGGTAAGAGGCCCGGAGAGAGCTCCGATCCAGGAGTAGCCGCGATGCTGGTACTAGAAGATGCCGAGCCGCGAGGGAAGTAACTCGATCCATAATCATAAGGAAAGCCGTGTGGTTGCGTGTAAGAGGAACCGAGACTGGTGCTAATGTGGTATGGATGCGGTGAGTGAGTTCGACTTCCGCTTCTCTGAGAAGCGGTGCTGTTCTGTCGACTCATGCCTGGAGCGCCTCGAGGGTTTCTTGCCGCTTCTAGAACGGACGCAGCGTTTCCAGGGTGAGGAATCGGTATAGGGGCAGGCGTAGAACCTTGCGAAGCGACAATAGACTGATTTAGACTACGTGTGCTAGCGCTCGAGCCTGTTCGGTGGTGTCTACGGTCAGCGCTAGTTGTTGGAAGGGGGAATCCAGGACCGGATAGAAGATGTGTGTCGGTGAAGGACGATGGGTGGGTCTGATCAGCAGAGGTCGATGCGCTCGTTGATGAAGTATTCGAAGCCACTGATGAGTTCTGTGCCGCTCGAAGCATAGTCAAGTCACGCGTTAAGCGGTTTACCTAGACTAGCAATTAGCACCATCACTCCTATCCATAAACACTTCCATGATATCATACCAATAGCTCTTGCTCCTGCTCTAGCTGCGAGTGTAACTCAGCAGCTGTCAAGGGACGTGGATGTCTTAAGGGACCCGGTCCAGCGCCGACGCCGGTGTTGTCTTGTCCTGGGGCAGGGTGCGGAGGCATTGTAGAAACTCCGGATAGCAGTGGTGGTGATGGGAGAGAAGTCAAAGATGTTCGGTTGACAGCGTGCTGATTTGAAGGTAGGATATTCAGAGAGGGCGAGATTGGCGCTTGATGGGGCGAGGCTTGGGACTGGCCATTCTGGTTGGAAGCTTGACGAGAAGCGGCGAGGATATGGGGAGAGGGTGGGACGGAATTGAGGTCAGGCATGTTTATTGAAAAGATCACCCGAGCAAGCTTCAATATTCGAGTGGGTTTGACGACCTTAAGACTCGTTGGGTGTTTGCTTGTTGCTCATCAACCAAGAAAGGCTGATTGAAAGTGAGCTACAATGGGAACATCAGAGCCGAACAAGTAGTTACGTTCGGTAGTGAGATTACATTGCTTTTCCTTCCGAGCAACAACAGAGAATAAATATCAAAGGGTGTTGTTATTTGTTTAGGCAAACGGTAGATTCTGAACGTGGTCGCGTTGAGTGGTCGCCTTTGCGTCCCGCCAAGTCGGAAAGTTGTATGGGTCCACACTCTGCCACCATTTCGGTCAGTGCTTAAATTTAGAGCTCCGCGCCTCATGCTTCATGCGCATGCGGGGTCTGATCAGCCTTATCGATAGACATTTCTTATCAGACACTCAGGCACTGCACAACAGATACATTGATACTTCGCATCTTGTAACCTAAACTCTTTCCGGTCTAAAAGCTCCGGGATATACTTCGTACTTCAATCTATTATCGATAAGAGAACACAATGACGTAGGATAGCTTCTCTATCAAACATCTGAATATGTGAAGATGACGGCATAGATTATTGATCTGATGTCAAGCTACGTTTCAATGTTCGTGGTGCCGCTTGCCTATGAACTATTACCGATCTCTTGCATATCCAAAAAGTTCCGAGAACTGTATTTAAGTCGACTAAGACACTAGGTAGGGGTTAGCTGTCTTTCAACTTTAGACCTCATCCTACAACAACCAAAACTACAAACTATTGCCACCAAAATACCTACCAAATTCCTAAAGTCTTGTCATAACTATACCAATTGATCAAAATGTCGTCTGCATCAAACGAAGGCCGTCAGTCACCTCCCCCTGAGCGTCAGACCGGCCCTCAACTCAAGGACACACCCGGCTCCGGTCAAGGCACTGACGAAGCACCCAATAAGAAGGAATCTCTCCAGGATCAACTCAAGGTCAGCCACAAATCATAAACCCTTAACAATTTATGCTATAACGGTGTAGCTAACACAAGTTGAATTATAGAACTTGACCTCGAATCCTAGAGGACCCCTCGAGGATGCGGTAGAAGAGAAATTCGCCAAATCTGCGAAACCGTCGTAAACAGTTAGAATTTCTGTCTGGGTAGTTAGAAGGGTACTAGAAAAGTAATATGTCATTTCCTAAGGGGGTACAGGGTTAAGTATGATACACTCAGGCATGTGTACAGCTAGATAGCTGATGATTAGACGGATGAATTCAATTTAAATAATTATCACCAAATACCTCTCTATTTATGAGTGATTATCTGCACTTCATATATATTCCAAATAATTGCAATAGTTCTATTGTGTACTATAATCCGTAACATTGCCGACGTGGACATACTTAGCGCCATTTTAAGGCTTGCCACTTCACTAAACATAGGTACGGCATAGACGCCTAAAAATTAGTTGACAATCAGCCCTCGCAGCGGGGAGATTCATCACGAATATTTCATTTCAAAAAGCTGCAATTATTATCAGAGACACAATCGCATTGCATTAGCTTAATAATATAAAGCTACACAGAATCCACTCCCGAGTCATGAAGTCGTAACAGCACTATTATTCCTTTCATTCCCTATGATTTCTCAGTTCCGGGTGCTTTAGCGGGAATAGCCTCAGTAGGGGCTAGTGGGGCAGATTGCGCTGTGCCGGCTTGGGGGCCAGGTGCGGGAACCGAAGCTAACGAAAACTTGTCAGAAAATATTCTCTTATGATATTTGATTTCATCCAAAATGAGCGAATCTCTGCATTTCAGAGACATTATGACGATGATTGTCATTCGCCTAGGCTGCTGGGCTTGATATGTGTTGGTGGGGTAAATTGTACTCACAGGTAGCACCGCCAGTCTCCTTGCCGAAGACTCTTTCCAGGCCAGAGGCTTTGTATGCGCTGCCGCCATGTTCCTCTTTCTTCAGATCAGCCAGACGGCGCGCCTCAGCATGGATATCTTGGACTTGGCGCTGGCCGTCGGTGTAGAACTTGACTAGCTTCTTGCCCGTGGGGGAGCTCGTCGCCTTCTCGAAGTATGAACTAATACCGCTGAAGAGGGTGTTGGCTCGGTTGGTGATGCCGTACGACTGGTCGGTCGCCTTAGCTCGTTCGGTAGCGTGGTACTTCTGGTCGAGGTTCATCAAAGTGTTCATGAAGCGGTTGGTGACGCCGTGCCTGTGATCAAGCTCGATCGCACGCTGGAGAGCAGCGTCGCCAACAACGTATCCGTGAGCAAGGTACTCTGCTAGGATACGGCTTCTAGGCTTCTCTTCTTGGGTGATCTCGTCCGTGTCGCGATCGGCGTTGGTAGTGTGAGGAGTACCGTCGTCAGACTTGCCATCGGCGGGAATTACCGAAATCTGCGATCCTTTGAGCTGCGTGTTATTCAGGAGCTGCGCGGTCTTGGCGGCAGTCTCTTTCTCGAATGTGACGCTAGCATCCTTGGTGTTGCCCTCGCCTGGCGTGATCTTGATTTCAGTAATCTTGCCACTATTGAGAAAAGTTTAGTAAGTATCGTTCTAGATACATGCAATATCGCAAACAATGATATATAGATAACTTACCAGAAGCTGAAAAAGTCTTTGACCTCTTTATCTTCCGCCTCAGCGTTGATGTTCTTTACTAGAACAGTAAGATTTGCAGCCATGATGATTCTAGAAGTAATTGAGGGGTAATCTTGTGCTGGATGTGAATGCAACTAATAAATGTATTATACTCAAGTGTTCATATAACTTCAATGTAGAGAAGATTTAGGTCTAGGATATGTAGAAGTTAGAAATGGTAAAATATGAATTTATTAAAAGAGAAGCTGCCAGGTTTTGGAGGCCTCGTTAACACGCGGCTTCTTATTCTTCAACACCTGATTCCAGCCCCTTGCCCATCACAAGCCTCTAGTGAAGGAGCGAGGGGCAATATACCACGTCATTTGGCCATAGCTCCTCTCGTTTGGAACAGTTTGATGCCGAAGGTGGGGCAAAGATACTTTCACATGTGTAGTGCAGTATTGTTGCATAATCTGGGGTAAATGCAAATAGTTAAACTATTTCAGGTGGTCCATGCGTCTTCGGTACACACTTCGCCATACAGATGTTCATACAAATTAAAGTACTCCCAAAATTAGGTACTTCAGACAGCCCTCATCAAATACGTCATCTCTTTCCAATTGATTATTGAACGTCTAATAAAGGATTTTTATCAGAAAAAAGAAAATATTTTGGGATAATTTGCCAGTTTGAATTGAATAGATCTGGTTGCACTGGTCTAGAATGTTTTGTTCCTGAGAACTGGATGGTCGAATGATATACAGTCAATCAAATGACTCAGTCATCTTCAGACCTCATCGACCTGATCTTCAGGGGCTTAAATCTTTATTTAGCACTACTAACCGCAGAATTTTAGGCGGGCTGGGTGGGACAGGTCATCAAGAATTCTTTCCGATGCTTCAGCTATCCGCTCAGTCAATATGCCAGTATCGTTAATCTACACTAGGTATTGTTTATACTAGGCAGCAGCAGCAAAACTTCGTCATATCCTTCCAAGTCAGAAGCCAGTCTTGACGAAAGCATGATCATGTTGGCAAATGAGTTTCACGGAGATTTGATACCAACAGCGATGCCACGGCATGGTGGGCTGTGCTGACCTGATGATGGGATACGTGACTAAGGTTCGGTAGGTATTTTCTAACCTAGTCCCTTGCATCACTAACACTATTCAAATATTCACAGTGACTATTATCTTTATACTGCCCAAGATCATTAAGAACGAATTTCGCTCCACTCTTCACGCTCTACAAGACAAAATATACAGGGACGGTGTCCACTAATAGCCCCAACTCCGATTGATATCTATATCTGGTTTACTTCGGCGACTTCGTGACATTTATAGAAATGTCCTCTCTTTCTCCATAGCGTTTTCAAAAGAAATGCAGAGCAGATAATTGCACCCAGACCTGCTAGTCCAAGTGCAGTGTAAAGAGCAGCTCTATACCCGATCAACTTATTCTCAAAGGATTTTCCACCTGTATTCGCATAAGACTCCACGGTCCTAGCGATCCCGAGCCCTATTGATATACCGTAGTTCATAACGGTACTAACTAAACTCGCCGCTATCCCCTGGTGTTTTCTTTCAGCTGCATTTGACAAGGCTAGCGCTGTGATAGGAAACCCTATGTCCATCGCCCAGGATACCACCAACACAGAGATGAATAACTGAGACCAGTAACTCTGAACTGCTGGCATAGTCGCAACAAGCGCAGATCCTAATGTGAATCCCAATAGAGAGCCAAATACGATGAGAATTGTTCCCAGCCGCTGGAGAACGAAACCTATCGACAGTGTGGTCAAACAACCAATGATAATACATGGACAAATATACGCAGCAGCCTTCAAATAAGTCAGTCACCTGAGGTTTTCATTTTCGAATATGGACACACATACCAGAAGCGGAGAGGTGCCGCGGATGTTTTCAACGAACTGCCAAGTATAAAAAGCCCAAATTCCGAAGCATGACCAACCACAGGCGCCCGCGATGACGATAAGAGACACACTGGGCGAAAGAGCGTAGAAAGGGATGAGTGGTTTAGGGGCGTAGTAATTCTCAACTAATACGAATAATATAGCAAGCAGGGTCCCGAGAATAAGTGCAACCCAGAGATATGGCTCTTTCCAACCTACAAGAGGAGCTTGATTCCAGGCGAAACTTATCAACACGAGTGCTGATACCCCTGTTATAGCGCCTGGTATATCGAGGTCCGTCACAACAGCTCTTATGCTGCCGGGCATTTCGTTCTTCTGGGTAGATTTAGGGACGGTAAAATATCCAACTCCGGCAATAGCGGATAAGATTCCAGCGAACGTCCAGTATGCTATAGGCCACCAAATCAGCGTAAATAAACTTGCGCTCGCCGACCCGGCTATGATACCCACAGGCCCTATCGTCGCGACAAAAGTGAAGGCCATAGCTTTTTCCTTTCCGGGAGGAAACGAGATCCCTAGAAGGGCAAGTCCAGTAGGGAGAGAAAGAGCAGCTCCTAAGCCGTGGAATACTCGAGACGCGATAAAAAGAGCATAGTTTGAATAGACCGCTGTCCCGGAGATCCCAGACCACATCGAAGACCAAATAAATCCAGCGAGGAATACTCTCTTGTGTCCATATATGTCGCCTAACCTGCCTGCTATCAGGACAAAAGTGCCAATTGCCAGACTATAACCAGTGAGGGCCCATATCATATTTCTGTTGCCGTTTCTACCAAAGCTGGCCCCTATCCGACCGACAATTGCCAGCGTCTGGCCAATGCCTGCTTCTAGAGCTCGTGTTAACGGGTAGCCCAGAAGATGTAGCAGGGCTCATTAGTATCATTTTACCTACGCGCGCATAATTGAGCCAAGCCGATTGTCACGACGAACAGGCATACATGAAATCTCAGCATCTTCTCAACCACATGGACAGGATGTCCCGACGCTGGTGGTGGGGGTTTCATCCCGGGTGGCATCGGCCAAGATATCTCGTCGATAGCATTCAGCTCCGAATTCCTGACGCTTACGTGTTTCCGCTGCTTCTTCGCGGGACGGCAAGCCTGCGGAATTGGCGGCAATGCTTTATCGAGATGTGTTACCGATTGCGGACCCTGCGACAACGGTGAAGCGACTGCGTTAGAGGATCTCGAACTCGTCGGTCGGTCATCCTCGCTGCTAATAGAAAATCTCGACTGGCGCTCTGGCTGGTTAACTGTTGGAGCTTCCTCAGGTGGCGTGTGGATCTCGCTCAGCCGACGGAGCACGATATCATGCGTTTCGTAGCTCCAGAACGAGTTTCTAAAAAGCGAGTCGGTGAACGACATCACGGTATCGGATTACATTTGCCAGGGTGGGATGCAACTGCATACTTCCACCTGCGCGGGAATACGCGACATAACGATATATAATATGTCCGGGCCCTGAGGCTAACCAATTTTCAAACATGTCTGTGCAATAGCTCTGCGGATATCCGCTAGTCGTAGGCGGATTGACCTCATACTGGAACTAGAGGTTAAACGTATTTTCTACGGGCTAGGGAATCTCTTAACTCCAGGTAACTTCTTAACCCGGGACATCACGGTCAATTATTTAAATCATTCCCTGTCGACGTGTTCTAGAGGATTTTGTAAGTGGACCATCAGATTGCCGATCGACGGGAAACTACAGATTTTGGCCGAATCGGTTCCGGCGTATTGATCGATGATCATGAGATCGTCATTTAGAAACTTATCGCAACTCATATTGATCCCAAGGAAATATAGAGAAGTATCAAATAGACAACCAGGCCTTACCTAGTGTCTACTACGAATTAGACTTGTCGGAACTTGAAATGGGAAAGTTTAACCCCCGGACCGGCCAAGGGCGGGTTTTGATTGGTTCTCTAACAGGTCGGTATTCCGAATTTGGTAATTCTCAACAGCTCCTTCCCTGCTCTCACCGTGCTCATCGCCACGGAGATTCCTCATAAGTCGAAATATTGTATACGATGCCGATTTTCTGTAATTTCGCTAAACTCTTCATACATTCACGGGATTTTCACCCCATATGTCTTGTAGGTAAGCATGGGAATAAATCGACGAAGAGCTCGAAAGGCGGACGGACCTAGTATCGAACCTCAGCGGGGGAATAGATCGATGACTGAGCGCTTAGGCTAGACTGGCTGGGAGGAAGTTTAATCCCTTGAAATTACCTAGTAGGTATACTTTATGGCCAAGGATTTAGACCTTAGCGTCTCGGTAGAACGCCACCGACGATGACGGGTTACATCGTAGTTACCCAGACACGCGGACTTATCGGGAATAGATGCCGATTTCGAGTCGTGGAAAAGGCGTGTATGTCACTCATGTTACACAGTCACACGGAGAAGATTGGAGCATGCAGAAACCGTGTCGGCTCCGTCCTGTCATGAGATCTAGCGAGTCTCGCAACATAAAACCGCTTCGAGATATCTTCAAAGTGATGAAGAAACACCACAAACACTACTTCACATGCATGAGATCGCTATATACTACCCACAGAAATTACCTATTTATCGTCATTTCACAGAAGGTAAGCTCGTCCTCAAGAAGGCCTCGGCAACTCCCCTCTATCTTAGATTGAAGTTTATCATCCCGGGCAAGCTTCACGAACAGCATCATATTGACATACTGAAACAACATTAAAGGCTTGAACCATAATGGCAGCACAAGGCGAAACTTACGTCGAGGCTTTCCCGCCAAAGCCCAAGCCTTATATCTCTTACGGATTGACGTTCGAAAAGGCCTGTGCTCACCACGCCGAGAGCACTTTTCATGCTTCACGCATCTACGTTGTCGTGTCCAGGTCAATCAGCAAGACCGAGGCCTTCACGACCCTCCAAAATGCTCTCGGCGACAAGATCGTCGGCGTTCGCTATGGCATCCTCCCGCATACTCCTTGGGAGGACGTGCTAGACCTCGTGAACGACCTAAAGACCAAAAACCCGGATCTTATCGTCACACTCGGAGCGGGATCGATCTCCGACGGCGTCAAACGTACGTGACCCGAAATACGTACCTACCTTACTCAATCACTAACCCACCACAGTCGCCCGCCTCCTCGCCGCCAACGACGTAACCTCCATGTCCGGCGCCGACGCCCTCTACGCCAAATGTCCCGCCGACCTCACGAACCTCAACAACACCTCGCCAGACGTCAAAGCCGCAACCATACCCGTGATCTTCATCCCGACAACGCTGTCAGGCGGGGAATTCACCCCCGCCGGCGCTGCGACAAACATGGAAACCTTCGAGAAACGCAACCTGATGCACGCGTCCATGCTAGCGGACCTCGTGGTCTTCGACCCGGCACTGACGGTCTCCACGCCCGCCCGCTTCTGGCTGTCGACGGGCATGCGTGGCGTGGATCACTGCGTCGAGGGGCTTTACGCTAACCTGCCTAATGCGAGTGTTGAGACGAGCGCGGAGTTAGTGTTAGCGCTGCGCGGGTTGTTGGTTGGGTTGTTGAAGACGAAGATGCGGTGGGATGACCTGGAGGCCCGGCTGCAAAGCCAGCTTGCGGTCCGGACGGCGATAAAGGCCATTCATAACGGGATGGGCGCTAGTCATGGTATTGGACACCAGCTTGGTCCGTTGGGGGTCGGACATGGGGAGACGAGCTGTATTATCCTGCCGGCGGTTATGAAGTATAATTGGGCGCATGGAGACGAGAAGGTGCGTGCTTCGTTGAGGCAGGTTGCGTCGGCGTTTTGGGATGAGCCGGTTGTGGTTGAGGCGCTTGGGTTGAAGGTGGCGGATAGGGAGGCGAGGGATCCGGGGGACTTGGTTGCGGCGTTTGTTAAGGCGCTGGGGTTGCCGAGTAGTATGGGTCAGTTTGGGATTGGGGAGGATAAGTATGAGAGTTTGGCGGAGAACTCGATGAGGGATCCGTGTGTTCATGTTAATTCTGTTAAGCTGGATACGGGCAAGATCGTGGAGATACTCAAGATGGCGGCTTAAGAGGTGTTCATTTGCTATCATGGTTCGGGATTTCATACTGGATCGATGAGGAGCGTGATGAGTTTGGGGAGCTCGACTAGTTTACGCAGAAATGGCTTTTTGTATATCGTTCGTTTAATGTCCAATATTTACCTAGGTAGACATGTCACTAGGAATGATTCTAGTAATATTCGAAGGAATAGTTATTGTAGATGGAATGATTCAATGGGGGGAATGATTCTTAAAATATATCAGGAAAAGTGAGGTTATTCGCATGTATTTTATGGCTTTAGAATGATTCTTAAACATGATCGATTCCCCCGATGTACCCTACCACCAAATTTGTATAGGAAGGTACCCAAGACTAATGGAAATATTCTCGTAAGAAAAATAATTATCTTATAAGAATGACTGTAAAAATACCCGTTTTGCCGTTACTACCTGGTATGTATGGGGTTATCTTTTACAACAAGGAAACGAGAGTGTTTGATACCTACAGACTTGAGACAACAGCAAACTTGAATATTCTGCCACTCAAAGAGACACAATTATGAGACTCTACTAGACACCGAGGCATTTTATTGAGATATTCTATTATATAAAATAAGAAGCATGAAGACCTACGTGGGTAGCATAGACTCCAATGTCATTATCGTGAAACAGGCGCGGGTGAAATTTCAACGTTGAATTATTGAATATGACAGTTGAGCAGCTCGTCTTCTATTCTCCACATACTACGATTGCAGCATCGCTTCTTTCAATGCGAACCTAACTTATAAGATACTTGGTCTTTATCTTGGAATTTTACATTCGATGGCATGTTGCTTTAGATATCGAGTAACCTTAGTGGCTTTGTATGTCAATACTCAATACTCAATACGAAGAAGCGACCCAACGACAGGAATATTGATGTGAAGGACATTCCGATATGAACACCTGGAGATAGAAGCTCGCGTAAACTTCCTGGCCCTATAGCAGATAAACATCACCATCGCTTTCTGAACACTTAACTACGTGCCAAGAAAGGCAAATTAAGGATCGAACCTTTTTAAAAGGGGCATACGAAGAGCAAACCGGGTACGAGAACTACGCTAGCAAATGATTCGTACAACTGTCCGAACTATAGGGTGGTGGTAGCAGAATCGACCAGTAAACAGCCGGAATCCGTCGGGGTCAAGAGCAACATCTGCTGATTTCGACAATAAAACCCATATAATTCTCCATGCGATGCTATCTAGTATACATGGGGAATGAGGGAGCCTATTCCGGTCCTCTCGAAATTCGATAGAGAATTCGATCGCCGTCCTTGTGACGTTTCTAGCCGAAGCCTTCGACAGCAAATTGATCGGCAGCGAAACTGCAACTGGCATAGGGGACCACGTTTAGTCAGGTGCGATACTTAGGAGACGCCTGGGCCATCTAGCACGCCGTTCGCTGCAGGAGCCAATTCCTCCTTCTTACGTGGGAATTACTACTCACCCGATATCACCACTTGGACTAGAGTCGCATTCCGTCTGAGGCCGCCGATAGTATATGGGAGGCGTCAACGAATACGTGTGGACGAGCCTATAGCATCGACGATATCGACGACTCATATTCTATAGGGTTGGGGTAGAAAAGGCTCCTATCATTGACGTTCACGTCGGCAAGTCACTTGATATACGAGGTTCATATACCGGAATAATAATGCACAGCCACCTCCACGAATCTCACACCCGTCCCAAGATATACGGCACAGTATACCGGCACTGTCGGTCTTGTCTCACCTTCCCAGTAGCCCAATCTGATATCGTCATCCTTAGCATACCGAGATGGCTTCGGGCGTGGTTGTAGAAGTGACTCATGTGACTCATAGGACGAGCAAGTCATCGTCGGTGGGTGGTACAAGTCCGGTGACATAGTCTGTATCACGCAAAAAGCTCCAAATGCAAACGCCCGAAGGAAAGATGAGTCGCCGGCGTTCGTGGGGGGTTGGCGACGGTGCGACACCGAAGCCTGTCGACAATAGCCCACAGCCTCGCGGGTATTTAGGTGGCCGGGACGAGGTGCACAATAGGCTGACGCGTGACGCGGCACGGATGTGACGGACGAGGCTACGGGATTCGATAGGTTTAACCTAGGCGCGTAATAGGTAACGCGTCGGTTGGTGTGTGGTAGGTGATATGTGATATGCTGTAATACTCAGAAGCTTACCGAAACGCCAGATCGAATCTCATCTTGTGTGCCGCATTTCGCCCCCACCCACGCCTCCCGAGCGTTGCAGCGGTTGGTCGATGGAGCGGGATGTTGCGAGGCTGCTGCCTATTCAGCGCTATCGTGAACTTTGCCGCGCGAATTTGTATGGCTAAATTCACAACTCATCTTCGGCGAATGCTTTCGCATCACTTACATATTGGTCGTCGTCATCGAAATGATTCCTGTCCTTGCCATCATCTGGGTATCAAGTCGGGTCTAGGATGACCCCCAAGAGAGAGTCAGCAGCATATTGCAGTGGCGATTTTTTGTGTGAGATCCTAGGGCTGTTTACTTGATTCGGTAAACTTGGGAAGCGAAAGGCGTCCGAGCCCCGGATCCGTAAGATATCGAGCGAATCGAAAACGCCCGCGGTGAGTCACCGCCCACAGCGGTGAAACTCGATTGACAAGCAGAACAAGCAAGGAACACGGCTAGCGCCCTCGTGGTATCCAGTCAATATATCCAATGCGTCGTATTATTGATGTCCGCCCAGCGGAGAACAGCCATCGAGGAATAAGTTCTGGAAAGGTAGATGTCGGACTTACGGGACACGGAGGGGACTATGTATGTACTTTCGCAAATAAGTCGAAAAGAGGCGTGTAGTTATCGTCATCAATTACATACCGCGATTGGAAGCTTGTTATCATATTGGATATTCCCGCAAAACCTTGGAAGTATCAGTTTGGAAGGGGTTTCTTTCCGCCGCGGCTTGCTTAATCCCTCCGTACCCGTCGTGGACTTTTGATTCGCCCGCCCCGGCTGTCCTCCCTTCCTAGAGAACCCAACAACCAAGTATGTGTCATCTGCTAACATAGTAGCAGACTCTGTGGTGCCGGCGATGCCGTCTAGGCCCAGAGAGGGACAGTCGATCGGGTTCGTAGAGGTCGGTGATAGGGAGAGTTGGGCGTTTGTCGGGATGAAGAAAATGAGGCAGAGGGGCAGAGGAGCAAAGGAGTCGAAAAGGGTAATGTTCCGGAACAAAGTGGAGTGGCGATATGCCCTGGTTACTCGTGCATATAGCGTAGGGCCAACTTGGCTCCATCGTCACATGCTAGGGTCTAGACTCGATAGAGGTAAGAGAGATAATAGGGCAATATAGGGCAATATACATACAGTACCAAAGGCAGGTATGTAGCGAACACAGCCACAGCAGAAGCGCGCAACGCTCTAGTGCATTCGTCTGGCTCTTAAGGGTGACACGTCAATCGCATCCATACGGCATATCGTACCCAGGCTTCTGGGTCGCGGATTTCTAATTTTCCTACTGGAATGTTGTAGCGTTACGAAGGGACTTCCAGCATGCACCTGTGGCCCTGTGGCCTTGTGGTCTGCTTGACGTACGACTGTGCTGTGCAATATTCAAAGATAGCAGTGAGTATGTACTGTAGGTAGTATGCGATTTCAGGCAGTGCGCAAGCTCGTAGCAAATAAGAGACTCGGACCCGAGTCGCCGTCCCGGTTATTCAGCTACCCGATGTACGACTGCCCGTATGGTCTTCGTAGGATACATAGTAATTGATAATTGTCCTCGCGCTGCGTACACGCGGGATGTAGTTTGATGTTCCCAGACACGCTGCATTGGCTACGGTGAGCGAAGGGAGACGAGGCGGAGGCCGCAGCATACCCAACTCTGGAAAGGCATATTGTCATTTGGCCGATTATAACGGCATTCTTATAATCTCGATGTGCGAGACAATGTCGAATCAAGATCTCGGAGCCCCGCGAGACAATGACGAAAAGGGGGGCCAGGTGAGCGACGACAGGGATAAAATTGTCTGGATTTGAACAACGCAGAGGGATAGACAGCAAGGCTTCTTATCACGACTGTTCTAGTTAGGGAAATTGACAGCCGCCCGTTTTCGTCACATACCAAACACGTGCGCCTAGGGTCCTACTTTGAGTTGGAGCAAGCATCTTTTTTGTACCTTGGTGGTGGTGTCGCAATAGTCCTGATAGGTTCAACCGCCGTACACCCAAGGACCGCCTCGACGCCGTCTCTGGCTTGTATCGCTTCAGGTTTGTATGATAGACTCGAGAGGAAAGAGAGAACAGACCGCGAAGCCATCGACTACGTAATCATGGTCTCGAAGGGCGCCTATACACGTATTCCCCTTTTCGTCTCTTCCGGAGGGGACGAAGAGGGGCAGAGGGGTATTCTCTCCAATGCCAATTCCAAAAAAAAAAAATTTTTCCAATTTGTCCTTTTTTTTTGTGCGCCGTCGCTACGTCACCGAGTCACAGAACCAACACGACTAGGGGCGGTACCTGCAATCTGCATGTAAGGCATGAACAAAAGAAGGTTCCGAATAATGCTGCAAAGCCATGCTGTCTGGCTGTCAAGAGTCGGTGAGTGGTAGAAAACGAGGAGGATCTACTTCGTTATCGTGCCAGAGTCGTCTGGTGAGGTCTCCTGCTAAGTCGACCGTTGTTTTTGTTTTGTTGACAGCTTCGGTGGAGAAAGGACCGCTATTCAACAATGTGGCCAAGATATTGGCTGTTGGGTACGGAATTAGAAAAATAATATCACGATAAAATAAACACTAGGTGGCCTAATCGAGCTTAATCGGAGAGTCGACCTCTCTATGCCCCCTGCTTTCACCAATCGGGACATGCACAGATGCATGAAGTGTGGCCTCAAGCTGGGTCCCATTGACCAAACAATTCGCAGAGCGCCTTCAGCTTACAGATATTGGACATCATTGCAGCCAGCGATTTTGCGCGCAGGGCATCATGACATGAACATACATCACATCCTACTCGTATGAGTCACAATTTATGGTAGCGCGATGGTATCAGAGAGTATCCATCTTGGCCATTCTTATCCTGTCTCTTTTTTTATTTTATTATTTTCTTAATCTTTCCGCATGTCTCGCAATAAAGGGAGAGAAATGAAATATTTGGGAATAAAAATTTTTCCTCTGTGATGTCGTATCGAGAAATGAGAAAGTGGATTGGTCATAACCAGACCGGGTGCGGGACGAGAAAAAGAAAGCACCTACAGATATGTACACCCAAAATAGGGGTGCAGTTCTAGAAAATGTGCCAGGGATGATTGGGTCCCTTGTCAAGGTGTGTGGCCGGTGAATGTATCTGTGGACGGGGAGGGAATTATCACTGTCTGCGGTATCTAGTACAGAATGTATGGGGCAGCAGGGCAAGACAGGATAGACAGGATAGACAGGAGAAAGGCCGGTAAATATGTATGTACTAAAAGCCCATGCCTAATGTACTTTGCTCATGGCTGCATGGATTCAATACTGCACTCCAACCAAGCTGGTCCACCGTTGGATTGACCCGCGGCAGTGGGTGTAATCTCCGCGAGTCGATAGCTCCAGAACATCTGCGGCTTGATTCTGTAGGACAGTCTTGTCCGTACTGTATGGAGAATACCAAATCGCAGAGCAGTATTCTGTATCCATCACTAATACATTAGCTCTGTAGGTAGCGGTGCTTTAGCGATCGTCAGCCGAGCCGGGCCGGTCTCCTAGCTCATAGAAAGCTGACAAGAATTTCCATAGAAGGCATGTAATTAGAGAGCCTCAAGACCTTTTACTCTTCACCTTCCTGCATAGTAATGTTTGCTTTCGGTTTGGAACTTGGATGTGCTTAGCCGTGGATTAGTCTGTAGCGTACATACTACGGCGCAAAGTAGGATCCCAGCGTAGCAATAAGTACGAGACTGTCGCACAAAAATCCCTCTGTTTCGAAACGCATCATGAGTTTACAAAGTCCTAGCCACGCCAGATTGAGGCGTTAGCTACATTTCTTTTTAATAGTCTCGAGGTCGATCACTGGATCTCGCATATAAAGGTGCATATATATTGTGTTTGAGGCGAATATACTTAGAAGGATGTCGAGGTGAATGAGCTGATTCTCGAGTCGGCGGAAGGAGATAGATAAGATCGGGTGGACTCGAAGCGTTGAGCTGAGGGAAGAAGGCCGAAACAGGCAGACAGGGTAACTCCCAAGTTGATTGACCAACCACCCCGAGAATCCCTTTGCTTACACCGAGAGGGTGTGAGGCAGTTGTGCGACGTACTACGATGTAACGAAGAAAAAAAAGGGAAATCTATTTGATAGATCATAGCGACCAGTAGTTTCCACGAAACAGAGGCTGAATAGAAGTCCTTGAACAACTAATGGATTGCTCAACATGATAGGTCGTGAATTAAAGGAAAAGAAATGGATAAGCTGACCATATCCAGATATCATGATACCTACCTCCTACCTAGTGTTCAGCAGAGTTGATGATTTGCCTTTGCGGGCATTTTATTCTTCCAGCACCAAGCTATGCGTAGTAATATAGTCGACTATTAATAAAGTGGCTGGCTGGTAATAAATTGTAGATCTAAAGGAGTCAGATGGCAGATGGGATAAGCAGCCTGGGCAGGGCTGGTTGTAACGCAAGATCCTTTCAAACTGGTTGGATGGTTGTCCTGTTAGTCATGATGAGATTTGTTTAATCAACTGGATCTACGGGCCTATGATCCTGTGTTGTGTAAATCGAGGTTGAAGCCTTGCATAGGGCGTATGTGACCAATGAAGCCAACTATAGATCTAAGTGTTCAGATCATGGATGCTAAGTCGCAGGCATCATAGATGATGACGAAAGAGCCTGGAAAGCCACTGGAGAGGGGAAAGGGGCAGAGGGGATAGGCCTTATGCTGCGACCTCCACGTTTTTTATTTCCTGGCCTTTTCCCCGCTATGCGTTATGCATGATGGTGCAGCTGACCCTCTTTGAAGCGAACTATCGCCGGTTCAGGGGTTCGTTAGGCCAAATCAATCTTGATCCATTTCGATTCTCGAAGCCTTTTGTGAATCATACTCGCGGATGACGCATCGAAATAATTGATGGCCTCGTTGTGTTCAGCTTGAGACCCTTTTTTTCCTATAAAAAGGCAAATGTTGGTTTATATCAAGGATAGAAGCGCCGGATGATACTCTACGGACGTGAAGGGTGTGTAAGATTCTTCCAACCCACCAATTCAGTCCACCATCTTCCATGCCATCAATATAGTTCCCGGCTACAGCCGAATTTACCGAGGCGGAAGATGAGAGATAAAAATTAGTCAACCGCAGATGTAAGTTTACGTACACTTGAACAAGTTCGGATGAATAGGGATATCGGCAATATAAGTGAAAACGGGTATAATGACATGAAGTAGTTTCTAATGTCTAGATGTTGTCAATACATTTAAGGGGTTATATGTATTGTGAAAACTCTTTCAGCTATGGCGGGGGATCGCCGCTGTTGTAACTATTCTTAGAGTATTGGATGTTGGATTTGCATACAAATAGAACTAATGTTTGTGATGATGAAATGTGGTGATACTAAGTACTATACTAGGTACTATACTAGGTACTATACTAGGCACTATAACACTCTTAGTATGCAGCCTATGCAATCTATATGCACTTTGGCCTAAGCGTTACCCGCATTTCTGCAGTTGCCCACTTTCCCCGCGCGGGCACTACAACCTTCCTCCTCGTGGTCTACTATACTACTATGGATATCTATACAGTACCTAGGAAGTTGCTATCCGTTTTACCATTAGATCTCAACCTGCCTGCCTGCCTAGCATGTACATAAAATAACTCGGCGCTGCCCGGTCTCCTTCTAGATTTTTATTTCCCTCCTTCTTCCCAATCACAAACTCTCTAGCTCACCCAACTACGTAAACTCGACTATACCATACATCCATGATAAGAGGCAGGTATGCTTTGACGGAAGAGGGGTAATCCAATCCCCTACGAACTCAAGCAGCATACACTTTTAGTCCAGTGCTGCGAATAGCCGATCGAGCAGTTGTCTCTCCGCACGCTGCCGACACCCGTTGGAGACCCGTGGCCGTATTGTATGATACTTACATGAACGGCCATCAGAACATCTGATTCATTATCACTCACCCGGGCTTGTTCAATAGAGAGCTGGAAGGATCATAAGTTGCCGTCGAATACGGTCCGTGTCATCCGCCGCATTCATCAATCAATCAATTAATCCATCTCATCCACCCAGGCTGCCAGGCCGAGTCTTGGAACCAACCGGGTCGCCTTAGCTTCCTTCATCATCAAGATCGACATTGACTGGCTCTTTTGACCTGGCTTAGTCAGAGTCTGCATTTCAATTCTATTTGCGCAATTAAGGATATGGAACAGATCTAAGCTACAGTGCATCTTTCTCTTTTTGCGAAACGAGACCACTCAACACATACGATATTATCTCCGAAATTCTAGCATTCGTCGCAAGTCTTTACTACGCATAGTATTGCGCCTCAACTTCTACCTGGGACCCCGGGATTTTAGTCTTTGCCGATGGATCTTTAAGAGATCCTTGAATTAAGAGAAAAATTTTGCATTCTTTCATCTTCTTTTTGATACGGTCCGTATCGCTGGGACATTTGTCGGTGCGCAAGGTCGGAGTGAGAAAATCATCATTCCAATTTCGCTAAGGGCAGCCGAAATCTCAGAAACCCTGCCGCCCAGGATCCTGAAAGCATCGTCATTCGACCGTCGGACAACAAATTTTTCAGTTTCCGTTTTTTCACAAGGGACCGCGGGATTCATATCTATTACGATGACCCTTATGATGGCAAGCTTCAGAAATACCTGAACTGTGATAGTCTATTGACAGGGTATTGGAAGAATTGCGCGCAACAATCCCGAACGTCATCGTAATCGTCTTCGCCGCCTGGGAGGATCTCCAGGCTACCGGAGCCATACGACTACCGACTACGTTTGTGGAATCGTGGCCTCTTTTATTTTATTACTGGTGCATCTGCAAAGATAGCGAATCATTTAGTGCTTTTTGGTGCTAAGCGGACCGATTTCCAGCTATAGAAGTTGAATTGAATCGCCCCCTTCCACCATTTTCAGCGCACAGTGGGCGACCGTGGACGACTCATTACGCCTATTGGGTACCGAAACAGAGACAAAGTGCGAGCGGATCATTTCTCAGACGTTGTGGCTGTGTCGCCTCTCTGGGACTGTGGGAGATTCAGTCCCTCGTTGACTAATCTCATATCTTGGCTTGTACGCCGAGTACAGTTAGGTGTACTTAACCTAGGTACACAGTGGGTTACGCTGGACGTACTCCCTCTACTCCCCCTTGTCTTAGTTCAAGTTTCGCACACGCCCCAGTACATCCGGTCGAAGAAGTACGTACCGAAATACGTACCCACGCCTGCCAAGGTACCTTGCCTTTTAGGCTAGGATTAGGCCTGGGTAGGGACCCCCCTGTACACTTTTTTTCTGGTACCCCCCTGTCCAGCCCCCCAGAAGGAAAAAAAAAACTTTTTTACTCTGTTGGTCTCTCCAAATATCCTGTTATTATTAAACAGGCCGCTCTCCTACCCAACCACCTTTTGGTTCTACCTTTTCTACCAAGTTTGGCCTTTGCCATTTGTATTGACTCATCAATCATTCGAAATCACATTATTTGTATTTGATTTTCGCTGTCCCAAGCGAATTTTCAATCTGGATTTTATAGAAAGGTCCAGCAATTTCCAGCGACTTCACTACTCAAAGTCGACCTTCGATCGACTTTGATGCCCAATCCTCCCGGGGGATATAAACACCAAATCTTGACATGTTCTCTCAAAGAAGACGGTTTTCCTCTCCTCTTCCCACCGACCACATACCAAGGTGACAGGTGTCACTTCCTCCCGCGTCCCGATACAGGCGCCATTTAAGATTATAAAATATTCGAAACAAAAAGGATCACAACAAACCCTATTCACACCATCGATTCGCGTTCGGGGACGGTCACATTCACGAACGAGTTGAAAAACGACGACATATTACGACTTCAGCGGGATAGCTTCGCGCAAAGAGTCAGGAAATATGAGTTACGCGTCACCATACGGCACCCCTCATCGAGGTGGTGAGCCTGGTTACTATTACGACGTACAGAGTCCCTCACCAACTCCTTCGCCACGTCACTACCCATTTTACCCAGCTCAGACCCCCCAGCGACCGGCTACTCGTGCTCACGCTCGCAACGCCAGCACCGATTACCCTAACTTCCGACCGTCGACCGCTTTCTCTCCTCGTTACAAGAGCAACGGCGAATATGCCACCGGCCCAAGCCCGAATGTGAGTTCGCGAAAGCACAGTTTCTCAATGGGGTCGCATCACACGCCCAGGCGCGAGCGACGGAGTTCCTTCTCATACCATCGGGCCTCTCATGGGGACTCCGACGAGGACGAGTTCTTCGAGATCGGTGGTGTCAGATGCGTATTGATTGCGGAGTCCAAGAGTCGCAAGCGCAGAGAATCTTTCTATGCTGCTCCGGGACATGGCACTGATCACTACTACCGTTCGCAGGGCATGCCGACGTCGTTCTACGAGAAAGAGAGAGCCGAGTATCCTCAATTCGACGAGCCACCAGCTCGTTCCGCCACCAGGGTAGGCAACCACGCCCGCCGCCCTTCGGCATCCGCTGTTCCCATACAGCGACCAGCCACCACGCGCCCTTCCAGCTCGCACAAGAAGAAGCCCGCCGCCGCCGGAGCTAAGAAGGCTACGGAAGCGGACGCGAAGAAGCACCGGATACCCGCAGGATATTCCCTAAAGAACTGGGATCCCACGGAGGAACCTATTATGCTGCTAGGAAGTGTCTTCGATTCCAACTCTCTAGGAAAGTGGATCTATGACTGGACCGTTCACTACCACGGAGCCGCCACCCCCATTGCGGACGTGGCAGGCGAATTATGGGTTCTACTTATCCAATTATCCGGCAAGGTAAAGCGCGCCGAAGAGGTTGTTCCCGAGGTCAGGACCCAAGCAAACAAGGAGATGATTGAAGATTTTATCGAGTCCGGCGAGCGCCTGACGGACAGGCTCCGCGTCCTATTGAAGAAGTGTGAGGCTCCCATGTTAAGGTCCGCCAAGAGTAAGGAGGCATCCCACCTCGGACAGAATGCCGGTGTGGAATTCGTGAAGACCATTTTTGGTCGCGAGCGTGAGCTTGAGCGCACCGAGGCGTTCATGCAACAAGTCCGTCTCTGGAATTTGCGGTTCGATGCGAACTGCGAGGACATCCTAAAAAGGCCAAAGCAATAGACCATTGGACTTTAGGATTTTATTACCCGGACTATCCATCTTCGGACCCCATGCTCTCCGCGGATGGACTATATTACTACCTCTACCACTATTACCGCTTACTACTACTATTACCACTACCACCACCACCACCACTACTAAAACTGATTGGAGATTGAAGGATGGCGCCGCCATCGTGTACCATTAGAAATTGATTTCCTGCTTGGGTTGTATTTCCGGAGTGACATCGATACCAGGATATCCCCGTTCAGGATTTCATTTCATCTGTCATATTACACTCGCCGCAGGGCAAACTAGCATGCGGAAGGGCCTGGATTTTCCTGTCTCATCTTTCGTTTTTCAAGATACCCCGGACGAAGATAGGAGAGTGCGTGTCTAGACTGCGCACAGGCTCATTCGCGCAAGCAGTTGACGAGGACACGAGCGAGAGATATACCCTTTCGGGATTTTCGGGAACTCAAAAGTTGGTTACGGAGAGAGGGATTGTTTACTTATTTTTTTGCGCAACGGCCGTATTGGTTTGCCGTTGATGGGAACAGCATCGGGCTGGCTATTGTCCAGCCTTAGAAAAAGAGCTTAATGGTTATTGTCTTATGGATATTGATGGATTCGTTTACCAGCCGAGTCGTGTTTGCTTCGCCAGTTAGCACCTTGCGCCAATATTAGCGGGCGTTATGTCAGACCTGGCGGCATTTTTGATTTTATTGTTTGCTCTGGACGCATTTATAGAGGATCTCTTGCGATTTCGAGATCGGGACTGGGTTGTACTGGCTGGCTGGGAGATACCCCTTTCTTTCATTTTTACTTTTCTTGCTTGTAACTGGAATCTCAGGAAGACAAAAACAAACACCAATCTTAGTATAACTTCACCTCTTACCTTACCTGCTTTTGCCTATGAATGTGATTTGACTTTTACGTGATATGTATAGTAGTACCCTGGCATCTTCACCCACATCGTCTATGTTGCCATTATCTCGCTCGGCCAATTATGCGATCCTGCCTTGATACTACTGCTGCTGTTACTTGATGCTTGCATATAGTATGCATATGCTCGCAGCCGAACTTACCGGTGCGTAGGGCATGTGACCCTAGATGGAGACTTGATCGTAACGATTGGCCTTCGCAAATGTAGAATATTTTGGAACGTCATTCCATCTGGGTTGATTACACATGCGATGGAGAAGCCGCGGACTAGGTAGAATGGAGTATGACTCAACGCTAGTGCACACAAGGGGGTTAGGATGAATAATATTTGAAGTGTCTTCCTTGGGGCTCCTATCTGACGGCATCTCCTGCACGCCGCAAAACATCGAATCATCAAATCATGTTTCTTAGCAAGCTGACGATTGTTTCTCCTATTCATTATTCATTCCCATGTCATGTATACTAGGTAATCATCTCTTCGATTATTCTTACATGGGTTGCATTGAGATACTTAATCTCGTCATAACTTTGTACTTCCCAAAAGTAGATATGTTACCAGTCTTTTCGACGGGAGCATTGAGGTGCAGGGGGAGGCAAAAAACGTGTCTTCTCGAAGGATGTCATGCACTGTCAGCCTCAAACTTCCATGGCGCTATGCAATAGCAACTTTTTTTTTTTAATTATAATATTTTTATTTTTCATTTTTCTAATTCCTTCCTCCCCCCTTTTTTTGTTTCGTTGTCTTTGCTTTTTTGTTAAATTTTTTTCTGTTGAAATTTTGTGTGTGCCGACGGCGGGAGTAATTGGCCCGAAATTACTTTTCATGCCCAAGCCACTCAACACACGCGCGTTCGTTCCTGTGTGCGCTTTGCGCCGAGGTGGTCTTGGAACGCGGACACGAGAAAACCAATTGAGAAAATATTTAATATTTGTCTATGTGTATACGATCTACAGTGTTGTTCTACTATGGGCAATGGCTACGAGATCAATATATTCCTTGAGACCCTTCGACGCGCTCGTATCTGACTGTGATGAGGTGATGATGTCTATTGTCGTTCACGAATATAGGCCCGTGTTAGGGTTCCATGATAGGGTTACAGGCCTTAGACCATCCCTCATCCTTCATTGGGGACTTTGCTCGCCAGGGGCTATTACAGGCTCATTTAGCGATGGAAGATCCATGTCCATTGTCTTACAGCTGAGCCCATTCCGTGTTCCGTGCTCAAGCTGTAGTCTGCAGGTCAATTTCTTTTCCTGTCTTGGTTACAATACATGGTACATCGATGTCTACATTCCCAAATTAGACTCTTCACGCCCTCCGTACTTCTAACATCCTCAGGTCCGTACATCGAGACCTTCGAACAGGCGGGAGATCGAGTTTCCCATTCGCCAAAATGGTTACCCCTCTTTAGCAGTCCTACTAAACAAGTTATTCAATCGAATGAACTGTCCTACCACATCTCCTTCGAGTCACAGTGACAGAGTGAATTGGTTGCTCCAACTTGTTCCGTCATATTATTGTTGTTAGGCACCTACGAAGGGTCGATAGGGCGTCAACGCCAACGGGGATCCGCCCAGGCACGCACCGCTGCTCTTCGTAATCAGTCCAAGCTCCGTACCCAGTACCCTTGCAGGCCACGGTCCTCCTACTGGATCGTGTAGTAATAATCTACGGCCAAGGTGACAAGGTCAGCAAGGTCACGAAACGGGCTTAGGAGTTTCTTGGGATTCCGGCCGCGCTACTACATAGTACGTATTAGTAGGTACGGAAGGGTTACAGTACATGGAATCCACTGCCACGCGAAGAGCGACAAGGAAAGGATGTTCTCGTTTTCTTCCTTTTGCAACCTTGATCATATCTGCCGTGGTAGATGAAATGCCATTTTCGTACGCCGGCCAAGGCTACCGAATCATAGTTCGTTCCAATTAGGAAGACAGTATATCATCCTCCTGCGTGAAATCGAGCAATCGAGTAATCGTGGCTGGTGAGTCGTGAGTGGACATATCGCGCACTTCTCGATGATATGTACCTAGGATTACGGGGCGTGTCGACGGGTGTGTCAAAAGGGAAGCACACAGGTAGCACATACCCCCTATCTGAGACCAAAGTGCAATTTGTGTTGGATCTGTTCTAGACCAAGATCAAATATCAAAATATCCCTGGCATGAGATGGATTGAGTCATGTATCAACAATGTTTCTATTTGCACAAACACCTATGAAAACGAAACAATAACAACGTAATCCAAGTTTGGTAACTTGCAACTTGCAGCAACCCTTGCGGCCCTATCAAAGCTTCCGGCATCCGCAGGTACATACCTCGCTCGATTAGATGCGGGTTGGCGGGTTGGTCTTCAACAAAATTGACATGTTGCAATATGATGACACACAGGGCGACACCAGTAGATCGTTGATAACCTTGGGATACAATACGCAATAGCGAGAGGCTACCGAAAAAAAACGGGCTTACCAACATCTGGCTGCCTATCTCTCCTCTTTCCCCTGTCCGCGTCTCAAGCCACCCGCGTCTGTCGCGGCAGTTGGTCATCCCCGGTGACTATTTACGGTGCTGATGTGATGCGACCAAGAAAATTTTCGTCCTACCGTTTCTCCCCCCCCATTCCATTCCATCCCATCCCATCTTGTCCAGAGATTCCCAATTTGGGATTCCTCCTGTCTCACGGACCCGCGGCGCATATGTCTCCAATCACAGGCCGGGATCTCGTCCGTGTCGTACGTGCTGAGGCTTGATCGACCACACCCGGCAATTGGGGGCGGAGATGGGTGAGATACCAGAGTACAGACTTACACTAATGTAGCGTGGTGTAAGCATGGTAAGGCGCCAGCCTGCCTTTCTTCGCGCAGTGCATACATAAAGTCGCATTCGTCCACGACCGAAATAGCATCAGCTAAATCAACCAAGTGCAACCCACGAGAGCTGAGATGACATAGTTTGTCTTATCTCCCGTCGCACTCTTTTTGCGGCATAGGAACAGACATCTATGATGCTTACCTACGGGCTGCCGTGTCTATCCCACACCCGACGAATGAGGACTCGCGCGACGGGAACGGACGAGAATCACGGGCGGGGGGGAAGGGCGACGGGGCGATAGAACATGCCATCTCCCTTCTAGACGCCCTTCTCACCATCCCGGGCGGCGCTCGTTTACGGCTCTCGTAAGGCTTAGTCCGCAGCGGGCATATGCGCACGCCCGTAAATCTATCTGTCCATCTATATCTATGTGGCGGACCGATTCCTCAATAATGACAGATAGGCGATCGAACTGCCACAACCCATCTGGGTACGGGCACCAGTTCGTGGTCCCGTTCCCGTTACTTGTACCTACTCGCTCCCGCTAAAGTTTCCGCCCGAAATATCACATCACTTTCATGAACGAGCGAGCATCATTGCTGAATTCGCGTGCCACACGAGGCCGTCGGGCACACAGCCAGATAACGCTCATACAACTAAGAGCGTGTATACCAAGCCAATTCGTTGCCGTGGGATAAGTATTGGTAATTAGCACATTGCTCCAGAGCCGTCGGATCCGGTCGAGGCTATGTAGGTACCTAGTATGTATGGCATACACACAATTGACCCCAATTGCGATAAAGATATCTTCAGGTGATGGCCTCCCAACCGCGGCCTCGACTGCCTAACTGAAGGGGTACCAGCGGTTATGCAGGTCATACGTAAAGGTAGAGCGACAGGATCTCCCGCCAATAGATGCGCTGCCCACTGTTGCATTGGGACGACTTGCACCGAGACATCAGGTGTACGGTTAATCTATCGATCACCAACTTTTTTGCACATTCGCAAGTACTGCTCAGACGTCATAGAGATACTAAGTATACACAGCGCTATCGAGTCAATACCGGCCTCACCTTAGGTATCTAGAGTAGGCACATACCTAGGTAGGTACCATACCAACCTCCACGCATCCCAACCCCCTCTCTCTCCTTGACCTAGGTCTGTGGGTATCAAAACACGCATGTCCCAGAACCCCTCCATACGGCACACGGATGTGTAACGCCTGCTTACCAGGGAGCACGCGGTCTATGCCCGTACCGGGCGGACCGGAAAGGTGGGTTTCACGAACGGGCGGCATTTGCAGCCCCTGAAACGTTTATCTTATTAGACATCTCAATTGCCCGAAACGACGCCGTTAGGTCATCATACCTGTGTCCAGTTTCTTCCTTTGTTCGAAAGGGATACTGAGGTAGGTATTGAGAGACTTAGGAGGTATGTAGACGCCGCTTAGTCTCGGGTGAGAAAATAGGCGGGTGTGGCGCTACTTGGCTGAGGAGGTAGAGAAGTAGCAGTACGCGGGATACTAGTATGTCAATGTTGTGGCCTTACTTGGTGCCTGCTGTACGCCCAACCGACCTCTCCATCCCTCATCCAGCCAGTACCTCTCTGCCTCTGTGGAATGAGATGGGGAGGAGGGGTCGGGCTGGCTGGAAAGGTGTCGGATAGCCGCAGCGCTCAGGTAGTACATGTTGGAGAAACCGACCCAAATTCATCTTTCCCGTTTGCTCTATGACGTGACGTTTGTCTACAACGGACTTCTCGCATGGGGAATCGCCAGTCAGAGGGTTGGTGTTTACTACCTAGACAGACTGGGGTGTGTAAAAGGGGCCACGATGCTTAACCTAATATCCCCATAGGAGAAAACCGGTCTTTCTCCCTCCTATTTTCTCGATCTTCGATCCCGCCTCCTTGGCATCTGATCGATGTCGTAGTTTCGTCTGAGAGATGTTCTAATTCCGGCTTTATACATACATACTAATAGACGATGCTGTAACCCAATAGGTAATGGACAGGGCTGAGAGGCTAAGGAGGGGTTGGGATGCGTCTAGTCATGCATGTACTATAACACGTGGTTGTTCAAGCATTCTTAGGAGGTATGTATCTACTTAAGTAGCGTAAGCCCTATTATATTAGCACCTGGTAGCCCCGGCCTAGTGATTACGGTGCCACCACTGTCAGGCCTCTAGTCCCCCGTGCTCCACTCCGTTCCGTGTCTACGGTTGCGGGTTGGAGATGCGAGGCCGTTTATAAGTGTCTAGATGTTTATGAGGTCGATAAGGTAAACCGGCAGTATTGGAACAGTTCATTCAATTCTAGGGCGATCTTATAGTTCTTATTTACTGGTATAAGGTAAGTAGGTCCTGGGGTAGGTATTGAAAAAGCATTTAAATACCTACCTAGGTCTTACCTAGGTATTTACTGAATGTCTTGGAATTGGAGAAATTATAATCTGGGCAACCACGTAACTATCGAGCTGTAAGACTTAATTAGGTCAATTATAATGTAATTCTTGTTATATCGGGTGTTTAATTGTTAGATGTATGTTGAGTTCATTGCTTCTGAAATTTTGAAGTGTGAAGACTTCCCGGTATTCATGAAGTCACCTGTTCGGGTGACACTTAGGATATAGATTTATTGAGAAAATTGTATTCTTTCTACGGTAGTAATTGGTCTCCCTGGTCTGTGCAGGAGGATTTTCTTTTCACTTTGTCACTTAAGCGGCACTTTTCACCTATCATATTCAATCATTAACCAACTTGGAACATCAACCTTAAGAAATCTTCGAATGGCCCTTAATGACGGCTTACCGGCCTTGCCTGAGCTCTCATTCATTCGGAGGAGTTATACAGAGAAATATCGGAAAAATAATGGAAATGAGAACCAACAACAAGATGAGGGTTCTATATATCGTACCGAACTAATCTTTAAACACATAAATCGAAAGTGGCATGTCAAAGTTACACTTACACTTAAGAGCATGATTCAATTGCCAGAGATTAATGCTAAATGGTTGCAACGAAAGAAAGACTTTGAAGATCTCTGCCGTTGTATAAATTTTAGCGGTATTCCTCTGCTAGAAGATACGGTTACCGAGCTCATTCTTTCCAATGATCTCTGCGATCCAGAGTTGCATCTCTTGCCACAAAGTGAACAACCAAATCTACCTAGAGATTACATACGCTCACATCCTTCAAGGTATACGATTCCGCATTCAAGAAGATCCCGAGCGTATAAGGTTCCCTTTATACGATGGCGGCGGTATACCGACAATCGACTGGTCAGCAATTCAGAAAGGGCAAGAATTTGCAGCAGGTGTCCACAAGGTTTACATAAAAGAGAGGAACCAACACTGCGTTTACAAGGAAGTAGATAGGCCCCTTTATGAGCCTCACGATACCGAGGTTCTTCAACAAGAGCTCCGGAACTTAGTTTTACTACGAAATACGAAGGGAATTGTGCAGATACTTGCCGTGGTCATATCTGCCAATCCATACCAGACAGACGAGAGGAAAGACAGTGAGGTCTTGAGAGGCATTCTCCTCGAGTATCACCCGTACGGCACTTTGCAGGATCTACTTCGTTCCAAGTCCGAAACGAGCTATCCGTGGCGACGCTGGGCCGTTCAGGTGGCAACTGCACTTAATTTACTTCACCGTCACCAACTATCGCATCTGGATTTGAAGCCAGCAAACATCGTTGTTAGCATAAAATGGGATGCCCTTTTAATCGATATTAGTGGGCTTGCTGTCACTCAAGAATGGTTATCGCCCGAAATGGCCCATGTATTTGCTCCTTGGGAACAGGATATCGGCTCGCGAATTCAAAATGATGTATCGGCATTTGGGAAGCTTTTGTCAAGAATGGCTGATGCTACGGGCAACCACCAAGAAGCACAGCTGTTAAAGCACGTCGCCTCCCTTGCCACCGCAGAAGTTCCCATACGTATCTCTCTACTAGATGCGATCTCTATGCTCCAGAACTAAACATTAGTTATTGGTATAATTCTATAGTGAATTATCCATGGGAGCTCGGTCAACCCATGGATTGTAGGCAATAGGGGCTATTTTCATTCATGGTGAGCTATTGACTTTGGCAGGTGGTCAGCTCGAAGGTCGTTGACTTCACATAAAATGCACTTTGACAACGATAGGAAAGGACCTTGGATTTTGTACTCGCTTTACTGGAAATTAAGAGGTCAAGAGTCCATATTGCGATTTAACTTTTCAACAAACCACGCGATTCCAAGTTTCCAAGAGCTAAAAATTTGTCAAAGAATCCGATAGCATCACCACTGCTTAGAAGTAGGTAGAGCCGACGTTCTCGCGCGTAATGGCAACTCCTTCAATAACCTGGGCGTTGGATATTGAACTATTCCCGTCGACAAGTGTCAAAGTAAGAAGAATGTATATCTCGGAAGCTTTGTTCGTCAATTTTATTCATTTTTTTCTGTATATGATAACCCAGAGAGCTTGACCGCTTCTTCAGGCATAAGAACTTAGCAGTCGCCTATCGCCTTTAACGAGGTAGGATAATGGTGTTATATGTAAGGTAAATAGAAAAGACAGTACTGTAAAACAATTGTTTAATAATCATGTTAGGCCGATGGAGAACCTCCTTAAGTTAAATTCAGAAATTCATCGAGGAGACATTTTCGTTTCGTCTAAAGATCGTCACTAACGTTGACGTTTCGACACACCCGCGACGACTGTCGTCTGAGCTAGGCCAGGGCGCGGCTTGGCTTTCGTGAGGCTGTCTTTCAATCTCAACTTATCCGCGATATCGAAGCCAGTACAGTGGAGAATCGGATGAAGCGATTCGATAGCCAAGCAAACGCCGCGATCCGCCAAGAGGACATTGATGCCCCTTGGCATTGCGATCTCGTTTCATCTCTTCGCTACCCCGGGATCTCACCGCGGTACCGCACCTACCAGAGATTAAAGCACGGCGATTTTTTCTATTGTTAACATCCGAAACGATCCAATCTCGGCTTCCTTGCGACACGGCACACGGAGAAGCGATGTCGATCGCAGAAGAACTGTCGCGTGCGCTATTTCCGCATCTGAATTCCCGCCAGGCGATATATACAACTAATGTCTCCCCCAAGAGATCCATTCTTTTCCTTCTTAGCCCAATGTTCCTTAGCAACTCAACATTCACACCTTCAGGACGAGTCGGGGGGTAAGTTGCACATTCATTGACATTCGGTCTCTCGTCGAAGCACGGTCTCACCTTCTACCATCGATCGACTACCTACACTGCACTGCCAATCCCAGGTGGAGGAGTGACGTGTACCGAGTATTCATCGGACCAAACCAAGCCAGGAGGACGCGAGAAGAGCCCTACTCGTCTCGACGAAAATCTGTTCACTTCTTCACCTTTAACTTTCGTTTCGTTTCGTTTCTGCAAGTCAGTCAGTTAGTTACTCGCACAGGATGGCGTACCAATTCCCCAACACCATCAGCGCAGCGCGCATCGCCACCTTCGTCAGCACCGCAGCCTGGATCCAAGGCACCAGCGCGAGCGAGGCCTCGCTGCCCGAAGAAGCCCTCAACAACTTCCTACGTAGACACGGCGTCGTCGGCACAAAAGTCTCCCCTAGACAAGCCACCGCATCCGCATCCGCGTCTCCCACCCCCGCCCCCGCAGCCTCAGAGGACGGGGACAAAGACAAAGCAGACTCAGCGTCCTCCGCATCATCCGTAAGCGGCGACGGCGTAGAAGAAGACGGCGCCTCGTCCGCGAGCTCCGCCGACTCCACACCAAGCAAGGGCGACAACGCCGCGGGCACAGCCGCGCAGAACCAAAACTCCAGCTCCGCCACCGCCGGCGTTGCCGGCTCCAACTCCGCGCAAGCCGGGATAACAGCCGCGTCATCAGGCCAACCCGCAATCGGGTCCGCGGACCCGCCGCCGCTAAGCACAGGGGCGCAGGTCGCGATCGGGGTGTGGAGCGCGGTAGCCGTGGTCGGGCTCGCGGCGCTGATATATTTCCTCGGCCGGCGACGGCGGGCGCGGATGGCGCGGGAGGAGATGGATGCGTTGCGGGACGAGGAGTTGGCGCGGGAGATGGCGGAGCAGCAGCGGGGGACAGGGACGTTTGGAGGAGTGGGACCGCCGATAAGTGCGGTGGCGCCGTCGGCGTATGTGCGAGATAGCAGGGCGGTTGGGGACGGGGCGAGGGGGATTGGGGGTGAGGGCGGGAGCCGGGCGCCGAGCGGGCAGTGGATGGCGACGCCGCCGTGGCAGGAGTCGGCTCCGACGTGGCGCGACTCGCAGCCGTGGAGGCAGTCGCAGCCGTCGGTTTTCGGGGCCCAGGATCGGTTTCCGGCGGGCTCGAGGCCGCCGCTGCCGCCGTTTGCTCCGCCGAAGTCGAAGCCTGAGGATGATCGGCGAACTGAGTATACGGCTGAGACGGAGAGTACGATTTTTGCGTATCGGTAGGGGGTGGGGTTGGGAGGTGTGTCTGATAGTGGGAAATAAAACTGGAAAATGATGCGGTATATTATGTATGTTCGTTAAGTGGATTGAGTCTGCAGTTATTATGTGCGCTACTTAGTTCGGTTGTTAATATCATTTATGTCCGCTTGCAAATTGTGTATGTAATTGTAATCTGTCAAGCTATCGGAGTGAAGTTTGTAGTTAGAAAAATGACTTGTTACAGGTAAGTTACTATAGAAAAATGGGACGGATTGCTTAGAAAACTAATACCTACCTACCTAAGTGTCTAACTGGAACACGGTATAGTTGGTATAATTATCATAAACCAATTGAAATAACATAATCTCTGACAGTAAAATGATAAAGGTAAAGCAATTGGTAAGTAGTTGTATGAACTATGATGATGGAATGAGGTGCTTGTATATGACTCAATTCACTGTCTTTTTCCTATCAGAGGCGGTGATAATCATCAAGATTGAATATAAGATGAGAATAAATGAATTATATACCTAAGTGAGATCTCCGTAGTAAAACTTAGTAAATAATTCTTATTATATACAATGTAACGAAGGCCTTAATATTGCTCGACACCTTAATGCCGTATAAATCATCTCATAACCTAAGAATGGCGTTCACTACTGAAGTGACTATCATCCATATCTGACCTAGTCATCATATTTATCATCTGCATCTATCCAATCTCACTCCGTCAGGGTCGTAGTAAGGTATATTGTAAAGACCACACAATCAAAGAACATATCAGGAACTAGAATTTAGGGAGATTAGGCAAGTAAAACAGTAATCATGAGTCGAGTCAAAGCAAGCGCGTCGTCAATTATATAAACGTCCTAACTTCCTAACTACCTCGCTTGCTAGCATGTCGCGCCGTAGGTATCATCGCATTTTTAATGTCCACTAGTCCATTAGTCCTTACACCGAAGACGGAACCCGACTGTGTCCTTAGACTTTTGCTTCCATAGGAAGATAAGAGGCCTGTAAGTTGATCCATCCACCCAATCTCCTTACATGATGACTTCATTAGCGACATCCTAGAGAGTTATGTTAGCTTAGTCCGGTATATGAATTGTCATATTGGGATTGATATATGACTTACCCTCTTCAATTCCTTGAAAGGCAAGCAGACACAGTTCTGCACGCGCACCTCATCGCCAACACCGCATTCCTTGCCCAGAATGGTGATGCTCTGTACCTTGACGCCGTTCTTCACGATGCTAGTCGAGTGGCTCGTAACGGGCGTAGGTGTACCCTCGACACGAGCCCAAGCACCCACGCGGCTGTTCCAGCCGACGATAGAGTATAGCACACAAGCATCATGCTTGATCTCGGCGTCCTCTAGGACAATAGACTCCTTCACACGCGCGCCGGGTCCAATCGTCACACGGGGTCCCACTGAAACATTGGGGCCAAGCTTGGCAGTAGGATCGACATGTGCGGACGGGTGGATGAATACGGGGGGTATGACGTTGGGAGAAGGCTTCGCAAGCTCGTTGGATTCGGTCTGGTAGGCCTTCTGTAGGTATAGCGCATTGGCCGGAACAGCAGAACCGGCGGTCTTGATCTGGCGCCAGAAGTCCTTTGTCTCGTAGACGAAGAACTGCTTGCTATCGGCGAGGTCGCTCAGGATGTCCTGCTCTAGACGGATGACCTCATTCTTGCGTTCTTCATCCTCTTCAGCCATGAAGCTCGACTCGAGGTTCTCGGATGACGGATACGAGACTAACCGAGGTCGGTCGGTTCTTCGCTTGATGGCAGTCTTGATGCTGGGGAAGATGGCGTCGACGCTGAATAGGTATACACCGCAGTTGATCAGGTTCGATATGTGGCTCTCCGGCTTCTCGACGTAATGTAGGACACGGCGAGAATGTTGGTCCGACACAATGCAACCGAAGTTGGTCGCAGCATCCTCGCTCACCCGTGTTCCCAGAATGACGGCCTCGGCATCCTTATTGTCGAAGAGCTCGGCCATCTCGTTGAGCGGGAAGGAACAGCATACGTCCGAGTTGAGGACGAAGATGCGCTCGGGCCGACCCTTAAGGATCGCATCTCGGAAGTGGTACAGGCCACCAGCAGTACCCAGGGCCTGGTATTCTCGTAGGTATTTGATAGGGAGGTTAGGGAACTCGGAGGCGGCTTCTTTGATAAAGTCCTTAAATACAGATTCGTCGTAGTAGCCGATCATAACAACCTCCTGAATGGAGGGTACTTTCGCAATGGCGGTCAAGCAGTGCCATACGATGGGGTGTCCAGCAACATCGAAGAGGGGCTATAGGGTGGTTAGTATGCTGGTGGTGTTGTTGGTGACAGATTCAGAGTCGATCGGCAGACAGACCTTGGGGACATCGAGCGATAGAGGGCGAAACCTGGTTCCTCTCGAAGGACCGCCGACCTGTATAGACGATCTGGTTAGTGGGGTCTCGTCTGCGTATTAGAGGCCAGAAATGCGCATACTAGAATGACGGCTTTGGTGCCCTTATTGGCCCCATTGGCTTTCTCTCGAATAGGAACCTGAAGCATGGTTACCGAGAAAGATGTAGATGTGTATATAGAAATGTATTAAGTGGTTTAAGCTGCTCTGAACTAAAAAAGTGTCAGACCGTGAAAATAAACGGAAGTATGCTCGAGATGTTTTTATTTGGCGGGGCAAGAGCACTGAACACTTTTAGACTTTTAGGTTGTTGTCCAGTGAAATGTCCAGCGTAACTTCTGGGTTCATGCAGCTGCAGTGACCCAGAACATGACGACGACAGGGGATTGGTCCAGGGCATTCGCTCAGATGCGTGCTAAATGTGGAGGCACTAATTGGCTTTCAAAGCTACCAACTTTTGGGGTCTACTAACCCGGTTCAGGTTCGGATTAACTTAATACCTGGGTATCTATTGGGTTGATTAAATAATCACATTATAGATGATATAGAGTTATGTAGGCGTCGACGTTATTCATAGACTTCTTCAGAACTTAGACTTGACATTCCTAACTCATGAAGTTCATTTAAAATGGCAAATAGAGCGGCTGTGACTTCATAGAGCCAAAACTTTGTCTTGTTGACCGTGGTCAATATGTTGGTTTCATATCCGGATAGTGCTCTCATTAGAAATTGTATTGATACACTATCGACTCCTCATAAACTTGAGTCTACGGGGTCTGGATTGTAGGCATCTAGTCGTCGAGACATTGCTTATTTATCTTCCGCACTTTCGTCCTTTGCTAGATCGTGCTCCTTCAAGAGTGCCGTGATCTCATCCGCACTCCAAAGTCGGTGGTAGATCTTACCATCCTTGGTCTGTCCTACTGTCGCAAATTCAACTATAAATAGGTTAGCATCGCATAAATATATTATGGTAAGATAATAGCCAACTCACTCTTCTCACTGCTTAGCTTGGTAGAGTCCATGGTCTTGCTCAGCACCTTAACTGCCATACCACAGGCCTCTTTCAGCGTGCAATCTTCCTTGTAGTCCTGCTTCAACAAGCTTGAGGCGCTCGCATTGTTGGCGCCGGCACTTGTGGCTTTCCAGCCGCCGTAGTTACCTGAGGGGTTGCTTAGGTAAAGTTGGAACTGTCGCTGGGGATCCCATCCTGCGTAGATGAAGGACACACCAAACGGCCGCAATCCACCGTGCTGAGTATATCCTTGCTTGAGATCGCATAGTATTCGTACTAGCTGTTCGCATGGGATATCCTCGTTGTACGTTAGGAGGTATCTTTGGGCGGCTTGTCGGGCGTAGTTGATCAGGATGTTCGCATCGGCCGTCATGCCAGCTACCGCACAGATCATGTTGCTGGGGCTTGTTAATATTTCTACCTATATAAAATCTAACAGAAATGACCGAATTGAATTCTGGTACGCACTCGTTTAAGATGTAAAGCTTCTCTGCTGATGTATCTTGCTCTAGAAGCTTTGACGTAACCTTACGCTCGGCGGCGAGGACGATGCCATCCTTGGCAAGAATTCCGATCGCAGTTCCGGCATGAGATATAGCTTCGAGGGCATATTCGACCTGGTACAAGCGACCCTCGGGGGAGAAGATGGTGGTCTATGCAAGATGTGAGCTTCTGCGCATAAAGTATAGGTAGCTCCCAAGCTTAGCTTACTCGGGAATCGTAACGGCGAGACATGTTGGGAAATCCGGCTGTGAGAAATCGTCAAGCGGGATGATTTCTCTAGCCTTGGGTGCTTATGTTGATTGATGTCAGTAAATTGGTAGAGGTGGGTTTTTGGTGGGATTGTTTGTATGTTGGTTCTCGAAGTTGAGAAGACCGGATGCTGCGAATTGATTGCTGGAAAGGGCAGGGCTGTAAACTAAGGCTAGGAAGTAGCTAGGCAAGAGCTCCGACGCGTACAATCTATGCTGTCTGGAAGGTGCCTCTCCAAGTGTGATGCAAGTACCCACGTAAAGAGAGGTACGTACCTCATCTTTTTGCAAGGCTGCTGTGGAAAGTGTGGCGAGTGTGGCTAGTGATGAAGATCACGCCTCTTATTGTATTTCGTACCTCTGGATTTCTGGGATTTCTTGAAGGAAGCCGCCTAGCAACCCCGGTTGGCTTACATAACAGCCGGGCTTTGTATTGATTTGCCCGAGGTCCGTGCTCCTAATCATCCCCCATTTTCTCCATTTTACAATTGATTCAACGGTCAGGACCTCCACTTCGCGACCAACTTTCTTTAGCAAAAGCTGGACCACGTCACAGCACGATATAACATGACACTGGACCATATCGTATAATCTGGTCTAGACACGAACGTTACATTACTCTAATCCTTATTTTTGCTTAAGACGTTAGTTCCGTCGCGTCGCCAGCTTCATTGATCAAATCTCGCGACATCAACATCGGTCACATATCCCCGCTATACCCATACATTCGTCGCTATCGACCGATTACCCGATCGCAGAATTCGCGAGCTTACGGGTTCGCGAATCCCTTTTACTAACTCAAAATAACCGAAGAAGGGAGAGGCAGAAGTTCAGGTTTCATTAGGTGTTAAAAGTGCTTGGGACCGTATTTTGGTCATTTCGCCTTTGCCTTCGGGTCATATCATAGACCAATCCAGCTTTGTAGAAGACGTGATTACCTTGCCAATTTTCCAAAAATCGCGGCGCAGCGTAGACAAATCTCCGTCAATACTGAGCAACTGAATACCTGTTCAAACGCCCCTTTACTTAAGTTCCATATATCCCGTCCGAGGTTTACCGATCCCTCGCGATGTCTGGTAAGCGCGTTCGCTTCAGCGCCGACACTGCTAGTGGCAGTGAAAGCCCTCCTTCATCCCGTACTCGATCCAGCGCAGACAAACCGCTGGATCCTACTCCCACAAGTGGTACACATCGCCCAAATACACGTTCACTAACAGGAACACTTTTCGCGTCAACAGAGCACGAACCACGTCGATCCGTGCGAGCTACCAAGGGTCAGCACACGAAAGCCTTCGATCAACTCGAGAACGGACCCGAACCGAAGCGAAAACAGACTAAGAAGGGAGGCAAGAAAGTAGAGAAAGATGAGAAGCAAGACGAAGAAGAGATCATTCGATGTATCTGCGGTGCCACGACGCAAGACGACGACGCTAATGAAGCCTGGATTGCTTGCGATCAATGTGGTGCCTGGCAGCATAATGTATGTATGGGGTTGAGCATCTTTACAGAAGATTTACCGAAGGAATACTACTGCGAAGAATGTAAGCCCGTCGACCACAAGATCACGCTTGACGCCATAAAGAAGGGAGAGAAGCCATGGGAAGATCGTCAGCGCAAGCGTCAGGAGGAGGAAGAGAAGAAGCGCAAGAAAGGCGGCAGAAAGACTAAGGGCAAGAGAACAAGCGACACGAAGGACCGCGCATCGCCGAGTGCTATTTCTACTACTACTACTACTGCTGCTGCTGCTCCTACTTCTACTACTGCTACGAACGCAAAAGCGAAGCCATCCCCAACGCCCGACGTTAAGAAGGAAGGCAGTGTCGCCGAATCTGAGCCGGTCGTAAAGGGCAAACGTAAGTCCCGCGATCATTCCCAAGGACCACAAGCCAAGCATCGCAAAGTTGCAGCAGAGCCGACCCAGGCAGGCCCTTCGGTGCCTAAATACACTCCCCCGAGCGATCTACCGGACAGCATCCAGAAGTTGGAAGGTCCTCGAAGACAAGCAGCACAAGGCCTACAGAAGTCACTTGACGCTGCCATCGATCTCGCCGAGAAGAAAAAGCTCTACTCTATACCCCAAGGCTCTTCCAAGAAGATCGTCACCGAGCGTCTAGCTATTGAGATCGAGCGTGCTTTCCTTGATACCCACCCAAATACTTCACACAATGCCTCGCAGCTTCGTACACTTATGTTTAGCCTGAAGAATAATGTTGAGCTTGCGGCTCAAGTGTTACAGAGGGCATTGCCACCCCCCTCGTTTGTGGTCATGACTGGCGATGAACTAGCAACTAAGGAGCAACAACGCGAGACTGCCGAGATGAAAGCTCGCGCAGAGAAGCAATCTATCTTAATTACGGACGATGGACCACGAGTCCGACGAACTCATAAGGGTGAAGAGTTGGTAGAGCAAGAGAACTTTGCAGTCGAAGCTGAGGATGCGTCCCACATTCGCCGACAAGGCCCTAGAGAGGCAAGCGAAACGGGCAACGCGAACAGCGAACCTACTTCATCATCTGCCGACAAGGTGCCATCGTCCACCAACGCTAGTAGGTCCAACTCGACAAGCGGTCCTCTCCGAATCGAGACTCAACCCCAGCACTCGCCTAAGAGGCCTGACTTCGATATTGGCAAGGTCTTTTCTAGCGTACGTTCACCTTCAGCTACGCACCAAAGACGAGCCTCTGCCCAGGTTCAGCCAGCTGGTCCGGTCGACGATCCTGAAGTAGATCGATTGCTCCAAGAAGACGGAACAGATTCGCCACCGTATTCTCCCTCTGAGAATATTGACCCCGAAGTTGTCTGGCGTGGTCCCTTAGTCATGACCAATGTGGGCGAAGTCGATGTTGTAGCAAAGTATGCTGGTGGAGCCGATCTTAGCAAGGTTAGAAACGTCGCATGGAAGGACCTTATACCCCCTCTGCTCATGGTTGCCGGTCGAATAACCGAAGAGAAGGCTATTCCTTACCTATGCGGCATGAGGTATAACAACCAGGTTGACTTAGTAATTACTAGTCTCACCCCAAGCCATCCAGCAGATTCCAATGCGCGCCAGCAGTTTCAGAAGATAATCGATTATTTTCAATCGAAGAAGCGATATGGAGTTGTCAATGAAAAGAAGCTTGGCAATGTTAGAGACACGTACTTGGTGCCCGTGGCAGAAGGTGATGGCCCAATTCCCGAGCCGGTACAGAACATCGATGGCCATATGGTTCCGCTGAAGCGTTCGGAGCCCATGCTCTTGATGATATTCGTTTATCGGGACGAGAAGCACTTCCAAATCCCGCTCGATCAGCAACGATCTGAATTGCAGAAAGCTGCTTCGGTAGCATCACCATCTCAAGGAACCCCGACTCCCTTTCAGTCGAGACAATCCATGTCGGGTCCGACATGGTCGCCCGCAACTCCACAAGGATCATTCGGCAGCCAGAGTGCAGCACCGCCCCACTATAACCAGACGCCAGTTCCACCGCCAAAGATTCCAGGTCAGTCGGTGATGCCAACACAGCGCCCGGCTCCAGCACTTCCAATGCAGGTGACGCAGGATCCCATGGTGCCCGCTTTACGAGCTGCGCAAGCCGAGGGCGAGACGAAGGCCAAAGAAGTTCTTGGTGAGCTTTTCGATAGTCCCATTGTCTCATTCCTGCTCCCTCATGCCGCACGTATGAAGGAAGGTGAATGGACAGCTGTCCGCCGAGCTCTAGAACGAGATAGCAGAGCCCGTAACGACTTGCAGCTTCTGAGCAAACTCCTTACTGAGGATGGTAACAACGTTCGCAAGCCAGGTCCTCAAGCGAACACAGCACCGTCTGGTCTTGTCCAGACTACTCTCGCTGCTGCGACGAATGAAAGTTCGGCACCAGCGGCTCAACCCAAAACTTGATTCTCTGATTCCTCAATCGCAGAGATCATTTTGTTTAGCTAGCAATTCCAACGGTAGGGACTGGAATTTTGGTACTGGTCCACACAACGAAGTTTTGAAACAGGTTCAATTCATACTCGGTTCCATTGAGCTAGCATGGAACACTTACATGATTGGTACGAGAGGATTAGAGATACTCTTAAACAGCAAGGACCAATCGTAATAAACACCAGTTCTCACACTTTCTCACACTTCCCCATTTCCTGGTCAACAGTTGAAGTTGCCCGTTTACACCACGCCACATTACTCACTAGCTGGTGTATATTCTCTCGGTGATGTTATATGATGAAGGGTCTATTCAGGATGGTCATGTCCTGTATTGGCGTGCTGTACTCCGCTTTCGGTACGGTGGAAAAGGATGTCCTACCTGGTACCCGGTAGGACTTCCGCAGTCCGCAACGATATGTTTCAGGTCAGTTCTCTTCCCAAGATCGGCTTACCCATACTTCAACACTTTCTTAGCTGCAGGAACTAACGAAACCATACAGAAAATCGCGCCTCGCGCTTTTGTCGATCCCCTCTTAAAAAAGTCGAAAACCTCCTTCCGGAATATGTGCTGAGGTTTGCAGCTACTGAAGGAAGGAAGTGCTGCTGTGTGTATGTATGTACGTGTGTTGGCTGTCGAGGCGAGATATGATGCGATAGCTACTTGGGCTTTCTTGCTCACAACCGTCTTCTCGTCCAATGCAGTTTTGTAATTAGGTAGTGAGACCTGGGTCTTCTTGACTAGGGCGACACAATTCAATTTCTCTGCCCCTTTGCTACTTTTTGCCTACTTCGGTTAATGTGGAAAATGGCCAACGTAAGTCATGGCTCTGTCTAGTGAGAATTAATTGTCGATTGAAGTGTCTTGCCTGTTTTATATTCGTGCCTTTAAGTTTCCTGTCGCAACCTTTAATCTACACTAAATTACTGAAGCTAGTAGACGGGGTGGCGTTGCTGTAGGTGTATTAGCAGGTACCTACCACCACCTGTAGACTTTTCTTTCCCTGTTTGATACTTGAGTTGATCAGTGAAATATTAATCCAAACCCCGCGATCTCTTCCTTCAATTATTGATGTGGTGTCTAGATGAGAACCTACCTAGAGAAGGGACCTAATTTTCGATTCTCTAATTCTTCATTTGAAAAAATATCTACATGTTTACCTTGGTACTTCTGTAGGTAATGAATGATTTTCATAGCTGCTGGAATACAGGTGCTAGCAAAGAGCTACTAAGTTGAAACCACTACCGCTTTTGGTTATTGGTAATAGCGGTGATTGGGTGAACTGGGTAGGGCAACTCTATTTATATCCGCCTGAACTTACACTTGTCTACAGGTGGTCTACAGGTACCTAGGTCTACTAAGTCCGCTGGAAATAGCGAGCATTTTCGAGCATTTTAGTTCTAAGTTCCAGGCTACTGTATCACCTAAACTTTAACGATCACATCGAAGCTTCCAATGTAAAGTACATATGTTGTTGAATTAACTAATAAAAACCAAGATATTACTATGCAAAATTCTAAAACGCTAAATATTCCCAACCTCCTTTGGAGCTCGTGCTCATTGTCTAGACCTTGGTACATGAAACATGAAGTGACGGCCGCGACAACCTTACACTAGCAATACAGATATGATGCGAGAGGGATTCGAATACATGATTTGAGGTCGGCCTCAATTCCGCCCAATTCCATCATCTCTCTCCGAATGATCTTTTAATATCCCATTTCCCCTCTCCCGGTTCCCGATGATGGTGTGACAAGTGTTCAGACAAAAGGGAATAGACAAAAGAGAAGTGTGTAGGTGAAAATGAGTGTAGGTGGGGTGGTAGCTGGTGGTAGTGGTAAGTTCCAGCGACACACATCCCCTAAAATCCGTTGACACGTCGACAATTTATCCACTGGTTCGTTCGGTTTCCCACCTCCCCAGCAATGACGACAGCGGACAGCAATACATGTTACAGCTGACAATAAATCAGAAAAAAGAGAAAAAAAAATTAACAGGAAGAAAAATTAATGCCGGGCGCGATCGACTTCCCTCTCGCCGATCGCCCCGTGCTTTTGTGTATCCCATAAAAATAATAACCCAATGCCTGTAGGATCGTGACGGGGACGGGATATCGTGGACTCGTTCATCTCATTACAATGATGTAAGCGAACAGCGCCGATCCAGTCCCAGTATCATAACCTCACGATCCCGCTCTATCATTTTCATTTTCGTTCCGCTTCCCATTCCACTTCGTTTTTTTGTTGTTTTTATCGTTGGTTTTCTTGGTATCATTGTTTTCGGTTCCTCCTCTATCAAGTCATCACTCTGTCGATATAGAGTGGCATTCCCGTGTTCATTACCTCCTCTCACCATTTCACTTCACTCGGCTCGAGCCTCAGCGTCGCAGCCATGCTTTATTCATTTATGCGCCTTAAACCCGGAAGGATTCATGAAGGCGACCGATCCCGACCCTTCAACCTGTCGTGGGTGGTGATAAAGCAAGTATCCTTATCCTTGACTGGCCTGACGAAAACAAAGCTGCTGGATGGGGACCTGCTCTGGCGTTTGGCGGCTCGCGAGTTACTGCGCGACTTGGGCTTGCTGTCCATGTACTTGGCGACTTGAGCCCTTAAGTCCAGGATCTGCGCATCAGCAAGCACTCTATCGGCATTCGACTCGCTAAGCTCGACCGTGACCTTCGCCAGTTGCGACATCAACGACTGCACCTGCGCCGACAGTCCGGGGACCTTATCAGCCTCAGCCTGCAACTCGCCAATGCGGCCCTCGAGACCGTTCTTTTCCTGCTTAAGCGCCTTCACCTTATCGCTCTCAGCCTCGAGGTCCTTCGTCTTCGCCTCTAACCCGGCTTCTAGATCCGCCTTCTCCTTAGTTAAAGGTCCGACCTTCGCCGCCTCGGCTTCCAAATCGCCCGTCTTCCCCTCGAGCTCCGTCTTCGCTTGCGACAGTGCATCGACCCGGATAGCGAGATCCTTCACGCTAACCTCGAGCCCGAGCTTATCCTCGACCAGCTTCGCGAGCGCGGATCCGCCTTCCAGGTCCTTGACGCTAGCAGCCAACTTGTCCTTGTCGGCCCGCAGCGCCTCCGCAGCCTCCGCATGCTTCGACACATCGGCTTCTAAGGTCGCCGACTTCGCCGCGCAGCCTGCATGTTCGAGGCGCAGGGCCTCAAGGTCGGCTTCGAGCTTCAGGAGATCGGCTGCTCGTGTCGTTAGCTCGCCTTTCTCGCCCTCGAGGCTCCGGTTCGCGTCTCGGGCTTGGTTGAGCTCGGACTCGATGTTGGCCAGGTTAACTTGCACGGCGCTGAGCTCCGTGCGTAGGGCGAGGGATTCAGACGCTAAAGCTACGTTGGCGTCTTTGGCGCCCGCGACTTCGGTCATCAACCCATCGATCTTGGATTGCTTGTCGTCGAGGATATCCTTGAAGTTCAGCGTGTCTTGGTCACGCTCTTGCTTCGAGGTCTCGAGTTGCTGGCCCAGATCCCCCTTCGTCGCTTCGAGTTGTTGCTCGAGCTCGGACTTGGTGCTGTCGAGCTGCTTCTGGAGATCGCTCTTCGTCTCTTCCAGTTGCTTCTCCAGATCGTCCTTGGCGGTCTTAGCTACGTCGAGTTGGCCTTGAAGCTCGGCCTTCTCAGACTGTGCAGCCTCAAGTTGCTTTTGCACCTCCTCCTTGCCGGCCTTTTGAGACTCGATGTCCGCCTCGATGTTGTGCTTGTTGGCCTCCACGGCGGCAATTTGGGCCCGGAGGGCTGAGATCTCTTGCTCAAAGAGCTTGACTCTCTCCTCGAGTAGAGCTCGGTCGTTTTGAAGATCCTCGATCCGGTTGTGTAGCTTCTCCTTCTCTTTCTCGAGTGCCTCTACTTCTTCCACTAGCGGAACGTTGCTTGCTTGTGCTAACTCAAGGTTCCGTACTCTAGCTTGGAAGTGGGCAGACTCTGCTCGTGCGCTGTCTCGCTCGTGTGTCAACTCCTTGACTTCGTGGTCCAGGTCTCGAAGTTCCTTGTTGAGGTCCTTGATCTCCCGGTTGCGAGAACCGATCTGCTTCTCGAAGTTCGCCGCGGCGGACTCGAGGTTGTCGATGTCGTGTCGGAGTACATCCTCCTGCTCCCTTTGCACGGCATCTCGCTCCGCCAACTCACGCTGCAGCCTGTTGAGCTCCTTCTCGAATCTCTCGCTGGCGATCCTTAGGGCGTCTCGCTCTTTCTCCACATCAACCAGCATGCTATGCTGCAATTGATAGTTGCTCCGGAATTCATCGGAGATGTTCCGCTGCTCCTCGAGATCCCGGAGGATAAGCTCCTTGGAGTTTCGCTCCAGGTTGAGTATCCGGATGACCTCCTGGTTCTCCCGGCCCCGGGTGGACAGCTGGACCGATGCATCGTCCACTTCCCTCCTCAACCTACTTCCTTCTTTTCGGAGGGTGTCAGTTTCTAATTCTAACTGATCGAGCTTGTACTGGAGATCCTTGTCTGATCTCCGCGCTAGTTGGAGTGCTTGGGATTGGGAGGGGGCTTGGGACTGGGTGGTGGAGGATGGGGCTGTTGTTGTGGAGGGGACGAATTGGATGTGCACCGTCCTGCTCTTCTTCTCTGGGACAGGAGGCTTCGTTACCTCAGACGACGTCGACCGGGTCCGCGGCCGTGTCCTTACACTCCTCGCTGGTGGCACGTGACGCACATGCTTTACTTGCGTTGAGGGCTTGGTGGGTTTCGGGGGTACATCTGATATAACACTGGTGGCTTGTGTGTTAATTGACAGGTCGGACTCCGCGGACTGAGAGTCGGTGTCGAATGTGCTGTATGTCTCGCTATCCGAAGGGTATGTCGGCGATTGAGGTGCAACTTGGTACATCTGTATCTGCTGATCATGCCTCGGTAGTCGGTTGAAGCGTGCGGCTAACGGATCTTGCGGCCGCGTAGATGTGAGGGCTGTGGGTGTATGTGTGGGTGGGTTTGCGTTCTTCAGTATGCCTTTGAGGGGCGTGGGGATTTGTGATGATGTTGTTGTTATCCGGCTAGGTGATGTCTCTGCTTCGGATACTCTTGATGTGGGGGTCCGTGACGGTTCCCGAGGCCGTGACAATTCCCGGGGTCGTGATCGTTCCCGGGGCCGGTCAGCAAATGCTGGGAATCCGCCCGGCATGAATGGCCGTTCAACGGGACGGCTTGCTCTTACGTCGATGCTCATGCTGCCTCGTTCTTTTTCAAAATGTTTAGTGTACTTTGTCGTATTCTGGATGGAATTGGTAAGTTAGTGGTGTTGAGGATAGGGTCCGGCTTAGTGATATTGGTACAATTTCTTGAATTGAAGAAGTGGTGTGATGATGGATCATTTCGTTGGGATGGGGTTGGTTTTTGTTGTCTGGACTCTTTATGAGACAAGGTGAGGCAAACGGCAGACTGGTTGTCGACTTTTCCTTAGTGAGGATCAGGAGACACCACAAAGGGAAGGCTGACGGGTACTTGAATAATAAATTGGATATTTCATGCCACGGTAGGTGTGATGACAGAATCATCTAGCTGCTGTTGGAAAAGCCGCATATGGACTATGTACTAGACTGCGCAACCCGCGTGCTTACCAGGATACTATCCCCGGGTCTGCCTGCAAGGGAATTGCTGTACCTACCTGACTCACCGCGAGGCGCCCAATGACTTTAGGGAACGTATGCCCAACGGGGTCCCGGTGGAAAAGTTGGAAAAAAAGAAAAAAAAAAGATACACTGTAGGCGGTAGTAGGGCGATAATAGCGTAAGAGGCGTACTATACGTACTATGCGTACAATACAAGCGTACAAGAGGTCTACCACCTGCCTACAAAGTTGTACCTGGTGAGCACAGAGGCTGGATCAGATGCTCGGTTGCCCAACCTTACTGCGACTTATTTGCGACGTTGGGCACGAATGCATTTCGTATAAGATGATTGGTCAGTCGGTAGGTGACGATGGATGCTACTGGATGGCCACTGGATGTCCACTAGCCGTCCACTGGATGGCACTATGGACCTATGGAGGCCAACCCCATATCCACCCCACCCCCTATATTTGCCACCATTTGCCAAGTCACAAGAATCACTAAATCAGAAGAAATTGAAGAAAAAAATTACTGACCACTCCCGGAGTCCATCACAGTTTTTTCGGAAACAATCGTACGCAATTCTTCGTTGGCCTATGACGTCTTTTAGGTCTCTTCTGCCCTACAATTTTTCATAATTCCCAATATTACCCTGCCTACAAGGGCTATGCGCGTGTTAGCGAAAGAGGAGAGCCCGTCGAGCCTGTCGAGCCGGACTGGCCAGTCCGAGGCCAGTCCAAGGTCTCCGGAAAGTCGCACAAGGGCTAGACTTACATTGACTTACATTCGATTTATATAAGATTGGACACTTCTGCATCCTCAATAAGCCAACCGCTGTCCGACGGAAGCAGTTGAGCCTTTATTTTTACTGTCCTCACAGCTTTTCACTGCTACACGCCCCCCGAAATCCCCGTCATAACCGTGTTCGCCCTTATTGAGTCGTCAATTGTGTTGTCAACTTAGGCAGACCAAAGCGAGACCAAGGCAGACTAAACATGACTAAAGCTGGCAACTCGGCTCTTCCAGTGGACAATGGGACGGATCGACCATCCAGCGCCCCTGATAGTCGTGATAGATGATACCTACACAGCTACATACTACCTAGCCTGGGTAGTCCGATTGAAATTTTCCCGTTGGCGAGCGATTAACACTGTCGGTAGATGCCTACGGTGACGGGCTCGTGTTCGTCGCGCTCATCCTTACTGTACTTGGATAAAACTTATGATAGCTTATGAAATGTAAGTATGAAAGATGGTACAGAGTAGGTGGTACACAGTGCTTCATTTGTCGGTCACGAATAAATTAATTTAGTAAGAATGAACTGATTGAAGAGGAACGATGGTTGTGTATCGGTTTGATTTATTTTGTATTTTTCTTTTTTTGGAGTTGGAGTTGGAGTTGTTGAAGGTTTTGCCGACAAAAGTGAGACAAATCATTTGATCGGGAATGTCTCACAAATGACCAGTCTGTATACTATTTAGGTAGGTCATATATCGCCGGCCGTTATCAAGTGATGGACGACCGCATCGAGATCTCGGTATCTATCATCGATTGTCGATTGTCTATCGATTTCACGATGGTCCAGGCAAGCCCAGACAAGCCGAGCATAGCATAACTCTTAAGAACCAGATTCTTGGTGCACACTGCACAGGCAACTCAAGGGTCATTAATACTCGCATGCATTATTCGATTCAAGTTTGTTATGATTTTCTCATAAACATTGTTCCGATAGGCAATACCAGAAACGCGCTGCATAAAACAGTGCGTAAGTGGAGAGGGTGGGAATGGTGGAAATGGTGGAAATGATACCAGTTCATACTAGTTCATACCGTAGTTGATGAATCGTCGTCTATGCCATAGGAATGCACAGGAATGCATAGGAATCCCTCTTCATCCTCCACATCTACACTGTGTCTTATAATTAAGCTGTCAAGTAAGAATACACATCAGCTTGCATCGCAGTAGTGCCCCAGTTGCTAAGTCGAAATTCATGCTAACCAGCTAACTAACCAGCTAACCTAAGCCAATACCATCTACAGCCGGTCCATCCCATACATCTCATACATGCTCGACGACTAAAACATGTCCTCGTCGCTGCACGTGATCTATATTCATGTGGTCTACATTCGGTCTACCTAAGTGTATACCCACGGTACTTCGAGTTACTCCTTCGAGCACTTTACAAGTTGTCATCCTGACCAACCACCCCCTTTTTCGTCTTCCCGGAGAGGCACTGTATCACCTTAGGCTCCAAGGGAACGCAATATGCGGAAAATGCTAGAATCGTTACCGCGCTCCTCTACTGGACCGGGGGAGGTGACGATGATAAATCCCCAAAGCCGCGAGGGCCTTCAAAAGCCGAGAGGACATACGTCATCGGCGTTTTCCTAAAGCACGAAATCAGGGACGAGGGCCGGTCGTTCGAGGCCATCCCTAGCATGGTAGCGGGAACTCGGACGATATAATGGATTTAATGGATTAATTGATTTGATTAACTAATTAATTAATCAAGGAAGGGATCAAAAGTACCTATCGTGCAGATGATTGCATCGTCAAGGTTTGTTCCGTCTGCCGCCCGCGCCCCGACGGGAAACGCGGGGGATCGCCTGTTTTGAACGACAGGACATATACGCGCTGTCCGCGGCGGGATCTTCCACTGACTTATTCCCAATCATCGGCTCTCTAAGCGGACAGGCCCGGATCATTGGTCTTAACAACGAGTCTCGTGAGTCCTGGGAGCAAAGCGCGTCTAATTCCACTCCTTTCCTTTCCTGTCTCTCTCTCTTCTCTCTCTCCTTCGCCCCGAAATGTCCAAAAGTTGCGGAGTCCCGAATCTCTAAACCCACGCCCCTAAAGCCCTAATCCTAATAACGCACCTAGACGAACACACGGACCATGCGAATGCATTCGTTCACCCAGACCCTTCCGTTCTTTTAATTAGGCCGCTCAACGCCCCCAGACCGAGCCCGAACAACTGTACACCACAGCACACACAGCACACTCACCAAGCCAAACCAAACCAAACAAAGCAAAACACCCATCCATCCATCCATCCATCCATTCCCAACCTCGGCGGCCTCCCTTCTCGCTCACCAATCCATTCATCCACTCATCAAACCAACTCCCTCCCCATCCTCAAATAAGCCACCTCACCTTTCCAAAACACATCCCCCTCACCGCGCATCCCAAAGCGTCTGTAAAACGGCAACGCGCTCGCGCGGGCATCGCACCAGATCCTCGTGGCGCCCCTCGCCGCCGCAACCTCGATCGCGTGGGCGAGCAGCAGCGACCCCACGCCTCTGCTCTGCCATACCCGCGCAGTGGCGAATTTGCGGAACCGGGCTATTTTCCCTGGTTCTGGTGTTTGTGCTGTTTCTGCCGTGGCTGGGTTTGGGTTTGTGTCTGTGTTGAGGAAGAGGGAGATCACGCTAATAGGTTCGTCTGCTGCCCGTCCGCTGTGACTGCCATTGTCCTTTGCGCTGCTGGCGTTGTCCTGGGCAGGGACTGCGGTGTTATCGTTACCGTCGCAGCAGGTATTGTGATTGTGATCGCCAGTGTGATTGCACGCAGATTCGCAGCCGCAGTCGCAGCCGCTGATGAACGCGCCGAAATGCTGACCGGCCTCGTCGTCGGGCAGCTGCACGTAAGCCGTGGGTTTGTCAGGCCAGAGCACGTCGTGTCGTAGGGCGTAGGTCTGGTGTGCCGAGATTTGCCGCACGATTATTGGTGGCCTTCGCGACGCACGCGAACCCGTCGTCGAGGCGTCGGGGTCCATGTTGGGTCGATATCTGGTTCTATAGGGCCAAATATAACGATTCCCTCTTCGCCCAATATGGTACGGATTTGCTAGCTATGTACGTATGAGAGATCCATGGATCCCTTGGTATGTATGTATTCCTTGATGAGTCAGACTACATACATAAGCTATTCTAGTCTAAGCCTTAATAATAATAAGTAATGCCCTTAAAACGGTAACCGGCTCAGAGTTTGAGCGACTTAATTTAGCGGCGGGCTCTGCATTGCTGACACCTGACAATTCTTATTCGGACATCTGGCCCCACACACGGTGCGAAGCTGACAGCTGCTGACGGGTTTCCGTTTCCTGCTTCTATAGATCCAATATAGGTAATATACCTAGATCCCGATATAGCCAAAAAAGGGGGTAAGTATAAATTCCCATATACTAAATAACTGGAACGCACAGTGGTTTCTTAGACACGAGTTTCATTATTATTATTGTTATTATCGCTGTTGTTGTTATTATTAATTATTCTTTTCCTTTTTTTCTTTATTATAAACAGACAACACGAGTTTATGGTACGGGCCAATATCCACATAATTCATGTACGGCCGCGTACCATGTGTACCTAGACGCTCGTCGAACGTGTTTCAGTTGAGTTTTATTAATACTCATTCTATAGCTTTGGCAGTATACATAGTACATAGTAGGTATAGACAGGTAGGTAGCGTTGAGGCTCAAAAGGGTTTAATCCAGTTAGCCACAGCTGAAATTAAGGCGGAGTCAGGCGGTGCATACCAAGCACATGCTATACCCCTATTAGGACGCGTCCCATAAGGTGAGGCTCGTGTTTACGTGACAGTTAAGACGATGGTGTCCCGATTTGATTTATTGCATTCTGAACCACACTTTCGACTCGGTGACTCAGTGGGAGTTGCATTCGTGGCTTTACGATAGTTTTTGATATAGAGACACTAGTTTACAGTGTGGCTTGAAAGCCCCCCCCTCTCGAGGACCGGGCTCGGGCTCGTTTCATGGTTGGCTCCTCCCGCCTGCATTTCCACCGGCCATGTTGTCAATACTAGCACCTTTCTTGAGCTCCTCTTTCCACGTCTGCCGCTCCGTTTTTGTCACTCCCGGGCCCTCGTATACGCTGCCGTAGAGCCCCGTGCCCCAGCCACCCCCTGTTTTTGCGGCCTGCGTTGTGGACCCCCCTTGTTTACAAGCACTGCTGCGTCTGCGTCTATACCACTTCCCATATGCAAGGAGGTAATATAGTCGAAAACAGAGAAGAGCAAACTTGTCGTTCTCCAGGTCCTCAGGATAGTCCGCCCCGAGGTCCACAGCGGCTGCGATGCCAGACATGACCGCGACCTCGTGAGCATTGACCAACGTCCACGACGCCGCGTAGCGGGTATGGTTCCTCGCTTGCAAGAACATCATCCAGGGCACAACGAAGAGGTAATGCGTGTAGCTATGGCAGAGCTGATGCCACCAGTCTTTCCGAATGATTCTATCCTCTTTAATTTCGTGATCCGTCCATAGCTTCCTGTCGCGGTCTTTGTTGAGATAGATTGTCTGAAACACGTGCTGCTCGAACGGAACTTTTTCCGGGAACTGGCTCTGGTAATTCGTCGTGTCGAAACACATCTCGAGCTTCGACTTGTCCTCTGGATACATCTTGATGTAGTACATTGGTCGGAAGTTCTTCGTCGCGGAGTCTAGACGCGAGGTCTGGTCGACTCCGTTGAGTTTGGCCACGGCCAAGTCATCCCTATAGAAGTTCTCATAATGCTTCTTCATGTAATCGGAATCGTTGTGAGTAATTGTAATATCGTCGCTAAACTTAGCTGACCCCAGAACTCTCTTCTCCCTCCAGCTTGCCGCCCTACCGAGAGCTCTCTTTGCGGTGTCCGCTAGACAGCACATCACGATCTCATCATGCACTTCTTCGATAGTGGGAACACCGGGATCGCCGCCGGTGGGGTTATGTCCATCGTGCATTGGGGTTCGTGCTTTAAGCCTGACGACCACACCACTATTGTTCCGTCGAACGACCTCGACCAATTCTGTGGATAATCGAACTGTCACGCCACGCGAGATGAGATCCATCTTCCAAGTATTATAAAACTCAGAGAAGTTGGGAAAGACGACCATAGGAGGTTGATTGTTAATGAAGGTGTTCTTATCAGGGGCGTACCACATCCCATACGTCGGCGACGTGCACAGTCGTTCAAACATGATGGCCGGAACCTCCGGAGTTGCATTTCCGGTGCCTAGGAATAGGGCTGTCATCGGTAGAGCGATCGTGTTGGTAAATTCATCAGAAAATCGGAACAATTTGAATACGATCTTCAGGGGAATCAGGGCGAAGATTATTTCGAACCAGCGCATCAGCTTCAACACTATTGGCAAACGCTGAATCTCCTTTTCGTGACGAGCAAGCAGTTGCGTGGGAAACATGTTGGACCAGAATGTTTCGTCTTTTCCGAAAGAAACCTGAAGATTCACAGGGTCTGCATGGAAGCCCTGCCGGTGGAACATGGTCAACGTGTGGTGGAAGATGTAAGAACCGCCCTGGACTCCTTGGTTACACCACGACGCACCGTAACGCTCCTTATCCAGAGGAATAGAGAATGCCTGACCACCACAATAGTCAACGGCATCTATGAGCGTTACATCGAACTTATCGGGGTGTTGTGATAAGTGGTATGCTGCAGACATCCTAGAGTACGTGTGTTAGACTGACTATTCGTGGGTACAGGTATGGAGGTTGGGATTAGCCATACCCAGCAGCGCCGGCGCCTACAATGAGTACCTTCTTGCGCCCATCAGGGGCCTTATGTCTGTCCTGAGCCATGTGGTGCTCGCTCTGCTGTTCAATATCACGATTGAAGTTATCGCTAGCCATCTACATCAACTGGTCGAAGAACTGCGTATTTCACTTGGTAAGACTTGTAAGTCCATACATATTAAGCCTACCTAGTACCTACAAGCTACCTACCTACGTTTATAAGACAGCTCGTGTAAGGTTTATTAGCGCTCCTGTATATGATGATGAGCATACTTCGAGACACGACGTCATTGATTCCAAGTAACCGGGATCAATAATGCACTCTAGTGGGTAGCGGAAGCTAAGTTTAAAATGTTAATTAAATCCGATACTAGTGGAATTCTTTGTTCGTTGACATCTTCGCGTCGAACTGTGTGGTTGATTTAATGTTGATTTCGCCACTCACTGTAGACTGTGTGCCCAGGTGGATAATACCTATCCAGGGGGCTTTAGACATCTCAGTCGACTCATGATATGTATCCTCCACAATGATGATAACATGAAACTTACCAAGTAATAGATACCTACCTAATATTAATCAGTCGTTGACTTACTCTAGACAACTAGGACCACTAATATTTGACGACGTGATTATTATCCCTACCGCCAATAAGACACCCTAGAAGACTCACTAGTTTAGACTACTCAATTTCTGCTCCCAGGATACTCGTGTAAGGTGATCTGATCTACGAACCTTCGAAGCATGTAAACGACAGTCGCTGTGCTTTCCCACCCAGAAATCTATCAAATTTGAATATCATCCAAATCCAAAATCTCCTCTCTTTCCGGCGAAGGCTCACCAGCCTCTGCATCCCTCTCGCGATCACCATCCCGCTCATCTGGTGCTGGCCCGTCCTGATTCTTTCCCTCGCCATCGGGCATGTCTTGATACTCACTATATTTAGCATACAATTTCAAGTTGTGTTCTTTCCCATCACCTTGGGTCTGCCCCGTGTGGAAAGTCTCTTTGTGAGGTAGACATTTTGTGCAGACGCCGTAATCAGCGCAGGTATCGCATTCAAACACGCGCCCGAAGATTGGCTGAGTGTGTTCGTTAGCTTCGAGTGGGAGGTGGGATGAAGCTTGGGGGTTGATGTGTTTCTTTTGTGATCAGGAAGAGGGAGTAAACTCACGTTTAGACAGATGTCACAGGTGTAATTATTATGGAGTGCATAAATCCTCACTGGCCCCTCTGCAACAAGCCTACTCTGCTTCTCGGATTCGTCTTGGTCACCTACGCCGTACCGAAGCATATTGATGATATCCTCACCCGCGTCACACCGTCGGGCCAAATCAAGCGGCGTGAGCTTCTCCGTGTCTGTTCCGATGCCTAGCGTACATTTTACATCTAACTTCGCCCCATTTAGAAGCAGCACCTTCACGATGCCCGCATAGTCCGGCTGTTCAGAGCGCATCTTATACGCACAACCGCGTTCGTGGGGTCGCACCGCCCAGCAGAGAGGCGTCCACCCATCGCTATCGGGTCGGTTGATGTAGCGCGCCAGCCTTTTCTCGTCGCTGAGCAGAGATATGATGAACTCAATGGCCCTGAGGTTTCCGAACTGCGCCGCCCAGTGCAGGCAGTTCTTCTGCTCCTTATCCGGGGCCATAAGATCGCCTCTATAGGAGAGAACGATTGCTTGGAAATTGTCGAACCCGTTGACTGCCGCAAAGTGCAGTGGCAGCCGCCCCGAGAACGTGTCTGCCAAGCGAACTTCGGCTCCTTCTTCAACGAGGAACTTAAGCGTGGCTGGGCTGGCCGAAACACAGGCCGCTGCGAAAGCGGTGTGGAAACGGCCGCCAATAACTGTTTGTTTGATATTTGCTTTGCTGCGGGGGTTGAAGACTAGCATGCGAGTGATTATGTCTATGGTCAGGATGTCTTCGTTGCGTGTGGTCCAACCGTATGTGCCCAGGACCGATATCAAGGGTGTACAATGTGAACAATTTGGCACGGCGAGATTAACATTAGCGCCATGATCGAGAAGGACCTGTACCCCTTCTACGTTGAGGTTTCGTGAGGCAAGGCAGAGTGGGCTGCCCCATAATGGGCTAGGATTGTCTAGATTGATATCTTCTTGAGAGAGGAGGAGCTTAAGGTGATCAAGGGTATTCGCTTCTCGCGAAGCACTATGCAAAGGAGTCTCGCCATCGGCATCTGGTGCGTTCAAGTCGGCACCTGCCCTGATGAGAACTCGCAGAGATTCGACGTCAAAGCGTCCACGAATGGTGCCATGCAGTGCAGTGAGCCCATGTGTGTTACGGGCGTTGATATCGATACCCTTGCGGAATTCAAGCACTGTTTTAAGGATCTCGAGGTCCCCGTTAGATGCTCGGTGCAAAATTGTCTCGTCATAGGCCATGCCGTCCATTTTCGCACCCTTCTCAGCTAGAAGTCGTGTTAAGACAACATTACGAGAAAAGCCCCTGTGATAATATTTGATTAGTCTTTTGTGTTTGAGAGGCCACGATTGTGCTGAAAGTAAGCATCTCAATCATCTGGTTTAAAGAAATGCAGAATTTCTGCTTACACTGCATCAAATATGGGCGCCCAACCATATTCGTCCTTATGATCAATATCTGCACCCTTCTCTATCAGTATCTCGGCAACTTTTACATTGCCAGATGATGAAGCTAAATTGATGAGCCTGTTACCGAAAGAATTTGATATGTTGACGTCTGCGCCATAATCTAGTAGAAGCCGTACAATATCGGGATACGATATAGCATCAAAAAGGAGAGAGCTTTCGCCATAACTGTGAGCCACATCGACGCGCGCCCCTTTTTTTAGTAGAGCAGTGACGGTTTCGACGTGCCCGTTGCTAACGGCGTAATATAAAGCAGACTTATTAAAGCTGTCTAGAACATCAATGTCTGCACCCTTGGTTAGTAGCCACTGGACTAGACCGAGTTTGTTAGACTGAGAGGCTATCATGAGAGCCGTTTTCCCGTCACGATTTGTTTCGTTTAGATTGATGGGCCGATCTCCATCGAGGAGAGAATTGCAGATAGGGATAATAGAGGCAGTATCATAGCTAGAGTTTGCTATCTCTGCTAGCAGCGGTGGGTCGAAGTAGTGATTAGGGTCGGCATTATATTTGAGCATGACCTGGACGCAGCCAATGTTGATGTTATCGACCGTAGAAAACCACAGTGCCGTGTCCATTCCATAGGGACCAACGGCGTTAGCATCAGCCCCCCCGGCCAAGAGCGCTTCTACAGTTTTTGGATAGCCGTTTCTAGATGCGATGGCCAGGGGCGTCCAAGTGCGGTAGTCATCTGGAGGGGTTCCCTGTGGCTCGTTGACGTCCGCACCCGCTTCGACGAGTGCGCTTACAGATTGCCAGCAGCCCCATTCGGAGGCAGCCCACAGAGCGGTATGCGGTTGTCTAGCCTTTTTATACGAAGGATCATGGTCAAGATACTTCTGAACCACGTCGATGTGACCCCGGTATGCCGCAGTCTGAAAGCTCCCATATATGGTCAGAGTTGGAACTTTTGATGTCGCGCCTCGAGCCAGTAGAGTCCCAGTAATGGTGGAATAGCCCAACAAAGATGACATATGGAGAATTGAAGGATAATACCCTAGCGCCAGTTCGACATTCGGCTCAATATCAACACCTACGCCATTGTCGAGAAGTATTTTTGTAAGCTCTACCATGTTCAGCCACACAGCTGTCCAGATTGCGAAATGAGGCCAAGTTTGTGTATGCCTATGCCACTCAGGATGCGATAGAACTCCTTGTGCTAGGTCCAGCGCTGTAGTCCCGTCATCTGCCTGAAGGGCTGAAAGTAGAAATTCCATGTATGTGGAGACTGCGAGGGCTTTTGGTGGAAAGAGGCTTAGCACCTCGCCGCCCTTACCGCCGATGATTGCTGAGCTTATGCATTGCACTCTTAAATTTTCGGGTTCGGCGTTGAACCTCTCACGACTTAGGAATCCTAGGCTGGCGCAAATTGGTAAGGCCGATTCGGGGGGTTCGAGAGTGCGAGAAAGAGGACTACTCATTGCCCAATACACCTTTGCCCATAATATTGAGACATGTTTAGTTTGCTTATCAAAAAAGAACGATAGCGCGGTGCTTTGATAACTAGAGGAACACTTAGAGAGGTGATACGGTAAGGCTTTTACTGCGTAGAGAAGTAACCCTTGGTTTGCCGGAAGAACCGGCATGGCCATTTTAAACCTCTGCTGCTGTTCTTGCAATGCGGACTCATACCGTAGGACTGTATCCTCAAGCGACGCAACTGCCTTATCTGACTTAAGGTAGGTGAAGCAGAATTCGGCCAATTTTTGATGCGCTTCATTTGCAACTTCATTCCATATGTATGAATTAATGTCTGTATTGTCGACGAAGAGACTCATGATATCGGGACGGACAGTCGCTTGATCATACTTGAAGTCAGTGAGCAAACGAAGCTGAGATCTCAGCTGTTGCTGAACTTGCATTGAAGGCTGGGTTAGAATAGGCTGAAAAGACTCTGGTCTGGTCGTGTTGAGCTGTTTATAATACTCTACAACTAAGGAAAGCTCTTCGAGATTTAGAGGACGATAGCTACACAGTAGCCAGCTTAGAAGCCAACGGAATAGATCAACATTCTCGTCGAGCTTAATTATCTTGTCCAGGACCCCTTCAATCGTATCGGAAGAAGAGATATGGGGAAGGAGACGTGTAAACTCAGAAAGGGAGTGATCCGATGGGTTATCTGGCCAGCTTGTATGATCGAAAAGTAACGCAAGTATTGTATGCAAGTTGGTTGGTCCCATCGCAGACAATTTGTCCAAGTGACTCTGCATCTCTTGTCTTCTAGGACCGCTGGGACATAACTGTATCGAATCGTCCACAAGTCTTCGAGACTCAGAATTAGTTTCGGTGACATAGGCATCTACGTCAAGTCTGGGCCACTTTTCAAGCTCGACAGCTAACGCGTTTGGCTCCCGTGATGTAACAATCAACTTAATTGAGATCTCTGTCTTCTTTTGTAGGGCCGAATAATAATTCAGGAAGGCCTTCCGACTGTCGCGGTCGCATTCATCGAAGTCATGTAGGGTAATAATGACCCCAGAAGGGAAGAAACTTGTCCGGGCGGCCTCGAACATGGAGATGCTTGATTTATCTGTCCACCCGCCTCCTAAAAGCAGTGTAGAAGGATCAGCTGTCTGGAGCAGAAAATTCGGGTATTGTATATACGAATATCGGGGAATGAATACTAACGTATGATAAATAAATCTCGGAGTAAATGAAATTTATCGTTGACAGTGCCAGTAAATATCCCAGACATGGCTTGAGCTAGGACTGAGATTATCATATCAGAGATAGAACGCCGTTGGGGGTCCCGTGAATCAAAGCTGAAGGAAAGATAGTCTGTGAAGGTGTAATCATATTGCTGTCGTAGTTTGGCTATGCCCTTGAGCATGATTTGATCTGCGACATTGTGCGCGAGGCTGTCGGAATGTCCTTGGACGTGCAAGATCTGAGGCCCTTGAAATTCTTCCCAATCCACATGCTCTTGTGCGTCTACTCCTGGCAGAAGTGCAGCGACATCTCTGGGGTCAAGTTGTGATATGCGTGGCGGAGCTGCAAGGGCTAGAAGTGCCTGCTCGATGGGTAGCCAGTCAGGATGAGAAGCCAAGTCTAGACAAGTGTATCTTTGTTAGCACGCGAGAAGTTTATCTCAAAGATAGAATTCATACTCTCTAGTCCATATGAAACTATTTTGTCCAGGCCCGGAAATCGAGATGCCGAACCGTTCTTGCTCTGTTCCTGGATGGTTGTCTCTGAAGGAAGCCCCATTGTTGCAGTAAAAGCATCCATACTCTTTAATTAGGTAGGTAGGCAGGTATGTTAGCATCATTGACAGACCACTATAAGCACGATTGAAAAGAGAAGATTTCCTTACAGGATGTATCATTCCTGCTTCGACCTCACCTGCGTAAAGATGAATGATATGCGTGCGTAACGCAATTTTGGAACTGATGAATGCCTCGTTGATCTGAATTGTTGTCTGTGCAAGATTTTCTATTATCTGAGGTGCGAGAAGACGCTGTGAGTTAATGTCTACTTTGCTTGACAAAAATGTCCAAAGCGTTGATATCATATCCCTTGTATCTTTGCTTCGTTGCAGACACCCAGAGAAGATCTGAAGTACCGCTGTTAGAGTAATCCGTAGTTTAACGGCGACCTAGGGCAGCTTACCACTTTTGACGTGTTCCAAAAAATATTGGAATATTTATTCTGGAACCTGGCAGCGATAGAGAGAGCCTGCTTAATCACGAGAGCGCCAAGGTCGTAAGCCACGAAGATGATGGCTTTCCTTGTGTCCTATGCTAAATGTTAGCTGGGAACATATATACTGTTCTTTAGCACTGACTGGAGTGTTTGATTGTCTTGTAGCTAATAGATCACGAAGGAGGCACATCGCTTCTTGCTGAATAGACTCCTGGGTAAGATCACCCACTAGGAAGGTAGATAGACCACTTTGAAATACAAACTCCCTCCTCTCTGTGTTATTTGCCAGGTCGAGGAGCTCCGAGAGCGAGTGTCTGTCTTCTACTAAGCTCAGGGCAGCAACATGCACCACACTACCCGCAATATTCTGTGTTAGAATCCTCTCAGTCCGAAATGTTGATGGCAGATACACGCCACGAAGGTGTTTAAATACTTACTCGACGGGCGGCACATTACTGCTTTGGCTCTCTGATGGCGGTTCCGTATCTTTGAGTATCAGTCGTTCAAGTAGAGTTGATTCACTATTGCTGCTTGCTAAAGCAACTTCCTCGGGATCGTCTGTTTCCATTGCGTCCAGAGAGTGTGATGCGGCTAAAAATGAGCACACGAAGAAAATCGACGAGGGTTTCCAGCAGTAGCATATTAATACAATGAGAGAAAGTAGACAATAACATTACTCCAGCCTTGCATAATTGGGAGCAGACGAGGGGGCTGAAATGAGAAAGCGGGGGTTGTTCTTCTAGGGGGTGAGAAAGGTGTAGGTAGGTAGGTATTTAGGTACATGACTGGTACAAGGACTGGGGAAGCGGATGAGCTGAATCGTTGCATTGAGCCATTTGTCAAACCGAAAGAGGAGTGTAAGAAAATTGTCGAGATAAGCTAGCCTTGCCGTCATCCGTACAAGTCATCTTCAAACAAACTATACTGTGCCTGCTTGCGCAAATATTCGTCGATGGACGATTCCGACTTTGATTCTGAGCTTTGGGTGAGCGGGGAGGAGTCTGATTACGACGAGGATGATGAGATTGTACAGTACGCACCAAGGGCTGGAGATACGACCTTCAACCTCGAACTAACCCTAGACGCAGAAGCTGGAGGCAAGTATCCAAAGACCCTGTCTACAATATAACTAGGATAAACGCTGACCAGTATTTTGAAGACGTCCACACCCGCAACAGACCCGGGCAGATTCAGCGAGAAGTGGCGACCGAATTTTACGGTGGCCGAAAAAAGAGACCGGCTTTCAATGTCGGCGCCGTTGCTAAAGCTATCGTTCACGGGACGCTGGACCAAATTTCAAAAACACCTGCAACACTTCTAGTCTATGACTTCAAGTTTTTTTCTCACCGATCCACCCGCATTAAGGATGCGAACATCTCGTTTGAATTCCAGGCAAAGAGAGGTAGTAACAGCCTGGGACCCATGGTGACCGCAATCGCACCTTATGCGAAGCATATTATGATGAGGACTACCGAGACTGTAACAAGAACGATTGGTGGCGATGCCGGAATCCAAGGTGGATCTGTTGTGACCGGGAACGCCAGTGTTTACGGTGAGAAGTCGGTTGAGAAGATCACAACCCACGCCGCCGAAGTCGTGGGAAACAATCCAGCCGACGAGTGGAGTAACCGGTTTCTTGCCCAGTGGTCCCTATCAGAAAATGATTCGCAAGCAAGCGGTATAATGTCTCTCTTTAGAGCTTGCATTCTCCTCACACGGGATAACGATGAGGAGTTCTATCTCTATCCCACCGTTGGGGTGACGCCTGACTTGAGGACGCAATTGAAAGCACCTCTCTGGGGATTCCGGCGTCCTGACGACCCAATCAAGATAGTGCCAACAAGCACTGCAGTCAACAGGCTCGGAGACATCATCTCGAGCTCGAATTTGAGCTCAGGGATAAACAATCTGTGGGATTGTACCTTCTACACCACATTTGAAGATGCAATCAAGGCTTCAAGGCCACGGGTGACAACGGAGGACAACGCGGAGAAAGTTATGACCGTCGAAGAAACAAAGACGGCAGTACCCTAGAAGTTAGATTATTGATATACTTGCAACTTGTGAAAGCTGCAAAATGTACCAACCTCCCCTTCAGAGAAGAAGAAATAATAGAAGAAAAAGGCAAAACTACCTAGTTGAAGGTTTCCTGAACTTCAACTGTGACTACACTAGATCCACTTATTCTGAGACAGGTTAGTTAGTGTGGTTTGAGATGGTTCTGCACTGTGTAGCGGATTTCGCTTCATAATATACCCCTCACAGTGCGGGTAGCACTTTCTGTTTTACATGGCTGATGTACTTCATAGTGGCTGCGATGACTTCCCTCTTTTTTACTTCCTTCATCATCATTATTCTTGTCGTCCTTTGGCCTATACACCTGTTAAGCTATTTACCTACCTACATAGTATCTACCCAGTACATATTGATACATGGATATTCTTATTTCGTCCGTTTAACCGTCGTATAATGGCAGTCACGATATTCAACATCAATAACATATCTTGAACCCTGGCTGCCTGGCTGCCTTTCCATACGTACGTAGGTACAAGGCTCAAGCTAACGACGCGTAAAATTACGTTGCTATCTCTCAACCTTCCAATCGACATGGTAAGGTGGAGTAGGTGGCTTTGGAAATATCGATTATTCTACGAAAGGTGTGGTAGTACCTACGTCTCCTTGACGCCGAATCTACAGCCGCACTCTCATTTCCTTATCTAGCATATGATATGTAGGTAAGCTACCTATTCGGGGAGGCGGGCTTGCAGAAGCAGGCTGAAGACAAGTTGCTAGCCATCAATCCATTGGCGGAATCAATAACGTGAATCCTTGGTAAGGGTGTGTTGCATGCTGAAGTTGCATGAGGGTGTCAGCACAAAATATGTCCGTATCAAAGTACATCGAAGGTATAGCTACCTACTAGGTACAATACACAATTCCAGCCCCCAAGGGGAAGAGAGCCTTGTAGGGCCTTGATAGTTCAACGTACCTCATCCCCGATACATTTTTTTTTCGCTCGCTGTCCTTTACTCTACCTCCACCTGAACACCTTCTATAATTACCTACATTAGCCAGAGACATGCCTAGTAGCGACATAGATGATGATGAGTTATTCGGCCCTGATGAATCGGCCCATAATGAGCAGTATGGGGGGCAGCTTACAGAATCCGCTGAACTCAGCGAGGAAGAGAAAGCCTGGAAGGGTCAAGAGCTAGACCAGCAATGCAAAGATGTGTTAAACCTTCTCTCGCAAAACAAGAGACGGTGGGACAGCAGTGTCGGAAGCCAAGAAACCCCAATTCTCGAAGAGTACAAAAAGCGAACGCTCGCTGAGAGAAAGGGGGATAGCAATGAGCCTCTTCGAGCGACAGCACTCCATGTCCTTGCAAGATCCAAAGCCGAGTTCTACGCGGCGCGAAAAGATGTTTGTAAGCAGCTAATACGTTATCTCATCGAGAATCGGGTCAAAGACACGGACGAGCCTCAGTTTCCAGATGGGAAAAAGAAAATGTTAGTCCTCGAAGTGGCCTTAGTTTACGAAAACGACGAATTTATCGACTGTGTTGAAGAATGCCTCGGGGACAAATTTCCGGATTTTTTACATCTCCAAGATGATAACAAACGGAATTGTCTACACCACTTATTTGCTTGGCCCTTCGAACGGTCTGGGAAAAAGTCACTGCCGCAAAAGTCACCAGAAGACAATAAGTTATATTTAATTCAGTTGAGAAAACTTGCTCCCAAAGCCAAGCCAGAAACGCTTGCGTCTGCTGACAACGAAGGCAACACACCAATTCATTATGCCATGCACGTAAAGCAGTGCAACGATAGGGGCTACGAATACATTGAAATTGTACAGGACTTGATTCTCAGGGCTGACGAATTGATGATCAAGAATAAGACTCTGTTTAATAAAAAAGGGGAATCTCCGATCATGTACTGTCGTAACGTTATCATCGCTGCTAAGGAAGAAAAGAAAAAGAATGACGAGGCGAAGCAGAAATCAGTACCTCCACCCACTAAAGAAGAGAAGGCCTTGAATCAACCGCAAAGACCGGAAAGCCGGGCGGAAAGCCAATTCGATGGAAGTGGTTCCACGAAAAAAGCACAGCAGCTCGCAAGTCAAGGTGCCGCCTCGGGTAATCAGTACGTAAACTTTGGGATCCGAAATCGCGACAATCGGAATTACGCCGTGGAAAATCAAATCATGGGAAGTCAGGCGGTGACTATGAATACCTCTGCCACCTTAACCAGCCCTAGCCCCTTTCCAGAAGGGCATCGGCTACAGAAAGCACCTACAATCGATACTTCCCAAGACAGGATTTCGATTCAATACCAGTCTCAGATGCCACCGCCTAGTAGAAAGCGAGGACCGCCGACTCCAATTACAGCATCAAAGGCTGGTCTAAGTACGGGGGGCTCGAAGCCAACTAGAGGGAACACAACGCCTCCGGCAACCACGGGCGCGAAAGCAGCTAAGATATTATCTGACTTCCTCAAGGCGCACTATACGGGGACAAGGTCGGACTTAGATGCCCGTGATCTTATTTATGGCAGAGGCGCCGACGGTAAATATCTCTATTAAAGCATTGGATGTGCTCCCGCTAACATGACGGCTGTCTTAGGTTGGGCCACAAATCTATATTTCGACGCAAGAGGCCTACAAGATACCAAGAAGGTCTTAGAGCTATTGGATCGGATGAAAGCCGGCGGGTTCAGCACCATACTTTCGTATGTCAGCATCCCGGTTATCCGTCATGTCCCCGTTGTCCCTTCAGCGGCAGATAATGTAGACGTTACGAATCCTCGACCTGGGCGTACCGATCTCGTAGACGTATTCAATAAATTGTACGACGAGCTCAATGTAAGAGAGATTTTGCGGCTAGAGGTCGAAGATAGACATAAACCATCGCATACAGATGCCGCCATAGAGAAAGCAATCCAAGGGAGGGACTCGACAGTGGACCAGGCCATGCGCAAGCCCATTTCTATCCACACTTGGTAGGTCTGCAGTCAATTATACTATAACGTGCCGCCTCCGGCGTATCCGGCTAACGTGATAATTGCTGAAGGGATTGGCGTAAGCCTGATTTGAGCACCGATGTCATCGCCTTCGCCGCCCCCACCATCAAGGTAGTACACTTGTACTGGAGTGGCAATCAGACTGTGTTAAAAGCCTGGGGGTGCAGTGAAGGCATTCCCAGGTTACACTCGACAACTGGCGTGGAAAAGGTCGTCATTCATACCTCTCCAGTACGTTCTACTCTCTCCCCCAAAAATTGCTACCTACAGACATTGACACTGCCAATTATTCCAGGGTCTCGAAACCATAGATAGGATGAAAACGGCGATCAAGCGATTCAAAGATGCGTTGAAGGAAACATACCCAAATGTGGAATTTATCCGCTCAAACTCAGTGCGTTCACGATGTATCTAACCGCTTATATCCTCTAGACAACACTAATACCCATATCTTTGCATATTCTAGGGCAGAGATAATAAGGACAAGTTGATGAAGGAGCTTCTACGTCGTGGAGAATCACAGAAAGTGCAGATTGAATTCATCTACAACAACCAGATGGGCGATTACTTTGCCAACATAAATACCGGCGAAGAGGCGTCTGAGTACATCGATGACGATTCGACCGCAAAACAACATGTTTGGGTCGACGCCATGGACAGGTTTCGCAGTGCTTTAGCATCGATGATACCGCAGGTACCCTCTCCAACAGATCGAGTCAGAGTACGTATATTGATGCACCCCTATTAACTTAACTGTCCTACTTACATGCCTTTTTTTCTAACCAGGTTGCGCTCATCGATGACGGAGTGAATCTCGGCAGCGTCGACATGTACGGTGGCATTGTCAATGTCAACGGTCTCAGTTTCCACCCCTCCGACCGCCAAACAGAAAACCCATGGCACTATTCCAGCGGCGGCCACGGCACCATCATGGCCAATATGATTCTGCGCATAAACCCGTGGGTTGACCTCTTCGTCATCAAGATCCACTGCGGCGTAGCCCACAACCACGGACGGACCATCTCAGCCCACAGCGCCGCCGAAGCCATCCGAGCCGCCATCGACCTGAAGGTCCGGATCATTTCAGTATCGTGGACCATTAAATACCGAATAGCAACAGGAACTAGCTCAGCCCTAGATGAGAGCGACCCATCCAAACCCGCGAAAAAAGATGCCTTCACCCAGCTTAGAGAAGCTATCAACGAAGTGAAGAACAACGGCATTATCATGTTTTGCTCAGCAAGCGACGACATCCAGACCACCGCGATGAAGGTACTCCCATACAGCCAGCAGCCCGAGCATATCTTCCGTATCGGCGCCGCGCTCTGGCTGGGGCAGCGCGATCCGACGACGGAGACGCCGGATCGAATTGACTGGGTTAGTAGACATCTAGTATATCTTTTTTTAAAGAAGTCGCAAGTAGAATCCACCAACTAACCCACCCCAGTACTTTCCAGGAAACCAAGTAGCCGAAGCCAAAAACCCACGCTCGCAAGCCCCAGTCAAATACCACGACGGGTCCTCCGCGGGCACCGCTCTAGCCGCAGGCCTAGCATCACTAATCATGTACCTAGCGCGGCTCCTACAAACCCGCCACGCCGAGACGAAAGAAGCAAAGCTCTTTAAGGATATCGCCAAGGATCTAGAAGACAGGACGAAGATGAAGCAGGCATTAGACATGATCGGCAAGAAGGGAAACTACCAACAAGACAAGAAATACCTGCCCGTATGGGACATCTTCAACCCAGCGACGGAGATCCTGACGTCAGCCAGGGACGCGGGGCCGAAGTGGGATGCGTTGAAGAAGTTGGTGATGTCGCTTTGTTTGGAAGATGGTAGATAATAATAACAAGTACTGTAGATAGTTTATTTAATAATACCTATACAAAAACCCCATCATCATCCCAAGAAAACCAACGCTGACCTTGACACCCAAAACACCTCGCTTGTAAAAGTGCTATATATATACAATTCCCTTCCCGTTTCCCCACAATCTACCTATATAAAAACCTCGAAGGTTTATCTCATGCAAAACATGCCATGCCATGCCTTCAAACGTATGTCGTTATGCTCCCCTAACCATGCGGAATGGGACAGTATAGAAATATATCAATATGCAATGTAGATAAAACCCAACAAATGCAGAAACACAAAATTCGTATCGTATAGATCATACCAAGGCCATAGGTCTTCCAAATCAACTCGCTCATTCATATATGGGTATCCAACACAACTGATTTTCAAAACAGACGCGGCTAATAGTAGTATAAATATAGGCGAACCCGCCTACAATGTGCCATCGTTACCACGTCGGTCGCGGGGCTGCACCTCGGTATACGGCGCCGCCTGCTCAGCAGCATCGTAATCCCGCGACTGAGGTGGTTCTTTGACGATAGGGCTGCCGGTAAGTTCGCCGTCCATCATCTTCATGATGTCATCCTTGCGGCCGACTGCAGGCCAATTCTTAGTTCCATTCTTGGCAGCCTGTTCGGCTTCAGCAAGCCATTTGCGCCACTGCGGGGTGTCGGGGGCAGCGCCGCTGCGGTGGACCCAAGCCGTGCGCTGAGTTTCACGAACGGCGAACCATAGTGTGCGCGTGTAGCTTTTTACGCCCTCGCGGGGATCGGCGAATGTTGTTGTGTGGGCGTCCTTGGACTCTGGTGGAGTGATCTCCTTAATATCATAGCGGCTCAAGTCCCAGAAGTATCGCTTATCAAGCAACCCCATTGCCCAGTAAACACCATTCAACACGATATAACTGCAGCCAATGAAAATCTGTGTGTACCACTTGCAGTTGCCCAGCAAGATCACAGAGATCATCAATAAGCAGGTCCCGAGACCCATAAGTACTCTGTATGCCTGTCCACTAACGTGATACTGACACTCTTCGGTGCCCGAATAAAGCTCACGCGCGACCTCCTCCGTACATTTTATGAGAAGAAAGGCGCCTTCACGTGTGCGAATTATCACATCACCTTCAGGGACCTTGTTAGTGTGACTTCGGTTCATGAGGATAGGTCTCCACCACGAGGCCCAGCCAACAATGGAGCTAGCGAAGGAGACGAGCGACACAGCGATTATGGCCGTGCCATCTTGGTAACGGGCTGCCAGTCCAATTATGCCTAATGTGATCAAGCAAGAGAATATAGAGAGGATATGAAGAGGCGAGTATAAGGTTGCCGGGACTGCAGGCCTCGCGCTAGTGTTGACCAGTGTTGGATTAGCCGCAAAATCTTGAAGCTTCTCCTTCATTGTAGGTTGTCTCACGATCCCTTGTTTTGGTGCTCCAGCCTCAACATCGGTGCCTGAATTAAATAGTGTAGCTGTCGGAGTATCTGATCTCCTTTTTTCTGGCGTATCCGATGGAGATTCATTATAACGCGGAAGAGTGCGCCGGGTAGCAAGTCCCTGGGTTGGGGTAGAAGAGTTGCTCCCATGTCGTCGTCGATTAAACCACCATCTAGTTCTTTCCGTGAGCGTACGCGGGACCTCAACACCACCGGCGTTGTTTCGATCAGTATGTTTGATTTCGAGGACCTTAAAGGCAAAAGGCTGTAACTCGTCGAGAGGGTGAATGATGTTCGCAAAGAAGCCTACAGTATCGAGGGTGACACCACTATAGACACCGGTCATCTTGGCTGTAGTTTCGGGAAGGCGAACAGGTCGAGAGGGTTTCAAGAAAGCCTGAGGGGCGGGGATGATGCGCGGGAGGAGGCAGAAGATACTGGCTGTGATGGTCTGTGAATGTTCTGCTATAGACGATTCGCCTATAACAGCAAGTAGAGTGACGACATCTAAACGCCAACCCCAAGGACCCTGATCAGCAGGGTCATCCAAGTCAGAAGAGAACCATGCGGCTGCTGGTGGTCTACCGTCGTCAGCCATTGCTGGTCTTTCTCACAAGACACTTTGAACGACTTAGTCGTTTACTAAGGGCGTAACTGTGAATCAAGTCTGACCAATCTAAACCAGGCGGAGGAAGAATGTGGGTAGGGTAAGTAGTTTAATTCGAACCTAGATTGACTCGAGTTGGGTTCAAGGTTGGTGGAATGACGGACTGGAGCGAGTCGATTGAATTCGCCCGACCTAATTTATTAGGACAGAAAATAGCATGTTCAATTGCTTAACAAGTACATTTGAAATATATGGTATATATATAAGTCAATATATCCAAGAAGCAAAATAGTCAAAAATAATTTGAGAGAAGTGCAATGGAAAGGAGGAGATGAAGGAGAGAGAAAAAAGAGTCTTAAAACAAAGACGTCGAAGGAATCTTTTTGGAAGCTGAAGAGGAAAATGAATGTTTGTAGTTGCGTAGCTCGAAAAAGATATTTGAAGTTGGGGGATCCCTACCACGTTTTCTTCCTCTATTATGATTGGTTATAGATCGGAGGCCATCTCTTGTTAGTGCGTGTTAGTGGATCTTAGCGGTCCATAGTGGGTTTATTTGTTCTTTGATTCAAAAAAGTTTCAAGATACAGGGTCCTTACTAGTCCTGACAGGGTCTTCAACGCGCCATTAGCCGCTACGGCCCGCACTATTTTATACAGACTGTTCAGGCTCTGCCCAGTGCGCTGGCACGCGTTTAGTGGCCTCCGCGACTTTAAACTGATCGGGCTTAGTTTAGACTTCAAAGCGCCGATCTAGCTCCACCATAGCTTAAGCGATTCCACTGGTGTCACCCCTTTTCGGTCAAGAGCGGCGCAGATGGCTAACAACCACACTCAGCCTCCTTTGTTTGAGGGGTAACATCGCCATCAGCCAGCTGCCAAGATCATCAGCTAGTGGAAGCATCTCTTTGTTTCCGCCCGTGATCTGTGATATGCAAGCAACATCTCGGTGGGCAACGAAGTAAGGCATACCCATCAAACATGATACAATATGGAAAGATATTGTAATTAATTGACCCTTAAATCTGGATCCATTCAATCATCCGTCTCCTCGTAACGCCTCAAGCCATACTCATATGCAGGTTGGTAGGAGGTCGGGTAGAATGTTTTATAACAAGAAATCATCAGTATATTGTAAAGCACACCCAGATCTGAGAATATCCAGCTCGCGCTCTTCACTCCCAGATATAGATACGCTCTTCTATAAGTCTACTACTTACCACCGACTCCCCATATCATATACATAAGGTATCTAACTTCGTATCTAACTTCGTAAAATCATGAACCATCGTACCCGTCTCCACACCCCGCCTCGACGAACAGAAACGCCCCGTGAATGCCTAACACATGATGTGGCGCTATCATTAGGCTTACAGCTTATGCTCAGCCACTCGTATCTGCCGATTTTCCTCGATCTTACTCAACCTATCAAACCTCGTCGGACGCTGGGCAGACTGTTTCCCAAGCAGTTCGGGAATAAACTCTTCTCTCCATCGTCTTTCCCATTCCACCAAAATTCGTTCCCGTTCAACTACGCTCATGCAGGAGTGATCTATGCTCCATCTTGCAAGTTGACGCCAACCATACAAGTTCATATTCCGATTTCCAACCATAAATTCATAAAAGTCGTGAGAAAGTGTAGACCTAGTTATGAAAGTCAGCACATATTATTTTAGGTCGGGAAAACTTAAGAACCTACTCAAAGAGAGTGCCGTTATCACTATTTAATGAACAGTGAACTTCGTGGGCAAGTAGATCGTATATCCGGTGTTCGTCCATATGTTCCACCAGTCCTAGGACCATATTTGAAATGGGACACGCCTCGACGCAAACGTTCTTCGCCTTCATCTGTTCCATAATCTCTGGCTTCCCGGGAAGTGCATATCCGTGTCCAATCCGCTTAGCGTCGAGATCAAGCGCACATTGAAGATTGCCCTCGATATCGTCAGGGGTTTCGCCGCAGTGGAACAGGAATGGAATATCAACCTGTTCCGTTCGACAATCTTCCTGAAATTGTCTGAACTCTTCTTCGAAGTACCTCAACGGGTACCTCTTATCGTACGCTTCTTCGCCTACGAGGTCAAAGCCGGCGATATATTGCGGCCATCTCTTCTTCATTAGTATGCATTCACTTAGTGCTTCCTTCACCATTGGTTTAGGGAAAGATCGCGGTGTGCAGTAGATGACTTTCATCCCCCCCAAGGATGGCGTGTGGTCGTTGCCGAGTGGAATATCGCTGTTATCCGAATAAATCGGCTTTCCTTGAGGATCGAGCATCCTATTTTCTTTGATTTGTCCATCTTCATCCATGTCGCCGATGTCTTTCATAAAATTTTCATACTCTTCGACGATGATTTCCATTAAACCAAAGTTATTGAAGCTCCCTGCTCCGTTATCTCGCAGAACTTGGTTGCTCTTCATGAAATTTGGCCGAATCTCAGCGTACTGAACATTTTCTTTGACAAATTCCTCCAGACATTTTCTAGTATACGCTCTAAACGCCTTTTCATAGTTGAATAGGCCTTTCATCATTCTAGTGCGGCCGTTAAATTTCTCCCATGCTCTAAAGGTCTGTTAGCGAGTTAGCGCTCATTGATAAGGAATTGAAATACCTCGTTGCTCTCTGGCGAACATCTTTATATGGGCTGTTATGAAATTCCAGTTCGATATCCTTTGACCACTTCGCCTCTTCTGCTTTCCGTTGTCGCTCTTCTTTCTCCTCTTCCGTCTCTGGTTTCAATGTCTGATCTGATGGCTTCTTCACTGGGTTAAATATTAAGTCGATTTCCTTTCGGCTAAATATAAGCTTGCTTATAAGCCATTCATCGCAATCCATATCCATAGCCCATAATCCGTGTGCACCCGTTGCGTTGCTTTGCATATATTGTCGACCTTGACGTTGAGCATTCCACTCAGCGCGGAAATATTGATAGCGCATAAGCCCGCGCGGTTCATAATTTTCATCAAATAGATTGGGGCCTATTGCGTCCGCAGTAAATATGTCTTCATAATACGAATACCATGGGGGATCTTCGTCGTCGGATGATAGATTCTCTTTCATGCCTGCTATTTTTCTGTAATCCTGAAGTGTGAATACGATCTCACAATTATCGAAATCGGATTTAGATCGTAGCTTGTGAGTAGCACTCGATATGTACATATTTGGCATTCCTTTGGCTATATCCAGTAGAAATTGTGGAAGAAGGGTAGAGTTAAAGTGAAGATGAAGATGTGCGCCTTTAGGCATATGACGTGCGGCTTTAAGCAACTGGGTTTGCTCAATTATGCGTACATTCCGAGTGAAATGATCGGTAATAGAATGCGCTTGTTCTTGTTCATCAACATTAGAGAACAGCTTGTCGTCGGTTTGTCTTTTCTGTAGCACGACATCATTTGCGGCTTGCTCTTCCGGACTGGCATGATCCATCATGGCCGTTTGAAAATGGAAATCGACTTCAACCCCGCGCCCAGGTTTGGACGAGGGGCGACGAGCGGTTTTGCGATTTGAATTTCCAGTCATTTTGCCAAATAGGTGGCGTAGGTGAGATAATCGGAATTGTTTACGAGGAGGTTCATCTACAGCCTTCTCCTGCTGGCCGTCATCGCCGTCTTTAAATATACTGCTGCAGAAAGTACCCATCTAGCAATGACCCTGCACGTCATGCGCACAAAGCCTATGACTTATATGAGGGAGACCTGAGCTAGTAAACTGTTTGTGTAGATAAACCCTGGTCAGGTTTTCATAGTGTTGGGTCAAGCTTTGTTAACCCATCTGAGCGGTTCTGACTAGATTGTAGGTGGATGAAGCTATAAAAATATAAAAATGACCAAGATGAACGGTCGCATGGGGAAGTTCATTACCGCTGAGGTGGGCTGTGCCTGCCTACCATCACTTTCTACTCTTCCCTGAGCGTAAGGCTATCCGTGATGGGATTTGATAGGCTAACCTAATCCGGACTGAACTATTGACTATCTAGGTTAGTCTTGTAATGTATGTGTTACCAGCCCACCCACTACAGCGTCCCTATATGTACTCCAAAGCCATTTCCAAGGTTCCAGTGCCTAAGAAAATGGGAGGAAGAGACTTCGATCAAATATGTGTGGCAGATTTACGGGCTAACCAGGTACCTGACATTCTCATCCATGCCCCCAATTCCTTAAATCTCCCGACTTCTTTACGTTGAACTATCATCAATGATTCATTACGCCCAACTCACTTAGCTCGCTGTCTAGTACGAACCGTTAACAAACATTTTCTTCCCTTACTTGGCTGCTTGGGTACCTATCAGTTGATCTCTACATTCTTCTATATGTACACATTGATGGACCTTATGAGGAAATCCATATGACTAGTATGGATGACTGCCGTGTGGATTTACAAGCTTACCTTAGTAGGTATATCTGCCTAATCCTACCTCCGAAGCTACAGCGTAACGCTAATACCTAGTAGCGGTACTCGTCACCTGGCGATTTTTATCCGCGCGCTTCTTTCATTATAGCAAATATCTACTATGAAATATGCCACCAACTTCAAATATCCTCTAAGCGCTTGTTACAGACTATGATCAGGAATTCCACATTGTTTCCCTCTTGTCTAGTGTTTTTAAGACTGCTAAGCCACATTATCTACTGACCTATATTTCTTGAAATCTCCATTTCAGACACATGAGTGCCTTGTTGTTCTTCCTCACGATCCTATCTATTAAGGGAGGGCATCAAGTGTAAAATTTGGTTCCCTAAAATATACTCTACGCTACTTCACCGTCGCGGTTTCAATAGGCTCCTTTTCAATTGAGCTTCTTGTTCTGGATAGCTCGTGACGCTTCGCCACCAGAGCTGTTTTCCCTCACTAACCGACAATTCCTCTAATCGAACTACCTCCAAGGATCATACTCTGAACTAAGATCCCTTTGAACCGGAAAAATCCAACCGCCTCGCCCGAAGACCTGAACAATAGCGGAGGAGCTATTATAGCGTCCTAAGAGTCGACTGGCGGCAGCGAAACTCTAGGATACTCCCCCTAGTATTGTTTGCTCGCAATATTTAGCTCTGTGGATTCAATGAGGCTCAACGACAACATCGCCCCAAGAAATCCTCTAGAGAAGCAATCCATCATGATCATCGAATATCGTCGACTCCGTACACTTTCTAAGATCCACCCTGGGTGTCACCGCTCTTCTCTACCTTTTGGCTTTGGCTTTATGATTCATTAGCGGATCTAGCTAATGAATACATTGTAGAAACTGCCGATTTCTAGATGTCTACCATTACAGCCACATGACACACCCTCAGATCTGATCCTCTACCCCTTACTTTAGTACCAGCAAGCCTTTGAAGTTACGAGGGCTAATCTAAGAAGTCTAGTCAGCCTTGCGATGCTACGGATTTCCCCAATTCTTGATATCACAGTCGGCAACTTCGATGCTACAGCGACCAACAAAACATTTTACTGTTTCACGTTATACTCGCAAAGTCTGAGAAACTGATGAATCTTACAGTAGGTAACTATCACACAGCATATACTAATATCAAGTCGACTTTGCGACATTCAATATTGCCGGCCTAAATGCAATTATCTGTTTGACGAGTCGTAATCCCAACTACGGATCGTTTCAGGACCAGCAAATTATGAATTCTAATTGCGGAAAGGAAATATGCGCTGTGCTGATCATGAGTTTATTTCTTAGTCCATGGAAACGCTTTACTATTGTGCTTCTATTTTCTATGGGAACCATACCAAATTGTCTCACCACTCAGGAGTTAGGACACCATCATCTTAAACCCGAATTTACCGAGCTGATTCACGGGTGAAATACGAACAATCCAATCAGATATTTTACCTAGACGGATATTGCAACTCGGAATTACAATCCCTATCCAACAAATCGACTATGTCGGGATGAATGCCTAAGGAGAGCCGGTGAGTCAAACTAAGGAATCATGTAGTTTGGTACCTACTCATTTCATCACAACCGATTGCATATATGATTTTCAATCTTACTTCTAAGTTACTCCATATCACAGCGATCATCCCTTATACCTTAGGGCGAGTTTAAAACCCAAAGCGCTCACCGCCCATAAGGACCGATATCAAAGGAGGCGGTGCTGTAGTGAGATGTTACCATTGGGGAAACACCCCACTTCAGCACATTTGCGAGTGGAAGAACATCCAGGCATTTCAAGAGGGCATAGGCGAACTGATCAGCCTCGCGAAAGGCTATTCATCTAGATTCCCTTAGCTCTTTACTAGTTAATATCAATTTCTCCATTGAAGCACCACGAAGGATTGTGTAACAACAACCTCCATTTAAGGGGTATCCAATAGACATGTGACAGCTCACCTCTCCTATTTAATTATCAGCCAATGTATCACGTTGATAGACATTAATAGTATGATACGCGGCAAGCTGGGGTAGAATAGCAATGGTCTATTTGGTAACGAGTACCAACTCAGAACTGCAGAACTGTTGATATCAAAAAAGCAACTAAAAACCGCGCCGTCGCACTAGCTTATACACAAAGTTCCATGCTGGAACCACTCGTCCTCCTATCTAACATCGGCTTCCATTACTTAGTCTATAGGGTCCTGCCCGCCTAATGCGCAGCTCGCCAAAATCTAACGCATGGTATCTTCGCAAAAGTCGCCGTGCTACGACGACGACTGGGCTTCCGAGAAATGGTATGAATTGGTATCAAGTGGAAAAGAACAGGTTGCTAGCGCCGCTACGGACGCACGGATGGTCACTGAAGCAGACGTCATATAGGGGTTGACTGAAGTCGCACGTTTCGTCTAAATTAATTGAACTCGGGGTGCTCCGTTACCTCCAAGTGATGGGTGGATTCGTTGATACCGACTACGATACCTCCGAATTTCCAGGACTCTGAGACACATCCGTCCGTCCTCAACTCTTGCCTCCTTGAAGTGTCCTAGGCTTTCTTTTGAGTATCGAAACATTGATTCGAGGTTGCTAATCATCGAACTTAATGCTTCGACTCGTGTTGATATCCAAAGGACCACCCTTGTAGCTTCCCCTCTTTTTCTTGTTCTTTTCCTTAGTGAAGCCCTTACCCTTAGTCACGATTAGGTCTTGATGCGCTTTCTCACCATATCCGTGCGTAACATAGGCATTAGATGTCAATCTCGGGTCGACAGTGACGTCCTGGCGAATTCGAGAGAAGGGCGTATTCTGCGTCCTGGGAGCCTTCGTGCCATTCTTGCCCCTGTTGTTCGACTTGAGAGTTGGGTCAGGCGGAAGAGGCGCAGGTACGAACTCGGGCGAAACCTTATCTAATGTTGCAGAGGTATCCGATTCCGTACCGTTCACGACAGCGCCTTTGGTAGGTTGCTGTGGCTTTTCGTCATCTGAGTCGGAGTCAGAGTCAGATTCGCTGGAAGATGAATCAGATTCAGGCAGCGGTACTTCAGCAGCTACTTTCAAGTCCACCTCTGGTTCTTCATCGGAGTCGGAGTCTGACTCGTCGGAATCAGAATCGGAATCGGAGGAAGATGAATCGTCATCTTTGGGCTTTGTGGCTTTGGGTTTAGCCTCGTCTTCATCGGAGGAGCTGTCATCTTCAGATGAATCGGAAGACTCCGACGACGAACTCTCGTCAGAGCTCGAGCTGGTCTTCGCCTTCTTCGCCTGCGGTCGTTCATCCTCCGAATCCGAGTCTGCTGAGTCAGAATCGGATTCAGAGGAACTTTCGCTGTCAGACTCTGCCTTACGTTTCAATGGGTTTGCGCCAGATTTGGCAGCACCAGTGACCTTCGTAGCAGGCTTTGCTTTTTCTTCCTCTTCGCTGTCGCTTTCACTATCGCTGTCACTATCTTCGGAACTGGAGCTCTCAGAGGAGCTGGATTCTTCAGCAACAGGTGCATCAGCCATAGCTACATCTTCGGCATCATCGCTGTCACTTTCGCTCTCGGAACTTGAGCTGTCGCTGCTCTCGCTCTCGCTACTACTGCTGCTAACTTTCGTAATTTTCTGCAGAGGGTCATCTTTAACAAGAACGGGTGTATTTCCCTGACTGGCGAAAGTCTTCCATGTTTGGAAGACGCTGACGAGTGAGTGATGTTCCTTGTCCTTCTTCTTTTCAGCGCTCTGTTCCTTCCAGCCCTTCTTCGCTCTCTGCTTTTGGAATTCGCGATGGGCGTTGCTAAAGCCTTGGTCGGATAAGAACGATTCGACTAGGTCCATAAGTTGAGTCGGTGGGACCTGGCTTCCACTTGCCGAAGTCGAGGATGATGCAGCAGGTGCGCGTGCGGTTGTTGGCTTAACAGCCTTTTGGCTTTTCTTAGCCATTGTGGGTGTTGTGTCGTCCGATGGTACAGATTTAGACAATTTGGTAGAATTATTAGTAAATAGCCAAGCAGGAGGCCGCTGAGAAAGTGTAGAAGGAGCTATAGTACGCGAATTGCTTGTCATAACCTCAAAAACTGGCAATGGATCAAGGCAAGTTTCTCTCGCCCATGAGAAGGTACATACAGCAAAGGAAATAATTCAAACGAAGAGAAAATCTAGATGTCGCATCTTTCAGATGAAAAAAAAAGAATTGTGGATCGAGATAAGGACCCCACTTTCTGCCGCGACCATTTGAATTCACCGCCTGCATGGGCTGCGATTCCCGTCATTATTGGAGTTGACAACTTGAGGTAAAGTCTTATCGATAGCAATATTCAGGGGTTTGGTATATGGATCCACACATACGTAGTTGCGACAATAGAAATGACCGCCGTCCTTCTTCCACTATTAAACAAGATAATTGGTATAGATCGTTAAAATGGGAATATCACCTTATTATCTCGATAATAGGCCTTTGATAGTAGCAATTTCTATGAAACTACGATATAAAATTCTTCTATAATCCCGACTTTCTTTACAATGCAGATGAAACCGATGAATATCTGAAATCATATGGGGAAGATCAAAGAATATCTTGTTTCAATACTGAGACGAAATACCATACTCACTCTTAAACCAAACACCATCTCAATAACTACCAGAGAACCATTCTTGCTATTATGGCCTGACATATCCTCAAACCTGGTCTAGGAGAATATCCTCCGCTTTAGGATTACTTCAGAAGTATTTCATTTACATTGGAAGCTTCATACATTAAATATTGGTCTGGTCTGGGTATTAAAACTCCTAATTCTCAAGAGTCTCAAGCTTCAAGGCGCAGAGCGATTCAAGAGTCTTACGAATGAATTCGTTGCTGTTGCATCCAGCGATATTGACGATGTTGACAGGTCGATACATCGTTGAAGAGTCATTGTCGAAGAGCTTGTGGTACCCGAGTCACGGCATCTTTATGTGGAAAGAACTCTGGCTTAAGAGCATTCTACTCTGGAAGAATGCCTGTTTTAGTGCTGATATGTCTTTTCGGAACATGGCATTGCGAACTACCTTGAGGCTTTCAAGTTACGATGTTTACTAAGGACAAACGTTACATAAGCTATGATGCTTCCGAGGTCCAATATGTTTGACGCTACTAATATACGGTACTTGATCTACGAACCCGCGACACTATGATACACTAGGCAGTACTAGGTAGTCAAGCTTCTTAAATACTGGCAATTGACATCCATATTCCATCAACAATAGGAACCTTGAAGAATATAATCTTACATAATGAAGAGGCTTGAGGAAGAAGGAAGACTCGGACCCGCAAATCCTTCGGCTCTTGCCGCATAACGCGATCTGACCGATCTAATAATAACCCCTCCGTCATTTCATCCAGCTGTTTAGAATCTTCAACCTTTGTTTTATCTTCATATGTAAACATCTATATTCCATCTTGTTGTAACGATATACCGTCAACATGTCTCAAACTTTCGAGACATTTATTAAATTCACAACCGACTCAGGTACGGTCTAACTTTCTCTATCCTCTCCACAATCAACCCGACATCGTGGGGTGTCGGAGCTCCGAAATAATTGGCAACTCAAGTGGTTCCGCCGGAGAAGCAACTCATCTCATCATATCGTCTCAATCAATAGTCTGCTATCTCAATTAGAATGAATTCCATATGATCAATTGGATTTTATGCGCTCTAAGATAATAAGACTTATACTGGGTGGTGTTTGCCTTGATTCTCAACAAGAGACCCTGGCGCATTGCATACATCTTTACAAATCCCAAGCCAAACACCAAACGATAAAAACTCGCGGGTTCATATCCCGATATACCTTCTCATATCAATCCCTAAAGAGTAAATTACGCCATCGTTGCGAACCTTCGTAAAACCAAGGCTGAGGTGAGCTACCGGTCTCGGAGCTCTGGCGCTCAGCCGATACTCCTCAGCTCTTGGTAAAATGAGAGCATTCTAAATAGCTTCTAGCTACACAAGATTCGAAGCTTCGTTATGGGTAGCTCGATAGATGAGTGGGATAAATACCCGCAACGTTCATCTGATCTGTGCAAGCTCTTATAATACCATTCAATCTCACAATCAACTTCCTCGCCCAGTGGTCTACTATCACCTAACCTTCATTCGTCTACATATTTCATCCAAACACACCCGATCTCCCAAAATACAAAACCCCAACTAAACTCGTCACATATTAACTAACAACCCTCACAGTCGGCTTAGAGCGCACATTCCGGCTCTTCCAATCCATCGTCCAAATCCTCTCCTTCTACTCCATCCCCTTCGACCTCCTCCTATACACTCTCAGCAGCAGCACCGGCCAAATCCCCTCATCAAGCACCATCCGCATAGTCCTCAAATCCCTAAACCAGCGCCTGGGCCTCGCGCGGCGCTTCTTCCGCGTCTTCCGCTCCCTCGAATCCTTCAACGCCGCCCAAAAGCTCTCCAACCGGCTCACCTCGCCCAACACCTGGGCAGGCGCAAACCGCGGCCTCCTCGCCAAAGCCGTCCCCTGGATCGACGTCTTCGGCAAGACCTTCAACGGGCTGTATCTCCTCCTCGAAGCCTCCACCCTCATCGACGCGCTGCAAATCCCGAACCTAGCCCTCTTCTCAACCCCCCAAGAAAAGCTCATCAGCACCGAAGCCCAGCGCTTCTGGCTCTTCTCCCTCGTCTGCGGCGCTTTATACCACGCCCTCGAGATCCCGCTCCTAATCGCATACTTCCCACCCCCCAAAATCGACGAGCCGTCCAAAACACAAAAAGACATCGACGAGCGCTTAGACAGCGAAAAGATGAGCGAGAAGGAACACGAAGAGTACCTCGCCCGCGCCTCGGCGAAAAGAGACGAAGCGACGAAGGCGTGGGCGAAGCAGGTCTCGGGTATGGTCTGGAAGCTGGGACGCGTGGCGATGGCGAACGCGCTGGATGTAGTCTTGCCCGGCGTCGCGGTGGGGTGGATTAAGGCGGACCCGGGGACGGTGGGTGTGGCGATGCTGGTTACGACGGTTTTGACGAGTGTGGATGTGTGGGAGCGGTGCGGGCGGGAGATTCGCGGGGTTAAGGCCGCGGATGGTGGGTCTTGGGCGATTCCCCGACGGGCTTGAGGGGACGGTAGTCGTTTGCGACGGATTCGGGGATGCCGGGTTTGGTCACCCCGCTTGAGTTTATTGGATAGGTAGGTAGGTAGGCTGGTGGTAGGTATCGGGTTGTGTGATGTAACGTTGGGAATAAGATCTGGGAATGAGACTTACGGGGGTTGGGGGTTGATGGGGATTTGGATATAAGATAGACTTATATAGGTGTTATGTGCGTATGATGAGTTTCATCTATGAAAAGAATTCACGAATCGACTTCGCTTTCGGAAGCATGAATCACGTCATGATGTTGAGAGTAAATCTTGTTGGAATCAAATGCCTTCATTGCGTGGATATGTACAAGGTAACAAATATTTGTGGTGTACAGAGTAATTCTTTTGACCCTTCGAATTACGCCATCTAGCTATGTGTATTATAGGCAAACCACTTAAGTCTATTGACCAGGGGCAACCAGCTTGCCTTCCGCTCTGGTGTTGGGATGCCATCCGCCAGCTAGAGCGGGTGCACCGTTCTCGGCCCTGTATTTCGCCATCCTCGCCTCTAACTCAGGTCTAAAATGACGGATGAGACCTTGGATGGGCCAAGCAAAAGCCTCACCAAGAGCTATGGAATATTAGCAATGTTCTTATTATAGTCGTTGAAGAATGGTGACTTACCGCAGATGGTGTGGCCTTCAACCTGTTTTGTTAACTCCTGCAACATATCAATTTCCCGCTCACGACCCATTCCCTTTTCAAATCGGCTCATGATCTGCTCTGTCCACTTGCTACCCTCTCGACACGGTGTGCATTGTCCGCAAGACTCGTGTCGGTAGAAATGACTTAACCGGGCAATGGCTCGGACTACATCGGCGCTCTTGTCCATGACAATGACCGCAGCGGTACCAAGACCGGATTGACTATCCTTGAGCGCGTCGAAGTCCATTAATTGGTCATCACAGACATTCTTGGGGAGGATAGGAGTAGAGGAGCCACCTGGGATAATAGCAAGTAGATTATCCCAGCCACCCCTAACACCACCGCAGTGCTTCTCGATGAGCTCTCGTAGGGGGATGCTCATTTCCTCTTCGACGGTGGCGGGGTTGTTGACGTGGCCGGAAATACAGAATAACTTGGTTCCTTGATTCCGCTCCCGGCCAAAGCCAGCGAACCAGCTACCTCCTCTTCTGCAGATCGTGGGGGCAACGGCGACAGTCTCCACATTGGCAACCGTTGATGGGCATCCGAAAACACCGACAGCAGCCGGGAATGGAGGCTTTAGACGGGGCTTTCCGGGCTTACCCTCTAAAGACTCGATGAGGGAAGTCTCCTCACCACAGACGTAAGCACCGGCACCACGATGTACGTATACGTCGAAATCGTAACCGGAACCGCAGGCATTCTTGCCAATTAATCCATCGGCGTAGGCTTCGTTGATAGCCTGCTGTAAAACAGCGGCCTCGTAGATAAACTCTCCACGGATGTAAATATAGGCGGCGGTAGCGTTCATGGCTCGACCAGCAACTAAACATCCCTCGATAAGTTTATGGGGGTCTTTTCGCATGATTTCTCGGTCCTTGCATGTGCCGGGTTCGCCTTCGTCGGCATTGACAACAAGGTATCGGGGTTTCGTGTCCTTGTCCCAATCTTTGAAGTTCATAAACGACTATATCGTCAGTTGATTAGTGGTAAATTCCGGCTGGAGTTTCTTAACCTGGCATAATCGGACGTACCCATTTCAGGCCAGAAGGGAAACCGGCTCCTCCTCTGCCCCGTAAACCGGAAGCTTTAATCTCGCTGATAATCCAATCGTGTCCCTTCAGAATTATTTCCTTCGTCTTGTGCCAATCTCCCATCTTCTTAGCAGACTTTAAATCGGCGGGGAATCGGCCGTATAGGTTTTGAAATATGCGATCTTGGTCTTTTAGGCCGCCATATACACGTTTCGGGGTGCCATCTTGGACGGTCGCGAAACTTCGGCTCTGTTGGGATGCGGAGGCCTGTGGTATTCTGGAGCAGGATGGTAAGGCGACTCGTGACAATGCCTTCGCAGACACTGCCGACGGCGCGGTGGTCCTTGATAGCATTTTGAGAGTATTCGGGCGCTCAATTGAGCATAGGGAGTGGAGAGTCCGAATAGCGACGGGATTTATTTGATAGGTTTTGTCGTTGAAAAGGTGAGGCCTTTGAATAGAAATGACAGCATCATGATTGGCTCAATATCAAAGTGGATCTATATCTGTGGCGATCCGAAGCTTGAACCACCTTCAGTTGTGGCTAGTAGCTGAATAATGAGGTCATTCTAATCATCCATTCGCCCATGATGACCCACACTTACATTGCTGTATGCTTATCTAATCAATTGCCGACACCATGCATGGATCGTCATTGATAACGGCGATAAGGAATCTGGTATGTATTTTAATTAATTATTCGGGGCCATCGATTTCGAACAAACAAACAATAGCAAGCAATAAGCTCGAGTCCATCGACATCCTTGTCGTCGACAACCCCCACTTATATTCGATATGAGAGCAAGATGTCATCATCCAAACGTCAATCTATCGTCCCGCGTGTCCATTCTGGTCCTAAAGCGCCTGTCAATTTCTCTCAATCCATAATAATAGCTGACTCGGCCCTTCTGACCGGAAACCACACGATCAACATTAGCTCCGAGTCTGTCGTCCATCCTCGAGCAAAGCTAGACTCTTCCAATGGACGGATAACCATTGGCCGAAGATGTATTGTCCATGAACGAACAAGCATCGGAGCATTATCCGCAGACCCAAGACCGAGCGAAACTCGTGACGGCGTATTCATTGGCGACTATGCTACGATCGAGGTTAGCGCCGTGGTCGAGTCTGGAGGCACCCAGATTGGTGACGGATGTTTGGTCGGTGTAGGATGTAAGATTGGAAAAGGGGCGAAACTCGGAAAGGTGTGTTGTACATTTCGATATTGAGGTCCTCACACTAATATCACCTGGAATAGCATTGCACCATAACGCCGCAAAGCGTTGTGCAGCCCTTCGAGATTATCCCGAATTTTACTGTTATCTACTCGAACGGAACCAGACGAATCGACAAACGCGGCGTATCGGAGCTGAAAAATAAGGCCCAGGCTCGTCAGATCGAGATATTGAGGAAACTTATACCCAGCAATCCCAACAAATTCTTGTCTTAATGAGTGTTTCGAATACCCGGCTGGCGTTTGTTCAATTCGTATACTGATACCCAATTCAATATAAAATGTCTATTCATGTTCAAAATGGCTCTTTTGATTTAGTATCCTCCCTAATACTCCGACTCTACTCATCATACTTCAACTGAAAACGAACCGTTTAACCATGACATACCATGGGACACTAGCTTTCTCCGAATCGCCATCTTGAACATCCCCCGTCGGATACTCCCGCCTACCAGTCACGAGGTCAGCTTCATCGGGCCCTATAATCTTCGTCCCCTTCACCACCTTCCAGCCGACATACAAGACCACAAAAATCGCGATGACGACATACGAGAAGACGAAATCCACCGCGTGGAAGCCGCCCACGAAGACCTCATACCCGGAAATGAAAACCAGGAAGACATTCAGCGCGACGACAAACCACGCACCATACGGGTACAAGAACGCCTTATACGGCAACTCCTCAACCCCGCGCCCCTGGCGCACCCACGCCCGACGCAGCCGTATATGCGTCACGCCGATCATAGCCCAAGCGATAAACGTAGCGTCCCCCGAAATCGTAATCAAATACGTAAACACCTTCCCGGGCGTCGCCGCGATATTCAGCAACGCCAACAGTCCCAGCGCATTCGAGAACACAATCGCGTTAACCGGGACCCCGTTCTTCGTCGTCTTCGCGAAAAACGCAGGCGCGCGCCCCCGAGCAGCTAAAGCCGCGAGGGCCCGCGAGGCTACGTAGATCGCGCTGTTGACGCTGGAGAGCTGCGCCGTGATCATAACTACATTCACCAGATTCCCGCCGGCGGCCCACCCCGCGTGCGCGAACGCGATGCTCCACGGCGACTGCGCCGACTTGCTGGTTGCGGTCAGCAGGCCCGGCTCGTCGGAGGCTACGATGATGCCCGCGAAGAAGACGAGCCCGAGAAAGATAACTAGGATACGGTAGAAAGTCTGGCGGATCGCTCGTGGTAGATCGCGCGCCGGGTTGCGGCTTTCGGCCGCGGTGAGCGCTAGCATCTCCGTGCCGCTGTAGTACACGGCAGCCAAGACGAAGGTCCGGCCGAACCCGGAGATCCCGTTCGCGATTGCGCCCGGGTCACGCCAGTACCGGAAGCCGATGTACGTGCCGCCGATAGCACCCGTGTTAATCAAGATAGCGACGAGAAAGCCGCCGACGACGCACAGCAGTTTCCAGCACGCGAGCCAGAACTCCATCTCCCCGTACACGACGACGCCAAGGAGCGAGGAGCACTGGAAGCCGACCCAGAAGATGATGATCCAGACGTAGGGGGGCACGGCGTCGGTCCAGAGACCCATGATCAGCGAGATGTTGTTATAGTCGTTGGCGATGTTGGTTACCCACGCATACCAATAATTGACTCCGAGACTGAAAGCCAGCGCTGGGTCGACGAAACGGCCTGCTAGCTCGATGAAGGCACCTTGGACTGGGAAGAGAGTGGTCATTTCTCCGAGACTCTGCATTACGAAGTAGACGTCTATCCCGATTATTATGAAGCAGATTAGTGCGCCGACGGGCCCGCTGTATGCGATTGCCGAGCCGGTCCCGTACCAGATGCTGGCTCCTACAACGCCGCCGAAGGCGATCATTTGCTGGGTTGGGGGTTAGATGTTGGCGTTCGCGTATGGGAGTGTGTAGGCTGTGCTTACTAGGTGGCGATTCTTGAGGCCGCGCTGTAAGCCGTCGTCGATGACATTGCCGTTGCTGGCAAGAGCAGCGTCTGCGGTCTCGGGAGAGACATCGCTTGAGCTTGGGGACTTTTCGTCGATAGTTCCTGAGGTTGTTGGTGTGCCCATAGTTGCGTTTAGGAGATAGGCGGTTTCCAGAGTACCTAGCAGTTAACAATATGCCAGGCTTAATCAGCCGCCATAAACCACCTCTTAAATACTATCACGTCACTAATTACAACCAACAAATTGAGTCAACAATCCAACTCGAACACAAATTCATATTCTTTCTCAAGCTAGGAAAGGCATACCGAGGAACTCAGTACTTTACATATACGACTAGTCGCTCGCCATTGGCTAAACAGGGTTACATTGGAGATCGCGACATCTAAGTTCAGTAAGTCTTATCGTATACCCAGTCAAGGAGGTAGTCTAGGTTAGATACGTCTGCCGATAAGCACGTAGTAAGCTTCGGCGTATGCCTTGTCGATTGACGGAGGTGTGATATGATACCATACAGACCTCCGATTAGATCTTTAATCCTCTGTATTAATTTAGGTATAGCAGTCTCAATGAAGTCTACCACAACTCAAAATATCCCTAACTAACTAGTATTTAGGTAGTGCTGAAGTAGATGGCGGGCTTTCATATATGCGGGATGAAATTCGTCCAGTTCGGCGTCTCAAACGCATCAGCCGGCAATTTCCTCAAGCTGATGATCGCCTCAGTTATAATGAAACACCGCACAATAACAAGAACCAATGTAGAAAGAGTCAAAAACGTATCCGCGAAGGCAGAAAATACTCGGTTGCTCGAGTCTCCTGCTTGCCTTCGATTCGTGTTCACCCACACCAAGGCCAAATTGTATTCTCCCTCATAACCAAGTACCGCCAAGATGCGGGTAACGCCAACGTTGATGCTTGATCCCGCCGCGAGGACGACAGAGGATATACGCCATAGAAGTTTCTCAGTTGGGGTCGGGTAGGCGAAGTTCCATCCTGCGAGGTGGATTGATGAATGTATCACTGCTGGAATGGCGATCAGATAAACTAGTGAGAAAGGGAGAGAGAGCAGAAAATCATCATCAGGAATACGCTGAAGCGGTATCCTGTCCGCACTCTGATCCTGACCTCGTCGCTCGAGATCGAAATTCTGAAATGTTCGCCTACGCTCATAGAACCGTGTCGAATTTGCAACGAAGTCGAGCGGGGTGTTCGCATACCGTGTATCCAACACCCCGTTTTCAGCCAGGATAGTAGCTATTGAGTATTTGCACTCGATGACGATAGGTATTTTGACATCCTGCGGCTTATGCCACCAGAAAAAGTACGATGATGCCGTCGACACGAGAAAGGCTAGCGTAAAGAGTTCCATGGGCGAGATCGAGAGCCCCTGGATTGCGCGAGCGATGGATTGGATGGCAATCCAGCCTGTTTGTAACAGGGTGAAGGATTTTGCGAATACGTCGGCTTTGCTCTTATCCCAGATCTCTTCGCTACTGATCTCGGGAAGTTTGATGTATTGTCGAGAAACGAGGAAGTGAAGGGTGCTGGCATTGATTGGAAACGAAGGACCCTCTGCGGGCTGGAGGTGGAATCCTAGAGGTTTTGTTAAGTGCCTGGTTATACCTTGGCTTACAAGATTTCTGTTGAAGTAATTACGAACCTCCACTATCGGCATAGAATGCGTGCTTGAGCGTCCACTCTTTTGAGCCTGCCAGGTCTTTGATTTGTGCTACCGATCTCCTAGCACTCTCCCATTGATTAGCAGCAATAAGTGTTAGTAAGTCAGGGCCTAGGATGGCCATAAATCCCCAACGAAGCTTTCTCGCTATGACACGAATCCATCTATCGTCCTTTGCCGGCAGATTCAGATGGATGACAGTCCAGAGAGAGGTGACGAGGACCAAAACACAGCTCCAGATAATATCTATTGTTCCTCGTACGTTTGGGCTATCAACCCATCCGACGAGCTGCTTTGCGTCGTTGAGTGTGTCCAGTAGCGGATTGTAGGTATCGTTCATGGTGATCAGATTGATGGACATCTATTTTCACCCTAAATCTCCTAGAGTCATCGATTGCTGATATAGCATACTTCGACTCCCATGATTGAAGCATATTCTATGTGGCTAAAAACCTCGATAGCTACAGACGTAGTTGAATTCCCAGTCATCTAGCTCCCATACGACTGTAAGGTCTCATTAGTGCCACCTACTAGCAAGCCTTGCCTACGATACCACCTCCTGTTCATAATGTTTATTTTATTTGTAACAAGCTGATGGCAACCCGCCCCCAATATCTTATTCGCTTGTCAGTTGTATACGCAATCATGCGGTTCTTTTGGGTAGTTATAATTGGCGGCGAAGCTGTGTGTTTGACGTAGGAAACGGTTGCCTTCGACATGGCTGAGTTACAGTGACATCTACCAGATTGAGTCGTCCATTGTCAATGTATCGCTAATAAGATACGCAATCTTACCCGGAAACCAAACCAAAAATAAACATCCAGAAAACCAAACCCGCAATCCCGGAAAACCGGCCGATATACGTAGCATTCCCCTTATCCCACCAGCGGCACAAACCACCCCCTTTCCGGCCCCACCGAAATCAATCGTCACCAACCTTCGCCTTGCCCTCCTCCTCCACCGTCATCGCCGCCTGCACCGCGCCATCCCTCGAATCCTCATTAAACCCAGTCCTAAACTCGTCCAAATACCCAGGCAACCCCTTCACCCTATTATACGGCCCAGGGACAGGTTCCCCAATCGTATAATGCACCGGAAACACACCCGTCCACACCCGATCCAAGACCTCCTGATTCTCCATATCACCCCTATCATCCTTCGGCAAGCCCGAGCGGATCTTTGCGCTCCCAGCTGTGATCCTCACGCGAAGCACGCTGGTACTCTGCATTTCCGCGGCGTTGGGCGGGACACGCGTGTGTCTGTACCTATCGCGCACGACAGAGTCCGTGATGAGGCGCATGGCGTACAGTTTCTCCTCGACATCGGTAACGAGCGTCGCGTAGCCGAATAGGGCCGCCGAGCGGTAATTATAGCTGTGGGAGTTCGGGGTGAGCGAGAGCACGAGGCCGTCTAGGTGGGTGGCCGCGACGCAGATGGGGAGGCCGTGTTCCTCGCCTTCGCCGTCGGCTTTGCGGGAGAGATTCATGATGCGCGAGGACACGTAGCCGTGGAGGTATAGCTCTAACACGTCTCCTGTGTCGGCGCTGGGGCGGGCGAATGAGCCCATTTGCCCTATCATGGGGAGGATCATGGGGAAGGGGGAGTTGGGGACTGTGAAGGAGACGTGGAGAATGGGGCATGTGTTGACGATCTGATGGATCGTCTCCAGGGCGTAGGAAGCTTAAAGATGGCATCAGTTAGTTGCTATTGAAGGTAGGTATTTATGTATGATTTACCTCTTGAGCCATATCGATTGACCTTGCTGTAAGGCTGGGTGGGGTATTCTAGGTTAACAGAAGGCATCTTGACTTATTTGAAACTCCTCAACTCGCAAAAAAAAAAATGTTTGGTGATTTATGGTGATTATAAGAGATACGATAGAATGCTTATCATTATCGAAGATACCTAGCTAATATATGTGTAGATGTCTTTGTGATCAACGAAATCACTCTTCAATATGAGCTCATTTTATAGAGGATCTCATCGGGACTTGAGTCACGACTGATGCCTATAAGAACTACTTGAAGGATCTATCTTACGCCCTTCAACAACAAGGTGGATATAAATGATTTGAGATATTGATATCAAGCAACGAAGAGGAAGACAAATGAAAAGCAGATGATTGGTTGGTTTCACAGATCGATGGAAGCTAGATCGGTGGGTACAACCTGGAGAAGAAGCACTTACTCTCTAGAGCTATCCATTCTTAGAAAGTCCATGCGATGTAGCTTGGAGATTAGCAAACTGGGAAAGGTACAATGCATCTGACCAGATATTCTAGGCCGATGGCGGGAAACTTGCGGAGGGCGAGTCATGCTTTGTATTGGATCCCGATGACAATGGTGATGAAAGGTGCACGTTCCACTCCGAAGATGCATCTCCGAGCCATTGTATTTAAATATCCGATTACTTAAGCTAAATGCCCCGCAATCCGATCAGCCACACATGGCTTGTAATCCCGACACAGCGGAATCCACCGCACAGCACTAGCCACACATCGAAGCTCCACCAAAAACTTCATCGCATCACATCCATCACGAACAACCCACCTTAAGCCTTTCCAAGTCAATCGAGACCCAAAACCACGCCGTCACCCGCCCGACGGCCCCCAATATAGACAATGGCGAAGAAGTGTAATTTTCTCCCATCCACCCTCATACCCAACCCGTATCCCCGGACGCAAACGATTAGCTAACCCATAACCTTCCCATACAGCCAAGTCCCGCATCATCTCCGTGCGCCTCCTCTCGATGGCCATGACCGGCTTCTTCTACACATACGCGCGCCCACGAACATCGCGGCCCATGAGCATGCTGAAATATGATCCCGTCGGTACGTCTTCGTCTTGTCTATACTTGAATTGAAGAACATACATTGGGACCAAGAGTCTCTTTACGAGCAAGAACCAATTCCTTAGATGACATCCTTAGCAGAGGTACAACCTCTATAAGCCAAGCTCCTCGCTAACGTTCTTCGTGTTGGATAGTACGAAAAAAGGTGCTATTCCTCGAACAGAAGCGGAAAGGGAAATAGTTAGAGCGCGCACGCTGCGTAGTTTTACGACACCTCACGACGTGACGATGAATAATAAAGTCCCGAGTGTTATAGAAGCCGTTACCGCGTACTCGTCGCAAGGACTTAGATGCGGGAGGGACCGGCCCGGAATAGCTCCTCGTGGATGTCATCATGGTTGTATACATATATAGTGTATTATACTTTTACAAGGCCTACGCCGTAATGGCCCCGACACATATTCGCGATGCATCAGGCGGCGCCTATCATGGGAAGTAAAATATTTGATTACTAGGTACTACATTCACCTCATCCTCCAATAAGATCAACATGAACCAGCACTTTGATTCCGTGTTTTCTTCATATTTCCACACATCGGCCAACATCTCAAGCAAATTCCAGCATCGATTTCAGAGGAACTTTTCTCAGGACCTGTTATTAGATTTTCTCACCGTGAATCGTCTGTCGTCATCGAAGCAAATGATAATAAGTCGACTAGAGCGGATGGGGATAAAGCAAAAATGAACTGCGTACTAATTTCGCGGCTTTGGTCTCACGGATCGTATACCCAGTACAACGTCGCTTAATCTTGGCTGTCTGTCATCGTTTGCGACGAGGCAATAGACGATTGGCCATGTAGTCGTCGTTTCATTCCCGATTACAATGTACCATAAGTTAACAAGCCTGATTGTCTTCTCTCGATAGGACCTCCTCGCAACGTTAGTGTCTTCGGCACTGGTGGCATTTTCTTGGGTCCTAGGTCGTCCGACTTAGCCGAAAACTGTGTTGACATGGAGCGAGATATCTTGACGTTTTGAATAATTTGACCATCATTAGTTCGATGACGTTTCATAGGAGGCTCATCGACGCTGCCTAGTTCGACGATTTTACTGAAGTCTCTTATGAGAGACTCATTGTTATCTATATCGTCATCGTCTCTGTACTCGTTATGACTAGCTTGGCTTGCGTCGATCTGTTTGCCGCCTAATCCCGAAATCGATCCCGACACAGGCCGGTTGTACAGGCTATGGGTTGTGAGGAAGGGTTTGGAGCCTCTCTTTGCTATTCTGCGGTTAGTGGACGGTTGTGGCGCCATTGCTTTCTGGGAATCCGTGGTAAGTGTGCTCCCTTCCGCTTCCTGTTCTCTCGAGGTGCTACGGGTGGTCATCTTCATGATCCCTCTTGGGGGTAGTAGCTGTCGCCTAGTACTTCTTTCCTCTTCAACCGACATAGGTAATGCAGGATTGTCATCGTTAGCTGGAGATTTTACAACGACCTTTCGCTTGAGGCTTTGTAACTCTTCCTGCGCATGGACAACATTGCTCTCCAGCCTGTTCACTACACTGAAACCATCCTCGCCATGGATAGACATTCCGTTTTGCTTATCTTCACTACAGCCAGCCATGACTTCTGAATTAGCTAGCCCCTCTTGATGATACTCTAGAGTGCCAGACACTCTTTTCTGTATCTCCAATAGTTCCTTCAACTGCTCGCCTATTTTAGTTGTGTTCGGTTGATCTTTGGCTAGTCGTCCTAGGAGATTTTTCATTTGGCCAACCTCACCTCTATCGCGCGACCACTTTTCCAGAATCCTTCGCAAAGCCTCCCGTTCATGTTCGGATTCCTGTAGGCCTGTTGTCAGCCCGGTCATTGAAGTTATTAACCCAACAAGTTCCCCTCGGATTTTGTCAAGGTCTTCATCGATATTCGCCTGACTTGAAATCTCCGCCTCCTGTCGTAATTCGGCTAGCTCCTGCTCGAGTTGCGCATGGGCCACGACGGCTTCTTGGAGTCTCTTCTCAGTAGCTTGGCATTTTTTTCCGAACTCTCTCGTCGTTTCAGAAATAACTTGGTTATGTTTCTCAACATTTTGTTCGATAATCCTCTGATGCTGTTCGTTCTCGTTCTGAATCTGCTGCTCCTTGCCTTGCAAAATACGAGCCTGTGCTTTCAGTTCTTCTTGGGCTGACTTGAGATCCTCACCGGATTTAGTTATTGTTCCATCCCTTTCGTCCAGAGCCCCTCGGAGCCACTCGACTTCTTCTGCAAGGCTTCTGGCCTTCTCGCTTGCAACCCGCTCTTTGTCTGCAGCGTTTTGAAGAGCAGTCACTTGACTCTTGAGTCTTTCTCGCTCTTCCAACTCTTCATTTGAACGGATATACATCTGATGAACCTCATCTTGCAGCTCTTGAATATTCTGTAAGTGTGTATGGATAGCCATGTCGGCATCATGAGCTCTTCCTTGCCATTCCGCGACATTATTGGCATCTGTCATTCGCTCGCAAATTCCTTCGCACAAGAGGTGAATTTCACCAAGATTTTCATTTAGGGTCCCCTGATCCGTAATGATGGAATCTCGGTAAGAGTCCATAGAATTCCGTACTCCCACAACTATCCTAGGAACGAGTCAGCATGGCATTTTATAAACCTGTTTCAAATACGTACTTTTCGACTGTGGTATTATGGAGTCCCTCTAGCCTTTCTACCAAAGCTTTCGGGTCTGCTGTTTTCAGTTTTGTTTCTTCCAAAACTTTGAGGATGGTATCAATCCTATCAAGTTAGCGAAACCCCATTAAAGGAGGCAATCCCTTACTTTTCATCTTGTTTCTGAACCAATGTATCTCTATTTTCACAACGCTCGCGATCTGATTTCATCTTTTCTAGCAGCTCTAAGTTCTGTGTAGCCACTGATTGGATTGTTTGCTCATTTAATTTACGGAACTCGGTCAATTGGTTGTTAAGGTCAAGACCGTGTTGTCGTTCGCGTTCTATTTCTTTTTCGCGCTCAATCAGTTGGGTTTCAAGAGACTCGATTGTCTTGTTCACTAAGTATTTATTAATATCTCCGTCACAACATGGATACCGGCGAAACTCACAATTTTCAACTTGTCCATTGGTATCATCGATAACTGTGGCCACTTTTTGCTTGATATCGGCTCGTACTGACTCTATGGCTGCAGTTGCTTTTTCCATGGTTTCTTTCTGAAAATGTCCCTCTGTTCGAAGGGCCGCGGTTGCTTTTTCGCAGTTCTCTTTGCATCGCAAGAAAAGCTGCTGTTGCTCATTAATCGCATCATTCAACCGATTCCTGCAGGCTCTCAATTTTTCCTCTAGCTTCTTGCGTGCGCTTGAGGATGTAGTTATCTCATCCTGGATCTTCTGGTTCTGAGCATTGAGATCTTCTTCCCTGGCTGATAAATCTTTAATCGTCCGGTCGCGAAATTCGATGTCTTGTTGATACTGTTCAATGATGGAATCTTGTGACGAGATGTGGTCCTCGAGCATTACCATTTTCTGCTCCCAACGATCCAGAAGCCTCTGGTTGTAGAGATAGTTTGTGTTCCATGACTTGGCGAACTTTATAAGATTGAGACTGTTTTGTTCACGAGAGGGGGTGCGCTGTTGATGGTGCATCTTCAGGAGAGCTCGCGGCTTTGAAATATTTGATGCCTGAGAACAAGGCCTCGTTGTCGACATATGATCGTATTGGGGAGACTCGAGAAGTACGGGCCGTGTGAGGTCTTTTCTTTTCTGCCGTCCGTCAGTACGATGCTTTTTTGTAGGACATTCAGCATCGCTCGTATGGGCATCTTCTCTAGTTTCAATGGAAGTCGAAGTCGTCTTGGGAATTTTTGGGCGATGCTTATTCCCCGGATGTGATCGTTCCACAGACGCCTTTGCCGCTTGGGCCAATTGACGTTCAGAAGAGGTCGACGATGACACTGAAAGCTTTCGTCGTAACAACCGATTGCGAGGCGACATTGTCGCAAGAGCCTTTCGACGAGTATCTGAAATGGACTTTGGAAGTTGAGACTTAGAAAGAGGGGAATACGACGATCTATGCTTCCTACCATCCGAATGTAGCAGATCAGCCCCGTCTGAGTTCTCATCTGGAAAGGGAAAGTTATACGTGTTCTCCTCGCGAGCTGGGTCTGATACATCGAGGATCGGTGCTTGGGTATGAGAGACCTCAATATCCGGAACTACTCGCGAGACTCTTGCGGTATTGACTGTATCAATACCTGAAGAAGTTGCTGGAGGACTAGCCACGTATTTTCCTATGTTCTCTACATCATGATTCAAAGGCGGGTCCCTCTGCCGCTTGTCGGGGTCAACGAACTCTAGTCGTCTAGAATTCGAGACCTTTTCCGATGGTTTGTTTATTGTTGGTAGTACCGATGCAGTAGGGACTTTTTGTGTCTTTCTGGGGTTCTGGGGAACAATTCGACCCGGTGGAGGTTGATACTGGAAACCAGCCCCTATTTCCTCAGCCGTCTCGATTGCTGGGCGAGTGAAAAGGTTTACTCCAGTGGGAAGTGCCGAATGAGTATCTTGACATGATTTTCCAATCACCGAATCTCGGGTTGAGGCAATACCACTTGAATCCTGTGAGTCTTGCAACGGTCGGAGGAACTCAACCTGGCTTGAAGTAGTAGGAGATTTGGTGATTGTAGGCTCATTGGTTGCCTCTATCTCGGCCGTATGACAAGATGAGTTTTCGTGTGACATTCTGATGAGAATGAGTCCGATATGTAATTAATTTACAATCAAATTTCAGAAACCAACATAAGGTGCAGGTTAAATTTACGGTGCAGATCGGGGCTATAGTGGATGCCGTGCCAGCCCATCGCCTGAAAGAGCGTGAGATTGGGGTATCTACAAAAAATCATGAAAAGTCTTCAATTTGAATTTTTGTTTCTAGTTTTAAGTTGGTGCGTGTGGATTGAGAGCATCTGTGTATGTGAGGAAGTAACAATGCACGTTCAGGGGAGTTGCTGCTTCTGCCACTTGCGTGACTGCTTGGATCTATGGATCCACGGCCCAAATATAGGGAGGTAGATAGTAGCCTACAGGCTGTGCTGTTCTTACCTGAACCTTAACTGTCTTATGAAACTGGAAAAATAGTTAGGTAGGTACTTACATGTATTTAATCATATACGGGTTCTCTATTCACCAGAGAGTAGATTTGATTATATCGAAGTCAAGGATAGTGCACCTAATATAAAGGAGACTCTTTTGAATGAGAACTCTCCTATTTCATTACAATTTCTTTTGTTATTTGCTACTAATATGATATGAAGGATGCGGACCGACCAGACATCAAGCCATATTTCCATAGGTACCTAGCTAGGTATTAATACGAAGTTGTTGAACAGGCGCTTAGGATATGTTGTATGTGTTCCGACTTGATACGCGCGTCCGTTTTCCGGTTTCGTAAGTAGAGAGCTGTGACATCTAAATGCCGCGGTTCGAGATCTATTCGAGTTTGAAAAAGGGCACCTCCTCGGCCATACCTAGGCAGATACGAGCATGATAGTAATCCGGATCTCAGCGCTATGGATTGAATACCTAGTAGGTAATAGTTTGGAAAAAGGGGCAACAACTTTACTACTCTGTCTTTCGCTCTCAGTAGCTGTGACATATAAACCCTGTTTGCGTGCTCGCAGACAGCGGCGTCCCTTTTGCGACAGTAGCTAACCAGCAGAACTCAATATATTTTACTGCAGATATGAATGCTTTAGAGACTATAAGAGCTGTATTAATAATCATATCTGCTATGAAAAAGTATTATGACTTCTAACTCACCCCGTGATATAGATAACTGACTAGGTGGGTAGGTAACAACTTATCTAGAAAATGTTTCATAGAGTAGAGCGTTGACGGTAAGGATATATAAAACATCATCTAAGTAGTCATATGAGAAGCGATGGGTAGGTATCTGGGCCATAGACGCCTATCCCTGTACAGACATCGAAGGAGGCGGCTAGATGCGATAGAAGGATCAACGAAAAAAGCGTTGGCACGTCAAACCGAAGCCCAATAAGCGCACGTCTATTTTCATCCACGGGGATTCTATATGGAGCGCATTCATTTTTGAGAAATTCCACACCTTCACTTGGCCCGGTCGTCTCGTCGCTAGAATCAAACATCGGTGACGCTCGCAATTCCGGCTGCTGTATGACTGCAACGCCGGAAGTTGTGCTGCTAAAGATAGCACGGTATCGGAATGTCTGGGATCCGGTTGCAATTAATATAATCCGAGTCGTATTTAAAGAGCGCGCTCCTACCACGCATGAAGAGACCCGATTTCCGGCCGAGTAATTAATTGACTTGCATGGAATCGGACGCACTTTTGGCTGGGTCGCGGGATGGGTCTAGTAAGAAGTCGCGTCTGCATCACGACAACGAAACTGAATGACTTCAAGTGTAAATGAACAAATATATGAGAAAATGGCAGGTAAGATGATTTATGCCTAATATTGGAAACGTAAGGGTCTTCATCACGACTAGTCTATGAGGGTGCCGATGGAATATAGGGAAGTTGCACTAAAACAGCCACAGTTACATCATGCTTGAGCCGTTATCTTTGCTTCGATATTCTTAGTCATACACATATCTGGGGGCGGTAAATGAGACGGACCGCGATTAGATCCGGAGGTGGCTTGTAGATGTCTTATGCGCGCGACATGATGACGCTATTCCAAAGGAATGACTGGCGTCTAGAGGTATTAATTGTCTATCGCTATGGTCCTCCAAATCTTCATGTGCGATACTATAGCGGAACTAGCTGGAAATGGTTAGATGAAAAGAAGACATTTTATACCAAGTAAACATTTGGTGATGAGAAACTTCTTCAACGAATTGAAGAACGAAATCCAAGGAAGTGAGCTTGGGCGACAGATGTGACAAGGTGGTTAAGAAAAGCAGCATCCTTGCCACGAACCCCTGTTTTCGCGCGCTGATTGGTAGAGCGACAAGGGGTCAAGTCGCAAAGCGCCCTTATTTAAGCGCCGCGAAGATCTCAACAGCCAATGACAAACCGAGGAGATCTAAATATGAGAGATCTTAATGCATCTCTTCAACGTGAAGCTCTGTGGTACCCAATAAGCACTCATGTAAAATGCCGGGACCCATGATGTCTCAACTGCCATATGTGCATCAAGCCTCTAGGAGGACCAGGTACGCCAGTCGTAGTGTTCTCTACTTAGATTTTTACAAGCACCTTTCATGCATGACTTGTCACGCCCATCGGATAGCTACTGTGCCTTCACAGGAGGATGTCCCCAAGCGCCTCAACTGGATCACCCCCGCCAGGAACACCTTATTCATAAGTACCGAGAGCCCCCATGTGGCATGATATCAATCCTGGTTTTCTTCCTTCCCTCGACATCATCCTATATGGCTGGATGAGGTTTGCTCGAATTCTTTAGCGGTCGCCTTACGTCGTCCCACGTCGTTCCACCTTGAACCAGAGTGCTGGATCTCACTTGTAACTATTTATTTATCTTTTGCTAGTGCAAGTCACTATGGCGACCTCTACTTCGGACTCGTTCCCCCTGGCGACGGACCAGCCTTACAGCGAAGGCGATAGCGGCCCCGGATCTATCAGCTCTGGTGGAAGCATCGACAACTCAGCAGGAGCTTCTGGAAGTAGCCCTGGCGTTGTTCAAATCTCTCATGGTGCGATAGTCGCAATAATAGTTGTTGTTGCGGTTGTATGCGTGCTTGGCAGTAAGTTCCCTTCGAAATGAACATTTACAATATGCTGATACGGCACAGTTTCTACAGCAGTACTCTTCTACCTTGCCAAAAAGAGAGAATGGAAGGTTAGAGAAAGCATTCGACGCTCGGCAAGGAAGGTAGTCACTGCTCTCACGCCTCGCCGCTCCGAATTCCCTAAATCAGTGAAGGATAATTCTCGAGGTCGTGTTCGGTTAGACGACGTACCGCCCACGCCTCGACTTCGACCCGAAGATATTGAGAAGGGCCTTGCCAAACCCAGCGTTCGACAGAGCCCAGAGGGAAGAAGTAAGAAATGGACGAGGAAGTAAATAATCGTGATGAATTGGCTGGTGAGCTGACACGGGGCTGGTTAAAGCTAGTTAAGAATTGGGAAAACAGTCATCGAAGCGGATTTTGCATTCAACTAGCTTCCCTTGGAATTGGAGCATGGAGTTTGGGGAAGCGAAGCCGATTGCCTTCTGGATATGTATCAATGTCAATTAACGCTAGTATTTGTTGGGTATCAAAGCCGTCTGAAGGTGTTAGTACTAGCACTCCGTCTTGGATCTGTTCGTCGGTCTTTCGTCTGCGGCTTGGGGGCCTCGTCATCTAGTTTCTTCTTCCTCGATTCTGGGACGAACGTGACCTGTCTCTCTCCAACTACTTCACCGTTTCGAGTTTTGCCGACCCTGCCCGACTTTTGGGTCCTAGAGCCTAGGGAGGTGTCTTTGGCTATATGACCACCATTTTGATTAGACGTCCTAACACGCATGACCATTTCCTTTGGCATAGTTTTCTCAGGTACTATCTCATCTTCGCTGTCGTCGCCGTCGCTCGAGTCTTGATCGCTTTCGTCTGAGAATTGGGGACCTGGAATCACGACCTTTGCGCCTGTTTCTGGGTCAACCTTCGTGCTTGGGTTTAGAACCTGGAACTCGCGACTATTCTCATCAATCTTAAACTCTTCGTCCTCGAACAACCGGTTGAATCGGTCATCGCCAAGTACTCCAGCCTTAGTATCGACATGAGCTCTCTTCTCTTGGCGCTTAAGTAGTTTATCGACCAATTTCTGGTTAACCTTGACCTTCTTGTTTCCGCGAATTCGGCTGGCACGCTCTTTTTCGACCTTCTCCTTGACGCGCTTGGCGCGTTCCTCTTCCATGGCATACGGATTGGCGATTAGACGAGCTTGGTCGTACAACTTCGAAGCCACAAAGTATCCATGCATGTAAGGACGCAATAGGTTTGTCTTGCCAATCAAGTGTGCCAGGCTGAGGGATTTCAGTTCTGGTAATGTCAAGAATTTGAAATTGTCGTACTGATCAGTGCTGATTTCCTCGGCCATCTCCTCGACCATGTTGTCAAGGAATGAACACCATCGTGGCGCAGGTCCTAACTGGGGTATGAAAAAACTGTGCAGAGGCTTGCCCTCGTTCGCGGTGAGAAGCATTCCGGTGTTCTTGCACCATGTAACAAAATTTATGTCAACCAATGGCTCGACTGAAGTCCAGGTCTCGCCATCAAGCTCGTCCCAGATCTTGATCATCTGCTTATCAGCAGATAAAATCTTCTTTTCCTGAGAAGAAGTGGTTAGGTGAATAAGATTCTTGATTGGGAATCCGGGACCATGGTCTTTTTGTAGTAGTGGTTTTGGGCTTCGTAGATCGAAAAGTTTGATAAGACCATTTGACGTGCCAGTCGCTAATGAAAGTCCCGAAGGATTGAAATCGAGCGCTGTTATTTCCCCTTCTTGGCCTCCCAAAATGGCAACGCGAGACTTAGATCGTGAGTCCCAGAATTCGACTGAACCGATCGAAGTACCAAAAGCAAGTAAATTATGACTGTTTTCAGCAACCGCAGCCGTATTAACACTTCCAACACCAATGCTTCCTTGTAGTCCAGTTTCGACGCCATCGTCGGCACCAACATCGATTTGATATGATTTCATGAACCTCCCTACTTCAAGATTCATTCGGAACACCTCGCCGTTGCCATCGGAATCCAATCCCACCGAGGGAACCAAGGCTTCAGTAGCGTGGCGATCATAGACGAGATCTCTTCCATATCTAGGTAGACGTAGTTCGTAGTGGCAGCCAGCCGGGGTCTATCATTGATCAGTATCGGGATCCAAACTTATTTCATGTTGAAATTTAGATCCTACATGGAATTCAAGTTTTCTATCACTTTGTAGATGTAGAGACTTGGAGTAATCGGTCGAGAGTAGGAGGAAAGTCGTATTGAGAGATTTAGTATGTCTTGAATAGGATAGTGCAAGATGTGGGAGATAATGGACATGGAATTGTGGCTTGTCTGCTGCATATTAACATTTCCCTTCAATGAGACTAGGTGGTTAGGAATATTGTAAGGCAGTTTCGCAACATACATGTTCCAGATGACACAATCCAGTCATTATCTTCTGAGACTCTGACGCATTGGCTGGCTTCTTCGAATTCGAAGTCTTGAAGTAGCTCTATTCGATTCTGATACTCGGGATCCGACTTGAGACTACGTTTCCGTCGACGTGCTAACCTGTATGTATATCTGTTTAATTTATCCTTTTCGATAGAAATATGCGGATTCACTTACCAGTCTGGAAGAGGACGCGCTGTATTGGCGCCGGCTATTGTGTACACGGACACATCCCCTTGATTAGTGACTTTCATGGCGGTGGTGGGTGCCGATGAGAACGTCTCCGACCGTGGGATTGGAAAGTGAAATAAAATGCGAAAGACGAAAAAAAAAGGTTGAAGATATTACGGTACATGGAAAAGCGCACTAGAGGGGCGATAAGCAAATTTTAGTGGGCATCCTTGATCGATAAGAAGCACCCCGGTAAAATTCAAACGTTCTAAGCTTAATTCGTCATTGCCTTGCATCTGCCCGAGACCCGGCCAGCCCCGTCTTCGAATCCGGGTTCCGCTTGAAGACCCACATATCACATTATAACCAATGAATGATATGCCTAGGGTCGCAGCTGCCCGCGTGCCCGCTTAGCTCTATTATGTACTAAAATACTCGTGACAAATTCCTGGAATTTGCCGGAGAACTTCAAAGCTTCAAGTTGTTCATCCTCAGCCCTCAGCCCTTCCTTCAACTACTACTAAGGCCACATTAGCCACAGCCCACCCAGCCATGACCGTACATATCCGGCACTGACGCGACAAAACTAAATAACTATTAATTACTAATCCTTCCGTCCACGCAATTCTCCAACTAATACCTGGGTATCTGCCGCAGCGAGAATTCCATGGCTCAATAATCATCTACACGTCTGCTTATTGCTTGCTTCGCGCTTAGTGATTCGAGCTTCGTATTGCCTCCTCTCGGCGTAGGCATAGCGGAGATGGAGCTCGGCATGTGCCGGAGACCTCAAAGATTGAAATCGACTCATCAAACTCGCATCCACCTCCGTATTCTATCTTTCCGTTAGTTGTTGGCGCTTGGCCAAAGGCAATCTTGTGCCATCTCGCCTCTTTCATGGGAACGATTGTCGCATCGGAATGATTGATACGATTTACGATATGGACACTGGTGAATATGAGACAAATGCATTGGTAATTGTTAGTTATAACCATCCTAATTGTGAGCATGCGCATATTGGCTAACCATGATCGACTCGCGATGTAGAATAATATATCGTTTGTCAACTTTGCTTTCTACGACCCCGTCTCTCCGACTCTCGCGTCTTTCGGTTCCAATGCGCTCGACCTCGAGAATGGACTTCGAAGAGATGGATTCTTGGCTTATTTCGATACTGTTCGACGGGGGGTGTGGTGTTTCCGCCTATCGCAAAAGGATAGACAATCAGCTGCGCCAACCTTTCCCAAATCAGTTGGAAGTGCTGGATTTACCTTTTCTTTAACTGAAGAGGGTGCCCTGGAACCCGCCGCACTTGTTAAGAATCGCCAATATGGCCCAAATGCAGGAAACACACCAGCAAGCTCCTCGTCGTCTAGTGCTTCTGCTGGTCTCGATTCAGCTTACCGAAATACCCAATCTGCTACCCTCCCGCCGGTTCAGCCATTCCAGCCATTCCCTACTCTAAGTGAACAGGAACCTAAAATAGCCCCATATGTTGATTCGAAACTCGCTTCTTCGACCTCAATAAAGGATATTTACGAACATTTTATCCTTGCCGCCCTATCGGCAATTTCTTCCAGCTTTTGCGCCACTACTGGCGCTATCCCATTGAGCTCACGAATTCTTCTCCTCCCTAGGTCTTCTCATAGTGATTGCATCGATACTCCGGCTATTCTAGCCTCCCTGCGCATATATCTTACAACCACAGGCAGTCTCGTTATATCTTTCGCCCTCTCTCCGGCTGAAGGCATAATCAACCTATCTGAAAATATGGGACACACCTTACCATCTCTTGGCGTAACAGTTTTAGCTGCGCCGCTAGGCATGTTCGCTACATGCCATCCTATCGCGAGCTCCGATACTGCTGCTACTGATAGCGGATTTGCCCAGTCACCCGATACGCAAGTCATGAGACTACGGTCCGAGAGAGACGACGGTCCGTGGCGGAATGTCTGTGCCAAATTCCTTCAAGCGCGTAATATACCATCTTCGTTCTGTGAATCTCAAAACTGGATTGGCCTTCAACGAATGCGACGGAAGCCGACGGAACAGAATATTGATGGAAAACGAACTCCGCTGATAGGAGCGCCTAGCATATCGTGGCCTGTCAATCTCTGCTTTTGTAAGATATTTTCACGACTCACAATTGGAGGCGAGACAGAAGATCAGTCCGCGTCCCAATCTGACCGGAATTTTGACCCTCTAAAAGCCGCGAAGCAATGGGTTTTAAGTGCTGGAGAACGAGACGAGTCCCTGGCAAAGAACAAGAAGGAAAGAGATGCCGTAACAGCCCGTGAGGTTTCAATGGCCGATGGCCAGGCTCAGCATGCGAGTAGATTATCGCCTTTAACCTTGCAACGGCCAAACAACGCCAATGCGTTGCCGGGAGGTTTATATCCCACGCCACCAGGGGCCCAGAATATTATAGGCGCAACCCCATCTATGGACGGGACAGCTTCTAGCCCCGGGAATAATGCGACCGCTACAACGATGACAGACGTTGATGCAATTCGCGCTATGCCATACAACGACGGCTGGGAACACACAGAGGTCAAACGCGAGCGTATTGGTACCTCATTTGAGACCGAGAATCTCTTCGGCGAGCTGGGTCCCGATATGTTTGGAGATGCAGATATCACTGAAGCCGATTTTAATTTCTTCGACGAGCAACCGGGCGATATGGGTCTAGGTTCACTTGATCTTCCTGGGCTCTCAGGAACTGATCCAAGTCTTGATCTTACGGTTAGCCTGCCCTCGACACAGGAGTCCCAAACCAAATTAGGTCCTCCAAGTATTCATTTACCAGATACAACTCCTTCGCCAACGTTCACAAAACCCGAGCTTAGGCATGCTCGAAGTTCGTTAGAGGACCCTCGACGTTTAGCAGGGCTAGAATCCAATAAATTCCAGCCACCGAGTTTGAAACGACCTGCCAGCCCATTTAACCCCGATACAGTATATAAGAGGATCAGAGCGTCTTTGGACAACCATAAGGCTGTTCAGAAGAACTCACGAATTAGCGCGTCCCCCCATAGCAGCATTTTTGACAAAGTGAATTTTGGACCTTGCTTGTCAATAGTGAACAGCAAATATGAAGGAAGCGGGCGCTTCGATTATTCTCTTGAGCGATCCGGAGATGCTAAGTCGCCTAGCCTAAATGAGCCACCGACGACCGACTATTTGCGAAGACATGTAAAAGGTCGAAAAGGCCTCAAAGAACTGCCTGCAAAAGTCGGGCAAATTTTGATTCGTGCTTCTGGAGCCCAAGTTCCGGTCTCGAATGGCGCAAGTCCTTCAAATATCCCATCGAATACCGAAGATGTCCATTCAGATGCAGACGAGATCAGTCTCGTATCAGATCAAGATGACTCGAGCTATGACGGCGATGAGCCTTTATCCCCAATAAAATCAGTAAGCATGAGACGGCGGTTAGTCGATGACGATGGTGAATCGCTTGCCACATCATTTAGAGAACTTGAATCTGTGGATGTGAGCTCGCCGCATGAATTTCCGCAGACTTGCAAATCCGAGGCGGACCTTCCGCTCACCAAATACTTCGCTGATCCCGAACCGCCTCTATTTCAATATTCATTACCAGATGACCAACTAATAATTGCCGCGCAAATTCTGACGGATCAATTTGCTACTTGCACTCTCCCAGCCAATGCGGCATCGCAACCATTTGGATTAAAGGTTGACCGGCGTCGTCAGCTCACCAGTTTGACACGCAGATCTATTCAAGACATTAAGTCGAGCCTCCCCCCGTGTCTAGCAGTTGCTACCGAATGTCAATTTCGCCCTTTCATCGAACTCCAAGATGTGCCTCTTCTTGGCCAGCCCACAAGGATGCAACCTAGGCCACCAAATGCCGATCAAATGAGACCGAGCAACTTATTCCAGATACCCTCTCCACATTTCGAACTACGTCGGTACGAATCCAAGCTATCTGTCTTGCCGTCTGCGGTTGCTTTCTGGGAGAGTCTTGGGCTTAGTCCATCTCCTGGGAATAAAGACATTAATGCCATCTGCATATTTCCCGATTATGAAGGTCTCGCAGACGATATGCTAGTATTCACAGATAGAATGCGTAGTATTTACGAATCATTGAAGCTGGGCTCATTCAATCGTCTACCAACGACCTCTGGCATAGAAAATGGCTTGTTCTCTTTCGCTGTTGAGAAAGACCCTATACCTTTCAACAAATCGTCGCCTTCTCTGAGACCATCATTAGCGAATTGCGCCTCCAAGGTCTGTCAAGTACTAGCCTCAATGAACGTAGAAGAGATCAATTTCGTTGTTTTCTTCGTTTACTCGCCTGAGGTTACGAGTTCGATTGTTGAAAGCTGTGCCGTCTTCAATCAGGTCTTTGAAAATTACAGGAGATTGCTATCCACTAAAAAGCTACCAATTGTTAACGACTTGGCTCTGCAATTAGTGCCACAAGATTTTGTGGCGTCTTCAAATTCGGTTGCTATGCCATCCCCCTTTGAGTTCTCTAAATTGGCTATCGAAACATATGATAGGTGCATTCAATTCGGCGGCACCTCACCATCTCCAGCCTTGATGCTTGAGCAACCACCACCGCGGATGATTGATTTCAAACTAACAACAAGTCCGTCTGCATCCTTACTACACGAAAATGCATGCCTTCACATCGCTTATGCGCAGAGCATTGACGGGAGGTGGATTACTGCCGCTTGGACAGATAATAGGGGCAGTCAACAAATGACAGCATCATACGGCCTTGGAAGAAAGGGGAAGAACCTGTCGAGACCAATTGGGGATGCAGCGAGAGGGATTTGGGAGGCGACCCTCGATTTTATCTCCGCCTGGAAAGTGCACTGGAGGGTTATTATCGCGAAATGTGGTGCGATGGAGCAATCTGAGATAGAGCTCTGGTCTGCTCTCGCTCAGGCAGAATCGAAGATCAGCCTAACACTCATTGCGGTAGATACCGATCCCTCAATGCAACTACTTCCGCCGATTGTCAAGGTGTCTAGTAGCGCTCTATCGGTATTTTACACAACACCAGTTTCGACACCACAAGGGTCCATGGTCTCGCCTGAGCAAAGTGGCAATCCGCCTACCCCTATCCGGGAAAACATGGGGACAAGTGCACCTACTCCAGGAGCCGACAACAACCCGGAGTCCGACGGTGACTCTACGTTAACAGAAATTACGGACCAAACTTGGGGGGCCGTTTTATCGCATAGATTAAATAACTCAAGCTCTTTAATGGAGCTAAATCCCGCTCTTGTGAGTGGCTACTTGGTAAAACGAGGTGGATCGCGGGCCGAAGACCCTCTAGTCGTGATGGAGGTTAGCATCGTACATACCGAAGGCCACATAAGAGCATACGAGTCGTTGCTAAGAGAGATGCTTACATACTACCGAGGTCTGGGGACATTGGCCAGGGCTCGCGGGATGGTTGATAAGGAGACTGATATCCGACCATGGCACATCGCGGCCGCGGAGAAAGCTGTTAAGGCGCTGTATATGCTAATGTGATATGCTAGGGTTGCTTTTTCGAGGCGCAGAGGGCATTGCATGGGGAGGTTACCGTCTTAGAAGGATAGAAGACAGCAGTTCAGTATTAGCGACGTAATAAGATACCAATGCTTATTGAGTATTTCCAGTTTTAATTCACTTAATTCGTTATGTCGTATCCGTGTAAGCGACATGCAGAGGGCGATTCAAGAGCAGGTGTGACGTGATGGTCGAGGTAAAGTAACATTCACTGGATGCCCACCTTGAAAATGACATTAACAATATAACGATACTTTAGAGGCGAATAATCATGAGCTCATCTAAGTATTCAAAAGCGACTATTCGGTCGTTTTGATCCGGTGCATATTCGATAGGCGCCACAGGGGTGCGGTAGCGGAGTTTAGCGGACTTCAGCGGACTTTGGTGGACTAATTTTCACAACACTATGCCCTTCCACGTGAGCGGTATCCCTCACCATTATCCGCATTCGAGGGGAAAATTGGTGTGAAGAGTTAGAACAAATGTCCTAATAAATTGAAAAGCCGATGAGTCATCGGCGTTAGGTCGTCTCTGTCTTTTCGTAATGCCGAAGGTACCATGAAATTGAATATAGGAGGATAGCCAACCTTCACCTAACAATTATATAAAGGGGTCCGAATAATCCGACCTATTTTAATGCTAGACCTTCTCTCAACACCTCTAGGACAATTTTAGCATTCATAACTTGATTTTTCGTCCAGTCTAACATGACTCAACTCGTATGGCTCATTACCGGTTGCTCCTCTGGCTTCGGGGAGCTATTGACACACCACATCCTATCTCGTGGTGACCTCGTCATCGCTACGGCGCGGACTCTCAGCAAGATCGCGCATCTCAGTCAAGCTGGCGCGGCTACTTTAGAGCTTGATGTGACTCACCCTCAGCAAGCCATCAATGATACCGTGGCTCAGGCTATCGCCATATATGGGAGGATTGATGTGGTGGTGAATAACGCGGGTTACGTTACATCAGGGGCATGGGAAGACATAGAGTAAGACACGATCGTCAGACCTTAAAACAAGTTATTCAGCTTACATAAAAGCAGATATGAGCAGCTTTTAGCGCAGTTTGATACAAATGTCTTTGGCGTTGTAAAGGTGACCCGCGCGGTTTTACCGCACCTGAGGGAGAAGAAATCTGGCACGATGGTATTCATCAGTTCCTTGTCAGGATGGTGCGGGCATCCTTTCGTTGGTCCATACGCTGGGTCTAAGTTCGCCCTAGAAGGTAACACCCCGAATCATTATTTTGCAATCGTTCCATTACCTAACTTCACGTAGGTATGGTTGAAAGTTTGAGTCGCGAGACAGAAGTGTTCGGAATTAAGACCCTGTTGGTTGAGCCGGGAAGGTTCCGTACAATGCTCCTATCGCCGGACAATCTTCACACAGCCCCGTCCAAGATCTCAGACTACGATAAGGCTTCAAAAGCGCATGTCGATGGGCTAGCACAGGAGGATCGAATGCAGCCAGGTGACACTCAAAAAGCTGTCAAGATTATCGTAGACCTCGTACGGAAGGAAGGGTGTGCAGAGGGTAGGGAAGTCCCATTCAGATTCCCTCTCGGCACAGATTGCTACGAGTCAATTAAGGAGAAATGCGAAGAAACTCTTCATCTACTTAAGGATTGGAATCAAGTGATAAATAGCACGGATCACGAAAATCATTCTAATTCAAATTAGGTCAGGTCTTTTGAATAGTTGCTAGCTGATTATATAATCAAGAAATAACCCCAAGTTTTGCTCACTACTAGGTAATCAGCCCTGACCTTAGATTGAAAAGAAACCCTAACCCTAACCCCAAGCTTACCTTGAGACTTTAGTAGAAGCCATCTAAACACATTCATAATATTTATCCGTCGATGATATTTCTGTTCCTTAAAATTTCTACCTACCTACGTAGTTAATTATTTTAATTCTGTGACATAACATCGTTAGTATTTGTATTCTTAAAAACATCATGTTAAAGCTTTCTCATTAACGTGGATATAATAACTTTGGTATAATCATCTTCCAGTGCTTAAAACATTCCTATTCAATGAGAACCAAGGTTAATAACGATATTAATAATAAGGGTTCACCATTGTACCCACTTACCCACCTACTTAATAGGTAAGTTGAACTGTTGCCGTTGCCTTTTACTTGCTTTACGCGTACCTACACTGCCTAGGTAATAATAGTATTAGTTAAAGACGTTGTCTAAGTACTTACCTAGGTAATAAAGAACTTTAAGCGTTGATTCACCTATATAGGTACTCATCTACTTATGTTAGGGACTGATTCGGATTTCAGTGTTTGACTGCCACATTTCGTGTAATTATAACAAAGAGCTGTATGAGTGCCTAGGTGGTATTAACATTCGCTTTGATGGCATTCTTGGTATATAAATAGGTACAATGCCTAGTAAACACAACTTGAATGAATGAAAGATTACTCAATAGGTTTGTTTTCTTTCTCCTTATTTGATTTATACAACATGTTTAATTTTAGAAAACAGCTACACCTTTAATTATATATATAAAAAGCCCAGTTATCATTCTCATATTTTCGATGTTCCGGTATCAATTCATTAAATTACATATTAACTCATTCACAATACTAAATTCTCACCAAACCAAGTATCATTTGTGTAGACACAAGCTACGCTACTTAACCATTTTAATCACTTATCTAATTTATATTAACGAAATTAACGAAAATGTCTAACGAGGAGGTTAATCTCGACCATGTTCTCATTTCATTCCGCCATCGGAGTAACGGTACAGTGCAGGTTACGTACCCTCTGCATCAATTCCTCAGAAGAGAAAGATATACCAGTGTACACCGCGTTGCAAGCGATTTCGATTACGAAGAATTCCGATCTACTATACATGACCAAGACGTTTATGATGAAGAGAATGAAATATACCTTCCACCCGTCGATGGCGGTGAGGCCTTCGCAATCTCCAAAAAAGAACATTTTTGGGTTTTTTTCACTTATGTTCAAGCCGGCAAATATAATGAATGGATTATTACTAATTCACACCCGCCGACTGTGATCATATACACGCCCGACCGGCTAAATCAACAGCCATCACCGGATGATGTCATGGAAAAAATTAATCCTCCCCCCGGTAATCCGGAGGCCGAAGATCCTAATCCGGGCCCGAAGGAACCCCGTCCAAAGAACGGCGATAGGGGGGGACGTGGGCCAGGTGGACCAAAGCAGGGTGGACCAAAGCAGGGCGGACCAAAGCAGGGTAGGCCAAAGCAGGGTGGGCCAAAGCAGGATAGGCCAAAGCAGGGTGGACCAGAAGTTATTGAAATTGACGACGAATCAGATGAAGGGAATGCTGGTGAGCCGAGCTTTTTAGACGAAGTCAACGAGGTCGACGACAGTGGAAGTGAGGCGGACCCTTTGCCTACTGATGGACAGTTGGTGGATCGATTGGGAGTTAACTTGCATGATCCCATAAATCCAAGCTGGCAAGCCGCAGCCAAGTTCTTCGGAATTGATGAAGACGACACATTTGCTGTGATACCGGGCCTTAAACGAAATCCGCTCGATCATCAACTGTACGCAGCGTATTATATACTAACACGGCCTCTTCACAATATCAATACAGCCATAATCGCTGACGATGTCGGTTTAGGGAAGACTAACTCGGCGTTATTGACAGCTTATATTTATCATCGTCTTCATGTTGCCATGGTGGAAGTCGACAATCAATGGGAAGGACGGCCGGCCGCTAGAGGCCCATTGCATTTCTCACATCAGGATATAATATCGGAGGATTCCGTTTGTCCGCTACAAGTCAAATGGGGATTTCAATGTCCATGCCTCCGACGCGAGGCTTATGATATCGCCCAAAAGCTAGGATCGAATCCGACGGTTATCGCGTGTCCCCCGGATTTGATAAGGGGGTGGATGGCCGAGGTAGATAAATCCTTTGACCTTACACAAGGCAGTCCAGCCCGAGATATGGTTTTCATGCAATACAGCACCTCGACGTTTTACAAGAATAGTCCGGCCGTCCTCGAAACTGAGTCAAAAGTGGAAGAAAACATAACTTCCAGGCAGAGATATGAGATCGTATACCCGCTCGCAGAGGACCTAAAATCTCGATATGTGATTATTTGTTCCAGACTCGTACCGGAAAATCTAAGAAAGTGTTACGAACGCGATGTACAATTTGGCAGAACGACGCAGCGCAATGTTTCCCATTTTAACGCTACCTTAGTTTTTATGGATGAAGTACACGGATACAAAGGAACCACAGCGGGCCCTACGATCCCCTTCCAGTTCGTTCGGAAAATAGATCGTGATTCCCCCGATCCTACGGTTATAGTAGGGCTTAGCGCCTCTATGCTAAGTGATGGACCTAAAGCTTGGGGCGCCTTCGTCCATCACATGTTCAGGTCAACAGATGCAAAAATCGGAATCCCAGAGCTAAGAAGTGAAGACGATCTCCGACAGCATAGGGTAGATTTTGATTTTCTAGTGGGTCATCTTGAAAGTTTGGAATCGAATAATGAGAATGAACAAGCAGCGGCGCAGGTTAGGTTCGACAATGTCAGGGGCTTTCTACGAGCTTTCTTACCTCGCATAATGCTCCGTCGAGTAGCCAATACTTTGTTCAATGGTCACCTCATTACAAGACCTCCAAGAGATATCGTAACGATAATTACAGACACGCCTGATGGATCGGTAAGAGAGGCGCAAAAGGCTTTGGCGGAATCAGTTCGTTCATGGGTCGGACAGATTTACAATCAGAGAGTACGGGAATGGGATGAAGGGGGGAGAATGGGCACCGAGCCCGATCGCAAGACCGTCCAAGAAAATGTGCTAAGTTGTGCCATTAATAATACTCCTGGCTTGAAGATAAACAGAGCGTACGAAATTATTCTTCGATCGTCGTGCTTTCCTGCTATTGCAGAACTCATCAGAAGTGAACAAATCACCTACGAGCAAATCTTGACCAGCGCCGTCCGTGAGATTTCCGAAGAAATAACCAAAGCTTTTGGGGGACCGGCCCCTGGAAGTCGGCCCCAGAATGCCGATGCGATCGACCGAGAGGTACGCGATATTATACAGAAGTCTCCGTTTTATGCGCACCGAAATTTGCTGAGAAATAACTCACCGAAGTTGGCACAAGTTTGCAGATACATTGAACATATTCTCAGTTTACAAGAGCACGACTGGACCGCCGCTTCGGGGTTCCCGGACCCGGGAACACCTGATGACGGTAGCAAGGTAAGGCATTGTTTGATATTCACAGAGACGCAACTTTCATCTTTTTTGCTTTTCATGCTTCTTTATCGTAGATTTGCAAAAAGGGTAGAGTGGCATTACATCCATGCGGGTTTATCAGGAGCCCAGCGTGGTGAGATAGTTCAGCGGATGCAAGAGCCGTGCCGGGTGACCGATAAGACCAAGATTCTGATATCGACATTTAGTCTACTAGGGACCGGGCATAACATACAGAGAGCCAATTACTGTATCATCACCGAGATGCCCAGATCTCTAGATATCCAGAATCAGGCAAAGGGACGTATCGATCGGACGGGCCAAGTACAGGAACCGAATAGTGTTCAGTTATATGATACGCGAAACCTTGCCGAAACTGTCCGGTACAATCGAAGCATGAACAGAGCTCGATTGGTGGGAGACGGTGGTGTTGACGGCATCGACCTGAGTAACTTTGTCTAGGAAAATAAAACGGCAAAGAGGTTTAGTAGGTTGTAGGAGGAGGATTTGCTTTTAGCATCTAACTTTAGAATATTTGTTGTACCTAAGCAATACTAACTTATTTATTTTCCTTTGGCTTACAACATCGCTTTTCCTAATATCCGGGTAAATGCATATCTTGATGCTGTCATATACAAATCTAGCTCGTCAAATTACATCTCCGCCGATGAGTATGGCCACCAATGGCCTGACGTCTAGCATCAGTGGTTTAGTGGTAAAATCCATCGTTGCCATCGATGGGCCCCGCGTTCGATTCGCGGCTGATGCATTTTTTGAGTGATACAATGTGCAATTGCCCACGACGTACTGCTTCACATTTCTTTTTTAATTCCCTATACCAGATGGGGTTCAAAGTTCCTCATATTTGAATGTCGAGTCTTCGAGGCTATTTGCGGCCATGTCAGCCCGTCAAACTTGTGAATGGGAATATGAATAAGTGTGCGCAGTTCAATCAATCAGGTTCAGTTCAACATTGTTAAAGGAGAGCATCATAAGTACGAGGAGTTTTAGTGACTCAATGCGCTATATTTTAGTTTTTATCGACTCTAGGGCGACCCAGCTACCTATAACAATCTTCTAAAACTCACCCCGGTCCAAGTGAAGAAGAACCGCCAACCGGACGCAACACTTTGCGCAAGATGACTTGCCCCACATTAAGCAGGGGTGCGCTATAAATTTAGGGCGTTCCGTGCGAATTACAGCGCATACTTCCTTATAAGTAAACGGCCCCGGAGGTCTTAGGTATAGATTACTTTTCAGTTACTGGGTCAGTTCAAAGATCAGTTCAACGAGCAATTGAAGAGTCAATTGAATGAGCAACGGTCAGCTCAACAGTTAGTATTATTTAACTGACTGTTCGACTGCTGGTTGAACTGAACTAATCTGTATCTAAGAGAAAAAACCAATCTGCACCTAAGACTTCCAAGGTTATCTCTAATGCGCTATAATTTTGAAACTTTAGTGCCTTAAGCCCTATAAATTACAGCGCACCCCTGCTTAATAATGTGGCAAGTCATCTTGCGCAAAGTGTCCAAGTTGTGTCCGGTTGGCGGTTTTTCTTCACCTAGACCGGGGTGAAAACCTCCAGGGCATAATGGAGTGGATGAACCACATATGTCCCTAAGATCCCCTATAAATACAGGGCTTGGTGCACCATAATCCCAGAAATAGGTCCATCAAGAGACGCTTATTAATCATTAATTTTGTTGACGAATGAGCTCTAGGGTCTTTATAAGGGCACTGCACTAGCAAATTTACAGCATCCATGAAAAAAATGGATTCGATTACTGCTGAAGGACCATTATAAACCCCTAAATTTCAGTGCATCACAACACCTGGGCAGTTTCATGCAATACCAGGTGCACAAGGCATATTTTCTAATGCCATTCTACCACCTATCGAAAACCCCTCTGAATATCGTAAAGAATTTCATATCGTTATAAAAACTAAGTCGCTACCCATGTTTAAAAACGCTTTCTGCATACATTGTGCTGTTAAAGCTGAACTACAACATACATACAACGGCCGAAGCCCTCAAAGCCAAAAAAAAAATACCTAGAACTCATCATCATCATACAGCCACCACCTTCCTTCCTTCCCATCCCATCAACCCCTTAATGGCCATTAACCCCATTCGCGCCATTCGTCGCACAACAACTCGCACTCCCACCATTCACCCCATTCGCAAACGCAAGCTTACTCATCTTATCCGTAGCATCAGTAACCCCCGCGCCCGCCGCCGCGACCTGGCTCGGCGTGCTAGCGTACGAGGGCGGGACGTCCATGACGGGGTTGTTAGTGAAGAAATTACGCGGGCGAAGGAGCAGGGTTATCGGCTCCGCGGGCATCACGGGGAAGTCCTCGGGCGCGGGGATGTGCGTTACCCCGAAGGTGTGCCAGAGGACCACGTTCGTGTCGTCGATGGATTCGGTGCCGTCCCCGATCCATTCGGGCAGCCCGAGCGAGGGCTCGCCTGAGGTTTGGGGGACGTGCCGGCCTGCGGGCCAGAGTTGGTCGTCGCGGTCTGCGGGGTGTTAGTTAAGAAAGGAGGTGATTGAGGTGGGGCAGAGTAATGGGGGGGTAAGGAAACGAGGAAAATGGGGAGAGGCTTACACTTCGTGACGTGCACGGCGTGGCGCGCGAAGCCGGCTCGCTTCCAGACTAGAGAGCCTTCCTTCGGTAGTAGCGGAGGCGCCTCTCGGCTGACGAGCTTGTAGCTCACTGGCTTCTTGCTGTAGGGGTGCAGCTTGCTCGTGTTGCAGATATCCCACGTGCGGCTCGTGGCGCCGTTGTAGTCTGTCTTCGACTTGCCGGTCGTGTCGAGCTTCGTTCGCTTCGCGTAGAACGCGTTGCCGTAGAAGTTCTCTGGGCTGCCGACGGGGGCGTCGGACGGGACTGCGTCGGCCATGAAGACAGTGTTGTTGGGTCCGTCGATGTTGGCGTCTACTCGGAGGCAGAACAGATGTTGGTGGTTGTGCGCGTTGACACCGGGGTATACCTGGGTTCCCCAGCCCTTCGTGTCCTCCTCAGGGTCCATGGTGTATGTGTTTAGGATACCCGTGAGTCTGATATCTGGCTGGATGGTACCGTCTTGATGGAAGACCCACTACTTTCAGTTAGCACTTGATTAATGCAGATTGAGAAAAGGGTCTTACTTGGATGGCATATTCATAGTTGGCGGCTGTGAAGATCTGTTGGATGATGAGTTTTCTCGCACGTGTGACGATGACGGACTCGTCTCGGAAATCGCTGTGCTTGAATAGGATGCCGTCATCTTCCTCGTGGATGCATATCGCATTCTTGATCGTGCGGATTTCACCGGATCTTGTGGGGAAGTCTGCGTCTAAGTAGTGGATGGAACCCTTGCAGTCGCATCCCAGTGAGAGACTGTTGGTCATGTATCCGGCACCGTACTCTCCAAGATCAAAGGCGTGCTTCCTCTGGTGAGGATGCTCGGGGTTTCCGCTACAATAATTAGTCTACACGTTTCTAACAAAGAAGACGAGGGTGCTTACTATGGTACTACCATCTCCGCCAGGGAGAGTCGGTAGAAGATAGGGCGAACAGTTCCTTTGTCGTTGTAGGTGATGTCATTGAGAACAATGCCCTCTCGGTAGTTAAAGCCGATGTGGAACTTCCAGTTCTGCCACGATATCTCGCGGCCATTCATTGTGAATGATACGCCTTCGGGCTGGGTGATGTTGATGGGCTTCAGGTCCTTGCGGTATCCTCCTAGCTTTTCAATAGCGGCGGGATGGTAGTTGACTGGATCAGCCTTGCTCACTGGTCTTCGGACCTTTGGAATATCTATGGCAATAACCTCCTGCTTCTCTGCGTCGTATATCGGGCAGAAGTCTAGGGGATATTGATATTGGCAGTCGTCGACGTTAGGTCGATAGTACATCAAAGCCTGCTGAAGTCGGATTTTGCTGCCGTGCCTCTCATCAAAACCAATTGTCCAAGGATCACAGTAGACTTTGTGCATATCGTCCTTGGAAATTCCACTAAGCACACATTGTTCGATGACCTTGGGGTCCTTTCGAACTGTGTATTCGACATTCTTCAGCTCTTCCATAGTAATCTGGGTATGGTTGTTAACGAAGCCCCTTTAAATCCAACTAATTAGTACTCACAATAGGTTGTAATCCATCTAGTAACTCCCATTTTGTTATCGTGCCAGTCGAGAGATCCACTAGTCCGTCATAAACCTTCCCGCCTGGTGCGATGACGACGATGTCTGCGATTCTCAGGGGTCGAGGGGTATTCGCTGGATCTTCCAACCATTTTGTCATCTCCGCCTTGCGCGGCTCGTGAAGTGAGACGACATTGAAGAAAACATCTCCATGTGCCTTCTTAACAATGCCAATAGCCGCCTGGATCTCATCAAGAGATAGGGGGTCAAAGGGGTGGGGGGCGGAAGCTGAAGTTGCGGAAACCATATTGACGGAGGCTTTATGGAGGTATGAGGAGAGATATTCCAACACTTCCAAGTTTCTCTCGTGATGGAGGCACTGCCTTAAATATATACTCCTCAAACCACATTTTGGCGACAACGGTTCTCATACCTAACTCTAGTAGTCCTAGATACAAATGACGCGGTGACACGCGGAAAACCATGTATCTAGCACCAATTAGCAATAGAATTATCCTAACAGCATATGATAAGAGCTCCACCTGACGTCTAGTCATGCTAGAGGGAGAACCCGGTATCGAAGCCTAGGCTCAGCTCTGCAGACGTTAGCCCCTCTCATGTCCGATAAGTCGACCAGGTAGGGCTATGATAGGAAGATCTCAGTATGCCCCTCTTCGTATGCGGGAGAGCCAAGTCGACGCCAATTGCGGGGAATTAGCCGCATGTAGTTCCCGAAACCGGTATGGGCTTAAAAACGACGGTCGACGATAGGCCGGTTTAGTAAGAACGTGTTGGATAAGGCCTTGAACGCGATAAGTGAAGGCATTCCAAGCGCCGTTATAGTCCGATACCGGGTTTTTGCAATGTTGGAGTCTAGTATTCAATATGATATATCTTCGAATTGCACTTAGATTTAGATATCCCAGTAGCCTACGATAGTTTATCTTTTACTCTTTCCGAATGCCATGACGAAGATCCCGATTTCCGAGTGACGATATCCAATCATGACCAAGGAAAATTATATACCTAAACGCCATAAAATCAATCCTTCGCTTAAAGACGATCGGACTAATTTGATCCCTGCGCCACTAGCAGAGCCCAGACAATCAAGCTTGCTGCTTTAAATCTATCCAGCCTATCAACTATCTCTATCCAATACAAATTAATACCGAATGGTCACGATGTTGCTGATATCTTGTCGCGATGTATAAATTGTAAAACAGTTTCCGTATAAAGAAACTAGACTATGTTACGCCCATGTGGCTTAGGTTCATGCACGTCTCTCGTTATATTCTCTTCTTTGGGAATAGCTTCATTTCTTAGCCTCGAACCTGCAGTATAAAAAATGATAACTGACTAAAACCATAACCAATCGTTGATCCAATCACATTTTGAGATCTCTTTGATTAACCCTCAACTTGCTATACATTGCGAATATAAACTGAGATTCGGGACCTAAGACTAAACGTGAAGGCGATTCGATGTTGCTTTCTTAGTATCTTTCCTCAGCATCTGGTGGTTCGACCAAGCATCGTTCGATTTACGTTATAGATAAAGATTATCATTTGGTTTCATAATGACTCAACTCGTCGTCCCGAAGATGATTCGATTAGGCTGAGTTGGTAGCTCAAGAAACACGATGCACAGGATGCATCAAAATTACCATATCAGGTAACTCTTGCTGTGCGGGGCGAGTTCATCAATGAGAAACAAGGGCGATCAGGATCCGAAACGCGGAAACATGAGGAATGCGACTTTCACGAAGATTTGATGTGGCAAGTAGGTACGCGAAAGGATTTTGAAATATTGAAGATCTCTCAATTCAACGTTGAAAGGGACTTGAATTATATTATACATGTCATTTATACATGCATCCTGGGGCAACTAAAAGCGAATGTATGACGTGATGGGGTATAGGTGATCTTAAAGTGGCTATTTATGGCAACGGATGACTAACAAAGATGACAAATGCCAAATGCCGAACTGGTCCAGGTCCTTAATAGATTCTCCGCGTAAATTTCAGCTCACCGATATATTCTAGAATGGAAAAAAAGCGGTCCCCCGAGGCTAACACGTCCAAAAAGTTTCGATTAATTTTATAAAACAGACTAGCAATTGATACCATCATCAAAGTTCAAGTATCTGCCATGGTGGAGAAGTTAGATCCGAAGGAATCAAGATCGGGACGGGCGGATGCCCCGGATTCTGTCACCGTAAGCCCATGATCCACAAAATGCCCGTGCTGTCTTTGAATCCCAACGGCATTGTTTGTTTGCTATGTCATGTCCCCGTTTTACTAACGTCCATGCCGCAGGCTCGCCGCGAAAGGGGCAAACTCGCTCAAAGGGCATTCAGACAAAGGCAAATCGACACAATTCGGAGTTTGGAGGGCGAAAACCAGAGACTACGGAAGGCAATTTCCGATATAAGTGTCGCCGCACGTCAAAGCGATGTGGCGCTGTCGCTAGCTATCTCGTCTGCCTGTGGAGTGGCAGGTCTTCCGACCTCCGAGACGGATGATCAACCGGCCTTGACCAATTCAGAAGACTCCGGATGGTCTTCTAATGATGATGCGGTCAACGTAGCACCGGTATCATCGGATGCTGTTTCTTCTGATTACGACAACATCTTCAAATACCTGATTCCCTCCTTCGATGACAAGGAGGTAGTTGACGAATGGTCCCAATTCTTCCCTACCGGGGATTCAGAGACGTATGTCTCGCCCACTAACCTGGAGATATTTGATAGTGGGATAGACATGACTCCTCCACCAATTCAATTAGCTCTCGGACCGCCATTAAATACTGTAGATATCTCGCAATATACGTTCGAGCCAGACAGAGCTATTCATCTTACCAACCCCCCACCAGATATCGTACCATACATGGGCGAGGGAGCCTATACCCTAGCGGGCCAAATATACTGGACCGCTATGGCGTTCGGTTTCCAAGCCATCAAAGCTATCATCTCAACCTCAACGCCACCACCAGCAGCCGTCAACACTGTTTCCGATATTTTCACACATACACTAAAACACATACCTTTACCAAAGGTATCCTACCCATACATACCTACTTGTTATCACAGTGTTCCGCTTTGCTAACACTCACTTAGTTAATGTACCTAATGCACGCGCGCCTCGCCTTCCGACGATACGGCTACTTCCACCTCGCCAGCGACGAGAACTGGGAAGCGATCAAGGTAACACCAACCCCTATCCCATCCCATCCTATCCTCCGCCCCCCCCCTTTCCTTACCCCACCACCCTCTTCTTTTTCACTTTCCTTTTTTTCAAAAAAAAAAAAAAAAACCTCAGAAACATCTCTAACGCACCCCCAGTCCTTCCTCGACCCAACCGGCCCCGCCAAAATCCACGCCGCCCTCTCGGACTCTTTGCAAAAGTCCGGGGTCCGCAAAGACGACTTCCTGACGCCTCTCACCGTCGAACAGCGCCTGCGCGACCGCTTTCAAGACGCGTATCCCGTGTTCGAGGCCGCGCTGCGGGGGCGCGCGGTCGCGGCTGAGCATGTGGCGTGCATGCGCCAGCTGATGCGTGTGGTGTCGCGACAGTCGCTGTGTTTTGGGGATGGACCGCGTTGGAGACCTGAGAGTGTGGATGCGCTGGCTGCGGCTTGGGAGAGGAGTGTTGGGGTTGGGGTTGGGGTTTTTTAGGGGTGATAGCATTGATGGGGGAGAGGGGAGGATTAGGGGGAGGAGGAGGAGGAGGGGGGGGTGTATTAAAGTGGGGCTTTGTGTGAATATAATAAAAGGGATGGGTGGATGGGCGGATGGAGGATCTCTACTTAGCGATTTATGGGATATGGGGGTTTATCATGAGTTATGATGTAATGGATATAGATAATTAAATTACGATTTTGGATGTTGGCTTGGGATTTAATGATTGGTACCTTTACGTGCAAGTCACAGGTAAGAGGATGGCTACTGTCACGAAAAATTGCACGGATCAACGGCAATGTTTGCGAAATTCAATTTATTGACTTGCGAAACCATTCCTGAGGATAACCCTTGTTCGATACCCGACGATTTGAAGCAATTGTGTCGAAGTTTTTATGCTAGTGTTGTGTTGATGCTGAAGGCGGCCGGTTGATGATCGGAGTGCAGGATCATGAACCTTTGGAGCATCCGTTGCGATTATGAAAGGCGGTGAGTTGCATATTCTGAAGTGAATAGAACCCAGCAACATAGCCATTTGTGAACCGGAAAGAAAAGAGGGGAAAAGAAAAGTAAGGAAATGGAAACAGGAAAATAGGAAAAGAAATTGCCACTGCAGTGCCTGTCCGGCAAAGTATGCTGAAGGCGACATCAACTAAGCTTCTCTAAGGTGCAGAAGTTCGGCGACTCGGATGGCGGTATTTTTCGACTTTAAGAAAAAGTCCCAGAAGCTTAAGCAGTGAGTAGTCTTTGAAGACTAAAAGGGGTAATGGGATGCAGTCGAATTTGCTCCCCCCTGGAAATACGATTCTTGGTAAGGTAGGTAGGATATCTTCCGTATCCTAATCTCATAGGCAGGTTCAACGAACACCTAATTGGGATTTTCGCAAATAGGTAGCCGTGCGACAATGTTAGAAGTCCCGGTGACTAAGGTGAAAGGTAAACGTTGGGGCACTGATGCCTTGATGGTTTATGTGGAGGGGCCCAAGATCCGGTTGTAAGTCGCAATGGATTGCCGGGACAAAGCGACCGGAGAACGATCCTTACGAGGGTCATGGTTTCTGAAATAAGACATAGTAGCTGCATTCTTAGGTCTAGTATCGTGGTTCGCGATAGGGAACGCTCGGTTGATGACCGGATCGGACTGCAATAATCGGAAATGACGATCGAAACGGTCTTTTTCCCAGAAGGCGAGTCCGTTCCAATTCTGGGGGTCATTGGCAATCAGCCCTGCGATTCGAGAATACTCTGCCGAAGAGGCATTGTGAGCGGAAAAAGACTTGCTCAGCCATGATGGCTCGTTTGATTTGTTCGGCGCGCCACGCCAACGTCCCATGTCTGGCGATACCATGTTAGGTATCAGAACACTGTCTGCTGCTAGGGATCTTTGAGAATAAAGCGACAAGGGTGTGTTGAAAAACACGTTCGCGTCAAGTCGCTGCGCCTCCTCCCACCAGCAAAAGTAGTCATCTATGGCAGCTTGGTCGGTTGCATAGAAGCCTGCGTCAAACTCATCAGAGGTTAACATGTTGAAAAGCTCTATAAGACCCGTGCTCATGAAGCTCTCCAGTCCGACGCTGCTAGGTGTGACATGTCGTCCAGGATCTAAGGGAACGGCCTTCCGACAAATGGAAGAACCCATTCGCCAAAGTGCAGCTAGGTGACACTCGATCATTCCATAGACGGCATCCAATTCGTTCAAGAGAAAGGGCTGCAAGGCCTGGATAAAGAGCATTTGCTCGGAAACACGGCCATTGTAGAACGTGTCGGGATGGCGCTGGAATAACATGCAGAATAGCTCATAAATGAGCAGGGCTCTGCAAATTCGATACGACTCAACGCTGCTAAACGAGTGCTCGTCAGCGCTATCTTTCTTCCCACGCATAATCTTGTCCTCGGCGTCATCAAAACTCTCGAGGTCATAGGTCTTAGACCTATCAAGGTGTAATCGTCCCTTCCAGAACCGAATGGCCACGAATAGTGATTCGATGTACTTTAAGGCCTCGGGAGTTCGAGGGATCTCGGGAAGAGGTGTGTTGTCACTCCGTTCGACGAACTCCTTGAGCCAGTGAGCGTATGTCTCTGCTCCGTTGTTCGCGTCTTCGAACAGCCGAGGGTGCTTGGAAAACTTGATCGAGATCAAGCGATACAAAATGTGTAGCAGCTCGGAGGTGTAGCGCATCACATCGTACCGACCGAAGAGAATCTGGACGAAGTTGATAAAATGGTCTTCAAACTTCTGTTGAATTTGTGGGTTCATGGAAAATATCCCCTTATAGTCATCGTAGGAGTATTTCATCAACTCCGCGAGCTGGGGGTCTTGCCCAGGAATCGCGGTTATTGCTCCCGCCATGCTGTATACTATTAGTTTGTTTGTCCCGCGAACATCCGTTATTATCAAAAGGGGCAGTGGCCGGGAAGGGGAAGGGGAAGGGTGCTGCGTTGAATAACCTCATTGGTATGATTGGAAATTATCATGAATCTCGAGGTTCTACTCGGAATAGGGTATCGGTCGAACTTCATAAAAAGTGCAAAGGGGAAAACTTACTTGATGCTTAAGGTCTACAAAAATGTATGAAAGAGACCAAAGGTTCGCGCGTCAATCTCTCTAGAGATTAGGAATGGAAACGGGTAGCTGTCTTCAGATCCTTGAAGATTGCTTGTCAGGTGAAGGGCTCACACGAAACCACAGCTGCAGGATTTGATGATAGGAGGATGATGGTAGGTTAATGACGACGGGATGGGTGCTCTCAGAGGGACTTGAGTTATGACTGACGAGGTATTGCTTGTTTTTACGAGTCAGAATACAATCACCTTCTAATGCTGATGCTACTTGGGAGCGGAAGTAGATTCTCTAGTAGGGAGAGTGGGAGTAGCTTATGGAAATATCGTTGTTCAGGAATTCTTGAATACCTAGTAGATCCTAGGTACTAGGTAGATATCTGAATGATAGAGGCCAGTGAGTAGGTATTGACTGGCGAGCCAGCCCTTGCCACAATATTTCCGTTCCAAGTGCCAATACTAGTAGTTTGGTAGAGGTGAAGATAGAGAAGGAAAGTTGATTGAAAGAAGATGGTAAATGGTTTTAAATAAAAAACGCACATGTGGTAGTGGTTGGTAGTTCCTCGAGTACGGTTTTAACTAGGGCATTGGATCATGGGAAGAAACTGTATCCATACCTAGTAGTCATAACCCTAGAGGTCACAAGATATACACCTTTCCATAAACCGATCAAGAAGATGGGACGCGGATTCCATTGAGGTAGCTACTGCCAAAGAGACTGCGTTTGTACTTGGGTACTGGTTTATAAATACCTAGATTGTTCATTCGAGGAGCGTGGTATTGTTGAGGACTCATAAACCACCCCCGTACCATCGCTCATCAATGGATCGTCTATCACCATTGCGAAATCGGTGAGCAGAGTAGTTTCAGTTCATCTCAACTAGAGTGACTGCCAAGTTGATACTATATGACAATAATGAACGATATGTCCATTTCACGAGCCGGTCGACTGAGGGGAGCATTGCCAACAGCAGATTCCTTTGCCTCTTTGACTGTAACTTATTGACTAGTTTGAAATGTCACTAGGCATGTACCTGGCTCTCGAAAATGACCAAGGACTTAAGCCTCTGTTTTGGAAAATCTGTTACCATCACAGGTAATGTCTCCCAGTAGCGGACGCCCACGACTCACTGGTGAAAACGGCCCCTTTGACACATGAATGGGATTATTTCCATCTATATAAGGGGAAATAAACTTTCTCAGTCTCGAAATCGGCGTCCCAGCCATCCGATGTTCATCATCCTCACAGCCCCTTACGGTGGTCATTAACATGCCACCAACGAGGATCTGATTTACAGGTGTCTCTCTATGCTGCTGAGGACAAAGATGTAATCGATCACGCCCGCTTGTACATCTGGCTCGGCACCCAGCTGACTGCTTAATAATCGAGCATCGTGTTTCAACTGAGAGTTGGTTCGCAAACTGCATCCATGGTCCATGGATATTATTTTGAGCAGATTTAAAAGACTCAGAGCACAAAAATTAGCTAAGCAGAATCTTGGAAATAGATCAATTAGAGCCAGATTACCGCAATTTAGCCGCTAGCGCCACCACTCGGACCACCACATTGCACCTTTAATTTCATTGTCTACTTAAATGCATATAATGTATCTATGTAGATAGTTGAGCTTAAGCTTCATTTCAATCCATTCCACTTTACTTTGCTTCGTTAACTTTTGTTTCTTACCAGTGCCGTTCTTTCTTCTTTATCTTCCCTTACCATGACAACTTATTCCCACTTGGATTATAGAGTGATTGAACCGACATCACTTCGCAATGTCGGTCAGCGCGAATTCGTTGTCCCAGTATCTGGAGCAGCTGCCTGGGACAACTTTTAGAAAGCTTTACCAGCAGCCATCCACAGCCTTTGCCATCTTCAGGCGCATGCTTCCTCACACAGGTAAGAGCTTGCACTGAAGTAAATGAAGCTGTTTTCGCAAGTCATGGATTGCTTATTATGAGAAACAGCAAAGACTATTGTGATGGCAGTTCTTTATTCTCCGACACCATTCTCTCTTGCCGACCTCGACCTTTGGGTTAAACCATCCGCGAATCGCGAAAAGGACCAAGCTTTAGCCATCCTTCGATCTCTTCATATAGTTCAGCCTCAGTCACTGGCCCTGACTGTTAACTTCAGAAATAGCCTACGGCTTGCGTTGGAAGGAGGAGGCGACCACAATTCGTTTGGCGTCCCGTCCGCCGATCCTATTCCTAACGAAGTCGATCATGCGTTCCTGGATAAATATGCGAGGAAGAAGTGGGACGATATCCTACACTACGTTGTCTCGGCTACCGGCCTTACTATAGAGAAGGGGACTACTGGACCTAAGCAGTCTGTTAAGGACCTTCTCATGGCTGGCCGCCTAGTCGAACGTAGTCATGGCGAACTCAAGATTACACACATCGGTTTCTCGTTCTTGCTGCAAGAAGCAAATGCCCAAGTTTGGGCTCTACTACTCCTCTGGCTCGAGGCCATCGATGCGGCCAACGCTAACGGAACGATATCGGATATGGACGGCGTGGACATGCTATCATTTTTCTTCCTGCTGGCATCCCTTGAGTTCGGGCGCGCGTATAGCACCGACGCCCTGTCCGAGAGCCGGCGCAACATGCTTACCGTGCTCATCGATTTCGGACTCATCTACATACCCCAACACAACAAGCGCCAATTCTTCCCCACGCGCCTCGCCACGACCCTGACGAGCAATGAGACAGCTCTCCGCAGCGTCAGCGCCGGATTCTCAGCAGCCGCTAGCGCGACGAGCGACGAGCAGGACAAGTGCACCATAATCCTCGAGACCAACTTCCGAATGTACGCCTACGTGCACTCGCCCCTCCAAATCGCCGTCCTCGCACTCTTCTCCGACCTCAAGTTCCGCTTCAAGGGCCTAGTATCCGGCCACCTAACCCGCAAATCGATCAAGAAAGCCGTCAGTCACGGCATCACAGCAGACCAAATCGTCGCATACCTCTCTACACACGCGGACGAACAAATGTACCGGTACGCAGCCTCGGCGAACAAGCCCGTGCTTCCCCCCGTCGTCATCGACCAGATCCGGCTGTGGCAGCTCGACACCGAGCGCGTGTCCACGACCGAAGGCTACCTCTTCAAGGAGTTCGGCGACTATAAAGACTACAAGGGCGTCGCCGACTTCGCCGAGAACATCGGCGTCTGCACCTGGCGCAACGATAAGAAGGGGATTTTCTTCGCGACGAAGGTCGAGCAGATCAAGGACTTCATGAAGTCCCGCCGGAAGGCGAATGAGGCCGGTGGTGGCTGATTCTGTAGCGCTGGGATATATAGAATGCTGGATTGATGCGAGATGAAGTGAGTACGCTGCATCCTACTTTTAGACGTTGGTTTCATCCTGGATGTCATGAATCATCAGGCTAGGCGTTCTGTGGTCTTGCATTGGGATACGGTAGGCACTGGATGAATTATGTTGTCTGCGTATAAGCAAGTAGACAGGCGTTTTTTAAAAAGCCATTCTGCATTGAATGAAGGCTTCTGTCATGTTTGCATTTAGGAAAATAAAAAAGGTTACTTTACGAATATCATCACGAGTCGATATCTTCTACGAGACAGTCACTTGTAGTCAAATAACTAAGTCCAAGTGGACGTTTTTAGCCAATGTGTAGTGCGATTACTGCAAATGATCATCTCGATCGAATCAATCAGTGCTGCTTCTGCTGCTATCCTCCGATGACCTCAACTCCGGGAATATTAGTGTACACTCCATTTTTTGATTTGCCAGCTCATAGCTCATGAATTCGTAAACCCCTCGACTGATTACTTCCAGATTTGCCCATGCGAAAGTTCCGTCCACCCCGAGCAGGACGGCAGAAATGTGTACCGTATGTTGCCATATGATATCACATCTATCCGCCCCCTCTCTCCCTATCCTATCCTATCCTTTCCTTTCCTGAAAGCCGAGCTTCTGTTCAATCGAATTTGCGATGGTATTGAAGAGAAGACAGGTCAAGAAAGACGAAAGGGATGAAATTTGAGTAAAGGAAAATAAATGGTCGAAAGGTAGACCCAAGCCCAAATACAGCGAAGCGAAGAGAAAAAGAGAAAAAGGTAGGCAAAAATGCCCGGTATCGAAAACCCAATCCCGATCCCAAACCCCCGATCCAAAGCGAGCTATCATCGTCGACATCACTACCGTATCGATATCAACCAATAATAGAGCTTAGCCGCAGCCACCTTAGATCGAAAAAGAAAAGGGAAGTTAAAGTGGGAGTGTGGGTATCAACCAGCGAAACGAAACGAAATAAAAAGAAACGCCACGAATCGTCATCGTCATCAGAATAGAGTCATGCAGCATAGACCCCAAGCACCCGTCCGTACCTAAAACTTCTTATCTTTATCCTTCCCACTAAAGATACGACCAACCCAACGCAAGCCCTTGCTGCGCGGCTCATCGACCATGGTGCCGCCGGGCGGGAGGAGGGACTCCTTGCCCTGGTTACGCGCATACTGCTGCTGGAAAGCGTAGAGGCTCTTGCGCGCGGCGTCCGTCATGCAGAGTGCTTTCAGGTGTGAGAACACGCGACGGGTGCGGGTGTCTTCGTCCGTGAGGAGGGCTGCGCGCTCTCGCGCTCCGGAATCATGCGCGGTGGGCGCTGTTGATGAGGACGGGAAACAGGCCATGGTGCTGGATGAGGGCAGGCCAGCTGGGTTGTGGGATCGGCCGACTGGGCCTGGGATCTTGGTCGAAGATGCGATGATCGCGGCCATGTTCTCCGGCCGCAGGTTCTCTTCGCGGAAGCGGTCTTCGAGGGCGAGGAAGCGACCAGCCCACCATTCGGTGTCTCGCGCGTCGTAGATCAGGCGCACACTGTCGAGGTGGTGCGCCGTGGTGGCCTGCTGGGCCGAGATCAGGTTTTCGCCGCTGGAGTGCATCGTGCGTGCTGGGGACTCGTCTTCGTTGGGACTTGTCATGGCAGACGGTGTGTGTCGACGAGAATGGATTCGGAAACTCGATAGTGATGCGCGTGAAAGCGACGTGGTTATATGGTTCAGCGCGTTGCGCGTGCGAGACTTGGGGATTCCGCCTCCTTTCTCTCCGCTGGCTTTCTGCGTCGGCACAGGAAGCTGTGAGCGTAGATCGAGTGGCTTGGTCACACTACCACTTCCTTCTCCTGACTGGGGATTCTTGGGATCACTGACTGGAGGTAAACCCACCCAGCCTGTGCGTCGGGCATCGCGTGTTGCTGAATCCTGAGCCAGGACGAATTTAAAGGTGTCATCGACCAGAGCGTCCATCCCTAGAGTTGTCAACATGCTAGACTCATCGGTTTCCGCAACCTCTTTTCCACGGTCACTCTCTGGTCCCAGCTCTACCTTTGTACCAGGGTGCGGGCCATCACCTTCAAGTTCAGCGAGGTTTTCCTGGTGTTTAACGTCATCTTGTGACTCGACAACCTCCTTCTGCTCTGAATCCTTATTCTGTGCTGCACCAGGTGACTCCTCTTCGGCAACATCTTCAACGTATTCCAGCTCAGGGCTGCCCTTCTGTACCTCCACAGGAACAGGCCAGTCCTCAAAAACACTCGAGTCACGCGTGACTTGCGAGTTTCCCGTTGAGACTGTGCGCGCCTTCTGGCCCTCCGAGACCTTAGGGCTGTCCGACTGCGGGCTGTCCGGGTTCTCCTTCGCAAAGAAGTCACTAAACTTGCCTTTCTTGGCACCCGGGGGAGTCAGTCGAGGGATGCTCTGAACACTGGCTAAGGCCAGGCTGTCGCGATGCTTCGAGCCGAGACTGTCGTCTGAGTTCGCGGGAGCGACCTTGGGAAGCTTGAGCTCGTGGCTGGTCCATGCGTCGGCGGGGATGTACGCGATGTCCTCGGGCGTGGGGGGAGGTCGCAGCTGTGGCAGGCGTACTGGTAGACTGCTGCCAGGAACTCGAGGGGGGTGGACCGGAGGTGCGCCCGTGTTAACTCCACCTTGTGTTTCGACGGCGGTCGTGGCCGACGATACGACGGTGGTGGTATCGCCCGTCATAGGTACATGGCGAATTCCCGGGGCTCCTTCAGGGCTGACCGATGTAGTGGCCGATGCATAGCCATAGTTCAGCTGCGACTCGGGGCTTCCAGTCGTGTTGCTAGCCGATGGACCGCGCGACGATGCGGGTCTGGAAGTATGCTGTTGATAAGCTACGTTAACGGGAGGGGGGATGCCAGACTGGTGGGCAGCGGGACGCATAGGTCCGACAGAGTAACCGTGAGATTCGTTGACGGTTATGCTGAGAGGCCAAACACCAATTTGACCGATTACTGATGAGCGAGATCCGCTGCGGAAGATATCACCTCGACCGGCTGCTTGCAAGAGACCGATGCCGCGACGAGGGTTCGAGCGTGTGGGCGATGTGCCGCCGGGCGGGGTGGAAGGGCGCGGGATGCGCGTCGGGGTGATAGGTGGGTTCGATGATTTACCCATGATTGAATGTCTTTAACGAGAGTTCAATATGTTCAAGGAGAATACGATGGTTTTAAGAAGATGAAGGAAAGCGTTCATGAAAAGAAGGACTACCAACCGCGCCTAAATGTTGAGCAGTCCCCAGGTCGCAGAGACGTAGAGACTACTAAGTATCAAAACGCAGTGACCGGTGCACTTAATGAGAAGTAAAAGAATGTCAAGGGACTCGTGGGCTAAAGATTGAGGACTAGAGCGAGATGTTTTTCGATGGTAATCCTGATGATATTCGGATGCCATGAGTGTTGAGGGAAAAGATTGAGGTAAAGCGTGTTGTGTTTTGAAAAGAAAACCCAAGAGGAAAACTTTTGTGTCCTGTGAGATATAGAAGAAGCACTAATTTCAAGGGCAGGCCGAAATAGCTTGTAATTGATTTCATTTAGGGCATTATATGATCGTTCGTGGTCGAGGATCGTTGGATGAGTCTCGAATTCGGCTTCAGATCGGCCTCCAGGGATGTGTCTACTGCGGTGGCAGCTTCTACACTTCGGTCACAGCCAGGGGATAACCCCTTCTCCCACTATATTACCCAGTTACCATCTGTAGTTCTTTCCTTGGAGACATCGGGAACCATCGGTCGATGGACGACCCCTTGAACCTAAGCGGATAACAGCAGTTCTGAACCGATGCCGACTCCGAATGCGACACCTATGTCATTCTCAGTGACAATTAAATTAGCAGCAATAACTCATATGGACACTCGAAGTTAATATATAATAAAAAAATCACCAAGACAATCATATATGGAGTCTTACTACTCCTTAGCACCCCGTGGAGAATAGGGGTTGAAAGTAGACATGCTATATGAACATATAGGCTCATTCTGAAATATCATATGGCACCTCTGATAAGTTGTGATACTTTATTCATTGAACATCTATGTCTTTTAGGCTTCTATCTTATATTTAAACGTCTCATCTCCTTTTCCCCTTTCAATTGGGGTTCCATGAGAATCCCATAGTGCCCGCTCTTTATACGTCAGATTCCCCTCCCAGTCTAAAAGGATGATGGTCTGTCTCTGAGTGCCGTAAGCACCTTTCATAAAATAGCCATGTGAGCTTTCTTTCGGTTGGTCTTCTGGGTCGCTGGGGTCCTCAATCTCATCAAAAGCCGCCTTCGCCCTTCCTTCGTCGGCAGCGCTAGCCATTTCCTTCCATCCTTGATCCTCCGCAAAACTTCGGATGAAAACAGACTTCCGAAGCGCGTCCATGTGTTCTTGGAAGGTCATCTTCGGTTCCAGGGGTAAGGTATCATGATCGAGAACCTTGAAGAGTCGTTCGGTTAAGTCGTCTTCGTTTAGGTCCTTGTCAACTGCTTCTTGTATCGCTTCCACCATCAGCTTCTCCCCGATTTTAATTTTTTCCCATTTGGGAGGCTCAACATAAACCGCATTGCTAAGACCGTACGTCTGTCCGCGTTCTCCACCTATCCACGGGACATCGCCGACGTGGTCCCACCGATTGGAAATGATGGCGAGCGGTTTGATATCCTTGTCTGTTTTCTGCTTAAGATCGCCGCAAACGAGCGAGAAGCCTCCGACACCTTTCGCAGCACGACCTTCTAACATCGAATTAACGAAATCGTCGAGTCCGAGCTCGGACGGAGCGCCTAGCCAACCAGTGACCATGCCGCCCCGGCTTTTGATCCCGGAGATGGCGTGATCCGGGTCCGGATCATCTTCACTCGACTCCCGGTAATTCGTCAAGATGGCGAAACGACCGCTCTTGGTAACACCCAACCATGTTCCTCGCTCGCGACGATACAGGTCTCTTGCTGATAGTATCTTCTCACCAGAGGGTTCATGTGTCCACCAGTGAGGTCGACTTGTGGGTCTGAGGATGTATTCGTCCCGGTTGTCGATAGCTATAAGAGCATATTTCGGGTGGGCCGTTGTGATAAGAACGATACACATCGTGTAAGAAAAGTAAGATGAGTGCAGGTGATCTTAAGGGGTTTTAATATCTTATTCTCTTTTGTTGTTTTGAGTATTCAGTAAAATAGGTATGTATGTATGTAGGACCGGTACGGTGTGATGACCGTAGGGAAAGACAGTTATAAACACTCGGGGACATAAATATCGACGAAACAGAAAAGCGGAAGAAACAAGAAGAAACTAAAATCATCCGCCCTCGCCACCGTCTACTTGGTATTCAATCTCCTGATACACACAGCCTTTTCTTCTTGTACAACACAACAGGACACGGCAGCGGCAACGTCTAGGGCTAGACCGTAGACAGAATAGATAGGATTGATCCCAATGGTGGCGTGACACGTCTCATGTGAAATATGATATTAGAGGTGTTGTTAAATGTGTGTAGACCGCCTGGAGTTGCAAGGCTTTGTACCTGCGACCTGCGACTTAGGACATGCGACTTCGGCGAGAATAGGCGAAGAAGTTAAGGTCGTTTTAATTTCTCGGCTTTGAGTTCAGCAGGCCAATTGTTTTTAACTTTCGGTCCCCTAGGTGTCTTCTAATGATTCCAGCTGCCCGTAAAGTCATCGGACTTTCGTGGGGTGACGGGTAACAATAAACGGATACTACCGAGAAGTGGCTGATAAATTAATTGATTTCAGCTCCAAGGGTAGCACAAGTGGCTGAAAGTGGAGATCACCGACAAGTAGCCTGGTCCGTGCAATTAAAATGGAACCTTGTATCCCTGCCGGGTGGAGCACCCATTCCAATTTAAAGCATCGACACATCAAATCCAACTTCTCCACGAGATCGATCTACATTTCTCTTTTCAGAATTTTCAACTTTTACAAATACTCGAATTACAATATTGAAGACTACCTAGGAAAGAAAGCAATTGCTTACATTATACTACTACCTTAAACAAGGAATACCGTAAGAGCTGCAGATAATATAGACACCACAGGGTTTGGGCAACAATACTTCTCAACACTTTCACCCAAGTGGATCGATTCACCGCCGCAAATCATACATATTCTACATGCTTAGCCTAGCATTTATATGTAAGACCTGTGACAACTGCGAGTTTACATATTAACCGCATTGGTGACCGAGTCCCGTGCTTCTCCGTTATCCCTTTTTGAATAATCGGATTCGTTACTGCCTCCCGGTAGACCTGGCCGGAACAACAATCAACTGCCGGAACTGAACCCACCCAATGGCAAGGAATACCGTCGAAGCTCTTACATCCGGCATGATACCATACGGGGATATGTGGCCGGCTATGCCTATCCGCAAACCGGTAGCGATCGATCCTGATATATACGGTTAGCGACGTTCATCTTGCATGCTAGCCTTCCTAAACGCGCGGCCTTCTATGATAAACGTCCGTTGGCTACGAGACGAGCAACACTTTCTACCACATTGACTAATATACCGCCGAATTTCCTACTGTCACGTCCCCCTTTCCGCCCATTTCCACAACACACACATATACCTTGTTTATGGCCTCTATGTTGAAGTCAATAGCTTTCCTCAGCCTCAAATGATTTCCGACCTAATGTCCATGTTGATATTTATCGCAAGGAAGAAGTTATCTACTGTGCCCTACTCAATGTGGCGTCAAAGCAAGTGCAAGCCGTTAGCGAGGACTCAGCACGCTAGGTTCCTTCAGCTTCAAGCCATGTACTCACCTACACAGCAGTAAAGACCGCTAGAGACTACCTGCTCCTTCTTTCCAAAGCAAATTTTGGCCTTATTCATGAAACATCTCGAAGCATCTGTAAATCCAAAAGACGGCAACAACTTCAATGTTCAAAGTTCCTCTTTTCCCTAAGTATTTCTCTCGTTTTCCTGAACGTCCTCAAATCCATATCTCCCTATAATCATGGTCCTTATAGACTCACTTCGAGGCTTCCGAATCAAATCAAGGTAATTAAGAGACAACCAGACAATGACTCATTTTCCTATCGTTGGTCGCACATCCGTCGGTAGCTTGGACGACGATCAATTTTACAGCGCACAATCAAGTCGTATAGCTAGTCGGCACGCCAGCTTATCAGCTGCACCGCGAAATCTCCAAGATGAAGCAGCCCATGTCGTGATGCCGTCGGAGCCCCTCGTCTCAGTCTGTCAACCTGGCCGCTCCGCTCCCACGCCGCCACCAGAAGCCCAGAGTCCACCACCGATGACTGCACCGAAGTCGAGATGGGCCATCCCTTTCTCAATGCGACATCATCACAATCCTAAACATCGTCATTTTTGTCCAAGACCGTTAGGTCGCCGCTTTCATAGGACATTCCACGGTACATCAGATAGTATTCCGTTACTCCAACCACTCAGGAGCGAATCGGGTATAGATTCGATCGAATTTACAAAACCCCTAATTTCATCCCCTGCGTCTCCAAACGTAGATCGCCGAAATTCGGTATACGCCGGAAGCCCTTCTCCTCGCTCGGAAAGGTCATCCTCCTCGGACCCGACTAATATAGACCAACAGGGAACGGATGCAATCGTATCCACCATTCGTGCCTACTTGTCCAGCAGAAGACACAATGATTGTTTGCCACAGATAAATGTCTCAGCTACTAATGAGAACTACCCTCCACTAAAGCTTCAGACAGTCCAGGATGCTCTCCGAAAAGGTCGTTTGGGTCCTGATGAGATGATTGCAGATACCTATTTGGTTACCACGGACGATATCGCGGGAATCTTAGATATTGTAATTTCTGGCATTCGCAGTATTCATCGCGGTAGATACGCAGCCAAATGTCTTTCGATGCTGCTACCCAAGGAGTCACTACCAAAGCCTTCCCCTAATATCACGGCAATCGTCCCTGGGTCTCCAAGTATTGCTGACCCAGCCACAACAATCAGCTCTGTTCAACCTTCTTTCAGCGTCACTGGATGTTCTGGAAATCATAGACATTATCTCGATGCTTCTAGGACTACATTCATATCTCGACAAAGCATTACCGAAGTTACTTAGGGTCGATCTTCGGGCAGTGCAATTAAAGAGGTACACAATGAAGATTATGCGAGCATTACCGAATCGTTAGAGGTCGTTCATAATGGCTCTACACGGCCTTCATCTTTATTTGCTTCCAAGTTGCCGTCTCTAAGCGATTCTAGATGGGTAAGCCCCAGACTAAGTCCTCCGGTAGAAGAATCAAGTCCTATGCTAGAGCCTTCTCGGGAGCAAAGGCGTTCAGCATCCGAACCGGTTAGCCCCAGGGCATCTTTCGGGGATCTCAAATCTCAAAACGGCCGCCGCCGTGATGGCTCTATGACCTGCTTCCCCAAGCTTCCTTCGCGGACATCTACGACTGACTGGCTAACACCATTAGGCTTGTTCGGGGAATCAAACATGTCACAACATAAGGCAACTATGTCAGATCTTTATGTACTTGGCATCGATGCCCACTCAGGAGCAGATGTACCAAAGCCCTTAGAAATATTAGAGGAATCACCACCCCCAACACTGGCGCCGAGTGAGGATTTCCTCTTCCAGTCTTCTGGTCCACAGTGGCCCACACAAGTGGATAAAGGATCCGATACGCATCTCAAGGCGGGTTCTGCAATCGGTGTCTCTGCGCATCGACGAAAGAGTAGCATCAAACCAATAGAAGCTCCAAAGCCGCACCAAAATCATGGTCTCTTGGACACGCTGCGCCGGTACAGTTTTATGCCCTTATCAGACCAGACGCCCGAGAACATCCGTGAAGCATCACCCCCAGCCCGAACGTTGGCCGATCTACCGCTGCGAGAAGATGGCGGGAGGAAGCAGTCGTCAAAAGACTTACTGCAGGAAATCCTCGACAGGAAACCGCCATCGAAAAGATCGTCGCGGAGATCGTCGCGAAGACCATCACACGTTCACATTGATATCCAGGGCCGAAGTAGAACGGGTACAGGGTCATCGCGGAGAAGCGGGCTAGATCGTATGTCGTGTTCAGAAGATCAGACGCCACATATATGTATGGACGAGCAATTGACACCTGTAGGGTCCGACACGGCTTGGTTTGAGTGAGGTACATCAACTTTATGATTGCTTGGGTAGAGATTAGCAAAATAAAATGGCTTGTTTGACCAGCACGCTCTTCCCTTTCGCGAAATCAAGACCTATTCAGATTGCTAGAGATTATTCACGTCAGACATAGCAAACAGATTTATTCGAACGTTGCTTCATTTGATATCGTCTAAGTGTGTAGTAAAACTCGGCTCTATCCGACCACTCAACCCATCTTTCCCATGTAGGTACCTAGGTACCTATCCTAGACAATACCACAATATCATTACCATCTCAGCGAACCGTACCCCTTCGTATCATCCACCCCCCTTAAACACCTCACCGCTTCCACTGTCCCGCGTTCTCAACCCCCCTTGACACGCTCTCAGCCCCGTTCTGCACTCCCGTGCCAACTGATCCTAGTGCATCGCCTACGGGCTTGCCCGCGGACCCCGTCGCGCTCGTCACAGTGTCCCCTATTCCGCGTCCCGCGGCCCCGACTACGTTCCCCGCTGTCCGGCTCACGCCGCCGGCTACGTTGCCCACGGTGCTGGTGACGAATTTGGCGGCGCCGGTTATGCCGGTGGATTGGGAGGATTTGTCTAGTGGCATTTTGGTTGGGATTGAGAGGTTGGCTGGTTGATTTAGTGAGTGTGGTTGGTGTGTGTTGGCTTGTGCTATGTACGTAGGACGTAGGTGTATGAAGTTTGTGTTTTTGTGCAGATTTGAGTATGAGAAATTGAGTTGGATTATTAGAGATTATGTTGAAGGTATTTGTATGCATACTGTTTGTCTACCTCGACCGCAACTACGTAAACGTGTAACTCCAATGCTGAGGATGGGATGAGGTGTGACGTCATGGCTTCCTACAGCCACTTCGATCATCGACGGTGAGACCAATGAGCAGGGACGGGTTTAGGAGCTCTATCCATGTAGATTGGTGACGTCATGGGGACCTAGGGGGTGTATGTTTAAGGTGCTGAAGTAAGATGGATATGGTCGCAACCAGGGATGGCATCGTTTGCTGTTACTTAATTTGTGTAACATTTATGAGACCTCTTAATGGGTTTCAACGTCTGATTCCTCGTCCCTCGGCGACAGCGCTGTTCGAGATGATTTCAACCTACTCCCATGTAGCTTGAGAATGACAACTGGGCCATTCCTCCGGGGAAAGTGCGAGAGGAGCATTAAAGATCTAGCTCTTTTCTGGCCATTACAAATCTTCTCTCTTATTATTGCTATTTCAGGTGTAGCTGCTCTCGTTTGACAGGATGGTTCCATAACTCGAGGCTCAACATTATCCCACTATATGTGATTTTCATTCCTACACAAATAGCCGGGCAATCATTTAGGAGATAAGATTAGCTGCAGTCGGATCTAAATATCGCCGCCTCTTTGTTACTAACGACCCCCATAATGCCCGAAATACCGGCTACTTTTAACACCGATACTACCTACTCACCTAGGTAAATATTACTTGCATTTGCGAAACATATGCAAGATAATTCGGTTGCTTTTACGAGAGTAAGCGGCTAGCTAATACGTCGATCTGCTACGTAAAAATTGGCCATTCAGGAATATACACAATTACTGATGAATAGGAAATAAGATATCTCGACAGGTATCATGTTACGCAATCTTGAATTTATAATGGACCTACCTAGGACCTAGGTTAACTATAGGAATGCGGGGCTTCACTACCCTTCTGCTTTTCGATGCCTAGGCCTAGGTCCAAGCCCCGAAGCCACTTATATGCCGGGAGAATCACATTACTCCGTTCTCCGCTCCCCAGCGCTGCGATATTTAAGTTGGACACATTCACTACAAAGAAGGGTCTATAGCTCTGTTCATATTCTTCCTCAATAACAGTTCAATCCTACGTTATTCTCCTCATTAGTCATATCAACAAGCAACCATCCCCTAACACAAACCAAACAACAACTTCGGACCTCCGAAACTCGGCAAAATGGTGGCAGTCGTATGCGTCGCCTACAAAGCGAGCGAGCGGTTCGACATGGACTACTATCTCAAAAACCACATGCCCCTCGTACAAAAGACCTGGGCAAGCGCCGGCCTCAAGAGCTGGAAGGTAGCTCAGTACAGTAACGCCGATTCCCCATACGCCGTCATGGCGTGGCTCGAGTTCGGGGAGCTATCACAGTGGGAAAAGGCTACCTCGGCTCCGGAGGCTGCTTCAGTCTTTGCCGATATCGCCAACTTCACCGATGCGGTGCCAGACAGGCTCTTTGGGACACTTACCGGATCTGCGACGTCTTAAGGCAGTGTGGCGCGTTGATCTCATTCATAGACGGGAATTTTGTCTGAGCTCTTCTTGCCGGTGGATGGTTGGCGAACGTAGTGGCGTCGAAGTACCTGATACTTTTTCGGGCGGCGGGAGGGGGTCCGGAAGCTGAGTAATGGTCTCATGTACCAGCATCACATTTCACAATCCTTCGCCGCGTATGCAATCCTGGCTTGTGGTCGATATTTATTCTTATAATTAACCTCAATATGTTAACATTTATTGAAGAAGAATTGATGTTATACCTAAGGGTAGCTGTAAATTGAACCGATGGCGACGAATCAGAACCCCTTTAAAATCAGCTCGTAAGGCCGACGCTTTCACTAAAGGCATCTAGATGGACAACTAGGCACTGATAATAATGATGAATCGCTGGCTCTAGTTTAGATCATGGCCATGCTAATCATAATACTTCTGATTAACACCCGCGATAATCTCCTTCTCCCGCTGGTCAACCAATCCCGTACGGAACCTATGATCCTTCGCGATTCGCGCCCTCGCCCATTCTATAACCTCATTAGCAACTTATCGCACCCTTATAGTTTCCTCATGATTTAGGCACATACCTTCCGCAGTAACATCACGCGCAAACAGCTCCGTCTCCACCTGCAGCCCAAGCTGTCTTAACAACGGGCTCTCCACAGGTTTCAACAGAATCTTAGCCTCCGGCCTCGCGAAGTAAATCAAGCTCAACCTCGGCCTGTCCGTCTGGTCCTCCGGCGGCCGTATCACGCGGTGCACAGTACTCTTCAAGTACCCACCGCTCAGAAACTCCAGCGCGTCCGCGATGTTCACGATGATCGCGTCCCGCGGCGACCTGACGTACTGCCACCGCCCCTCCGGCGTCTGCACCTGCAGCCCGGCGATCGGCTGGTGGAAGAGGAAGGTTAGCGTGTTGTAGTCCGTGTGCCCCTTCGCCCAGATATTCCCCACTTGCGCGTCTTGCTCGGCTGCGCGTGGGTAGTACTTCATGTACCGCAGGTACTCCAGCCCTTCTGCGTCATAGCGGTGGCGCGAGGTTAGGTACTCTTCGTCGATTTCGAGCACGTAGGCGAAGAGGCGTAATAGTGGCAGCAAGACATCGTTGTGGATCTTCAGCGAGAAGTCGCGGATCTCGTCCCAGTGGTCTTTGATCAGCTGCGGGTGCGGGCGCTCGTGCTCAGGTGTGAATTTCGGGATGTTGTATCGCTCGTCGTTGTCCCGTCCCGCGAGCTTGCCTGTGGACTGCGGCTTGTAGCCCCTGAAATCACCCTTGGCGGTGTCGCAGGAGTACTTGAGCTTTTCTTCGAGGGGCAGCTGGAAGAATGCTTCGCATAGCGCGTATTGACGCCTTACGGATTCGTCGGAGAAACCGTGGCCGGTGACGTAGAAGAAGCCTGTGTTTGATTTAGTCATAGTTTTCACCCGAAAGGAGTGGAGGGTTAGTCTTACCATTTTTATTGATGAACCTCAAGACTTGCTCTGCGAGCTCCTGTTTTCCCCCTGGCTGGTCGAGCTTAGAGATGTCGAGCGCTTCTAGCTCTGCATATTCTACTATTTAAGATATCGTCAGTATTGTGGACAAACAGTCGCCAGGTATGCACATACATTGCTCCTGGGTCTCCTTCGGGTACTCGTACGATAAGGGGGCTTCCACCCGGGACGGCGACATTTTTACTGCGCACCTACCGTAAACTATGTCGATTTGAATGATATAGTGGCCTGTAAGTTTGGTATTTTCGCTTGTCCAATGTGACTTATAAAATAAATAATCAATCTATGCTTCCGATTATACTGTAGAGCGGGGAAGTTGAACCTTGAATTAATCCTACATCGCAGATGTCTCTAATCGGATTGGACGAATGAAGTCCATATAAAATGATGCCATTATGAGCTACGAAGGCTAAATCGCAACTACAACTTTTTGAGTAATAAGTCAACAACATATAATGTAGTAACATCACGAAGACACAGAGAATTCAAACTCACATCAATGACCTCCTATTTTAACCACCATTTACATCTTAACGCTACTTGACGCTTAACCATGCATGACCTCCATTCATATACCTATCCTTCAGAATCAAAACAGCTTATGCGGTATTAGTGATACTCCGAATCTCTCTTTAAATGATTAGTTCCGTGTTTAGATGAAGAGAAACATTGCTAAGAGAGGTAGAATCTTCATGTTGTCAACCCCTATTCAGAAAATTAGTTAGAACTAAGAGAAAGGAAAGAGCTCCGCCTTTAGCCGAGACATTCGAGCCTCGGTACCAATCGGAGAATTCGGTACGTACAAGCGTACAGGCTGACAGGGTTTAGCTGGATTATCTAAGACAGTCCGAGTAAAACACCAACAAAAGCTCCAAATCTGACTGGAGACTCAATTGTACGCAGCAAAAACCATCATGACCAGAGAATAAAACCGTCGTTGGTTCTGAGTTATGGCCGTCGTCCAATTCTCTCCTCTTAAACTTCTTAGTGATCACGTATACCGGGATTTAATTTAATCTTATCTTTTTCCCTTTCAATTGATTCCAATCAACACAACACAAATGGCGCATTGCATGTTCAGATCACGTGCCCTATTGCCATGCAGGGTCATGCAATCAAATGCTAGTATTTTATTCGCATCCACGAAACCATTGCCGTCGCTATGGCAGAGGCAAAGACCACAACAACAGAGATGGAGTTCCCACTCGCCTCTGGGCATAATGTCGGGTCCTCCGAGGAAAAAAGTGACGGTGGCGAGTATTCAGTCTTTGTATGAAAAGGAGGAACCAATCACAGTGATGACTGCGCATGATTTCCCCAGTGCGCATGTCGCCGACGCCGCAGGAATGGACATCATACTAGTTGGTGACAGCTTGGCGATGGTCGCATTGGGTATGGAAGATACCAGTGAAGTGACAGTGGACGATATGCTTCTGCACTGCCGATCAGTGGCGCGTGCCACCAGATCAGCCTTCACAGTAAGATCCCACGTAACTCCGATGATGTGAGATATGAATGGCTAATAATAAATAAGGTCGGAGATCTCCCCATGGGATCATATGAAATCTCACCGGAACAAGCCCTAAAAACGGCTATACGGTTTATTAAACAGGGCCGCGTGCAAGGTGTCAAGTTAGAAGGTGGAAAAGAGATGGTGCCAACTATTTCTAAATTAACCCAAGCCGGCATACCTGTTATGGCGCATGTCGGTCTCACACCTCAACGCCAGAATTCCCTTGGAGGATTTAGGGTCCAGGGGAAAACATCGGAAAGTGCGATGGGGGTTCTCGAAGATGCACTAGCCGTCGAAGAAGCCGGATGTTTCGCCATGATTGTAGAAGCTGTCCCGGCGGAGGTCGCCAGTATCATCACGCAGAAGTTGTCCGTCCCGACCATCGGCATTGGCGCGGGAAATGGATGTTCTGGCCAGGTGCTCGTCCAAGTCGACATGACCGGATATTTCCCGCCAGGTCGTTTCATTCCCAAGTTCGTGAAGCAATACGGAAACGTGTGGGCGGAAAGCCTGCGAGCGATCGAGTTGTACCGAGAAGAGGTAAAATCGCGTCAATATCCAGCCAAGGAGCATACCTACCCGATTCCTAGGGAGGAACTAAAGGCGTTTGAAAAGGAAGTTGAGGAGCTATATCCCGAGGCCCCTGAGTCCGATCCCTCACTAGGAGGCATTTTTTGATAATGTAGAATCCTCAGTTTGGATTTACTATATCAGCGTGAGTAGGCGGGTGGGAATTTTCATGGAGAGCGTGTTCGTTATGAAATTCACGGCTCATCCAAACGCAGGGGTGATCGAATACACCACGATCAACTGATCGCTTGAATCCTTAAAGCACTATTTGAGAAATTAGCATTTCGTAGATATCCTAATGAATAATAACGCGCGTACCCTATGCAAGTTGCCGACAATTTCATCTAAAGCGGGTGCAAATGCACTGTTAACGTAGAGGAATAAGCCATCCGTCGGGCTAAGCCGAAGCGCCTTGCGCAGGTGAGACACGACAGCTTCAAACTTCTGCGTCGCGCCTATTCGTCGCACTTCGCGCTTCAGTTGAGGAGCAGATCCGACAGCCTTGAAACGGATAAGAATGCGTTCCTGCTCAAATTCGCCAGCACTAGCGAGCGCTGAACTAGCATCTTGAGGTAACGCGGTGAGAACGGCTGAGGCAGTCATGGTGAGTGGGAGGTCCGGTGATGTTGGCCGGTCCGGAATGGGGGAGGCCGGGGGAGATGGGGATGGCTGTTCGGGTACGTCTGGGTACTCCATCTTGCGTCACGTATTTCCCTTATTTCCTACGTATTATCGCGAGCAGTGATAGGGAAAATGTTTCCTAATGAATGGGTCGCTTAGCTGGAAAAATCCCGACTTGTCGCAGGTAGATGATAAGGTCTACTAATGTTTCGAGGTGGAAAAGTGATCGAGCAGATCGAAACCAGGCAACGAACTGTCAGCAAGCCACATTCGTGATCCATGTGACAGCGTGGCTTAATCTGAGGCTAGTGGCGCTATAACCCCACTCTGTGTAACAATTTCCCCCCTTTATTTCCCCCAAGTAATTTTCATTTCGTGACTGCAACGAAAAAGCAAAAGTTCGACCAAAAATTCGCAAGCAGTTTTTGGAATCTACAAGCCTACACCAATAACTCGGCCACTTACTTTCACGTTACCGTTGAATGTTTTTAAATCATTTTGAACCGAGGAAAATGTAATTTCTTATCATAACAGAAAATATGACTACGCGAGTAGTTGGTTGGTACCTATTCGTTACAGTCTAAGCCGGTCAAAAGATTCTTGCAGTGGCTCGTTTACGCCAGTTCTACCTCAATCACGCCTTCAAATCCTCGGGGATCCATCGTGACCGATACCATCTCTAATCCCGCCTCATTTATCACCTTCTTCCATTCAGCTTCGGTTCTCTCATAGGCAGAAAGATTTGCCACTATAGCAACCAGAGTTAGCGATCTCTCCTTGGAGAAAGGGAGCAATAACTTCTCAATTAATTTGGTTAAGAGCTAAGACGCTAGAGACAAGCCATAGAGTGGGGGAAATAGCGCTCGGTTTTACTTACTCAAGCTGACATCTAGAGATGCTTGGTACATGCTTGCACCTGTACGCGGCATTACGATCTCACATATAAGAATCTTAGAATATCCCCTTTTCAATGCCGGCTTGATGTTTTGCAGAATCTGAATTGCTAATGCGTCTGGCCAGTCATGGAGTACCATGTGTAAGAAGTACGCGCGACTTCCTGTTACACAGCATTAGTTCCGAGTCATGGTCACCGGTGATGATGTTGGAATAGAGATCTTACCATGGAGCGGCTCAGGCTTAAAGAAGTTGTATTCCATAAGCTTTATCTTCTCCGTATTAAGAGTGACGCCTGAGATGGCGCCGGCTAGATCCTGGAGAACTAGAGCACCAGTCGGCAGATCTGGGTGCTTGTCCAAAACTTTAAGGAGATCCGCGCCGTGGAGACCTCCGACATCGACAACAAGCGGGCCAGAGGATAGGTCCGCTCCTTCGATGAGAGACGCCGTATCATAGAATTCTGTCCACGGAACCCTATACTTCGAGTACTCATATAAGAAACCTCTAAGGCTATCTCGGTAACTCTTGTTGGTCAGGAATCTGTCGAAGATGGGTAGCCTTTCTGGGTTTGCGTCGATGTAACTTGTGTTCTTCGCATCCTTAGGTTCCCGATACGATGTCTTGGCCAGAAACGACGGCAGATTCAGATGGGACATATCCCAATGGTCAGTCCTAGGATATATCAGCAATTATGAAGATCAACTCAACAAGAAAGCACTTACTTCGAAATGATTGCTTGTGCCATGCAAGTAGAATCATCACCGATTGAAAGTGAGAACTGAGTTGGTTTGTACCGATCTTCCCCTGTTTCTTCGATGATATTTGCAGCCCCCAAAAGCCGGAGCAGGCGACCTATACAAATATTAATTTTCAGCTCATGAATTTAACTAAAATGTGAATAGGCATACGAAGGAGGTTTAGCTCGCAAGCTTTCGTAGTTAGTCCCACCAACTCCTTGACAGGCTTTTCTCCTCCGCCAGCTGCAGTCCATCCATGCCAAAGGCCAATGTCGATACAAACCCTCAGCGCTGCATCTACAAGCGACTGTTGGTACGCGATCTCATAAGCCTTTTCTCCGTTGGACTGTAGGCGGCTGACTAGTTTGCGAGCAATCGCCAACATTTGCAACCTCTCGGCATTGTAGCCTTCGAAGTCGGCAGCCGTGAAGGCTTCAAGCTTATTCAGAACCAAATCGAGACCCTCCATTGATAATGATGGTCTCAGAATAATGTATGAGAAATTCAAGAATCTTAATCTTCTCGATCTACCAGTGGTGGCCTCGCAACATATATGGCAGGTGCTCCGGGCACTTCTCAGCCAAGGTTGCAACCATGGCCGCATTTATGTGCATAGTGGTGTCAGCGCCGATGTGTAAGTCTTCTTCATGATACGTGCCACATCGACGAAGTGTCACCCAACCAACTTCACAATAAAAAGCACAACTTGGTCACAGCGACAAGACACCCGTAGGCACATAATCAAAAGAGCCAATTAACATAGAGCCAGCCGGATCTCCGAACCGAATGCAGAGTGACAGAGTCAATAGTAAGATGGCGCAGTGTTCTCGTGCATCCAAAATTCTTTCATTCAATCGCCAACGCTCGTCAACGGCATCATTGATAGGGTATGCTAAAAAGCATATGGTGTCTAGAACGCACCAAACAAGGCAGCACAGTAGTATACGGCATTATCACGAAATCATAACTAAGAGATTATTTTTCGCCACTATTACATATTCTCAGCAGCACCTTGCGATCACGTACATATTATACGCAAAAGGCTACTATTGTGTGTTAAAAAAGGCACTCTCGTGATACCAAATTATCTTCTAGCGTCATCGAATTCCCTATACATACTGGTATAAGAAAAGAAGAGCGCTGAGAGTGGGGGTACGGCCGCCTAGACGTGCCATGTGCCCGTGTCAGCTCGCTTACAGAAGGAATTGCATTTTTTAGCACCTACGATCCGCTGATGTAATTGGTCGTATTTGACGATTAGAAATAGGATCTCGGTCTTGGTCCCCCCAATTCATTTCCAGCGCCCTTCTCGGTATCTCCGACATTACGTTGGCAACGACCGGCATGACCATGTCTTCTTGCGATGAATGTCTTCGTCTCGGCATTCCGCGCGCTATCCACCAGTTGCAGTATACGGAAGGGACCGGCCGGCCAGATGATGACGAGGCTGGCTGGATGTACGGATGGCATAATCGTGCCCGCGACGTCTTTCGGTGTGCGGAGGTGTCGAAATGCGGGCTGTGTGTCGCGGTGGCGAGGGGTTGGCAGGACTACCGCGCCGCGGCTATCATCGATAGTTCGAAAGACGGCATGATAGACGCTCAGGTGCCACCTGATGATTTAGATGCTGACGTCCAGAACATACCCGCATATAACAACGGCGAAGTCCAAACTGTAGTTCTGCGGTTAGAGCGCGCGGACGATGGACGCCAAAGGTGGAGCTACGCCTTACGCGTAGCCTGCATACCAGAGTCGACAGTTGGTTGGGATGTACACCATGAACTCTTCGCCGAGCTAAAAATAGCGAAAAACTCACGTTTAAGGAACTCCGGTGAGGATTCTTACGGCCACCTTGATATGGACTGGACAGTATCGGAAAGCCCAACGTCCGCCGAATCTGTCAAAGTCGCCAGATCATGGTTGGAGACTTGTGTTTCCAACCACTCTTCGTGTCATCAGGAGGATGGGAATTCCAAAATGCCATCGAGATTCCTCGATCTCGGCGATCCAAACTACCCAGACTTCGTAGTTCTTAGGGAGACAAGCGACTACCATGGAATCCCACCCACAGATTTAAGATATGTAGCGTTAAGCCATTGCTGGGGTACAGCGCGAATTATCACGACCGTACGAGCTAACATAGAGGACCACAAACGCGCTATAAAATTCGGATCCCTACCCCAAACATTCAAAGATGCAATACAAATCGTCCAGAAATTCCAGCTGCGGTATATCTGGATCGACAGCCTATGCATCATCCAAGACGACACCGACGACTGGGAGAAGGAAGCAGCTCAAATGGCAGACGTATATCGAAACGCATACTTCGTCCTCGGCGCCACGAGAGGAGAATCCGATACCATAGGATTTCTCTCCCCTAGACAAAGAGCACCAGGCTCTACGGTATTCAGCGACTTTACGTTCTCCCCACTACCACCTCTACTCCACCGATGGACCACAGGAGTCGACATGATGAAAAACGAACCCCTAAGCGATCGGGCATGGTGTCTACAGGAACGGTACCTCGCACGACGTATGCTGATGTACGGAAGCACACAAGCGGCATGGGAATGCGCGGAACTGCGCGCAAGCGAAGACGGCGAGTCGATATACGAGGAAGGAGACCAGTTGTCGCGCATCCTGCAAACAGCAAACACTGGAATATCTGTTTTCGGCGACGTCTTGCCTACGGCGTGGAACACAGACCTCCTGCCGCGGAGGCGTGAGACGGTTGTGAGGTACGCGGATTGGTATCGCATGGTCGAGCAATACACCACGCGGAACATAACCAAGGACCCCGACCGGCTACCTGCGCTGCTTGGTGTGGCTAACGCGCTTGGCGCTATCACTGGAGATGAGTATATCGCCGGGATCTGGCTTGGAGGTTTGTTGGAAGGATTGGCTTGGTGCGCTGTGGATAAAGATGGGCTGCAAGAACCCCAGGCCACGACTAGCCCATCGTGGTCGTGGGTTTCTGTGAAAGGGCCTGTGCAGTTTCCGGTTTATTCTTGGTACGAGTATAGCCAAGGATGGCAGTTTGAGCAAGTGAAATTCGTTCCTTTAGCTGGCTACGTTGAACACTCTTTGGTTGGAGGTACGTTACATCTAACGGCCCCGATTGTAGCAGTTACGGGACATCACCAGAGACCAGTGAAACAACCCGTGAACACGGAAAATTGGGTGCCAGAGCCACAATTCTCTCCGAGTACTGATACTGTTTTCGGCTTTCGGCATGGATCTAGGGAGGTTTGGGTAGAGGGGGGATTTGATATCAAACAGAAACAAAATCATCAGTGTCCGTTGTTTGTCATGTTTCTCGTCAGACTCCCTTTTCACCTCGGGGAAGAACAACTCTATCGTTGTTTGGGTCTTGTTTTGGAAATGACAGGGACTGCTTATGAGAGAGTTGGCTTTGTTGACAGCTGCATCCTCGAAGCTGAAAATATTGATGGCAGGCGACGTTTCTTGAATCTCCCTGTAGACATTAATATCTTCGGGTATCAAGAGGCCGCCGAACTTGATAGCCCTGACACAGAGGAGAATTTTGTTGTAGATAGACAGCAGGTCATCTTAAAGTAATTAAGAAGATAGGGGTCTATAGCCTTAGGCACCTAGTTACAAGTAGTTTCAAACCGATCAAATTCAGCAACGGTACGTATACCCGCCTACCTGGTAAGCAGGTTACGCCAAACATTAATGTAGGATTGTATAACAGGTACTAAGTAAGTATTGATAGTTTCTCAGAATTATTGTTTAAACAAAACAGACAATCAACCAGCCCGTAACCCTGTAACAACAATTTATGCCAGATGGAAGACTACAAAAATAACTCCGAATCGGGGAATCGAACCCCGGGCTTGGCGGATCACTTCAGATAATAGATTGCCTACATCTGGGGGTGAGAGCACCAAATGTTAGCCACTACACCAATTCGGATTTGACCATAGAAGCTGGTTGCGATGCGATATGAAGACCACTCTGTTCAAATTTGTGTTATATGCCCTAATCCTGTTAGCGTTATTGTCCGGTCATATAAAAATTTAACCCGATGACAGCGTAAAACTGGAAGCTCTGGAAGATTTTAACTAATAATATTTCTAGGGCTAGGTCTGTAGCGTTAAGTCTATAGTTGAGGTTAAAAACCTGCAAGATTCGTAATTCATCTCGAGCCAGCTTGAGCCACAGCGCGGCGTTCTTATTTTACTTCACTAGCTTATTATTCGGTCTCTTCTTCCTCATCTCCTTCATCCTCCTCTCCCTCATCTCCTTCATCCTCATCTCCGTCATCCTCTTCATCCGAGTCCCCGCCAATCCCGAGATTCGATAAGTTCGAGCTTGCTTTGCGGATTGTAGTGTTCGCAACAACCACAACTGCCGTCGCGTTCGGTAACTCTTCTTCCCCTTCCTCTTTAATCCCGTGCTCTAGTACCAATGTACTAGATATACTTGCCACGTCTTGGCCGAGGTGCTCCACGAAACCTAAAAGCTGGTTCCTCTTAACATACTTTCCCCTCGTCCCCCAGTACCTATTCCCGAGTTCGACCTCCTTGTCTACGCCGATTCCTCTCGTCGGCTTGTTGCGGTAAGATAAGTTTACTACCGCGTTTAAATATGTCCACCACATAAACCGAGCGCGAGGACGAAAGTTGGTGCGGAATGTGAGCCGCCTTCCGTCGAGATCTTTGACTGACTGGATATTATATACTGAAGAGAATTCGAATACGGTACTTAGCCTTTTCCTAAGGCTTTTCGAATTTTCGAGGACTATGAGTTTGTATTCTTTGGGATCTGAATTCTCCCAATCCTTGACGTGCTGTCGACGGTTGATCATATCCGTATTGGGGTCTTCGTTAACGTCTGGTTCAAGGCGGACGTCTGGTACTATGGCGATGTACCCCAATTCCAGCGCCTTTTCAATGTCGGGACATAAGAATAATCCATTAGAGGCTGTCATTAGCTCTTTTTTTGCTCCCTCCCCGAATATAATATCCATATGCTCGATAGACTTCGCAGGATACAGATGTGCAGCGTGTACCCACTCGCTGCGCAACCAGGCACCGCAGACTGGTTCCCAGATTTTATCTTTCTTCTTCTCTTGAGATTCACCCTCGTGGTATTTATCCATCATCTCAGCTCGCATCTTGCTCTGCTCTTGGCTGCTTCTTCGACCAAATGAGGCTGCACCCAAGCCAAACCCACTCGCCGCGCCGAAAAATAGTTTGACCCACGATTCGAGAAGTGGGTGTTGTTTAGAGAGTCGAGTCGATTGAGATTTTGCAGCTGATAGCTTTAGGTCTATAGCGCTTCGTTTTCGTCCTAATTCTAGGCCCATATCTACTGAACGTAGCCATTCGTTATAGGTTAGATGTGAATTCGACCCCTCCGTGTGTCCTCTAAATGCCATGAGGCTAGTGCATTCATGGAGTTCCTTCTCCATTTCGAGAACTTCTAGATGGGAAGACCAGTATTCGGAATCGAAGGAAGAACTAGGCTTGAGATCCATTCTTCTCTTTTTAATGAGACAACCTAGATCCGATTTTTTGGTTTCCAATTGATGGATGGTCATATCCTTTAGAGTGCGTTTGCTCGATGTTCTGGATGGTATAGGACCGGCTGGGCCAGAGAATTGAGGCGACATTGGTGGGATTTCTTGAGAATCCATCGTATTTCAATATGTGGGCAACTGTGAGATTGAAGATTGGACTGACAAATGCGTACGTTTCAGAGACACGATTATTTATCTTTAGAAGACTCTCACGAATGCCTTTTCCGAAACGACTGATTCTAGCCTTTTATATACATTTCAATCTTCGAGTAAAGTTTCTTTAGTTTGTACTAGCACTGGCTAATAACGCCTCCTCGCGCCTTCGACACTACGCTTTAATTAGGAAAAAAGGCAGTGACTGTTATAATACCTTATCTTGTATGTGGCGTTTTGTATAATAGGAGGTATCTCCTTAATAAATACACCAAATTCTTAAAGGGGTAAGGATGTTTAGAATGTTAAAGATTGCACCAAAATCCAGTATATCGGCTAACATTCGGAGATGTAGCAGTTGCTGCCCGTTTTCCTGATTAAAGCGCAGTGCCGAAGGCACGAGGAGGCGTTATTAGCTAGGTAGTGCAAGTACCTAAATCGGCAGTAACTTTCCTTTCCTGACGGGCTCTCGCCTGCTTCTAAGTTTCTAGTTTACAATGGTGACTATTTCCAGGCACCTAGAGAAGGAATTCATTACGAACTTAAAAAGTAATTACCTTTTTTTTTATCTTCTTGGAGGCTTCGTGCGCGGTTTGTTTAAAGGCACGGTATGAAGTTTATATAAATTTAAGTATTTTTTTCGACTGGAGTCGCTTTGAATCGTTAACGTTGCTGTTGCCTCTTTCAACCTTGTGCCCTAAAACTTCGAAACACCATCATTCAAATCATTAATATTTCAAAGTTTTAAATTTTTAGTACTTTTATAATAAGACTAGTTATTAAAAACTATATTATAAGTATCAAAATTTATACTAAAACTAGCGTAATCTTCAAAAGAATAATAGTAAACTTTTTAATCACAATAAGTCGAAAAGATAGGTAGGTACCTACTTAGATTTATATATATTTACCTTTCCTGGTACTAGCTTTGGACTTTGAAGAGGTACTAGAGTTTGTTTCAGCACTCATTTTAGCGTAGGTAGGTAGGTAGGTAGGTGCGCTATACAAAGATAGTGCCAACAAATACAGGTGGGTAGGTAAGTAACATTGCCAACTGTACTGTGTAACCATCAGTTTAGTGACTGTGATATGGATTACAATAATGAGCCTACTTAAGCAAATATGTACATGTAATAGGCGAGCCGCATGGAGGAAAGTCAAGTCAACTAAAACCTCTTATAAGAGGTTCTGGGTTGGCATGGTACTCCGAATAGAGGAATTAATGTTCGTGGATATGTATCCCAAGAGCAAACCGAAGTCTCAGTCGAAAGCGATGATAAACAGAACACGTAGATCTACGGTAGGCTACTACCTAGCAGCGTTGACTGACGGGAGATGATTGCGACATAGGTTGGTTACTACGTTCCAATTCAGGGGTTATCCAAGGCCAAAAATTGAACCAATAGGAGAGACGGTCACCCGTGGTAGGATACCCGACAAGTGTTATTACTTAATTTTTGAATTTTTGCATTGATTCTTTACTCGTAGACTACTACTTATACATGCATGATCTATGGATCATATGGTTGCACCGTTGCTTCATCAGTGTCGAATGGTGTTTGTTGTAAAAGCCAGACCTGGTCATGTGAATCAGGTGGCTTTATAGTGCCGACCTTGACCTAACCCCCCCGTAGAACTGCTCAAATCGAACGCCCCTACCACTAGGCCAGCCAAGAACTTGTGATTGTTCGGAGAAGAGAAAATAAAACCGCCCTTCGCCGAGAAAATGCACGATGCCAGGGTGACACCCAGATGCGAAAAAGTAGAACCAAAATGCTAAGACTCCATGCCATGCCGTTATGCCTTTTCCGTTTTAACTTTTAGGAAACGGATCAACTCCAATCGTCTTATCGAACAGAGATGGCTTAGGAAGCCGGAAGAAAAGTAAGGGAAATGGGTATCATCGCGCCGCGAATGCCGAAATTAGAAACAGGTTCATGGTATTCTATGTGCCTGGAGGTGAATTACGAGTGAGCAATTGGGCGTAGAGCAATGTCGGAAGTAATGTGATTTCTGCGAAATGTAGGGGCCACGAGCAAATTAATAAGCTTCTTCAAAATCCGCAAGAGTAGGTGTCCAGGATGCGAAAGACTTGTGTTTAGGTGCGCGTTGAAGTTGGGAAAGGAGATCATCCAGATCTCCCCAGTTGTCATTATCGTCAGCAAATTTGCGATGCTTCTTGGTAAGAATATGCTAAATATACTTTTAGTAATCAGTAAATAAGGGTAGAATTATAAGCTGAAACATACCTCATCGAAATCCGCATACTTCTCCGAGCAGTTCTCGCAGTAACCAGGCTTTAGCTCGGCTTTCTTCGGTTGCGCGGTCTCTCGCTTAGTCGTGCGTGGAACGGCCTTTGAAACAGCCTGAGTGTTCTTGCCGGCTGCCGCCTCCTCTATCATATCAAGTTTTCGGCTCGAAGTACGACTCATAGTACTGAAAGACCGTTTGGCTGGAACCTCATCTCGAAAGCTTGCTTCTCCATTACGACGGGAACTAAAGTCCTGTGAAGTCGCAGTACTATTACGCTTCAAGACTTGACGTTGCAGGCCGTGTACTTCCTTGCTCAACCCGGTGATAACGCCGGGTGTTGTTGCGGTTGACGAAACCATCTGAGATCGAATTGCAGAGGTCACGTTGGAGGGCTGAACACCAGATGCGACGGGTTCACCACCGAAGAGGCGGCTGGCAGAACGACCAGTGAACGCCTGGGGACGAGTATCTGCGAATGGGCCGACGGTAGGTTTCGTTGGGATGGACATTTCAATCGAGGCAATGCTGGAACCACGGCAATGGCCCTTTTGCATCTCACCTAACGATCGCTTGCCAGTCACAGGCTTCGGTGGATCCATCTTCGTGGGAGGTTGGAGAACAGGTTTGGTCTCAGCGGTGGCCCTGGTCACTTGGACTTTTGGCTTGGGTTGAGGCCGGGTATCTCTTGGTTCATACTCATCGATGAACGGGCAGCGTCCCAATGCAGCAGTCCGGAACTGAGGCCACTCTCCCTTAGATTTTTCGGCAACCTTCTTATACTCCCTGACCATGATTGGCTTCTGCTTCTCCTCAAAGTCGTATATATATATGTACGGGCCCTTGAAAAATTGTAGATCCTGGGCGTTTGCGGTGGGATCTCGGTCAGATGGTCCATTGACGCGCTCATTATGGAGAAGATTCAGTAAGTTACGATCTTCGGTCGTGCGAGTCTCGGTGACCCTCGTCTTGCGCGCCCCATAAGCGATTTCTGCACTAACGTAAGGGTCAGTCTCGAGGAGCAGGTCCAACATTCGCTGCAACTTGTCCAAAGACCAAATCTTCTTCCCCATCTCTCTAGCACGGAGAAGCACATCCATATTGCGTTTGGGCGGCTCGATCTGAGTATGAGACGGCATCTTCCGGGTTCGAAGGTCTCCGTCAAATCTACGTTTCGTAGAAGCCTCTGATAGCCGGGTTAATAGAGACGGGTTAATCGTCTTTACTTCTTCCTGGTCCTGCTCTTGGTCCTGGATCTGCTCGGTGTGTTTCTCGCTAGCTGCATGCTCTTCCTCTCGACGGCTTACACTCTTCTCCGAGGGGATCGTTCGGGTGGTGACAACGTGTGTGATATCGATAGAGAAGAAGGCTGCCTCACGCTGTACATAAATATTGTTAGTCAACTGCAAATTTGGGATCGAATGGGGATCAAATAGGCTTGGCAACTTACGGCACCTAATGCTGCGATCTGCTTGGCGAGCTTTTTGTGTGCGTCGTTAGGGACCTTCTCGAAGTAAAATACAAGCTTAGGAAATCTAGCTCGATGATGCTGCTGCCAAACTTGAATCTCTTCAACGTCCTTCTCGGTATAACCTGGGTTGGTGGACACAGCCTGCTGGTGTTGGTGTTGGTGATGATGATGTCCGGATCTCTCCTTTGCCAACTTGTTCTCATAACTGTTCGCGTTGCGACGTGTTTGTATGGGAATCTGACTTCTAGAGGCACGATGCTGTTGCTGCGAAGGAGACTTCAATGGTCGTTGAGAACGGCCCTCAATTATCTGCTTTTTGGCGGGAGGCGGCTGGCCATATTGGTCCTCGCGCTGTAGCTGGGTGGCAGAACGTTTGTGCTTAGCTAAGAGAGCTGAGCTTCGCAGGGGGGAATTGGCAACATTCTGGTTCGTAGAAAGAGGAACTCGTCTGCCAGACATGGTGGGAAACGGAGCAGGAGTTGGTGATAAAGATACGGCTGCCATATAATTGAGGTATTACTCTTAGAAATGTTGTTGTGTGGGGTGGAGATGGCGGTGGGCAGCCTTAGACTAGCAATTTGAAGGTTAAGATGGTCAGATCGTGTATCTTGCTGTGTATCCTGCTGACCAACAATTATTGACTAGTCAGTTGCTAAGGTCAAATTGACTCGGCAACAACAATAAAGTCAAGTCTAAGTCAAAAGACTTTTCATCGATGTTGTTCGTAAGGTTGAACCGAGTTACCCAGACATCTAAGTTATTAGTAGGTAGGTTGGTAGGTTGGTAGGTTGGTAGATATTTTGCTTATGTCCGAACCCTGACCCTTTTAGTTGGCACGCGACGAACCGTGACACAACACGTCGGATTTGAAGGGCAAAACACGCGCGATTATTCGACGTCAGAATGACATTGAGATCAAGCTAAATGAGAAATTAATGATCTTGAATAAATCAATGGGTCAACCGACGCGAGAATAAACTTGAAGATCGACGTGCAAAGGCGTGGAGGTCGAGTCGAACTTGGACAGCTTTAAAGCTTGGTGGTGGGCAAATATTAGAATTCGAGAGTTTAGCTCCAAAGCTTTTGAGGGATGAGTGGACAAACCGCGCTAGCACTAACAATTTCCAAAAATCAACAACAAGGTTGGTGCACGGTCCATTTGACATCACTGTCAGCCCCCACTATTGATGTGCACAGCAACCACAGAAGCCACACGGATACCCCACATACCCACCACCTGTGGCACCCATTTTTGCATTTTATCTTCAAGTCATTAAGTAATCGGCCAATCATCTTTCCAACTTTTCATTTACTCAGCAAAAAAATCCGAAGAAGGTCGACGATTTCAACCCGCCTCAATCCTCCGAATTACAACATCCAATTCGAAACGGTCGCACCAGATCTTAATATATATACCTTGGGTTAAGGATTAAAGACTGTTGGTTACCTACTAAAGTTCTTTCCTTACCCAGGTTCAATTGAACTTAAATATTCATATATTACCCTTTTCGGAAATGTCTCGAGCAATTGGGTGATGCAATTGGTTGATACCTTATTCTCACTCTAATCATGAACCTCCATCGACTCCCATTCTGGCAACTCGGACGACACCTTAAACTTCACCCAAAGCCATCTTCTCCGCAATTGGCACGGCCATTCTCAACCAACCCTACTTCTCGATTCCCGAAACCTTTAATAAAGTCAAAATGCACGAATCTAGAATGTAACTCTAGATCTAAAACGGCCAGAAGGGCCTATTCGACAACCATTTCTGCCAAAGACATTCTCTTCGGGCAACCAGTCTACGAAACACACCCACACCTCCTCAAATCGGGTGAACTTACACCAGGTATCACCGCTCAAGAATATCATGAACGCCGCGTCAAATTAATGAACAGCCTGCCGCCCAATTCTGCTGTCATTCTCCCTTCCGCGACTCTTCACTACCGTTCAGGCGCCGTCTTCTACCCTTTCCGCCAGGAATCCAATTTCTTCTACCTAACCGGCTTTTCCGAACCCGACTCACTCGCCGTGCTAACGAAGACCGGAGAGTCTGACGACTATTTCTTCCACTTATACTGCAGACGAAAAGACCCGAAAGCGGAACAATGGAACGGGCCTTGGAGTGGCATCGACGCTGCGAGGGATGTGTGGAATGCAGACCAATCAGCGGATATTGGACGGGTTGAAAGTCTACTACCCGATGCTCTCAAAGGGATGCAGCAGATCTATACGGATGCCGAGTTGACGAGCAACGGTGTATTTACGAAGTTTGGCAACCTATTGAGTTCAGCAGCTCCCAAAGTGAAGACGGCTCCCCTGAAGCCCTATGTCAACGCCCTTCGTGCCGTCAAGTCTCTCGCCGAGGCGAACAACATGCGACGTGCGGGACGAGATTCCGGAAGGGCACTAACGGAGGCCATGCGACGACCGTGGAAATACGAGAAGGAGCTCGCCGCATTCCTAGAATATCAGTATCAGATGTCTGGTCTAGACGGGTATGCGTATATCCCCGTAGTAGCCGGGGGGCGAAAAGCGCTGCTAATCCACTACGTCCTCAATAACGGCACGCTGAACGATTCTGAATTTGTTCTTGTAGACGCAGGCGGCGAATACGGGACTTACATCACAGACATAACGCGCACGTGGCCAATATCAGGAAGATTCACCCCAGCGCAGAAAGACTTATACAACGCTGTGTTACGCGCGCAGCGATCGTCGATCTCTCTCTGTCGCGCCAGCGCCAACGTCACGCTCGATTCACTGCATCGCATCACGGAGAACGCGCTCTGCGACCAATTACAGCAACTCGGCTTCGACGTGAGCGGCTCCCGCATGGGTACTCTATTCCCACACCACGTTGGGCATTACATCGGGCTCGATGTACACGATGTACCGGGGTATCCGCGTAATGTAGTCCTGAAAGAAGGACACTGCATCACTATCGAGCCTGGAATTTACGTACCCGACGACGAAAGATGGCCGAAGGCTTTCCGGGGCTTGGGGATTCGCATCGAGGACAGCGTGTACGTAGGGGACGATAGCCCCTGGATCTTAACTACGGAGGCGGTTAAAGAGGTTGACGATATAGAGGCGTTGAGAAACTAGAAACAATGCGGGATTACATCGTAGAATGAGTCACCGTCGATAAACTCGATGAAGCTAGCTCAAGATTCATACCGTTCCGTGAGAGCGGATAATGAGTTATGTGGCATGAGATAATAGACTTTACGACGCGTACGCAAGGGACGCATATGCCATCAAGTAAGGCGTCTAATTAACATGGATGGTTTATTGTACATTATCCTAGATACATACACACATGTCTATCCACGGGTAGGCAAATCCAATAGAGGATCACTTCTCAATCTTGGAAGTTCACGAATACGATGGCACGTACCTACCTACTTACTAGGTACCCGGCATCATGAAATTTGTGATGCCTAGGCGGAAGGCGACTAGTAAGAGCCCACCCCTGAGGTTAATGAAAAGGGGGCAAAAATTAGGTCTCGGATGAACTTCAAAGTTCGAAGTTCCCACCCAAAATTCGCATATCCCATTCCAAACAAGAATTCTCCTCTCCCAACATCCACAACAACAAAAAAGTTACCGAGCTACGGAACTGTAATGCATTAGTTTCATACGGAAACCCAACACAATCATAGCGTTTCAATTCCTACGTATTTCCCTTTCCCTAATTCTTTTTTTCTTTCTCTTTCCCTTTTCCGCAACTAGTCGGAGTAGCTATGTAGCAGGAGGGGGGAGGATGGGGAGGAGGCGCGCGCGTTTCTGTCCGCCAAGTAAACCCGGATCGTACGATAATCAGCAGATGGGCCACGTCCGCTTTAAGAAATTCGCTCAACTAGGCAAAATCCGCCTACCGGAGTGTCTAGGTCTGATGTAAGAGACGCAAATAGAGAGCGTGCGCGCGAATCCGAATGAAATCTCTTTCTGCCAGGATAGCCTGGGGTTGTATTCATTTCGATCGAGATCTACCTAGGTAGTGGTTACCTAGGTAGCATGTATGTATTATCGCTAGAGTGAGACGGAAAGGGGATGAGAGTGAGAGAGAAAAAAGACTTTCAAAGTTCTGTCAATGCGCGCCATCTCCCGTAGGAGGCGATAGGTATCATATTTTCAACAATCCCTAAGGTAAAAAAAAGAATCCACTGTCTGCTCGCTTCTGTAAAGCCTCTTTAAAAAAAATACATCTCCTTTTCTCGGTAGATGATAATAAAACACACAAATTCCCACCTCTTAGTTTTCATTCCCTCGTAATTTCAACCCGCGGGATACCTATGCCCCTTAAGCGGTTGTGAAAACTGTATTGTAGGACTCCCAAAACACCGTAAAAACGCCATGATTCTGCCTCAGCGGCAGTTGTCCCCAGTTTAAAAGGCCATTCATCTAGATATGCCCCCAAGACTCTTACTCCCCCTAAGATAGATATAGTTTCAAAAAAATCGATATTTCTTTTCCATAAACCCCAACATGCAACCCGACCGTGTATTTGTACCGGACTCCGATGTGCTTGTTTTTCATACAGTAGTGGTATATATACGTTCGTAGCAGGTGTGTAGATGACAGGTGAAGGTGACTCAGAAGTATAGGTGTTAGATTATATATTCGTATTGTTAATGTCGCTGGTATCGTTTCGTGTACTTCGATACGGAGCGCTCTGAGAAGACCAAGTCCAGCTTTATTCGGGTGGGTTGCGAGTGTTGAGTATCGTTGCTGGGGCAAGATATATGTGCGTCGTCATAACTATGAAGTTGTTGCTAAAGGTTCGGCGTATAATTCGAGGATTAGTGGTGTGAGTGGTGATTGTGACTGGGGACAAATAGTTCAGGATGAAATATGAGATCGTTGCCTAAGAAAAGGCTCGGGGGTTGAAGACAGAAGCGCCATATCCTTGAGGTGCCCAATTTGGTGCGGGTGCGGCGCCGACTAATTGTTCGAAGGCGTGTAATCGACGAGCAAGTTCCTCATTCTTCTGTGCCATCGATCGATTTCTTCGCTCCAGTTGGTGAATATATTCAGTTGCCTTTGTAAGAACAGTGCCCTAAAATTTTAATTAGCCAAAATGTGGTACAAACACCGTATTTGAACATACCTTGCTGACTTTTGGGGCTGTTCGTGATGCGGTGGGATTATCGTTCTCATCGCCGTCTTCTGGGATTGCGCGTAGGGATGGGATAGCATCTCGTAGTTCGGCAATCTTGTCCTTCAAATTGGTACGATATTTTCTTTCAATATCGTTGTGCGCAGCCCTGTCACTATTCCGTGGTTTGTCCTTACTCTTGTCCGCAGTGGCATCTATCGAGTTGGTGCGCGAAGGCGCTTGAGGTCGAGTCATCACTGGCTTATTTCGGGGTTCAGGCGTGTTGCTCTTGCTATCACTCATCGTCGTCGGACTTTGGTTGATTTCAAATCGGAAATCCATACCGGCGGGTTGTCTCGTTTGAATCTGTGGTTGAGGAGCTTGTCCTGTGCCCATAGCAATGGCGAGCAGCCTTTGACGTTCGGGGTCGTTGAATGGGGGGTTCACATTCACGTAGTCCATGCGGAAACCAGGTTGTGGCTGTTCCCAGCTAAGAGGCGTTGAGTAGAGTCTCTCGCGAGGAGGGATGTCTGAAGGAATAGGTGCAGAGTCTGTCTTGCTGAGTTGGTCAGCTAGGGCCATGGAGAAGAGGTCTTCTTCGTCCGACAGCGCGTGATCAAGAGCGCTATCGTCGACCAGGTCAGCAGTTGACGAGGGCGGATAAGCCACTTTGAAACTGTTGCCGGGTCGCCCGACAATCCTCGACCTTGGGTGAGGTTGGGCTAGAGCTGGGGATCGCGTCTATATTTCAGGTGATACATTAGCGCCATTGTTTTGCGCGAAGTTGTAAGTTCTGGTTCTTACAGGTTTGCCTTCAGCGAAAATCTGATCACTCTCGTTATCGCTGTCGAAGCGAAGCCAATAGTCAGAACAGTCTAGAGTAGAAGGGTCCTCGGTGAATCTAGACCTTCTAATATCAGAGCACTGTCGCTTCTTAGGTAGCTCCTGTCCTGTGAGCTTGTGCTTATGGGATGGGTTAGAGATGTTCTGCGAGGCAGTTGAGGCCGGTGAGTCGGCAGCAGTACTAGGAGTTTGACGAGATCCTGAGGTTGGGATAGAGTTCACAACACTTGATTCGGCAGACCTATCTAGTTCGTCCCAAAAGCTAATAGATGAGAGTTGCTGTGAGTAATCTGTTGATTGATCGAAGAATGTCTCGAAAGTCTAAGGGAATGTTAGGGTCTATTTAGATCCAACTAAGGTAGGCAGGTAGGTAGTATTATAGATATAATAGATTTATATCTATATATGATCTAGACGAATGAACGACATTCAGTAACATACCTTGTCGTTACCAGCAGGATAAACGTCAATGTCCTGCATAACACCTGTGTCCATGACGAATCCCACAACAATTTTAGGGCCACCAGTAGGTCTTTGGTGACACTATAGCTTAATTGCTATGGTTTCTTAAAATAGGGGGGAGAGTCCCGGTGTGGGAAGGGTTAATCGGGGGGGATCTAGATCTTGTGAGGTGATGTAGACGGGATCATGCGAAGTCCAGGCTAAGCTTGGCGAGATGGAGATAGACGATGGTCGGATTATTCAGAGGGCAAAAAAGTCAGGTCGACAATTTGCCACGTCCGTTGCCGTACGCCGTTATACAAATCGGGGCGATTGGGTAACGTCAGTCCGGGTAAGGGATGTGAGTTGAGTTGACTGCCCGAGGGCGTGTAAGTCAAGTTGTGTGTGAGTGCAGTGCAGTGCGTATGAAGCCACTAGGCGCAAATAGAGCAAGCCACACACACAGACAGGATAGTATAGTATAGGAAGGATTCTCGTCCTTGATAGGATGGAGAGATATGATATCACCAATATTAGTCGAATAATGCCACAATGGCAAATGGGATGGTGATGATGATGATGATGGTTGATAAAAAATCAAACGATGTTTGAAGAACGAACGATTCAGATCGGTTGGTGCCTTAGTTTATCTAGTCGATTAAGGATTGAAAGTAAAAGATGGGAATTCGAGAATTCGGCTATTAAAGAATAAGAATCAGATCCCACGAACTATGGCCGAGACCGCCCGATGATGCAAGGGTACAAGTTACAATCGAGACCAAATGGCCTGACACGATGCAGAGCAACGGAGACGCTCAGATACATAATTCCAACCCGGGTCCCCAAGGGTTCCAATGGCTCCCGATGGACCCCTAAGGGCGATCCCGAATAGTTACTAAGGGAAAATAATTTATCTTGTTCCCCCATATACGTACGGTACCGTATGGGAGAATATTGTTGTTGGGCCGCGGCATTGGCATTGCCATTAGATGGATAGTCTATTGCGACTTTATTGTTCCATCTAACCTTCCAAGGTTGGAATACATTAGCTTCTGATAGTTTGGTTTGTATGTATGTACGCTGTAAGTATGCTGTAGGTTACTGTAGGTATCTGTAGGTTGCTGTATGCGCGGCTCTCTTTTCCGAATATTCCTAACCACCAGATGTACGGAGGTAAGTATCATACCTACCACCTACCGTACCTATCGTACCTATCGTACCTATCGTACCTATCATAGGTACCCATCATACCCATCGTACGCTATATTCTGTACTTACTATTACTTACCCAATGTACTGGATTATAGGTACATACCTATGAATGGATACCCTCACCAACCTTGGAAGTCGAGTTCAAGAAAAACCCAGAAAAAAAAAAGGTATAAGCGGCGGGAAAATGAAGGACCCAAGAACCCTGGGGTAACCAAACAATCCCACGATTCCCACATTATGGGCTGATGGGCGCAGCGGTCAACTTTTCTCTAGTAATTGGATTGGATTTGTCCGGGTTGCAAATTTCGTCACAGTTCTGACAGGAAAAAAAGGCGAAAAGCGTTGTCATCGGTGCATCGGGGTGTAAAAAATGTGGCCTGATCTTTTGTCTGAATAAAGTCCAACTTCAAGGGGGAGGGTCTAGAATCACGCGTCATGTGGGGTGAATTGCTCAAAGATCAGGCCACTTGCAAGGCTGACCAAAAAATAATCGTATGACACTCCGTTTCCTCTTTTGGAAAGAAGGAGATCAGGGGTTCTAGACGCCGTTACCCGCTGTAATTGGCCAAAACCATATTTACCGAATTTTAATTGGTTGGCTTCTAAAAGTACCCTGTCAAATCAGATCTCTACAAATCTATCAGCCTTGCCTAGTCTCCACTTAACTCGTTCAATTTGCTCCGGAGGAAGCCATGTGCCACATGTCTCGAGGACGATAGAGATTTCCAAATTATCTAATAATGAGGCATGTGGCGGATGTGGCTTATCACTTAAGGAACTAAGAAACTCCAGATAGAAAAAAAACAATAAGAAAGAACTTTGATACCGAATATATGTACCTAGGTACTTTGTACAATACGAACATTTTAGCCAATTCGAACTCCGTTTTCTCCCGCTTCCCAAACTTCCCTCTCTCGGAACATTTTCGCGGTCACGGACAATCATACCGGCTACAACCTACAACCTTACTACTGTACCTTACAACCACCTGGCCACACAACAACAAGAACTTTCACGACGCTTCTCACCGACGTAAACGTAAACGTCAGCAATCGTGCTTCGCAATCTTCTCTTAGCTTAGCTATACAATCCATAATTAATGCATTAGTGCTTCTTACTAGGTATTCCCCTCACCTTCTGGATGATGAATAATGGATGCGTACTTCGTACAGCATAGCATATACAGATACAGCATATTATAGCATTGCAACATACAGCACAGCGCATACATACCTATCTCGTCCGAGGCTACGATGTAGGTGGGCATCGTCAGCTCGCCTCTGTCTCAAAACTCGGCATGGTCCCCTTGGAATCGTCCAGATCTCGGCAACCGCCTACGCTTTTTATCATAGCCTCACCTGGAAGCTCAACAAAATAGGTAATTCAATCCTCCGCTTCCAGCGCCCCCAGAATTGGTGACACCCGGCATTGGTCCCCGTCGAGTCCCCGTCTTATTAGGTAGGGCTCGAGCGCGGTTCCATTGGTTCTTTGCCGATGTTTAGATATTCGGCTAGATCTACTCGATCGTACGATCACAGCGAAATCCTATGCGAGTGATAGCGCGCACGCAGGGTCTTTGCCATTTTTACCTTGCTAGATGTCGCGTGTAGCTGCATACCCGTGCTTGCAGAACCATACAATACTTACTATACCACCTATAGTAACCAGCTCCTTACTATTGTACATATGTAGAGTATTATCCCATGGATCTATGCGAACTATCGTCCTAGCAGCGCAACCTCGTGAACGATTCCGTAGAAGGTCGCCTCCATATAATCTATTCGGACCAACTGGATAGAAAACCGGTCAATGGCCGTAATGCCGGTATCTGCAACCGCTTCTAGCGCCTCTCTGCTGGCTCTGCTGGCTCATCGTGGCTCATCGTGGAAGGCAAAGACGTCCACAGGTTTTGAACTTCCGCATTACCCTAGCTTTTCTCCATCTACCCGTCGATCGGTACTGATCGAAAACCCCAGTCCCTCCTGAGACATTCATCTACGGAGTCGTTATCCTATCACAACTCCAGTGGGCACATCGAGGCTGTTATGCGTATCGATTATGTTTCAACCCGCTCGGACGATGAGACTTACGAACACAAACCCGCGGCACCGGAGTACGGAATATTTCGTAATATGAGGAGTGATTTCCAGGTCCTGTCAACGGGGCCCACCACCAAATGTTCGGCTCACGATGCATGCTTCCGTACTTGCAGTATACTACATTTTTGACCGGTCTCTTATCTTATGATGGCGCTTGCCACATTCTAGACTCTTTTTAAATTAACTTTCAAGGTTTCTGGCCATCCTATCAAGTCACATGGCCACACGCGGCGAGAGTGTTGTTAATAATATCGTATATTTTATAGCCTCAAGTGCCATCGGCGGCAGCTCCCGACCCAAGCTTGTGCGCCCTTAGCGTCATTCAGGCGGGATGTTTTCTCCAGGTTAGGTAAACGGGCCGTTGTAGAGGCTTATTCCCGTGACACCGTAGATTGCGACAACTTCATGAACTGGCATGAACCAGCATGAACAAATTCTCCTGTGATGAAGTCCCACGTGAAGTTTCAGTCCCGTAGATTTCATCTATACGAGGCTGCACAACGCTGAAACCGTGGCTCGGTAAGTCTTATCAAGACACATAGATTTTGGCAGCTGCCTGTAATCCACATGCCGCTAAATAGATAATTTTTGGTTTTCTTAGGGTTTGCCCCTATTTGCCGGCGGCAACTTATTATCGCGGATAGTATAGGGGCTAGCAAGCCCCTTTTTTACTCGATGGGCAGGCTCTGGCAACGTCAACTAAAACGACTTCCTTTGTAGATTCAAGACTTGATTACGAAACATAATTGAAGAATAATGCTCTTAATACCAGCGTAAATATGTTAATTACTAGGTACTTGCGACTAGGTGTATTACGATGCATAATCTTCTAAATATTTCTGCAGGACCTTAACTGTCCCTGAACGAGGCATGGAGTAAACAGCATGGCGTGGGATTCAAACTGCATCATGTAGGTCTACTTGACACAAAACTCTAGTATATCTCTAAGTAGCATCATACCGAAGTTCCGTTTGGTTCAAATAAAATGATTACTATTAGCCGCAACGTTGAATCGCGTGTGAGGCTCATTTACTGTTGAGTCGTGATAACCGAAAACGCCACCTACCCCTTACAAACGCACATGAAGCTGGTTTTTTTCCTTCAGACCTGCATGAGGCTGCAACTCCACTAAAACCAGCATTCACACCTTGATGATTGAGACAGTGACATGAATAATGGGTAATCAGATATGATAAGATTAGCTGATCTGATATCCTACGAGTCGCTTCGTCTTGCAGTGTAAAATTCGAGTCTGTTTGCAAGCGACAAGGGGGTAGACGCCGTGTGCCGGCCGAAAGGATAACGCGATGCCATCAATCCCAGGTATACGTTGACAGTGTCGTGGACTTTAGCTACGAGAGTCGTACGTGATCTACGCCTTTCAAGCAGGTACTGTCATCAAAGCCTCGATGACTTCACATATTTCGATCTCTATATTATGCAGGTACCTCACATAAACAAGTAATGGCTGCCTTGCAGCCAACATGGTCTGATATACTCAATATATTCCTGCAGTAAATTCCTCCTTAGCCGCTGTAGACGGTCCGCCTGCAGAGATTGAGACATCCTCCGACATCTCCTTCCGTATTATGCATCTTACACAACAATCACACAACTTTGGCAGCTCCACAAGACTGCAACGACGACTTGGCTGCAGACGGGAACGGGAATGCATTCGGCTGGAGTCGTTAGTCTTCCTTCGATCCCCTCAACTCGGGATACCTAATTGTCTAGGCCGACCCGGCGCTTTTATCGCCCTGACTAACGAGTGACAACTGTCCGCGGTCCCTTTTGCAACCTCTACGGAGGGGACAAAGAATTGGATGGCTCGTGCCATTCAAGATTGCCCAATTACCTTTCTATGGTTTGTCACTGTGATTGTGCCGATCATTAAGAGGGCTTCCCCATAATATTAATGAGCGACAGCATACCGTACCAATTGCCGTGGGGCTCGTGGGCGGTTAACAAGTCAAAGAGACGAAAACGAAGAAATCTCCAAAATGTAAATAGGAAACAGATTAGGCCAACCACAAGTCACATAGCGACGTGTCTTCACAGACAGCGCAAAGTATGCAGTCAATATCACTATTGCCCTCCGAGCGTGGTCCATTCGAGGTTAGACATCGCGAGTTGAAGAGAAATGGTTTTCCCCAACTTTCCAATTTTCTTGTTTTGTCGGGAGGATTTACCGGGGCTTCCTTATCCAGCATACATAAGTAAAACCTGCATCTACATGCATCCCTAGAGCTAAGCGGGTTGTGAGGCCATCATCCTCCAGAGCCCACTGAAGGAAAGATTCTCCTTCACCAACACCTTCTTCAACAAAGAGCCGTGATGACTTTCTCGTGCTCTTTCATCAAAAGATAGTATTCCCTAGAGTTAAGCCGCATCTAATTTAATAGCCGCTGGACTGGCGCGGATCAACACATCCGCTATAAATGTAATTATACACGAGGCTTGAGAAAATAGAGCAAGATGGTCCGTGTACTGCTAATTCAGCCAATAAAATCTGGTGCTTTGACGTCGTGCCGATCATTAAAGCGCTGCACTGGACTTTATGGAGGCATCTGCTTTGCGCCAGCCTGCAGAATAGGGGTACGTTATGGCTTACGTATGACAACGAGACAATGGTGGTGACTAATCAACCGCTCGCTCCAAACTTTCTAGTTCCGATTCCGAACCTTCCCAAGCCCGATTAATTACGGATCCTCGATGAATATCTACGGAAGTTCGTGACCGGCTTCGGGTGGCTAGTGAAGACCGGGGCGGGAGTAATCTTAGCAAGCACCAAACCCTATGTGGAGATATTTACGGGGCAACCGGGACTGCCTAGACCCCAAATCGGACCTTCCGTAACGCGAAATGTCGGAGTGTGGGGGAGAAAGCACGCCATTGGTAGTACTAGTGCGATCTCGAATTAATAAGCTCTGGAATTGGGGAAACGTTTAGTGGGATATGTACACTAAGTAGTGGGATGTGCTCACCTAAATTTTGTATTTGTCAAGTCGTAACTATCAACTATCAACTAGATATATTAGACTTCACTCATTCACTAACCACCTTCCAGTTTACCAACTATCAGACAGTTAAGTTATATTCGTCTCGACAAACCGACCATAAATCTTCAAGCAGGATGTCTTACAAGTCGGGGGAACACACCTACCCCTCACCGTTAGTGGGATATGAAAACGCCCCAGCGCTTTCGGACGAGAGAAACGAAGACGGGAAGAGCTTCAAAAACCCGGTCAAGGATACCCTAAGTAAGGCGTACACCGAGTTTCCGGACCCGCTAGATAAGGGTCGTCGCGGTGGCTTGTAAGTGTATCTGAGACCGAGCGTTAAAATGACCACTTACTAACATTAGAAATCTCGCCCCCACAGTGACGTGCATATATACTATCTTCAGTCCAACGAAGCTCAGACAAAGTATGCGAAAGAGCTATGGGAGCGCATTAGACATGAGTGTACGTTCCTTCATACCTATTGAGTTAGGTATTGTTTGGGTAAATTCATCAAACACTAACTCTTATACAGTTCCCGAGCTGAGGATATATCGGGTCTGGGACCGACCGATCGGACCGCATCCCCTGGCGATGTTTGAGGTTAATCTCTTCACGCCGGCCCAATTTGGCGCCTTCATCGCCTGGCTCGCCATCTACCGTGGCCCCCTATCTGCGCTGATTCATCCCAATACGGTTGAAGGAGAAGGGGCCGAGGCACAAGCGGTCGACCGTCGAAATCATACACAAAGGGCTATTTGGATGGGTGAAAGACTTCCGCTTGATTTGGACCTGTTTTACTAGAGAGAAGCAATGTCTGATTAAATTTCAAACGATGAGTTCAATTGAATGATGTCATATTGTATTGGATACTGCAATATGTAAGAAAAAGATATTGCTGTATGGGAGCGCAATCTATTATACTCTGTCCGTGCATTTGTCTTAGCTTTATCTTCTGCCAACTCTTTTCCAAGAAACCTTTCTTTTTCACAACACCACACTACGCCCATTTAATATGAAGGAATGTGAACAATTGATTGTGAAAAAGCCCCCTGGCCTTGGCCGTAGGGCTTTCTCTTTTATATTGCTCATAGTATCCGGAATAGGGACCGACCGCAATTGAGGCCGTTGACGCGTGTCGGTCCTACGATCTCGGTATCGACCCCTGTGTACCACAGCAGCCAAAGTTGACGACATCCCGTTTCTTAAACAAAGCTGCAGCCTATCATATCCCTAAAATGATCTTCATTTCATGGATTTCTTGATTCCTGGGGCACGAAGATCTACGGACATAGCCTCGCAGTTTCTGTCTACATCTGGATGTGGCTGACGGTAGGGAGGCGATCTGAGCCATATGATTGGCATGAGATGTTCCGCCTATCTGTCAGCACCGGGAGGATCAGAGCCACATCTCGATCTCTAGCCAATAGAGAGCGACGGCACCGTTATCCGACCTCTGTCTATCAGTTTAAGATCTTTTCAGCTGTTATTATTAGCATGTGTTCGGATCGTTAGCGGAGGAGTTGCTCTTCAGACACCTAGATCCTAGGTACTATGTATAGGTGCAATGGGGGCTGAATTGCGCGTCAGGGTTGATATTGCGACACTACAACTCAGCCCTAGGTGCTATATCTAATGTCCCTACCCGAGTCAGCATGCGCGTAGGTTTCAAGTAGAAATCCCGGCATCGCTTTTCTTTGATGACTATCGCGTTAGAACTTTTATTGGTGGCTATGTACAAAACCTCAACGTGGGCGCTTTTGGATTTTCTCAACCAGCCGACTCGTTAAATCTACAGCATTTCGTTGGATGTTTTTCAGTCGGATGATCTACATCGACCCGATTAGGGTAGAGTTGTGAGGACGCGTGGTTCATTTTCGATTACATGAATATGTCCCTAACCTCTTCGCACGTAACATTCAGCATAGACTGGCAGGCGCCAGCATTTTCGACACTCAATTTTGATCCCCACAATGAAACCATCTGTAAAGCCGCTGGCGCGTGGAAGGCTGCAACCCTGAGCGTCTTCCAGGGGAATCAGAACATTATCACCACTAACTATGTCACGGATTACCTGAAGGCTATTCTGCCCTCTAATGTGACGCGACCAAGCGACTGGGTGTTGATACATTGGTATAATGATTATATCATAAAGGAAGTTATTACAGACGATACGAATTCTACGGTCCCAATCAATGGTTCGCTTGCAGAGAAATTCAATGCGTTTCCCCTTGTCAATTGTACGACCGATATCTGCAAGAATCTCGATTGGATCGGTGACCCGGACGTATCAGGGCGAGGGGTAAGTATCATAGCATGGCATACACAATATGTGGTAAGTTAACTGACACCCTATAGATGTTGATTACATATTACATTGCGGCCGGGCTCGTGACGATATATCTATGTGCACTCACGTTAACCGACACCGGTCTCTTCAGACAACAGTTCCCCACAGGATCAAAGAGAGCTTGGATACTTGCGGCTATCGAGGAATCTGCTAGCACGTTCCTGGATGCAACGCTAATATTTGCCGTCTCGATGCTTGCCGCTGCTTGTTTCCGATTATCTCAAGCTTACTTGCAGGAGTTTGGCCATATCAGTGGTCATTGGATGATCTACGCTTCCATCGGATCCATATATATGTCGACGTTCTCATCCTTACTCCCTTTACTGCTACAGCTATCAGCGCACGGCGTGCGGCATCACTGGCTTCGAGTTGTCATGTGGACACTTGTCATATTGCTTGGCATCGCTAACGAGATCTTGTATGATTATTTCTTCGGAAAGGTGAAGTTTCATCTGTTTTCTCAGTTGAAGGATATGCTTGAAAATATCTGGCTGGGCGTGTGCAGCCCTCTCAAATTGTTGAACTACGGCCTCGACCCGACTCTTCGCATCGCCCAAATTCTATTGGTTCTTAATGCATTTTCCTACATCATATGGATGGCATGTAAGGGAAGAACCGCAAACACCCAGAGATCGCCAAGGCTTAGGCTGTTTCGGCAGAAAGCGGTTCGATTCATCAAGATCTTGAATATGGCGGTCTGTTGTTTGTTGATGTGGTCAATGTTGGGACTTTTCCATATCTATAGAGACAAGGTTAATAATACAGCTGGGAAGGATAACCAGAATTCGGACTGGACGTTCGGCCAAGTCCTCGCCGTTGCCACCTGGGTTCCTGTCCTGGTGGAGTTCGTTACCGTTCTCAAATGTAAGTCCCCTCCCCACTCCCTAGGTAAGCTCCCTTGTTAATGTTATTTAGATGGACCCGAGGAAGGACTCGGCAAGAAGATTTCAAGGAAGTACACCATCATCCCGAATAACTCTTTTGATTACGACCATAATAAAGAGGATTCGCAGTATTTGAAAGTAAACCCTGGGCATTCGAATCTTTGAGTCGATTTTGGTGATGGGTATCATCGAGAAAGGAGGAAAACCACCTCACGAATAATACACAACTTTTGAATAAACGGCATCTATGATACTCCCGTGGATTGTGCTTGAACTACTAAGATTACGACCAAGTAATCGGATACCGTGAATGTTTAGGGAATATTACCTGGGTACTAAGGTATATGGTCACATCAATTTCTACGAATACAATGTTGGCAATGACGCTGCCTGACCCCCCACAAGTCTCCTTTCATACATTTGTTGGCGCTTATCTGACAGTAACTGATGGGCGATGTAGCATCACACTAACCCCTTCCGCGGTTTGTAGCTTCAAACGAAGATGGCCTATTCATCTAGGTGCCTAATCTTTCGGCGCTTCGAATCCCCATTCAACTCCAAATCCAACAAACTTCCCTTCAAGAGCGTCCTTTGCCAATTCCACGGCTCCTCCGTTCTGGTCTTTGGGAACGTGATACCACTTCATGAACACGTCAAAATCCTCCTCCATCTGGTCGAATATCATATTTTGGTACAATTCACCGTGTTGGATAGGTTTGCCCTTTTTCGAAACGAGCTTCCCATCTTCCTCCGTCCATGCCTTGTAGTGTTTGCAAACATTGTCGACAACTTGGATTTTGTCCGAGACAATGATGACTCGGAAAGGCAACTTCTCGAGTGCATCTTCCTCCTCGTCGCTTTCATCATCTTCCAGGTCGTCGTCGTCAAGGATATCTACTTGTCCGGCGCGAGCAGAAATATCCGACTGCAAGGTCCTGGATAAGCTCCTCGCCTCGAGCTTGGCTATCTTTTTTTCTATTTTCGCATCGAGTTTAGCTTCGCGTTTCTCTTCCCCAAATTCTAGCAACAATTCCTTGCGGTCATCGAGAATGAAGGTCTTCATTATCGCAAGGGCATAGTCGACTGCAGTAAGCTCGGCCATTTCGGCGTCCTGGGGACTTGTTATACCCCCGCAAGGTAGTGCTTGATTGTACTTGGAACCTTCGCCAAAGAAGATCCCCACACCTGCCAAATTTCCCACCGGACTCTTGGATGGTTTACCTGGCGCAATGCTGGCGCCGTGGACGAAAATTACGAGAGATGATTCCATAGGCAAACCATATCTATGGGCGTCTAATCCATAATCTCCCATGTCCCAAGCGAGGTGATGTGGATGGTGATGGCCTTCCAGCTTGTCATGTCCAACGAGCCAAGTCAACTGGCAGTGTTCGCAATACTTGAATGCGCCTTGCATCATAGGGTCCGTCAATGGGAGAGGCTTGGGCGGATTATCGAAATCCCACTTGATTCGTTCCTCTCTCCATGGCAGGCCTAACATTTGTTCGTCCCACTGCGGTATAAAGTAGCGAGTGTCATACAGAGAAGTCATAGGCCCTCCCGGGGTTTGCCTGACTACATCCTTTGGATTTGGAGGGTATGTCAGTGTTTTATCTAATTGGGTGTAAGCAAAGGTTAAATAATATAATGATAGCAACTCAAACGAAATGTATTCATACCACTTTCACGGAGCTGTTCAACCGCCGACGGCGTCAATGAGACGTCATCATCAGACTCATAATCTGAATAATCATCAGAGTCATCGAATTCGCCTATATCGTCGGAATCGTAAAAATTGAGATCTCCAGTGGTGGAATCGTAGGGGCCATCATCCCCGCCAAGATGACGAAACCGAGTGACAACATCATCGTCAGAGTCGTTTAAATCGTGAATATCCAAAGGTCGTGACATTATAACAAAAACCTTTGAATGTGAGCCTGAGATACTGTAGTTGAATCGTAAATACCTAGAATGTATCGTGAAGAAAGAGAAAAAAAGGTAATTGCGGTGAGTGTCCTTCTAATGGTCCTATTATGGGGGACGTGCTCAACTAGGGAGTTACCTAACCTACCAAAATACGGTGCGGATTTACAGTGCACCATCCATCACCAGCGATCGTCTACCAAGGCCTCAACCATCCAGGGCCCGCCACCAAAAGCAAAAAGGCGCGGATGACCGGATGAGTACTGGGCATACATAAAGCATAAAGCGCAAGCCATCTCGAAAAAAACCCTCTTCATTACGTCGTACAACTATCCACAAACTCAACAACCTCCCTATTAAACCGTTCAGGCTCTTCATAAAACAACCAATGCCCGGCCTCGAAAACCGACATCCTCGCGCCCCCAGGCCTACTCGTCTCCACCCTCCGCACCGTCTCCCTCATGCCCTCCAGCGGAAAACACCCCGTCCTGCGGCCCGCCATAACCAGCGTCGGCACCGCAATCTCCTCAATCGCCTCGCGGTGATCGTACCTCGTATGATCAGCCAACAGCTTCGCCAACCAAGCCTGGTCGCAGCGGCGACTTATCCCCACGAAAAACTCCTCGTCCCGCCGCCCCGCCTCGTCCGAGATATCGTCCGTCGACGGGTCCGGCAGGTACCGGTACCCGAGACACGCGCGCACGAGCTCGGCATGTGTCGCCGCGGAGTCGTAGATCCACGCCCGCTGCGCGGCTAACATCGTCGCTTCGTCGTAACACCCCAGGTGCGCGCGCGACGCGTCCCAGTCCCCAAACAGCGAGCGGTCCTGCAGCGGGGCCTGGTCCACGAACACGAACCCGCTGAACTCCGCGCTGCCGAACAGCTCGACGTATGTCCAGAGGACCGCGGCCCCGATACTGCATCCCACGGGGACGATCTGCAGCTTCGCCTCCTCGCTGGGGGTTTGGATGTCGTCGTTGTTATCGTCGCTTTGATGCGCGGTGCGCAAATACGCAATCAAGTCCCGCAGATCCGCGGCGAGACGCGCGACGTGGTACCCCCCGCGCGAACGCCCGGAGTTGCCGTGGCCGCGCAGGTCCGGGGCGACGACCCAGTGGTCGTCGGCGAGGGCGCCGACGTTGCGCGTGAAGTACGCGCTGGACCCGCTGAACCCGTGCAGAAGGAGCACGCACGTGGCGTACCGCGCGTCGAGGGTCGCGCCGGGGCCCACGGGAAGCGAGGTCTGGAAGGCCAGCGTGCATCCGTCGTTCGCGGTGCACGAGGCGTATTGCATCCCTGGCTCTGCGGAGGCTAGGGGGAGGGATGCCATTTTAGGTAGGTAGGTGGGCGGATGGGAGACTTAGGTGGGGGTGGGTATGTGGGAGACTGAAGTTGCTCAACCTGGGTTCTGCTGATGTGTAGGTGTGTGTAAGTGTAGGTATGGTTCGGCCGCAAGGTGGCGGTGTGCTATTTTAGATAGGCACGTTAGATACCTTATTGATGGTCGGTGAAGAATGTGTTCATGTTCGAGGAGTAACGTGATGAAAGTGACGTATCGTGAGATCGTCATTTGAATAAAGGTAAATGAATTTGGTTATTTGCAAACCCTTAATTGATATATATCATGGGTATATGAATTCTGTCTAGGTACCTACCGATACTTACCTAGTCTGCTAGTCTAGGGACTTCCCGAAGCTTGAAGCTAAACTTCCGGGACCGTCGGGTTCCGCGATAGGCTGTGGCAAAGAAACAAGTAATTCTAGAACAGTTCCATTACATCCAGGGTCTCGAAGCTCGGCGTAGCTATTCTTATACCCCTTGCATCGTATCCAGGGACAAGATCTTCTAAAATGAATTAGTTAATGCTAATGTAGTTGATATTACTGGAGAAGGGAGTTCGGAATGAAGAACTCATCAGTTGTAGGTAGATACGAATCAGAAAAATAGGTAGTCACAATTAAGGGGGTCTCATCGCGAAGGGAAGTAGGAGTACACATCGTATATTGATAGAATGCTCCATAGTAATGTAGGCCAATGTAGGCCTAACAAAAAGATATCCAAGTCTACTCTGAGTAGCCTCATGATTACGTGTTAAGGCGTCAAACCATTAACGTAAGTGAGCGTATCAGTAGCCTTTGTCGGCTTAAACATACAGCTCGTCTATATCTATTCCTAGCCCTAGGATTGTCAAAAATTGCCGGATGGCCTTTATCCAAGCAGAGGTGAACGCTTTCTCTAGCCCGCTTCACTCTAACCGAAAAACATAATACAAGAATAGAAAATATTATTATCATATATCGTCGCTCAATCGCTCAATCCATCGTGTAGATTATCGCTTGTTGAAATTTAAGAAGCGGCCCTAGTATCAGAATTAGTAAATGTATTAAACATAAAGGATGGAATAAAACTTACCGCAGCGAAGAGGATGATGAGGTTGCTGCCGACGAAAGCTAAGAAAACACCGAGGTCCCTCCACCGGTAATCAAAGCTGAAGCCAAGAGGCTCGTAGAATTGATTGCCCACTTTGTAGGCACAGAACTCGCAAACGTTGGATGCGCTATCCACGAGGTATCCAGCTCCCTTCTGCACGTTGAAGAAGGTGTCCATATACTCGCCACAAGTTTGGTTTGCGGGTGCGGTAAATGTATTCAATTCCGACGGTTTGCAGTTGACCGGAAGGTCCGCTAGAGCTGTAGTTACAGTGCCACCGATAAGGCGTGTGAAGGGGTCCAGTTGGTACAGCCACGCGCGCCAGAAGCCAGGCATTTGCGGGGCAGGGATCGTAACACCGCAGAATAGGGCGAAGGTGATGACGATGAAAGGATCGAATTGACTGGCAACAAATGAAGATGGCGAGATGGAGGCGAGGACTTGACCCAAGGTAACCGCGAAAAATTCGGTAATCAATACCATGAAGTATTGGTAACCGGCACGCGAAGCTTCCGACTGGAAACCCGGGATGAAGTAGAGTGGTAGGAAGAAGAAAACAGAACAAAGAATGGAATAAGGCACCTCTGCAACAATCATAGCAAGAGTGAAAGTGAAAGAGCTGTACATCTTGCTCGACGCTTCGCGGAAGAAGATAGCTCGCTTGATGACGTACATAAGCTCAACTTGTGGCATGAGCAACGCAGGCAACACGGTAACCTGAAACATGACGAAGACCTTGTACTGTAGGGAGGATCGCGAGTAATCAAGGTTCAGGTAAGTTAGACCGGTGAGAAGAGCGATGACAACATGGTTGAAGACTCGAGTAAACAGATAGTTGGGAGATCGCCAGAATGAAAGGTTGGTGCGCTTAATGACAACCTGGAGTTGATGCAACAGGGGTGAAGCGTATTCGCGCTGTAGAGATAAGTCAATTTGTGCGGCGGCCTCTTTACGGGCTTCCTTGAACTGAGAGATTGTGTCCTTGGTGTTAGCAAGTTCAGGGCTGTCGGTCCAGATATCGGCCCAGTCACGGTTTCCAACACGAGGGGTACTTCCAGCACCAATTGCCTCTAGCATGAACTCAGCGATGTTGTCAGAAGGGCCAGCGACTGCGCCATGTCGCGCAAGGTAATCTCGGAGAACAACTGCGTCCTCGCCAATATCACCGAAGTACACGCAGCGACCTCCCCTCTGTAATAGAAGTAGACGGTCGAAGTTCTCGAAAAGAGCGGCGTTCGGTTGGTGGATGGTGCAAAGAATGGCTTGTCCAGCAGCAGCGAGCTTCTTCAAGAATCGAATGATGTTGAAGGCGCTCTGACTGTCGAGACCCGATGTAGGTTCATCGAGGAACAGTAAGAGTTGAGGCTTAGCCGCAAGTTCGACACCAATTGTTACTCGCTTACGCTGCTCAACGGTAAGACCAGCCTCGGGGGTACCAATTATACAGTCTGCGATGCTTTCCATTTCTAACAGAGCGATAATCTCTTCGACATATGCATATTTCTCTTCGCGGGAGGTTTCGAAGGATTGACGTAGATCGGCCGAAAATCGTAGGGCTTCGCGAACAGTCTGGGTCGGGTCGTGCATGTCGAGTTGTTCCGCATACGAAGTAGATCTCTGAAACTCCTTGCCAGGCTTAGCACCATCGACTAAAACGTCACCAGCGATAACACCAATGTTCTTTCTCGATGCTAGGACATCTAACAACGTTGTCTTTCCAGCGCCAGAAGCACCCATAAGAGCGGTTAGTTCACCGGGCTTGCAGTAACCATAGACACTGTTGAGCAGGCGGCGAGTGCCACCGGGGACTGGAACATCGTAATTAAGATCCTCCCAAGTTAGAATGCTAGTAGAATCAATCTTCAAAGTGGTATCCTCTTCTTGTTGCCTTGACTTTTGGCGTTCCAATCGCTTGCTAGCAAGAGCTTCGTTCAATTGTTTTCGTTCGGGGTCGGGTTTCGCAAAGACCTTTGCTTGATTGCCACCCATGCCATATTTGACAAACTCTCCAAGGACGACGTTCATAATAAGGAAGAATACGATGATGGCCATAATAATTCCAAAGTTTCTCCATAAGTCCGAGGGGGCGTAAGAAAACCCTTGGGTGATGTAAGCGGCGCCGCTCACCGTCGCAGTTCCGGGGGTGGAGCCCGCCAACGTGCAGACTTGATGGTTAATGTCGCCGTATGAAGGACCAGAAGGAATGAGAGATTCATTCGAACATGTCAATTCGTTATTACCAAACTCGTTCGCCATCATACTAGAAAAGGCAAGTCCCAAAGCATTTATCCAAAAGATCCATCGTAGCCAGACCTGCTGTGACTGATACTGAATTAAATATCCTGATGTCAGGATAAATAAGGTAACGGTGACAACGGCGAACTTGATAGCGTAGTCGAAATCGGGACTAACGCAACCAATAATACGGAAGTAAAGTGTCATGGCAATGTTACCGACGATAATCAGCAAGTAGAACGTGAAGAAGGCTCCTGGAGTCCGGTTGAGGTTGGCCATGAAGTAAACGATGATCGAGAACACCAAAATACGAACAGCTGAGAACGCAGTATCCACGAATATCTGTGCTATCCACAATGCCGAAGGTCGATGGAAAGCGTATGCTTTGTGCTTGTTCACAATTGGCCGACCTGTCATAGTTTCTCCTAATTCGGAGAAGGCCTCAAAAGCATTGAACAGGAGAGAGATGAAGAGAAGACCACCTTTGCTAAACGCGCTAGCCGAGGTTCGTTGCAGATTCAGGTACAGAGTTCCGAGGACAATTGCGATGACGATGGTTCGAACCCAAGACAGCGACAGACTAAGTTTGTCCTGGAGCTTCAGAGCAAACTGACGTTTCATCAGGGCCCAAACTTGTAGATGGAACCCGACGTTGTAAACAGAGTGCTTGGCACCGGTTCGCTTGCTCTCGCGCACAGCTACGCGGAAATCATCGTGACGGGCGATCTCTTGCTCATGCTGGAGCCTAGTCTTGTATTCCAGCATATCGTTATTTAACCGCTTAGTAAGTTGGGACTTCTCGAAAGCTTCGGCCAGCGACTCAGGGCTATGCGGGGCATTTTGCGGCGAAAATCCGGGGGAGTATTGTCGTTCGAATTCGTCGGTGCAGCCGGTCACATAGTCAGGGGTCGTCTGTCGAGGGCGTGGGAGGAAGCCAAGGCCTTCAAAATAGGCTCGTGCTTCGGTGGCTGGACCGAAGTACACCTGCTTACCAGCATCAATAACCAAAACCTTATCGAACTGTCTATAAATGTTTTCGGATGCCTGGTACAGCGATACGAAGGTAGAGGTCTTGTAGAGGTTGGTCATAATTCGAAGTGACTTGGTGAAGTCGAGGGCTGTGCTAGCGTCAAGTCCTCGAGTGCTGTTATCCCATGACAGAATGCAAGCATTAGTGATCATCATCTCAGCAATAGAGACACGCTTTCTCTCGCCACCGGAAACACCACGGACCAAAGCATCACCAACCACCGTCTTTCTCGTGTGCTCGATGTTGAACATTTTCAGCAACATCGAGATTACGTCCTCCTTGAACTTGTTCTTCGAGGTGCCTGCTGGGAGTTTGTTAGACACCTTGGTATCTAACGCAAAGCGAAGGGTCTGCTCTACGGTGAGAGTGGCGTGATGAATGTCGTCCTCCTGGTTGTAGACTGCTTCGCCACGGTACTGCTCGAATTCCTTAGCCGTGAAAGGTCCGTAGAGGACATCACCCGTAACGCTTGTGTAACCCCATCGTTGATTCGCAATTGACTTCAAAAAGGTTGTGCACCCAGAGCCTGGCTTTCCTAGTACCAGAACCATCTCGCCGGGATCGACGACGCCCTTGAAGTTGTCCAGCAGCGTAACCTCAGTGCCCTTCTGTCCTTTTCCGAGCAGGCTCATCAATGGAGTCCAATAATCAACAAAGTCGATAAACGCGTCAGGGAATGTCTTCACAAAATTGGCGGTGCCGCCCATGCCCTTAACCGTTAGTCCATCCCAGTAGACACCGATATGCTTTGGTTTAATACCCGCCTCTCTCTCGGCATCTAGATCACCTCGCAAAGTCGTCTCGAGATCAAATATCTCGACGGAGTCGTCAGACTGGGGAGAGTCAATGCTGGCATGGCCTTTCTCGACATCATTTTCCCTCCTGCTTCGAGTACGACTTGCTCGAGAAAGCCCAGATAATTCCCTCTGGAGCTCGGCAAAGTCAGCTTCGGCTTGTTCAACCGAAACGCCAGTGTTGATTCGTGAGAAGCCATTGGGATTGTTTTGTCTAGCAGATTCACGCTGTTCCTCAGGATTTACCGTCGCGGTAGAGTTTGAGGATGGCGGCCGCGTGCTCTTAGACGAAGGAGTCGACTCATACTGCTTATCAGGGTCGTTGTTCGTCATGGTTGCGACAGGTTGCGCTAGCGCTACCTAATTAACCACGTAACTTTCCTAGCATACACAGATGTCGAATTAGGGGGTTGTAACTAGTCGGGATCTTTTTTTTTTTTTTAAGTAGAATAGTACGTATTAGTTGCTGTGGTGAAAGTATGTCCTGTGTCCACCTTTAAAATAAAAAACAATCAACAAATGATGGGTTAAACCTCAACTGCTAACCAAACACAGTTGAGGTGAATCTTGTGCAGCTTAAGCAACAAGAGTCGGCCACCCTAGGAAGGATTAGGATGTAACAAATTCAAAGAAAAGTGATGTCTTTATCAAGACTTTTGAGTAAAGGGGAAGTCCACGGGATAATAATAATAAAAAAGATACGGTGAAAGGGCGTATAATAAAGTAATAAGAAAAGCGAAGGCAAGGGTCCTCTAATAGGAAGTGCGCAGCGGCTCAAACCAGGACCTGAGCATCTGGGTTCTTGGCAATCGTGTGGGATTATCAATCAATCCATTGTATTCAACCCACGCCGAATGAGTCGAAGAGAAAATTCCTCTCAACTCCTCCCCGTCTGATAGTAGTGTATCGATGATGAGTGGAGAAAGATTTCGCGTAACCGTAGCATTGGGCAAGAGTTTAGTCTCCACTACATCACCGATAAATGCATAGCCTTCGAAGCCTGGTTTTGAGGACGGGGGGGTCAAACGGGGACCAGACCGGGTTAAACGGGGTATTCGACAAGGGTTCCTTCCCGGAGCATGCAAGCTAGACCGGTCGACGATGCCGGGGTTAATACCATTCTGGTGTAGAAGGCGTTGTCAACCTTATTGTAAATTCTCCACTTATCACTTGGCGTACGTGCTAAACTATCAGGCCAGGCTCTTTTCCAATGTGAATTCTCGCTCTTTTCCCTACGCGATTCCATGGAGCCGGTAACCCATCGGCAAGTTGGCCACACCCATCCGTTTTCTGATGTCAGGGACGCTAGACTTCGGCATCGATAGTTCTGACAAAGATCATGCAGTAGGGCGTGGTCTCGGTGCTTCTGTCAGTCCACGGACGAGACGTGACAGAGTTGGCGCACAGACTGATTAGGTGATTTGGTAGTGTTTCGATTATTATTCTTAGACCGAGAAATATCCTATTCGTCCGTTCTTACCAACTACGCCCGGGATCCCGCACGCCGCACCCGCACCCCGACTTGTGCATCTCGAAGCCCCATGGAATCCGTGGACCCCGACCGAGAATAGCCAAGGTACCGTCCCATGTATGCTGCCAAGGGGCAGCACGTACATATTATGGACTGGTGGGGCTTATCCGTAGGCATGCCATTTTCCTACAGCGTACCACTTCGACTCATCCCACTGAAGGACAAAGCAAATGAGGGTCGTCGAATATCCTGCTGGGTTACATTAGACGCATTGGCTGCAGAGGACAGGCTTATGTACCTACATAACGTGCGTATATACGCATGTATTTGCATATAAAATGCCTATATAATACAGTATCTATGCCGTGCAGGCCGTATTGGCGGGTTCAGTAAGCCTTGGCCTGTCAGAATTATCCTGGATTAGGCCATGTTTCACAATAAAGTGATAGGTTGCCCATGTCGCGATCATTCGCTTATCCATTGGATCTCATATTCGGCTCTCATCTCGGGTTCGGAGGGATATAACTTTGCGAATTACATAACCCGTACTTTAGTATACGAAAAGATTATCTAAGGGTTGCCTTTTTGATACAATTAGATGGCAATGACCGCCGCGGTCGAGTCGCGATTATGAAACATTTGACGAATGGTGCAATCGAGACCGATTATTTAGAATATTACCTGTTGTTGATTGAGTTGAGTTGAGTTGAATTGAATTAATAAATTGAATTTGCCAGGTGGGTTTTGTGACACGATGAGTAAGCTTAGGTACATGCTACATAAAAAAGGCTCCGATATCATATCTTCGACGCCACGCCGCTATGTATGTACATACACTCACTGTACACAGCAAAGTCAGCATCGATATACCTAATCTAGATCAACCATCTCAGGTCATTCGACATCTCCAGTGTTACCAGTTTCAAAATTCCATATCCCGGCAACTCGTTTATTGGTTAGGTAGATCCCCAGATTCGTCTTATGTAAACTCTTGACTTTTAAATCCTGCACCCTGCAACCTCTTTGACCACTATCCTAGACCCTACATATGCCGTGGAACTTGACGCCTTAATCCGACCCATGGAAAGCCAAACCAAATCATGATATATAGGTAACAGACCGCCATTATTTTGTGGTAACATGGAGTCACGATGTTTCCTCCTTGCGACCGGTATGTAGGTATGCACTATGAGCAACAAGCAAACATTGATACCTAATGTGGGATGAGATATCGAAAACTGTATATAAGAGTTGCAATTATCGAATTGATCTCGGGCACTTTTCGATAAATCATTTGAAATAATCACCCCGTCCTGTGTAATCAAAGATGACCATCATTCACGTGACCTTTTCTCGGCTTTTAGATTTTAACGTTCACTAAATGCACTAGCGGCTTTCTACGCTTTCTACGTTTTCTACCACATGTACTTGGCCCGAACTTGGCAAAGCCGCGGAACGGGATGAGCGACCGAAGAGATGTTCTTCTGTGATTGTTTCGCTCGTATATCATCACCGTAGTTTCTCGGCATTTTCAACGGCAGCCAGTCACATGTAAATAGATTTCTCGAGAATAGATTAGCTTATGACTCACTCATATTAGCATCTTTATGGCTTTGAAAAGCTACGTCAGTGACGACGTGGAGATAATACGAACTGCCCGGATAATCTCCGTAACATCCTTGTCGCAGTGAATTTCCTATGAGATCTCACGCAGCCTATCAATCTAACGCTAGCAAGCGTCTAGCTCCCTGAATAAGCTGCAGATTGCAGTTCGTCTCAACCATCATATCACACAATAATTGATCACCATGCATAGTACCTATCTGAGAAGATACTTTAATTGTTTCTTATTTAAGGCAACTAAACGGAGGGATTCTGTCTCAGACGCATGTGCCATAATATTATTATGTAATTAACTCTGTGTTGAAAACAAATTCACATTAATACGTACTAGGTTGTATGTGGGATAGATGTGTTAATGGGTTTATTACGGTACTTGACAACGACCTATAAGAGCCCTCGGCTCCCGGAAGTGCGAAGTACGAATCAAGAAAACAAAATCGACAACTCGAGTTACATATCCACAAAATCCCATCTCGTATGCTCCCGTCCAAGTTTGTGTTACCTATCCCCCTTCCCCCCTTGATGCTAATCAGGCTACAAAGAAAAGCCGGCCTGGACTAGGAACATCAGACTATTTACCAACGCCGGCCATGCATGGTAAGAGAAGAAGAATAGGAGAGGGTTCATTCATCCCTTTCATTCCGTTTCCTATTTGGTATCGCGAACTAATCATCTATGCCGTCTAATTCCCTATCGCCTAAGACAACGACGAGTACATAAAGAGTAGAGGTGGATGAATTTACGACCATGACCCCCCTAAACATTCCAGTTTGTTTAGGTAGAATCACGATCGATTCGGTGTTATAGTTTGGGTTGAGGTGCAGAAGCCTACGAAGGGTAAATGGCAGCGCCACCACCGCCAACCGGGTCACTGCTAATAGACACCTCTTTCTCCTAGAGTTCGGATTCTGCACCGTTCGTCTCCACCGCCATAGGGCTTCCTCCTTGACCATGTCGTCTCCGCGGCCGTAGTCTTCGCACGGGTCGTCCATTAAGATTCATGCTCTCGTCATCATCTTCACTATCAGGATTATCCTCCGCGTAACGACGTGCTTCGTCTAAGTCGGTAATATCATCCGGTTTGTCTCGTAGCCACTGCATCCTTGGGCCAGATCTTGCAACTTCCGAAACCCGGAAACCGTAGATTCGGGGCTCGTAAATCTTGCCCTTGCCTAAGCCGGGAGCGATGTTGCATGTGTACATGCCGTTTAGCATCTCCTTATCGTCATCACTGACGCGCGCGTTCGCAAGCACATCGGCCCCTCGTTTTGTAAGGTCATATTCGGGGAAGGTAAGAAGGAATAGAGCGCCAAAGGTTCGGCCGAAAAAGGCACCGTCGACAGTCTGGAATCGGCTGTTAGGGGGTACGTAGACGTCGAGGCACGAAGGGCAGAAGAGCTTCACCGTCTCTTCGCCCGGTATATCGGAGAGGCCGACGGGAAGAGTTCGAGATAGTTCGCAGTGGCTGCGTGGGCAGACGCCGAAATGGCCTAGCTCGTATTTCTCGGACATCTGTTGGATACCTGCTCGTGAGCAGATAAAGCGCTGGTGAATAAGGCCGTAGAGCATCTCCGCAGATGATTCGATCACAGAGAGATCGCTCGCTATCCGGCTATGGTTACGTCGTTCCCCATGTCGCACACGATCAACACCCTCGATTGATTCATCTTCCTCATCCTCGTCCTCGTCATCTTCTTCGTCATCGTCTTCGGGCTCGACATCGAGTATCATCTAGGGTAATTATTAGTAGAGGACCATATAAGGGATGAAAATTGAAAATTTTACAAAACTGCAAAACAAAGCCTATCTTACCTCTAATGCCTCCTTATACATTGCCACTTGAGTTTGTAATCCAGTTAAGTTAAAATCATCCTCAATAAACTCTTCGGAGACCTCTGCGAAATACTCGTGACCCAGGAGAGAGCAGAATGAGGAGATCCAAGACTCCGGGGTGCCTGAGGAAGAAGACATGATGATAGAAGATGGATGGGCGCGCAGGTTTTAATCGTCAGCTTCGTCGAGTAAATTAGAATTATCTAGGAGCGACGATGGAGAGGTGTAACGTTGAAAGACCCCGCCAGACCGTCTACTTCTCGTGGTTGGGAGGAAAGGAAGCTATGGCACCTGCATGGTGCGAAAAAATAGTAAGGTGAAGGGGAGAAAGGCAGATAGGAATAGAAAAGTGGAATTAACTATTCCGGCGAGGAATTTTTAGTAGATAGATAGTGTCATGCAATGGTGAACCAATATTATGAAGATTAAGCGGTGGTGATGGTGGTGATGCACTGGATGGATGAAGTTTTGGCGGGGAATTGAAGAGGAGCAGTGGGAGAGGCTACCAAAATTAGGATTAGGATTAGGATTAGGATTCAGCCCAGTCTAGCCCAGCCCAGTTTCTGCCAGTTGCGGCCTGCAGTTGGGCAGTTGCCCCGACTAACAAAAGCCAAATTCCATTTGAGATACGTGGTCTGTGCATCCAATGGACCCATTAAATACCCAAAATTCAAGGTGTGTCTGATTACATAATACAATCCTTTGAAGGTTACATAATTCATTCATACAGATCTTCATTCAAATATTTACAACATTGAATTATCTCAACCTAATCTACTTCACAATATGCTAATAACATCTAACCACAATACCGTCATTTCTACCATTCTCATTTAGATACTCTTAATTACTTCTTTCAGATGCTTTCCAGTTTCAGACTTGGACCCAGACCCGGACTCAACTCACGCTTGGCCTCATTCGGCCATGTCTCTCACTGCACAAAGAGACAATCCCGATCTCAGTCGACGTCTACCGACAAACGGTACCATTTCGGTGTGGAAGCTGCAGAAGGAAAGATCGACATAGATTCCTTTCGCAGAATCGCGTGGGATCCCAAAATTCCGTTGCTGCTACGAGCCTCTCACAAATTTCCAGCCAATGAAAAATGGTTTCGGTTTAGTGAAAAAGGGTCCTACCCCAGCTTCTCGCCTTACTTTCTTTCCTTCGCGGATGAAATCCTTCCATATGAATTCACCATTCCTCGTAGCCCTCTCCACAACAGGCCGAATTCGGAACATGAGATCTTATCGGCGTTTCTGGAATGGCTTCTCAGACCACATGAGGATAGAGAACCCCCACTGATTGCGGCGATGGAATCTATAGTGAAATCGATAATCAATGAGACGCGCTCTCCTAATAATCCCTCTAACTTTCAACAATTCGAGGCTCCCGTGGCCCTAATGATAGCCGCATGTCAATTCAATGAAAATAGGGAGTCTGACAAACGATTGAAGAACCTCTATGTAGCCCAATCAGATCTTAGTCACCTACCCGGACCTCTCTTCGGAGATTTACCCGCGCCAGACATTGTCAAACACGCTGGTAAAGGAGACATATATAGTTCAAGTATTTGGCTTGGTCTGCAACCAACATACACTCCGCTGCACCGCGATCCGAATCCGAATCTGTTTTGTCAACTCGTCGGTTCCAAGAAGATACGTCTCATGACACCAGACCGTGGAGATAGAATCTATGCTCACGTCCGTAAGGAACTCGGCCTGAACGGCAACTCACGATTTCGAGGTACAGAGATGATGGAAGGCCGCGAACGCCAATTACTTCATGACGCCGTCTGGAACGATGCGACCATCAGTGAAGTACTCGTCAATCCCACGGATGCCCTATTCATCCCTATGGGTTGGTGGCACAGCGTTGCTAGCAATGGTGCAGAGGGTAATCTTAATGCCTCCGTGAATTGGTGGTTTAGATGAGATTATTAAGCATTGTGCAACGCCAGTTGAACCCAGAGTGATTAGTCAGAGCATCTTGTGTAACAATATCTGTATGCCGAAACTTTTCTTGCTCATGATTTCACTCATTCGCAAGCCTAGAAGAAAATATTGAGTAATAACCCCCAGAACACAGAAGGCTCCTCTTGTTTCATCAATCCAAGAGACACAATATAAACACCCTGAGCGCAGAAGCCTTCATAACCTGCCATCAGACCTGTTCCTCTTAACAGATTGAGCTTCTGACAGGCCACACTCCCACCCATATATTTGAGAGTTTGGACTGTAGCTCCTATAGGATGGAAACCTATGTCTTGGGTACTCGTGAGACGAAGATCGCGAACAACCTCTTTTGGCGCCATATCTATCTTAATATGCCGAAGACGGCTTTTCCATGGCTCACGGCGGGATAATTATGTATTGATGAGTATGAAAACTCATTCAAGATGTAATAGTCACCACCCGACCATGTGACATGCTATAAATAAGAAAATAATGGAACAAAACTTCGATATTTTACGGGCTGGCTTATGGGGTTCACTAGAACTAAGGGGCCAGGTGACGTTATGACTACGTAGGTGAGGCATTCCGCGGGCTATGAAAGATCGAACATATCATTGCCACGTGTAGTTCAAGACACGGAATGATCTTCCAAGGGAGAAAGTACCTGCTACACAGCAATTGTCATTTTTCTTTTCACTATCTAGTTCTATCCTCGGTGACGTCGGCATTGATCACGACATGTTTCTGATTGCCAACACGGTTCTTCCCTTATGACGCGACGAAATACATCTCAGGGGGTCTAATGCAATCACACTACGGTCATGATTATCTAATCGATGACAGGTCGAACGTCTTCCAAAAGAATCATAAGTCGTTATTGTAAAGAACCATCCAGGAATAGATAAACAGGAACAGAGAACCCTGAGATTACACCCTAACCATACAATCAATCCCCATATTCAAACTCCCATCCGAGAAATCAATCATCATGTCAAAGAACACATACAACCAACCCGACACCAAGCGACCCGGAGATCTCTCCACCGAGGCCCCATCCGGCCAAGTCTACGACCAGTCCTACACCACGAAGGGGCCAAGAGACGGCGCTATACCGGTCATCGCCGACGATGAGCAAGTCGAGGACCCTATCAACCCCAAGGACGCAGACTCCGATAAACTGTTAGGTGAGAAGTCTCCTATAGCTACCTAATATCTAGGTACCTTGTTGTCCGTATCATAGTCTAACGCCGTTATCGTGTAGCGCGTGATGATGCCGAAGCCATTGATCAGAAAAACGTGTTGAAGGAACGGACGAGGGGCAAGCAGCCTGGTGGCTCTTATAAGGAGCCGACGGATGAGCAGGTGGGCCTTATGGAGTGATTCGTGTATCATTATTCGTGGGGTTTGGATATTTTTTTTCAGTAATTTGGTTGGAACATTATTCGTTGTTTTGGTTTTTCAGTCTTGTGGAATATCGTGAACGTGTGGTTTGCCTTCGCATTATCTAGGTTGCGATCATGTTGTTCCTTGGTTCGTGCGCTAGCATATCTCGGTCGTCCTCAGCAGTGCGTGAGTCCAAAATAGCGGACGATGCTCCTGCGTCGCTTTGCCGTGCCTCGTCGTAGGTTATGGGATCTTTCTCCGTGTCATTGCCGTTCGGATCTGCCTCTGACATCGGTTCGGTGACGTTCTCCCATGAGTCTTCGTGCAGTTTCGTCATCTCTGACAAAAGATAGATCCGATGTGCCAATTCGAAATCTGCCCCGTTTTCCATCAGCAACAGGGCCATTTCCGGGTTGAAACCGAAACATAATTGCAACGGGACGGTCCCTTCTGGTGAAGGGCTATTCGGGTCTATGCCGGAGTCAAGGAGGAGCTTTGTCATTTCCATATTTCCTCTAATGGCCGTGTAGTGGAGAGCTGGCAGACCTGTCGTAAGAATCAGCTTGTCGGGTATCTTCGCTCCATGGGCTAGTAGGATGGACGCCATGTCAACGTGGTCGAGGAAAATTGCCAGTTCTAGTGGTGTCTGGCCCTCCCAATTCTCGCTCTCTAATTCGCCCTTTTCGACTACCTTTTCGATCGCCTTTCCGAAGGCCTCCATGTCGTCGCGGAAGATAGCATCATGAAGTGGTCTCCCAAGATTTACCAATTGATATGGGGTCGAGCCAAGATAGTCCTCTTTATCGACCATACCAGTTGCTTTGACGAAATCCTTTACCTTGTCGATGCTGTTTTTCCCTGCGAATGCATCCTCTAGGATTTCTCCAATGAGGACTTCCGCCCGCGGCGGTAGGCCATCCCAACTTTTCCGGGCAATGTCTCTTGTCAGGTCTATGAAGCTTCTGCTACCAGGGACGATATCGCATTCAACTGAAGCGCGAGTCATGACTTTGTGAATCACCATCCGTGCTAGGGTCATTCCATTGAATGTTCGGTTGAAGTCTTTCACGGTATCGGCGCTGTTGCATAGCCCGAACGCGCTATAGCCATTCTTATTGAAGGGGCGATCATCAGTAACTGACTCACTCTGGCCGGTAACCTCCCTGAATATGGGGACTAGTGGGGAGTCAGGGGGGAGTGCGACTATCAGGATCATGGGCAGCTCGTCTCCTCTATCATTCGATGTCGCGGTGGCTTTGCCCTTGCCCTTCCTATCATAGGGGCTTCTTTCGTCATGCTCTCCACAATAGAGTTCCGGCTTTTGATCTGACATTTCGCCTGTCTCGAGATTGACATAGAACTCCATGTGTATCAGCCCCAAAGCCGCGACAAATCCCCATCCTGGGGGGAGTCGCCAGGTCTTATGTAGCATTGGGGCCCTTTTCGATGGATCGTTCGACGATTTTGAATTATCTTGCTTTATACCAGTCCGCTCGATTAATGAGAGCCTTTTCGCCTCTTGCAGGTCATGCTCATAGTTATCGACAAAGAGGTCGAGTTGGTCCTTGGCGATTCCAGTCTTGGCTAGTTGGGTTTCGATGAATTTTTGGACGGGGTCGCTACTTTCCCCAGAAGGTAACGGGCGAGGCCAGTGTCCGCGGTACTCGCGGTGTTTGGTGAACATGAGGTTGTGCGTGTTGAGCTCTCCCGTGGACATCTTTGATTGTATGGATTCTAACAACTGTGTTTGCTGATCTCCCATCAATGCGTTCTTTCCTCCTGCTGCACGTAATAGGCGTATGATCAAGTGAATATCTTCTACCCATCTTTCCATCTCAAACCTGCCTCCCGCCATGACCCCGGGAGGATATTCCTCACCACGGAGACTTATATATGCAAGGTCAAGAGCGGTTATCCTTTGGGTATCATCCCCAATAGTCATTTCTACATTGATATCGGCTTTCCATTCTAGGAGGAGTCTCACGGCTTCGACATAGCCGTTCTTAACAAGGAAATGGATTAGTGCCATGCCTCCCCGACGTTCCGTATTGAGCTTATCGGAGAACATTTCGTGGCTGAGTAGAACACGTAGGAGTTCCGTATGAGCCCGATCTGATTGGCGAGTCGGTCTGGGTTCTGCAAAAAGGGTGTACCAAACTGGTATGTAGTCGGGTCCGTAAAAATGAGCTCCTCCACGGTCAATAAACCATTGAACCCCGCCTGTAGATTTGATATCACGGGATCTGAAAAGAATATAGACGAACATGGACGTCCCATCATCATTGATGGACATCCATTGGTCTAGATCTTGGGCAGAGCATCTATCCGCTATGAGATTCGCCGTCTCCAAGTAGCCATCGGCCAGTGCCGCGAAAAGGACGCTGTAAACACCCAACGAAAGGTCCACGGCTGTCGTGTCGGCGCCATTCTCTAGAAGTAGTTTGACGAAGCTAGCCCCCTGTGGGTGTGAACATGCATACCGGAGTGGAGTATGGCCGTGGTCATCAACAGAGCTGAACATTAAAGTCGGAAACTCTTTTATTAGGAACTCGAAGCAGCGAATGGAGTTGAACGCAATGCAACATAGTAGCGCTGGGTTTTCGATATTCTCAGATCCTAGCTTCTTAGTATGTTGTAAATGGTCAAGAAGGGAGAAGTTAGGAGACTGGTGGGATTGAATGTGCCGAATGAATAGCTGAAGGCTGACCAGGTCATCGTGAATAATGGCGTTATACAAAGGGTTCTTGATGGAAATTCCTTCCGTTGGGTCTGCGCCGCTCTCTAGAAGAACTTTTAGACAGCTTTTATACCTGTCATCAAAATCACTACCGTTGATAGCCCGTCGCTCAAGTTCCGTTAGGTCATCATCGTACATGGTATAGGTAAGGAGCTCATTAAGAGGGGCTTCTTTGTGTATCCAGGAAATTGCGAGGCTACGGAGGCTGTGAAGATGTGCTTCTTTGAATATCCACGGCATTGTATCGTTGCGACACATCGAGGGATTCGACTGAAGTAATCCGAGTAGTATCTCGCCGACTTGAGGTTGCAAGTACCTAAAGCTTAGGAATAGAGCAGTCGGAAAATCAATAATAGGCGTATCGGACTCAATGTGAAGACAGAATATCGCAAGAGCTAGCTGCGGCTTTCCGTGGATTATAGCGGATGATATAGGCGAGTAAACCGTGTCCATTACCGGCTTTGCTCCAATGAAGGGCGATTCGCACTTGCGAAGGGCATCTAATCTTGCACCTCTCTCAAAGGCTGGTGTAGCTAGTGCTGAAGCTTCGGCGTCGGTTAGATATACCAGCCAATGGAGTAGATCCGGTAGCAAGCGGTTCAAGTCCTCTACCATTAAACTCCCGTCGAGGATTTGCTCGATCTCGTCAATAGCTCCAGTTTCCATAGCTTGTTGTATTGTTACTAGTGACCCAGAAGGATGGCTCAAGTTTCGGTAAGGTTCGAGTGTATGGAGGTAAATCGCATCCCCTTGTTGTTCCTTGACCATCTGGTAAGCTAAATATCGCTCTCGAATGATTTCTCTAATTATTTTGAAAAGATCTGGCCAGTCAATAGAGAGTCGTTCTAGAGCCAAGTCTGATCCAGAAAGGGCAAGTAATGATAAGCATAGCCGTATAGGAAACCGGGATTGTGTCGTCGTCTCTGTGGCCATCAGTGAGGTTATATGCATCGCTTTTCTAGATCCACAAAGGGCCGAGATACGCATCCATCTTAGCGCTATGTCTAAGTTCGATGATGTTCCCTTCCCGAAATAATGACACATTGCCAATTCCCATGACAAGCGTGCTAGACGTGCTTGCGCGCCGGGGCGAGCTAGACAACCTGGACTTTGGAAGAATTTAGGGGGAGTCAGACGCATCATAGCACGGCGCAGGTTGTCGAAGAGTTCGTCGTGAGATAGAGCTCGTGGCGGAATATCAGTATCTTGACTACTGTCCCAGTGGTTTAGTAGGCTTCCGAAATCCTCAGTAGCAAATGAGCATTGCTCGAAGGTAATTTCTCTGAACTTCAGATCATCTTCTCGGGTATGTTTAGACTTGGTGTCTGCTGTCACATCTTTCCCGGTCAGATGTCCATTCGCCGCAACTTCATCCTCTTCCCTTTGTGGAATGTTAGTATGAGATGGTTGGGTCTCCATTAAGGGGTTTCAAGAAGCCTTACAATATATTCCGACCCGTTTCTCCCTCGAAGTCCCTAAGCGATTTAAGTAGATCGCCCGTATTAGGTCTCCTCCAGAAGTACCTATGTAGCGTTGGCGTCAGAATTTCAAGCAGCTCGGCGTTATCAGCCTTCTCGAGTGGGAACCCATCGAGGAAGGTGTACTCTAGAGCCTGCTTGAGTACGTCAACGCACCCATTCGGACTACTTTTAACAGCCCAAAGCCAGTCTTCTTCCTCGTCTTCTTGGTTGGGTCTTGATAGAAAGCAGGAGCTTCGCCGCCCCAACTTTTGCATTAGCTTCCCGTAATCGGCAGCCCACAGGCTACCCATAACGAGCCCAAGCGAATAGACGTCTGCCTTCTGCCAATCTATGCCAGGATCGTGGTTGATAACCTCTGGAGCACACCACATAGGGGTGATATGAGCCGGCCTGCTGAGCTGTTGTCCGGTCAACTGGAAGCTACCCCCGAAATCAGACAGTTTGGCAATGAGTTGGCGTGATGGGTCATTATGGGTCATGACCAATATGTTGTCCGGTTTTAGGTCACCATGGGCGAGCCCGGCGCGATGAATTGCTTGAAGGCCAAGGGCAACGTCAAAGGTGATATGTCGTTTCTCGGTAGCCGAGAGGCTGGAGTTGGCCGTTCGTATTATTAGATCCAAAGAGCCATGGTCTCCAAGCTGCATGGCTAACACGGGGAACTGGTTTCCCTTGAGCCATCCAACGAAGAGCGGCTGAGCAAGGTTTGGGTGGCCACGAAGAGACGTTCGAAAGGCTGTATGGATCTCGCTTAGAATAGCCTTGTAGACTTCGCGTTTGACCTCCGAATCCTGGGTAACGTCATCATTTTCATTTTGAGCACGGAAGAACTTGACTGCGACGGTAGTGTTTGGTGGCACGATATGTTTGGTATCTTCGCCGGTGACATGTTGTATGACTTGTGAAGTTGACCCACTGCCAAGGGCGAACATCTCTCGCGATGAGCTGTCGCCTAATTGTACTCCAAGATCGTCAATGGGAATAGACGGGACATTGTGCTTTTCAGCTGCTTCGTTGATTTCGTGGAATGTGATGTATCTTTCGGGGTCGTTGGGATCATCTTTCTGATAGGGATATTGGTACCATTCAGACGAGGGTGCTGTCAACAATCTGCCCCCTCCCAAGATTGGCTCCTCGGATTTGAGGCTTAATTCTAAACGTCCAGAGCGTTCCATGACTAAAAATCCGATGAGTAGAAGTTTAAGTTCCGAAGGCAATTGAACAGTTATTAGGAGATAATCAATTATTTTATAAACTTCACATGTTTGATGCTCGCTGACTGCATTGATCTAGACGCGTATTAAAATGCCTTTGCCGTCGTTTTGACGAAAAAGAAAAACATGAGATGGCATAACTATTTCTCTGTCTGGGGAGGAAACCAATTGGCATTGAACTTGATATTGTCTTGCCTTTCAATAATGCGACACATGAGCCGTTTTGGTCGCGGACTGCAAGTACCAAGCGAGGCATCCTATGACATATCCATTAAGACGTCACGAGTCACTCAGCCTACTGAAAGTGACATTAGGCACACAGCCTTGCGAGAAATCCGTTTCGCATGCTTTGAGATACACGAAGAAGGATAGGTAGGTAACTAGACGTCCGATGTATTTGATATCTTATGAAACGATGTAACAGGTCAATGTGGGTGGGGATTCGTTGTCATAAGCTCAGCCACCGTCGGGCATCGATAGCTCTTTGGGTATTGGTAGGTCAATTAATTTACCACAGCCTACATACCAAACAGGTAATGATGGTGCGCGAAATACCTTAAACCGCTAAAGCATTAAATGCATTAAACTTTTTTAACTAATTAATCACATGTTTTTTCATATTAATATTTTATAATAAATAACTTTAAAATTTATAATTATTATTATACGTTTTTTCGTAATTATTATAATTAATAAATACTTTTAAAATTTTAAATAATAATATTATTATTAAAAAAATTTATTATTAAAAATTAATAAATTAATAAGTAACGAGAAAAAAAGAAATTTAAAAAAATTTTATAATATTTAATTTATCGATATTAAATATTAGTTTTTTTTTAAGTTAATAATTAAAAGTTTATAAAATTAAAATTTAATTTATTAAATTTTTAAAAGTTTTATTAACCGTTAATTTTAAAAGTAAAATAAATAAAAAGTTTTACTTATATATATACCGTATTTTTCATAACGAAAATATTAAAAACTTTTCGCGTAATAATATTATTATTTTTTAATTTTTTAATTTCGTTTCGTAATAATCGAAATTAAATCGTTAAAAAACTTAAATATAAATATAATTTAATTAAAAACGTAAATATAAATAAATTAAAATTTTTAATTTATTATAAAAATATTAAATCGCGGCGTAATATATTATATACTTTTTTAATTATTTATTTATTTATTTAATAAATATTAAAAGTTTTATTTAATTTTAATTTTATACTTATATATTTATTAAGTTTTATACTTTTTATTTTTATATATATTATTTTATACGTTTATTTTAAGTTTATTTTTAAAATTAATCTTTTTAAATAATTTATTAAATATTTAATTTTCTTTTAAATTAATAATTAAAAATTTATAAAATTAAAATTTAACCCGTTAAGTTTTTAAAAATTTTATTAATCGTTAATTTTAAAAGTAAAATAAATAAAAAACTTTACTTATATATATATTATATTTTTTATAACGAAAATAATTAAAACTTAAAAGTTTTTCGCGTAATAATATTATTATTTCCCGGGTTTTTCGAAACGTAAAATTAAACGAACTTTTTATTAATATTAAATAAATTTTTTATTAATATTAAACGCATTTTTATTTAAATATATTTATTTAAATTAATCGTTTAAATATATATTTTAAAATATAATTTTTTATATAAATTTATATATTTTTTAAACGTTTTATAATTAAAATTTTTCATTATTATAAACCTCGTTATCGTTTTTAAATTTTTTTTTCGAAAGTTTAAATAAAACCGTTAAAAAGTTTTAAAAAAAAAATAATAAAATTATTAAGCTTAATATTAAATATACTTATTTAAATTAACGTTATCGTTAATAATAAATAACGTTACGTATTTAAATAAATAATTTTATTTTAATATAATAATTTATAAATAATTACCACGTTTTAATTTCGAATTTTTATTAAAATTAATTATTAATTATATTTTTTTTTTATGTTTTTACTTTTATATAAACGTAATAAAACTTAATCGATATATATATATTATATAAATATAATATTAATAAAAATAAATATTATTTTAACGGTAATAAATTTAAAAAATACTTTATTTTATATAAATAATTATACTTAAAATATATATTAACGCGATTTTCTTTAATTAAATATAATTATATAAAAGTTTATTTAATTTTATAAACCGTTATTTCTTAATTTTTTAATTTCATTTTATAACTTAATTTTTAATAAAATAAAGTTATTTAATTTTAATTTAATGTAATAATTTTTTAATATTAAAATAAATATAAGTTATAAATATTATATTAAATATATATTTAAGTAATTAATTAATTAAGTTATTAATTTTAAATAATAATTCGTAAATAATATATATATACTTTTTAAGTATAAAGCGTAAACTTTTAATTACTTAATATTTTAACATTTAAAGTCGTAAAATTCGTAATCTTTTTTTTTTTTTTTCGAAAAAATTCCTACGTTTTTATTTAATAATAATTTATTTATTAAGCGTTAAAATTATATTAAGTTTTAAATACCCGATAATATCGTGTTAATTTTTATATATAATTTTTTTATATATTAATATATTTTTTTAATTAATTATATTTTTAATAATATAATATATAACCATTTAATAATATTTAAATACTTTAATATTAATAATATTTAACATTAATTTTTATATAATAAATATTTAAAAATATTATATAACATTATCGTTATTAAAAAAACTTACGTTTTTATAAATTACTTTTTTTATTATTAATAATTATTTTTACTTTTTATTACGAAATAAAACTTAAAAATTAAAAAATAATAACATTATTACGCGAGAAACTTTTAAATATTCTCGTTATAAAAAATACGATATATATATAAATAAAACTTTTTTTTTATTTTACTTTTATTAATATACGAATTATATTATTTATTATGCTTATTTTTAAACTTTAATTATTTTCATAATCGAAACCCCGTTTATTTTTAATGCGTTTTTACTTTTTTTATTTATAATGCCCTTTTTATTTATAATGTTTTTTTTATTTATAATGCTTTTTTTATTTATAATGCCTTTTTTATTTATAATACTTTTTTTATTTATAATGCTTTTTTTATTTATAATATTTCTTTTATTTAACTTTTTAATAAACATTAATAATAAAATATCATTATAATAAATCATTAATTAAATAATTATAAATTAAAAATAAAAATAAAAAATATATATAATAAATAATTTAAATATATAAAAATAAACGAATAACTTTTAAAGTTTAAATTAATTATATTAATTACATTAAAAAAATATATTAAATAAATTAATTTTAATATATTAAACTTTTTCGTGAAATAAATTATAATATATATTAAAAACTTTTAATAAATATTAATTAATAAATATACATTAAAATAAATATAAATTTATTTTTTTAATTTATTTAATAAAGTTATTTTTAAATACGTCGTTAAATATTTTAAAACCGCGCGTTAATTTAATATATATAATTTATAAATGAAATATTACTCGTTTCGTTCGTTTCGTTTTAATAAATAAATATCGTAATTATTTTATAAAAGTTTATAAAAAAACGATTTTTATTAATTTATTAAAACTTAAATTTCGTTAAAACGTTATATTATATATAAATATAATAAAATTAATTAATTATATATTTAAATATTTTATTACTTAATAACCATTAATTATTTTTTAATTATATACGAATATAATTTTCCATTTATAAATTAAATAATGTAATTATTATATTTAAATATAACTTTTTATTTAAAAATTTTAATAAAATTAATTACATTAAATTTAAAGCTTTTTTCGTGAAATTATAATAATAAAAATAAATTACTTAATTTTTACGAATTATTTAATACGTTTTAATAATTATGAATTAAAAATACATTTTACGAATTAAAAACATTTTTAAATATTTTTTTATAATAAAGTTTTAATAAAATGCAACTTAATTTATTAAAAAACGTATAACGTAATTAATTAAAATAAATTAAACTTTTAAAAATTAATAAAAGTTTAATAAAGTTATTTAATATAAAAATATTTAATTAAAAAAAACCGGGATTATAACGTTATTACCGTATTAATTCGAATTTAAAATTACGTTTTAACGAAACTTAAACTTTAATAAAACGAACTTATTTTAATTACATAAAAGTATAAATATTAAAAAATAAAAATGAAAAAAAATAAAAAGTTATTATTTAAATAAATACGTATTTAATAATTTAAAATATTATTTTTATTAAATATTTAATATATAATAAAAAAACGCTTTCGTAATGTAAGTTTATAAAACTAATAAAGTTAATAAAATTAAATATAATAATAATTTTAACTTTTTACTATTACGATACGAATATAATATTTAATATAAAATAATTTTTACGAAAAAATTAATTTTTTTAAAAGTTTCATTTTAATGTAAATATTATTAAATATATAATTATATTTATTATTCGAAATTTTAAAATCCAATTTATTTTAATATTTATATTTAAAAATATATAAAATAAATACATTTTTTTTTTAATTATATTCGATATTAATAAAAACGTTTTTATTAATTATTATATATATTAAAATAATAAAAAAATTATAATTATTATAATAATATATTTTAATTAATTTTAAATATTTAATTAAATGCGTAATCGTAATATTCGTCGTTTTTAAATAAATATTTTCATTAACGTTATATATATTATTCGTTATAACTTTCGTTATGTCGTTATTTTATTAATGTTATTATTAAATTTATTAATAAATATTAATAACGAAGCGACATTTTAATTATATTTACAATTAATTAATTATATTAATCCATTAATTTAACCCATGATAATTTTAATGAAATTAAATTAAATTAAACTTTTTAATAATTAATGTAAATTAATATTAAATTAATTAAACTTTTAACCGTTATTTTATTATTTAAAATTTAAAAAAATATATTAACGTAATTTAAACTTTACGTTTATAAAAATGTATATTTTAAACGATTAATTTATTCGTATTATATAAAAATAAAATTAATATAACTTATAACTTTTAATTTTAATAATATATAAAACATTTTTAATTATTTTCGTAAAATATTTAAGTTTTACATTTAATAAAACATTTTTAATTTACTTAATATTATAAAATTAAAACTTCGTAACCGTAAATAAATCACGTGATTTAATCCTTATATAATTTATATTAATTAATAATTTACGGTTATTAATTATTTATTTTTTATAATTTTAAATAAATTATTACTTATGAATATTTTTATTTAATTATTTAATTTAAAATTATTTAATTAATATAATTTTCCATAATATAAGTTTTTTATTTAATTTAAACGACGTTATCGTTTAAAATATAATTTTATTAATATTAAGATTTTATTTTATTATATTACTTAAATAATTACTTATTAAAGTAAAAATAAATTTTAAAAAAAAAACTTTAAAAAAATAATAAAAATAATAAGTTTTAAAGTTAAATAAAATAAAAAATCATTTTCGTTTATATTATTATTAATAATTAATTAAAACGCATTTCGTTAATAATATATTCTTTTATTAAATAATTTTTATATAAATATTAATAAAAACTCGGCGTTAATATTTATATAACATGTTTTTTAAGTAATTTTTTTTATAACGCCACGATAATTTTAAGTTAATTTTTCTTTTAAATATATTACGAAATTATATTTAAAAATTAACGGAATTTATTAATTAAATAAAATTTAATAATTATTATAAAGTTTAATTTAATTTAAGCTTATTATTAAATTTAAAGTTTAAAAATAAAAATTAATAATTATTAATTAAAATATATTAATTTTTAATAATCACGTAATTATTTTTAATATTAAAACTTTATTTAAATATTAAGTAAAAAATATAAAAAAAATAATATATATAAATTTTTATATATTAATTAATAATAATAAAATTTATTAATAAATTAATTTAAACTTATATATTTTAAATATACTTTAATAAATTTACGTTTTTTAAAAGTTTTTTTCATTTTATTTTACTTTTTATTTTTTTTACGTAATAATTAATATTTTTTCGTACCGCCGTAACTTTTTTTAAAATCATTTAATACCATTTTAAAACATTTCATTAAAAACTAATTTAAATTCTTTTTTTTTTCTATATATTATTAAAAAAATTCCCTTAATTTTATATATTAAACGTAATACGAACGTGCCGGATTATTAATATTTAAAAACGAATTTTATTTTAATTATTTATCGTATAATTATTATATTTTTAAAGTTAAAAAACTGTTAAAATCGTAATCGTTTAATAATTTAAATAACCGATTTACGAGTATTATAATATTAAAATTTATTTTTATATTTATACTTTAATTTTATACATCGAAATTATTAAAATTTAACCATAATTAATTAATATAATTAAACATTACATGATTTTTTTTAAGTTAATATTTAATGCGATAATTATTTTATTATTTTATAAATTTATTAATGTTTCGTATAATAATAAATATATAAATAACATATAAAATAATTAAATTAATAGTTTAATTTTTATTAAAAAAATAAATTTTTTACATTTATAAAAAATATTTTTAAATTATATTAATAAACGTTTATAAATTTTTAAAACTTTTTACACGTATTATTTAATAATTTATTATACTTTTTTATAATTCCTTTTATATTTACTTAATTTTTTAACTTTTATTTAATTTTTAATAATAAAAATCGTTAATTTTATAACTTTATTTATAAATTTTTAAAAAGCCATTATTTAAATTAAGTTTATATATTTTAAATTAAGTAAAATTTATTAATTTATATTAAGTTAAAATTAAAAAAAAAGTTTCGTTATTATGGTTAAATTAAATAAATTAAAAATAAAACTTTAATATTATAATAATATTAAAGTATATAATTATAATAACATTCGAAAATAAAATATTTTTATAAATTTTACATTATAATAATTTACGAAAATACACGTTAATAACGTTATAAATTTTTATTTTAATAAAATAAAACTTTAAATAACCATTTATACCTTATATATAATTAAAATTAAAGATAATATTTTTCCGTGATTTTAATAAAAATACGTTAATTTTTAAACGTTATTATATAACTTTTAAATAACGTTAATAATATATATTTTAAATTATTTTTTTAAAAAATAAAAACATAAATTACTTACGAATAAATAAATAAAAATACTATTTACCGTAATCATTTAAAACATTTAAATAACGTTAATATTCGTCGAAAAAATCTTTTAATATTTCCATTAAATGTTACCGTTTATTTTCATTAATAATTTTTTTTTTATATTATTTTTAACTTAAAAACGGATTAAAATAACATAAAATATATAAATATTATAAAAATATATTAAATTTATAAAAATCTTATAATCTTTATTATTTTAAATAAAAAAATAATATCGTACATATTATATTATTTTTAAAATATATATAATACGTTTATAATAAATAACTTTTCATTTTTTAAATCGTTATTATAAAATCCGTAATAATATTTAAATATTAAGTTATTTATTTTAAATTTATATTAAAATTTATTCGTATATTAAACTTATTTTAAATAATTTATATAAATCGTTTTATAAATAATTAATATTTATACCATTTTTTTAAATATTTTAAACTTTTAAGTTTCGTTAAAGTATTAATTAATTAATATTTAATTTATATTTATCGTGGAAATTTTTAAAAATTTATTTTTAAGTAACATTTAATTTTAAAAATTAATACGTGATTTATTTTTTATATAAGTTTAAATTAATTTATTATTATGTTATATTAAAATAAAAATTAATATTAAAACTTTTATATAAAATTTAAAAATTTAATTAAAACTTTTAATATAAAAATATAAAAAATTTAAATATATTTATTTATATTAAAAATAAATAATCGTTAAATATTATATTAAATTAAGTTAAAATTTAAACTTAATAATAATTTATCCGTTTATAAACTTATTAAAATATAACGAACATTTATTAAACTTTAAAAGTTAAATTATTAAAAAAAAACATTACATAATGTAAAAACATTTAAAATTATATAATTATAACTTTTATAAAAGTTTTAATTATAAAGATAATTTTTAAAAGTAAATATAAATAATATTTAAATAATTATTAATTAATAATTATTAATTTAATTAATTATTATTATAAATAATGTTATTTTTAAAAATAATTATAATTTTCGAAATATTAAAACGTTTATTATAATTATATTTAATATATTTAACTTTTTTTAATTTTATAATATATAAATAAACTTAATTAAATAAAACATTTATACACGTTTTAATAAATATTACATTTAATAAAACGGGAAAATGTTATTCGAGTATAATTACGAAATTTAAATTAATTTTAATTACGATTAAACTTCGAATATTATATAAAACACGAATAATATATTTTTTTACATTTATTTTCTTTTATATTAATAATACCGAATAATATTATTTACTTAAATATAATTTAATTTTTAATTAATATTATTTTAAGTATTTAAATACTTAAATAAATAAGTAAATAAATAAACGTGTTATGTTTTTTAATTTTTAATTAAAAACGATAATTTATTTATAAAATAATAAACACCATTTTCGCATTTTTTTTAATAATAACTTTATATGCGAAAAAATTACAAAAATACGGTTAAATAATTAATTTAATTTTTTTTTAATATTTTTAAACATTACTTTCGAAATTCGCAATTATTATAAATAATAATAAATGTTTTTTATTATTAAATTTTTTTTTTTAAAAAAAAAATTTCTTTAAACGTAAAAAACATTAAATATATAAATAAACAAGTTAAATTAACCATTAAAAACATGTTTAATAATTATTACATTATTTTAATATTTATATTTTAATGAATTAAAAACGTTAAAAATTTAAACGAAAATTTAAAAAAATATACTAAACGTGTTAATTTAATATTATTTAAAAAATAATTAAAAAATTAAAATCTTTAAAACTAATTAAAATATATAAATAATATTCGATAAAAATTTAAACGAATTTTTTAAAAATTTTCCACTTTTTTAAATATTTTAAAAAACGTTTTTTTTTTAATTTATATAATTAATAATATTTACGATAATTTCATTTATTTAAAATTATTATCGAATTTTTAATATAATAAAGTTATTAAATTCCGCCGTAAAATTATAATTTCGAAATATTTAAAATAACTTATTAATTTTTTAAAAAAACATTAAATTTTTAATAAAAATTACGTTAAACATTTTTATCGTTTATTTTTTAAAATATAACGTAAATTTTTTAAATATTTACTAAAAAAAGTTAAGTTTTATAATTTAAAAAAAATAAACGAAATTACGGAAAATATTTTCGATTTTAAAATTTTTTATTATTACATTAAATATAACATTAAATCCGTTTTTAAATGGTTAAAAAAAGGTTTCATATTTTAAAAATAAGAATTTTCGTTAATAACGGATAATAAATAATTTAAAGTAAAGTTTAATATTAATTTCGTTTTAAAATAACTTACGAATATATATATATAAAATATTTTTTTTAATTTTTAATTCGTATAATAATATTAACCATGTAATAAATACGTTTTAATAAATATATAAATAAAACGGTCGTTATTTCGTTATTAATATATAAAATAATGTATAATTTATATTATAAAATTAAATATTTATATAATTAAACTAAATTTTATTTATTTAAATATATATATATTTATATATTTAAATATTTTAAAGTTAAAATTATATTAAATAAGTATTTAAATATTTAAATATTTAAGTAATTATTATAAAATTAAATTAAAAACTTTTATAAATATATATATTATAATTTATTATATATTATATAATAAATTACATTTCGAGTAACGCCGTGTAAATTTATTTTAAAAAAAATAAAATAACGGTAAAATAAAATAAAGTTATTATTTAATTTAAAAAAAAATAATATAAAAAAGTAAATAATTATAATAAAATTATTTAAATTATATGTTAATTTAATTATAAAGTTTTTAATAATTAATTATTTTATAAATTTTCACGTTTTTATATTAACGATTAAAGTTTATTTTATATTTTTACTTATTATTATTTATATTAATTTAAATTATTTTTTTAATTTATTATATTAATTATAAATCGTTAAAATTAATATAAAAAAAAATTTATTTATATATTATTTAATAAATGTTCGAAACTTTTTAAAATTAATTATTAATATATTTTTAATATTAACCTCGAATTTAATAAAAAATAATATTATAGTTATAATTTTTCATTTTATTTATTAATTACCATGAAAAAATTTATAAACTTAAATTAAAAAATTATTTTTAAAAAAAATCTCATTATTAATAATAATATTATAATTCATATTATAAAAATTAAATTAATAAATGTAAATAAACGTTATAAACTTATTAATTTTTTATAAAAAAAGAAAATTATAATTAATAAAAAGTAATAATATTTATATTTAAATAATTTTAATTATAATAATCGTTAATATAACTTAAATCCGTTTAAAAATAATAAACGTTTTTTTAAGTTTAATAATATTATAATTAATAATATTTAAAATAAGTTTAATATAATTAAAAAAAATATAAGTAAAAAATAAATTTAATTATTTTCGTAATAAATCGAATAAAACGGGATATTATTTTAAAAGTAACGGTATATATTTATTAATATTTTATTAATAATTCCGTAAACTTTTTAATTTCCACGTTAACTTATTTAAAAAAATAACGTAAGTATTTTATAAAATCTTTATTTAAAATAAAACTAATATACGTAAAATAATTAATCGAATTAATATTATTTTTAAACGAAATATAAATTTTAATAATATGTTTTTTTAAAATTTTTTAATAAAAAATATATACTTTATTTTTTTATTTATTATACGAAATATTTTTTATAAAAAAAAATATAATTTATAAAACATATTTAATTAAAGTTATTATTAAACTCGAAAATAACGGTAATAAAACTTATTAAATATAATATTATAATATTATTTATAATTATAAACGAAAATATTATATTATAAAAAAGAAATGATAATTATATTAAAAAGTTATTATATATTATTTATATATTAATATTTTTAAAAAAAATACCATTATTAAGTACCCCTTGAAAACGCGTACCATTTACGCCGAATTAATTTTCTTTAATTTTATTTATATTAACGTTTTAATAAACGATTAAAAATAAATCGCGAAGAAAATTTTTTAAATTAAAAACTTTATTATTAAAAATTTAAATAAAAAAATAAATAATAAATTAACCATTTTTCTAATAAAATTTACTTAAATATTAATTAATATATAAATTATAATTTAATAAAATAATAAAAAAATAAAAACATTATATTCCGGTAATATTAAAATTATAAAAAATAAAATAAGTAATAAATAAATTAATTTTTAAATAAACTTTATTTAATTATAAATTAATTAAATATATAATAACGTAACGAAACGGTGATAAAATAAAAACCGATCGATTTAATTTTTCATCGATTATAACATAATATTTCATTTATAAAATTCGATTTATTTAATTTATTCGATTCGTTATTTAATATAAAATCGATTACATAAAAAACACGAATTCGTCGAAAATTAACCGTATAAAATAATTATAAAATAACGAGTTAAATATTTAATAATAAATTTATTATAATATATAACGTTAAAAACGAAATTATAATTAATTTTAAATTTTAAAATTTAATAAAAATTAACACTCGAAAATAAAAAGTTAATTAATTTTTAATAAATGTTTTTAACGAATATAATTTTAATAAATTAATAATTCGTTTAAATTTTTAAAAAAATAAACATTTAAATACTTATAAAAATTAAAGTTTAAATTAACGTAAAAAAATTTAAATTTAAGTTAAATATTAATATTTATTTAATATATTATATATATAATTTTATTATTAAATTTAAAATAAAAAAATTATTTAAATAAAAAAGAAATAATTATATTATATTAATATTTTAATGTTAATTAATAAATAATTATTATTTTTATATTTATTTATTACGATACCGTAATTAATTAATTAATTATTTTTTTAATTATTTATTTAAAAAAACGCGTTTAACGTTTAAGTAATTAAATAATATTTTTTAATTTATTTAATAATATTTAAGTCGCGTTAAATTTAATTAATATAATTTCGCATTTATATGTTTTTAAACTTCGTTAAAATAACGTTATTTTCCGTACATTTTACCATTATAAATTTAAACCTTTATAATAATTATTAAGTTTTTTAATCGTTTTAATATTATATATATATATATAAAACGTAATTATATTAATAAAACGTAAATATAAAACCGTAAAACTTTTTAAAAATAAAATACGTAAAACTTTTTTAAAACGTATTAATATTTATTATTTAAATTATTTTAAGTTTAAATTATTACTTAATTTATATATTTTTAATAATAATAACGTTAATTATTTTATAATATACTATTTTTATTATATTATAATTAAAAATTATTAAACGTTAAATAAAAAGAAAATTAAAGTTACGAACGAATTTTTTTTATTTAAATTTTTTTAATTAATTTTTATCGATATACTTTTTAATAATATATTATACGAAAATCGTTATTATTTTTATATTTTAAATTATATAAATAATAAATATTTTTATTTATTTTTAATCGAAATAAATTTCTTATATATATATAAATTTATACTTTATTATATTATTTTTTAAATATTAAATATTTTTTAATTAAATGCCGTTATTTTAACGTAATATAAAGTTTAAATATAAAAAAAACGATAACGATAAAAATATTAATAATAATAAAAATAATAAAAAAAATTTCTTTATTATTTTTTATTATAATAAGTTTTATCGTATTATTAACATTTTAATTAAACTTAATTTTATTTATATTATTTTTTTTATAATAATAATTTAGTTTAACTTTAATTTCATAAAAAAATATTTTTTTTTTAATGTATAATATAATAATCCGTTTAACGATACTTTTAATTTAATATTTTTTCGTACGAATTTATATCGTAATTTTAATCGAAATAATATCATTTTCGTCGTAAAATTTAATATCCCGGCCTTTTATTATTAAATTATCGGCCGCCGTTAAACTTTTAATTATTATTAAATTACCGGAAGTAAAATTATTAAATAAATTTTTCGCCGTTAAACGGTAAAATTATAAAGAATTAACCGTTATTAAAATTAATAAATAATTAATCGTTAATCCCGTTATTAAACCGCGAAACTTTAAATATTTCCGTTTTAAATTAAATAATTTTAAATATTAATACCCGAATTATATTTATTATTAATTTATATAATTCGTTTTCCGAAAAAATTAAACGAAAATAATTTTTAAATAATCGTTTAATTTTAACATATCGAATATAATCTTTTCCACGAAATTCCCGTTAAATATATTTTCGTTTATTTTATATAATTTTTTTTTAATAATATCGTTATATTATTTTTTAATATTAATAACGTAAATCGTTAAATTATTATACTTTTACTTTTTAATAATAATAATGTTAATAAATTAAAATAATATAAATAAAAATTTTATAATAATTTTCTTAATAAACCGCGGATTAAAATTTATACGAATTAAAAAAACATAAAACGTTTTCGGTTTAATAATAATATTAACGACGTTAACGATAATAATAATAACGATAATAATAATAATGTTTTTATTAACTTTTTTAATTTTAAATTTTACGATATAATATTTAATGATATTTATAATTAATATAATTTAAATAATAAACCTTTAAAAAAACGAATTAAATTATTAAGCTTAAAACGTAAATATAATAATAATAATAAAATTTTTAATTAATTTCGAAAACTTTATTTTATTAAAATAAACGTAAAAATTAAGTTAAAATTAATTTCGTCGTATAAAAATTAAAATAATAATAAAAGTTTAATTACGAATATAATAAATTATAATAACCTTATAAATAAAAACTTTATAAATAAAAATTTAATAAAATGAAAAACTTTATAATTTATATAATAATTAAATAAAAAATTACGATTATTATAATTTTATTTAAGTAATAAATAATATGTTTAATATAAAATAATACATTTTATTAATTAATAAAATATAATTATTTCCTTATAAATTATTTTTTTAAATATAAATTTAATATATTTTTTTTTTAATTTTTTAATTAATTAAAATTTTTTATTAATTTAAAAACTTTTTTTTCATTAATTAAATTACTTATTTTAATTAATTTAATTTTAATAATTAATAAAAAAAATTAAGTTAATTAAAGTTAAACTCGATTTAAATAAATGTTATATATAATTTAAAAGAAAATTAATTTTAATTAAATTTAATAATAAAGTTTAATTAATTTATTTTAAAAAAAATAATAATCGAAAACTTTTTAATTAATTAAAGTTTAATAATCCGTTTTTAAACTTTTTAATATACCGCGTTATATTTAAATTAATTAAATTATATTTAAAATAATTAAACTTTTAAGTTATAAAACGAAAACTTAAAAAAGTAAAAATTTTTAAATTAAATTTATTAATTAATAAATAATATTATTAAATAATTAAAATTATATAATATTATTAAATTTTTTTAATCGTTTATATAAAAAAAATAAAAAAATAGGGAAAAAATAATGTATAAATAATAAAAAAAACACGAAAAGTTACGTAATAATTATTAATTTAAGGAATAAATTTTTAAAATAACTTTAATTTTTTATTATAAAAATATATAACGATATATATTTAATTAAAAATTTTATTACTTATTTATTAATTATTAATTTATAAAGTATTATATCGAATTAAATATTTAATAAAAAATTTATAATATATTAATTAATTTAATATAATTTAAAATCGGTTAACATGTTTTTAATACGCATATTATTTAATATAAATAAAAAATATCGATGTATATAATTAAATTAAAACTAATTTAATAAACTTATTTTAAAAAAAAACTTATCGTATATATTATTATAATATATAAACACGTTATTTTTTATATTATTATTTAAAAAAAAAAATTAACTTTTAATGTCGTTAATATTATCGTTATTTTCGTTTTTATTTTTAATTTTATTATCGGCATTATCGTTATCGTTATTATTATAATATAACTTTAATTGTTTATAAAATTATTCGTTATTTAAAAAATAATCATTTCATCGATCGTTAAATTTATATTCGTTAAATATTAATTTTATTTAACTTATTTAAAATAAATATAATAAATTTATAAAAATATTATAAATTATTTTATTAAAACCTTTTTTTTTACCCCGTATACCGGTTATTTTAAAAAATAATAATAATATTTTATATATAAGTAATTATTTAATAATTTATTTATTTAATGTTTTAAAATTAATAAAATATATTTTCTCGTTATTATTATTATTAAAAAACATAATTACGAAATTAATAAAAATAAACTAAATAAAACGAACGAAAAGAAATTTAATAAAAATTTTACGAAAAAGTAAACATGGTATATTTTAATATAAAGTGAAAATTTTCATATCGAAATTAACGGATTTATTAAACGGATAAAATACGTAAATAATTAATCGATATTTAAAAACATTAAAGTTTAAATCGAATTTAAATAATATGGTTAAATAATTTTAATTTTAAAAGAAATAAATGTTTTTATAAATAAATATTTTATTATTAAAAACATTATAAATAACCTTAATTTTTTATGTATTTAAAAAATAACGTAGATTATTAATTTTTAATTATTATTTTATAGGTACTTAAAAACATAATATAACATTTTTTAAACAACGTTAAATTTATTATAATATAATAAAGTTATAAATTTAAATTATATATAAAATAAAAGTTAATTTAATTAATAAATAAATTAATGTTAATTCGTAATTTTTTTTAAAGTAACGGTAAATTATAAAGAAATTTTTAATTATCGAAATTATAATAAATTGGAAACGGTGAGTTTATTAATTTAATGTAATTAATACGTTATAAATAAACGAATATATATTATAATTTAATTATTAATATATTTAAAAACATGGAAATAATATTTTTTAATAAATAATATTTCGATTTATAATAATAAATTACTTAACGAAAATAACGTAAATAAATAAAGATTAATTATTTTACCGTTTTTTTTAAACTTTTTATTATTTTTTTAAACATTATTTATAACGATATAATAAACTTAATATATTAATAAATAATATAATTCATTTAAATTTAATATATTAAATAATGTTAAATAAATTAATTATAAATATTTAAAATAATATATTTTAATTTTAAATATTAATTTTATACGAATAATATTAATAAAAAATAATATAAATAATAAGGAAAGTTTTAATTATATTTTTTTAATTATAAAAAGTTATAATATATAAAATAAATAATAATAAAATTAATATTTTAAAATAATATATAAATATAATATATAATTAAATAAAATATATTAAAAATAAATTATCACGTAAACGGTTAATATAAATAAAATAATTATTTTTAAAGTAATAATATTTTTATTTTTATAATTTATTTTAATTACATGTTATTTTTTATTTTAAAACTAGTTTTTTTTTTTATTAAAATATACATTTTAACTTTAACTTTTTATAAAACGATTAATCCTGGTTAAATAAAAATAAATTAAATTTTATTAAAAAACCCGTTTAAAACCGAATCGATTAATATAAATTATATTTAAATAAGCTTTATAATTCGTTATTTAAATAAACTTAAAATTTATTATATACTTTTATAAAAAATTTAAAAACCTTAAATCGAAAAATTACCATATAATTTTATTAATAAACTAATATAATTAACGTAAATACGATATTTTATATATAAAATAATCGTAAAATAATATATTATTTTTTTTTATAATATTTTTTATTTTAAATTTAAATAACATTACGAATAAATATTTTACGTTAAAATAATTTACGTAAAGTGTTCATTAAATAATTTGCGATTAATTAAAATTAAATGCATAAAATTTAACTTAAAATTAATCGAATTATAAAAAAAGCCGTTTTAATTTAACGATATTTTAAATTAAAAAAATTTTAAAATTACATAATAACTTTATATTTACTTTTTTAATATATATAATAACTTCGAAATTTATATTTTAAATTAAAAAATTAAAAGCTTTAAATGTAAAATTATTATACGATTATATTATGTTTTAAATAAATGTTATTTAAATAAAAAATATTAATATATTTTTTAATTTTTTAACTTTTATAAATTATTATTAAATCGTAATATTAATTTTTTAATTAATAAAATTATTATAATTTTTCTTTACTCGATTTATTTAATTTCGTTAATTCGTTATTTTTTTTCGTTTAATAATTAAAACTTATCGAACTTTTTTAACTTTAAGTTTCGTAATTTTAATTTTTATATTTATTTTATTAATTAAAACGGAATATTCGTTTTATTTAAACTATCCGTGTAATATGATTAATTACGGTTTATTAATTATATTATTTTAAATATTTTTAACTTATTTATTTAATATTATAAATAATTTTTAATAATATTAAATTATTTTAACAAGTTTAATTATTAAAATAAAATTACGATCGAGGTTTAAAAAATAACCATATTTTATAATAAAATCGTTTATATTATCTTTAAAATGTTTAATAATAAAGTTTCATTTAAATTCATTTTTTTTTATTTTAAAAAAGTCATTTTTAAATGGTTTTAAATTATTCGGTTTTAATGATAATTCATTAATTTATATAATATACAACCGAAGAGTTTTTATTAAAGTTCCGGGGAATTATTAATAATTTTTTTTTAAAAATCTTTAAATCGTTAAGAAACGTTTTTTCGGAAACATTATTATTTTTACGTAATTGAAAATAATTTTCATAAATATATTTAAAGTATTTTTTTAATCGATATTATCTTTTTAAATTATTTTAAAAAACGTTTTCGGTTTTTTAAAAAATAAGTATAAAATATAAGTAATTTAATAGTTATAAGTTTATAAAATATTTTAAAATAACGTTTTAATTCGGCATAAAGTTTTCGAAAGTTTTAACATTTATTTAACGTTCCGTTTATTATAAATTTTATTAAAATTTACTTTCGTTCGTTTAACTTTATTTTTAATTTTATTATTTTTTAAAATATTAAAAATATATATTTTTTATTTTTTCGTATTAATTAAAATCGTAAAAAAGTAGGGAATTATATATTTTTTTTTTAATTTTTTCGAATTATTTAAATCGTAATAAATTAATAATAAAATAAATTTAAGTTTAAATTTTTTAATTAATACGGTAGTTTTATTATTAAATTTTTAAATTAAAAAATTTTTAAACGTTTATAATATTTTAATTTTATAAATTAACTTTAATTAAAAAATATTTTTAATAATTAAAAATTATAAAACTTTTATTAAAAATAATAAAATTATATTTTTAATTAAATAATTTACGAATGTTATAACGATTTTAAAAATTATTTTATTATATTAATTATTTGGTAAAACGTTTAATAACGTAATAATAACCTTTATAAATTTCGTGGTTTTTTTAAAAAAAGTTAACGATTTTATTAATTTTTTATTAATTTTTATATATTTTATTATTAAAATTATATATTCATTTTAATCGATATAATTATTTAATTTATATATATTTTTAAATAATTTTAATACGTAATTTTAAACGTTTAATATCGTATTTTTCGTTAATATTATTTTATATTTACTTTATAAAAAATTAAAATATATTTTAATTATATTATATTAATAAATGTTAAAATTATTTTTATAATTTTATCGGTTTTTTTATTATTTCGTATACGAGATTTTTTCTTTTTTTTAATTTTTCATAATAAATTATATTTTTTTTATATACGTATTTAATATTTCATTTATATTATAATTAAAATTTTATTAACGTTATAATTTTATTTTTTTAATTTTATTAATTATGTTAATTTTAAACCGGTTATTTAAAAATTAAAAAAAAAATGACTTTTATTTATTTTTTATAACGACGGCCGAATTATTCGAAAAAGCTCGCCGTAATATTTTAATAATTAATTTATTTTTCGAGTTTATTAACGATTTTAACGATTTAAATTCTTCGAAACGGGATATAAATATTATAATAAAATATATTAATAATGTAAAAAATAAAAAATAAATATAAAAAAATTTTATAATTAAATTTAAAACGTTAATAAAATATTATAAAAATTTTACTTTTAAAAAACGATTTAAATTAAAACTTTTAATTAATAATAAAAGGTTAATTTCCGGTAAAATATATTATATTTAATTTATAATTATTTTAAATTCGTTTTTAAAACTTAAATTATTAAATTAAACGTTAAATATTATTAATAATTTATTTTAACCGTAAATGTTAAGTTTTAAAAAGTTTAAAGAAATTATTAAATTAATTATTTTAAATCGGGTAATTTTTAATATTAAGAATTTATTAATTTTTAATACTTTACTTCGTTTTACTTTTCCCGTTTAAGTAAAAATATTACATTTATTTCCTTTTTTTTATATTAATAATATTTTAGTAATAAAATTATAATTAAACTTTAATATAAATAATTTATTTATGTTATAATTTAAAAGTATAATAATAAATAATAAGTTTTATATAATTAATAAATATAAATAAATAAATGGTTTTATTATTTTTAACTTTATTATTTTTTAATTTTTTAATTAATTATAAATGATTTAATACGTTAATTTTTATATTATAAAAATATAATTAATTAATAATATATTTTTTAAATTATAACGTATAAAGTGTTTTAATAAATGGTTAAAATGTTAAAAAATTATTAATTACGCGTTAATCGCATGTTATTAAGTTAAGGTAATCCGGTTTTTATTAATATTAAAAACGGCGGATTAATTAACTCGTTTTTTTATTAATTAATTAACAATAATCGTCACGTTATTAATTTATTTATTTAAATGTACGGGTTTTTTAACGAAATAATTTATCGTTATTATATAAAACGTTTTTAAAGTTTTAATTTAAAATAAAATACCGGTATATAATTATTTTTTAAGTGTAAATTTTTATTAAAAGTTTTATTAAAATTTTATAAAATGTACGTTTTTTTAATTAAAATATATTATTACGAATTTCGTAACGATAAGTTTAATAACTTTTAAGTTAAAAAATATAAAAAGTTTTTAATTATAAAAAATTTAACGATCGAAAATTTTTTAATTTTAAAAAAATGGAAAAATAAAAATATGTTTTAATAAATTAAAAAACGGGTAAAGCTTTTTTATTAATCGTTATTAAATTATATATTTTTATTTAATAAATTATAATAATTAAAATAAATAAACCGTAATTAAATATTTTATTATAAAAATAATAATTTAATTATTTTAATTTTTAATTCGTGAGTTATATGTTTTAAAAGTAAAACGTGGTTAAATTTAAAAAATTCCGCGGTTTTTTTAAAGTTATTAAATAATATATTTATTTACATAAATAATTAATAATTATTATTATTTTATTAAAATTTAATAATATATTAAAATTTATACTTTAAATTTTAATATAAAATAAATTATTTTAACTTAATTTAAATTATTAACGATATAAACTAAAAGGAAAATGATAAATATATAAAGAATTAAGTAAAAGTAAAATAAAAAAATGCATTTTTTAACGGAATTAAATTAAAAACGAATTTTAAATATATAAAGTTTTTAATAATATTATTCGAAATTATATGGTTTTTTAAATAAAAAAATATATTAATTAAATTATAAAGAAATTAACTTTAATTATAATTATTATTTAAAATTATTATTTATACATATTTATTAAATTAATTTAAAAGTTATAAAATTATAGTTAAATATATTTAATAAAATTACTATATTAACTTTTAAAATTAATTTAAATTATTATGGTTTTTCGAATTTATTATTTAATTTATTATTTTTTATTTATATTTTAATTATTATATTAAATTAAAACGTGGTAATTTTACATTATAAAAATATTATATATAAATAATAAAATTTTTAAATGCGTTTTCGTAAATTTTTATAAATGAAATATTATCATGATAAATTATTAATTATTAATAAATGAAAATATGAAAAGTATATAAAAGTAATTATGTAAATATTTAAAGAAAAATATTTAATACGAAGTAAAAAATTATGTTAAATTTTTATATAAAGTTTATTTATAAGTAATTAATTAATATAATAATATAAAATTTATATTATAAAAAACGAAATATTTTATTACGATTTAATATTTTAAAATAATTAAGTATATATTTACCGTGTTATTTAAATACGTAAATAATTTAAATAAAAAAATAATTAAAAACGATTAATATTATTACGCATTATTAATATTAAAACTATATGTTTTACATTTAAAAAAAGTTAATATAATATAATAATTATTCATTTCATATATTTATTATATTAATATTAATTAAGTTATTTTAAAATAAATATAAGTAAAAAAAAATGTTTTTTTTATTAAATTTAATTTTTAATAATATTTAATTATTAAATGTTTTATATTTAAAAATTATTATAAAGTTCGATTAAAAATTAATTAATTACGTGTTATTTTACTTTATATTATAATTAATATTATTATAAATTATGTGATTTTTAAAATTAATTAAAGGATAAATAAATTATTAAAAAATAATATTAACGATTAAAAAAAATGCGATTAACGTAAATTAAAATTTTAATTATAAATTAAATATTAAAACGACGTAACGAAAAATATAAGCTTAAATAAAAAAATATATAATTATATATACTTATATTTAAAAAACGTTTATTATATATAAATATATTTTAATAATATATAATTACTTATTAATAATAACTTTTTTATAAATAAATATTATAAAAATTCTTTAAATTAAATAAATTATTTCGTATTATATTAATATTATTTTAATTAACGAAGAGTTTTAATTTTAAATTTATATAATATATTTTTAAAATAAAAAATGTGTATTTTATTAAGTTTATTATTATAATAATATTTCTTAATTACGTAATTATAAGTTAAATATTTTATTTTTTAATTTATTATAATATCGTTTTTTACTTTAAAAATAATATTTTATTAATTTTTTTTTTCATTTTATTTTAATTAATTAAACACTTTTTTTAATCGTAATTTAATATATTTAAAACGTTAACGGCGAATATAAATTATTTTATATTTATTATAAATATTTATAAAAAATTTCTTTCGTTTTAATATTTTTTCCCGGAATTTTATTTTATTATTAATTTCGATCGATTTTAAAATATAATTAAATTACGATAAAATATTAATGTTTTAAAAGCTTACCGTTTATAATTCTTCTTTTTTTTTTAATGAAAATTTATAAATATTATTTAATAATAATTTTTTTAAATAAGTTTAAAACTTTATTAAATGTTAAATGTTTAATAATTATATATATATATTAATTTTATTTTTATTATTTTTTTTTAATTATTATTAAAATTAACTTTTTAAAAAATGCTTTTATTAATATTTAAATTTATAATTAAACTTAATTATAATATATTTCGAATTAAATTGTAATTTTAATTTATATTATTTATTAAAACGTAATATTTTTTTTAAGAATACGAGTAAATATTCATGTAATTAATATTAATATATATACATTTTACAACTTTAAAATAATAATATTAAAGTTTATTATCGTTTTATTTTATCGTTTTAAAATATAACATCGTTTATTTTAAATTTAATTTTTTTAATATAATAATATTTATAATATAAAGATTTATTATTTTAATAATATTTTATAAAATAATTAAATTTATTAATATAATATTTAATATAATAAAATAAAACTTTAATATTAATAATAATTATTTTAATTATAAAAAATAAAAACTTAAAATATGAATTTATTAACTAAAAAATTATTAATTAAAAAAAATTTAATATATTTAATAAATAATTAATTATTAAAAACTCGAATATAGTTACGGAGTTTTTATTTATTATATATGTATAAATTAATCGTAATAAAAATTAAAATATTTAATTATTATACACGTAATACGTTATATAATTAATATATAAAATTTCGTTTTTAAACATTTTTTAAATAATTTATAATTTTATTATTATAAAAAAAATATTAAAAATAAAATTACTTATTAAAAGTAAATTATTATTACGCGTATTAATAATTATATAATAAATGAATAATAACTTAATAACGATTAAATAATAATTTAATAACGATTAAATAATAATTTAATAACGATTAAATAATAATTTTATAACGATTAAATAATAATTTATAATTATTAATTAATATTTATTTTATTTTAATTTAACGAAATAATTAAACCGTTTAAGTTTATTCGAAACGTATTATTTATATAAATAATAATATATTTTATTATAAATAAAGTATTAAAAAAATAATTTATAAATTTTTCTTTTTTAATATTATATTTTATTATAAAATAATTTACGTTTATATTATAAAATGAAAATAACTTTTAATATATTTATTTTAATATTTAATATATAAAACTTAAATTAATAAATTAAAACATTAAATGCGGTTTTAAACGCGTAAAATCCACACTTAATTTTTAAGTGGTTTTATAGCAAATATTATAAACTTATTATTTAATCGAAATTTAATTATTATTTAATTAAAATTTAATTATTATTTAATTAAAGTTTAATTATTATTTAATTAATAACCATATTATATTAATTTATTAATAAAATTTATTTTAAACTTAAATATAATTAATTAAAAACTATTAAATATTAATATTAATATTATTTTTTTAATTTTTATTAATATATATATTAAAATAAAAATTACGTTTTTTTACCGGTTTTAAATTATGTTTAATTACGAAAGTTTAAAACTTAAATAATTAAAAAAAAAATAATTATTTTTTAAATAACTTTTATAAAAAAAAAATTAACATAAATATATATATAACTTTTTTAAATTTTTATATTTTAATTAAAAAATATTATAACGAAATGTAAATATAACTTTTATTTTTATTATTATTTATTTATTTTATTATTTATTTAACTTTTAATAATAATTAATTAATATTAAATATATAATTAAAATAAGTTTAAATTTTAATATTATATATAACGTTATATTTAAAAATAAATTTATCGTATATATTAATTTATTATGTTTATTTTATATATTAATAATAATAAATTTAACGATATTAACGTAATTTTTATATTAAAATTAATATATATAATTCATGTAAATATTTTAATCTTAATATAATTAATATAAAAAGCCGATTTATTATTATTAAAAATGTTTATTTTAAAAAAAAAATTAACGGGTAATTTATAAATAAAATTATTATTTAATTTTTATTTAATTTTTATTTAATCGTTATTTAATTATTATTTAATCGTTATTTAATTATTATTTAATCGTTATTTAATCGTTATTTAATTATTATTTAATTATTACTTAATCGTTATTTAAATTTTATTAACTTTTTAATTAAATACTTTTTATAAGTTTATTTTTATAAAGAAATAACGTAATTTTATTTTCCTTTATAAACCCGGGTTAATAATTATATAATTAATAAATATTATATTAATTAATATTTAATAATTATAATTTATTAAATAATAATGTATTTTAATAAATTATTAATAATTTAAAAAAAATTACGTAAATTAATATTTAAGTATATATAATATTAATTAAGTTATTATTAATAATAATTAATAAACGAAATTTAAATTTTATTATTAAATAAAATAATATATTTTATCGTTTTATATATTATATTATTTTTAATTATATTATATTATAAAAATTAATATATTAACATTAAAAATAATTATAAAATAATAATTTTAAAAAATAATTTTATTAAATTTAATATATTAAGTTTAAATAAAAATAATAATATAAATAAAAAGTTTATTTAATTAATTATATTTTTTATTAAATAATTTTTAATTAATTTATCGTTAAATTAATTTTTTAAAAAGTAAATAAATAATTTTAATTTTTTTAATAAGTTTTTTTAAAATTTATTCGAAATAATTAAAAATGTTAAAAAATATAATATTTTATTAAAAATTTTATTAAATTTATCCTTTTTTTTATTATTTAATATAAAAAAAAACCCCGATAATTATAATTATAAAAATAAATAAAACGTTTATAATAATAATTAATATAAAAATAAAATTAATATTATAATATCGTTAAAGTTAATAACGATTAATTTAATTATAAAAAAACATTATTTATTTATTTCGAGCGGTAAAAAAAATAAAGTAAAATTTAAGTTAAATAATAATATTATCCCGTCGAATAAATATTAATTAAAATTAAAACGATAAAAATTATTATAATTCCTTTTTTTTTAAAAACTTTATACTTAAATTTCTACTGCTTTTTAAGTTAAAATAAATTTTTTTTTAATAAAATGAATTAATTCGTTGATTTGATTACGTAAGAAAAACTTAAAATGCGGAAACGTTTTGATGCTTTGGCGGTTTAAGGGATTTAGCCCGCCGTCGTAATATACCTTCTATAAGTAGCTGTTCAATGTGGCGATGGAAAATAGGTAAACATTAACTTGTTCCCTATGAATTGTATGTAACCACTACAGCCTAGCTGAAAACGTTTTATAATACGCCAAATATAGGTAGCATCCATTGGGTAGCGGCATTCCTGGGCGCCGCGTACAACATTTGTGACGTTGCCTTTTACCGAATTCGCGTTTGATAGAACGTAGGTGCTTTGTAGGGGAATAGGTAGGACGAATTTATTACGTTGACTCACGATTAAGCCTCTATTGAGAAGCTCGTTCCGAGTAATACCTAATAGTTTAACTCCCATGTAGATATCACCACATCGCCCAGGGCTCTTTCAAGCCCCTTTATACTCCTATCATCATCACCACCACCACCATCACTATCACCATCACTACTTGCTGCCTTCCCCAAGTCCTTCCAATTGTCATGGCTGAGGTAGCTGGGCTAGTTCTTAGTGCCGTAGGTATCGCCGCAGCCTTCAAAGGAGCTGTTGAGACAGGAATCTTCATCAAATCTTTCTTTGACGAGGAAACAACGAATGCCGGCGACCTAGGTCTTTACTTGATCATTGAAAAGACGCGACTCCAGATCTGGGGAGATTTATGCAAAGTCAAAGATCCCTCCACTTGTATACTTCGCGACAAGCCTAATGATATCAAAAAACTTATCATCCAAACTCTAGAACGGATCAAAAAGCTCAGTGAAGATGCTGATGTTCTTGTCAAGAGATATGATACCGGCACCTCCGTAGCCCCAGCGGGCACGATTGATCTCGACAAGAATTTAGATCCCGACAACATCAACGTCGGCGAGACCGCAAAGAAGCCCGATAAAATGAGAAAAAAATTGAAGTTCAGATGGGTCATCCATGCAAAAGATGATTTGAAAGAAAAGATCGAGCAAATTCACCGTCATAATGAGTATTTGCATAAGATCACCATTGAGCCAAGGCTAATGGAACTACTTGAAAATGGCCTTCCAGGACGTGTCTTACCTTCCATCAACAATAACAACGATCTGAGGAACCTCAGTCAGCTTGACCCCATCGCTGGTAAAAAGTTAGGTCTTGCCGCGTTAGCTAAGCTACATCATCAGATGGCAAACGCAGACCTCAAGGGATCGGCAACCCGCATTACAAAAGATGACATAGAGATTTTGAATCCTACGACAGGCATCGGCAGACTGAAGCGATGCGACGGAAAGAAGATTACCGTGCGGGTCGAATGGAACACTTTCAGCACCGGACCCGACGCCAAACAGTATTCTGACCGCATTCACTCTTTGGGATACATCTTAGAGGAAGTGAGCGAGTTGGCTCTGCGACTACCCCCCTGTTACGGAGTCTTCGACGATACATGCGATGCGGACGACCGAACTAAGCGGATCGGATACGTATTTGGGATCCCTCCCAATGGATCTGCAAGTAGCAACAGCAACGTATATATTAATTACGAAAGAGACATCTACACATACCCCCCGATCCGGCTCAGCGAGTTGATAAGAAATAAAGACGCCCCAGTACCGTTGCTCGGGGATCGCTTTCAGCTTGCATACACACTCGCATGCGCATTCAGCTGTTTCCATGCTGCGAAGTGGTTACATAAGGGATTTCACACCGGTAGCATATTCTTCTTCCAAAAGAGCGATGGGCGAATCGACATTACCGAGCCATTTATCAGCGGCTTCCAGTATTCTCGTCCACAGGGGGAAGCCTCACTGGCATACACCCCCCTCGCAGAACCGCAGATAGAACATTATTACCATCCCGACGCCCATCGTGGCTTTACCAAGAGCAGAGACCTTTATAGTCTGGGAGTCGTTCTATGCGAGATTGGGCGTTGGGGCTTATTAGCCGACCTAAGAGAAAAACCCAAAGGCCGAGACAATTGGCGAGATTTTATGCTAGAAAAGGTCCTCGTTGATCTCGGGTGGAGGATGGGAGACAAGTATCAAAGTGCCGTAAGAACTTTACTTGACTGCGAGCTTCCAAACGACGATATAAGTCATGATTACTTTGCGGAGCAATTCCTCGACAAAGTCATGAGGCTGTTAAGCAGTTGCAGTGCCTGAGGGGTTGAACTCCCTGGAATATAGCGCTTATCCACTAAGACTTAGTACCTCAGTAAGGGGCCAAATTTATCCGAGCCACCTGAAAAACCACACCAAAAATACCTAGGTACCTAGTCTCTTTAGCATACGATATTTCAATCAATAAGATGCGCAATACTATATACCTACTTTATCTCGTTATATAAATGAATACCTAATGTATAATCTTTGCACGAAATCTTTTTGGATATCTCAAGATTGAAAAAATTATCGCAAGATGAAGCCTACAGGTCCCACATACAAATCGTAATTTCTGACATGGAAAATTTGAAAGATTCACTTTACCAGTTTCACCAAAGAAAACCGAAAATATTTTAATAGAGAGGCTGTACATTAAGCAACTAGGTATCTACATGAAAAGATAATTCATATAAATTTGCGAATTTTATTGGTGAAGCCAGGCTGAAATGAAAAGGAAGAGTTTCGGTGTAAATTGGAGGCTTGATGGTTGATACGCAAAATTTTTAACGAAGATATATTCCGGAATTCTCGGCCGAATGTAAACGAGACTTCTCGTGTAAACGGTGTTAAGACTCAAGACAGGTATTATTATTGAAATGCCCTCTAACCGATATGCTGCTAACTCAGACATAGTATGCTTTGAAAACTTTTATGTGACCAGCTAGGCAAAAGGCAGCCCGGCAGGTATCCAATATAACTTCCAGGAACCCGGGCTATATCGTTCATTCTCTGGCGACAGGTTCCAAGACTTCTATTTTAATGATCCAGAGTTGGCACCTGTGTTTCAGTCGCCCTGTTCAAGAAAATTGCACCTCATAGGGAAGGGGTTATGCCAAGGATCGCAAGCTGCACGTTACCTAGGTACGCACGCATGCATATGTGCCCAGATGCTAGATTAGATCTAGATAATATTCTTCTCGGTAACCGGGGACTGTAACGGTGTCACACAAAGTGGTACCAAACGCACAATGCCGTCCTGTATACTCGTATACTTCTAGCTACAGCAGTGAGCCCATAAGCGTTTGCATACATACATACCTATTCGGGGTTATGTTTACCCCAGATTGTTGTCGTTGGGCGTTGGTATACGATCCATGGTAAGAAACTGGCTTGAGCTTCAACGTATGATCGATCCGTGCTGTCGTGGAAGCTAGCTAACTCCGCTGTAGACGAACTTTTTTAGTGAGTAAACTAAGCTGTTAGCATTACTCACTTTGTACAGCACGTCCCGAAGTAGCAGAGTGGTGCAGAATCCCCTTGAATTTCATTGGTTACAGCGCATGCACTATAATTTACGTAGGGCTTCCCACTGGCTTTCGGCAGGGTATTTGCTAGGGCTTCAGTGAAACATAACTGGCTAATTTTCTAGTGAGTGGAACGCGGAGCCTGACTTCTTTCGACACCTATTACGACCTCGGGACGTACACTATTCGTTCTCGAAGTCCTTAATCCCGAGGGCCGAGAGGGTTGCATTTCGTCTAAACCAGCCATGTTAGTGTTTTCCCTTTAGGTTGCTCGTACCGATGACTCGGCACGACATGGATCGCTTTGAGAATGATTCTGAACACCCATTCCGGGGGTCGAGTCCCGGCTGTGCCACTTCCGATATCAATCCGTTCTTGGTACGGTAGAAAGGAAGACCAGTGCGTTGCGCTGCTGACTTAGTCAGAATAAAATATATTATGTAATTGATGTTGCTGTCGTTGACATATGGAGAAATATGGGAGATCCAAGAAATTCATTCTGGAAAATTTTTAAATTATTAGAGGTGCAAGCGGCGGCAGGATCCTGTCATGGTCCATAACGACATTGACCTGCATGGCGGGGAAGCGATTCCGGACAAGCAACAGACAGGTAGACAGGGTAGAATGCGTCAGGGGTTTAACGATTTACATAGTCCATAACAACGCCTCACCCTCACTGACGCGAAAAACCACTGATCTCCGTATGAGGTGCCATGCCTTAATGGTCCACCATACGCGCATACCTACAGTACCTAGTATTCATACCTTAGGCAGGTAACTACAATTAGCACGATTAGTACGATATGAAGGATCAACTAAGCTGCTAGATTGTCTACCGGATTCCACTCCGAATTCCGAAACGTTAGCAGCTTCTCCCCTACGTAAGGAGACTAGGGCCTTCTTCGGCTTCACTCCCGGGGCTGCAGATTCAGGGACCATAGCTGCAGTGTATCTTTTTTTTTCTTCTTGCTTCTCTAGTCTTCCGCATGGCACCATTGGCATTAGCATTAGTCGGCACATTCTGCGATTTAGGAGCTCGTGAATTTGAATTTGAAGATTTTTTTTTCTCTTTAGGTATCTTCATTAGATGCTCATTAGATGCTATCTTGTAATATGCGTATAGGTACAGTTATGACATGCCTCAGGGGTATAAGTAAGATATAGGGCTACATAGTAGTCATGACACAGATCGTAGATGCGCGCTAGCATGCAAAACCAAATTGAACACCGGTTCCCTCCCAGATGCGCCATGCCCAAGCCTACCCCTACTCGACCGTTTCTTCCACCGTAACCGCAGTCACAGTCACTGCCGAGTTGATATTCGCGATCTCGCTCCAAGGATTTTGGTTATCTTGTACGAACCAGTTCATCTCGATCTCTCCGCAGCATACGATATACAGCTTTGGCTTGTCTTCGATGTAGTGCAACTCGACCGCTGTCGGGGACGCCAAGCTTCGCATCACAACAGTTGTCGTACCCTTTCCTGTGTCGGGGTCGACGCTGACCTTCCATACGTGACCGTCCATATAGCTGACCGTGTAGACGGAAGTCTGATCTCTCGACAGCGCCAAGCCGTCGCAGTGAGGAACATCTTCCGCTACTATCTGTACGCCACCTGTCATGCGAATACCCTCTGTCGCGTCGGATTCAATTGGTATGCGACATAGCATACCGGCACTTGTATTCGTAAACCATAGGTATTCCTTTGTGACGCGCATTCGGTTGAGGCCGAAGAAATTGCCCTCGCCGGGAGGAGCCTTCATAGTCTCGTCGGCGATAAATAACGACACCTCGGCCGTCTCTATATCTAAGCGCCAGATACAATTCTTAAACGAATCCGGTACTAGAAATATACGTTCTGTGACGGGAATGAGGCCGATTGAAAAGCCGGTATTTTGAATGTCGCATATTTTCGTTACTTCCGGCGGGCTGCTATCGTCTTCACTAAGTTGCACGCGCCATACGACAAAATCCTCGAATGTTATTTGAACTAGGTCGACGATTGCTGATAGGACGAGGTAGGTATCGTGACCGCCCGGTAACGGGCATACGTTGATTAGGCCATTGGCGTGCTCTTCGAAATTGTATATTAACTCCGGCGTCGTATCCGGGTCCTCCGCATTAAATGTGTATAGTTCCGGTAGGTCGAGTCGGGAAGTGAGGATCTTGCCATTGGGGCGCAAAGCGAACCCTTCGAACCATGAATCCGATGGTAACTGCGTCACCAGGACCACGTCTTGCACGGATCCGTCCTCGAGCATGGCGTAGCGTTAGGTATGTATCCTTATTAATTGGGGAAGATTATCGAGAGTATGGATGTTAAGACTGAGATGTCTGGAAGTGGGATGTAGCAAGTTAGGTTAGTGGTTAAGGTGGGAAAGGTGTGTAAAATGTGGGAGAGCTATGAAGTGCTATGAAGTTGGCAAAGTTCATATGGTTGGCTCACCAATATGAAATATGAAAAAGGAGCCCCCTCATCCCCTGTCGATTCCTGTATAATTATCACGTGGGTCGCTCCCCTTTCCCCCCTGAGCTATACCTATACCGAAGCATCTTATGCGCATCCCACATGAACCATTGACGTACAAGCACGGTACCGGAACAGGTAAAACCAAAGATATGAAAGTATCCCCGGAAATTATCACTTTGTATCGTCCAGTCGCCATAATGGGTGACATAATTCCAGGATATGTCCGATTCCCGCTTAGATCTTCTCGCCTTACATTTGAAGTCTTACATTCAGAGAACATCCGTAGGTACGCTGTAGCTTCAGCAAAGCCTATCAAGCAGTCAATAGTTTTAGAAGCAGATCTTTCATATTTTACGTAAATTTAGTGGCCGAGCCAGTCTGCTCAGTGTTAAGACCTATCTAGATACAGCAGGTACTAGGTAGTCTAGCTGGTAAGAGCTACATACTATGTAGGTAGTGTTGTGTAAATACTCTGTAGTGTAGAAACAGCATCTTGTGATGGTCGTACGCTAACCAGCTAGGTCATTAGCCCTATCGGCTCCATGTGAGTGATGGCGATAGCGCGGGAGAGTTGCTTCTTAGTAGAATTCGAATGCGGCGCTTGCGTACGCAATAGTTCTAATGTCTTCTTAATGACTCGCTTGGCGCGGCTTTCAACCTTAGGTATCGATATCTTCGGTCGGCAATCAACAAGATGTTTGATGGCGGAGAGAGAAAGAGTGAGCGGAGTTTCACCATCTTCCACACGCTTTTTAACTGCTGTAGTTATGGTGTTACGGCGTCCATAGTGCGGTGATCACCCCCATTCTTAGGTCCTACTTACAGCGTGCTAGAGATTTTTGCGCTGGCCACTAACACCACCGTGGGGTTGGGGGTTGTGATCAATCATTTTTTCGTCCAATACGGAAAGGAGGGTATGGACCATATAATGATCCGAGCGAGTTTCAACTTTCGGATAACTCCCGGTCTCAAACCGATGGCATCGTCGATTATTCTTTGCACTCTGTAAGCAATGTGCATGCCTCATTCCGCTGTATCAACCTCATCTGTTCATGTTACCGTGTTTGTGGGTGTCCGAAGAACCTGGTCGTAAATCAGAACCTTGGAACCACCTCATCATAACGATCGGCGCCAGTTAAGAGGCCAATCCGTTCGTTCATTCGCGTTCGGCACTATCCACCAATGGAGTAGTTTTCTTTAGTAGCCCTGCTTCTCTTCGAGTCCGTTGTGGGTCTATGGTGAGGTCTACAAAGTTCTAGCCCCGTCGGCCCGTGGGTAGGAAAATGGGGGCTTGCTAGTGAGTTCGGGGACACGGTTACGGGTGATCATTGACCAGAATACTAGACTGCCAGAGCCCAAGCGGTCCCGAGCGAGCGTTTTCCAAGCATGTCAATTGCCAAATGAAAAGAAACTCCAAGGTAGAATGCCGATCTATCTCCCCGGACCGTATACAGATGCCTTAGCGCTCTACATGCGATAATCCGATCGATTCTACGAAGTTTCTTTTAGGAATAATAAGACTTGTGCACATGTATCGATGCATAACATCGAATACCTACACACCTAATAGTAAATAACGCGTATTCAGTAGATGAAATTAGTGCTTACAATACGGTAGTTATGGTATTTTAAAATCGATACTAAAGCCCACTATGTCAGCACTTTGATGCTTGCTAGTAGCCCCTAGCTCCCGCGTCTGACCTTGGCTTCCGCCCTGCGTTTACATCTGACAGGCGTCGAGGTCACACGTTACGAATTCCCCAGACCGAAAGCTGAAATCTTCTAGTCAGGTCTGCAAGAGGCTAGTTTTGTGTTTACTATAGTGACGTAGCCTATAGTTAACACACTATGTTGATATTATTCTTTAATGCGTACGATACTAGGAGGCAGGCATTGGACCAGGGTTTAAACATCCCCTGGCGGAGATACTGCTTGCACTTCTTTCAAACGTCCCTCTATTTCCTTTCTCGTCTACCAGTGAGTTGGTATGTCAATATACCGCATGCCCTATTCAACTATTTCCGGTCTACTACATCAGTCTAAATTGTCTCAGGTGGTCTGATCCCGATAGCGTGAATCGAGGATCTGAATAGGGTAATTAATCTAGTTCTGAGGGCTCTAAGAACATGAAGAGGCTTCTTCGCCTAAACCTCCTTGAGTGTGGGATATTCTCAGAGATGGGCGCGGGATATTGAACGGGCTCACAGATTAGATTCACGATACTCCACTCAAATTCCACATGAAACTATCTCAGACCTAAAGTCACAATCATACTACTCAAAAGAAATAAGGAATCCGTACCTACCTAGGTATACGACATCGCGGAGAAACCAACATACATTGAGGGTTACCACCGCCATCAAGTTTAGTAATAGGTACTTGATAATCCTAGTATATTCACTCGATGTTAACATAGAGTTACGTTGAAAGAAAATTCTGGGGCAACCCCAAACCAGTATCCCGTGAATAAGAGAAACAATGTTACACCGGGAAAGTGTCAAGGCCAACACCGGATCCAACCTTGCAGTTGAATCCGGCCGGCACAGGCTGTGGAGACGTCAACTGTCCACCAGTACATATCGCGAAATGGGCGCCGTCGTTAAGACACGTAAGGTGGCCCTCAACACATGTTTCAGAAGCCGAGGTAGAAGGTACTGGTAGATCAGATGTGGGAGTCGACATCATCCCAGCTGACGACGACGAGGGTGCCGAGGGAGCTGAAATGACGGAGGTAGAAGAGGAAGATAAGGTGAGCGACGATCCGTAGGTTAGCGTGGAGGTCGGATTAGCCTCAAAATTCTCACCTTGCCCTTTTCTTGCTCGGGGGTTCCCATCGCACTGTTGCTTGAACAAGTTCGCGGTGCCTTCTGGGTGGTCGACTGAAAGACCGGGATCGGGGAATGCGATCGCGAGCTGTGCTTTCAAAGCATCTTCGGTCGTGCACCCCCCTGAGACTTCCCCCATGTTGGCCATAAAGAGCTCGGGAAACTCCGTCTTCCTGGCAAGCAACGCTCGGCGATCTGGCTTGGTCTTTCGTTTGATCTTGGGGGGAGTGACAGTTACCGGGGCGCAATTTTGGTAGTATTCCGGTTCTCCGCCGATTCGAGCTAGCCACTTTATATTCAAGTTAGCATTACTTATAGTTTATAGTTTGATGACATTTGAAATCGAAATGGTATTATGTAGCGTCCTATGAGTTAGACAGATCATAGGATCTAAAAGGGGTTTGGGGCATACCCAGTGTATCTAGGTAGGGAACAGAAAGAGCAAAGAGGAATGGGTTACTTACAGTCCATGAGAATATATAGTCTCCTGGATCGATTCCTTCTGGTATCTTGAAGGGATATTTGTTTCGATTTGGGCCATCAATGTTACCTTTTACATTGCGTGCTGGACACCCACCTTCAATTGAATGAATGACTTTCCAACCGGAGTCCTTCAAGGGATAATCTGCCCAAGAACCGTTACTGACAGGCCCCTTTAAGCTGAACTGGCAAGACCCGGCTCCGTGAACTGCATTCCCAGAGAACGTGGCTGTCTGTTCATCCCCAATGGCCATAACAGTCGGCACGCCGTCGAGTTCTAATGTTCTGCCAGCTGGTATCTTACAAGGAAAATCTGAGCCTGTCGGCGAAATTGGATTAGTCGGACCATATTGAACGAAACGAAAGGGTTTGGGAGTCTCAAGTATAACGTGAGCAACAGCCAAATACGAGAGCAGTGTCGAACCCACTGTTAAATGAGGGAATCTGTATTTCATGACTAGTTCGATTGGAAATGGGAAATGTTGGAGAGGTAGGTATTCTACGTCCTAGTAACTACTTGTCATAAAGGGGTAAAAGGGGGGGAATATTACCTACTAAGCAACGATGCAAATTCTACTCACACAAGTGTTGCTTTATAAATAAACACGTAGAATGAAAGCAATAGAACAATCAACAGTGAGTATAACACATAAGAAAGGAATAGAACAAGGCCACTTGTCGACTTGTTTCGTGTCGCTTTCACAGAAACTGTCCAGACAAAGAATCAAGACTTTGCCAAAGATAGGTACAGTATGTACCTAAGGGTAAACCCTAACACCATGTTTATTTTAAGGAAACAAGTTGGAGAAGATTTAATCATTTGCTATTCACCCTAGGCACCTCATATCCATATTAACTAGCTTTAACTTGTAGATGCTAGTATAGAGTACTGCCCTCCGGAACCTGCCCAGACAATATTCTCACCACGCACAGCTGAATTATCAATGAGCGTTGGAGTCTCAACATCATCCTTTGTTCCTTGCCCAGTCTGGTAACTTGAAGAAAAGCCCCAGCTATATGCTTGTCCATTAGGCGTGGTAACAATAGTAGTGTCAGTCCCAATAGCGGCGAAGGTAGCTGTTATATCTACGAAACTCATTAGTAAAGGTAAACTTTACCTGATATGAATGAGCTTACTCGGAATGACTGTAGGCTCTAAGAGGATGCGCGGACTCCCATTTTTATCCATCACAGTATTTTCTTCCGTGAATGTGTCTCTCGGCAAGCCAACCTGATGTCCGTCGATTCTGCCCCACGCAAATAGTTTGCCATCAGAACTGATCGCAACAGAATGATGTTCGCCTCCAGCTACATGGACGATATTATGGTCGCGGAGAGCTCGAACGGCCTTGGCGGTGGTAACTATGGCATTATCTTTGCCGGCAAGGTCCGGATGCCCTGTCTGAGAGAAGTTATTCAAACCCCAGGACCATAATTTCCCCCTGTTGTTGATATAGAAACTATGATAAGATCCTGCTGCTATCTTCACAGCATAGTTCCGTTTCGTGAAGTTCCCGCAGACGCGAGGATGCAGTGTAGCTTTAGGACTGGTATGTCTTGAGGCTGGTTTCCAACCAAGCTGGAATTCACCGCCATACCCCCAGGTGAAAACTTTCCCGTGTCTATCCAAGGCTAGCATATGGTTTGCACCGGCGGCCAAAGACGTAACTTCCTTAAGCCCAGTTATTTGTATAGGGGTTGACTGTATTTTTATGTCCTGTGTAAACCCGAAAACACCATCAGAACCCTAGAATTGGTCAGCTTCGCATGCCGTGCATTGGATTCGATATCACAATCCCCACTGACCTTGAATGTACCCCATCCGTATACCTCCCCTGTCGTAGTCAAGGCAAATGAGGCAGAGTCGGTGGCCGCAACTTGCACGAACTGAGGGGTATGGTTTAAAGCACCTAGATCGACTTCAGCAGGAGTACTTTCGCCGGGGTCAAGGCCCCTATACTCTTCATTGTCATCACCATCCACATCAGTTCCCGGATCTTCAAAGACCACCTCACGACCTAATGCCTTAAGGTCATTAACGCCCCATGTAAGAATCTTGTTGTCCGCAGTCAACGCAACTACGTGCATGCCGCCACACGCAACTTGGACAACTCCAACTTTATCGGGGAGTAAATTGTGGTTGAGACGTGGGCGCTTCACATTCATAGGCTTCTTCCCATCGTGCTTCTGATTCCCAAGACCGAGTTCACCGAATCCTCCTTCTCCAAAGACAAATATCTTTAACCTTCTAGATGGAATAATGTTGATAGGCGATGCGAGATCTACATCATGCCTTCGGGGCGTTTTCGGATGCGAAGCATTAGATGCGCCGTCGCCTCGATTATTACGATGGCGCTTTGCTATGGAATGTGTGTTATCATCGTTGCGGATGATCTTTCGAGAACTTGATACCATAGCACTGCTGCCTTTCTCGCTTCCTTTCTTAGATGAGACACCTCTCTGAGGCGCCATGGTTGGTGGCCTCTACAGCAATCTCAAAATAAAACAAAAGAGGCACTCAGATCGTGTTATAAAAAGTCCATAAAGTATGACCTTTTAGATTACCTGAAGTATACTTCTAATAATAGATACAGATCAACAATATACTATCGCATGGTATTTATGTGATAAAATACCTTCAAAAACATCTCGAAAATAAGGCATCAACCCCGAATGGATCAATACCTAGGTACCTAGTACCTATGGAATCATGCTATCTGCCTGTTCAAGGCACCTTTTAGTGGGTTAGCGCTAACGGGAACCAGAAGTAGCAAGTTGGCTCTGCCCTATCGTTGCTTAGAGCCCGCTAATTTGGTATCATCTCACTGGCGCTTCAGGCACTTAAAACCTGCAAAATCCAATATTTTAGTGACCAGCGCAACCTCGAGAATACTGGAACTGACTAACCAATCTTATATCGTAAAGGTTCTTAAGCCTCATATTTATAAAAAATCGAAGGTTTCAAGTACTGTAATGATACCGATACATAAAGCAGAGAAAGTATTGCCATACCGAAGTTTCCGACATAATTGATGTTGCTGGAATATTCGAGCGGATAGGTGAAGTCCCTGGAGTTATCCGTACGTGCTTTAACAAGCAGAAACCAAGAATCATTAGATTTTTGACATAAATCAGGACAATGTTAGCTTAAAGCTAGCTCGAACGTCATTAGCTATTACTAGTAAAAAAGTTATCTCAACACATGTTGTCGGCATGATAACCGGGCTACCGTCACCTCGTATTCCCCCCTTTCATTTCGATGGATCTCGGATCACTCGGGTGTGCAATTTATCAGAGGCTCGACTCGATGCAGGAACGTCGATATCAACATAAACATCAATTAACATGTAACCCGGCAAGATCCGAAATAAACAAAGGCAGCGTGATTTTTAAATACGTAGGGTCGTAACTAAAGCCATAGTGTGCACCATTCAGGCTCTTCTCTGCAGGAGACTAGCCTCAAATCCAATGGTGCAACGACGAATTGGCCCGCCGGGAACTCGGGCCATCTTCCCCAGATCGCCAGGTCTCAAGCCGGCACTTCAAGTTCCACCTGTCAGAATAGGCATTAAACAACTTGACATGCGGAGGAAGTTCGATCTGGGGATATCAGGTACACGGACTCTTTCTCCTATCTGCGCCAAGATGCCAGATGGAAGAAAAATCAAAGCGTACCTAGGGGAAGGGACTGTATATATAATGTATTCTGATATGAGTTGCTCCAGGAATGCTGTTGCGTGCTTGTCACACTCGCGGTGACTGCATTATTTCCATTTAGCGGAGTAGTTAGAAAACGTCAATAACCATGGCCTCTAGCAAGCTCGCCGTCGGTTTAGCGGTCTTAGGACTTGCCGCCGCGCAGAAGCCTGGCAGCACTGCTGATGTCCACCCCGAATTAACGACATACCGATGTAGTGTGGTAGACGGATGTAAGGAGTCAACTAACTACCTCGTCCTCGACTCATCTGCGCATTGGGTCCACCAAGTCAGCGATACTTCTGTCGGTTGTGGCAACTGGGGAAGCAAGCCGAACGAAACCGCCTGCCCAACCAAGGAGGCATGTGCCGAAAACTGTGTTAGTATGTGATGTCAATTTCTAACACACCTTCTACCTTACTAAGCGTTTACGAATCGTAATAATTGACATATTTCGTTCTAGTGGAGGGCCAAAGCGACTATGCCAGCATCGGTGTCAAGACGGACGGAGCCTCGTTGAATATGCAGCTGATCGTCGGCGAAAACGTCGTGTCGCCCCGCATTTACCTCCTAGACGAAGCGAAGGAGAATTACGAAATGCTGCAGCTGACCGGAAACGAATTCACATTCGACGTCGAAGTCAGTCACCTCCCCTGCGGCATGAATAGTGCCCTCTACCTTTCCGAGATGGCGGCAGATGGAGGCAAAAGCGAGTTGAATACCGGAGGATCCGCCTGGGGAACGGGATACTGTGACGCGCAGTGTTACGTCACCCCCTTCATTAACGGTGAAGTAAGCAATCAAGAATTTAATCTCAGGTTACACATAAGTAACTGCTAGAGCTTCATCTAACCGTCATTCAGGGAAACGTGGACGGCAAAGGTGCTTGCTGCAACGAGATGGATATCTGGGAAGCCAACGCCCGTGCCAACCAAATCGCACCGCACCCCTGCAACCAGACCGGTCCGTACCTTTGCACAGGCGCCGAGTGCCAGGCCAGCGGTGTCTGCGACAAGAACGGGTGCGGGTGGAATCCGTACCGACTTAACCAGCCGGAGTATTACGGAAAGGGCGAGAACTACACGGTAGACACGGCCAAGCCATTCACGGTGGTGACGCAATTCCCCGCCGACGAGAGTGGCAAGCTGAAGGAGATCCACCGCCTGTACGTGCAGGGCGACAAGGTGATCAAGGCCGAGGTGGTGAAGAAGGAGGGCGTGCCGGAGGTGGCGTTCACGAACGATGCGTACTGCAACGCAACAGGCTCGACTCAGTTCATGAACCTAGGCGCCCACGAGACTATGGGCGATGCGCTGACCCGCGGCATGGTGCTGGCTTTCAGTATCTGGTGGGATGAGGGCGGTAATATGTCCTGGCTCGACGGCGCCAAAGACGGTGCTGGACCATGCAATGCGACCGAAGGAAATCCCACAATTATTAGGCAAATCGAAGCTCATCCCGAGGTCACATTTAGCAACTTGAAGTGGGGAGAAATTGGGTCGACATACCCCGCGAACACTGTGGATGTTTGATAAAGAAGAATGGATAGATATGGATCGCTATAGAAGCCACTATTAAATAGACTTTAGGTACCTGTTATCCGCTAATCGACTCCTATTTCCCCTCAGTGAACCCCCTATTGTCCCCTCAACTATTATGAATTACAGAGCTATCAACCTATAAATATTCGATTTGAACTAATAACTATTAAACTTCGATGCCATGAATTTAACGATACCCTCTTACATAACTTACATATAACAATCAAAAATCTGGCCAATTATCTGTAGTCAAGATAAAACCTGATAATCTTCCAACCCGCATGCAATGCCTTAACTTGGTGATCCGAAGCGTACCACGTTTTCGGGAGGGGCGCAGTGCAAGTAATCGCGGGATATCGATGCGGCCATGTCCGTACGGTATTAAGCAGACCGCAAGTATAAAGTGCATCCGGCTGCTACAGACAGGTCGAACAGGCGGTATAGGCGGTATAGGCGGTACACATTCAAGCCACCAGATCGAGGCTCAGCCCACGTATCCCGCGATAAACCTGTCCAATTCATCCAAACCGTCGCACGCAAGCTGCTACACGCATATCTCGCTCACCGACTCTTGATGCGCGTGAGATAAGCAGCATGCATACCCACGTACCACAACCGCTTCAGCTTTCCAGAAACCGCCATGGAATGACGACCGAAACGCCCTATTCTTAGATTCTCACATCCTCCCATTGGTCCATCGCTACCGACGACGTGCGAACATGTCAATATTCATGTCAGCAATAGATCCATCCCCCCTACCCCCGTCCGCCCTACATCGCGCATAGGGCTGGCCTAGCACGTCTGTACCCGCCCCCAAAATCTTCGTCATCTCTCTCCGGGTATCGATCCGAGCGACCAAAATAGTTCGTCGACGAACCTGACATACGCGACCAAGGTCCTGAGTAAGATGTATAAATGTCAGACAACGGCCTCGCCACTCATCATGCAAACAAACAGCCGTATCATCTTAGACAACAGGAAAGAGTCTAGACTTTCACACCAATCTCAAGACTTCGCTCGGTAATATAATACAAAAGACGAAAACGCCCTTCTACCTACCTACCAAGGATATATATCTATCTTTGCCATGCAAGAGGAGTACATCGTCTCGAAACGCTGCGGTGGTCGACGATACACGCCTAGCCTCATCATGCGATTTACCCAGTTCGTCAGCAGTGGCAAGCAAGAAAACATCCGCGAACGACCAACCGGCACACACCAGCACTAAACTACCTACCTATCTATCTAACCAACCATGTGGTCGACATTTATGTATGTGTTGCCTGCCCCTTCAACTACCTGGCATGGACGCAAAGGAAGTTAGCTAACACGCTCTATTCCAGATCGGCATGGGGAAGACGGGAGAAGAGTCAGACATACGACAAATGGTCGGATACGCGGGAGTCGTTTAAAAGCACATCATACACGCCACGGACTCGATAAAACTACACACCTACCTACATAAAGTCAACGACGATGCACATTTACTTAAGAACTAAGGTATAAGGCTGGGGAGTTCGCAAATTTGTTTAAACATCGGATTTCACCAAGGGTTAAGATTGTTATTGATATCGGATTATTGGAGCGTTTGTTTGGATAGCGTATACCCCCCTTTTGAAGAAACATCTCATCATCATAATTCTCACGAGTCGGTTGCGTAAGAGTATAGGAGTGGCTTTTTGATCGCTGCTCATATAATTGAATGATTATTTCTATAAGAATGTATCCTTTTTAAATTATCTGAACCTTTTTTGTGACATCGCTCTTCTTCTAATGGACTCGATCATCTTCATGAGCTTCATTGAACACCTAGTTAACGGAAGTTAATAAGGATGCGGTGGTGCGTAATAGGTGGCCTAGATACCTTCTGACCAATGACACAGGAGGTACCTAGACACCTAGGTCCAAGGTTCTCTAACACGCTATTCAATCAACAGCAACGCGGACATTAGCGCTAACAATGACCCCTCCACAGCCCAGTTCTCCAACCCTTCCCAAAACAAGAGAAAACCATTGCGAGGAAAATAATTGGCATCATGGAATACCTATAGGTAGTTAATAGCTCATACAGCTTCAGCCAAGATCTGACGCCAAGCCAGTATATCACTGCATGACTTAGTCATGCTACAACCCAAGCCAATAACCTACCTCCTATAGGTAGCTGTCAAGCTGTCATCTCCAAACGAGACCCCTAAGCCACGGACGTACTGACGTACCAACCTCTTTTCGGCAAAGCTGTAGGAACGACGGGCTTAGTCTCCCCCGGATGGAGAAGCCTCCCCCACGAAACCCAACCCACGAGCGTAATCCTCGCATACACCTCCCCGATTTCAGCTCCGCTCTTACTAAGTGGTTTACATACCTACCCATGACCACGACGAGCGAATTGGGGACCCGCGAGGTCGCCATAGCGTAGCTACCACGGTATGACGGTTTGTTGGAGTTCGCATATATTGTGCGACGTAGAGGTGCATCGAGAGATGTACCGCCGGTATTACCTCGTCATAAAATTGAAGCGAACGAAAACGAATCTGCGGCAATCGAACGACTTGTTCGAGAAAAAAACATCCCGCATCCGTGTTGCAGGATTCCAGCGGATCACTTGATTGCTATACCGGCGAAGGTATTGGTTCGCTGCCCACGTCGTAGCGGGAGTATTTCTTTTACCCGTATATTCTCCCGAGCGACTTCCATGCACCAGGTCATCCGCCAAGCCCCGTGTACCGGCGTAGCGGTGTCCTTGGTCAACGATGTATGGTTCATTCCCCTTTATAAGGCATCGTCCCGAGTTGTTATTCGAAGGGACTGAGGTAGCGGGATATTTTTAATTGAAAGCACGGAACAGCGAAGCCTGATTTGCGGCTGAAAGTAAAGGAACGCCCAGAATAGACTTACACGATGTTACGCTCGACAGAGGACGGCGACCGCTATGAGTTATCAAGCCCGACGGCACTGCCGAAGGCCGGTGGCTTCTTATGGAATCAGAAGATGATGATACAGATGACCTGCCGTGGATATGCGACGGCGCAATTCATGCAGCCGGAGCCGTCAAAATATGCCCACGCTCCAAACCTAGAGGCCAAGACCTTTATGCAGCCCGAGCAGAACTATTATGCTCATCATCCGGGTCGTTTCGTATATATCAAGGATGAAGAGACTAGTCAAATATTTTCGGCACCATACGAGCCGGTGCGTGCTTCGCTTGACCGATTCGTGTTTTCTGTCGGTAAAAGCGATATCTCTTGGACAGTTGAGCATCTCGGTATTCGCGTGGAGCTGACGTTGGTGATTCCGACGCACGATGTGGTTGAACTCTGGTCTGTTAAGGTGACTAATCTGAGTGGACGGCCGCGTAAAATCAGCGTGTACCCCTATTTCCCATTCGGTTATATGTCATGGATGAACCAGGAAGCGGAGTGGCGACCGGATCTTGGCGGCATAGTAGGCAGCAGCATCACACCATACCAGAAGGCGGCGGATTACTGGAAGAACAAATTCCTAAAGGACAAATCCTACTTCCTCGCAGAGACCGCGCCGGTCTCGTGGGAGGCCATGCAAGAGACTTTTGAGGGTGAAGGTGGTCTTCACGCGCCCTCAGCACTAACGAAGCCTCAGCTTAGTTGTAGCGAAGCTCGCTACGAAACACCAGCAGCTGTGGTTCAATATCGGACTGAACTGAAAGCAGACGACCAGCGCGAGTACCGCTTCCTCTTCGGCCCCGCCTTTGATGATGCCGAGATACGCGCCGTCCGCGATAAATATCTTAGCAAGGAAGGGTTCGCGCAGACGGCAAAGGAATACGCAGAATACACCGGTAAAGGAAAGGGTTGTCTGCAAATCGAAACGCCAGACAAGCATGTGGACAACTTCGTCAATAACTGGTTACCGCGCCAGTGCTATTACCATGGCGACGTAAACCGGTTGACCACGGATCCGCAGACGCGCAATTACCTGCAGGACAACATGGGAATGTCGTACATCAAGCCCGAGGTCGCGCGTAAAGCTTTTCTGATAGCAGTCTCACAACAAGAGAAGGACGGGGCTATGCCTGATGGTATCTTGTTAACGGAGGGTGCCGAACTCAAGTATATCAACCAGATCCCACACACCGATCACTGTATCTGGTTACCGGTAACACTGGAGGCATATCTTGCGGAGACGGGTGATTACGACCTCCTGAAGGTACCGGTAAAGGGAATGCATGGCGATACCTATACCGTGTTTGAACGTTTTAGCAGGGCAATGGATTGGCTACATTTGGCCCGTGATGCTTATGGGTTGAGCTATATTGCACAGGGAGACTGGTGCGATCCGCTAAACATGGTCGGCTATAAAGGAAAGGGTGTATCAGGATGGCAGACGGTCGCTACTGCGTTTGCGCTGAAGCTGTGGGCGGACGTATGCGAGCATGAGTCAAAACCCGACTTAGCAGAACAATACCGAGCAAAAGCTAAGGGAGTCAACGAAGCTGCTAACACGCATCTGTGGGACGGTGACTGGTATGCACGAGGCATCACGGATGACAATGTAGTTTTCGGGGTTAAGAAGGACCTAGAGGGTCGTATCTGGCTAAACCCACAGACATGGTCGATTCTAAGTGGAGCGGCTAGTACCGACCAAATCTCGCGAATGCTACATCAGATAGATTCGCAGATGAGTACACCCTATGGTACCGTGATGTTCGCTCCCCCTTACAGCGCTATGCGAGAGGACGTTGGCCGTGTAACACAGAAGTACCCAGGCTCGGCTGAAAATGGGTCAGTGTATAATCACGCAGCCGCCTTCTATATCCACAGCTTGTATTCGATAGGGGAGAGCGATCGGGCATACGACGTCCTGCGGAAGATGATCCCCGGCCCTTCAGAAGAAGATTACGTGCAACGAGGCCAGCTTCCCGTATATATCCCCAATTACTACCGCGGCGCCTACCAGAAATATCCGCGCACGGCAGGTCGGTCCAGTCAGCTATTCAACACAGGGACTGTATCCTGGGTATACCGGTCCTTTATTGAAGGGTTATGTGGTCTGAGTGGCGACGCAAAGGGTTTGCGTATTCAGCCGCAGTTGCCATCCGCCTGGAACGCCATCAAAGTGACACGCTTGTTCCGCGGTGCAACATTTGTGATAGATATACACCGTTCGGGAGATGTGAAGGAGGTAGTAGTGAAGTACGACGGTCGAATTCTTCCGGAAGCACGCTTCACTAACATCCAGCCCGGTGAGACGTACCAGTTGTCTGTCTCGGTGCCTAATTAATGTAGTTGTTGATGGTTGCGAACTGTGTGGCAGATAGCATACTAATTCTATGCTGAGCCAACTAATTGAAGTTGAAACTAAAAGAGGCCTGGAAAGTTAGGATGATTTTCTGCCGAGCTAATTAGACACGCTTGTTAAATCTGCTCTTGGCTCATTAAAACATGTTAATAGATGGCACTATTTCCTTTTAGAGAAATTGTATCTTGAACTCTTCGTTTCGCGAATCTGTAAATGTTTTGCCCCTGTTCTCTTGAGGATTAGATCCATGAGATGTGAAACGCCAAGAGAGCGTGCACTACACCTTGGCATCGTCTCAAGCCCGAGGATTTTGTCGCGACCTAGATAGATCTTAGAGATTCTGCTTTTCCCTTCTTCAATATTTACCTTTGCGACAAAAGTGCATCAAAATGCAGCTTCATTGGCGATCGACGATAACATTGCTTAGTATCGGGGTAGTATGGCAAACGACGGGCGCATTAGGGCAAAGGTTCCGAGTCGGGGAGGAATCCATGCGTCCTGTGATAGTAGACGGAGCAACGACACTTCAGGATGCAGATAATCTACCTGAAAATGCGATGGTAGAAAATATTGCCGTGTCAGACGTCCCTCGAGTCTCAGAAGTACCGCAAATTTCAGGCATTCCACAAGTCGATGTAAACGATCCATGGGAATCGAATAGCACGGCAATACCGACTAGCATCGCAACGCCAAAGAACCCCGCGACCAGTAGCCAGCCACAGCCAACCGAGCCTGTAGTTCCTATAGCTGCATTGCTATTCTCGGGACCACCAGGACCCAAAGACTGCCGCGGTACGGTGATGGCGAAAGTACAGCTGCCTAAGCCCGGATCTCAACACTCGACACCGACATGTTACAACGTGCCCGGCGTAGCGCAATGCGCGACATTCGTTGCAAATATGGACGATGGGTGTCAGGCGCGTTTGTTCAACGAACCAAACTGTCTCACTTTTTCCAACCTAGCCGTATTTACTCCAGAGCAGAAAGCTGTTGGTGGACTTCTTCGGAGCATCGAAATTACTTGCGGGATCAAGGGCGAAACACCACCACCGTTAAATCTTCCAGGCTTGAAATTGCCGCCAAATGCTCAACAAGCCGTCGGAAAGGTAATTGCGCTCTATTTCTAGCCTTTTTAGCTCGAAAGAAAACAAATGTGGCTAACTGGTTATAGTAAATACGATTAGCTACCACTGTCGCGATGAAGGCCGGAAATTCAGCTCATTGGAACCCCCTGAACTCTTGAACTGGTTAGTGGAAGGAGTCATCAGGGATATAAGTGAGATTCATTGGCAAAGCCGGGAAGAGTTCTTCGGGTCATTATGCGGAGATGAGATGTAGGAACATGATATATCATATTCCGGTTCGATATCACGTCCGATCTGAGAGAAAGCCCGGAATACGCTTTGGGTAGATGCCGATACCATATCTATATCTACCCATGTAAGGGGAGATGACTTGGACGAATGGAATTATGCGAACTTATTAGTTCAAGCATAGTATAAACACGTTTCGAGAGTTGGGAGGGGAATTCATATTTGAGGCACGAATCACGGACCAAGAAGCCGTGTCAGATGCAGGTAAACTGATGCCCAAATATTACGGTAGCGGTTGGAGCAAACATATGACATCCATGGATTTGGTAGAAATCAAAACGACCGCGGGCATGTAGGTTATGCCGGATATAGTTGCAGATGATGAGTGAGGATAGAGAACAATACATGCATAAGAGATAAAAATGGATTGGATGGATGGTAGGTGAAGGCGATGACTTCCGTATTAATCAACTAATAATACATGTAAACTGTAATGGATAAGGTTGGACGATGCATAGCGCTGTCCCGAGACATTTTAGCGGCTGTTGCATCACTATCGATAAAATAAGCGTACCGGCTTCGGTACCTAGCGATGCCTGGATGGCGCTAATAGCGGCTTATTCTGGTAACAACCTTGGAAGTCGCGTCATAACTGCTCATTGTTCGGGTATCCATAGCCAAATCGCTCTTGTCTTGTGACTAGACTGCCCAGGTGGGAGCAGGCGGGAGTCAAACCTCAAAGACATGCAAGAAATCGTCTGAGACCTCCACTTTCCTTTCTTTTTACAATAGAGCATTGAACTTTTTATTATTCTTAACGCCAGCTTACCGACTACACATACAATTTTAACACTGTTCAACAATTACTCTTTACACAAATACCTATCTATCGTCGTCCCCTCCTTTTACGAACATATCTTCGCAGCATCTCTTTCCCTCGTCGCATCCGATAAGTCGCCCGCCGCTCTTACTACCATCGAATATCCAACACCCAGCCTTGAATACCATTCCATCTAGACAAAGACCGAGCCTTTAAAAACTGGTATTGGGAAGAATCAGCACATCGGACATTATTACGTGGGCGACGAATCTATATTGACAAGACGTAAGAGACAAAAAGGACCAAAGGAACAACTCTTTCGCAGAAGAGCAAGCCAAAATGAGCAGTCCACGCAGAAGGATTGAGACGGATGTACGTCTGCCTAATGATAATGATCGTCATGATAAGTTATGGATCGCTAACTAGCTAATAAACTAGGTCATGAAGATGTATGGTAACTACTACCGACAAACCCCGACACTCTGACTAACTGTTCTGTTCCAGGCTTATGTCCGACTATGAGGTGACTCTAGTCAATGATAATAGTTAGTAACACTCCTATATATCCCATCGCTCAATACAGCGCCATACTAAGTCGTCGCAGTGTAAGCTAGCTTGTCTACTACGTTTAAACATCCGAATCTTACACATTTCCAGGCAAGAGTTCTACGTCCGATTTAAGGGCCCCGCCGAGAGTTAGTATCAATGATGAAATATATTGGCCCAGAACAATCTCTAACCAATATTAGCACCCTTCGAGAATGGTATCTGGAAGGTCCACGTCGAGCTTCCTGATCAATACCCGTACAAGTCACCTAGTATCGGCTTCGTCAACCGTATCTTCCACCCGAACATCGATGAGCTGTAAGTTGGCTGGAATTCGACATCACCACTACATTTGGGGATTGGGTATAAATTCAAGACAGGGCTAAGGAAGGCGAATTGTTATAATAGGTCCGGCTCGGTGTGCCTAGACGTCATCAACCAGACATGGTCACCCATGTTCGATATGATCAACATCTTCGAGGTCTTCCTCCCACAGCTCTTAAGATACCCCAATCCTGCCGATCCTCTTAACGGTGAAGCAGCCGCGCTCTTAATGCGCGAGCCGAAGAGCTACGACGCTAAGGTCAAGGGTATGTCTGCTCCTACACCATATCAACTATAAAGATGGAGTTGGCTAAGGTTGGAAACAGAGTATGTTCAGAAGTACGCCAGCAAGGATGCTGCAGATGAAGCCGGTGCCGAGAGCGAAGACGACGACGACATGTCCTCAGTTGCGAGTTTCGGGGAAGATGATGAGCCTGCAGGCCAAATGGACGACGTATAGTTGCTCATCAACGTCGGATCAGTTGTGTTTTGCACGCTTATCCATTCAACTAATAGCATACACTGCGTTCTCTGGATTACGGAGTAAAGAGTAATATGGTTTTCTTCTGGTGGTAACGGATGGCATTTGGTGTTGCTGTATGGAATTTGCAATTTGCATAAAGAATCGAGCCGGGTACTGGAACCACCATATTTTCAAACGGCTAGCATTGGCTTCATTATTTTACTTGCGATGTCCTATTCTCCCGTCGGAGAGTTTACGCCTTATCGCGAGAACGGTGAGCGCCGTATCGGTTGCTCTATTGGTAGATGAAGGGTATCAATGATACAGTTATATCAACACTACTGATTCTACCTATACTATGAATATGACCCTGCCTAATCATACGTTACGCTTCATGATATAACCTGGGTATCTTGTAATGACCAAATCCAAGCCCCCTAAACGCCATGTCTAATGCTACGATGCCTTAATCCGAGTCGTAATCGACTAGCGTCGCTGATGATGCTATCCCCCTATCTTTGTCTTCTTCTATGTCGACCGGACCTCCTTTTGTTGATTTAAGTTGATCTAACTTTGCTAACTCAAGATCCGGCTTCGCTTCCGAATCCAGTCTTTTCCTCTTTATTCCCATAATCCTAGGTGAGCTCTTAGTAACTTGTCCATTTCCACGATCCAGCGATAAGAACGGGTCCTGAGCGACTCTCGTATTGCCCACGATCTCCGACACCAGACTCTCCCGCATCTGCGCAGCAGCAACTTCCGATTTCAACTTCTTACTCTTGCCCTTCGCGCCCTTCCCATCATCTTTCGCACCCGCAGCACTCCCAAACAGCGGTTTCGCCAACGCCTTCCTGCCCATCTCCCCCTCCCCACCAACCGTCGGCCCGAAATCCACCAGCGCAGCTCTCCTCGCGTCATCCTCGTTCGGCGCAAGCAGCTCGATCCCCAAACCCATCCTCTCGCGCAACCCCTCCGTCCTAATCGCATCTCTCTCCCGCTCTTTCCTCCCCACCCTAAACGCATCGCGGAGCTTCCTATTCCTTTCATACGGATCCTCCCACTTCCTCGCGCTCTCCCCCTCCAGCTCCTCAATGCGATGCCTCGCATCCTCAAGCACCTTGCGATCCGCAATCGTCTTCTCCAGCTTCGCGAACGCGTCGCTACGGAGCGCTTCTTTCTCTTTCGCAGTGAGTATAGGGCCGAGAATCGAGGCCGTGTCGTCCTCCCCAATGTCCCGCTTCCGCGCGCCTTCGCTGACAACGTACGCTGTGTTCTTCGGGTCGGTCCGGATCTCGATGGAGCCGCCGCACTCGACGTGCCGCATGCGGAAGGCGATGATGGGCGTGCTGTGGTAGTTCCCGACTTTGCGCTTCGTGGCGTTGAAGCGCACGCCTTGCCCTATTATCGTGGGTTTCCCCTTCGCACTTGGGTTGGAGGTGGAGGTAGGGGTAGGGTTTTCGCAGTGTAAACACCATATCGCGAATGGCATCTCGAACCGTACTGTTTGCGTCCCGTCTTGCGATATTCCTGGCGGTCGCTTCTTGTGTAGCGCGTTGCCGCTCGTCGTGCCCTCGACGTCGGGGGGGACGTACCGTCCCATGTTGAAGCCCTGCATGTTGGCGACGGTTTCTGGGTTTGTCGCTTGGATGGATAGGTGGTGTTGACTGTGTTTCTGTCTTGCTGGCGATTAATTGAATTGGTAGAGTTGATGAACGGCGAAGGATGACCACTAAACTTCAGAATACATAACATTGAAGTTGCAGCGCTGGAGATTGATAAGATAAGGTCTATCTTGTTATAGCAATAAGCCTCATACTACCCCGCTAATACCTCATATGTGCATCTGAAAGGATTATCAAGTTTTATGCAGATCTCGGGTTACTTCAAAACGCCCTCAAAGAAACAAGGATAACGAGACTCGCCGACATCAGCTGGGAACTTTCAAATTCCCTTGAAGTGACCTCGAATCAGGTGGATATCATATTGACAGTGCGGCGCCTAGGTACTTTAGGAGTAGTTGTAATCTTCGCGATGACCGTCACCACGAGCGGCGCTCACAGAATATAGGACAGAATATGATTAAATAGAATGTTGTATATTCCAAGATTTTCTGCTAATCAACTTCTAGACTGGCTATTTTCCTGGGTATCTCTTAACCTAAAGAATTTAAATGAATAGGTATCTATCTTCCATATTATAGAGGTTTGTACAAGTCTTATGTCAACTAATCACCACTTCTACCCTCTTCAACAATACCTCATATACAACCCGCTAAAAAGGCATTATATCAGACAAGAAGAATCCCTAAATATACCTACTCATCAACCGCCCGGTCATCTTACAAGCCCCCATCGTGTTACATCCTGAAACCAAAATCATCGTCGAGTCCATGAAGAACTTCACCTCCGCCAACAACCAGCTAACGGCAGGGTCCAACTACTACAACACCATCGATATAAAAGGGTATCTGTGAGGCAGTGCCTTCGTCGATTTCAGTGGCGTATATAAAAACGGAGTAATCGACATGATGAACGCGTTCCTGCTCAGCAACACCGTCAACAAGCTCTAGTAACAGCAGAAGATATTCATCCTAGGCGGCGGGGACGGTCAAGGTATTGAGACTGAGCCGAAGGACTAAAGCGTCTACAGCGATGGGAATACGTGGTACTTGTACTACTGACACGAGAACAACGGCGACTTCCTGTCGAACAAGCGGTGGGGGTATGCCACGATGCCTCCCGGGGCGGAAAAGCTGGGCTAGGACGATTATGCGGGTGTCAACGTTTCTGATGTGATAAACTCGTTGATTGATTCGTATAATGTCGCCGAGTACGCGCACGATGCGAACAAGGCCGTCGACCGTGTGCATGAGGCGCTGCAGGGTGGATGGAAGAACCCTGGTGCTCAGGACCCATCGTGAGAAGGCACCTTCACGATTCTGATGTGCGATGTAAGCGGCGCGGTGGGTCGAGACTCGCTCGATAAGCAGTAAATCCTAGAAGAATACGGCGACGATGCTCGGCTAGTGTAGTGTAGGCTAATCCGTAGCAACGACTGGGATAAGACGAAGCGGTTCATCGACGCCGCCAATATGGATAGGTAGGTGATTTCCAAAGTCCGAAACATATCTGCCATGATGAGGGCATCGATATTAAATATTGGTATTCGGAGGCGAAAGATGGCGTCTTCATTCTTCAATTTGCTTTAGCAGTGATGTTTAATCATCAGGATGGCGCAGGTATTGCTGTAGTGTATCATTAATTGAGGTAACCTTTGCGAGATCATTCAAATCCACCTCTTCTAAGGTCGAGACGTGTCTCATAAGAGTTGAGCCGAGAGTACCGAGACAAGTTCCCGTGAAGTTGCGTACCCAGAAATCTCCGTCTCCAAGTGTTTTATTATCAGCGTTGACTCTAGGCATAGTTGTCGATAGGCCAAAGTCGGGGAGCTGGTTAAAATCCATCCTGATCACATCAGGTCTCACACCATCCGAACATGCACCGGAATCTCCAGCAGAATACGGAGCGCTAGTCCATTTTCCACACGCCGTATGCCTTGTCTCAATACAGGATATGACGAATATTACCAATATCATTCCCACGAGGATTCCGGTGTATGCTTCGTACCATCTTGTCCCAAGGCACGGAAGGATAGTCGATGTATGCCCTCGGACCAAATAGTAACCGCAGATAAATATCGTCGTCGTGAGGAAGATGAAATAAAACAGTGCAACTAGGAATGCCGTGAGGGTGAATTGCTTCCCTCCACCAGGTTGTATCATAAACATCAAGCATATCGCTAAGAGGAGAAAGGTTGGAAGTAGGAAGATAGCCCGAAAAGCTCTACTTGCCCAGTAGGACGTTGGCAAGAACCTATCCTCTGCCACAATAGGCGCCGACAACTCCTCGTGTAAGAGACTGTCTAAAGAGATCCGCCTCTCGCAGTCTTTAGTAGTCATAGCCTGGAGCTCTGAGCCATTCAAGCCGGTCTGTGGTGTCGAAGTCGAATACGCGAAGTCGTCCGTAAGCCAAAATGCGCAAAACAGACGGACAAGACCGATGAATGCCAAAGGAAAGAATATTAGGTCAACTCCCATGTAGGCTACAAAGCCGGACTTGGAATTTTTGCCATCTCCTAAGGCAAGGCCAAGGCCAACGAGGGCTTGGACGCCCTGCAACGTAACGATAGCAGTTTTGATGAACTCGCTAGAGAATAAGTTGATCCGGTTGTGCTGAGGTAAATGTGTGCAATGTGGCAAACTGAGGGTGATCATCTCTTGTGAGCCGTCCCAGCCTTGCGATGTCCAAAAGAGCGCGTTAGTACCGGCCATATCTTTCCTATCCCAAGCCTTAGCCCTAATTCGTCTATCCGTAATAGCTGCATATCGCCATAAAATCGAGGTCGGATTATAGAGGGCGATAGACTCGTGCCATTTGGGGGGACGCGAGCTTAGGTATGATGGTGCAGGAAACCCAGCTGCAATGTGAGCAATGAGCGGTGCTAGACATAGCGTCAAGAGTGAGCACCATTCAGGAAAGGCAATATCACCACTCTGGTATTTGAGTGGGTATACCCAGTAAGTTCCATAGTGACTGAGATATTCGGCCATCGTGAATAGACTTCGATGAAGTTAGAAAACGTGTCAGCATTGTTGTCTCGAGAAGAAAGGCGAGATTAGAAATACTATACCCCTGTCTGTTGCTTTCAGCTCCAGCCATAATATTTACAATTTTAGTATAGATCTTCAAACCAGCCAAGCCCTCATCCCCATCAGCCCTAAGAAACGTCAAGCTTTTCTTCATAAAGCGAGAGCCAATCCTTTAGTGGAACCACAAAATATCTGAGTGCCATGATCATATTGACGATTGTGACCGAGTCTATAAAAAGTATTAATACACAGACAAAGTTAACAAGTTAACACGAATGACTAAGATATCTCAAAAATGCAATTTGCAGAAGTCAGGAGGTCAAAATATTTCTACTCCAAGGATCTAACGCCTCATCGCCAAGTACTAAATATCTTGGTAAGGCGATATAACGCTAACGTAAAGCCCTACGCTCTGGGCAACAGGTCCTAACTGTTCGTATCGTGTAAATAAGCATTTCGAATACCCACAGACATCAACATACTTGAAGATAACATAGCCAAGAGGTTCATCCAGGATATTGATAATATAAGGCGTCTTGGCTTACCCCATTGCCAATACCATCAACTACCCCGCTACCGTTCAATCAAGCATCGCGATCGACGTCGCTAGAGCGGGGTTCCGCGCAAGCGGTAGTCGAGAGAACATCTAGTATCTTGAATTACTGTACAAGCCGGTATGAAATGCGTCTGTCACCAGGTTACCGCAATCTCTTCGCACTCTAGTGACACGCCGACAGTCCGGTCCCATCTTCCGCGCAGTACACGGCGACGTGTTTATCTGCGGGTGGGGGCAGTCCTTCATTCGTGCCATCCCGAAAGAGAGATTTGCACGTCGTCAGCCAGTGATATCTGTGGCGTTTTTAGTCTCGATATATCAAGTTTTTGTAGCATTTGGGGGAGAACGTATGACCTTCAAGTATTATATGCGCGCCCACCCCGCATGAAAGCGGTATCCGGAGTTCCGAAGGGCGTGGGACTAGAGACCAATAATACGCGACCCCAAAATCTGGGTGAGAGCCAACCATCTCCGCAGATAACAAGATGGGTTCAGTAATCTCTCATCGCAAGCCGAAAGAAAGAAGTTCCGTTTACCATGCGTAGTTGAAAGGAGTGGAAATAGTCAGATATAGCACCAGCATTATAAACCATGTTCCAAAATTAGCTGGGTTAGGCCAGTTCTGCGTTCCTGCTGTTACAAGAGTGTCACAGTAGGCCTAAGAAGGCTGCGAGGGATGCGGCGACCCATGTTACCCGTCCCACATACCATGTCACCTTACTACCTTAGTGCAGCAAGCGCAGGAGCCCGAGAGGCGTACCTGCATATATAGCACCGGTTATATATCACTAGTTAGGTTCACCGGATCCTCATCAGGGATATTCACAACAGAAGCATCGGTGATGAGAAGAACAAAAAGTGTTTTGCAATTTTTATAGTTTTGCATTGGATCAAATACAACATTATTATGCCATTTCCTGAAGCAACACAGACATGTGCCAATAAGAAGCGCATTCAAATCCGTCCCTCGCCCGCGAAAAGAAAAGGAATAGCATTCCAACAAGTCGCACCATCCCCTGACTCGAAGTAGACCATGATCGCCTCATATTCCATGCCACGTGTGTAAAAGAAACGCAAGATCTATTCCACATGCAAACTCATTACCAACCCCTTTTGATATTGCCAAGGTTTCCACCAACATAGCCTTTCCTTATAGGACAAACATACCCACACCCGAAATAAATGCGGTAACAATGTAGGCGACGAGGAAAGCACTTCCGTAGTTAAAGAAGGCGGGAGCACCCATGGTACCAGCAGCAGCGCCCTTGGACGAGCTGCTAGCCGCTGCGGTGCCCTGCTGTCCAGTGGGGCTGACGACGGTTCCCTCTCCCTTAGTACCAGCAGCCGAGATCAAAGCGGCGCAGCCAGTTGAGGTAGTCGGGCTCTGGGTCTTGGCCAATCCTGAAAAGTCGCAAGCACTGGCAGACTTTCCGTTACCCTCATAGTACTGGTTGGCAACAAAGGCGAGCTGCTGCTTGGGAGAGCACCCTCCGATAGCACCATAGGTACCAGAAGTGGCGTTGTGTGCAATTCCCCCACAGTAATCTCCGGCACCGCAGATGTAGTTGAAAACGGCGGCGTACGAGTCCTCATCATCAGAATTGACATTGCAGGTCAGGGCAGCAACCTCGCACGAGCAGAGTTGAGGGTTCACGACCGGAGGCAGAGGCGAGGCCTTGGCAGCCCAGGTGGTGCCACCAACGGTAGGGCAGGCCGGAGCGGAGTTCGAGGGCTTGTAGTTGCTCGATTGGGTAATAGACGGGGTGACCTTCGCCAACTGCGATGAGAGCGAGGTGAAATCGGGGTAAGGAGAGACGCTGCTGCCGCTAACCTCAACCAGACCGTAATGGTTCTCGGAGTAGAACCACTCGTATACGATACCGCCAGAGAAGACAGAGGTCATGTTACCGTAAAGAACAGCAACCTCAGTGAACGGTCTGTGAGTGGCGCCACCGTCTACACCCTCGATACAACCATACTCGGCAAAGAACACAGGGACGGGGTAATCCTGGAAGAACGTGACACGCTCGCCGTATGAAGAGGTTACGTAGTTGCTATCTCCGCACCATGAGTAGACATTGTATCCCCAGAAATCAATCGAGGTACTAGCACCGTCAATAGGCTCACAGGCGAAGTAATGGGCAAGTTCGTCTCGGCTGGGAACATCGGCGGTAGCGTAACCGACACCTAGGGTACTACGGTAGTTCATGCTCTTGACATAGCTCTTGGTGTCACGGACGGCAGCCTTGACAAAAGCGGCGGCGGCAGTCTGGTTCTGAGCGCTCACGACTTCGTTGCCAGCAAAGAAGCCAATGACGTTCTTGTACTTCTGGAGAGAATCAACAACGGCGGTGTAACGAGTGTAGAGTCCAACATTCCACTCAGGGTTGTTGCTGTCGATTGAAGTACCGGGTTCACTAAGATCGGCGAAGACATAGATGTCGTTAGAAGCCAACTGCTCCATGCACTCATCGTGGTTCTGGGTAGGGTCGATGGCGTAGACCCGAATGACATTGGTGAAGATCTGCTTCATGTAAGGGATGTCGCGCGAACACTTGGACGCATCCGCTAGGGGATCGGTGTACTGAGTGTTACTGCTAGACGTTCCATTGGGGTTGTAGTTCTCTTGGTAGGCAACACCCTTTAGGTAGCTATTGATAAGAGAGTTAGCGCTCGGGATTGCCAAGACATATGGACATGTGGATGAAAGTCTGCGCTTTGCGCTCCGCGATCTGCAAGGTTCGGCGACGGATTACGCGGGTCGGGACGATGCTATGCTATGCTCTGTTGAACTCTGAACTTACAATTGAGAGCCGTTGTTGGAGTAGAAAAAATGCTGGCCAACGGCCTTGATCGCTGGGATATCATCGTAGCTTGCCGCGAGCGCACCGGACAAAGAGGCCAGTCCCAGGGCAAGGGACGGCAAAGCCGAAGTCGACCACATTATGACAACCGATACAATGTTATGAGATAAGTTGAGATGGAATCGGAAGATGAAGCGAAAGATTTCTGTGAAAACAAGACGCGAGAAATATATCTAGAAATCGTCTTGGGAAAATTCACATAAACACCGAAATCAAAACTAACGAATGTGTCGGTGAAAAGATAATGAGTGAGTGTCGGGTGATGAGGGATGAGAGAGACGATGATACAAACGGACAAAAAATGGGATGAGGAAAAAAAGATGTTCTTGTTCTAGATTGGGACAGGAGCAAGAGAAAGGGTAAAAAAGTAATGGCGAACACGCAAGCAAAAAAGGAACAAAAGAATGAGGTATGAAGGGTGTGGATGGTACTTCGTAGTCAGGTCTAGTCAGGTCCAGTCAGGTCAGACTGAATCAAGATCCTTTCGTCTCGAACCAATGATTTGGTTTCAAATGGGATAAAAATGGGGATCGAAACAGGTGTGGGTAAAAGAAGAGGTGTAAGACTAGGAACTGGAAATCGACCCAGGGCCAACGGTGAATAGAACAAATAAAACTACCTACGACTAGGTCCAGGTGCTAGGGCTGCTAGGGTAACTAATAGTAGCAGTGACCTGTATTAGCCTACTGGCGTTTTGCTAACCACATTATAGAGCTGCAGAGTCAACTGCAAAGTACATATCTACCTAGGTACATACTTCTATGTATTCGGGGAAGTTCCTCGGCTCAGTTGATCCTGATAGACCGATAGGTCAGATGGACCAAAATACGAAGCAGTAGCCTCCAACACGGGGGCCAAAAGTTTTTGGGTCGAATTGAGTTTATCGAATCCGCTTACTATCGACTGCTTCAATTTCCCGTATCAGAAGGAAGCTTATGTGGCAGAAGGTGGCTATGCTCAATGTATGCGAACGCATGCGAGGCAACTAAAATGAAAGGTGAGGGGCTCGGGTACTTAGAAGGGTTTGATAGGGTGTGGATTTAGAATGATCCACCATAAAAGAACCATGGATGTCACACAGTTGACGTTAGTTGACGTTTGGCTAGATTCAATTGGCTTGGCGATTCCGACTGATCCGCTCCACGTTGTACCTGCATCCAATCAGTTGAGAGAAAACGCGCTATCAAAAAAGCTTAGCACTTTTAGACTCAATTAAATTCAGTTGTGCAGCGCGTACTGTACAACCGTAAAATATAAATACCAGAAATACTGGAGTTGGATCGACAACTTGTTACGATTTTCCGATTTATGATGTCAATTGAAGATCATCCAAGGTGAAACATTCGCGTTACCCCTCGTTGTCCAGCCGCCCTCTTCAACGAAACAACCAACATGAAAAAAGGGAGTAAAATCCAGCCAGCCATTCTTAGACGTGAGATCAGACGAACAAATAGGGGGCAGAACCGCGGCACAGCCCAGCAGATCAAAATTCTACCTCTTCTGCACATTCGCAGATTCGCAGATTCGGTCGGCAACAATTTACCGACAGAGATGTTAGTTAAAATACTACTATGTATCTATCGAAATGTAACATCGCATGCAATCACCGACGAGCCTCACTGCCTCTTTCATGAAATTAAATACCCGGGCTATGATCAATTTTACGTAACGCAGCACAATAACACTCATATCATCTTAAATTACTGCATTATCTACTGCCTGTTTACCTACTAGGTACGTTGTTAGATACCCGATATCCCAAGCTAACGGGTTAAATCTATGAATGCCGGAAGCTTTGAACCAAAAGAGCGAATTCGAGAATCTATGTGAACAGGGAAGAGAGAAAGCTTGGACGCAAGGTAATATCGATGATCTCCACAAGGGAATAAAAATGGGGTAGAGGTTACGTGTAACCATCGTCACAACCCTCTAAACCCTTCCCTTAGGACCAAGATCAGTTATCAAGTCTGCAAGTTTCTTAAGATGCGTATTTCTTTAAAAATGACAATCTCATGATGTGGATATCTACTTTTATTGCCACAAAGCTCGGAATAACCAAGCCATCACAGCAGTTGCACAGTCACTTAGGATGGAATGGCTTTGTGGCTATGGCTCTGATCCCCAGGATACTTCCCTAACTAGGGAGCTACGCATATCTGGGGATAGATAATCCATGAGCACCTCCACCGTCTTCTACCAAACGGCCAAATTGTATCGATACTTACTAGTTGATTCTCAGAAAAAAAGAGTGATGGTAATAGCCTACTCAACCTTCTTTCATCGATGTTATTCGAAGTTTTGAACGCGCCTAAGGTTACTATTTGGCTGCATGGATAACGCATAGACTAATTAAAATAGTGAGAATTCAGGCGTAAAATTCTACAAAAGTACCTAATAAGCCCATAGAGGGAACAGAAATGGCAAGGCGCGTTCATTAAACTATCGAGCGATAGACAGGAGTTGATTATGACTACCTACTGAAGGATGGTCTTGTTACACTACATAGATTACTACCTCCATAAGTCCTATTCGGAGTTTATTATGATGGTCATAGTATAGTCATCATAGAATAGCACGTCAGTTCTGTTGAGATTTTACACAGCGGAGTCATTTCCGAGCCGATCTAATGCTACCGCTGTCTATCAACTGTGGTCAAAATAAGCTCCTCGCCTCTACGGGTTATCAGCTTCAGCTTATGAAATCTCGTTACATATTGCCCCTAGTTGGGCGGTTTCCCGGTGGAGGTAGCATTCTACACATGCACAGAGTATCTTCTACATCGGTTCTGTATTTGAATAACAAACGGTATATCACGACTTAAAACTGGGTATTATTCGTATAGAATAGAGCTATTATCTCTAAGTAGTTCTTGTATTGTATTCAATTTCATAGGTAGCAGGTGGGCAACCTGTATCATGTATTTTCTTTGACTACCAAACGGTCACTTCTCCTTAATTCCTAACTTGTTCATTTTACCATATTTACATGGCAGACTTCTGAGCAGTACCAGGAACCTCGGGGACCCAGTTAACTCGGTGGTTGATGAAAAGCTCCCCGACAGGCTTGGCCTCGTTGAGGGCTTCGTAGTCGTCCAATACACCAACTTTGATAACCTTGTTGTCGCCGAAGCTGGGTCCGTCGCGCCAGAGGGTGCTGCCACAGTCACCGCAGAAGTGCGAAGTGACCTCGTTACCAGAGTCTCCAGTCTTGGAGATGGCCTTTGGCTCGCCAGATAGAACCTTGAACCCCGAGCCAGGCGTAATGAGGTTGGTGCTGAAAACCGAGCCCGTGATCTTGCGGCAGTCGAGACAATGGCAGAGGACCTGGGTGATAGTTAGAATATGAAGATCTTCAGGGGACGTGCGATAGTAGTAGTAATAAAAAGAAACAAACCTTCGCAACCGGCTCTCCCTCGATGGAGATGCGGACTTTGCCGCAGAAACAACTTCCTTGCTTTGCCATTGTGAAAGGGGTAAATTCGATAGTTGAATTTGAAGCGTATATGCAGAAGCTTATATTATTGTAGCGGGGTGTTGAATGTAAGAGCTATGTTATCGTTGTGCGGAGTAGATAGAAGGTGCCATCAAGGTGTCAACGGTTGATCATATATATACTTTTCCCTAGCCCAACAATTCAGTGCTTAATTATTCCCATCTTCCCATATCGTAACCATTCCCAGACAATACAGGGAAGTTCGGGTCTCGCTCTTGGCTTGACTCATTGGTCTCACCAATTATTCCTCGGGCTTTAACTTACTTTAGTCAGTATCCCCGCGGGATTTGGAGAGATTCCAAATTATTCGAATATCGTGTGATATTTCCCCATCTTGTAGATCCATTGCGGCTGCAAAGCATCTGGATAGTTAAGGCGCGCAAGACGTCAATGCAGTTTATGCTGACACATTAGGGACACATTCACATTAGGGCTGACATCTATGGGTACGGGGGAACATTCTTGCTAGTCAATATCAAGCTTTACGCTTAATCATCTATTGTCTAGCTGAAGCTTCGAGGCTGTCGCGAAACCGGCTTACTTTTGGGTAAACCTTCCGGTTCGGGTCGTACCGTGATGAAATAGAAGGATGCGGGATGCGTTTGGCTTGGCAATTCTTGATTTGCATCCCCGCGTTGATCCTGAACGGCGCTAGAAGCGGCAGTGCTTCCGGGGTGCCTTCCGAACAGTAGATTCATCTTAGGACTACCGAGGACGTCATCGGCTGAGCCCTCGCTTTCAAAGACTTCGCAAAGTAGGACTTCCACAGTTCTAGATGCGATCTATACCTCTATGTGATATAGATTGTTTTAGTCATCGACTGTTTTAGGTATCCAAGCGCGGGTGCGAACACATATTTGCAGCGCTTGCTATAAATCCCAACAATCACAATAAGCTCTAACCTTTTCCAGAATGCAAGATTCCACATTATACTTCATTGGTAAGCGGGCTCATGCATAAAAGTCCGTGATGATCAAGACAAGACAATAGGGCGCAAGAATTAAAGAAAAGTTACTCCTGCTTTCTCCTCGGGCAAAGGGGATAGTGGGCTAAATCTAGGTACTTAAGTTACGTCATTTTACTTACACAATTATTCTAAGGATACAGGCCAGATCATCAGCGGGCATTCAGCACATCCTCAGTTGTAAGGTACCGATGTAACTATAATAACCTGGAAAGTTTATTTAACTCTACTAGGAAGATCGTGTAGATAGGTGTATGGATAAAGGCATATAACAGAAGCTACATTTTCTATAGTTTGTTCCACGAATATTTCCATAAATATTATCCTAATCAAGTCGGGGTAGTCATAAAAGTGATAATGGAGGAATTATTTCTATTCATGATAAACTACCTGTCCCCTTTCTGGACCCCTTTATCTTAACTTTCACAGTGTCATGAATAAATCTACACGATATCGCTCTTCTACACCCCGTTGAAACGTCTTGATATTATCACAAGCCATATAGCCTCATGACCCCCTACTAAATGAAGCTCTATTGCCGTTTAACCCAGTTGATGAGTCATTTTGGGGGATTTGCAAACCGCAGAACTGATCTACTTAAGTCGACATTTACGTAGGCTTTGCTTGTGGTGCCGGCATGGCCATCGACTCATCAAAGACATGACCTTGTGAGTCGCTAGTAACCTTGAAGGTATTGGCCAGGTGCCAGTGTCCCGGTGCCGGTGCCGGTTAATGTTCTCTGAACTGTTCCCTGGGTAAGGGTATTTAAACTCGACTTTCCTTCTCATCCATCTTTTTTTCTTTCTTCATAAAACATACACCAGTTTTTAACATCAAACACGGCGTATAAATAAATTTTCGACCTACCTTAAATCAATATCTTACATCTTCTACTATCATTATTCTATTATCAATAAGAACCTACATTCCCTAAACCCTCGAATTTCTATTAAAAGCCAATATACTTTATTACGGTATAGCCCATTGTTTTTAAGAAATATTCAATTGTATCTAGTCGGAATTTTGACCTGTGGGTAGGGTCTGGCGAACTTGTAGGTTCTTTCGCGCGTCCATGTTGACAGTATTTCAAACGTTTATACTAACTGATATTAGGATACCCTTCATGGTGGGAACGGCCGACCGGTTTGAATCCAATGGGGAGCTATAAATGGCATCTCCATAGGATAATCCTATACGGGAATATTTTCATATAATATTCGTCCCGTCTCCTAACCTCGTTTCCCTTTTAGATACATACCTACCTAGTAAGTAGGTATGTCAGTTTTTTACGACGACCACTCCGACACTGGGAACTTATATAGGGTTTCCCGTGTAGGGGACTGGGAGGATGTAATTCATCCCACAAGATTCCTGTCCTTCGTTCCCTGGGAGGGGAACTAGCAGGGAAATTGTGAGCACACACCAGAGTATTGGTGGTCAAGGCAAAGGATGGTACTTACGTCCTGGCGTTGGGCTGGTGCGCGAATTTGCGTGCGATAATTTGAGCAAGATTACGCGAAAATTATATCCTCGAACGAAAAAGCTTGAGGCTATTGGGATATCGCAGGAGGAGGCAAGTCTGTCCTAAAATATTCTAGTGGGTTGAGAGAGAGTAAGTCTAACAAGAATTTAGATTGACATACCCCCATGTCCCAACCGGAGATCACCGATCGAAGCCTATTATAAGGCAGAAAGGCAATATAGCCTTTGGGAAGAAGTGGATATCTTCTATCTTGACAATATAACCCATGGATTGCCTCATGGGTAGGTCATTAACAAATACAACACCAATGTCCTACGCGGAGAGCTACGATCGTCTCATGATTTCTACTCTTCTTCAAGCCATGCTTGAATCTTCAGACCATTATAATAATGTACATGGAAGCCAAGCCAACATGTACATCCAACCTCTAAAAGCGCTGGACATAGAGATCATCGACCAACGAAACATACACGATTTATTGCCGTCCTAATTCATGGTAAACATGAACACGCCACCGACTACAACGTTATACCCATCGAGGGCATTTCACAAGAGTGTACACACTCTAAGGGAATGAACCCCTGATAAGTTTCATATTATTAAGCATGAGTTCTAGCACACAAGCTCCTACAGGAGGCCCGGGGGCTGGCCCACCTCAATGGCACTTTAGAGCCCTCATAGGGTCAAGTCGCATGTCCGGAAGACTTGGAGGATAATAACGATGGTCAATTCGGGGACAAAGACAACTTCTAATACAAGACCCTCTACGAAGAGAGGGCATTACGAGCCACTGGAAAAACATTGGCGGGTAGGAGACAACAGAGAAGATCGTTCATGCATGATTTCGACGGAGATATACTGCGGAATCAATATTCTAGACGTTCCCATTAGAGAAGGCGAAGGCCTTACTCAATGGAAGACCCCTTCATGGCGCTCTAGAGCCACCTACTGGTGATGCTTCGAGACGTTCTCGAAGTTTGTGGGCGACCCTCGCCGCGCTATAGTCCCGGGGACGTTGACTTAGTTTCACACACGTGAAGGTGCCAATCATTAGATCCCAAAAGCTGCTTTTCGGGCACAGCCACAGCTCATGAAAGTATCCACAGAGGATGAATCATGCCCTCGATGGAGCGGAAAGAGGTATGTCGGAGCTCTCCCCGCTAGCGGGCTGGCGCCGTGAGGTTAGGATAAGATAACCTTTACATCTGAGGGACTATCCCCTTCTCAAGAGGGAAGGGTTGGAATTTCTTCTAACATACGGAATTTCCACCCTCCTACCTCCCCCAGAATTACTCTCGTTCGGCGTTCTTCATTAGTTCACCGAATCAAAGCTGGGAAGTCCGGATGTTTTTAGAAAGTCGGATATTATGGTCTACTAGTAGATTATTTCTTTACGTCGGCTCTTGCGCCGACATTCACGATATATTGGGGCCGGTTGAGGCCATGGCTCTTGAGAGCCTACAATCACCTCATTGATGAGCTATTCGCGGAATCCGATCAACCGGCAACTCCGTTTGCGTGGATATAATCCACTAATATTTAGAAGGTCTTCACATTACCCTTGCTCTCCCAAGGACGTTGGAGCCTTTGGAAAAGGCGAATGAATTTACATGTGGTGGCTAACACGACGACGTGTAACTCTCAAGATGAAGATTGTAACATCATGGCTCGGAGAACTGGGGGTTCGGGCAACCTCCAACATGACTTACCCACAACGACATTTCGTGGATGCCTAAGTCAAACATACACTTACATCCCTCCGTAGCGAGGATTTCGCCCTCATGGCAACATCACATTCAAGGGAATCAATAACGTTTTCTCTGATTCATCAGATGGTATTGGTATCTTCATGTAGATATATACAACGATTGTATCTTAAGTATGTACAGGGAAGCGAAAGCGAAGGCGGGCAACTATGTGCAAGAATCCAAAAGCAACAACAAAAAACAGCAAAATGGTATAGGGGTATGCTCATGCTCATGCTTAGCAGCGAAGGACGAAGAATGCAAATGCAAGAAAAGGTATTCCCACCCGCGAAAGACCCAAAACTCCACACGCGATACTCCCTCCCATGCGTCGATCTCGGTGGTGTGAATGATAGTGATAGATGATAGATGATAGATAATGATAGACAGCGATCATGTCTATGCGACGTACTGCGCAACATACGCAACCTCCATCATGCTCCCATAGCCATCAAGGGTGGCGCTGTTCGGTGGACCAGGCTGTACGATCAATTAGTATATTGCCTTTCTTTCGCTTATTAAAAAGAGCACCTACCCAGTTCCCCCCAACAGCAACATTCAAAATAAAATAAACCGGGCTCCCCGCCAACGTATTCCAGACACTCTGACTGCCGACCCTCGCCCCGGAGACCTGGAAAAACTGGTTTCCATCCAAATACCAGGTAATCGTCTCCCCGGACCACGAACTCGCCCTACGATCCCAGACCGCGCGCCACGTATGCCAGCCCTGGTCGGACAAATTCACGGGGCCCCCGATCCCATTCGGCTCGCCGCACGCGCCGTTGGGGTAGACGTCGCAGTGGAGGGTGCCGTGGCCGGTGAGGATGCCGTTGACGGTCTCCATGACGTCGATCTCGCCGCAGGCGGGCCACGCGACGCCGTTGCGCACGCTGTTGCCCAGCAGCCAGAACGCCGGCCAGATGCCTTGTTTATTCGCGATCGCGTTGTCGCCGAAGCGGATCTTGGCTTCGGCGAGCGTGCGCGCGCCCGCGGTCGGCGTGAACGTGTACTTGCTCTCGATGCGCGCGGAGGTCCAGGCCCCGGAACTGTCTTTGCGCGGGACGATCTGCAGGGTGGCGCCGCCGCTGAGCTGCAGGTTCTGGTTCGAGGTCGTGTAGGTCTGCACCTCGTTGTTGACCTTCAGGCCTGTGATGATGTTCCAGTTGCCTGAGTTGACGGACGACCCGGCCGCGCCGTTGAAGGTTTCTGTCCATACGTTGTTCCACCCGCTGTAGCCTGGGGCGGACTCGGCCGACACTGTCGTTGCCGTTGCTGCGACTAGCGCCGCGGTTAGGAGTTTGGCGTACATCGTTGAGGAGGATCGACGACGATGGTGGCGATGATGATGTGAGAACTGTAAGGACAGGCCCTAGCTCTGACTATGCAGATGTATGTACGGACGTCGACGAGGTGACGCCGTTGGAATATGTACACTTGTAGAAGAACCGAAAGGGGTAAAAAGGAGTGTAAGTCATAGACCAGCTGTATAGACTATGGTATGGTATATGGGGTATCCAATACTTAGGGTGAAGATCGTCCCCTTCTATGAACTTGGCGAGGGTGGATTATCCATCTTATATATCGCTTTATATATAGAATAGACTATGATATAGAATGGGCAGACACGGGAAAGGAACAGACGGACAGGGGGGGTTAAGCGAGGAAGAGGTGGTGGGAAACAGAGAGAAGGATAGAGGAGTCGAGCGGACAGCCGAGCCCTGGAATGAACCAGTCCGGCGCTGGCCCAACCCGCGGCAGGAACTGAAGTTCTCGTGAGCTTCGAAAGGGAAGGTGACCAGGGTCCCGAGCGTCCAAGGTGCCATCAGCAGTGCACGGATAGGAGCTGTGAGCGAAACCACGCGCATCTAGACCACGAGTATAGTTCTCTATAGGAGGGGCGAACGAAATCACATACATGGTGGTGGTCGGGCAGTAAGATTGCACAAGCACCGGCTCTCCGGTCAAGGCGTAACATACCTCGACATACTTGTCCGGGCACGGTCAAGTTACACGGTCTAGTTACATTCCTCCGGAGTCCAGGCCCTACCTTGCGATCTGAAGAGGTAGATTACAGACCTATACAAGATGCAAGTTGTGCAGAAAGAAAGAAAAAAGATATAGCTAAAAAACTTGGCTCGATGTGTTTACTTAGAAAAACCTGTTATTAAGTAAGTTGAGGTTAAAGTTGTAGGCGCGTGGTGCTATTGGCAGTTCGGGCGTGACCCTTAAGGATGATTAAGGGGGTAATGGGATCGAGTAGGTTATTCAAGGAAACATAGCGACACAACCACCTTGGCAACGCGGATGTTCCTGATTGGGTGGTGGATGAAACGACATTCCAATGAGGGTTAAAAAGTCCGATATACAATCCCAAATCACAGATGGACCGCCACAAGATCGGTATTGGTCGCAGATCAACCCCGGACAGATGCCCCGCATGGCTAAGAGTCTCAAAAATACAGTCTTGGCGACCCGAGTGGTGGTGGATGTTAATTGAGTGGCAGCCTTGAAGGATATAGGGGGAAGTACATGATTGACGGAGAAAACAGGCAGATGACGACGATACTGAGGCTATTTGTTTGGTATAAACAAATTAATATATGACGAATGTATACAGCATATGCACCGATGGACACATTGCCTTAGGAGAATTTTCACCAAAAATTTCCTGTTTCCAGTCCCTCGTGGTGGGATTCACATGCGGTGCGATCTAGATGTTTTTGGTGGATCGACTCCAAGATGTCTTAAGTCTCGTCAGAACACCTGATTGATTGAAGGCCCTCTTGTACCTGCGGCGAACCGCGTGGATACTCCCACAGGGGTTCTAACTTCAGATGAATTTAGTTCCCGCGAACTATGATTGGAGGATTTGGTAAATGTGTAGGCGGCGCAGAATTCTTTAACTTGAAAAAGACTTATCATTTCCGTCTCAATGCGGAAACTGATCGATGGCCGAGAAAGCGCCGGTTAGGGACTTGATAAAATGTTGCCCAACCGACTGAAAGAATTCTGGAAGAAGTGTGAAAGAGACGAGAAAACATTGCAAGATAGAAAAATACCTATCCAAAATCAAGCTTCTCGGAAGACGATGCTGATTCGGGCCACGTCCATATCATGAACTCTCCAACTCACTAGCTTAGGTCACTTTGCAGGTGACAGCTGCACGTTTATGCTAGTCATCTTCAGGGACCGGTAAACGACGTAACGTATCTTCAGCGCAACTCGCGATCTTATCACTTTCGCTAGAACAGCTTGGTTGGAACTCTCAGCTGAGAGATATCGAACACTTGTTCGCTATCTCCTAGCTATCTTCTAGCTTGTGATGCAATGCATTTATCGTAGGCCTGCGCGACGCGACCCCGTAACATCTCCAGGGTTATCGTCCGATTCAGTGCGAGGCCTTTCCTTCTCCGCTGTTCACCCAGCATTATCCCGGCCTATAGACGACGAGCAGTTTCTTTCGTACGACGAGCCAGCTCATAAGTCTGCAAAGTCATATATTGATAATATCTCGACGGTGAAACACCGGCGTCATCGGATAGGTCAATTGTTTCCGTGAGAATAAGGGGTATGGTGCATTATGTATCGAACGTTTGACGATTGCCTAGTACCCATACCGGCACTTAGGGCAAGGTTGGTTAACCGAGCGAATGTCGCATAGCCTACGCGAAGGCTCGCGTACCGAGAATAGATGCCACGCCATGGGAACGGAAATGAGGATGAGAATGGGAATGACTGACGATGGCAAGTTGAGGTGGTTGCACTTGTTGCTAAAATCAATACCGTTGACTCCGGGTGAGACTCTGCGACTGCTACCAGTAATAGTCGTGACCAAGCTGCAAAAAAAGATGTTAAGGTGCCCGATGGTGTAACGATGCATTCTCATTCTTGGTGTTTCCTTAGGAATGCCCCCGGCCACTTTTGATTTTCCACGTGCAATGACCTGGCCAAGTTAGTCCTCTCTTGAATCGACTCTTAATCGACCCTAAATCGGCGATGCGACGATGCGACGATATTCTGTTGCCTGCGCTGCCCGTACTATACAATAAGAATTTTGTTAATTTCCTACGCATAGATCGAATGGGGCTTTTCGAGTAAGCCTATCGTGAGAATCCTTCCTGGGACGACCACTAGGCACGGACCCCTACAATAAGTAAAGCGTGAATTGATCCCATCTCCAGTTTGCCGAGAGGATCTAGACTGAACTCGAAACTCTCTTTGAACTAAGAATAGTTTTCGTCGGTTAGGTCATTATTCGTAGACTTGTCTGGCTCCCCCTGAGCTAAGTGAAGAATAATATATTATTATTATCACTCCATTCTCATCCTCATCCTCATCCTCATCCTCGCAAACTGCATCGACGTGGGCGTTATGGCGATAACTAGGTTAGTTGGCTAGGTGAGTTTTGATAGATGTTACCGTTCTATGCTTATCATTATAGAAGGCTCGTAAGCTAATTCGTTGATATATGAATTCTGCCTAGGTAGGTGACGATAGTAACGTAGGTGGCTTATGCTCGATAAGGTTGGACCGGACTTGAAAACGAAGCTGCCTCGTGATGGAGGAGCATTGATTCTATCGTATCGCAAAGGTAAGACGATTAGGGAGAAGGAGGAAGTGAAAATTAAAAAGACGATCTTAGATGCGGCTGAGGGTCTTTATTATTTCATCCGTGCCCCATTTTGCCTAGCATTCGTGCTGTCGGAACACGGGGTGTCATGTCGATCACGGTGCATCGTGGACCCTCTTATCTTTCGTTCCCGTGAAAGGAATACGAGATTTCGAAAATCTTTTCTCCAACAGATACTCTATCAAATTTATACACCAATCGCGAAAAAATACGATTTTGTCAATTAGTCTCTACCTAAATAGTCGAATGCCTCCATCTGCAATCGGTGCACCGCCCATTTCTTCGTCGGAAGCTTCCTTATTATCATCGTCATCGTCTTCGTTTAGTACCATTTTTTGACCGAACAGTGTCCCAAAGAATCGGTCGATAGCACTCTGCTCCCAGCTTCGGCGATCCTCTGGCGCCATGAAATTCTGTAGCTTATCATGCACGTTGAAGCGCATCTTTCGGCCTTTGCTAGCCTTGGTATCAACATGCCGTTTTGCCTTTGCCTCCTTGACAGCGGCGAACCGGATTGTCGCTGCGGGACCGCCTGGAGCTCCCGACATATCTCCCGTTCTTTGATCGACGAGCTCCTTGAGTAATAGCTGGTAGAAATCGGCATCATCGTAGATACTAGGATCTTCATTGACTTTTCGCGCAACTTGAACCGGCGCGCATGATCGCGGGGTTCGTGTCCGCTTGATGAGCCGTTCTGGTGTAATAAGCTCTTCATCCAGCCTCTTAGTTAGAGATTTCTCTACCGTATTGGTAAATCTGCGGGATGACCTATCCACCATCCTTATATTTCGTGCGTTGTTCGACCACTTTTCCAAAACGGCTCTGCGACGAACGAGTGCCCTTTGTTCGACAGCCTCCATATTTTCCCACATGTCTTGATTTGAGATTTCTATATCGGCAGTTCGTTTGCGTTTATTTCCTGTCTTCCCAGACTGATCAGATTGAATACTCGTACGGAAACCATCAATGGTATTCCATAACTTGAGCGCAGCGGCTTCGGCTGCTTCATAAGGTTGCGATTGATCTCCTAGATCCTCTAAGGAATTGAATGAATTTACTGCGACGAGTGACTTCTGCAATCGGATTCGAATATTAAGAAGTGCATCAAAAGCTTTTCGTTGTTGCTGAACAGCCTTCCCTTTGGCGATATCTTTTTGCGCAGCGGTTGACAAGGTACCGGCTACGGCACGTTGGCCGGCATTCATCATCTCTTGTATCGTGCTACGGTTCGTGTTGTTGGTTCCAGGGGGCTTCCCTGAATCACCGTCTTCTTCCTCATCGAACTCGTCTTCATCGCTCCCCGCATCACTTGCATCATCCATATCCTCATCGATATCGTCTTCGTCCTCCTCTTCATCTTCTTCAGCCTCGTCGTCTATGAAGCCATCAATTCCTTCGCCATCGGAAATGCTTTCGTCCCCGTCAGAGTCTTCTTCTTCGTCAAGCTCTGCTCCTTCACTGGCACTGGCACTGTCATCCTCATCAGATACCATATAGTCAGCAGCAGTAGGTCTCGCTACTCTTTTCCCTTTCTGGGGAATAGTCTGTGAACTCCCCCTGAAGACAAAGCCCTTAAATTTTTCTTCGTCACTCTCATTGAAGGCATTGTCACTGTCAATTTCTATATCCTCGTCATCCTGGTCGGCTTCGAGATCCGCGTCGTCGGGATTGTCGAATTCTTCGGATCCGCTCTCGCCGTCTATTTCTTGGAGCGCATCTTCGTAATCTGATGGAACTTCGTCGCTTCCGCTTTCTTCATCGTCATCGTCATCTTCTAGAGCTGCGCGACTCACAGGAGCACCCTTGTACTGGGGTCCTAGTGATACTAGATCTTTGCGACGAAGCTTGCTTTTGCTATTGATTTCTTAGTATGCTCCATTCGACATTCGATTCTTCGTATAAAGTATCGTACCCAACAGACACGTAGTGCTCCGTTCCCGCATTCTCATCCGCACTCTCTTCGCTATTGCTGGTATCATCCTCTGGAACTTCAACTTCCGGATCGAAATCTGTTGTTCAAGCAGCAAACATTAGCATTGAACGATCTAAGGGAGTTGAATTAAATTTGAGCATCAATACCATTTACTGGACGCTCTACTAACTCGGCAAATTGCCGCGCACGCCCCTTTGGCTTTGACATTGTATGTGTCTTTAGCAAGAAATTATTTAGCTGGCAAGTGAAGGTATTTGAATCGGCCCCACGCTGAGAGAAAAGAAAGCTCGAAATTGAAAAAGTTCGAAAAATTTTAGCGGTGGAAGCAGGCAGTATAAATTAGTGGGTCCATACCAGTCCAGGGGTCCCCCGAACACCGAACAAGATCTTACAGCGAACCTTAGATCGCGAGCATTAGAATCTACACACCAGCTAGTACTAACGGCAAGACGAATAATTGAAGAGTACAAAAAGCTCATGCAATTTCAACTTATACCTATGCTATTGAATGCTCGTTAACGAGATGGTTTATTATATATATTGGATGAATAACAACCGTAGTACATAAGGTATTTCATCTCATCGTTGATTAGCATTTTACTCCTTCTCATAGCTACCTACTGTAGGGGGATCTACCGTGCACCATGGCAACATTCCAACGGCGTCTTCTCCACCAAACCCTCCGTGCCCTAAGCCATGAAAACCCTCTCGTAAGCTCCGGTTTATTTCTCATATTTGAAAGTAGATACACGCTGATTCAAAACCCTAGGGTCTGCCCCGGACAGGTTCGATCCCGCGAATGCAGCGCGGGCTTCCGGAACGGCGCAAGATCAAGAATGTCGCTAAGGTGATCGCCGTATCGTCGGCCAAAGGCGGCGTGGGAAAGAGCACTGTAGCGGCGAATCTATCATTGGCCTTTGCTCGGATGGGTTACCGTTCCGGCATCCTCGATACAGATATCTTCGGGCCTTCCATACCGACGCTCTTCGATTTGAGTGGGGAGCCGCGGTTGTCGTCGAGTACGTAACTACTTTTGGTCTCATACGCTTACTCTGCCTTTCACGATGATTAGCCACGATTTTAATTTCTGGAAATGTAGATAATCAGTTGCTGCCCTTGTCGAATTACGGTGTCAAGACTATGTCGATGGGATATCTAGTTGGCGAGGACGCTCCCGTTGTGTGGCGCGGTCTCATGGTTATGAAAGCCTTACAGCAGCTTCTTCATGAAGTTGACTGGGGCGGTCTAGACATTCTGGTGCTGGACTTACCACCCGGCACAGGCGATACACAACTCAGTGTCACGCAACAAATTGTACTTGACGGTAAGCGCCACCCCCACCTAATAGAAAGGCATTCCAGGAACACTTAAACGGCATTTAGGTTCTGTTATCGTCACCACGCCGCATACTCTAGCAGTAAAGGATGCGGTAAAGGGGATTAATATGTTTAAGAAGGTCGATGTACCCTTACTTGGCCTCGTCCAGAATATGTCCCTGTTTAATTGTCCACACTGCCACCACGAAACGGCAGTATTCGGATCTAATGAACGTGTTCAGGAAATTTGTAAGGAACATTCTATCGATCTACTTGGTGATATTCCATTACATCAGAATGTTGGAGATGACGGCCAAAGAGGGAAACCAACTGTTGTCTCTGAGCCCGATAGTCAAAGGTCACAGGTCTTTATGGATATTGCGAAGCGAGTAGGGTTGAAAATAGGGCTGTAAAACAACTGCAATAGCTTTAAGCGTCTGTCATATGTTGATAAAGCGATCTAAACTGCGTCCTTCTACAATGGCATGAATTAGACTTGGCTTGCCTCCGACTCGTGTGTTGCGCTAGCCCACAACATATTGAAGGCTTCGAGTCCGCATCGAACAACATATATCGAGTCTAATGTGCCGACTGTTGGCTGGTTGGCGAGTTGATCCGTGCCTGTCCACAGCGAGACTTTAGCAAATCAATTTCACTATAAAATCTTAGGGTCATTGGAATAGCAAAGGAACTCTCCATTCTAAATACTTGTGCTTTGAGGCACAAGAGCTCAATCAGAAGAACCGAGGCACTAAAGAGAGCGTCTAGTTCGAGGGCTATGTTAGCATCCATAGAACCTAAATAAGGACAAAAGGGGATCAAAGCCTATAAATCTCCAGTGCCAACCCCAACTCCTCATAATAAGACGTAATCCATGCATCCTCCACGCCGCAACCACCTGTAGCTAGTATTAGTCCAAATCATCGTTGGTTTGGTAGATGTGGCGGCTTCTTGTGGGGTCCTTCCGCATAGCTTGCCCTGAGCCTGTGAACCCGACTATAAAACAGATTAGCTTATAGTTCAATCATAAGATAAATGTGCTTAAATTACCTCTTCCATGAACGCCTTCAGGCGTGCGAAACATACTGTCCTTCTTGGTTTTGTGTGCCTTGGCGAACTTTGACTTGGTGTTGAATTCTTGCCACTTGCTCTTGCCAGCCTCCAACTCTTTGGTCGCCTTGAGTTTCTTGGCCTTAGGCTTCACATCGTCGGCGTTCTTCAGCGCCTCCTCTCTATTCTTCTGTGCTAATTCGGGGTTTATGCTGGCGGCAGCGGAGATGACGCCAGGGTTGGATGATGTCGAAGGGGCTGCGGGTTGGGACGGAGCCGAAAACGGGCCGGAGGTACCGACTGGTGTGCCATCAGCCTTTCGTTTCTGTGCGATAGGGCGGATATCCTTGGCACGTAGTTGTTCGGTCGTGTCGTAACTCTTGAACTTAACGACGTAGATAGGAGCCGTAGACGAGCCGGTAATGGAGGTGATACGCGCGGGGTAGAATGCTTTATCTCCAGACAGCCATTTTGCCATAATATTATCATTGACCTTGTAATTTACCGGACCCGCGTCGGCTTCCTTTTCCTCGGCAGGAGCGGCTTTCTTGAACGCGGGATGATTCTCTCGTGACCATTTCTCCTGGACTGGCGGTGGTGATGGTGCTTTCGGCTTCGGTGGTGCCTTGGTCGGCTTTAGCTCAGCAAGGGTTTCGTTCAATAGCGCAAGCGCATCATCTAACTCAGACTTGAGAGCAAGAAGCTCTGCGTTACCGGCATCATCTTTTAAACCGATATTTACGACATCGAGCTATTAGAGAAGTCAGTATACAGCAAATCGATTGATAGCGACCGACGGAAGGTAGCTCACCTGCTCTTGGTATTGCTTGATATCGTCTTCGAGGCTGGTGATGTCAGCCATATTGACGGTACGGTCGATCTAACGAATAGCGGGGTATATGATAAAGAGGCGTTAATATTCAAAGCTGAGAGAAATGAGAGTTAATACGTAGGAGGTGAATTGAGCGCGATGTGATAAATATGGCAGGAAACTTTTGGGTTGGACGAGGGTTGGACAAGGCGAGGATTGACCTGCGCTAAGATAAGTATAATTGTAGCCAACTACATGACCAGTACCTAGGTACCTACCTTACAAAGTTATAGGTGGGTCATGATCAGCTGGCAATAGGGCAAACAGTTGTAACTTGCATCCCTGCCAGTTGACGGCTCAGTGCTGGCAAAATGCTATTGTACTTATTATGTAATCGTACTCTAAGTTCTAAATAAACCTCCATTTAATATTCCCATATACTTACCTAGAACCTACCTAATACCTACTAGCCATTCAACTTTGTGAAACACAGGCCCCCGAGGAGCATTGGCCGGAGTTTGTTCGTGAAAAACGATGGTTCGAATTCCCTTCAGCTGAAAACATCAAGTGGTTTTGTGACACATATCTGCACTCAGGACGTGACAAGGAAGAGATTTCCCCACCAGTGCGTGAGCATTAGGGGCCGGATATATTTCGAAATAGAAAGGCCATGCCGTTGTACAAATGAGACGAGGTATTAAACGGAACAGATCTTATGTAATTTATCAAAATTACTCGAAGAACTGGCATAATCTAGGATCAGCTTATCAACTTCTAGTCCACTAAATTCGCAACATAACGTCGATTTCAGGGCTTTTTCGTTTCGCCTCATGATAGTTCAATTCAAATCATTGTCTTTTCAAATATAAAATGAATACAATGAGGGAGACATACAGACGACGAATGCGACATCTCCGGTTTCAGTGAAAAAATGTAGATACGCAGAGAATAGAGGGGGAAAGATAAAAAGGGATTGGGACATGTTGAATTTCTAAATCTCAGGGACGTTTAGTTAATTCAGATGCGCTTACCCTCCACGCGATAATATGTACTCACAGGGCAAAATATTTCCGTGGGTTACTCCAGAGAAGAATGTTCATTTTGTAGTGATTCCTACCTTGAACTTATAATGAGAAATCTTTCTTTAAACCAGCGTGCTTACTCGTACTCTCTAACGTGTAATCTTAATATCAAGTTATGAAAAAAAAAAAAAGACTTCCCTACCTGCTACCTTCTTACATATCTCATTCAATGAAGCGAAAATATCCGTTAAATGACTTTATGTTTATATTTTTGAGGCTATCTAGGTGCCTAGGTATAATCCCCATCTTGATATATTTTATGAAATACCTATAAAAGAGATATATCTACAGGTAGACCTCTAGCGGTCTGGGTTAATAGGTAAGTTTTATGCTATCGCTATTGATTTAGTTGGAATTACTCATCTTTCACAATGCACCTCCCGAACCATCTTCATGAGTTGTTAGGACATTATACATTCGACCTTTAAGGCAAGTATAGGGGTACACTTTTGGTAAAAATCACGAGATCAACTTAGTAAAAATATCAAGTCATAAAGCCATTGAGAAATGAAAAAGTTCAAAGTTCAATTTTCCAGATAAAGGTAAACGAATGTGGTGTTTCTAACAAGAGATACAAGAAGAGAAAAGTTTGTCCGCACACCCAAATGCAATCCCACCATCCCGGCTATTTACAGTATCCATACATTGCTAACCTCCCATTGTCTTTATCTATCGTCCGCGATAGAAAAAACATGCGCTGAATGAAAGGTTTTAGCTCCCTGGCTGCGTTGCAGCCATTTAAGAGCAGTAGTCGTCCTTCTTGTCACCTCCAACACAGCCCTTGCTGCAGTACTGGCGGAAGGTGATTTGGCCGTGCTTGCCACAGCCGAAGAGAGACTGCTGGACGTGGATCTCGTTGGTGGACTGCTTGTGGGCAGCTAGTTGGGTGACGATGTCGTCATGGTAGTCTCCTTTAGAGTGGAAAGTATTAGTAAATAGTGCTTCCCAAGAACGAGTGAAATTTGTGAAGCTGCTTCTAATGTAGTATGAGTTGGTTGAAGCTTACCTCGGTGAATAAGAGCTGATCCGCAGTAGACACCACCGTTCTTGCAGCTCTTAGCAGAGGCAAATCCAGAGAGGACTGCGGTGAAAGCAACGACGAAGGTAGCGATTTGAACCATTTTGACTGTTTGGGTTGGGTGTTAAAGTTGAAAGTTGAGAAACTTTGAGATTGTTGGAAGTAGTGAGGTTGAATGTGTTGATTGATGAGTTGATGAGTTGTTGTTGTTGTGTGTTGAGCTGATGAAAATTGTTTTTCAACGCTGGGAAGACGATTGTATTTATATTCAAGTGAAGCTGTACATTGCTGCGAGAAAATACTGTTGTCGCCAGTTAAACCCCATTTTGGAAACCCCTGAGGCTAGACTAAGGTCCATGATAGTTACACGACGATGAGGCCACTGCCAAAAATGGATTTTGGTACTACCACTAGCAATTAGACGAAGTGTACTGGTATTGTCAAGAATAGAAAATCTGTAAGCGCTAAGGTGTTCTTGAGCTAGTTCCAGGTCCCCGGATTTCTATTTTCCCCAATCGCGAGTATATCTTGCAATTGAAAAGGATCTGAGGATTTCTGGCGGCTGAAGAAATATAGTATTGCAAGAATCGTATATAGGCGCCTACTTACATCGGTAATGATTTGAGAATTTGAGATCTTGGCCTCCCCCTTATTGAGGCGTAGCTGCAGAAAATAACGGCTGCCTAAGCGGCTAGCTTGGACTAGATAAAATCCATATTCCAACTAAATTAAAATGGGATTATACGTGTCAATGATCTTCTCACATACTTATGCTGTCATGCGACTTAGACTACTTAGTACCTTGGCCCTCAATTGATAGCTTGCTCCTCCTGTTACTGAGGATAGCAAAATTTGTGGTAAGACTACCGATTCGGAAATAGACCAATCAGTAGCTGAAAACCAATAGGAATAACTATTGGGTAGTGTCAGCCAAGTTTTAGGGCAGTCTATTCTGAAATGTGCAGGAGCTCGCTCTATCAAGCTACTATTAGTTAGTTGAATCCTACTCCTACTTGTTTTACGGCGGGTACATGTACCGAGATGCGGCGCAGTGCTCTACGATATCGTGACCCACATAACCCAAAACAGGGACTAGGCATAATGTTTAAAATTAGGTAATGAGGCGAATGATATATCTACATATGTAAATATCGTCAATGTTGTAATATGTAACTAATATTGGAACATAAGGCAATGCATATCTTCCAAGGTTGACAATGTTTGCTTAGCGGCTGTAGCGAATAAGTCGGAGAGATTTGATAGCTGGTAGGTCCGCTAAAATAACAGGACTCAGAGTACCTAGTCATTGGCTAAAAAAGCTAAAATAAACAACTTGGCAAGATTGGTTACATCGTGTACTATGAGGGAGTTAGGTAACAATCCATCTTCACTAAGCGCTTTAAAGATTTAGTTATCATGTCGCCTTTAGTATATTTTAAACCTGATTTTGGTTTAAGAGGAAACACATGCACTTAAATGCCTACTTATCTTCTAGGGATTGTAGTGTGCTTACTGAATTGTCAATATAATTTTTAAGGTTTCTGAAAGGTTCAATGCGGCCGACAATTTCGTTAATGCAACAAAGGGAAGGATATGGTAAGGAAGTAGGGTTGGAATAAAGGAGGACAAGGTAAAGTATCGTTACTAGCAACTTGGGAACAAAAAAAAGGTGATAAAGCTAATGGGTGGTTATAAAATAAAAGGAGACAGTCCGGCGCCTAGAACGGTTGAGGGCGAGTGCTTATTGATTTCTTCTGAGGATAACAGAAATGTCTGCCGATTTAGAGGCCACGGATGCTCACCGGATGGGTGAATTTGGCAGGACAATATTACATGAGCTGATTTTAATTACTTATAACATCGAATCAATAACAGTTGACCTTCAGAGTCTTCTCTCCGAGGACAAGGCCCGGCGATGGCAAATAGAGGCGATCCTCCCACTTGCTATAAAGGCAACGAAAGAACAGTCGAGGGATATTTGCGCCATGAACGACGTAGAGAATAAACAAGAGGTTGCGAGGGCATATATAAAAGCACTTGTGTTTGTAGAAAAAGCACAGGAAAAAATTGCAGAATGCGACAGAATTATCACGAAGTGGAATCGGAAAATGCCATGGGCGATGGCATGCTCTGAAGAGATCTACGATACATTGTGCAAGTTTCCCGAGATTATCGTCGAGGAAGATCTACGGTAGTATGCACTGCCAGTTGTATAATTGGGATTTTAAGGCATCTGCTTACTTACTACTAGGTACTAGGTACATATCTTTGCGATTTGTATAATTCCCTTAGGATTCTTACTCACTATCACCCCTTAGGTGTAATTCTATGCGCTGCACATATACGCCGTAAGCCCCACAAAGATCTGCGAGGACCCGTCCGATCTGCTTGCTCCGTCGCCGATTGGACCAATCACGTATTTGCCATTCACCAAAAAGGGATATTATAAGTACCTACGTACCTATGAATACGCCTTGTCGAGGTTCGTCCCCCGGTCTCCACTTCTTGATGGGTTGCCAGAGATAGGTAGGTATGTTTTAAGAAATCTATCTGCCTGCTATAGGTGCGGTCAGGAAATTTATGTTTGCATACCGTAAGACAGTAGACGGGGCGAAGTCGTCGGGTTTTATCCTGTATCTGACTTTATTGTGCGATCGCATAAGCTCCAGCTGCAGCCGTCAACCACACGAATTTGTAGGTCAAGGAAAAGTTCCTCGATACGACTCCTCGGGGAAGGAATTTACCCTTGAACTTATATCGTCCTTACTCATTGGCCCAGGAATTACCGGCGAGTAACGAATTTAACCTTGAAAATCAGTGGGCGTTCTAGAGACGAAGACGCCGCTACAATGCCCCGCCATCCACAACCCCGCGTTGCGATCAATTAGCTGCTAGGGATCAAGACTTCGGGAGGGAGATAAAATCAGTACAAGACCAGATGGGCATGGAATTACATACCTTCTATACTCTTAATTTACTTCATGTACTTACTAAGTAATTCATCGTTGGGAGATAGCGAGAATATAGAAAATTCATTGAGTACCTACCTAGTACCCCTCATAATTTTCAATTGGTTGGGTACGATACCTACGGATGGCTTAGTGTTACCTACATGTATTGCTATGGTACGCTCTAGCGTATTGTACAACTTACAGCGTACCCTTCTAGTAAAGACTGCGAGCCCTGGAAGCCGTCATGGCTTGGGCGGGTTAGCGCCTTAGCATGCTGCCAAAGTTAGATCACCGATTGGTAACGACTTCCCGACGATTGAAAGGACGGTATCTGGAAGAGTCTTTGATTTTAACGTAAATATACTGACTTTCAACTGGTATAATAAGGTGTGACACAATAAATATTTATTTTCACGACTCTTGCGGATGCCGCTAAACGTGGATAGGTGCCTAGCTGTTAGGCACCTCAGTGCTAGTACTGAGCTCCAAGGTAGGTCTCAATAGCGATTTATGTCACTGGGAACTTGGAAACCAGCGATACAGACACCAAGAGGGAAATAACGTGAAAGATACCAAAATGCCTATATTTTTCTCAATAAAAACTCTTGATCCTACCTAGGTACCTAACAATAAAATCGAGAATTTAATTCCTGAATTGGCCTTGTGGAATATATCTCCATTTAGAAAAATACGCTGGCGTGTTCCCTTCATAGCCATTGCTCGTACAGTAAATACCGAGGATGACGCCTGGAAAATGTCAGCATTAGCCCTAAAAACAAGTGCCGCCTTACCTGAGAAGCCCCAACTAACAGGCGCATTCGACACATCAAGGATGGTCCGCATCTGCGAGAGCGCATCTGCAGGTCCAGCAGACATAGAATAATGCGTCATATTATGGGCCTTGATTTCTAGTCTGAGTCTTTTATCGGACCAGGCTTCGGGAATTGGGACGATAACATCATCCGGCACAGGCACGTATGAGATTCCGCGGAATCTTAGTTGAGGAATCAACTCTGAAGAGTTCGTTGGGAGATCTGTATTTCCGAACGATGCGGTACTTGCATTGGCTGGAAGTAGAACGACACCGAGGTCTAGATGGTGGTTCTGCGTTAAGAACACCGAGACTCCTGCTTCCTCTTCTAGAGACGTTGGAGCGAAATCGAGATCGACGCTGTATGTAAAGAGCGTGTCTTGCTGGCGTCGCCCAACGAATGTCTGACCGTCAGGACCGGCATAATTCCCGTTGAGTGCTGTGAGATTCAATTTTGATGGGTTTAGCTTCAAGGTATTTGGATGGTCCGGAGGTGATATGGTATATGATTCCGGGATTGGGAATCTCCAATGTGTGAAATGCGCTGGGAGTGTTGACTCTGGTTCGAAATCGATAGTATCTCCCTCGGTGATGATCGGCCTACGCAGGTGAGTTATACGCTTAAAAGCTGAGGAAGTATATGACCTACCCCGGCCCGTCGACTTCTAGATTCGTTTCGGGGAATTCCCATCCACTCATCTCACCGTTTAAGGGGGACCAGACCGGAAATTCGCCATCGGCCCACATGACGGGTACCATCACAGTCTCTCTTCCCATCGGATAGTTGATGTACTCGGGACCCGATCTAGTTGAGAGTGCGACACCCCACCTGGAATTGTTAGGCTTTCAATTCTACATAAAGACTTGCTACTCACCAGTTACCAGTTGAATCTTGGAACAGGTCTGCGTGGCCGACGGTTTGGACTATGAATCATTAGTACCTAAAAGATATTCTTGGTGGTGATACCTTCACTTACAATAGTTGGTCGTATTTGAATTCGTGAGAACCGGATTCGCGGAATTAGCTTCGTAGGGTCCGTGAATACTCTTAGATCTTGCCATCGTAACCATATGCTCGAGTCCCGTACCCCCTTCAATAGACACAGTATATCAGCAACTGATTATACCAAAAGGTGAATCGTCCGTTCTTACCTTCAGCAGCGAGCAAGTAGTACCATCCATCCTTGAGGTATATATGGGGCCCTTCTGGAGCCTGAATCTGTAGTCAGAGATAAAATTGAACTCGTTTTTCCAAGGTTGACTTACTGTCCCACCAGTACCATTCCATATGACATTCCATTCACCTACTTCGCCAGTCTCTAGATTGGCTTCAGCTAGAAGGATGCCTGGGCTGAGAAAGTAAGCACCCTTGGATACAATTAACGAATTTTTTAATAGATAACGTACAAGACTTTCCAAGAATGTGCACCGACAATGTATGTCTTTCCATTAGAATCCCACACCGGCGAGGTGTCGTACCCCTCAAGGTCGAAGTGTATCGCCTCAGACCAGGAAGGGGGATCAAATGGATTATTGGACTGGAATATTATCTGTGCCTAGGATTAGCTAATACTTAGCAGAGGTTATATGGATTAACTTTTACATTATCCCACCGTGACGCATCATCGGTTGCTCTGTCATCATCGACAAGAGTCGTTACCAACCAGAATGTTTCGTCGTGAAATCTCAGTGTCGGAGCCCAGATCCCACTATGGCAAGTCAGTTTTACTTCATAAACTTCTTAGGTAACTGTTCATTACAGTACCTTGTTGATCTATTCGTCTCCGCAAGCCGAGGGAGTTGCTCCCTGCGGTTCAAGACATGTCCTATGATGGTTAGCATTCGTTACTAGGACTTGAATCCGATGAGAAGACGTCAGACCAATGAGTTTCCAGTTCCGTAAATCCTTGCTTGCGTGCAAGGGGATGCCAGGAAAGGCGTTGAAGCTTGAAGATACGCAGAAGAAAGTATCATCCCACTCCTTTACGAAGATGCAACTAGGATCTGGATGGAAACCTGGCAATATGGGGTTGTAGTATGTAGAATTTTGAGTATATGGCTTGGTTCCCAATGTTAGGGAGGCGAATATAGCTACGAGACACACTACGACAGCTTTCATCATGGGCGCCATTGAGCACATGAGCCTCATTAGATATTTACATAGGCAGTCGTAGTATACTCCAATCAAGTGAGGGTTTCACGCTTTATCAAGCAGCGAAATTAACACTGGGGCTGACCACCCCGCATAATCCTACCTCAGGACCATATTCCCGGATAAAATGGATGGATAAAGGCCTAGTTCGTTGTTGTAGGGGTCCTCGGCAGGCGGTAAACCGAATGTGCATGATAAGTCAGAGGGCGCAACATTTTAAAATAGGTAGATAGGTGCAGGTATTTTAAGTTATTGATAATATTCTGAAAATTCAGCATTATGTTTGGGCATGAACTCCTCTCGATCCATAGCCCTCGTGATGTTCCGAAAATACATCGTTATTCTTATATGGTGGCACGTCCGGTTGATTGCTACTATTGAAGTGTTGGTGCGCGATAGCCTCAAGTGATAGACCTCTTGTCTCCTGGAGATAGATGAATGCGAGAACTGCAATGACGGCGTCAAAAATACCTGGTAAAATTAGCATGCACCCTCTCTTTTTGGAATACCTTCGACTTACCCCACAATAAGAAGGTACCCCAGCCCATTGAAGAAATCATATAAGGCGTAGTCAATGTGAAGACGAAGTTAAACAGCCATTGCGAGGCAACGCCAACCGCCACACCCACTTCTCGAATCCTCGTCGGGAAAATCCTTTCGATGATGTTAGCATACAGGTACCTAATAGATAGCCTCGAATCAGGGGCTAGTCAGATCTTACTCCGAAACATATGGCCAAGGCATTGGCCCCCAGCTGAAGTTATAGGCAATTACGAATAAGTAAATAAGGGCAACTGTAGCAATTCCGGAGGGTGCGATTGAGTTTCTTTCTCCGCTAGCAGGGAAGGATTTCACGACAGCTGCTGTAGTGATCTGGCAAGCCGCCATGAAGGCAGCGCCACCAATGAGCACTTGCCGACGAGAAAGACGCTCAGCAAAGAATAAAACAAATAGGCCGCAAGCTGCAACTTTCACTGCCCCAAATATGGCGGTTAACAAAAGGCTTTCTTCAGAATTGTCAACAATGAGATTGAAGTATTGGGGTCCGAAGTAAGCAAAAGCTGTTGCGCCGGTCGCCTGTTGTGCGGTGAATATGGCGAAAGCGGCGAAAATTCGTTTGAAATTGTCCCCTTCCAAAAGCTCTTTAGTTGAATGATGTTAGAATTGAAAGATTTATTATATCGGACAGAGTAGGTAGGTAGGTTTACCTCGAACATGAAAACCTTCAGTGGCTTGAGACTCTGCCGTGACCCCTGACCGGATCTCTTCCATCTCATCAGTGGTCATTTGGGAATCATCTGCTCGAATCCACTGGAGACTTTTCCAGGCCTCCTCGTGTCTACCCTTCTTCGTAAGCCATCGTGTACTTTCTGGAACTGTTAACATTCCTAGACCGAGTAAGGCGGCGGGTACAAGCTGAAGTCCGATCGGAATTTGCCATTGCGACGAATTGGTGGACTTGATGCCTTTTGCTACGCCATAGTCGATCCAATATGACGCAAAGATACCCTTAAGCAGTTCAGTATAATTTCATCTCTAGGTACAATGGAGGGGAAAACTAGTGCCTTACAAATGTGTAAAACCACTGAAAAAATGATCCAACTTGGCCTCGCATCTCTTTTGACATCATCTCACTGTTAAACATTGGTACAATTACGGTCGCTGCACCAAGTCCTAACCCGGAAACCACCCTCGCAAAATAAAAGGCCGCCAATGAGTGGGTGTTGATTGTCTGAATCATGGCGCCGATGCAGAAGATAAAGGAAGAGATCATCAGTGATTTCTTGCGCCCTAGCCTTTCAGTTAGAGGCCATGCTAGGAAGCATGCTACGAAGCCACCTAATTGCTGAAGACCCACTGAAAGGGAATTGGTACGTGTCTGGTCAGCGCCCCCATAGCGATAATCAGACTGAAAGGAAGTCAGCGTCAATACGCCACCTGTAATTATTTTCTAGTTAACATCAAAGGTTCCTAGAAATATCGTGAAATTTCATGAACTGATTCACTAACCAACGCTGTAACCAAGTTAGCATACGGAATTATAAAGCACAAAGTAACCCCAGGGTGATACTCACATCCCAGAGTCGTATCCAAATAGAAAACCACCCATACATACTACCGAACCCAGCCAATAGGCTCGGATCTTCCCTAAAGTTGTCCCCTTCATATCTTGGGGTGGTGTAAAGGCTTGTTCGTCTTCACTGGATCGTTGAAGTAAGGGCTGAGTTTCCTCCATGACATCTCCAAGACTTTCGTCTTTTTAAATTGAGATCGGTTTACAACTGAAAATACTGTTGCATCAGTTGACAGATCGAATCGAACAAGAAATGGACATGGTAATGATTGGAATCTCGACGCGATAGGGTAACGTTGTAGGGATGACGTGATTAAGGGATTGAAAATATTACCATTTAGGGGATATTTGTCAACCATACAGAGGGGTAATCTAGCGACAACCGAAGATCTCCGGTACGCCTGTGGGGTAGCTCCAGGGGTTAATGACGCGAATCCGGGGAGGAGTGTAGCCCTGACCCTAGTGCCTGTTCCAGCACGGCAATCAGTAAATGGTAACCAATGAAAACACCTACTGGCCGAGTCGCCGAGCATCGCTGAATTCACACCTCCTAACTCCACAATAGCAAGAACCGCGATAGGGGCTACTGTAGCTGATCAGGCCATTACTATTGTTTCTATGAGTAGTTCCTACGGGTTTAGAGCCATTGCGACATCGGAAACTTATAGTCATCCGGTTCTTTTATATACAAGGCAACTCAAGCTCTTTTGTAAGTGTTCGTATACGTCACGTACTTCTGATTTAGGGATCCTCTTGACAGGTTGAACCCCTAAGCCTGCAATCGGAAAAAAGAACACTGGATGTACCGTTACTTTCCATTTTAGATACAGGAACGCGTGACGGTAATATGGCACCAGGGAAAAAGCCCAACTTTCTAATTGCTCTAGCGGACGATTTGGGGTTTTCAGACGTTGGGCCATTCGGTGGTGAAATCAACACCCCGAACATCGATAAACTCGCCAAAGATGGCATTCGGTTCACCGATTTCCACGCTGCTGCTGCGTGCTCACCCTCCCGCGCCATGATCATGACTGGTACGGACCATCACATAGCCGGGTTAGGCAACTTGGTCGAATGGACTAATATTTCTGGTCAAAATGATCCAAACGGGACCATGTCAACTGCTGTTCAGCGTGGGATGCCTGGTTATGAGGGGTATCTCAATGAACGAGTCGTGGCTTTACCTGAACTGCTCCGCGATGCAGGCTACCTCACCCTCATGGCAGGTAAGTGGCATTTAGGCCTAACACCAGAGCGAAGTCCAAAAGCCAGGGGTTTTGAAAAAAGCTTTGCCCATTTACCGGCATGCAGTAATCATTATGGCTACGAACCTCAATTAGAAGGTATGGACCAAATACCTGAATTCATGACGATGAGCTTCATCGCTCTTCATAGCGAAGATGGGGAGTATGTCAAGAAGTTACCAGAAGGATGGTACTCTTCCAATGGATACGGCGATAAGATGGTAGATTACTTGAAGGATTGGAAGGAGGGGGAGGATGAGAGGCCTTTCTTCGCGTATCTACCATTTACCGCGCCGCATTGGCCCCTTCAAGCACCGCAGGAGTATATCAAAAAGTACCGTGGCGTGTACGATGACGGCCCTGATGCTCTGCGCCGAAAAAGACTCCAGCGCCTCAAGGATCTCGGTATGGTCCCACAAGATGTGGAGCCGCACCCTGTTGTAGCCGACGAAGTAAAAGAATGGAATGACATGAGCGAGGAAGAGCGAGCTAACTCGTGCCGCGCCATGGAGTGTTTTGCTGGCATGGTTGAGTGTATCGATGCCAACGTCGGGAAGGTTGTCGACTATCTTGAAGAAATCGGCGAACTTGACAATACCTTTGTCTGCTTCCTCTCGGACAACGGAGCTGAAGGTGCCGCTTACGAGGCTTATCCGATTGTCCAAAGCACCATGCTCCAACACCTACAGAAATATTATAATAACAAAATCGATAATCTCGGAAACGGAGATTCATTTATATGGTACGGTCCAAGATGGGCGCAAGCTGCCACTGCGCCGAGCAGGCTGTACAAAGCATACACAACAGAGGGTGGAGTGCGCGTCCCATATTTGATGAGGCCGCCTGCAAGCTTCAACGGAAAATTTGAAGCCGGTAGCATCACACACCAATTTGCAACGGTGATGGATCTCGCCCCCACCGTACTCGACATGGCAGGCGTGCAACACCCCGCCCCTACGTATCAAGGTCGAGAAGTGGTATCAATGAGGGGAAAATCGATGGTTCCCTACTTACAGAAAAAGGCAGAGACTATCCACGAGAAAGACTTTATCAACGGATGGGAAACATGTGGGCGGGCGGCATGTAGAAAGGGCGACTGGAAGATCGTGTTCATCCCCAAGCCCAAGGGTCCGGAGCGTTGGCAGTTATATAATCTCGTGAAGGATCCTGGGGAAGTCCATGATCTCGCCGAAAAAGAGTCTGAGAGATTGAAGGAATTGATCAAATTGTGGGATCAGTATGTTTTAGAGACAGGTGTCATCCCCCTATCTCCAGATCTAGGAAATTGGATGGCTGCGATGGAGGAACAAATGCCCGAGAACGCATGGATAGAGTATGAGTACTGGAAAGAAGGTGCGAGAGACGACCCGGCCAAATTCACAAAAGAAATTCCGAGGTTCCAAAGGCAAGTGAAAGCAATTTGAAAACACGACACCTGGTAAATGATAGCTGGGGGGTTAGGGTTAGGGTTGGGGCTACATCCTGATGAGAACACCTTTACCAATATTCTTAGGAACAAGTACCATTATTAAAAGTATTTACAATAGTATTTATGATAAATTACAGCTCTCAGATAATAAATAAGTATATTTGACTTTATGTTAATTATTAGCAATAACTAGCTGCTGGAGTTTGAATGGGACTCTTTGAATAGATGTGTTACATAATCAGCAAGTAGATTTGGCCATCTTCTCGATTTGGTTCAAATTGTAGAACCGAAAAACAAGAACTGTTGAATATTAAATATATGGCCATAGCATGGGAAATTACGAGGTAGATGCGTATATCGGCACTAGGTATGTGGGTAAGTACCTATCTATACCTTAAAGAGGGTTTCGCGCTCGATTGTGGAGGGAGACTAGGTGATATCACTGTCACCACTTCACATAGGTACCATCGTATTCCATAGCGAACTATCGGTGCTGCTATTTCTGTTTGTCGGTATGGTCATGAATGTAGACTTTAGCTTTTTTTAAGAAATGCTTTGTCTTTGGTAGAGACTTTGAACTCTTGAGTCTAAGAATGTTCCTCCTAGGAATCTCTGGTGGAACATCAGAATCGCATTTATAGGTGGTCGTGATTCTCTCGAGTGCTAAATATGAGCCTATATCATGTATATTGGGCTCAATATCCTCCATCCATTTGTACACTGACTCGACAAATTCGAGATATTCTTTCAAATCTTCAAACTTGGAAAATCCATGAGTCGGGTGGGAAACCATCGTGCCTTTATTTAATCTGCGGATCTGAGATGAGAGAATCGACGAAAATATTCTCATACAAGATTCGAAATTGACGATAATATAACATGTCATAAAATGTCTCCTGTTTTTCTTGTTCGGCGGGGATGAAAGAGAGAGTTTCAAAGGGCTCTCAAACAGCATGGTTACTAAATACTGTTCTAAATAATGTGCGATAACAATGGAATTGTCAATCAACTCTGCATCTGGTTTGGTCACCATGAAAATATATATAAAGAGCAATTGCTGGCGATTCTTCTTATCTATACCACCCAGCTCAGGAACTTTCTGTAGCATACTAACTCCAACCACATCTTACTTCCATCGCCATTCGAGTACCTGTAGATCGAAAGAACCACTTCATTCGGACTAGTAACTCGAAGCTAACATCTCATACTTATAAGATGGCCGATAGGAATTACCGGGGCTTCCTTAAACCTAGTTCGGCGAGGGCAGGCCCTCGTTCGAATAACCCTAGGTCTCATACCGCTTACCCAGATGTTTGGATGGCTGACAGTGATCGGCACCACTTAGACCGAGTGCAAGTCTTTAATAAACGCAGGGACTCCATCGCTTCAAGTTCGCGAAGCCGTCCCGGTACGCCATTGAGACATGATCCCTCTAAGCCAAGTATGCGTATTGAAAAACATAGATCCATGTCTACTAGCAAACCGCCGGCGGTGGAATTTCTAGAAAAAGACTGGCGGAAAAGTACACCATGGGCCAAAGACAAAGAGATGCGACTTAGATCATCTCTAAGTCCTTCTATCGACACACCCACCTCTACTGGATGTATGTCCCCAATAGAGCTGCAAGATGAGCTTGACCGTTACAGTGTACAGAGCCAATATCTTCTCACAGATAATGAATGGGTATCCCCTCCCGGCCCCCGGGGCCGAACTAGGCGCATTGACCCAAAGGAATTCAACAAAGAACGAGTTAAGACGCTTAAACGATGGAACACGGTCCAAGGCTTCATGTATGGCATGAATTCGTCAACGCTTCGGGAGACCGATGTAAAGCAACCCCGAGACGCATATTTCCCCGGCGTTGTATTCAGCGCCCCTGTCCACACAGCGGTGGCCTCTGACGAATTGCACGTTCCAAATGACGATCCTCATTTGACAGCAACTCCTTTTGGTACGTTGAACTCTAAGTATCGTAAGATGATTGTGTATCGTGTTTTCGGTGAGCATCTTCAATGCCTGCCGATTTATACCCACAATGGCCGAGGGCTGGAAGGAAAGGAGTTCCCCGAAGAGTTCGTAAGTATTCGAGACGTAGACGACCCACATCCAAACCGAGACGAGGGCCCATACATAGGAATCGACGCCCGTCGAGAAAGGGGATATAGAGGGATGTTTATTCAAGGTAAAGCAGTTGTTAAACTGACTGAGTCATACACTCATCGATACGAAGCTCCCGCTACTATCGAAGGTAGGGTTGTGTTGCACAATAACTGTAGAGAGAGATTATTTGATCTAGTTAAATACAAGAGTCGGTAGGTCCATCCAAAAGATGCGTACACTAATCTATATAATATAACAATAAGTAGCCTAATTCGAAATAGAATGTACCTAGTATGTCAGAGTAAGTCTTCTATCCCTAACCCCAAGTCTCACCTCAACCCTAACCCTAACCCTATCTCAGGTAGCACAAATTTGAGAGATAATGAGGTAGAAGTAATGTTACTTGGACAGATACCTACCTAAGCAGCCTTGGGATAATAAACCGCTTTCCCATCGCCTCTGTGTCCCCACTAATGGTACCTAGCGTCTCTAATCTGGTAATTAGATTCAGGGCTCTTTATTTCAAACTGATTGTGAGCCAACAATTGCGTTGTCCCTACGACAAAGAGTCACTATTTCTCACATCAAGCTAACAATCATCGTTGTTTCACACTACAAGAGAATTATTTATACAGAAAGATCCGCTCTTTGGACATTTGCTTTAAAACTAGTCATATCCCACCTCGATAGGTTAGTACTCTGACAATCAGATCGCGATGGAGAATCTCGACATTAATAAAGTTAATTACGATGGTGAAGAGATTCGATTAGAGGTAAGTGTCAACAATGAAGGTTTGCCAAAAGCAGCGGATGATTTGAAAGTCCGCAAATTCCATGGTCATAGGAAACATGCACCACCGCCCCTCATTATCGATGATACCGTCGTAATTGAAGAGTTGAGTTTCCTACATAGACTTTCGATGAAGCTTTCACGACCTGGATTCGATTGGGGAATTGGTTGCTTCGGTAATCTTTCTAAAATAGTTGAAACAGGTAAGAATGAATGTGGCGATCTATATTGGTTTGATTTAGTTGAAATCATTACTGCAAAGGAGCTCTTCGAGGGAAAGCAAACCTGGGATAACGATGACGCTTGGATTATTTTCGTACGTTCAGCCCAGGAAAAGGAAGACCGAAAATCTGAAGTAGAGTTGGCCAAGTTCCACGGGGTAGAACTGGAAAATGAGAAAGAAGGCGAGCAAATTCACGTCCGACCTCGCAATTCAGATGCGGACAGATTTTTAGCAATGCTTGATGATATGGAAGCAGCTTTCCAAGAAGGAGTCGAAGCACGAACTATTCCAACCTCTGTAGAATACCCTAGATGGGTAGCTCTGAACTTTAGAGACTGGATCGAAGAAGCGGACTTTATTGAGGCAAATGTAACCGCGCCCGGCGGATCCAGATACTACACTTCTTCAGATACCAATGATATGTGAAACTTCTGAAAGGATGCTCCGGATGTTTTAGATAGAAAAGAGCATACAATGAAATCAATATATAATTATTATATTTTAACCTATTCAATTGAGCGTGAGTGAACCTAGGACATTGTACTTAGAACCTATTAACCCACGGTATCAACTAGTTACCTTTCAGGTTAATAATGCCTCCATATACTTTACCTTAAAGTCGTGAGTACTAATACATACCTTAGAACTAAAGTGAACCAAAGTATTCAAGAATTCTTTTTTTGTTGATCCATTATATCTTTTCATATAGACCACTCTATACCTAGGCAGGTGGACATCCCTATTATTAGGTAATCTCCACTGAGCGATTACGTAATGACGGATTATACATTCAGCTGGTAATTAGGTACGTGATCGTAGATTATGTCAGTTAGAAAACTCAGGATGTATTTATGACATAGTTATCTAGTTATCTGGTACCTGATCATTCGCTTTATGAAAGGTAGGATTTATTGCCTAAGGAAAAGGGAGCCTCGCTCCTAGAAGCGAGCTGGTCTAATATATCCACCCTTAGCTGACATAATCAGTAAGCTTTTGCCGGGGGCAATTAAGTAACCTTCACCAGTATTACCTAATTGCCCTGTGACAGTATTTATAAATGGTATCATTGACTAAAAAGATGACTCGTACATCACTTTCAGTGAAATATGGATTTGAAAATTCAACAGATCTGTCACTCAAAAATTATGAAATATTTTGGCATATTCAAAGTGGAAATTATTATCTATGGAAATATGTAGAGTTTATCTACCTACTCAGTGAATACCCGAGTAGGTTAGCTGCTTAGGTTAGTAGGTAGTGGGTGGTAGTCTATTGATCTATCCAACAACTAATATTTCTAACATCCGCACAAGTGCAACTAGATATCCATGATTAATAGACTATGTTCGAGTTCTATGTCTCACCACACGTGCTATATCGCAGATATAGTTTGCCGAGCGAATCCCAAAAGGGGGATCGTTCTCGGGGACCTTGTTAACAACAACCCATTCCAAATTTTCGCGGCTAAAGATGACAGTAGTCCACCTGTTCTGCTCGTCCAACTGATATTCATCTGGAAACAATATTCTCGCGCAATCAGCTACGTATATGCATAGCTGCATATGCAGTCTCTCCGTAGCACTGAAACAACCCTCCTGAGGGGGTGACATATTGTGCATGGTGAATGTGCCATGTACCCAGTCTATGAATTGTTCCATGTCGTGATGGATCTGTTTATAAGTCGAGAGAACCTTGTAGGCAACCGCTCGAGTAAATATGTGTTTTGACATTTGATATCTTGTCGCATCGATGTATAGTTCCTCGTTGTTGAAATGGAGCAAAACAGCAGGGGTGGGGATATGTGACTTACTAGTAACGACTGCTCCTGCGTCGACTTTTAGGTTCGGGTCCAAGCAGGCGTAATGCAATATTGCGAGTGGGAAAATGTCAGGACCGAGTTCGTTGAAGATAACATGATAGAGAATGACTTCCTGAGCTGCCTTGAATATACCATTTATATTCGAAGACGTTCGAATCATTGCCAGTAAACCTTTTAGGTCAAGATGACCCATGATCCTTTGAACCAGCTCAAGTGGTAATTTGCCAAAGGCACAAGGGTTAGATTTCCCGTTCTTGATATCCATTGAAGAATCCATTATTTTATAGAGTTGTAGACTAGGAGTGTATAGTACGACTGGATGTTTTTGAAAGATACCAGGGGACGTTACGTATTATATAGTAAACAGGAAATGAATTAAAGAATCTAAATAATAGCACTTATCAATAACAAAAACCGCCTTTCTCTTATGTTAATAGACAATTCCTTTATCTTTCTTTATCTTTACGAAGCAGTTAAAAACATTTGATTGTGGCCGATAAAAAGCGAATCATCCCATACTAATAGACGCTGACCAAGCCCCTGAGCCATTGTGGTTATCCACTAACGTTTAGCGGCTACACCACTCAAAGTAGCAACCAATGGATTGATTATCTAATCGGGAGACCTTACGTAACGGGCAGTCTTATGTAATAAAATGGTAAGGCTGACTAATCGAAGATCATAATTAAAAGAAGTGGAATAGGAGTAAATTCTTCAATGATTCTACATATATACTACCTAAGTACAGAGATAACATAAGCAAGTACCGATGGTAGGGATATTGAACTTATACATAAATATATACATACGATATTGTATTGTTGAAATTCCGCAAACGAGACTTGAGATGCACTCGTTAACTCACGTAGCTCTCCCTCTGTTACTGCGTCCCCGTCCCCTGGAACTGGAACTAGGCCCCCCTTCTGTGGTAGCATTAGCGTTAGTATTGCTAGAGGCCCCACCCCCGCGATTATTATTATTGCCCCCTTTCGACTTATTGTTGCGATTACTCCTTCGACCGCCATGGTCTTTTTTCTTGTCCTTGCCCTCTTCACGTGCGGTTCGCCTCGCCTCCTCTTCCTGCATGCGTCGGCTTTCTTGATCCCACCATTCTTGAAAGGCTTGTTCCTGTTGAATCTCCTGTAAACTGCGTTTGGCGGCTGCTTCGCGCACTACTTCTTGCTCGCGCTGCTGTTCCCCAATGATATCAGCTAGGCCGAGGCCCATCTCCTGCTCTGGTCTAGGTGTTCGCTTAATGTAAGACTTCGAATGTGGGATTATTTGCTGGGGTTTGGACTGCGGGGTGGATGTGGATCCTCGTGTGCTATTATTGGTTCTTTGGCCTGAAAATCTGGTATCTGGAGATGCTGTACGTCGTGGTGTCAACTTCTCAGAAGTCTCGGCAGCAACAAGTGGTTTTGGCTTGGGGAGTCCCGTTGATGGACCAGCTGGAGATTCTGAGGTATCCATCAGAGTAGTCTTCGGGGCGGGTGAGGTATTTTGCCAAGGTGATTCCTTCTTCTCCCCAACTTTTGTCCAAGGCGATTGTTGGGACTGGGATGCTTGTCGGGCTGTTTGTTCTACTTTCTGCTGCTGTAGTTGCCTTTTTCTCTCCTTTTGAGACATCTTTTGAGGCGTAGTCTTGCTACCTGTATCCTTCCTCTCGGCTGCTAGACCTGCGGAAAGTGCCGATTGAATGGGCCGAGATTCGGCCAATACCTCACTAAGGTCTAAACGCGAGGTTGCGAGTGCTGAAGGGCCCCATGGATTGCCCCCTGAAGGAACACGCATTGCGATAGGATTAACATGTGACTTAGTAGCAGCAAGGCTCGACTGCGATGCTAAGGTTGGGGGAGTAGCAAGTGGAGAAACAGAATCCTTAACAATTTTCCCCTTGGAATCTCGCCAAGGACCAGAGAGCGTAGGCAATTGGTCTATATCGGTTTGTTCACTAGAATGTAGTAGATGGGGCTTCGGGGAAATGGGACTTGCGGGACTGCGGGTTTCTTCTTCGTCCATAGCAAATATAAGGTCCGCATGCGAGTCTCTAGGCCTAAGTTCGGGCGTGAAGGGCTCATTTTGCACTGCCTTTGACTTTCCTCTGCTCCGATCTGGCATTGAAGTACCAAATGATTCGTCCAAACTCCCGACGCGTGTCTTCAATGAAGACGCCAACTTCTTTTCATCCTCTCTTTGAGTAGCTCGGAAAATCATTTCCCTTATTCGTCGTTGTCTTTCGTCGTCGATATCTTGAGCTAACTGGGGGTTACGCCCATGGAGCAGTAAATCAGCCCTTCCACTTCGCGCAAATGGAGACCTAGCTAGTTGATTATCCCGGACAACTTCATCAAGCTCTACTAGAAGATCCTCATCAAGGTCGTCAAGTAGACTATATATACGTTAGCATGGCAGTTCACCTTTATAATAGCATTCCCACAATGGGCCCTGGGAATATCATAGCAACTCCGCAGAAGGACAAAACAACCACACATATATAAAATCATAAACAAAAGGTTATTTGATACAGTGACCCATCGAATAGACTTACTGATTTTCAAGCATTGACTCCATTTGGAGGCAGATATATTCCAGACCCTTATCTTTGAATTCAACCACAGAACAAGGACTGATAGCATTGAGCAAATTTGAAATATTCCGAGTAGTAACTAGCAAAGTTAGAAATTACGCCTGAGCAATATGTGCATAGTAGTAACTTACCGAAACGACCAATAACTTTCTGACATATTTGCGAAAGGCGATCCAGCATAAGCTCATTCGCAATACTCATCACATCCATCACCAACTCGGAAAACTCATCGATATTCTCTGCAATCGTATTGTCAAAAAGCTCTTCGCCAATATCTGCGTACAAGTGTTGAAGTACGTAATGAAAGGATTCTGGATTCATGTGTTTCATGTCGATTTTGATGCGATCCGACTCTTGCAGTGCTGCACGACGGCTCTCCAGCCAGAATCCTCGGGATCGACCGTCAAATAAGCCCTTGAACCATGGACATCTCTGGCAAAGCATTGTACTATGAATAGGGATTTCGTCACCATCTAATTCTAAAACAGCGTCACCGTCCTCAAAAAAGGCCGGATCCTCTATGGCTTTCTTAAAGTCCATGTTCATAGACCGTGATGGCGAGCTCTGAATTCTGACAGCAGCTTCTAAATCGGTCATACCAAGCTTGGTGGCTATTTTCATAAGCTCTGTGCGGATTTGGCGATACCTAAACGCTAGAGGTTTTGATTGGCGTGTGAAGTTCCAAGCGGGGATGACCCTGTCGCGGTACATATAGACGACAAGGTTCATCAGAGTGATTAGATCGACGCTGCCAATAAGTCCCACAACTGTAATGCTATTCTGTTCACTGATGTGAAGGAAATCCATAACCTCATACTTCCCAGTCTCCCTGAATCGCTGCAGCCCAGCTCGAAGCAATGGGCTTCTCGCTGACAAAAGCCATGAGTGTACAGGAATCATTATTTCTGGGTAAGAGGCCGCACGAACAACCGTGTCGAGATCTTGATTCCGAAAACGCCAATTTTGAACGTGCGTTCGAAGATCCTCCTCAAGGTCGGTCGAAGTCAGCACCTCATATGCTAGTGTATCAACTCGACCCTTTAGTACTTCAGGATCCTGGAATTTCCATGTATCTTTATTCTCTCTTACTTTATGATTTGAAGCCTTGAATCCTTGGAATGGAAATAGAGGGGCGATATCTTGCCACAACGTCGGTTCGTCAATCTCGATCTGTTCCCGTGTTACATCGCAGTCCTTTCGGATCGCGGCATACGCACCGAACGCAGAGCTTCTAACAGCAACAATGTCCGTGATATAAGGGACTCGTTGAAATTTGAAATCCTTGCGCTTGAAGTCTATCATCGTGGGTGTCTTAGTATCTTTGGCTTTTGTTCGCTTAACGCGTCGCCAAACTGCCCCTGACTGAGTAGAGAGCATGACAGAACCATTCTCTCCAACAGTAACGGATTTGACGCCATCTTTTTTGGAACTCCAAATGCACTGCGGTATTGTTACGGCATCCTTGATCTTGGACGGGTTGGTTGTTGACGTAGCGGGCTGGTTTCCATCGGATTTATGATTAACAACCATTGTAAATAGGTCGCCATTTCCCGTCAGTGCTGCTATCGTTTCTCCACCAGAAGTGATATGATGTATTTCACGGCGACCAGGATCGTAGTGAGTAGACGTTGAAAGTTGCACTGAGCGTTGGAGAGGTGAGCTTGTGAAAGGGTCGTACGTAGGAAACTTAATCATGTTGTAGCCATAGCTCGTGAAGACACAGACCGTGTGATCCTCAAATAGACAGGATGTTGCTTTATCTATAGCCGACACCATAACGATTGAAGAATGATTGGATAGAATGGTGGCGGCAACTTTCCTCGGTATCGTCTGAACCTCAAGTGACCTTGAATCTGCATCCATCAAAGCCAGTTGGCCGACGTTTTTACCCCAGCAGAATAAGGAAGAGCCTGTATGTGCTACTGAATGAATGGCAGAAGCTGCCGTCCCATATACAATTTCCTTCTTCAGCGGGCCAAATAGCTGTCGAGGAATCGAGCTCATTGGATCTTCGTCAGGTTTCGTAGGAGGGGGCAAAGCAAACCCAAGTTGCGAGTATGTATTCATACCCCAAGTCCAAAGTTCTCCAGTGCTGGTTACTGCCATCGAGTGATTCTGGCCAAGGGATATTTGGACAACTTTCCTGTCAGCTAGGCCGCCTTGGACAGGCATAAAATTGAACCTGGTATTTTCATCACCAAGACCTAGACGACCTCCACGTCCAATACCACAGATGTACAGATTGGACATGGGGTCGGTAGTAAGGATGGCGCTATGAAGCTTAGAGAGTACGACATCTTGAATCATCAATGCGCGATTTTGAATCAAAGAGGGAACCTCTGAAATATCATCAGATGTTGAATCATCCGTATTAGGTCGACGCTTCCTCTCTTCGAGATATTGGTCGTAGAAGCGTTTAATCAAATGATCGGGTCGCCTTAAATAGATGCGCTCGGGAAATTGTCGATCATCTTCATCGCCAAGACCGAGAGTAAGGTTATTGTTGCTTCCAAATGTGAACACCTCTTCGCCAAGGCCAGGATATCTACCATGGTATCTAGGGAGTACGTTAGTGAGGCATTACTTGAGTCTGATGGGCTCGCATCTAACCTGGCATCGTCACTACTTGAACCTTCCTCTGTATCCGATCCGTCCTCTTCCAAGTTGGCACGATCCTCTGAGACTTTCAGAGTACGCAGTGCGATAGTTGCATTGTAAACGTCGAAGGGACTGTTTCCTTCGTGGTCTTTCGTCTTTATTAACTGAGCCACCTTAGTCACGGTAGCACCGCCGATAGAGCCTGTCAAGTCTTTACGTTCCTTCTCTAGAAGCAGTCGCGCGATAGAAATATTTCCATTGTAGAGTGCCCTGTGCAATGCATTCCACCCACTCTCATAATCTTGGACATATATATCAATCGCAGGATGGTCGAGAAGGGCCTCAACAAAAGAGACAGCATCGGATGAGGTAGATGAAGCAGCCCGAAGGAGAATAGTCAGACCCGAATAGTCGCGGCTATTAATCTCACTCCTTCCAAGGCCGTTACCAGTAGTCTTGGATGCGCCAGCGCCAAATCCCGGGGCCTTGCGAGATTTGCTAATTCGTGGAGAAGTTCCGAATGCGCCGGGACTACCTATTGACGCACCTGGACTCTTGGACGGATTGTGGGAATAGTTGACCGGGGCCAGTAGCCGACAAAATTTGTCGACGTCATTTTCCCAGTAATATTTCCAAAGTAGATGACTCATGTGTGTATGATATGGTGTCGTTCAAAGCACTTCAAACTGCACCTCGCTGTGAGTCTCGGGGGATCACGGCTTGTTTAAAGGTGCTATTGGAAGCGCTTCGACTTGACAAAAGTTTGGGAGGTTATCCCAATACGTTCGTTGCGTAGATAAGGGTCCGCGACTAGGATGAAATATGCGATGGTTGTGTCTTTAAGAGTGATTGTTACGAGATGCTACGGAGAAGTCGGTCGAGGATTGCTTTCGCTTTGAATGATCTACGAAATCGTCGAGGCACGTTTAGGATAAGTGATACGTGGATGGAGAATAGATAGAACAGGTCGTAATTGACGAGTTGGATTGGTTCGATTCTGGCTATCGAGGGGTCGGCGGTCGGGATGATCCGCCTACAAGATTTGTACTACGAATAGTCGCAAATTCGTCGGATATTCGTCTGCGGTAATATTTTCGGAACTAATAGATATCTTGAGAGAAGGATGGCTGTGTTCTATTGAAAGTTGTTACAAGTTATCATAGATGAAAGTCAAATAGGAAGATAACAGACAATAGGCAATGGCAATGGAGAAGATGATAGCTGCCACTTCCACTGCTGGGGTTTGTGCGCGTCCCTAGCCCCGCGACGCTAAGTTAAAGCCGGGTCATCGGAGTAGTCTATCTCGACCAATCATATTAAGTCGCGAAAGAGCATGGTAAATCCTCAGGGCATCGTAGTTGCTATAACTTATAAGCCGTTCCAATCATGTGTCATGATGTAATTGTACCTATAGAACTAGGTATGTGAGTTAGAAACCTTGTTCTAGGTATACCTACAACGTAGCAGGCAGGCACGACTAAATCTTCAATATCTTTTCTACATACCTACCAGGTACCTAATTTATGTAAGTCTAAGCGCGTAACCACAAGTCGCCGTTCGCGCTTCTGTAAAGTTCTGTGGAGTTATCATGCGCGTTCCCCACGAAATCCCCCAGTTTGGTAGATAATAGTAGGGATTTGACAATAAGCAAGAGCTAGGAGTTATTAAGCTCAGCTGAGCTACAAGGCTGCGAATAGGAATTTGCCAATTTATTATAATATTTCATTACTTATTACAAAAATGATTTAACAGAATGGTGGATCCTACAGTTATCGCTCAAGGTATGAATTACATGATGTTTATTCGTCCGAATCATAAACAAACTCTTCCGATAAAATCCGACGGGGCTTTTCAGCTTCTTCATCGCGCTCCTCTTCATTTTCTTCGGCCTCATTTTCATCCCCGTCCTCTCCGGGTCCACTAGCGCCCGGACCATAGTAGTCTAGCAGCTCATCACGCGCTGCATAATACGTCTCTTCTGTAACGAGTCCATCTCTCCAGATGTTCTCCCACACCTCGAAGACGTAATCCTGACAATTCCACTGGGCGGCCCGCTCTTCCTCCGCGGCATCAGCAGCCCGGACAGCGGCTTGGATTTCATTTAGGCGACCACGAGGCACGGTGCCCATTCTGACTAAGTGTCGAAACCTTGTCTCGCGGGTTGGATCAACGCGGATATAATTTGCCTTATATGGCGCGAAGGGATGTTCTTGGGCAACTTCCCAGATATGCCAAGCGTCTGCCTCCTGGGCATCGCAATCGTGAATAACGAGCGACCAGTGGAGATAGTTTCCCTCTAACGGCGTAAAGATAGCCGTATTAATGGTCAAATGGTCTCGAGCATGCTGGCTACTTGATTGAGCAACGTCACTGCTTGTCTTGGCCTCTTTACCATCTCTTGTAGCGACTCTCTGCCTGGAATTTGGATTGATGTCGTTTTTGAATATCACATTCCCATATTGAGCTGAAGATGGGCCGAAACTGGTGAACATCTTGACCTCGAAGTTGCAGTCGTTACGTGGAAACAATAAGTTATTCAAAGCGCGGGCTTCGTACGAGGCAGGTAGCTTTATTATGGCGGGAGGAACGTTGGTTTGGTTAAGTATGTTTGGTTAAATCGGCACGGTGATCCACATCACCGATTATCCCTAGATAGCCCAGGTCAGCCCTATAGATACCTCCTCTAAAGTATACCTAACGCCTATACCATTTTGAATGCCTCTTCGACGTGTTACGACTAACTTCTTTCATTATAGACTTTATTCTCGCTCCATTTTAAGGTAGGCAGTCACTAGTACCTAGCCTTTGAAGGTTGCGGAGAGCTTTATCTAAGTCTTGAACACTGTAATTTTTCGCACGAAATTAGAGTCATGAAACTTATAGTTATTTGTGAGACTAACTTGGGATATCATTAGTTGGTGCGGATGACCGTGCCTTTAAAAACAACCAAGGTTGATCATTTGTAGGTCTTGGTTTGCTCATCCCTCAAGAAACTGTTGTAACGTGGTCTATGTAAGACGTATATTGAATTGAATCATAAGGATGTTTCTATCGAAGCCACCATGGGATCCCACGCCAGATCTAATAGCCAGCGCTGTGCGTGATTTTTTGGGTGCAAACATCCAGGCAGATACTTATACCAGTCCCAGTCTTCACCGGCGTACAAGCAGTTTGTAATTTTTATGGACTCCCAGTACTCTGGGTAGAAGCCGCTGCGCTCCCAATCGATGATACCTGTAACTTGCCACTTGCCTGAATCGTCAGAATCGACCACAATATTTGCTGGTCGGACATCTCCGTGGGTAAAGACGGACTTGTTCGGACTTGGTGGACAGAGCCCTCGCAAAAACTCCAAATAGACTGGGGTTGCAGATCTAGAACCGGAAAAGACGAAATCTTCAAACTCCTTTACACTCGTAATTGGAGTAGAAGCTACACGTAGACCTCTTCTAGCATCCTTACATAGTTCCCCTTGAGCGCCACCAAGTGGACTGTCCTCTAAGCACGGAAGTAATCGCAATTCAGAGAACAGGGCGTCGAGCTGACTGCTGATGTCTTGTTTTTGAGCCACGTTTAACTGTGGCCATGCTTTTTCAAGGTCTAAACCAGGAATATAGGTCATGAACATAAGATAGAAATGTTCTAATTCAATCATCCCATGTGGTCTAGGGGCAGGAAAGCTTGGTAGGTGTTCTTCAAGGTACTGCAAAGCAGTATATTCATCGGTGCCGTCCGAGCGCCGTGAGATCTTGGTAACGATGCCGTCGGAGACTAGCAAAATCATAGTGGAGCATCCCCATTTAGTTTGAAAGATAACTTCGGCTTCGGACAAGAGTTGGATAACAGAGTGCATAAGATTATCGACGTCTATGTTAGGGAGGAGAAGCAGCATATCTTCCGAAAATGGCGAGAGGATCGTAGCCGCTTCGTCCGGGTCGAGAAGCAACCGTGTGTCGCCCGGGGAAGGATTAGGAACGGTTAGCTTCTTGGTAGTGCTTCCGAGTCTCGCTGTTTGAGTATAAGCTACCAGATATCCGTGTGATGAGCAGGCAGAACTCTTACCACCAACATTCTGGAATAGCTCTCGTTTCTTAGCGTAATCTTTCCCTATGATGGTAACCAGATCGGCTTCAGGATCTTGCTTCAGAGTTTCTACAATTCTCTGCACCATCACAGTGTTGTATTTGGCTGCAGGTGTTTTATTGTTAGCCTTAATTACGCGATTCTTCCGAGGCGCGACAGGCGTTCCCTGTGGATCGATTGTTTCACCCATTATTATAACGGTGACTCGTAGATCTATTTTCTAGATCAAAATGGGAGCTTCTATAGGAAGAGAAATGAAGGAAACAATTCTCTACCAGCATGGTAGTGGCACCCATTATTGCGATTTTTTTGTTGGTTGTTCGTGGTTGGTTGAATAAAACAGAGCTACGTGAGCGCTTCAAAAGTAATTAGAAGAGCCCTTGCAGCACACGGGCCACAGTTAAATCTCAAAGGGCTGAACCTGGAACCAATCAAGAACCTCGGACCTAGCGGCGGTAGGGATTTAACGGGGATTGTAGGTGACTAGCGCCGGAAACGTCGGAATTACTGCAATAGGAAACTTTTAACATAATAACCTTTCGTAAACTCAGAACACTCAGGGCATAACCTTGAACGAATGTTTGGATTATTAACTTCTGTCTTTAACGTACGTAATATCAACAAGTAAGGATTACTTGAACAGGTGAACAAGGGCCTGTGCACCTCAGGTTGTGTTTTGCGACTTGTGGGGACCCTTGAACATGCCTAGAAAACTCCGATCCGGCGGGCAGTCGTGGGGCAAAGAACGCTAACGTTATTCTCTATGTACTATGCAGTATGCGCTTCCATCGCAAATTATTCGAACTTCTTTCTCAAAACCCACTACCCGTCAGTAACCGCTGGTATGTAGTCGCCGAGCCTTGAAATATTTTATTTCTATTCTACCTCCAATTGAGATCTAACAACGGGTTCCCCCATCACTTCGTATAGGTCAAAGTTTGCCCAAGATGTCGCAAGATAAGCCGTTACCATTCGTATACACCTTCGCCGCAGGTTAGTCGCATTATAGTTCTCCATCACGATGACTGCCATAGAGTGTAGACTAACGATCTTGCTTAGGTGCCGTCGCTGGCATCTCGGAGGTAAGCAATTGACACACATTCTTTTATCGAGGACATTTATGGGCATTAATATCGTACTTCTATTAGATTCTGACCATGTACAACACCCCGCTTTAGACTGTCGCGTGCGCATAGTTGACATGGACTAGGTATCCTCTCGATGTTGTGAAAACCCGAGTGTAGGCAGCAAATCAATCCGACCTTTCCTAACCCGGACTATGCTTACGATGTGGCAGACAACTTCAAACGGGCAAGGGAACTGGCGCAGACTCTTACAATGGTATGATGGACTGCTTCCAGAAGATTGTTCGAAATGAAGGGTATGATATCCTCCTAGAATACGGAACCTCAGGCTTATCCAAAGCATAGGTTCTCGAGATTATACAGAGGTATCACCGCCCCTATTTTGATGGAAGCCCCAAAGCGTGCTACCAAGTTCGCCGCCAACGATGAGTGGGGCAAGTTATATCGCAAGGCCTTTGGCGCTGAGAAGATGAACCAGTCACTCTCAATTTTGACTGGCGCGTCTGCTGGAGCTACCGAGTCCTTTGTCGTTGTGCCTTTCGAGTTAGTCAAGATTCGGCTGCAGGACAAGGCCTCAGCAGGCAAATATTCCGGCATGATCGATGTCGTTGCCAAGACGATCAAGAATGAAGGTATTCTAGCCATGTACAATGGTCTCGAGAGTACCCTTTGGCGACACATACTCTGGAATGCCGGCTACTTCGGCTGTATTTTCCAGGTCAAAGAGCTTCTACCCAAGGCCGAAACCAAGCAAGGCGAGATCCTCAATGGTCTCATCTCTGGCTCGGTTGGTGGTACAGTTGGCACGATAATCAACACGCCAATGGACGTGGTCAAGTCACGTATCCAGAACAGCCCTAAAATCGCCGGAACGGTGCCCAAGTACAACTGGGCTTGGCCTGCTTGTGCGACCGTGATGAAGGAAGAAGGTTTCGGTGCTCTGTATAAGGGTTTCCTGCCTAAGGTCCTAAGACTTGGACCAGGAGGAGGTATCCTGCTCGTCGTTTTCACGGGCATGATGGTAAGATTTCAGGACCCCCTTCTCCCCCAAGTTCTTTTCCGATGTATTGGTCGCTAATACTCTCTGTGCATAGGATTTCTTCCGATCGATGAAGGGAATATAGACCTCTTCATCTTAGTCAAGAATATATGTGATACCTTCAATCTGGTCATCGGTTTGTACATTGCCTACGATAGATACGTTTATAGAGACAGATACCTACTACCTGCCTTCCTCGAAATTATGACCATGCTGCCCTATGCTATGGGCACACTATTGTATTACTACACAAAATATCAAGTTGGACACGCTGAATGATATTAGGAGCTTCAATTTAACATCAGTTTTACCTTTAATCAGCTACGATATCTACACTCTTATGGTAGGTACTAGATTGGTATCTCTTGTCCTTACAATTGAACATATCATCAATATTTCTTTCCCCGAAGATGAACACTCATACATTATCGACATCCTACTCAATTCAAGATGAATCTACCTTATTTCCATCATAACAAAAACCCAACTACTCTTCCGAGAGCGAAGCCTCACACCTTATGATTCAATCAAACTGCCATGTAAACCCATACACTATTATTATCTCGCCACTGCCCCTAGTTTAATTATTATTACACGTTAGCGGATTTTTACTCTAGATTTATGGTACGTTGTTTCCTAGTTTCTATGATACCTTCCCTGGTCAGCTTGAAGATGTTCACCCCTTACCCAATGCCAATATTATGCATTACGACTTCCTCAATACACCACGGTTACTTAGACCATCTTTCCCTTATAGATACCTATTCCTCCGATCTGACTTCTCCCTATCTATTATCAACATATCCTACACATACAAAGGCATTAAATCTGAAGATCTAACCCTACGGCCAGCTACTCATCACCCAGTATTACAAACGCTGATGGTTCGCACAACTTATTCTCATCCCTACACCTAGCTCCTGATAACCGTAATACTAGGTTCTTCAACGTCAACTTGCACACCTTCGCCGGTGAAAGCCGTGTCAGGCCATCTACTCTGCGCTCATGATCAACGACTTCGTTCAAGAACCTCCTACGCAATCAATCATAGCCCTACTACAATCCAATTTCAATATAATACCCTCGGTCTACTTCTTTCATTCTACCATCTACTCCATAGTGACTTCCTTCATGGCCGATACTTATTATTAACTTATCTCAGTGGAAAGCACTAGGGTTGACCAATTACACTCTCCGAATTCTTCCGGTATCTTTCTAGATCACCTATAATCTGCGTCAAGATGTCGTCCCCGGATAGCAGCGACTGCGACAGCGATGTCACCGAACTCGAAACTGGTGTTGTTGACATGATTGAGGAGTTGACCGAAGTCATCGATGAGCAGGTCACTGAAGAGCCAAATGTCGAAGGGAACGAAGAGGAAGGTAACTGTCACACTCCCATTACGTTGTGAGATATATGCTAAATCTCTTAGACAATGGACCATCGCGCATTCCAAATCTGCTCAAGAACATGTTAAACCTCACCCAGTACAACGAGGGAGACACCGGTCGTAACTACAATATCCTCAAAGAGAAGTATGATGATCAGCTGATGATTATCAAGGCCTACGGAAGACAGATTGAGGAGAAGGTTAAGATGATAAGATCGCTGAAGAATCGAACCACCCGTGAGAGACGTAAACTCGAGAAAAGGACCAAGGAGTTGGAAGACCGAATTAATGGGATCAGCGAACCTCCCGTGGTAAGTAATTCTTTAATTCATGTATGAATCGCGATTAATTAACATTTATATACAGCCGTGGAGTCACAAGCTCAGAGAGTTCCTTCAGGGCGAAACAGGGGATTACGGCACGATTTTTCGCGACAGTTGCAAGCAGGAGAACATGTCGCAGAAGATGACGGTTCTTCATCCCAGCTTAGGTCTACGGCATGAAGTGGTATCTGAACAGACCCTCCTACTTCGTCGCGAACGCGCGCGAAATAAATACGATACATCACCAGGCGACTTTCTATCTCATCGTCGATTCATGGCACTGATCCTGCCGAGTATCTTTATTACTGTCCAGCCAATATATCACCGTCTATTAGGGCAACCAACATTTCCGTTTGAGAGATTGCCTGCTGAGATTCAAGTCAAGATCTTTGCCCGCGTTTTCGTAAAGAGTCCTCTTGTCCACTGCCTATCTCGGCTGGACCCCCTGAACCCGCCCCTCCAGGAAGACTTTCCAAAGAAGGACACGAAAGGCGAAAGTCAATTGCCAACCGGATTCCATTTCAGCACACGCCCATGCCAAATCGCACTAATGCGCCGACCACATGATGTACTCGATCCTCTCCTAGTTTGCAAAAGATGGTACTACGTCGGGGTACACGCGTTTTACGGAGCAAATACATTCGCGTTTAGCTCATTAGGCGAATGGCATCGTTTTTGCAACGGCATTGGCATGGCACGTGTGGAGAGGCTTGTGAATGTCGAACTCATGTGGCATGGCTCTAACATGCGTCGACATAAGACGAGAATCTCTCGTCGCTCGGTCGGGCTGTCCTGGTTTACTAAGACGAGACGTCTTCGGACACTTGTAGTGCACATCCAGGAGTCGGCGAAAGATAGGAGGAGAAGGAAATACGAGAACCCGGATAAGGTATGGAATTCTGAAGATGACGATGACGATGACGACGATTATGAAGAGGAAGAGGAAGAGCAGCTCTTCGTCAGCGAGAATGGTAGTAACGGCAATTACGGCAACGGCCGCAAAGGTAATCGCAGCAAAGTTAATAATAACAGGGATAATCACAGCGACGATGAGGACACTTGTCGCCCCTCAGACGTACCATTCAATCCCGTTGCTGCGCTAATGAAGGAAAACAAAAACCGCCAAAAGCTCCGATCAATGCGAACGGTACAGGGTATGGATTACATTTACCAGCTCCGCGGCATGAAGTGGATTCGCTTCAAAGAGCGTGACGGCGTACAAAAACGACAGTCGATTCTAGACCCATCATTCCTCGAAGACATAGGAAGAGCCGTGACTCAGCCAAAGCGCCGAAGCGCAGAGATCAAGAGCGAGCTCAAATACTTATTACCCCTGAAGGGCCTCGAAGACTGGATTCCATCGGAGAAGGATATGAGAATCGTCGAGGCCTTCTATGATGAATCACCTAATGTGGACTGGGCTTATGGCTATGGGAACTCCGATGATGAAGACCTTGCTGAAGATGATTTGGAAAGCGACTACGAAAGTGTTGCTGGGTCATTATTGGATGACGAAGATGACCCAGTGCCTCCTGGGTCTCCAGAGACTCTTATGACACCACCTGCTACTCCTCCCAATCGAGCTGAACAATACAGACAGAAGCGTGATGACAAAGCTAGTGAAAATGCTAGCGATGATGACGACAGATCAAGTGGCCTATTTGTGAGCTCGCGTTCCAATTCAACTATCACCCCTTCGGAGAGAATGGAAGTAGACAAGGAAGAGCCCCCTGGAAACGGTGATGGGAATGCATTAGGCAAGAATTTAGAGAATAATCCACACCCTGATCCAGGTCTTAGTTTTGGTAGCGCTGGTCCCTTAGATCCGATTACAATCGATCTCACAGGCGACGACGACGAAGAGTCACTCTTCGTCCCCACATCCTCGCCGGGCAGATCTGTCAAGATTGAGCCTGCCGATGGCCATTCCCGAGGCCCATCCATCGACCCAACGACGCCAAACCAGAATAATAACGACGATGATAGTGATGAGTCAACCGGATGGGACTATGAATCTGAAAGCGACAGATTCTACCAGGAAGATACCCCGCCCGGAGACGATGAACTTCTTATCCAAGAACCAATTCCTCCTCCTCGTCCCCCGCGCAAGCGACCGAGCAAGAAGAATTCTGAGAGTGGTGGATCGTCGACGAAACGCCGAAAATTGAATTCGTCAACTAAATCCAAGGGTTAATTCCTTACAGTGCATTTCATCCGGATGGTATCGGCCTTAGTTCAATGACCTAGATTCTTCATCACACTTTATCTACCGGTCCCAATTTGTTATTGACTAAGAATCTTGATCTGCTGAAATTTCGCTGGAAATATCACTAGCATATCCAAAGGCAAAGAGGCCAACGATACAGTAAAAATCGATGAAAATGAGAATAAGCAGATCATGAACCACGCTGATTTCAAGGAGGGTCAGGATTGAGAAGATATTGCATAACATATCTTTTGCTATGTAGAATTAGCTTAGCTTGCGCGAACACGATTGATGATTTCCTACAGCATTGCAATTCTCGTAGTCTCTGTGATTTACTAATTGGTATCCTAGTCAAACACGACCTTACGTCCCTGAAACTCAACCTTCTGTGCCTCTTCTTTAGCCTTCTTAGCCGCCGCCCAACTAGGATGTAAAGGACCCGTATCATCTCTCTTCGTGGGAGCCTTTGGTCTCGGCTTATCCACCATAGGCCGTCTTTCCTCGAACCGTCTACCTCCGCTCCCACCACCCTGCATCTGCCTTAACCGTTCGGGATGCACGTCCTTGTTCTCAAACGGATTGTGAATGCCCTTCTTCCAGGGCTTATTCGACCCATCGTCATCCCCCACGGCGCCTCGGCGCATATCCCAGCCTTGGTCCCGCCCCTTGTCCTGGTTCTGTAGATGCTTCGCTTTTTCCTTGTACTTCTTCTCCCAGATAGCCTGACGCGCCCGCTGACCTCGCCTGTTTTTCCGCTCGGGCGGGTTGACGTCGATGTCGGAGGCTTCGGACTCGGAGCCTGATATGTAACCTCCCATTAGAGAAGGCAGGAACGCGGACCCGTTGACCGAGATGGGGCCGGATCTTGCGGTTTTGGACTTCTTCGGTGGTGGGAGGGAAGCGGATGCGGAGCTTTCGCTACCTGATATGTCTAGGTCTTCTTCGTCTTCATCTTCGTCTTCTGACGCAGAGTCGGCTGATGAGATGAAAATATCGTCGGCGGTCGTTGTTTTTCGGACTGATCGTGACTTGCTATCCGCTGCGAGCGCATCTTCGCTTGCCCCGTCTTCATCCGATTCATCTTCGTCGCTGGAAGAACCTGCTACGAAAGCATCGTACCGTGACCATACTCGTTCTTCCGCATCGCTGCCCGAAAAGCCTTCAAACGGTTCCTCGTCCTCTGGCTCATCCTCTTCATCGCCACTGACCTCTTGTTCCTCCTCCGCGACATTATCCCGTTTCCTCTTCAACAGCACCGGCTCGGGCTCCTCTTCTCCAGATCCGGCTTGTTCCTCATCTTCTTTCTCCTTCCCCCGACCAACTACCTTCGCACCATCATCTCTCTCATCAGTCTGCCCCTCCTTTTCTTTCGTCCTCTCTTTCTTATCCTTCTTATCTTTCCCGCCCTTCTTCATCTTATCCGGCATCAGCACCCGCAAAGCCATGCACGTCCCCATAATCGCCTCCTCGATCACATCGCGGATCTGCTTGCGATTGCACAGCGCACTCGTCACATTATGCAGCGCCGCCTTCTCCTCCTCAGATAGGCCGTCAGGCTTCGGTATAGGTCTCACTAGATCGGACGGTAGTCGGGGGGACTCGGCGACGCCTTTGATTTTTAAGAGGGACGAGCATAGGTGCGCGTGTGCAGCTTGTTGGAGGTCGAGACTCTGAAGAATTTCATATGTTAGCTTTTACTCCTATTCTGTCCCTTAACATATATGTAAGTGCAGGGGTAATTGTTGCGCACCTTCAGCACAGCGACCTCCCTCTCCAGCCTCGCCGCCTTGTCTGGAGTGCCCTGGGCCTGGGCTTCGCGGATGCGCTTGCTTAAACGCTGGCGCTCGAAACCCTTAGCCGTCTTCATGCCCCGCGCGAGTTCCTTGTGCCATTGTGTAAGCTTCTCCGAGAGAGTGGGTTCGTAGCTCCGTTTCCGTTTCGGCATGTTGGGTGGTTTGTGGTTATTTGCACCAATGATCAAATATCTAGAAATTTTGATGTTAAAATTTTTGGAGATAGGAAGAGTTATGGTTATTGTAATATGTTGCTATATACATAGTATTTGTCATGTATATGTGTATAAAAGGTATTATTGGCTTATCATATTCTTGATGCAGTTATCGAGTTTTACTCACCACGCCTTTGACTAACATCTGAGACATGGCGAACAGCGCTACAAAACGTCCCTAGCGTCAGCTTTTAAAATCATAATGTTTACGAGCAATGATTACTAACCTTATAGGTCTTCAAGTACAGGGAAAATAGGTAGGTACATCATCTGAAGGTTCAGGCTAGTGTTGTAGAGATAAGATAGCGCTTGCGCCTAACTACCGGGTAACATTCTACTATGACCTTGGAAGTCATCGAACCATCCAATGACGATGTCGGTGTCCGGATATCGCGAGCTCGGTCTCCACTGAGGGGAATGTTGGTGGCATAGGGTGTGAATCAGATTGTGGCTTACCAGGAACCTTCGACGCTCAAGATTAAGTTGTCATTTACCTGCTAACAAAGAAGGAACGGTAGGTCTATGACTCATTCCTATAAGGAATGTTAATTGTGAGGCAGGTACTTGGCAAACATACACAAATTTAATATATAGGTGCCTATATGTATGGGTTCTATTAATCTTATCCACTCTTATTGATCATATACCATAGCTACTAGGTAGTTGAAATGGCGACTTCACAGACGACGTCAGCCGCGCTTGGCGCGGAGAATTTATTCAATGTCAAGGGATTAGTTGCCGTCGTCACGGGCGGTGGTACGGGTAGGTTCAACTATAAGCCCACGGGGTTTATTCAATACCTAGTACCTTTGCTGACATAGCAACCAACCGCAGGAATTGGTCTCATGATAACCAAGGCACTTGCAGTCAACGGCGCTTCCAAAGTGTACATCTTGGGCAGACGTCTAGAAATCTTGCAGAAAGCCGCAGCTGAAATTGGCTCCAATGTCATACCCATTGCAACAGATGTAACATCCAAGGAGTCGCTACAATCAGCAGTCGACCATGTCAAGCAGGATGTCGGCTTCGTCAACCTGCTAATCTGCAACTCGGGCATCGGCGGGCCGTACGGCAGTCGACCCAAAAAAGAGACCACGCTAGACGAGTTCGTCGAAGCTAACTTGTCTGTACCTATTGAGGACTACACAAACACATTCAACGTCAACACGAGCGCTGTATGGTACACCACCATGTCATTCCTGAAGCTCCTCGATGCAGGGAACAAGCAAGGCAATGTGGAACAGATGAGCCACGTAATTGCTATAAGTAGCATTGGTGCGTTGAATAAGATAAACACCGGCGGATTCGCGTACGGGCAGAGTAAGGCTGCCTGTCTACACCTTGTCAAGCACCTAAGTGTAGTACTGCCACAGTGGAATATCAGAGCTAATGCCATATGCCCCGGCCGTAAGTAATTATATTCACCCCATTTGATATCATCCCCCTTCTATACGGGAAGGGGTTTGAGAGTAGATAAAATGACATTCGGTGAATTCAATGGGCTAACTAGCGAATAGTATATCCAAGTGAGATGTCCGCTCCCATTCTTGCTAGAGGAGGTCTTGGGAAGGATCAAATACCACTCGAGCGTCCTGGAGATGAGAAGGACCTAGGAGGCACCATCCTCTACTTGGCCTCTAGAGCAGGAGCTTATAATAACGGCGCAGTCATCGTGACCGATGGAGGAAGATTGACGACGTTCCCCTCCACGTTTTAGGTTGCTCTGGAGCATAGAGGCTATGATGCGGCTGAGAACCATAGCAAAGTATTCAACCAATCGCCCAGACATCTGCTAGTATGCTTCGGGGTACAGATCTAATTCCGAAAAATCGAAAACGGTAGCAATTTGTTTTTAAGTAACGTTGAATTGGGTCTTAGATATCGGCACCTAGGCGGGTGTTGTAATGAAATTAGTCCGGTGGCCCGAGCCGAAGACCGTAGTTCCATGAAGCATTACCCGAGGTCAGTGATCTCCCGCCTCTACTGAGATTAGCTAGGTGTATAATTGCGGGCTTGAGTGGGTAATGCAGTTAGAATGTTCATGCGTCCCAGGGATTCTGTGAAAGAATCTACCGTTATTGTTTCCAGTGACCTATTCATAGGTATTTGATGAATGAGGCTTCCTACCGTTATTGGTTCCGGTGGTATAGGCCGGGGTTGAACCATTATCCTCGTGTCTAGCGTCTCCAGAAGTTCAAGTCTTTCTATTATAGGTAGTTACTAGGTAGGTCTACTAGATATAGAAATATCCCACATTAGACGTGACGATGACTTGGTCATTGCCATTAACGAGAATCCTGAAGATGCATGTCGGTGTAGTGTAGGAAATTCGAACGAGATGGCTTAAAGTTGGCTAGGGGCGATTTAGCCACAAAGCCGGAAGATGGGACCTAGCTTGGAATCCCAATATATCCACAAGCCGTTGCAATTTGTCAACTAATAGAATATCGTGGCCATGGATAAGTCAGCATTATGTACCCATCTATAATAGATACATAATACCCGCCGAGAAGCTATCGCCCCTGGATCCGCTGCTGTGGGTTGAGGCCAATTATGCTGCCTGCCATCTAGTAAATACGCGACGTCCCTGTGGACGTTGAGGCGTAACACGCATTGATAATCATGACGGCGGCTTGCTGTTCCGCATTGAGGGATTCACCGACTCGATATAGTTATTCTCATGATTGGATGGATGGAAAATGACTGAGGACACCCATAGAATTGTTCAAGTACCCGACTAAGGCCTCGGATCTATTAGTAGATGGCAGACAGATGCTAGCAGGATGTCTGTAACTCGGCGTAACTTAAAACGGATCCCAGGTGTGTTGGTAAGTAATTGAATAAGCCCGTCTGAGAAATCAAAGTCTTCGGTTCGAGAAATATCGGAAAGATCCGGCCGGGTCGACTCCTTTCATATGAAAACTCTGTCTGATCCTACCTATGTACACCAAGATATCATAGGTCTCGACACCATTACGATACAGGACCTGTGGGAGAAATTCGGCCCGACCGGTTATCGTGAAGTATAGAAATTGACGCGCTGGCGAGAGTGGACATGTTAAGCCGCTAAATGTTCTAGGGGACAACTGTGCTAAAAGATGAAGGGTTGGAAGACGCTTGACACGACAGCGAGCCACGAAAAAGCAGGGATATTTCCGATATCAAAATGAGGTCCAATATCCGTACGCTACCCATCGCGTGATAGGTCGGTTCTATTGCGGTCTCTCCTACGCTGGTGGGAAGAGGGAAATATGAAAAAGCGCATCTAAAGTTGGAGCTCTAGCTCAAACAGACGCCCTAACCCTGTTATTCTCATTGCGCGTTTATAGCTACATGTCGACATTGCGCGCCATTAGGAAAATGAACCAATAATGAATTCGCCTAGCTTTGCGTGTTCATTCGCTTTTTCCAATACTAATACAACTTCAGTGGATATGTATCTGGATACCCGGGCCGTTCCCGGAAAGTTCAAGCTCCCTAAGGAGCTGAGAGTATGATGTAGTGGCGGCTTAGATTCAAGGCGAAATCATTAAATTAAAGATATAAATGGAATGGTCCTAAGATTTGCGTATATGTTGTATGTAGGTACTCTAGCTGTTTGTTTGGACCATATTGCCCATGGTTTCATTCTTTTGGGAGTAGAATTTATCATTGGAGCTTGGCCATATCGCTGTAGTTTTGTGTTTAGTTAGGCATGTGCGCCTAGGCTGCTCGGTAGCTGTGTGTACCAGAGCGCAGACGTCGGTTGATATAATAAAAGCTTGGCTGGTTGGAGGGAAGAGGGTGACGAAAAATTATTGGAGTCTTAGAGTTGGAGATCAGAAATCAGAAATGCAGGTGTCCTTATTAGGATAGGATAAGACCTGCCTAAATATGTGTGGTGCGCCTATCAGATTTCATGCATTGTTAAGGCGAGAAAGAGCTCCAAGAGACCTGACGTCACCTGAATGGTTGTATCAATTGACAATATTTACCAAGGTAGCTACGTCCTCTCATCCTCTCACGTATTCAATATACATTCAATAACTTGTATAATAATGTCTCTGAGCCCAAATTGTTAAAGTAAAGCAATAGTCATCCAATAGATGGCTTCTTCTCATAAAACTGATACAAAGAGCTTCGCAATCTCAATAGAAAATTAGCACGTGCTTATCGATACAGTACCTCTCTATGCACTAGCTAGGCTAGCGCGATAGAGCTAATCGTGCTGTCCCACTTAGGTACTTTAGACATGTAGGGACTTTACCCCGCAATACGCCAACTTTCGGGACTAGCAACGAGGATGTCACAGTATATCAAAGAGAAAGACGAGATTTAAAACATCCATTATCGTAGAAGGAATCTCAGCCTTTGTTTCCTGTTAGTTCAAGGGAAGTTTCAATATATCCGAAGTCTATAGCATCAGGATACTAGAGTCAATCCCTCGAGTCTTCACTCTTTTCCACTCGGACATCCGCAAACACATACATAGGACTGATATCATCAGACCGCAGTTTAAAAGTTCCGGTTGAACGGGAAGGCAGTCTGGACCAAGTGCAGATCTCCAACTGAATGCCGAGATCCATCCAGCCATGTGCGCACTTAAGTTCGCGTACTATATACTCTAGCTCCCTTGCTATGGTCAAGCTATAGGTACATACCTAATAGTTAATATTATTCTTCCCAATTCGCCTCTAGACCTAGTACACAGGCATGCTATTTGAAGAAGGTTGAATAAGCCTGAAGAGCAGGCAATCTCGTCCAAAACGAAGTTGGTATGACCACTACTTGGTGGATTTGTTACTTTCATGTAGCATTGATATAAATGGTATCAGTGACTGAAAGCACTGAGCAATATGCGACACGTCGAGAACGCGTGTATCACTACTTGCCATCACACGCAACACCGTCTTAATTTCCATTCGATATCAAGATGATGAATACTATGCGCAACCCCGCATTTGATCTTCTCGGTAGTCTGGATGTGCCCAAGCTGTATGTACATATCAGATGTATTAGAGGGCATTTAAAGCTTGGAACCAATCATCAACGAGTACTCGGTTAGTCGAGGAAGGAAGAGAGGAGGCGATTGATATCTATTCGCCATGTAGTTGCCGCGCATTGCACTAAATGGTTCTTGCTCTTGCTCTTCTGTTGATCTCTTTACATAAGTGAGAGCATGGACTCGTTGTTCTTTCCTACCTTCCATTTGACTTGCCTTGCTTATTTTTATCTTTTTAATTAATGATCCGGATTTTTATGATCAATTATCCATCATCAACTTTCCAACTTTTACCATCTACTACCGAGGTCATACATCGTCTTCACTTATTGTCACTTGACTCCCGAATCTAGATAGCTAGGATTGCCTAGTTTGCTTGTCCGGCTTTTCCCTTTTGGATGCTAGAAAGGTTAATATTTCTTTGCCTTGAGCGACCGGACGCCTCCCTATCTAAATCGATGCTTTGTTCTTCCCATCTCCTTACATCTCTCGAACCCCTATATCTAGACGGCCAGACGGCCAGCCGCCCGGATTGATCGCGTGTCCTGGTTAGATTTGCAAACTTCACCATTACTTCCGTTGGTTTTCCTTCCTTAAATTTGATGTTTGTTTGCTTCTAGTTTATCGCGGAATATTCCTTCTGCTGACATCATCTTGCTTTTCCCTGGCGCAGCGCCCTATATACAAGCTCCCGCTTGTTGAGCTCAACCTGATAGATCCGCAATCCTGCCGGTCTCGGTGAGCTTACAGCGATCCAGGGCTGAGAGCTACCATCTAGCTTGCTAGTTGGGGAGAATAGAAACCCATGTCCGGTTGATCTACTGAGACATTGTCGCATAAGTTGGTTACCCCCAATTTCGTTGATCTACCTGTGATCTATTATTATTGTCAACCACACGATATACATCCAGCTAGCCAGCCATTCCTCAACTGTTTGGTCACCGCTATCCACTATACGCTATTGACAACTACCCTACTGGTGGGTCCTTTCAACGCTGGAACGGGTATCCGACATCCATGAATCCAATTCCAACGTCCTCGCTAGGTCCCTACCAGGTAGCATCTCAGCTGTACCTGGTCTATCCACTTGGCCCCCCACTCCCTATCTCTCCCGATGAGATCCACATCTGCATCTACGCATAGTATTATAGATAATCAAAGCCTCAACCACATTACCGTTTCGACCCGTTTAATGAAGCCGAAGTACACGTCGGTTGTCTATCCACCTCGGCCATGGGCATGCTGTTTAGCGGATGTTGAGTAAACCAGCCAATGACGTTTTACCGGACCTTCTATGGAGTTCCCTACCTAGTCCGGCCTTTCATTATAAGCTTACAGGCCTCCTGTCCATATTTAACCCACGCCAGGCTGCCCTTACGGACAACTTGCTAACTATGTATCTTTTACGCTAGCTTTTCATTCCCTCTGTCGCCTGTTATTAGAGTTTAAACGGGACCCGGCCTTGCGTCAGCGTACGATTCCTTCGACTCCTTGTTGTCTTGTTTTTGTATTGGAATTATGAGCTCCAACACTCTGAAGCAAGCTGCGGAAGCCGCACGAACCAAGTCGTCCACCATGGGCAAGCAAGGCTCGGAGACTGTTGCCGCCGTGGGTAACGACTTCCTCCACACTCCGGTTATGCGGGCGGCCCTACCTTTTATTAACGGAGGTATGTCTGGGATGGTTGCCACCACCGTCATCCAGCCCGTGGACATGATTAAAGTCAGGTTGCAGCTTGCGGGCGAGGGTATTGCTACCGGACCTAAACCTACTCCGTTATCTGTTACGCGAGATATCCTTGCGCAAGGCAAGGTTCTCGACTTATACACCGGTCTATCGGCAGGTCTTCTTCGTCAAGCTGTGTACACTACAGCAAGACTAGGCTTCTTCGATACCTTTATGAAAGGCCTGGCGACGCGTGCTCAGGAGAAGGGTACTAAGATTAGCTTCGCTGAGAGGGCAAGCGCGGGTCTCGCGGCGGGTGGGATAGCAGCGTTCATCGGAAACCCGGCCGACCTCGCCCTCATCCGAATGCAATCAGATGGTCTCAAGCCTATTGCAGAGAGAAAAAACTATAAATCTGTTATTGATGCGTTGACATCGATTGTTAAGTCCGAAGGGGTTACCGCGCTCTGGGCGGGCGCAGCGCCAACGGTAGTCCGGGCTATGTCACTCAACCTGGGTCAATTGGCTTTTTTCTCAGAGGCCAAATCCCAACTCAAAACGAAAACTAACTGGTCAGCCCAGTCGCAAACCTTAACAGCTAGCGCAATCGCCGGTTTCTTCGCCTCATTCTTCAGTTTGCCTTTCGACTTCGTAAAGACGAGGTTGCAGAAGCAACAGCGCGGTCCCGATGGTAAGCTTCCGTACAAGAGCATGACGGATTGCTTCGTCAAAGTCGCGAAGCAGGAAGGTCTCACGCGATTTTACCGTGGATTTGGCACATACTACGTCCGCATCGCCCCCCACGCGTAAGTAGAACCCTTTGAACCCTTTCCGAGCATCGGACCCACATCTCGATAAATGCGCGCTAACGTCATATTGTAGCATGGTAACCCTAATCGTCGTGGACTACCTGGGTTGGCTGACGAGATGATTTGGCGGGCCGAACCCGGACCGATCACCTATTATGTTCATGTTCATCTGTATCTTCACGAGAATGTGTCTATGTAAAGAAAGTGTATGGGGCGTTTAACGGTTAATCACGGAACAGCATCGTCATGACATTTACGGGGAAATGATTAGGAATACCATTCGTATATAGTTTATAGCTTTCATATACAACGCACTTTGGAATGCAAAGATAACGTCTTCTGTATATTCTGTATCTATCTTGAAATTGGCAGTGAGCAAGCAATGCTTCCCTGTACATAATATGGAATATTGATGGCTGATTCCGAACCCAACGATTTCGATAACAGGGGATATAACTGGCTAATCTAGATCCGGGGCTCGCTATACGAGGCGTCTAGCTCTATTTCTAAGATCTCGCAGCCTATTATTAATTACAATGGAAATGTTCCGAGCTGATAGTGTAACAGATATGTAAGCGAGAAAAAAAAACCAATTCGTTGCGTTATTTTGTCATCCTTAGATATCCTACGCTTCGCGCCGACATCGATCCTTTCTTATCCTACGGTCCGAATCCTTCCTAGATCACCACCCCCCGTTCACGGCAGCGCGGACTTCTTGGTGCAGATAACCCAGTTCAGGTACCCGCAAGGCCAGAGGAAGCGCTCGCGCCCGCTCTTTATCTCCCACCCGTCGCAGTCGGCGCCGCAGGTGCGTAGGAGAGCTTCGACTTCGTCGGCGGTGCGGGTGCGGAGGGAGGAGATTAGGCCGTCGAAGACGAGGACGAAGGGGACGACGGGGAGGGGGTAGATGAAGAGAAGCCGCAGGGGATTCCACCAGTACAGGATGGGCGCGATTAGTAGGATGAAGAAGCCGAAGAGGATGCAGGTCGTGAAGCCCGAGAGGGTGCGTTCTTGGAGCTCGAATATGCTAAACGCGACGGATGGGTGAGTATTGGCTAGCTACTAGGTACTTTGCGGATTTTTTTTTATTTCGATGGGTGGTTATGGTAGGGAGGTGGTGAGTGCTTACCCGAATCCTTCGCTAGTTTCGAGCGTGTTCTTTAGGATCGCGCGCGCGAGGTTGTCGTCGAAGTGGTGGAATGCTAGGTTGAAGAGCCGGAATATTCCCTTGCCGTTCTTGTTCTCTTTGCCATATTGGTGCAGGAGTTCGGCGGGTGCGGCGGAGGCGTCGACGGGGCGCGCGACGTAGCTTAGGTGATCGCTCTTCTTGCTCGCTTCTTCCCAGGACTCGACGTTCGGGTGTAGGTCCGTGAGTACGAAGTCTACTGCGGTGGCAGATGCAGTTTTAGGGTCGGCAACGGCAGCGTAGCTCGGTGCGGTAGAGGAGGTGGTGGAGTTGGAGAGCTGCTGGTTCAGGGCGCGCTCTATAAAGGGCGTGGGACCCCCCGCGCCGGCGCAGAAGTCAATATAGGTGTGCCGCGATACAGATGCGCCGAGCACGCGCCGCAGAATCGCGGCCACGAGGGTGGCGGGGCTGCCAGACTGCAGCAGTGGAAGGTGGGTGGTCCAGGCATGTGTTAGACCGATCTGAACGTAGTTGCGGAGGAAGGAGGGGAACCTAGAGGCAGACGATTACTCGTTAGAGAGACATTTTGCATGTAGGCTGATGTAGGTACGTGGTCTTGGACAGGTACTTGGGACCTGCAGCGTCACCGGAATGGCAGGACATCAGATGCCGGACCTGTTGGACTTGGCCAGCAAAATCTTGTTGACCCAACGCCCTGGAACGCTTGTACGACGAGCCAGCCAATTGGGGATGTCGCGGTGCGGACTTCCGGAGTTATAGTGCTTATGGGCTATGGATTGTAGGCTTGGCTTATGTTTACTCACCACGGCTGATCGTCGATCTCCCAGAGATGCATTCGGGGAATCCAAGGTGTAGCCATTGTACAACCAACGAGGATATCGTGTGTAGCTTTGTGTTATGCAAGTTACTAGTTCGTTGTAGAGTACGTAATTGACTTTGTCGGATGTCTGATCTTATTAAACGCCTAGATAGTCGCGATTAGATAGGTACTGGGCAGCTAATTAAAGCTACTTGAAGCTAGCCAGTAAGTTGAGACAGCATCAATTCATGTATGAGAAAAGAAAAACGAGAGTGAAGAGATCAGATATGCAAGGAGGAACGATTTCATCTAGTATGTGTCATTATCGTCATCGTGATTGCCTTGCGATTGACGTTTGTCGAGTTTCGAGTTAAGCTCAGACACATCCCACAATTCCAGGGGCAGGAAGCTAGGTAGCTACAGCGTAGGAGCTAGGGGAGCTCAGAAGCTAAAAGCTACCCTGGGCTAGGAAAGAGCCAATCAGATTACTCAGAATACGATGGACCACGTCCCTGCGTACAGAAAAATAGGGGCTCCTACAAAACATTGCATCATAAAGGTAAGGCTGAAACGGCGATGCGAAATCCCCCCTAACAGAACGATGGATACGATAATGACCAATGGGAGGTTAATCTTTTATTCTGACATCAACTTGACGAACTTGACTAACTTGAACTTCAGTTGACTGAATGGTGTATCTATCTCTTTTTCTTCATCTACAATGTCAGATATGAAATTGGAATAATAATTATGGCGCTATTGGAAGGATCTGCGCTACTATGGTTCGGGCTTCTCGGCGCACTTCTCTACTATCAATTCGTTTTACAGAGCCCAACTATTCAACGGAATGGGGCTCCTTTAAGGTACCTTAGATTTGCCACAATTCTCTACCCCAAACATATAGATAGGTATTTACGGATTGACGATTAACATATCTATAGAAAACCGCCGAATACATTGCCCATAGTCGGCAATGGAATTCTTTTTCTTCGTCCGCGCCAGAAGCTATTCTCTTGGTTCGTCAAGTGTGAGAGGCAGTTCGGGCACGAGACGTTCCAGATTAACGTCCCCACCTTACCTCCAGGTGTAGTAATCAATGATCCCAAGAATTTAGACTATGTTTTCAAAAATGAGGGTATTTTTTCGAAGGGTGACCTTTTCAAGAGACTTTCTTGGGATTTGTTTGGATACGGAATTATTAATGTCGACGGCGAATTGTGGAAGACCCAGAGGAAAGCCGGACTCGCCTTTCTCAACGCGTCTAACCTGCGGGTCTTGACGGAAGTTGCTCTACCGCGTTATCTTGGCCTTGCCGTCGATTATCTACGAGCGCAAGCAAGTGCGGAAAGCGACGTGGACCTACAGCACGTATTCCATGAAATCACAAGCCAGCTTATGGGAAAGATGGCTTATGATATGGAAATGCATGCCGATGATGAGTTTACCGTTGCCTTTGACTACGCCTCAGGTGTTACGACCGAGCGTTTTCAGAACCCATTGTGGTTCATCACAGAATTCTTCACTGGCTTTCGGTTCCGGGGAGCGCTTCATACTATTCGTACTTTTGGCCTCGGAATTGTGGAAAGCGCTGCTGAAACAAGGAAGAATCCCCGAGACGCCCGTTCTGCGCTAGGGTCGGCCTCCGACAGACTTGACGAAGTGTCGGGCAGTTTAATACAATCCTTATTGGACGTCTTTGGCGACGACCAGAAATTGGTATCCGATGCCGCCTTAAACTACCTCTCTGCTGGTAGAGACACGGTTGCCCAGGCGCTGACATGGTGCATGTATCTGCTTATGCAGCACAGATTCGTCGCTGGGAAAATTCGAAACGAAGTACGAACTTCCCTGGGGAATATCCAAGAGCCCTTTGTAATTTCCAATGGCAGCGACATTGAGAAGGTTAACTCTAATGTTTTCACCCCAACATCACTGCCATACACCATGGCAACTTTTTACGAGACATTAAGATTATATCCACCCATCCCTTTCGAGATCAAGCAATGCGAGAAGCCAACCACCTTACCGGACGGTACTTTTCTCCCGGAAAAAGCTATAGTATTCTGGTGCACTTGGGCTATGAATCGATCAAAGGTTACCTGGGGAGAGGACGCTGAATCATTCAGGCCTGAGCGGTGGCTTACGGAGGATGGGAAGTTGGTTACCAAGAGCGCAGCCGAATTCCCGGTCTTCAATGGTGGCCCGCGGTTATGTCTCGGGAAGCGAATGGCAGAGTCATTAGCTATCCAAGTCATCGCCACGATGGTGCTCCTATTCGACTTCATGCCACATTATGAGGGCGAGAGAGTAAGCAAGAGCAGCCTTACATTGCCGATGAAAGGAGGCCTGCCATGTCTTGTAAAGCCTAGGAGGTTCAATCCGGGGTGATTGATACCAGCTAGGTACCAAATCAGAAATGAATAATAATATGTCGGTCAGATATTCTTCTTTTGGGTGCTACTCGTCTAATATTCTCGTATTTTGTGCGACTGGGTGAGTTTCTCCATTGAATTCGATGCTTACCTACCTCTAGGTACCTACCTACCTACCTAGTAGGTACCTAGGTAAACCCGACCAAGTTACATCCAGTATAAAGGCTCTACCATCTAACCAGATGCTCAAGGGTCTTCAGACTACAGCTCTTTTTATCAAGCACTCTTCTGGCTGCCTTCACTTTTCTAAGAAGTACCTAGTCACTCAGCACGCAATCACTACCCCGTCGCTGAACCCAAACCCGAGCCCGTTTGCTGTTGGCTCTCCGACAAAGTGGAAGACTCAATATATTTTCTACTATTTTTACCATACCGTAAGCGTCACACCATCCCGTCAAATGACACATACTCAGCCGAATATATTTATTCTATAGGCAGTTCAGCGGTATAAAAAGGGGCATCATGCTTGGATGGGTCACTTGGAAATAGCCATGAGATGGCACCTAGGTTGAAGATTGTTGAAGAAGATAGGTATCAAGTAAACATCACACGGATTCGATACTCCAGTATAATTTAATCCCTTCGGAATCCATTCAACGACCGTAGTCTACCAAATACTCTTGAGTCACCCCAGACCAGTTTTAATTCGTCTTTTGTCGTCTAATTGAAGGCTGGTGCAGACATACCGAAATCGATTTGTGAATGAGAACTTTTCATAGATAGTTACTGCCCTTGCTATTTACCTACCTAGGTACCTACCTAGGTGGTTAACATTTTAATTTTCATTCACTCTTTCTTTCTAGAACAACCACTCCTTGTTCCTTTAACCCGGTAACCTAAGCCCATCATTTATCTTTCTGAGATATCTGATATTCTATTATTGACCCGTTACCATGGCTGTGGTTTATCGGCACCCACCTCCACTACATCCACTAATTCCTAAGTACCTCGAGGCCATCGAATCTCCGGATGATACTAAGGGCTCCCTGACCTTTGGCGTTGAATTGGAATTCCTGGTTCCTTTCTCGAGAAAAGACATCGATGACCCTTTTCCAGATGAGAAGCGCCCTCTATTCGGATACCGCGATATCCTCAAGGCAGACATCACTATTCTTGATGCTATCACAAACCACTGCGACATTGAGTTCCGCACTGACCTGGAAGATGAATTCCATCCCCCGTATAGAAATATCATTCGCTATGATGAGTGGCGTATTCTAAGGGACCTTTCAGTTAAATTCCGAAAGGAGGAATGCTACCACTACCGCTGGGTGGGACGAGAGATTACCTCCGAGGTCCTAAAGTCTGACGATCCTGAGGTCTATACCGAGAAAATCACAAAGGTTTGCCGTGCCATGCGACAACTCCGAGTCCACTTGAACGATACAACTGCGGTCCATGTACATGTCGGACTTGGAGACGAACCCTTTAGTCTCCTCACGATAAAGAAAGTCATCACGCTAATTCTATTCGTGGATGATATGTTGATGGGACTTCATCATCCTGCTCGTCGCACCAGCGCTCACTGTCGTCTGGTTTCTCGTTGTTCTACAATCGGTAGATTGGAACATAGCCAGAGGAAGACGTACGACAGCTTAATTACGAGATCTTTAGAACACGGAATGGCCGAATTCATTCCAGACGTCGCTGATGCAAACCAACTTCTTCAGGTTAGTATATAAACACCATGCTCCCCGATGTATATAGGTCGGCTTACCAAGGAAACTGTGAATTCTAATTCTTGGATGTCGAACAGATTCGTACCGTTTAGGCAACTGACAGTATCGTGGAGTTGGCTCGTATGATGGATGACCCATTGCATTTCTGGTGAGTGCTTATGTTAATCTATTGATAATCTAGATAATTGAGTAAAAATGGAATTGCTAATTCTTGGTATCCTACAGTTACTACAGAGGTTCAATCTCATTCGCGAAATTTCTGCCCGTGGATGAAGTAGGAGGCAACACGCAGACTATCGAGTTCCGACAGATGGCAGGTTGTCTAGACCCTGACCAGATAATTCACTGGGTGAAAGTTTGCATAGGCATCGTTGATTTCGCCAGGCTTTCTAATGGTGGACAATACAAGGGCTTAATTGGAAAATTGATGGCAAAGGAATCCACCTTCTCGGTATTCGATTTTCTCTCGGAACTTGGCTTGGTTGAGGAAGAGAAGCACTTCAGGGCCAAGGTGGAAGGATATAAGTCCAACCCGGACTTCTATCCGGGGGAGAGCTCTGGAAGCATGTTTGTTCCTGAGCTTGACTAGGCTAATAGCAGATAGTGCTTACCGAGAGGTTATTGACGTTTGTTTACTTTCTGATTTTATTCCACTTTCGGAATAAGCTTTCAGAGGCGTTAAACTTGCGCCAGCTTCCATGGAAATAAAGTGAAAGTCTTCTTCGATCTACCTATTATCCGCTAGATTCTAATTATACTTCTCAGGATGTAGTCTATGAGACCCCACGGAGTATTTATATCGTAGAAGATCCTCTCCAACTTCTGAAGTTGTTCTTAATCTTTTCCAATCCCACACTTGATCCTAACACTTCTGGAACCATAAACAAATACCGAATTATCGTATAATACACGAAGCCCACAGAAATGGCCAAAAAGAGGAAGGCACCTACGTTCCCCTGGTTGTTACAAAATATCGGAATACAGATGAACAACGCCAAAGCGGAAATCAATAAGCGCAAAGAACATCTGAACAACACTTCGGAGAATGGCCACGAACAAGATATCGACCGCGAGCAGCGCGAGGACATGGAAGAGATAGAAAAGCACATTGAAAAAGCGCTACAGGCATCTATCAAAGCGCTCAGGAAATATCACGAGAAACAAGAGTCGGCTTCGAAAACCAAAGGCAACGATGTAAAAGCACCAACACTTCTCCCTCATATCCCAAGAGATGCGTACTATGAGGCCCCTCCCCTCAACTACATCAAGTCCAATCCTTGCATCGTCTCCACTCCTATCTACACCCGTCCAAGCCAACAACGGAGAATCAATTACGGCGCAAGCTCAGCCTGATTGTAAAGAACACGGCACCGAACAAACTCGTGCCGCCAAAGTCGAAAATTTCCCACCAACATATTACATTGAGAAATTTCTAACTGAATCCGATTTCGTCATAAAAATGAGTGTAAATTTTGGCAACCACCGGGCATCCCAGGGGAATTCAATGAGGAATTGGGGGACTAGATAAACTGATCTAATATATGGTTTCATAAACCCCCTTTTTAGTTCAGGTGGCGTTAATGGTATTCCCCAGGCAGGGCTTGGAAATAAGGTTTTTAGCTGCCTAAGTCTGGGGTTGAGTTAGTAGAGTTTGTGGCTAGGTACCTAGGTAGTAATACAGTTTGTAAGCATTCCAGGCCGCTTCATATGATTGCCTGTAGATAATTATCTACCTATACAAGTGAGAAAAGATATTCCAATGCTACTTTATTCTACCGTTTCTTGAGGGAGTTCTGAGCATGTCGGGTCATTATATCGTGACAACATACAATAGGTACTTCAGAGGTTGCCTCTAATTTAGAATGGATCTTTTAGAAGTTAATATGCCTACAATTATAGCGGGGAAGGACTTATAGGGTCACTGGAATTATAGGGGTTGAACAATAAAATACAGTGCTACGACAATCTAAACACGCATACGCACTGTGAGATAAATCATCACGGCTGGTTGGAAGATCGCTTATCTAATATCTCTCAAGGCAAGAATGATTCTAAAATAGAACCTGCGTTTGGTAGACTTAGATGTTTCCTCATAATGAACAAGTTGACTGATCATTATGATATAAGTTAACCCGCCGTTACGCGCCTATACCTAGGTACCTTATATGCCCCACCATTTCTCATGAAATTACCACAACACCATACTCGTAGGTTGGCGCGTAACGGCGGGTTGACATACTTAGGAAAGCTATGCCACAACATTATGCTGTAGTCGCGTACTAGCAGCTAATACTATGGAGATAAGAAATCCATGGATATAACGTTACTAGTACAGTAGTCGATATTTCAGGTGAAGCCACGTTGGGGGCAATTCTAAAGTGTACATATGAAGACGTTGCACAATCTATGCCTCACGAGGCGCATTTACTAAAATATCACTAGTATAAGAGGGGTAATGGCTTGATATTCTAGCTTTTAGAGAGCTGAAAAGTATAAATTTCGAAACCACTCATTTTTAATCATAAGTCAGTCAACTGTGAAAAGAAACGGACATCGTCGATCAAGGGGGTGCATAATGGATTTATTTCCTTCTAGCAACTTCCATCGAGAAGATGATGTGAAAGACAATTATGTAGCAATGGCCTTCGTTCTCGGGGTTTCTGCTGTACTTAGCTGGCTGGTGATATCAGAGGTCATCTCACCATTGAATGAATATCCCGGGCCTTTTCTTGCAAGTAAGTGATGCCCAACCAAGACTCCTGATGTATAATGCTCCTTTTATTTCCTTCATCCCATATTTCCATTTATATATATACATGACTGACGACTTTCTACTGGTAGAATGGACAAACTGGTGGAGATTTGCATTAGTACGCACCGGCAGCTACCACATCCGCATCAAGGAACTTCATGACCAATACGGACCCGTTCTCCGAATCGGACCAAACCTACTCGATCTAGACATCCCTAAACTTGTTAAAACACTATACGGTTCCGACGCGAGTTGGCAGAAGGTAACCCAGACTCAATATTTACTGTACAGACCTAGTTCTAACCTGGTCTTACCACCAATATCAGACCGAGTTCTACAAGAACAACAGCGTAGTCATCAACGGGAAAACAACGTATCAACTTTTTAGCGAGATTGATCCTGCTAGCCATGCTCGCATGAAACGTCCTATTGCAAAGTTCTTTGGGCACGGTATGGTTCTATCTAAAGAAGTCCTCATGGACAAGGCTATCATAGACCTGTGTAGTCACCTAGAGTACCGTTACCATGAAAAATCTTGTGACCTAGGAGAATGGATAGCTTTTTGTAAGTGTTCCATCCTATGATAATTTACTCTAAAGGTAATATACATGTTTGGAAGCATCTGTTGACATATAGCAAGGTGCGTGGGATATTCTTGGCAATATGACATTTAGTCAACCTTTTGGATATATGGACAAAGGCTACGACTTTGATCATTCCCTTAGTATCGCCGATAAGTCTTTAGACTAGTAAGACTTCGAATCCCCTCGATTAATTGAACGATAAAGCTGATATCTCTGTCCTTCTAGCTTCGCCGCCGTTGGTCAGATCCCTTTCTTGGATAACCTCTTGGATAAGAATCCTATTATACGTCTTGGCCCACCGAACCTTGGAAACATCACTCTCATTGCAACCAAGCATCTCACAGAACGACTTGCCGCTAAGGATTTTAAACCTAGTGGTGCTCTTGATTATCTCCAGCATTTCATCGATGTGAATAACTCTGACCCTAATGTTACCGAAACCGATATTCTGATGAACTTGCTCACTACCTTGATAGCTGGGGCTGACACGACGGCTATCACGATACGTACTATTTTCTATTATTCTCTACGCAATCCACCTGTTTATCGTCGGCTGGAAGAAGAAATCCTTGCCGCCAAACTAGCAGAGCCAGCACCATACTCCTTAGCTCGAGCACTACCTTGTAAGCTTGAGTTGATCTAGATTGCCCACCTCTTATATCGTCTAACATTTGACTGTTCCTTTAGACCTTGAAGCTACAGTACGCGAGGCAATGCGTATTCACCCTAGCGTCTGCATGTTGTTGGAGAGATATGTGCCAGAACCAGGCCTGACTCTACCAGATGGTAATTATATTCCTCCCGGAACAGCGGTTGGGATCAATCCATATGTGTTAGGCCGTAACAACGATATCTGGGGCCCCGATGCCAATGAATTTCGACCCGAAAGATGGTTACGGGGCGAAGAGGAAAGCGAGGATGCGTACCGGGGACGCATGAAGCGCTTCAACGCCGCAGACCTGACGTTTGGTGGCGGCTCTCGCATGTGCCTTGGTCGTTATATCGCACAGATGGAAGTATACAAAGTTGTAGCAACCCTGGTCAGCCATTTTGAGATTGAGCTAGCTGATCCTACAAGCGAGTGGAAAGTTGTAGGAAGCTGGTTTCCTCGACAAAAGGGGTTGAAATGCCACCTCAAAAGCCGTTCGTGATCTCTTTATTTCTCGTACTTGTAGCTCTTTTTTGGTAAGGACTTGTGTCATTGAATGATTTCTTTTTGTCGAGTTCTTTTGGGATTTACTTATTCGCTCAAAATCGGAAGAATCTAAAGCTGAAGGGATCCTGCTTCAGGGATACAAATAGGAGTTAGTGGTATAATGAGCAATGAAGATTGGACTTTTCACCATTTCTGGCGAAATAGAAGACTAATACCTTTATCTAATGAAGGCTTCCCAGGTCAACTGGTTGTGCCATTATTATTCTCTTATCATACCAGTGAAAGGAGAAGTGGTTGATGTGAAGAAAGCAAGGCACGGTCTTCTAAGTGCCTCATCAATAGCGACAAATGTATATCCTCTTCGACGTTAACATTTCCTTGATAACTACCAACCGTTATTCTCTCCCCGTCCTCAACCTCAGTGAAAAATATCCCTATCCGCGTTGACGGTCTGGTAGATTTACCTACCGGGCTCTTCTAGCTACCTACCCAGATGCCTAGTAATATCTATGCTTATAATTATGTCCTGTGTCTCCTACTTTTTTTTCCTCTCAACTTCTTCATAAATTTCCCGAGGAGAGTTGAATTCGCATCCCTTCATAATCTTCCTTCAAGGCACCACTCTCTTCGCTACCCTATCTATCCATCACACATAACCTCAAGCACCCCCTAGAAACTTTTTTTCTAGTCTTGCTCAATAGCTTAGGTAATACCTGCATTCCCAATTTCTATTTCCGACGCGTGGTTCTATTCACGTATTCTACAGGTAAACGCTCTGAAGAAAGTAAGATACCTAAACACCCTACGTCAGTCAATCACCTCGATCATGGTTTCCACCATCCTCATCGCCCTCGGCTTGCCGATTCTGATCTCGTTGTTCATCAACTGGCGCGCTATCGTCTGGTATGTGTTCCAATCCGGCAATCTTTACCTCGGCCGTCGAATTACCTACGTGGTACCTTTGGCCTTGGTCTGCATTGCGACCTACTGCAGCGCTCCGCTCTTTGAGTACCTGCTACTCCTGGCCTGGTCTTACGCATTGATTGCACTGGTTGAACGACTTACGGAAGGCTTCCTCTGTTTTTCCTTCATTGTTTTGTTCTTGCTCGTCACATACGTGCAGTTCTTCAGCATTGTAGGCTATGATGTAATCTTGACTCTCAACCGTGCCTTGGTGTGGTTTCTTGTAAGTATACACCTATTTTCACAAATACCCTCATAATCCTTCCTTTTGGTCATTATTTTTATGGTATATTTCGCTAACTGGCCTCCCACACCAATAGCGCGAATACCGATGGAAACGATTCATCATGCATTGTCTACGCGATGATCGTCATGCTCGCTTCACGTCCGCATCCGAAGTGGTTCTCTACATCGCCGATTGGGTACACTATCGAATCGCTGGCGACTGGAAGGAAGTCGTACTTCTAGAGTTCCAGGCCCAACATTACCCTGGACCCCAGCCCACCACGTATGACCAGCTAGAGCGACGCTTCATCGGAGAGCTCCAGGTAGTGGCTGGTGCACGTACCAGTGGAAACGTAAGTCCTCTTATACAAATCAGCTACCAACACTCAGATATCTGCACCCCATTCTACATTCCTTAATGAGTCTTAAGACTTTATTCAGGCTGAATAACCCCATGATCTAACCTGTTACAACTATCCCTTCCCATCCAATATATTATCTCTCTATGTTATGAGCCCTCGTTTATGACACTTCTGTTACTAAAATATCCTAACCCCTTTTCCTTCATCCTACCTACGCCAATTCAATCCCCACAACAGAGCCATTCTCAATACATATATAAGTACAGTCTAACTAACAACAGTCCAATCACTAGCCTCTCGTTGGTATGGCCGCTGAGCACATCATCGCAATTGCTTGCGGACACGTCTAATCGCCATCTGACAAGCCAATTGATCCGACTCGAATACCATGGACAGAACGTGCTCTTCAAACCGCATACAGTCAATATGGAAGAGGAAGTCACCAACACAGAGATCAATTGCTATGGCCATGTCGATTAGGGGGCCTTCTGAACCCTAGATGATACCAAGGAACACAACGGATGGAACCGTAAGTAGCCAGACTCCAGTCCACCCCATACTGAACTTTATCTAACGTTCAATCAGGGCCTCGAAAAAAATGTATTTTGCTTTTATGGGATAAAAAATAAAAAAAGCCAAAAAAAAAACACAACTTTCCCTCCCGTCTTCGAACTGTGTCAGATCCTCTCCAAGACACATACAACCAAAGAGAAAACGGGAGGCAAATGTAAACACGGGTAAACAGGAGTTTAGGTAGTTACTGTCGAGACTAATACGAAACGGTTCCTTTACTTTGATCGTGCTTCAACTTGTAGTCCTCAACTACCTACGTGAAATCAATGTGACCGACTGACGATTACAAGCTGAAGAGGCCCTCATGTTAGATTGATTTAACTAGTACTCCATGTTTGATATGAGCGGCGACGTCCCCATTAGGCTAGATAGATATACGGCTGTAATGGGTTGTAAATAAAGGGATGGTGCTATCAAAGGGGACAGGTGATAGGGAAAAGGATCCGATTACGTAAATTAAAGGGGGGTGAGTAATCATGTCGGGTGTTGATGACCTAAAGCCGTGTAGATTGAAATATCCTTTTACCGTATATCGTTTTTTTACAGTGGCCTAGCTCCCTAACTAAGCTTAGGTTATAGCAGTCAACCGCCAGAATTTAGCGAAAGGATCATTGCTAGGTCTCAGTTTTAGCCCAGACCTACATACTTAATACAGTTCGAGATAATTGCTTATCTAATCATGCACTAGGCTGATTCAGGTCCAGGGCTGTATTTGGTCCAGGCTATAACCGAGACCTAGCAGTGATCCTTTCACTAAATTCAGATGGGCAGCTGCTGTAATTTAAGCCCGCTTAGGGGACTTGGCCACTACAGAAAAACGCTAGATTACACGGCTTTAGGCCATTAGAATCCGCAGCGCGTGGTCCAAATTTTTGACCCGAATCTTCGTACAGGTCAGGCCTTTCATAGAATAAAGCATAACAGTCATTACATCCACAACATTGAGAGCACAGGGGAATCTTGCACAAAAGAGATGATGCGTACCATTCATGCACCTTATGGATTGAAACTACAATAACAAATGCAAAACACCATTGTTTTCCGACCTTGACCAGGTCAACCTCAATTCCAACCGGAAAAATAACATAGCAAGCAACGAAAGCCCGATGCCCTTCCTTCGTAGCGCGGGACATGCATTAAATGTAATCCATAGCCAGTGATGTACAAATATGAGCGTAAATGTCTGTCGGTTTCCCAACACCTCTTCATATGGAAGTTCGATGCCTAGTAGTGTCGGCTGCGATTCTAGTGCGGGCCGCCACCCCGTACTCTCTTCGCATTATTGCTTATTTCCGAGTCACCCCGAGGACGTTTGTTTCCGGGTTGGAAATTGTCTACTGCAGGATTGAGACTGGCCCGACCTTGTGCGCCTCCACGACCTCCACGGTTTGCGTTGCCTCCACCACGCGCACCACCGCGTGTCTGGTTGGGACCACCCGGCTTACGAGTGCCCGCTGTCGGCATTGGAAGGCCGGTAGCCTTGGTTGGAATCTGCGATGCCGTCATAGATTGACTGAATGGCTGCGTCGCGGTTGGTCCTGATTGGGGCGCGGTTTGTTGTAAACTCTGAGCAAAAGGGTTTGGAACTGTAGGTGCCGACTGTGATTGCTCTTGTTTGGTATTTGCGAAGGGGTTGTTCGCCGCTGGTATGTTACTTGGCATGCCTAGTTTGGGTATACTGGTGGGAATGGCTTTCGTCTCTTGTGCAGTCGTATTGGTACTTGTGGATTGGGCATTAGGAGCTACAGCACTGTTAGTAAAATTCGATATTTCTTCAAGAACAAAATTGTGAAATAACGTACCAGGTAGAGAGTTGCCTGTTGCTGGGGTAGCAGGCGGTTCCGTAGTGGCTGGTTTAGGAGGTGGTGGTGGTGGCTTTGCATTTTTCGCAACTTCCCATACCTCTCCAACAGGTTGCTGTGGTGTTTCCTTCGCTGCGGTTTCCACAACAGCTAACTTAGCGCTAGCTATCTGGGCTCTCTTGTCCGCCATGTTGAGCTTGAGGTTACTCTTTGACGTAGCTAGCTGAGTAGCCTGTTCCCGCGCCTGAACAACTTTCTGCTCCCATTCCGCCTTTAGCGTCTCCTGCTCTTCCCGTACTTTCTTTGTCTCGATCGCGAGCTTATTCTTAATGTTATTCTGAATAATACTCTTGATCGTAGCGTTATTGGACACGAGATCCCTGATCTCTTTATCATTCAGCCCATTCAAGTCACCCGCTAGGGCTGTAGGGGTCCCAGCAGGGGTTTCTGAGGGGTGCTGTCGGGCAGGGGTAGCGGGTGGTTTCGGTCCATTAGAATGCTCCGCCTCCCAAATCTTTCGTTCCTGTTCCATGCGTAACTTGAAATCGGACTCCAACTTCTCCGTATCTCGCTTTATCTGTTCGCGTTCTTCTTCCATCTGAGTTTTATAATCAGATAAGCGCTTATTCAATGCCTCTTTCATCTTATCACTTCTAGTCTTAACAATTTGATCTTGCTTTTCTTCTAGCTCCTTGACTCTCGCCTCCCATTCGGCGGCTTTAGCGGTAGCTTCCGAGACCTTCTCCTCGAGTGCTTTACGCTCGTTGTCAGATAACGCTACGGACAATGGCTTTTCTGAAGTAGCCGCACTATTCTCCATTATCGTGTCGCCATTTGTTACCCGAGCCTGTGCCTCTGCGATAGCTTGATCTCGCTCTATAATTGCCGAGTTGAGTTCATCACGAGCACTCTGGAGCTCTCCTTCGATGGTGGCCTTCTGTGACGAAACATTGTCTAATTCTGCGCGGACCTCGGTTAATTGAGTCTGTAGTGTGGCAAGGGCCTCGACGTTGGATGGATCTACTGGAGCAGAAGTAGTAGAAGTCCTTTGCGCCTCTTGTTGAAGAGCATCAACTTGACGTTTGAAGCTGTTGACCTGCTCCTCTAGGCTGGACCTTGCCTTTTTAGATAGATCAAGTTCCTTATGCGTTGTCGAGAGTTGTTCCGAAACTTCGCTTAGTTTTGTTCGTAGCCCGTCTCTTTCGGTTGTTAGTTCAGTCTTAGCGGTGGTAAGAGTTCTAGATCGTTCCTTCGCCTGGCTAACTAGCTTCTCTCTTGACGTCGCCCACGAAGCTTCCTTCTCTTTTAGATCCTGTTCAAGCTTTTGCACAGTATCCTTAAGAGCTGTCTCGGCTTCCTGCAAAGCATTTCGTTCCGACTCAAGCTTTGCAACCATCTGTTTAAGCTCTTCGACTTCTGCTGGATCGGTCCTGCCATGTCTCGAAAGAATGTCTTCCGTTCGCTTTTGCCATCGATCCCGATCCTCGTGGAGTTGCTTCATTTCGGCTTCTCGGAAAGCTTGTTGACTCTGAAGCTCTTCGATCTGAGCTTCAAGTGGTTGAATTACTGACTCTAATTCGGAAATCCTGGCAGTTTTTTCGGTTAACTGAGTCTGTGCTTGACGAGCCTCTGCTCGCAAAGCGGCGCTACTCTCTCGGAAGAGATTGAGCTCTTCCAATTTGCTCATAAGATCTTTATGGGCCATAGTAGTTCGGTCACTATCACCCTGAGAACGACGTTCTTGCTCAAGCTTCAATCTAGCCTCGTCAAGTTGTGACTGTGAATATTCAAGTTGTTGCTGCAATCTCTTGGCTTCTTGGACTTTGAGATCATATTGCACCTCCAAGATATCCTTCTCACGACGAAGGTAATTGCTCAATTCTCGGAATTTGTCAGCTTCCGAACCGCTAGGCTGCGCGGCAATAGCATCTAAAGATTCATCGGCTGAGTTTCGACTTTGCTGTAAGGCCGAGACTTGTTTAGTCACATCATCTAGCTGCTGGTGGAGTAGCTTATTCTGCCCATTCGCATCATCTCTGCGAGCACGGAGTTCGGAGATTTCACGCTCCAATCGCTGTCTCCTGTCATCCCAAGAGCTTTCGTTCTGTAGCAGCGTGGCCTTTGCCGACTCTGCCTCCGCTTTCCAGGTTGCCGCAGACGTCTTTATCTCGTTGTACTCGCCACGGAGATTAGACAATGATTTTGCCGTTTCGCCATGTTTCATAACCTCGATCTCGTACGCTTGTTGCGCATTGGCTGCTATCTCAGCTTGCGCACGAATATCTTGTTGGTGGAACTGTGAAGCCGCCGTGTGTCTTTCCTCCTCGACCTTAAGACGTTTGATTTCTTCTTCTAGGATAGCCTTGTCGTCTTCAAAACGCTTCGCAATCTCTGCTTGGGAATCGCGCAGACTTGACAATTCGCTGTTAGATCTTGCTAATTCGGCAGATAAATCTTCTACTCGTTGCTCAAGTTCCTTGATGGTAGCGTCCTTGGCTGAGATCGTTGTGTCCATTTCTTGTTGGTACTGATCCTGTGTGGAGTTTATCCTTTCTAGTTCTTCCTCCGATGATTGACTCAATTGCTTGTATTGTTCGACTTGAGTCTGGGCATTCTCGAGATGCGACTTTGTGAGTTCAAGGTCACGCTTGAGATCCGCCACCTCATGGATCAGCTCTTGAATACGCTCATCCGTATCAGCTTGCGTAGCACCTTGTTCTGATATAGGAACCATGGATCCTGGTCTCGGGGTGGGTCGTGGTTGAAGTCTCTCTGCGCGTTCCTCTGCACTTCGAAGCTGAATCGTAAGCTCATCGACTCTACTCTGGAGATGATCTCGGCTAGTCTTTGTAGCGACAAGCTCCTCTCGGATTTGGCCCATATTTGATGTAAGTTCGTCAATCCGCTTCTGGAACTGCTGAGCATCGTACTCCTTCCGCAGCTGTGCCTTCTTTCCCTCCTCTACCTCGTCTACCAATCTACGCTTAGTAGTGTTAAGATCCGTTTCCAAGGCATCGATCTGAGATTGTAGGCGTCGTTTAGCCTCAGAGTCACTTAGTTCACGCTCATTCTGAAGAGTCTGCTGCGTGGCTAGAAGACCGTTCATGCGTGACTTTTCTTGCATCAAGCTTTCATTATCCTGGCTTAACCGATCCTGAATATCTTTCCATAGCTTCTTCTCGGCCTTGAGGTTTGCATTCTCGCTACGCATACTCTCAAGCAAGCCCCTTGCCTCAACCAGATCTTCAGCCACTTGCTGTGTGCGAATATCTTGTTTAGCTGCGGACTCGGACATGGTTTGGTTCCTCTTTTGCAGTTCTTTGTTTTCGCCTTGTAGGGCTGCAAGGTTCGACTGGAGGATCTCATAGCGCTCCGACGCAAGTGAGAGTTGGCTTTGTAGCTTAGAAACTTCTGCCTGGAGCGAGTTCCTTCCAGCAGACAGTTTCTCTAATTGCTCTTTCATTGTCTTTCGATCAGAGGACTGTTCATTTCGGTACAGGTCGAAGTTCTGCTGTAGATCTCGGAGCAGAGTAGTGTAATCAGAAGTGTCGTCGTTCGCAGCGGAGTTGTGTTCGATGCTAGCAAGAACTCCATCTTGTGTAGATCGACCCAAGGCCGATGCCATCTCCTCGGCTGATGCTCTTGACTCGACTATGCGTCGGAACATGTCCCGCTCCTTAGTAATAGACTCTGTCTTGATTTGGAAACCACGAAGAGTATCACTGAAAACTTCCAATTCCTGCTCCAAGCGGATACGTTCCTTATGGTCCTCCATTGCCTGGCTCTTAGCCGCAACCGCCTCTTCATTCTCCATTCTTTCGGCTAGTTCGTGGGTAACTTGGAGAAGCTGTTCATTCCGCTCTTGAAGTTCCTTGATATTCTTGAAGACAACAAGACGCTCCAAAATTGAGGTATGGGCGTTTGATTCTTCGTCCCCTATTTGGTCATTGATCTGACCTCTCTCCAATCTTTGCAGGATTAATCGTTCGTCGGAAGTGAGTTGATCCAGGCCCTTTTCGAGACAGTGCACATTGAAAGTTAGCATTTGGATCTGGGCACTGAGGCTCTTTACTTCATAGTGTAGGAGGGTATTCCGCTTCTCGGCATCAGCTGCAGCTGCCTCAGCCCTGCGCGCAGCCTTTTTAGCCGTATCACGCTCTTTGAAGCTCTCGTCTGAGAGATGGGACATAGTCTTCATTTCCTGTTGAAGTCGCTCATTGTCGGCCTGGAGATCCTCAAGCTCAGGACGCTTAGCTTCAAGTTGGTCAATAACATCATCAAGCTCCTTTGCGAGATTGCTGCTGCGGAGCTTCTCCGCGTTTAATTGACCCTTGATCTTGTAGAAATCTTCCATTAGCTGTGTCGTAGAAAGCGCTCTTCGCGTGGAGCCTGGCGTTGCAAATGGCGAGCCCGATCGGTAGAGCGATCCATTTAATGGCCTTGGAGTTTGTGGTGCAGAACCAGGCTGCGCAGGACTACCTCCCGCGACCATAGCTTCTAGACGGCCGACTTCATCACGAAGTGACTCGACCGCTTGTGAGAGTTCTTCTTTGTCTGAATTGGATCTGGCAAGCTCTTCGCTAATTCGGCGAATACTATCTTCGCATTCTCGCTTCACTTGTTCCTCTCTTGTTTCGACTTCCTGTACTCGCTTCTTGTAGGCTAAGGTTTGTTGCTCCTTTAGATCGACGAGTCGTCGTAAACCGTCACCCTCCTGTCGGTAGTCCTCCTCACGGCGACCTGCAGCCTCTTGCAACTGCTGAATTTTAGTAAGGCCGTCGTCTGCCTTCTTCTGTGATTCATCGAGGCGCTGGCGAAGGGTCTTTTCGGTGCGCTTGAGAGATTCTATGCTAGAAGTAGCATCGTCGTTGAGACGCTGAAGTTCGGCGATGCGGGCGCCTTTCTCTTTTCGGTATTTGAGGGCTTCGGCAGATTTATTCTTAAGCTCGTTTTCAAAGAAGTCACTGCTACTCTGGGCCATCTGTAGCTGCTGCTGTAGCGACTGCTCTCTGAATTTTGAGCTATTTGCCGTATTATTCGCATTCTGCACAGATTGCTGCAGAGATGTAACTTCCTGGCTTAATTTCAGATTTTTCTGATGCTGAGCCTGTAGCTCCAGAGACAACGCCTCATTTGCGGAATTCTTAGTATCGATAATCGCGAGCGACTCTCGGCTCGAAGTCTCTAGGGATGCGATACGCGCTCGAAGTTTATCGATCTCGGACTGAGAAGTTGAACTGGATGACTTGATGGACTGCAGCTCGTTTTCTAGGTTCTGGCGGGTGGTTTCTGCGCAGCGATGTGAGTATTTCAAATCGAAGACACGCGAATATAGAAATAAATATGTGTACCTTCATTCTTAAGTTTCTGGCGAAGCTCCTCAACATCCTTAAGGGCCTTTTTGGCGGTCTCGTTACTAGCGTCGCGTTGAGCTTCGGCGCTACGTACGGAGGTTTCGAGTTCGACTTCCAACTGAAGTTTCTGGGTGAATAGCGCATCGTATTCGTGACCTTTAGCGGCGACAGCAGATAAAATTGCTTGGACAAGTTCGGTGGTAGGATCCGTGGCAACGGTTGTTAGGTTGACCTGAGGCATACCCAGATGGGTAGCCAGGTAGCCCAGATCTACATCTGCAGCTGCCATCGTATCGAATACCAGATCAAGATATGGCCATTAGGTAAATGAATCAGGTATACTTGAGATTAATTTCGAGTGGATACTATGATGGCCGAATCCTTTGTTGAGAATGTCGTCGCTGGTGAATTGCGATCGCGTAGGGAATGTGAAAAAAAAAAATACTAAAGGCGTGATAGAAAGAGAAAGATGGAGATGGAGAGGAAGATGAAGTTTGATGAAGAAATGAATGAAGGAATGAAGTAGGGTCAAAATAATCGAAGTAATGAAATAATTGATCGTTAGGTGAATCAATCAATCATTAATGTTGTAAAGGTGAGTGAGTGTTGGTGGCGATGAAAGAATCAAAAATGTGAATATGTCAAGATTCGGGTTTTCATTTCTTTCACAAAGGAAGCCAACATTGCTCTGAAAGTAAACTGTTTTCGGTGGAAGGCGCGACGAGGCTAGCAACTAATTCCCCTGCTGTTCATTGTTACACAGACATCCTAGGCGGTACCACTATTTTTTACCTCCAAGGCTAACCTCAAATGATCAGCTTCAGGAGCTTTGACCATCTGTCCCACCTATCCTACCAGTAGATAGGTGCCTTAAAGTACCTAGGAAACATTTACATTTACCTGAGCAGCCGGGCAGTTTAAAATATCAATTATTTTCCTAATTACTTCATGCTTCCTAATGGGTATCATGCATCAGTCCTACCACCGCTCCTCATGTGAAGCGATCGAAACCTCGAAGTTCCATCAAAGGCATCTCTAGCCTTCCTCCGATGTCCGTCACTTTCGATAATTGCTATCCAATTCGTGGAATTCTGCCACCGGTCCTGATTGCCACCCCATTCCCGGAAGCTCCGACCTAGGCTGACCTTGTGCCTCGTGTATGCTATATGTGTTTTGGTTCTGGTCATGCAATTCAGGTATATGCGAGTATTGCGGGGGATTATGGCCTTGAAGCTCTGGCTTGTAGGGGGAGCTTGGTGCTGATACCGGAGACACATTGTCAACCATGGATGCGGCCTGACCGCCCGACGTACTGAAGCCCGGGCTTATCGCGGATGCAGATGCGAGTACAGCACCATCAAGCTCGGGTTTTCCAGCAAATCCTTCAGCGGAATCAAGCGGCACTGCTTTGTCGTAGCCTCGATTAAGTCTCGACCTCCTCCAGAAAAAGAAGGCTATCAAGCCTAACATTGCCGACCCAGCCACAGCACCGACTGCGGCTCCTACAATTGTACCAACGTTTGATTTACTGGCTGAATTCGTAGTTGATCCCTCAGATTCCACAGGTCCTTCAGCACTCGTAACGCCACTTGTAACACTTGTTTCCTTTGGTCCAGACGTCCCGCTAGTCGCATAAGCGCTCGTTTGTTGCACTATCACAATAAATATTAAAAGAAAGAGTGGTTAGGTAGGGGATTGGTTATTCGACTTACCGGATTCAGTGATTCCAGCAAGAGTCGTCAGCCCCTTGGCAGCACTACAGTACATATCGAAAACTCGTCTGGCGGAGCTGAGGTCCTCGGTCGCTGTTGAATCACAATGATATGTGACGTCCGAGCCTACCTGATTACTAACATGGCCAGACATGGTACTCTTGATACAGACGCACGAAGCCAAAGCTTCTGGGCCAGAGGGGCAGAAGTCGTAGGTTTGCTTCAAAGGTAAGTGTCAGCAGCTAAATAACTACTTGGGGGTTTAGATCCTACACTCATAACTGCAGTTGACACTGCATCCTGTGCGCAAGAGGCCAGTGAGCTAAACTCGGGGAGTGCAGTGATATAGTATGTCACTTGTCGCCCATATTAGCTGATTATCTATAGAATACGGGTGAGGCATGGCATACTGTCACCTGGGGGGTTCGAAGTCGTTGGAAAAGATGACGTCCCATGTACTAGCCCACAATAGCCTGCAAACACCGCCTGGGCCGAGTCGACTGGGTTGTGTTAGCTGATGCTTCACTTGATATAGCATTCCACAGTACTTACTATCGGCCGTGTGCGATGAGCATGAGTATTTCACAGAGGTGTTAATACTCTGGCTTACACGAAGGGAATTTTGATTCTTATCACATGCACAGGTAGCGAGAAGGCTCGCTTCCGCATTGCACAGCTCATATGTCTACCCTTGGGCATTAGATGGAACATCAAATGCATAAAATCCCAACACCACTCACTAAGCTCCTACAAGGCAGTTAGAGAATATTCGATAAATTAATCGGGGATCGACTTGGAAAACGAGAGCTACTCACTGTACGATATAGGATAGACCCGAGGCGGCACAAGGAGCGAGTTCCCGCCACGCTGGAAAATCTGTAATATATTGGGTGACCGGATTTGTAGGAGTTGGAAACGGCGTGATCGAGGCCTGGTTGCAATAAGCGGAGAAAACGCTGGCCGCACTCGTCTGGTCCTCTGATGCCGTTGAGCCACAGCCCCAGCTAATCGACTTTGAGATTCCCGATGATATCGAAGCAAAGTTGTTGTCTTTCGTGCAGACACATGATTGAAGATCAGTGACTGCTTCGGGGCAGTTGTCATTCGTTTTCGCCTGGACATTCTCGGAGATAGCAGTGGCTGCACATGGTGCCTACTATAATCAGCACCGTTCCCAAGAAATTGCTTATTATCCTGGCTAAATCATAGATCGTAAAGCTATATGCGATTTCCTCTCTCTCCCCCCTCCACAATATACTTCCTTTTGCCGCTTAGTTCTCTTAGCATCTCGTCCTTCTAATATTACAAATCTCTCCTCAGCGGACTTTTTTTCTCCTTGATGTGGCGATTAAATAAAGTCGACTTACCAACACAGTGAAAATAGAAAGATCGGTCACATAGACAATGTCCTCTGCTCTCACAAGTTTCGTGCATAAACACGCCCAACCAAGTAACAACCACAATTGAGGCATTGTCACTACCTTCTCGTATAGAGTCCCGACGATGGAAGGAAACGCCCGAGAATATCAAAGGAGGGTAGATGCGCGACAGCGAGCGCGACGGGGGGTAACAAGAGAACAACCCGGCATCCCAATCAAAAACCAAGCATCGCGATCATTGCGAGCAGCTGCGCAGGCGCACTTTATACTATCCGCGGCTCACTAGCTTTCTCGGGCGACATTTTGATGGAGAAAATTTATGCCCTTGTCAAGAAGCGCCATGCCCCTGACAGCTGAACATTTGCAACATTTGCCAAGCACAGCTCAAGGACGCCATTCGCCTCGGTCAAGGGAAAAAATGATCACTAGAGACATTTGACGCAACCGCTAACCGTTGACGGAAAAAATTAGCGGCATATTCATGATAAATGAGACTTTACCTACCGATGCCGGTTACCGCTAACACTAACTTTATGACAGGGACGCTAAAATGTTCGGCTTCCTATACTATACGCGTCCTTCTTTCATAGATTTACGCCACGATCGAGTAGAACTTGCCTCCAAATACACACACAGTAATATCAACTACCCAGGGCTTCCGTGTTTCTATTCTCTTTGGTCCATAGCAACTTCTACCTCTCACCATGTACGGACGGCTTGAAAAATAATCTAGTCGCGAAGAACTTCCTGTGGGTCAGGGGAATTCAGCCCCAGATGGTTCCACATACAATCATGTAGCCAATGGAGGTTAGATTTAAATCACACGCGCGGACCAAACAAGAATATGCTTTAATATTAGCAGAACGATGGTTTGTCTGTCTTTGGTGACTAGCCAAAGTGAGGCTCAAAGCAGGCGATCCCCTTCCTACAAAGTACCTAGGTAACCATATCCTAGTATACCTCGACCTAGTTGACTAACAAATGGAATTGTTATACTCGAATAGACATTGTAGAATAATATTCCTTAGCAAGCATGAGATCATGCCTATCTTACCTATAAAGGCCTCGAGAAATATTAGTGAAAGTGCGTAAGGTGATGAGGTTTCCCAACTGGAGAGCCTCTAGTTGGATCCATATAATGGATCCAAAGACCCTCAAGAGTCTTGGAATAGTTTAGACACTGCTACTAAAGGACCTATGGCAAACCTCCTATTACTATCTTGAACTCTACCAGCCAATTACAAGTGAAAGACTCTTATCCCTTATTGAGATAAGGTCTATGGTGTTTACATATCTCTATTTATTTATATTTAATATAATTACTACTTGTTACATCTTATAATTGACGATCGAGGTTTAAGAGATTCTTGAATGTTTAGTCATATGCCGCTCTTTAATGTCCTACTTTGACTGACTCCCTATCATCGATCCCGATAAATGTTTATCCCACAGATTTCCCTCATGATCACTCACGTAAATATATGGTTTTACATAAACTTGACGAATGATATCACCAGTTATGGTATCGTAGTTAGAGGGCGTCCAAGGGGTGGCACGTGACTATCGCCGACCTCGCTTGGTCTTATCTATACATTCCTCTACTCCTCTAAATGCCTGCAAGTATATCAACCGGTTTATAATCCCACTAAGTCTTGCGGTTTTGCGAATTTATCATGGCTTTCCTATTGCGCTGTTCTATAGGTCACTTCACGTCAACAACCAAGTATCGTCCTTTAGGAGGTTTATTGTTTCCCTCATCATCAAAACTATCACCAAGCTCCCCGCTCCACCCAATACGACGTTTCAGTGATAGTGCCAAGAATGCAAGAGCAATGGAGCTTCAAGATTTTATGACTCTGAAAGTGCGGCAGGATAGGTTAATGGAGACATTGCATGGAACCTGCGTCTTTGGACCGGGAGAGAGATGGGGAAAGTGAGTCCTCTCCTAAATTCTGCAATATTTCTGAGTAGTAGCGAGCTGATACCGACGATAGGGCAACTGAAGAAACTGGCATGTCACGGCTTGCACTGAGCGATTCAGATAAGGATGTCCGAGATTGGTTCGTCAAGACAACTAAGGATCTGGGGTGCAATGTTACTATTGACGCCATGGGAAATATTTTCGCTGTACGCCCCGGACGACGCGAAGGACCGGCTACGTTTGCAGGGTCTCATCTTGATACCCAGCCAACAGGTGGTCGGTACGATGGGATACTAGGTGTCTTGGCTGGTATCGAAATGCTTACTGTGCTGCGAGACCATAATTGGGAGACCGAGTTCCCTGTTGGACTCGTGAATTGGACCAAGTACGTCCCGTCTTCAACAGATAGAGTATCGTGGAGTTTCGCGTTGATACCTGGTTAACGGAACGTGATAGTGAGGAGGGTGCTCGTTTCCCGATCAGCATGTCTTCGTCCGGGGTATGGGCAGAAGAAATTCCACTTGAGCAAGCTTATGACCTTCAGGAGGTAGGCGGCGGAACAGCGACGATGAAGTCCGAGCTACAGCGAATCGGGTACCTCGGCTCGATACCAGCGAGCTACCGAAGCTCACCTATGGCGGCACACTTCGAGCTACACATCGAACAGGGGCCGATCCTCGAAACGGAGCAGCAGAAGGTGGGAGTCGTAAAAGGGGTTCAGGCTTATAAATGGTTTACAGTTGACATTTCGGGTCGAGGTACTTCTCACAAATTCCCCTTTTTTATCCGAACCGAAAACGGAGTAGAAGCTGATTACACGAGGGATCACTAGACGCACACACAGGAACCACGCCCCTCCAAAACCGCGCGGACGCAATGCTTCTCGCGGCCCGCTTGATTATGCACTCTCACCGCTTAGCAACCACACATTCTGCGCTCGCTTCGACGGGTATATTAACACTAAGCCCAGGCAGCACGAACACGATTCCCGGCCGTGTTCGCTTCACACTCGACGTTCGCGCCCCGGCCGACGCGACCGTCGACGCTATGGAAGCCGATCTGAAGCGCGATTTCGCAAGACTAGCGGCGGGCGAGGACATCGACGGACTCCTCGCCGGCTCGACGCCCGGGAAGCCGCTTACTGTGGAGTGGAAGACGGATTTCGTCTCCCCGGCCACGATATTCCACCCGGACTGCGTCGCTGCTGTGCGTGCTTCCGCCGAGGCTGTGACTGGGAGTGCTAGTTTGGTCAGAGACATGACAAGCGGGGCTGGACACGACAGCGTGTACGCTAGTCGCCGGTGTCCGACGAGTATGATTTTCGTCCCGTCGAAGAATGGGGTTAGTCATAATCCGGAGGAGTACACTAGTCCTGAAGACTGCGCTATAGGTGCGGAAGTTTTGCTGCAGAGTGTGTTGCGGTACGACCGGATGAGAGCGGAGGGAAAAGTAAAGGCTTGATATTGGGATGTAAGATGTGGATATTTGAATTCATGTGTATATATATCTACCTTGTATTGTGGAATGCGTATACTAGGAGATCATATACCAACTTTTTACGTGTCGACGGGGAAGATATTGCAGTCTAGGATGTGTATCCTTAGTCGGTGTCATTGTAATACTTGTCTAATATGTGCGGCCTCCTAAAATGTTAAAGGAGACCCCTCAAATATCGACGTAAATGTTGTTGACATGCGTTTAGGTACCATAGGGTAAACCCCCATTCAATCCTTCATCTGTCTGACATTCAAGTTGATGCGCTTGTTTCGCATCCATCCCCTCCATTCTTCAAACTTGCCATCTTCTGCTGGCCAATCAGCTAGGAAATCAGGACATGTCCCTTTGAGAACTTTAGGTACACCGTGCCAAGCGTAGCGAGAGTCTTGACTCATGTAAATAGCATCGCCCGATCGTAGCCGTAGGAGGAGATAGGGCTTTTCTGGATCACCCTCTTCATTCGACGTAGTGTGTTTTGCGTGATCGTTCGGCGCAATCATGAACAACGCATCGCACCCGATACTGAGACTTACTAGACCTTTGTCCGACTCCTCACTCACATCCCGATGCATCATCATCGTATCTCCTGGGGTATAGAAGTTGACGATAGCAGCCTGGGCGAGGGTATCCGGGAAAAGAGTCTGAAGAAGGGTGGCAATATCACGGGGGAACCCAGGAGGAGGCTGGTTAGGATACACCCGATTGGTCCAATCGTACTGCCCCCCAAGCGTGACCCAGGACAGTCGCCGCTCGAGGACTTGTTTGATAGATAATGGCTTGTGTATCTCGGGGTCTTTTGGCGTAAATTTTACGGATGATTCTGGAGGATAAGAGAAAAATGATCGGGATGTGTCGTTCTCTTTGTATTCCTCTTCTCGATAAGGAAGATCATAGTGAAGATGTAAATTAGTCTGATGGGTGGGGTTGCTCAAATCCCTATGAATCATCCGAGATAGGAGTGCTTTTTGCGTACTCGGGGGTATCAGAGAAGGGAATATGAGCAGACCTGATATCAATTATGAGAAACATCGTTAAAGAGGTTAGATAGATACAGACCGACCTGGGAGTAGGGGGTGGAAATAAAAGGGGGCATCTTGAGATATTCGGTTTTCATCCCAATTCACATCCTCGAGCTGTTTAAATGAGCTTCTAAGTTTTTCTTTGGGGATATGTCCTGCTAGCTTGAATGCGCCCATATCTTTCGTAGGATCTAATTCATCTATATCGGGATGGTTAATGAAGTCCTCATGGTCAGTTCTGGAGTATTTTTTCCAAGTCGCCTTGAGTTCAGTATCTGGCTGCTGATGAGCATCTAAAGTGGTGAGGTCAAGCGTCATGATGGTGAGGGTAGTCTCTTGTATACTGGGTACTTCAAAATTATTTTTTGTTTAGTAATTCATACTTCATACTTCATACTATATTCAGGTTGTTCGACGATATTTTGTGGGTTGAATTTTGTGCAAATCGAACATTATGATCATATGATGCATAATTAGAACTGTAAGGGTACTTTTTCGGCGATAAGATAGTGCGATAGGTACAGTACCTGCAGGCTGATATGTACCTAAGTATTAAGGTATTTTTAGGTCGTACGGTGGACCAAGCTGGAATAGGTACCTTTCTAAGCCACAAACGCGATAAACCCTGCTAGCCACAAATCAGCGCGTATCGAAAGTGTTTACCTTCTAATTATTGATTTATTGATGGGAAAACAACCACAAATCAATCTTTCCACCCATTATTCAGCTGTGTAAATCCCTAATTTCAACCTGCCGCTGACGAACTCTTCGGATTCCTGCAGCAATCTCAAAACCGCGAACTACCTGCTGCAGCCTCAATGGAGTTTTGATCAATTTCGGGATCGCACAGAATCGAATCTGTCCGTTCTCTATTTTGACAGCTGCGATTAATTATTCCACTCAGTCAAGTTTTCTTTCCCATCCCCCATCCCACTATTGCCCCTCGTTTTTTTCTCCCCTGGGCGTTACCCCCCAATACTAAACCAACTGTCAACGGATAAATCGCTGCCCACCGCTTAAGGTCCAACAAGTAAATAGCAACCAAGTTCAACTTTATTGTTGCATTTGAAGTTTCCAATACCATCCATAACAACAAAACCCGCCAACCTGATTTTCTTTTCTCACGCTCCTTCAATCCAATTCAATCCATTATATTGGTAGTCATACGTCAAAATGGAGAATTACCAGAAGCTTGAGAAGATTGGCGAAGGTATGTTAGATTTCCATCTCCCATTGTCATCACATTTCACCTTCATTTCCCTTCTCTATCGTCTGATTACTACCTACTTCTCTCTCACTGTACCTTGAATTGTTTTCATCCTCTCATTCCTTATCCGTACCGGTTAATTGATTATATACTAATTTAATATCTCTTTTAGGTACTTATGGTGTCGTCTACAAAGCCCGAGACCTGGCCCACGGTGGCCGTATTGTCGCATTGAAGAAGATTCGTCTTGAGTCGGAAGATGAAGGTGTCCCTAGCACTGCCATCCGTGAGATCTCTTTACTCAAGGAGATGCGTGATCCTAACATCGTCCGACTTTTCAACATCGTTCACGCCGAAGGACACAAGCTTTACCTGGTGTTCGAGTTTCTCGATCTCGACTTGAAGAAGTACATGGAAGCGCTTCCTATCAGCGATGGTGGTCGTGGCAAGGCTCTTCCTGAAGGTTCCGGGCCGGAGTTAGGACGTCTTGGACTAGGTGCGAGTATGGTTCGTCGATTCATGAGTCAACTGTGCGAAGGAATTCGTTACTGCCACAGCCACCGAATTCTACATCGGGATCTGAAGCCCCAGAACTTGTTGATCGACCGTGACGGCAACCTGAAGCTTGCTGATTTCGGCTTGGCTCGTGCTTTTGGCGTTCCTCTTCGTACTTACACTCACGAAGTCGTTACTCTCTGGTACCGCGCTCCCGAGATCTTGCTCGGTGGCCGACAGTACTCTACAGGTGTTGACATGTGGTCGGTTGGATGCATCTTTGCGGAGATGTGCACCAGAAAGCCCCTGTTCCCTGGTGACTCGGAGATTGATCAGATCTTCAAGACATTTCGGTATGATGCACTCTCAGCCTATTTATGACAATCTTACTTACATCTCAGTAGCCTTCTGGGAACGCCTTCCGAGGATATCTGGCCTGGAGTAACCTCGTACCCTGACTTCAAAGCGTCTTTCCCCAAATGGATGCGCGACCCTTCGCAGAGCTTGTGCTCGAACCTTGACGATAACGGTCTCGATCTTCTAGAGTCTCTTCTCGTTTATGACCCCGCTGGTCGTATCTCTGCCAAGCAGGCTTGTCACCATCCTTACTTCAACGAGCCGACGACGACGACGCGTCATCCGACCCGCTACGGAAATAACGGATACGCTTGAGCAGCGCCCATCCTACCCAATAAATGAGGTATGATACGATGTATCCGAAACTTAGAATATGCTATTTACACCGAGCATCATTCTTGCCTTTCAGGATACGCGATACGCTTGCTCTGGTATTAATCACGAATACAATACTACACATCCCCATCGTTAAATGCGTTCTCGATCGGAAACCCATGATGTGCGCCACGTCTAGAATGCGTCTCTTGCAGGAGGAGGAAGCACTGACCTTCTCATTTTCCAATGTTTTCGCAAGCTATGCGGCATGCGAGCAATGGTTTCACGGGGCGTTGGAAGGGGGAACTAGGCATTTGAGAGGAGTTAGGGGGGATAGGAACTACGCATGAGAACAATCCCTTTTTCAGAAGGCGATGAATGTCATGGTGCAATAGTCATGGGAATGTCGTTGCCGTGGCAGGATGCCTCAATATCCATTTTCCTTTGTCTTTTGCCCGAAGTAGTTGCTCGGCCACGAAAACTGATGATGCATTTGCTCTATAAGAAATGAATCAATGAAAGACGGTTGCATTTCTGATTAATTGATCTGATATCTTAGTGCCCCTTAAGATATGTATTGTGACTATTATCTTTAAGCCATAACAGCTTAAATCATATGTTGTTAGTAGAAGGCAAAGGTCTTGTCTTTAATCTAACGAGTCCTTTTAGGGGTAAAGACCTAATTAGGTAATCATCAATCCCTTACGTAAGTTTACCTAAGCAGAATTAAGATTGGATCCCTGGAGAACGGCAACTGTCATCCTGGCAAGGACAGGGTGTGACGTTGATCAATGTACCTTGTACATGGTCCAAAGGTGGACCCTGCTAAGGCTAAAATGATTACATAAACTTTAAATTGAATGCAGACTCGGCCGCGTCGCGCGCCTGGGAAACTTCAAAACCAACATTATCATGCATTGAATTTCCTAGAGCACGCGCATCTTGTTCTATTCCCATTATTACCAATACTAGCTTTATTGGCATTAACCTCATGATGACATGCGCATTTCAATACACATCATCGAGTCACCATGCGCATCATTAAGCCATCGTGGCTAAGCCATAAAGGTATGAATTCCGCATCTTCAAGTACTGGGATCTTCGCGAAAAAAGCTGACCATTTTTTGAAGGCGAACAAAAAGACTTTGAGGTCTACAGCTGTCACATATCACCCGATGGCAAAAGACTTGCAACCGCTGGTGGAGGTATGTTTCAGATAAGGCTTATTATTAGTTATTTTGCATGTGCTAATGTCTTTTCTTTCCAGATGGACACGTTCGAGTTTGGTCGACAGAATCTATCTACAATGCCGACGATCCATCCTACAAAAAACCTAGGCAGCTCTGCCATATGAGCCACCATCTAGGAACCATACACTCCGTACGATTCTCACCCAACGGCCGTTACCTTGCCTCTGGCGCAGATGACAAAATCATATGTATATATCAACTAGAGAGTGGTCCTCCAACCATTGCTCCTTTCGGAACGAACGAACCACCTCCCGTCGAGAATTGGAAAACTTCGAGGCGACTAATAGGACATGATAACGATGTTCAAGATTTGGCTTGGTCTTATGATGGCTCCATTCTTGTTTCTGTCGGTCTAGATTCTAAGGTTGTTATCTGGTCAGGGCACACCTTCGAGAAGCTCAAGGTGCTGGGAAACCACCAAAGCCATGTGAAAGGAATTACTTTCGACCCTGCTAATAAATTCTTCGCTACCGCAAGTGATGATCGATCTATCAAGATATTCCGATTTACCCCACCTGCCCCTAATGCGACTCAACACGACATGGTAAACAACTTTCAGCTCGAGACCACCATTAGCTCCCCCTTTAAATCGTCCCCTTTAACCACATATTTCCGAAGGTGCTCGTGGTCGCCAGATGGCAACCACATTGCTGCAGCTAATGCAGTCAATGGGCCCGTAAGCTCGGTTGCTATAATCGAGCGAACAAGATGGGATAGTGAAATTAACTTAATTGGCCACGAGGGTCCAACGGAAGTTTGCATGTTCTCTCCTCGATTATTCCATACCAAAAAACCATTGGAAAATGGAGCGGCTAATGGCCACTCGGGAGGAGCATTGGTAACGGTGATAGCGTCTGCTGGCCAAGACAAAACCTTGAGTATTTGGAACACGAACACGTCGAGACCTGTAGTTATATTACAGGACCTTGCAGCGAAATCAATCTCCGATCTTGCCTGGACCCCTGATGGACAAATACTCTTCGCATCGAGCCTTGACGGTGGTATTGTTGCTGTCAAGTTTGACACTGGAGAATTGGGGTGGGTGGCTAATCTCGAAGAGACTGACAAGGCCCTCTCTAAATATGGAGCTTCACGGAAAGCCATGGGTATTGCTGAAGATGTTGACGGGCTTCAGCTAGAAAACTATAGCAAGGAGGGAGAAAGGAGAGGTGCCGAATCGAGAATGGGAGCTCTCATGGGCGATTTTCATCCACTTCCCAAAGATGCGCCCCCTGCAACAAATGGGGTTAAGAACACCACTGCATCGACACCAAACCCCCCATCAACCAACGGACAGCCCGATTCCCAACCAGAGAAGGAAAAGGCCGATCAGGTTGCCCCCGCAGAAGAGACGGCTGATAAAACCGCCCAGCGGGTAAACGAATTAAAGTCACGCGTAACAATTACTAAGGATGGAAAGAAAAGAGTAGCACCAATGCTCATCTCCTCATCCGGGACCGGTCAATCTTCACTTCCTCAGAGCCAACTGGTTGGATCTAGCTCGAAAGCCGCACAAAATGATGCACCGCAAACAATATTAGACCTCTCTAAACCGTATGATGGGCTACCTGAAGGTGGCTTAGCAGCTATGCTGCTCGGCAATAAGAGAAAAGCAATTTCCCCTGAAGGAGAAGAAGACGAAGAGCATCCAAGCAAACGGGCTGCTTCCGGGCCAAGAACGATAATGAGAAACGGGGCCGACAGCCTTGAGCCTGCGGCTTTGGAGCCCCTCAATCACGGTCTAGTGCCAACGCCCGAATATCTCAGACCGGCGATTCTGAACCCGTCTATTGCTATTTCCCAAGTTCGCCTAGCAGTCCCCAAGGTGAGATCACATATTCTTCGTCCGTTAGAACGAGGTGTTCTGCTTGAAGAGGGTAGCCCAGATGAAGCGTCAAAAGTGACTGAAAATACTGTACTTGAAGCGAAGAACCCAGTGTCGATCAGAGACCCGTCACACATCACAGCATCGAAACGAGGTACTTTACTGTGGCAAGATTACCTCCCCCGTGCTATCGTCCTTGTAACAGGCAGTAAGAGATTCTGGGCTGCGGCCTGTGAGGATGGTAGTTTGTATACCTGGACACCAGCTGGACGCCGGCTCATTAATGCGATGGTATTGGAATCTCAACCTGTCATTCTGGAATGTCGAGATTGGTGGCTGCTGTGCATCACAGCGGTTGGTATATGCCACGTTTGGAATATCAATTCGCTTTCTTCACCTCACCCTCCAGTATCACTTGCCCCCGTACTCGAGATCGCAATCAGCTCTCTTCAAACGCATAGCGCCATGCCAGCTCCCGGCGTCACTTCCGCGCATCTGAACTCCAATGGCCATATCGTTGTCACACTTACTAATGGAGACGGATACTATTATTCTCCCACTATGTATTCTTGGCAACGACTCTCCGAATCCTGGTGGGCTGTAGGTAGTCAATATTGGAATAGTAACGACTCCTCAGTTGGTGCTCTACAGTCTACAGCAGTCGGACCTGTATCTTCTAAGGATGGTCAAAGCGAGGAAGCTACTGTTTCAGCTGGCATAATTCCGTTCCTAGAGCGACATACAACAAACGAGTTCTTACTAAAGGGTAGGGCATACACACTGCAACGTTTGATCAAGACCTTGCTGTCGAGAGACGGGTTCGAGTCTTTCGAGTCCAGCGTCAGCATCGCCCACCTGGAGAACCGTATCGCCGGTGCCTTACAACTAGGATCAAAGGAAGAATTCCGACTTTACCTATTCATGTACGCGAAACGGATCGGAGCGGAAGGACATCGAGGGAAGGTGGAAGAACTTCTCAATAGCTTGCTAGGTGGGGTACTGCAAGATAAGAAAGGGGAAGGTGAGGCGGGGGGTAAGGGATGGTACAGCAAAGAAGACGACATCTGCGGTTGGGATCGAAAAGAACTGCTGAAAGGAGTGGTGATGATTCTAGGTAAGCATCCTTTATCGCAATCTTGCTGTGTCTCGTCTCGTCTTTATCAGACGCTAACTATCCTCTAGGAAAATTCAGGGAACTACAACGCCTGACTGTACAATACGGACGAGTCCTCGACCTCACGCTGGAAGACGACATAACCGGCGATGCTATGACGGTCGATACGTAAATGGGACGGTACTATTATTCACGGGGGAGTTACTAGGTTGTAAATGGGAAGGGGCGTTTAGTTATCGGATCTTCAGACGTAGGTGCCAGTCCGAAATGCCCTAATTGACCGGTATTACCTGCTTTAGCTACCTGTACTATATTTAGCTTCTTCAATCCATAAGGGCCTATAGTGCTGGTGTCTGATGCGTCACATGATTATACAGTACGTGATTGGATTCTGAATTGGCCGGCAGATGGCAGGTGACGGGCTAGAGTGGTCGGTGCAGAACGGAAGATAACAACCAGCGAAATATGGTTTGGTGTAGCATCCCGTAGGAAGTCGCGTATGACCTCCTTTTATCAGGTTGTTTCCCAGGCGGCTACCTATGGATAAGGCACCAAGCTTAATTGTTTGCCCCAGTATGGAAACAATCCACGACTTCCAATCTCATCAAGCGAAGCACAGGTACAGTATCTTTCCCATGAAACAACACTAAGCCCACCACCCACTTCCACGGTAAAAAAATAACCTTCCCATTAACAACTTCACTGTTCACTTCACTACCCTTTTTCGTCCACACCTTTCGTCGACACCTCAAACCGTTTTTCTTTTACTTTCACTTCTGCCTCACCTAATCGTATCTTGTCTTCCTGATAAACCCATTCACGGTTTATCCACAATCCTACCCCAATTTTCGCACTCCCTTTTCAAATCAGACTGCCATTTCGCGTCTTTGCCTCGTCGGGATCTCATTCATCCTCGTAAGTGCCCTGTTGTTGTTGCTTTTTTGCTACAGCCCCATCACTCGTCGTTGTCCCCTTTGAGTCTTACGATGTAAATCCTGTCGACCTGAACTCTATAAGTCCCATCTATTTGCTTCGTCCTTGACTAACGTAACGAAGGACGAGTAAAGTCCGATATGTCTCAATCATATTCCCGTAACGTCGGCAGTCGTAGTGCTGGGGTTCAAGCCCGACCAACTGGTGGCAAAGGTCATGTCCCTTCCTGGTCGCGTTCATCGAATGAAGATCGTGTTTCCCCTCTTCACCTTACGCCCCGAGAAGATGAAGTTATCCAGGCAGGTGCTCTAGATGATGCGGTAGAACCGCCTTATAACAATGCCCGAGGCTCCTGGTGGAGGTTCGTGCCGCGTCGAGTTAGGTATGTTTCGCGCATATTTCCCGATGTGAATCACCTATTAATAATATCGAACCCCGTTAAAGGCCCATTTCTTTCCGAAAAGTCGTTATTCTGGGCTTGATCGTCACTCTTCTTGGTGCAAGCTTTATTTGTACTACCAGGGATTCAGGAGTGCCCTATGTCCAGAAACCAGCTCTCATCGACGCCTATATCCCTCCTATGCCGCCGCCGCCCGCAGGTTACACCATTCCAGGTGAAGCCGGTCACCCAGTCGAGTGGCTCCGCAAGAACACATTCTTAGACTTGGAAGATCTATCAGCACAGCAGGTGCAGATGCTGATCGACACACGTCCAAAGGCAGCTTTCATGTCTTTGGTACGAAACGAGGAGGTTGAAGATATGGTTGCCAGCATCACCCAGATAGAGGCTCGCTTCAACAAGCGTGAAACCCATCAGTATGATTGGGTATTCTTCAACAACGAAGAATTCTCTGAGGAATTCAAAGAAGCTGTCTCTAAGGCGACTTACTCCCAGTGCCACTTCGAACGTATCAACGTAACAAATTGGAGAATTCCGAGTTTTATCGATGAGACTCGGTTTGATGTTGGCCGTCAATTCATGGGAAGGATCGGCGTTGGTAAAGCTTGGCTCCAGAGCTACCACCATATGTGCCGTTGGAATGCTGGCCTCTTTGCATTGGAAGACCGCCTCAAAGACTATGACTGGTTTTGGCGAGTTGAACCTGGCGTAAGTTAGCTTCTACCCCTGTGGTAAGTCATGTAACTAACAAAACCATCACAGGTCAAATTCTATTGTGATATCAAATACGATGTGTTCCGATTCATGCAAGAGAACAACATGTCGTACGGATTCAACATGGCTATCCTCGACGATGCTCGATCTTTCCCTTCTCTCTGGGAACACACCAAAGACTTTATCGACAGTAATGGGGAGCTCATACACCCGGATGCCGATTTTAACTGGTTATTACACGACCCTAAGGATCGCGACGAGACTCTCCATCCCAGTACTGGCATTCAACACGCCTCTGGTGATGGTGAATATAACAACTGCCAATTTTACTCGAACTTCGAGATCGGCTCTCTAGAATTTTTCCGTGGCGAAGAACATCAAGCTTATTTCGACCATCTAGACAGAGCTGGCGGTTTTTACTATGAGCGATATGGCGACGCCCCTGTTCACACGCTCAGTGTCAATATGTTCTTGCCTAGAACCCAAATTTGGTACTTCCGCGATATTGGCTACGCACATGGACTTTGTGAACAATGCCCTCCTCATGAGCACCAGCTCTTACTTGGATCGGAACCGAACGGCCAAGTACCACGAGAGGTCGGACAACAGGCCAATGAGAGCGAACCGAAAACGCTTGATTTTGAGACGCTCGTAATAGGACCATTTGAGAGCTTCGGCAGCAAGCGTCGAGAATGGGATGAGGTGGCTCGCGACGTCAAGCGTCAGATGGGAGTACCCGGCCTTTCGTGTGGCTGCACGACGAGTGCGATCGACAACAACAATGCGAAACTAGTACCCTTTGAATCGAAGCAGCGTAAGCCTTCGGACCCGTGCATTCGTAAGTTTCTAGGGGGTAGATGGCTCGTTAGGAAGAACAAGATGTCTGATTTCAGCAGTGATACAGGGAATTCTGCAGGCAGTGATGATGCTGAGTATATTCTGGATGGTAGAGAATCTAACCCCATCCAGTAGAGGCACATCCCATGATGAGTTTCTTAGAGCAGTGCTCCTCGCATCCATCACTTTCTATGTGTTTTGGGGTCTGCCTTGGACTGTCAATACCTTTATCCCTCGGCCTATGGATAACTCACATAAATTACATCGCGTCACCCAGCTCTTCATTAAGTGAGCCAACTGGTGAAGTGACTCATCTGGATCCGGATCTGACGAATTTTCTTTGTTTTTTCTTTTCTTTTCGCATTTGCGTGGTGGTGACGTTGATGTAGAAACCAAGCTAGGTTCTCATCGACCGACATATTTCTCGGACACTACTACCGCCAGTGGTGGTGATGGTGAAATCCCGAAAGTTCAGGTTCGTCTATTTGCCATACTAGGCCGATTTTCCGATTCACGATGCCTTGAAACCTCGGCATTCACATGAAGATTTCCATTCAGTCTACATCAAGGAGGAAGATGAGTAAACGATATTTAAACCATAGGCCGCGAGGCCCGGGGAGTTTCGGTTCCGGCAAAGTTTCATCTTATGATACCTATTTGCTTTCTTTCAATCCTCAATATTCTCTCAAAATCCCGCCAGGTACCACGTTAGTACCAAGACGCTGTCTGAGTACAAGCCCTACGTGCATGTACCTCAGGAGAAAGTAACTCGCGTCGCACTATCCCACCTTACTATCTCGTCATACCAGGCAGCGGCAGTGGCCCCAAACTCTACAACTATCACGCATCCCACTAGTGGCACGATCGCGGTACTTTAACTTTCATCTTGCAAATTCGTTTGGCAGCTAGGAGGTCATAAGATTGATTCAACTCGTTTCGTCATGTAAATAGTTCTTGCACAATTGTCATAGGCTGTTAGGCCTATTAGGTATTACATACGTCGATAGATACCTCAATTGACAAATAAACGAAACAATCAATAGGGGTAACTAATAGGAACAATAGTATCTGGGGAAACAGCCGGGACGCAGCTGTTCGCAGCTGCCATAAATCTGCGCAAGTAATCTAACCGTCACATATATGGTTTCGGCTGTGTAGTGGCTGTGTTCCTGGTACATCCACACTTTTCAGGAAGATGAGAACGGCAGAATGGTTCTTAAGTGTAAAAAAATCATCCATTGGGTTCCGGCATATGCAATGATTATTGACCTTGCTAAATGTAAGAATTGGGGGCTGTCAGGCCATTGAACCTTAGAGTGTAGATACCCCGATTGAGACCAAACAACAGCAAGAGCGAGCTTTTATGGAAATCTACCTAAGTACGAAGGTCTGAGTACAAGGTCACTCTCGCACCGTGGCAGCGTGGGCAGCGTGGGGAGTTCTTCTTCAGCGGTTCAGCCCTTAGAATTTAGTAGATGCTCGTTATATTTGAGTGGAGTTATAGGCGGACAGATCACTATTAGGTCTAGGTGATCTTATTCTAACCGAATACAGTTTACGGCGATTGCTTATCCGATTACCCACTGGGCAAGATAACTGAGGGAGTTTCGGGTTACATACTGCGTAGATTTTTTGCGGCTGTGTATCTGTGGCTGTGTACTTATGCAATGTTACACCAAGTACCAGACTAGTACTGAGAAGGTTAGGAAGTCATGTACCTGAATGCCGTGCTACATTTGGGTTACTTGCTTATTCATTTATATCTCCCTCATCAAGTGTACATCCATGGATACATTCTTGAGCTTTGATTCCGTTGAATTGAAATTTCAGAATTGAATTTCTACAGTACTTCGATGTCAATTTATCCTTATCAGAAAATTCCCACAACTCACATACGGCTTATGCGACTAGTTCGCGGGCCTCCGCCTTCATCTGATCAGGATCATGATACTAGCGACATTCTCAGCTATGAGCTGGTCAGCTTCCCACTCGAGTCGTGTCCCAGCTACATGGCACTTTCATACACGTGGGGGGCAGACAATCCGGACCAAATAATTAGTATAGATGGACATAACACCCCTATTCAAAATAACCTTCATGCCTTTCTTCGACGACACTCCAATTCTAATTCCTTACCTCCATACGCATCTGGCATCGATGAAACACTTCTCTGGGTCGATGCAATTTGCATCAACCAATTAGATAAGCATGAAAAAAGTCTGCAATTGACATTAATGGGCGAAATATATAAAAGGGCAAGCCATATCGGTCTCTGGCTTGGGGAGGATAGTCATGATAGCGGTGTCGCAATTGACTGCTGGTTGCGACTTGTCGATAAAGTCCGACAAGGAGAATTAATCGAACCAACCGATCTGTCTCTACGAGAGACGAAATCTCTAGATAACTTAGCCCTTCGCAAGTACTGGCACCGAGTTTGGGTATGGCAGGAGGCGTCAACCCCGAATACCCCTAGCTACATATTATGCGGCGACAAGCAAATAGCTCTCGAGGATGCATTCGCGGTGAATGACGCCATCCGGACGATGATGCTAAATAGATATCGCGTCACAAAATTGATCCCGTGGGTACCAAAGCTTCAAGCCATGTACGAACTTGCGCGGATCAGGTCAAGTCATACTGGCAAAGAAAATTCCAGCAATGGTCCCCCTTTAGGGGGCACTGCAGACTGGAACTCTTTGATGAGTATGTTATTCGCAACACGGGGCTTGCAGGCAACCGATCCCCGAGATAAAATCTACGCCCTCTTCCCGATTTACCGAGATATTCGCGGACTCCTGCCCTTTAGGGTATGCGATGGGAAGGCTGTCGAGGAGTCCTATAGAGACGCTTGCACCTTTATCCTTCAAAGGGAACAAGACCTTCGACTATTTCTTCTTTGCAACGCTAGCAGCGTACCCGCGTCGAGCCAGAGCTGGATCCCAAACTTTACACATCTCGTGCAGCCTTTCGAGATATTCCGCAGCCAGGGGCTCTTCGACGCAAGCGGCTCGAAGCCCCCGCACGTATCAGTCGTCGACAATCGACGGCTAGTTAAAGTTCGCGGTGTGAGGGTTGACCCGATAGACACCACACACCTCGGATTGACATATCCCAACGAACAGGAGAGTTCATTCGACATCGAGTACTGGCAGCCCAGGTTTCAGGTTTGGTTTCAAAGTATAGCGAAATTCATCTCGAAGGGGGAAGGCGATCGGAACTACCACAGGTACATCCAGCTTTCGGAAGCCGCAGATCAACTTCTATCGCTCGGCCTGTGCCCCGGGTTGAAGTTGCGGCGGACTGGCTCCGTTTCCCATTGGCCCGTGTTCGACGTCGCGGCGGGCGCCGATCCGCCTAATATCGAAGAAGTGAGGTCTGAGTTCGTCGACCTTTTCCTGCGTCTAGGCCACGCATCTCTCTTTTGGACCGCCCACGGTTATCTTGGGCTTGGGGACATGTGTGTCCGCAGCGGGGATATAGTCGTGGTTCTGTATGGCCTATCAATTCCTATCGTCCTCCGTCGTGCTGCATTGTTTTGGCGTATTGTTGGTCCTTGTTTTGTCGTGGGCATGATGGATGGGGAGGCGCTTAAATTGAGGGCTTGGGAGGAGGAGTTTACGATATTCTAGTCATCAATTTCAGTTTCAACTTCCTAACCTATCCGTCGCTTGTTTAAGCGTTTGTTAACATAGGAGCATCAACCCCGGACGTATCTGTCTATAGCCAGCTCTTCGTCGAGAATGTTTGAGTTGGCCCGCTGCCCCTCACCACCGCCACCGCCATAGAGTTGTATTTTGGGGCGATGATGGAATATTACAGGCGGTAGGTATCCAGTAGAAACTCAATCCAGTCTCCGACGTGAGCTCGGCTCGGCTTGGGTTCCTCAGCCACGCTGCACTCTGCCTACCTGATATATTCGACCCAACGAGGCTGAATACTCGCTAGACAATTCGCCCTCGTCCTATTTTCTTTTCCCTCGCACTTTCTTCATTTGCCTTCAAAATTTTCTCCATCTGAAACCGAAAACCCTACATACCTCAACTAAAACTTAGTTCAAAACTAACATCCTCAATTCCTTTGGGTTATTACATGAGATGAACGAGTCGGAGGAGGAATATTGGCGCAAGCATGTTTCTGCGACCGGACTAACGGTCCTTTTTGAATCTAATAACCCGACTCTTGAGTGAGTTTCTTCTTATTCATAAAAACCGTGTACTTCTTACTAATTGAGAAAGCATCGTGTTTATACATGGATTTACCGGCCATCCTGAACGCACATGGACTTCAAAGAAAGGTGGTGCAAGACATCATAACGACTGTGCAGGCGGTGAACTTGCCGAGCGCCCCCATAAATTTCGAAAGCTTAATCCTTTCTCAAGCTCCCATGATGACAGTAGAGCTCCTACCTACTGGCCGCGAGATTTAGTTCCAACAACAATCCCCAATACACGTATCTTGACATATGGGTACGATACACACATCAGACATGTGATAGGATCTCCTGTAAACAGAAATACGGTCTACGATTTCGCTTGGGATCTCTTGGTTGCCCTTGAGTCCAAACGTCGATCAGAGCCATCGAGGCCAATGTTGTTTGTGGTGCATAGTCTGGGGGGGATTCTCGTCAAGGAGCTTCTTCGGCGGTCGAGAGGTTGTCATATGGGCCATGCTCACCTTTATACGGTATTTGAGTCCACAATTGGGATCATGTTTTTTGGCACCCCACACGCCGGAGCTGACCCTCGCGGGTTTCTCAAGAGCATTGCCGAGAAAGTAATCAAAGCCGCCGGGTTTTCTGTCAACGAGCAAATCGTAAACTCTCTATTGCCATCTTCGGAACGTCTTAGAGAACTGAGGGACGAATTTGGGCCGATGGCTCAAGAGCAGAATTGGATCATACACTCCTTCCAGGAACAGTTTGGCATCAATCTTCTCAGCGGCCAGAAGGTATGTTTGATGATATATATTTCCGTATATTGCTAACCCTAGTTAGGTTGTAGATGATATGTCATCTTACCTTAATATTCCTGGCGTTGAGATAACTGAACATATTGGGCGGGACCACAGGGAAATGTGTCGCTTCACGGGATTCGATGATATTGAGTACCAGAAGGTCGCCGACGCTCTCTGCAGGATGACAGCTATAGTATCTAACAAGCCCACAAGAGTTACGGGGTGGTCGTTGAATGAAGAGCAGAAACGGATACTGCTAGACTCATTGAGATTCGACCAAATCGATGCTCGCCAAATGACTATCAAGAATGCATACGCCAAGACGTGCAGATGGCTACTAAAAAATACAGAATATCTCGATTGGCTTGATCGTGATAAATTCGGCATACATCATGGCTTTTTATGGATTAAAGGGAAACCCGGGGCCGGAAAGTCAACACTGATGAAGTTCATCTTTGCCAATGCCCGAAAGAAGATGAAAGGCAATATTATTATCTCTTTTTTCTTCAATGCCCGAGGTGACAATTTAGAGAAGTCTACAACTGGAATGTATCGAGCATTACTATTACAGCTTCTTGAACAACTTCCAGGACTTCAACGCGTCTTTGATTCCTTAGGATTAGCAACATGGAACGGTGGACGCCATCGATGGAGTGTTGAGGCTCTAAAGGCACTCTTTGAACAAGCTATGCAGAATCTTGAAGAACATTCCCTGGTATGTTTTGTCGATGCATTGGATGAGTGCGACGAGTATCAAATCCGAGATATGATATCCTTTTTCGAACACATAAGCGAACTGACTACCAAATTCCAAGTTTGTTTTTCGAGTAGGCATTACCCTCATATCACGATCAAGAAAGGACTCAGTCTGGTTCTCGAAGGGCAAGAGGGGCACAGCCAAGATATAGTAAGCTATTTGGACAGCGAGTTGAGGATTGGGCGCAGTAAGCTCGCTGAGCAGATCCGCATCGATCTCAAAGAAAAGGCAGCAGGGGTCTTCATGTGGGTTGTTCTAGTGGTTCAAATCCTAAACAAGGAGAATGACGATGGTCATACTCATACGCTTCGACGAAGACTTCGAGAAATCCCTGGGGACTTGCACGAGCTGTTCCGTGATATTCTAATGCGCGATCACCACAACAGAGGCGAACTACTTCTATGCATTCAGTGGGTACTTTTCGCAAGACGACCTTTAAAGCCGGAGCAGTTATACTTTGCCATCCTTTCCGGTGTCGAACCTGAAGCCTTATCCGATTGGAATCCCGACGAGATAACGGCATCCGTTATCAAGAGATTTATACTCAGTTCCTCTAAAGGACTAGCAGAAATCACTAGGTCCAAGATTCCGACGGTTCAATTCATTCATGAATCGGTGAAAGATTTTCTTTTCAAAGAAAACGAATTGAAGGAAATTTGGTCTGATCTCGGAAGTAATTTCCAAGGAGAAAGCCACGAACGATTAAAGCAGTGCTGTCTCAACTACATCAGTATTGACATCTCTGCCTGTGTGGACGTCAACTCACTTCCGAAAGCATCGTCCCAGGAAGCTGCGGCACTTCGCCGATCGGTAGACAAAGCGTTCCCGTTTTTAGATTACGCTGTACGAAATGTTCTCTACCACTCGGATACAGCAGAGGGAGGCGGAGTCAACCAGATGCAATTTCTACAGACTTTTCAGATTCCTGATTGGGTTAAACTTGACAACCTATTTGAACGACACGAAGTACGCCGTCATACTCCAACGGCAAGTCTTTTATATATATTGGCAGAGAACAATTTGGGGAATCTCATTAAAACCCGACCATCCAACCTAGCCTACTTCGAAGTTGAGGATGAACGTTACGGCATGCCACTTCTCGCAGCGCTGGCTACCGACAGCCATGAAGCAGTCCGGGCATTCTTGCAAACTCTGGAAAAAATCATACCTCCATCGTCTCCATTTCACAACTTATGTGAAAATTTGTACCAGGACGGAAGTAAACATTCCAGCCTTGGACGCGACTTCACTTACCCACGAAAAACGCACCCTGCCTTCTATTTCATGGAGAAATTTAATGAGCCAATCGTCTTTAATTTCCTCAGTCTAACCGATTTCGACGTCGGCGTGAAGAATAATTCTAGAGAGACACTACTGTGTTTAGCAGCTGCTAAAGGATTCGAAGAAGTAGTCAAGCTGCTAGTTGAAAAGGGCGCTTACATTGCGTCTGGAGGTTACTATACGCCGTTACGCGAGGCTACTAAGAATGGACATGAGGCAGTTGTTAGGTTCCTAGTTGAAAAGGGCTGATATCGAGTCTGGAGATGACTATACGCCGTTATGCAAGGCTGCTGGGAATGGTCATGAGGCAATTGTTAAGTTCCTAGTTCAAAATGGTGCTGACATTGAGTCTGGAAGTATTTCTACACCGTTACACAAGGCTGCTGAGAATGGGCATGAGTCAATTGTTAAGTTCCTAGTTGAAAAGGGCGCTAACCTTAATGGCAAAACAGCGTCTTACAATTCGCCGTTATCTTGGGCTGCTAATTGTGGGCATATGGCGATCGTTGAGTTTCTAGTTGAAGAAGGCGCTAACATTGAGTCTGAAACTAACTGTCCGCCATTACACAGGGCTGCTAAAAAAGGACATGAGGCGATTGTTAAGTTCCTAATTGAAAGGGGCGCTGATGTCGAATTTAAAGATGACCAGGGCCGAACAGCGTTATCATATGCTATCGAAGCCTATAAAAAATCGATCATCAAGATACTACTTGATAAAGGCACTGATTTAACTTGTAGAGATAATCGAGGCCAAACGCCGTTGTCATACGCTTTCGAAGAGCATCAAGAGGCCATTCTGATGTTTCTTGAAAAGGGCACTGGTTTCGATTCTGAAGATAATGAAAGCTGAATATCGTTATAGGTATATAGATAGTATATAAGATTAGAAAATAAATTGGTCTCTTGCTTTATCCTTCTACGTTTGCATAAAATATCGAAAGAGCTTTTCCCAGCTCCTTCTGCAAATCCTCATCCCAAATCCAGCTCATCCGAGCCTGGAAGTTCTTTTCAATCGCCTCAAGATCATCACCTTCAAGTTCAAATTCATACAGCATACCCGCCTCTCTACTCGTTTCGACCAATCTCTGAGTTCTCGGTCGTCTCACCTCATCGTATGCTTTGAACACCTTGTCAAGGTCCTGTACGCTTTTAGCTTCTCCCATCAGGCCACTGAGGATGTAACTATCCTCGATACACATGCCCGCTCCAGACCCTTGATGCGGAGTCGTTGCATGTGCGGCGTCACCAAGGAGACAGACACGCGGATTCGTACCATAGTAGGTTGACGCAGGAGGGTCATTGAACAAAGCCCAGATGTCCCGTTTCCCCATGGCCTCGATGATCTTGACCACCATAGGGCCCCATGTGCTAAAGTCTTCAAGCATCTTCTCCTTTGTCGTTTTGATCACCCACTGGGGGTCGGTCCATGTATCGCAGGAGCTGAAAGCGACAACTATTTATCAATTACCTAGTTAGTCCAAGTTCGCCGTGCGAGGATAAAACTCCTGGCCTTCACTTACCATTCATTGTCTTCCCCTTTTCGATGGGGAAGGTAAGCAAGTGGCCATGATATCCCATAAAGAGCTGGTTATTCCAAGCCAATTCCTCGCCAAGCAACTCGACAGCTTTTTCCATCGGTACCAACCCCCTATATGCGTACTTGCCAGAGAACAACGCCTTTCCTCCTTCTTCCCCCAGCAGAATATCCCTAGTTTTAGATTTGATCCCATCACAGCCCACCACGGCGCTATGTTGCGCTGTTGTCCCATCCGCGAAGTGGAGCACGACGTCTTCAGACCCGTCAGCAGTTGTAATGTCGACTAACCTCTTTCCAAACTTCGAGACGGAGCCAGGTATCAACTTGAGCATTTCGTCTAGGAAATGGGCCCGATGTACACCCCCGGCAAGGCCATCATTAGTGTAGCGAATATCGAAGATGGGGTCGCCGACTTTCAACCCCTCCTTCTCCTTCTGCTTCAGGATTCCGTCTGGACCGGCTTTACGTTCGTCGCCGACGCGGACGGTAAACCAGTCCCTCTCCTTTGACTTCCAGCCGTGTGTGACGCACCGCTCATACCCTGCGACGATGTCTGGGGAGATGAGCCCCATGGCTACTACAGCGTTTGGCCCGAAGCCTAAGCCGGCGCCGATTTCTCCGAATTTCGAGGCTGACTCGTAGACTGTGAAGGGCACATTCTTCTTATAGAGACCTATGGCTAGCGAAATCCCGCTGATGCCTCCACCGACAATAGCAATGTTGAATGATTTGGTATCGGACATGGCGTGTGAGTTGATAGAGAAAAATATTTGACAGGATAGCGAATATATGATATATTTAACTCAGTTGTTGATTCCGATGTTACAGCATGATACTGGCTATCATATAGCAACGTATCTGGCGATATATATGGCCAAAACCAGTCGCCAAATGAGGACGCAACGGTAGCAGCGGGGCAACAATGATACATGTACTTGATTTATTCCATGACCCTTACCAATTACTTTGTAAGGCCTTACCTACAGCAGTCGACGAAGGGAAAATATTTCCATTCAACCCACCGATCCAATGCCACGAAGGAGCACGATAAACAATTAAGCCTCGCCTAGTTACCTAGGGCTTATTGTAGACATACAAACGCTCTATCCGGAGTGGCTAGGTTTCAAATGATCGCGCTGCGTCCCAAACCCGACGGGAAGTCAAGCCCTGTGTGGTTCAACTAAGCCTGGTTACTAAGGACACTGCATATAAGTCTAGCAATAGCGGCTTTTCAGCTGAATATTTGGAAAGGTTTTCCATGACTACATATTAACAAATGCTGATAAAACCGGGCTTAAGTAAACTTTCATCTCGGGACCGGGATCCTTCGCGTATCATGGGATCGCCCGCTTGATTGCGACGTCACCGTCACGACTCCAAAAAAGGATCCCCGCCCTTGACAGACCCCGTCAAATTTGTGGCCGCGTTAAAGCCGCAGAATCAAGCTTACATGCGGATGCGGCAGGGTAAATCCCGGAAAACCTTCGAAGACGTCCGTGGCGAGTAAGACAAAATAGGGGGAGGAACGGAGCGTATGTAATCGCGACACCGAGATAAAAGCCGGATGAGTGATTATTTACACCTTGTCTAACTTGTTCCTTAGCGCGCCATTCTCCACGCTTGTTACCTTTCCCGTGGCGTCGATGTTGAAGATGAATTGGTCTAATGGCCTAGACCCGTACAGGATACCTGAACCAGTGACCCAGGAGACACAGTCCGTTGTGAATGGATTCGAAATATTACGTAAGCTCAAGTCCTCGAATACGGCTTTGAACGCCACTCTCTTTCCGCCGTCGGCGACCGCATCCCATAGGCCAGTTGGATAGAGTCGGACGCTCGGCTGGACCTTTCCCCAATATTCCTCTTGTACACCTTGGCTTATAACTACTGAGTACCACATCAAATTCGTGCCATTGCTTATCCAAGAGCTTAGGCTTAGCCCAGGGGTCTGACTGTCCGCCACGACGGTAAGGGTTGAGTTTACTCCAGGTTCTGAGCTCTTATACGTGCCGCTGTATACCTCGTCGGCTTGGGCACGTGCTGTGTTCACCATAGTGGGAAGGTATACATTCGACAGTATATCCGCCATATCCATCGCTATTCCGCTAAGGCCATCACCTGCCGCTAAGACGGAGAAGCCGATGTTGAAGTCGGGAATAATAGCTAGAAGTGCATCGTATTTTCCCAATGTCCCAGCTTTGTTGAAAGTTGTTGCGAACTGGTATGGCATATCTATCCGTGATCAGTCAGCCACCAAGTCGCGACCAGGGCTATTCTACATACCTGTAGAAAGGGGTAACTGGCGCACACCCCACGGCATGCCGATACCGGATTTTGGATCGGAACTGAATACCACGGGCTTGAGCCATCTTCGTGTCATGGTTGGAGGTAACAACGTTGATTTCAAAATTTCTCGGCCAAGTTGGGATAAGTCCGAAGACGATGTATACATATTGCCAGTGCTGTCTCTTAGTAAGCGAAGGGAAAAGTTGGCATGCGATAGGAAGCTACTTACGGCGATTCATTACCCAGGTCAAAAGCCCAGTTGGTTTTATAGCGGTCACCGGGTATTACTCCCAGGGAATCTTGGGGGGCGCTGTAGAATGTGCGAGTCAAATTCAGTGGCTTGAGTACTCTATCTTGTACCATCTCGTTGAAAGGTTTCCCGGTCATTTGTTCTAGAGCATAGCCTAGAAGAGTGAATCCGATATTTGAGTAGGCAGGCGTGATATAGGGTGAAAATGAAGGAGGTAACTTCTTGAGACCCTGGAAGAACTCTGCTGACGAATTAACATTGAGATTTAGACCATGAATAGTGAACTTACGAGTTCTATTACAGACTGGTCTGTTACCGCAAGGCGGTATTTCATCATCATCTATGATGGGAAATCCGAGACCTGCAGCTTGAGCTGCGGTCGCTCCTTGCGTGAGCTCGCCGACTAGAGCATCTGTACGCAACTTTAGTTTAGCCTTCTTTTAAAAGATCTCTTAAAGACGAACGGTCCCTTACAGTCTCTTTCAAGACCAGACATTTGACTCGCTAGCGAGCCGAGTGTGATGGATTCCCAATCTGCGGTTGAGATCGAATGGGAATTGTCAGCACCGTCAACCAGAGCCGCAATTTCAGGGATATAATTGGTGATAGGTTCGTTCCAAAGAGAATCACCGACTTCCGCTAGAAATGTCAACATTGTAAACACCTTCGTAACACTCCCAATTCGGTAGACCGTAGTGCCATCAACTTCGTCAACGCCTGTAGAATTGAGTCCCTTCAAATTAGGCGCCGTCCGATAATGAGACCACAGAGGTTCTTCATCTTCCGTGGAGAATACTTCAACTGAGTACGAGAAGTTGCTAGATTTGGTATTATTCGAATTGTCGAAGTATTCAAAGAACAAGGAATCTAGAGCTGCTGCTGCTTTCTGGGTTTCTGGGCGCCCGAGAAGATCCGTGGGCTTCGGGTACCCTAGCCCGTATAGAGGGCAGTTCTGTTTGGCGAACACGCCATATACGGCGGATAATATTATGACTCCAAGCTGCCACATCCCGATAGACTGGAGTGGGAGAAAGAAGAAAAGTTTCAAAGTGTCGCTGAAGTGTTGTTCATTTGCTATTCCAAATCTATAGTGAACATGCTAGAAAGTTAGAGGATCCTAACTTATCCATATCTAAAGATTGTCAGTAACCCTCTCTCCTCTTCATATCATTATCATGCTATCTCTTGTAGGTACGCCATTATACTACCTGCCTACCTGGGTAGGTACCTAATTAACTGCCAAGAGAATAGTAACGTTTTTACCAGATACTGAGCGCGGAGATGGTAGTCGTTAACAAGAAGTTCGGTTCATTGCGCTGCCGTTGCTAATAGACATCTTCAAGCTCTATTCATATGACGAAGGTGTTGTTCCACGGATCCCACGAGTCTTGCCCAATCAGAGGCTCTACGGTTGAGTGCTGAACTACCAAAAAGGATCTAGATCTCTCTTGAAGGTCTCTTCCATAAAGATCTGGACCGGAGAGTGAGACACCGGTATCTATCTCATTTTGTTGATTGCGTCTCTCTCCTCATATGCGTAAAATTAGCCATGTACCGAATTTGCGTTCTGATGCCACAGATAGGGGTCTTGCAGGGTCCAAACATGATTAAAACGATATGCCGTGCATGCATATGGGACGTCTAGTCATATAATTATTGTCGCATTAGATATGAGTAAAGATCCAGACCTTAAGAGTTCTTATCGTCGAGTATGAGACGTTCTCCAATGGCTGTAAAGGTTAGGTAGGAATTACAGCGTATGAAAAGATTGCTTTAGGGAAGAAATAAGACTCCGTCGGGCTGACAGGGGGCGGGTAGCAGCAGGGACATAAATGGGGAATGACCCGGGATTCCCCATGACGTATCGAGTCAATCTGGAAGCCAGGACAGGGCCATCCAGGGCAGGGTTCAGGGGATATGTAATCACAAATGTACCTAGGTAGGTACCTAAAAGAAAATAATCTTAGTAGTACGGCACCTAAAAAGCACAACGTTCACAATCACAGCATGATAGCACACCACCGGCCGTGTGAGATAGATTTCAATCATACGGTTTTCACAAACTGCTCATTTATAGCGAAAACGATTTTTTCTAGCTTCTTAGAGCATCTCGACGACGCAGACCGGGTTCTAGATACCCTAACCCAGATTACACAAGAAATTATCCGACCAAAGCTCAGCATTCCGTATACCCCGTTCCCTACCTAGCACCTACCCAGCCGACACAAACGTCAAGCTTCACCAATTGTGGTGCCATTTACCAACTCCCTAGCGAGAATTACCCGAAGCGGTCGTAGATGAAGAGCGACTTCATGAAACTATTAGATGCGAGCGTGGAGGAGCGAATATGACCTTATCCTTCGATTCTTACTTTAACGAAGTCTGTCAAGACAACCAGCTCGATTTCCTACCAGATTCGGGAGCGTAACGCGGGGTAATATGGAAGCCATCACCAGGGACCCGACATTACGAACTACTAGGTACTATACAATGATGGCCTGGCGATTCACTCGTCCATTTTGCCAGCAACCGGTCATGGCAAGCAAGCGATCGTAGAACTTTTCAATTCTGTCTAATCTCGTAATCGATCTATTCGCTAAGGGTTCTTGTGCAACATCCACATTCGCACCACTATATTCGATCGAGCGCCCTCTACCATGAAATTGAGGTTCCTGGTAGTTCGGACGAATCACCAAGGGGAAATACGTGGGTTTTTATATTCAACAATATCGTCCTACTCTACGTTTACACCCAATCAACCCGCGACTAAGAGCTACGAGGGATCTAAGGTAGGTATTTAGCATGCAGCTCAAACCGTATCTACATGAAAACCGCCATATCTAGACAGGATTTGTCAAGTGATAGAACCCAGGTCGACCTCAAAAACTGTCACATTGTTATTAGGTAATCCTAGATTATGTCAGCCAAATAAATCTGGATTACCTAAGCTCTTCAGATCCATGATGAGTCTCGGATTATCTAAGCTGACTCAGCGTTAGTGTATTACCTAAGCTCGCTGATTCGAGCTATTACATAACAATAATACTTCCAGGCACTCGAAATTCTTGTTCCGGTCGTCGCCCTAAGTCCGGGGGTCATTCTCAAATTTGATTGATTGGCTGATTTACCCAATAATGAGATGTCGTCCTAGTGGTACCATCGCATACACTTTCCAGTCCGAAACAGAGCTCAGTAGCTTTGGCATCTATACACCGGCCCTCTCATCGACGTCCCGGGGCCGATATCTTAGGTAGAATCTCTGCCCTTAAGTAGGTGGCTGTCTGGAAAGAGACTCATTTCAAGAAGAATCAATCGTAAGCATGGCCGTGGCAAGATGTTCTTCAGTCATGGGCTGTAAGTAATTCCAGGTTATCTCGCTGGGATTTCCAGAAAGCAATCTCCCATTGAGATAGAAGATGTTAATGTCGGGGAACTTATAATATCCCCTTTCTTTTTAACTACTAAAGTCTTTGGTTATGAGGACGACGGATCCGATATTCCAACCATCAAAGCAAGCCCACAACGAAAACGAACTCAGCAATATTTCCGGAAAATTGAGGATAGAGAGTCAAAGCGGAGACACACATGACAAAAGTTCCTGGCTTCTCATCGCTCTTCATCGGCGTAAAAGCTAGCACTCTAAGCGGGTCAAGTGATGTTCTTGATGAAGAGTACAGTATGTCGCCGAAGACTCTCAACAATCGGTCTTCCGCCCCCTTTATTCTAGCCCTATGAAATCCCAGCGGTGATTTACAACTCATCATACAGGGCCTCGTTTTTCGCAGTAGCCTTTCGTGCGGCCTTCCATCTTCGAACATCTTTAGCGCGGAATCGTGAGATCATCTTCATCGCCACCGGGGACCTTCGTTCTATAATCTTAGCTAGGCAGGTATGCTAGCGCCCATTATTGGAATTTCCATCAATGAGGGCCACCTTGACTGGATATAGACCGCGAAAACCTGCCGCCACAGAGCATGGCCCCACAATTTCTTCTTCGCTGTGCGAGAGACGTATGATTCAGTCTCGCCGGCGCCGAAAGCTTTTCATATATGGTTGAGAACCGGGGAAATATGAGGGGCGTGATATTGATTTGCAATGGGTCGCGGAAGCGTACGTTGTTGTTGTTGTTGTTGTTGTTGTTCACGCGCGCGTGGAGTTGAGATGGGAGCCATCATCCCATTTTTCGTCGGAGAATATACCGCAAATAGTCCTATTGGCCACCACGACAATCTATTGAATGGTTGCAATATACGCATGGGATGATTTTCATTTAACGGTGAAATTGTCTTGGTCGACTGATAATTAATTCGTCGTTTTCGTGTCGTCGAACCGCCCCATCCGGAATCACGCTTACGCTGGGGATGGCTTGGGATGCCGCGTGTTCCCGCTCTTCGCGCCGGCGTTGCACAGGCACTTCGGAGTGCCGTGGTGTGATGACCCCGAGATCATGTACATACTTTCTTGTTGGCTTTTGAACCAGCATCAGTTACTGTTTGGATATAATATTCGGAAATTTTCTAGGAACGCATGCGCTTCAATATAACGTACTTATAGTATGATTACATTGGAGTCGTCACAGATCATGTGAGGCGGTCGTGAAAAGGGGGCTGAAAGCAATGCCACCGCCCCGTTCCATATTCAGCGTTACGTTGCAACGCCGTTGGGAGGCAGGTAGAGTCTATTACAACGACACCGCTCGTAGGCCGCCAGAATGGCCGCGTCTATTCAGTAAAATATACTTGAGTTTTCAGGGAGTCGGTAACCTAGGTAATCTTATCGTATATTTGTTGATGTCTTATTTCAACCTCCAGTCTATAGATCATTCCAAGTAGGGTAGTGTACTAGGTACCTACTAGGTAGGTACTAGGTAGGTAAGGCAAAATCCATTCACATTTTACTGCGTGTTCACTCAAAATATGCATTATTGATGCAATTATTCCTCTGAAAGATGTCGGTCATCTGAAACATTTTATTTTTGTTAGGTACTAGGTAGGCTACCTAGCAGTAACCTATCATTAATGGAACACACTCTTTACGTACTCCATTGCCAATGGGGCCTCCCAATCGACCGCCCCCAAACGCCAACGCTGTCCTGCGTCTAATTCCATGCCCGTCACCTCCATTCTGCCCAATACCTATATCCTTACAATCCATTACACTATCCCTTTCACAGGATTGCAGGGTTACATCCGAATTAGACTCAATTCCTCCTTTTGTGTTTACTATGACATGGACGGCCTCGGTAGCCTCGGTGGTGTTTCCGCCGTGGCTAGGGACGATGTAGTAGATGAATGCGGCTTCTTGCAGTATACTGTCATTCTAAGTGATATCAGCAAAGACTCATTCAAAGATCAGTCATGTAACTCACAAAGTAGAATACGAATGGATGCGCGTGTTCTCAATATCCTTCCGCACTTCGATCAGTAGCCTATCCAGAGCATCTTTAGACCACCCCAACCCATTCGAAAACACGGGCCACGAGAAAACATCGATGATCTGTAGCGTATTCGCCCTCTGCATCGCGCCAATCCTCTGGCTCTGCTTCCCCGGAGGCCATGTATTAGTAGGTACGGCGTACTTCCGCTCGACGATATTCTCGAAGCCCGTGTGCTCGAGGGTACGTTTGTAATCGAGGGCGTAGAACAGGGACTTCCCTAAATGTTTGATACCTAAATTAGTAGTTAGTTTCAAGAGGACATAGAAAATAACAGAGGAGATACGGGATTGTCGAGAACTTGCCTTCGGACATGAGTTTATTCCATTTTTGGAATGCCGTGCCGTCGAGAGAGCGGTCTGAGGATTGGGCGTGAAGAATCCATTCCTGAAACTCGACCCAGCCGCCGGGCGCGAGATTCTCGTAGATCAGTCTGAACAGCTTGCGCTTATCGGTAGGCTCGCCTAAGCTTCGCACGTGGATGAAATCAAAGGGACCGCCGTACTTCCATTCATCATACACGTCTGCTACGCCGAAATGGCAGTTGGGTACGATAGGCGGTGGGACTGGATTTAGATCGATCCCAAGCACTTCGCTATCTGGGTTCCTTCGGGCTGCATAGATGTTAACACTCATGCACGGATGTAACGCCAGGGATCGAGGTGGGACGTGCCGAATTCCACGGCCCATATGCCTGTACCCGTGCCGACATCGAGGACTCTCCTCGGCTTTATTACTGGACAGAGATGTAGCTCGCCATCGTGAACTTCGACACTTATTTCATGCTGAAGGTCTGTTCGTTTGTTTGTTTGTTTAGTATATCAACCTCGAGATGGACCAATGGAAAGCGAAGGGATGTCTTACTCATGCGCTCTTGTTCTTGCTAGACGTGCATTCTGGTTAGTCCATCGATCATCGCAGCAGCTCCTAGTTTCGTCGGGCATACCTTATCCGAAGGGAGGAAGTAGTCTTGTTATATTACATGTTAGTACTATAGCCCTTTAGGATTTGGGGTTACACGGAGCACGCACTCCTGTTGAACGTGCGGCCAAACTTGTATACTATCGAGCGAAAGAATCTCGAAGAGCTCGAGCTCGAACTACTAGCGGCCTTCGTGGAATCCCTGGAGGAAGAGATAGGGTCCATAGTCAGTTTCACTTCGGTTCTCAGACAGAGAGCTATGCTGAACAGAGAGAGATTGGCCCATTTTTACTTACCTCCTTCGAGTCTGGCGGGGGGAGAGAGAAAGACCTTCATCCGGATCATGATCGTCTTCCTCATCAACACCGGCGCCATCACCTGCACCGTCAGGGTCAATCCGCGGCCACCCTTGCTCCAAGGCCGGATTGAACTATCGATATTACATATCAGCCACCCGTTATTCCGCAGGTAAGGGAAAGGGTGTCGTGTTTCGGGTTGGGCTTGCGTGTGATGAGAATGTGACAGATCAAAAAAAATGATAATAATAATAATAAGAATTGATCAACGGCCGAAAGGGGTAAAACAGCATTAGCATCAGCATTAGCGTAGCGTCGTACTCACTTGCAGTCCGGAAGATAGACCCTCGGCCGAGCTTAAGGCATACTGAAAATGGCCGGCAACATCGGCGGTAGTTGGCGATGGCGACGGTGGTCGATCTGTGCCACTGCTGGTCGTTGACATGAAAGACGGTGCTGGCGGGCTAGACGGGTGATAGGTCCCAGGGGGGTGTGCGGACAAGGTGAAATTATCGGTGTATAATGGGGAACGAGGGCTATGTGGGAGCGGGGTACGATGATGGCGAGAGGAACCCGAAGTGGCTCTGCTACTAGCCGTTGAGGGTCTCACAGCCAATAACCTATGTCTCCCTCGATCTTTTGGTGAACTTGAGGTGACGTTGGTTGCCTCCATCCGGTCAGTCGGGTCTTATCTCAAGTATTAAGTTACCTAGGGAGGTATATAGGTATATGGAGATAGACAAGTATGTATTTTGTGTGATCTGTGATCGTAACTAACGGATCAAGAGCTCAAGCGCTAGCGTCGGGCCGTTCCCGTAGTTGGAAATTCAGGTTCGTTCCCGAGGCATTTACACACCGAAGTTTGGATGAAACTTTGAAGTTTCAAACCACATGTAGGTTGGTGATCGAGAGAGGAAAAAGTAAGAATGGAACCAACTTACATTAAGTAAGCTAGCAGCACATGTAATCAAAAAATGTCACTTCATCGATGGAGGGATGATGACAGACAGGAAGCACGAAGGGGGATGGATGGAGGGGAGGGGGGGGAACAGTGACATTGGGACGCAATTCGCGTAGGAATATGTGTTAATTGGAGATGAGATTTTATTATTACAGTGATCTTTTCCTCTTTTTTCTCACTTTACCTGCCTATTCCTTTTCCCATAAGGATCCTATTGCTACAAAGTCCCTTGTCCGTAAAAGTGGACTATTATTCAAGCTCCGCTTATCCTCTATAATCTATAGGTCGAAACAGCTCTCGGAACGCGAACTAATGTTGACCCTCGTATGTGGGAGCTCAATAATACTCTTTACCGCAAACGGACAGTAGTCTGACAGGGCATCAGGGCAGCAGGGCAGCAGGGTAGTAGCAAGAAATGATATGCATACACACTTACAAGGTATGTGTGGGGCATGTATATACATACATGCGTACATATGCGCGTGGCTGTCTAGGTATTACCTAGTAAATACCTAGGTAGGTAAGATACCAAGGCATTCGCCGTCCATTCTAGTAGAGCTGAGTGTGCTGACGGACTGGACAGCTGGGGAAAGGAAAATCACCTTATTCTGTATTCTCACTCCACTCCACCAACACATCGTCATCCTCGCGGCCGCGTATGGCTTGCGAAGGGTTGCGTGGGGTGGAAAAGAAACAGAGACATACATAGTATTAGTTACAGAGGGGAAAAGGGGAAGAGTTAGAGTTACATACAATATTTCATTAATCCGAAAAAGTCGATAGTGCAACGGCGCAGTACCACACTGTTCGCTGTCCCGCTTCGCCTAACCCCTATTCTGCCCTATCATTACACAGCATTGTCTCAGCTTTGACGACAAAAGTTGCACAATTAATATATTTAAGCATAATCGATATCTGTAACGAAATCTATGACCGAATTGTCAAACGGAAGATCTCCAGCCTGGTTTTACTGTAAGTATGGATGTACCATTGGCATCGATGGTTGGTTGGTTGGTCAATGTTCTATTCGCAACGCTTATTACAATAGCCTGTAGGTCCGTGTAGATATAACGCTCCAACCGTACCATGTCACTTCCGGCTTAGCTTTGTAAGCCCTTGTCCTTGTTTCGTACGGGATTGCGGAGGGCGCTTAGCAATCGCAACTATTAGTAGGTGCGTAGAAACAATCCGGTCCGAACAAATAGTTCTCGGGTCCTACTATGTAGTTCTAGTGATGCACGTGAAGATTTTTCTCTCTCTCTTCCTCACCTTTCCTTAGCACCAACAGCCTACTTCCAGTTGACGGTCGGTTTTCGGTCGTGCGAATTGGCGGTGAAAATGCAAAGTCTTACGAACTACTATGTACGCTGCCCTCTACTATGTACTAGTCATAGTAATAGTATCACGGTAGTACCAGAGGATCAAAGACGACTGATGATTTTCGATGTCAGCAAGCAATTGCAGGACTGAGCCTACCTCGAAATGCCACCCCAGGTTTACTATTGGCCATAAGGGCGGCAGTTATATGCGTGAATGGCGTACTTAATAAGAACTCAATTATACCTCATTTATAACCGTCAGCACGTGGCGGTTGGGTCGGTTGCTCCAGGGCAACGCGGGCCGCACTTGTACGGGCTTTGCTTCGCCAGTCGCCTATCATAAGTCGTGGTCGACCTAACACTACCGGCGCGTTGCTGCAAAGCCTGCAAAGCCTGCATATCTCGCGCTCCTCTCTTCTGCAAAGGGAACGTGGTCGAGCGATTTGACACGTCAGATAGATCCCAACGGAGTGGTTCATGCGGTTCACAATTTATCGTGCGATTTTAATGTAACCTAAACCCCCTTGCAGGCGAACTGGTCCAGCTTCCGGCTTCATCCTTCAGAGGTAAGCCTGGTAATGCCTCCTGCGGGTTACCACTTCTGCTATGCCCTTTTGTGTCGCCGTTGCAGCAGGCCAAACCCTTATTAGAAAAACTGCAAATCCAGTCTGCATGGAATCTAACCTATAGCTACCTTGCAATGACGCTTAAGCCCTTGGCGTCTTTCTTTAGAGCTCTTGACGATGGATCCGTGCCGTACACGTCCATATCAAGACAGCAAACCTACATACGATCCCGTCCCGTTGGGTGTTTGACCTACCGAAAACTTGATCTTCCCATTGGTTCCGTTAGTTCCAAGACATGCAAATAACTTGTCAGCCATTTATTTCCTAGATGCTATAGGATAGCAAGATTCGCGACGGGGTCGAAATAGTTTTGAGACGAATGCAGGACTGGTCGAAATAGCGTCCAGACAGATGCGGAGCTGATGGGTAAAATAGCGTCTTAGATGTGTACTTTTAGTTTGAGTGCTTATCAAGGTTGCCGTCTTGGTCAATAGTCCCAGAGACGATGCGATGACGGTTTGCCCTACTTATCCTTACCTTATATAGGCCGGTATCTGCCATATTGGGCCATCACCGAGTTACACTATACTCTATTCAGGGACCAAGGTCAGACGACCTCAACTCAATCCTCGCTCTTGTCCGTTAAGACCGAGATTTACAACCTTTAGAAAGCTCAGACGGGCCGGCTCGAGTTGAAATAAGAACGGGCGCATCCCGTGAACTTCGGCGAAGTTGGCGCCTCCGTTTCGAAAAAAGCAATCCCCACCATCAAATCTCCTACAGCCGCCGCCCCCCCTCTCATCCTAGCAACGCGTCAAGGCGCGCGCCCTACGTTAGTTAGCCTTTGGGGAATAATCCTGGACTATTGCCGCGGGGAGCTCAGTTCCGGCCTCCCGCCTCAACTCCCTCACAATGAGCGGAAGCAGCGGCCACTCGACCTCGTATTCCTCCGCGTCCTCGAGCTTCGAGGAGATCAAAGACGCGACAGCCCCAGGATCTGTCCCGATCGCGATCTGCGGCCTTGGCATAAGGCTTTCCGGGGGCATCCGGAATGCCGACGACTTCTGGGATCTCCTGGTTAATGGCCGGGACGCCCGCGGGCCAGTTCCGAGCAGCCGGTACAATGCGGACGGGTTCGATGGCTCCCTTGGCGGCAAGGAGCGCATAGAGACCAAGTTCGGATACTATCTGGAAGATGATCTATCACGTTTCGATCCCTCTCTCTTTTCTATGACGCAGAAGGAGTTGGAGAGATGCGATCCTCAGCAACGATTGCTATTGGAGGTTACCCGCGAGTGTCTCGAAGATGCAGGTGAAACAAATTATCGTGGAAAGCCGATTGGCTGCTACGTAGGCACGTTCGGCGAGGAGTGGCAGCATATGCGAGACAAGGATGCTCAACAGGTTGGCAGCCATCTTGTCACGGGTTCTGGGGATTGGATGCTTGCCAACCGGGTTTCTTACGAGTACAATCTTAGTGGACCGAGGTGAGTCGTCATATTTGCTTGGCCCCTAACTTGCAGCTAACCGAAACATCATAGCATGGTCATAAGGACAGCCTGTTCGGCATCACTAATAGCCTTACATGAGGCTTGCAGGGCTGTCCAGTTCGGGGATGCCTCCGCCGCAGTTGTTGCTGGCACAAATCTGATATTGGGGCCTTCCCTTACTATGCTTATGACTTCGGAAGGGGTCCTATCTCCAGACGGGTCATGTAAAAGTTTTGATGCTTCGGCCAATGGCTATGCCAGAGCTGAAGGAATCACTGCCATATATGTGAAGAAGCTTACTGATGCCATCCGCGATGGCAACGCTATCAGAGCGGTCATTCGGGGCACCGCGGCGAACAGCGATGGCAAAAGCCAAGGAATGCTTGTTCCGCGAGGGGAAGCCCTCGAAGCACTTATGAGGAAGATATACTCGGATGCAGGATTAAATCCGGCTGAGACTGCGTTTGTCGAGGTATGTCTTCAATCCCCTCTTGTCATTTTTTCGGTATACTCATAACGCTATAGTGTCATGGCACCGGAACCTCTGTCGGCGATCCCATCGAAACTTCTGCGGTTGGAGAGGTTTTCGGCCACGATGGAGTTTACATTGGTTCTGTGAAGCCTAATGTAGGCCACTGTGAGGGATCTGCCGGTCTCGCCAGTTTAATTAAAGCAGTGTTAGCTCTAGAGAATAGAACGATACCCCCTAATATCAAATTCAGCACACCTAATCCTAAGAGTAAGTCTAGTCTTGCGCATCCGTAGTTAAGGAGGATCCCCCGTACTAACTATCCAACTTGTAGTCCCATTCAGAGAAAAGAAGCTCACGGTACCGACTAAACCAATACCGTTTCCCAACCACAAAGCCGAAAGAATCAGTGTGAACTCCTTTGGAATCGGAGGTTCAAACGCACACGTGAGTATCTACCTAGTCCTATCTCATCTCTATTAGCAATTTACACCTGCTAACATGACTAAAGGTCATCCTTGATTCATTTCCCAATCCAAAGCTGTCAAGAGGCTTCATACAGACAGCCAAAAGACCAGAGCTTCTTATGCTATCAGCTAATAGCCAGAATTCTCTAAAGACCCAAATAGAACTCTACCAGGAATATGTCTCCCAGCATCCATCGGCCATACGGGACATTGCGTACACATTAGCTCTCCGCCGAGAACGGCTACCGCACAGAGCATATCTGGTAATGTCCGGTGACAAGCTATTGGAAACCTCCGGCATGGTGAAAACATCAGGAAAGTTATCTCGCCGTAAAGTCACCATGGTTTTCACCGGACAGGGAAGTCAATGGGCCGAGATGGGGAAGGGATTGTTCATAACCAGCTCGGAATTTCGGGGGGATATCCATTTAATGGACGACGTCTTGAGACATTGTGCAAGGCCCCCAAGATGGACACTTGAAGGTGAGTCTTTCCTAAGACTTGAAGGAGTATCTTATAGCAGTGTGTTGACATTTAACTTTCTCTTGCCCCTATTTAGCTGAGATACTCAAGCCCTTTGAAATCAGCGGGATCAACAGAGCTGAGCTGGCACAGCCTATGTGTACCGCGCTTCAAATAGCGATCTTCCGACAACTGAAGCGTCTTGGTGTCATACCTACTGCAGTTGTGGGACACTCGAGCGGTGAAATCGCCGCTGCGTATGCCGCTGGATTCATTTCCCTCGAATTCGCTGTCAAGGCTGCATACTATCGTGGTCTAGTGTCTTCAAAGAGCACGTCCAGGGATGGCTCTATGGCTGCTATCGGACTTGGAGCTAAAGAAGTAGCGAGGCTTCTACCGGAAGGTGTCGTCGTCGCGTGCGAAAATAGCCCTCACAGCACGACGATATCAGGAGACCGCGCATTGGTCGAGCAGACGGTGTCTACGATCAAAGCAGTTAAGCCGGATACCTTCGCTCGCATGCTGAAAGTCGACATGGCATATCATTCCCGTAAGTGGAAAGTTCAGCTGCTCAGCTCTCGTCCGAATATGTCGATTTCAGCTAACCACATTGCTTTTACAGATCACATGGATCCCCTAGCTAAGGACTACCTGCACATGCTCCGGCAGGAAAAGACTCCATCCGATAGCGGGGCGGGGCTTCGTCGTCGATCAATATTCATGTCGAGTGTCACCGCCAAGGTGATTGACAATCCAACAGATCTAGGCCCGGAGTACTGGGTCGCCAACCTGGTCTCTCCAGTTCGCTTTAGGACAGCTGTTAAGAACCTTTTCGAGCTACGAGGCGACTCGGACGTCCTATTGGAGATTGGACCTCACGGTGCCTTAGCCGGTCCCTTACGCCAGATCTGCACTGCAGGTTCGTGGCAGTGCAATTATGTAGCGGTCCAAAACCGGGGTAGCGACAGCGCCGTGTCTCTGCTAGCTGCATTAGGTCGACTTTTTCAGGAGAATGTAACTATCGATTTTGCCCCTCTCTTCTCGGGTGGCCGCGTTGTTCCGGGACTCCCGTCGTATGCGTGGGACCGCAGCGGACAATCCTTTTGGAACGAAAGCCGGTTGTCGACAGCGTGGCGGCATCGCAAGTACCCTCATCATTGCGTACTTGGTGTGAGGGACCCACAATCGCCGGATGCTGAGCCGCTCTGGAGAAATGTTCTGCATCTCGACGACGCACCTTGGCTTGTCGACCACAAGGTATCACAGGATGTCGTCTTCCCTTTCGCCGGGTATGTCGCTACAGCTGGCGAGGCGATTCGGCAAGTGGCTGGCGCCGATTTGGGGTCGAGTTACCATATTCGCCATTTAGTAGTCCGTACAGCTCTCGTCCTAACTGATTCTAAGCCGGCAGAGATAGTCACAACATTGCGACAAAAACGTCTCACGGACAACGATGAATCCCAATGGTATGAGTTTAACATCACATCATATAGTGGCTCTGCCTGGATAAAGCACTGCACGGGAGAGATTAAACATGTCGAAGGGCTTAACAATACTCCCTCTTCGGCCCCTAAGGGGCTCCCTCGCAAGCTATCTAGCCCAACATTCTACGAAACAATGGAACGGAATGGCTTCATCTACGGTCCCGAATTCCAATCTCTTACAGATATTGCTACGTCCACCACAGAGCAGATTGCCGAGGCCAAGATTATTGACAAGCATAATCATGCATCCGAGCCATTCTCTCTTCACCCCGTAGCAATTGACGGCTGCTTGCAACTTCTCATGATCGCAACAGCTCAGGGACTCTGCCGCAATTTCAATGGTCTTGCAGTGCCAACATCAATCGAGGAACTCATCATTTCTCGGGGCGCATCGGAAATGCATGCGCGCGCTTGGACTAAGAAGGGTGATCTCCGCCTCGGTGAAGTCGAGTGTGTCGCAGATGGACATGTAGTACTAAAGATGCGCGGTCTGCAACTAACGCCACTCGAAGAAGATGACATAGCCACCGAGTCGATAGATAAACACGCGGCAGCACACGTCCAGTGGCTTCCCGATTTCGACTTCGTAGACCACAGATCGCTATTCGCCGCGCCCAAGCCTCACCGGGCGCATCTTAGCATGCAGCAGGAGCTCGCTTTCCTATGCATGGTGCAAGAGGTGAAAGCCGTAGAAGGCATCAAGCCGTGCCAGCCCCATTTTGCCAAGCTGCGCGACTGGATGAAGAAAGAGATTCAAGATGCCGTTGTCGGGAAGAGCTCGTTCCCACTCGTTGACAACCCGGCGCGTCTGCTAGAGCTAAGTTCCGAGGAGCAGCGGAAAATGATAGATTCGCATTTGGCGATCCTCGAGAAGGGATATCACAGCGCGCTTTCTGTTGGACTTAAGCGCGTTTTAGACCATGCGGCTGAGATTTTCGCTGGGACACGCGAGACCCTCGATGTGCTGATGCAGGGCAACCTACTAGCTGAGATCTACAACCATACGAGTTTCGGGTATGGCGATTTCGTACGTCTACTTTCCAACACGCGGCCAAACCTGCGCATCCTCGAAGTCGGTGCCGGTACGGGAGGCACGACGGAGCTTATCTTGCGCGGACTCGTTGATGAGGGCGGGTTCCCTATTTACTCAGTTTATACGTTTACAGATGTCTCATCTGGCTTCTTAGTCAAGGCCCGCGAGCGATTCTCGTATGCCCCTAATATGGAGTACAAGGTCCTCGATATCAGCAAATCGCCTGCTGAGCAGGGGTTCAAGATCGGAGAAAAGGAGTCTTATGATTTGATTCTAGCGGCGAACGTTGTCCATGCAACACCGTTCATCACAGAGACTCTCGGGAACATAAAATCATTGTTAAAACCGGATGGAATGCTGGTGCTAACAGAACTTTTGCCAACACTGCGGACGGCGAATTATATGTTCGGTCACTTCGCTGGGTGGTGGCTTGGCGAGGCCGATGCTAGACCGGCTAACCCCTTAATACCGGTTGAGCGTTGGGGTAGAGAACTAAAGAGTGCTGGATTCGCTGGTGTAGATTCATTCGTCGCTGACGATGAAGCTCCCTACAACCAGATCGTCACTATCGTGTCTCGGCCACAACCTAAGAGTGAACCATCATCGAAGCGAGTCACTCTCCTATGCGAGAACGAGGAATCAAGCGTAGCAAGCACCCTGAAAACTTCTCTCCAGAGCTCCGGATGGGAAGTCACACCATGTCGACTAACATCCACACCTCCCGCCGACCAAGACATCATCTCGTGCCTCAACCTCGAAAGCGAGTGGTTCACCAACCTAACCAAAGAGAACTTCGCCCACCTCCAAAAATTCGCCAAGGCCGTCGAGCAACAAAAGATCCTATGGCTCGCACACCCAGTGCAAATCCGGTGCACAGACCCGCGTCCCGCAACCTTCATCGGCGCGGCCCGCAGTCTCCGCGCCGAAACCGTACCGGGGCTCAGCACCCTCGAGATCAGCGCCTCGGAGCCCAACTTCAGCGACCTAGTGCTCAAAGTATTCGCCAAGATCCAGTCGCAAGAAGACATCGGAACCCTCGGCCCAGACCGAGAATTCGCCGTCGAAAACGCACAAATCTGCATCCCGCGATACCACCCCTTCTCACTAACCGAGCGTCTCAAAGACAGGAGCAGTAGCACTCGACCTAAAACCCCCGTAGAAGGAGAGGAGAACACCCGAACCGCACTAACCGTCGGCAAAGTCGGCTCAATGGAAACCCTGCACTGGATCGACGAACCCTTGCCTCCCACCCTACCACCCGACCACGTCGAGATATCCACGCGCGCCGTAGGTCTCAACTTCCGAGACGTCGTCCTCGCGCGCGGGATCCTGCAATCCCCGACATCGACACGCATCCCACTAGGCTACGAGCTCGCGGGCGTAATCACAAAAGTCGGGTCCGCAGTGACGGACCTAGCGCCCGGGGACCGGGTAATGGCGCTCTGCAACGGGTGTCTCGCGACGCGGAACATTGCCCCCGCCGAAATCGTCATGAAGATCCCGGACTCGCTGTCTTTTGCGTCTGCGGCTACTATCCCCGTGTGTTTCGGGACGGTGATCTATGCGTTGATTGATATAGGGCGCGTGGAGCGGGGACAGAGTGTTTTGATACACTCTGCGTGTGGCGGGGTCGGGATCGCGGCGTTGCAGGTTTGTGGGATGTTGGGGGCGCGGGTGTATGCGACTGTGGGGAGCGAGAGGAAGGTCAGGTTTTTGATGGACCGGTTTGGGGTTCCGAGGGAGAGGATCTTTAATTCCCGCGATGCTGGGTTTGCGGAGGGGGTTATGCGGGAGACGGGCGGACGGGGTGTCGATTTGGTGCTGAATTCGCTTTCGGGCGAGTTGTTGCATGAGTCCTGGCGCTGTGTGGCCAAGTTTGGGATTATGGTCGAGCTCGGGTTGAGGGACTCGATGGGCTCCGGCAGTTTGAATATGTTGCCGTTTGCGGAGAATCGCTCGTATCATGGTGTTAATTTGTCGGAGTTTAGGGAGCGGCCGAAGTGGTTGAGGAGGTAAGTTTTCCTGCATTCTGTTGGTGTCATCTCATTACTTACGATTTATCAGGCTATTAAACACCTTCGTCGACTTTTACAAGCAAGGATTACTCCAGCCGATCGATCCCGTGGCAACATTCGACGCGAAGCAAATCTCGAGGGCATTCCGTCACCTAGAAGACGGCGACCATCTCGGCAAAGTCACGGTATCCTTCTCTCCCCCTGGCACCGGTTCTCCCCTTGAATCGGTACCCCAGCGCCGTAACATCAAATTTGATCCCGCTGCTACCTATCTCCTCGTCGGTGGTGTTGGTGGTCTAGGTAGATCCATAGCGACATGGATGGTGGAGCGAGGCGCACGCAGTCTAACGTTCCTCTCTCGCAGCGCCGGTCTTAGCGAAGTCAGCAAGGCCTTGTTCACAGAACTCGAGTCTATGGGATGTTCTGTCACAGCTGTTGCCGGACGCGTTGATCGGATAGACGACGTGCAGGGGGCAGTACACCGATCAAGATCTCCTATCAAGGGAGTGATACAATTAGCCATGGTCCTAAGGGTAAGATTTCTCTCGAATTATCACAGCATGAGGAGCGTACTAACAAAGCCTCATAGGATATGCCACTAGTAGACATGGAGTGGTCTCAATGGCAAGACGCACTCGCGCCCAAGGTCGACGGCACCTGGAATCTCCACCGCGCGTTCGAATCCAAGAAGCTAGATTTCTTCTTCCTAGCCAGCTCGCTCGTCACTGTCGCCGATTCCGTCGGACAAGGTAACTACGTCGCAGCAAGCATGTTCATCGAAGCCTTCTGTCGATACCGGCACTCCCTAGGCCTACCCGCTTCCGTCCTCAACATCGGACCCATCCGCGACGTCGGGTTCGTAGCCGAGAACGCCCAGGCCATGCAGAACATCCGAGCCCAAGGCCTGCCTCTTCTCAGCGAGCGCGAGTTCCTCGACTTCTTAGAACTAAGTCTCTTGGACAGCCATCCCACGGAGTCTGCCACCGCAGCGCCTCTTACGGTTCCGCCGAAGCCGTGGTATAACAGCACGCAAGTAATAATGGGACTGCGATCGGAGCAAGACCTCGACGACCCGAACACGCGGACGATGTGGCGGCGCGACCGACGCATGGGGTTGTACCATAACGTGCGGATCGAAAACACAGCCAAGACGAGCGAAAGCGACGCGCTGCAAGAGTTCCTAGCGCGAGTCGCCGGAGAGGGCGGGAAGGCGCTCCTGAAGGAAGAGAAGAGCCTCGACTTCTTGGCCCATGAGATTGGCAGGAAGATCTACGATTTCTTGCTTAGGCCCGACGAGGAGGTTGATGTGAGCTTGACGTTGGCGCAGATGGGACTTGATTCGCTCATGGCGATTGAGTTGAGGCGCTGGTTTAAGGGCGCGTTCGGACTCGTGATCAGTGTGTTAGAGATTGTTGGAAGTGGCACGTTGGTTCAGCTTGCGGGATTGGTGGTGGATAAATTGGTCGAAAAGCTTGAGAGCGAGGTGCAGAAGGCTGCGTAATGTGATTGTTATTCTGTATTTTCAGGGGTTGGAACTGGGTTAGGTGGGAGTTGGTTAACAGTCATTCGTTTACCCCTATGATACCTTGTAATCATTTTCACTGTTGGTCGGGTCATAGCGGGTTTATTATCATGCTGGTATGACTAGATGAGTTTCATGAGGAGGTTAACATTAATGAATTCGATATACACATTGTTTAATCATACCTTGCTTGATTAAGGGAACGCGGTCAGATCCAGGTATATGAAAAGAACAGAATTACTCATCAAGATTCAAGTGGCCAGGTCCTATTAATTTATACAGACTCCCTAGCATTGATAATATCTTTCATAGCATATGAATCTTGATCTAGCATAGGATCATCGCCACTAGTAGCCAACATCCATGGTCTTGAGCTCAAGTTTGACTTCGTAGATATGCTCGTTTTTTTCTGATATATGTCATTACTCAAGCTCTGGGCTTGGATAGAATCGTTGTCGAGGCTCGTAGAATTTAGATGAACTTTGCAGAAAAGGCGTTTCGTGGCAGTCATGATAGATTTGAAAGTGATGTCCTTGAAGAGAAAAGCCAATGTTGGTAGACAAGCGACAAGTATACCAATACCGGTCTCAACCATCCCCCAGTACACATACGCGGTAATTGTTACTAACTCATCAGTAGCCGCTGGGCATTGTTTATAAGTTCAAATGAGGTTACTTACGAACTTGGTCGGAATCAGTGGCTAAACCGATTGCAACTATTTTACTTACCACGACAACGCGAACAAGAGAGGTCGCGATAGTACTAGAAATGTAAGAATTCAATGCCAATATTCAAGTATGCACTATTACTTACCCAATTCCTAGAAGGAATACGCCACTCGTCGCAATCTTTCTACGGGTTGATGCATTTAAGTTCCAGATCTAGAGTAAGTCAGTTGTTAATTGCACAAGAACGTTCATGATATAGTATAGGAGACAGCTTGAACGCAATTTCACTTACAAGTGGGATAGGGAAAATAATTATCGCGACATCTATGACAAAGTCCGTGATACAGAGGGTTAGGTCAGCAGCCGAAAAGTCGACACACTTATTTTTGAGATCTTGAGACGTTCCCTGAACTGCCCAGAAATTTAGTTTGCAGTTGAATATCGATTCAAAAAGCCAGGCCACGGTCCACATAACAACAATGATAATTAGGGTGATGAGAATCACCCGAACTTTGCCGTTCTTGATAGAAAATAGTCGGAGGTAGAACAGGAGGATGCTGGATTTTACGAAACCGATAGCTAGAACGAACGTTATATTGAACATATATCCAATCTAGTTAATTCTCCGTCAGCTAATACTAGGTATATAGTATTTCTGTAAATTAGGATTCGTACCTTGAAAGATAATAAGATTTGGTCTGTGATAACTTCGAATGTGAGATCACCAGTAGATCCAGGGGGCACTTCAGTACGATAAGCCAGCGCTTTTCGAGAAACCCCATACCCTATGTCAATTCCGAGGAGCATTGTCATGATCTATACAGTTCAGTCAGTTCATTACTCGCATTAGAGCTGGTTATTTTAAGCCACATACTAAAGCTGGTATCATGATCCAGTCATCTAGCCCCAAGGGTAGCTTCTGGAGGCTTCTCACCCTGAACCTAAGGCTTATTAATACTATGTTAAGCACCGTCAAAAATATGGTCGTGCCAACGACATGTACAGGTTCCTGGTAGTATTTCATAGGCTGTTCGGCCATTTTCCGTCGATGATTCTGATAAATCCGAGATCAGGGAATTGCTAGCATACCTACTAGGTACCTAGGTAGGTAACTAACGAGTAGCGACGCACACGGCGTTTAAAGTAGCAGAATTGAATGAGTATATGACGCATTATTAATCTTATCTGCCTAGACAACGAAGTGGTGGCGCCGACGTGCATCGGAAGTCCGGCCAAACGGCCTCGACGCCTCTTCAGTATGATTCGCCCATCCGCTCTCTGATTGCCTTGTTGGGTTACGCAGCATCGTAGGTTTCCACAAGAAAAAGCAACTGTACCAACGATCGTCAGAATAAGATCCAAATGCAGAAATATAGTGAGTGTAAAGCCCCAATCAGCCTGTAAGCCTTACCAACGATACCAGTGCCTAGGTAGATACCAGCTTGATGAATGATAGCTGTCAGAGGTCGTGTTACCGTTAGTGAGCACAACTACTCGAAACCACACGCCTATTGATGATACGATCTCACCTTCTTCGTTGTAGGACATCTCGGCAATCCTTCAAGACATGATGTCTTACCTTTCAACGGCACAACGGCCGAAAGGAAAGCAAGAGACGTCCTAGAGTCAGCCCTATTGTGTCAAACCTCCGACTCAACCGACCACGATCATATATTCCTCCTATGAGTATCCTACCCAGGTAGATAATAATCTCTCGACAGCAATACTCCGAAGTTGCTATTCCTAGACCAATGTAAGTGCGATTACGTAAACTGTCTAGGTACCTAATTACATTACGATCCGATGAGATTCCTATTAACTTATAATATTTCACGCACGTTATGTACTAGGTATAGTTGAGATTTTCCATACCTATCATAGTCTCACAGCTTGCAACAGCCCACGCAATCATGTCTCGACACCCCATCCCCTATTCTCAAAACCGTATTATACATCAGCATCGGCGCACTCCCTGAACACCAAACCCACCAAAAACCATCACCACCATACCATCCTCCCCTCACCCCTACCATCACCCTCATCCCCTTCCCAGAATCCAAACCCCCCTACCGCCACTCCAACCAAGCCCCCAGCAACCCAGCACCCATAAACCCCACGAACACCTTCGCCTGCGGGAACCCGGGCCCACCAAACTCGGGGTCGACGCCCATCGTCCCAGGCGGCAAGATAGCGAGCAACCCCGCGATCCAGTAAATCGACCCCGCAACCGCGCTCGCGAAGACGAACTCGCGGCGGAGTTCGCGTGTTTTGGCGGGCCGCCAGGTGTAGTAGAGCGTGAGGAAGGCGAGGATGACTGCTAGGGCGACGGTTTGGGCGTTGTGGAATCTGCGTGCGTGGGGGGTTGTTAACTATGTGGTGGGAGTGGGTGGGTGGCTGGCTGGGCGTTTTGGGGGCTTGGGGGCTTGGGGGCTTGGGATGGGGAGGTAAGGGAGTGGCTGTTGTGGGATGTATGTATGTCTGAGAAGACGGCACCCAACGACAAAAGCAAGTTGGTTTTCGTGTTTGATGATGTGCCTTAGAAATAGAACATAGTAACTAGGCAGCTAGGTAATAGGTAATAGGTATAAGATAGAACTCACTTAGCATGTGGACGCCATCGCGGGTTAAACATATGCGTCTCGTTGAAGCAATCAGCAACAACGGACCCGATAGCCAAGCCAGCGGCGTCGACGGTCAGGAGTAAACGGCCCAGCATTCCCATTTTCCCGGTCCGAACCGAAGTACCTATTCTCTCGTACCTGTATGACGAATACAAGCGCGTTAATTTAGTATATCTGCAACAAAAACACCCAGAGAGGATATGCAGCCGTTTCGATGTCTCGCGGTTTCCGAGAAGGAAGAATGTGTGTTGACCGATGTCTTATATAAATTACCCGGCAGTATCGATTAGCTCTTCAGGTGTCATGTAGATGGCCGTACCGCCTGTATCTTGCATTAGTAGTGCGCCCTCGCTTCCCCTACGTCACTATAGAACCGCCTAACTGTCAAGCGTCGGTAGCACGAGTGCGCCGTTGCAGGAGTCGTTAGCCGCGAGCAGCCCCGAATTAGGGCATTTAGAACGCTATATCTGGGGAAATATTGCGGGCGCTCATTCGCTGTCCGTATGGAAGCCCGTGATTAAATAAGCTGACCAGGTTTGCCTCGGATTTCGGTGCTTCGCTTTTAAGAGTGTCGCTCGCACCACATGCCCGTTGTGATTCACAGCATCTTTCCTAGCTAATAATTCATATCTACGATAACTATAGTCAATTATAAGTAAGCATCATATCGAAATCACGAAAACCCAGATATAGTCGAGTAGAATTCTGATTGATGACCACATCAGTCATATCATGAACATATGTACAGGTGAGTACATAGAAAGCAGCGCTAGCAATTATAATGTACATGAGGTTCCCTACTGTTGGGTTATTCATTGGCCCTGTCCGTCCGCCACAAAATTCGGGACATCTTCCAAGGCGATTCCTTGACAGCCGCAAAACCTCGCTCTGCTAAAATGTCCCTCTCGGACTTGATTCACATTTCAAACCTGAAACCTGAAACGCAACTGTTGTATACTGGTATGACGCGCCCTCCCGCGTACACCAATCCTTTTCAATGCACCCTTAACCCGAATGTTATCCTAACTTATGATGCCGCCTAATGGCCGTTAGGTAGATCCTCGTTGGCAGCAGCTGCCACCATCGAGAACTGACCACCAGCACCAGCCCAGATAATCTTGCGGTCACGGATGGCCGTGTTGTCGATCAACGTGGGAACTTCAATATCATCGATAGTTCCCTGGCCGGTCTGGTAGTTTGCAGAGAAACCCCAGGAGTAAACCTTGCCGGCTTCGTCAATAGCGAAACTGGTGTCTGTACCAGCCGCGACGTATGTGGTCTTAATCCCTATACAACTTGTTAGCATCCATCGTTCGTTTAGAGTACTAGGGTTTAAGTGTAACATACCATCGATCAGTGTAGGAGTCAAGAGAATTCGAGGTTTGCCGGTACCATCGAATAAGGCGTTGTCCTCGTTGTAGATGCTGGACGGTTGACCAACTTGGTGGCCGTCGACACGTCCCCAGGTGAGCAGCTTTCCATCTGCTGTGCAAGCGACAGAATGGTGCTCGCCACCAGCGATCTGTGAGACCTTTTGGTCTTCAAGTGACTTGACAATCTGTGGTTGGAGGACCATCGCGTCATCTTCGCCGGTGTTGTCGTTAAGTCCAGTCTGCGCGTAGTTGTTCAGACCCCAAGCCCAAACCTGGTCGCTCTCGTCAATGTAAAAACTGTGGTATGAACCGGCACCAACTTTGACGGCACGATGCTTCTTGGAGAACTTTCCACAAGGCTGTGGGCTGAGTCCGGCACTTGCGCCTCCGAGACGGCTGAGAGGCTTTCGGCCGAGCTGGAACTGACCTCCACTACCCCAAGTAAAGACCTTTCCAGTTAGATCAAGTGCAAGGACATGATTGGAACCGCACGCCAATCGACTAATGTTCTTCAGTCCAGGGATGATGATAGGAGTGTGTTGAGTTCGCACTCCTTCGCTGAACCCGATGATTCCGTCAGAGCCTCGGAAAGTTCCCCAACCATATACCCAGCCGTCGTCGGTGAGGATGAAGGAAGCCGAGTCCGTCGCGGCTACTTGGGCAATCTTTGTGCCTTCGGGAAGAACACTGAGGTCGACACGGCCAGGAGTACTCTCATTGGGGTTGACACCAGTGTCATCGTCGTCGGAGTCGGAGTCCGATTCATCATCGACGTCGCGAGTGCCACCTTCCCACTGGGTATCGCGGCCCAGTGCTCGATCATCATTGACACCCCAAGTGAAAATAGCCTGTTCATTGGTCAAGGCAATACAGTGCATGCCACCACATGCAATATCAACCACACCCTTCAGGTTGTGGTTAATTCGAGGACGCTTCACGTCGATAGGCTTCTTGCCGTCATGCTTCTTGCTACCAAGACCGAGCTCACCAGAAGATCCCTCACCGAAGACGAAGACATCAAATGGCTTCGAGGGAATGTCGTTGAATGCGACACCTTTGGCACCCAGGCCTCGAGTACGTGCGGCGGGCTTGGCAGGGGCAGCCTTTGCGGGTTTCGCGGCAGCTTTGACAGCTTTGGCAGCGGGTTTAGTAGCGCGGCTCTTCTTTGCGGGAGGCGCTTCCTCGGGCTCTTCATCTTCAGCAACTTCGTCATCCTGAACTTCTTCTGCCTTAGCCTTGCCTCGAGGGGCACGGGGCTTCTTCGCAGGAGCAGCGGTCTTCGCGGCCTTTGTAGTCTTCGCTCGAGGTGCTTTAGCAGGTTGTTTGGGCTGGGATTGACTAGCAGGAGCTCGCTTGGCTCTCTTGGCTGGAGGTGCTTTCTCAGGCTCTTCATCTTGATCCTGATCATCTTCGTCTTCTCTCTTACGCTTAGAACCATTCGATTCACCACTGCCGTTACCATTGACGCGTTCATCTTCCTCGGCGCCGATGGCTTCTTGTAGGTTGGCATCAGCGGTCGTTCCGCTTGATCGCTTAGCTTTAGACTTTCCGGTAGCTCGTGTAGCACCTTGGGCGCGTCCGTTCACACCATTCTCGTTCTCATCTTCAGACTCTTCCAATGACGCGCGAGCGCTAGAGCGTTTGGGAGCAGCGGTCGGCTTAGTGACCTTGTTTGCTCGGCTAGTCTTGGGTGCTGTAGCTTTGGTCGCGGTCTTCTTAACTGTCGCAGAAGACTTCGCGCCGGTTGGGGCGGTGGCCTTGCGACCACGGGGAGGCATCGTTGCTTAAGGTAAGGTAACCCGCAGGTACCGATGTGAAGTGTTGAATAATAGTAAGAGGTATGCGAGATACTTTGAAAGGATCTTTAGCGACCCCTTTACAGTAAATTGATTGATGAAAGTTCGATGGAAGGTAGATGGTTGTTGGTTGTGCGATAGTATGTGGCAGTAATTGATAGTAATTGATAGTAGTGGATGGAAGATGATGGTAGAAGATGGGATGTATTTTAAATGAGTAACAGGTTGGTAGAGGAATTGTATGTACGTGACTAAGAAGTGGTGTGCTGATTATGGTGCAGTGTAATGCAAAATCGCGTCTTTCTACAAGAGACGTGACCTGATTTGCAACACTCGATATTTACTTGAGAGTATGTCTTGATGTGAAAACACGTAGAATGATTGAAGTTCTAGTGCAGAAATTCAGTGTGGGGAAAAAATTCTTTGTTTTCCTCGAGAACAAGTGACAATGGTTGCTCGAGAAAAAAAAGAGGAAATGTTTTCGTTGATGAAAGTGTTGTGTAGGAACAAAAAACGCGAAGATGGAAGTTTTTTTGCTTGAGTTGTTAATATACCGGGTACCCTAACTGCCCAAGGCCGCTTGCATCAGAAATTTGTACGAGAGTACAATTGTAGCACAATTTTTAGTACCAAAACAACGGCTATCGCGATTTGAGCCCCACTATAGCTTTTTTTTTACTGCAGCTGTAGTGGGGTCTACCAGGCCTAATCGGATCAGAGATCGCTAGAACACCCTTCTCACCGCCTAGCGCAGACCCGATCTTTAGCTATGATCCTTGTCGATTTGGGAATTTTCAGCCGGCAGAAAATCTAAAAAGGGGAAAGCGGTACTTCAATCATTCAACTCAATTGGGTACTTAGGTACTTGAAGCTTACCAGTTATTAATCAGCCAATAGGATTTTTCCTACAGAAAGGATCAAGGATCAATTGATCCTAATCAGGTAAATGTACCAAAGTACTGAAGCACATGGATCCCAGAATAGTTTAGCCTCAATACATGATCATTATTATGTCATCAATAATATTTGGCTTCTGTACCTAAGTACCTAGCATTCCTTCCCAGTCTAATAAATGTCCGCGAATGCCATCACAGCCCATTCCTCATCCTCTCTCGAAGATGAGAACCCAGATACTTGTAGACTACCTTTCAGTAGCTACATAGCCTGTGAAGACTCGAGAGAAAAGTCTCAGTTTAATAGTATTTTCGTTACCGCGACCGAACTCCAGACTCCGACCATCGCAATTTGGCGGACCCCTATTGACAAATGTCCCTCTAAGCAGGGAAAATGTCGTCGCCGCGTCCCTGAATATCATACATCGTACCACCGCGTCCAAAATCCCCTATTTCTGCGTGGTAAAGTCGACCTCGTTCGGGTTCGAGCCGGCAAGCTCACAAGTACACGAGCCAGCGGGACGGGAACCGCACGCACAGGCGCTACCGGCGATAGGGACGTTCTCGCTTGCCGAGTTCTCGCAAGTACATTGGCCGGCAGGGCGGGCGCGGCACGAGCATCGGGCACCGCTCAGAGTGTTCTCTAGAGACGCCTTCTCGCATGTGCATTCGAGGGCCGACTTCTGTCCGCAAGAGCACGTAGCTTGCTTGGCTGCGAAGAGAGGAGAGTCAGTTTGGTCCGTATAACTAGATATCTATACATGGGTTCGCTCTATAGGTGGACGTATGAGCTTACCGCAGACACATTCGCCTCCGGCATTCTTGCCGCAGCAGGTGGGAGTTGCCTTTAAGACTTCGGTTGCCATTGTGATTATGGTTGTGGTAGGTTGCGATGTAGACGAAGTGAGAGCTCAAGGATTCTTGTTGCAGATGATTTAGATTTAGGTAACTTGGTGTTTGGATTGTAGTATATGAGAGAGCTTTGTGTTCTATCTCAGGAAGAAAAGCTCAGGTATTTGTAGCTATAGGTGTATTACCTCTTGGCCAATAAAGGATGGGCTATTGCTATCAACACAAGCCTATGAGGCTATGACTGACATCACTGTTTGCATCTAGTTGAAGGAAATGGTAATCAAGTTGACGCTTATTGGTCAAAGGCTTCTTTGAGAGTTTGAAGATGACCAATCATAGCACTTGTGATTATTTCGACTGGATTATGGTTGGTTCAAGTAGGGACTAATAGTCCGTGCTAGGTAGTGCTAGGAGAGATCTGGACCATCTTCTGATTGATTCAGCCTCAAATTTTCTAACCCTCTCACCTAAATGGTCTGATTGAACATTTTCAAATCAGCCGGTCTGCTTGGTAGCCTGATCGGATTGGAATTCAGACACCTGCTATTGGTTAGGTCTTTTGTTTGCATAGATATTTTACGTATTATACCAGTGCCTTGGGACTTCAATCACATAACCTATCTTTCTAGAAGAAACCTGAAAGTAATTAGGTCATAATTACGTTTCTTTTCCTACCTACCTATGCGGGCACCTGGCAACACAATACCTGACTAAGGATACACGAATACTAATATGGGAGGGCCTTATGTGACCACTTTCAGTTGGTAAATTGTATAACACATCTTGTTACGGTCTGTAAACCACGTGCTTCATCCACTCGAAATCATGTTACTATCAGTTCAAAAAGAAGTGATATTCTCGGGTCTTAAACGTGGCAGCCCTGGCTTGACGAGCCTGCCGAGTTGAGGTTTTTTTAACCGTCAGTCCGTTATGGATGCTATATAATTTATATCCTGGCAGCCTAGATAATATTATACTCCGATATCAACTCACCGGTTTCCATTGCCGCCCTATGCCCGAATCGTGCAGTTCGCCATGGGTAACACTGCATGCTAATCTCCAACCTAGAACGCCACGTGGAGGAGTCACGACGGCATTGACATCGCACAAATTTCGCAGCTGTCAAGGCAGGATTCCGGTGGACCCCTCTTCACAGGACATGTTCCAGAGTAATTTAAAGACGTATCAATTGTATGCCGTGCCATCTAGTCGCATATCAGGTACCTAAGTCCTAGGTAAGTGTAGCTGTGAGCCTGGGCATAGCGCGATCACAAGAGACAGCCTAGTGATTGGGGAATTCCTATATTTAGACCTGAAAGGCGTATGGCACATACCTAAGAATGTACTTGGAACTAGTAAACTCTCAGCGAGACGATTCAGTCTTCTGACAGGGGAATAGTAAATCCAACTTCTCTCGTAGTATCAATAGGAAGACAAGATACTATCATACAGTTATTAAATGTCATTGTAATTTGTAAATCCGCCTGGGATTACTTGTATCTGCCTCACTGTAAGACATATCACAGACTCGCGATTTAGGATTTGCTACCGTATTAGAATGGCTTAAAATCAAGATGAGACTGTGATGCTCTTTGAGACGACCTTACAATCCATACCTCAAGATATTGTTACACACAACAGAGTAACGAGGTATCTCGTTGGGTATAGGAAAGGGTGTGGATGAAAAGTGTATTCTCGAAGCAGTAGGGGTACCTCTCGTGGCGTTGGGTCGACAATAACACGGTCGGCACTGATGGTATCGCAGTGTACGGACCCGTAGGATTAAGGTATGACCCCGGGTCTAACGGCGCGGTTCCGGTTTCCAACCAGACCGAAAATCCCAAGGTACAAGGCTTTGATTCTACCAGTGGTAATTTAATGATGATTGGTATTGACGACCCGAAGATGAGCTGTAGTAGCAGAGATGGTGGAAATAATATCACGACTAATCAGCCGAGTCAATATTATAATAACTGGTATCTATGGCATTATGCCATGTGCAGCTGAAGAATGATGTCTTAGGTCTTGGGCGCTAATCTCGGGAGGCTGCCGACGAACCCTGCCTGTCAGCACATCAACATCACTGTAGAGACGACTGCTAGTGGGTAAGAAGGTCCGGGGGAAGTAGTTAGATGATCCTAAGGCCTGGGTGAATGAAGTTGAAGCTAGATAAGCCAAACATCCATGAATAGATAGAAGCATTGCTTATTGCGGGTAATAAACGTATCTTTCTTATACACTGAATACCTATGTAACTCCGGATTGTTGTGACCTGTGAGGTTGCTAGGTTCCAAGCTACTGCTTTGGAGACGATATCACGACAAATCCATCCGCTCGAGAACATAAAGACTATGAGATGCTGAGACACGGTAGTGACCGGACCCGAGAGATCCGGAAAGGCTCTCGGAACGGCATGATTAACCGCTGCCTGGAAGCCGGAATAGAAACGTTTGGGTATGACAAGTAGCGCTAGAATCTTATCTACAGAACGTGGCAGCGTTGATGGTTCACACCTACATGCGGAGGAATAGCGGTGTCGTTATCCCCCACCGTGCCATTGCTGCGCGTGGTGCCGCTTCTATAATAAGCAGCCTAACTGCACGTCTTACAACTTCTTTCCCCTTTCTTCAGCAGGTCTTATCGTCGGGTTGTTTCGGTAAGCATCGCAGCAACACCACGGTGCTACCCTACAACTGACCCTACGGAAATAGGCAATATAGACGAAACTGACAACACCAGCGCAATCTATCGATCTGCAGCTTTGGGTTACGAGCTGTAAAGAAAAATATTCTTGCCCTTTTGGTGTTGGTTGGATTGTAAGGCGTTTCGCCCAACCCCCAAAGCAGAACAGTAGGCCTCGACCAGCTCGTATCGGTTGTAAATAGTCTCATTGCATAGTAATACCCTGCATGATTCCCTGCATGACAGCAATCGAACGATGGGGCATTCCATGCCAAGACCCATTCATACGATGAGAGATAACTAGAAGTATTGGTTATTAGTTCTCTAGCTCATAGATAAGTCTTTCTTTTTGGCCCCTCGGGTAAAAGTACAGTTGAATTGGTTGAATTATCGATATGTTTAAGCGAGCTCGGGCGAGTATCACATCATCAAGTAACCATCAAGTAACCATCAGGTAAAATTCTCTATGTTCGGGTAGAGGTGAAAGGGTCTGGTGTTCGATTTCATCACTGCTGACGGGAACACTAAACTATTCTCTAATCCGGCTTCAGCTAGATCGAAGAGCCGGACAAAAAGCAGGCTCCCAAGTTGGCGGGTTGCAGAACGACAAGGTCATCACGATTGCATATGCAGGTCAGCCAGGCTAACCAATCCGCCAATGCGACTTGGTGTCCAGGGGCTATGCAAATCCGGTTTTCGTATTGGTTCTGCTAGATGCGGTGGACACACAGACAATCCCACGATACGCCAACGTCATCGTTGGAAAAGTTGCTCTGATGTAACTCTGCGAGGTAGGCAAAGAAATAACCAAAAAAACATATGTGCTTCGTATTGTCTTATAGCACTGCATTCCCGCTCACTTCGTATTGACGCACTCGATGTCTTTTCTCTAGGAATGTAATCTTTTAGTTCAAGATGAACTGGTATAGAAATTCGACGATAATAACGGAGCAGCCTGCTGCTGTGAAGCCGGAGAGCACCGGTAAGAAGCTAAGGCGGAAGCTCCAAAAGATCGGTACCCAGCAGCGTTGGCATAAATCCAACGACAACAATAACAACGACGACGTCAAAAAGGCCGGGAAAATCAACATCAACACAAATACGAAAGCAACTACAATCTCGAAACCTATTCCTCATCCCAATCCTAGATCATTTTCGGAAACACCCGACCCTAATGACGGAAAATGGCTTGAACAACTCCGCAAAAGCGGTTATCTCTGTCGTACACAGCCTCTCGTGGAACCAAGCAATAAGCCTCACCGGCATTCTATGCAAGTGATCCCCGAGCTTGCACATCTCAGTCTCAGCGAAACGAAACCGGGAAGACAGCTAGATAAGAGGGCATCTTGCGCTATTCCTCCTTCTACAGCCTCGTTATCGAGACGATACGCAAAGACGCCAGTCCACCATATCGGGCAATTAGAAAACCATTCGAGGCGAAAGAACGAACTCGCGGCTCATAGAGTATCAAGTGTCGAGCAGATAGCGGAATCGTATAGGGCCCTATTGGAATCAAGCTGCGCCATCTTAAACGAGCCGCCCTCGCCGCTGCGTCTCGAGCAATCTTACCATACCGGGGTGAATAAATATGGTGTCCGAGAAGATATCATTCATGAAATACCCGATACTTCGTCTGCGACAGGTTCACCCCATTCGGACGACGGAACACTTGTAGCTTTTGATGAGGATGCAGTCTCTTTCAAGCCTGCATCAATCTCACCCGAGCCCCCTTCACCTCGGGATATTCACTTACATAGATTGTCAATCCCCCCACCAAGACGAGCATCACCAGGAAGCCACAGTTTGCAGATCTGCCTCGATCTCCTCGGTCGCGAGTTGTGCTCGGCTGCGAACGGATCATCTCTCCGCCCAGCCGCAGAGACATCAGCACTGCAGGTGTGGGTGATGATCGAAGCTTACGAGAGATTGCGAGACAAGGTCTACGACATGCGGCTAGATCATGACCAAGAACGGTCTTTAAGCACCATGCTCGACACATGGATTGGGGCATTATATTGCGTCCATGAAAAAATGACTGGTAATGACGGGCATGAGAGCGAGAGTGATTATGGCGATTAAGAGCCCAAGACTTTTAAAAACTTAACTTTTCTTAAACAATTTTCGATTCCACTAGAATCATATCATTTGTAAGACGTACTTATTAAAGCTTCGAGATATCAAAAAGTTGTATTAGATTGGATTAGAAGGACGGACTGGTCAAGGAAACGGGGAAAGGATGAGATTCTCGGCCATGTACGATGAAAGTTATGCCAAGTTATACGAAATTATGCTAATTAATGGTAATAATGACTGACATCCCGTCGGACCACCGAGGGGTAACTGCCCCGCCATAACCTAGTGAATTCCGCCCCACTGTGATAACCTTAGATAGCACCTTCCGGGCGATCGATATAGCTTATCTAAGGCACTTTAACGAGAACCTACGCGCTTCGACGCGTACAAGGTGCAAGGCATTTCTCCAAAATTTCAGCTCTCCCACACCGTCGTCACCATAACCAACGACGACCCAAAATCGCCACACATGATCCGAATGATCTACAACCCCCATAATTAACCTCTCATTTTACCCTCCCACATATCGCCTCCAAACCCAAACCCAATAAACACGAAACCGCACAACAATGTCCAACATCCCAGGCAAACGGCGCCTGCAAGCCGGCCGTCCGCGCCACAGCAGCGTCTCCTCGCACGCCCCCACCGCCCTCCCAGACTACGAGCCTCTCTCGCGCCCCCTCGACGCGTCCGCGATCCGGGAGCTAACACAGCTGTCCGCAGGGAAGGACACGCGCGCGTACGAAGCGCACCTGAAGAAGAGCATCGAGCTACTCAGCGCGACGGTGCGGGACATCAACGACCGGTACGCGGAGCGGCAGAGCAGTTTAAAACGGCTGCAGGAGAAACGGGCCGAGAACGGGGGCGAGAAGAACGATCGTGAACGCGCGGAGGAGAAGGCTGTGTTGGCGCTGAAGGCATCTGTCCCGGCGTTGACGGCGGAATGTGATAATGCGGTGAGGAGTGTCATTGATTCGCGAGTCGTGCTTGAGGATAGCAACACGGCGCTTAGCGCCACAGCGGTGTTCTTCGAGGAGGATATGAGACGTCGCGGGGCGCGGGGCGCGGAGGATGAGGATGTGGAGATGGAGGAGACGTGGCCGGAGCCGACGGCGGTGTTGCGGCAGGCGAGGGAGCGGGCTGCGGAGGAGTATGCGGCGAAGAGTCTGCATGAGAAGTATGGGCTTAGCAACGACTATATCGGGTTCAAACGCCTGTGGCATGATGCCGTGCACGGTGGTGATGGCAAGCCGTTGCCCGATGCGACGAAGTGGTTTGGACAGAACGGGGGTGAGGACGAGGAAGACGATGATGAGGATCTGGTTATTGAGGGCGAGCAGTTGGATATCCACTGTCCCCTTTCCATGGTCGTTATGCAGGATCCGTACACGAGCTCGGTGTGCAAACACACTTTTGAGAAGGACTCGATCACCCAGTTCCTTCTTTCTAGACCGGGCCGACGGGCGCGATGTCCGCAGGTGGGATGTAATAAGGTACGTACAATATCACTATCTATAGGCGCATGTTTTAGTATTGCGAGAGTGCTGACTCGAGGTATAGGAAGTCTCGATTAAGGATTTCCATCCCGACCCGGTTCGGCTCCGTCTTATTCAACGTCGACTAGCCTCGGAACGCGAGGACGAGGATGACGACGGTGAAGGCGAGGGCGATACTATCGATGGTGATTCGTCTATGAGAATCACTCAAGGCCGTAAAATCAAGAAGGAGCGAGAAGATCGCGGAAGAGGACGTCGACAAGTGGAAGACATTGAAGATGATGACGATGATGACGAAGACGAAGATGAAGATGAGGAACTTTAGCTTGATGAGTTCATCAAATTGCTGGTAAGGCCGACATGGCTTTAGCTAATAATGCACACGAAGTTATGATCAACGACAAATTGTTGACTTTATGATTCGGTCTATTTCAGTCTATGGATTCTACGTGGTATCGTACTAACTCTACGTCTATGGACTCTAGTAATCTACCATCTATCTACATAGGTATACTGGTCTAACCATCTAGCCGTCCAATCTATAGACAACATATAGTACCTTCTATAAACCCCTAGTCATCTATAACTTCGCGCCCTCCTTTCTTTTCAGTTCCTTCTCACTCCCCACCGCCGTAGCCGTATCACTTTTCTTCGGCGCGCTCTTATACCCCTCCTTAGCATTATCCTTCGTCAAAACCACACCATTAGCATCCCGCTTAATCCCCAACTCCAACAACTTCGCAAAAACCTTCGCGAAATCATCAAAGAACAGCTCCTTATCCCGCGCATACCGTTCCACCCACGGGCGAAACTCGGAATCACTCAACAACGACATATCCGTCGGCAACATCATCAACCCCTCCATCTTCTCCCCCTCCTCCTCCTCCCCATCCTCCTCCGCCTCCTCATACACAAACTGCACAACCCCATTCCCAAGCGTCTTCCTCCTCCACTCCCTCTCATTCGCAAGCAGCAGTCTAAAATACTGATTCGAGAACCTCGTCGGGTTATTAACCCACTTCCCCTCAAACCCACTCCTATCCCCATGACACCTCCCCAAATTATGCGCCCCGCTCAACGCCACAATCTCCCTATCCCCAAACCCCATCCTGTAAAACACATCCCTCAAGTGCCCTGCGCCCCGCGCCCCATCCGGCAACCGTCCCCGCGGAGGAACCCTCTCATCCCTCTCGTTCTCAAAATCCGATCGTCCGCCCTTCCACTCTATCTCCGGCCCGCCCATCTCCGCGATCGCGACAACCGCCGCGAGCGTCCACAGGTCCGCGTACGTGAGCCACGGGAACCGCTGCTTCACCGGCTCGAGGAAGGCGCGCGCGTGCTGTAGCCCGGCGTTCGCGGGGTCGCCGCCCTCGGCTTCCCAGCGCATGCCCGCGCCTTGGGAGCCCCCTGTGTCAGATGCCGCGTCGTAGGTTCCGGATGCGTGCCAGGCGAGACGCACGAGGACGGGGCCGGCGGAGCCGTCGTCGTAGGAGGGTTGGTGGAGGAGGGCGCGGATGGCGTTCTTGACGTCGGCGAGTTGTGCTGGGGTGGGTTGGCTGGGTTGCGCCATGGTGGTTTTTGGGGCGGTGTGTCGGTGGATTAGAGGTTTGATATTATCTGGTAGGTAGGAGTTGCGAGGCTCGACTCAAGTTCTATCTGCCTTGAGGAGGATGGGTGTATGTATATGGGATAAAACGATTGACCGCTTCTATGACCTCCCGAGCAGGCTACCGATTGTCAAACCTGCCAATACGTTCCACCGAAAGAGAGAAGGAAAGGAAGAAAAATCATATGAAGCCATATCCAGCGAAAGCCATTGCGAAATCGAGAAAACTCGGCGAATTGCTCCCGAGAACCTCGGTAGCGCTATGACTGATCGCGTAAAGCGTTATCTCGTCGCGGTCCACTTCTTTTTGGCGTCATTACTGATTACCGTTATTATTACTCGTCGACGTTGCTCTCTAGTGAGAAACTCCGGAGTTCGTTCGGCGTACTAGTGTTTAGGGATCCTGTGCCGTCTTATCTTCGTAGATTAGTGGTGTGCTAGAGGACGTGATGGGTTATGGAAAGGACGACGAAGCGAAGCAAATGACAAAATCCCAATAACTAAACAAGTATAAATGTTTACCAGACATTAATCTTATGCTCGAGACCTAATATAATATCCTCAAAAAATTCAATTCAACTCAGCAAGTGATAGGTACTCGTACAAGTTCGTCCTAGGAATCAGCATCCCATACACTAAATATGGCATCGCATAACAAGACATTCCGATTCGATTTCTGATAATTGTATTCATTAAGTACTATGTGTTTACGTGTTTCTCTAGCACCGATGTGTTCAACGACAGTAGAAGAGGGATGGGTATCATATATAAGAAAAAACAATGGAGCAGGGGACATAAAGAATTAGACGATAACCACAGACTCCACGATATTGAAAAGTCGTACACCTGACAAATGCCTAGCCAATCGAATTAAAAGTAGGTATATATGAAAAGGGGGTGTAAGGCTTTAGGTAATGCTCGGAACTCTAGATGGAATTCGTGGATCTTCTCCAAATCATGAACGCCGCCACCGCAGCACATGTAGTTGCTCCTAGAGCAAGGTATAGACTTGTTCGGTCTGGTGGTGGTTCTTCGCTTTTAGGAAATGCCGTGCTTGGATTCGTAGCAGCCTCAGCTAAAGCAACGAAGAGCTCACCGATACTGTTCCATGTTACACTTACATGAACTGGTGTACTCATCATCAAGCTCGACGTATACTGGTCTGGTTGTAGTTCGCTTCGCTGGGTAGTCTTATCTTTGTCGGCTTTCAAGGCCGTATAGATTGAAGGTAGATCATCGAGCTGCGGGTATCGTTTTCGAAGGTCGACGATATGAGAGAATGAATCCGGGTCAGATGAATCATACGCATAACAAATGAGATCACAGGAATCTAGCCTGACTTGGTTCTCCAGAATGGCTGGTTCAAGCTCACCGAGTTCCTCCAAAATAAGGTAACATTGTTTGCCGCCTTGGAGTTCAACACTGTTCACGGCTCTTCTGGGCTTGATAGTCGGGTTGTATAAGCCATCGAAGGGCCGGTTAAGGAACGCATCCAAAAGAGATGACTTTCCAGCTCCGGACCCGCCAATGATGTAGCACAACACAACATTTCGTTCAACCCGACCAGGACGTCTTCTTCTTTTCCGAGGTTTTGTTACTTTCAAGGCTGAGGTCAGAGATTCTCTGGCATTCGGAGGCTCGAAACCTAGATACGCAAGATATTCAAGAGTAGTTTTCGGTTCGAGAAATGTGGTCATGCTCCATTGAGCGAGCCATCCTTGTAGTGTGATGTAACCGGCTTCGTTGCGAACAGTCGTAGATGGGAACGAGGATTCTACCCAGGAAAGAGGTAGGCCTGGGGTGGGGGCAAACAAGGCGCGTAGTTCCTGATTGTTCAAACCGCCATCATTATCCTTATCGAATAGTAGAAAAAGGTCCATGAAGAACCGATATCCAGCTGGGCTTAGCTCGGCGGAGGCATATTCCGGAACGTCAAGTTTCGGGTGGATGAAATTGTCTTCCAGGCTCAGACTATCGGTATAGTGATATTTACGTAGAATAATCCAAATAGTTTCGTGCCGACCTTTTTCGGCATATATCTTATTTAGCTGAAGAAAGCCTCGCATATCAACACCTTTCGTAGTATCAGAACCAGGCACAGATTTTGCGATCGATAGCTTGATGTTATCAAGGTCTTCGGGGGACAAGGGTTTCTCGAAACACTTGAACTGAAATTCTTGTATCTCATCGTCATTTAAGTATCCGTCTTGGTCCTTGTCGCAGAGGTAGAATATTCTTTTCAGAGCCGACACACAGACTGGCTTTAGGTTCCCTTCCTTGTAGTCGAAGAGCGGTGCGATAGGATGTGTAACAGCTTTCTGGCAGAGGAAGAATGTCTCGTTAACATTTTGGTGTTCTCTGGCGCTAGCTCTTATACAGGAATCAATTTCCCTGAACTCGTTCATGACGGGTAGCATCTCATCTTCGACAACTTGAGGGGTGGTGTTATCGGTTAGGTCGGACTTGTTGGCGCATAGGACTACGGGGACGTTTACACCGAGGGACCGGAAATAGGGCATCCAGAAGAGGGCCACTCGCTCATAACTGTAGTGGTCTGAATAGACTAGGAGGATAACGTTGGACTTTCGGATCTCTTTGCGTAGGGTAGTCCGGTCTTGTGGACGCGCCGACGTATCGACGATAGTAGTCGTAACATTTTCGGGGGTTCCAATACTCGGCGGAATGGTTATTTGTGGTAGGACGGGTTGGATCTTATTGCTAACAAACACATCCTTAACGAGAGATGCGATGAGGCTAGATTTACCAGTGCCTTCATCTCCGCAAACACAAACTCGTACTGTATAAATTGAAGCTGTTAATTATCTAAAATTCAGGTTGCGACAGATAGGACAAAAGGTAGACTTATGTACCTGTTGCCATATTGGTTAAATCCAACAATATGGAGTTCCTTCACTACAATGCCATTCATTCCAAAGCTGTACAGATTATTGTGAGGCGCTCGGGATGTACAAACGCTGGTTGAGGGGAGCGCAGATGGTAAACGATGAGCTGAAGCTTAGAAGATCAGAAGATAACGTCGATTACTTGCGTATTAACCGGATGAGCGGTGTTGATTCGTTCTCCGCTTCACGAGCATCCCACGTTAAAGTTGATTGGAGCTGGATGTATTGGATGGCATTCTGCAAATGGGTCGACGAAATCCAATGCCCCGGAAGTTACTCTGTACGTATCGATATTCGATATTGTTCGGGCCAACCTTGTGATTATCCGATTAGGTACTAGGTACAATACATAGGCATGTACCTTTTAAATAAGTACCTGCACAAGTAAATATTGAAATTTTTGATTGCTTGATACGACCACAAACCGTTTGAAATTAATAATACCAATCTGGCAAATTTAAAATAAAAAAGCATATCATATGAATTATGCCAACTTTTTATCATTCAATTATATCAATTCATGGAAGACTCGAAGTTACACCCGCCTGTATCAATGACGGCACTTCTCACTTTGATAGGTGAAGACGGTAGGTAGACCCATGTGTACCACCTATAAGAGTACATCTATTACAAGTGGGATGCAGCCCTGGACGATTACCTGCAAGTCCCTCCATTGAGATCAGATTTCCGAATTATTGGATGAACACCTATCGTCATCCATCAACCGAATTGATATATTTACGCCATATTAGCTACCTACATATATGATCTCCAAGGTTACTTACATATGCGTATACCTAGAGTACCTGCCTGCATCCATTCAAGGTTGATAATGGGTACATCAACGTAGGTAGGTATAGCAGAGTAGGTACTAGGCAGGTAGGTAGGTACGGCTTGACTATTATAGCTGTCGGTGTTAACCTTGAATGACTGTTCTTCCCCTCATCCAAAGATGGACCCCCCATCCTTCAAATAGTTGAGTTACCCCACATCATCATCCCGAGAGTCTCTACACCCCTGTTTATCATTCACTTAGGTTAACCCCGACCTTGAAGACTTCTTGACATGGGAGTCGTTCCTGTCGATTTTAACAATGCGCGACATTACTCTCCAACCTCTTCCTTGGCTTCTTCCTCCAAGTTTCTCACTCAACAACATATACCGTTCGAATTCAAGTTGTAATTCTATACTATACCCATAAGCATTAGGATTATAAACCGACGTAGATCGCTTACCAATACTGATTGTTTCGATTTTATTTACTCTATTCTAAACCACATACAAAATCCAATTGCCTCGCGCAATTCGAATTGTACATCTACATGCCGAGAATTACACGGCGTCTTTTCAGCCGTTTAGGGGGGTTTTCAGTCACAGTCTAGGAGAGACTCGTCATGTTGTAAGGCTACTTTGTCCCTACGGAGCATGCAGTGTTCCACGACCATGATCATGCCCAGACAGCTAACGCCAAGTTGTCTCGCGCATTTAGTGTGCTACCGCCTCCGCCGAGGTACCCTACGCAGGCAGCGTATAATGCCGCTGTCGCTGCCGGCCATGCAACACCTATGATCGAGACCAATAATATACTGTCAAATCCCGAAGACCAATTTTTAGCCGGAGAAGGTGAGATTCTGGAGAGAAGCGACGATGATTACTCAGAAACTCGCGCTGAGACTGTGACGTGATATAGGAACATATGTGCTTAAAGAAGATCTACTCCTTGCGACACCACCACCCCATCCTTCCGAAGCACCGGTTCTCAATCCCAATCCTTTAGCCACGACACCGCAGCCAGCTACAGCCGGAACCAAGATCTCAATCCTTAGCCTTGAAACACGACCACCACCTCCAGCTCTCTTTAAGCTTACTCCAACGACTACCACCCTATCACCGAGTATCGCCGAGCACCCGAGTGAGGGACGTTACTCCAACGATGCCAAGCTAAGCAGTGATGGAGAGGGGAGAGGCACATCCCTTAGTGATGGCGGGCCGTCGACATCTGCTACTGCCATCTCGGCGCCAGCCTTTGGGGATGGCAATGCTTTACTTGCGCCAGAGAAAACCAAAGATCCTAACAAGCGGCGCAAACCGAAAAATAATATGACCAAGAGTAACTCGTCCTTTATATCAAGGGTCATTATTAATGAGGCTTTCTCCAAGAAGTTAGCCGACCGACCAAGTGACGGACTATTTGCCTTTGCGAACATTAATCGTGCATTTCAATGGCTAGATCTCTCGTCTCCCACAAAGGCTGATTACCTAACTAAAATTCTCTTTACTAAAGCGCATTGCTTAAGCCACGATGTGAACTTAGTCACCAAGAGTTCGACTCATATTGATATTATCATGGGCTTCTCGACAGGTGAAATCATATGGTGGGAGCCCATGTCCCAACGATATACTAGACTAAATAAAAATGTAAGATTTCCAGTGTCTTTTTCAGAAAGGGGATTTATTAACCGTTCTTAGGGTGTCATTAACAAGACGCCTGTTTCCCAAATCCGATGGATACCAGGAGCAGAAAACCTATTTCTCGCTGGACATATGGACGGCTCCTTAGTTGTCTATGACAAGGAGAAAGAGGATGCGATCTTCAATGCCGAGGAGGAAGGGACTCAATCTAATGGGGACGTTTCGGCTCCTAAATGTGTCGACCACTTTAAAGAGATTAATGTGTTCAAGTCTGTTCATTCTAGAAATCAGAAAAGCAATCCCGTGGCTGTATGGAAATTGTCGAATCAGCGGATCAATGCTTTTGAATTCTCGCCCGACAACCGTCATCTTGCGGTAGTTTCCGAAGATGGCACGATGCGAATTATTGATTATCTTAAAGAAGAGTAAGTGTCAAAAGCGTTGACCCTGCAAACTTGTTAAGAATAGCGTTAACGATCATGTAGACTTCTTGGGGTATACAATGCCTATTACGGTGGATTTACGTGCGTATGTTGGTCTCCCGACGGCAAATACGTCCTCACCGGAGGACAAGACGACCTGATCTCAATCTGGTGTCCCTCAGAAACGACACTCATAGCGCGATGCCAGGGTCATCAGTCGTGGGTGACATCTGTTGCATTCGATCCTTGGAGATGCGATGAGAGAAACTATCGCTTTGGTAGCGTGGGTGAAGATTGTCGTTTATGCCTCTGGGATTTTAACGTCGGGATGTTACATAAACCAAAAGTAGTACGTTATCTTGGGCCGCTGCTCATTAAGTTGCTAACATGATTCGGCAGACATCAAGTCGACAGCGTGGCTCTATCTCTTCTCGACTTCCCGCATCACAGCGAGCCGAAACCCAGAGCGTTGCGACCGATAGGATACGGTCGGATTCTGTTGTTTCGGCATTGCTAGACGCGGAGGAAAATGCGATTAACCATCCGGTGGAACCACGATCGCGAACGGCGATATTGCCGCCAGTGTTGACGAAGGTAGCGGATAAGCACCCCCTTAGCTGGATCGAATTCACTGAAGATGCTATCGTCGTAAGCTGCAAGACAGGTACGTAAAACTGTTCATGGAATTCAGATATTGTTGATGATCTAGGTATACTAAAGTGCTTATTCTAGGTCACATCAGAACTTGGAATCGGCCGTCAGACTCTCTAGGACAAGCAGACTCATAGTTGAGAAACAGACGGGAGCGTCTGAATCGGCTCAATCACAAAACTCAGGCAACGTCGAACGAGGGTACCCATCAAATCAAATGACTCTGTGGATCTCATGCGCAAATGGCAGGTTTTAAAGCTAGAACAGGCATCTTTGACGCATTGCCGTTAGTCACCAGCTAGAGCGCGATTTTGCATATCTTGCAAGGACAAAATTCTCCGGGATACTACGACGGGAGCCCCATCCAACGAAAATCGATTTCCTGTTGGGCTCCTAGCTCGCCCGTCTGTTGCCGCTCGCCGCCCGGGAGGCTGGCCCGGTGGCTTTTCGGTGTTAGTGTGGGACCCCGGTAGTTTTCTCTGACAGGACCCGTTCAGCCTGCAGAGCGGTGGATAGGGCAGGAATGGGTTGTATCCATTATCCGTTTTGGAACTTGGACGACGATCGAATCAGGTTAAGGAACTTAGGGTATGGAGTCTGCGATCCTACTTATGATAATAGATGATACGCGCGCAGGAGTTTCGACGAGCCCGTTTCGTTTGATGCTCGTGGATATTGTACTTTAATGAAGGTACCTAACCTACATAAAACAGGTATTTCAAAAAGGGAGGGTCCGTGTTGTATTGATTACTTTTTTTTTCTTTTTTCCAAATTCCAAGGTGCCTTCGGCTGTTGCCGTGCGATACCGTATTTTTTTTTTTCGCTATTATGGAATTGTTTTTTGTCATATTCTCTCACATGCGCAAGTTCGATACGCGAACAGCTAGATCTATGACGGGATGGCTTGATAAGGGAAGCCGCTGCGCCTCTCGTCTCATCTCATCTCATCACCAATTATGACAGGAAGGCACGTACATACATACATATACATATACCTACATATGTATGAGGCTCCTACGTTACGGGCGCAAGGAACAATTGCGCGGGAGCGGGATCGAGAGCGAAGCAGCCATCGTAAGCATGTGAAGATCCATCGCTATTATTGGGATGGATCGCATTATATCAAATTTATCTCTTTTTTTGAAATAGTATTTCCTTATCTTCGCACCCCCGGCCAATAAAGTCAGCTCTAGCTTACATAGCTATGTGCAATACAGCTAAGTTCCAACGACGGCTTACCTGCATCGAGGCAAGGGGGAGGCTGGTTGGCTGATTCGTCGGCGGCCGGCACCGGGATCGCCTTTGCGCGGCGTCCGCGTCTAGAACGCGCCTAATAGAGAGAGCCTCAACAAGGTTATTGCATACCTTAGCAGCTTAGGTAGGTAGGTTGAAGGTAATTTTTTTCTTCTCGACTTGACTCGATTCGACTCGATTTTTAGTCGGCCCTTCAGATCCTAGCAAGCCGTGAAACAGAGTGGTCCCTTATGGACCCTATCTGCTGGTAAGGCTAGCTACCCTGTTAGCAAGCTTAGAGCCAGAAACAAATAGGCAATGGGCATGGATAGGAATCATAGGATGACGACTCTAAAAAAGGTAACCCGTTCCGTCGATGCAGCTAGTTAAATCTTGAGCCTATTAACAGTTATGCGTATGCAGAGAGAGCGGTCGGTGTGAACTCTTTTTTTTCTTTTTTATCCCCTCACTAGGAGCTTGTAGGATCGTCAGGCACTGCACCGCCAGGTTTTTGTAGGATACGCCTTTGTGCCCCCCACGTGGCATAGATATGGAAACCTACGATTTTTTTCTTTCGAGCACCGCTAGCAGCTCCACCGACGACACTAAGGTCCACTTAGCAATCTGAAGGCTCAACGCTAGCTTGACCCGCCTGAGCGCTTCAGAACGGATTCATGTCAGGCACTTTCTAAAAACCTCGTCCGCGACTTAAATGGTCTCATAGTGCTATCTCGGGAAAAACCGCTTCGAACCTTCGCCGTCCCAGGTGGGTGGGATAAGACCGGTGTTTAACTAGATGATGGAACCTAACAATATCTAGTGGTAAATAAACCACCGTACTCGAAATAGCCTCAAAGAGTCAACCTCTTCCGGACCTAGTGATAGTCTATGACGCTTGGTTGCTCGGGCCGTCGAGATTCAATAGCGATTCGGGTTCCGCTTAAGTGGATTGCTTGATACGAACGCATCGGGAAATGTCGAATACATACGCATACATATTCCGTGTAACCCATGACGCGTAATGGTATACACAGCTAAGGTTTGACTTAGAGGTTGACGACGATCAACTGACGAGAGGTTTCTGTTGCCATCAGCAGACATCCATTAATTATCATTTGAGAGTTGATGCAGCGTAACCGTATAATTGAGGCTCTGACACAGTGATGTCCAGTCCCGTTGTAGTAGTTGGCTAGGAGGAGTGGATCCCCGAAAAAGGGATGAGATGATACCATATCGCTACCTAGATGCAGGTGCGAGACATTACCAACAGCTACAAACGTGTCAATGTCGTGATGACGCGACCTTATCTTTTATGCGGCGGGGCGTTGCTGCCATGGCCTTTTAAGCGAAAAGAAAAATAGTTTAACTCGTCAAGACGGTTTGGCGAGTTTCCGCCACTAGACATGGAAGGCCTTCTAAGCTGTGTCAGGTTGGACAAAGACGAATAGGTTAAGCTCCAGTAACGATTAAGCATCGGCTAGCGGCCGAGTGAATTTCGCCTGAAAAGAAGGGCTGATTTAGAATTTGAAATATGATGAGATATGTAGATTGTAGATTGTAGATACGGCTACGCGATCAAGCATGAACCGGTTCCCTGAGCCGATTACGGTGCCGTAAGCTGTACCCTACCCGGTATGCAACAATTTAGAATCTAAGGATATGCCTAGGTAATTGTCAATGAGATAATTTACAACCAATAAGAAGTAAATCGCATATTAAATATGAGATGTAGGTGTATGTAGCATGTGTAGCATATGAATATGCGGCAGGGCTGAGTCGAAAGCCGGGATCGTACTGTTTGCTTCGGTTCATCCGGTTGTTTGTTTGCCCGAGTGTGAGTTTGTGAGACCCGGATGAGGGAATGGGAGCAATAAAGGCCAAAAGTATAAAGCGAACAGCCTCCAGGAACCATGCATGCATACAAGCGGACAAGGTCGTAGTCCGTTTGAACCAAACCAAGCTTGGCGCATAGATCCGCAGTATTTGGATCATGTCATAAATAAAGCCACCTTCAATCATACGTAGAACGAACTACTCAGGATGGTACCAGTGCTAGTCCCTAGGTGTATCGAGAAAAGGAAATAATGGAAATGGACGGATCGTGATATTCATAAAGCGGTGTTGTTTCATCGGTATTCACCGCCGAGCCCTTAAACCCTTGAATTCTTAATAAGGGAGAATTTGGAAATTGGCATTGTAACTTGTAAGATGTAAGATGCCGAATTGAATCCAGGCCGCCCAGGCCACCCCCACGGACGTTCGTAGATATTTCGGGGGGGACGCTCTTCGTAAGACAATGCATTCTTTTTTGTTTCGAAAAAAGATCTTTCGCAGATATCTACTACTAAGCGACATCATGAGACCAATAAATCCCCGCGCCGCAGAATGTAGGTCAGCTCCGCCTTGCTTGCGATTATGAATGTGAGTCTGCGTTGTATCAATGTAAACAAGTTTGGGGGATGTTGCATGGCTGAAGGCGACGTGGAAAGCTGAGCTGAGGAGAAATCATATGAACGAATATGCGGGCTTCGCAGGAGAGCGAGCCAATCCCACACACCACATCATGATGCGACGATTCCAGATGCTTAAACCAGCCTTAGATCTCTCATGTAGAGTAAGGTACAAGGTACATACTTTACTCAACATGAACATGAAAGGTCCAGCTAAACAGCCTGATTGGCCGAAGGGGAGAAACATGTCCCATAACTTATGCTGCTCGTGGGACTGGAATGGTAACATAACAGCAGGGACGGGCGGTTTAAATACTTGCACAGCGTGAACTGTAACACCTGCAACGTCCGCAACACATGTGATGGCGTAGTTGATAATTGGGAGATGATCAGTCCATCGTCTTCAAAAGGTGTGGATGACCGCTAGATGGGTGGAAGGAATTGAAACAGGTATGTATGTACCAGTGTACGTCCGCAGTGACAACGACTAAGAAGCCGGAAACGGACGACGATATGAAGAGTTGAAGATTTAAGAGTGATTTGGGAATGATTGGGGATAGCTGACGGATAGCTAGGAGTAAGTTATGCCCTATCAAACCTTCTACTACCGCGTGACTTGCACGCCATCACATTACCAAATACGAAGTAGTTCAAAGTTCTTTCCCAATTGCCAGTAGATTGTGTACTACCAGCAGCCACCAGTAACACCAGAACACCAGTAGGTGCGACCGTCCGATTTCAGGCCTTTAATGCCCCACCTGACTACTGTAAGACCGGGAATGATTAGGAGATTCAAGATTTGAGCTCCTCACCTGAACCCTCTTTAACACATCAAAATCAAATGGATGTTACCCTCTATGAGAGAAAAAAAAATGGACAAGAGAAAAAATCTCTTAGGTCGATGATACACAGCCCTCCGCCGCAGGTGTGGATAGGTGGATATCCATTCGCTTCCGTTGATCCAGTCCGCCAGTGTGCATGCATGTATCTTGGTACTTTTCTTCACGATTTGGCGATCTACTACAAGCGCAGATCCCGGCCGGCTATCACCGTTTCTAACCAGCTAGGCCATCTAGCCAAAGAGACGAAGCCGATCAAGGTCCAGCCAAGTTCCAAAATTGCCCCTGGCAGCCTGGCAATCGAAGGTTCCTTAATACAGCCCTGGTCACTTCTACATTCGTCCAATACATCCCATTTATCAAATATGTACGTACACAATACTATGTGCGTATGTATGTATGTATCTCTTGACTGGTCGACGACGGAAACTGACCATGACCTAGAAAAATGGGACGAGTTGCCCGAGCACGGCGGCGGGCATATCCTTTGCCTGCCCTTTACCTACTGGCTCATGACTGTTTCTGGTTACCGTCACTTAAAGCCGTTGCAATTTCCAGTGTCCCCATTGTACTATGTATTTGAATAGGCATGGCCCATCTCAAAAAAAGATAAAAAATATTTCCCACGTCAAGGGAGAACGAGATATACTAAAAAGTAGCGTGTATCCACCCGCTAAGGAGTCGGCCTTCGTATCTTGTGTCATACATGTCCTTGCAAAGCTGTCCCACGTCTTTGTACTAGGATCTGTTTTTAACTACTTTTAATAACTCCCGTCTCTCCCAACTACATATACTTACTTTCCTCATGACCAATCTTCACCATCTACCGTTCACTTTTCGTGGACGAAATCCGCAAGCCGGCTCCCATCCGAGTGCAGGCGTCACTACTTCGAAAGCAATAATACATGCTGTTGAGACAGCAGAATTAAAAATGCCATCTTTTAACCCTTTCACTTCGGTTGCTAGCCGAAGTGCCTGTACCTTATTCGAGATACGGTAAGCTAATCCGTTGGTGTTGGCTACCTGATAGCAAAAAAACACAACCAACGACAACTTACTGAGTATCGGCTGCAGTCTTGAGAATGATTTTATCGTTTTACGTGGAAACGAGCATGAGGCTTCCGGCCAGCTGTTGAAGGGTGTCTTAGTCTTATGTCTGAGAGAACACTTAAAGGTCGAAGATGTTCATTTACGACTTATGGGTAGCTGCCGAGTTGCGTGGGTTGATGGAAGGCAAACACCGTCGGGTATTCACAACCAGAAAGTCGACAGAACAGTCACGATTCTAAGGCATACATGGCCTGCCTTCGTAGGAGAAACGACGCATCACAACACTTTAGCCCCCGGAAACTATGAATGGCCATTCGAATTTCTGCTACCGGGAGACACTGCCGAGAGTGTGGAGGGGCTCTACCAAACTGGGATTACCTATGTCTTAAAAGCCACCATCTCAAGGGGGAAGTTAGCCAAGAATGTACATGCGTACAAACGACTCCGAATTATTCGAACTTTAGAACCGGCAGCGCTTGAATTCAACCACGCTATGAGCGTAGAGAATATATGGCCTAACAAGATCGAGTATTCTGTGGTTATCCCGCAAAAGGCTGTGGTGTTTGGTAGCAACATTCCCCTGGAAATGCGATTTACGCCGTTGTTGAAGGGCTTGGAAATGGGCAACATCATGGTTAAACTTATCGAGGTTCAGGAATTCAGTGTGTCGGGTTTTCCGACCCCAACCAAAATGTACAAGCACGATCGCGACGTCACCTCGTGGAATTTCGAAGTCAACCGCGAAACTAGCTGGCATGACAATATCGAAGAGACCGGTCAGGAAGGATGGGTTATTATCAAGGAATTGCCGCTGCCGAAGAGATTGAGCAAGTGCATCCAGGACTGTTCAGTCCATGGTATCAAGATTAGGCATAAGCTCAAGCTAACAGTTGCCTTGAGGAATCCCGACGGACATATTTCTGAGGTATGGTTTCACTCTACGAACCCATTTTGAGGGGGATGCCCATGCTAACAATTTTGCGAGCAGCTTCGAGCATCACTGCCAATCACTATTTTTATTTCGCCGAATATGCCTTTAGACGAAGAAGGCAATCTAGTCTCTCAGGCACCAGAGAACTCCAGCGAAGCAACTACCGAGAGCGAAACGACAAGTATGGCTCCTCCTGGCTATGGAATGCACGTCCTAGACCAGTTGTACGAAGACATGGAACCAAATGGTCTCATGACGCCCGCAGTACAGAGCGGTCTTAACAGTCCTTTCTACGCACAATCTCGGGCGGGCTCGACGGAAAATCTCGCAGCAATGGCCCATGCCATAGCTGTTCCTCCCGCTGCACTATCTTCTAGATTGCAGAATGTATCACTTGACGAATCTCGGAGAAACGAATCCTACACGTCAATGACATCCGTATCGGGGTCAACAACGCCATTTCATCATCCTACAGATGGCGAACACACAGGAGACTCTTCGCAAGCGCATTCGACACAATTGTCGCGACAGACAAGCGAGGAGGATCACCCACCTCATGCAGGGGGCCACCATACACCGCCGGAACACACTGAATGTCTAGATTTGGAGCAATTGAGCAAAGTACCGAGTTATACAACGGCCACTAGAGCGCCGCTGCCAAGGTCGAACAGTTACACGGGTCCCATAGCACTTCCGGATTATCAGACCGCCATGAGTTCTATGAGTTCGCCGAATTCGCCTACGCGCATCGTAACAACGGATCCTCTAGCAACCATAACAGAGGGCCCACATGCGGAGGGTTCCAGGACACCTTCGGCCACCGGGTCGAGAAGCACGTCAAGAACTCGGTCGACCAATCGGCACTCGATGGGGGGGTTCAATTTCTTCCCCAGCCATGCCGCGGTCGGCGGCGCTGATGGAGAAAGACGGCTGCGACTCATCCAAGGCAGGACTGGTTAGTTGCCACGACGCCTTTGTGGAGGATTGTGACTCTACTACTGCTACTTTGCCATCTGGAAATGGTCCCCACCCCGAGATTTTCTATGGGTTACCAAGGTTATCGGTGTGATTTATTTTGTGTTATATATATTTCTCTTGGCTAGGCGTTTTAATGGCTCAGGGGGAAAGATTTACATGCGCCACGGTTCGTAAAGGGGGTGGGTTTCATCGGGACGGGCCACACTTTACATATACATACATATTACATGAGAGAGGCGTAATGGCGTTTGGTTGCGGGATTCGAGCAGGCGATCAAATTGGCCGGTTTTGTTAAGGATGGACATATCTGAGAATTGTTATATACCCCATCATGTTCTTGTTCACTATTGGCACATTGGCACATTGGCATTTAGACTACCAAGAGACACCCAAGACAGTCAATGTTAGGAGGCGATACCACAGTCCATTCCTGAGGCCTCGGCAAATCGGTTACCGAGGAGAAAGAAGAATTAAAAGAAAGTTTTCACCTCTGCAACCTCAGCACGGATAATTACGGTTGTGCTTCTTGTGCTCTTGTACTCTTGCATAACGTGTGCTACGGAGCGTTGCATTTAGGACGTAGAGAGAAACGAGGAAATTTTTCTCGCTTGTTGCTACCTTGCAACGGTGCTGGGCGTCGCGTAAGGTGTGTCGGGACTGGCGAGTCAAGCCGGTGGAATACAACACTTGTTCATCCCGAGATCTCGGCCTGGCCGCAAGTGGAATCGTCGCACATTGCAATACCTTCTTGATTTTAGATCGGTCTTTGCCGGGTGAGCGATTATCCTTTGCCGTGTTTTTTGTTAGAGGGAAAACAATAATATTGAGGCATGAGTAAGGGGTAGTGGTCAAGTGAGCGTACAAAGGATATTCTTAGCTTCACATAGTAGTATGCTTTATTTTAGGTATTTGTCAATATCTATGCACTACCTCCGTAGATGCTATATCGGAAGTGTATACATCGATACATTGATACCTAACTTAATAAGCTACCTGTGCTTTGTCCAGTCGAATGATGCAACGTTGTCGAAGGCATCGTGATATATTAAAAGGAGCGATCACAGGGATAACATCGATTGAATCGTACGAAAAAGTATTTTGTATTCTGTACAAATTCTTGAATATGTACGAAGGAGGTACTTCAGCTGGCCACTTCCAAGCTAAAAACCTGCTTACGTCAATACAATTATGTACCTAGACTGCAGTGCTAGATACGATTATGTACATATCTTCCAGGTAGATGACATCATTTTTCTATCAGACTTTCCCCTATGTGAGAAAGTGCAGGTATAGTCGATGCTGTACTACGGTTGTCAATATTTAATTGGCTGAAGCTGTGCGACCGAGTCCTTTGATGACTTCAATATCTTCCTAGAATTCCAACTACCGCATCACTATGTATTAGCACTCATCTATAGATTGAATTCCTAACCTGTTCTAGCTATCATCAATCGATAAATCGGCGTCATACTATCCCACCATTCCCAGCCAGGGTCAAGGCTCGATGATCGACGCAGGGATTTTAATATCCACCAATTCGCATCACCAGACATAACTGCCCAGTGCCCAGTCGTTGTGCTCCTAACATTAGGAAATTGCTTGGCTCAAGCTTGTTTAATGTTTAATCTTGATAATTCCTAGGGGTTTTTGTTTCAGATCTTTTATCTCACCGACTCGAAGTAAATCATTACCATAACTCCTATTACGAGAGAAGAATCGACACTTATTTTTTTTGAATTGAATAGACGCTCAATTTCAATCGACGTCAATCGATCATAGCAGATCTCATCGTCTTCCGTGCGGGGTGATTTTCGGACTAGCGGGCGCAATCAGAAGCAAGACATACAAAGCTCCGATAATCGCAAAATAGCAAAACAGCAAATTCCAAGATGAGCGGCGACTCCCTTACAATTCCCGTCAGGAAAGGGACCAATTTCAGCGACTTGGAAGCTGTACCAGATATTGATCCTACTACTGTAAGTCGCATTTGAGTCGCATTTACATCGCATTAAGTCTCCTGAAGCTTCCTTACTCCCCATTCCGTCGCTGACAAGAACCCCTTTATCTCTAGACTGCCGGTTTACTCGCCGAAAGACTTCAAGCCTGGAAACATGCCGTAGGATATCTAGAAGATTATGTCGGGGCGGTAGAGAAGGTTCATAAAGCGCACTCCAAAGAGTATGAGAAGGTGCTTAAGACGATCTCTCATCCTCTAAAGGAGGGGGCGCACTTTGACCAAGGTCTTGGCGGAGTTGCCGGTTTCTTTGAAAATATGCGAGTCAACACACAGGTATGATATTGAATACTAACACACGTTGAATCTTTATATTTAACATGTCTTAGGCTATGATCAATTCGAATGCGGAAACGGAAAAAACTCTAAAGGGCTCTGTCCTACCTATTCTTGAGCGACTACACAAGGAGATTAAGGCGAAGCAAAAGGAGGTGTCGCATGGAGTTGAAAAGGGTGCGAAAGAGATCGAGAAGGCTAGAAACACCACCCAGAAGCAAATCGAACTTCTTGGTCAGCATACTGCAGCCTTCGAGTCAACGGGTGGTAAGATGACTCCGAGCGACGATCCTTATGTCATCCAGCGAGGCGTCATCCATAGGTTGAACAAACAGGTCATCGAAGAGAACAACCACAGAAATGACCTGATCAATGTCCAGGACAGCTTCAAAGCCTTCGAGGCTCATGTAGTTGAGGTGGTCCAACAATCAATGGATGCATTGAACCAGGTTGCCGGCGGGCAGGCTGAGAAGACGAGAGCGCTCTACACCGACATGTTAGGTGCAGCGCAACGTATCCCGGGCGACTTTGAATGGCAGGGTTTCGTTGCTCGTGACGGTCATCGCCTTGTTGACCCGAATGATCCGCCGCGAACTGTGGAGGAACTTGTGTTCCCCAACCAAAACCATACTTCAACCAAGGCGCTCATCGAAGGCAGTCTAGAACGCAAGTCACGCAATAAGCTGTCTTGGGGTACACAATCCGGATACTATGTGGTGACTCCGTCTAAATTCTTGCATGAGTTTAAAGACGACGATAACTTGCGATATGATCCAAAACCGGAGCTTTCCATCTATCTCCCGGATGCCGTCCTCGGTGCTCCTAGCGGGGACAAATTCTCCGTTAAGGGAAAAGACAAGAGTAAGAGCATTAGCAGCAAAATCGCAGGGACTTCAGAGCTTAATTTCAAGGCCCATTCTTCTTCTGAGGCTCAAAAGTGGTTCGACGCTATCCGGACTGCTGCCGGTGCAACAGGTGCTGCTTACGCGAGCCAACCAGTTTCACCTATTGGTACTGTTAGCGAGACGAAGCCGAACCCAAAGATTGACGCAGCCGCTGCCCATAAAGAACAGGATACCGGTATTACGGGCGGCGAAACTGTCAGCAGTCCTACAGAGATTTCGCCAATTACCAAACAAGACACCATTAAGAATGGCTCTTCTACAGATGAGAAGAAGGCGACTGCTTAGAGACGTAGCTTGCCCACCGTCCCAGTTCGGAAGAACTGGAAGGTCTTTTCGCGGCCGAGTCTGTAATGGCTGGGGTGAGATTATAGTGAGATGGGCTCGAAGAATGATTCAGCTTGATCCAGCCTCATTGACCTCAAGGTCCTTAACTATCAGAGCGTTGGTCCGGTCTCGTACGAGTGATTCTAGGCGGCGGCTAGGCAATGTTCTCCTTGGGGCGCGGCGCAATGGTCTTAATGTATGAAGCGAAGGATCAAACGAGGCGACCGGAAGCGGGGTTTGGCCAGAAACATGACTGAATTAGCATGCGGCAGTCAGCAAAAATCGAAAAAGGAATGAGGCTGCAGCGCATAATGGTGGGGTGGTATTGTATTTTCTCCATATCGCCTTTTAATATGCCAATGAGAGATCACTGACGTTGGAAGTTCGTCTTCTTCAAATTTCTGGAACTAACTATCTCATAACAATCATGGCTGTGCATATCATAGTTCGACATACTCGCTTTTTAAAATTTATAACATCGTTTTCAATGTTGGCTGTTTATTTTCCGGTTGTTTCTCCAGACCTGACCTCGGCCGACCCGATCAATAACATAAGTCCTATTAATAGTCTTGTTCAACGATGACTAAAAACCGCTCATAAATTTGAACCATATTGATTCCATCCTCTATCCGATTGGCTAGGTTCTAGCCCACGTTCTAAAGCGTCTTCAACCGCGCGGTACAATACATGGGGAGCAGTCAGCCTCAGGCACCCCGGTTCAGGTGAAGGATACTAGTTAGGTATTGTGGCTTTAAGGTGAAGTGAGTCAATGTATGTACGATCGTGGGGGCTGATTCAAGCTTCTTGTTCTTGTGTGTACCAGTTCCTCTCACGTTACAAAGCATACGCAAGTAGAATTTCGTGCAGCAATCGCAAACATACGGTAGTATATGATATCTGCAACTACTATGTTTGGCATAAGGCTATAAGGCTATAACATACATACCTATCTCCAATTCTTTATTGCGAGGTTGACTTTTTAACTTGACAGCCTGATACTATGCAACATCGTTATCTCTCCGAGGAACTGTGTAGATGGCGCTAGAGAAGCAGGCTCCGGACTTGTGGCTGCGGCCTAGACGAAAAACGATGTCCTTTTGTTTTTTTCGCTGATTCTTTCCCCAGATCTGCAAAGGACAATCCCCAAAGCCCATAAGCCGTAAAGGTAGGATCTTTCTCACTATCCTTCCTACCCAGATCGAGCCAGCTTAGCGGTAAGGCTCTAAGCAAGGATAGTTCATACACCTGGGCCATAATACGCCCCTTAATCCCATCTTTATGCAAGCCCGCCCAGATAGGATAGGGTCATGGAGTAAGTAACGGAAGGTAACTCGCAGAATTCAGCGCTCAGTGTTCAGCGCTCAGCGCCCAGCGAGTGGGATGTGTAAAGGGAATAATGGCGAAGAGCAGGATAGCCCCGTAGCCTGCTTCATAGCACTGTTATTCTCTTATTACCTACCTAGGTAGGTAAGTAGGTAGATAGGTAGGGACTGTGAGCCGCGCGGACAAACAAGCCTCTATTTAGCCCTCCCCAACCGATCAAAAACTCACCCCCCTTCCCGAATAGATCAATAGATCACCTTAGGTATGTAGGCTCCCCGCACGCAGTGTAGTGTAGTGCAGTGAAGTCCTCAGGGAATCCCGGTGAGGCTCTGACGTCCGACACCCCCCCTCCCCTTTGCCTACGTCCCCTAAGGGAAAAAAAAACGTGACATCAAATGACGACCGTTTTGCTTGCCCCAGATGGCGCGACTATTCGTTTGCCCTTACTCTTCCCCAAGTATTGCCATTCATAACCTGTAGTTAACTTCGAACTCGGCATCATCTCCGATAAGAGAAAAGTAGACTTATTATTATCACAAATATGACGAAGCAATGGGATATGTACGAGGCCACCATAAAAGAACTCTACGCTGAGAACACGCTCGCTGTGGTGCGCCAGATTATGATTGAACAATATGGGTTCAAAGCCTCGTGAGAATCAACCCTTTTCCTCTTATCCCCCTTTCTAATCCTGTTTTCCAATATCCTCATTAACATATTCTATTTCACTATCATCTATCCCCTTTCCCTTAACCTTGGAATACGAACGCGTTGTAGATAGGCAAATAGAAAAATAAACACTAATACAAACGCGCTCTCCCATCGCAGCGTTAGAGCGTATAGAGGTCGCTTGATCCGCTGGGGCATCCGCAAATACAACTGTCGAAAACGTGCCTCGTCGAGCTCCAGTGCCAGTGTCCACGATGGCAGTTTCTCGAGCGGCTCAGCTTCCACGTCTCCGTCTATGATGGCCAATAACATGGCGACGACGTATCCTCACAACACCGGCGGCCATCTGGCCATGCCGCTCCAGATAAACCAACCGCACATTTACAACCCTATTGATAGCCACCAAGCACAGATGTACAACGCGCAAAAGTATGATAAATCTACTCTAACATTCTACCCCTTCCTCCCAACTAGCTAGATAGCCTGCCACACTAACACCGCCTCCTAGATCCTACGACAACAAACCCAAGCCCATTCTCTCGCCACCCCAAGCCCATCTCAGCGCCAACACCAGCAACAGCGGCAACATAAACTACCCCTGGGAACCCCCACAACCACCTCTCCCACGGCCAGAACGACACAGTGACTCATCCACCCCCCCAACAGCCACAGACTTCCCCACCTTCACACCCCCTAACCCCTCCCACAACCACCTGCACGCGCGCACCCACCACACCAGCAGTGCCGAGATCATGGCTCAGCCGACGTACTTCGGGTTCGGGACGGCGATGGGGCATCATGCTAACCCCAACACCAACGACCCTAACCATAACCATAACCATAGCCATAGCCATAGCCATATGAATCAGCAGCATCTCAGCCATATGAACCACGACAGCCACAACCTTGGTAACGGGAACGGAAACGGAAACGGAAATGGGAATGGGAATGGTGGGAACCATAACCCGTACGCAACGATGCCGAACGCGGACTATCTCCGAAACCGGGACAGCGGGAGTAGTCTCGGCAGCTACTACGAGGGCCCGGCGCATCGCGACGCGGCGGTTGGACAGGTGCCGGGGGTGCCGCGGGGGGTTGGGGAGAGGGTTTGGACGTGATGGATGCGTATGGACGAATCTATCTAGGTATCTATCTAGCTACAAACCTGCTTGGATATTGTCTAGGTGTGTTGGTGGGTGGGTTGAGAGGTGAGGCGCAAGCTGTGGGATAATGTTATGCTCAGCGAATGGGACGGGATGGGATTTGTTTAGGGGGCTTAGGAAATTGGGAAATCTACACAAACGAGGAATAAAAAATAGGGGTTTGGTTCGGACGGTATAACTTGGGACTGGGTATTAGGGGCGGTATATTACTTCGTATAAAAGGGGGGCTGCCGTCGTTTCACTGCGAGTTTTTTTTCTTCTTTTTCTATTTCTTTGTCACGAGGCTTGGGCTTGGGTGGTATATGGCTTATCTACACGATGACGACGGGAGAACAGTACCGGGTATCTCGAGAGATAACAAGCGTGGGTCTGGGACCTTGATGAATCCATCACGAATCTATTAACGGCGGTTTCCTGATTTCTTTGTTTCTGTTTGTCAACCTGCTTACTTGTATGAATAGGGGTTTGGAAAGGGATCAAGAGCGTCTAGAGATATCTTGGGCGGGAAAAGTCGAATAAACTTGGAAAAAAAGAAGGGGTGATAGGTAGGTATGGGTAGGTCCGTGAATGGGTTATACGACTAGTTAGACGGCAAAGATAATAAAGGGCTACCACTTTCTTTTCTTCAAGATTACAACTTTTAATATGTTTTCCAATTTGTATGATTTGGCATTGGATTTCTCCTTGCTAATAATCTACCTCCTTTGGTAGGGAGCAAACAACACGACATACTGCATATAATGACTCGACCAATAGAAAGTTAGTAGCATTACCGGAATCAGAAAGTGGGGATCCGGAAGGGAGGAAATCATCCAGTCGTATGTTGAGAATATTTTCTACGCCAACTTCGCGATTGAGTGGGTGGATATTTTAGAATTGTAACAGCTGAGAATACAACGAATATCCAGTTGGCTACTTCTTAGGTTGGTACCAGATAGTCAGCCTGGGAGTTGTGATTTAGTAGTGCTTATCTACTTCAGGTCAAGAGACTCTGCTATTGATGGCCACAGCAGTCTTACTTCAGCCACAGCTTAGTCCTTATGATCAGCTAGCACTTCATTGGGCATATAGTACGCACTTGATATGCTATCCTATCAATCCTAGGGAACGTCGGATTTCAAGGATAGCGTCAACTTCCAGGACATCCCCAACGCCATTAAGAAATGTCCTAGGCCCTTGAATAAACAATGCCAATGTCTTCATCTAATGAGGATGCCGCCTTGCAACCAACCACAAAAGCCAATCCCATTGCCTGCAAGAACGACTATACTTTATAGAAGCAGAACGCCAGATAGAAGTTCGCAACCTCCATCTCTTCTGGCGAGACTAAAAGTGGCCCCCTCCCTCTCTCGCGAACGCCCATACGCTCGCTTAGAGGCCCTAGAATGTGATCATCCTTTTCAGCCTCCCAAATTTCGTCAAATTTCTGATGGTATTGCAACTCGAGATTGTAGTCTTCCGCAATGGCACGGAACGCCGGCCACGGAACAACGTATTCAGGCACTTCCTCTACAGCCTCGTCAAGGAAGAAGCTGTATTTCCAGCCGAACGGCGGTCGAAATATTCCATCTCCGGGCGTCTTACCGGGGAACCTAACCCGATAGAGATCGTTACCCCATTCCGCCGTCTCCTCGACCTCTCCTTCTTCCCCCTCTTCCTTTTCTTCGCCTTCTTCTTTCTCCTCCTTAGGGGGAGGTGCTTCTTTCTCCTTGGCTGCCTCTGCTTTCTGCTTTTTCGCAAGCCAGTCATTGAACTTGACAACTCGCTCGCCGATCACGTCCGAGTTGGGTATGCAGCCGATGAATCGACCGCCCTTTTTTAGAGCTCCGGAGACATTCTGAAGCATCATGCGGGCCTTCTCTTCGCTCTCAAATGCGTAGTGCATACAGAACATCATGCTGACGATATCGAACCCACTCCTCCCCATGGGTGAATGATCAAATCCGACTTGTCTGATGATATCGATATCGCCGATAGATTCCCCATAGCAATCTTTCGCAAAGAAGCGTGCATCGAAAAGATGTTGGTGGCGACCACCCCTATGGCCGCCCCTACCACCTCGTCCGCCGCCTCCACCGCGATGGCTCATATTGCGGTACCGCTCTCGCGCCTGATCGATTGAGACATCTGCAGGATCCAGTCCAACGTATAGCGCAACCCTCTGCGGGGCCTGTTGCCACTTGCCCAAATCACCACCCTTACCACATCCAATGTCGAGTACAAGTAGCTGGTGGTCCCTAGCGCCAGCCATATCATGACCTCTTTCGTGGGCACCGGGTGTGTAGTCCTCGTCCGGCGAGAACTTCTGTATTAGCGTGCTCTTGACCCAATTGTTGAAGGATCTCAACCCCTTGATTCTGCTGTCCGTCTTTCGCCAGTCTCGGCCTCTCTCCGGCACCGCGTTATAGTGCTGTCGCACGACGTCGTTGATGCCTCTCTGGTCTAGCACGGCCTGCGTGGCAGCGGCCTCGGCAGCCTCGCGCTCGCGTTGCTCATGGCGGTGACGGATGGACGAACTCTCTGCCTGGGAGAATCGGGCGCCGCGACCGGGTCGCTTAAGCCTTCGAGGCGCCTCGCCTGTCGGTGACCTCGAGCGCTGGCGTTTCTTGGCTGGTTCGAGCTTCTTTGCGTCAAATGGTTGAGGGAGTTCGTCGATTGAAGGCATGTCTGAGTTATCATCACGATGCTTGCTTTTGTTTCTGACGGGGGATTGCGAATGCTTCCGTTTCTTAGCGGACTCGAGTCGCTTCGCGTCGAAGGGCTGAGGAAGCTCCTCGGGACCATCGTCTCCTGCCATTATGAGCGACGGAGAGTGAATTTCTACGTCTTCTTTGTTATTTTCGAATAGGTAACTGGGCAGTTATTGATTATTATTCTGTTCAAATTGGATGGGATGACAATCTCGTCAAAATCGTTTCATGAGGTCCAAGAGAAAAAAAAACAGGTTGAAGAAGGAAAGTGGTATGTTCGTGTACTGCACCTCGGAGAGTTTCTAATGTGGAGGACGAAAGGTGTAGAAAATGGATGTAAGTCTTGGCATTGAGCTTATTAGGACCGGGGTAATCCGCACCTTTCCATTTTGCTTTGTAGAGCTCAAGCGCTTTTGTAGCTGGGAGGTACGTACTGCTGAGGCTCCGACAAGACCCACATATGCTATATGATTGGCTCAGAGCTAGGTTTACTGGTGAAAGTTACGTCCACCGATGGCCGCCTGCAGCTGCTTGCAACCGCTGGCAAATCCATAAACCATAAACCGTTAAACGAAGCTCTGAAGTTTTTATGAGGCTTCATCAACCAACGACGTCGACATAATCGAGAATCCAGTGGTCTATCTTCATCCTACGACTCATTATACCCTCTGATACTCTATTTAAGCCCACGTCAGCTCTTCTGTCGCCCAATTCATCATGGGTTCCGACCCCCAGTACGCGAAATGGCCTGCTCTACCATTAGCCCAACATGTCTTCACCATCACGAATCCCTACGCCACTCGACCCGCCCAGCAGGCTGCCATAAAGAGCTTACAAGATGGAATCAGTGAGAATAAAATGGCCCCGCTGTACAAGTATCTAGCCCATCCTACCGAGGGTATCCTAAATACCATCGGTGAGACCACATCGGCATCAGCGCCCCAGAAGCCTACCGGGAGGAAACCAAGCGCCGCCGGGATGGTTGCTAGCAAGACTGCCGGCGCTACCTTAGCTTGGGACGAGAATCTTTACAATAAGTTACAGGCAGAGAATGATAAGGAGCTGGAGGGGTTCCAGAAGGAGGAGGATGAAGCAGTTGAGCAGGCTGGCGAAACGGAAATCATGGCAGCGAAGGGAAAGCGTGCCGATTTCTTTGCTAAGATTGGTGACAAGGTATATTAATTTGTTACTATATGGTCCTCCATGACTATGTTAATCCTCGTATGACTATGACTAACAGCTTCGCGCAACAGGATAAAGCGATAGCAACCTACGAAGACGTCTTCGAGAAGACGGGCATCTTAGGCACCAAGATCGACTTAGTTCTCGCCATAATCCGCATGGGACTTTTCTACGGCGACAAGGCTCTAGTGAAGAAGCATGTTGCGCGCGCTAAGACTCTTGTTGACAGCGGCGGCGACTGGGACCGCCGCAACCGACTAAAGGCCTACGAGGGCCTCCACCTACTAACGGTACGATCGTATAACCTCGCCGCTCCTTTACTCCTCGACTCCCTGTCGACCTTCACCAGTTACGAGTTGTGCACGTACTCGAACCTAGTCGTCTACTCCGTTCTTGCCGGTTCAGTCTCTCTTAAGCGGGTTGACTTCAAGAGCAAGGTCGTTGACGCCCCTGAAATCAAGGCCATCCTCGGCGCCGACGGCGACGACAAGCTCCTGGCCCTAACCGGCGCCATATCTGCAGGTCCTGGCGCTGAGGACTCTGAAGTGCGCGATACCGCCGCCAAGGAAGCGGCCTCCTCACCCGCGGCCCCCACCAAGACCGTAACGGCCGTGAACCTGACGACCCTAGGCACCAGCACGGACCAACCCGAGACCGAGCTGGCCGTGGACTTCTCTCCCCTAGCCCAGCTGGTGAGCAGCCTGTACAACGGCCACTACAAGCTCTTCTTCCAGGCCCTCGCCCAAGTCGAGGAGCAGTTCCTGACCCAGGACCGCTACCTGCACGAGCATAAGGGCTGGTTCATCCGGGAGATGCGCCTCCGTGCCTACCAGCAGCTACTACAGAGCTACCGTGTCGTCGGGCTCGAGAGCATGGCCAATGACTTCGGCGTCACGGTGGATTTCCTAGATCGGTATGTTTACTCATCCATATCCCCTTCCCCTCTCCTCATGTTACACAATCCCACATTTCCTACAACCAGAAAATACTAACATGACCAAAAACAGCGACCTAGCCAAATTCATCGCCGGCGGCCGCATCCCCTGCACCATCGACCGCGTCACCGGCAAAGGCGTCATCGAGACCAACCGCCCCGACGACAAGAACAAGCAGTACCAGGACGTCGTCAAGCAGGGCGACCAGCTCATCACCAAGCTCCAGAAGTACGGACAGGCCGTGCGGCTACGGGGTAGCGAGAGGGCGTAAAAGGTACAAGAGGGGAGGTAGGAAGATTACATACATACATACATATCCTAGGTATCCCGGCGTTTCGTTTATTCACTAGGAATAGTGGTAAAAGTTGTGGGGAATACCTAGTACGTATGTAAGTATGGATGGGTGGGTGGAGGATGGATGGGACAGGCGTCCGGGACGAAGAAGACAGCATTGCGAAGTCTGTGCAATAGAAGAAAAAAATTAATGTACCAATAAATACCAGCCTAACGTAGACGAGCTGAGAATCGCTTGATGTTTTTGGATCACATTTGAAATTTTTGCTATGAGGTTTTCATTGCATCGTAAACCGGATTTGGGAGGGTTTGTTTCTATTGATGTGATGCATACGGAGTAGTGGAGAGTAGGTAAGTACCAGGTATTTAGTTGAACCCCAGTCAAGGCCCCTATACCGTCCTGTTCCATCGTACGAGGCCCTTTCATAAAAGCAGTCACTACGGATTATCAAACGCGCAAACCAGCCTCGTTTTTGTAGGTACCTAGTATCTAGGGCATACAAGGCTTTGCTCGTTTCACTTCTGTCAAGACAGCCATCTAAGGTATATCTCGAACCGAACCATCTAACCCGAATATCCTTCTTTCGTAGGATTTCCCAAGCCTCTTTTATTCTAGAATAATATCTCTCTTATCTGTAGGTATCCATAAACTCCTTGTGGAACTTCTTAATGTTAACAACCCATTCCGTGCCAGGGGCTAAGAACGTAGTTCGGAGGTGCAGGGTTCCCTCGGCCTGGCCAAAGCCGCTGCCGGGGACGACACACACACCAGTAGCCTCAAGCAGACGCATGCAGTAGAACTCATCGGGGTTGCGGTTTTCCTTCTTAGCAGCTTCGACGGCCTTAGGAGGTACACGGATAGTGGGGAAGAGGTACATGCTACCCTGAGGCTCGCCGCATTCGACGCCCTCCATCTCCTTGAAGGCTTCGTAAAGCGCATAGGCGCGCGTCTTAAGGTTGTTGAAGATGAAGTTGTATTCCTTGTCATAAAGCTCATAGGACGGCTCACCGGGCTTGGGTGGGTTGACCATGAGCTCAACAAGGCATTGGCCAATTACAGGTGCGCACAGCGTAATGGAGACGAATTTGTAAATCTGCTCCTCAACCTCGGGCGTAAAGCCGATGAGGTCGAAGTAGCCGCCACGATGTCCGCACTCGCCGACCATGCCCTTGGAGATGGAGTGCAGGGATGCAAGCTCGACGTTGTCGTATTTACCAGGGTGTTCTTTCTGTAGAGTAAGAAGGACCTGTCGGAAGCTGTGGAACTTGCCAATGAACACATTAGTCTGGTAGACTTCGTCAGCCATAACTACGAGTCGTTCCTCAGCAGCGAACTCTAGGACGTTTCGGACGTCTTCCTCGGATAGCGAGGCGCCTGTAGGGTTTCCAGGGTTGATGATGACAATGGCACGGACGTCAATGCCATCACCCTTAGCTTTGTTGTACGCCTCCTTGATGGTGGCAACCGATGTGCCCCAGTGAGCCGCCTCATCGAGGTAGTAAGGTACGCATGTGGAGTTCAATACGGATAGCGAAGCGGTATAGAGCGGGTACTGAGGGATAGGGACGAGTACACCAGTGCTAGGAGAGGCGCAGATGATGTGTAAAAGAGTGTTGACACCGGAAGAGGCACCAGCTGACAAGTAGATATGTGCTGGATCGGCAGGGAAGCCATCTCGTTCTAGGATTTGAAGTTAACTTAATGAAAACCTCACGTGGGTTACTATAACGTACTCTCAAGGAACTTAGCAATGCTCTCCTTGATGACGGGAACACCTGCGCTGGCGCTGTATGCTCCAACGCTGCCCGCGTGGTCTAATAGCCATTGCGCTCGCTCTATGACATCTGTCTTGTAATCTAGAGAGTTGAGTAGGATATCCTTGTGTTCCAATAGCTTCGGGTTCTCGAGTAAACTCAAGACTTGACGGAAGTAGGTGATGGGCTTCTGGTCAAGCTGCTGCGGGTTACCGATGTTGGCGCTAATTACCTCGTCAAAGGGTAGACTTTTGTCGCCTTTCCTAAGTCTAGCACGGTATTCCTCGGACTTGACGGCGAGTTCACCACGAACGGCATACTTGGCCTCGACGATGTGCGGGTTGATATTTCCAAGGTTAAGTCTCGTCATCGCCGCTGTTTGGTGGTGAAATAGCCTTTTTGGAGGGTGTAGTGGGCTTGGAGATGGCGGGGTAAAAGACCCTGAAAATGATAATAGCGGGGTAGGTATCGCTACTGTTCGTTTTCCTGCTAATACTCGTGCTAGGTTTGGTACCGGTACTACCGCTCCTGCTAACAAAAACGTGGTTCAGTAAGATGGTTCCAGCGTAAAATTATCAGATGGGAAAGAAGATTGACTAGGAAAAACACGGGGAAAAAAGTGGCGAGGGGAGTTTTAATTCATAAAATGATTGGAACAATGAGGGAATTTCTACCAGGGATCAGATGGTTAGACGGTGAGAAGGGAGAGCGAATAGAAGACTTAATAGAATATTAAGCCTAACTTCAGCTTCTTGGGGATCGGATCTGGGAACTTGGAACTTGGAAATTCTGTGCATGTGCACTCGTTGTGTTTAGGAAACCCACGCAGATCAAATTGGAACCCGCGCTCCCGTCTCTCATCCAGATGCCCAAGGGATGTGATCCCCAAATATTTTTTACCGCCTGATCGCGTGCGTAGTTGGTTCGCCTTAAAAGTGTGGGACGTTGTACATCATACCACTGTCGTGCAGAAGAGGTACTGACGGTTCAAGATGCTATTGGAAGAATTGGAAGAACTGAGAAAAAGGGGTGCATCCACTATCCACTAGGAAGAGAGCCGAACATCGGGCGATATAACAAACACCTGATATCGTTACGTACGTAATCAGAAGCAATCAGAGAAAAATTTGGGTAGTAAGCTTTAATAATGTGGGGAGCTCCCGATGCTTGAACTTTTTTTTTCTCTTTATTCTCGGTAGATATTTGGGAAAGGGCGATTAGTAAGGAATTTGATTTACCTGCTGCGATGTGGAAGCCATGACGTTGGTGGCAATTGACCCGGCTTCGGCTGCTATGAGCTGTCGAGATGAGAGCGTTAAAACTTCTGGTCCGAGCAATACTCGAGTTGGCTGTTGCCATCTGAGGCAGTGGATGAAGCAATTGCCGCAATTGTCGCAATTGTCTTGGAAGGCTCAATGAGAGAGGGTAGGTAGAGGTTGACAAGAAGGAAGGAGTCATCAGGCCTCGAAAGCAGGGCGTATTTTTTTTTTTCTTTCGCGGTAGGTAGTTCCTATCTCGCAACTTTATCTATAGGCTAATGTTGACGAAATTCGGGAAACCCCTTCACCGCCCACTGTACTACCTAGTAGGTACCTATTCACCCCGTATCGGAGTTAACTTTAAATACCGGAGATAATCCGTGACTCGGGGGTCTTCTTAGCAAAAGTCAAGATAAAAGGAGAGACTACAATTTATTGATGCGCTTACTATCCTTTATGTAGTTTTCATATATCTGATTCTTAACGGACTTTTACTTGGACATTGATCGGCTTCGTCTTTAGTAAAACTCATTTTGGTTTGTGGCTCAGTAGTTAGAATTAAACTTTTAGGTAATAACCAATTCTATTCTGATGACCTTCTGTCTTACCTATTTCCAATCTCAAGATAATCAGACTTTCGAGCTTTCGAGGTATGTCTAATGCAGACGGCATCACGTTAGGAAGCGCTAACCTAGAGTTTGCTAGAAACGTAAACTATCTTGCACTGGCTATCGAAACCGTTGAACCGTGTAGCCATTGCCAAAGTGTAAGCTGCGTGGCGTAAATTATTATGGTGATAATAATAGAAGTTGAAGCTTTGGAGAAGAACATACCTCCCATATCTTTATACTTCAACCAATCACCAACCAAGACCTCCGAATCAAAGATGGCGGTTTTCGTGATGCTGTCCCTCGAGTCGCATGTCGGCCCCCAGATATGATATTCATGCTCACAGCGTGTTCTTCTAGGTGCCTCTGGCCCAATAGGGTTAATGTTCGATCTGATCAGTTGGGGCTCCGGCCTTAGGTTCTCGAAGACGGCATTCATGAAATTTCGATAAATTCCATCGTTTTGGTACAGCATACCTATGGTAGATACACCATGCTGAGAGGTCGCTTGTCGTCTAGCGATCACTTTAGTTACCAGACTGTACGCATTTTGAACATAAAAGCGGCCTGGCTCTGCAATGACGCGTATGTCACTGGGTATTTCCGTCTCAATGAAGCAGCGAATCTTCTCCGCAACTATGACGAAGTGTTCGTCGAGAAAACCGCCACCGATGTCAAGTAGATTGGATTTGAAGCCTAAGGATCGTGCTACCTCCAAGATATGCTTAGAATCTCGTAGAGCTGTCTCAAATGCCGTGGCGCTCCGGGAGCCAGACCCTTTATCAAGGATAAGTAGGTATATCATTAGGGTATAAGCGCTCAATGTCTTGTCAACGCACCTACGTGGAAACTGACTCCTTCAACATTCATCCCTAACTGTCGGGCACGCTTGAGAAGATCGAGCGCAACGTCCTTAGTGGCCCCGAACTTATCACTGAGGTCGGTCATGGCTTCTGGGTCTGAAGCGAAAAGGCGCAACACTATCATAGCCTCAGGCATGATGAAGTGTATCTTTTCAAGCTCGTCAATGTTGTCACATGTCGTTCGGTAGACCCCAACACTCCTTGCAAATCGAACCGAGGACGGGCTTTTGCATGGGTTGGCAAAGATTATGCGCGAAGGTTCAACCCCCCAAGAGAGCATAGTCCGAATCTCTTCAATCGAGGCACAGTCAAAGCCAGTACCGAGTGTCCCTAGGTATCTCAAAAGAGGCAGGTCCGGGTTGCATTTCACTGCTACGAAGTGTTAGCGTATCTTTACATGATTATGAAGATGGCTCTAAGTACCATAGAATGGCTCAACCATTGGAAGGTATTTTTGCCATTTTTGATGTTGTATCAGCACCTGTCCTAGGTCGGCAACGAAAAAGGGTTCATCTTCGCTGAAGTCGTGCTCTAGTTTACTACTAGCCCCGATGTAGTCGTGAATTGCCTGATCAACATCTCGATATAGACCTCGAGAGGGGGTGGCATGAATATAGCCAGGGACAGGTGCCTGGCTGATGCTAGCTACGTCAGCGGCAGCCATAATGTGCAGAAATCGAAGTTGAGTCCTGAAGTTGAATGCTGGGGTTTCTCAAAAAGAGAGCATAGGATGCCGCAAGACTACCTACTTATATTCTTTCAAGATACTCCGGGTATTTGCCTAGGCTATGAATGAGATTTTCGAAATAAGACATGACTTTCTCTGCAAGTATCCACTGAGTTTCATTGAAAATAAATTTCGAGAAGCCATAAAGCTGGACTTGGATGATGGGAGGCGGATCTATCCGTCTACGGCCGGTTTTGCCTTTGCGGGAGAATGCATTGACAGCCGTAGTTACCTGAAGCCATAGAAAAATGAGTAGGTACAGCACTAAGGGTGCAACATATGACGATGTCCCACCGCCAAATCACCTAACTATCGACAGGTTATCCGTTGCAGATTCGCTAGCCTTCAAGACTTTCAGCGGTTTAGTAGATCCTTTTTTTGAAAAGGTCTTCCGAATGATGTATGTTTACATAGTCATTGGGTCCTAGATCTGGGTCATAATGCAAGGTAGGGTCTATTGAAAAGAAAGGGGCATTGCTCGACGGATGCAATGAACTTAATATGCCTACCCACACACTCGGTTGAGCTAATCATAGACTGCCAGGTGCCCGTCGATAGCCTGACGTAATCAGAAACCACCTACCTAACAGCGCCATAATTAGTGTATTATCTTAAATACCTAGGTAACCTGGCAGCATGGCACATCCCATGATAGTAAATGTCGTGTACCCTGATACGTGAGGCCGCCGGTGGCCGCGTTTCATTGGGGCGCACTTCCCCACCATCGCAGCCCGAAAAAAAAGAAAAAGGGGCTTTTCAGGGGCTTTCAGCTTCCTCATATTTACTCTTCAGGTTCATGGGTTGACAACAAGGTGCATATCCCCCACCGGAAGCCTTCCATATTTCCGCGGGTTTAGGCCCTTGCATAATAAGACGACGTGTGTAAACTTGAGTCTGTCATACTCCGCGAACTTGAACATCTCGAGAGGCTTGCTCTATAGTCGTATCTATATTCCTAGGTAAGTATTCATCGAAAATTCCGTTAAATTGCCTTATATTCTAGCTCCGAATTCGTTCTCACAATCACTACTTCTGTGACTAGACCCTATACAAGCTGAGAAACCGTTATCCTCGAAGAGTGGCGTCCTAGCCTTGGGAGTTAGAGTCGCTGCTTATATCACATATATGTGGAGCCCATCTAACTAGGACTCAATAGTCCTATCAATCAAGGCTCCTTACATACTCTAATTCTAGCTCCGTAGAATTAAATGGCGGGCCGTTTTGTGAAGCACGGTGCGACACCGGGAATCTGTCGGGATCCGTGGATTGGATATCTCTTCCACCACTCATGCTTGTAACTGGTGGGGCAGCAGAATGCGGAGATGGCTTCCGGAGGTCGTAGCCCCCTTTGGAGAGTTATTATGCCAGTGATATAGCGAGCTGTCCCTCGGTAGCCATGTAACCGATGAGTTACGAATTTGTGTATTGTTTTCCCTTTTTCGTCCCTCCCAGATCCAATACATGGAAATATGCATCACGAATCAGAGATGGGGGGATATTATTGCCAAATCCTGCGGATACGACTGTGATGTTCGAATGGGGTAACTGAAGAGTCGATTCCTTCATAGTCATGTACCAGTCTGCAGGTTTCAGCAGTGTGTTCCGGATTACAAACTCGGTCAAAGAGCCCTCGCGAATAATTTTACCGTCTGCGGTAGATCGCAAAGGGACAAGGAGCATCCCAGCTTCTGGAAGCCGAAGCGCTTCGGTTTTTAAGCCTAGCTTCGCAAGCTTAATCGAGGCATCTGAGTGGGCAGAAGTGTGGAAACGGCCGTTCACCGACGTCGTCGCCGCTTGAAAGCTTCGTTTATGGATCTGCTGAACGAAACTACCCAGGTCTTCAGTTCTAAGAGTGACGCTCACGCTGGCACTATCATTGATGCTGGATATGTAAGCCTAATTAGAAGTAATTAGTAACGTCTAGGTCGAAGCTAATATGAAACAGGTCAGAATTACCTCAGGATACGATTGTATGATGGTGTCAATCCTGGCTTTCTCTTCGGCATTCCCTTCCCTCCATCGGATCGCAATACATGTGAATCCATCAATGTATTCTGAGATGTGGTCTAAGTCAACATATGCACCTATCGCAAGTGCAAGACGAAGCCCAGCAGTAGCAGCGGGACCGATATCAGCTTCGGTTTTCGAGCTAGCTACTACAGCGGCACTAATGGAGCCAACACAGAGTCCTTGGATTCCTGCAGTCTTAACGCTCTCAAGAACCTGGCGATGGGAGTCGTCACCAAGGTGTCTAAGGTAGCGTGTGTACTGGGTGATTTGGAGAAGAATGGTGGCGGGTAGAGCATAAATGTTTGGCGAGATATTTTGGTTGGGAAATGGGCCACCTTCCTTGACCCACTGCCCGAGTTCATTGAGGTACTTGGTGCCAGGGATTAGCTGTAGACTTTCATCGGATTCTACAAGGGTCTCCCAGAATTGAGGGAGTTCTGTCGCAGCATTAGCGAGGACGGCTAACAGAGGGTTGTTAACAAGTTCCCGGCGTAAGTCTTCTAATACTTCTTGTGATGGAAACCTGGTCTGAGGCCCAAAGACTAGGAGTGATGGAAGGTGATTGAATCGTGTCATTTTGATGGGTTTTCTATCAAATAGTCTACCTTAGGAGTGGGTAAGAACCGAAAGACCTGAGGTTTTGTTGAAAGTTGTTAATGTGCTACCTGGAATTTAAGCCAGGACATCTTGACGGCTTTTTATGTTGCTGTTTCTCGCAGTTGGTAACACAATAAAAAGTCTGACATATCGATCCCTAGGCAAGGTTTCTGTTTACTCGACATATCCTATTAGCTTATTGCTGATCACTGTATGTCTACTTTGACGTCAAACTCAAGGGGGTGTCCATAAGGGGATCTCAAAGGGGGAAGGATTATCTAGAGCTCACGGCTCTTCCGGGTTTGACGAAGCTAGGGCTGATGTGAGATGATCTTGGAGTGACACAGGCAACCTCACGAGAAGCATTTTATAAGCAGGTGGGTGATAATTAGTCGGGTCTATTGATGAAGTGGATTATGGTACAAACCAACAAGCTCTCGTAGAGTGAGTAGATTAGGGGTTCATGCCTCGCACCGGCCACAACACAGCCACTATACAGCCACTTTCACCAGATACACATTAGCCACATCTACTTACGTAACCTTACTAATCAACTCAAGATAGTTGATTACCTAACCTAGTAGGCAGTGTTAAGCTGATCCAAATCCTGGGGTGGAAGATGCGCGACATACTAAATTGATACGCTATTGGTCTAGATGGAGATGCATAAATGGATACTGGTAGTTTCTTGAGTTATATTGCTTATTGGTGCGACGGAACTCAACAGACTCTGGTAACTTAGGGGTAGGCAACGACCTCCTATCAAAGGATACCCCTTTTTGTATCTTACCTGAATGGGTTCACATAATTACAAATATATTATCTACCTACTAATTCTATGAGATAAAATAAGATACGACAATCTCTCAAGGTGATATTGCAGAGCAAATAGCATCTCATATCCCAACCTGATGATATACTCCTAAGTGCGGTCCAAATAGGCCCTCTCTCTTTCGAAAGCCGACATTACGCGCAGCGCCTTTCCTATCCGCAGATATATCGCATCATTAAGTTCCAGCTTTTGGTAGTTATTACCTATCTCCTGGAACCTCTTACTCCAAAATGCCCATCTCTCGACACCTAGCAAGGGGACGTTTCTGCACAACGGTCCCGTTACCAGACTCAAGGCCAAATGCCGATCAGCATTCTCGCCCGTTAATTTGTGAAGCAGGACGTCCCCACATCGTATGATCCAATCAGTAGCGACCAACACTCTGCATTCCATCACTGCTCCTCTAGATTGAGGACACTCGAGGGCATTCCTGAGTTCCTTGATGGGAAGTTGAAGCCACGGGCAGAAATTCTTGTTCGTTAGTCGAGCAACGAAAGAATTCAGGTTCTCCCATTCTGTCATATCTCTTTGAGTTAATCGCCTGGACGAGGATAACGGATCTACCATCAAGTTAGCAAGATGGGAACCGTAATGGGGTAAGATAATGCGCCAAGTACCATTCCAATTCTCAGATAGACAGTCTGCTAGATAAGGCAAATCCTTCCAGAAGATCTTTATAAACCGTTAGTTCAAGTTAAATGCCCTTTTACAAGGGGTAATTACTTACATTAGAACCTTTTCTGACCTCATCTTCTCGCTCTCGAAGAGTCTCGATAAAATTTACCAGAGTTCTCTGGTCCTGTCCATCTGAACTAAACTGACTAGCGAGTAGAATTACTACTGCCCAAAGATCTCGAAGAATACTCGAAAGGCGCTGCAAAGAGTCTGCCTCGGCGCAGATACGGAGGATATCGCCAACCATTCTCTGGGCCTGCCATTCCGGACCGTGTCGACTTCGTAAAGCTACATCGAGCTTATCCAGAATTCTCAGCTGGTTCCCTGAGAAGCTGGGGTATATTCTGAACTCGGTGTTCAAATTCATTTTGTATTTGAAGAAGTTTTCATATCAATTGAGCATTTTTGGACAGATGGGAGAAGGTTCAGGATGCATATGCTATCAACATATAAGAAATTTATTCAATGTCGTACAAACACCATCATAGATACAGAGTCTAGGACTTCTGCTTTAAGTTAATTTCCTGTCTGTCAGATAAACGACGATGAGATATATCCAACATTATCCACATGTTTATATTTACCGCCGTCGACATTAATCACATAGCTTAGTGCTAGCTCGCCAACCGAATTATAAAATTGAAATAGGATCTAGATATATATTTGTAAAAAGTGTGAAGCGACGATATCACAACATACATGTCAGTTGTGAGTTCGTGCGTGCTTGCCAATGTGGATGTAGATAATGTCAGACTGTATTCCGATTAAAATGACTCAAACAACATATATGTGTAAATATCGTACGTACGTGGCCCTCAAACGGGCCTGTTTACTCATAATGAGTGACTTGTAAGAGAACTTTGAGAGAGCTGGAAATATGCCATTGCTTTTTATTAGTGGCTTATTCTAGGTCATCTTAACCGAGATCCGTCGTCATTTATATCACGCACTGGGTATCTGGAACTTCTGCTGAATATAAGACTTATTTCGTTTTATTCGGATTGCTTTTCTCATGTATTGATTATGAGCGCCATGAAATCTGCGAAACGCCCGTTACGGACTGCGGGAATTTCGTGTAGCAGGGTAACGACCGGAATTTCCCCTCTATACTCCCTATAAATCGATAGTTACCTAGTAAATTAATATAATTCAAGATTAGAGAGAGATTTCAACACGTGTGAGCTGTTTTGAGGATGATTTTATTTAGTTACATAACAAGTCCGCGCAAGCCAAGAAGCTATCGGTTTTGTCTTAAAATAAATCCCTCCTATCTTGCGGAAAGCCCCTTAAAAACCAAGCCCCCAATAGCCGTTATTCCCCCCTCATGTGCGCTAAAGAACGCCAATATGCTCGTTGAGGCATTACGCAATGGCAATGCGTAGCGAATCAGAGCTCTAAGGTTGAAAGAAGGCGATCTTCAGTGGCTGCATGCACTGTAGCGGGGGCGCGATGTGGATTAATAGCACCGATCCCTCTAACCTAGTGCCGGCTAAGTCTGAGACTTGGCTTGCTGAGAATACCACCTCCCCTGCGTATTAACTCGTATTAGGTAGGCTTATGCCGTCGATGAGCGATCGCTGGCTCTTAGATCTTTCCCCTCTCGCAGCCAAACCCACCTCCCCACCAACAGAAAAATCATTGAGGTAGGGGGGTTTTGTTTCCGTAGAGACGTGGGGGTCGGGGAAACGGGAGTGGAAATACCTAGCTAGGTAGCTCAGCTGCTTACTTCGTCGGGATCCGAACCTGTTAAACCTCTGTTCTGGTTCCGGATCTTTTCTGTGAGTTGACGAGATTCTATCCGTACTTGATCAGATCATGAAACCCGCGCGCCTGGTTGTTCGTCGACTGGCGGAGCCGCTAGTCCGGCCTGCTCGATGCAACCGTCTTCGATTATTTACCACAGCGTCATCTCGCCCGTCACCTGCCGCTGCCGCCGCCGCCATCCAACAGCAGCCACCTGATCATCCCCCATTTCCCATTCCCATTCCCGGGCCAAACCCTGTTAGGCACGAAGCTCCTGCTCCCGCTCCTGCTCCTACTCCGACCCCGAAGAATGTTCTCCGCGATGCCGTGTCTGCGACCCGGCCGAGGAACAACTGGACTAGGGATGAGATAGCAGTGATTTACAACCATCCGCTGATGGACCTAGTGCACCAAGCTGTAAGAACCCCCAGGAAGTGATACTTATACACGATCTCCAATGCAACCCGATCTATAAAGAGGCAACACAAATCTACCTATATTGACCATAGAGCTGGACTCGACTGATGCCGCTAGCAACTGTAGAGCCTAGTCCACCGACGTTTCCATGACCCGGCCGAAGTCCAGCTCTGCACCCTCATGAACATCAAGGTGAGTCTCCCTCCTCATACCCTCTACCTCCGCACTAACCCCGCACAAACACAAAGACTGGAGGTTGCACAGAAGACTGCTCATACTGCGCCCAATCAACGCGGTACCAGAAAGGGACTGGCCTACAAGCGAAAAAGGTCGAGTCTGTCGAATCAGTGCTCGAAGCAGCGCGGACTGCCGCGGCGAACGGGAGCACCCGGTTCTGCATGGGGGCCGCGTGGCGAGACATGCGAGGGCGCAAGAACAGTCTGCGCAACATCGCGGCGATGATCAAGGGCGTGCGCGAGCTGGGCATGGAAGCCTGCGTGACACTGGGTATGATCGACGGCGAGCAGGCGAAGGAGCTAGCCGCCGCGGGCCTGACGGCCTACAACCACAACGTGGACACGAGCCGGGAGTTCTACCCCTCCGTTATTTCTACGCGCACGTATGATGAGCGTCTGCAGACTCTGGGCCATGTGCGCGATGCCGGGATTAACGTGTGTTCGGGTGGGATTTTGGGGCTGGGTGAGACAAGCACGGATCGGGTTGGTCTGTTACATACTGTGTCAACTCTACCGAAGCACCCCGAAAGCTTCCCCGTGAATGCCCTGGTGCCTATTAAGGGAACTCCTCTAGGACATCGAGACCCGATTGATTTTCCGAGTAGTAAGTACACCCACCACTTGCATAGATCCCTTCGCTCTCAATTCGAAGTCTTCGATTAATAGCTATGCTAATTGGAAATTTTAGTGCTGCGTACTATTGCTACTGCCCGCATCATTATGCCTGCTACTATCGTCCGGATCGCGGCTGGTAGGAAGAATATGGCAGAGGAGAAGCAAGCTCTTTGTTTCATGGCCGGCGCCAATGCCATCTTTACTGGTGAGAAGATGCTGACGACGGAGTGCAATGGCTATGATGAGGATAAGGAGATGTTCGACCGCTGGGGGTTGGGTCCAATGAAGAGTTTTGACAAGTCTCCGCCACCTGCAACTGGCGGTAGTTCGTAGATGCTCGTACTTAGACTATGTTTAGTTTAAAAGACTTCAATTTTAGATTGCGGGTGCTAGAGCCGAGGCTTATCTTGTTTGGTGACTACATCTGCTCCGTACGTTATTTGCTTATGTTGCTGCTTGCTCAATTGAAGTTTCTCCGTGGCCATCTGACTCTGTACCCACATTCCAATCGCATCGCATAGGCCATCGATCTGATCGGGTGTGTTGGCAGAATGTAGACAAATCCTTACTCTTTCACTCCCGGCAGGAACAGTAGGGGCTACGATAGGTCGTACCATGAAGCCATGTCTTTGGCAATGTTCCGCAAGATTTCGAGGATGGGCCGTGAAGATCGGTATGATGGGTGATTTGGAGGGACGCTTTTCAATGTAAAGAGTGCGCCGACCTGGGTGCAACCGAGCACATAGCGCATGAAGTTGAAGGTATGTGTGGCCAATAAGCGTCTCCAGGTGCTGCCGTAGTGGTTCGGAATGTCCGCTTATGAGATATTCGTAAACTACATCTATACTACTCAACGATGTAAAGGTCATTGAAGTCGTATAGATGAGGCTTCTAGCGTAGTTTATCAAATACTCGCGAGTGATAGATGAACAGAGAATGGCGCCTAGTTCAAAACACATTAAAACTGATTTCTTGGCTTTCAGAAGTATCGCAGCGGATCGACCAGGGTGAAAATACAGCGGCAGCAAAATTGTTGGTGGCTGCATGACACATACCTCCAGCACAACCCATCGCCTTCCCGAACCCGAGGACTCTTGCCCATATTCGGTTTTCTAGACCAAATTTGCAAACCAAGCCGTTGCCTTTTTCGCCAAATACGCCGACAGAATGCGCTTCGTCAACTATGATATAGCCATTTCCGGATGGTAAGTATTGATCAACGGTCTCGACAATCTTTTTCAGGAGCGGTACGTCACCGTCCATACTATAGAGACCCTCTATACAGATGAAGACGTTCGACTTAGAGCTCATAACATGCTCATCCCCTGATAATTGCTTCAGAACATCATCAAGCCCCTGGCTCTTGCTCTTGTTCTGGTGGCCCACATGACCATCCTCGCCGTTAGAACATCGCCATTGATGAGTTTCTGATATAGAATCATGCGAAAATGGAATCCTCTTCGTAGCGCGACTCATACGCGTACCGTCGTGAACACTAGCATGAATCAATTCATCGTAGATGATCACATCTCCAGGTTGCGGGACGCAAGAGAGAAGTCCTGTGTTAGCATCAAATGCAGACGTGAATAAAAGCGCAGCTTCTGCATTGTGAAAAGATGCAATTTTCGCCTCGAGAGATTCTGCAAACGACGAGTTTCCATCAAGAAGACGGGAGCCTCCTGAGCCGAGAATTGAGCGCCGACGCAATGCGTTGCTATTCTCAGAGTTTGCGAGTTCGGACTCTAGCCGTGACACCAAAGATTTCTGGATTACCGGATTTGTCGACAATGATAGGTAGCCGTTTGATGAGAAGTCAACGGAGTTAGGTGGAGCGTTACTCAACCTCCTAAGTCTTCCATGAGATTTCCGGCGTGCTAGAAGAACCCCTAGGGTATCGTCTAGTTGTCGTCGGGATTCCGGCATCGCTGTCTCTTCGAATAGACTGCGAGAAGTTCAAAGTCATTCTGAATGACGATCCTCTAAATTTTCTCGCTAAAAGCTGATCGATGCTCTATCTTTGGCGCTAATGTGGTAATATCGGTACTGATGTTACAGCTGCAAGTTAGTGGGGTATAGACAGATCGATCGAACTGTGGCTTAAATAGAACATGGTATCCAGCACGTAATTTTATATATAATACCCACTAGATTGTACCTGGACAGACATTGAGGGCTCGCCACCTCAACAATCTCGACGCAGTGTAAATGGCGCCAGTCCACCCTTTGCTTTGGCGCTCTCTTCGAGTCTTCCAAGTCTACGGCGCCAACACTGATGTCGGGAAAACAGTATTCACCACGGTTCTTTGTAGAGCAGCGAATCATATATGGGGAAAAGAACAAACAACCTTCCTAAAGCCCGTGTCGACAGGTCCAGAAGATGAAGCCGATGACCGGTGTAAGTGAGCTTCTAATTGGCTTGCTTATCAGTTGTTCATCATACTAACCTGCGAAAATTGTAGGAGCAAGAAAAAAAAAAACTGTTGAATTACAGAGTTATTGATATAAATTTAGTCATATCCAAAAATATGCTCCGGGAGTAGATCGTTCGACGTTATTGCAATATGATCTTGCGATTAGTCCGCATGCTGCGGCGAAGGGCAAGGTATGTAATGCTTCAATTAAGACATTAGCATCGCTCGCAACTTACCATCCAGTTATGAAGTTCGCGCCACCAGATAAAGAGCTCCTCTCTAAAATATATCAATTCGCATCTCGAAAGGCGACTCGCGGTCCCGGATGGCTATTCATTGAAACGGCCGGAGGTGTACATTCTCCCGGACCATCAGGCACCACCCAGGCAGACTTGTACACCGCATTGAGATGCCCTGTCGTGTTAATCGGTGACTCGAAGCTCGGGGGTATCTCGCTCACAATCTCGGCTTTCGAATCCCTGAAACTTCGCGGATATGATGTCGAGAGTATTCTTGTGTTTCAAGATGGTGAATACGACAACGAGAAATACCTGAGGGATTACTTCGCTGCTCACGGTATACCTGTGGTATCTTTGCCAAAGCCTCCATCTCGGGTGTATAGTGGAGATACGGATGCCAAAGCAATGCTGCAATACTATGAAAAGGAAGGTGAAAGTGTAGCCGCTCAGAATGTTCTCGATCATTTAGATCGCAAACATCAAACGCGCATTGAAAGGCTTGAGTCCATGTCCGGTGAAGCATACAAAAGGATATGGTACCCCTTCACCCAACACAAGCATATTTCTCAAGACAGTATTGCCGTCATTGACAGCGCTCGAGGAGACTTCTTTCAGACCCTCGTACCAAGTATAAAAGGGGAAAATGGAAAAAAAGATCCCATTCTGCAGCCTTCCTTTGACGGCTCTGCATCTTGGTGGACTCAAGGGCTCGGACACGGCAATCCTTCGCTTACAATGGCCGCAGCCTATGCGGCAGGTCGCTATGGTCATGTCATGTTTGCTGGGGCAGTTCATGAACCTGCTCTAGCATTGGCGGAAACTCTCTTGTCTGGTATAGAGAATCCTCGACTCACACGTGTGTTCTTTTCGGACAATGGCAGCACAGGCGTGGAAGTAGCGGTGAAAATGGCCTTACGAGCAGCTCGACTTCGATATGACTGGGCTGCAAGTGATGATATTGGAATCATCGGGTTAAAGGGTGGTTATCATGGCGACACCATTGGAGCCATGGACTGCGCTGAGCCGAGTACCTATAACGAAAATATCGAATGGTATAACGGAAAAGGTATCTGGTTCGATTATCCGAATATTAAGTGTGTTCATGGTCAGTGGGTCGTCGAGGTACCTAATACGCTAAGTGCCGATCTTGGAGATAACCTGGTATTTACGAGTTTATCCGACGTGTTCGATATCGATTCGCGCGAATCAAGGGGCGAACACAAGGTTTATGAGGATTATATCGAAAAAGTACTCGCACGTCATCGAAGAAACGGCCGAAAATTTGGTGCCTTGCTCATGGAGCCTGTAGTGATCGGAGCCGGAGGCATGCAATTAGTGTAAGAAGCAAGCTGACAGCACCTTTCAGAAAGCGTGAGGGTTAACTTGAAGATAGGGATCCCCTTTTCCAGCGTGCCCTCGTCAATGTAGTCCGTCGCTCGGCGAATCTATTCGGCTCGAGTTCTGAGTCAAACAACCTAGACCCTACATCTTGGACTGGCCTTCCCGTCATTTTTGACGAAGTGTTCACCGGACTATATCGCCTTGGCCGATTCACGGCCTCCTCCTTTCTCAAAAGTGACGCTGACATTTCCGTTCATGCCAAGCTCTTGACCGGCGGTTTGGTGCCGTTAAGTACCACGCTGGCATCGGATAGCATTTTCAAGATCTTCGAAAGTGATGACAAAGCTGATGCTTTACTCCATGGACATAGCTACACGGCCCACCCAATCGGTTGCCAGGTTGCCTTGGAATCGGTACGACAAATGCAGGCGATGGAAAAGCAAGATGAGTGGGGTTGGGCAAAAGACAGCGAATGGTCGGGATCTTTGAGTAACCAATCCAGCGCCACGAAATCGGAAGTGTGGTCCATTTGGCCCTGGGACCTGTTGGATTGGATCTCGAATCAAACGCAACTCGTAGCTGGAACCTGGGCCTTGGGAAGTATTCTTGCGATCCACATGAGTGCTGCAGACGGCCTAGGCTATAAAAGCAATGCCGCACTAAAGTTACAGCGTGTTCTACTTGAAGGTGACAAGGAAGCTGCGTGGAACGTCCATAGCCGAGTATTAGGAAATGTGTTGTATCTCATGGGAAGTCAGAAGAGCACCAAAGACGACATCGCGGGAATTTCGAGCATGATACGACGCGCTCTGACAGCACATTAACATCGTTTGAAAGGATTGATTACATAACGTTTGCTTGAAATGAAATTTCCTTATCAACATTTATTTAAGGGAAATGTAGGTAACATTCATGGATACGAGTAAAAATGGAAAAGAAGGGCTCTACAGGACATAGGAAACGATGACAACGTGAATAAGAGTGAGAATATAAAACAATGCGGAATTATGAATGTAAATTTGTTAAGTTGAAATTAAGATTTAATAAAAAAGAAAAGGAGAGAGGTGCCACATGTCGTCATTGGTGAAGTTATGATTACATAATTGTAGGCTGTGCACGGGCTTCTAGAAGGAGTGGAAAGCTGGAAGGTACAATGCAATAGGTACTTCGTACATCCCCGTGTCGCGCATGGACGGCGACATTTCCGAAATTCCTCCAACGTCAACCTTTTTTTGCGACGAGCGCCTGAAAGTTTCTAACTCTCGCCCGGGGCACCAGGCAGATTATACAGTCTTTTATGTTTTCATTCTACTAGTCCTTCAAAAAGGGCAGATGTCCCATTCCGTTATTTCTTCAATTCCCCCTACCACAATCCGTTTATTACAATCAAAATGGGCATTTGCGCCTCCTGCCTCGGCAGCCGACGCCGCGACTCGTACGATGAAGTATGCGCTCTATTCCCCTGAACACCCGCAAATGACGATTAGCGCAATTGGTGTTGACTCATTCAAATAGGACGATGTATCCCGACTTCTCTTTGACGATCCGAACAATCTCCAGTATGGGAGTTTTAGCGAGCATAACATGAATTCTCAAGCCGACCCGCTCGAATCGCAACGAGAGGTCGAAGCCCTACAAAGAGTAGTAGCGCGAACTTCCAAGTATGCCTCACTCAATACCAATTCAATCCATACTTATGCTACCATAAGTACTAATTATCTCCATAGCAACCTTGTTGATGTATTCGAGATCGCTCCACAAGAGTCTCAGAGGACTCAGCCAGCCTTATTTTCAGGACAAGATGCTCGTATGGCCCGCTACCAGAATATTCTAGCCAAGCTCTCAACAGAAAGGGAAACAACTTCGGCAGATGGTGGTCCCGGTACCGTGGAATGGCTACTAAGCGAGGATGACACCGTCGAATTGCAAGGCCATCTTCCCGGCATCAAGGATGAAGTAGGCGGTCCCCTTGTGGGAACATTCGCAGACATAACTGCAGCAAGGGCTTAGGAAGAAGCTACATTAACGAATAAATAACGCTAGGTCGCCGATTGGGGTTTATTCACCTCCGCCAGCTGGCCTTTGAATATGACTAGCCAAGAGCTAGTGTCAACTTGGTGATAAGTTTTCTAGGTCTTGTAGGTTTTCTAGACCTGGTAAGGGTTCACCGCGGGTCTTGCTCTATTCCAATCTTGGAGTACGCAATGGAGACCGAGATGCATATACTAAATTAAGTTAATATAACCATTGTCTATCCGCTTCCCTGCGTTTTACCAGCATCCTCTTAGCCAATCAGGTGACGATTTCTAGCGTTTTAAGAGGAGCAACCCCATCGAGTATCAGACACGTGCCTAGCTATAAAGTGGGTGTTCTATAGGAGTCCCGCCTGACCGGTACGCATTTCTATAAACATCTAACCATGTCAAGGTGATTCTCTTCCGGCTTCGGTATCGTGGGAAGAATCCAGCACTCCGAAGAAGTTCACGATAGACATTCTAGAATTCAAAACGGGAGTCTGTGCGTCGGATCTAGCCAGTAAGCGGGGAATCCGGGAAGGGCCGCAAACAACACCCCCCCTAATAAGTATCCCCGGTCTACTATCCACTCACTTAGGGTTAAGAGTTGCTGGTCATAATCCACCTACCGTAGAGAATACCACAAGAATAATCTGACCTATTATTTTACCCCAATTCACCGTATCTTCCTATTGCAGCATCCGCGTGACTAAGGAGTTAGTAGAGACCGCCCCTATCTAGTAGGTGTTGCCCATATTTCCATCACACCCGCTAAGATGAATGTGACTGGCTATAGTCCTGCCGTTTAGTTCAATTGCCTCGCTAGAATTTTCCCTTTCATATCAATTCATAATTCATCAATCAATTCAGATGTCCGTGACAAAACATCCGGCCGAGGGTTAAATCATTCGTCGTAAGAGCGAATACAGGAAAAGATAGGCCCCAATAGGACTCTTCCGAGCATCGGTCACGCATAAAATCCTTCTAAAACCGGACCGAGTACTGAAGTTTGGGAATCACAAAAGACCTCTCTAGTACATTTAGTTCAAACAATTCGCATCCCGTACAACGTACAAAAGACCGGCTTTCCAGCGTCAGTAATGCTAATCCAGAAGACACGTCTTCCCCTAGATGCCGGTTCCAAGTTTTGAAATTAACCTCTCCCGCCTTTCTCGGTTGTCCCCATAGACCCGTGACAAAAGAAATCTACTGATCATAAGCAGTCGTGCTAACCCTCCTCTTCGAGTTATTCCGCTGGCCACACAAACCCCTATACCACCGAGTATTGCCTGTCATGATGTTTTTGGCACATTACTTGGATCGCCTCGTCGACTTCTCCTATATCCTTTTGGGCTTTCTCGATCGTTGCGGTTCGGTTCCCTTCTCGTTCCCACCGTAAGATGTCGTTGGAGAGTTTGTTATACTTTCGTTGTTTCTTCTCGATGTCTTTGCAGAGTTTACAGTTATCCTGCTCTTGATTCGTAGAATACACCAGCTTCAGTCCGCATGTCTCTCCGGTTCGATACTCCTTCGTACATTGTTGACGGAAGTGGCCCCATCGCCAGTACCCGCACATCCAACGCGTTTGTTCGAAATAGCACATCGTTGCCGCTTAGAAGAGTCGATCTGAGTAAGAAGCTTGGCCTACCGACGCACCAATTAGCTTAGTCGAAGGGGAACACAGGCTTGTCAGGCACTTTATACCTCTATATTTCAACAAGGGTATCGTTTTCGGTGGTCTCGGTGGGCTTGGTTTGACGCTCCCCCTTTATTTTTCGTATAGGTTGAGATTCTCGATAGCTATCTTGGTTCGAATTACTCCACCAACGGATACCGAGTGACATCAGTAAGGGAATAACAGGAATACTTATACTTTTTTGCTTTGCCCACGTCTTGGGTTTCCTTCTGGCTATCCCAACCCGGCATCCGTTCTCGACTCGCGTTTGGCCGCAACCTTTCACTACATATTCGTCAACACTGTGCCTATAGTTATCACAAACAATCGCCGAGGATTGGTCGTTGACAACTCAGCCTGTCTGCTAATTGGGGTTGCATGTCCATTTCGCTACCAGTCCGTCCAACATGTTTCCTAGAATGCTGGACGGATGCCACGTTGACTCTAGTTACTTCCATTTCCACCGGCTCAACTTCCCCACTCTGGATACAGGCTACGAGTACCCTGACTGATGAATAGTTTACCAGCTACTTGATTCGAGAATGATAGATGGCGGCCCCTCTTTCCCTATGCTGTTCTCTATTGGGTCGATTTTCTAACGTCTCTGAGCGGTCCGCCGTTATCCCTGATACGTGAGCCATCAGCCTCCGAATTTGACACCCTGTTACTACACCCCGTTGCACGCAGAGTTTGATCCTTTCCCGTCTGCAACCAGGATTTGTCCCATCCCCACTGACTGCCTATGCAAGCCATCTGGCTAGTCGCGGGTAGGTCTCCCACCCCCCCTGCCTTCGTGAGGCAACTTGCCTTTTAGGACGAGCATGTATTGTCAATCACTGGAACAGGGGATCATGTTTCGTCCCTTGCCACGTCTCGGGTCATTACCTTAAACAGATGCCCAATCACTCGCCGCAAAACTCCGAGACTATATCCTGCATCTATAGCAGCCAACGCTGGTCTCTTTGTTTAGGCTTAGACAGGTCCCCATATTGCGTGGTTTATCGACTAGCAGTCGTTGATTGCTTTGCCACTCCCTTCTGTTGCCGCTTCTCGCCTGATTTTGTTTGATTGGGTTTCCATAAACTATGTTTTCGAACTGTCCAGCTCATCATCAAGCCACATCGGGAAAGACGATATCGTTCTGACGCACCCTGGGCAGCACTTGCAGCCAACAACTGCTATAGGTTGTTCAAGCTTCTCTTCCATAGCATCCGATATACCCGTCACATCAGTTACGGAAATTTCTAACCCTTTCCCGGAAAAGACAACACATCGTCTGTACAGGGGGTTGGGTTACTATGACGACTTCGTCGATAGTAGCATCTTTTTTGGGTTGAAGGGCTAGGCTACCTTCCTGCGGCCGCTTACCTTAGGTAGCCAAGCCTATATACCTACCTCCTGCCTGCCTACACCTACATGTAAGCCCCCAGGAGAATTTTTTTGTTTCCTACGATATCACGACGCCATTTAATTCACGTGAAACTACATAAAGTCACATATATACAGCTTCCCACTCCGGTTATACGCGAGTCAGGTAAACTCAAGATCTTCAACGGGGGTTTAGTTAGACCAGCGACGTGGCAATGCACTTTTGGACCAGGCCCACCTGCACGATTTCGCCCCCGGCTTGTGCAAGATGCGTGCCCAGGAACTCTGGGGGATCGAAAGCAGCCCTAACCTTTCCCAATTTATCACCTTGAAGGGAGTGGCTACGATCATGGCCGCATCTAGTCCTCGGTACCGGTTCATGCCGCTATCCAAGCATGGTTAAAGTACAAACCACTTCTATGGGGCTCATAGAACATTTACAATTCTTAGAATATGGTGGGTGTAACGTGAGTCTCTCGTGACAAAATTCGAATCTCTGGGGAACCGATCCAGGTTTTAAATTGGAATCTAATATTTCCCTAGAAAGGCTAACGGAACAGTTGTATATCATATTATTTGTCATGTTATAAATAGTAACGACATACAGACACGAGAATAGTAATAGATAAAACCCCTTGGCTATATCTTCCACCAAATTCTTATCCAGCTATATAACCGACCTTACATTTTACGACATGGTAACGACCCGATAATCATAGTAATGCCATATTTAACCCATAGCATGACTCCACACATGCAGGATGTTTGCTTCGTTTATTACCGACAAGGTATGGCCACAACTTCGACTATAGTACTATTTGCTAATGCTCTTATATCATAAGATATGAGGTGATATTTCAACGTTAGTGTTGTGTGCTGTCTTCTAAACGAGAATTAACTAGCATGATAGCAAAGTAACCTTTTCTTTACGGCGGCAAGGGATAGCCAGAATCGTAAGCAGGCTTCGGTATGGAATTTGAGCGATGTTATGTCTACTAACATTATTGTTTGCGTCTATTACCATGCTACATAGCGTACGCGGACCCCTGGGTCAACAAGGCCAGACAAAGCGGCCAGGTACCATCATGAACAAATCCTTTTCTGGGATATTATAGGCGCTTGGCCTAGCTTTCCACGGCCCGTTCCGTTCACGCTGATTTAGAGACAGTTGTTGATCTAAGTATTAGATAAAACCTCGGCTGCTGCTTGACATCTGCAGCGTCGACATATTTCATTACCCCTACAAGATGGTAGATTTGACGTTGAATTTGGTTTCGACCAGCCAATCATGGGCTTTCAGCCATTCGACGGCATGGAAGAATTCTACCAAGAATATGATAATTCCGGCCACACTATGTCTAAATCATGTGCAAGAAATGATATGCGCATTCCCATAGTCCAAAGTAAGCAAAATGGCCTCCTTACTCCTCTAGCCCAATAATACCCCGTAGCCTCCGAGACACTCTCCCATCCATCGCTACCCACCTTTATTTTTATAGGGGTGGGACACCCATGGGGGGCGTGGGGAGTACAAGGTCCCCCCCTCTTCCCCCCTAGATGCAGTAGTATGCATCTGAGCCCACCCGTAAGAGAGTTGGACTTTAGGGAGAGAAGATCAGCCATGTGTTCCTGTTTTGTTAACAGCCTCTTGAAGCCCTGCATCGCCAGCTCATTGGTTGGGGGCTAGAACCAGAAAAGTCGCCGCAGCGGGATGTGTCTTAGTCTTATCCGGAGGATACGTACAGAATAGTTCTTTAAGACATTCTCTGAGGTCAAAAGGAACCAGAAAAGGTACCTATGTAACGCCTCCCCGGAGACTGACACCTGATTCGCCGCTGGAAGCTGGCGATTTGACTCTGTGTAACATATACAGTTACTCGTCTCTACAAGAGAGCTGGGATTCGTCGAACTCTTCACGTAGACTATTTCAACTCCTGCAAATGTAAGCCCTCTCTTGGCTCACCGTCTATTTCGAAGTCCCGAGCGAGGCTTCATCAAGCTCTTCTCAGTGGTTAGTACATTTTTGTCGTTACCCACGGTTGGACAAAACTATGAGTTGTCCCCTTAACGCCATCGAATTCAAGGTCAGACAAGGGTAAGTGATTGGAACGGCTCCGTTGCCGACTCTGCCTGGAGAATGGGTTCACAGATAGGTACTCCACAGCGGATGTGCTCGCATCGCATAGATGCAGGGTGATCTAATTTTTTTTTACCATACATCTGCATTGCAGAGTTACAACTGAGCATTCGAGTAAGTACTTCGCGGGCTCGCCAAATATTTAAGCGTATAATGACGAGTACCAATGTATCATCATTTCTAGACGAGGAAGAAATGAGCGAGTGAGCGAGGCGCACTGGGTACGTTGGCCACACCCGTAGCGAAGTTTCGGAGCCCAATTGACCGGTCGTACAAAAGCACCAATTCCTGTCATTGGGCATTGATACTAAACCGAAAAGAGAGGCCGAGGGGTCGGAGTGATCGCGACCACGTTGACGGCCAGAAAAGGCGACCGCATTCGGCCCTCCAGGCCGCGCCGAGCTCCACCGTTCGTCGCCGGTGTTAGCAAGGGACTGTACCCCTCGGGGGATTTGGGGGCTGGAAACACGTCATCCGATGTTTAGAGGTACTTTCTTACTTACAGCACCACGTTCTTATATGTCAGGTACATGCAACGCGTCGGACGGGATTCCGGGAATTGTGATAAGTAACAGAATCCTGTAACAATTGTCCGGGCCGGGACTTATATCTCGTTACTATGAAGTAATAATATGACAGTTTTATTCTAGAAAAATATGAAAAATCCGAAAAATAAATGATTGTATGCGATTTTGTAGTGAGTGGTTGCGTGAATGAAGGAAGAGATTAATTGAACTGACTGACCATCAGACATCACGTTCGACTTACACACGCGACTTGACCAATTATATCGACTGAATGTTTTACTTAGGTTAGCCTAAACTTAATATGGGATAATAATACTTCAATTAAGACTGAGGGTCCATTCCATAGCACAGCTTGGTCCACCTTTTTTCACTTTTCGGGTTGCCGCTACTGTACCCAAGTATGGAGATAAAAAGGCTAGATTTGACAACACACGAACAGCGTTACTATACGAAAGAGCGATCATAGTCTATTACCCTTGCTCTTTTCCCTTTTTGATTCAAGAATGCGTCGTGTTGAAGCTAAGAAAGTTTAGCGATAACTTAGGCCCTACACATGAACGATATGAACCGATATGAATACTACTAGGTATGAATAATTCCTAATGTACCTACAAAGTGTACAAAATATGTGTGGGGTAATGGCTCTGATGCTGTGGTGCATGCGAGAATCAATACGAGCACTCCCTCAAGCCACACCCCCGCCCGAATAACCCCTCTACGCCCCTCTACTAGGTAAGCATCCCCCCTTACTATAAACCCCTTACTATAGTTGACGTATATGTATATGCATCGTCTTGCATCTACTATACGCGTGATCCATACATGACATCCCGCGCGTTCATACAGCGTACATGTTCTGGAGAACCATCTCCGTAGATCTCCCGCCGCCTACCTCGGTACATCTATGTACTACTACGTAGTGCATTTAACCCGGACGTTGAAATATTACCTAGCGAGATAGATGATATTCTTACTTAAGATAGAGCATATATTCGCCTCGGTTCCTACGTGGTCCCTACGTAATTCGGAAATCTTGGATCATCTCTGGTCCTGGTCCCGCTCCCGTGCTGTACGAAATACAGCATGCGATCTTGATCTGGCATTGTAACGAGGCCGGCAAGTAAATACCGGGCTACGTCAACTTCCAGGTCCCACCTGAAGTGGTACAGTATGTCCATTTGGAATCCCAATGTGCGGAGGGCGTACATCGGAGATGATAGTACAGAGTAGGGACTATTGGGCTGTTTACTACCTTCTATTCCATTTTATGCACTATTGTTTTCCGTCGGACCAATACCATACTCCGGCCACTAGGATCATTTGTTTTCATCAGCCATCTTTCTACTTCTAACGCCATACACATCACACAAACTTTTTAAAAGCGGCTATCAAAATATTCGGAATCCCGCAGATGTCAACTTTATATCATATGTCGGGCCGTGTCCTTATTTATAACTTTGATTGGTGACGGTAGTTGAAGGGAAACTAGGACCACTAAGTCTCCGTGATTTGTTCCAAATTTGGCAATCCGGACACCTGCCACTGCCCATTCATGTTAAGGTGAAGTATCTCCTTCCCCGTAGTCCGTGCGCCTGGCTTAGTCTGTTTAGTTTAGCTAAGCCGAACATGGGTAGGAGCTATCCATAGCTGCTATTAATGGGGCCAATGTACCTCGTACGACTCACACTGAGGTAGGTACATCTACGTACGCATTCGTCAATGGGGGGAAGGTACCGCCATGCCTATCAGTGTGGCTCTGACGAAACACCGAAACAAGATTCGCAAGGACTAAGTGAACCTTGAACTACTCTTCCTTAACATTTGACCTTCTGACCTAGTAAGCTCCTTAAACAACAACTTCAAAGTTCACGTCAACTGTAAACGTTTTAATTGTTGAACTCGTTATTTGATCAAGTTCATCTACCAACGTCGCACATCATCTAGTTATCTATGCGTGTACTATTATCCGACCACATGCGCGTCGGGGAGCGTTTCTATGAGCCCCTCCAGCAACCCGTGGCCTTTATGATCACTCACTTCAACCACCCTTAAAGCGGTTGCCTTACACGACCTCGACCGCTTAAACGGCCTTACAACACAATACATACATCCTTACATCCACACATCCCATACATTACATTCATCCCATGTATTAACAGATAAATTGTACCGGCTCTCTGTATTGTGTATTGTTAGCCGCCCATATACATATTGTCTTATCAACACGACAGATATTTCCTGTGCGCCAATCTATCCCCTCTTTGCGCGTCTAGGTACCATTCCCCTCCTTCATCAGGAACACCGTACATAAGCGTTACTAGCTGGGAATAGCTTCCCTAGCTGCCGTTCGCCTCATTCAACACACAACATTAACAGTTGTTTGATATAGATGTACTAAGACATATTTAGGCACACGTCGAGACATGCATTCTTCCGGCGCAAGCAACTAACCGCACATCACAAACTAAACCACACTACTTCCCATCCTGGCGATTCGGCCTTGACAGCCACTCGGGGAACGCGGAACTCTTCGACCTGGCATAAGACACATCGACTGGCACTCACCATCACACCTTACTGTTATCAGACGGCAGATATTCACGCAAAGTCTCACCGAGGACTGACCTCGTACAGTATTGCACTTTTGAACCGTACTCCGCTGCGTTGGGGACACACCTAAACGAAGGAGGGCTATCCCTACTGCCACTTCATCATCATTACTACCTGGCCAGTAGCCCCGCGCATCCCGGCGTGGCTAGGCCAGGCTGCAAACATGTCGGCGCATTCAGCACCTGAAGAGCCCGGCTCGCAAGAAAACCTCGTTACGGGCAATCGAGAGCTGGCCTTGCTGACGCCGCGTGACGCGCTCTTGCCGCAAACTTCATCTTCTCTACCTTTCTCATCGCCGGCTGCCGAGCGTGGCGATGCTACCCCGCGGGTGCCGGTCTCTAGAACGGCCACTGTTGATGCCCAACCAATTGCCCTAGTTGCGGATTCATTAGACTCCGAGCACCTGGAATTCCACCCTGGGGTTCTCGATGACCGGATGCGGCCAGCCGCGGGTCAAATTGTGGATGTTTCATGCCCGTCACCAGGTACGGCAGCCTCGCCGGGTGTGTCTCGATCCGCGCCTGATGCGTCATCTACTCAAGAACCGCATGATGAAGAAATGGTGGATGTCATGGTGACGAGGCCGTCCTCTTTGCTTCGCTGGGGGTGGGACTCGCTCAGTCTAGACGGCCTGCCGAATGAGGTCTTGATGCATATACTCACCTTCCTAGATGTGGGCGATCTACTAGCTACGTCAAGGGTATGTTGTCCTTTTGCTTATACTATGATGATGATAGGAACACTGAGTTCGGCTTATTTTTGCCGTATTTGAAGAATCGAGACTTTATTCAGGTTGCACGAGGAGTTCTATGGTTTCACTCACATGTAACCTGAATATGAGCCATTATTCTCATACTCGTATTTTTCTCATGGAGACGCGTTCGTTGAAACGTAACTGCGTTGATCTTGGTCCAATACGCCCCCTTTATTAGTCCTTGGATCCCCACAGCACCAATCTTCGAAAATAATACAACGTCTCGTTGATCATACTATACTGACCATGACAATAGATCAACCACCACTTTAGGACTCTGTGCCTACACCCTATCTTGCACACCCTGCGCCTTCGGCGCGCTCGTGTGTGCTTGCCACCCCTTCTAACGTCACCCTCACGACCGACCCTCGCAGAGTTAATCGCACGTCATATCTTCCTAACTCATACCACGCAGATCTCACGGCGTCTCGCTCGAAACCTAGTTGCGATTCGGCTTTCTCGGCGCTTGCCACTACGTCCATCTGCCGAGTCGCTCGTTCAACGTGGAGTGCTTCCGCCCGAGATCATCGAGGGGCATATGGCCCCTGGTCTTGTCGCTAAAAAGCGTGCCGTCGAAAAGGAGAGGCTTAAGGATGGCCTCCGACGTTGGGTTGGTGCCGTCTGGCGTGGAGAGGTTAGGGAAAGGAGTGAGGGTGTCAAAAAATGGGAGGAGCGTGCCGGGGTTGGGAGGGTTTGGCGGTTGAGGCGGTTCTGGGAACGCGTGGGGAAGGATACCGACGACGTCCAGGGTGTGATGTGATGAACCGGATTCGTTCGATGAGGATGACACCCTCTGTTCATCATCGCTCACCATAGTGGCTCGGCGTCCATCTCTGTTTTGCAGGGGATCTCAAGTTTGGATGCATGGATGATATATGACTGACGAAGACCAACAAGAATTTGCTTATGAGAACCTATTCACATATGAAGACCTCAACTCTGCTAGATACGCAGGAGGGTCACGTTTTTTAAAGGCGGCTGATTTTTCAAACGATTTAACCTAATGACTAGGCGTTCGGGGATATCCTCTCGGTTTTCAGTTTCTGTCTCTGGGGATTTCACTCCCTTATGGTACACTATGTATAGCGATAGCAATGGAAGAAGCAATTGAGCATGCTAATTTCATCTGTATGTAGATGGATATGTACTCGAATGCGCCCCCTTTTCGGCTAACTTTGCCTTCCTTCCCCTATATGGCTTATTAGTAAAATTCGTAATCAGAAGAACGCCGTCGCGGTCCTATGCAAGGTAATCCCCTTTTGTTTCGTCTTATCACCGCGAAACCCTCTCCAATGCTATGTTTGTATGTTATCACACCCCATCGTACCCCACCTCTCCTCACCTCACCCCTAACTCGTCTCACCGAAATCGAAATGCATCCCAAGCATCCTCATCATCGTCGTCGTCATCATCTTCATCCTCCTCCTCAATAGCCCCGGCACTCTCATTCTCCTTCCCACCAGCCGGACTCTTAGTCATGCTGATATCGGAATCGTCTCCCGCCGTAGCCCGTAGATTCGCCACACTCCCCTTCCGCAGCTCCTCACGTCGTTCCTTTAGCCGCCGCACACGGGATTCTAGTTCTTCCATCTCTGCGAACTCGGCTTCGAGAGCTAGTGTTGCGTCTTCCTTTTCATCTGCGATCTGCGCGTCGAGGAAGTGTTTCCGCCGCTCGTTCTCTTCCTCTTCCGATTTCGCGGCTAGCTGGGCGGCGCTGAGGGCTGGCGCGGAGATGGTGGCGGAGGTGTAGGGGTCGCTGCCGTTACTGCTCTCGGGGACTGCGGAGGCCGTGGCGATTTCGGCTTCGAATGCTGCCCATTCTGCTTCGTCGACGGCGGTTGAAGTTGCTTGGGAGGTGGAATTATTATTATTAAGACTAGACGTAGCGCCTGTAGACGGAGCGGGGAGCGGTTGCGTCGATATGGGTAAGTTGGTCTGGGACGGCGTGGATGTGGGTGTTGATATGGACATGGGCGTGCCCATCTGCGCCTCGGCCCCGATGAGCGGTGAGCGGCCCACGGGCATCCCCTTCGGCGTCGACGTCGCTGAGTTCGAGCCCGCGGCTGGGGTCGCTGGCCGCGACGGTATCGCGATCTCGACGCCTTGCGCGGGCGCGTTCGAGGCCCTACGCCCGAGCACCGGCGGTGTCTGCCGCTTCTCCCCGCTGCTGCTGATGCTGGCTCGGCTGCGTTTCCTGCGGATCGCGTCCTCCGACGCGGAGTCTGATGCCGAGGACTGGCTTTCGTCTACCTCGTCGAGTTTCCGCTTGCCACCCCCAACCCCATTGTCGTTGTTGCTACTTCGATCTGTCGTGGGTACGGGCTGTGATTCTGGCTGCGAGGAGCTCTGGAGCTGTGCTCGCTTCCGGTGGTTCGGGCCCCGGATGTGGTTCTCCCAGAGCGACTCGGCCTTCACGGGCTCGTGGCACAGCTTGCAGAGAAGCTTGCCGGCGTCGGAGTACGCGGCGTGCGGGTGCTTGATGCGGTGCTCGGCGCGGTTGGCGCGGAGGAGGGCGCGGGCGTCTGCCATTGCGGGACGTGACGGTGGTGGTGGTTGCTCGTACGACGTCGTTGCTTCTACTTCTCGCGTGTATAGAAAGTCGGTGTAAGTATCTAGATACGTAGATAGTTGATGAATTCGGTAGAATCGGAACACGATGCTAAGAAAGTGCTCTGTTCGATTGTTATTATAAACTTTCGAGATTGTCCTTTTTGGTTTAGGGTCCACGTTCAGCTCCAGCTGCCAATTGTCATGGTGACGATCGTCTGTGGCTTCTCTTTTTTTCCGGCGGTTAGTACGACTTTAAGCTGCTTTATTACCTGGCTAGTGAACCAATTAGCGAAACGACGGCCTGACCTCACTGAGATGCGGGTCACCCTGTCGGGAGTTCAGCCACAGCCTAACGTCCACTAAAAAGTTAGCTTCTTCCAGGGTTGCCCCGCACTCAAATGGCTTCCCCAATTGGAGCTCAGAGCTGCTGATTGCGGAGTAACCCAAGCGCTAGTACATGGTACCTGAGCTGACGTACCGGGTCTACTGAATTTAGAGTTCAAGCTGCTACTTCGTACTGTTAAAGCTTCTAAATATCCCACCACAGAATATTAACACTTGAACATTTCTTTACTGAACACCCATAGGTGTTTCTTGTGTTTCTATTCCCATATAAACACAATTGGGTTCTACCGCATCTTACTATTTCCATTTGGTCAATCCTTTATATTGCATCACCAGCAGTGAGAAGCGATGGAGGAGGAACAGCAGCAGCAGGTGTCTTCCACCTGGCCGCCCCCGCCTCCCTTCTGGCGCGACTTCACACCCGAGAATATCGCGCGCGTCAACGAACTACGAAAGGAAGAAGCGGAGAAGGAAGGTGTTGAAGATGCTTCCAAGGTTCGCCTTCAAGGCCTACCCCGCGGATTGCGCAATCTTCAACCGCCTCAAGAGCCGGCAGATGGAGTGTGGAGAGTCTTTGGCGACACATACCGATTGAACGACGAGCTGCCTCGACTGGAAGAGTCAAACATCCGACGACTATTCCCGAACCCTGAAGAGAGAGATCAAGACGGGAAGCATTTCGACCGCGCGCTTATTCTCAAGAAATTGGCCAAGTCGCTGTTGTTGAACTTCTTAGAGCTAGTAGGACTATTAGCTATAGATCCAGAGGCTGTTAGTTATTTCATCGATACTCAAATTCTATTTCCAAACACTAACATTTATAACACAGGCTGAAAAGAAGACAAATGATATCCGAGATCTATTCATCAACTTCCATCATCTCATCAACGAATACCGGCCGCACCAAGCTCGCGAATCTCTAATCTCGATGATGCAGGCACAGCTAGACCAGACGCGCGCAGAGACAGATGCAATACGGGATGCGAAGGACAAGGCCGATAGGGTCATGGAAGGATTAGGCAGTCTTAAGATTCAGGAAGAACTTGTCAGCACCTTGACGACACCACCAAAGAAGGATATATGGGCCTACGAACGCGAGACTTGGACGACGGCTGTTGAGGATCTTTAGGGGACAACACCGTTTATAATTGCTCAGGGCGACCATCGTTATGGAGTATACGTTGAAGTCGTAAAATTCATGAATCAGAACAGGCTTTTCCAGATGGATTAGAATCTTCGGCAAAGATACCCTTTGATTTCAATGGTCTAGATTAGGTATTCGGAACGTATTCCAATACCTTCGAGTACCTAGTAGTATTGTTTTTGTTGGACTATGAATGTCTCTACTTGTCAGAGTACATTGTCAGACCACAATAAAACTTTATTCGCAAATACAGATCCGCTTCATTCAATCGTTCATTCATGTACCACCATCGCCGACCTTCTTCACTATCTCACATGACCGTGCAGGGGATGCAGCAACACTCGAAGTCGCCACAGTCGATACACTTCGTCTTTCCTCCAGTCACTTCGGCGGGTTTGATGATGCTCACGATAGTCGAAGACGCGGCGCTGCCAGGGCCGTTTCTGTTGACGAGGTGAGAATGTGACGAGCTGCAAGCCATTTTCGATTGCGTAGGTAGAATCCGGAGTAATTCTACTGTGTCTTAGTTTAGTCAATCGTACCCAACTAGAAGTGGAACCACATACGGATCAGGGAGATTGATGTCTCAAACTTCGGATGTCTGGTTTTTCTTATTTCTTTCGCTGAAGAACTTTGGTAAGAGATGGATTTAGGCTTTGAGCCCTTCCTTGCCTTATCTTTATGTATTCCTCACCGACCACGCAGCTGCCACCTTGAAAGATGGCGGTGCAGTACGTACCTGCCATGTACCGGTTCTTGTCAGCTGCATCTGAAACTAGGACAGGGCAAGCATGGAAGGAGCCAAGGAGACGGCATCGTCATAACTGTGGAGAAGCCTGGGATATGAGATTGTCGAGCTGATTGGACTTTTGATATGTACACAATTCTTTTAGTCTAGAGCCATTTTACTTCTTTTGTCTTTCGACAAATAGATTCACGATGTATGGATACATACCTAGGTACATACCTACTCAGCCTATGAGATGACAACTCTCTTGTGGCTTGTATAGGTAGGTATCCAGTGCTTAAATACCGGACTTTACTGGTTGAGTGGCGGAGAGATGGAGGGGTCTTACAAGATGGTCCCGATACCATAGAAAAGGTCCTTGGCGCATGAAAAAGCAAAACCAACAAGGTCATTAGCCGATTGGACGCACATAGCCTTCAAATTCAACAAGAGGAAGAAATACTTTTCTCGATTCCAATACCAACTAGGTAAATTCAAAGGAACACTACGCGTTAAAGGTCGACGACCTCTTCTTAATCGTGCCAGATGCATAAAACACTCCGCGCCCGTTTGTCCCAACATACACCTGTCCGGCAGTATTTCCACTACCGGCAAGCTTACAACTGTCAATGGAGCCAAACCCTTGACTGCCCTGGATATCAGTCCAAGTTGCGCCATCGTCCGCGCTGCCGTATAGTTTAGCGCCGGCAGAACCCGTGCCAAACGCGTATATATTCCATGTCGTTCCTGATCCTTTTCCGAGCGCGACTTGGTACGTGCTCTTCAGAGCGGTCGATGGCTGAGTGAACGAAGAACCATAGTTTGTTGAATGGAATATACCTACGTCGGTCGATACCCAGACTTCGCCCGCTTTGGTTGGATGGGCCGCAATGTCGCGGACCGCAGTGGCGCTACCGAGGGAACCGGCTTTGGCAAACGAAGTCCCAGTGTCGGTACTAACATAGAAGCTAGCTGCTGAGCCGCCGTAGAAAACAGTGTTGTTCTGTTTGTCTGAGGCGATTACGGCGCTTGAGGGGAGACTAGACGCTGCCGAGAAAGTGCCCTGGTTCTGGGAACGCTGTACGCCGCTAGAAGATGTTGACCAGAGCACCGTGTCCCCCTTAGCGGAGTAGGCTACTGTGCCGCCGCTCAAGGTAGTAGCCGCGCCTGAGTAATTACTCCAGGTCACACCACCGTCACTCGAGACAGCAGCCTGCTGAGCAGAATTACCAATGCGAATAATGTTCTTCACAGATGTCCCAGCATAATCAACGCTCGAGGATGTCGTCCAGATAGGGTTCATCCAAGGCGTGTTAGGAGAAACCTTCAAACTAGCCGCGTCTTTGAAGGTAAACCCGCTGTCGTCGCCTACCGCAGCCAGTAGCTCGCTTCCTCCGGGAGGTGAGGCAAGATCTTGCACTGCGAATTCTTCGATGCCATCTGCGAGAGACTGAATTGTTACATTATGAGAAGAATCCCATTTAGTCAAGTCATGGCCACCAAATATAGTCAGGCCAGTCGAGTAGAGCCAGTGGTCACTATCGAGGGGGTTAATCACCAACGCCTCGATCATCCATCCAAGATCCTTCGTATCGGTATCAAGGAAGCCCGTCTTTATCCATGGCGCTTTCGATGCCTATAAACTGACATTAGTCCCGTTATTCATACGCTGTTTAACCAATCACTTACTGATTGTCCGTAGTACCGGTTCATTTCTGGATAATTTGACCACCCCCATATTCTAGACCATGTTGCTCCCGAGTCGGTCGATCTAAAGATCTGTGCGTCAGGCCACCACGAATTCAAGCTCGCTATAACAATCGTCCCCGGTTTTTTCATGTCAACACCGAGTCCCCCGAAACCGAAGTACAGGTCACTACCGGAGACCGGCGTGATGTCCTTCCAAGTACTTGTCGCGAGATCATATCGGTATACCGCACCCAAAGTTCCGTCGTACGGACCTGAGCCATCGCTATACGTAAGGTACAAGGCCTTCTCTTGAGGTTGCAGAACACACTTGTGTGGGAAATATTTGCCCGGCTGGCCCTTGACTGGATTCCAAGTCGCTCCCGCATCCTCGGATACGTAGACGCTCGCGGTCGTGTTGTCAGCCGTACCTACAAAGATCCTCTTAGTGGCTCCATCTGCCGTGCCACCCGTAGAGTCGAAGGTCACGAAAGCTAGTCCTTGTTTATCGCCATTATATCCTCCGACGTCCTTGGGGTCCGGGATGAAAGTTCCGACCGCTGTAAACGAGGATACCTTAGTAAATGTTGCGCCGGAGTCCGTGCTCTTCCATAGCCCATTGCCGCTTCGTGCACCAAAGTACAAAATCTTGGAGTTAGCTGGATCGACGGCGAGACGTTCGCCCATTCCTCTTCCTGGCATATTACCTCCAACCTTGAAGGATAGGGCGGTGGTCTTCCATGTGGCGCCTTTATCACTGCTGCGAATTATAGAGCCGGGTTTTGGGTCCCTGACATAGTATTAGCGACGCTAGGTTAGACGCATCGCTTTGTGGCATACCAATCATTTGTATACATGCCCACAGCAGCGTACACCACATTCGCGTCCTGTGGGTCGAGGGCAAGGGCATCGACACCCCAGTTATGCCAATTATCATTGTCCGTGATACCATCCGTTATCGCCGTCCACGAATCGTCCGAGTTCAGACGGTACAGACCACCGATATCCGTCCGAGCATATGCTACGCCCTTTGTCGTCGGATGGAAGACGATTCCCGGTACAAAGCCGCCACCGCCTCCGATTTTGACGTTCTGCCACGTTAAGGCGGCTTCAGCGGCCGCGGAAAATAACTGGGTCCAGGCGAGGAACCTCATCGTCGCGCCAAGACTTGTAGTTATCTTGGGTAGGTACCTAGGTAGGTATTGGTGTCCCTTCTCCTTAGAACTTGAAGGCGGCTCCGCACTCGAAGTTGGCTCTCACATATTACTTCGCACGGGTATGCAAGATGGTTGATTTATATTCATTTGCGCGCAATCTGTACCTACGTATAGATGAACCCCGATGTCACATCACGCGAGCTTTCCCGGGTTTTCATCCGTCTAGAGGCATCTCAAACCCCCTTTCATTAAATCTAGGGTGCGATGACAGGTGGTATCAATGGCACCACCACGTACGTAAAAACGCACAGCACACGGACGGCCCACAGCCAAATGTCTCGCGCTGGATTCCCCTTTCGCAGAACAGCGGAGGTTCATGGGGGAAATTAGTGGGGTCCCTCGATCTCCTGATCGATTTTTCCCGCGAATAGAATGCGCGCCTTGCTCCTTGGTTCGTCCCGATTCGGTAGGGAGCACTAGCTTCCGGGGCCGGGAACCCCTGGCGAACTCTCGGGTAGCCGGTCGCGGGTATAGGCTCGATGGCCCGGCGACCTATTTACCTACGTGACAGTTCGTATTTTGAGCATGCTAACCCCTTTTTATTATAAGGTATGAATTGATGTGTTGCTCTTTTAGGAAGGCGTTTGCTGCTTGATTGGACCGCATAGTTGCTAGTGCAGGCGTTCTCTCTTCGGTGTTGGAGGTTGCGGGTTTGGAAGAGAACTCTTGCGACTAGCTCTTCGATCTATTGATTTTGTTTAATTCTTCCCACGGAGATGTCTTTCCAGAGAAGTTCCTTCGTGTTCTAGAAGTCGGGAGTGTGAACTTGACTCCATGGGGGTTAGCACCGAAAAGTTATGGCTGCTTCAAACTTATCCATCAGCGAATTTTGATATCTATCCACGATGAATTGAAATCTTCGTGACCTTCTTGATTCAAAGAGGTTTGGTAAGTTTCATATAGAAAAAGACTAACTATACAAGATTTTCTCCTAATTATGGATTAAGGGCCTTCCTAGCAATGGCACATGACGTAATGATATTTCAATGCGTTTGATCTAATGTATTTGGTATTTATATAGAAACAAGCAACTTGTTACTTAACTTGTTACCCGTATGGAGCCAGTTTGGGAATCCATGACGGAAGAGGATCGAATGGCTGAGTGGTTACTGATCTGCCAAGTTCTACCATTGACAACTGCGCAGTAAAGCAATCCGCGTGGGTTCAACTCCCACATCGATCAATGTCTCTTTTTTATCCATTTTAAGTAACATGTCTTTAACCTTAGCTAACTAATTCTCTTAACTTTCTTAACTTCTCTGATATTTATAAGCTGCAGGTTAGTCGATATAAACGTCCATTTAGAGATATTTGATAGGCTTACTAGACATAGCAATATTATATAATCAATTTCATCAGTAAAATAGGGGAAGCTATCTCGAAACAGTTATCTCTATAAACTTTAGAATAATTAGTTCTCTGAAACGAGGTAGGTACTTGGTTTTAAACATTGCCGCAATTCCTTTGGTACCTAGTTGACAGTGTCACCACAAATGTTGTTCATCCTGGGTTATAATTGAATCTTAGAGTTTCACGATGTCTCTAACGTTATAGCCACAAAGCTTCTCTCAAGCCATGTACAAAAGCTTATAGACTCCATAGGTATGTACATACTTTAATCTCTCTAAGTGTTGATTTGTTTCCCTTTGTTTATTAAAACCTCCTATTCTCTTCCAACTCACCCTTTTTCCAAGCAAAAATCTCACTACCTACCTCACATTGTCACCATGTGGATCACCGATAAAATCTACAATGCATTGGTCTACATCGGCCTTTTCCGGAAACACGCCAGGATCCTTCTTCTCGGGCTCGACAACGCCGGCAAGTCGACACTATTACTACGACTTAAGCAAGACCGCCTCGGCGCTCTACAGCCAACGATCCACCCCACATCAACCGAACTCGTAATCGGCAACCTCCGCTGCACCACATTCGACCTAGGCGGCCACCAGCAAGCCAGACGGCTCTGGCGGGATTACTTCCCCGAGGTCGGCGGCATTGTGTTCATCGTCGACGCGAAGGACGTCGAGCGTCTCGACGAAGCTAGGGATGAGTTGTTGGGACTCCTTATGGTGGAGGAGTTGAAAGATGTGCCGTTCTTGATTTTGGGGAATAAGATCGATCACCCTGATGCGGTTTCTGAGGATAAGCTCCGTTGGCATCTTTGTGTGGATTCTGTGAAGTTTCGACCTATTGAGTTGTTTATGTGTTCGATTGTTGAGAGGCAGGGTTATGGGAATGGTCTCAGATGGCTTGCGTCGAATATTAAATGAGATGGAAATATGGGGGTCGTATGCATTGTAATGAGGCGCTTGGTGTTTATTCATGGGGGAAATTAAGTGGTTTGGTTATTTTGGTTGAAGGTTTAATGATGTTGATGGATGATTGTTTATTTTCTGTTAGATACAAGATGAGATCACCTTAGAACGATCGACTATAAACATGACCTACTCGCCATAAACATACTACTAGGTACCTGTACCTAGGTATTGAATGACTCTATTTATAATAACCCATATTATGCTTCCAACTCATACACAAACTGCCCTGGGGAATTGGCACGATCATGCACCCACCTGCGAACGTCATTTGGTGCGTATGGGACTTCCAATGAAGGAGAAGTTGGCGCCTTTTCTGTATCGGCTCCTGAGATTCCACTATCAGAGAATACTTCCCGTAGGTTTTTCTTTGAAGACAAGTGCCGAAGGCTATTTGAAGACTTGAGACTATGGAACCGATGGGGTACACGGTGCTCGCCACTATGACGGGGCTGAAATAGCCGTGGACGAGGTTTCGAAACTTCATATTAGAATTAGCTGCGATCCTTTCAAACAAATACTGAGTCTGAAATTAAACTTACCTATTTCCTTGTTGTCTTCTATCACAAGCTCTCGAGGAAAGCCACTAATGGGAAGGTAGGAGTTTGCCGTGTGAGGATAATTTCCTGATTGCAGCGACAGCGAGATGGTTGTAACGGCAAGCTCTTTAGACATTTGTACCTGGATATTTGGCAAGTCGAACCGACCTCGGACATACATGTCTTCGATGCTTTTCTCGCTGATGATGTGCTTGACTTCATCTCCTAGGTAACTCGTATCTTCCTCCACCACGAAGAAAGGCTCGAAGTGTTCTTGAAGGCAATTCCTCAAGAAGCCTCCCAAGGCCTTCATTTCAGCCGACGAGTTGGTAAACCTACAGTGGATTCGCCCTGGTAATCTTAGCCCTTGAAGTCATCTGATTAGACGAAAGGAAAGAAAATACGAACCAATGCATTCATAACCGTGATCTGTAGGTCTCACTGAGTTGGGATCTTTCTCGAAAAAGAACGTGCTGGCGATGAGCCTGTGAGCAACTTCTATAACCTTCGCTTTGTTTTTATTAAGATCTGCAATCGCAGCCTTTTCAATATGATCGAGCTCTTCGACAGCATCTAATCGTGGAACTTTGAAGCGCAGGTCCGGATTGAGGCGGATCAACCGCCGTTTATTCATGCTAGAGATCCTACTATAGTCCGAAGACGAGGTCTCTGCGAAGTAGTTGTCCCAGATTTTGTTGCATTCAAGTAAGTTGTCGAATCGATTTGTGGCTATGCTTAATAGTGAATGGGGTAGTGAGGTCCTTTTGCGAGTCTTCGGTTTTGAATGGGAAGGAAGATCGAATTGTCTTGCCTGACTCGAATGTAGGTAGTGTTCATCCATTTCTAAGGTATTCTTCCCCGTACCGATTGAGAGCAGAATATCTGGAGGGGAATTACAGACGTCTGGCCAAATGAGCTTCCTCTCATGATGAGCAACCCATACCGGGTTGTTGTGGTAGAGAGCGCCGTCGATGTAAGTGTTTCGCGTTTCGTGTTTCTGGAAGGTCTTGAAGAATGGGGGAGCAGCAGATGTAGCACGAGCTCTATTGACATGATGTTAGCGATTTTTACGTTCAGTTCGTTCACCTACTTACGCCTCCCATATTTTGAACTCCTTTTCCGGTTCGGTAAACCTATCAAATCTGTAAGGCAGGTCTATAAGTCTTAGCTGATAGTATCATCATTCTAGTTCATGATTATCTCTTACCGTATTCAGTTGATCCCTGTCGATTGTAGTTTGCGAGGACTACTGCATGCTGTTTCATCTCACTTGTCGTTGTAATGGCTACCTTCGTGATCATCTCGCTTAGATCGTTAGCACCCCCAAACAGAGGCTTCTCCGTGAATGTCTTCCTGAGTAATGCTTCGAACGGTCTTGTTTTATACATGCTTCCGTGATTTAGAACAGCCAGATTTTGGAGTAAGGGGATTCCGATCATCTCTCGGGGCTTGAAGGCTTGGCCGCACAGGTCCTTGAAATTGCGAATGCATTCGTCCACTGTCCAATTGTTCACACCCAGTCCTAAAGCAATGATACCACCAGTACTAAGAACATTTAGCATGCACCTATTAGGTATTTAACGAATTCCAAGTTTCAATCATACCTTGTGCCTACGATTAGGTCGAAAAAGTATTGGATGGGAAGTTTTGGCCCCAGTATCCTTTCAATAGCTTTCAGGGTCTGCAGCTCAACGATACCTCGTATGCCGCCTCTAATATTAATGTTAGACTTCGTAATTTCCAAATAAATCCCATGTAACTCACCCATCTAAACAGAGTACTCGAGTACCGGCAAATGCAGGCTTTACCAAAACAGTCCACACCGATTCCCAGGTCGTGTCCCGTGCGTGCAAAGGACAATTCCGGAGTTCTATCGTGGTTTTTGACACGTTCGTCCCGTATGCCTTAACGCATGGGAGACATAGGACGTGGCCACAAGGCAAGGCATGTTCGGGAAGTTCGCGAAGGCAAGAAAAGCATGCAGTGTGGCTTTTGAAATCCTCGGGGTTTCCTAGAGAACGGTAGAATTCGTTGATCGTCTTTTTATGAACATCAGCCGCAATATGGTGCTCGGAGTACTCTAGTAACTTATAGCTTCGTTCGATGAATTTGAATTGCAACTCTTCCAGTTTGGCTGAAATACGGTCTATCCATTTGGGTGCATATTCGTGGTAGTCGAAGTTGGATTCGTAGCCTCCAGAACCGATGATCTTGCCACTTTCATTCTGGTGCCCTTTGGGGTTATGTCCTGCTTTGACATTACAACATTTTCCGTACTTATAGCTCCTGTAAGTACAGGGAGTGTAGAGGTCTGAGAATTCCTGGAGGGCGAGCTGGCAAAATTCGACATAAGCATCGTTGAGAAGCTGTATCGTAGTCCCTTCATATTGGTTAGTGCTCTGTTGAAAGGGTTCTCAAGGATGCATTTCACTTACCCATTAAGTTCTGGCGGACAGCATCAAGCATAATACAGGATGATATCATAGGAGCCATCATGTCGAATATCTTTTCCGTGTCCCCCTGAAGCGAGTCACAGTTTTGTTTGATTGCAACGGCGAGATTCAAGATATTTCCACCAAAATCCTGTGGGATCGGGTTGTGTTTCAAAGCCTCTTTGATGAAATCAAACGGCGTGTTGAGGTCTCTAGAAAAGTGGTCATAGGCGGCTTGCAGGTATTTTTGGAGCTTTTCTGCTGTTGCCAACATGCGGACTCTTTTCTTCGTGAACAGAGACTCTTGGCATTTCCCCTTAATGACACCAAAAAGCTTTTCTGCCTGTTCATCCATCAACATATACCTACCGCGTGATGGAATTCTGACTACAGTGATTGAAGCGTAGTAGCATTCGAGGAGGTCGCGGGTAGATTTAATCTTCCGGCCAGTATCCTGCCACATACGTGCATGCTCAGAGAAACGGGGTTCGCGGAAGACGGCGCCCTTAATGTCGTTTAGAAACAGGTTGGTAGCGGTCTCTATATCCCATTCTTTCTCGTCGGCGTTCTCAGTTGCATTGAGGACGATTACGGCGTGTGGAAGAGCAGGCTGATTCAGGGACTTATCAATCGATGATGATCCCCACTGTAAGAGCTTTTCCAACACTGTTGATTCGAATGCCCTCGGGTTCCTAAGCACAAACACGACGACATCAGAAAAGGTGTATAGTAACCGAGGGTATAGCTGAGTCACGGCATATTCTCGTTTCTTGGTTTCAGGAGTTACTGCCCAAGTTATGTCTCTTTGAGAACTATGTCGATTCTTCTGCATCTTCTTCTTCGTCTCGATGTGCATAGAATTGGTATTGGTAGGTTGCGCATGGTTACGATTAGAAGAAGGTTGGTATGACGCTCGCATCATTCGAGAAGATCCGTTGCCAGCAGGTGTCTCGGGTTTTGGATCTCCGTTTTCCTTGGCTCGGTGTCCTACAATGGTTCATATTAGTACCGATAGATAATTCAAGGGGGGTGCGAAAGACGTGGCTCTTGATGAATACAATAAATGTACAAAATTACTTACTTAATCCCCTAGGAATAGCTTCTCCTCCATCGAGGCCTTCGCAGTCTGCATACAGCACAGGCCCTTTTGTGTAATAAGAAGATGGATCGGCGTATAAATGAACATCTTAACACCTTTAGTGGCTTTGTAGTACTTGTTGGGCGATACACTCACCTCCCGTAGTAGGAACTCGGTCATTACTGGACGACGTGACAGGGGAAGGAAATCGAGTTCTCTGATCATTAAGTCTCATATCAAGTCGATCGATTAGCATCTTAATCAGTGTACTCTTCCCAGCACCTAGCGACGTTAACAATTAATGACCAATAATCATACAGGATATATAAGTTCTACCTGTCTGTCCGATAAAAGAAACAAGCTGGGGATATCGGTTCCCAAGGTCTTGTGTCTGGCTCTCGCTCATCAGATTCGCAAAGCGACCATGATCTTGGAAGACTGGCTGGTTAGCCGAATCTCGACCAACTCCGAACCAGGTTGTGTCGTCATCGCTTTGAAGTTCTTGTTCGTGGTCATTTTCGTTTTTAGAGGGCTCGAGGATTTGGCGGAGCCGTTGGACGACTTGCGCGTTTGCCTTTTCGTGTGGTCTATTATCGTAACCAACGGCGCCGGGTAAGTGCAGAACCCATTGAGACCAACAGTCGTTACAGAACGAAAGATTATTGCATTGGATGCAAGAATAAGTTTGCTTGCCTGTAGATTTGCAGGTGAAACAAGCGTTGCTTGGTGGCCCTGTATTCATCTTCGTCGTATAATAACATTCGTAGAATATGTCCCATCGGTAGATAGACTCGAGGTTAGAGGAGTAGTAAGTCCAAAGAGGCTATATGAAAATATGTAGACAAGAATCTCTCCTTTTCGAGAAGCTTGTGTATTCTTTACCGACGTAAAGAGCAACAGCCTGCTTCATCGAGTCAAATGAGAACCAATCGATTTCCATGATCGGCGACAGCTGAAAGCTGATTTTATCGTCTAGCATCTTGTGCAGCTAAGGTAACCTTGGAAACCCCGAAACTGACAATAATTCTGCCCGACGTGCCCAATGGCATCCCACATCTTATACTCACAGAAAGAGTAGGTGTGTAGATGTGTGTGAAAGATATCGGTGCAAGAGTTTTTCGTATATTTTAGGAAAAAGAGATTACTCGTCGGTGTGGAGGCAGTGGTCGGTTGATTCTGACGGTTCGAATTGGGGATTAACACATGGCAGGTGGGTGACATCGGATACGTCCGATATGCCTGCATAGTATCGTGAGTCGTCACGTTTCATGACCATCGCTTTCTTAATCAGCAGGATATGTCGGAGGAGAAGGTTCTCACCCCGATCCTCGTACTTAGCCCACCAAGTACTCGGACGTCCGGACGCCACTTAGGGAATGACATTAACTCCGACTTCTTTAACTCCATCGACGACTAACCCCGTCATCCCCGAGGCCACAACCCAAGCTGCCGGGAGCCGGGACAATTCTCCAAATCGGATCGACATGATCGTCAGGCGTTACCGAGATGTCACTTAAGATAGTCCCACTCGGGATAGTGAGACTCGGCCAGATCCCCGTTGCCGTCGGTGGGATCGGACCCCGCATAGGTGCTCGAAGTAATCCGTGAACACTGCGTACAACCTGGAATATCGAGGGTTGTTTACGATGGCGATCCATGCGAAAACTGTGAAATCCAACATATATCGCCTATGATGTCCCTTTTTTCCTCACTGAATTCGCTTCCATCATCGATTGCCCTTTCACTGAATTGACCGATTAGTCCAAACTTCATAAACCCCCTTTATCTTGACTTTTACCCCCAATAAACCTCCTCCTCCATCCCTTCCCGACTCGTCGTCGTCATCATGCCTTCGATCAAGAACCAAAACATCCTCGTCATCGGCGGTTCCTCGGGCATCGGATTCGCCGTAGCCAAGCTCGCCTCCGCCGAAGGCGTCAACGTATCCATCGCCTCATCCAACGCCACCCGCGTCTCCAGCGCCGTAGCCAAGCTCCTCACTTCTACCCCGGGCGCTAGCATCAAGGGGTACACCGTAGACGTATCCAACGACGACGCAGAGTCGCAGCTCGAGAAGCTCTTCACCGACGTCGTTGCCGCGACAGGGCAGGCTCTCGACCACATCGTGTACACCGCGGCATCGCTCGACGTGCGTCCCGTAAGCAGCGTGTCCGCCGAATACCTGCGCAACAGCGTGCAGTTCGGATACGTCGTACCGCTTCTAATCGCCAAGCTATCAGCGCGCTTCGTCAAGCAGCACTACACCTCATCCCTAATCTTCACAAGCGGCCGTCTCGCCGAGCTTCCCATGAAGAACATGACCGTAGCCTCGGGGTGGGCCGCGGCGCTATACGGCGTCACGCGCGGGCTAGCGTTGGACCTGGCTCCCGTGCGCGCGAACCTTGTAAGCCCCGGAGCCACGGACACGGAAATATTCGGGGAGGGCGAGGCGCGCGAGAAGATAGTCGCGTACATGGCGAAGTCGGCGCTGCTAGGCAAGATCGGGTCTCCGGAGGAGGTCGCGGAGGCGTATATCTACTTGATGAAGGACTCGAATAACACGGGTAGCTGTGTGAGCACGAATGGCGGAGTCTTGGTGCAGCCGGCGGAGAATATGAGCTTTGACTAGGTGGCCGACATGCACATTCTTACGTGAGATTATATAGGTATTTGATCGGACTAGGTTCGGATTGTGTTAGCCAAATACTCGAACTTTTCATGGAACCCCCTTTTTCCAAGTTAGCTCCACTTACTCGACGATTTGCAGGGGTCATCTCTTAGCTAGTACCTGCAATTCTTCCAAATGAAAGTTCAATGGAAGAATAAGGGGATCAATTGATCGATTAGGCAAAGAAGGCGAGAGAATTGTGTGTTGCAGTGAGAAGGAAACACCACCAACATACTTGGGTTGGCTGACGATGGCTAGCTTTTAAGCTTCACTTTCCTTTTGACTTTTTTCGGAATTGTCCCTTGATATGGGCGCATTAGGTTCAATGGCACCGGGAAAAATTCGATTTTAAAAAATAAATTAGGAAAAAGAAGGGAAAGATAAAAAATAGTATCGAAGAGGACACTAGAAAAAAGTAAATTGTACCGACGCAGGCCTGATTCGAACAGACGCCCCCGAAGGGATGTGATAATCTATAAGATATTCTAGAAATTCTAGTCACACGCATTAGACCACTCTGCCACTGCGCCTTGATAGTGCGTTGAAAATTTTGTTCGGTAAATGCTTCTATATACTACCAAGATTTCATTGGCTGACCCGATTGGTTATACGTAATAGAGTGGGGAAGGTGTCCCCCTTTTCCCTGCCTGTGACCCTATGCCCCAACTTTGACTTTGTAGAATATCAAACTACGAGACTATTATTCAGTATTCAAAATGGGATGGTATAGGTAGCTTTGATATAACTCCAGGGGAAAACCAATTCCAGGCCAATAATAGATAACTACCTAGGTAATATTGTATACGAGTTCCTCTAGTCTCATAATACCAGCGCAGCGTATGCTTCATACCACCCATTCAACCCCCGGACACTCCATAGGTACCTACTATTACACACACCACCCCCCTCTTACACACATCCACAACCAAAGAGCCTCTCACTCCCACTCCCACTCCCCCTCCCCCTCTCCCCCTCCTCAACTTCTTCACCCCCCTACCCAAACCTCTCCCTAGCAATCCTCCTCAACCCCTCCAGCACCCCTTCCTCCCTAACCCTCCAAACCCTTCTCCGCTCCTCCCTCTCCGCCTCCCTAGCCCTCTCCTCCTCCTCCCTCCTAACCTCTCGCTCCGTCCTCCGTCTCTCCCCCTCCTTCCTCATCCTCTTATATTCCGCAACCCCGTCCCCTCCCCCCATCAGCTCCGCCTCACCTACTTCCCCCCCGGGAGACCGCTCCCGGAACCCGCGCATCTTATCCCCGACCTCGCGCTTCTTCTCCAGCTTCCGCTCCCGCGTCCCCGGTTCCGCGCGAGGCGCGAGCTCCTCGAGTCTTTCCCGCTGCTGTTTCCGGTCGTGCTTGCGTTCGGCCCGGAGATCCGCTATGCGTTGCTGCTGTTCCTCTGCGGCGGTTTCGCGGCGCAGGGAGAGGTCTTGTAGGCTTGGGACGTCGGGGCCGTGTTTTGTGGTTGTGGCGGTAGAGGAGGATTGGGGGAGGGTAGGTCCGTAGGAGTCGGACTCGGACTCGGAGTTGTCGGAGTGGTCTTCGCGTGTGTGACTTGGACTCTGTCCGCACAACGAGGCTGCTGGAGATGGGGACTTGTCGATATTGATACCGCGCTTTTCCTGCTCTGTTGTGGTATGTGTTTGTATAGCAGCGCCGAAACCGTCCTCCCTGGCCGAGTCGAGCGTCTCGGCACGGTACCAACCCTCGGCTAGTTCGCCGCGGTTCCACTTGCCGATGAAGCTCTTCCAGCGACCTCTGATCTCGCGTTCGTCCATCGCTGCGGCATCTTTGTTCTTTTGTACTTCGATGTATTGTGCGAAAAGCGGTTTAAACGCGTCGAGATCGGAGCGGACTAGAGGTCGTGCGCCGAAAGGCAGTTCGTTTGGGGTGTGGCTGGGGTTCTTCGAAGGGTGACGGTGTCGGTGATGATGATGGTGATGGTGGGAGTGGTGATGGTGTCGGGTCGAGGACGTCGAAGGTGAATGTTCAGCAGCGCGATTTGGATGGCTTGGCTCTCTTCTTTCTCTATGTGACGAATTGGTCGATTTGGATTTCAATTGTGATGTGTGGTCGTCTTCGAAATGTCGATGCTGATACCTGTCGCGGCTCCGACGCCTCGTCTCTCGCGCCTCGTCCGGCGACGATACAGATCTCCTTCTCGATCCACGCTCTTCGCGATCATATTCATCACCATCATATTCTCTCCTGAGACGTTTCCCACCTCTTTCGCCCCCATCGTCTCCCCCACGCGTTCGTTTGTACCTCGCATGCTCGTCTCCCAGTCCGCGGTCTCGGGACCCGCTAAGCCCAGGTTTCGTCATTATGCAATGACAGCACGTAGCCGACGTCCTATAGGATAATTCGCCTAGCGAATAGAGCGTAGGATTCGTGTACGTCCGAAGCCGGGACCCTGGTATCGATCTCCTCTAGTGGCTCCAAGAGGCATTTCGTGTGTTTCGGTCGTACAGGTTGACAGGCTAATAGTAAGCTCGGAATGAAGAACGGTACGCGTGCTTAGACGAGGTAGCATAGCATTTGATAGTTGCTTGTCGGGAATTTCTAGCGCCATGTGGCATGTGGGGGCTTCTACCAAGAACGTCAGATCCATCACCATTTTCCTGTATTAATTAGTAATTACATAATAATTGGGTTATCCATCAAGGTCCTCACTTACGCCATGACAGTCAGCAGAATCTCACACGCCGAGAATCCGAAGTAAGACATCCATAAATGTATTTACTCGTCCTTTCCGGTGTACAACTATCACAATTTATCATTACCTATCAACACAACCTCTTCCAACTACCATAGTAGCTATAAAAGATATTTCATCCCATCTAGGTAGGCAACATACACATACATAAGTAATTAAAGCACTTCAGACGAAATAGGACAGGTTTTACTCGCTTTTATTTACAGCTATAATAGCACACTATGTAGTGGAGTCTCTTCTATCTCACCTCAACTCGGTAGAGACACCGAGAAAACTCAAGAGCAAATCCGCTTGGTCAGGTAATTTCAAACGCGTATATAATCGCTAGCTAGGTATCATTTCGTATCTCCTCAATCATCTTTCAAGCAAGTTCCGTTACGTTCCGCTTCATAAAATTTTCGTAGTTAATTCAGAGCCGATTGTGACTCCTCAAACCTCATCATGTTTGCGTTGATCCTCTTTCCCCGATGAAAAGTCCGGAACGAGGATTGAGGCTTGAGTCGAAAACCGATGTAGGATGTAGGCGACCTGCAGCTAGATCCTTCTCATCAGGTTCGACTGGGATTCCCCTCTCGCCGGGGAGGTGCCAGCGATGCCGATTGGAGCCTGATGAGTACAGAAAATCTCCACCTAGCGGGTATGCCCGCAGGCCACTGTCCACCAGCTCATCGAGAATGTGATCAATCATGCTCTATCCCACCCAGCTCATGGCCGTCGCATCTTTGTGCTGATCCATAGCTCGTGTGGAAAATTCTCGAAATAGCTTCCTTGATATCATCTCTCGGAATTGTCTTCCATATATTTCGTCGTTTGTCTTCGTCCATTCATATATCCGCTTAGCTATGTGTTTCAAAGCTCGATTGTCGGGTTTCAGCAATGACCCTCGAAGGTATCCTCCGCTCGCTTCATTCATCTATAGCTCCTAGCAGAGGTGTTATATATTCGGACGCCGAGTTCTACCTCTATCAATTCGGCGTCTTATCATGAAGTCCACCAATGCCATGTCCGGTCATCTTATGATCCAAAGGGTCACGGTGAATCATGCAGTTGACGCAGGCACAATCATCTCCACAGCCACATATTCCACTACCATAGTCGACAAATAGAAATTCGCTAGGCGATAGATTGAGTTCGTTCGCACCTGGCGATTCGGTCTCGGCTGGACTATGCGTAGGTGGTGGTGATGCTTCACCTACCAACGGCGGATCGGCAATCGGCGTCGGCGTATCAAGGCTACCATTACTCAAGCTCTCCTGCAAAGCCATCGCTTCTCGAACGTATTGTATACTGACTTGGTTATATGGGTGAGAGGCACAACCAAGACATTCGCATCCAGGACCGCAATCGCACACATGATTCGTGTAACTGGGGCCACCTTCATTTGATCCCGCTTGAGGCATAAAATTTGCCATCAACTGTTCCCACTGCGCCTGCTGAAGAGGTAATTGTGGTGTTCCGAACGACAGGTTGTCCGAAAACAGCCCCGCTTGCGCATAATTATTAACAGTGTATAGCTGCTGGTTCACGGTAACCTGAGTAGGAACTTGTTCCATCATTGATCCGTTGCGGATGGTGACCTGAGGCGCATATCCCATCATATTCGGCGATTCTCTAGGGCCGCTCTGGAGATGGCCTTGGAATTGCATCCGGTTTGGCACTTGCTGGGGTTGTTGCATTCGCTGGGAACAGCAACTTCCGGGCGGCTCTAAAGATAACTCCTGAGAAGGCTCTCCATTACTAGAAGTCGGCGTATGATAAGGAGAATCCGATGTACCAGGTGTGAGTGTACCTGAACTCACGGTGGAATGGTCCGATATGCCATTTCCAGAAGAAAGGTTTGGTGCTATATCCGCGAGACCACCATTGATGTGAAGAATCGAGGAATCCATCGTTCCCTCAAGACGCGAGGTCATCGATGGATATGTTGAATATGGATTGGCTCCGTTTTGCAAAGGCGAAACGAAACTTCCCCAGTTTGATGAAGTTACTCCATTCGCGCTTTGCGCCAAATATTCATTCGCACCATTCTGCAGGTTTAGATTATTCGAGTCCATGCGTTGTAATGCTACAGAAGCATCTAAAGACTGCTTCCTATTCGGTTTCGTTGCCGGCTTCTGCACGCGAAAGGATGCCTGTTTCGTAGGCGATAACGGCGCATTCTCCGATGGTTCGGCCTTTACCAGCGTCGGCGTGCCATTTGGTTTGACACCCTGTGAGCCTCCACAGCGACAGGCTACTCCTTTTGGAATGGCAGCCGTCACGTTGCGACATTGACAGTCTTTTCCCGGTGGATGGGGACACGTACTAAGAGGTCGGCCAGGTTTACGAACGGGCACTAACATACGGTCTCCTCCATGAGTGCACTTTGTCGAACGATGACCTCGTATGCAGGGCTGGCTAAAAGATGAGATAATAGGTTAGCAACAGAGCAACTTCAATCCGATCGCCTTCCCAGATCATCGGATACCCATGTCGGTTACACGAGCCACCGGCATCGAATAGAGATGGTTTGCCAGAAGAAGCGCGTCAAAATTAGCGCGACAACCTGCAGCCTTCCGAGACCATCCAGGAAGCACTTGCGCAAATAACAGGCGACAATAGAGAAAAATTTTAACGTACCAGGCCATTTTTTGTCCATTGACGATAGGCATTTTGAACGAAGTCGCGGGCAGATGCCAACGCGACGATAATTCAGGTCGCACCTAGGCAATGGGACAGAACACCGTTGACCATGTGAGGATCGTAGACACGGTCTCCGCGACTGTTAGATCAAACTCTGCCTTGGAGATCAACTGCCGAAATCCCAGTCGGTTCCAACTAGCACGGTGATCTCGGTGATTCCTCTCATATGCGTCGATACGCACGAGTGGTAAATGCGCTTTAGATGTGCCGTACTCCGAAAAAGGTTTGATGGATACTTCGCTATGAGATGAAAGTGGCTGCCTTCGTACAACTCGAGCCTTGAGAATGACCTCAAGTCTACCTAAAAGCGGAAACTCAGGGTCCCACAAGAGCCTTGGATAACCTATACGTACCAGAAGCTTGGGTTACTATAGGGGGTTGACGGGTAAGTAAGTAAGGAGTCTATATAACGGGGCTTCTAATGATGATGTATCCTTGGGAAGTCTGGAGGGAAACCCGAATGAAGTTTAATCTACCCGGTTAATGGTCGCAATTCAATGTGGTCCGAGTGAGATGGAGGTGAATTGGAGCGAGGTGAAGGCGGAGTACCCAGTAAGAAGGGCTAAGGAATTCGACGGCGCAGAGTAACGGTACTCTGCTCAAAACGTGCGCCTTTGGGGTCGGCGGTTCGGGAGACGTTGTAGTCAGGGTTATGGTATGTAGGCGTCAAAACGCCAAAAACGTCGACGCAGTCGAATGGTAAGTGGATGTAATGCAAGTTACGTCCGATTCCTTCAGGATGAGTCCGCCACCGAAAGCCCGGATCAGTTTGGACAATATGTTTGTCTGTTGTAATGATCGATAAGGAAGAATGATTGTCCAGGGAGGAGAGGGGGTAGGGTGAGTGAGTGTTCCTCGTCCGATTTTCCACATGTAACGTCTCCAACCAACAACGTTAGTAGGCGTACGAAACAGGTAAGCCCTTTTCTTGAATCGAGGCTGATGACAGGACGGATAGAATACAAAGAATGTGTACTCCGGGGAAGCCTCGGTCTTGCGGTCTAGACGGGCGGTAAGAAGGGGGATTCCAACCAAGGAACCGGTATTTTTTAAGACGTTAGTATGTCTAGAGAACGTCTTGTGTCTATATAGTGCGTTGAAATCAGAGATGGTGATTGTAATGAAGGGGATTTCCTATATATTTCCGGCAAGTAGAAGTCAATGGTTGGTAGTTAATAGTTGATAGTTCCTAGTTGATGTGACTTGTTAGATTTCCCAGTCCTCCAGGAACTTGGAAACTTGCTGTAGGTTTTTTGGGTTTCTCCAGTTCGTTCGTTGCACCGAGTGACAATAACCCGTTTCTTCCAATGAAGAAAGTTCAGGTCCCACCACAATAAGATTTCAAACCAGAGACATCTGGTGGTCTAAACTCCCAGGAAAAGGGTCAAAGGGTTTTGGTATGCTCTCCTAGCAGAAGTGAAAGATGATTGGGATGGTGAGTGTCGTGTTGTCTGTGGGGGTTTCCCAAAACGAGCAAGTTTTGATTGGCTGATTCTGCTCGAATGGTGCTGACTTCAAGTTAGATCCTTCACTTCCCCTACCAAAAAGACAGGGGGGTTGGCCAGGCTAAGTACTAATGTACCCTCTAGGGCATGTAGGGTAGGAAATAATAGGGTATGGTATTGTACTATGTAGATAAACACTAGGTAGGGTAAGGTGCTGTAGGCAAGGAAGACCAGCTACCAATAGGTAGGTACTTGCAGAACGCGCTAAACGGGGAGAGAACGGGAACGTAAAGGGTCCTGCAGAAAGATGCGTATCATTTACGTCCAATGACCACTAAATTCAATTTATGAACTTTTGATGGAGGGGCTGAAGAGGGGCAATGCCGCAAAAGTCGTGAACTCCAGGCTTGGACTCGATAAAAAAAACGTGGGGCTGCTGCTACGTAACGCTACCGAGCTTCTCCAGATCGCAATCCAGCAGTAGGGCTCAGCTGTGCTTTTAAATGCCTGGCCGTACAAATTCTAAATATCTTTTATATAATTTCGCAACATGCGATTGCCTTGAATTAAAGTCCTAACCTTGAAAATATACGTCATCTGGACTAGCATCTAAATTTTCGGATCAGGCAGTTGACATGTCGTTTTGGCCACAGCTTAGACCAGGTGGCTGTTGAAACATGTTATGATTTATGATAAAACTTTCAATGACGACAAGCTTAAAAAGAAAGGGCAAAGGGATCTACCCATTCTATTACCTATTGTACCCAAGCGTAGCGTAGCTTATCCCATTTAGGTAATGGTTTCTTAGCGTATGGCAAGACTTGGCATACCTAGATGTTTGTACCTTTCGAAGTAATACATAGATCTGGTCCGAGTTGCAACCCCCAGGCAGGATAAAAATAAATAGGGCTGTCTAGGTAGATCATACAGATGTCTATTTACACTGACTTAAGCCTTCTTACAGTTCAGAAGTAGGCAAATCCAGGGGTCCGTTACTACGCTCCACGTGTATTCCGCAATTTTAGCAGATCATACATCTCTAAGCCGATGTCATCATATTGTCCAATGTCCCTAAGTACCTAAGTAAGTACCTTGGTATTCTAGAACCCTAGGAAACATCAAAGACTCCGGGAAGCTACACACATTGCGGGGGCCTGCTTATAAGGTACCTATGCGCCTATTATTTTGATGTTTCTACCTTTTAACAATCTGATGATACTAGAGTAATGACTAACTCGCTCATATATGCTATCATATGATTTGTGATGACAACTTAATCATAAACTGTTAAGTCTATTCCCCAAGATGATCGTTGTTGCTTCCATGATATCTTGAGCAGATATATTGAATTTTAACAGTCTGAATAGGTAATGTGTAGGGAAGTTGAAGTTAACGCATGCCTGCCTTCTAAAACACAGCAACTTTACCTAGATAACCACAACAGCTGTACTCAAGTCTTAGCGTACTTGCCTTAGGAAGACTCTGATATATTGATCTCCAAAGTATATGCTGACAAACCTCCGGGGTAGTAGGATTAAAGTTTCGCTAATTAGAGTTTCGGATTGAACCTTGGCGGGAGTGACTTCACTGCAAGTTTGTTGGGTGTAGTCGTTTTTGTTTACAGGTAGTTAAGTACTTCAATATCTATAATGCAATAGATCCTATGACCTGTGAATCAAATAAACGAGTTATCAACAATATCCTCAGTTTCTCAATGATAACGATACATTCAAGTTCAACATTTACCATATAATTACCGGTTCTTTTCTCATTAAAATAAACTTCTATTGTAAATTACCAGAGTTTCAGTGTAATTGAAGGAGGACACAACTATACTTCGAGGATACTAATGATGAAATTGCATGTAGGAGCCTCACATCCGCGAAAAAAGGTACCATTCAAGTAGAACAGGTTATATCCAATATTCATAGACCGTAGTGAGATAGAAGAGTATGGATATCAGTAGATCAGTAGAGTGGTAGATGCCGACTTAAAATTTCGTATGCGATTCTTTTCATGTCTATCCATACGGCCACATACCGTAGACATATCCCATGTTTGAAGCTGGTATTTATTATGCGACTGTCCTCCTGGTCAGGATCAACGACTAGTAATTGGCAGGTATAACCCCTTTTCTTGGTAAGTTCTGTTTATTTGATCATGTTCTCAACATAGCTCGTATAGGATCCTTCCACCACTAAGACTCATGCTAAGACGACAAGTTTCTTCGTTAACCGAGATCAACCTCATCTCTTATACCATCACGACCCGTTATCAGAGTTATCGGAGTCAGCGAACATATCCACAGCCCTCATACGCCTCCTCGGTTGTTGGGCAGCCGCTTGCTCCTTAGATGAGCTACTTATTTCGGGGTTTCTAGTATCTTCGCCGCCCTGCTGCCTCTCATTTCCTTCGGTGTGAGCCTCCAATGATTTACCAGTAGATTTATCTTGTTCCACGTCTCCTACGTCTGTCTCGTTCATAGGCTCACCATCTTCGCTGTCATCCATTGGGACTCCGTCAATATCGGTATCGAGATCCTCCTCGTCCATAGACATGTATTCATCCATCGGTTCTCCATCTTCGTCATCGGCCTCTCCTCTCATCTCATCATTCTTTCGGGTGTCCATGCTTGCAGATAGTGGTACGAACCCTCTGCCTTCGCTCTGGATAGTACCCGAGCCACCAGTCTCCAAAGTCTTCCACTTATTCTTCTTAGCAACTTCGTCAACCTGTTCCTCTTTCTTCGCACTAGGTGGATTCTCGAACGTCTCGTTGAAGAGCTGCTGGCTCTCGTGTGGAAATGCGCACCATCCCTCCCATAAACTCAGTACGAGTTTAACGCTACGCTTCCATTTCTCTGCCCTGAGGCGACCCCAATTGAGGCGCTCTGACATAAGACCCAAGTTCTCAAAAACTTTGCCATCTTTGAGGGACGCGTCGAAAAGTTGACGAAACCGCCAGGCATGTCGGACGCCGCTTGCCGCAGCGGCTGAGAGGATGTCGCTTACAATGTATATACCGATGAGGCTTGCAGCGCTCGTGTCCTGGACGTCGCCGGGCTTCGTGCCCGCATCTTCGGGGAAAGGCGTCGAGTTGAGCGACTCGCCGTGGTCTTCAGAATCCTTACTGGCTTTGTTGTATTCGGGGTTTGCTGATGTCAACGAGAATGGCTTGACTACATTAGCCACAATCATATCCACTATCTCATCCGCCCCTCTACTCGCATGAGTGATTGCAAAAGTAGTCACCCTAGCAACATCACCCTTCCGGATCTTCGTTAATGTCGTTGGGAGGCGAGCCAGCAGGTGCGTGAGTCTCGCTTTGTCGAGTGGATTCAAGTATGTACTTTCCTCATTGTCATCCTTGTCTGCTGGTCTTTGCCCTTCGTCTTCGTAATCCTCCTCGTCAGACGAATTATACTCCGGGTCGGATACAAATTCGTCGATGGCGGTAGCATACTCGTATGATAAGTCCTTCTTGGGTATCCTCCACGCATGGCTGCCTTCGAAGAGCGGTATGTATTTTTTCCTATGCTCTGCGTTCGCTTCTGCGCCCGTGATAACCTGCCATAGCCTCCACCGATACCAAACCCCACCTTCGCTACGCGCATCCCAGAGCCAGGCCCATTTCTCTTCTCTTTGTACATCAGGTCGTGACATCAACAGAGCTTCGAACTCTGGGCCATGTGCTAGTACAGATTCGACGACTTTGTGGATAAGCTGAAGTTGCTTAATATCTCTTGGAGCTTGGACCGGAACATGTAAGAGGACTCGATTTATTGGGCCGCCACTTGATTCATAGGATGTCGGTGGAGCAAATCCGCGTTGGAATCCACCTGGGTGGTGAGGATTGTTACCATTAGGCTGAGGGACTGGCTTTGCGCCAAAAGGTTGGGAAGTGGTCGAGGAGGTGAAGCTTGAGGTGACCGCAGTAGAAGTTACCGCGGATGATAGATGTCGGTGTAGTGATAGGTAGAAGCCGTAGCCTAAGTATCGGTTTTGTAGAGAGCTGACCGCAGCATCGATATCAGTTGCGGGCGTTTCTTTGGACAAAGTGACAATTGCTCCTATAGATTTCCTTTCTGTAGTCCCCGAGGCACTGACTGGTAGGATCTTGACATTTTCTATGGTTAGACTTGACGGCATTAGAGCTTTGATAACTGCAGGCGATGTTCCTGGCGGGAGGTTAGAAAGACGGAGTGTCGGTTTCGCAATAGCCTTCTGCTCAGCTAAGTCTCTAGATCTTGTGTCGGCTTCGTCGTCGCTCGTATCGAATACTTTCGAAATACCCTTCGACTTCGGCGCGCGACCACCATCGCTAATATCATCATCGTGGAATCCTAACCGACCTCTTGAATCATCTATACCCCTTCTGTTGAACCCTTGTTGATTTGTATTTGTCTCAAACCTCCTCTTATTAACAAAGGGCGTCGGCGCGGGACCCAAAGATCCAGGACCACTCTTCAGCGCAGGCGGGGCACCAAGCCCAGCACCGAAATGTCTCTTCGGCGGCGGTACTCTACCTCCTTCTCGACCGAAATAGCTACCCTGTTGGCGAGCACCGAATGCGTTCTGTTGATCCGTAGTAGTACCCGCCTCGTCATCGTCGTCGTCGTGATCGAAACTCTTCACAAAGCTCTCGTATACGGCGGCTGTTTCGGCAGCTTCCCTCTTCCGTTTAGCTTCGGCATCGGCCTTCTGTTTCTCGAACGCGGATTGCTTCGACGGTTTCTGTAGCTTCGCCTCGAGGTCGGGGAAGTCGGTAAGTTTCTTCCCGGAAGACATAATGGAAAGGAAGAAAAGAGAAAAGAAGAGGCCACTTTAGGGCTACGTGGGATGTCGCATTCTATAAGTACCGTTTTTCTCTCGCGTCGTTTACTAGAGTAGTAAGAGTAGAAGCTGAGAACGTTTTGAGAAGGTTATGAGAAGAATGACTTGTGTCTTATTACTTTGTTCGGTAATTCAGGCGCGTTCAAACACAGGGAGATTGGTGAGATTGGTCAGATTGATCAGATCCGTTCACTCTTAGTTACCTAAAGCTAAAATACCGTGTCTGTGTACAGTGTTCAAATGTGGAGTACACTGTCCCTATCGCTATCGCATATCACATCTGCCCATATCGCACCTACCCCGCGGTACCGCCGAACTTTTCGACAGGTACTAAAAAGATACACAGATACGGTGCAGATATCCAAGTTGCTACTGGTCGCTATTGCAATTTCTAAGCAGCCCGCTCAGCCGTTGCCCTCCGATCATACGGGCATCGTCGGTCAAGCGCGCCTTTTTTGGTCCAAGCAGTGGATACTTGTAAGATCGAACTGCGGAGTATAAGAGTTCTTATTCCCCTATCGGCGCACGAAATGTATAGATAGAATCTAACTATAAATAAATATCAAGAGCCGAAGTTTGTAATGTCTCACAGGCGCAATATATGAATTACCATTCCTAAATACCACCATACCCAACCCACCTCCAATCACAAGCAAAGCAGCACACCCCCGATGGCGTCAGCGCTGCCACTCCAGAACATCCTATCGTGTCCCGCACACGTCCTCCCCGACATAGTGCAGACCCCAATTGACGTCTCTCAGAAGCCGTACAAAGCACCCACCCGGATCCTGATCATCGGCGCCGGCGTCTTCGGCCTCAGCACCGCGCTCTCGCTATCCCAACGTCCCGAATTCGCACAAACCACCATAACAATCCTCGACCGCTCCCCCGAGACCGGCGTCTTCCCCTCCCGCGACGCCTCCTCCATCGACTCCTCGCGCATCATCCGCCCCGACTACGCCGACCCATCCTACGCCAAGCTCGCCTCCGAGGCGCAAGCACGATGGCGCGAAACCGAAATCGGCCGTGACGGACGATATACCGAGTCCGGGTTCATATTAGCGGCGGACGCCGGCCCGTTGATGAGGGAAGATGGCTCGCCGACGGGGATCGCGTACGCGAAGAAGAGCTGGGTGAACGCGATGGCGCTGGCGCAAGCCGAAGGGCGGCCTCTGAGCTCCGTGCGGTTGATGGCGGGGGCTAAGCGACTCGCTCGCGTAACCGGGGTGGGAGAGTTCGCCGACTGGGGATACTTGAACGACGCGAGTGGCTGGGCGGACGCCGAAGCGAGTATGGGATGGTTCTACGAGCAGGTTATTGAGACGGGCCGAGTTACCTTCGTCAACGGAACGGTGGAGAGCCTTGAGACAAACGAGGCGGAGAGGAAGGTTACCGGGGCACGACTGAAGGACGGCAGCACGATTTCGGCGGACCTAGTGATTACGGCTGCGGGCGCCTGGACGCCTACGCTGATAGATCTATCGTCGCAAGCCATAGCTACGGGTCAAGTTCTCGGATACATCGATCTTACAGAAGAGGAACAAAAGAAACTAGAGGATATCCCAGTGATTCTGAACCTAACAACAGGCTTCTTCGTTATCCCTCCTAGGAATCGCGTGCTCAAGGTCGCGAGACACGCATTTGGATATCTGAATCCCAAGACACCTTCCCAGGCTCCTCTAGGAATCCCCGGATCTGAGAAGTCGACAGTCAAACCCATCTCCCAACCCTTTACCCACATTGACGATCCCTCCCTCTCGATCCCGGAGGAAGGCGAGAGGTCGCTACGGGAAGGCCTGCGAAGGTTAATTCCCTGGCCAGAATTACAAGAGCGGCCATTTTCACGCACTCGCCTCTGCTGGTATACCGACACCGCCACAGGAGACTGGATAATAGACTACCACCCATATTGGCAAGGGCTATTTGTTGCTACAGGCGGCAGTGGGCACGCTTTCAAATTCTTACCAATTATTGGTGATAAGGTGGTGGATTGCATTATGGGTCATTGTCCTATAGAATTTCAGCAGAAGTGGAAGTGGAAGGCAGTAGATGATATAGAGAAGGCCATTGTAACGCAGGATGGAAGCAGGGGCGGCGAACCAGGGCTTATTCTCGAAGACGAGTTTAAGAGGGTCAGCAAAGACAAGTAGTTACTACAAATCATACTTCGTTCACGACAATTCACAGTATAAGACACACCAAAAGCATAAGTAGACTTAAAAGGGGAAAATGATGCAATTATATGCTCCCAGGGTATAACCACAAGGAACACAAATCCGTAGGAAGTTCAGATGCCAGTTTGTGCAAGTAGATGTCGGCCATATGACCAGACAAGCAACAAACGATCATCTAGGAAACTTAGCTATCTTGTCAACGGATGAGTGCCGAGCTAACTGCCAAAATCACCCTTCTCCAGGAGGTATGCGGAATGAGTTTCATAAAGAAACCCATTCACCTCACTGATTGCTTTATGTAAAGCATAACTATGACCGAAGCAAAGTTCGGCATAGTAAACCACCATGTGTGCACCTAGTCACCAACTGTGCAACACCTCCACCTCCTCCGGGTCGAATTAAGACGGCACCATCGACCAGCGGAAAATGCCATCGGAGAGTACCGTAGTGTAAATCAGTGGCGTCAATCCGGCTCTTTAAAAGAAACGATTTTAAGGGATTTTTGTGTTTTCCATGAACTCAGCGTCATCCTTCCTTTAGGGTCCCTCCCTTTGTCAACGCCAGTGCCATGCAGTGTCCGAAATGCAAATGATACAGAAGACGAGAATGTTTGGACTGTGACCTGTCCAAATCAACGCGTCGTTAATCGTGAGACGATAGTCGTGAAATCGTGAAGTATTGTAATTTACAAATCCCAGTGATAGTCTAAGATGGGATCTTTTGCGCAGTCAGGTAAGCGATATCCACCCAGAATGTCCCAGACTGGTAGGGATGATGCCCTTAGACCTTGCGGAAATCTGGTATATGTTAGCAACAGCCCTTTGAATCATGCTAAGTCTATGATGCATACCTTGAAGCACGGGATAGATCATCTCGAATGCCTGGTAGATCTCTTCACGAACTTTGGCACCGGTCAAGACAATCTTGCCACTGACGAAGATCAAGAGAACGATCTTAGGCTTGATCATGCGGTAGATCAAACCAGGGAACAACTCAGGCTCGTAAGAGCTGAAATTGTGGTGGCGCGAAGCCAATCCTTCCAGACGAATGGGAAACTTGATGTCGCAACTACCGACAATGTTCTGGATCTTGAAATCCGAGAACTTCGCGTTAAAACCCAACTTCTGGATGATTCGTGCGTACTTGCGAGAAGCAAGCTTCGAATCATCTTCGGACTTGGCGCCAGTAACAACCATCTTGCCCGAAGCGAAGATAAGCGCGGTGGTCTTGGGATCACGAATTCGCATGATCACGGCGGCGAATCGCTAGGTCAGTTAGCAGATGTTCACTCAAAATCTACAATCATTGATAGATCTGTAGTACCTTGGGATTGTACTCCGCATTGCGTGCATGAAGAGCGATGGTCTTCAAGTCAAGACGGCACTCGAGGTTCACCGTTGCGACGATGTTCCTTGACATGCATTGTAAGCTAAGAAGTTTACTCATCAGGCACAAGTGATACATACTGCAAGGTAGGCGTCAGACCGCTTCCGCCCTGCACAGCAGCAGGGGTGGCAGCGGGAGTAGCGGGAGTCACCCCGGTACCGTTAGCCACCTGCTGGTGGCGCTGACCGTTAATAATGCCATTAGCCTTATCAGAGTCAAAAGGTGGGGTAAGGCCACCATTGCTGGGAAGGCCGCCGACACCTCCCGTCATGGCGAAGGAGTTAGGCGCAGTGAAGGCCTTTGCCTGCGCGGCAGTGGAAGGGTGAGTCTGAATGGCATCCATTGCTGCAGATGTATACTCAAAGGATTAATAAATCAATTGAGGGCGGTCGCAAAAGATTGTCTGGATAATGAACGTTAGAATAGAATCAAAGTGAATGATTAAATAAAGTGCGCGAATGCGAGAGTCGGCGGTGGATGAGTGAAGTGAAATGCGATTGTTTGGTTGAAAGGAAAGTGGTGGGGGAATGGGAAAATCGCATGAGGAAAAAATAAAATAGAAGGGAAGGTTTGGAAGTGGGAGGGGTCGGTGGTGTTAAATAGTTTTTCAAAATCGAAAATTGAGGCCAGAATCACCAGAGTGGGGCTACCAAAATAGGCCTGTGAGTCAGTGTGAGGATGGTGTTTTGGGATCTTTTTTTTGCAGGGCAACAGTAGAAGTGCGGAAGGAGCGATGGTGGTAATGAAGGACAGTAACCAATAGCACGGTTACAAGCTCTATTCTACAGTTTGAATCTCAAAGTTTTCAAGGGTCGGTGACGAAAGTTGAAAAAAGGTCAGCCTTACCAAACGGTGCGTAGGAGATGAACAAGCAAATGTCTCCCCCAACACGATAAAGGCTGGTACGATAATAAGGTCGTATAAATCTTTCGATCAATCGACCAAAGGGCACACACACGTAACGTAGATCTTAGATGTCAAAGACGGATCACTTCTCGATATTATCAGATCGGAGAAGGTCGTAAGCTTTCCTTCCACAAATTCGAAGTGCGAGATGCTCGAGCGCAGTCGAGGTCGAGGTATCTTATAAGGATTCGACAACGACGACGGCGGGTACTCGATATCTAGCGACGACGGTATCGGGGAAGTAAATCCTCAACCTCGGTATTCTGTTCTTTCAAAAACTCGGACTCTATTGTTGGTCTATCTTGTTCTTGGCTACACTGCACCGTGTCCCGTGCGGCGTGATATTAGAAAGAATGGAGGAATATTGGTTGGTTTTCTTCTTGATGCGACTGCTCGAATCCTAGAATAGGCGAGCGACAATGAATAAAGGGTAACCTTTGATTGCTTTGTCAACTCCTAGATTGATTTAGCGGGCGAGCTCGACGAAAACGAGGAGTAGGCACTTGAATGTGTCCAAGTGAGACGTGATAATGAAGTAAATGACAGTGTACGGTGTGACGTTGGTTGACGTTGAAATGATGCGGAGAGGAAGATGGAAAATATTGATCGGAAACCGATTAAATAGTGTGGGGTATGAGGGTTCAGGTCTATTCTATGGGGACCGGAGGAAGGTACGTACTCTCTCGGAGTCAATCACTGTATCAAAGAGAAAGGCGGGGTTCAACAAGCAATGACGCTGTCGAAAGAGGGAAGGAAGGAATAATAATAAATTATTAGTAGCCAGACGTTATCGATTGACAGTGCACGGTGGCAGCTGGCAAGAAACAGGTGGCTGGTGGTTTGTGGATGGTTGTGGCTGAGGAGATAAGAAGAGAGAGGGGACCTTCGGGTCGGGACTTCCGCGGGCAAGAATTTTCGAAACATTGAGGTAGAGGGGAAGCCGCGCAATTTATAATTTTTGAAGCAAGCACCTGTGTACGTGTGCATTGACTCTTTAGGTAGGGACGCCCCAGTGTGGCGGAAACCCACAACTTTCTGCTCCTTGATTCCCACCCTTAGCGGTTGCGCTAGTATCAATCCGTCCAATCATGTCTCGTCGCTTGCCCCTTATTTTATCTTTCTCAATCTTTTTCTTTCCTCGCTCGTCACTCTAAGTTCTCACTAAGTCTTTTAATGTTCCTCCTAGTTACCTACCTTTTCCTCCATTAAAACCCTACGCGTCTCGCAATCCATCGCATCAATATGAGAATATTTTCCATTCACATTACCAAGTATATTAATACGACCAGATCGGAAAACTACTATCACGACTTCTGAAGGATCAATTAATATTTATCTAAGGATCCCAGCCGACGTAATTATTGAGAACGACCTCGTGACGCTTTCCGGGGTGCTGAAATGCATGACTCGGTCAACTACATCCACCACCTACGGAGCGCTGGGAGTGGAAGCATCGTCAGTCAGTGTCACAGATAATAGCTCACACTGGGCTCTGGGCTCTAAGCTAGGTAACTGACAGCCACCCGTTCAGGCTCTGAAAAATTTTTCTTAATGGGTGGGTGTGGGCAGAGATGGAGTTTTGGACCCCAACCATACCCTGCAAGGCCTGGTTTGCTGCCACCCTAAGACTTCTAAACCACCCCTTCACTCCCTGAAACGCACACAATACCTCCTCTTTTACCCCTACAGCCCCTATTCTCATGCTTTTTTTCTTCTCTTTCGGTTTTTGATCGCCTTTCCAGCCACTAGTCATCTTAGTCTCGCTCACTTTTCGCAGTATTACCCACCTAATCGGTTTTTCATCGTGAATGGATATCCCAAACAATCCAAAATCCCAAACAATGAGTTAAGAAAGGTATTACGCGTACATACAAACAAATGGCGGTTCTTTTGCCATGATGTGCGAGTAAACGAGATATTATCGGATTACCAAGCTGCGGCTGTGTTGCTGTCGTACTCAGCCGTCCAGCCATCCTATCCTACTTCAGAAATTTTATTTTATTTTCTGTCCCCTTTCTTCGCTTGGGCTGCGATGATCCCTCTTCCCGCTGATCAATTGCAGGTCTCATTTCGGTGGTTTCGGAGGTACCAGCCGCAACCGCAATCGGAGAATGCCACTACCCTACCCTCTCCAGGGACTCCCTAGCCAGTCAATTATCACTTCATGTCTTATGGAGTGACAAACGCCATCAATTTTGACGAGCAAAATCTATCCTCACTCAACAACATACGGTTTCCGACGTCGCGTTGCTTGAATCCCCATACGCCAGAAGGTTTTTATTTCGCTCATCTCGTGAGTGCTTAAATGCGCATCCCTCCTATTGTAGGAGTTAAGGTTGGTCGGTCCTTAAAAGCGACCACGGCACAGTATATCCATATCGATATGCACTACGCTATTGCAGTTTGTTCACTTCCCTTACTGTGCGCAGTGGCCATTATTATTTGGTTTCGTATTTTATCGGTTCACAGGGCGGGACCCAGACCTAGCGTACAGGTAGCCTCCTGGAAGATCCCTGTCGATCGCCACCTTCAGCATTGTGTCCCTCAATTGGTTTTTTTTTTTTTTTTCACGAAAATTTTCTTTACTCGGGAGTCTACAGCACCAGCCTCGTTCAACCATACCAGCCAAAATTCCTTGTCATGCATCCGGTCTTGGCGCGTGCTGGATATGACTCATCTAGCCTTTTTTCTTCTTGCACAATCAAATGCATCTGTCGGCAAGCTTGCTTTTACATATTTCTTGTAGGTCTGCGACTCCGGCAAACAATACGAAGATTAGAATTATTATGGTTTTTTTTCAACCTGTTGGTAAGACATGAATACCTACGTTGGGACCCCCGAGTTCGTATTTGCGTCATGAGCTATTGAAGGAACTATTGCACCGTTTATTATCTGAGCGCTAATTTTCGCGCCGGTCTGCCATGACGCGACATCCCTGGGAGCCTAAGATGAGGCAGGCTGGCTTGGCTGCCTCGGTTGGCATGGAATTGTATGCAAGCGCTCGGTACTTTCAAATCACCTGATGTAACGATGCGGTCTGACAATGCAGGCTGCACAAATTGCGGCTTGAATATGCAAGTACCCTTAAGTAACCAGTGTATTTCCACTGTGCTCTATCGTCGACTTCCAATTTTAGATTTCCTTCACGAAGTCATTTGCAACTTTGATATATGTACTCTATATGGCTTCCCTACATCGATACGATTGACCCTCATGCGCATCTATTCCAAGGTCACCATTGCGATATTTATCTCTTTTTTCAGTCAGTTTTGCGATCTCACCTCTTTTTTCAACCTAGCGACTCTTTGAAGCGCGAACAACCCAGTTACAGCTTTGTAGCAGTGTAGGCACTAGGTATTTGTCTGCTTATTAATGCAGTTGGTCCCATGAGTCTCTTGTGGCGCTCCATGTCGATCAATATCTCAAGTCGCTTAGTGTCTCGAGTGTCAAAGAGCCTCATGCAAATGGGTATCAAATAGATACCTTGTCCTACGATCAATTCCTAATTGCTTACCTACATATTGGTAAGGTTATTTCAACGAGCATTATCTACCTCGACTATTCGATCGATCTGTCTTATGGTCAATAATTGCCATTGCGATAGTAACAATAAAATACCCGATATCTTCTCCCCACTCTACACCCTCGCCGCTTTGCAGCCCGTACGATATCACTCACCCTCTTCTAAACAAGTTAGTTAACTAGGCCCTTAATATCATACCAGTTACTTTTATCTAGCAAGTATATTTAGGCTGCAGCTGTAGGTAGAATAGTATTTCCTCACTGCATGTTGAGTGCGTATTCATCATGATCTCCAAGCGTAGAGATTCCCCTAATTTTGCTCCGTATTGATATTACTGGGATTCAAAAGGATAACGACGTTACTTTCGTCGCAGTGTCCCTCAAGCTAGCATAAATCGGCATCCCACTCTAGCTATAATTCGTATGCGAGGCTCTGCAACGCAACACCAAATGCATAGCTTGTAAGATAGGTATCGAGCCAAATGCCTAGTAATGACACTGAAATGTATCCGTTATATCATACACCAGGTATCTAGTTGATTTCAAGTTTTATCCGATAAGTCCGATTCTTACTTAAAGCGAGCGTAGTTTTATTTATATGATGAAATGCCAACAGTCGCATATAAGAGGACAGAGATAATTACTTCGATAATGAATGAAACCGGCGATGTTGCAAGGTCTAAGTGTGACCAGCCAAGCTCCGACTTGGACCGATCGAGGTCAGGTATTTCACGGCCTCCGGCATTTGGAAAGCCGGGTGGGGAGAATTCGGGAGCCTATTATTGGGAAAAGAAAGTGATGACGTGATCGGTGTGGGGGCAGCTTCCCATCTTCCACTCGGACGGGCTCTGAGGCTTCCTAGGTTTTCTAGACTAATACATCAATGATGTTACCTGGTATGTATTGTTACATACTAAAATCTAGGTTTAGCAACCCAAGAAATCCAGACTTTCCTATCTTGTGGAATTGTCTTACCCACTCACCATTCGCTTGGGATCGCTTGGGAAAATTGGTGCCTCTTAGCCCTGAACATCCCTGTTCCTGTTGAGATCCCCAATCGCCAATCGCCAATCGGCCTACCCACGCAACCACGCAACCACGTTTAGTATAACTTATTACCAAAAGCTGGTAGCTGTGAGGCGAATTGGTCTATACTATCTCAGCTAAGTAAATCCCAAGGTTGATCCATTACATTGCCATTACGTATCGACCAAGATAACTTGTCATCGGAGGGAAGCTTATTCGCACAGAAACGTGGGCAGCCGCCGGTTGAGGCGACAATGGGCAACAATGGGCGACAATGGCAACCTGGCGACTTAGGACTGGACCAGCACCGCAGTCTTAATCAAGAATAGACATGTCGGTGTGTATTTGTATATGTATCTTGGATCCATCCTATGCGTTTTCTGTCCCTATCTCTGGTTCTTAGGATCTGTCCGTTGAAAAGGGTTAGAGCAACACCCGTCACCGCTAGTTACATCGTTGTGTGGCATTGGTACCTGCTTTTCATTCTGCCGGCTTCCATTAGACTTCTGACGATACACGGACAGTCCCACGAACCTCCGTTTACGGCATTGTCCTTTCTCTAGCCGCAGATAAACGTCAGCCACTTTCTCTCCACACCTCCAGAGATATCCCTTTCATCCCCCTTTTACCTCCCGTCCTCCACGTTTTACAGGTGGTCCGATCCAAGGAGCTATCTAGCGTGCACCCCGTCGACCCAGAATTTACGGACGTGGAGTTCTTTAGCTTCTCTAGCCCTTCATTTAGCCACGTTGCTTGATATCAAGTAGTCACGTGTCAATCTTTAAGAGCGTGTGATAGTTTAAACGACCAGTCTCTTCGTCTTGAGCTCGGCGTTTTAGTTCCCGTAACAAGTTTGGTTGGCTGAAAAAAGGGGGAAGATGACTATCATTGATACCAGCAAAGACCTATCCGCTCTTTTCCTCCACCAGGTCAAGGCCACACCCGATGCCATTGCTCTAGAAGATGGGCCTACGGCGTTAACGTACGCTGAACTTGATCGTAAGGTTGAGTCGCTCGCTACTCGTCTGCGTCATGACGGTGTTGGTCGAGATGCCCTTGTTGGTGTTTTACTCGGACGGAGCGCGGATTATGTCATTTCTTGCCTTGCCGCACTTCGTGCTGGTGGAGCTTTCCTAGTCCTCGAGCTGGCGTATCCCCCAAGTCTTCTAGCCGACGTAATTGAAGATGCTCGACCTGCTGTGGTCATAACTCATACAGCACATGCTGGCAAGATCAAGTCTGAGACCCCTTTAATCATCCTAGACGATGAGGCTGCGAATAAAGACGAAGTTGCTCTACTGAATGGTTCATCGAAGACGCTGCCCGAGTTACCCTCGGAAGATGATTTGGAAAAACTTGCCTTTGTTTCTTATTCATCCGGCACGACTGGAAAACCGAAAGGAATTTCAAATCCTCACAGAGCAGCTGTTCTATCATACGACCTGCGATTTGGTATAAATGACCTCAAGCCAGGTGACCGTGTGGCCTGCAATGTTTTCTTCGTCTGGGAAATATTGCGCCCCTTATTACGGGGAGCAACGGTCGTTACTGTTCCGGATGAGACGAGTTACGATCCTGTTGCTCTTGTCGAGTTGCTCCGTTCGAAGAACATCACGGAAACCCTCATGACACCAACGTTACTGGCAACAGTACTTTCTCGACATTCACAACTCGGGTCGCGCGTCCCAAATTTGCGTACTGTCTGGTTGAATGGTGAAGTTGTAACGACTGATTTGGCTCGCCGCGGTCTAAAGGCACTTCCGAACGCACGATTACTGAATTGCTATAGCGCAAGTGAAACTCACGAGATTGCATGCGGCGATATAAGGGAGATGATTAATGATGAAGATCGTGTCGTTCCGGTAGGCCCTCCTTTGGACCTGGAGCATACGTACATCCTCGATGAAGAGGGGAAAAGGGTTGAGATAGGTGTTAGTGGCGAGCTATTTGTTGGCGGGAATCTCCTAGCACGTGGATATCTTAACCTTCCTGAAGCAACTGCGAAGGCCTTCAACGACGATCCCTTTGATTCAACCCCTGGCTCGCGAATGTATAGAACCGGAGACACAGCACGAATACTTCCATCAGGGCTCCTCGAAATCACCGGTCGTGTAGGAGCGATGATCAAAATCAGGGGTTATAGCGTGCAACCACCGGCCGTCGAGAACGCAATTATAAAACATCTTGCAGTCCGCAGCTGCGCTGTGGTCTCCCACGGCGACGGCCTTGACCGTCAACTTCTTGCTTACATCGTCCCTGACGATGAAGAGTCTACCGATCGAATGGCTGTGAAAATCGACGAGGCAGGGTTTAGTCCGGTTGCGCGACGTGCTCTCTCAGAACATCTAGCTCATTACATGATACCGGCCCTTTGGGTAGAATTAGACAGTTTACCTACCCACGAGGTATCAGGAAAAGTCGATCTCAAACGTCTGCCTTCGCCAACTAGGTCACGGAGTCCTAAAGCATCATTGGGACCCGGTCAAAATGGTGATCATAACCAGAAGATTACTATCGAGGATATAGCAAAGATGTGGGCCGCAGCCCTTAATATCCCCTACAAATCTGTAATGACACAAGAGCACGACTTTTTCGATTTGGGTGGTCATTCCTTAGCACTTGTCGACCTCGTGACGAAGCTGACAGGTGCTTACGGTTTCCCGGTGCCTCTTGGTCGCCTTGCTGGAAACCCGACGCTTAAGGGGCATCTTGAGGTTGTTTGTCAGGCGCGAGATGGACATACCGCAGCCGTCCAAGCTGATCTACCCGCTGTTCTACGTGCCGATTCTATTCTTCCACCAGAGATAAAGCCTTCCCTGGTTAAGATGCAACGCCTGAGTGATGCAGATACAGTTTTACTGACTGGGACAACTGGGTTCTTAGGAGCTTTCTTGCTTAGCACTATCCTAGAAAATACATCTGCAAAGATCATATGTCTTGTTAGATTTGTGGATCTAGGGAACGGAAACTACTCTGCTGGACTCGCCCGGATTCGAAAGAATCTCCTCGATCTAGGTCTTTGGGATGACTCGATTCTGGATCGTATTGAAGTTCTACCGGCAAACTTGGCTCGGAAGCGGTTTGGTCTCTCCCCCGAAAGCTTCGAGGAATTGGCTGCTCGCGTGCAGGTCATTATCCACTCTGCTGCTACGGTTAATCTTGTTTACCCTTACGCCGCTATGCAGGGAGCCAACGTCTTCGGAACGAGAGAGATTCTGCGCCTGGCAAGCAAGAGCGGCGCAACTGTACACCATATCTCTACGAATGGTGTGCTACCGCCTTCGGTTGAAGGATGGTCTGAGGATGTTATGCTGGACGTAGATGAAGTGCCGGAGAAATTGCTTGATGGATATGGTCAAACGAAGTGGGTGGCGGAACAACTTGTTCTTGAGGCTGCCAGACGTGGGTTGCCGGCGAGGATATACCGACCAGGAACCATCAGCGGTCACAGCACGTCCGGCTCTACAAATACTTACGATCTTCTGAACGCGTTAATTGTGGAGTCGCTTCAACTAGGACATGCTCCAGACATTGAGGGCTGGTATGCGGAAATGACTCCAGTCGATTTCGTCAGTAAAGCCATCACTTCTCTTGCCGATGTTGTGGACACAGACCAACGTGTATTCCATTTGGGTGACCCGTCCCCAGTACCTACAAAAGAAATATTCGGCATACTTGATCAACTGGGGTACCCGACGAAGACACTTGGATGGGACGAATGGGTTTCTCTATGGGATGAGCAGAGAGGGTCTAGCAAGGGAGATAACATCTTTACTGTTGACATCCTTCGCCGCGGCATGCCTACCGTCGACTTTTTGAAATGGGTCACTGTCCTAAAGGATCCTGCGACGGAACCCGTTCTTCTTAAGACCGGTCTCCAACGCCCCAAAATCGATAGTAAATTATTTGAGACATATACCCGTCATTTCTGCGCGCGGGGTTGGCTACCGCGTCCGCCACGACGCAGCCACATCAACGGAGTCGCGAAACTCTCGAACCGAGGCCCGCTTGCTGGAAAAGTTGCAGTTGTTACAGGAGCGTCATCGGGTATCGGAGCTGCTGTCGCCGCCGCTCTGGCGAGAGAAGGCGCACACGTAGCAATCGCCGCACGTCGCACCGAAGCCCTCGAGACCCTCAAAAATAAAATCACCAGCTTCGGAAGTAAAGTCCTGGTTCACAAGACAGATGTCACAGATAAGAAACAAGTGGAATCGCTCATGCAGAAAGCGACGGAAGAGCTCGGGTCGATCGATATTCTCGTCTGCTGCGCGGGTGTCATGTACTACACCATGATGGCCAACGTGCACATGGATGAGTGGGAGCGCACCGTCGACGTCAACTGCAAAGGCCTGATGTACTGTCTCGCGTCAACCGTTCCCGGCATGCTGTCCCGCGGGTCCGGACATATCATCGCTATCTCGTCGGACGCCGGGCGCAAGGTGTTCCCTGGACTCGGGGTGTACTCCGCCAGCAAGTTTTTCGTCGAAGCTACGCTTCAAAGCCTGCGTCTCGAGACCGCTGGGTCGGGCCTGCGCGTCACGTCTGTTCAGCCGGGGAACACCGCCACGGACTTGTTGGGCATATCGACGGATGCTGAGGCTATCAAGAAATACGGCGAGCCTACCGGTGCTAAGGTCCTCAGCCCTGAGGAGGTCGCGGGCGCGATTGTCTACGCGGTTAAACAGCCGAGTCACGTCGCTGTGAACGAGGTGTTGATCGAGCCAAGAGACGAGCCGATCTAACGAGCAACAACATGAAGAGATGAGGTGGTGGGCAATGCGCTGTGTCAAGTGCGAATGAGTTCGGACGACAAGAGTTAAAAAACGAAAGTTCGTCAGACGAGAAAAAGATCATCTTGTAACACTTCCTGTTACCGTTTCCTTACTGTCCTAAATTTCTTGGTCGAGTAAACGATGGCTTTGGTGGAACGGATAGTGTCTGGGGATGGATATCTTAGCGGCTTGCATGGATTGTAGATAGGCAATCGTGACTGCGCTAGTGTATGTGGCTATGTTAGAGGCTGGGGTGGAAAAGGGGGATGGTAGATGGGAATTGGAAAGTGCCCTAGGTGGTAATGGATTAGACTTGGGAGATGTGGGAGCGTTGGAGCGTTCGTGTGATGAAGAGTAATGATCAGTGGGTGGTTTTAGTGTACTATTCAACTTGAAGGTAGACGAAGATGGGTTATTGAAGCTCATGATGAAATGATTGATCTCTCAATTAATGATGTTTACGATATCACTATCTTCATTTTAGACAGAAAGCTCGCAGTATAAGACAATTCATACATTCATACCTTGCAATAGACACCCGGAAATGGTGTTATAGCATAATTTACTAGTTCATCATCTCACACTTCACTCAAAAACACAGAAGATAAAAAGTTCCCACATCCACAACTCTCAATTGGCGTACTCGCTCGAAAAGTTCTGCGAACAAGGCGCGGGACCGGAAGGGCTTTTGAACCGGCTTCCCCGACGCCTTAAAAAAAGATGTACAATCCCAAGTTTCCCGCAGCCGTGTCTGTATAGTACACTTCCCTCATAAACATGACAAATCTAGACTAGCTAGAAGAGAATTCCGAATAAGCCGCTCCGTCATGATCCCCGAAGCCGCCGCGTTGGAGCTTTCCCGCGGAGGCTGGGGGAAGAAACATTAAATAAACCCTTTCCCGTCTATGCCCTATTATTTACAGTGGTATCCGTCGTTATCGGATTAGGTAGAAGCATTTGAGAAACGCTTATTTAAGGAGTCCGGACAGGAGACCAGCTAGACCACCCTGCTGAGCACCAGCGCCTTGCTGAGCACCAGCACCTTGCTTGGCGCCAGCAGCGTTGCCGCCTGTGAGTCCGCCGAGAAGACCTGATAGAGCGTCTGCGTTGTTAGCATTACCGCCAAGAAGGTTGCCGACAAGGTCGGTGAGTGCATTACCGCCTTGCTGTTGTGTCGCGCCTTGTTGAGCAGCGGCACCTTGGTTGGCATCAGCACCAGCGGCGGCGCCCTTTGCATTCGCGCCCTGAGTAGCCGTAGCGGTCCCGTTCTGAGCAGCAGCACCCTTCGCAGCCTTCTGTCCCTTTCCGGCCTTAGCATTAGCGTTTTGTCCGGCGGCGGCGTCCTGTCCAGCTGCAGCGGCAGCATCACCACCTTGGGCGGCAGCGGCATCCGCGGCAGCAGCCTCCTCGGCGGCGGCCTTAGCAGCAGCAGCCTTAGCCTTCTTGCCCTTCTTGCCGGTAGCAGCATCCTGTCCAGCGTTGGCAGTTCCGTTGGCGGCAGCATTAGCGTCGACAGCAGCAGCAGTTCCGTTGTTGGCAGCGGCGGCGGCACCCTTGTTCTTGTTCTTCTTGGGGAATCTGACATCAAGGGCTATAAATCGTATTAGCATCATTGTGGATCTGTTGAGAAAATCAGTATATACCAAAGCCATGCGCATCGCCGCGGGCTGCGATAGCCCCCTGACCGGGCTGGGTGGGCAGCGCAGCTCCGAAAGAGGCAGCGGCGGCCAGGGTCAACAAAATAGCTCCGAAGTTCTTCATGTTGAAAGAGTGTATATCCAGACACTTTACAGAAAATAAGGAGTGGTCGAAAGTAAGTTGTCAAGTGACGAAATAGTACAGTAAAGAAGGTATGAGCACAGCTATAGTAATAGTTAGCTATCGAGTCGAGAATCCGAAAGGCTTGGCATTATAGTTAGACGTACCTCTTCGAACAAGAAACAACCAAGAAAGAAAGGGTTGACGATTGGGATTATTGTGGATGTGTGAAGAGAAAGAAATAAATCGAAATAGAACGGCCGGGAAGTCGAGACATTTATGGTGAAATGAAATGCATTCAAGTTTCGATGAACTTTGAATATCCTGACATCGAATATCCTATCTAACTTACCTAGTATAGTAGCGCAAGGTTCTTGTGATAGACGGTAACATCCCAACTCTCATCTACCCCATAGCAGCAAAAGTATGCCTGCAAACATGGAATCTTGGCATCGGTACCACAGGTCAAGACATTGGAATATCAAGAAACACAGGGAACAAAACCTGCAAACGAGATTCTGATTGGATCGAGGAGGTTGAAGACCCACCTATACCAAACACGTCGAGAAGACTTTCCGTCCCACTCAAAACATGGGGGAGGTAGAATAAAGTAGAATAAGATCACCAGCTGGGCAGATCATACAGAGACCGTTGAAAATAACGCAGATCTGATATCCCAGATTCGTAGTAACACTAGGAAGATCAATTAGGAGATCCTTGAGGATCATAAAAGTTTGAAACTTGAGATGCCAAGAAAGCGTGGGGACAGGGTGGGCGCTTTGAGGCTCTCAAATTTCTCGGCAACGGAGCCTGTAACGTGAGACAGGGGAGATCAAACGAGCCTCAGACACTGTTAGGACACAGAACAGGAAATCTTCCCAGCAATCGCTCGATCACGTGAGAGCAGGCAGCAGAGCTGAGTTGATGAGAACAACTTTAACTTGACGAGCTGCGGGCTTAGCTCGTCATACGATACGCTAGGTTGAGAGCTCGCCATCGGTGGGTTCTTACTTTCCCGGTTGCAACCAGGAGTCCCGCCCGAAGACGATTCCTATTTAGGAAGCCCCGAAGCATCGAACAGGTCGCGCATTGGCTTGGTTGATAGCCTAGAAAGCCTAGAAGCCCAGAAGACCAGAGCGAAGGTGGCTGTGTCTTTAGTCTGAATCCAAACATGATGGATCGGATTGAGCTACATCAGAAACTTTGAAAGTGTTAACATAAGCGCCTACGGCGTTTCTAGTCGGTGGTATTAGCACTCCTAGAAACACAAAGAACATCTAGCCAGCATCTAGCCAGCATCTAGTCGAGTGATAGAATCGACCGGTGTTGAATTCGACATTGTCTGGTTCATAAAAATAGCGTCGATCACCGCTGCGGCACTCCCGCGGGAAACACGCCAGGACCGCGTCTGTGTGTGCAGCATCGTGAGGTAACAGCCGACAGCGTGGGAACCGGGCAGAGAAACCAATTCTTGTTGTTTGCTGCTGCATAGGGGTAACCGGAGATCCTCATTTCGCGTCTGCCATGCGAAAAAAAGCTTCGCCGGCGATCAAGCCAAGGAAAATCATAGCATAAAAATGATCGCTTTCCCATGATGATGCGATGCTATTTCTGTCCCTTGGGAGCAATCGTGAGAATCATTGCGAGAATCCATCAATGCGAATCGCTTTTATCGACTGATAACAATGACAACATTGACGGGTGGCAGTGATAGGCGCTTTGAGCGACTATTGCGTGATTAAAACTTGATACATACTGTCAACTCGTTGCGAATGGAGTATGATATTTGAACAGTGGATCAGATCAGAAGTGTAACCGACAAGAAGCGGGATGAATGACCTCGGGAACAGTGGAGGGACCTTATGGGGGACTTATGGGGGACCTAGGTAGGACGAGTGGAGAATTCCCCGCTGGAATCTTCACTCTATCTTGACCTCTAAATCTCGGCCGGTAGGACCAAGGGCAGCAAAGTAAGCCCCCACATTCCATCACATGGATTTCAAGGTTTCTCTGCTTTAAGCCTCTAGCCCAGCCACAAAAGCTATTGAAGCCACACATTCTTAGAGAGCTTCCTAATCATAGGAAGATGATTGGCTCATGGAAAACTCCGGACGCGGTTTGCAACGGTCTTTGTTAAAGTTTTGGACCAATAGTGACGAGTAGCCTCGGTAGGTCGGTCAAATATTTGCAGGTGCAAAATTACTTTTTAACCCTTGTACCAAAGTTTGATGTCATCATAACCATTTTTGGTTTTCGAACCACGAATCACGAATTGACCATTGATAACCGACTTCGAGTCACTCTCGTAATGCCTATGGCGTCTAGAATACGGTGAAGAGTCCATACTGTCAATTAAGAAACCCTCATCCTCCCAAAAATAGACAGCCTAGGTAGAGAGAAGCCTTACAATGTCTGCGTCGGTACCGCTTCGTACTTTCGCGCAGCGCAGGGTTACGTCAATTCGACCAAAAATCCCCAAGGGGGCGTGCATAGTTTCATACTCTTCCCCGATAACCCCAAACCGACCAAGATGTGCAGTCACGACATTTCCTCCCCTTGCCTGTTCGACCCTTCGACCCTTTAGTACAACCCGTCCGAGATATTCCGCTACGACCGACGATAGCTTCGATCCCAAGACTGTGGAGCGGGAGAGCGATGAGGTTGATGTATGCATTATCGGCGGAGGTCCTGCGGGGCTGAGCGCTGCAATACGTTTGAAACAACTCGCCAATGAGAACGGAAATGAAGATTTCAGAGTTCTGTTGTTAGAGAAGGCAGGTGAAATTGGCGCACATATTCTGTCTGGGGCTGTCATAAATCCGGTTGCGGTTAAGGAGCTATTCCCCGACTGGCTTGACGAAGCGAACGAGAACCGATTCGAACATGCGACGGCAGCAACAGGAGACAAGATGAGGTTTTTGACCAAGGGCAGCGCGATACCTTTACCGGCCCCACCACAGATGCACAACCATGGCAATTATATCGTCAGCTTAAACCAATTCACAAAGTGGCTGGGAGAGCGGGCGGAGGAGATCGGCGTAGAGGTATACCCCGGGTTCGCCGCATCCGAGGTGATTTACAAGCCCGACGGATCGGTTCTTGGTGTTGCGACAAATGATCTTGGCATAGGACGAGACGGGAAACCAAAGGATAGCTTTGAGAGAGGCATGGAGTTTCATGCCCGAGTTACCCTTTTCGCTGAAGGATGCCACGGCAGTTTGACCAAACAAGTCGTCAAGAAGTTCGACCTAAGAAGAGATAGCCAACACCAAACTTACGGTCTAGGAGTGAAAGAAGTTTGGGAAATTCAACCAGAAAAGTTCCGAAAAGGCGAAGTCGTCCATTCTATGGGCTACCCCCTATCCCTAGATACGTATGGTGGTGGATGGCTATATCATTTCGGAGATAACCTTGTTAGTATAGGGATCGTTGTAGCCCTAGATTATAAGAACCCGTGGTTGTCGCCATATGGTGAGTTTCAGAAGATGAAGCAACACCCATTATATAGATCTGTCTTGGAAGGTGGCAAGTGCATTTCCTATGGTGCGAGGGCTCTTAGCGAGGGTGGATTCCAATCAATCCCCAAGGTCGCTTTTCCTGGTGGCGCATTGATCGGGGATTCTGCTGGCTTCGTCAACGTTCCGCAAGTCAAGGGCACTCATAACGCTATGAGGACAGGCATGCTAGCCGCTGAGGCTGCTTGGACGGCACTTGCGGAAGGCAGCGAAGAGACCGTCTTTTTATACAACTACGAAGATTCTCTCCGGAAATCTAGTGTCTGGAAGGAGTTGAAGGAGGTTCGAAACATGCGGCCCTCATTCCAAACTCCTTTAGGAACTCTTGGTGGTGTCATGTACTCCGGTCTAGAGGCATTCATTCTTAAGGGCCATGTTCCATGGACTCTCAAGCACAGACATACCGATTATGGTGCTACCAAGAGCGCCGACTCATACCCTAAGATCGAATATCCGAAACCAGATGGGAAGATCTCCTTTGACATCTTGACAAGTGTCTCCAGGACGGGGACAAACCACGAGGAAGACCAACCCGTTCATCTCCAGGTTAAGGACTGGGATGCTCACACTCAAGAAACATGGCCTAAATATAAAGGTGTCGAAAACCGCTTCTGCCCTGCAGGCGTTTACGAATATGTCGAAGACGAATCGAAGCCACTTGGCGTGAGATTCCAGATCAATTCTCAAAAGTGAGTACCCTTACTTTTCGCTAGTCACTTATCCAATAAGCCCTGTACTAACACGCCCGTAGCTGCATCCATTGCAAGACATGCGACATTAAGGCACCCAATCAGGACATTAACTGGGCTGTGCCTCAAGGCGGCGAAGGACCCAAGTACTACATGACATGAGAAAAAAAAGAACGATAGCATGGGGCCCGGATTATAAAGAATGACCTCTGGCGTTTTGGGGAGGCCCGGCCTGCATTTTTGGGTGGACGGGGCGTATGATGCATGGGTCATGGCGATATGCTCGAATTCAACTTCTCGGTGTATCAACATTGCTTCAATCGAACGGCGGACGGGAAACCACGCGCCAAATTAGACGGGGACTCCCGATATAAAGCCTTATATATTCAACTGTATATATATGAGATTGAATAAAGCTGGAGCAATAGTCGGATCACCTAGATACCTTGTACGGAGAATCAAAAGTCTTTATACCACTGTTGATAATATTGGATACACTACACTAATCATCATTTTCCCCACCAGCGTCCTAAAAACCCTGCTGCCTATGCCATTTCTCCTGCCACCCGGGAAACCAAGGGCTATCATCCAAAGTCTTAGGCTCCCAATCCTTCTCAACCAACCCTTTCTCAATCTGCTCCTTCGCGAACTCCTCCAGCGTCGGGATCACGATGTGCTCCGTGTGCCAGGTGTTCTTGTATTTCATGAGATTCTCCTTGCCCTCCTTCAACACCTTCAGGATCAAACTCGGCACGTACGGCTCGTCTCGGAATTCTTCGATCGGCGTGAACAGCGCTTTGAAATTGAAGACCACGGCTCCTGATAGCGGGAGCCGCCGCAGCGTCTGCCAGTCTACGCGGAGATGGATCCGGTCCCGTGTTAGCGTCGTGTCTTGCGAGTCCCGGTAGCTGGCGTGCGGGTCGCCGGGCGGCATGTACAGCGGCTGGTCTACTTCGAGGCCCCAGGAGCCGCGCTGGATCGGCTTGTTGGCGGGCATTTTGGAGAAATATCTATGTCGATGTTAGGAATGTGACCGTAAGATGAGTTTCTTTTTTTCTAGAAAGGGGCGCCTTACCGGTCCATGCTAAACTGCATCTTCTCCTTGTAATCCGGGATCGGCGTATGGATCTCGTGCAGCTTCATCCCAATCTTACTCCCGACGTTCCAGCCCAGAGCCGAGCAGATCAAACCGGCGCGGAAGGCATAGTATCCGGACTCCGGGTCCCGTAGGACCATGCCGAAGTCTTCGGGCACGTTGTCTAGTAGGATGAGGAGGGGGTGCTTCTCCTTGATCATGGATACGGTGCCGAGGATCTTGTTCTCGAGTCGTGACTTATCCGCGGATAGGACGAAGTATTGCGGATACCGCGCGCAAAGGAACTGTATTACCATCTCCATGAGCTCCTTACACGCGAGCTCCGAGCCGGGGAGTGATTGCAGAACGGCGGATCCGTGTTCGGCGAATAGTGCCTTGCGCTGGGCGATGCGCTGCTTGTAGGTTGATTCTAGCTCTAGCCACCAGTCGGTCTCGAGTTTAGTCAATGCTATCACAAGTTATTAGCATTTTGCATCCTAGTATAGGGGGAGTTCTGTGGTATGGGTTGCTTACACATCGTCTGATGGTATGCCCATCTGAATGGGCGATACGGCCGCGGCTTGGCCTTGTTAATGTCGAATTCTAAGTATGGCTTAGGCATCGGGACCTCAGAGAGCGTCGAATAGTCTGGAAAATCCCCTAGCGCTTTGATCTCTTTCACCGAAAAGCCGGTGTAGCAATACTTCGAGTCGTCGGCGGTTCGGTAGTCCTCATCGAACTTCAGAAGAGAGTTTGTGAATGTGTTCGTATTAAACGATAAGTCGCCCAGAGCTTTTCGTTGCGCAGGAGACATTTTCTCCATCATTATTTTCAGTTGTCCTCGTGGCGATGGTGGTAATGTCAATAGGAGGTCTGTTGTGGATGAGGCAAGTGGCTTCGAAGAGACCTGCTTCTCTAGCAACGGCGTACTCGGGCGCGACGCATTGCGCCCTCCCAGCCCTAACCTCCTAAGTACTACATCTTTCTGAGATCGGTTGAGAGCGAGAAAAGTGATTAGGGATAAGATGATGCCCGATGCTAACCAAATAACGGTAGATGAAGACATGTTGGATATTAGTTAAATACAATATCGATACAAATGGCAGGAGGTCGGTCCTATGCGAATGTCATGAATGTTCCACCAACGCTATCACCACTCATAAGATGCCCCTTCATTCGTATCGTCGGCACATTCAACGATGAGGTTAAAGGAAAGGCAATATATGAATATACCTACGAAAACCGATAACGGCCTCCGCACCTCGGAACGTGAAGCAGTACACGATAAGCATTGCCGGATCATCTGCAGAGCAATTGGGCTTTATAACCCCAGTTGATATGTGTTAGTAGATCTCAGTTGAAGCAGCGTTGGAGATTGCCCAGTGCCTAGATGGCTGCTTATGGCGGCGCTAGTGTCCGGATGATAACACCAATGCCGTGAGTGGTTACTGATAATACTAGCGTATAGAGCACCCATCATCGTGCATCTACAGCGAGATAACCAGGCGCTGGGCTGCGTACCACATTTGAGATCTACGCGGTCCACCCCGCATATCCCCCTTGTTTTATAGATATTGCTGGGGCAGTCACAGGTCTCGTCTCGCTGTATAGCACTGTAGCACTGCGCCCACCATCCCGGAAACCATTATTCACAACGTTACGACATATGACTAACAGCAATCTATGCCGAACGGGAAGTGGCTTTATTCCAATATATTGGACCTTGGATTTTCTATAAAGGGAATGTAAGATGTCAGGTCTTCGGTTAGATTTACTTCATGCAAGGTTTGCTTCTCTCGCTCCTTTTTGGGTTACAGCTACCTATGCAAGCTAGACGATAAGAGGCAAAGCAAGTATCTACCTTGGTATGTTCTATCGGGTATACGATGTGGTTGGAGATACCTACTTTTGTCTCGTGATTAGAAGGGTTGGGCTTACCTAGGTAGGTAACTAAAGACTGCTATCCTGCGATTTACATAGGTGATGCCTCGGGTTTTATACATTACTGACCTATGTCTTCTAGACGCTCTCTTTAGAAAACACCCCTAGCACGTAACTTAGGTATGAATATTTGAAACCATTGATAACCCGATAGTTATTGTATCAAAGCCGAACATTGCTGGAATGGGTTGCGTTGCTTCTGGCAGATGAATTTTTTACATTTCAGTCATCGCATATGAGAGAAAGGTTGGTGTCGCGATAGTTTCACTTCCGTTCTCGCAGCCACAACTCGTCTAGATATTTGACTTGCTGTTCCTGTGGTGATAACTAAAGCAGCCATCTATGCCTTCTGCGCATCGGGAAACGTTCGGGTTTTATCCTAGGTGGTTATCAGCGTGAATCTCCGAAAAGTCACCGTTATTGGTCGGATATATGCAGACCCGCCAAGCCCCTAGTCTATGGCTCTGTCACTTGATATAACACTTGCGAAGTAGGAGATAAGTTGGCCGACGCAGGATTTTTGATAGTTTTGGCCATAAAATCATTCGATTGATAGAAATAATAATTGGCATTGTCAATAAGATTTTATTTTCTTCTTTTTAAAATTTTTTTTTTCATCGAGATCGGCAGCTACCCAGTATACGTAGTTGCACGTTGTTGGCATGCGGCCAATATCGCAAGAGATGGTATACCTCCTAGGAGCCTTCTAATATGCGCCTGTTTGAAAATATTCTAAGGCAGTCTCTTATTTCTGTAAGGTAGGTACCTAGGTAGGCATGAATGGAGAGAAGCACGATGTTCGATTTTCGAGATGAGTTTTTTAAAAAAAGAAAAAGAAAAAGGGACTGGTCGACTTGAAAAAGAAAAAAGTAATTGGGCCGCCGAGGGAATCGAACCGCCAAGCGAGAGCTCACCTGGGATGTCAGAGCCATAGCAATTTCATCGATTGTAAGCACCGCCGTACCAACCCGGCCATTTGGGTTAGCAGTTGATTGTTACCGGATCAGAGCCTTCTTATGCTATATGTCTTGCTCAATAAGAATCACCGGAGCTTAGATCATTCCTTGCGGGTATTAGCTATCGATGATAGAAATAAGATACCATAGAAACATCCACTCATCTATGTTAAGTTCTCAAGAACTGAGGTGATTCAGAGATTGAAAGGGGTTGATGCCGATCAAAGTGACGAGTTTATGAGTGGATACCTAGCTGACGTGTTTTATTAAGTAGCAATCGCTTCCACCTTTATTAGTTTACTATAATGTATTGGTGAGAGAGTAGAGGGTCATATTACGGAATATTCTCTAGTTTCTTATATCATAACGATTTGGCGTTCTATATACCCTTGAGTCTTTGGAGTGGAGTTTCAACTAGGTACCTATTCGCTAACTCTGATTGGCTGAAACAGTTAAAAGATTCCGTAAAGGGTATGTCGGATTGACTTTGTCAAATTTTGATTGGTTATATCCTTCCACCATATGACTTATTGGTGTAAAGTATTAAACTCTATAGAGGTATCTAAGTGCAGAGGTTAAAGTTTATACAATTCAAAATATTCATTGAGTTATCAGTCACGACATGCCTACTAGCCTAGGTCCTTAAGAGCCTACCCGCATGATCAACAGAATGGTTTGATAAAAGGATTCAAAGCTTTCTTAACCTTAATATGTTGCCAAAGTCACTTTCTGGATTATATAAGAGATATTTATAGAGAAGTTACCTAATATTGTTCTAGATTGGGACACATTCATCTAGTGATACCAATCCAAATTTGAACAGGTGTGTACTTGCTATAACTTTGCTTACGTATTTTGTCAAGCGAGCTGCATGTTTCTTCACCAGGTTTTAGGCGTGACTGTTTGGTTTGTTCGTTAAATTCAACCATTATGGTAAACAAATTGTGCCAAGATAAACGTCATTGAGCTCTTCCACAGCAACGGATAGGTCGGCCGGTTAATGATGCCGGCTAATCCTGTATTGATTTCTGCTGATACTCAAGATAACCTGTTTTTGTGATTTCTGTCATGTGCTGGCACTTCTGTGTCCCCCATATATAGCCCTACAGTAGATAGGGGGCCATGCTCTTGGCCAATAATCTCGCCTTTCGAACCTGCCTATCTAAGGTAACCGCGTGGTCCCCTTCTTCAAGCTCTGTGGGTGACTTCGTTACCTCAGATCATTAAATACCCCTGCCCCCCTTTCGTGATCCAGTCAGCTTATCTTGAGAAAGGGACGGCATGGAAGTTTCAGGAAGACTGCCCTTAACCTGCAGTGACAGTCTATATAAATCATGGACGGGGAGATAAAAAACGAGCGCTGATTTACTGCCACTTCAGGTACACCAACGGACGCCTTAATCGAAATACAATTGCTTTTAGCCCCGAATATGCTTCGAATCCTGAGCCTTGCGTTGTCTGCGGCTGCTGTTGTTACGGCTGGGCCTGGCGACCCCGACTTTTACAACACCGTTGCCGAGATCTTTTCGGGGCCTGACTGTAGTAACGAAACTTTTGTTTGGGCAGATCCAATCTTTGGACGCGGCGGGAGATGTCAGCCCCTAGATAGACACGACAACACTCCGGATATCCTGAGTTACAAGCCGACCACTATCTACCCTGACTGTTTTGGTAAGTAACAAAAATCAATATCCCAATTTCTACAGTTAGAAAGAATTAAACGGGGCTAATATATATCGGTTATCAAGTCAATCTTTACACGGACGCCGAATGTGGCAGCACTCCATACTCGGCAGAAGTAGACCAGTGTGTCCAAGCAGGCGTTCCATTCATCAGCGCTTTTGTGAAGTGTCCGTTCTCAGGAATCCAGTAAAGCTGTCAAGAGGGAATCTTGAATGTACTGGACCGTTCTATTGTGGCTGAACGGAATTCGATTAACGTCAATGTGGAAAGCGTAGATGGTCCGTTAAGGGGAAATACACATGCAATAGCCATAAATCCAGATAGTTTTATAGAATATACTAGGTAGCTATTTAGATAATGTTAGCTAGGCTCTCTGATATGGCCCTCAAGATACTGTGACTAGGGAGCTTACTGTTTATATGGTCAAGCCTCCCGACAGCTAAAATTGTGCGGGTGCCCCGTTAAACTTGAAATACCCAGGACTCAGGGCCTCAAACACACCATCCGGGTCATATTTCCTAGAGATCCTCATTAATCTAGCCTTGTTTTCCGTTCCGTAGCTTCCCAATGGATCCTGGAATTGACTGGCGTAATTCATGTAAAGAAACGGGTGATCTAGGCCACGTGCCCGCGCCAATTCTCGACTCCGTGAAAGTATATTAGACATCGCTGTCAAAACCAATGCATCGTCTGAATCGAACTTCCATCTAGCAGAGTAGTTGATCAAAAAAAGAGGTTTCTCGCTGCCATCAATACCGAGCGCGTTACCACCATTACGCGTCATCGCTTTGAGCTGAGGGACCGTTACAACTTGGTATACGAACGCAGGGAGAAATTCGGTGAGGTTCTGAATTGGGATTATTTCTTCCTCGAATATGGCCAGCAGATCTAAGGTCAATTGTTTATCCACGTGAGTCGTGAGAGTCCAATAGCTCTCGCGCAGACCGGGCGGGCTAGCATCGTCGATCTCCACGGTGAAATTCGAATGGAACGCATTTCTCTTACTACCTTGAACTTCATTCTCTATGCTCATAAAGTCGTCAAAAACCTTCGGGTGGCTACCTGACGGCTGGGGATCCGAGTGGTGCGCCATAACTACTGAAAGCCACGCTTGATAGTTTTGGATATACGCAAAAGATACAATGAGGGCTGAATTTGGATCTTCCTGCGATCCATTCTCCGCATAGCTGACCAGTGCATCGATCAAAGTAGCCTTGGTGCTGTGCATTTCCCAAGCAACTGTACCTCCCCACATAGGTCCTTGCTTGAAAGTGCTGGCAACAAATTGAGTGACGACTCCGAAGTTGCCTCCGCCGCCTCGTAGAGCCCAAAATAAATCGGCGTTGGTTTTTGAGTCGACGGTGATGATCTCGCCTGATCCGAGGACGATTTCATAATTAATGATGTTGTCGCAGGTCATCCCATACAGCCCGCTAAAGAACGAGAGACCACCCCCTAGCGTCAATCCACTAACGCCCACTGTAGCCGTGCGCCCGCCCGCCATAGTCAGGTTGAACTTTTCTAGAACAGTGTACACATCGAGCCAGGTATTTCCGGGCCCGATCGCTACTGATTTCGTATCAGCATTTGGAATTACATGCTTCATTCGGTCAAAGTCGATGGTGATACCGCCATCACTATTAGAGGCACCCTTGAAAGCGGCATGACCACCGCCCTTGACAGCGAATGGGCAATTAGTGGCTCGGGATAATAAAACGATAATAGACACTTCCTCAGCGTTAATCGGATGAGCAAAGCATCGAGGGCTAGTTTCCTTTGATTGCTGTAGCGACCAGAACTTAGATCGGGTAGTTTCGTAAGATTCTTGTCCTATAATATCGGATCTATCCTTGCCGAGTATGGTGGTGAGGGTATCGCACTGATAGCACGATGAGAAAGTGGCCCAATCAGAAGCAATTATCTATGAGAAATCGGGCTGCATACTTACAGCGAGCGAACAGAAGCATCCATGACCGAATTTCAGACCCGAGGATGTTTCACTCAACAGATCGGACGCGATTCCCTTTTCTTTAAGTAGGACAATAGGGGTTGACTTGGAAGTTTGGGCACTTGAAGCATCGACCAGAGCTAACAATGCTAGCGTTAAGGGAAATAAAGCTAACTTGAGGATCATTTTTGGTGAATCGATAAAATATGGTGGGGAGAAGTGTCTGAGACCTGTGAGAAAAGTGTGAAGAGGTACTTAGGTGGTTTATATCCGTCCAGTGGCTCCTACCCCGTCTTTGACGCCGGTCCCGAGACCCCACTGGTTCCGTTGTTCTCCACTGTAGCTTCCACCGGATTTTCCTATTTAGGAAATATTTTACAATACTTGAACGCCCCATTTTGTAAGGGCATAGGAGGTGCATAGGGTTGCTTCTTCAAATAGCGACATTTGAGAACTTCTTGTTAGGGATCTCGCGGTTACCGAGTGAAATATTTCTGTAAGGGTAATCAGAATAGGCCCTTACGTAGAATTGTATGGAAGAATCATTCTGTAGTAGGTACTTGGGTACTTCGCATAGAACTGGGTGCGGGGTTGGGGGAAGAGGGCAAGAAGAGGTAGGGATTCAGCCCTTAATTGAAGTGCTGTAGAGCAAGATTGCCTCTCTTTTAAGACACCCATAATGTGCGAAAGAAATTGCATGCGATACTTGTGTTTCACTACTGGGGATGTAGCAAGAGCTTACAGTAATCTGCCTAAGACAGTTCAGCCCAGCTATACTATTAGCCTATGATCTAGCTGTAGAAGGTGCTGTAGGCAAAGGGACCCACAAACAGCTGCACCTTCTAAGCTCTTGTAGGTAGTAAGCTGTAGATGCCCCTCATGCGGTGACGTTATGACTTCGTTTGCTGCAGGTACAAACGACATCAACATTGAACTTCTTAACTTTTCAAAAGAAGACAACTTCCCAACTTTCCTTTTCATATTTCCCCCTTCTCTAGATATCGACTGAACTTCAATCCCATATTCCAATTTTCAAAAGACTGAGAACATCATTCAATAATCAACAACCATCAACCATCAACCATCATGTCGACCATCCCAACTTCAACTTCCGTTGTGGAGACTACCGTCGTCAAGTCGCCCCTCAGCCACGTCTGGCATCTCATCAAGCGTAAGTCAAGCAACAACTCAATCGACAATAACCACATACCCTTCTAACACCCAGCAGTCCAAGACTTCTCCAAGTTCTGGACCGCTTTAAAGTCCAGCCATGTCGTTGAAGGCGCTAGTGACGAAACCTCTATCGTCAAATGGGTTTTCAAGGACGGTACTGAGCTCGAAGTGAAGCTAGAGGAGCACAGCGTATGTTTCTTACCTAGTACCTGATTCATTATTTCACAGAAGTCCGTATTATGAGATAGATGGAATGCTAACAGTATGCGAAGACTATCCATCATTATATCACCTACAGTGTAATCACCGCCAAGCCTGAGCTCAGCTACTCATCGGTCCTCTCCACCATCCGCTTATATCCTGTCACATCCGGCGAATTTGAAAACATGACCTTCGTCGAGTGGACCGGTAACTTTTCCAGTGACGCAGATGCGAGTACGTATCTTTTTCAAATACCTACCTAATCCTTCCGACCAATTGAATTTTGTGACATTGACATGCTAACGACATCGTGACAGGTGTCATTCAGGATGCCAAATTCAAGCGTCGCGACGCCCTAGCCGACCTGGCCAAGGCAGCGGCGAAGAAATAGGATCTGGATTTCTTGTCATATCACGTCAAAGGGGTGTCTAGAGGTAAGACGCCGGACTAGGTTATGACTTATGTTGGTGTGTATGATTAGATAATTACGCCGAGTTATACGCTCGGCACAGCATGCCATTCGACGTTATTTCGTGGCAAAAAGAAAGCATATCATAATATTTTGACAGTCTGATAACTTGAGCGCTGGAATAGCCCGAAGCCGTGCCTATCTGTCGTGAAAGCGCCGACCCTAACATACCGCCCCGGAGTGCTGCTGGGATGCAATATAATACCGAACCCTACTCGGACTCGACGGTGCACGCCTTCAAAGGGGTAAAGATGACTTGTAAGTAGTAACATCGATAACTCCGTTCTATCCTCGGGGTCCTGCACCCACCAATCTAAACTTACTTGCGCTATCCTCTTGTCTTTTTCGTAGACATACTTGAAGTGGAATAACGAACGCCGAGCCCCAGGCGGTGGATCATGGACGATGTTTGAAGGCAAGGGCACAACAATCCCGCGTATCGTAAGCGAGCTGCCTTTGATCTGTCCAAATGGATCTAACCCTTGCGGCGTTGTAGATGCGACGACCGACCGCGTTTCGTCCCTGTAATCATTTATATCAATTAGGTGCTCGAATGATTGCCTCCGCACAGCCCAGCTCCAAGACGGAGCGACATATGGTTGCTTAGCATCGAGGAGGCGTAGGATTTCATCTTTAGTGTCAGTTGGACCAATGTCATCTACGTGTCTAATCCAACAGAGATCAACTACTAGACTCTGTCTCCAGAGTCCCGCGTAGTAGTCCTTGGGACCATGGCCCATAATCCGGGCAAGACCGGAGATGGCGGGGAGCCTGTCCGTCTCGTGGGTTAGGTGGCGGGGCGTGTACTGGCTCATAAGCTCATTCCACATGGCGTGGCGGGCCGGGGCGTTGGAAAGGTCGTCGAATATTCCGATGTCGGTTTCAATGGGATAGGAAGAATGACCTGCTTCCGACCGGACGCGATCTGGGCATTGGTACGAAAGCTCGAATGACCCGAAGTGCAGGGTCCGTGTCGAGAGCACGCCTTCTTGGAATGTCCAGGCGCGTTGACTCCATGATGAATGGTCGTGGATTAACTCATCGTATGTAAAGTCCATACCCTCGGCGATGGAGTTGGACGGTGTTGCGCGTCCACCTATGCGTATATTATATGAACCCTTTACCTCTGGATCGATGGTGGACTCAAAAGGAAAGGCGATGCTTTTTGGCTTGCGATCGAGAAAGCCTTGGTGGCAGGAGGAGGATCCTGGCGTGCATATTGTGATGTACGCTTGGCGGTAGACGTCTGCCATAGTGGCTGATTCCCGTTCCCAATCAGCCCGATCGTCTTGGACAATGCAGAGGGCGTCGATCCATATGTATGAGATAGATAGCGCTCTTGCTACAGTGACAGCATCGCGCATAACCCGGGTCATTGCGTCGAACGAAAACCCAGAAATTCTGTCCGCGAGCGTCATCTTTTCTGTCTTGAATTGTGTCGCTGAATCACTACGAGACCCCCAGCAATAGCTCAGGGCAACATATCGAGGCGCTTTCCTTTTCATACGAGAGTCTGTCAACACAAGGCGAAACTCGGGTTGGGAATTTTGATTTCCAATTTCAATAAGTCGAGTTGGTAGAAAACGGGATTGACTGCCAATGTGGTGTTTATGCTTCTTCTCGCACTGGTCGAGCTGTTCCTCTATCATGGAGAGATTGTTAGGGTGCAATGCATGGGCAATGAGAGGCGGCCTGAGATTAAGCCACTGAGAACATATCCCTGTCAGGTTTTAGACGGCATAGAACATGTTTACAGATGCAGGAATAATGAGGGGTCACCCACCAGGCTCGCCGTCAATGAGAAATCGTAGTGACTGCTGTCTATTTGAGTCCGCATACCGAAGCGCAACATCACGATCTGCCAATTTTAGTGTTGCAAATAAGCCCGTCAACCCGAGCTTCGCATCTCGACTTTGACTCCATCGGTACTCCATTGAGATATCGAACACCTGTTCTCCCTCGAACTTTACGAACTTGACAATCGCATCTTTCAGTATTCTGCAAAAGTCGCATCCTGCCCGAGAAGCCGCGGCCAGCTTTGGAAATTCGGGAGAATTGTCGAGAAGTTGGTAATCCAACGGAATATTTCCTTCTCCGTCAATGTCGGGTTGCTCGAGCGGTAACTCGAGGCTCCCCTCCCCATCATCGTTCAGTATTTTGCGGCCGCCTAAGGCTTTGTCGTCTAGTTCGAGCCCTTTGCACCTCGTACAAAGGTGCTTCATTATTTCGGGGTTAGCTAACGACTTCCTTGTTATACTTGGGTAATTAAATACCTAGGTAAGTTGTTAGTAAGGCGTAGGATGCGTCGTTCAGCACCTAGTAGGTGGAGTTATTATTTCTATGGCGTTAGCTCCCCCGCACCCACGCGGCACACGCGCTTCAGCGTAGATCTATATAGTATGAGAGCTCTACCCCGGTGGCACCTAGAGCTCAGGCAGGCCGGCGGGCGGAGAGCCCTCACTAGATGCATGCTATGATTTTGTCGCAGCGCATAATCCCCTATCCTCGCTCTAAATGCTTCCTTCGTTTGTCTTCTCAGTCTGGGTTTCAGACCGGTACGTAAACACTATGTAGTGTGCAGTAACAATAACTTCCTTGAGCGAGGTATATATATAGAAGCTAAGCTATTGAGTTGGTGTATTAATTATTTTACCTACAGCATCATTACGATAGGAATCATCATAATGTCGAACGGCCAGCAACTATTCAACCTCGAACGTCTCATTTGGATTGAGCAGGAACTCGATAGGAATGTCGAACGTTTCTCATTGATAAGTCACGATGGGACCTGTCATAAAGTGCGAAACGAGTGTTTCGGCGATGGTAAGTATGAGGGTATAACTGATAGGCGAATCGAGTGGTTTAACACTGTGGCATTTGGGGATGAAAGAGGATTACGACGCGCTACCGAAGCAGGGAGACAAGGTGCATTCTTGACTCTCCGCCCTGAACGTCTTGTAAGTTCTCTACCCACATGCTCAGTAGCTCAAGCAGTGGATGAATTGCGGACAAGAATAAGAGAATGGGAAGATAGTGAAAGATGTAGAAACCTGATCAGCGCTCTAGAGCCCGTAGCCATGCCTTGGATCGACAAAATCATAGCATTTGGTCTAGGCGTGGTCGCAGCTCGTGCATCTAGGAAATCACATCAAATAGAGCACGCTATTGCGTTGACAATAGCACGTACCCTGGAAGAGAAGAACGCATCTACAAGGATAGGTATCTATCTACAAGACCCAGGCTATACATCTGCCTGCAAAGAGGCCCTTTCCCTAATGGGTTTCCAAGTTATCGGCGGCCATGGCGCCCATGGGTTCACAATGATCAACGAACATACGTTTGTAATGAGCCACAACGCGCCTATACCGATCCGAGAGATTGTTGCTGACATTGCGCGACCCGCAGCTATGTATTGGAAGCCCGAACTCGCAGATGAAGAGCTCGATATAGACCCGGATTTGAGGGTATCTTTAGGGGATATAGATTCTGTCCGGACTAGAAGAATGATGGTTGAGTATGACCCTATCCCAATCCCAGGAGCGAGTATAGGTCAACATCCATACTATGATTTTGCTAGTAGGTTAGGTAGACGGGGTATCGCCGGCGAGCCTTTTGGAAACAGCGCGCTGTACGTCAAGAAGCCCTCTTGGCGTTTTAAAAGAGCCTAGTCTACTACATAGATGGAAGATGGGTATAGGTGAGTACTTGACATGTTTACTATTTCAAAAATCATTTTGAGTTGAATACTAGGTACCTACAAACTGGTAAGTTTCTATCGTGTTCGATTTACCGTCTATGTTCGCGTGATGCATATATGTAAGTGACAAATTGAGAAAAAAATGTAGAAGGGTTGAGAAGGTTGAATTGCTAGGCTCCTCTTGATGCTAAAGAGCCTAGAGGTCTTAAGGGATCCCTAAAGAAGTTCAACTCTAGAGAAGGACCAATCAAAGCCCTAGTTGTACCTGGTAGGTACCTATTACAGTACTATAAAAGTTACGCTAAGCCCTACTGTCATGTGATATCATTACCTAAATATCTACCTAGGTACTAGGTACCTTAGCAGGAATTATCTTAGAACCTACACTTTTTACCCTGCAGGTCCCTCTACTACCTAGTAACCTTACTCAGTCATCAATTCTTTCTCACAAACAACGCGACGGCACTGCTCGGCGCATTCTCTCATAAGGTATGGCTATAAATACCTGGTCGGACGTAATCTCTACTACCTACGGTTCCCTATTCATCGCTTCTACGCTGCCTTTCGTTGGGGTCCCATTACCGGCTCAGCGCCAGAAGTCGAAGTTATCCAATGGGCGTCTAACTCCAAGGCAGGTTGGCTATGTGAGTGCCTTACTACGATTCGCGATCGGTTCATGCTGTATCTATAAGCCTACCCGGGTTGTCGCCCTGTTGGTAGAGGGCGCCACTGTGTGTTGGGTCACTATTATTGCCTTCCGACACAAGAGACCGATGAGGTCGCAGTGGACAATGTTGGCCGCTGTTGGCCTGTGTTTGACCCTAGAACAGCTGAAGCTATGAAATCACGCTCATTCCGCTCCTCGATCGGTAACATTTTTGCGGGGTTTAATGGCTGCCAGTAGCTGAAGGTTTAGGGCGTTTTCGGGCGACGTTTCTAGGTACTAAAATAATCCATTAGCATGCCCACCTACGTTCCAGCGGCTATCTTTACAATGGCAGCTAGGTACCTCAGGCTCCAATGCATCGGAATCTCAACAGATCAATGATTGATGTTTTCTCATTCTACATACTTCGTACAAATTGGGTCATCTAATCAGCTTGGTTCAATCCATATTCCCGCTTGATCAAATCAGCCGCCTTTTCCGCAATCGCATACACCGTTGATTGCAGGTTGCCAGGAGGAAGTAAGGGAACAACGCTAGCATCAATAACTCGAAGCTTTTCAACCCCGTAGACTTTTAGTTTGTTATCGACGACACCTCCCTTGCTCTCCGGAAGCATCGCACACGTCCCCGCGGGATGCCACATCGAGATAGTCCGAGACTTGATATACTCCTTCGCAGCATCCAAATCGGTAAACCTAGCTGCCGAAGGAGATATATTTAGCGGTTGTTTGAGTAGGGCTGTTAGGGGCTCCGATGCAGCGAGGGTGTGGAGAGAAAGTACATGCTCGGCGAAAATATCAAGATCCACAGGATTTGTCAAGTACTTGGGGTCAATAATAGGACCCTCTGATATATCATTGGACGCGATATGCACACTTCCTCTGGAAAGGGGCTGGGCGAGTATGGCAATGAAGTCGATATATCTACCAGGCACCGGCGGCGATGGCTTTCCAGTAAGTGGGTCGGGCGCCAAACCACCCTGCACAAGAGATGTGATGTAAGCAGCCGACGGTGCTTTTGGGTCCAGCAGGGTCTTCTCGGCTATTTCATAATAAGCCGTCGCTCGACTTTGGCTCTGGTCCAAAAAGTCACCAGCAGCAGGACGGTTCCTGTTTAGCAGATCTTCCAGTGTCTTGTGACCTGCCTGCGACTGGTGCTTGATTACTGGCATATAGGCGCTCGTTTGGATACCGCAGGTTGTGAGCGGGCCCGTTTTGTTAGTCGCGTACTCATTCATGGCCTTCCCTAAGTCCTTGGGTTCAAGAAGTACGTCAAGAGTTTCTATGTCATCATTTGCCTCGAACACCATACCACAAAGCAGATGGTCCTGAAGGTTTTCTCCGACAGTCTCTATGTGCTTCACAACGTCGATATCGTGCGGCTTAATAACATCCGCATTTCCGACGCCAGACAGTTCCAATAGCTTAGGGGTTTGCAAAGCACCGGCTGCAAGAATGACCTCCTTACGAGCCTTGGCAATCCTCGTTTCGGACCCGTGTCGATATTGGACCCCTGTAGCCGTTGTCGAATGACCCTGAAAAAGAACCTTTTCAGCTAGAGCATTAGTTATAACATGAAGGTTCTTCCGGTCCTTAATTGGGTCGTAATATGCGTTAGCAGCATGACTTCGCTCCTTTCGCACAGGATCTATACTTGCGAGGTTGCTGAAGGCGCCCACTCCCATCGATGGGTCTGCAAAGGGGTCATTTTCCATGAGATACCCCATGCTTTTGAAAGTCTCTGCCCAGGCCTTACGAATGGGGTGCCGTGGATTACCGGGGAACGAGGATTTAAGCGGCCCAGTGGAAGTATTATTGTTGGTAGACCATCCGTCAATACCCAGACTCTTTCTTGAAGCCTCTGGTATCGGCGGGGAGGTGAATACTTTGGCGTAGTATCGACCAAATCCATCCCAATCCCAACCATCGTTTCCCAGCGAAGCCCAGGAGTCGATTATCCTCTTGGTCGGCGGAAGAAAGATTTCTGCATTTACCGCACTCGAGCCACCAAGAATCCTGCCCTATATGAGCATTCAAGGTCAGAATTCCTCATCCTAATAGTTGAAGGGCTGGAGAGATCATAACACCTGATTTTAAGGAATCATAGGTTATCGGACTTACCTGGCTGATGTCCATCTTCCTCATATTCATATTTGCCTATGGTATAATTTAGTACTAGGTTGTTCCGACAGAAGACCACTAACAACGTACCTGAGGTTTTGTTTGGAAGCCCCAGTGAAGGTCGGTATTCATCATGCTTCCAAACAGTGCTGGTGTCTTGACTCGTGGGTCTTCGTTATGGTCAGAACCAGCCTCTAGCACAAGAATGCTCGTATTAGGGTCTTCTGAAAGCCGAGTCGCAAGAGTAAGCCCAGCCGTTCCACCCCCTACGATAACGAAGTCATATGATTCAGCTGACATATTGTACATATTCGAAGTTCGATCTCTAGCTATATAGGTATAAAACTAAAAAAATAGGGAAGGTTGGAGTTTCATCTCTAGTCATATATAGGTATTCCTTCATTTCATTCTCCAGGGGTCAGCTCCCTAGGTACCTATATTCTCCGCGGTTGTCAGACCGAATGTCCCGAATGTTGGCGCAGCGGAGATGACTATATCAACGCAGTATTTTTATCAGAATATTGGATGATTTAAAGTCAGCACTAGACAATCTTATGATGATTGGATGTCTATACCGAGTCTACAAAGAGTCATAAATATTACCCATCCACAACGTTTCTTTTTTCCATCCTACGTAATCAAATTATTTGATATATCGGTAACGGCACTGATGACGCTCGTTACCTCGACATTATTGCATGTATCTAAAGTTATCCGGGGTTTAACATTACTAACAACCGAGGAGAAGGCACAGCTCCATGCAACTTTACGGCGTTGCGACGTGCGTGACCTTCACCGCATCGAATCCGAGGAGTTGGCTGCACTCTCTACAACATCCTCGCAAAATAACCTTGGCTGATATTCCAAATGGCTGTTATTAATATCACCATATGTAAATAGAGAATTTGAGATGTGATGGGTATCTGAATGTCGGTTCGTTAAACCCTTGGCTAACCTTTTTCCACTGCCATCACCGCGCAATTACTTGGGTACAATGCGAAAATGACATGATCTCGAACTAGACAGCTTGTATGTCAGAACGGTGAGGCTCTTGTACTCCAAATTCTTGTATGTTAATTAGGTATTCACCCCTGTCTATATTCTAGTATGTGTAAATACTCCTTGATTGGAATATATGGAATGTTCTAACCATAAAACAAAGTGTCCAACGGAGGTTCTAGAACGAGGGTGTTCCGCGGATATCAGAAATCATTTTTCGACCCCCACGTCCCCCCTGAATATGTTGGTTGGAATGCGAAGAGAATAAATCAAAACTCAAGGAAACAACTCTCCCCTCCCCGGTCCAATGACGACAGTATCCCACTCAAGAGACTTAAACATCATTATCACAGATCTCCCCCATAACAGTCGAGTGTCCATAGCACTTCTTCCAACTGCTCGCGCAGATATGTCCGCCCTTAGTCTCGCCGTCGCAATTGTTGCTGATCTGGGTATACGCATCCTCGATCTCGTTGGGCGCGCAGGCCTGCGTGTTTGTTGACCAATTGCACACGAAGGCAAGCGAGCTCGCGTACCGCGCCAGTATGATGCCCGATTGCTCTGCCCGCCACCCCGGCACCCAGGCCCCGTCGTTGCACGTCTTCTTCAAAGCGTCGCGCGCCCCGATGTGGTCGACCCCGTTCTCCGTCGCGTCGTAGCACGTGTGCGAGTCTGCTGGAACGGGCACTTCGCCCACTACGTCGAACTCGACTTTCGAGCTGCTGCCGGTTTGGGGGTTGCTGATGTCGCCGACGCGCATGGGGGCCCCGAAGTGCTGGGTTAGTTTTCCGCTGCCGGTTAGGTTCAGCGCGGGGATGAAGTAGACCCCGTCGGTAAGGTTGGGGTCGACTTGGTAGCCGTTGATGGCTACTGTTGTCATGGCTGTGAGGATGATTGCTGAGGCGCGCATGATGGGCTTTTTTAAGGAAGTTCTGAGGAAATGAGAGATTGGCTATGTCGTAAAGACTTGGGGAATCTGCGAATGCGATTTGGAGGTGGTTTTCGATATCGATGGAACTCTGCTGGGCTGGACTTCAACATCTCGACGGGTGATTCTGCTACTCTTTATACTTGTCGTCTCTCGGTCTCGTCCCCCTTTCTGTCTAGGTGGCGTCAAGACTGTCGCTTGAGAAGCTCATATGATGCCACCTTAGGATGATTAGAGGCCATCTCCCTTCTTCGTGGCGGCATGAGCTTTTGGGAACCTGGGTATCTGGTATTAGCTGGAGTCTTTGCCTCGTCTCAATATTCAGCCGCATCATAGGTGAACGTACGTAATTAGATATCTGTATATTCGCTAAACAATAAACACCGCGTGTCATATTAACTCTCGTACGTATAAATCTTCCGCTGACGATAACGTCACGTTGGAAGGTCCAAGGCTTGGCTCGAAGCCTCCAACTTCATTAATCGTATATCCCTAGGTTAGGATAGCCACAGACCTCATCCAGTATATAGCCAGCGGTTAAGACAACTCTAGCGAGCTCAGATATGAAGTCGGCGCAAGTACCAATAGGCAACGACGACAGGGCAATTGTTGGTGTTATTAGTTGGAATTTGTCAAAACTCAAGGACCAAGTAGGAATATAGTATAATATTTTAGAGTGACGTTGCGAGAGTTTAGATACCTACCTACTATGTAGGTATCTTGGGCTTCGATGCTCGTTAGTTGACAATAGGAGTGAGATGCACTTTAATTATGGAAATTTCTAATCAAGCGACAATAGCGATGACGACAATGACGTAACGGTTAGAGGTGTCATATCAAGCACTAATCCTATATTTCTGATTCAGGGGGGTACAGTACCTACAAAGGAGTTATATTACGATGTATCCATATGCAATCTAACTTCGGAAGCTTTTTAATATAAAAACCTTCTAGATCCCTTCGAGCTCATGAAGACAATAAGCAACATACACCTTTGACCCCCGAGATATACAAATTAATTTGGCCTAACTCCTACCCAGTCTAGCCTCTTATTCTATCATATAACCTAATTATATCACTAACTTATAGACATGCGAGGCTAAGCGAAACAGCCTTCAACCAGATTCAGCATTCAAACTTTGACCTCGGTTGGTAAGTAGAAGTGGGAAATAAACAGTGAACTTCGGTTATGAATAAAGATCTCAAGGAGACGAATTCAAATTGAAGTGTAGATAATCATTGGCCATGGGTCCACAGTGATGAGACAATGACACGAAAGGGTTAGATGCGGAGTAGGTAGCATAATGCATCGGCAGGTAGTTATAGCGAAAGGAGGGGGTATTCTGAAGGATCATCGAAAACCTCAATGCTGTCTCTATAATTTCATCTATCAAACTTGAGCTAACTGAGTACTAGGTAACACACTACTTGACGACATAGAAAATGGCCCCCCCTTTTAGAGCCGATCACATTGGGTCGCTGCTAAGGCCTCAGTCGCTTCTAGAAGCCCGCAAATGTCTTTCCTCCCCCTCTCAGATGTATTCGTTGGACATCCCACAGTCGGTCAAAGATGCGGAGCTGCAAGCAATTAGCGAAGTAGTCCAAGAGCAGTTACGGAAAGGCATTCGGCCCATCACGGATGGCGAATATGCTCGCCATATCTACTATGGGGGCTTCTTCGAAAAACTCTCTGGTTTTGAAGCCAAACCGGATCTTCCGATTCCAGATGCATTCCGAACCGACTTTCCAACAACTACGGGCCTTGCGAAGATGGGAGCAAAGACTCGGGCCGCAGTTATGTGTACTGGCAAGATTGAGTATAAGGAGTCTCCTTACCTCTCGGAATGGCTTGAACTCCGCGGCAACTTACCTAAGGAATCATGGTCTCAGGCCAAATTCACCATTCCAGCACCAAACTACCAGCATATCCAACTCAAACCCGGAACTGCGTGGACCAAAGACTCGGGCTATTCTTCAGACCAAGAATACTTTGACGACCTCGCCAAATGTTATGCTGCGGAACTTCAATCGCTTTACGATGCAGGTCTCTGCAACATCCAGGTGGACGATCCACATCTGACATACTTCTGCTCTTCCCAGTTCCTCGAAGGGTGTAAAAAGGACGGCACAGACACGGATGAACTGCTAGACCTCTATACGCGAACTCATAACCAGCTCTTGGCGAACAAGCCGGCGGACCTACACGCAGGAATGCATCTTTGCCGAGGTAACATGTCCGGATCCACGCATTGGGTATCCGGCTCTTACGAGAAGATCGCGTACAAGCTCTTCAACGAGACGGACTACCAGACGTACTATCTCGAGTTCGACGATCTCGAGCGCGCCGGTGGCTTCGAACCTTTGCGGTTCCTCCCCAAAGGCAAGAATGTGGTGCTAGGTCTCGTCTCAACCAAGACGCCCGAGCTAGAGGACGCAAGCGCGATTAAAGAAAGGGTGTTTGCTGCTGCCGAAGTCATCGCTAAGGCTCAGGGGATAAGTAAGGAGGAAGCGATAGGATGCCTTGCCATTAGCCCTCAGTGTGGATTTAGTAGCAGTAGCTTGGCCGGGGGTATAGGAATGACGATGGAGACGATGTGGGATAAATTGGAACTTGTTCGAGATGTGGCGCGGGATATCTGGGGTTGATTAGCTGCCGTCGACCTACTGTAGCCCCTATTAAGTTAGGCTTAGCACAGGCTCGACAGTAACTCAGCAACAGCTGAACCACGGCTGAACGCGGGGTTGACAGTGGTTAGGTAGTGTACGCTACAATCCCTTCCAGGTTCTAAGCCTTAGCGAGTACCTAATAGCGCTAAGCACACTATAAGAAATAACTTAGAGGAGACTTATCGATACCCCAGGACTGCCAATACAGTCCAATCCATAGGGCAATCCGTGCTATTGATCTGCTGCTGGTAGCACGGTAATGCCTAAGACATGAAATTATGACAAACCAGATGAGAACATGATATAAATACCCGATTTTCAGTTTCCAGCTCTTTCGTCAACAAAATATATTATCTCAGAGAAATAAGCGCAGGGTTCAGATCGTATTGTTCGAAATAACCTTGGAACTTTAGAAGTGTCACGAAACAGAACTCTGGCAGTAAGTGATAGAATGAGGAATTATCAAATACTGTGTTAGATTTAGTGATCTAGGTGATCTAGGTGATCTATCCGCTTAATTTCTAGTGGGTGGGCGTTATGGCCTAAGGACCGGGGGGAAACGCCACGCAGTGCGAATTTAGCCTGTTTACTCCAAGATCTCGCACCAATCGCGAAATTCATCAGGATTTGCGGGTTCAATGTTGTCAAAAGTTGCGGCTCATGAGTCAGTGACTCAGCACCAATGGATTAAACACATGCACGTCAGACACACATGATGCTTATTTCAACATTTAACTTAGTAAGTCATACATCCAAGCGTCTCTCTGCAATACTCCATAGTACCTATATCCCCACCATACTCAGAACATGCCAATAAGAAATAGGGGTAAGCGACAGCATCCTTCGTCAATCTACTCTGTACCTACCCCGTCACAAATCCAGCCGTTATCCAACTATTTTACGACAAAATAGTAGCGAAGTCGATCTTTGTAGCTAGCATATTTGGCGCTACGACTCCGGTTAAGAATAGCCATCCTTCTCTTTTACCGTCATTGGTTGCAGGATCAATAGCGACCATCACTGCTGTCGTGACGCCCCTTAATGAGCTTCCGTCGTCCGAAAACAAGAGCCTTGCCTGTTTGTCACTACCTTCTCCTTTCTTTCCCGCACTTGCCGGTACAAACCAGACAAGGCTTGGGATAGGGGCTTTCCCCGTAGGATCTCTAAAACTCACGGCCAAATCGATCGGACGCCCAAGTCCAGGTAGAATATACCCGCTATAATCCTTTCCGTCAAACTCGGTGTACGGGTCAGAAAAGAAGCTCGGGTTATCGACGATGCCATCTGCGGATACGTAATGGGAAACCGATAGAGTCTTGTTCTCTACCACTAATCCTGCGAAGTAGAGGTTTCCGCCGGTGGCATCCCCGATCAGAACCTGCTCATTCGGACCCCAGCCCAAACCATTGTTTGTGCCGATTGAGTTGAGGATAGCTGTAGCAGTAACGTTGTCACCGTCGATATTCACATGTATGATATCAGTCCATGCTATGTGACTTAAGTCCTCCACGAAGCGCATCAACCCATCACGGTAGTAATGGCAGTTGGTGACTAGAAACTCCTTGTCAGATAAAGCGAGAAGGTCGTTAGGTGTCCTAATTAAGGGGTGCGAAATAGAGCGTAGATGCTTTGCCGTGTCACTCCCCACGGTATGTATGAACAACTCAACCCGCGAGTCTGCCTTAGGCTGCTCTGGCGCAGCTGATGACTGAATTTGGTTGGGATGATGATTCACAGCGAATATAAAAACGGTCTTGTTATCTGAGGGATGACTGTAGATGCTTATTCCGTGAGTTACGAATACTGGATATGGAAAGCCCGCAAGGGAAAGCTTTGTCGTCTTCATAGTCTGGGAGAACAACGTAAGTATGCCATATAATATGAGGAATACTTAGGTATACTCATTATAAATAACGAGTATCTTCATAACTCACCTTCGAATCTATCACCACCAGCGTCCCAAAACTAGGGTTCTCAGGATGATCGAACGTGCCAGACCTATATATTACGCATTAGTCAATCCTCCCACTTCCGGTACTTACTTGGTTGTACATACCCCGGAAACCAACCTGATGCTTTTTTCATATCATCCATGCATGCTGAATACAGAAGGCCAGACGGTTCATGGTAGTGTAGATCCTCACAAGCAACAGTGTCTTCGATTACACGGTTCTCAATCCCATGGACTTTTTCCCATGAGCTCAGTGGTCGCAAAACCCCCAGAATCAAAGCTTCACGTTTGAGGGGAGAATATAGAAAGGCAGAGAGTATACCAACCACAATAGTGGTTATATATAGAAACACGGCCATACTTAGAATAACGCGACTTGCTTCTTCATAAAGCTGTTCATGCGTAGAAGACGATAGATCTCGTTCAATATCGCCTCATATAATGAAAAGATGAAAGGAAAACTTGGGGTATTACAGATTGAGGGGGAATCTGAATCCCACGGCAACACCAGCTACATCATCAACGTTGATCTTACCTTGTAATCACTTATGCGGGGTGAAACTATCTCCGAGGGGTAGTACGGATGTAGGAGGGGAAAGGCGGATGTGGGAGGCGGAAGTGCAAGTGCTATAAGTGCAGAAGTGGAGGCGTTACACAGAGTTGGAGTAACTCTATTTTTTATTACCAACACCTATAAAATAGGTCACTAACAGGTCACTAACCTGGAAGCTACCACCTCTCATCCACATATGACTAATAGGAATGCATCCCATCATTGAAACTTCCAACTTGTAGTACTAATCATTCATCAATTATCACCAAAATCAATGAGCAATATCAGATTCCGTCACTCTTACAACGAGTCCTTCATCAATGTAAAGACCATAACTAGCAGTAGTCATCGGTTTCTGAGGATTTACAAGCTGAAAGTCGAAATTTCGCAGCAACTACGTTCTAAGTAAGCCATACTCTTAACAGAATAGGGGCTTGGCTAGGTACCTAAGGAATGGGGTAAACACGTACCTCGAAGAAGATCTTATTCAATTCCATGAATGCAATAGGCTTTCCGGCACACATCCATCTGCCGTACCCGAAAGAAAGTTCGACATTCCGCTCCATTTCAGCGCGAGCTTTCTGGTCGAGTTCCAGGAATCTTTCTGGTCGAAACATGTCCGAATCTTCACCGAACAAAACCTTTGAGCGCAGAAGTGACTGGAAATTTGAACCGACTATCATTCCCCCGGGAATGAATTTGCCATTAATCGTGTCGCCCTCGGGAGGCACTTCTTTGGCTATCATGGCAGTCGTCACGGGGCGTATCCGCAAGCCTTCGTAAATTACACCCTGTTTTTACCTCGTCAACTAGTGAGACATGGCAATGCGCCCACCTGGATAGACTAACCTGGAGGTATGGCAACTCTCTAGCCTCCGCTTGTGTAATAGGATGCGATACCCCTCCCTCTACGACAGCTGATCTTATCTCATCTTTCAAACGCTGGTATACCCGCGGTATCGAAAAGATATGCAGCAGTGTAGCCCGGATCGCAGATGCGGTTGTATCGGAGCCAGCCACAAACATGAAGATTGACTCTACTTCACATTGAGGCTGCGTTAGACCATGTCTCATAAACGAGGCCTTCCACACGCGTAAACGTCAGCCATCTATGCGTCTTGATCATGCGATGAAGAAAACGTCTCGTCGTCACCATTGAAAAACTTACTAACACGGCTTTATCATCCTTATCTGCATCCGGTTTGAAGTGCTTTCGTACGGCCTCGTTTGCTATGCTACAAGTCTAGTCTCAACAGGAGATCACGAATCAAATACGCTGAGCATATCAGAACTCGGATAACTTACTGCATAATTCTCCCTAGCCCTTTTTTGTCGGTTTCCTTGGGTCCCCAAATCTTCAACCCGAGTGTTGAGTAGGCAATATTCCGAACTAAGGGCACATCCTGTGCTATAGCTATCAGGAGAAGTTGTTTGTGGGTGGTTTCGATGAATCCATGACGGTCCGTTTCGGTTTCCAGACATCCGAATTCTTGTCCTATTGACAACTTTGATATAACATCTATGGTGAAGTACGAAACGGTCTGCGCTAAATTCAAGGGGCGGTATCCCCCTACACCCGCTATTGTGATATATCTCTTCCGAATGATGCTAACGAAATTGCTAATTTGAGAGTCGATGTCAGACTCGTAATTGGGATTATCGCGGCCACTATATCCAGGCCAAACCTGAGCCTTGGTCTTGTCGTGAGCTATCGGGTCCAGCGTTATGAACATAGTTGTATGGTACGGATTGAAGCGACTCCCAAGGTACCAGGTCGACTTCTTATACTTGCTCTTCGCACTCGACAAGGACTTTATGACTTCTGGATCGTCCGATAAGAGCACGTTGGGGCCGAGTCGAATGAGCGAACCGTACTTCTTGCCGATATAATCGATGATCTCAAGCTGTTTGCCGCTCAAAGCATAGTAAGCTAGCCACAGGTACGAAAATGATGCCAGGAACGGGCCCGGTACATGGCGAAGACGGTACCATGAATAAACAGCTGAGGTTACATACCAGGCGAGGACAAGAAGAAAAAATGCGGTAGAGGATCCGATCAAATCTGCGAGACCTGATAGAAGCGACATGGCTTCTACCGAATAATGTAGTCGTATTCAACAATGGCCGTGGCGGTATATTAGATAAAAAGGAACGATAGATACATCCACTATCCCCCTTCCCCCTCCTCTCGTACAGCCCAGCATCCTTTATAGCCAGGTATCGAAAGTAAAAGGGAGCACTGGCATAGAATAGAGGTGATATATGTGCACCCTATCTAATGTAGCTCCAACATGGTTACACAACGTCAATATTTCAGTGATCGTTGGCCGGTCGTTGACTTGGTTGAAGCAATATTTGATAACTAATCACTAATTATTCAGATGCCGGGTCGTTTGTAGCCACTAGATTTTCACTGTTTCAATCAACCTGCATACTTCCGTCCTTGCCTGCCTACCATGAATGTAGCCAAGCAATGCCTTCGATTACCGAAGTAGAGAAACGATATATGGGGCACCTGGTAATGCTACACACCACGGTAGCATTATGTTACCCCATTGGGACAGGTTACTTACGGGTATGCAACTGGGAATACTTCCGCATCCAACATCTCAAGCTTTATCCTTCCCCAGCGTCTCTAGATACTGGCTCGCGACATCCACCACCGCAGTATCAAACGTCCTCAACTTCCTTCCTAGCAGCTCCTCAACGTCGCTCGACTTGTAGTTAGCGGGCAACGTGGGCACCTTACCTCGTTTAAACACCCCGGCCTCAACGGCCTTCGGGAACGCCGTCGCGACGTGCTCAAATATCGACCCGTAGTCCACCTTCGTCGCGACGCCGAAATCTTCCACTTTCCCCGCGGCCTTAGGCTCGTGGAAGAGAATGCGGAGATGCAGGTCAGCTAGGTCGTCGATGTGCACGAAGCCGCCGTGAATCGGGAACGGTAACTCCCCGCCGACCATCCCCATCATCAGGAAATTGTTCGAGCTGTTCTGCGTCTGCATCATCGCTGCGTCGAGCGCGAGCCCGTTGCGCCCGAAGACGTACCCGGGGATTACGTGCGCGATGGTGAAGTGCGGGGCGCGCGTCTTGGCGAATTCGTCTGTGTTGTGCAGTTCGACTATCTTGCCTGTTATGTATCCCTCGAAGACATCACTGAAGGTAGACGGGATGGGAGTGGGTAGCGGGATGCGCGTTGAGGCGGTTACGGGGGTAGAGGGTGGTACGAGCCCGAGGTTCGCGACGATTGACGAGGTGATGATGACGCGCTGGACGGTCGGTGTCTTGAGTGCGGAGGCGAGCAGACCTGATGTGATCTTCACCGTGGGTTCGAAGACTTCCGTCGTCGGGTCGTATGTGGGGACTGGAACTGGCGAGCCAGCATGGACGATATGGGTTACTCCCCGCAGCGCAGAGTCGAAGGCGCCGTCAGCGCTAAAATCGGAGATAATGGCGGGGGAGAGGCGATCGCCGGGAGCTAGCTTTTGCACCGCTGGGTTCGAAAAGACGACACGGGCTTTCTCTTCGGATCGCACCGTGTAGCGCACGTTATGCCCGGCGGCGAGGGCGGAGAGGAGGACCCGGAAGCCGATTAGCCCGGAGGCCCCTGTTATGAGGATAGTCGCGGCCATGGTGGTTTAAACTTTCGTCTTATACCGACCGAGAGTCCAAACCGACGATGAGTAAATGAGTAGCTAGAGTCTTTGGCTAGGTAGGTAACAGATTCCTTTTTCTCCTCTTTTGCGCGGTGGTCATTCCTTTTATTTTACCTGTCCTATAAAACCCTATTCACATTATCCTGCCACAACCGCTCATTTTTATTGGCTTCCGTTGATGTAGTAGCCTATAGCATACCAACGGATGGGGTCTGTTAGCTCCAGAACTGTGTACTCAGTCAGGGGTTGGTGAGAATAGAAGGGCGTATAAAAGAAAGGTCCTAGTGCTTACATCGTCTCGGGTCACGACCTCTTTCATCAACTTCTAATAGAACAACAACGACTATGCCTACCTTCACCGAACATGTTATCGAAGCGTACGAATAAATATTCGCCATTTCCACTCATAAGATGAGGATATCTTGATCCTTTTTAAAGGGGAGACACATGTTGGGTGTCGTAGGTAGAGTTCAAGTATCATTCCTAAACTTAGGTACCTACCTATAAAAATTTTAGCAGATGGTTTATATCCCAATTTATCACTGCCGCAAAGGGCGAGATGGCCTGGATGGCTATCATGAGTAAAAGCTTCAATTATCGCATCAGCAATTCGAAGGCGTGAAACGAGATTAAGAACACATTGATAACATCCGCGGAGAAGAAAAAGGGTTGCTAAGGAAACGACGCCGAACCCGAGATGCCGGAAAAGATTATCTATCCCTTGCATTTTTCTTCAGTCCATACGGCAAGGCCTTCGTACCCTTCCGTTGTTTATCCAGGTATGTTTGTTTCTTTCCCATAGACTTTTTCAATACGATCGGATATGTCAGCAACTATACACACCTCGGTCCTCGGTGTAACGTGAGTGTTCTCTCTCTTAAACAGCGAGCACGGATGAGACTCAACCAGAAGATAGTAACTTCGCATGCAGAAAAGCAACGTCACAACTGAATTGGGCGTACAGCTTTAAGGGAAAGAATATGACAGCTCAGAATATGATTAGGATACAAGGACTCGGCGATACTTAAAGATTTCGGTTAGTTCCGGGTCTCAGATTACGCCATGAACCACCGCACCGGGAACGACGCCAGGGATGATTGCTCACGCAAGGTCAGGCTTGTTTCTTGGTTTATAGTTCGGGCACATCCATTCGACAGTTTGATGAAGACTTGAGGCTGCCGAGCAAATGCCGCTCATTCAAGAGAGGTCACTCAACGTCGCAGTCGCACGGAATAAACGCGAGAGACGTCCGCGATCAGCTTAAGGAATAGCGACTATGGATCTACTATTACTAAACAACGAACGAAAGCCGGCCATGCAAGGTCATGCAAGACCAAGGATCAAGTCCTAGCAAACCCGACATAAACGGGGAACGGGGAACGGGGCGCAAAAAGGGCGTGACGGCCAAGAAACAAATGGTTTGACCGGGTGCGGCGATGTCATTTAACCCTAAAGCTTTACGCGTATTCCAACATTGAAGGGGCGAAGCTAGTAATAAGCAAGGCGATGTCGTAAGTGAGAACCTTGGAAACTAAGCTGACAGTGTTTCTAGAGATTTAAGGGGGAAATAGAATTCATCTGCCCACGATTGATAGCATTACGGACATTTACCAAGAGACCATTGGGTTATTACTCCGGGAACATGGTGTTAGACATCTACGGCGTTGAGTCATTCAGATGACCATATTTCTGCCCAAGCCCCTTTATGTACGTCTCGGCCGCTTACATCTAACTCCAGTCTCGCGGCCGTACCATCATCGGGAATCGGGAATCGGGTCGGCATTGGGTTATCCCGTTCGACAACGGAAGAAGATACCTAGTAAGCCCGACCCGGAAACCCCGAAGACTTTTTAGAAGACTTATTTCAAGATACCTACCTAGGTATACAGTGATAGATACAGTGACGGATACAGTATCGAATCAAAACTCTTCAGCCTAAGGACAAATAACTAAAAGAGAAGAGCTTCAAAGTGAAACTCATGGATAGACTACAGAGTAGTTTGATCGATCAAACAAACAGTATAAATTATACATGCCGAGGTATAGAGTCCGAAATAGAATAGCTCAGCAACGAAGGAATCTAACAAAACAAAACTTGAAAAGATACGCGAAATCCTGCCCGTTAAATTTGTCATACTAAAGGCAAGTGACCCTTGCTAGTTGGTTAGCTCATCCGAGATGATACTAGGTACAGATCTGTATGTAACCCGTTGATACCAGATCTTGGTTAAAAATATAGTACAGACGACTCCTTTTCGGGTTATCACCAAAGGTCCCAACTATTCTTTACGGCCTATTTTTGCCGGACAATCTTAGCAAATGCTTAGGTTGATAAGCTGGAGTTAGAGAGCTTTTATATCCGCCTACATTCACACACCATCATCTCTTTGTCTCCACCAACGACTCAATCAAACTGCATAACTGTTTTCATAAAGGGTTAGTACGGCTCGTTCCCGATCCGGTAGGTCAAATTGAGAAAAAAAAAAAAAACTCGACAGCTACACAAGCCTAACGCAAACGCCGTCAACTAGTATTCAGCTATGGAGCATTCCAGATAATCAAGTCAACAAAACCGACCGTCCGAGTTATGAACCCTTACACTAGCTAGTAACCCAGTAGTTTCTCACCATGAATTCGCATCATCCGACTCGGATCGCGGTTCATTCCATCATAATTACCCAACTTTGAGCCGCATAATCTTATGCTCTCAATATAGCTCGATCCTACTTGACTCATAAATCATAAATGAATGCCAGTTCTGCCCAGAAATTAGGAATTTCATTTCCTTCGCACCTAACTTTTCATTCTTCGCCGGAGAGTCCCATCTAGGAATACGACCAACAAAGCCAGACGACCTACTAACCAATTCTTGGTCGCCGGAAATTTAACACAAGCTAATAGAGCAGAAAGCGAGGGGGAGATTGCGCGCGAAAGAAAAGGAAAACCGAAAAAAATGAGCGTGACGTTGCCTCGTTGGCGCTTGGTCGTCGACCAGGCCGGCATCACGCCTGAGGTCAGAAACTACGAATACGAAGGATCAGGGACAGAAAGCGACCCGTACCTAGTAAAATGGATCCCCGACGACCCGCGTAACCCGATGAACTTCAGCGTGTTCACGCGCTGGTCTATCACCATCGTCGTCGCCATCGCCACCCTCGCCGTCGCCCTCGTCTCCTCAGCATACTCCGGCGGCGTCGCCGAGATCATCAAAGCCTTCCACATCAGCTCCGAGGTCGCCATCCTCGGCGTCTCCCTCTTCGTCGTAGGCTTCGCCGTCGGTCCTTTACTATGGGCCCCCCTTTCCGAGCTCTTCGGTCGCCAGGTCCTGTTCTTCGTCACCTACGGCGCCCTCACCGCTTTCAACGCCGGGTGCGCGGGCGCGCAGAACGTCGAGACCCTGCTTATCCTCCGATTCTTCGCCGGCGCGTTCGGCTCCTCGCCGCTGACTAACGCCGGTGGCGTCATCGCCGACATGTTTCCCGCCTCCGAGCGCGGACAAGCCATGGCCGTCTTCGCCGCCGCGCCTTTCCTCGGTCCCGTGCTCGGTCCCATCATTGGCGGCTTCCTGGGCATTGGCGCCGGCTGGCGATGGGTTATGGGTTTCCTCGCCGCGTTTTCTGGCGCGCTGTGGATCCTGGGAGCGCTCCTCGTGCCGGAAACGTACGCGCCGGTCCTCTTGCGCAAACGCGCCGCGAAGCTGTCGCAGATGACTGGGAAGCATTACATCAGCGCCATTGATCGCGATCAGGGACGCGTGTCGCTGGGCGAGTCGTTCAAGGTGGCGCTTTCGCGGCCGTGGATTCTGCTGTTCCAGGAGCCTATTGTGTTTCTCATGTCGCTCTACATGGTACGTTATAAATCTGTCAATTTGTTTATTTCCATGTTCATATCCATGGCCTTTACGTAATGAAGCTGACGGTTTAATAGGCTATTATCTACGGAACCCTATACATGCTTTTCGCAGCTTTCCCCATCGTATACCAGCAGTCCCGAGGATGGAGTGCCGGAATTGGCGGTCTTGCGTTCTTGGGAATATTGGTCGGCATGCTCTTCGCGATTGCGTATACCTTCCCCGACAATAAGAGATATATCAGAGTGCAGCAGGAACACGGCGGTTTCGCTCCCCCCGAAGCTCGACTTCCGCCGACGTTGGTAGGATGTATATTCCTGCCTATTGGACTTTTCTGGTTCGCGTGGACCAATTCTCCGTCCATACACTGGATGGCTAGTATCGCGGCTGGTGTTCCGTTTGGGTTCGGAATGGTTCTGGTCTTCTTGAGTATCATGAACTACCTCATCGACTCTTACACCATTTTCGCCGCGTCCGTCCTGGCTGCCAACTCTGTCCTTCGTTCGCTATTCGGTGCGGCCTTCCCCTTATTTACAAGCTACATGTACGCCAACCTCGGTATTCACTGGGCGTCGACGATCCCCGCCTTCCTCGCACTCATCTGCGTCCCGTTCCCGTTCCTCTTCTACAAGTACGGGCCGGCCATCCGCAAGCGGTGCAAGTACGCGGCCCAGTCCGCCGCCTTCGTCGAGAAGCTGCAAGACGCGCAGGCCAGTTCCGGACGCGAAGAGTCCGAAGAGCAAGAGGAGGAGGAAAAGACAGCCGACAGAGACACAAGCACAGGAGAGTCTGGCTACGAGGTGCAGACGGCTTCTATTATTAGACCACGTAGACGGTCGAGTTCCGTGGCTACCAGCCACCATCACAGCCTCACTCAAACGAGGAGTAGGACCTACGAGGGAAACCCGTACGATATCGACCGAGTCAACACTCGGGAATCTTTCGCTTAATCTACCTAACCTACCTTTGATATCGATACCATATTCACATATACACGTACATACGTACACACATACACATATTTATATAATGGTCATTACTTGAAATTATTTGAAGATCGGAATCTCACGACGGCGGATGAATACATAGGATACCTTTACATAAAATCTGGGCTTAGAGGATGCATAGGGTTGGTTATTAGGGCACAGTCATGGTTATAGGTTCATAATGAATCGTATGCAATTATATCCCGCCTTGGTTGATTTCGCTATTTGGGTCTTTGATGGTATTCCTTTTGTTATCAGTTATCATAATAGTTTGGCATATTTTCGTTGCTTCTGTCATACCGAGTATTTGGTGAGTTGTTGGGGTGATGATCGAGTAAGGGATGAATGCGCAATGACGGAATGGCGCAACGAAGGCTTGAGACAGTTATGTAGGACATCCAATAGTGACCATCAGAATATCATGGCTCTTACACCGGTTTCATACCCTTACTTTTTTCTTCAGCGGTATATTCATTCCAGCCCACGGACTGCACATAGAGAATTATCCTTAAGATTGTGAAGGAACTTGAGAAAGCTTGGGTACTGGCAGGTTCTAGATTCTTTAACCTCGACATAGCCGGTATCGTGTCTAGATCCGTTAAGCTCGGCCATTAAGATCATTCAAGTCCAGGACTATGTATTTATAATTCATCTGAAGATCTTATGAAAATGTATGTACGTCACATTGGTCACGGAGACATTAAAGATCTCTAACGAATCACGGCTAGAAAGTTGGGGAAGTCCCTTGTGCTACATAGTACAGTTGGAGAAGTCGGAGAAAAGTCTGGGGCAGGTTGGCATGTGAATGAAGAACGCTGTGGAAAATACAACGCTAAAGAAGAAAGCAAGAGCTTCCGGCATGTGCCTCGGCCGGTTTATAGTGGACCCTACTGACATCAGCGCGAATGGTTAGCGCATTGGAACTTTCGACTGGTACCGGATATCTACAAGCGAAAAGTAGACCCATGCATCCGAGGTAACTGCTCAAGCATGCAGCATGACAGATTACATACCTACCTATTCCTTCTTAATGTAATCATAAACTCTACGAACCTTCCAAACTCTTTCTACAAGATTATATATCAACCAGTCACATCTACGCCATTTCAATACTACCTTAATACCAATATCACAGCCTAAAGGAGAAACAATCACAATGGGCGGTAAGTACTTACCTATCTCAGCTCCAACAGAGTCGGTAGTTACTCGCGGAAATAACAGCTGACAAGACCAAACAACAGCAATCGACCGATTAACACAAATCTCCGGCCAGATCGCTGGTTCCAAATCCGCACGGGATAAGATCCTTCAGAAGAGCCCGGACGACGTAAGTCCCAACTACCACTTTCTAACACGACCGAAACATCCAACCAGCAGAAGCTAATACTATCGGGTGAATATAGATCGTGGTAACAGCATGTCTTCGAACGGCTTTCACGAAAGGTGGCAAGGGCGGGTTCAAGGATACGCAGGCAGCCGACCTAATGGCGGGTGCGTTGAAGGGACTCCTAGAGCGTTCTAAGATCAACCCGGCACTAGTCGAGGATGTCTGTGTCGGTGAGGTCCTAGCCCCTGGTGGCGGCGCCACAGAGATGCGGGCTGCCGCTCTCGTCGCTGGTTTTCCCGAGAGTACCGCCGTCCGTACACTCAACCGTCAATGCTCCTCGGGCTTGCAGGCGTGTGTCGACGTTGCGAACCAGATCCGCGCTGGCATGATCGAAGTCGGCATTGGTGCCGGTGTTGAGAGCATGAGCTTGCAATACGGGTAAGTCGCTTTTCCCCCACCACCTTTCTGCTCCATAGCTTCCCGGACTCACCCAATTCGTCAACTCCCTTAAACTAACGAGAAATTCAAACAGTCCCAACGCCGTAACCGAGTTCTCCGAGCTCCTCGAATCTCACCCCGAAGCCGCCAACTGCAAAGTGCCCATGGGCGTTCTATCCGAAGACATGGCGCGCGACCGCAACATCAAGCGCGCCGACCAAGACGCCTTCGCCGCCTCATCTTACCAAAAGGCGCTCAAGGCCCAACAAGCCGGTCTCTTCGACGAGGAGATCCACCCGCTATCAGTGCAATTCACCGACCCGAAGAGCGGCGAGACCAAGACAATCACCGTATCCAAAGACGACGGCGTGCGCCCCGGCATCACCGCCGAATCGCTCGGCAAGATCCGCCCCGCGTTCGCAGAGAACGGGTCGATCCACGCAGGCAACGCATCCCAAATTTCCGACGGCGCCGCCGCCGTTCTCCTAATGAAGCGATCCACAGCGGAGCGTCTCGGGCAAACCATCCTGGGTAAATACGTCGCAGCCAGCATCGTCGGCGTGAAGCCTTTATTAATGGGTCTCGGGCCGTGGAAAGCGATCCCGAAGGCCTTCGAGCTCGCGGGCGGGTTGACGAAAGACGACGTCGACATCTTCGAGATCAACGAGGCCTTCGCGTCGCAGTGTCTGTGGTGCGCGAACGAGCTCGGCATCCCGCAGGAGAAGATCAACCCCAAGGGCGGCGCCATCGCCTTCGGCCATCCCCTCGGGTGTACCGGCGCGCGCCAGGTGAGCACCCTGCTCTATGAGCTCAGACGCCGGGGGCAGAAGGTCGGGGTTACGAGTATGTGTATTGGTACGGGTATGGGTATGGCTGCTGTCTGGGTTGCCGAGTAAGGCGCCTAGGTACCTAAGAGACAACTTTGCTCAGAGCGAGGGATGCCGGGGATTTGAAAAGTACTGTGCAACATCGATGTGTACTACTTACAACCATTTTGGATACGGGAAGACTCGTCTAGAGTCCTGATATGCATATATATACCGTCACACACGACATCATGGCTATGGTCATGATTGGGGACGGCGGTCAGATAGCATTTGTGTACATTATATATCCGCGCGGCGTTTAGTATGTGTATCGTATCAAATCGTATCATACCAAATACATATATGCCAATACGGTCTGTCCTGCTGTCTTCCGTCTCTAGAATACAAATCGTTTATCTTGGTACTGAATATACGCTCCAAAACTTATTCCGCGGCTGTAGGTATCGAAATCAATGTGACATTCGCCGCTGCCGCTGACTTTGGCCCTTGCCGCAACGACATACCGGAAGTAGTTCCAGGTCACTCATTATATGTGCCAGCGGGGGACGGGTGTTCTCTCCGTACTACGAAGAGAATCCCTCGACATGGCTGCCCAGATCCCTCTCCTTCGCCAATCGTACGATTTCGAACCCGACCACGAGGTCCATGAGTCCTAGCCCTACGCTCTTGTATATGACATTGCCAACGGAGAGCCAGCGAGACAGATGATTATCGCGGCTTTGTGGCTGTGACTTCTTATGTTCCTGGTCCTCGGAAACTAGCTGACTCGAACTACGGCGGTGGTAGGAGGGACGTGACTGGCCGCTGCTACTTCCACGCCGGCTCGGGCTTCGGGAGCACGAACGCTTGCTTCCGCTGCCGGATTCGGAACCGAACACGGTGGACATGGCGGTACCAGACGATGTGATATCGAGTTTCTCAAGAGAGTCGTTTATGGAAGATGTTTCAGTAGAACTTTGGGAGGCAAGCGATTCCTCTTCCTCTTCCTTAGCGAGTCTGTGGATCATGACTAATTCACCTAGTCTGCTACTTGTTAGCCTTCTCTATGTTCGTTTCATAAGACACCGGGATATGTTTTTAGGACTTACTCGACGAGCTGCTTAGGCTCTAGACCAGCCTCGATGATTTCGCCTGCCTCTTTCAGTGCACCGTCTAATGTGTCGACGACTATTACTCCTCCTTCGGTCGCATGTTTGTGATAGTGGAGATGGCCCGGTACATGGTTTTTGGTGGCCTGGAGTAGCAATTCTCGAGGCAGTTCATGCATCTGTGGTGTGTAACTCCCGACCGCCACGATCAATCTGCCTTTTCTACGCCCCTCGTGGCTTGTGAGGATGCTCGCGTCAAACAGGTCCTTTGTGCTCGGCGTACAGCAATAAATAACGTCTGCAGCTCTCAAGTGGTCCCTCTGCAGCCTATCAAACTCTCCATAGCCAGGGGTAAGGAGACTGAATTGTGCTTTTTCCCATCCTTCACGCTGCTTAATCTCCGTATGTATACCGTAGATTTTCTTGAACGTATCCCTTGCACTCTCGCTGAATCGGCGGTTGATAATGTATACCTGACGGATAGTATCGCCGCGCAGCATCAGCGCCAAGCGGATATGCCAGTATGCCTGTAAACCCGAACCAAAGACAGTCAAAGTACGAACTGAAGCCCGTTTCATCAGAAGACAAGAAGAGGCCAAGGCTGTACGAAATGCAGTCAAGGTCTTGGCGTTAAGGAAGCCAAGAGGTGGTCCTTGAGGGGAGTATAGGGTCACCGACCCCGTAGGCGTAATAGCAGGTAGTGCGGGATCAGCTGATGGTGATGAAAGTGTTACAACTATAAATTAATTAGTTTCGTTAGGTCCAAGATTCGAGATGTTGAATTTCTAAATTGTTTTCTAAGATTGGTGGACGTACCCTTCACTGCATGACCAAGAGTACTATACGATGGCATGAACAGTGTGGTTGTACCAGTCGTGTTAGAATGTACCGACGTCCGTTCGGGTTGGTGGACAACGCCATCAGCTATCGACTGTGTACCAGTTGAGTATTCATGAAGAGCATTTTGCAATGTCTCCATAAACCTTCCTGCCTCTTCATGGCTTAGATTCTCTAACAAATATCGAATCTGCTCGTCAGATAGGACGGTCAGAGACATGTTTCACACTTTATTGGTGAAAATTCTATATTATTTATAGATCAAGTTGAGATGAAGTCTAGATAATTGGGTCCAGTAGATGAGGAATAAAGAGATGTGTGTTAGTCATTGATAGCCTCGCCCTTGTCTTCGAATTGCTAGGTAACCTTGGTAAGTAAGTAAAAAGGTAAGTATGTTAGATAAGTAAATCCTTAAGGAAATCTCGAGATAGGCTGCCTGGTATCGAGGTAAGAGAGAAGATCAGTGCTAGGATAGGCGGAATGAGGATGTACTTCCTTAGCCGAACGCACTCTACCACTACGTATACCCTCCATCTCTAAGCAGGATATTGTAAAAACCACGCAATTCTGTCAAAACGCCACTGATCTTGGCGTTTACGCGACATTCCTATTCCTAGCCTTTGATCTCACTAAATCCGAGAAATGGAGATGGGATGGTAAAGAATAGCTGGGATGGCCAGAACTGATCGGGTTGGTGTGGTGTGACAAAGAAATACCAAGACAACGGATGGCGGTAGAATAGCAGTATCGTACCTACCTCTACAGTAGCAGAGTGGTCTACAGTAGCTACCCCACCATCCTTAGCACCTTTGGCGGCTGGGCTGCGTAATAAGACCCTCCCAGATGAACCTTAACGAACTGGAAGTGACGTATGAATATAGAGGGGTAAGCTTGGTAATCTTGGCAACTTACGATGATTGACTTTGGATTTGACAGAAACGGCGATATACTGATGACAGATTAGTAGATTTAGCCATCAAACTTAAACCAACCAGCAAGTGAGACTGGGATCTAAATTCGGAATTAAAGGACAAGACATCCACTAGCACTAGCCAAAACAAAAAACAGAAAAATTGATTTGATCTAAACATCTCCAAATGCAGAAAATGCAAATGAAGATGCAAGATTCAATATGAATTCGAATTCCTCAGAATACCAAGTACCTAAGCCTAGGCATTGCATTGACCAATAAACCAAACCATAAGCCAATAAACACTTAATCCTCATCGCCAGAAATACGGGTGCGCAAGCAATGCAATGCTGCAAATGCACATACACCCCGTCCGTACATACCATCGCCATGCTTGCCGGTGCCAATACCGCGTAGACACTTTGCTCGAAACGCCGCCATTGAAAGGACCTCACCCTCTGTGAAGGTCTAGGTATCGTATCGTAAGACTATACCTAGGTTATTCACCAATGTCACCAATTTCACTGAATTTCACTCGCCCGCCAAATATGCTCTTCTACCGTCGAAGTTGCCGCCGCCGTTCCGAGATCCATGGATGACCAATTTCAATTCGATGCCTCCAAGACACCAACTTTTGTAAAAACGCCCTAATTCGACGAGAATCACCGCCCTTACAAATCCTTTAGCGAGCCTGCATACTTCCTGCTCCGTCCGTTCGGAACACAAGCATGGCGTGCTTTCCCCTTACCACGTCGCCGGCATCGCCGTTCAATCCCGGAATTCCATTGTGTCCTCCCTTCGTTCCGAGGCCTAGGTCTCGAATTCGACCTGAACCAATGTCGAAGAACGTGCCATGAACCTGGAGACCCCGCTCGGCGATAGCGTCCTGCACCGCGGGGTTTGCCATGAGAACATTGATACCGGCCTCCACGTTAAGCTCTGCGATGCGCACGCCGCGCAACTTGTCGTCGGTAATGGACGATAACTCTTCCTTGTTCGCGTTGCGAATAGCCTTAAGAGGAACCAGCCACGTGTCCAGCACGCCTCCGACCCGAACGTCGCTCAGCGCAGCGGCAGCACCTCCGCACGACGAATGTCCGCATAGCACCACATGCTTGACCTTTAGGTGCGTAACCGCGTACTCAATGACGGCTGACGTATTGATGTCCGTCGGCGATATGATATTGGCGATGTTGCGGTGCACGAACACGTCGCCCGGTTGCAAGCCCAGGATCGTGGTCTCCGGGCAGCGGGAGTCGGAGCATCCTAGCCACACTGTTTGTCACACGCGCTGTTAGCCGTCTCTTATCTCTTCTCCTCATTCTTGATTCGCATAGTACATGGCGTGTAAGTACCGACATCTCCACCTCACATAGGAGCTGACAAGTCACCTGCCCTGGTCAGGGCCAAGGATACACAGTTCCGAGACCGAGCTAACGCTCTGTTGAGTGGGTCTTCGCTTGACAGGCTTCGCCTCGCATCTCAACAAAGGAAATGAGTAATACCATACTCGAGATTATATTATGACCAAGGAAACGGGGGTTATACGTACGAATTGCCGGTGACTGTCCCGAAGCCAACTTAGGGAAGAAGTCTGGGTTTTGGTGGCCCTTATAGCCAGCCCATGCTTGATTCGAGCTCAGCGCGTAGGCGAAGGCATCTTCTGCGGCCATGGTAAGCGAAAACGGTATTGGCAAAAAAAGACGAAGTTACCCTCGCCAATCTCGGGGATCTCAAAAATAAGTTTAAGCGTATTATTTTTGTACGAGATGCCAATGTCCACCCCTGCAGATCCAGATCCAGGAGTACCGTTCCTCCTTTTCTTGGCGGGGTAAACTACTGGATTGGGGGTTAGGGAAGGATGAGCGAAGAAGTAAACGTACGCGGAGGAGCAGGCATTTCTCGACAGATGTGAGCGCCCGGGTTGCGCCCTTTTATACGTAAATGCGACTGGGACGTATATGACGAGGTATGTATGTATGATGACCGCGAGCGGCACGCAAGATCCCACCCAAAGGGGACTGAGACTGGATGCGGGATGTTGTTGTAGGATATGAGCGAATTAGGAAGTCCCAAGCCCAATCAGATTTGGTGTTCACCCACTCGTCCACACACCACTAGGAAGCCCTGGGAGTCTGGAAGGCTTTCTTCGGTTTATTTCCAAGTTGTTTGCTGAATAACGTCTTTGACCGAGTCTTCCTAGCGTTCTTTTTCGACCTCAAAATCGCCCTCTCGGCTGGGTCGGTGATCACTCGGGGGAGGCGGTGATCGAATCGTACGGTGATGGTGAATGGAACGACGGAGCCCGTGAGGTATAACCTAGGTAAACAAATAAAGCGGCTCACGGACGAGGTCTTCGATAGGTTAAGTACGTAGGAAGGTTCGGCCCAAACGGATCAGCGGAGATACGGATCTACTAATGTGTGTAGGGAATGAAACAAGATTCATGGAATGATGAAAATGGGACACGTAGGTAAACGCCGAAAGATGAATAGGAAGAGGCTCAGCTGGCTCAGAGTGAGGTATTATAAAAGATGACGAACTTGGCGTCAGCAAAGAGGCAAACACAACATAAACGCAACAAGCAACGCAGACTTTAAAGCTCCTATGGTTTCCGGAGATTTCAATCTTATGTACAGCTTGACTCGAAACTATCCATTCCTTCTTTATTCCATTGTTCATGGCACACCTTACATATAAAGATAGGATCGGCCTGTCCGGAGTCCGGGGTAAAAGAGGTAACAGGCCCTCAAAACCGCGAAGCCGTGCATCATTTCTTAACCTTATCTAACATACATAGCAGATATTACCGTTTATTTGCCCAGAGTTTGCCCAGATTTCGCAGATTTCGATAGCTTAGGCTTCGCCCCCCCATCTCGGCGCCAATACTTTCCATTACCCGTGCCAGTACCATACCTGACCTGGCCGAACGTGGGATGAACCGTATCTGCGTTTGATATGAAACCTCCATGTCACAAGGTCCGGCGGAAACGCACAGATTGAGATTTGAGATTGAGACGAAGCAAGCAATCAAGCATAACAGATTTGGTAAGCTAGCCATCTAGGTCCTCTAGGTCCTCTAGGTACATATCGTACCTCCTATCAACAAAGAAGCTTGTAATATAATATGCATACACCTACTAGGGATACATAGCTAGATATACCTACCCTGGTAAGGGTAGCATACTGCGCACCAGAACGGAGTATCCAACGAGCCTAGGAGCCAATACCCGGACCTCAACCTCCAGGGCTTATGCGGTACCCTTATGTATGTGCAATCCTAGCCCGTAGCCAAGTCAGCCAATAAGCCAATCACAAATCCAACGTGCCCATGTGCTGAACTCATTAATCCCTGCCAGGAACTGGACAGGGCTCGCGGCATTGCGTTAGAAAGCGGTGAGGATTGCAAAAGATACCCTCTAACGGAGGTACATAGATACGAGGTATTATCTCAAACGCAACGACCATTGAGATACCTCCTGATCACCCTGTACAATCATTGATATATAGGCTGCAATATTATCATGTTGTTTTACGAACCGTACTTAGTCTAGACATGCATTGCTTCTCTTTGTTATTAGAATTGTGCATACGTAAGCTAAAACGATGAGATGTGATAAGATGTCAAGTTACAGACCCAACACTCAGGAACGCTTTCTGTTTGAATACCCGTTTTGTCCTGATAAATGCTATGCTGCAACGAGGCGTGCTTGGCTGCTTGGCTTGGCTCGGCTCGGCTTGACTATCCTCATACGGCATTTAGTAATCAACCAATAAAATAGTTTAAACCGACCTACGGACCCATCCGGACCCCGTACTGCTTACTGAATACCGAGAGATCCATCTTCTTTAAATAACTACCAAGAGATATCGTAAGACTTGGCACTATTAATTGGTATTGGCATACGGTGCAAAGAACAGACGTCACTAGGCTGAAGTTCTGGACCATTGTTTGTTAATCATTGTCACATTTGTTCTTCGGTCAAATTCTGGAGACGGAGTAGGCTTTCATCATGCAAATCCACGTGTTTGGTATTCCGTTTTACCACCTCCAACGCCTGAACCGTGCATAGCTAGAAATCATGACCCGTGACCGACTCCGATGCTTACATCCAAGCTTTAGACCTTGATAGCCTGCTCGAGAGCCTTCTTCTTCTTCTCGATGCGCTTGTTGGCCTTAGCGCCCATGATGCCACCACCCCATTGTCGTCGAGCGTTCTCAGAGTTGGCTAGGTAGCCATCCTTGACGGCGCTGACGAGCTTGGAGAGCTCACTCTTGTCCTCGGATCGAACCTCAGTAAGGGCGAGAACAGCAGCAGTCTATCCTTAATTAGCTTAATTATACCAAATATAAGATGAATTCCATGCATGCATACCTTCTTGTGGACAACAGTTCCGAGACGGGCCTTGCCCTTGATGATGGCGTAGGGGACACCCATCTTTCGGCAGAGAGCGGGTAGGAAGATGACCAACTCAATGGGATCAACATCGTTGGGGATCAGGACGAGAGAAGCCTTCTTGTTCTCGATAAGGCCGACGACGTGGTTCAGACCAAACTTGACAGCGTAAGGCTTCTTGCTGACGTCCTCCTTCTTCTTACCCTCCTTGATGGCGGTAGCCTCCTTCACTAATCGCTCCTTCTTCTCAGCCTTGGACTCGGGTCGGTACTTGTTGAGGAGCTTGAACGCCTGGGCAGCAGTGTTGCGGTCAAGGACATGCTGGAACTGAGAAATAGCAGGCGGGACCTTCAAGCGCATGTTGATGATCTTGCGCTGGCGTTGAAGGCGGACATACTCGGGCCACTTCACCATGCGAGAAAGGTTTCGCTTGGGCTGGATATCTTGGCCGACACCGAAGTTGCGGGGTCGCTTCTCGATGAGGGGGTTCTGAATAACATGTCAATATCGCTTCGTAAATCAATGCAGAGGATGTGGAAATAGATATCAGTACTCACCTTAGGGGCCTTCTTGGAACCCGCCTTGGAGGCGAATGGGGCCGGGGCGGCCTTCTTTCCAGACTTGGGAGGCTATCATTGAGAAGAAAGACATCAGCAAATGTGTTCCATTGACTGTGGTCTTCCTTGAACTCTAAAGAAATAATCATGGGTGACATTTCTGCACACCACACGAAAATCTCAAGCCAGTTCTTCGCCTGCGTCCGGAGACGACAAGGCGGATTTCAGACAACTCGGCGAGCGAGTGCCACAAAATTAATTGATTGTATGCGCAAGCGCATATCAATCGCGGATATCAGAAGCTTACCATGTTGATTAGTTTGTCGTGTGGTCGTGATGTGTGAATGAAGATCGACCAAGTTTGAGAGGTGTGAGGAAAGAAAAAATATCTTGAAAGGTCGCGAACTTGAAAAATTAATGTAAGAAATTGTGCGTAGGGTTTCGCAACGGGTAAAAAGTCGGCAAAGTGCGTTTGACCTAGACCGTAACCAGACTAGTGTGAATTGCCCCGCCAGTGCGACCCAGGTACCTTTGTATCTGCTTTCAACCCCACTAAGATTCTTTGCTGAATTTGAAGTCTAATGGATTTGAGTTGAGTCAACACCAGCAGAACCTTGATTTCTTAATATTCATTTGTATAATCTTCTTGTATCTGACTTATTTTATATTCCTTCATTCATTTCCGACATTTCTTCATAACTTCTCTCAAAGACAGGAATTTTGAAAATGCCACCAGCACTCTGTGCTCTCTGCAAGACAGAGAGAGCGCTAATCAAGAGACCCAAGAACTACCAAAAACTGTGCAAGGGTTGTTTTATTCAGATATTTGAAGATGAAGTGCATCACACTATTACCTCGTCGCAATTATTCTTTCCAGGAGAAAAAGTAGCGATTGGAGCGTCAGGCGGCAAAGATTCTACCGTTTTAGCCTCGGTTCTTAAGACTCTTAACGAAAGACATAACTATGGGGTTGACTTAGTGCTCCTAAGTATCGATGAGGGTATCAAGGGTTACAGGGATGATTCACTGGAGACAGTCAAACGCAATGCAGTCCAGTATGACATGCCCCTTAAGATAGTAGGATATGGTGAACTCTACGGCTGGACAATGGACCAGGTCGTCGAAACCATCGGCAAAAAAGGGAATTGCACTTACTGTGGCGTCTTCCGGCGACAGGCCCTAGACCGGGGCGCAAAGATGCTGGGGATTAAGCATGTTGTCACTGGCCATAATGCTGACGATGTCGCCGAAACTGTTTTAATGAACCTACTTCGAGGAGACCTACCACGCTTGTCAAGAAGCACAAGCATCGTTACCGGAAATGATGCTAGTGAAGTCAAGAGGAGCAAGCCACTTAAGTACTCATATGAGAAGGAAATCGTACTATATGCACATCACAAAAAACTCGACTACTTCAGCACCGAATGCATATATAGTCCAGAGGCCTTTAGGGGAAGTGCTAGAAGTTTAATCAAAAATTTAGAGAGGGTCCGTCCTAGTGCCATATTAGACGTTGTTCGGAGTGGCGAGGATATGGCGAGACTGGTCCCTGGAGCTACACCAAGTTCCTGCAGTTGTGACGAGAAGACTACGTCCCATCGGGCTCCCACCGATGAAGACAATATAGGAGGTTGTGGCTCAGCAAACGGACGAACCAACGGTGGCGAGATGGCAGCTATGGAGAGGCAACTTAGAGAAACCGAAGCCGCCGAGGCAGCGGGACTCGAAACTGAAATTACAACTACGAAGGTTAAAAGCCAACAACATGAGAAACAAAACTCGAATAATGGTCAACTTAAGACGGCGGGAACCACTGTCCCCATAAGGCTAAAACAAAAGCTAGGGACATGTGAGAAGTGTGGCTATATGTCGAGCCAAAAGTTATGCCAAGCTTGCATGCTTCTTGAGGGCTTAAATAAAAATCGACCGGAAATCACGATATAGACTTGGGACGGATAAGGCGTTTCGGCATATTTAGATTTGTTGCATTAGTATTTGGAAGATACCCGAGTAAAATGATGGTTAATAGATACGATTGGGACCAAAGGCTTCAATATCGGATGTTATATTTTGGGCTATGTACAAGTGGTTACCCATAAATCGTATTTCATCTTTTCGATACCCTGGGCCAGCATTATTCCGCTTAAATCAACCAATACGGTTCTCAACCTAGATATCGTATAAGTATTGTGGACGTAATTATAATGTCGTAGATTGAGAAACCTACCTTCCAAGGGTTGTTCAGCTCAAAGCCCGGAGGTGCTATGGGACCGTCGGTCTGCCCGCGTAGGTGTCCGGTTAATCGGCGGTCTCGGTCCATCACTGCAAAAACATCAAGTCAGTTTGCCCGGTTCTAGACGTGTTGTATACTAAATTCGCCGTACTTTGCCTATCCCACATATCTAACGATCGTCTCGGTCTCTTGTTCCCGTTGTACCAGTGTTTAAATTTCGAAAGACCCGCGCCAGTGGCGCCGAACATCTAATATGTCTTAGCACTTGGGAGTGTAGAGGAACTCGTTGTCGATTGGGAGATGGAGGGACCTTACGGCGAGGATGATTCCATAGGGAATCAATGCTTCGAAGGGAACGGCCATTGTGAAGCTATAGGCCAAATCTTCAATTTGATCAATTAGTATAATAAGCTGACTATGCGACTTTAGAGGACTTACTATTATTTGCACCAGTCGTTTTGATTTCAATTGTCTCGAGAGCGTCAATCGACAAATAGCTCTTGGTAAGTTGAATGGTGGGTGAGGTTTAGAGTTCGCTGACCAATGATGTCGATTCAATTATGATGGCCTAACATTGAAGGCTCAAGTCCACGGGACACAAACAACTTGGAAGTACCTATGTACTGTACCTAGGTACCTAGCGAGCTTGGTCTTAGCGTGGACCCGCAATGGTTCGAGTGCACATTGAAATGGCAGTGACTGTGGAGATTACATAAACAAAATGAAGGTTCAAGGCACCTGGCACTGGCACTGGGCAGGCGCTGAGTAGGCTGATCTGACTAATTTGTGGGGCTCGGCAACAATTGCACCACCAACAATGTTAACTTCGCCCATCTAAAGTCCATCGCGAGGGGAGCTACACTCTGTCGCAAATTGTACTTTCCTCCTTCTTAACACTTCTTTCATGTCTCCATTTAGTCGAAAATACGCGTCGATTTCCTCTCCAATCCTCCTTCTCTCTCGATAATTCAACAATAATTCTCCTATAATAGAATTCGGCGCGTCTAACAGCTTTCGAAGTTCGCTTAGTAAACTTCCAACAATAGACTCAAATGTCTCGCGCATCGTTCATTCTCAAGCCCATAACCGTCTCGCTCCTGTCTACCATACAGTCCCGAACTTTTTAACCCTAATTAATATTTCGCGACGGGTATGCGACAAGACCATTCATGACGCGAAGTGGTGCGACTTGGAGGTCTCGGAACACGCCTTCGCCACCATACGTATCCTGAGCGTGGGATACAGCACATCTTTAATCATACACGACAACTCCACATACACGATCGTTTTCCGACCCACCCAAGATCTCTGATCCACCTTCATATTTATGAAGGCAATGGCCAATACCCAACTCATGCAGGAAGAACTACAACAAAGCGTAGTACTGTCTGAAGAGGATGCTGAATTTGAGGAAGACTTGCCAAACCAAGTAATCATGGCTGGTACTAGTATCCCGCAATCTGTTGGCGACTCAGGCCCCCCTCTCCATCCTTATCCGTCGGGCGTGGACCCGCTCGGAGACGGTGAACCAGATAAAGAATATATACATAACGACATCGAACGTTTTGACGGACATGTAGATACCGAAGTTGACACCGCACTCGTAGATGATATGGCACCAGATGAAGACGAGGAGGCCGAGCTGGAAGATGAGCCAGCTGAGGAGGAGGATGCAGACCAAGATGAAGACGAGTCCAGTGCCGATGATGACGTCCATGATGACGATGCCTTCGATGTTGATGCCGAGGGTGAAGACGATGAAGACCTTGGCCTGCGTCAAATCGACCCGAATTTAGCTTCTAGTGATGAGGACGATGCCGAACAAGAACCTGTCGAAGAAGATGACGAGAACGAAGGCGTTGGCGCCGTCAAGATCAAACCTGGTGATACTGATGACGAAGAGAGTGATAGCGAAGACGAAGCCAGCTTGGCGTCAGGCTCTAGTGACCGAGAATCTGCAGCGGAATGGGAAGATGCCGTCGATAATGACGAGGAAGAAGAATTGGAAGAAGATTCCGATGTGGCCGACCCTAATTCGTGCATTTTCTGTAAGAAAGATGAGGAACACGATCCGGGTGAAGACTTCGAATCTTATCTCACCTGCAAAGGTTGTGGTGAACACGGTACGTTGTGCGAAGCCTAGCCAACACGTCAGTCATCTAACAAACACTGCTTTAGCTCACCAACAATGCGCACGAGACGAAGGAGCCCTTGACGAGAAACAAAGTATGTTTGGCACAACACCCATTCATCCACCTTCTAATTACTCACCTGTTTATCTAGATGCCTCGAATTGGAGGTGCCCAGATTGCGCTCGGGACGATATGGGCTCTGATTCAGAAGTAGAATTTGGTCGCGAGGACGCAGAAGGTGACCATGATATGGAGTTGAATGGTGGCGTGGATAGCGATTTATCTCCTACATCTACTAACCGATCAACTGCCCCTAAAGTTGCTCGAGATCTTCTCCCACCTAGCATGAGCAAGCCAGACTCACATTCCGTCTTTAATCAATTAGTTCTAGACGAAGATCCTATGGACGGCTCACGAGTCCTACGTAAGAAGAGAAAGACGTCGTCAGCCGAACCGGAAGAGGAAGAAGTAAAATCGGTGCGAAAAAGAAGAAAGAATACGTCTGAGGGGTCTATCCAAGATGAGACCGGCCAAGATAATTCGAATGCAGCGGAATCATCAACTAGATCACGGTCAGGACGCTCTTTGCGGCATAAAGCGTCAAGCTCAGAGGCATTATGCACCATCGTTAAGAAGTCGCGTTCCAGTCTAGTAGTAAAGATGCGAGTGGGTGCAACGGAGTTAAATAAGATTTTACAAAATCCAAGATCACGGAGGAGAAAACGAACTGGTCGGGCAGCCGCATCCCGCTCGTCGCGATCTTCTAGAAATGTTGCATCAACACGAGCTGCTGCTGTTGCAGAACCACCTCCAATGGCTCCATTCTTCCCGTCCAGCTACTCGCAACCATTCTACTCGTTCTATGACAAGGAACCAGATGAGCTTAAGGGAAAACCATATGGCGGGATCTTGACCGAGGAACAAGCAGACACGACTAAGACTCTGCCTACAAAAGACGACCGACGGCGTTTCGACGAAGCCAAACAGAAAGCCGAAGAAGAATGGAGGAATCGTTTGCTTGCTATGCAGGCGGAGGCTGAGGTACCGGTGAAGAAGTCGAGGAAGGCTTCCGGACCCGCAAGTCAAATCGAATGCATCGAGTTTGGAGGCTGGGAAATAGACACGTGGTATGCAGCTCCATACCCCGAAGAGTACAGCCGTAACCGGGTTCTATACATCTGCGAATTCTGCTTGAAGTATATGAACTCGGATTATGTCGCGTGGCGGCACAAGCTCAAGTGCCCTGCAAAACATCCACCAGGCGACGAAATATACAGGCGCGGTTCTATTTCATTTTTCGAAGTTGATGGACGGAAAAATCCAGTTTACTGTCAAAACCTCTGTCTTTTGGCCAAGCTTTTCCTCGGTTCAAAGACGCTCTACTATGATGTTGAACCATTCTTATTTTACGTCCTTTGCGAGTATGACGATCTAGGCTATCACTTTGTCGGCTACTTCTCCAAAGAAAAACGTGCGAGCAGTCAGAACAATGTTAGCTGCATTTTAACGTTACCTATCCACCAGCGAAAGGGATATGGACATCTGCTCATTGATTTCTCTTATCTTTTAACGAAGGTAGAAGAGAAGACTGGTTCTCCCGAGAAACCGTTGTCTGATATGGGCCTTGTCTCATACAGAAACTACTGGAGATTGATTCTCTGTAAATACCTTATAGACCACATGCCCGGGGAGAAGTCGCAGAAGAAAGGCCTGAGCATCAGACAGATATCCGACGATACGGGGATGACTCCCGACGATGTAATCTCAGCCCTTGAAGCGCTACGTTTCCTCGTCCGTGATCCCGTCACTCAGGTCTACGCTTTCCGGGTCGATTTACCATACTGCCACAAAGAGGTTGCCAAATGGGAAGCGAAAAAATACGTGAAGTTAAATCCCAAAAATCTTACTTGGATGCCCTATCTTATGGGCCGTAGCAATGCTACGAATTTCGAATTAGGACCAGCTTTAAATACAATTGCACCGCGCGAGGAAGATGAGGATCTTAAGGCTGTCCAAAATCTTGCAGAGAGTGGTATCGCAACTGGAGATTTTGCCATCACTCAGCCCATTAACCAAAAACCGCCTCCTGGGGCCGAGCCATCAGTTCTCGAGTCCACAGAACCTAATGACAATGCCGTTATGGAGAACAGCGAAGATTCGAAACTTAATGGGATTGGAAAAGAGAATGCAGAAGCTCCTGAGGAGCATTCAGAAGACCCTAGAGCATCAACTAGTGCTGCTGCGAGCGCTCCTGATGACGAGAATGCATGGATTAAACCCTACGATGCGATCCCCGTCAGCAGGTTCCAAGTTTTCCCAGCTATTAATAATAGACGCACAGCCATATCACGCCTCAACTCTGCCATCTCTAGACCGGCATTGCCGCGTATCCCACCTCCCAGCGCTAGACGAGCTGCGCGACCCAAGGTCCGTCGCTCGACCGGTGGTTCCTCGGTTCGGAAGTCGGCTCCGAAAGCAAACAACGGTAAACGCAAGCCCGGCGGAACTGGTCGTGGTCCCGGCCGTTGGCCGAAGGGCACTAAAAAGAGCGATTACGGAAACGCGGATAGTGGACCAGGTTTACCTCCAGCATGGCTCGAACGGCAGCGTCAGCAGGGACCAACTTCTTCCACGGCCGATGAAAACACAGAGGATACCGTCCAGGTACAGACAGAGGCTAGCAAAGGCCAAAAGGGCAAGCAATTAGCCGTCTTGGCTGCCAGAACCGAAGCCGTTGTCGAAGACAGCGTCGCTTCGACGAACGATGCTAACGGCGATATCGTCATGGGCGGAACCGACAATCAGGAGAGTGTAGCTGAAGAGGCATAACCGGCGCGAATAGTTCAACTAGGCATCGTCTTCAATCGGCGCTCGTGAACATGTGTAGAATTTGTGTATAGCTAGGATACCTTCTCGATGGCTTCGCGAATGGGATCGGGAGCCTAGTGTGTGTAAGGGATTCGGGGGATCGGCGTCGAGGCGAATAGCAAGCAGGTAGTTATGGGACTTTACTAGATACCTAATTGAGAGCTCGATTTGTGTTTGTTAAACAGGCGTTCGGATTTTCGTGCCTGGGAACTGTGGGATATGGATGACTTGAGTTTATGACTAGAGATACTTGTCTTATTGAGGTCAATTTAGTGAGTATTTATAATGAGGGCATGATTGAGATACTAGTGAGTAGGCCTTTATATCAACATGTTCACTTAATGTTTCTGACAACTTGAATCTCTACCTACCTAGTTAAGAGAAGTTAGATTCCATAATTCTGAAGCAAATGAAAACACTGTCCAATCGCAGTTTTCATCTTCGCTTTTAATATTGTGGTATCAAGTTGATTCCTCATACAAATTGATTGTCTTTCTTTAACAATGCTGCAGATAACCTAGGTATGTAGAGAGAAAGTTTTACGCTGGAATCCATAACATAGAATAGAATCAAACAATCCACAATCATAAGGCTTCATAAATAGGTAACTATATCCACGATTCGAATAATTAAAGAGTACGTTGAAATCATGGGGTGTTGGATATTTCGGATGCGAATTATTTATTTCACAATCAGAGTTATTCTTCAATAAGTATGTATCCCGTTATACATGATTATATAATGTATATATGCATATACTTAAAACGGCTAAGGACACATGTTGGTATTTAGTGTTTCAGCCTTGCAGATAAGGGGGCCAATTATTATAAACACGGCTAAAGTTGAACTTGTCAGTCTGTCCAATTCCCCAGATTCAACAATTTCCAACGTCTTAACTGGCGTCAACCTTTCTGTTCAAACAAGACAGGTGTATGATGGCCTCGCTGGTCCGAGGTAGCCAGCGGATTGGGCAGATATGAAGTGTCATAACTCAAACTTACTAATGTCGGGCCACGTAATCCCAATGCTGCTCATCTTGGCCCTGCACCATCTTCTCATCTCACCCGTCGTCGCGTACACGGCCTTATCGGATCATTTTCTCCAGCTAGTTCCATCGGGAGGCGCAGACTTCGATATTGACAATGGAAAGCTGCTAGCGCCTATCCTAATACCGCGCGTCGCCGGCACCCCCGGTCAGACGGCCGCTCAACAGCATTTCGTGAACTTCTTCGCAAAAGAACTGCCGAAATGGAATATCGAGTGGTTTAACTCAACATCTACAACTCCCGTCACCGGCGACAAACAAGTGCCGTTTGCCAACTTGTTGTTTAAGAGGGAACCGCCATGGGTCCAGCAAGGACAATCCAACTTATTAACACTAGTAGCTCATTATGACAGCAAGATATATCCTGAGGGATTCATCGGCGCTACTGACAGCGCCGTGCCTTGTGCTATCTTGATGCATGTTGCGAGAACCCTGGACAAGTTTCTTACACAGATGCATGATGAAATGGCTGCACTTGGTGAAGGCGGGACTGTCCCTATGGATATGGGCGTGCAGATTCTCCTGCTCGACGGTGAAGAGGCATTTAAGCAATGGACAGATACGGATTCCCTATACGGGGCGAGGTAAACATATACTTGATCTTGATATCGTCTCATGGGATTGTATCACTAATAGCCATTTAGAGCACTGGCGGAGACCTGGGAGAATTCGGTTCATCCTGCAATGTCATTCTATCGCAACCCATTGGATCAAATAAGCATGTTCGTATTGCTGGACCTTCTTGGTTCCGCTAACCCGACGGTGCCATCATTCTTCCAAACGACTCACTGGGCATATAAAGCTATGGCCACTATCGAAGGTAGAATGCGCAAGTTAGGACTTCTAGAATCGGTCCCGCAGCGCCCCTTTCTGCCGGACTTGGAAAAGGAGACGACCACATTTTATCGCGGCTTCATCGAAGATGACCACAAACCTTTTATGGCCCGTGGAGTCCCGGTTTTACACGTTATCGCCTCTCCGTTCCCAAAGGTATGGCACACGATGGACGACGATGGCGCACACCTGGATATGCCGACTGTGCGCGACTGGGCCAAGATCGTTACAGCTTTTGCGCTTGAGTGGTTGGATATGATGGAGGTTGAACCAAAAGAGGATGGCGAGGCACCAGTTACAAGCTGAAGTCTTGGTGGGGGTTGGTTAGCAAAACTTGTATACCTTGTTATAATGGGAATGGTGTTCTATACATAGCGTTTACCTAGGAATCATGGTATTGGAATACTTACTTTATTAGTGTTTGACAGATGGAACAAATCATAACTCTATTTCAACCTATTTATCTACACATAAGGTGTCAATGTCTCTCTTATATAGTAGGTACCTTAGAGGCTGTTTAATTTTGTGCTTGATGACTTGAGTTATTTGTTATATGTATACTAGGTACCCATTACAAAACATCCCAACCATATGGATGTTTTGCTGTCTATGCTCTTAGAGTTTCTTGATGGATTTTTGGCAACCCTTGATTCATGCTCTAGACATTGCATCTGTGCATTAATGGAGCTTGTCACAAATAGACCACAGACCTCAGACGGCTAATACACGCGCCTGAGGGTATGTGACACTTGTGGGATGCACTCCATCTCTCCTGTCTGTGGCTAACCGACACATTAATAAGTACGGTTCCCATCTCCCATCATGGATACGATAGAAAGCACAGAAACCAGTAAGCAGTTGTATGTATGAAGATTTTGTGCATATGAACTGCATAGGATGAACATCTGGATGGTTTAATTGAGATTTGATGACTCCACTTGTTACGTCATTCCATACTCAATGAATTGATGGGGTGACAACCGCATACGAAAGTACCTCGGTATTTTCGTACAGTTACAATCCGGACGATGTACCTACATACAGTAGTAATGCAGAAAATGTACGGAAATATACTTATGCTTTCTACTGGCATTCAACGGACGACGGGGAAACCGCAACCTAAAAACGCTCCCAGCCAGCCCAGCCCGGCCAGAAAGCCCCATAGACGTGTCCGATCGTGCTGTTGGTCAGTGCTCACACGCTGAACGCTCCTGCCGCGTCACAATGGCCACCCAAATGGAAAAATGGAAAGGAGCAGGTGGACGGATAAGCCAGGCACTAAGTTTACTAGCAGACAAGGTTCACTGGTACACTAAAGTATCTCTCACCTAGATAGCCCATTGAAGAAGTCTCTTTTAGTGACTCTCATCATATCAACTCTTTTCCCCTTTTCGCTAATCGTTCCAGAAACAATTCCAGACCAGAGAACGAATGATAATAATTTCTTACAATTGACCTTTGTTGTAATTAATACCAATTATCATCATCATCATTAATTCTGCATTTTATATTTCATCATTAATAAAGTCTTAGACACCAACACAAAGAAAAACAAAATAAGAAGGGAAAAAAAACAAGCCAGGACTGACTGTACCTAGGGACTGTCATCCTTTTTAATAAATTGCCAGATTGCCCAGCCAAGGTACATCCAAGAGACCGAAAAGAGAAGCGTTTGCGTTTGTGACATACTGCGTCTTGGTGCCAAGGCCCGCCATTACGCCTGTCTCGATTCCTGGGTCCATACAACGTGTACAGGCAGCTTCTTGGGCTCCCCTCCCCAAACTTCATCGATCCATCAATTAAAGTTACCATAATCAACCAACCTCTTTCTTCCTCCCTCATCCAAAGTCCTCCTTTAATCGCAGTCGAGTGTTGGAGGCCTTGTGCTTGCCACTGCCTGAATTTCGCTCGAGGGAAAACTTGTATAGGGACGGTTCATTTGAACCTTTATTTTTACTTTACTTTCGTTGTTCTTGAATTCAGGTTTGCGCCATTGCTGGCCTTGCAAATACCGTACTGAGAGATAATCCACCGGCTGGATTGCGCTTTCATTGCGCCGACCATTGACCACCCTGCGATCGTACCATCTCTACTACAACACACAACAACCTCCCTCTCCTCTTTTCTCTTTCTCGATTAATTCTTGACGCCCTACAACACAGTCATCTCCTCCACCAAACCCGAAAATACCGCCAAGATGTCTAAGGTTATGAGAAGTGTAAAAAATGTCACCAAGGGCTACTCGAGTGTCCAGGTCAAAGTGCGCGAAGGTTCGTACATATAAATCCATCATCGATTCACAGCAAATCCTCTTGCGCCCGAGTCACCTTGTATAATGCGAATATACTTACCCCTTTCTTATAGCAACAAGTAATGATCCATGGGGACCGACCGGAACTCAGATGAGCGAGATCGCTCAATTAACCTACAACTCGTATGCCGCCACCGAGTCGCTTAACTCTTTGTATTAAGAAGGTCTATCTAACCTGATCTTTAGATCGACCGAGTTCTACGATATTGTCGATATGCTTGACAAGCGTTTAAACGATAAAGGAAAGAACTGGAGACACGTTTTGAAAGCCTTAAAAGTACTGGATTACTGTCTACACGAAGGTTCCGAATTAGTTGTCACTTGGGCACGTAAAAACGTCTACATCATCAAGACCTTGCGCGAGTTCGTTTACATCGACGAGGATGGACGGGATGTGGGCCAAAATGGTGCGTAGTCACAGTGAGATTTGAGGCTGTGTTAATGCTTACGAATGAATAGTCCGAGTTGCCGCGAAGGAGTTGACAGCTCTGATCTTAGACGAAGAAAGGCTGCGCGCCGAACGTAGCGATCGGAAGACCTGGAAGTCTCGCGTCACCGGCATTGAGGAGTTCGGCTCAGATGGACCAGCAGTCCCACAGCAGCGACGCCAGCGTACTAGGCGACCTAGCGACGAGGAGGATGATGCTGAGTATAGGTTAGCTATAGAAGCTAGCAAACACCAAGAGGAGGAGGATAGACGGAAACGGGAAAGTCGCCAAGGGAATGAGGATGACGACGATCTTGCCAAGGCCATTAAGCTCAGTAAAGAGGAGGAAGAGCGAAGGAGGCGAGAGTTGGAAGATGCCAATGCTGGTTCTCTATTCGACGACAACCCTGCACCGAGCAACGTACCTCAGCCGACTGGCATCAATATGGGATATCAGCAGGGTAGCAATGTCGACTGGCTTGGAAATCCAATCGATCAAAACCAAATGATGCAACAACAGCCAACTGGATATATGAACAACGCCTACACCGGATTTCCGCAAAACGGATATTCGAACGGCTATAACAATGGTTTCAACCCTCAGCCGACGGGCATGTATGACCCTTATGCGCAACAGCAGCAGCAAAATACCCTCCAGCCTCCGCAGCAGCAGTTCCAAATGCAGCCTCAGCCTACCGGCTACAACCCCTACGGCCAGCAGCAACCTCAATTTCAACAGTTCCAACCTCAGCCTACAGCCTCTCCCGAGCCAACTGCCCAACCGGGTAGTAACAACCCGTGGGCTTCTAATAACCAATCCCAGTCCGCACTCAAACCGATGCCGACCGGCTCGAACAACCCCTTTGCTACTGGCTTTGGACGGCCCCAAACAGCCAAGGCCCCGCCGATGCCTACGCTTAGTAGCCTATCAAGTCTTCCCGAACAGAAATCGCTTCAGTCGTTTACTCCTTCACCCCAACCTCAGCTACAGCCCCAGCCTTCCTTCAACCAACCGCAACAACCTCAGAAGCAACTTAGTGAGCATGAACAGAGACTTAATGCCCTGCTTGCTAGTGGCGACGGCATGGACACGTTCGGAAACACTGGCGACCTTCGTATCCCGGCTCAACATACGGCGCCGGGCACATTTGTTAACTCGGCGGGTGCTAACGCAAACAGACTCACCGCTGAGGCTACGGGAAGCAACCCATTCCTACGACAACAGTATACCGGTATGCCTACGATATCATACGGTCAGCAGCAGATGCCTGCGGCCACCGGACCTGTCGGCATGAATGGATATGGTGGAACGGCCAACCCATTCGCTGGGCGACCGCAACAACAAAACAATAACCAGGGACAAGATCTCATCCAGTTCTAGACATTTCTTTTGTGAAGGCACTTGCGATGCAGATCGCGCGTTCTTCATCTGCATTTCTCAATGCAATGCATTCTTCTCAGAGTTGGGCGACAATCCCATCCTGGTCTATGTTTACTCGTTAGCGTTCTTTCGGCTCCTCCGCTCGACGCTATGATGGTGGATAGGGGATATAGAGTCGGCTGGTAGGGCGGTCCATATTCGATCAGCAAGCAAAATCTTAAAAGAGTATTTGATTTTGTATGGTAATTCCCTCTGCTGACGCGTATAGTGTTTTTGTTGGAGGATGGTGGCACGGATGGAATGGGATTTCTTCGATTGATGGGCCATAAGTCCATAGCAAGGAAACGATCAATACTAGAAAGGCGATGATTTAAGCCTCCTCTATATATAGTGTCACAGTACATATCCGTAATAATCTTGCGGATGATTATCGTAATGCTTTTTCAATGTCAGAATCTTAAGACGCCTTTGCTTTGGTACTATATACATGCATATAGCTCATGCAGTTCATATTCCGCCTGCTTTTTTCCTTCGCCTGAACGCCAACCTTCCAAAATTCTCCCATGCTGAATAAACAAACGCATACCAGGGAAACTCCGCGCGTGATTAGAACCAACCTAACCCATGACAACATAGTGTGTGCTCCGTATAAGCAAGACGGACATAGGGTATATACAATTAAAACCCCTTCCTATCGCTTTACCTAAAGCGGTTCTTGGTGTGTTTGAAGAGAAATGTGGCGTAAAGTATTGTAAACTTGAGGTAATTCTGTAGGTAGGTAGGTAGGGGATCCTGCAGGTACGGTATCTTCTGCGACCCCTTTTGCTTTTGGCTCTGCTACCCGCGTCGGCAGCCGCATGTGCTAGCTACCTACCGCTTTATCCAGCGGATCATCGTGCTTCTCATCCTGTCACCCCCATACTATTTTGTATCGTCCCCGTTCCCGACCCTGTAGTCTGGGACCCCCTCGGCTTGCCGCTTGCTCGTCTTCCCTTTTGTCGAAGACTATCTAGGGGGTATACATGATTCAGACGGCGGGATATTGGGTCAAGTGGGACACTCGGTGGGTCTAATCCGATCCCCACCGCTTTTTCATCCCCACCCTCACCGCCGGCGTTCTCCCCTCCTCACGCCCGGCGAAGCTGACCGTCATCATCCTTCTCGCGGCTTCCTCGTCTTATGCACGCTCTTTTAACGGGTTAGGAAGGTCACCTGTCGAGGAAAATACCGAGGAACTCTTCGCGGCTCACGCCCCCTTTGCCCTCGACGTCGAACTGCTCGATCATGCTGTGCAGCTCGTTGTCCGGCACGTCCTCGCCGAGCTCCTTCACCACGCCGCGCAGGTCGTCCGTCGTGATCACGCCCTTTCCGCCGCGGTCGAACAGCGCGAATGTCTTTAACAGCTCCTCGCGCGGGTCCCGCGCTGCTACGTACCGCGCGGCTATGGCTTGGAAGCCTTCACGTGAGAGACGCAGGTCGACGACGCCCGGGGCCGTGTTTGGCGGCGGTTGGTTGGGGAGCGTGGGGAGTGGTGTCCATCCCGCGCGCGGCCGGGCGGCGGATTTGAAGGCGTTGATTAGGTCTGGTCGCGAGAGGTTCGAGAAGCCGAGGGCTTGCAGGGCGTACCGGAATTCGGAGAAGTCGAGCTGTTCGTCTTTGTTCATGTCGAAGAGGTGGAACTGGGGGTGTTAGTCTTGTTTCTTCGCTCCGTTGTTGGCGTATCTCGTATAGGACACGGATAAGGGGCACTTACGCAATCATTAATTTCGTTCCGGTGCTCGTCGCTTATTTGTTCCCACGGATCCGTCAGCTCGGGATTTCGTACCGGAGGCGCCCATCGCGATCCTGGCCGCGTTGACCCCGGACGCGCTGACGCGTTGTAGTCGTTCATGGTGCTGCTTGCGTAGTTGTTCATGCTCTTTTGTATGTGATGCTCTGAGCGCGCAGCCCTGGGAGCTTGTGTTCTGTTTTACGCGCTGGAGCTCAGAAGCGTGCTGAAGAGGTCGGTCTTGTTGTTGGATTGATGATTATGATTGTGATAATGGTGGCGCTTCGAAATAGACTCGGCTGAGGGAGAGCGTCAGCTGTGCGAATTGCCGTCGGTATGCAATGGTTTGCGAATGGTGGTTGCGTTGACAAGAAACACGATATCCAAATCAACAATTAGAGCATCGATTGACCTCTTCGACACGACTTTGCAATTGATAGCGCGTATATATCGAGCAAATCCAACCGAGCGAGGTGACACAGGTCCAGCGATCGCGAAGCCTCAAAGTTTCAAAGCCGTTAAACCCGGTGTCGAAGAGGCGGAATGGGATAATGGAATGGTAGAATGTGATTTGCGCACGGATTGAATTGAATGCGCAACAGATGTAGAAATTTCAAATGCAAAAATAAAAATTTGCCGAGCCAATGGATTATACTGACTATTATCGACTTTTGGGGGCGTATTACTAGGGCGATTTATTATTTATTATTTTTCTCCTTTGTATACTTGCAACTCAAACTTCGCGATGTTTTTTTCTTCCTTCCTTCGTTTTCTTGCATACTGAAAGAAGTCAGGGGGTTGGGCGCGTTCACACGAAAATCGGTACACGTAGACGCGCTTGATAGGTACATACATGTACCTACAGGTTTTAGCTGCTTACCCGGGTAGGTACGAGACCCTGCTGTATTGGTGCTAGTCTTTGTCCCACCAACAGTCAATTTAGCGGTCTTGAGGCGCGCACCTTCATATTTGAGCAAGAGAGCTCTTACGTACGATGGTCGGACTTACGCTTCTCTATGATCTATTCATGACAATTTATCAAAAATTCTCTGTGAATAAGAGCAAGTCAATGGCCTAAGAATGTATAAATCCTTAATTATTATTACTTGTGGACGAATTATTAAATATTTCTGATTTGAGAGGTGTTAGCTAACAGCTTGAGAATGTTTATGTCCAACACAAACAAGTGGCTATGATGAGTTCTGAATTGTGCCTCTTAATTGGGTTGAGGAAGCATGGACGTCTAAAAGTCGGGTAATGAGCACCGAAAGCTCTGTTTGGATTAGGTACCTAGGTACCTGGCATGGCCCAAGCTCCCTTTAATCGGCATCAACCTGGTCTACCTCGATTACATAATATTATGTTCTGTAGATTCCGAGCCTGGCAGCGTCAGTTCGCGCGTTTGCCTGCACTCTCTACAATGAATTGTAAAGAATACATTTCTTCGAAAGAATGCCTTAGGAAACTACCTCGTACTATAATATATCATCATATGCATGTGACCGAGATATGTGTCATATGTTGTGACTTTGCACAATAAAATAAATCGTACATGTTAGAATTCAGTTTCTGCTTCTAGATCATTGTTCGTTGCACCGAGGCGAAGTATGAGTACCGCGTGACTACTATCAGTTTAGGCAGCATTTCAAGTATATATACATATAATTGGATAGGTTACCGCGGCTGGCCTGAGGCAGGTACAAGTCCCGTGCAGCAAACTTACTGCCCCATATTATTTTTCTCACCACCAGTTGAAATTCTTTAGTGGGAAAGAGGTGGTCCGCCCTTTTCCCTCCTTGCTCTCCTTGACCTGGTTCAACCCAACCGTGTCAATTCTCTACCTTATTACATTTTCCCTTAAGCTAACTGTAACAACTACGCATTTCGCATCTTTCTACAACGACGCTTTTTTTCTTATTCCCTTTTCTTTAATCAGGTATCGTACCTGCACACGTAGGTATTTCCGCCATTGATCATCTTCCGATTCTATTACAGTCATTCCACACACTTTCCCGCATCTATATTCCTCGATTCTCTACCTGAATCAAGGCATCTTTGTACGTCTAAACCCTACCATCAGTTCGCCTCTTGGCCCCAGCAGCGCGGATCGCAGAAAAAAAAAGTTGAACCACGGTTCGCGAATAACTTTTCCCTGCGCATCATCGCCTTCACAACGCTTGTCACTCTTCCTCTTTATCATCTCGACCGACAATTACCACGGCGACCGAACCGTCTTTTTTCCATGCCTTCCTTTACTTAATCTCGTCGCACTCCTTTTAAACTTTCACCCACGCGTCAGACGCGATCCTTTCGTCATCACATTACCAGTCGCGAACATCGAGTCATCCTAGCACACACGGCCCATCATGTCGGCCTTTGGTGGCTTTGGAACCGGCGGAAGCGGCTTTGGTAATACTAGTAATAACAACAACACATCCACTGGGTTTGGTGGATTCGGTGGTAATAATACGAGCAACACAGGTACGGTTTTCCCCTTTCCTCGCTTTTCGAACATCTCAAATTATCCCATCATCAACTCCTATTATCATCTTGCGTGACACCCAACAACTGACCCGGTCTGGTAACAAAAGGCTTCGGCACAACTGGCAACGCCGGTGGCTTTGGTGCCTCCAGCAATACAGGAGGTGGCCTATTTGGCTCCGGGAATGCGTCATCCGGCTTCGGTGGAAACACCGGTATGTGCCGTCGCTACCTAACTTTCTAGCACATTACATTATTGTTTCAGTATTATTTTCAAGCAGACACTAACATATTATGGCTACAGGTGGATTCGGAGCATCAAGTAACACCGGCGCGTTTGGCCAACAAAAGCCAGCCTTCGGAGGCACATCCACAAGCGGCGGTTTGTTCGGCGGCTCTACCACTACGACTTCTGGTGGTGGATTCGGAGGGTTTGGAGGAACCAGCAACAACGCCTCGACGTCGAGCCCGTTCGGTGGTGGTGGCGGTAGCACTGGCGGGTCTATCTTCGGTAGCAATGCTAATAAGCCAGCCTTCGGGGCAACGAACACAGGTTCGACTAGCGGCGGTGGACTCTTCGGAAGTGGCAACACGGCCTCGAACACCGCTACTTCGACAGGGTTTGGTGGATTCGGTAACACGTCGAACACTCCAGCCAGCACAGCGTTGGGTCCGGTAGGCGATCCTCCAGGAACTGCCAACGTTACCAACTTCGCTCCTCTGGTCGAGAAGGAAAATGCAACTAGTAGTGCCCAGAACTCCTACCAGAACATCCTCTTTCAAGATCCGTACAAGAAGTGGTCCGCGGAAGAACTAAGACTCGCCGACTACGCTGCTGGTCGTCGTTTTGGAGGCACTTCTGGTACCGGAACTTTTGGTGTCGGATCCGGATTTGGCAGTGGATTCGGTGCAAACACCCAGGCCTCCAGTTCTTTTGGTAACACGAATACCACGACCAATACTGGTGGTGGTCTATTTGGCAATAATTCATCGGCCGGTGGCGTCTTTGGGCAGAATAATAACAACACCGCTACGACTGGATTTGGTACAAACACTTCTGGAACTGGTGGTATGTTTGGAAACAAGCCAGCGGCGACCGGCGGTCTGTTTGGCAATTCTGCCACAACTCAGCCAGCACAGTCCGGTGGTTTGTTTGGTTCCGGAAACACTGGCTTTGGCAGTACAGGAAATACCAACACCGGATTTGGTGCCACAAATACTAACACCGGAAGCTCTATGTTCGGGGCCGCCAACAACGCTAACCAGCAAAAGCCTGGAGGCTTCAGCTTCAATAATACGAACAACAATGCCGGTAGCAGCGGTGGCTTCGGTACTAACACCGGAGGCTTCGGTGCCGCTACTCCTAGCACAGGCGGTGGTCTTTTTGGTGGTAACACCAATACTAACCAGAGCTCCGGTGGTGGTCTCTTTGGCAACGCGACGCCTCAGAATACGGGCAGCGTGTTCGGTGGGGGCTCTGGCGGCTTCGGAAATCAGAGCCAGCAGCAGACTGGATCATCTCTGTTCAATAACAATCAACAGAAGCCAGCTGGTACAGGCCTATTCGGAAGTACCACCAACACCGGCGGAACTGGCGGCGGCCTCTTTGGTGGTTCGACCAATACATCCAATACCTTTGGTCAGCCAACTACTAATCAGACAGGGGGCGGTCTCTTTGGCAACAAGCCTGCTACCGGCACTGGCGGCGGATTATTCGGTAACACCGGTGCAACTCAGAATACCAATACTACCGGAGGTGGTTTGTTTGGCAGCCTCGGCCAAAACAACCAGCAGCAGCAGCAGCCCCAACAAGGCTCTGGCTTGTTTGGGTCTCTAGGGCAAAACCAACAGAAACCCTCTATGTTCGGTAGCACTACGCAGGCGACCGGTGGCGGTATGTTCGGCAACCAGAACAATCAACAGCAGGGTTCATCACTCTTTGGGACGTCAGCTGCGCAGCAACAACCGCAGAACAACACGATGGGGAACTCCATGTTCGGAAACCCGCAAGCCAACCAATCTACAGCGTCGTTCACTGCTAGTATCAACGATCTATCGGCGTATGGTTCCCTATTTGCTAATCTTGGCAACAATGAGATCTCTGACCCTGGTCCTCTCGCAACACCGACGAACAAGAAACAGTCAAGACGGCCTTCTATATTACCTTACTATAAGTTAAACCCGGCCTCCGGCTCTCGATTCGTGACGCCACAGAAACGTGGCTTCGGCTTCTCTTATAGTACTTACGGCACCCCGAACAGTCCCTCGAGCGTAGCTAGTACTCCAGGTACTATGTCGCAGAGTTTGTTGGGCGGAAGTTTGACTCGAAGTGTCGGCAATTCTCTTGCTAAGAGTGTGTCGACAAGTAACCTTAGACGTAGCTTCAATGTCGAAGATAGTCTCCTAGCTCCTGGCGCATTTTCCGCTAGTTCTACCTCGAGACTCTACGGGAGCGGCAGTGTCAAGAAACTCGTCATCAATAAGGACTTACGCAGTGATTTATTCTCGACACCAACGAGGGACAAATCTGTGCCCGAGACGCCCAACAGCTCTCGGAAGCTAACGAAGCGTGTTAGTTTTGATACTAGCAACGTAGATGCCGTTGAAGATGGTGCGGCTGCTAACGGCTCCGCTCACTCTACACCAAGCGCAGAGCAATTGGGCTACGTTCGACCGAAGGCTACTAACGGAGTCAACGGTTCGAAGTCGACTCCCATCCCCGAGATGGAGCAGGTCAAGGGCAATGAGCTGGCAGTTGTGCATGAAGAAGAGGCCCCCTCTCCCCAAGGCCGCACCTCGACGACTGCCCTATCTGACGGAGATCCTGGCGAGTATTGGATGTCCCCGACTAAGGAAGAGATCCAAATGTTGAATAGAGTCCAGCGCCAGAAGGTATCTGAGTTCACCGTGGGGCGTGAAAATGTCGGCTACGTCAAGTTCAAGGTGCCTGTTGATTTGACATCCGTTGATGTTGACAGTATATTCCATAACATTGTCATCCTGGAGCCACGAAGCGCCACAGTTTATCCCAATGCCGCTAAGAAGCCGCCCGTTGGTAAGGGCTTGAATGTACCTGCCATTATCAACTTGGAGAATTCCTGGCCGCGTGCATCGAAAAAGGGTAAACCGATCTCGATTACGAAACACGTCGAGCGCCTGAAGAGAATCCCAGACACTAAACTCGAAAATTACAACGAACAAACTGGTGAATGGACATTCTCTGTTGAGCATTTCACAACATATGAACTCGACGAATCAGAGGATGAAGATGACTCTGAGAGTAGACCTTCTGGCGCCCCATTGGCTTATACGCTAGACAAGGAAGTCTCCTCGTCCCCATCTGCCGCTTCGGAAGACGTCACCTCCGACGTTGGTGGTACCCTAGATGGCAAACGAGGCTACCCAGTACTCCCAGGCGCCTTCGATCTCGAGGATGACACTTATCAAGAGGAGGCAGAGATGACAGAGGCCACTAGATCTCAACCGTCTTTTTTAGCTAATCGCTCCGTGGGTTCAAAATCCAATGCGCTCGTCCGCATAGAGCAGGACGAGTCGGATGATGAATATGCGATGTCCGAGGTACATGAAGAAACGAGTACTTCCCTTGGACAGCATCTCGCCGCGGAGCAGGAGGATAACTCGTTTGATGGCTCCCAATTCGATACTGTGCCCGAGACACCTGCAGGTATCATGAGAGCTCGCATGCGCGCGATCAAGGGCTCGGCAACACCAATGAAAGTTCAGGTATCGTCAGGAGATGACTGGATGGATATGCTTAGCAAGACTATTAGCCCGCAGAAGCGCGATCGAGCACTTCTAAGGACCATCAATGAAGCCGATCAACAACGTGCGGCGAATGGATATTCTCGGGAAGCATCCCCGACGAAGAAACGCATTGTACCAGATGGTCGTGGTTTTGCAACGAGTATCGATTTGATGAATTCACTATTCGAGAAGGCCAAGGCACCAACCGAGAATCTCCAGGCTTCTGTGAGACCTAAAGGTATTAAGTGGCCATACAAACGGCACACTAAGCATCTCGACGAAGGTGATATGGATGAGCAGGATCGAGTTTGGCATGATACTATGCGACCTACCTGGGGTCCAAACGGCACTCTGGTTTTTTCTGCAACTCCAAGTGGCTCGGCATTCGGAAGGTCAGGCCGTATTACTGACAAGAATGCACTTATGACCGTGCTGAAAGGCGGTATCGTATCAGAAACACAGGACATCAGAATCGCCAAATTCACAAATGAGGTATGATTTGATTTGCTTTATACCACCTAATATGCCGGATGCGTACTAACACGACCCCTAGATGTCTGCTAGAGCGATTCATGTCCACTCTAAATTGGCCCAGATTCAACTTATTGGTGGCGTACCGTCTGTTCGACTCAGCCCAAGGACAACATTGAAGGATTTTTCCATCGGCAACACCGCTAAGAACTCTGCAGAGGATCATGAGAGGCTTGTATGGGAACTTTCAAGTGTCCTATTTGATAGCATCAAGATCCCCCTAGAGTTGCAGAACGATGCTGAAGCTGTGGAAAAACTTCGGCGGGAGAATCTGTCTCGGTTCTGGGAGAGAATGGTGGAGGAACAGACAAACCAGACTGCCGCAATGGCTGGATCAAGCGAGGAGAAGGCTTTGGCCTCTTTGTCCGGTCACCGAGTAGCTGAGGCTTGTAAGCATCTTCTAGATGGCAAAAACTTTCGTCTTGCCACTTTAGTTTCTCTTATCGGCACCAACGACGGTGTTAAGAAGGACGTGCGAGAACAGATGAAGGAGTGGCACGAGGCTCATGTGCTTTCCGAATTCTCTCAGCCAATCCGAGCGCTTTACGAAATGCTAAGCGGTAACGTCTGTGCCTGCGAAGGTACCAAAGGTGCCCTAGAAAACCGGACTGAGTCTTTCCTCATCTCCAAAAGATTCGGTCTCAACTGGCAACAAGCTTTTGGACTAAGGCTCTGGTACGCGATATCCTCAGAGGATCGCATCGCGGACGCAGTGGAGAAGTATAAAGAAGATGTGGAGCAAGATCGAGAGCTGCCACCTGTCACTTGGTTTACGGAGCATGGTATCAAGGGCATCTGGAATGATCCGAACCAGGATCAGCGAGAAGATCTACTTTGGGGTTTACTACAATTATACTCCAATAGCCAGGTCGATCTGGAAGCGATATTACGACCAGAGAACTCTCAACTCTCCCCTCTTGATTTCCGACTCTCCTGGCAACTAGGACAAGCTTTGACATCTACCGGGCGTGCTTCATTTGGAAAGAACGCCACAGAAAAAGCAGATGCCGCTAGTGTCTCGTTCGCTGCACAGTTAACGAATGAAGGTAGCTGGTTAGAAGCAACTTTCGTCCTGTTGCATCTCACGGATCCCGATGCGCGATCTAAAGCCATACAAGACCACCTCTGCAGACATGCCGGACTAATCGGAAACGAGGACTCTAGCAGCTTCAAGAAGCTCGCGGCGGATTTCAAGATTCCGAGAAGATGGATTTGGCATTCGAAGGCGTTGTTCATGCGTAGCGTCAAAAAAGACCCGGCTGCCGAAGTCCAATGCTTACTTCACGCAGAGTCGTGGGCTGATGCTCATCGCACTTTCATCAAAGAAGTCGCCCCGGTCACCATAATCGAGCGTGACTACGACGCCTTAGCTGATCTACTTCATCAGTTCGAAGGCCACCACTCACAAGTCCCCGACTGGAATGTTGGTGGTGATATCTACAAAGCATTCCTCCAATTACTAAGTTGTCAACGACGAGCCGAATACCCACCCCCTATCTTACTAAACGCGCTCCTCGAAGGATTGCCGGCTATGCATGGCAATACACCTGAAGCTGGCATGGTAGAGTATGCTGCATTGACGGATATGGCAGCGGAGGTCGCAAAGGTGGTAGCCAATATGGCAAAGGCAGGAGAGGTAAATTATTTGTCTACCCAAATCACTTAACAAAATACTAACAACAATTAGATGGAACATGAACGCATCTTACACCTTCCCTTGACGGAAGACGTCCTACTGAAACATTCCCGAGATTTCGCCTGGTCACATTACTCGACGGTGATGGCCGGCCTCTAAACCCCCTTTGCCCCCGGTTCTATTACGAAGTTTTGAGGTGAAAATGAGTTAGGAAGACATTGAGGAGGATTAGCAACGTGCATTTCCACGCAAAAATGGCACCTATAGTAGATAGTTCATTCCCCTTAAGGTTAATCGCCTACCATACTCAGTCTAGGATGAAAGTTGGGAAGTAAAAGGAGTCAGTCCATGGTGGGTTATGCGATATTTAAGACGTTTTGTGTCGTAGGGACGACACAGCAGAAGAATTGCCTTCATGTAGCATAATACAGTAGTTAGCATAAATTGCTGATACCCGAGCCTCGCTGTGTTCGTGATATGTATAAATCCTCAACGGTATGATATCCTCCGACTAACCCTAGTATTATGATCTCACTTATTAGATAAACACAATATGTACACTTAAATCAGATATGCGCGTTAGCCCATTGTAACCCTCTCAAATCGCAAATATAATGAATTGCCCTTCGGGTGTCCTGTATAAGCATCAGTAGGCTCTATTCCTTCATCGTCAACTACGTAGGTAGTGTAGTTAGAATATATAGCGGCTATTATAAGTTTCATATCTATAGTATCACGACAATTACGAAGTCAGCAAAAAACTCGAGATAAGCATAGTTTCGGGATGGAAAGGAGAAGGAGCCAGACCATGCATAGCAAAATTCGACCCCAGACACATTCGTCCACCGCTCGAGAAACCCCAAAAGTGCCTATTTAAATTACTCTTCTCCTTGCCTCCGTTAGAATCGTCCAGTTCGGTAGTAACTTCGTTGCGCAGCCATCGTGTGTGATCCCATCTCTCGGCATCGGGGAACACAGTCTCGTCACGGTGTAGATTGTACGCCGAGGCCGATACTCGCACGCCACACGGAACTTCGTAGGGTCCGATGCGACAGGACGAGGACGATGGCGTCACGCGCGGTTCTGGTCCGCCTGCGGGCACGTACCGCCGGACTGTCTCCATTACCATAGCGTGTAGTATGGGTAGATTGTCTAGCTGTCTCGAGTCCGGCATCTTGATCTTATTACCCTTCTCTTTATCTCTATCTTCACTCACATACCGCATGCTAGGCTCCAGCGTAAGCAGCTCCTGACGCAACTCGCGCTGCAGGTCGAGCGACTGTGAGAGGTGGTATGAGAGGTAGGTCAACGCAACACCCGTAGTCTCCTGGCCGGCGAGCACATGGTCGAAGATCTCAGAGGCAACGCTGAGTTCACGTTGCTGGATCACAGTACTATAAAGCAAAGACTCCGCCCCATGAGCCGAATATTCCTTCTCAATCCCCGCGAGAAGCGCGCGTACGACAACGGGGTCATCCGCCGTGCCTACCACCGATCCCCCCTCCCCCTTCCCCAGTTCCTCCTTTTCACGGTCCAGGAACCGGACCGTAGCATCGCTCAGCTCCTTACACCAAGCCTCGAGCTCACGCGTCGCATTGCTGGCCCAGGTCGGGGTTAACTTAATACCAAGACAAGAGAAGACCGAAGAGAGCAAAGGTAGTTCCTGCGCGAAGAACCCGTACCCCGTGCGCACGGTGTACAGCGCGAGCCAGTGTTCGCGGTACGCGCGGCGGCGGACGAAGTCTGCGCAGCGCGGGAGCCCGAAACAGTACGCGGTGATGAAGTCCATAGCTGTGGCGCAGAAGAGGGAGTGTACGTCTATGCCGTGCGGGGCCTGGGAGGTGTGTGTGGAGGAGAGGAGGAGGGGGAGGAGGCGCGTGCTGAGGATTGTGTGGGCTTGGGAGCGCAGCGCTGGGGAGCTGTGGATGCTGGTTTTGGAGTAGACGTGGGAGACCATGCGTTTGCGCTGGGAGTGGGATTTTGAGGTGAGCGCGGAGAAGGCGCATGGGACGCTGGGGGTGGTTAGTTTGAGTTGGTTTTGGGGGGAGGGGATTACATACCCGTAGTTGTTGAAGACGGAGTACCACTCGTGTTTATCGAAGCCGCCTTGGTAGATGGTCTTCACGCCCTCGATGCTGTTGACGCTTAGCTCGTTGGGACCGACTCGCACGATCGGTCCATGGTGTTGGTGAGCCGCGTGGAGAGTGCGGTTTTCACGGCTCTGGAAGCGAGCCCATAGGATCCAGGCGGGTGAGATGGAGCAGGACCAGTGGGCCTTTGGGATTTTTGAGAGAGGTGAGATTATGGATGGGTAGAATATGTATTTGTAGATAAATCCTGCTATTATAGTAATTATGGTTGGTGTGTAGACATCGGAGATTGTGAGTATAGCCATGATAGGAGTTCAGATCCAGATCAGGGGTGAGTGAGATCCAATTGGAAGTTTATCTAAGGTAGATACTTAGTCTCTCATGGGAATCATAACATATTTATTATAATATTTGGTATCGATTCCCAAACCTAGGCTCTATTCAACATCTTGTACGTATTTCATGTTCAGTCCAAGAGGAACGTCGTTATCAAAGTTGCCCCTCTCCTCCCCTACACAATCGAACCGGCAATGCTTAATGCAATATATGAAGTTTTCATCTAGTTGACCAATCTTTTTGAGAGAGGCATATTGATTTATAAAACTGTATATACCAGAGCATATGCTTCGTTAAATGGCATATTGCGGTGTGTGAAATGCTTATAATACTCGAAATCGCCAAATCGCATCGCCCCGGAAAACAGTAGGTTTAATACTGGAATATCCTGGATACTGTATTTTTATCGCCTAACCCCCTACAGGAATAGCAGGCTTAGCGCTGTGCCGTGTTATAACTATAGAAGGGTTTAGTGATAGAGTATTCTGTAATTTCACCCAATTAACCCATTACTTTCAACGACAGTTCAGCAACAGCTATATCCATAGTACAGCCTACAAAATTCTACCTACCTAGGTAGGTTCGATTGGAGCACTTTGAATTAGGAATGAAAAGACAATTTATCTTGATATATAATCACAATTTGAAACTGTTCTAAAGTTGTTAAGCTGTTGCTAAATCTCCTTGAAGATTCCTTATAGCACCTACGTACTAAGTACCCGTATTTATATAGGGGACTTAGCGATGAAATACAGTGCAAGAGTGGTATATACGCCCCCAAACACACTGTAATTTCTGAGATTGGGTCGATTTGGCTTTAGTAGGTACCAAATTGTTTGCCGTGTTACATATTTACCCGTTTAGAAAAAGGCAGCGGCTATTTACTTGAAACTTATAAGATCTTGTAAAATTGGTTCAAGAATAAGAACTTTAGTAATAATTTCTTATATTTTGCCCTTAAAATTAGCTAAAGTAATACTAGGTACAATGCGAACGTTCGAGGTTAGAGATGACTCAATTAAAGATTGGGACGATAGTGGATAGAATGTAAGCCTATGATTGGTCCGCGAAATGTATTATGACTCAATATATGCATGTAACCGCTTATGGACATCCTATTTTCTACTGTGCTACTCAACAAACTTTCTGAACACCGCTATAAAAACGTCCAGGTAACAACAACCTTGGAACGTTGTTACTTCATCTTATACAGCTTTCTTCTAGGATTATCATTTACATTCGTTGAATTCCGAATATTACAGAAATCGTCTAATCTGGCCTGAAGAGGCGATAATTGCTGCGGGCATACGTCGTGACCATCAAGTTCAACTTCATAATCAATATGATATCATCTCGGCAAAATCTGATACTTCCTAAATATCAGACATGAGCTATGGAATCCATCAAGTTTCTCACACTCTCTGACGAGGCCCCAAGCCTTTCAAAGTTGCCTGCCGATATTATCTATATCGTAATATCATACTTGGATACCGCAAGGAGCGTTGCTCATCTGTCAGCAACTTGTAAAGGGCTATATCACCTCGTCTCTGAAAGAGGATGGCAAATATTCGTTACACAACGCTTCAATACATTTATGATTTCTAACATCTCGTCTGCCGATGAGTGGAAAGCACGTGCACAATCATTAACTTCACAATCGAGGGATTGGGATAAGCATGGATTTGTCGTCGACGCCCTTTCCCCGCTACCTCAGCAACGAAGGCGGGATGGTTTTGCCAGACAATCCATTCCTAGTAATATCATAGTCGACGCCTACCACCGGCACGAAGGGAATTCTGTCCAGGACCTCATTTTCTGGGGCGCCGGAGAAGACGTATTCGGCTTACTACGACATCAGAAGGGACCCAAAGCTCATACTGATGAATATTTCGCTAGAAAGGGTGAGTTGTCTGGGTATCATCCTGGAAAAGACGACGTCACTTGCGTTTCCATACTCAGAGACAGCAAATACAACTACGGACAAGGAGAGGGGCCCCAAGTCCTAGTAGGTAGAGCTCATGGCCGACTCCAGCTTCTGTCTATGGGTGCCGAAGATTTCGGCAATGTGCTCTTGAGTTTTAAAGATCTCAATCCACTGCATAAAGCTTTAGTTAAGACGGAAATACAATCCATCGACGTCAACTATAAACAAGGCCTTCTAACAGCTGCGACCAAACACTGTATCCTTAACTACTCCCTCGACAAAGACCGACAGACAATTCATAATGCGCTCAACCAAGATCGTGGCTTTACAAATTATGTCTATGTTGATGATGATTTCAGTTTAAAGGCCAATCAAAAGGATGTGGGTACTTTTGACTTCATCCGATCCGTCAAATACGTAAATGGAAACACCCTGGCCGTAGGGTTGAATAGAGGACCTAGGCCGCTTCAGTACCTGGAATACACGCCAACGGGAATCGTCATATCTCACACAACGAAGACTAAAATTCAAAATATAAGACATGACAGTCGGCTCAAAACAGTCCGGGCAATTTTGCCCGTGGATACCAGTTCGCTCACCAGTGGGGGTGGAAATGCCGTGCTCACCTCATGGGACGACGGTACGGTCCGTCTCCAGGACCTCCGTACGCCTTCTCCGACCGACATGATCTTCCAAGACAACTTTGAAGTCACAACCCCGATCAACGCTCTACTTTCCCGCGGCCTCGAGAGGTTTATTGCCGGCAGCGCCCATAGTTCCATGTTGAAGGTGTTTGACTATCGTTGGCCGAAGAGCTATTACCATACCGACGGTTTTCCCTGTGGCCCCGGTTTCCCCCATCCGATGCCTCGGCCGCCGTCTATCGTAGAAGAGCCGTCCTTCCCTAACGATCGAGCTACATGCGATTACGTGGCTGGTCTACCGTGCCGGTGGCACGCGCTTTCGCGACACGACTTTTACCGCCCCAACTTTAACATGTGGCTCCCGACGTTCAAGACCAGGACCAGCTCGCCCGTGTACTCGCTCGCATCGCCGTCAGATGACTCGCCGACAATACTCGCGGGACTCTCGGGGATTCTAGTCGAGATCACTCCCAAGAGTAGCCCGTGGCCGTCAACACGGTCGGCCACATGTTCTACCAAGGACAGCATGTATAAACGACGTGGTGAGCGGATAGCCCTTATCGAAACAGGGTCTGGGTTCAGAGTAAATGATGAGGCAGATGTGCAGCGCGTACCAATAGTGCACCAGCAGAACTTCGGGGTTGTGAGGCAACTTTACGATTACGAGGATGAAAAAACCTGGCGGAATCGGCATCGGTTAGATGAGTGGTTGTACTAACCGAACGAGATATATTTAATAGATCTACCTTGTTATATTTATAAGAAATGTGTTAGAGGGTGCTAGAGGACCGTCCTTTTCTTATAGCGGGGTTCACAGCTTAGATTACGGAAGAAGCCACACATCTCCTACTTTGTATAGTCAATAATACACCTATGAAAACCAGTCCCACGAAGGGATCGACTATTAAACATGCCTCGCCTATTAAGCACCTGCCAACCCAGTCATGCTTTCGATAGAAGTATTTCCTTCCCGTATCCCATATATACCCAGTACCGGTACCCATCATCATTATATGAACAGTCTAAGACCCTCTTATAGGACATAATACCATCCACGCCATTAATCGTCTACATGGAAAACTTGGCTTTCCGCGCCTTCCGCGCCACAGAATCCTCCCGCCTCGATATCAACACCTCAACCGGACAAACAGGCTCCAAGATATGAACGGGCAAAACGCCGTCGTTCTTCCGAGGAACCTCAATCTTATCCCCATGTGCGGGTTTCATATCAAACTGCAGCACGACCAGCGCGACGAAAGCCAGGATTTCATTCATGGCGAAGTGGCGTCCAGGGCACAATGTCTTGCCTCCACCGAAAGCCCTAAAAGCCGCGGGATGGAATGCGTTATTTTGTTTCTGTTTCACCACTCCCCCCACCCCTCCATTTTCTTTTCCGACGCCACCTTCCTTCGTAACCAGAAAGCGCTTAGGGTTGAACGAATCGACATCTTCGCCCCAGATCCGGCTATCGGCGTGGATGACGCCGCCTGCGATCTGAACTACAGAGTTCTTCGCTAGGAAGTACTGGTTTGCGAGGATGTGGTCCTGCTTCACTAGGCGAGTGGAATAGGTGTCGGATCCGAGACGCAGGCATTCGCGATACACGGCCACGAGGACGGGGCAGGTGTCTCGGAGGTCCGTGAGGTACAATCGAGCCCTCCCTGAAGTTGAATCTAGTTTGGGTGTTTCGAGAACTGCTTGGACTTCCTCTCGCACGCTAGCTAGTAGCGAGGGGTCGGCGTATAGGTGCACCAAAATCCAGAATGTCGACGTTGTGGCGTTCACGATCCCCGCGAAGAGGAAGGAGAGTTCTTCGCGTGCGATGGCTGGTAAAGCCCACCCGTGCTGCTGTGCAATTTCTACGCGCCGCTGCACGATTGATGATCCCTTCTTGTGCAGGCCTGCTTCTAAGTACACAAGAAGCGCCGCGGATAGTTTTTCACGGCCCAAATACGCCTTCGGGGCTGTAATCGAAGGGTAAATATTCATTAGCAGGGACCCGAGCCCGTGGTCGAAGTCCCAGAACGAGGTTTCGAGAGACGGGTCTACGGCGATTGGGTTCTGCGGCCCGTAGAGGTACTTTGCGGTTGATACGGTGACGAGATGGCGAACCCATGAGAGGAGGTCTATAGGGCTAGTAGGCTGTGTGGTGACAGAGGCGATTTCGTCCTGTATCTCGTGAGCTGCGGCGAGACTGAGCTCTTCGAGGTACGACCCCGGACCCAGCTGTACGTACACCATATCCTGGATATCGGCGAGAAAGCCGCGCTCCTCGCCGGGTCCTGGGTCGAGGTTCTTGCGCGTGATTTCCATGGTTGCGGCGTCGAGGCCGAGTACACGCTCGGTGACTTCTGGGATGATGGGGGTGAAAGAGAGAACTTTGGACGCGCGCTGCACGGCGACAGCGAGGGATGGGTCTGCGACGATGTAGATGCGGGATCCGGGGACGGGGAGTGTGAAAATAGGGAGATCGCGGTGCCGGATTCCGAGATTCTTGATATACCGACCGCCGAAGATCGCCATGCCTATTATGTGTCCGATCACGGGGATTGCGGGCGCGAGGACTGTGGGTTCTCGTGGGTTGAGTTTCCGCTGGGAATAAGATTGGATGACGATGATGATGGTTAGGATGGGGATGAGGATGAAGGCTGTTGCGTAGACGATCCAGGATTCTGGTGAGAAGTTGGGGAGCGCCATTGTGTTTGAATTTTGGGGTTTAAATATGGACTTGAATTGACCTCTTATGTACCTATGAGTTTGTTTAGGCCTTTAAAATCATGATGGTTTTATTCTGGAAATATGAATCTACGGATTTCATGTTAGCTAAGTTGGCTGATGTTGAAGGTTTGGTAGGAAAGTAAGGGGCAACCGATACCGAGCCCCTAGGGAGTTCTTAGTGTTCCTTCCAAATATATTCTCGAATTGTAAGAATGCCGCTTCCTCATATCCCAATTGTTCGAGTCAAGTACGTCCCAATGTTGTTTTTGTCACACGTTGAAACTTTGGTGAGAGCCACTTACAGGTTCGGTATTCAGTTGTTTCCTATTAACGCCTATACGACATCTAAACCAGGGGAGAAGACTTCCAGGTTATACTTTCGCTCCACTTCAATATTACCTAGGTACCTAGTTTCTCGTTTCTCGTTAGAGCATTGAAATTTCGACTATAAAATTACTAAAATATCCAACGTTACTGAACATAATTTCAGTGAATAAATGTAAGTACCATTTTTTATGAACTCGCCATTATAACGTGACATTGACAAGGGTCCCCCGCAATTGGATTGGTGAAGCTTTAATGAGGAACTGTCACTTGAGCCAACGGCTCTTCTGGAAATACCCCCATTTGAGAATATGTCTCTATAGGTGAATGTGTAAGCATGTCTTTTGAAGGTATGCAGAAAAGGGGACACGCCTATTCATGGTATAACGAGGAAGAGAAAATAATAGAACTTGGTGGTAAACGGAGAAGGAACTATTTTCACGGATCAGATTGCCACCACTTTGCTGTGATGAATTCGCGTATAAAAAAATAGTTACAGGGTTGATATATGCCTAGGTACCTAGATCTAAGTAGGGAACTCAAGAGGCGATAATGATACGCTCATCAACGACTAAATTGATAATGTAATTCGATATTATACAAGCAATTAATATATTCGAGGCTGTCATGTTCTTGGTGTGGTGTTGCAACTTATCTGCCATCCGAAGATATCGTCCTTGCAAGTGTTCTAACTCGGCAGACTAGGACCAAGCCAGAATACTGTTTGCCTTGTAGGGAGATTGTGATGACTGGGTGATTGTGTCGTTGGTATGCCTATGCCTAGATTCCCTTGACCATGTTGAATGGCAAAAATATTGTCTAATTTTCTCCCAATCACTCTCGAATATGGCTAAATTCAGAAATGAAAATTCGCAACGTATTTTTGTTTTCTCTCGGGTCCTTCTTTCCTCCTGACTCGCTCTTAGTTGATTGATCGCGCTATCCTCCTTATTCAAGAGAAGGATTCAATTGCGAATAGGTTCAAGTTCGTGACAAAGGAATACCATGCAATAAAGGCAACATGCAGCTTAGGCAATAAAGAAGCTGCCTAATAGTTTAACTTATAGGTAAGTATGGTGTAAAAACACGATGCCTATTAGGCTACTAGACAACTAGGTGAGTAGGTGCTTGATTAAGCCTCTTATTGGCCTAAACGGGTGACGTTGCTATTGTGGCTTGTATTTCTAGGTGCAGGCAGGTACGTTGGCTGGGTTACGTAAGACCGGCAAGAGCGGTTTGCGCCTCAGAACCTTCGCACCTTAGCACCTTAGCACCTGGACAACGGCTGGGCAGGCAGGCTTCCAACTTTGCGCTGGAAGCTGCCACTATGAATGTCACCTAGTTGATCCACCTAAGCTCCTAATTGGACCTAATTGGATGTTGTACATCTGTACAATACGAAGTTCGTCACACAGACTGCACAGACTGCACAAACTGGAATCAGCCATCATCAAGTTCAACCTCTCTAAAACATTTCATGTCAACACTAACCTTAACACATCTTTGTTCACGCCAATCTCGCTTATTATTCTGCGCCATACAATCCCCATTCAAACCTTGCCGTCTTAACCATCCGACGTCGGTGCGATAAAACTATCACGAGTGAACGAACGATAAACATAAACGATTTACCAGTGTCTAAGGCCATCGAATCGCATATCGTCTCTGTGCCGTCAGTCCCGATTTATTTGGTTGTCGTCAGCATTAGCATTTTAGTCCCTGCTTGGGCATTCAATCGTACTACGCAATACCAACAAGACTATTCATCGTTCATCGACAGAAATAGTCAAGATGTCGCTGAAAGACGAGTTTGCGACGAGGAACTTCAGTAAGCCATCCATACATCTATATATTTAACCCATCCATCAGGCTAGCGCTTGCAAGCCGATTTTGATATAGTAAACGGTGGCTGACTATTGTGCAACCAGGTATCTATGGACAATGGTAAGCCTCCAGATGTCATCTCTTTGATGTCCTCGCGACGTAGCCAATGTCTTCAACTTGTCAAATGGCGAATACTCAAGTTGGGCTGCGAGGTATTGTTCTCCCGGATTGTTATGGCTAACGGAATACTGTAATCAGGCTCGGTATCTTGTCCATGATCCTATGCTTTGCGCTGGGCATTGCGAACCTCTTTAACCTCTTCGGCCACTTTCTCCTTATCATCTTCTCCATCCTTGCTCTGTAAGTTCTTACCCTCCTAAGAAGACTACTTCAAGGGGAACAGCCGGAAGCTAATATACTCTGTCAATAGGGTCTCTTGTTTCATCATCCTCTTCGTCGAAGTGCCCCTCCTACTCCGAATCTGCCCTACTTCGGCTTCTTTCGATGCCGCAATCCGCAAAGTCTCGACCAACTACATGCGTGCTGCTGCTTACGGCGTGATGGCTGCCGTCCAATGGGTCAGTCTCGCAGTCGCCGTCAGCAGCCTGATCGCTGCCGCTGTTGTCCTGACATTTACCGCTCTATGCTACACTCTTGCTGGTGTCAAAGGCCAGGCCTTCGTCGGAAGCAAGACCTTGGGCGGCGCGGGCGTTGCGCAGATGATCGTATGATCAATTCATGATGCAAACGAATCAACGACCTCGAACGCTTTAGAGCGGTACACGTCTCTCTAGCTTGTGCAGGAACAGTTGGTGGAAGGTTTCGTTCTCGACGTGATTCACGAGTATCAGTGGCTTAAAAGGAGTTGTACCCTGCACGTGAAGGGGTGTATGTGTGGTTTTCTGGTCTTGTTACCCTATTCGGAGGAGAAAAGGAAGGGTTTGCATTGTTTTTTGATCGTTAGGAACGGCGTAACGGAATATGACAAACAAGACGGCTGCGGAAGTTCTGGTTTTCCTGACTTGATACCGCATCCAGAATGGATGAGATACCCCAGTCTGGACCTGGTGTTTTGAATCTGACATCTTTCTAAGTTCCTACCTCTACTGCGATACCTAAGACCTAAGTTCTAAAAGAATGTTGACTGGACTAGGCTTTATACTGTGACTTGTTTGTGGTCTGGTTGATAATAAGCATGTGGCTACATACGTACCGTTGCGTCGGTACACACTACTAGCATGAGTCTGGATAGCTGTCAAAAGGTACGATCAATTAATCCACGAACAGCATCGTACTAGCAGAGCATACCTATGATAATAAACGATTTTCAAGGGACATTAGAGCTATATCTAAAGCGTCATGGCTTCCACCAGTCTGAATCACCCCACATAGGCCCCCACTTGCTTTTCTATAAACCCAGCTGATGCAAGGCGACCCTGAATATCTGGAACATACCTACCTATAGGTATATGTTGCCACTTAGTGAACTTATCAATTGAAGAAGTTTTCCAACTACCAAATACGTAACTAGATTGATTGCGTACTTACCCATATATACATGTCGAAGTATGTACATGACTGAAACGTGAATATGAAGTTCCGTACTGCTGGTTACGTTTTAGGTCCATTTCGGGAAGTCTGGAAAGGGAGAAAGTTTCAACGACTCAGTTCGAGCCTCCAAAAAAACGGACAGATTTTTTCTAAAAAACCTTTCTCAACGAATGCTACGTTAGAAAGGTACATAATACAGTAAGGGCCAAAACCGTGGGGAAATATATGCTGCATGCCGTCATTGCTACTACTGCAGACTAGGGGGTTAGTTAATGGGGTTTCACGATAGCTTCTCTTACATTTCTTTCCAATGAAGGTTCCAATCTTGTTACTTTCTCACCTAGAATTTAGAGCTGCCTGTACTATTTTGGATGATATTGACTTTCTAAAGGCCTTCGAATTTGCTACAGTGAGTTGATATTATCAACTGGTTATTATTAAAAGACCACCTTACCTGGAATATCGTCGGCACGGCACTTACGGGAACGACTACCGTCCCTCGCGCTCTATATGGTGCATGCAGTTGAGCCCCCGGAGCGGGGACGATGGAGCGTGACCACGATGTTGCGTCCGTTTGACATATCACAGTTGGGGAACGGGGTTATACTGCATTTTTTGGATCGTTGTCATGTCCATTAAAGCGGCCTCCGGTGTCACACTACACATCACATTTTTCAATTGCTTTACGTGGTGATCTAGATGTACCTAGGTCCTACATACACGAGTTCCTCGCCAGACCGAGCTGTTACCGAAAAAGAGGACCTATGCTTATACTAGTACGGTGACCGAATAAGCTGAGCGGACTATACGGTACTACTAGGTACCTACAATGCACTATATAAAGCGGAGAGCTAACTAGAAGCTCTAGAGTCATACATACCTAGGTATCGTACAGTACCTATTTATACCCCTATCACGGGCTACCGTCTAAGTACCCGACTAACTATTCTGTGTAAGGAGATAGTTTGGCTTATTCGCTTCGCCGTAAAAACTCTGATACATCATGTTACCTTGTATACATGTGTATTTTACCGCATGATCAAGATTCTAGAATTGCCCAGGATCGGCGCGGATATTGATGTTGCGTCTAGAGAAAACCCGATGGTGAGGCTCACGAAAGCTTGCGGGAGTATACTTAAGGTATACTGTGCCTCTTTCATTCTGGCCATTCACGGACCGGATATGTCAACTGGTACCTATTGGAGATATTGGAGTAGGTAGGTCGTACACACTTCACCCCCACGATCTGTTTCTAGAGTTTATAATATTTGAATATAATGGGTTCTAATTAAGGAGGCATCCTTATTTTCTTATTCCCGGATCTTCATCAAACCTCTAAGAGTGACAACCAGACTTTCTAGTTCTAGATAGTAGATACGTATCATACATACATATGTATGTACACAATCATATATGAAACCGTTATGTACGTTTAAGTCTCTTTTACTGGTAATAGTAACTGTCACTTGCATTAATCGAACTCCTTGTGGATGCTTGCGTCGATAATGGCGCTAAAAGAGCATTATGCGTTAGAGGGGCAGCACTTAGGTTCCTCCACTGGAAAGAGCTCCAGCGTTGCTAACATTATGTATTAGGCCGCCGTGATTGGCCAATATCGTCTTCAGACCGCCTGCATAAAAGTCGAACAAATAGATCAATGAGGCACTCGCGATGCGTGTACCCCGAATGTACCCCTCACTAGAGGATCGTGGTTGCTAGCTAGGAGCAAGAGCAGGAGCTTGTGACCCGGAAGAGAAAGTACATACCTACATTTTACTATGTACATTTATGTAGTACAAGCGGGGTACCTTAAACGGTAGCTCATCGAGGTCCGATTATTCGTCTATTCGACCTTTTCAACAACCTGCCATCCTTGTCTTCGATCAATTATTGGTAGCTAATAGGAACCAAGATTATTCCATGACATCGCCAATAGCTTCAGGTACTGTTACTAACCCGCCTGCATTGACGAACTTGAGAGTGGCCAGGTATTTAAGTCATCCGAGTCCCTCTTCGAGTTTCATCATCGTGACTTTACTAGTTACAGAATCAAGACGATCAAGACCCAATCATTTTCAAATACTTATCAATAAGACCCTCAATACGAGCTCTGGAGACGACGCCTGTTTACGTACCTGGCCTAGAAGAAACTTTAGAATCTTCTAATTGATGTCCTTTGTTCACGACTCGGGAATAATTGACCTTGGAAACTCGTAACTACCCACCTAAGTTGGTTGCTTGGTTGCGCAATCGTAACCGTTTGTTACACTTTCTCGTCAAATTCTTATTACGGCTAAAACTGTCTGACGTTTACATCATCGTTTATCGACAAGACGTTTTAATTCCCGGAAAGCTATTTTCGTATATTTTCCTTTCCTCTTCTTTACAACTTCAATGGTTTTCTTATTCGAAATTTGAACCGAACAAAAGATCGACTACTAGGAACTCAACCGACATCGATACTACCGACACTGCAACATTACTGCAACATTATCACCAATCGAGATCCGGCTAAGGCTGCTGACCTGGCCGAGTCTGACATACATTGCCCACTTTGTCCCATCGACCAATCAATTATCGAACTTGTGAGTGGCCGACGCACAGCTTTGGAGAACCCCTCCATCACAGAACCTTCCCTAGAATCCCTACGTTCTTTGTCTATTATAGCGTAGCCATGTTAGTTTTTGCTTCCTTTTCCCTTTCTGTCTTGGTTTGAACAAACATCTGTCTTGTTCAAATTCATGGTGTAAATAACCATATTTGTTACCCAACTTTCCCGTTTCTCGTTTCTCGTCAGGAAAGACGGGAAACGTCAGATCTGCATTTCAATGGCATTTTGATAGGAGGAACGTGGCATATCGCCGGGTCCGTTTCCATTCCCACAAACACATCGCATTTCCTATCAAGACAAGACAGACTATCCCGCTACTCTCTTCCTAAGCTAGCTTATCAACCTAACCGCATATTTTCACAATATCCTTTTTTATCTCTTCACCGCATGATAGTGACAGGGGATTGGATCTAACGGGTGGACAGTTAGGCAAGCTTAAAACCTGGTCTGGCCTTTGGTCTAGTGTATCTGATAAACCCACGATCCACTACCTAGACCACTACCGAGACACACGAGATTCCTCAGTCCAACCCTATTTCAATCCATTGGACTCCTGCGTTATCGCCTCGTTGGACCTATACGATCATTTTTGAGGCTCATTGGTATTTATGTGGTACGTATAACCGTCAGCTTACAGCACATACTTAATCCCAATATCCCAACCCTACAACTACCCAGCTACTTAGGCGGGTGTCTAAGCGTATAATCGCTGTATCCTTATCTGAGCAAAGCCAATATTCTAGATATACTAAGGAATAGAATCATTGCTCGCTCTGTCCCGGCTCAATCTATTTCCTACTCGTTCCACACCACAATCAATTTTTACTAATATTTAATCGAATTGTCTAGGTCACATTGCTACCGACTACATATTAATTGCGGCTGTTTTGTGCACTTGAGCTAACAGCAATTGCATTTTTGTTTCTATTTTACCCAAGATGTCTGCCGCCACTATACAATCTAATCCGTCGGTCCCTCCTCGCCCTACTAGGAGTCAGGAGAAGGACAATGGCTCGTCCGTACCTGCTATTCCCCCGCGTCCCGTCCGCCGCCTGAATCGTTCTCTCTCTCCCAATCCGGCTCGATTTGCTCCTTCACCCTTAAATGAGAGTCCTTTCGGCCCAAAAAGCCCCGGTGCTGCTCGACACAGCCAAACCCATCTTGGTGAGGAGTTGGAGCGTCCTACTAGTGTTGATATGCCCAATGTGGGCGAGGAAGGTCGGGAATATGCTGTGGCTATAGGGGGGTTAGGCACATCCCCAGATGATGATGAAAGTCGTCGATCGTCTACTTCCCCTGAACAGACTCGTACTGTTGGCGAGGATATTAAACTTTATGCGCCAAAGCCGACAATGCCCGCCCAAAGCGCCAAGCAACGGGTTGCCCAAGTCACCCGCACCGACTCTGAGAGAGCTGCTGCTTTCGGAATTGGGCGCTCCTCTTTCGAAGACCAGGCTTACCCTGGCCGAAGTCTGAAGAAGAAAGGAAGCACCACAAGCCAGCTTTCTCACCAGAGTGAACCCTACGCCGAGGATGAACATGGCATACCTGAGATTGGACAACGCGTTCCCATGCTACTCAATGCCGGTGATGTTCAGGCACCTTCGCCCGCTCCGGCCCCTAGAGCTGTGAGTGTTGACGGAACCAAGCCCGCCCGAAATCACACGAGAAAGACAAGCTCTCGAGGCGGGTTTGGCGATCTCCCATCGGATGTTTATGGTCTTCACGGCCACGGCGTTGCGAACACCGACAAGCTTGAGAAGGCGTACTACGAAAAGCATCCCGATGCTTTGCAGAAGGAGCGGTATAACCATCTTCACGATCGTGCCAACGATTATTCGATGAGTAGCGAGAATCTCAACAAGATCGTTCGGGACACGGCCAGCCGTGGTGCTGGTTTTGGTAACGCAAGATGCCAGCAAGCTTTGGAGTGTTTCTAATCAATCATTATAGGTACTTCCGCAGAACACGTTGGAACTCCCAGTGAGCAAGTCGGCTACCGAGCCGCCGACGAATATACTTCGCGTATCTCGAGACCGCCATCCACTGCCCCTAACCACGACGCGAATCTTACGTCGCCCTTGAAGTCGAGCTTCACAGCCGCCGAGGCGACTACCGGTCAAGCCGGGACTGCTAACAATGACGAGGTAATCCACGTAGATGAGCCACGACGTAAGGGATATGCCAAATTTGGCGACGAGCAATCTGCCGAGGGCGAAGGTGTTGATGACGAATCCGAGTACCCAATCCTCGCATCCGACGAAGTAGCTAAAGATCCCTCCCCTTACCAGCAGCAACCTGCAGTAGAGCCTCCTTCCGAGCGACAAGGGGAATCTAAAAGCCGTCCCACAAGTAGACCTGCAAGTATATATAGCCCCCCACCCACTGAGCTGCATTCTACTCCGTTGGACGACGTCGAAGAGTATGAGCCCTTATTTCCGGAAGACGAGAAGAGCGGTAAGAAGCCTATGACCCAGGCCGAGAAGCTGAAGGAGCGCCGCCAGAGATTCCCTAGTCAGGACATCTGGGAGGATGCTCCTAACAGCGTGCATTCTACCGCGGAAGTCTCGACACCAGAGTTATTAGAAGCTCGCCAGAAGGAACAAGCTATTTTAGACGTACCAACACGAGAGGGTGAAACCCCCGCTCAGGCCTTTGCGCGGAAACAAGAGGAACTGGCCGAAAAAGAGGCTGTTACTCCTGACAGCTTCCTATACCGACAACAAAAGCCCCCGTCGTGGGTTGGAAATCAATCGCATTTGGCTAAGGAGAACAACGTCCGACCCAGCTCAACTCAGAGATTTCCGAGCCGAGACGTTTGGGAGGATACACCTGATTCTCTACAATTTACTGCTACTGTTTCAACCCCGGAAACTCCTGATGAGCCGCAAGCAGATGAGGAGCCAAAGCCAGCCGCCGAACACGCGCCCCCAAAACCCGCAGTACCTTCACGTCCCAAGAAGCAAGGATCAGGTGACGATTCGAAACCCAGTATCCCCGATCGTCCGAAGCCTCAAATTCCCATTCGCCCTTCCAAGCCAGTCGTGGAATCCAAGGGACCCGAGCCCGTGGTAAAGACGAAGCCAGCGGTACCTGCAAGGCCCGCCGGAGGGAAGATTGCTGCGTTGCAAGCAGGTTTCATGTCGGATCTAAACAAACGTCTACGACTAGGCCCCCAGGCCCCTAAAAAGGAAGATCCTCCCGCCGAAAATCCCGTCGAGGAAAAAGAGAAGACTCCATTATCTGACGCAAGGAAAGGCCGTGCCCGTGGTCCTCAGCGACGAGCTCCTACTAAGGCGGCGGGCCCGAGCGGAACAGAATCGGGACATCCACCTGTGGCTAATGGGAAACCTACTCTCAGTTTCTCTATGACTCGTACGCTATGGAGTATAGATGAGGAGGGTACTATGACGGTGGACGGCTTAGGGCCAGCGGCATCGTCAGAAGTAGAGACGAAACCGGGCGAGACGGCGAGCGAAGAGCCAATCGAGGCGGACAAGGCCCAATTACCCGTGTCGCCAGAAGACAACTCGGAGTCTAAACCAGAAAGTAAACTTGAAGGAACACCACCGGTCAAACCAGAAGACGATCTAGCCGATTCTAAACCGACAGAAACGGAGAGCGAACCTCAACCGATAGAAGAGACCAAAACACTTGCTACCAACACAGCTGGCGAGTCTATATTAGAAGAGACCATCGAGAAGAAGCCTTCAGGAGACCAAGTCCAAAAGGTTGAAGAGGTTAAGGATGAGGTGGCAGAATGATTATACGACAACCATTTCTACCGTTAGGGAGTGCAAGTCCGTCGTGTTTCGTTTCCAGTTCATTCCACATTTCCTTTGTTTAGGAGGGTGGTACGAAATGGATTGAAGGCGAGGGATTTCACGCAGTTGCGAAACAGTGCAAAAAAGGTATCAAGGAAAAGAAAAGCAGAAAACAGCAAACCGTAGATCACGGCACATCTATGATGTTAGCCTACATAGTCATTTTGTCCCTCGTTCGCTCCTCTTGATTGTACTCCTTTTCCAGTTCTTGAAAGGCCTCTTAGGCTTCGAATCCTGTAGTTCCGATTCGTCATAGAATTCTTATATAAAGACTTTGGATTGTCTGGGATCTCCAGGCCCCGACTCTGGTTAACTGGAAGTTTACGTATTCTAACTACACTAGGCAGTATATAATTACCCGAATAAGATCTCGATATTTAGACTGATCCGTCTAGGCCTTTCGAAGTTGTGATATTTGGAACATTGTTGTTAATACTCATGCCTGATCTCTTGCGGTATTCGATGGCTCAACAGCTTGTCCAATGGGGAAATATCAAGACGTCTACTGTTCGATATTCTACCATTGGTTTATTGTTTCGGGAGAATATACCTAACATGAGGCGTAACTTCAAGCGATGTTCTCAAGCTACAATACGCAAGGCTCTGACCATTCATTTCATCATCGGAACCACCATGCTTAACAAGTCACGGCAAGAGTAACTCATAACATGAATATAATCAGTTTCCATTCAAACCAGTCGGTCAACTAAGCCAGGTCCAAGGTCCCAAAAAAGCCTTATATGAATTACCCCAATCCATACAAAATAACAGCAGCTGGAGATAAGTGTAGATAGATACTCGGACCCGCCCTATCCTACCTTCCCTTCCCTTATCCCCCTTATCCCAGGCCTACCCTTTCATATCGCCCATACGAGCCCCCTTTGCAGAGTCCGATCTACTTTTTTGCTTCTCTTTCTCTCTCTCTTAATCTTTACTCCGATTTCGCCTGTATCCGGGTTGTTTGATATTGATGCCGTATCGTACCGCACGCGTAAATGACAAAAGGAATTATGTAGGTATGTAGGTTGTTAATGGTACGGTTGGGAATGTTCGGGTATACAACGGCTCTCTCTCTCTTTCTCTCTCTCGTATCTTCACCGGAGAATCTCCAACTCATCATCGTCGTCCTCGTCAAGAACAACCATCCTCCGTTGTCTACCCCCGGAATTGGAAACCGTGTTTAAATCCGTGCTCGCGCTAGCATCGCCATCAGCCGACCCCAGCTCCCCGCCTAGACTCTCGCGCCCGGCCTCGCGGATGCCCTTTGCGGTGACGAACCGCGTCTTCTTGCGGGCCGGGGGACGCATGCTATTGCCACCGCTTCCGCTTCCACCACCCCCGTCGTCGGTCCCGCTTACATCCCTATCCCTATCCACCACCGAGCTAGAATTAGCAAACGAGCTCGCGGGCCGCAACCTCTCCCCCTCTTTCATGCGCGACAGCTTATCCCGCAACCCTCCACCCCAGCCTAACGCCGGTTTACTCCCGGAGGCAGTTCCGCCAGAAGTAGAAGAGGAAAAGCCGAGACTGAACGAGCTGTTGTCGCTACGCTTGCGCTTAACGGGGCTAAGATGCATCTTCAGCTCACTGCCCTTCGGACGGACCAGACCCAAGGTCTTAGCATCGGCATCTTGTCTAGGCTGCTCATCCGAGGGCAGGCCCCAGCCGAGAGCACCAGGCGTGCTAGTCCCACCATTCTTACTGGTGTTCGTGCCGCCCTTCTGCATGTACTCTTTTCCGGCGCCTGACCCGATCTTCCCCAGGGTCTTCATGAGCTCGCGCTCCTTCTCCTCAGTCACGAGACGGCGCCGGAGCGCCTCGCTGCGCTCGACGGTGTTCGCGACGTGGCCGCCGACGATCTCGTTGTCGAGCATGCTGGCGGCGCTGGGCTTGTTGATGAACCACTGGCTGCCGGTGGAGCGGTCGTAGTTGCCGCGGCTCTTCTTTTTCGGGTCGTTGAGGTGCGCTTCCCAGTCATGCAGTCGGTACGAGTTCTTCCCGCCGCGCCCGCCTCCGCTACCGCTTGCGTTCCGGTCCTTGCGCGGGCCGAGACCCGTGTTGAATGCGTTCACGTCCTGTCGCGCTTGCCGGTGCTTTGCTAGACCCATGTTCATGTGGAATTCGCAGAACTCAGTGCGCTTGCGGTTCACCCACCCGTTGCACAGCTCGCCGTCTTTCTTGATCGATTTGCAGAATCCCAAGTCGCGCGCCGTCCCGATCTCGAGGATGGTGTCTTGACCGCTGTTGATTACGAGGCTGAAGCGCCCTGTGTCAGTGCGGCCTGGTGGTGGTGGCATGATGTTCGGGTTGAGGACTGCGAGGAGTGTGCCTGGTGTTAGCTTCCAGTACCGGTCGAAGCCGGAGTTGAAGAGAAAGAGTTCGAGCTCCCATTGTAAGTCGACGAGTTGTAAGACCATGTATTTTCCCTTGGCCGGGTCGGTCTGTGCCTTTTCTTTCAGGTTGTGGTTGGATGTTTTATGTGAGCGTGGTTCCGATTTAGAAGCTAAGATCCCGAAGACGACTATATCCTGCTCGATCTCTGGGAGCTGAAACTCGGGCGCCTTTACATGTTTGAGTAGGTCCTTGATCACGTACGTCTTCTTGCCTGATAAGTTCCGTGTGAGGACTGGATGTGGTATTACACGTTTCGAGAGGTGAACGGCTGAGTAGGGTTCAAATGCGGATGTTTCCTCTTCCGGCACTTCGGAAGGGGATACTTTCTTGTTCTGACTTGGTTGTGAATCGCTTACTCCCCCCAGGCTACTCTCTGATCGATTCTCGTCTTGTGTAGGTCGTCTTAAACTTGGCACTGTATTGCTACGTCTGAGTCGACTACCAGCCATGACTTCTTCGTGACTAAATTGTTCCGGCTGTATTGGAACGTCGGGTATCTCGGTCGCATTGCTTTTGAACTGCTCCATTTCCTGTCGACCTAGTTCAAAGGCATTGGTCCTTACTTGTTTTATCCTTTCCCGCTTCTCCTGTCGGCTTTGCTCCTCCGTTCTGGCAGCGGCCAACCGCTCGCTGAAAGTCATCGGGCGTTCCTGTTTGGTAGATTGTTCGGCATTGGTGAAAGAGGGAGTATGTGCTCTTCGAAGATAACCTCCTCCCTGTGACCCATTACTGTTCTCTGTAGTTTTCCTCAGACTTGGTGCCCTCTTCAAGGAGATATCCTTCGCTTTGATTCCCTTGTCAATACCTAGACGTACTCTACTGGGCGAGTCAGGTTGTAATACTGGCGCCCTTCTCACCGGTGATACTGGGACCTGAATTTCTGTTTGAGACCGTGATCGTTGTGTCGGTCGTGGCCGTACTGATTCTGTTTGCGATCGAGCTCGGCTTGTTATTGAAATATCCGGTATGGGATTAGATTCAGTTCGAGTTAAGGTCGCATCTCCTCCAGATGCCTTCTTTGCCTTGGCGCTTTGTAATTTCTTTAGTTTAAGCTTTGCTTGGATGGCCTGTAGTTTTAATTGTAGCATTTCTTCGTCTTCTTCATCGTCTTCGTCCTCGGCCTCGTCCACATCCATACGCATATCCGTATCCAAATCGTCCACGATGTTGCGCCGGGAGTTACTAGATCGAGAGAGCAGGATTGGTGTTATTCGAGATCGCTTACTCGGGGACGGTGATGGCGACGCCCGCTCAGCCATGCGTCGCAATCGTTCGCGTCCCCCGGGTGTGCTGAGGAGAACATCGTGGGGCGATCGTGGCGGCCATTGGGCTTCGGGGTCGGCGCCCGACCCTGTCATTTTTGGTAAGTGATTTGACATCGAGATCGATTGCAAAGAAATGCCGCCAACATATTCCGGAGTGAATGAATTAAGTGTAAATGTATCGGGACATACTAGCAGGCATCATAACTATTGTTGTCGTTTCCCATCCGCCTTGTTGATTCGGCAGTGCGTCCGTCCCCTCCACTCAAAATCTGCAGGGGTCGGACGCCTTGCTGGATATTATATCATGCAGCAAATATGGACGTGGTAGAGATCGTCCGGGGGATAAGGCAGATTTGCGGTTGGCGGTTGATATCGAGGTCGAGGCGCCAATGATATGGTTTTTGAATACCGTACACCGTCTATTCATTTCCAAAATGCCTCCACAGAATCCGGAGTACTGAATGAATTGGACGTCGTCAAACGTCGCACTGATCACGAGGTTCAAAAAAGATGTTGCACATGTTGGAAAGCGAAGTACAGTACCTACAGAGTATGTATGTACTTAGTACCGGGATATCGATAAGTGGTGATCATGGCCAAGTAAAGATGCCGACCTGTGATTGGTTCAGTGGAGTCGCGTTTTCCTATTACTAGGACGCGACTTACACTGTATCTAAACGCGTCGACAGGGGTCATGTATATTGGTACATAGGTACCTTGAATTGCTAACAAAGCTCCTGAGTCCTCAACACTGGAGTTATACTTCTGTTACAACAACGGGTTATAATTGATCGCAATCTAGATTATCGACTTCGCCCTTGCTTTAGAATATCAATTGACGTAAAATTCAACTTGGATATCTTGTGGTTTGGCGAAAATACAGCAGCCGCGGAACATGGCGAGGACAACCAGATCAAAAGCGAGCGCATCCGCCGCAAAATCGAATTCTAAGCCTGCGAGCACCCCTAATATCAAATCGAAGTACACATTACCTAAAGAGTCCCTAAACCCACCGAAGCTCTTCATTCTTCCTACGAAAACTACCAAGGACGCAAGAATAGTCTCTCTCCCAAATCCAAGATATGGAAAGCCAACGAGGTATCTCGTATGTCCAGAAACCGGAATATATGAATTCACCAAGATCGCCGCTCCCAAATCCACTCCCAGAAGTTGGTTAATAGAGTGCGAGAGTACGGACAAAGTCGAACAAAAGACATCTGAAGATAGCGCCGAACTTCGCGCCTATATCACAAAAGGCGCTGACCTATATATCGCGACACCAGTCGACCCCATATTCCTCCTCTTGCCCGCCTTCGCAGATCAATCCTCCAAGACTAAAGACGGGAAGCGAATGTTTGTAACAAGCGACGATCACCTCGACTCTATACGGAGTGATTCGTCGCACTTATCAGAGATATTGCGATGGGGCAAGGTACGGACGCTACTAGAGTCGCGGATGGCAGCGATATGCGACACAAAGGAAGCGGGTGACGAAACCATGTTCCGCTTCAACGAAGAGAAACTCCTAGCTGAAGTACTAGGCAAGGCGCGGAAAATGAGCGAGCAGCCACTACCGAAGAGTATGGAAGATAAGTTCGTGGCCAAGACACTAGAAGCGCCAGTCGTAGGTGTAAAAAGGGAGAACACAACCGGCACCGAGAAAACACCAATACAAATAGAACCATCTGAGCCAACTTCAGGGGCATCAACCCCCAAGGTCGAATCGGTTGATAGCCAATCTTCCAACTCATCAACAGATACCACCACAACCTCCGTCTCAGACGCCCCCACAGCTACCACCTCCGTCGCCGCCGACGAGCCCAGCGCCGTAGAAGAAATTCCCACACTCCACGCCTCACCCGAAGTTGTGAAACTACAACGGCTACGCATAGCCTTCGCCTTCATCTGCTCGGCCTACATCACACCCGCACAAGCCGCGCTTCTGCAAAAGAAACTGGCAAATGCAGATGAAGTAAAGGTGAACTTCGCGCCACTAGACGCGTACCTCACGCAGATCACCCAGCTGCGGCAAGAAGCCACCGCCGCGCGCGGGATGGGAGACTACTCGCGCAAGCGGGTGATGGACGAAGAGGAGATGGCGGAGCGCGGGGAGAAGAAGCGGAGAAAGGACGAGGATGAGAAGAGGAAGAAGGCCGGAGAGAGTAGGGGGGTACGAGATTTAAAGAAAGTAAATACGGTGGGGATGAAGAAGATGAGTGATTTCTTTAAGAAGAAATAAGATATACCTAGAAATGATAATAAAGATCGGTCGGTTGGAAGTAGGAACAGGCGTTATGTCATGGCAGGATCATCATGTGTATAGTATTCGCACTACGTAACTCGTAATTCGTAGGCTCCATAGACAGGCTATGTACCTAGTAGGTAAGCCCGGCATATCCATCATCATCGTCATTCGTGTAAGCATAGACATACAGCAATGGCAGCATAAAGCCTTCTTATTCTTAAGGCCCACCAACCGCAACCACATTGCCTCACTCCCACCCCTAATATCCCCGCGGTCCTCTCGACCGTCCCCTCAGAAACCCCCGTCCGATCCCCGACGCGCCTCGCGCCGTACTAGTCGAGCTCGTGTCCGCCGCGGACGTAGGCCTGCTTATCGCACTCCCGCTCGACACACTTCTTCCCGAGCCCGTCGCCGCCGCCGTTCCCCGGCCTCGCACACTTCGACTCCGGCCCAATCCGCTTCCTCCCCGTCCCCGTGTGCCTCGTCCCGCGGCACTTGCGCTCCGCGCATTAGACGCGGCTTCTCGCTGACGCGCTTCCTCTTCATGCTTGCGTCTCGCTTCCGCACGACGGCGTTCTTCGGCCGCGGCGCGTTGTTCGGCTTCGCGCTGTTTCTGCGCTGCTTCGGCTTCGATTTCGGCGAGGTCGGCGGTGGCGCCGCGCCAAGTTGGGTTCAGGATTAGGCGTTGGTTGTGCTCGGTTTGGGAGAGGATGCGGGTCCAGGTGTTGAGGAGGGTGGAGGCTGTGTTTACGGTGTTGGAGACGGTCTGAGGGGGTTGTTAGCTTGGTTGTGGCGTGGGTTTGAGGGGAAGCTAGGAGAGAGAAGGAGGAAGGGAGAGGAAGCGAAAGGGAAGGAAAGGAAGTAGTGGTGACGTACATGCATATTGCCCTTTGCTCGTTCAAGAGTCCCGATTACGCCTTCGAGTAGTTCGTTGATGTTCCGCACACCTTCAAGCTCTCGCCGTAGATTGGCGTCGCGGTTTTCTTCGGTGTCATGGTAGCGGGCGTTGGGAGGAGGGGCCAACGGGGTTGTAGATCGCGGCGGCTGTTCTTTTGGTGTGGTAGATTTCTTCGATGGTGAAGCGAAGAGATCTTCGTTGTAGGAATCATCGTTGTCAGACATGGCTGCGTCGGAGGGTTGATATCGGATTATACCAGGTATCGTGAAGATGAATGGTGAAGATTGATTGGCGGGGTAGCTATCCAGGGGACAGGAAGGTCTAGACTCCAATTATTTTCAGAGTACGGCTCCGGATGATTTTTCCGATTAGTGACGTAAAGTAAGCTAGAAGGGAACTTGGAACTTTCTCCAGGGCTGCCTTCTCTAGCTCTGTTGACATGCGTTGTCGTACAGCACAGTGTTTTCTGTTGCGGAGTTGACGATGCGCTGGCTATGGAAAATTGACGAATGAAAATAGCTATTTTCTTTATCGATACGTCTTTCACCATTCAATTCACGGTAGACGTGAGTGGGTCTTGGTGGGTTCCGATGTGCGACGCGTGCAGGGATTCCTCTACGCGTTTTAATAAAGGTGCATTATTAATATTGAAAGTTATGTTTGTTATACCGTGCGCCACTGTGCGGGGTACATCTCGTAGTGCACAAATTAACGCCTAGAGTGAGTACTCCGTAGTAATTAAAACAGGGTAGTGGAGGTTGATTGGCTGGAATGTCATAATTTACTTAGCGATCGCCTGCACGTTCCACTTGTTCACTTGGGATAGTAAAGGAGCCCCCCAAATGTTTAGGTCGTAGCAACTCTCAGCAACTCCCCCAGCTCCGGCTTCCCTGATGGCCCAGCCACTTTCAATCTTTCCCGCTTCCCACTTTCCCCTTCTACATTCAATGACCAGTACGTCCGCAATTCCTACCCATCCATCTGACGACCATCCTTATCCCTAACATTAAACCTAAACCTAAATCAAATTTCCATTACTATCACCCTATACTCATCAGCGCTTGGTCCTTAAACTTACAATCCTACAACTTCGTCTTTGACATAACTTCGTTTTCGTTTTCCGCCGACAGTCATTCGTACATATCTCTCTACATTCCTTGTCGTTGGATTTGCTCGTCTTGACTCGTCGCGTGAAACGTTTATTATCACTTGGAATATTACTTTTCTTTTTTTATTATTTCAATTCGATTTCGATATTCAAGCCGATTACGATTCAACGCCGAACGCGACGCCAACATCGGCGAGGACTTCAGGGAAACCACTAACCAATTTCTTTTGAATCCCCACTGATGCACTTTACTTATTCTCAGGTTTTATTCACGTCCACCTACCTTAGAATTTTTCCCACCTTCAACATTCCACTTTGATTCATCCCAAACCCCAATTCCTCAGGCAACATTCAATTGGGATCAAAGTGCAGTAAAGGATATCAAAGGATTGATACGATCAGGCGCTGTTTAATCCTAAGGGTTCAATTTTGTTTGCCAGAATTTTAAGATCAAAATTCTACCTCGGCAAACAAGATGAGTTCCATCTTATCAACACCTTCAACCCCTTCGCCTCCTTCGCGAGTGCACACACCAACTACTCCGCGATTCGGTTATGGTGATTCTTGGGAGCCTTATTCTCCAAGAAAGTCATCTCGCATCGCACAACGCGCATCTCAACGCACACCTTCGCCTCGTGCATCTTCCCGCAATCGCAACTCGACACGAATTCCACCTTCATCTTCGGACGCCATCACGCCAGCAGTCTCCCCACAGAAGAAGCGTCAACCAGCTATGGATTCAGTTCGACGTGCATCTAACAGCTTGATCGCCGAAGGCGCAGCCAACGCTGCCGATTCCCTTGGAATTAATTCTTCGCATAAGAAGTCTAAGTCAATCACCAGTAGTTCCACGATGCTTCCCACACCCGCCAAGACTCCCCAGAAGCAGCCGGATGAGAAGTCAAAGGCCAATGTCCGTGCGATCGCGCGCAACTTATTCTCCGAACCCGAAGCTGTACCTTCTCCCAAGAAAAGAAAGGCTAAGAAGTACACCGGCCTTACCCTAGACAGCTTCACTGCTGAGAACGTCGAGGAGCCTATTGAGATCTTTACCGACACGCGCGACCGCATTCCTGAGGCTGATAACACTGTCCAGAATCCTTTCTTCGAGCAGGCATCATCCACCCCGGAGCGCGATCAATCGACCAGACAAACCCGAAGCAAGCAGGTTTATGTTCCAGGCGAGGGCAAGATTTCTATCGAAGAGGCACTGAAACGTGAGGACGGAATTGTCTATGTATTGTAAGTTATCATCCCATCTCCGTATCTTAATCTTGTATTATCCCTTTACTAATCATTCTCCCTATATAGTCGAGGAAAGCGAATTTTCCGCAAGTTTTCCCAGGATGAGGACGGACCCATCGATGGGCATAATGACGGCTCTCCGATCCGTGCCAATACCCGCTCATCTCTCAAGCCACGCCTTCTGTTCCCAACGAAGGGTAAGGCAACTACCAAGGCATCTACAGACGATGAAGAGGCTGTTACGGACATCGAAGATCACGTGCTCCTAGGTGCTGAAGACGAGTCTGCTGAGGTGCCGGAACCAGAAACCCCCACTACAACGGTTGTAGAGAAGTCGGTGACTCCTGTGACAGCCAAGTTCACGCCCGTTTCTCCTCCCTCGACAGCCCGCGCCACACGTGCTAGTACTAGAATGCAAGCAGTTGGATCCTCGGCGAAACAATCGAAGCCGCGCAACCCCTTCGACGGTTGGCGTCGATCTAAGAGTCGAGCCAGCACACAAGGCCAGAAACGAGAGGGTGAGCCCCTAGAGGGACAGGATGAGGCCTCTAAGCGTCAGCGAGTCTAGTCAGCCGCTAAGGGGCTGCTTCGAGGCTTCAATTCTAGCACCTAGGAAGTTGTAATCGAGTGATGATTTGAGATTCAGTCTGCCTCAAATTTATCACTTTCCTTTTGTGGATTTTTATTGAGGCAGCAATTGCAGTAGGCCATGGAATTACAGCAGGCCATTGGGAAGGAAAACATGATTTCACCAAGAGGTGTCTGGCGTCATGATTGAAGGACAAGGTCCTTCTCCAACATCAGCCAAAATGTGATCGGTAGCTAGCTACCTGGATGGACATGAAGTCCTTCCCCGGGTTAATCCATAGTTACAGGGACTTTAGCTTAGCCCCCCTTAGTTTAGCTTGCCGCAAAACGAATTGATTTTATAAAATATGAACTTATGGTCTTTAGTTTCATGTGAATCATATTGTCTTTTATTTTACGTGTGTATTTAGCAGTCTAGGTAGGTATTAGGTGTAACTTAAAGAAGTAGAGACCCCGAGCCAATGACATCAGGTCCTTAGTATGTTATAGATGATGAAGATATAGGTAGTAGATAGTGCATAGGTAGTCCTCCCTTTTAAACAAATCACCATCCAATTCATAAATACATGATATTTACGCGGACGTATCAGGTCCAACGCCTGAACATTAGGGTCGAAGCTATTGATTCTAGTGCCAACTAGGGAACTGGACGTTACACAAATAGATATTGCTAGAATATGATTGTAAATAATCAGTTTGGATATTTGAACAGAAACAATACTATCAGAGTCCATATGATAGATATTTCCTCCCGAGAATCCACTATGTTGGTAAAACTATATTATCTGCCTATCTCTCAAGGAAACTTCAACGGTCTTCTCTCAACATCTGTGACAGTTTCCTCCTGCAGGAGATTATCACGTCATGCTATATTTCACTATACAAATAGAAGAAGGTGCAATCCTTGGAACCAATTGCCCGCGCTGCCCCGCCCCCGCCTAAATTTTACTTAGCCAAACTTGATATCCGCAATTCGGAAGCCACTTGCACTTATGCTTAACACTTCTAAAGTCAACTTCGACTTCCTTCATTCCTCGATATGCACATTATATTATAAGTTCTCCGGTCCCACAATATCTCGTTCACTCCCACGGTCTTGTGCAAACCTCATAACTCCAGTTAACTTTAGAATCTTCTCTAGATCCGTCAAGACTACTCCGTCATGCACATACTAGTAACGAACGACGATGGACCGCCGTCTCCCACATCCTCTCCCTATGTCCATAGTCTGGTCCGTGAACTTCAGAAGAGGGGACACGATGTCTCAGTCTGTCTACCTCACACTCAACGCTCCTGGATTGGGAAAGCCCACATAATTGGCCAAACTGTCAAGCCACTATATTACCGGCCGTCCGAGACCTTCGATCCGTCCCCTAGTACCGCCTCCCACACACAAGGTACCACAAGCACACGACCAAGCAAGAATAGCAAAGAAGAAGAGTGGATTCTTGTGGATGGAACACCCGCAAGTTGTGCCCAGATCGGCCTACATCATTTCTTCCAGGAGAAGGGACCGATCGACCTTGTAGTCTCGGGACCCAACTATGGTCGAAATACAACAGCTGTATTCGCGCTGAGCTCGGGTACGCTTGGTGGTGCTATCGAGGCTGCGGTATGCAGAAAGAAGTCCATTGCATTAAGCTACGCCTTCTTTAACCGGAATCACGATCCTACCATCATCGATGCCGCTGGTCGCCACAGTGTGAGAGTTATCGAGAAGTTATATGAACAATGGCCGGAAGACAGGAGTGTTGACTTGTATTCGGTCAATGTACCTCTTATTGAAGGCGTTGAACAATCAAAATCACTCTGGACGGAAATGCTGCAGAATTATTGGGGCGACAATGGGGTTTGTTTTGAAGAAGTTGAGGGGAGTATTGGTGATGAGGACGAAGAGGAAGAGAGGATACGTGAGGGTGAGGAATCCAAAGCATCAGAGGCCCCTGACTCGGAAACAAAAGGCGACGCAAACGAGGAGGGCAAGACACGATACACGCATAGACATTTCAAGTGGGCGCCGAGGTATACGGATGTTTTTAAGAGCGTTGATGAATCGACACCAGGCAACGATGGATGGGCTGTCAAGGAGGGCTTCACTAGGTAAGTCTGGTTCTTATCCCTTTATACACATTGACTATCACGCCTAGGTCTCAAGACTGACATATCATGTAGTATAACACCATTAAAAGCAAATTTCTATCACGCCGCAACGCACCTGCATGGAGAGGAGTTCAAATTGTAAGTTGAGTCTATTGTATTGCATTTGGTGTTTAGATGGGGGTGGCAGCATTATAGAGAGTTGGGGTATACATGACTGCAAAGACGATCTGTCAGATAGAGAAGACACCGTCACTTTCTAGACCATACAAGAGGTGCGATACGATAAAGGGATTGTCAATTACTATACGTATATCGAACACATAAGATTTGTATTATACCCTCAATCGCGGTTTCTCATCCTCATTCTTTCCAGGAGTAACTCGGAGCTTGAAGACATACCGTTGTCCAGGTCGACTCTAATTTACCGACCTAAGCAGCATTTCTATGCCTTAATCGCGTACGAGGACCCTTATGTCCAACCCCTTATTCTATCTGCCCTCCAGAAGCTATTGCCTCCGGAAGCGTATACCCTACTTTCAATCCCCGAGGCCGCGGTCCCAGGGGAGCAGATTTCTCTAAGCAAGTTATTGCCGGATAATAGTAGTAGCCAGATCCTACAGATCACGCCGTACGAGGACATCGATTGGGACTACGTAGACGCACATCCACGTACGTGCTTAGTGAATAGCTACATGCTGCGTAAGGCGCTGATCCGGAAACACTACCTCTCGGCGACGGTGGAGCAGTGGGTGGCTAAGCGGCCGGAGAGCGTGTTAGCGACACATGTCAAGAGGAGCGAGCACTTCGAGCTTGACTACGCCGAGTTCCTGGACGACGCACTGGTTGAGGCGTTCGACCTAAGGGCGAGCCTGGAGGAGAACGAGGATAAAGAAGAAAAAGAGAGGGAGTGGTGGATTTTAAAGCCGGGTATGAGCGATAGGGGACAAGGGATCAGGTTGTTTGCGACGATGGAGGAGTTGCAGGACATTTTTGATGGGTGGGAAGTTGATAGCGAGGACGAAGATGAAGACGGGAGTGAGAACGGAGATAGGGGGAATGGCAATGCTGACGCGGTCTCAGGCCGCAGCGCTGATGGAAAAGACAATATTACGACCTCACATCTTCGTCACTTCGTGGCTCAGCCATACATTCACCCACCGCTCCTTCTCCCCGCCAACAACCGCAAGTTTCACATCCGCACGTACGTCGCTTGCGTTGGGAGCCTTGACGTCTACGTGTACAGACACATGCTCGCCCTGTTCGCAGGGAGGGAATATATTGCACCAGGGGCTACTCATACCGCTACGTCTACTTCTACGGCTACGGATACACCCGGATCTTCAAATACGGAGGAAGTAGGAGATATAGATCTAGAAGCCCATCTTACCAACACGTGTCTCCAGCGTTCCGTGAGCGATGGTACCGTGCAACGGTTCTGGGATCTGGAACTAGGGGAGGAGAAAAAGAAGCATATCTTCAACCAAATTTGTGATGTCACCGGAGAGGTCTTCGAGGCGGCGGCTCGGGCGATGCTGATGCACTTTCGCCCGCTACCGAATGCGTTCGAGGTATACGGTTTGGATTTTTTGGTTGATGCCCAGGGCACTGCTTGGTTACTCGAGGTTAACGCGTTTCCGGATTTTAAGCAGACGGGCGAGGAGTTGAGGGGCTTGGTTGCCGGGCTGTGGGAGGATGTCCTAGGGGTTGCGGTAGCGAAGTTCTTTGGGGTTGGTGGGAGAGATGGGGAGGGAAGAGGGAAGAACCATGGTGAAAATAAAGAGGAAGAGAGGCTGGTACACGTGAGACATGTGGATTTGGGACGATAGCCTAGATGTTGAAAAATTGAGTCTGTGCTGAGACATCTCGGTACGGTTACCGTTTAGTTGACGTAGAGGAAGCATCGTGATCCTACGTTTACGACGAAGAGCTTTTCTGTTTGACTCGAGTGATGATTCGAAAAAGGGGGGATACTGAATACTCGGTGTTACGAACTGATATCCACATCTGGATGGCACAGAAGTGCAAAGCTTTAGCATTAGGGCTATTACTCTGCATATGCGAGAACGAGAACTCTACACAAATACATACTATGTAGCCTAGATACCTACCTATGTAGCACCCTGTTCTACATTGCATTAGGTAGGCATTCTACGGGGAGCGGGAATATAGGTGGTACGGCAATTCAAGATGCAGTGAAACTGCGGATTGCATGGTGCACGCTGTCGAACGCGATCGAGACAGTGGGAGCGGCGAATATAACTTTACGAATCATATTCCCGCTTACATCAAGATGACGAGCTTCGTGCCCAGGTGCGAAAACCGGGAAATTCAACAAGATTATTGTGTGGCTATGTCGACGATCCGTCAGCTATATGGTCTTTGATTTATGGGCTCTTACGAGTTACGACGAGGTGGAGTTATATCGTATTTATCGTGGGCGCTTCGTCCAGAGGCGGATTCACACGTATCTGCGAATACGCGTTTCGTTTCGTTTGTTTCTACATACCTAGCTCTGATAGCTTTCCCTTATTCTGGCTACCTGTGAAAATGGATAATATGGGGGAGCTGGGGAGTTATGGATCTCTATCGTACCTACGGAGCATGACTGAGTCTAAACATTGAGGTCGGATGGATACTCTTCCATCGTTATGCTCTCCACTAGAGTGGGTTTGATAATGCTAATCTGTATGGATGTCCTCGATAAACATTTATGAGGTTATTAAGCCAAGGACCGAGCCGTATCGAAAGGCTGTTGGTGTGTTTCCCGTCGGAGCTTGGCTATCTTGGTTCGCACAAGTGTGAGCCGATGCTTATCCAAATCTGGTCCCCTGGATTGCCGAGATACCAAGATACCAAGCCTACTCGGGTAGTTACTAGGTAGTCAATAGAGCTCAATGTTTGATTTGAATGCTCATCTGGGAGGGAGGGCAGAAACCGGAGTGTTCGAATATTCTCCTTGGCCTGCTGGTCCGTCCGTTATTAAGGCTATCTAACGTACTTGTGTTTCTACGTCGATGTCCGTGTTAGGTAGGTATGATAGAATGACGATGGACAAGAAAATTAGTTAAATGAGCTGACGAGAGACACTATCGAGCACTGCCACGCGGATGTTACTCACGCTAGGTATTTCGCAGACTTTTTTTCTCGTTCCAATTCTCAATTGGGCGGCAGGACGCATACTACATACATGATGCTTGAACCCGATACTATGGTGAGAACGAACGAACTGCAGAGGTGAGGTGAGGAGAGGATGGATTGTGCGGTGGGCGGACCGCGCACGACATATGCTCCCATAAAAATTGCACAGCCACACGGATGTGTTTTGTGTAAGTTTCTCTCTCTCCCAACCTACTTAATCTATTACATAGATACTGGCTTGGTGGTTGTTTCAAATGCGCCCTCTCTCTCTCTGTCTGTTTCCTCTTCGAACTACCCATTTGGTATAGTGTTGAAGGGGTATGGGGCGAGATTCGAGATGCGCGATGTGACGATGATAGGCGAGGAACCCCAGGCTTGGCAGTCTTTATACTTGCATATCATCTCCAGACCTTTGAACATAGGTAAACTACTGTGCCTCCGATCTGCGTATAAAGAAGCATATTTGTATAGCATATCTACTGTGCCTCGACTGACTGATGAGAAGTATTCTAGGGATATTTTTTCCTATTTTCTATTTCCTGTACGCCCGAGTGCTTACCTGCTGTATGCAGAGTGAGTGTCACTTGTCAAAAAAGTAATTAATATAAGTAGGTAGGTAGGTAGAAAACTAAGAACTTTGATCAAGCTTAGTAATTCGTTGACAACTCCTGGTGTGTGATTCCGTAAACTTGAAACTAAAAGGAGATTTATGTAGACAATAGGTATGTTGTACTGTGTAGGTTGCGAGAGGAATCCGATGATAGTTACAACTCAGCCGCAACCACGCGGTTGGGAGAGATCCTGGATCCCTTATCGAGGGCGAATTATACGTTAGACGGATGTTCTGCATGAAATTCTTGCAACAAGTACCGGTAGTTTGTTATCACTTAATAAATCCGTTAATAATCTGATGCAAAGTGCTTACTACGTAGGATACTGTTGCTACCCATCAGACAAACTTCCCCTGTCCGAGGGTAGCATGAGGATCGTTAGGATGTTTAGCTAGGGTTTCTAAAATAAAATACAGTATTCTATTTTATAGTATTATTCACGTATTCTATTGTATTTTAAATAAAATACTGTATTTTCGGAACCGGAGAAACCATTTCGGAACATATATATGTGGGGACATGTACCCATTTATTTACAGGATTAGTAATTTTGGACCAATTAAATCTAAGCCAGGTTTTGCGATGTAAGTAGGTAGGTAGACCTTGAATAGATCGCTTCTTTTCACCCGCGCAGTCAATCGCTCATTCAATCAATCAATCATTCAAGTCAATCATTTAATCCTTACGCACTTCTAACTAAGTTAATACATCATACAATTTATACCTAATAAGTATGTACGTTATGACTCAAATTAGTAATAAGTATTGCGAACAATACCGGAAAAGGTTATTCCGGTCCGAAGTATAATACCCAATTATACGTGTTTTACAGGGATTAAGTATTATACCGGTATTTTACTTAAAATACCGTATTTTTAGAAACCCTATGTTTAGCTCGTTGAGACGATTTTCGTCCGAAGACAGATGTCAATCCTGGGAAATCTGCCTTGACAAGATCATATTCGTGATGAGGTTGATATCGGAGATGCCATGCTCTTTCCGGTAAGGTTCGGGACCATCAATTTATAGAGGAGCTCGGACAATCTTAACATAAAGCATCTTGCTGTTAGCATTGATAGCTATGATAACATGTAATTATTGAAAAGAGATCAAGGCGCGGACTCGCGGACCTAAGTCCGTTATTCTCCATATTTTCACATGCGAAATCCAGGCGTTGAACTGGTTAGTACGGAAATATACATGCACCGCTATAATACCGTTGCTAATATCTCTTCGTGAGATACTTTTCTCCTTTTTCTGACGGAGATATCTATAACTCGGTGTCAATGTGTGTAAGGCTTTAAGGCCGAAAACTAGTAGAGAGGATGTGTGTGGATAGGAGAATACTTTAGCAAAAGGAAAAGGAGAGACGGTGGGCGATGTTACTAAGAGCCCTCCTGCATCTGGTTGACTGCACACCGGTCTCCTCCCTCACCTATCAACCAACGAGGCGATGAGACAGCGTAGTATTTGGAGAAGACTACCACGCGTGTCAGAACCTCGATGAATCACCGTGCCAATGAAATTTATCCCCGGAGTCCCACGTGGATGGAACGTGAGACTTGTACAGTTGATATATATGCCTCTCTTCGCATAGTAGCCTTATTAGTGGCCAAACCTTGGCTCTTATCTGGAACAACAAGGCTGACGCAAAATGGTTGGGCTGACTTGAGTATCTGATCGTGATGTTTACTCTTAAGACCAGCCAATATTGAGGGGATTACTTTCTAGTCTACGTAGTCTGGCGCGTTAGAGGACGTTGAAGATGGCGATCATACCGGCTCTGAGGTACAGGTTGAGACCCGCAAGGAGCACATAAGCAGTTCCTGACAAGAACTGCTTCTGGAGTTCTGCAGAAGCATATAGCCAAGTGTGGATGACGCTAGATCCATGGATGCGAGTTGGGTATCGAAGAAGCCTAACCAAGCAGTCGTGAAGGTCAGACACTGGTACACACGTACAGACCGCAACTTGCTGCTTAACTAGGCGCATATGGGTTGTATGTATGTATGTCCCTGCCTAAAGAAAAAGGAAAAAAAGGAAAGGGGATAGAAAGAGTCGATTTGAATGGTCAAAAATAACTACCTTGAAAGTGAACAAGGGAAATCAGGGAATACTTACCTAGGTAGGTATTGTACCTATCCAAGCCTATGGTGGTTGGAGGTGGCGGGCGTTTGATATGGATATTAATATTCTTAAGGAATATTGTTGAAAAAAGTGTTCAACTTAATTCGATAGTATATGACGCCTCCTTACTTCGTACATAGGTACCTACATACTGTAGACTCAATACACCTCTCAGACCACTCAGAGACTATGAGTTTTGTTACACATCCATTTGGTTTAAGACTATTAGAGTTAATAGTAACTAGGCTTAACTAGTTAACTAGATTCAACTTCCAAAACAGTCCACGGTCTCCTGAGTGAGGCAAAAAATGATAAAAATGTAAAATTGTAGATATTCAGCTGAAAGGATAGATTATGACGATCTCGATTGTACCATGTACATCAGGTAGGTGTGTATCGGCTCGACTTCTCTTTTTCTCTCCCGATTGCTGCGAAGGGTGCTTGAGGGTGAGGAGTCTTTCTTGCACAGCCTCCCTTGGCAATTTGTAACCTTGCTCCTAATTCGCCGAACGAGGACTAACCTTTCCCTGGAAAGTAATAACCGACGGCCACGGTACATTCGGTATACGTATGTGCACTATTGCAAGTGCAGGCAAGTGTTTGTATTCCAAGAATCCAAGGCGGTTGTTGTTGACTGCGAGATGCGAAGTGGGATAGACTTGGAATGACACGACGATCAGGTATTTATCTAGGGGCTCCATATCCTGACTTTTTGTAATTTACCAAGCAACCCAAGACCGACCACGCGGTCCAGGTTTTGTTGTGCCATGTTGCGCCAAGTTGACGATTGATGAAGCTAAGCACCTTAATAATGAATGATACTATGTAAATATGAAAAGAGGACTTTGGTGATACATCGATACATCCATCATGCGAATGAATAGGGTTGGGAGTCATTGACCTCATGTCATCCACCTTGCGACTGCTTGCAGTAAACAGTGTTCATGGATGACAAAAACTCTCTTTATCAACAATTGGCTAATAATTACACTCGAATATTTGAACCATGGCATATTCTCCTTAACAGATTTCGTTAAACTCACCTGGCAGGGTTAGAGGTAAAATATAAACTTCTACTAAAACAAACGGATTGCTGCGCGGTACAGGGTCTACGTCGCTTGTGTAGCACGAAACATTGAATTGATAATACCCAGGTACGCTTAGGTTACTTTCCGTTAATGGCGTAATCTAGCGCATTTCGCTCATTCAAATGATTCAATGCAGGTATTTCCATTGTACCATGCACACCCCTGACGAAGTATCTTAGCATATCTTAGCTTCCCCTAGGAGTGTCGAGAGTAACCAATCCAGCAAATTTCAAGACCACGATTGGTTCAATTGCACTTGTATCTGCACTTGTATTTGCACTTATCACTATTCTTCCTCTTCCTCTCCATCATCCAACTTTCATACACTCCTTATTGCCGCTATGTCGGATTGCTAAAATCTTGATTCACTCTGCCTTCTGGTAGTTGTTTTTATGTGTTCCTTCTCATACTTTCAAACCTCGAGCTGTGTATTCCACCGAGGTGGCTTGGATTCGTGACAAACAGCAAAATACATCAAACTCATCCTCGCCATCTTCCCCCCCGTCAACTCACACCTGCTTTGTCTGTCTCCAGCAAACGGATTGGTGGACGTGAGTCGAGACATACATAACACTTTGACCTCGCCGTGGCATTTTGCCTCCATTTTGCCATTCGAATCGATATACTGGATAACTCTAATAAGTGGCTAGCTTGCACAGCCTCCCCCGATCTCAACCGTTCTCAGGTACCAGGAACGCGACGCTCATACCTGTGTGTATTTATCCTAAGGTGCCTACCAAATACAGATATCTGTGCCTCGATTAGTCGTTACAGAACACCTTCCCGAAACAACATGCCATAGCATTTCCTCATACCATCGTCGTATTATCTACAACTTTCCTATTATTCTTGAGAGACATCTATATCCCCGAATCTAGGTCGAGACCCTCTTGGCCTTTGAGACCTTGTTGACCTCGCGGCGACCGATCGTGGACCATCATACTCCTAGCTCCCGGATCCCGAGTGCGACCCTGATAACACGAATTGGCCTGAATACGTGCCCGGGTATACATTTACCGAATCTCTACTCCTAGGAAGTATTGTCTTATATGGTTGAGCATCGAGTTTTGGACGCGCCGAAGGAACGAACCACGGACAGAAAAATATCAATTTTATCGCCGGACTTCGCTGCGCCTCATTCAGAGCGGAGATATTTGGCGAGCTCTCATTATCAATCCGCATTCCAAATATTCGGATTTATCCCTTAATCCTTATTATTTTTGGAAGTCAATTGTGTCTGCAATTTGTCTAGTCCTTTTCTGCCTCGCTGACATTGCCTCCGTCGATGGCCGATTTCTACGCGCGCGAACCATTCCGCCTACACTCGCATCCTAGCCTCCCGTCACAAGGCTGTGTCTAAGCATTAACTACCTGTCCGCGCCTTGGATGCTGTAATCGATTTTCTGGCTTCCTTTAACTTAATTTTTACTCCGGCCTACGCAACATGTCCGAGCCTAATAAGAGTGGCCCCGAGGGGACACCGCGAAGGGCGAGAGCGTAAGTTGACCCCATCGACTAATTATATTTGGTCATCTGTTTATATCTCTTATTCATTATTCTGACTTGACACTTAGCCCTACTATTACAATTGATACGACGAATGATACCGAACCTGCAGCCGCAGTTCCTCAGCATTCACCCGTATCCCCCCACGACGAGCCAATAAGTCCGACAGCGCTAACTTCGAGTTGGGCATCTGAAAAGACTACTGTCCCATTAGCATCTCAGTCGTCTAACTTGAGTATTAAGGGGGAGTCTCGGCCGAGCCATTCTTTTGATAGTGCTAGAGATAGCCGGCCAACTAGCCCTCATAATGTTTCCAGTCCAGTAACCTCGAGGGGAACCGAAAAGGGACAAGCTTTTCTTTCTGTGCCGGACCACCATCGTTCGAGACAGAACTCAGTCGATAGCGAAGATGGATCACGATCGATCAGTTCCTCGCAAGGTGACACCGTAACGGCGTCATGGCAAGGCGAGAGGAGCACGACGACGAAGCAATCATTCGACAACGAGAAAATTATGAAGGACGAGAATGCCTTAAAGCCGGATCAAGGCAAGGAAGCTGATTTCGAGGTGGAGAACAACCCTTTTGCGTACAGCCCAGGCCAACTTACGAAGATGTTCGACCCAAAGAGTCTCTCTGCTTTTTATCAACTAGGAGGACTTGCCGGAATGGAAAAGGGGCTCCGTACTAATCGCGACACTGGCTTGAGCCCGGATGAGAAGCATTTAGATGGGAAGGTCTCATTTGAACAAGCGACGAACCGAACACCATCCAAGTTGCTTAATGAAGGGGTAGAGAGCCCACAGACACCAGTTGTCCGGTCAGATACCGCGCGTGGACACGGATCTGACGAGGCCTTTTTCGACAGGAAACGCGTTTACGGAGATAATCGAATTCCCGAAAAGAAAGGCAAGAGCTTTTTACAATTGGTCTGGATTACTTACAATGACAAGGTCTTGATCCTGCTTTCCGTTGCCGCTATCGTGTCACTTGCTGTCGGGTTGTACCAAACGTTCGGTGGAGAACACCCGGATGGGGAGCCATCCGTTGAATGGATCGAAGGTGTAGCTATTATTGCGGCCATTGTCATTGTCGTGCTTGTTGGATCTCTAAATGATTGGCAAAAGGAGAGACAGTTCGCCAAACTCAACAGGAAGAAGCAGGACCGAGTCGTCAAGGTAATCCGCGCGGGACATACCGTCGAGATTTCGATTTACGATCTTTTAGCTGGCGACGTAGTCCACCTAGAACCTGGTGATCTCATTCCCGTTGATGGTGTCCTCATCCAAGGTTTCAATGTGAAGTGCGACGAATCTCAAGCGACAGGTGAATCGGATGTCCTCCGCAAGAGACCTGCCGATGACGTGTTTGCCGCGATTGAGAACGGTGAGGATACGAGGAAGCTGGATCCCTTCATTCAATCTGGAGGCAGAGTAATGGAGGGTGTAGGTACATTCCTCGCAACGACAACCGGTATTCATTCAAGTTACGGCAAGACCATGATGTCTCTTAGCGAAGACCCTGAGATCACCCCGCTCCAATCCAAGCTCAACGTTATCGCCGAATATATCGCAAAGCTAGGAGGTGCCGCCGGTTTACTCCTGTTTATCGTTCTCTTTATCATGTTCCTGGTCCGCCTCCCTTCGAATTATTGGCTATCACCTTCCCAGAAAGGCCAGCAGTTTATCAATATCTTCATCGTCGTGGTCACTATTATCGTCGTCGCGGTACCCGAGGGCTTGCCCCTTGCGGTCACGCTAGCGTTAGCTTTCGCCACCAACCGTATGATTAAGGACAACAACTTGGTGAGGCACTTGAAAGCTTGTGAGGTTATGGGGAATGCGACAACTATCTGCTCTGACAAAACCGGTACCTTAACACAAAACAAGATGACTGTTGTTGCGGGAACGATTGGTATCTCTCATCGATTTGGAAGCGGAATATCGAAGGAGGAAGAAGAAAAAGGACGGAGTGAGCCGACGGAAAAGGAATTTGCTAGTACTCTCAGCAAGCCGACTCAAGAAATCCTGCTCAAGTCTATCTCTCTAAACTCCACGGCCTTCGAAGGTGATCTAGACGGAGTCAAAACATTCATTGGATCGAAGACGGAAACCGCGCTATTAGAATATGCAAAGGCCTATCTTGGTATGGGACCCGTAAGCGAGGAGCGATCGAATGCGAAAATATTACAGCTTATCCCGTTCGACTCTGGCCGAAAGTGCATGGGCATAGTAGTTCAACTTGATAACGGTACAGCTCGCTTGTTCGTCAAGGGAGCTTCGGAGATTGTCCTTGGTAAATGCACAGCGATCCTTCGCGACCCTACTCGAGACGCATCAAGCACTGGTATGAGCATCGACGACACGGAACAGATTAAAGGTCTCATTGAAAATTATGCATCTCGGTCTTTACGAACTATTGGAATTGCCTACCGCGATTTTGAGAGATGGCCTCCACGCAACACCAGACGCGCCGAAGGAAGCCAAAATGAGGTCATCTTCGAGGATGTTTTCAAGCAGATGGTGTTTATTGGCATGGTGGGTATCCAAGATCCTCTTCGCGAAGGTGTCCCCGAGGCGGTTAAACAATGCCAGAGAGCTGGCGTGGTTGTCCGCATGGTTACCGGTGACAACAAACTTACGGCTCAGGCTATCGCGAAGGAGTGTGGCATTCTACAACAACCGGACGCACTTGTAATGGAAGGTCCGGAATTCCGCAATCTTAGCAAGCACAGACAGAACGAAATCATTCCGCGACTTCGTGTACTGGCACGTTCTAGCCCCGAAGATAAACGAATTCTAGTGCGTCGCCTTAAGGATTTGGGTGAGACCGTTGCTGTCACAGGCGACGGAACGAACGACGCACCCGCTTTGAAGTTGGCAGATGTAGGATTTTCTATGGGCATTGCCGGTACCGAGGTGGCGAAAGAGGCATCCGCCATTATCCTTATGGACGACAATTTCACCAGTATTGTGAAGGCTTTGAAATGGGGTCGCGCTGTCAACGACGCTGTGAAGCGATTCCTACAATTTCAGCTTACCGTCAACGTAACTGCTGTCGTATTGACTTTTGTCACTGCCGTCTCCAGCGATGATGAAGGCTCCGTACTCACGGCAGTCCAGCTTCTATGGGTTAACTTGATCATGGATACTCTCGCAGCACTTGCACTCGCTACCGATCCCCCTCAAGATAGTTGCTTAGACCGAAAGCCAGAACCAAGAGGTTCTAGCATCATCTCGATTACGATGTGGAAGATGATCCTCGGTCAGGCAATTTACCAGTTGGCAATTACCTTCATACTCTACTATGCTGCGGAAACTATCGGTATAGTTGACGAAATCACACGACGTGATACCCTAGTTTTTAACACCTTCGTATGGATGCAGATCTTCAACCAATGGAAGTAAGTAATGACTATTTTTGTTATCTTTGAGCAACACGTGCTAATATTGCCACAGCAATCGTCGGCTGGACAACCAGTTCAACATTTTCGAAGGCTTATTGCAGAATTGGTACTTCATCGCCATCAACCTGGCGGTGTCCGGTGCCCAGGTTCTTATCATTTTCGTTGGCGGGACTCCATTTAGCATATCTGGGCAAGACCCGCCACAGACGTCTGCCCAATGGGGTTGTGCAATCGTTCTCGGTTTCATTTCTATACCCGTTGGCGTCATTATCCGTTTGATCCCAGATGAATTGATTAGGAAGTGTATTCCTGCATCGCTAAGGAAGAAGCGTGGTATTCCCGGATTGACAATCTCGGACGAGGAGCGCTTCAATGACTATCCTGAGGTCCTTGCTGATGTTAGAGATGAGCTTGCGTTCCTCAAGAAACTCAAGGGTGGTCGTCTTAACAATTTGAAATTCGCCGTCAAACATCCTCGCGAGACCTTTATCTCGAAGACGAGAAGTCCGTCTCACTCACGATCAAACTCGATTAGGGTGCCACAGACCCCGACACGCGAAGATAGTTTCAGCTCTCCCTCGCCAGCTCCCACACCTGATTCCAGAAAACGTTCTAGGTCTATGAGATCGCGGTCGAACTCGGCATTAGGTGCCCCTACGGTTATGGCTGGTATTATTGCTGGTAGCGTGGCAGCAGGATGGTCTCCTATCGAGAGGACTGGAGACCGTGACTTCATGCAACCCCCTCGCCCATCACCTTCGCCGTTGTCGAATCGAGACAATAGTGATCTAGAGCCGGCGCCAATCCTAACGGAAGAACCTGCACAAATTCAAGACCTCGGCTCGTCTACCGTACCCCGGCTCAGCGTCCCCCATCCACCCCAAAAGCAAAAGTCTATTTCTTAGGTGGTGTGAAGGATTCTTTTGTCTGGATCAACCAAGCTCGACTGCACCTGATACAAAGACATGCAGAGGCAGCGAGAACATACGCACGAAGAGCGAGCGAAGTATCCGAAGACAACCTATATTCTAATTTTAATCTACGTCTTCTCATAGCCTGATAATAAGCAACTATTGTTGCTCGTCTGGCATACTACTTCTATAATACGCTCACCAACCCCGGCAGGAATTACCGAAGAGACCACGTCCCCGGAGTCCCATCGCGGAGCATAACCGTGACCAAGAGGCAAGCCGACCTGAAATCCGTCGTGGGGATGAGTGACGCGTGAGTCCGCAGCTCCGGGTTCGCGGGTCGCCGGGGTTGAGGGTAGGGATTAACCTAGTCATTAAGGCGAACTAGGCCGGGCGGTTCCTGTCAGGGTAAAGGGATTTTTAGGAAATAAGGAGTTTTCTTGCGGGGAGCTCCTTCGTGTTTGTCTAAATTGCGGACAGTGGTTCATAGGCATCCCAGGTCCGAGGATACACAAATGTTAAATGCTATAGATAAAAACATGGGGCGGCATGCATGCAGCTGATTAGAGCGTTGTTCGTTGTTCGTCAATTCTTCTTTGTTCGTAGTAGGGGGTCGGGTTTGGTTTTTTCAGGCGTCTGGATCAAAGGCCTTAGATAAGATTAAGACAAGATGTGTGTGGTGAAACAGAGAAAAAAGTACTGAAACTTGCTGTTGCTGCGATGGCGATGTTGGTGATTTCGTAGGTCCGTTTGCCTTGTGTGATGGGCTTTCCCTGCCTACTTCTTACTTACCTGTTTGCAAAGCTATATGAGTAATCGTAATGGGGAGACGAGCTCCCGTCAGTTAGTAATTGGCCTATGCTGTATAATGTAGGTTGTACGACATATGTAGGCGCACGCCGTATGGGCAATGCGTTTTACGTGACATCGGCTTTCGAACAAATAATACCTGCCTACACTACGACCTCCCATTAGCAAGCCCACCGAGGAATTCTATCGCGATAGGCTGAGGCTAACGAGAGGCAGGGAATATTGGGGCGATGGGGATGTGGATATGTATTTTCGGATTTGCGTGGGAGGTTTAGGTGGCTCTGTCGACGTCGTCGCACAGCATGAATCACTGCGCATAGTCACGCTGGATTGCTGGCTTTATCCTGTTAGTTTGGGTTTCTTGCTGGAGGTGAGTGGTGCTATTATTAGAGGGGTGTTACGCGATATTTTGAATGTTCACTTTGGTAGGGCGCTCGTTATATGTATCATCGAGGTATTGGGGGCCGCACGGCTGCTATGTGGTGCAACTTTCTTGAGCAGGCTCTTTATATTGTATAGATATTTTCTATATATCACCTCGTCAGTTGGTTCCTTTTAAGGCTGACGATATTGCATCGAGATGCGATCAATGGCAGGTACCTAACTACGTATGTACATACATAGTACATCTGGTATGGTGGGTTTAAAGTTGGAAGTTGCTAGGTGTATAGGGAGGTACCTAGGTACATCAAAAAAGGGGGCGTTGACGACCCCACTAAAACTCTCGATGCCGCGTAAATGAATCGTTATTGATAAATGCACAGCGAGGAAAATCAGGTCTCTTGTTAGATTATCTCAGCGAGTTCAAACATGAAAATTAATTCTTAAATTGGCTCTTGAAGAATACGATGTGCTTGACATAATAGCGAAGTGTTTTTAATTTTCATTACCTGTTTTGAGTGGCGAATCTTGATTGGTCAAGTATCGGTTAGAACGATGACTGACTGCATCAGTAAATCAGTAAATCGCCGGGGAACGTGATCCGGGGTTGTGCTTTACTGATGACTTGAATCTAGAAACGATTAGTCAGGGATATTAGACTGATTCAACGTCTTGAATATGAAGAATATTGAAGTATTTCTCTGGCAAAGACTGTTGTCTTAGACATCGAAGCCTACCCCTCCTTAAGGAGTGCAGTGAGTTAGGATAGCTACTAGGTACCTGCCTAAGTACCTAGAATACCTCAATGATTAGGACTCAGATTCCATATCGTTCAATAATAGTGCCAAGGCAGTTGCGATTCTTTAGTGAAAGTAATCGTCGTGATGTGGACGTAGGGTACGGCTAACTTGTTGAGGTAATCGAGATTGTGGGGTAACTTATATCCGCAGATATCTCTACCACGTGGCATATGTTCGCCTCTGTCATGATATGACTTTTGTGTCTCTTGGTTGTCGGTTGAATAATTCCTCGTCATGTACCTATGTGCCTACCTAGGCAACTCGTAGAAAGTTCGAGCCTTCCGTAAGCAGCAGGAAAGTGGCAAGCGATTACTCATACTTGCCGGATAGATCCATATGATCGGGCTTTGGGAGCGATGATCTCCCGTCTTAAATCGGGAGGCAAATATTAGGTTGCGAGATGGTCGGGGGAACTAGATTTATTCATGTCTAGCTTCACGCGGGGCTCGCCGGACACAATGGCACACAATAACATAATCGAATTCTAGACCCGGGACTCCTATGGGATGCCTACTATGCGTAGGTAGTTATTGAAAGCTCCAAGGGAATTCGTACCGTCTAGTATGAAGGTGAGTGCAATTTGAATTATATAATAGGCGGATGTCGGTATTAATATGTTGAGAAATACATGAAAATAATTCGGAGTTGCGGAGACGGAAAGTCTTGGCAGAGCTCGGGTTCGTCCAAGGACTTGGAGTCATTCTAATCGTTCGAATGGCAACATCGCCCTATTTCACTCAAGGGAAAATTCGGATGAATCTCGCGCAGATGCTCTGAACAAGATACTACCGGTCAGTAACTCGATGGAGATGACAACTGGTCGATATATTGCGGAGAGGTTTGTTATTTGAACGACGGATGGACAAACATTGGGAAGCAATTGAGACAAATCAGGTAAGGTTGGAATATGGTGGTATACAATATAAACTGAGGGGATAATATGATTTAAGCATGCCCCCAAAAAGATGGTCCCTATCATATGTTCGTTACTACAATGTATGTACAATTAATATGGGTGGTATAATTGGGTTAGTAGAGTGGTAGAGTAGTAAAAAAAAAAGAGTGTAGAGAAGTAAAGTAGTAGAGTATTTGTACATAGTAGTAGGTATAAAGTAGCAGAGTACATAGTAGGAAGTAGGTAGAGGTAGGAAGTAGAGGTAGGAGGTAGAGGTAGGAGCAGGTGGTAAAGTTAGCTGTAGCCTATCAGGGTATGGCCTAGTCTGGAACTTATCAACATCCATTTGAAGTTTCAAAAAATCGATCCCGTCCTTCTTTCGGATTTCCCTTCGCATGAAGTTGATTGTCATTTTATTCTTCCCTCACCTTTTTCATTACACACATACACACACAAACTCAACTTCTTTCCTTCATCAACTTTACTGCTACGAAATTTAGAAAAGGCAACCTTGGAACCTATCTGGTAAATCTTTTTTTTACCAACAGCTTAACGGTTAATTGTTCCTTGACCTTCTTGTAAGTTACTTACATATTTCCATTTTCCAATTTCCATTTTCAGATTCCAGATTTCCAGTTCCTACCTGCCAGGTATTCACTCATTAAATCCCCAAACCACGCACACTTCCTTTTCCACATCATTACAACTACCTAGTTACAATTATTACGTGCGTTTTACGAGTAGGTAACTATCTGATTTATTTCTAGCTCGTACCCTTTCCTATTTTTCTAATCCATACTCTCTACCTTACCTTACCCTGCCATACCTGTTCCTATTCATATTCCCATTCCCAATTCATCAATGTCAATCATCCCCTATCCAGAATCACTTTCATCAGCATCAATCAGCACGACGCAGTACAATAACACAAAAACGCGTTGACCATCCTGACCATCTCATCCCGGCACAACTTTAAACTAGCCAGTTGCGCCAGTTCCTAATTTCTCGATTCAATATTTCCCGCACCGGCACATTTACATACCTTCCTGTTCCTTCTGCTCTCTTTCTTTTTTTTCTTTTTTTTCTTTTTTTTCTTTTATTTTTCCTCTCACTAATAACTTCACCCTAGATTTTCGTCAAACCACGACTTCAACTTCGCACCAACTCTAGCTAGTTGATCCATCAAGCAGTCCATCAATTACTTCAGACCACGCTGCTAATTCTACACTTCCACTTTCATTACCTATAAATACTTCATCCTCGATTTTCTCACTTATCTTTTTCACCTTTCCTCCCATTTCCTTCTTATCACGTGTCACACTATCAACGACACAATGACGGGCAGACGACCTGTCGGTAGGCCTCGCAAGAACAACCCTTCCGAGAAGGATGCCGAGAAGGATGCCCAGAAAGATGCTCAGAAAGATGCTTCGAAGAAGGACGCCCCGAAGAAAGACGCTCAGAAGAAGCCAAGAGCTTCCAAGGCCCAAGTTGAAGTTGCCGATGACCAACAAGTCGGCCATCTTAACGTAAGACCCCATGGTCAAGCTCGCAACGAACTCGAAGAGCGTATTAGCGACCTGGGTGATTCTTGGGAGACGGAGTCGTTATTTGAGGATGTCATCGAGGATATCACCGAAGTTAGCTTTTTCGATGATAGTAAGTCCATTTTCACTTTCACATCCACTTTCACCTTTACTTTTACTCAATATTCTAACCCTGCCTTAGTCGATGCCGTCACTCCGGAGCAAGCGGTCGAGTACCGCGAGCAGCTGCGTACCATCGGCCCTCGGGAATTTTGCAGGCAGACTGTCGATTGCGGCGCCATTTCGGCGAAGAAGCTTTTGACAGCCTTTGGGATAAGACCCCCTCTTTTCCTTGAAGGCCTCACTGATGACGCATATTTTGGACTGCTCACTTTGGCCATGTCGCGCGAACTAGCCAAACGCGCTAAGCTCCCTAAGTACAACACTATCGATGATGCCGTTGCCTTATTGAAGAGATCGCGCAACATCGTCGTTCTTACTGGAGCTGGAATCTCTACTTCGCTTGGCATCCCTGACTTCCGATCGAAAGAGACGGGTCTCTACACGAAGCTTGAGAAGCTCGGATTGGGTATCAATGACCCACAAGAGGTCTTTAATATCGATGTCTTCCGTGACGACCCCACCATCTTCTACTCGGTTGCGAAGGATATTCTACCCGATACCAAAGGACTCTTCTCACCCACGCACGCCTTCATCGCTCAATTACAGAACATGGGCAAGCTCTTGACCAATTATTCGCAAAATATCGACAACATTGAGGCGAATGCAGGTATCAGTCCCGACAAGCTTGTTCAATGTCATGGCTCCTTCGCCACTGCTACCTGTCAGAAGTGTGGTCACAAGGTCAAGGGTGATACCATCTTTGCCGACATCAAGGACGGTAAGATACCACGGTGTGTCAAGTGTGTCGCCTCCCTCCGCAGCAACGGTTCGACCAAGCGCAAGCGCTCCACCAAGAAGACTGCGGGTAAGAGAACTCGACGCAGAAGTTCGGAAGATGATGACGATGATGACGATGACCAGTATGATATTCCTGCTGCTGGTGTCATGAAGCCGGATATCACCTTCTTTGGTGAGGAGCTTCCTGACGAGTTTAGTCAGCGACTCGTTAAGCACGACCGCGATCTCGTCGACCTAGTCGTCGTAATTGGTACATCACTCAAGGTTGCACCAGTATCCGAAGTCGTGCCGTACCTTCCCCCTCACATTCCGCAGATCTACATCTCGAGAACTCCAGTGAGTCATATCAACTTCGATATTGACTTGCTTGGAGACTGCGATGTGGTTGTCGCGGAGCTGTGTCGCCGTGCTGGATGGGAGCTTAAACATAAGATGGTGTCTCCCGACCAAGTTGTGGATACCAGACTGGAAGAGGGCTACAAGAGTCGACATATCTTTACAGTGAGCGAAACGTCGACGCCTGAAGAAGACAAGGATTGATCAACTCCGACAAGCCAATGATTCAATAGCGGCTGCTCTTATATTATTTGCATTTTCTCGACTGGGGTATGGTGTGGCAATTCCGTATTCATTTTAGCAGCAAGGAGTTTAGGGTTTTTACGTTTCTGAGGGATTTTTCTCACAATTGGAGGCCGATGTGTAGCCTCAACCTTGCAATACGAATTTCAGTCTAATTTTGGCAGTTGGCAAAACTTCCTCTTTTCCCATCAGGATGACTATAATCTCCTAAAGGTCGAGACGACAGATGGAGGAAATCGCGGATCTGGACCTTGGCCTCGAAGTTTACTATACCATACGCATTTGGCCTGTCAACGAGACTTTTATTCGTGGAGGATATGTGTTTTTTATGTACCATACATTTGCATTGCGTGTGGCGTTTGGCCTCATGCCGGTCGGGAGCTTGGCAAAATCGGCGAGGAAAACAAATTCCTGGTACCAGCAGACGAAGCGAATCAGTCTGTCTGCCACGCTCATCATAGCTACGACGACTGCTAATAAATTGCAATGAACAACATACTGCGCCTGAGATGCAATGTGCTTATCTCGTAGCAACCCATGATCCACGTAGCAACTTATCATGATCACAGTATGACCTAAGTATTACAATTCACCACAGATCTGAAGATCTTTCTAATCAGCCAATCGTGAACTTTGAGCTAGAGCACTATTTCTTTTTGCTTCTGAAACATGGCGTTTTTGCTGCACATTTGCAGAATTGAAATTGTGGAACGTGTCCATGATATTCTAGTACCTATCAGCCAGCCACCTATTTCTCCGCCCAAACAGGTTGAAATATGATCTGATGGTACTTCTCCGTCCTGAATCGATTGTATTTTACTCATCTAATCGCTTCCAATCGGTTTCGACTCGCAAGGACGTATAGATGGCACATTACCACCCAGTATTGTTACGAAGAGCCGGATATAAGGCGACAAGGCAGCTTCGGAGGTAAGGAGAACTATTGGAGGAGTCCCCGAGGCTGGGAAATGGGGTTAATCACCCGAAGCTTTCTCGATCGAATTTTCTACATTTGACAGGCGCAGGTCCTGGCATCTGCTCCTCCTTTGCAGCCTGCGTGAGTTACATCGAATTACGTACTTGACATGTGATATTGCTGCCTAGATATGATATCAAGGTGTACATACTTGCGGAATGTGCATGACAAGAAGGCAGCCTATCAAACATTTCACTCTCTCTTAGCGATCTGCTAGGCTTCAACGACTAGGCTTTCCTATCGAGGAATCCGACATCATCCGATAATCCAGCTCACTGACACCTTATTCGGGTACCTAAGAAGGTATCCTACGCAGCCTTCACCAGACAAAATGCGGATACGACCGTGACGGAGCTGCACCCAAAACATGCCCATACATAGGTACCTACGTAAGCACGATACCGTAACTAGACGAGTGAACGCCATCACTCCAGTTCATATATTAATCGTTTTAAACTGTCCCCTTTCGCTCCCCCGCCTCGTACCATACACGTACCTATCTCCTAGACATCAACTATTCGGGTATCCGCACATCAAATGTGTTCTAAGAAAAAAGACTTCACATTCAAGCCTGAATGAATGCTATATAGATGATCCTAATCGCTCGTTCGCTAATTCCTTCTCCGACCCCTTTACAGCAGACTTTCGTATTTATCCAAGCCCGACCCTTGAGGTTGCTGTTGCTTCTGTTGTTGTGGTGGCGGTGGTTGGGATACTGGTTGAATCGGCGTCATGGTATTCATGCTTCCCATCATGCTGCTCATGCTATTCATACTCCTATTCATGCCTCCCATACCCGAGTTCATCATACTACCCATGCTTCCGGAGGGTTGATGAGCCGTGCTACTGAAATTGCTAGTAGGTTGACTGAAGGATGTCGCCGAGTTCTGTCTCTGAACACCTCCGGGAGGTGGTGCTAAACTGAAGCTGGTTGGCGTAGCGCTAGCCTTAGAAGGCGGTGGAGGAAGAGAAAATGACGATGACTGGTTCATCGTAGGTCTCGGTTGACCAAGATTCATGTTTGATATGCCTGAGCTTACATTGCTGAACGATGACACTGCCGGAGATATCGGAGTGGTCGAGCTCGAAGCCCAAGCATTGGTTGTTGCGGCCGAGGTAGACCAATTGACTGCTGAAGAGGTTTGTGGTGCCGTTGACATAGGCTTTGCCGTATTACCCGTGGCGGGCTGTAGAGGTTGTGAATATTGAGTAGACGAAGGGGCCAAAGTCCCGAACGAAGCAAGGTCTGGTGTGACCGTCCGGAAAGGTGGTTGAGATTTAGGAGGGCCATAAGGACCGTTGGAAGTAGGACTCGGCGTAGACCAGGCAAACTGAGGAGACTTGATTGAAGCTGACGCAGCTGCTGACGCTGATGCCGCTGGATTGACATCCCATCCTGCGTCTATTGTATCACTTGAGGTTCCGACAGACTTCCCCTTAACCAATCGCTCAAAGTCATCTTCTGTAGCCCCATTCGATGCATCGAACGTTGACCCAGAAACACCGCCAAATCCAAGGAAGTCATCGTTAGGAGTTGGTGATCTTCCTCCGTTCAAGGTAGAAAGCTCTTGTAACTTCTTCATCTGCTCCTCTTCAACCCGTCTGGAAAGTGACTTAATCAACTCCATGAAAGATTGGAACTGCTTGAGATCTAGCAAAGGCCCCAAACTCATATTCCATAGAATGGGTAGGATATCCATGGCTACGAATTCGGCATCTGCGTTATCTCCAACTACTCGCAACACGTCTAAGGCGGCCATCATAACCGCGGGCTCCTTGGTTTTTATAGCTTTGATGAGCGGTATGATCTTTTCTTGCATTGTATATTTGTCCAGAGCGCTTGACGACGTCTTCTTTTTCTTGTCGGGTCCAAGACCATCAAGCCCATCATCAGCTGATGATGATTCATTGGAACCGCCACAAAGAATAACGAAAGCCCTACAGCCGCGGACCTTGATAGCTAAGCTACTAGTCTTGCTAAAAACAGCTGCGATGATAGGGAATAGTTCGTTCTTGATAGTGCTGAAATCTAGTACTGGTAAGACAACGGGTAAGCTTCGTAGGGAAGCATCGATGAGTGAAGGCGTCGGTGACTCAATAGCCGCTAAAATAATTGGCAATACATCTAGATGGCTTCGTTAGCTCCGGGCTGAATAAATGATCGAAAGACGTCATGAGTGGCTGGCGCCACAATAATCGGGTTGATACGAAGCTTACCATCTTTAAATTCTTTACCAGAAGAGTTTTCAGCTATCAGGCTGGCATTTTCTAAAACTACCATCAAACCAGCATCTCTAGGTGGATCTTTCTCCTGAGCCTGCTTAGCATTAACAACAAATATCTCCTTGAGCCTCGGTCGTATCTTCTCCGAAAATGCTCGCCTCGAGGAAGGTAACAGGTCCATAATCTTGAAGACATTCTGAAGGATAAGAGACAAGAGATCTTTGTCTTTGAGCTCCTCGAGCAGCGCTGGGAGTACTTTCTTCTCCATAACCGACTTGGGGAAGGATGGTAGAACTTTGTTGAGGCCTCTCATGAATTGGGCTTTCTCGTTCGGTGTCTTAGCCGGGAAGGCGTCAAGGAATCGAATTGTCGATATTAATATGTTATCGAAATATTCGCTTTCCTGAAATTCACGAGCTGTCATGCGCTGCGCCGGACGCCTCGTAATTAGCCGGGGCAAGACATGTGCCGAAAGGTCCCTCGGCAGCGGTCTCTTAGATAAGAATCCATTACCGGAGGATGGTACGGTTGAGGATGACGTGAATAATCTCTTGTAGGCAGAGATGCTCCCACTACTTTCTATGGGAGATCGATGAGGTGAATTGTATAGCGCGATACATAAAAGGCCTAGGGAGAACATGTCGGCAGAGCTGGTGAGATTGTTATCGAGGATGAAGTCAGGAGACGTATAATCAAGATTGATTTGAACATATCGAGGTAGCCGAGGGTCCAAGTTCAGAACTTCCGAAAGACTGATGGGTTGAACTGAAGTGGGTTTTGTTGAGCCCTCGGGCGGACTACAAAATGCGAGCCCGCTGACTTTCCAGTCAGACTATTCACATGTTAGTAAGGGGTATATCAATAAGTGAGCGGGGCACCGTCTCGAGGTATCTTGTAAAGCAGAGATAACTCTTCAAGGGAGCTATAGAAAAGTGATAAGACTCACTTTCGAGTTGATTAATATGGCATCAGGCGTGAGGTTTGCATGGACGAGGCCAGCATTTTCATGCAAGAACTCAAGGGCCTTGCTTATCTGAAGCAAACCCTTCTGTATCTCGAGTTCGTCGATCTCTATCTCCCGCCTACGTCTCGTACCATCCGAGTCCTCAGTGACATACCGACTGGACCGGCCCCCGACCCCGCCGCCCCTTTCCTGATCATCTTTCTCTTGTAGTAGGCTTGCTAGCGACGTAGTGACTGATTCGGTAACGAATTGAAGGCCTCCTCTAATTTCCTCAACAGGTTCGACAAGTTCTAGGATATTTGGATGTCGTAGTCTAGCGAGAGATGACGCTTCCTTCTTCAATCGCTCGGTCACCTCCTCTAGAGAGCGCTTGAAGGCTGCCGCGCCAGATCGACCAAGAGAACCTCCTAGAGCCAAATCAGCGCCTGACGGTATTGCTCAACATTTATATGGATCCCTTACCATGCGACTCTATTGACTTCCTCTCAAAAACGAAGACGGAGTACGTCTTTCCCGTCGATTTCTTCTTGGCATCGTAAATCTTCCACGGACCGGCTGTGGAGGCAACGGTTTGCGATACGGAGTAGTTGGAGTTGATGTGGGAAGAGAAACCCTTCAACGAGGAGAACATGATCGGCGACGGTGTTTTAGAGGGTGACTAGCGACCCTCATATCGTAGTGTCGTGGGTAGAAAGAAGCATGTGTTTGTAATTCTGTCCTCCTTTTAATATCCAATCGATCCTACTGGATGATGGCGCAGTTAGGTAACTGGGCTAATCGGCAATGTACTCGATGGAAACTAAGACAACGGGTTAGATCAGGCCTGTTACCCTCTCACTTTCGAAACCACGCAATGGACGTTGCAAACAATGCGCTTCGTGAATGACGTATAAAGCGTTATAAGGACAAGTTAACTTTTGGAAATCGTTTTTATCTTGTATCTGCGCGTTGTAAATCAGCGCCAAGCTTAAGCTCTTGTCTAACAATCAGGGGTCCCCTGTAATTTCGTAACCTCCGGGCTGAAAGGCGGTGCAAACTTCACGGATCTTTAAAGCCACAATCGTTCATCACAAATCCCCACCTAACGTGGCACAAATCTAAGTACATAAACTTGGAAGTGTGATTGGATGATACCTACCACAATATTCGAGATACCTACCCCTCGTACAAATTTAGCTATAAAATCATGTAACTCACCATCGACTGTAAAAGCCTGCATATGATTGGTCCCGACTCATACCTTAGCGTGTGTACAATGGACATGTACCTACATATGCATGTTAGCGCCCTCCGAGATCGCTTGCGACTCCAATAGAATGAATCCACACTTTTTTTCTTCAATTCGAGTCAAGCGTCACGTAAGGGCAGCTGTTATCGACGATACAAAGGCAAATTGGGGCCGCTTATTAACCCTTGTCCGGCCCCATCCCTTCACTTCGGAAGAGCATTGAGTCAAAGGGTGTTTGTTCGGTTCAATTGAGGGCGTAAGATATATCAAGACATTTCGAGACATTCTCCAATTTGCTTACTTCTCCGTACAATTCTGTATCACACCGATACCTTAACGTAGCTAGACGTAAAATCTTCATACTAGGATACACCATGCTTCGTCAGCTCTTGCCGCGATGCGGTAGAGCTCTCCGAGCACCCGCCGCCACGCGCGCCTCGTCCCGTGCGCTGCCCGCTCTCCAGCAGACGGCGAGCCGGTGGTACAGCATCAAGCCCGAGGCGGCTTCGACCTCGAAACCCGTAGACATCGACCCCACGAAGCTCACCATCACCAAGACACAGTCACCCAAGACGCCCAAGGACCCATCCGAACTGATCTTCGGGCGAGAATTCACAGGTTCGCAAACCATCCCCCCACCACAAGCCATCCAATGGCACGAACTAACCTCGCTGTCACAGATCACATGCTCACGATCGAATGGACCAAGAACGACGGCTGGCTCGCGCCGACCATCCAGCCATACCAGAACCTCTCCCTCGACCCCGCCACCTGCGTCTTCCACTACGCCTTCGAGTGTTTCGAGGGCATGAAAGCATACCGCGACGCGAAGGGTGAGATCCGGTTGTTCCGTCCGGACAAGAACATGGAGCGGTTCAACGGGTCCGCCGCGCGGATCGCGCTACCCACCTTCGAGTCGACCGCCCTTATCGAACTAATCGCCAAATTTGCGAAGCTCGAGGAGCGCTTCATCCCTAAGGAGCGCGGCTACTCCCTGTACCTGCGCCCGACCTTGATCGGCACGCAGCGGACCCTCGGGATCAGCGCGCCGGGCTCCGCGCTTCTCTTCGTCATCGCCTCCCCCGTGGGGCCGTATTACCCAACGGGCTTCAAAGCCGTATCTCTCGAAGCGACGGACTACGCCGTGCGAGCCTGGCCCGGCGGCGTGGGCGACAAGAAACTAGGCGCGAACTACGCGCCATGCATTGTGCCGCAGCTAGAGGCGGCGGCGAGGGGATTCCAGCAGAACCTGTGGCTGTTCGGACCGGAGGAGTATGTGACGGAGGTGGGAACGATGAACCTGTTCGTGGCGATCAAGAACGCCGAGACGGGACAAAAGGAGCTCATCACGGCGCCGCTCGACGGCACCATCCTCGAGGGCGTCACTCGCGACTCCATCCTTAGCCTAGCGCGCGAGAAGCTCGCCCCTGAGGGCTGGCTCATCTCCGAGCGCAAGATTACCATGAACCAATTGCACCAGGCCTCGCTTGATGGCCGGTTGCTCGAGGTCTTCGGTGCCGGCACTGCCGCCATCGTGAGCCCCGTCCGCAAGATCAGCTGGAAGGGTAAACTGGTCGACTGCGGCCTCAGCGAGACGGAAGAGTCTGGCGAGGTTGCGCTGAAGATGAAGAACTGGATAGAGGCGAGACAATACGGAGACGAGGAACATGAGTGGAGTCACGTGTGCTAAAATAAGAAAGGGGGATAAATAAAAGGGGGGAGAGGAGAGTAGAGGAGCATTATGGGCAACTTGGGACTGTCTTCATGCATGCATATAGACGGTGTCGACCCGGCGCGATGGCGTACTTACCTGGCCTATTAAAAGATCATTAAATGTAGACCTAATTCGAGCACGATGAAAGAATCCTCAAGAGGTTCCCGAGTCAATGAGCGCCTAGGCAGGCGGGAAGCGAATCATGTCGTGTAGTAAAAAAAGATCAATTGCAGTTTGTTGCATGTACTATGCCGCCTCACCAGCTTGGGGGCGATCCGTCTATGATGAGTTTCTCTAATCGAAGGCGATCCTCCGTCAGAAGAACGGAGACGCAGAGAGTCAAAAGGAAAGCCGGGGATCCATGTACAAGTCGAATCTCGATTCAGTGTTGTTGTTGTGCCAACTTTAACTCCCGTTTATAACATCCATACACCAGCGAAGATCTATCATTTCTTCTTGTCCGGGTCTTCAAGGATACCCTCAGCTTCTAATCTTCGTCGCGCCTCTTCTAAGGCCCATGTTTGTATCCTGTAGGAAATGAAGCGTTAGCTACTGTAATGAGTAGTTGAAAGCCATAACGGTAGTATCAAAGGAACATAAATGTGACTCTTTTGCCACTTCATATCGCATACTGATAACAGGATTATATCACCGTTCCTCAACTCCCACCCTCCATAACATAGCCAGTGAAGCTAAAATAAAAGACTTACGAGGTGTCAGGCTTGAAACCGTAGGCGATAGCACCAACAGCGACGCTTCCGCAGAAGCCGTAGAAAAATGAGTTCTCCCAGCCCTCCTTCTGGTACTTCTCGCCGGGCTTTACCCCGAACAGCCAGCCGGTCGGGGGGTCGTACTGCGGGCCGTGGGACGAAGACGCTCTTGTTGTGGCCGAGAAGGATCTGACTGATGTGGTGGAGGGTTGCTTAGACTTCTGCTGCAGGGCGCGGGTGGCCCGTACGGCGGTGTTGGGTCGGACGGTGGGCATGACTATGCCTACTTGATGAACTCTTTGCTTTTTCCAAGATTCCCTTTTGTCCGGTTCTTTCTCCTTTTTGTATCCTTCTCCAAATACTTCGACGATATATCCTCGGACTGATGGTGAAATGACCGTGGGTTCCTTAGGGGAAGATGTAGAGTGATGGATTAGTGTAGATTATAGGTTGTAGGTTGTCGAGGCAGAGTGGAGATTGATGTCGTCTCTTGCGGTTCAAACGGTTCAAGGATTGGAGTTGATCGGTAGAGTGAAGTCAGTTGAGCGACTTAGCGGCACTGACTAAGGCAAAGTGGGTATTGGGCTCCCACGTGATCGCGATCGGGAAAACTTCGTTCTTGGCTTGGCGTCCCTACCATATTTATTTTCGCCCGCAAACATTTTTATTTTAACGTTCATACAAATTTCTATCGCGAATGTTCTTTCCCAAGAACCACCATGCTTCTTTCCGTCTGTCTATCGAGAGAGCTAACTAAGTCTGTATATTTTATAAAATTATACATGACTAGCAATCAGTGTAAGCATTGTTTCTTTTCTCTTTTATTCTTTCCTTCACTTCATGTTATATGATGATCAAACACTTCTAAGAACAGCCAACTGAACTCTCATGTGGATTCAATACCTATCAAGCTCAACAGTCTGACTTAACATATTTGGAATATTTTCTTCTTGCTATATCTAGCTTTGATCAACATAGCTGACTTGCATAGGTTGCCGATGTCGATCTCTGGGACAGGTCTGAGTGGGTGTTCTTCAGTGAGAGTTTTTAGAATCATCTGCGGGGAGGGTGGGAACATTTTGTGTCCTACTGTCTTCCATCCCTGCAACGATATTGTTTCGAATCTAGTAGTGGGATAGTTCTAGGGAACTATTTACGCTTGCTGGAATCATAGGCATGGTTGCGGTTATGTTCATCTATGAGGATGCTACAACCCAATTTAAATATATGTTCGATACTATCACAGCGAGGTTAGACGCTGGATGGACCTGTCTTTATAATCTACCAAATAATTTAATACGCATAAAATTTGAGAAATATATACGGCTCAATCGTCTGATTGTCATGTTTACAATCTTACCACCTGTGGTAGGACATGCATTAAAAAGTGCTAATATGTAGTGCCAGGCCAATCAATATGCCGACAAAAGAGCAAGAGGCCACGGATTTTCCCGATCTTGCTAAATGTTATTAAAGATCAACTTGATTAACTCCTGCGAGCTGAGACTCCATTCGCCATAGAGACCTCAGTGATATAATGCCGAAACTCCTACGATCGCCATGAATCTTCCAAGGTTTCAAGCAACCTTATCAAACACAATAACGCCTTCGCTCCCATCCTCCATGAATTCCATCTTCAACTTATCCACCTTCCCGTTAACGCCGACCACAAACTCAGCACGAGCTAGCTGCCCGTTGAGAGAATTGGGCGTATTCAACATGTCAATGACCACAGCCCAGAACTCGCCTGAGACGTGGATGAACTCGAAAGTCATCTGCCATTCCATATTGCCACGGTTAGCCTTCAACTCACTTGTCTTCGACGGGCTCGTTCTAGAAGCAGTGTCCACCCCATCGACTAGCTCAAGAGTAATATTCTGGTAAGCTGGATGAGAGTAGACTCCCACGTACTCCTGGAGCGGAAGCGTGCGAGGTACTGGTGGATCCGCGCGTTTTGGATATAGCTCTTCCACCGCCGTTTCGGGTTGCTTGAGCTGTTGTTGTATCATCTTATTTCCTCTATTAAGAAGAGTCAGCATCCCACATCTACACGCCAGTATAGTAACAAACCACGAGATAAGAAAACTCACAAGCCAGCCCAGTCGTACCGATCCTCCTTCGGAATACCCAATTTCTCATCAACCAGTTTCCAGATGAGCTCCTGGCCCACAACATTACTCGTCACCGCCGTATTAGCCAGCGTCACAACCCCGAACTCCAAGTCCGGAAAGAAATAAACCAAAGCACCATATGCCTCCATACCACCACTATGTTTAAACAACCTATGCCCCTTATACGTCCCAACGTCCCAACCAAGCGCATACGCCAACGGAGCATCAAACCCCTTCTGACTCTCCAGCCCCTGTACAATCCTCGCCCTCTTCAACTCCCGATGCGCCTCCTTCGACAAAACCGCACCCCCATCCCCACGATCCCCTTGAATCAAACACCTAACCCACCTAGCATAATCCCTAACATTACTCACCACACCCCCCGCCCCATTCGCCAACTCGAGCCCCAACTTCGGAACCTCCACGAACCCCCCCTTCCCCTTATAATCCCAATAATACCCACCAGCAACCTCCCTCCCCCCATCCATCGCCTGCTCCACGCTTAAAAACGTATCGTTCATCCCCAAAGGCGTCCAAATCCTTTCCTTCATTGTATCGCCCAACCACCTCCCCGTCAGCGTCTGGATCGCGTGCGAGACAACCATGTACATCACATTACAATACCGCCACTCGACCCTCGGCTCCGCAACCATAGGCAGATATCTCAAGCTGCGCACGACATCGCGCACAGTCCCCGGGTGAGAATCGGGGCCGTAGCGGCGAGCTAGCGCTTTGTCATGGCGCGGGAAGCCCGTGCGATGGGAGAGCGCGTCCTCGAGCGTAAGGTGTGCGGCCGGCCACTCGTACCCCGGGGCTAGGACGAAGTCGTCCCTGAGCAGGTCCGCGAGCGGCGTCTGCCAGCTCAGGGGACCGGAGTCGAAGGTGTAGTCCCCTGAGTCGATTAGCAGGGACACGATGGCGGCTGTGAAGGCCTTGGTTGTGCTGCCGGCGTAGAATAATGTTGAGGGCGTTACTGGGGTGGATGGGAAGCTGGAGATACCGTAGCCCTGTGGAGGGATGTCAGTTTGGGGTATGTTTTAGTATGATGGTGTATTCTGGGACCTAGGTTCCTTCCTTATCATCGCCATAACCATATGTATGTAATTATCTACAGATGCAAGCAAACCCCCAAAACGAAGAAAAATACCACAAACCTCAGTCCAAGTCTCCTCCCCATCAACCACCGCAACCGCAATACCAGGAACATGCCACCGCTCAAGCGCCGCCCTGGTAAAAGCAGCAAAACCCTCATCAAGAGGATTATCCCCCCTTCCTTCTCCCCCAGTAGAAACCATGACCTCCTGCGCCAAGCCCTCGTCCGGGTATCCTAGCGCAAAACCCGGCGTTAATAGCGCGAGCGCCGTCGTCAATGCCGCCGTGTAGGGGCAAATCATAAATCGCATCTCCTAGCCCGGGCCTTCGCTATGACGGAGAGGATCGGGGGGGTGATAACCGAAGCGTTCCGGGATGCCGAGTTATTAGGGCTTGGGAAAGGTGTGTCGGTACAGATACCGACAGTGTTAAAATAAGTAGGTAGCAGAAGGCTTCGGCATAGCTATGAGATAAGTGGCTAAAGTTGAGCCAGCGTGCCTATCTAGATAGTGTGTGGAACCCCCGCCTTGCCATTTTCAAATGCTACCGATAACTGTACTAGTTCGAATGTAAGTCCGGGGCAGGTCTGACTTCCTTAGTCTTCGAGGACAATGAAAAGAATATTCACGTAGTACGTCATGAGTAAAATTACAGGATATCTTCATTTAGATATCCGCTTACGAAAAGGTAATCCATCAACTGGGCATGTTCTTATGATATCGTGATTAAATAGGCCTATGAAACATTCACATAGCGGTAAACCCCCTATTAATCAAAAGCTCACGCGACCTTGAGGTCGGTGGCTGGTTTCATTGGTTATCCGGGTATTTTCTCTATGAAAAACGCCCCGAGAAGAGAAGCTTGTAAGTCAAACATGACTGCCTATTCTAAACAAATAGGAGCTAGTCGCCTCATCCAGCGAATGCTCCTCATGTACCCAGATCAACAAACAGGACTGCTCTCTGTCCAAGCTGGTAACTCCAGAAAGGATCGGTCATCTGCTAATGGAATCTCCTGCCTCCCCCCACAATGCATTTTCTAGTTGTACGATGCCGAATCTTTCACGTTGTGGTGTAAGATATCGGCATGTTCACTGAAAAAAGGTCTCGCAACGTGACATGGCTACTCCGTGTCTTCGGCAACCTTGTCTACTTGGGACTTCTATCGCTTCGCTGAGCTTAGGCGTCTTGCCCAGACAAATCCATAGCATCTCCGCTCTCGCAGTGTCGTAAGTTGGAAGAAACACGAGGAGCTGTCATGCGAGTTCTGTGAGTTCTGCCCTTAGCTGGCGATGCCGACTGAATGGGTCTAGTCTCGAGGTTCGAAGTGTGATATGGTGAAGAGCTCTCCTAAAGCTCCTCGTCTTCGTCAACCTCAACTTTGACCTGCTGCTCTCCTTTCTTCTCTTGATCCGCCATAGCTCTGCCTAAGACATCACCCAAAGCTGATGGAAAGTTGGCAGAACGATCCGTGATCTCATCGTCTGCTCGTTGCTTTTTTAACGGACTTCCGACTGTTGAATCTCCGTCAAAGGCCTGAGAGAGTAGGTTCGCTACAGTGTTAGGAACGGCTTGATTGTTAGAATCCGTAGGGGTAGCTTCTTCGGCGTTAGGGCCAGCGCTGGGAGATTTCCTAGAACTTGATGCCGCTGAGGCATCGGGATCCATCGAGTGCTGGCGCTTTAGCTGTATGATTGTTAGCTGTTAGAACTTCCATGGCTGAAGATATATATATAACAACGTACCCGAATTCGATCAATGCCAGCCTGCAGTTCCCCGGCAACTTGGGCATCCTCTGGTGCCAGATGAATCTTGACGTCCTTATCATCAGAATCTTCCATCTTGGTAAGAGGACCGTCGTCGTTATCGTCGTCATCGCTATCCTCATCCATCATGATTCCATTGGTGCCGTTACTCTTCTTGCGAGCCTTGCGTCTCTTAGCCGCATCGGCTTCCTGATCTCTGAAAGCGGAGAATCCCACGGTACCGGTAGATTTCAGTGGGCCAAGACCTGAGAAATCGAGCTGTGTCGATCGTCGTTTGGTGCCTGGTGCCTTCTGGTCAGACTTGGCACTGGGGAATAGTCCCATCTTAGTAAGTTGACCTGAAGATACGTTAGTGTGTAGCTGTCAAACGGGACGATCGGGTTTCTTACGTTGTCCGCGATAAAAGAAGGTGAATACCGCGTAGGGCTTCTCCGGCGCATCAATTCCGGTAACAGTTTGGGTGCTGATCGTCTTAGGATCAAGGCTCTTAGGCTTGGCAAAGCTAGTGGTATGCTCGACATCGGCATCGATAGCCCCATTGTTAGCCCCCTTAGTTCCATTGTCACTCTCATCATCGTCGTCATGGGCATCGAACTGAGGCGAATACTCTCCCTTCTTAATCTCGCCAGAAGCAATCACGCGGAACATGGCTACTTTGATTTGACCTGTAGCCTCAGGAGGCTCATCATCATCGGACATAGAATCATTGTCTGAGTCAGTGGGGCTTGCAAGGGGTGATTGGTCTTCGGATCCATAGGCTAGAGTATCTCGAGTGCGGGTTGGCTTCTCCGCATCCATCTCGCCGTTGGGTGTAGACCTGTGACGACGATGGCGTCTCTCAAACTTCTGTCTTCGACGCTCTACCTTCTCCGCGGCGTCATGGCCCTTAAGATCTAGGCCATTAAGCCATCTCTCTAGGCCAACCTCGCGGAAGAGGAATTCTCGCTCGGCAAGACCTCCTCCCTCAAGCTCGGGGACTTGGACCCAACGGCTGTTAACCCATGTTTCTTCGCCTGGTCGTAGCAGAGTAGCGACCTCCTCTTTAGCTCGTCCGTCAAAGTAGATATATGCTGCGATGGTTTCGTTCTCAGAGTGCGTTAGAGGCATGTATGGCGTGACCGCATTAGCATGCTTGGAAGGATCGGTTGACGAGAGAGGTCCTGCATAAAGAGGTCGCGGGTGGGGATTGGCCGCAGTGGGCTTCGGCGTCGTGTAAGGGATTTCATGGCCAGGTGTCAATAGCGTGATGGAGATGGCAAACTTGGCCGCCTCGTGCTGAGAAGTCTCCGGGTTCAACTGAGGTTGTGGAACAGGTATATAGGCGCTGATGCGGGACATGCGAGATTGTTTCTGCAAGCCATACTCCGGTAGCGGGGCAGAGTTTGCATGAATGCTAACAGCGATGCCCTTGAAGCAGGGCATCGTGACGGAAGTTTAGATATAGTGTTGGGCGGTGTAGAGAGGAGGGGATTAGTCAGGCGATAGTAGAGTTATTTCTACCGTGACCGGGTCCGCGTGCGAAGAAATCTCTGCAGTCGGTGAACAATGGGTGCTCGCTCGGTTCGATGAAAAGTCTTGGAGTTGTTCTTTGCAGGCAAGACAATTCGATTAATGAGGGTGAACTTTGGTTCGATCGATCTTTAGGAAGGTTGGTAATTGTCGGTCTGTCGGTCTGGGTTTGGGGGGACAGGACCACAGTTTGGGGGGTTTGTAAGGTAAAGAAAATGAGTGGATGAGTGGTGGGAATGAAGTAGGAATTTGGGTATTAGAGGAAAGTAATTTACACCTTTCAGCGGTGTAGTAGATTTCCGATTCCCTTGCGAGCTACCTAGTACCTAGAGTACCTAGGTAGACGTCCACGGTAGGTATAAAAAAGTAGAATAAAAACCTTATCGTTGACCACAAAAAAATTATATGCTTTGCGGGTATTTTACTCTTAGTTTGGGCATCCGAGGGGTTCTGAGGGTACGAAAAATGATTGTTTCGGTTCTCGTGCTCGTTGCTAGTCCAAGCCCGATTCAAAATATAGAAAGAGGCACCAAAGTCCAGACGTTGCAAGCTACCTAAGTAGGTGCAAAGGTACTGTACTAGGTTGTGTACCAAGTGTCGGTCGAAATCGACAAATGGAACAAATGGAGTGGGAAAAGTGCTGTGTCTGTTGTGTGTCCTATTACTTCCAAGGTTATGTACTGGTGTGAAGAATGCCTTGGCAGCAAATAAAATAAGGTATGTGTAAATGATTTAATTATCGAAGGCAATGTGAGCAACCTATCGTCTGTTGCTTGTACATGTGCATTCGGTGCATCTAGTAAGAAGAGGCGAAAGGTTGAAAGTTGCAATAAGAAAGATTCAAGGTCGAGTCGCTGGTTCGGTTGTTGACCATGGCGGGGGAGGTGTGAATGGATCTGATTGGCCCACCGCGCTTCTGGGAACCACCCTCGTCACCTGAACACGTCAAAGCTGCTGTGATGTGCTGTCTAGATGTCCTAAGGAAGGTACAAACTTTAATACTACCTAAGCACCTTCCTACCCGTACTTCTGATTATGTCACGCTTCCCACAATCAAGGTACTCAGGTATTAGGTACATCTAAATATCAATTATAATTGGACATCGGGTCTGGTCGACCGCTGTACATATGCCCAGTATGTCTACTATGTAGGTAGGTAGGTAAGTACCGAATATTTCCGGATATATGGATGAAGATTTGATTCAGAATAAAAATAAGTGGTATCTATATTATGTGGAGTGAGGAATAAAAGCTAGCTAGGTAATTCACCTTTAACAATCACCCATTTTACCTTATCAAGACCTGCCTCGTGACGAACGCCTGCGCAGACTGCCCCCCTTCTTGTGACTAAAACTTGTTCCGACTCCTGACTCCCTCCATCTATCATCAGCATCTTCCTCGTCATCTGCAGGCTGATCCATCAATGTCTCTTTCTCTGGACTCTCTTTCTTCACCTTCACATCTTCATCATCACTCTCCTCTTTCTTGACCCCTATAGCCTCTTCACCCTCGGAGTCTTCAAGTGCACCACGGAAGAAAGCTTTAGGTAGAGGCGGCCGGCCCGTCCAAGGATTTTCGTCAAGTTCAACATCCTCGTCATCATCCGGCTCTGCAGGCTTTCGACCAGAGATGAAAAGGCTCAGAAGTAGCCATGCTAATCCTGCCGACAGCATTTCAGCGACCCAGAAGACAGTGACGCATACTGCAAACGAAATAATGCGGTGGTTATACATGGCCCATCGGATTCCAGTAAGTCGGGCCACGAGGGTAATGGTAGCCGAATATACCTGGAGCGTCTGTCCGGCTTGCACATCAAGCAAGAAACTCAACGGTAGCACATCTTTGAACTCGACTAGCTCACCCATCGGGACTGTAAGTGTCGTGGTTTCTCCTTGGTCGGGATATAATATATGATAGAACAAGAATAAGAAGCGCGACGCCATTCTCACGATCGGGTCCATGTACGGTATTAGCGTAGGCCGGCGGCTCATGAAGACGACGTTGTCCTCCCTCACGTGGGTGTACATGTCTTCCATTGCCTTGGAGTAGGAGAACGTGAAAGCTGGATTATCCGGCACCGATTTTATCGCGAATAGTGCTACCATGAAGTTTCCCCGCTGTAAGTTAGTAGGCGATCGTGGTACCGTCAGCTCCACGGATACGTCGTAGGCCTGCTCAAGCATAAGATTCGAGGAAAGTAAGGTGACGCCATAGGGATTGACACCAGAGCTAAACCACCCCGCGCATTAATTCGTGAACCCATAAAAAGAACTGGGAGAAATAAAAGGTGCCCTTACTCGTACTGCAGATGCACCGGAATGGTGATGAGCTTCTTAGGCACATAATTATAGTAGAAGACGGGATAAGCTAGAGCAGCAATACACAGCAGCGCTAAGGATGCACCGAAGAACAGAGCTGCGCTAAGGTACGTTCTCTGGGCCGCCGGAGAGGTCGCGGCTCTGTAGGAGCCCTTTATGTATTGCTATTAGGGCGGTACTGTTAGTTCAGGCATGCTCAAAATAAAGATGCAAATATAAGATGAAGCACGACTTACCATTTTCACAGGGGAGGTAGAAGCGCCATTCGGCGCGGGGCCTGACGATTTTCAAAATATGTGTTCCTAGGCGAAGAAGGAATAGAAATATTGTAGTCCGGGATCACAGCAGAGAGAAGGCTGGTCGCGTTGGACCAGCGTGAGTGGTGGCATGTGAAGGTGTTTCGGTTTTCGTTATTGGTGGCTTCGGTAGCTACGTCAAAGCTATCGACGGAGCTCTTGGCAGCCGACTTGCCGTTCCAGCTGTCCCAGCGATCCACCTATCCCTATCGCGCTTGCTCTCGCCCCAGTCCCAGTCGATGTCACAATAGGCTTCGACGTCATTGCCTTCCCAATCATACATTGTCGGGATTGGAAGTTGCGTTATAGACCTGTTTTCTGTAAAAATGATTAAGTTATCAAAATTTGAATACTATTGACTAGGTAGGAAATTCAATTCAATTCTGTTCTTTTTTCATAACTACTTCGTAACTCGGAGTATTCAACCACATCACAAAATCATCCCAAGTGCCACGCGTGATGTTTATCAACTTTAATTATATATCAAATGCAATTTCATATCGACTCCAGTATCCTTTAATGGCACTGCCCAATAGGCAATGTATAATGACGTTACACGGTGAATGCATCCCCAAACAAATCGATACAGCCAAACATGCCAAAGCAAACGCGGCAAAAAGTTATGGCAAAGAATTTTAAATGAGCAAGAAAAGAAGAAAAAAAATCATCCCCACCCGCCTGTCGCCTTGTTCATACATATGTGCTCATGTCCCCCTTGACATACGTATCAACATCAATCTTTGTCTCGTCAACCTTCGTTAACCAAGGACAAAACCCCTTGCTCGCCATGTTGATTTAACATGGTTGCAGATAATTACTAGGCACCAAACCGGACCTACCAACGCCTTGCCCGGAGTGAATCTCAGCTTCCCACCAACCGTCGTCTTGGTGTCGAAGAACGGCCAAGACATCGCCTTTGGCAAAGCCAAGCTCTTCGGGGATCGCCGCCTGGTACATGTACAATGCTCGAGCTACCAAACAGTTAGTTGATATATCGGATCGAAAGAATGAATTAAAAAAAACTTACCATAATGCAGGATAGCCCGACCGTCTGGTGTATATTGTCGACTCGGATCTGCCACACTCTTACTGCGTTGTCTCGAGCTCTCGGCTACAGGGTCTCGTCCATCGTAGAAAGTCATGGCTCCCGTCATTCCCCTAGAGCTTGCACTGGTATCGGGTCTACCGTTGCCCCGTCCTCGCATCGATCCGTAGACGGAGCCGTCTCCGCCGACTGGGGCAAGCTGCATAGCCATCTCGCCAGCTCTACTAGTCGGGCGACTATAATCGCCCCTATAAGGGGATGGAGAAGGTGCTCTGATTGAGTTGGCCGACGAGTTGTTTTGTCTGTAGTATCCTTGATCCGATCCCCGCTTCACGGACATGGCAGGTTGTGGTGAGGCTTGCTGTCGAGCACCGCCATAGGACATCGGCGAAACTGGTGAAGCTGGTTGCGGTGAGTTTCGAGTACCACCATATGAGCTCGGCGAAGCTGCTGGTGAGTTTCGCGTCTGACTGCTGCTATATGGGTTCGGCGACACTGATCGGTGGCTTTGACGTGTATCCTGGTGCATTCCAGGTCGGGGAGAAGTGGCACGTGGGGCTGCCGGTGATGTCGCGCGAGGCATCTCGCTGCCTCTGGTCCCGGGCCGTGAAAATTTGGAGGATTGTGTACCACTAGTATACGCTCCGGATCCAGGGCGCTTAGCACTGAACATGTCCCTCGTCTGCTCCGCGTACTTCCGAGATGCTTCTTGCATCGCCTTGGATGTAACTGCGGGCGGTGGGACTCCTAGTCGCTGCACTGCGGTGACCTGCTGGTCATACGACGGTGGTGGGGTGCCTCTCACGGCGGCGCCCACATCACTGCTTCCCCTTGGAGCGGGCACGGAGCGGGACATATTCTGGGCTCGGTCTGGCACGGGCGTAGCGAGACCATGGTAGTGATCAGCCGAAATTCGTCCAGCAGCTTGCTTATTGCTACCAACACCCTTAAGTTCTGCTAGGGCTAGAGCGATGGGATCTTCCTCTGGTGCTGCTGGAGTACTGTCGTTCGCCTTGTTGCGCTTATCGGTATTCGCAACATGGAATACGTTCTGCCCTACATTCAATGCTAGACTTGCGTTTGCATCAATCGGATCAGGACTGGCTGTTCTCTCTGCCCTATCTGGAATTATGGTCTGGGGCTCTGGTGCCGGTTGTGGAGGCTGGAAGGCAGGCCGTCGAGAAGTGGGTGTGTTTTGAGTTTGTGTTTGAATCTTAGTTGGAGACGCCTGAGGAGTTCGAGAAGCTACAGGGCCCCAGGTGTTTCTGTTAGATGTTTGCACCGGCTGCTGTGTATCTTTGACACTCTTTCGGCGGAACGGGCTGTGATTTTGGAAGAATCCGCTCTTTTTCTTCATCATGCGCTTTTCAGGGGATGCTGCTACTACGGGTTCTGGTTCCTGCTTTGTGGGCGACACCATACCGCTTGCTGGCTCCTGACTAGAGAAGGATGTCGGGTTCGAGTACTCGCTGTTATCGTCACGGCTTGATGGCCGCGCAGACAAATTCGAGCTCGTAGCCGAATTCATACCATCTGTGCGGCAAAGCATCGTCATACCATCCAAGGGATACGGGTCGTGAGGAACGGGAGCAAAGTGGGAAGCGTCGTACTGCTGAGTACTTCCCTTTCGGCCCCCTTGCGACATGATAGACCCGGAGATAGATCCTGAGGATTTATGCGTATGGACAACCGGATCCCTGTTGGATAGTGGCGGAGGGTCACTGCGCGGCAGCTCTCGAGTTACGGGAGGAGTAGGCTCATGGCGTTGCAACTCTTGGCGTTGTAATTCTTGACGCTGTTGCTCCTGCCGTTGTTGCTCCTGTCTTTGCTGCTCCAGTCGCTGCTGTTCTCGCTGCTGTTCTCGCTGCTGCTCTTGTCGCTGTAGTTCCTGGCGTTGCAAATCTTGGCGTTGTAGTTCTTGACGTTGTAACTCCTGGCGCTGCAATTCTTCACGCTGTAACTCTTGCCGCTGGAGATCTTGCCTTTGTAGATCGCGCGATAGAGATAATTCGGGTTCGTGACGCTGAATATCTCGCGAAAATGAGGAAGTAGGGTCATTACGTTGTAGACTTCGAGGCACTATATCTCGAATAACTTCCCTCGGAGTAATATCCCTCGGGGCGATATCTCGAGGGGCGACATCTCGAGTTACTAGATCCCGAGGCACTACGTCTCGAGGAGCAGGAGGATTAGGGTCTCGGTCTCGGCGTTGGAGATCTCGAGCAAGTGAGGAATCAGGATCATGATGAGATTCGTAGGTAGATGGTTGGGGGGAGGGGGCTGAGAATCCGGGATTAATGCTACGTGGGTATTGTAGCGGGTCATTTGCTCGCCGGCGTTCTTGCTGGACCATCGTAGTCACTGTAGCCTTTTGGGGTGATGCGGCTGGTTCCCTCGCAAGCGGTGCAGGCGCAGCTACGGGGGGTTCGTGTGCTAGATTTCGGGCGAGAGCGGAGTTAGGATCGTGATGCGACTCGAAGGTTGATGGTTGAGGTGATGAGGTGCGGAATGCAGGGTTGATACTTCGTGGGAATTGTGCCACTGAGTAATTATCGTCGTCGGAGACCTCTGAATGATGGTCTTCTACGTCACCACGACAGAAGTTGATGTACTTAGGCGGGTCTGGGATTTCCTGGCCAGTTCCCTTCTCACTGATGAAGTGGATTATGTCCTTCTCGACATCCATCTTTTCGAGGGATAGACGGATCTTCTCGCATGACGCATCGTCACTAACGCAGACGGTAGATGCGATGTTAGCGAATGTCCACATGCTGCTTTTTGTAAAATCCAGTCTCTCCTCTTCGAGATCTTGGAACTTGTCGGCAGCTGCCTTCCACTCCCTGTTCCATCTCGCGGTGGTCTCTTCGAGAACCTTAACCGCGTTCTCGTACTCGGTGTTGGATGTAGCAAGACTGATCTGTGTCTTTTCCAACCTAGCTTTATTCTTTCTCTCCTCCTGGCCCATGACCATGTGCCCTTGAGCTAGGTAGCCTTTTATTTTCAAGCAATCGTTCTCGTAACGATCACGAGTCTATACAGTTAATAACGTTAGCTAGGTATACAACATCCCGTAGTATAAAGTTGTTACTTACTTTATTAACCTGGTTCGTTTGTTGTATCTTGACCTTGAGGAGCTTCTCCACCGTACCTTGGATGATCTTGCGTCTCTCTTTCATTCCGCCGGCGAAAGCAGCAAGTGGCTCTTCTAATTCGCTCTTCATCTGGGCCGCTATTCCAGCATGCTGTTTGCCCATAGATTCGACCTCTCCTCGTACGGTATCTAACGAGCCCTTCAGACTCCCCATCTCATGTGTGCCCAACGGTTTTCGGCATAAGGATAGAAGCTTTCGGGCGTATTCATCTTCGATGGAGGCACGTGCTGGTCAAATCGATGTATTAGCTTGATGTAGAAGTAAAAAACGGTTGGAAGAAGCCTACCGCTGTAGAAAGATCTAAGCTCGTCGCTGGTCTGCTTCGCAGAGGCCATGCGATCGAGCAATGGCCCGACGCCGGCGTCATCTTTGCCCCAGAAGTTATTGGCGACTGTTTATTTGGCATTAGTATGTAATATGACAACCTCGATCTCATTCCAACTTTACAAGAAGACATACACGACAGGGCAACTGTCGGGCCATCCGTGGCCGCAGGCATCCTCCCCAATGCTGTTGCAAATGGAGATGGTGTCTACAATGTCGGTGAGCTAGGCGTAAGGCGCGCGTATAGAAATTCGATAGTCGATCGGCTTTAGAATGTCTCGAAATTAGGTTATCATTAATCAACTGGAAATCGAATCCGCCACGAGAAATGTGTGGTAAGATCGATCTCTCGGGAATGTGAAGACTTGAGAGATGTAGAATGTATAAGCAGGGGTCTGATGGAGAGATCAATTGATGCAACAATAGAAAGATCCATTTGTTTACATTGTGCACCTGCATAAGAAACCATAGTTGCCCTAGTGATGGCCAGCTGGGGGTCCGCGCTCCCTAATCCTGGAGTTGTGGAGTATCCCGGCGCTAAAGTTGTGAAACCAATTGGATCCTCCAATGGCGACTGCATATCAATATTGTACCTAGGTACCTACAGTGCGCAACCTCAATTGAAATCTTCAATTGGAAAGAGCAGTCTGAATTTTTATTTTTCAAATCTAAGAATAGAAACGCCGATACTAATTATTAGGAAGCCGGGACGCATTGCGATCGAAACCTACCGACTTTGTTCTTTGGCCTAACTTTTCTTCAGCATCCTCGTACTGTCTATTTCAACCAAACGCCAATAGACAGTACAAGTAAATATTTTTATTAGAACGTTGTTGTTAACTCCAGTGAGAAACATTTTCACGACAGTGTTTCTTGGTCCTTGGTATCTGAATGCTCTTGTCACTGTGAAAATACGGCTATATGCCTATGTCATTTAACTATGAGTATAGGTTATTCTAGCTAAATTTTCTAGAGAAATTGCCGTGGTTTTTCTAAGTCTCCCGTGACCCCATTCTGAGGGCCTCGAAATATCTAGGTCCTAGGATCTACGGTCAGCCCTAAAATGATTTATGGTTGATCATACTTTGCTCCCGATGCGGGGAATGACCCTAAGTACTCCGCGATGCCGACTCCATTGTGCCATGCTGTGTCGGCACTTGATAGAGGAGGGGACTTGCTCGATTTCAGCAGCTATCGCTCAAATGCGGAACCCAATAACCCGGGTCGGTAAGTATTGGCCTAACACGACTTATATCTAATGAGTGTCCACCTTTAGGGGTTATAGATTTATATCGATTCAAATCTGTCATTGACAAATCACGATCAATATCTACTCTGTCATAAACGTTGCTCTATCTACTTGGAAGAGAAATCTTATTCCAACATGGACAATTTTGAGTATACCTCTAGTCCCGCCCGTGTTATCTTCGGCAGTGGCACCATCCAAAATGTGCCTGCAGAGCTTATGAGAGCCAATGTGTCTATGCCGTTTCTTCTCAGCACACCTCAGCAAGTGAGTCATATCGACTTGCTCAAGAATGTCCTTGGTGCTACTGTTTCCGGGGTGTTCACCGAGGCTACAATGCATACGCCAGTAGAGGTTACCGAAAGGGCACTCGAACAGATTAAATCTTCAGGGGCCGACTCCATCATTTCCATCGGAGGTGGGAGTACCGTCGGGTTGGGCAAAGCTCTTAGCATTCGAACAGGTCTTTTTCACTTGACAATTCCGACGACATACGCGGGCAGTGAGGTAACGCCTATCCTAGGCGAGACCGATGCTGGGAGAAAGACGACAAGATCCGATCCAAAGATCTTGCCGAATACTGTTGTATATGATGTCGACCTTACGATGACCCTCCCAGTTAGTCTTACCGCTACCAGTGGTGTTAATGCTATTGCGCATGCTGTCGAGGCTTTGTACGCTCGCAACACCAACCCGGTCATCAATTTACTTGCACAGGAGGGAGTGAAAGCTCTCGCTAGTTCCCTCCCCATTTTAATTTCCGATCCAGCATCGCAAACAGCCCGCTCGTCTGCGCTATACGGCGCATGGCTTTGCGGAGCTTGTCTCGGCAGCGTGGGAATGTCCATCCATCACAAGCTCTGCCATACTTTAGGAGGCAGCTTCAACCTTCCGCACTCAGAGACTCATACGATAGTTCTACCTCACGCACTATCATACAATGCACCAAAGGTTCCTGCCGCAATGGAGGCTCTAGCAGCGGCATTGCCCGAGAGCGAAGGCGACGCAACGAAAGGGTTGAACATTCTCTTACAGAAGCTAAAAGTTGAAAGGGGACTGAAGGCGCTGGGCATGCAAGAAAGCGATATCGACAAGGCAGCAGATATTGCCGTGAGCAACCCATATTGGAATCCTCGTCCTATTGAAAGAGGTCCAATAAGAGAGTTAATCCGCAGGGCTTGGGCTGGAGAAGAGGCGAGAGCTGATTTGTAATTTCATCCGTATTCTAGAGGCATATTAAGTTCCTTATTTGTAAATTGAAAGACATTCGGTCTTTTCAGTTATCGGTGCCGTCCGCAATAGATTGCCTCAACATATCGCTGCAGGATGACTCGAGGGTCGCCTCCTGTATCCAACGTCGAACCAAAGACTTGGTAATACTGGCTAGGTAGGTATTTATGAATCACAAGAGCAAGTAACTACTAATCTTGAGTTCTAATACAGGAAAGCTAGTCTCGACGCTACTGGCATTGATGAAATTTTCTATGATGAAACGAGAAATGATTTTACTAGAATCTCGGGTTGGAAATGGCAGCAACATGCATTCCCCGTAACCCCGGTCTATAATTACCCTGGAAACACGGTACCTAGGCCTATTGTAAGCACAGAGGTATGGTATTAGGTAGGTAGGTAAGCTAACGGCCATGGAGAGCGTAGTAAGATTTTCCCCGTCCCGAATTAGAATAAGTAAAGGACGTGTCCTTTGGAAGGCTAACTCATTAGAGCTATAAGAATTTGAAAATAAAAAGGCAAATTGTGAGAAGAAACAACTGTGATTGGAAATGTAAATCGACTCACTGTAAGCTTTTACATCTCCAGACTTAGAGCCCTACGAATGATTTCTTAATAGGGCAAGTGAGGTTTGACCTTACTATTCCGAGAGACCGGTCGACCCATAATATGACGGAAGCCAATCGGTCCAGTCAAACTTAGTGATTTCCCTTTCGGACCCGGAATGATTGGATAGGGGGAGGTTTGACCGGCAGGTGATTTAGGTAAAGGGAGGTAGCGGACAGCCCTGGGAATTACGGGTAGGTTTTAGCTGTATGCTGATCACCTGGGCAAGCGTCGCGCGCAAAGGAAATTCAGTTGGGGAATTGCCCACTAAATGCACTGTGACAGCTACACACAGCGCCTAAAGTCAGCGCAAATCCCAGCGCAAGCCCTTCCTAGTATGTACATAGACGGCGATTTAAAACTATAAGAGCCCTAGCCTAGCGCATTAAGTAGATGTCAAACAGTGGGACTACTAATTGCGCATATAAAGTTATCTATTTATTTATTTATACTGAAAGCATGCCGCTTCTAACTGTATAGTCTAGCTATGATTCGATGCTCCGTTACTGTAATGTAGTTATTCGATATCCATGTTGTTTTCGAGGAACTCAGCGATGTCATTCACCCCCGTCGGCTCGTTGATCCAGTGTCCACCTACTGGGTACTCATGAAAATCTACCACAGTATCCGCGCGTCTCCATAGTATACTGCATAGCTTTCGGCCTTCCTCGAGAGGGACAACGGTATCGTTTCTCGAGTGTCCAAGAAAGACGGGTGTTTCGTCTCGCTCTTCGGACTCTGGTACTCCGTCCAGTTCCCCTCCTAATAACGCCAAAGCCGCCGAAGGCGCCCAGCCACAAAGGCCGATCAATCCAGCGTAATCTTTCTCACCGAAGAGAAATGTTGAGAATGCAGTTGCAAAACCCTGGCTAATTCCTCCTAGGAATATGCTTCTGCGAGGAACAAGTTCCTCCTCTTGCTGAACGAGAGCTAAGACTAATTCAATGCTCTCCATTAAGCCGTTTATTTGAATCTCGGGCTTATCGTTAGGACTTCCCACGGACCATATGTCGAACCACTGTGATTCAACATCATTTGATCTTTCCGAATAAGTGGTTGGCGCGGAAGGGAAAACCCATCGAATGGTGGGGAAAAGGTCGCGTAGTGTTCGAGGTTGACCTACGGGCTCAGTAGTCTTGCACTCGAAGAATTCGTTCAAAAATTCTTGGCCGTTGCTGCCTCTGCCGTGAAGTAATATGACTGTGTGCGTGTGTGCCCAGCCTTCCTGGGGTTCGACAACCTGCAACGCAAGGTTACTGGTTGGCAATGCCATTGCGGTGTGTTTTTTCTTTTCTTTTTCGTCTCAAAATAGGAGTTGGGTATCAGATATCGCTGCTGAAGAGTGGCGAGATGGTTGAAATAGAACAAGATGAATTTTGAGAGACCGAAATCCTCAACTGATCAATAATGATTTTTAGTTCAAGGCAGCTTTACATTGATAAAAGGAAATAAATAGGCACTTTATAGGAAATGAGTAGAATCTTGTGAATTGTGAGTTGAATTCTTCAAACAGTACGAAGTATGCCATCACATTCAAAGTTAAGAAAAATAGTGGGGCGGGAACAAACGCTCTTTCCTACAGTACTTCATATTTGCTTGATACTGGGCATCTATAATTGACTGAGCAGGATAGAGGTCATTACCTAAATTCTAATTCAATTCAATTGATGCCTAGCTCTACTAGGTACCTATTCTCGGAACATCTTGATTACCTCATTAAAATTAACTACCTGGTTGGTACCTAGTTACATGCCGACCAGTATCATTGATGTAGATATCACACTGTTCGGTTTTCATCCTGTTCAACGTGTAACATATACCGTGCAGTATCCAACACTGTCTCTTCGAGACTCCGGAATTCTATCCCCAGTATTTCTCTCACCTTGGTATTATCGACGGAATATGCACCTTGAGGCAGGGAGCTGATACTAGGCCTTCCAAGAGGTGTGCGTTTTCTCAGCTCGGGGAAATGCGATCTCAAAATATCACATATATCCTGGTAACTGAACTGGCGAGCACATACGATGAAGCGTTGGTTTGCTGCCTCTGGTACAATCATCGATTGGACTTGGACTTTTGCTAAGTCCTAAGAAGTCATTGTTAAGGGGAATAAACCAAACACGATTTGAGTTGGGAGACTCACTCGGACGTCAACATACGTGTGTACAGGGATGTACGGCATAGGGGCATCCTCTGTTGAGTCAAAGCAGTATTTCCACAGCCTGTCATTCGATTCATTCAGATCTTCGATTCTCGAGATTGAATGTCGTAGAGGACCGAATGTTGCAGGAGGGCATAATGTCACCAACTCAAAGTGGGGTTTCTCTTGTTCCATAAACGCCCAAGCTGCGTGGACAGAATGAATCAGTATAAGATTACACATCATAGCACTCAATGAAATGATAAAGCAATCACGTTACCTCCCTGCTCAGCAAACTTCTTGCTTGCTATGTAGGCTTGAGATGGACTGCCTTGCTTGACGTCCTCCAAGGTTATCGGATTCCAATCCTTCTCGTCGTATACCCTAGGGTGGTCTACAGAGACAAGATCGCCGTAGTCAATCACACTAGCACAACTTCCCGTCCAGATGACCCTCCTCACGCTTGGAGCATGATCTTTCACAGTTCGAAGGAGGTTCAAGGTCCCTTCTATCGCGGGCTTGAGGTATAATTGGTATTTATCGCCCTCCGCATTGGATGAAAATTGGGATGCTGTATGAAATACAGCCTCGAAGGGATGTCTTTTTAATGCTGCATTATAAGCGTCCGGTGAAATGATGTCCGGTATAACGGAAATATCGATCTGAGATTTTTGAGCAGCGAAATCCTCTAGAATCTTATCACCCTTAGCTTGAGTTCTAACGGCGCAACTAACATAGAAGTCATTGTTCAGGAGCTCGGCGAGTATATGTGACCCTATGAAGCCATTGCCTCCTGTAAGAAACACATAACGAGGCATCTTCCTAATGACCGTGCTAAGGGTCTCGATGGATATGGGGCCGATGAATAGGGGCAAACGGAAAAAGCCTAGACAAATATATATCTGCGGATGTAAGACAAGAATACGGATATCGCGTTCGGCACAAGTGAACTTTGGCGATGTGCCCGGCATTAAAATGTAAACTCCGCGAGTCACATAGGTACCTAGAACCTAGGCACATCTCGATCAGAACAAGGACTATACAGATTAATAATTATGCAATTATTAATCTAGAAAGTCAGATCCAAGTTTAGTGCGCGATTAATGACTTTATATGCGTGTAATCATTCTCAATTCTATGATCTCGGGCGTGATTGAGGTGGTAAGAACTTGGTAGCTAAGACCTCACGCCTCCGTTGGATCGAAGGTCCAGTCCCCGGAAAATTGGCTGTACTCAATGTCGGGGTTCCCTCGAAAGATATTCTCATACTTCTCAACGACAGTTAAAGGGTCCTGTGCCTGCCTGAAGAATTCCTGTGAATGTTTCTTTATGGCTGGGTCATTCCACATCTTCGCTACCCACTTCAACGCATCGTCGCTGATCCCAGTCAGGGGTAGTTGGTAGCTTCGGAATCGCTGCACTAAAGCATTAGCACAACGTAAAGCACGCATCGAAACTCGTAAGTCACCCACCCATAAAACAGGCCAGAAGAAAGCATCGGCGATACTAAACGCCCCAAATAAGAATCCTTCATCTTCCTCACCAAGTTCCTGCAACCTCTTCTTCGTATCTGCTCGAGCCTTGCTCCAAAGCTGAACCATCTCCCTAATTTCCTTTGCCGCAGCTTCGCTGATGGGGATTTTCCCAGTATACTTGCCAAAGAAGTTAGTGTGATACGCATTACGCATTACATTAAAGCCAGAATGCATTTGAGCCACTGCTGTTCGTGCCAGCGCCCTCAACTTCAGATCCTTTGGCCATAGATGAAGCTCCGGGTTCTGCTCAGCAAGAAATTCGCTTATGGCCAGAGAATCACCGATCAGGAAACCCTCATCATTTGGGTCTGGTTGTAGAACAGGAAGTAAACCCCCTGATAAATGGGTTGGTGGAGCGACTTCCGCTCTCCAGCCATACCCTTTCGTTGTGTGGGGGATTTGAAAATAATCGAGGATGAGTGCCACTCGGACTCCCCAACCTAGTTTAGGAGATTAAAATTCTAGCTCTAATACTGCTAATGGATTCTGTGGTATGAGTTGTTAGGTAACTTACTAGAATATCGGGTGAAGTATACATGGAGAATGTAGTCTAGGCTTTGCTTGTCCTCCGCCATCGTGCTAATGGTTATGGGCTTAAGATAGTTGATAGAAATAAGAAAGGTCTCACTCTCGTGATGAAATTAATATCATATCAAATCATAACCTACATATGTTAGATACTAGGTACCTATTATAAGAACCTGATAAGTAAGCTCAAATCGCGTGATGACTACACCCGGCCGATCACGGAATGACGCCACCACGTAAATTCCCGTTGAGTCACGGAAGACCCACTAAGACACCAAGGGCGCGAACTTGTCCGGCTTACGGCTTTTTCAACGGGATGGGGCCAACGATGTCCGGCTCATCCTTCCATCGCTGAGTCGTATCAACATCCAACTTGAAGACCTCAGGCCTCTTATAATGGCCCACCCCATCAACATAAGCCTTCACCAAATCCAACTGTGAGAGATCAACCTCTCCCACGACAAGCAGGTCAAAGTCACTCATATACGGACCAGCAACAAAAGTGCAGAACGGGTGAATGATAGCGGTCCAGCCCCCACCAGGCTTGACCTTATCCTGCGGGCCAAGATTCTTCTCCATCCACTCCAAGCAAGTAGCATCGACGTAGCTACTCGGACACAGTACGAACACCTGCGCGGTTAAAGCGTGCGTCTTCATCAGCGCCTCGATCTGCATGCACGCGACGTTCTCGAAGCCGTCGAGGATGTCGAGGGCCGGCCAGCAGCCGACGTGGATATGCTGCCCCTGATCGATGAGCGCCTGCCGCGCCCCATTCATCGTGTGCTCCCAGCACGCCAGCCCGCCGATCCGGTACCCCGCCCCCTTCGGCTCGTACGTCTTCAGCGTGTACCCGGACCCTTGGCCCCAGACGAGCCGCTCCGCCCACGTCGGCTGCAGCTTGCGGTGGACGCCGAGGATGGCGCCATCCGAGTCGATCGTCACGATGCTGTTGAATATGGTGTGTCCCCCGCGCATGCGCTCCGATACGCCTAGCACGACTACGATCCCGTATGTCGCGCATGCGGCTTGTACTTCGGTCAAGTCGTCCGGCACCTCGACGCTCTGTGCTGCGTACAGGGCGACGGTCGCCGCGTTCGGCGCGTAGCAGTTTGTGAAGTAGGGAAACCCGGGTACGAATACCTCGGGGAAGGCGAGGAGCTCGATGGACTCAACTGCTGCTTGCGAGATCAGATTGACTACCTTGCGGAGACTGGCGGCCTTGTCCATGTACACGGGCGCCACGTGTAGGGCGCATGCTTTGACCTTCTTGTTGAGCATCTTGAAGCTGGGTGACTAGATGATATCTTGTTCACTCTTGCGGTTTGGCTTGCTACATATGAGTCGCTTTTTTATATACTACGTAGGTAAAGAGATGGAGATACTACGGTCGAGTCACGAGAATAAAGCGCGTTATTTGACGTGGGCGTGGGGTGCTCCTTTGTGATGGCGCCCTGTGTTACCACCCTCGGGGTGTCGGCACTTGGAGTATACCTGTAAATAGGTACGTCTGTAGTGCTGATCATCCCGAATTTAGGGCGGATTGGACGCCTATATACTCGGGATGGTAGTCGTCGGAGATAATCGTGATACTGAGAACTCGTATTTGTAGGACTGATTGCTCCGTACTCTGGTACTCAGGTTACGTATCTGTAACCATACGGAGGGAATAGTTAGGAAGAGATGATGTGTCCATCGTTCCATATAAATGGTGAGTGCTTGGATTGGGACTTCATTCACGTATCACGGCTCTTAAGAAGCTACGGTAGGGGGGAATCTGCCTCTGCATCGGGGCTCGCCAATTATAACTACATCGACCATTAGCAATGTTTGAATACCACCATACTTTAACTTACCTTCAACTTCATGATTATTGCTGGTGTTACCTTCTTCATTTGCACGATGGCGATACTTTGCCCGAGACAATTGCGATGACCCCGACTAAATCCCATACGAGCCGCTTCCGTCTGTTACAGCGCCTCCCAGTTCGATGTGAGCTAACGGGCGGGAGTTCAGCTCTCTAGTGTACCGCTATCAGCCTCTCATTACGGGGAATACGCGCATACAGCGTACTCTCTATAATAACCGTGTTGAAATACGACAACACGGTATTCCCGGAACGTTGGCCTGTGAGCATTCATCTTCTAATTTCTCAGTGAAGCCGGATTCTCTAGGTAGTAAGCTATAAAACGCTGCTGTTACTGTTGCTGCTGCTCCCGGTGGAGTCTAACACGTGTGAGTGATCCTTCCTCGCGATTCGCCGTCTCTAAACTTCTTGACTGCTGTCGAATGGCAATATGATTGCTATAGCTGCAACTATGATCTTTTCAGTTGTATGGAAGACCACCAGTCTTAGTGATTGAAATGGGTGCGAATCAATTACCCGCGTCATTCTCGACCTTTAGGCATCTAAGGAGCTCCCTAAATAATAATTCTCGCGCTGCATCTATAATATACTATAAGGCTATTGAAGAAAGATTAAATATGTTTTTTATTCAAAACTTTTAGGAAGTCTGCGACCGTGGTATCTGCCTAATTCTTGTGTAACGATGATGCGATGGATGTAAAGGTATTAGCGACCGGGCGATGTAGCGCCCGTGTAGTTAGAATGGAATGCTAAAATTAGCCCTGGAGTTGCTTTAGTACGAAGTAGGTGCACTGTAATCGAATCCATCCATCCCCTCTAGTCCTGGAGAGCTGTGCTACACAATAGGCATCCACTATTAGTTACCACTAAGTGCTGGAGAGCTTTGGAAATGATGGAGATGATATGGATAAGTTAGAAGATCAAATATTCTTCTATGTAACTGAATTATGTGATATTTATTTCATAAGACTCGATACCTACTGATTTACGAAGGCTTTTATTTTCCTTCGCATTCTTCTGTAAGAATAGTTCATCGTGATCAACTCTATGTAATTCGAGTGAAGAAAGTAAAAAGTTGCAGCACTCACAAGCACTAAAACGTTGTTGCGTATATGAACTATAGTGATACCTGATACTAGCATCTGCTTGCTAATTAGGTAAGCAAGACTAGTAGGCATCCTGCTCAGGTGGTTGCCTATAAGAACCCTTCTTCCACCCACCTTCCTCCATTTTCAGCTCTACAACTTCTCTCTACACACTCCCAACTACATAAACTACATATAATTATCTTCATGAAACCCTCTGCACTAGACCTGATATTATTTATATAAGAAAGATGTCTTCGACTAACGGCAGTGTCTTCTCCGAGACGCTCCAGGATATCACCAACATAAAATTGGAAGAACTCTCCAAACGTCGATCGGCTTATGAAACCACCAAGTCTAACATCCTATCTATGCTAGAAAATGAGAAGGATCCTTCTCGGCGTCTCTACATCCTGAGCCAAGGTGTGAAGGCCTGTTATGCCCTGAAGCTCGGCAAGTACACCAAGGTTCATAACGCAACCCTATCGAGGAATTCGAAACTGGAAATTGAGCTGAAGAACCTCGATTGCTTCTTATCCCAAGCGAAGTACGATCCGTCCGTGTCTCTAAGAATGATGCAGACCTGGGAAGAATCCCTGTTGGGCCATCTGAATACACAATCGCTCAAATACCAATATGCGTCACTCTACGCCCAGCTTGTCACCGAATGGCTATCCACAAAGACATCAAAGGAGGCCGACACCATTGACGTCGCAATGACCGAAGGCTTCGAAGATGTGGCGAGTGAAATGAAACAAGATTACCGACAGCAATGGGAGCGCACGGTTTTCGAACCGGGTAAGGTTGACGAGGCCAAACTTCGGTCGTATTTAGGCCAACTATTCGGCGTGAAAGAGGGAGATGGTCCCGAAAAATTGAAAGCTCTCAATCAGTTTAAGTCTAAGGTCGCGGCTTTTGAAAATCAGATGTCCCAACCAGATCAGTTCAATTTGACAACGCTGAAGTGGATTGCGGATGGGTTACTAGCGTCAGACCTTCTCACGGACGACAAGAGAGAAGTGTTGAGAGATTTCAAAAACAATCCTATTATCCTTGCTGAGATTGCTGATGTTCTGAACATGAGACTTACATCTTTGGATATGTGGTCTTGGGGGACTAGCGTACCCCTAGAGCAACGACGTCAAATCAGTGGGGTGTATAACGTCCTCATGCATGAGGACCTGCTTCAAGCGATCTTTTTACAATATATAGGCGTCAAGTGGTCAGCCTTTCTCAAAAAGGCTTTCAACGAGTTTCGAACCACACCTGGAGCATGGGAGACTTGCTGGAAACGGATACCTACCATCGATGCAAAGCGTCGGACTTATTATCTAGGATCAGAGGAAAGCCGTAAACATACGGTTCAATACCTAAGGAACAGGATACACCGCAAGCATTATTTCATGGCTCAGCTTATGGACCATGAAACGCAGCAAAGCCAGACCGCCGATGGCGAGGAAGAAGCCGAATATGCGCCAGTCTCCATGGTGCAACAACGTTCTGCGGCGCCTTCATTTGGTGCCCCCGCCTCTCAGCCAGCTCCATGTTTGGCGATGCCAGCGAAAAAGAAGGGGGTAATGCGACACAGAAGAATCGTGAAGCCAGAAAATCCTTACGATCAACCAGACGAAGAAACAGACAGTGAAGATACAGACGATGACGATGAGACAAGCTCCGGTAACAAGCAACCGATGCAGTCGAAACAGCGATTATTGCGACTCTTATCAACCGAAATTGCTATCAACACTAAATTGTACGGCGAGGTCACTGCATTTCATTCCTCATTTGAAAGATGGAATACTTTGCTTCCGCATGAAACGATTTTGACAGTACTGTCATTATTTGGAGTCTCGGAGACATGGTTGAACTTCTTCAAAAAGTTCCTGAAGGCACCGTTAAAATTTCTTGATGACGATCCCTCGACACTTCCACGCAATCGATCTCGAGGCACACCTGCGTCACACGTCCTCAGTGACGTCTTCGGTGAGTCGATTTTGTTCTGCCTCGACTTTGCAGTAAATCAGTCGACAGGCGGAGCTATACTCTTCCGCATGCAGGACGACCTTTGGTTCTGGTCGCGAGATCATTCGGTTGCCGTGACTGCATGGAAGTCGGTTACTGATTTCGTTGAGGCGACTGGTACTTATGTGAATCATAAGAAGACCGGTACCATGCGTTTCTCACGAGATCCGTCTATTTCGCTCGAGATTGATAGATCTCTTCCCGTGGGCGATATCCGCTGGGGTTTTCTCAGGCTCTCGCCACAGACCGGAAAATTCGAGATCGACCAGAATATGGTCGATAAGCACATTATTGATTTGCGCAAGCAGCTGCACGATAAACGAAAGAGCATCATATCGTTCATCCAAGCATGGAACGCATATGCGGCAACGTTCTTCACATCAAATTTCGGTAAAGCGGCGAATTGCTTTGGACAAGATCATGTTGCGCAGATGCTTGCAACTCATGAACGAATTCAGCGTGAAGTATTCTCATCGTCGTCTTCCTTAAACTCGGGTAACGGAGACCAGCAAAGTGCAACAAATATCGTCGACTACCTTAAGAATCTCATGCGGGAACGGTTTGGAGTCGTAGATATTCCTGATGCCTATCTCTTCTTCCCTATAGAACTGGGCGGCCTTGACCTCAAAAGCCCTTTCATTTCCATCTTGCAGGTCAATGACACAGTACTTCAAGACTCGGCGAAGAAACTGGATGAGTTTCTCAGAAATGAAAAAGACTCATACTATTTTCTCAAACGCGAATTCGAGAATTCATCTATTAGCCTCTCCAATGAGAGAAGCATGTTTGGCCAAAAATGGGAACCCGAGGACAAGACAGATTGGAGTAGGTTCATGGATTTTGCTGAGTTTACGCGGTATCGCGAGGACGTACACTACAAATTCCCGGGTAATCTTTGGGTGGTGTACAAAGAACTGATGAAGGTCCCCCTGGAAGAAGGTATTCAACATGCCAGCCCCAGTGTCCTGGATGGAATCAGTGCCCTCACGCGACAAGGGAACCTGAAATGTATTAAAGGAAATTGGGTTTCTATGGAGCCGTATTGGAAATGGGTCGCTCAGCTATACGGACCTGAAGTCATGGACCGTTTTGGTGGGTTGAATATTGTCGAGCCGGGATTACTACCGATGGGAATGGTGAGCATCTTTAGAGAAAAGAGGGTTAAGTGGCAGGGTTGAATTATTTTGGGAGTGAAAAGAAACTTGAGGGGTGGATCTGGCATTTGTATTATATAAGCATTTATTACGTAATCGTAGAATTGTATTAGTAAGCAAATATCATAATACGTGCACGGACCTAAATAACCTTAGGGAGGTACCTCATCAATCTTACAACAACAACATGATAATTTCAGTCACTTCTATTATACTCCTTGATGAAGCCGCGCGTTATTCATTTGACAGCTCTTGCCGAAGCCTTGGAAGTGCACCGACCAACCTTTGAAGTCAAGGACAAGATATTGAACTGTTGTCGATTGCTTGCAGCATGGTCAGAAGATGTTGAATATATCGATAACGCGATATGGTGGTATAATCTGAGCTGTGTTATTCGAACCAGAAACGCTGACCTTAGATACCTTGGTACCCATACATGATATTCTATCAAACGAAATGTGGATCTTGTATTTTACGCTGATCGAACTATATGAGCACGACGGCGAGCATGAAGCCGCTGATGCGGTCCTCCAAGATTTCATCATTCATCACACTACCGCGTCTCGGGAAGGACATGAACCCCCTGAAGTACAATGCGAAAATAATTGGGGCAGCCTCAAAGCATTTCCATCAAGTCAAACAGGTCAAGGTCAAATTCTAATCGTCCGTTTGAAGAAGAAAGGATGGTGGGTTCAAATCCGACATACGTCACATAATAAAGACTGAATGGTAAACGTGTACACCATCTGTTTATTTTATGCTTGCCTATGTACTTTCTATGTCGGCTTTTTCAATTTCGCGTCTCCGTTTAATACGAAAGTACTCTGGGACTTCCAGGCCTAGAAACAACTTCATGACGACCATAGCTGCGAGTTTTGGTTCTATTGGGTGGTTTATTCGGCGAATGAGTCGTAATCGATGATCATCCAGCTCAGCAGAAATTTGGAACGTCGTTTCTCCCGGGCTCATTCTAGTGAGACAGCCACATGTGGTAGCATACTCCATGATTGCGTGGTGGAAGATGAACTCTACGCCATCAGGCGTGATGAGATAAAGACCGTAACATCCCGACCGGCCGTTCGGTATGATTAGCTGCGGGTCGCTATTATATGGCACATCGCCTTGATCGAAAACACCAACTCTAACTTCATCTTCTAGTCTTTGAAAAGGGGTTTGAGGCCGTTTAGGCAGTTGCCTTGGGCTAAAAACCATTATCGAGATGCGATTTAGCTATAATGATTTCTTGATTTTGACTAGATGGCTGATTTTGAGATTAATCTAGGCTGGAGTATTTAAGAAACATGAAATGAGACAGATGGAGCAAAAGAGACCGTTGTCTTATCGGGTCACCCATATGCGAACCTGGAAGAGCCACAAAGAACTATTGATCTATCGCTGGTATGACGACAAGGAACATTATGTATTAACTTAACGAATGGTCGCGGATGCTTTCTTTGTTGCCCCCAAAGCTACTCCGCCAACTTCCATTTAGTCTCACACCACTCCCACAACTTCTTACCATACCCAAGCCCGCCCAACTCCTCCGTCTCACCCGCCTTCAACACATCCTGACGCACAACACTACTATCCGGAACTGATCTTCCCCACGGGAAAACATACCTCCCATTAGTAACCTCAGGAGACAGCCCCGCAAACAGCTCCGTGTACGCCCCAAAAACCGGTTTCTGCAACCACAATATCCGCATCATGAACATCGCAAACCGCGACGTCCCCTTAAACGCCCCAGCGTCCAAATTCCCGGGGTTCGCGATCACGCTAAGGATCCCGTCCTCAGCATGTCTACGCCCGTACTCTCGTCCCAAAACCCACACCCCCGCCTTCGAGGTCGAGTAATTCACGATCTGGTCGCGAACGCCGGTCTCCAGGATATCGAAGTCGATACCGTTCTTCGGCGCCGAGAAGTCGATCAATACACTCGTCAGCCAGATGACGCGGGAGGGATGTTCAGGGGACGTCGCGGCTTTGAGTTGAGGTTGGAGGAGCTCCGCGAAGAGAAGCGCGCCGACGCAGTGGACGCCCATGAATAGCTCTAGATCTTGCGCTGTGCGCGTCTTGGGAGGGTTGGCGTTGGGGCCGATGCCCGCGTTGTTCCAGAGGACGTCGAGTTTGGTCTCGGATTGTGCGAAGAGATGGGCTGCGGCGCGGACGGAGTTCTGGTCGCTTAGGTCTAGGTGTAGGAACTTGAGCTTGCCGGTTGTGCTGCTGGCTTCTGGGTATGAGGCTTTGATTGATTTGATGGATGCTTCGGCTCGCTCCTGTGAGGAGGGTTAGTTGGTCCATCTGACCTAGCACTATTAAGTGCGACTCGAACGACTATACCTCGGATCGAGTGGCCATGTATACCGTTGCGCCAGTACCGAATAGAATTTTACATAGCTCGTAGCCTATTCCCGCATTGCCTCCCGTCACTATGAAGACTCGCCCGGCCTGGGAACCCGCGGGGATGTTGGCATCCGTGAATTCGGGGCGGGGCGGCCAGAACTGGGTTATCATAGACTGAAGCTTCGACAGAGAATCCATGGTAGATAATTGCAGATCGCATCCTCTGATCGTGATGTTTGAGGCCCTTCTTTATCTACGAGTATTCGATTATAAATCTTACTGAATATTTCAATAGTACGGGACTTAAATATGCAGTTGGTTTCTGTTTCTTCCAACATCAGCACGTGTCACTCCATATGTGGCGCAATGCAGGGATTCAAAGAGGGACCTGTTCTTCATGGGTCTTTGTTGAAGAACTCGATGCCCCCTATTTGAGAGGTAGCTTGAACGAGCTCTAACGATTGACTATCATCGACGATTTCTCTCTCGCTGTGCTCATACTGCTCTATTTCTCGAATTTGTTCATCATGGCCACTGTGGTTTTCATAAGCGGTGTGAGTCGCGGTACGTAGACTCAAGCGCTTTTCGGCCGTCATTTCTGATTACTGATCATCATTATTACCCTTATAGGCATAGGGAACGGCTTCGCCAAAGCCTATCTTTCAAGGCCCCAACACATTGTTATCGGTAGCATCCGCGAAAGTGCCGCCTTGGCCCCAGGCGTTGAAGAACTGAAGGCTTTCCCAGCAGCGGATGGGTCCAAGTTGCTGCTGGTCACAATCGAAAGTACCTCACCGACTGACCCACAGAAGGCTTTGGAGGTGGTGAAGTCTGAAGGAATCGAGCACTTGGACATTGTCATCGCGAATGCCGGCGGGAGCCCACTTCCGACTACGCCACTGGATAGAGTTACTGCCGAGGAGATGACGAACACGTATCAGGTCAACGCCATAGGCCCTCTCATGCTATTCCAGGCATGTCGTCCCCTTTTGCAAAAGGCTTCCGCGCCGAAATGGGTGTCAATATCAACGGGAGGTGGCTCGATCTCTCTCATGGGAAAAATCCGGTCTTGGGATGGCACCTCCTATGCCGCAGCGAAGGCTGCTTTAAATTGGCTTACCCGGTAAGCACCTATCTCCAACATTCGCCTATCCTTTTGCCTTACGACTTGCGTCGCACATATAATACCTACACTCTGTCATGCTGATTAGTTTGGTTGATAGTGCAATCCATTTCACGAATGAATGGCTCGTCGCCGTGGCGCTCAATCCAGGGTAAGATGTGATTCCTCAAAAACTGTTAACCGTCATAACTAAATATTGCCAAGGTTGGTCCAAACTGAACCTGGGAACTGGATTGCCAAGGAGTGGGGATTGGGGAAAGCTACATATACCGTCGAGGAGAGCGTTGAGGGTATGATGAAAATAGTGAGTTATATGAGCTTTATGTCTCCTGCCCTGCTAATTGTTTAATGTAGATTGACGGAGCGACCCGAGATGAAACGTCCGGTGAGTTCTTTAACTTGAAGAATGATAAGCTTCCTTGGTAAGTGTTATGACACGGAATAAAAGTCAGTGTCCCTAGGTATCTATTGTACCTTGAGATTATCACGATTAATCCTACTACTGGATTGAAGATGGGGTGGGATCTTTGGTGTATTAAAGGCGGTACGTGGTATCGTACAAGGGCGGATCAGACCGTCAGGGAAATAGAATAAACCTAAAAGTGGGTAAACCTTTGGGGGGTTAATGAATACTCATAGCGCATTTATAGTAGATATCCCCTATAATTAAGTCGATTTACAGGGAGACTGCGGGGCATGCTGATTAGTAATAGCTGACTACCACTCAGGTTTCAAGGTTGTTGGATAGGGGTGGAAAAGTGGACATTTCATGCTGACAATACGGAGTGACGTAACCATTAAGTCCCCTGATTACGTAAAGATTGGTAAATATATTAATTGAGGTTCCTAGGCAATTTGTTTTGCGCCGAGTTCCAAGTTTCAAATTCCAGACACTCCCAATTTCTACTTTCTAAAGCGCGAACGATCGAAAAACGATCGAGTATGAATGAGGCTCGAATGAATGCTTAATCTCGCCCCACTCCGTCTTCTTACTACTTCAAGAGGGCGGAAAATGACCTCAACGCCAAAAGATATCACCATAATTGGTGGAGGAATTATCGGCTGTTGTACTGCGTATTTCCTTACTCGACACCCTTCCTACTCTCCCGAGACGCATCGCATAACTCTCCTCGAGGCCTCGTCAAGTAGTGCTGGAGGGCGAACCTCGGAAAGCATCCAGGACCCGGCGACGCTAGCCGACCCCACAACCGCGTCTAAGAAGAACCCCGCTCACGATGGTATCGCAGGCGGTGCAAGTGGCAAAGCGGGTGGCTTACTCGCGCTATGGGCTTTCCCATCGGAAATTGTGCCGCTGAGTTTTAGATTGCACGCCGAGCTCGCAAAGGAACACGGCGGCGATAAGAGATGGGGATATAGGCGGTGTTATGCTAGCCAGATCGATTGCCGCGCGCGTTTACCGCCTGGTTTCGACAACAGCCTGGCGGTGGGAACGGAGCCTGTCAGAGGGAAACCGGAGCAGCGCTCAAAGGGCCTCCATAAGGATCATAAAACAGATATCAAAGCTCTTCAAAAGCTTGGCGCCCCCGAAGATTTAGATTGGCTGGATACGGATGATGCCCTAGCTGCCTACGAGGAAATGTCTACGCCAGATAAGACAGCGCAAGTTCACCCAGAACTATTCACTCGAAGTATGGCACAATTAGCTGAGGAACAAGGAGTGAAGATCGTGACAGGCGCAAGAGTTACGACTATCAACAAGACTGCGGACGGAAAGAGCGTGGAGAGCGTAACGTTTATCAAAGATGATAAAGAGGAAATACTACCAACTACAGATTGCATAGTAGCGGCAGGTCCATGGACGACTCGTCTCTTACCTGATGTCCCTATTACCGCGGCTCGCGCGCATAGTGTCGTCATCAAGACGCCGAGGCCCGTGTCCGCATATGCACTCTTCACTTCAATCATGCTGCCCACCGGCTTCCCCACTCCAACGCCACAGGATGCTAGGCGAAAGTCAACAACCATACGACCTCTAATAGGACAACAGATTGTAGAACCTGAAATTTACGCACGACCTGACGGCACCGCATATGCCTGTGGGCCCACAGACAACGCTATCGAGTTGCCCCTTACAAGTGCCGACGTCGAAGTTGACACGGCGCGATGTGACGATATCATATATCAGGTCAGCGGGATAAGCGATGAGCTGGGGAAAGATGGACAAGTACTTGCGAAGCAGGCGTGTTATCTACCTCAGGGGGGTCCTTGGATAGGTAAGGTAGACGACACCGAAGGGTTGGTCGTCGCGGCAGGACACACATGCTGGGGCATTCAGAACGCGCCTGCAACGGGGAAATTAGTAAGCGAGATCGTCTTTGATGGCAAGGCGAAGAGCGCAAAGCTAGGGAGTTGCGATCCTGCGCGGATGGGTGCGTTATGGAGGTAGCTTAGCGTAAGTTGAATATAACCCTGAATTGAGAAATAATAACTATGATATTAGATAAACGTCGTTTATTTTTTTGCTATTACTTCTTTTGGCACGGAGTAAGATAACGAATACGACGATGCCACATCCAACCTAAAACGTCCACGCGCGAAAAGCAGATACACCTGATCAGATCACAGGGCCTTGACTGATAATCCAGAGCATTCCAATATCCCAAGGATGCAGATAATCACGTATTGTTCTTCATCTCATTTACCCACACGGTCTTCCTTTGCTTTCTTGCGTCTCTCTGCCGTTTCCTGGCGCTTCTTCTCCGTGCATGCCGAGCAGACTTCGGAGCTGCTGCAGTCCGGACAGGTCTCGGACTTGTACTTTTGTCAGCTTCGAATCACTCAGGGTATAGAAGGGTTCAAGTTACCTCGTCCATGGTTAGATATTTGAAATTTAGGAAAATATCGGTGTTTGCCGTGTGATCTTAGACGGAATACGGAGAGCCCGGAGCTTGTAGAGTGCTATGCGGAATCGTCGGAGACGGATACAATTGATTGTACGGGTATTCTTCAATAGTAGATAATTGGTAGAGGTTCTGGTGAATTGCTCGTTGTAGTCGCGAAGTTGCTTCGTGGTAGTTGATTTAAATATAGTTCCAGAGACCAATATCTAGGTCTGTCTTGTAAGATCGGCGTTTGTGTGAATAGAGACAAGTTTCAACGAGTTGCGAGTCAGGTCAATAGCGACTTATAGATAGACGAGTTCATCAGCTAGATAGGTAAGTCTATCATAGCTCAGGCTGAGCCGTGGGCAGATCATCTCCTATGAGATATCTTCGTCACGGTTCTGATTCTGATAGATCGTATTGAGTAAAGGCGTCGAAAATTCGGTTTCCATGATATGTTCCAAGCCGCCCTTACTAAGATACAGTCCTTAAATACTGAAGTTATGGGAGTCGTGATATTTAACGGTTGACGTCGATGGCGTATAGGTACGTTCATATGATATATTAGCCGGAAATGAATGTACCTTTGATTACCATTGTTAATATGCCCCTCCCATTCACTTTGTAAATTGGTTCTATAATCAGCGGGGGTAGTCACCCACTTCGATGAAAGAAGTCATGTGTCACGATAGAAAGTCGATGGATAGGATAAAAATGACGTTATTGAGGAATAAGTTTCGACTCTAGGTATCTAATAAAGATCGCACTACGATATACATACAGACCATGTCCTTTGCCTACGTTGTCCTAGGAGCAGTGACCAATGAGCCCCCTTAACGGATCGGTCCTAACCCCGATTCGATTAGAAGTTCGGCATATCAAGTCTCCAATAACCAGGTACCTACCTAGTTTTCTAGCCAACTAAGTCTCTAGGCACCTATATTATTTAGGTAGATCCTCACCGAGGACCAATGATACATTCCCACGATCCATGCCTGGCTTCCAGGGGAGGTACCGCTTAACATGATAACTACCATATGGATGTTAGTATTTGGCTTTTTATCCCCCCTTTATATAATAAATTGCGACTCACTGCCAATGAATAATTCCAGTACACTCCGATTTACAGCTTGCGATAAACCTTCTCATCTCGTAAGTGGCACCACGACTCTTACCAAGCTGGATGAGCTGTGGTTCTAGTGCCTCAAAGTCAAGATAAGCTTGGTGAGCAATTTTAGCCGCTTCATCTATAGCTTTTTGGGGTGTAATTCCCTTGTGATGAACTAGTATTGGGATGAGATTGTCAACATGCTTGCATTGCTGTTGTTGTTAGTCACAGATAAGATCTTGAGAGTGATATAATTACAAGTTCGTATCTCGCAGACGCGATATCGTTAACACTGATTCTTGTTATCAACTCTGTATCTAATGATTAGATATTGGGTAACAATGACTTACATCGATATGATGATATCAGCTAGTTCCGCTGCCTTGTTGACGAGGTCGTGGTCGAAAAACCAATCTGGAAAAGCGATCTGATCGGTAAACCTAGACTAGTCTTAGTAAGATTTTATTAGAGAAGGTGTGATAACTGACAAGATGATTGCTAGAGTAGGCAATGCAGCAGATGAGTCCATACGGAGTTTCCAGTATGTCTCAAGATCCAGTACATTTCTCTTATCAAACTCATGCTGGAGACGGGAAACAGCCCTACAGGAGTTGGCGAGGACTTTGAAAGTCCATTTCTTCAGCGATGCTGTGCACAGGTTAGTAAGATACCCATTCATGATATTTCGCGGATTCTTACATGACAAAGCTTCCTCTCCTACGACAGCTGCGAATTCATGGGCCGACTGTACAGTGAGATAGTCAGGGGAAACTGCGGCGGGGTTAATAGATCTCGGTGACTTGGAAAATAGACACTGCCGGTACAATTCTATTGTCTGCTTTTGATGGTCAATAACCTCCTGAGTCATGCCGTCAAACTCGCCGAAGTCATGAGCTGTAGGTAATATGCAATTTATAAGTTTGGCTGTCTGAATTTGGTAGTGGGTATCATACCATCATCCCAATAATATGTCTATCATGCTCATTAGTTCCGGTGTTTCGAGCGACTTGAATGAGTCTCAACCTGTTCGAACTTACCCAAGCAACCCACTTAGATAATATTACTAACTCATCAAAGGAAGCCTTTGGAGCAGCCGCCCGAGCAAATAGACAGGGGTCAACTATACGGTTTCGCTTTAAACTTTTCGGGGTCTTGATCCATCTTGAATTTTGTAAGAACGAAAGGAGCTATTACAAGACCTTGGGATACGGAGTATAATACCTTGATCGCCATCGATCTACTTCCCTCTCCATCTTTTCATCCTTAGCAGACACTTCGACGCTCCATGGACAAATGGCAAAGAAATCCGGGATCTTGACCTTTTGGCCAACACACTTTGCAAGAAGCAATTCAACGTTTGTCTGATTGTTCAACATTTTGATATTGATGATAGTATAAAAGAGATACAAAATTGTAATGAAAAACTTGTATATAATTGATAGGTAGCTAACATTATATACACGGTAAACACAACGGCCATGGAATCATAATTCCTCAAAAACTAGTCTTCCTGGGGTATGTCTTGTGACATCTTGACCTCTAAACCTCGAGGTCACTCAACCCTTGCTTCTATCCGTAGCCCCCGATGCAGATTCTACACAGGTTGGAACCTGACAGTCTTAGTATTGCCCAGGAACTATTACGAAGCCCCCATGAACTCAAATATCTACCTACGGATGAAACTCGGTGAGCGCCTTGTGAGTCCCGCTTTCGATTCTCAAGGAATGATGAACCTTTGGTAGCGATCTCTCATAAATAAGCACGGATGTGGCGTATAGGAAACCAATCAAACTTTTTGCGAGTCAGATTAATCCAGTGTATGCTCTCACATTACTAGATAATCACAGAATCCGGCATTCCGGTCTCTAACCTATCTACTTGTTAGCATCATTTGAGAACGTGTGAGTTTCCTCGGAGGGTCGGCGTTAGGATTCAGTGATAAGCCTAAACGCCATGGCCTATTTTCTTTCCTCGACGGCGGAATTGGTCATCACGCGTATCTAAATCCTGGTATGAGCGGCGCAGTATGCGATACCAATAAGACAACATTGGAAATTCATCTTCCCTGACATTCAGGGAGGGAAGAACTAGGTAATAGAAATCGACTTCCGGGATACTATCGACGTCTTATTCCCGTAGTCACTGAGCCGTATCACTGGGATTGTGCTTCCCCGAGTGGGACCATCTTGAGTCTGAGTAGCTTGTATCCTTGATAAGAGAGCCGACTTGTATGGTTAGGCTTTACGATTAAAAAGATAAGTGACCTATTAAATCCTGATATGGCATCATCTCGTTGGAAGTAGGCACTGCATAGCCAAGTCATTTTCCTGGAGTTTCGCCGCATGTATTTAGGGGCTATATATGTAAGGCTAGGAGTATGTGGGATCAGGACTCGGCCGGTGGGGGTCCGTTGGGACCATGAGGTCTTGTTGGTAGCTAGCTCTTGGAACACAACAGACAAAGGGCCTCACCTGTATGTATGCCGTTTTTTCCTTAGTGAGAGTAGTTTAGGGCTTCTCGCGCAACAATTTTATTGTATCCTAGCCTTTTAGTCCCGTCCTGCGATGGAATCATAAAACGTAGTACCTACTTGGAACCTAGGCACGTATCCCGGTAATAGCCAACTAAAGGAACAGGCTCAATGCATCCGAGGTCTGTATACTGCTAGCTATTAGGTTATCATGGAATTTAATCGTATGAAATTCCACCTGAAAGCATCGTTGGGTATTACAGAAGTGAGTAGTAAAAATGTGGTTGAAATAAAAATATGGATCTGAGAGTTGTGGAGGTTTCAGGGGACGTACTGCAGATTTTTAGGGGGGGCATCGCTAAATCTACTTAACCCCAGGGCCACCTAATTAAGCATTTAGTGGATCAGTGAATGTTAGTGGACTTCTAGGGCTTAGTGTTATGCTAGTTTAGGGGTACCAGTTAAAAGAGTCTTGCTCAACGGCAATTGAATGGGTAAATATTCTCGTTATACCTATTAATACTTATCAAATTGAACTGTATCCAAATATCTATGATCTACTTCTATATCGAGGAGCCGAAAAGTGTCTATCCTACCCCGTCTACCTCCAAGGAAATATTGTGTAGGAAGAAGATCATGTAGGTAATGAAGGAAGAAACCCAACCCCTCGGAGGGGTTCATCTTGCTTAGTTAGATTATTATGTCATCCAAGATTACCTCATCAAATTTCCCCTCCCAATTCTTACATAATCCTTTCTCATTACGTAATCTGAGCCACTTACATAATTCTCCGTCCTTACATAACCCAAATCTTTGAAACCCCAAGTCGTTTTTCAAACGCGTGAATATGCGCCCTCCAACTCAGCACAAGCACGACGTATCGACGTGGAAGTAGCCTCAATATTAGCAGCGTCAAAGACCTGGAAATGGTTACCAGGGATATCAACCCAAGCAACTTTGGACGCGGTCACCGTCTCCCAGCCGCTGATAGCCCCGCGCGGGCTGCGTCGGTCCTGCAACCACTCATTCTCGAAGAAGTCAGGATCTGACGCGTCCTGCCAGCCCTCCCGCGATCGTAGCAAGAAGACGCGCGGCACGGGCTGCGCGGACGGCGGTGAGGGTGTAAAAGCGCCGAGAAGGTTCGCGCACGAAGCGAAGCTGCGCCGCGTTACGGCGCGGATTGCTTTCGCTGCCTCGGTTCCTGGCTCTTTGGCTTGGCTTGTTACTGCGTCGATTATGCGCGCTGAGAGTGGTTGATGGTCTAGTGGCGCGGGTGAGTCGATTAGGATCACTCCGATTACGCCATGCCCTTGGGAAAGTAGTTGACGTGCTGCTTCGAAGGCTACGACGCCGCCGAATGACCAGCCGCCTAGGAGATACGGCCCGGCAGTTGTAGCGCTGATTTGGCGAGCGTATTCTTCCGCCATGGCGCTGAGGCTTTTCCACCCGTCGAATGGGTCTAGCAGCTTCGGGTCGTGTAGCGCGTACACGGGACGCCTGAGGGGCTGTAAACGGTGGTAGTGCGTGCATACGCCGCTGCCATCGTGAATGAGGAAGAGAGACGGCTCTCGCTTGTCGTTGCCTGTAAGTTGAGATGAGGGAGCTGCTTGCACGATCTCAGGCTGTTGATCTAAGTTGAGGATTTTTGTGACTTTCTCGATAGTGGCAGTGTTGAAGAGGACTTGGGATGATTCTGCGGTTATGGGTGTTGCGAGAGCGGTGGGAGTCGCGGTGGGGGTAGTTGCACCTGATGATGATACGGGGCTTGTTGATGAGGATGAATTTGAACTTGAGACGGCGGAGCTGCTGTCTTGTGTTGGAGATCGCGGGTAGCTGCTTAAGATCTGGAGAAATATTAGATCTTTGATTTCGTGGCAGAAAGCCTGAGGGTATCACTTACCAACTTCTCAACATCACCAACTGTGTGGCATTCCTCCAAATCAGACGACGACAGATACCCACCGTTGCTGATTTTCGACAGACTCGATTCCAGTTCGAAAATCATAAGCGAGTCTATACCCAGCGCCGACAGCTCGGAACTTGAGTCAATACTATCAACATCCCCGCTGCATGTCTCGGCAATAATAGCACGAGTTAACCTTTGAATATTCGGAATATCATCGGCGACATCTGCTACGTCTTCGTTTGGCACACCAATAACAGAATTAGGAGGAGTCTCTATGGTTTGCTGTCCAGAGCAGAGGTTCTCAATATCGCCGATGGTATGACACTCTGCCAAGGCAGACACATCTAATTGAGGATAGGCTGATGATAATTGGGCTTCCAATTCGATCATTAGTAATGAGTCGAAGCCGAATGCCTCTAAATTCGCTTCCGAAGATAAGTCAGTCGCATCTGCTCCGCACGTCTGAGCTATGAGGTTTTTCACAGCAAATTTTGATTGAGACGACGGAACCGAAACCGCAGGCTGGAGTTCAACGGCCTTTTTAGTGTTATTGGGCTGCTGAGGGCGTGGTGCTGCGTTGGACGTTCCCTGTCCTCTCCTTGATTGGATACCGAACGCCTGGTTGATCTTAGCTAGTTGGACTCGCTGGAAGGCCATTCCCTTGAAGGAAGCCATAACACCGTGCTCGTCAGTCGCCTGTGCGTCGGCGATGAAAAGTCCCTCTCTGGGTAATTCAATCACGGTACAGTGGACGTCAAACATGGTTCCGGGGGAGACCGGTTCACGCAGTACTAATGCCGACTCCACTTCTTTGCAAATACAAGCCTCTCCACTGCCAATGGAGAGGTTCGCAACAAACCCGGCCACATGCAACAAAACATCCATAAATATAGCGCTGCTATCTGCCGGTGTGTTCGAGGGTGTAACTGAAGACTTACACCGCGCATATGCTTCATCGCATTCCGGACTAATGCGGATGTATTGCACTTGTTGATACAACTTGGAGTATGTGACCACTCGGGTGAAAACATTCTCGTACATAGCTTTTGTCGAGAATGTTTCTAAGATGGTATTTGGATCAGGATGAATGAATCTGTCGACCTGTCTTTTCAACATACGAGCCGCTCGTGTGTATTTCTTCTCTGTGGTCTTTCTGACCTTGCACTTCAGATGACCCTTGCAATGAGTAATCCCACGGTCTGGTTCAGTACCATCGGCGAAAGACGACACCTCAAAACTAAATTCATTCTGAGAACCACTAGATGGGAAAACACGAATGCGGACTATAGCGGTCGACTGGCTCGTGTAGAGAAGCGGGGCAACGTATGTTATGTCTGACAACGACCAAGCTGATTCTATTCCCTTTTCCGGCTGCATGTCCTGCACAGCTGATAGAGCCATTTGATGGTATACCGACGCCGGGCAGAGAGCATGCTCGCAAACGATATGGCCGGTAATGAACTCTCTTAGAGACTGGATTGATGTCTGATATATTCCGATGAAGTCATTTGTCTCGGAGGCCTTTTGGATGGTCCGGCTAAGGAATGCATTACTAGATGTCGTCTCGTGAACTTTCTCGGGTAATCCGGTTAACAAAGCCGAAGTTTCATGAGGGTACGACACCACGAATTCAGATTGGAAGAACGGCAAACCAGGGAGGTCTACCAGTTGAGGCTTTTCCTGAAAATCGAAAGCCTTGCGCCACTTGATCGGAGCTGCTCGCTGATAAAAGTGACTTAAAAGTTGCGATAAAGTGGCAGATGGGGAAAGTCCTTTTCGAAGGCATGGCACCAAGCCGGCCTGTGCTGTGGTAGCTTGTGTCGAGATCATGGGGAGGAGGGAAGCATGTGGTCCAAGTTCCACCCAATGGGTCATCGCCGCATCAGGAGAATCCGCTAGGTATTCATCTAAGCCTTGTTGGAAGGCTACCGTCTGGCGTGAGTGACGTGCAAAATACTCAGGAGTAAACACATCCTCTCCTGCTGGTACTATATGCCCCAAGACATTTGAGACAACCGGAATGGAAGGCTTTCTCAATACCACAGTATTCGCATACTCCACCAGCTCAGGGAGAATAGGGTCCATGGCGTCCGTATGATACGCCAATGGTACATCGAGGAGCTTACTTTTGATGCCACTCGTACTTTTAAGATGATTCTTAAAAGCTTCCAACTGAGGTACAGGCCCACCCACCACGCAATCTGTACGGCTGTTATCGCATGAGATGGCCAATTGCTGGAAACGGGTGTCGCTTGCGATAATCGCCCGCGCATCAGAGGCCCCGAGGTTCACAGCTAGCATCGAAGTTTTCCCAATTTCACATTTGGTCACCATTAGCTGGGCTCGGCGTGCAACTAAGAGGGCACCACTCGATATATCTAACACCCCCGCAGTTACGAGCGCAGCATATTCGCCGAGACTAATCTCAAACATTAGCAATTCTGACTTGATGTAATTCTAGGAAATATGTAGCGAGTCCTACCTATGTCCGACGACTAAACTTGGAAGAATATTCCACGATATCAATAGCTGAGCCAAAGCGACTTCCAATGCATATATGGCGGACTGAAAAGCCTGAATCTGTGAGTTGTTGTCTTCCAAGTTTGTATTGGCCACCGTGCTTGGATCGATAATTTCCAAGCACCCAGGGAAGCCATTTCTCTTCAGTATCTGGTCGCATTGGCGAATGGTTCTTGAGAAGACCGGGTAGATGGACATGAGCTGCTGACCCATTCCCAAATACTGCGACCCCTGCCCCGAAAAGACAAAGGCAATCCGAAGCCCAGAGGCCTTCGCAAGTGGCACATGGCTGGGTTGGGCACTCTGCAAAGCCTTTATTAACTTGTCAACTGAATCTGCCGTTACTGAGATGCGGTGGCCATAAAGTTGTCGACGTGCTGTCATTGTGTAACAGATATCGCCTAAAGAAGGCGAGCCTGTTGGAAGAGTCCGAGTCAATTCGGCAATAAGCTCCTCGCGAAGCTTGTTAAGGACCTTAGTGCTCTTGCTAGATAAGCCTAAGACATATGTTTGCGCATCACCGCTAAGGGTATGTCGGGGAACAGTAGGGACTTCATACTCCCGAACGATTACCGCAGCATTTGATCCAGCCGCCCCGAAGTTGTTTATCAATGCTAGTCTCGGTTGGCCTTCAGGCTGTCGCCAAGTTGTCACCTCGCGATCAATTACGGAGCCGTCCACGTCAAGCTTCTGAATCTTGGGGTTTAAATTCTTTAAAGATACCAAGGGTGGTATCTTTCCATGTCTCATCATAAGAATCACCTTGGCCAAGGCGGCAGCACCCGACGCTGCCTCTGCGTGCCCAAGGTTTGCTTTGATCTATTATGATTTCTATGCATTAGATTTCTGCACCTCCACTATAGCATGTACATTAATGCCTTTATCTGGAAGGGTAACTTACCGATGTAAAGTGTACCGGGTTTCGAGGGCTACGGCCACTACACAGGGCACTCCGTAAACTTTCTAATTCATTCGGGTCTCCAGCCTGAGTTCTAGATGCCGAAAATAGTGAGTATTGATCTGCGACTCAACAAGTGTTGGAAAGACAATTTCTTACCCTGTTCCATGAGTTTCAACAACAGACAGCTGGTGAGGATGGATCTTCGTCTTGCCTAACAGTTGGCGGAACAGCTGCTCTTGAGTGGGAGAGTGGGGATGAGTAATCGAGTGCGCATTCCCACTTTGGTTCAACTCGATTCCTTTTATGACAGCGTGGATTCGATCGCCTTCCGCGAGTGCATCTCGCATCTTCTTAACAATGAAAATGCCGCAGCCTTCGGAACGACAGTACCCATCTGCAGAGGCATCGAAAGCTTTGCATTGCCCCGTAGGGCTGAGAAAATGTGCGCGATCAAGGCCGAGGTACATCTACAACATGTGAGCTCACCAAGCACTCCCCTTAGTCAGCAAGAGATGAAAACACTTACGTCCGGGCTAGTGATAACATTCACCCCGCCTACGAGTGCTGCTCTGCAGTCACCAGCTGTCAAGGCACGCACTGCCTGGTGAAGAGCAACCATTGAAGAACTGCAAGCGGTATCAAGTGTAATCGATGGGCCACTCCAACCAAAGTAGTATGAGATACGTCCACTCTGGAATGCCCGCAGCGTCCCTACGACGTAGCATAAGCCAAGTCCCATACAGGTTGGTATACGAATAGTAACTTACCTGGGCTATAGTACACGTCGATATCAGCGCGAAGGTTCTCGGTGTAATCAAGTGTTGCATTACCGACGAAACACCCGAATGTATCGCGAGCAAAAGAGGGAGTTGAATCAGGAACATATCCAGCATCTTCCAAAGCGCGATACGACGTCTGAAGAAGCACTCGTTGCTGCGGGTCAATTGACTTGGCCTCCCGAGGAGATATATCGAAGAGATCGTTGTCAAATAGGAACGGGTTCTTTAGGAAGTTTCCGTATCTGGTATTGATTGATCGTTTGGCGCGGCTTCCCTTCTCATCCTTCTTCTGATAGAAGTCATCTATGTGGAACCTCGAGCTTGGGATCTCTGAACAAGAGTTTACCCCGTTGCAAAGGTTATCCCACAGTTCATCAGCATCCGAAGCGCCGGGTAGGTCAACTGCCATCCCAACGATGGCTATGTCGTCTAACGATATGTTAGAAGCTCCTTCTCCAGGTGTGCTGGATACCCCAGTAGCTGAGACATCTCGGATTTCCACAGTCTGAGGTAGCTGCTGTGCTGGCTTCGATACTCCGTATCCTGGTCCAAAGTTCAAGATCTCGCATTTTTCTGAATCGACGTGGTGCTGAATATCTGACAGAATACTTTCTTGGACAGATACCCAATCGACTGGCTCTAGAAATATCATTTCCAACAGGAGAGAGACCAGTTCGCCGAGCGTGGTCGAAGCTTCTAGGTTGGCGGAGATGGATAAGGCCTCACCCGTCACCGTGGAGAAAAGTGGGACCGCCAGAACGATCGGAAGTTTCCATTGAGAAGATATTTCCTGTCCAAGGATTCCTACAGTCTGATGGAAAACTTCGCTTAATTTATCGCGGTTGTGATATAAGGAGAAGACATTTGTCGGTCGCGTTCTACATTGGGATGGAAGTTTCTCGTCGATGAACTGCGCAAGCTGGTCTCCCTTTCCGCTCAAGGTCACACAACCCAGTGAGTTTCTAGCGCTAACGTATATAGGGACTTCAGTATCCTATTCATTGGTTAGCTTTGCTTCTTATCAGTGAGTAAGTATCTTCTTTGCATATACATACACTGAGCAACTCGGTAATGATATCATGAGAGATATTATGAACTACCACACTCCAAGGTAGATTAGGAGAGCATCCACTTCGGGAGACTTCTGTACGGCGGTATGATTCTGAGTTTATGCCAAGCCAGAGGGTAACATGGAAGAACTCCTGTGCTCGCTGCATGAATTCAATCACGTTGTGAGATGTGGCTACCACAGCAGCGGGCAACAGCCCAGCGCAAAATCCAGCAGCGCCTTGGACATCATGAGAGCCTCTTGAATGACGAAGGAATCGAAAGATTTGAATGAGATATATGGCCGTGTGCTGTATCACAACATTGTGATGATATATAAGAGGAGGTTGTATGAGACTTTCTGGTTGATCGAAGTCGTCTAGACTAACTAACTCCGGGGATAGAAGGCATTGCTCTATCGCTTTTTCTATCTGCGTTCGAAAGGTAGCATGGCATGCTCGCAAGATTATCTGGGATTCCGGCAAAGATGCATCTTGGACAGCTGTGTCCAAAGTAGTGCGTGAAAAGAGGGATTCGGACCCAAGGCCAGCAAATACAGCTACGCGATACATCTTGAAGAAGTGAAGACACACCGAACCTCTACGGATCACCCAGGCTTCTGAGAGGGAATTGCCTCTACATTTAATAAATAGTTGCCCCGATTCATCGTTATCAAGGAATTTCCCGGGCACTCTGGACCAAGGGAAGTTATGCTGTGTTATGATAACAATTATCCCCACTTGGCCGCCTCTCACAGGAGCTGACAGATCAATCCGCTGTGCAAGCCGGTGAATATAAGCAGGAATAATAAGCCCGCGCCAGCATGATGCAATAAGGTGAAGTACAGCCTCAGCTATAACATTTTCTCCTGTCTACCTGATTTGGTAACATGTGATAGCTTTATATTAGAACCGAAACAATACGGCGTCGTCTAACCTCAATGGGTAAACAAATACGCCGCTCCCTTCCGTTATGTAAGTGGCTAGGATCCTGGTTTCCCCGTTGTCATATCATGCTGCTGATGTAAGGATCATTTGGAATCTTAGATGTATTATACCAGGTCCTCTTGGCCCCCTAGTCCTCTAGGCTCACCCCTATCTCTCGGAGTGTACAGAGTGACACCAAAAAGGCGGGTCATGGCGGGCCAAGGCGTTGTGAGACGACCTGAAGCGGGAAGGTAAGCAGCCCAGTGGTAAGTGCCGCAACGACTATAACTCCGCAGACCCCGAAAAGCTCGATAGTCTTTTAGACGAAGATTTAATTGGTCAATTGGTCGGTTAGGATTTAAGCTTATCGATAGATCAACCTTACGTACTCGGTGCCATTGGTATGACAACCGCGCGGGATGGTGGGAATAAGGAATAATTGTCGTTACGTACATAATCGTACGGACAAGAGTGCCCGGGTGGTACGAGAGTATTTGCACTTACAGGGGTGGCATTACTACGAAATGGCTTACACACCGAAACGAAATCCCTCGAAATCCTATCTACGATCCGAATATCTTACCTCTCCGATGAGGTTGTCATTTTATCCCTTCTTCCACCCCACCTAGATTTATTACAACAAAAGGAACCTCGTACCAGACCATCCCGTCGCCGGACTATGTCTAATTGAAACAGAAACACCTATTTCCATACATAATTATCTGGACCTTCGAAGTCATCTTCCGCAATGACAGTTAACGGAACTCAGAATGGCGATAAACCCGCAAAATTGCAATTGCACCTCATCGTTATCGGTGCAGGTCTAGCCGGACTTGCGGCCGCCATTAGCACTCAGCTAGAAGGCCACCGCGTCACGGTGCTGGAAAAGGTTTCCAAGCTAGAGGAAATCGGTGCCGGATTGCAGGTCACTCCTAATGCGAGTCGTCTGTTCCATCACTGGGGAGTTTACGATGAGCTGAGTTCCAAAGCCGCAATTCCTTCTTACCTGGCCGTTAGACGTTATGATGGTACCCGACTTCTATCATACGAGGAACATTTCCAAGAGAAGGTCCTTGAGCGTTACAAGGCTCCTTTTTGGGACATTCATCGTGCCGACTTGCAAGAAGCATTAGTAAATCGCGCAAAGTCTCTCGGTGTTGAAATTCGCTTGGGTGCTGATGTCCAACAAGTTGACTTCAAACGCGCCACAGTTACCACACGAGATGGCCAGACGGTGCAAGGCGATCTCATTCTCGGCGCCGATGGTTTGTGGTCGCGCACAAGGAGTTTCTTGCTAGGTCGGCAGCTAACACCGAAGCCGACCGGAGATCTTGCATATCGGATCATACTCAATCTGGAAGATGTCAAGGATCCGGAATTGCGAGAATTGGTCTCGAAGCCTTCTGTCAACTTATGGATCGGTCCAGAATCCCACGTAGTGGGGTATTCTCTACGACAGGGCCAGACATATAACCTTGTCTTGCTTCGCCCCGACGATCTACCCGAAGACGTAAGCCGAGCCGCTGCTGATGTGGATGAGATGCGAAAACTATTCGAGTCTTGGGATCCCATGTGAGCTAAACTTCATAACACTTAGCGTTACGCGTTCATTTCTCACATAGGGCTTATCACAGTCTAAGCAAGCTATTAGCGTGCGTAAACCAGGTGGATAAGTGGCGACTTATGCATAGTAAGTATACTATAACCCCTTCGGCTTAAAGCTGTATAAAAAACGCATCTAATCTTATCTGATCTGTCTAGTATCCACGCTAGATGCTTGGGTGAATGAAGAGGGTACCTTCTTAATGGCGTAAGTCTATCTTGAAGTCGTCTATATTTCCAAGATGGGTATTCTGACTTTCCCGGATTTAGCGGCGATGCATGTCATCCAATGCTTCCCTATCTTGCGCAAGGTGCCAACTCATCCTTGGAAGACGGTGCGGTTCTCGGCCGATTATTGAAGTATGTGACGAGTCGTGACAAGCTGATCCCAGCTCTCGAAATGTACCAACATCTGCGAAAAATTCGAGGTGAGGGAATAGCAAAGGAAGCATTAGGACAGGTTGGTTCAAGCAAGCCCTTTTTCATGCGTTGATTAATTGGGCTATTATTAATAATAGTTGCTACAGAGAGATTCATTCCATCTACCTGACGGACCAGAACAAGAGCAAAGGGATGCCTTGCTTCTAGAATATCTTGGCAAGGAGCCACCACCGCATTTCCCAAGTCGATGGTAAGAACTTGATGAAGAATACTATCTGATACAACTTGCATAACTAATGTATCACTTCAACTTAGGTCGTGCCCATCTGTACAACCATGGCTATGGGGGTATGACGCCATCGTGGAAGCAGACAAGGCCTATGAGGCCCATCCTTTTTAACGAAACAGCAAGGTTGGAGGGATTTAAATTGAATGATATCAAAATCTAGATCAAACCAAGTACGTCAAAGAAATAGACATACATATGATAGAGCTGTCGCATTACAGTAGGTACCTACCTAGCAACTAACAACTTTCTGAATATACCTATTTATCTAGCCCCCTACTTGGGTACTCGGGATGCTTACATAACGCGCGATTTTGGTTACTCGTTAGATTCATAATGAAAATTGAAGGTGACTAATGACTGGTTAAAAGAATAACTTGAACTTATTTATTCCGGAAATAGGTAATCATCACGATGTACCCCTGTACTCCTGACTCATCCCCCTTTACGGATTCGTCATTAATGGGGTCGCACAGCATGCAAGAAGTGTTGTGGATCATGCGGTACAACAACGCCTGCATCATCGTTTGTCGCTCTTACATACCTATCTGGTAGCTACATCACTGCCACTGTCCAGGGTGCCATGTCGTAGGGCGATCATAAGCTCGGATGAAAAGAGCCTCATTGCAGCTCTTTCTTATCGCAAACATGATCTGACTACCGCTTTATTGGGTTATCCACTGCTGTATAAATTGTATACCCAGACTATGCGCATCCGGTCAGATTCCACTCTTCTGTCTCTATTGGTCTTTCCGGAGCATAAATATCGGCTCATGTTGCGATAACTTCGTAAGCTGCGGATAGTAGCCTTTCCCCTTCCGACTATCAGGAGTATAAGCAAGAGAAATTAACGGATCATCAGGTAGAGAGCCAAATGTCAACACGCAAGAGTCGACTTCACGATTCGCTGAAGTTCGGACTACAGTGCCCGTTCGGATTTCATACGGGAAAGACATTTGAAAAGCAAACCATGGATACAGCCACTAAGCCCTGCCTAATGCTCGACGATCTCCCGTTTCACTATGTGAAATACTCGAAATCTACATTTTACTAAACATGATGCGGATTTAGCATAGATAAACCATAAGCTGACAAGGATCTTTACAAGCCACCAACCAGTTAAATTCCATGGCCCCCATCAGATTAAACGCAATGTTAGACAAGAAAGCGGCGTGTCTATGTACGTACGGGAGCCGTGACGAATATCTCTCCAATCAGATAATATCGATTCGATGGCAGTGCTCTGCCTACCTACCTACTTCACCGCATCTGCAGGCGGAGTAGAGCCCCCTGAAACACTTCATAGCCGACTTGAGACAATATGGGAAATACAATACTGGTTATACAAAAGACAAAGATATATCTGTAAAGATAGAATATATAAAGCCCTTATTTAACGCTCAAATACCCCTCTCGGCTAGAGCATTTAAGAGGCTTTAGTGCCTATCTGCCTAAGGCGCCTAGTACATGATAATACATAACCTTCTTTCAACATCTATTACGTGCGTAAAGTACCTCAAAATAGAAATAATGCGATAAATTCGTTCCCCAAGAGGCCAGGTTCTGGTAACCTTAAAGCCACATCACTTAATCTTACCGAGCCCTTGTGTCACCCCCATTTGTTTACCTGCCGAGGTAAGTGCGCACGATACGTTTTCTCACCTCAGCATCGTAATTTGATTTGCAACGGGGGAAATTGTCTGTTGGTTAGAAATTATTCGTAAGCTATATCGAAATAGGTATACCGGATTATGAAAGCAGAATAACCGTGGTGACTAAGAAGGAGATCATTTATCCAAAATACCAAGGTTAGGTACTAAGTTGGTAATTTTTACTTAGTTGTAAGATAATACAGTCAAGTTGGTTTCTTGGATCTTTGGAAACCTTGGAACCCATAGCCCGAAGATAGTGATATCTAAGAGAGGTACATAAGAGAAAACCAACATCTAAGACAAGCTTGGTCCAACACAAGCCTGTCTAGAATACTTGGCATTGAGTGAATAAGTCAGTTAGCATGCCACTTTTCCCCACCAACAAATTCTCAGTCCCTCAATTATAACTCTGTTCTGATATAGAACCCAGCATAAAGGTTAGGCAGTTACACACCTCCACTGTGCCGAAGCCTTACGCGGATCAGAGAAGCCTCCTTTGAACGAAGACCTTTCACATTTTTTTCGTCCGGTGGCAATAAGCGGCGAGGAGTATATTCCGCCAAGAACTTCGAGTAACACATGAAGGACGCGTCCCCGCTATAAACGGTGACATCGGTTTTATCGGTCAAGTCCATCTATATCCTGAATCATTATTATGACGTACGAAGACTGATTCGAGTTCAAGGCTGCTTATTCGGTGTTATGGGAAGGCTCGGCATTGTGAGGACTTGTTGTTCATGGAATCGACAATATCAAAGTTGGAATGACGAAAGTATCGCGGACCTTCAGAAATCGAATGATTACTCGCATTATACTTCCATTCAAGCATTTGGACGACTGGCTTGGTGTCAGTAATTGATACTAGGTATAGGAGGCGTCAGAAACATTGCGTACGTTACCGGTGGCTAGGTCTCGTATACGTCATTGCCCGCGCGCAAATAAAACGTAAATAATACGATTTTAATGATAGTGGGGATTGGATGATTCGGGTGAGATTAAGGAACTAGAATTATGTCCTTGAACTGAAGTTACAGCCTGCCTGATAGTCTAGTCAATGGTATTAAGAGGTGATGAATTGACATCCGTATACACACCGGTCAAGGCAATGATACTCCGCCAGCCCGCCACAGCGATGGTGACCTGGCATAGCCCATTTTTAATTCCCGTATCATTTTAAATGAAAAACAGTGTGGCTAACTAGCGATATACTCCGGTATACTTACCTAGTAGCTCTGCGGGTAGAATCGCGTCTGAGTTACTAATATAAGTCATGTTAGTCAGGGTTAAGCTACCTGATAGGAATGAGGTTAACGTACATAGATAATGAAAGGCAATGCAAGGTATACTTCATGGGATCCTTCCATAGCGCCGTCCTTGGCACATGGTAGGTAAGCATCGGAGGATTTTCGATTAATTTGATAAGCGTCTGACATGTACTACCGTGCCTATCAAGTCAATATATCTGCGTTAAATTCCATTGGCCTGTCATATTTAAAAATGATGGAACTTCAGGAATGTGATGATCTTTCATACTTAGATCATAAATCCGATGCTTTCATAAGCCACTTAGTATATGTGCCGCACACCGACCTACGCATTACACAGAAGCAGCCACAGCCGGCTGATGACATACCTCTAGATCGACGAGAGTTAAAGATAACTGTATAACCTCAGCGGTATATCGGCCAGCCTGCTTTTGCTGACGCAGAATAGAAAGGATCGGTCCGTTGCGAGTACTACGTCGGTGATTCGGAATACATGTATCATGCTAGAATTACGACTACGTCGGATGTACGTGGAGCCGTAATCTTAGATGCGAAATTTTCTTTCTTTCCTCGCGTCCTCGGTCGAGATAGCAAGATGCGTACTCTAATTGGCAAGCTCGAATTCAGTTGGTGGCCAGGTAGGTATGTTGGTGATATGAAAGCGGGTGCATCCGACTCTCGGAGCTATGGGCAGGTCAGCTTACTGCTCAGGTACCCAAGTAGGTGTGTATAGAGCTATCTTTATTATCGCATCACAATAGTTATAACGCCGAGCGGGTTCGGAAGGACTCGAGATAGAGACCTAATGTTGCATGTGATTTAGATTCGAGTTAACCAGATGAGAAATTATCTAAAGGGCCATTGTACAGGCTAATCTGAACCCAGAGGTTGGTGACCAAGCACATTCCAATATATTCCTATTTCGAATTTAGCTTGTTTGGTAGGTAGGCATTGGAAGGACTAAATCCGTGAAAGTGTAATCTTTCATTGATGACTTTTCATAGGACTCTTAGATAATAGGGGGCAAGTGTCAAGATGTGGTCGTCTGGGGAAATTCAAACTCACACGATGGATTTAACACTGCCCAGGCGAATATAGTATCACAAGGCCTTTACACTTGAAGAGAAGACCTGTAGATGTCAAAAAACTTGTTAGACCCCAGATCTGAGACTCGGAGATCGTATGAAACGATGTAACTAGTTCAGCTCAATTGCGTCAAAACTTCACTGCTTGATATGCCCTTCATGCATCTAGTATATCCCTGTTAGGAGGACCGCCAGTACTTGACAGCCTGTGAAAGGATATGATGGTTTTCATTGTTTCGTCAAGTCATGCGCCGGCTCCACCCAGAGAACCAAGCGCGCCGGTTCTTTTCGCCGTTTTTAGGTCTGTATAACCATGCATAGCTTTAGCTGGTGTCAAACGTTCCATTTCTAAAGATGTATTAGTATAAAGACCAAGGGTAATCAGATATTCTATGATGATATGTCTTAACTCACCATCCCTCTGAGCCCGTGTGCTTTCAGCTGTTTCGTACCATAATCTCAAACACCAAGTAGCGACCAGCGCATCCCTTAGTTTTCTCTCCATCGATACTAAGGTGACAAGAATTCGTTCATCTTCTTTCTTATCTTCGTATGCTACTTGCTCATCGGTGCGGTTGGTCCATGTATAGCGACTACTCATCCACTTTGGTTTGACTTCGAATAAAGTCTCCGCGTCCTCTTCGAAAAGCGGTTTATCAGACCAAGTTCGCCCTGCGCTTAGGAGCATCCTGAACTCCGTCTTCCGGAACCCCGGCTTTGACGTCTCAAGACTGATATTACCCAATGACTCCGGCGAGACGGATGTCAGATAGTATTCAGGGGTTTCCTTCTGATACTTGGCGCCCGCTGGGTGCGCAAGGTAGAAAATGTGTTCATCTCGTTGCTTGGTAGGGGTTGGGTCTTCATTCTCCAGTAGCAGATCGTCCTTTACTCTTTCAAATATAACTGAAGAGCTCTTTTGCGGAATAGAGGTGATGTTCCAGTTCATGCGGTAGAGCATTTTTGCAGTGTCAGTACCAGACACTACTGCTTGGCCTCTTAACACAAGGGTTTCGGGCGCCAGGACATCCTCTGGGGACCCTTCCGTCGAAGCATCGTGGGAAGGCAGTGGTTCGTGGTCAGGATTCATTGTTAACATCTACTTTATACGTCGATAGCGAGAAATTACAGGAAACGCACTCACGGATAGGATGCAACACACATTAAATACCCCCAATAGGTTTTAAATGGCCCATCTAAACGACCGTAAAGAGCGGGTGACGTAGTCCAAGAGCCGTGCTCCTTCGTTTTGTTGATCTAAACTGCCCAGGTGAGCACTGCCACTAAAATCCTTGCATCACATTGAGATCCATCGACTGTGCAATTGATCTTCGTCGCGGAGGATTTGAAGCAATCGAGGGCTATAAAAATCTACCCCGATTGATTTTCTAGATATCTCATTAATTCGTAACTTAACTCCCTGAAACTCCTCTGTTTGGCAATCAACAAGACAGCTTCGCGTCAGCCACGTTCCTTGCCCGGCGCGTAATCAAGTAAACAACAGCTGAATACTGCATGAGGTTAGGCTAAGATGTCCAATCTAATAGTGATCCACCCGCTTAAAACACCACTGAGATATAGCGGGCATTCACTAGACTTTAGGGGCTGAGCCACTGAAGAAAAATGGCACACGGCGCGCGTGTATCTCAAATTACACGGTTTGGTATTGAGCAAATATGATTCATATAAAGGTGAGAATTGAAGTAATCATTGTCTTTGATATGCTCTCGCATTAAATAGTATTAACGGTAATAGTAAGTAATAAGTAGATTCGTCAATTGAGAATCGAATAGAAAAGATATCGGTTTCCAAGTAGTTAAACGATGGTAAGATCTAGGACGGCAACTGATCTCGACGATTGGGTTAGTAAAGAGAATCATTTAAAGTGACATCAGATATGAATCTCACATCAGATAAATATTAGCCAAGCAGTCTCCATACCAATCAGAGATGAAACCAAGATACCTATGCACGCCGATGTTAGAATCGAATTAATAGGTACCTACTGGATGAGTTCAAATTCCAACTATCCATGTTATAATAATAGAGCTAATAGAAACACATTCATTACGTGAAATAAGGCCAAGCCAAGGTGGGCAAGGCATACTTTTATTTCGCGCATCGCGGAATATCATGGCTGATGGCTGCGGGGTGAAAAAGGGGCTTCCCGCGTTTACCCTTTAGGGATATGATATTGGACCAAATATCCCTGCAAGCCCTACGAGAGACCCGGTCTTGTTTGCTAGCTAAATTCTTATTTCATCAACATCGGATTGTCGAATCATTTGCAGACGATCAAGAAATCTTCGTCAAAGGATTAACCGACACTGCTCGATCATGGGTACCTGGCCAAGCCGCTAATGCGATTCACGTACACGTGGTGATTATAGGGCAGTAGGGCTCGATTAGAATGTCTCAATGTCTCAAGATCGACAGCCTATCAACCTGGCTCTGTGATCTCTGCAAAGCTCGTCGTAAACCCCCGCCAATGACCAGGGGTGATTTGAGCCACATCCATGGATCTCTTTCAGCTCGTGGGGGGCGATCGTGGCACAGCAAGTTTAGAACTTTCCAAATGTTTATGCCTAGTAGGACGAGTGTAACCATTTACGGCACTGCCGCAATTGACAACCGATTTTAATATAAAGACCCGAATTGCCTGATGACGTGAACACCTTAAAATCCCGTACTTGGTCTGGGGAAATACCCATCTAGAGAAATACTTCATCAAGGCCATGCAGAAACGACGATCTCACAAGAAATCTCGCAACGGATGCCAGAACTGTAAGAAATGGCACACCAAGTGCGATGAGCAAGGACCACCATGCAACAACTGCGCGCTGCGGAAGGCCAAATGCGTTTACAGTCGCCCCAAAACCGAGGCCGCCAATCATGATCATAACCGCTCTCTCACCATACGATCCAGGAATGGAGAGACATCTACGACGGCACTTTCTATCGAAGTTGAACGACCGCGGGGCGATGTAGGCACGATATGCGCGGCCTACGGTGGACCGTCTAGATTGCTAGAGTTGGAATTGATGCATCAGTGGTCGACGACTACGTACAAAGCTTTCTGTGGCATACCTGAAGATGGACCTTACCTACAGTGCCTGCTGCCGCGGTGCGCTCTCGAATACGATTTCATGTTGAATTGTATCATGGCTATCTCATCCCTACATATAGCCCAGTCTGGAGGGGCGAACTCCAAGAAATATATCAACGCGGGACTAGAGTACTACAACAAAGGTAGTAGCTCATTTCGAACACACTTGGGAAGGATGAATGCCGACAACGCCCACGTCTTATACATGTTCTCCGCCATAGCCATATCCGTGCACCTATCGATACCCCAACGAGCCAGCGTGATCGATCTTCTAGTGGTGGCTCTCGACTTGGTCAATGGTAGCACTAGCATCGGGATGATGGGAATGCCGTGGCTTCTCAATAGCGCCCTTCCGCTGCGTGCTTTCATATCGCGCATGGGCGCATCGAAAGACCTAATAGATGCCGACAGTAAAATTGCTTTGGCTAGGTTACGTGCTATTAACGATGTACGGAACCAAGTTACAGCAGAACCAATCAGTAGCAATGGAGTTGCAGATGGGGTAATTGAGATACGCGACCACGATTTGTTCGAAATGGCTATTGCCGGTCTGGAAACTTGCTATGCCGAGGAAGCCAGGGGCATCTTGAGGGGATTCGGCACTGCTTTTCCAGGATTGGCGGGCAAGCCCTTTACCTCACTCGTCAGCAAATCCGATCCTTTCGCCTTACTCATTATCTCACACTGGGCCGTGCTGTTAAGTAAGATGGACCAGGGAATTTGGTGGGTGACGACGATAGCAGATCGACTCGCGATAGAGATCTCAGATCTATTAAAGACGTCCCACCCCGATCTATCGCTAGAATGGGCCGATGCTATGGTATGGGTACATGGCCAAATGGGTATATCGTGGTCTCAATCACGAGAATTATCATACAGTTCGGGACTCTCAAGCGACAGTTGGGATGTGTCCAGCTTAACGCACGAAACCGATTTTTTTCTCAACTAATTAACGATATCATCAAAACACCCCTCCCTTGCCTTGAATAAAGGCACGAAGTGCCCTGAGAGTAGACCTCTCCCACCTCCAACATTAATGAACAGTAGACTACGGATAGAGATATTGTATATGGGAAGACTCACCTTTGTTATACCAAATCTGGATATATTGTAATATATATACGCAACAAACAATCCGCATGATTCTTAACTTCAAATAAACACACCTAACAACATTGGAATTTGATTCTATTAACCCGGTTTTCCCAATTATGAAAACATAGGTACTAACATTATATAATTACCTACTTCAACTCCAAACGGTCTATAAAAACTAACCAACCCCAAATGCGAATAAAATACCTCCAAATGGGTTATGAATCATTTCTCGTCGCTTTACCATCATTTTACTGCCTCGAACACCTCAGCAAGCCAATCCAGAGAAACCTGCGCCAGCTGTTGCTCGGCCCCCAATTGGCAATGCTCTCCAGCACCAAGCGCAGTCTTGAATTCATACAGGTAAGCCTTGTCTCCTAACAACTTCGCCACTACCTCCTCCTGACCTCCAGCTACCTTATCATCCTCGCCCTTACCAACGAAAACGGGGCTGGTAATGTTGCTCAGGACAGTTCCGTCGAGGTTGATGCCCCCCAGTCTCGTAAACCAATCGTACGGGCTCTCGGTGGCGAAGGACCATAACCCCTGTCCAATGAACCATTTGAACATCGTGTTGGCTTCGGGGTTTACTCGCGCTTTGTTGAGATAAGCATCGAACACGGTCTTGTTGCCGCTGTTGTAGAGTTGGGCCAGAGCCGGTGGGAACTGCTTCAGTGCTGTCGTTTGGAGGTTCTGCACGCCGTCGATGGCGAGGACGGCGGCAAATCGGTGTTCCCTGGTAGCGGCAAGGGGCGCTAGAATTCCGCCAAACGAGAGACCTCCAAGGGCAATGCGCTTCTTGTCGACTTCGGGTCTGGTTTCCAGGTAGTCGACAACTGGGGTCACGACATCCCACCAGTTCGGGATGAAGCCGAGGCCTTGCTGGCGGCGGACAGTAGGTTGGCCCGGGCCCTCGTAGGTGACGAAGTTCCAGCCACGGTCGATGATTTCGCGGCCAATTGAGTGGTACGTATCCTCTTGGGGCGCGTCATAGCCGCTTCCGACCAAGACCGTAGGAACAGGACCACATCCAGCGGCCTTGGGCGATTTCCAGTAAATAATAGGGATATCGAATCCAGGTCCCTTGATAGTCATCCGCTCGCCCCGCACTTCCGTCAGAGAAATCGCTTTGTCGAAGTCTGCAAGGGCAGAGTCCCATACGCTGTAGAGCCTGGGATCCGATTGGTTGGCGGTCATGTAGAAGACGGACAATCTGTAGTAGGAAGAAGCGCGGAAGTATGCCTCGCGGGCTGATACCGGGAACTTGGTCGCGTTGATGGACTCCGCGATGTCGTGCACGGAGTCGCCTAGGAACTTAAACTCGTTGTAGAAACTCTCTGTGTCCCCGGCGACGATCTTGGCGGTGGCGCGCATCACTTCGCCTGTTGAAGAACCCCCGCCGTTGGCTAAGGAGAGCGCTTCGTAGAGAATAAACGAGAAGTGGTCGTCTGCGCTGAGAGGCAGGTAAGGCACGGTCGTGCTGTTGGTGCTGTTGGTTTGGGCAACAGTAACGCTGCTTTGAGCCGCTAGAAGGGCCAAAGATTTGGAAAACCGCATCTTGGAAGAGTGTTTGCTAGGTAAAAGACTCAGATGCCGAATTGAGTCTGATGTGCTGCCGTACTGTCCTGCTGTCCTGCCAAGAAGAGAGACAATAGGGAGCAGATCGAAGACATTTTATATTAATTTCTGAAGCCATCGTCACGAATCCTGCATACTAAGTGACGTCGACCCCTAGGCTGTTAAGATTACATATTGAGTGAATTGTCGCAGAGAACATAGGTGGCTGGCCTAAAAGTGAAGCCATGGAAGCGACTGCGCCGCAGCGAATTTATCGCCGTCGTTCTCGGTTTCGTTACGATAATCTGCTGCCGGCTGGTAGTACTTTTTGCAGCTGGTGAAGGATTTCTCACAGCTGGAGGTCCATATTTTAATTTGACCGAAGCGACTGCACTAGACCCAATAAGCGATAGTGCATGCAACTCTCTTCAGAAGGTTTGCGAACGCGAGAGCGAGAATATTGGGACATGCGTAGGGCTGACTAGGCGCAGCAGTTTATGTAAATCCTTTCTAGGCACCGCCAATGAAACTCAATGACTAATAATACATAACAAGGTCTTTTTGAATCCAAGCCCTTGAATTGTATATTTTAAGAACGCGGTCATAGCGGTGGTGACGGGAAATTTCATTTATGCTGCTGGTTAGTGTGGCGTTTTCTTTCATAAAAAGCATATCTTTTTCATAGGTACCTACTTAGCAGCTTAGGTAACCATTAACAGTTTTGTGTGTAACACTGCAATGAATGAAAGATGGAGGATATTCCTCAATAATGTTATAAAAAATTTTACCTCAGCAAAAATGTCGATTTTAAGAGATGAAACTAGGTACCTACAATTGTATGAAGCACCTAGTTGTATACTAGGTGGGTAATTTTATCTTATTCAGCCATATACGCCATCGGTGCCAGTGAAAGACTGTCGAAGAGGGCTTACCAGTAGCTTGCAATGGAAAAAGAAGAAAATCTTGGCGCTGAAATGGAACAACTATGAAAAATCTTGATATAGAAATCGCAATACTGTTCTCCGGTGAAGCCATACAATCTCCCCATAGGTGACAACCCAAATATATTAGCCATAAATCACCTTCAACATGAATGTTCGTAGTGGAAAGCCTATGGTCAAGTAATAGATAAACTTGTAGGCAATTGTGTAATAGTTCAGCAACGAGAATTTATTCTCAATTGACAGCACCCTACAACAACCGGCTCACCGCCACGACGGAACGGAGCGGTGAGACGCTGGAAGGTGCAGTCCGGTGGAAAATGACGTTGGGTCACGGGTCGGACCGGATCCGTAAATCGTTAAGTCTACCGGCCGAACGGAGACCCCACTCTTTTCCCGGGGTAGTCTCGACCATGGTCTAGATGATGGGTCTGGCCATCAGTGACTTTCCTGGATTACGTTATCGCTGACCCGAGATTGCCCGAATTGCAAAAGAATTATTCGAGATTTCTTGGCGCTAAAAGATTTTAGTAGCTGTTAGCGATTGACAACTTTACGAAAGATAATCCATATTATCGAATATCTTGATGCTGATTGGAGCACGTATTTGAGACCGGTTAACTGTCCCGTTCTGTTCTGGCGCAAGTTTTAGAGGTCACTTATTGGACGATCGCACTTCATATCCCAAGTAATTATGACGGGATTTCACGTGGCGCTCCGGATTTTCTCGTAAGCTTCGGCTTAAGGTATCATCCATTACGTCGTACAACCAAGCTGAAGAATGAGGGCATCGTGATCCAGCTTCTCCACCGTGGCTTGGACTCTTCCGTTTACGTAACAAGACTAGTCTGGGGTCTTAGATTCTTGTCATTCCTTGGTACCCCGGACTTCATCATCATGGTTCTTTGTCTACTGCGTAGCAGAGACCCAGAATTCCCCAGAACGGCGGAAGAAGTCGGAATAACTGACAATTTAACTAGCCCAATCGCGGGATGAACTTCGGTAAGTCTACGGGGCGAAGGGGACTAGATATGTACATTTTTCCAAACTGATCCTAGATTCATGAAACGCATGTCGGGCGCAGATATGCGATGCAAGGGCGATTACGCAGTACTTGGTACACCAGTACGCCTCGAGCCGCGTCCGTTCTCCTGGTCGCATCCTGTATCTGCCTATGAATCTTGGCGGCTCAAAAAAGACCTAACCCAAGTACCGAATGATCTCCATGCATGGTTGAACGGATGGAAAGATTCGGATCGTTATTCGCGTACACCTGCAGGGATTATAGCCAACTACCTCCCAATATCAGAAGGCTCTTCGAGACTTAGATAGGTTTCAGTCCGTGCCATATCAACAATGTAAGTTCACATGTTTCGTGGAGCGTTCGGGAAGGTAATATTTTCGGGGGAAGATCGCGGAAAACCGAGGATAGAACAGCAAAGTCGGTTTCCTAGCGTTAATCGGCTGTTCTATAGCAATGGATGAGAAGGACTATCGAAAATCTTGCTCTCGTGATCCTTCTACAATATGGTATAATTTATTATTAGACCTAGATGCGGTTGGCAAGTTAGCCATGTCATCTCTTCTGTGCCCTGTTACCCATGGTATGTACCTTACTAGTATTCCTATAGTATTTTTACTATATTAGCTCATCTGGAGCTGACAACTAGGAACAGAGCCGGAGCTTAAGCTCATTTAATTCTCGTCTAAAAGTTTCCCGAGGTTGACGAAGGTATCGTGTATCTCTTGCCCCCTCGCCCCTGTACCGGGTCTACCCATATGGCTGTCCCATCTGTGGGGCTGATAGGAGAACGGGGAAGAACATATGTACCTGTAGGTACATGTATCGAGCTTTCCTAGGGCTGGGTACCAATTGGCTACCTACCCCGCCGCCACCGTCTGCCGTTTCTCCAACTTCCATTTCCCCTGATTCAAAATTTTCTCCATCGTGCATTCGTTTAGTCAAAGCATGTAACAGCAATTTAGACAAGATAATTTTCTGGAATTTTCATAGAACATCTAATGTCCAGATCGAGCATGTAAATAGTAGATAGCTATACGCAGCGCGATTTGGTGCTACGTTGTGCAGGCAAAAGTAAAGCTTGATGTACCGATGTATGTACGTACTTAGGACGAAAACGATCGTAGGATAAAATCCAGGCCGACAGCCTATAATCCCAGTCGAATACTGATAGGCGTAGATCATTGCAGGGGTCAGGAGAGGCTGAGGGAAAAAACGGAATGGAACGAAACTCAATTGCATATGACACCACCACCACACACCAACTCCTAACCTCTCTCGATGCGATGCTTCTGGTTGTAACTTGAAATCCGCAACTCGGCAGACTAATCCTTACACAAACTAGCAAGATCTTTGATGTTTTTTTACGCTACGCCACTCCGCGATTCCTTGCTAGCGTACCGAGACAGGAAAACAAAGGGAGCCCTGGTTCAGCTCTCCCTTCCCGATGATGCAGGGTGGATTGTTCCGGTTTGAATTCGTGCCTCAGTGCCTAATCAATGACAACGGCGGTTACTGGCCAGTGGAATGTCTCGCTCAAAGTTCGCCATCTCCACTGCTTCCATATTTCCTATATATCCTCGGGTTCAGTCCATGACTAGCAGACCGAAAAGTTACCTTAAGTTAACCTGCATTGCCGGCGTTTCGTCTGCCCCATTTAATCAAACTAGATATCCATATTCCCCATCTGTCTTCGGCTGGAACTATCCCATAAGCTATCATAACTATATCGTATCCCGAAACTTGTCAACCTTAAGAACCATGGCCGACCCCGTCCTGAGAACTGCTTCTCCCTACACTGATCCATCCGTGAAAGGCCCCAAGTCCCAGCAACTTACCAACGGTCACTCCCACTCTCTCCTCCAGCAAAGCAAGAGTAAGCCAACCTCGAAGAAACCGGCTCTTTGAGAGTTTCCAGCACCAGAAATCTAACTACCTTATTAGTGATTGCCAACAACAAAGTCAACAAGACCGCCCTCCACCCTAGCGGTGTAGAGTAAGAAGCTTCCCCTCAACACCACATGGAACCTCGCTTCTAACAAAAGTCCTTTGTAGACCCCACCATGAACGGGAACACACGGAACTAGGTACGAAAGAGACGCTCGAGCTCAAATTCCCGACAATTGATTTTAGTGGCTTTGTTCACGGGTCCGCTAACACCCGACATAGAGGAGGAATTACATGAAAAGGCACACATCGACTACGACAGAGTCGCTATTGTGAGCAAACAATATTGAATCTTGGGTATTGATAATATAACTAACCAAAATGCAGATTCCTAACCCATCAGTTGCCGCCTTATACGAAGATGCCCTTGTAAGTTAGCCCCTTAAATTGGGTCACGCGACCAACTCTCCACACATGCATACTGATGGACTCTCAAGGTATACGAGATGGGCTCAGCCATTTCGTCGAGCGGTGCCTTGACAGCTTACTCCGGTGCAAAGACTGGCCGATCACCTTCAGATAAGAGAATCGTCAGGGAGCCGTCATCAGAAAAGGATGTCTGGTAAGAGATCCATCGTCTGATACAACGACGACTCAGTTCTGCGCATGATTGAACGAAAGCTAACTCTTCCTCTTATAGGTGGGGACCCGTCAACAAGCCAATGGCACCTGAGGTAAGATACTCACCGTTATTGTCCCTACTTTACTGGGGCTTCGTTAGCGAACTTCTATTTCTTTTTCCTTAACTTACCTCTACATCTACCCTACCCGCATCTGAGGATCAAACCTTAGGATGATTGAGATTTGCCCTATGACAATATCTTTACGTCACAAAATCCCTAGCTCATCGTCAAGCATCGTGGTCCTTGTTGTTCCCCAATTGAAGCTGAATCACGCATCTCTGAGGATGTCATATGGTGCATGGCCTAGACTTGTTGCTAGAGTTGACCCCTGTCATTGGCGTCATCCGAGGCGCTATTCTGGAGTGCTCGGCTCAGATCCGGCAATGCACCCCGCGCTTCCACTGAGCCGGGCCATTTCAGCCCCACCAAACTCCAAAAATTCCCAAATTTCCAAGCCTCACGTGCTATAATTATCCTCACCCCGATTTGGTTAGAGTTAATAATGACTAACATGTTTACGTTCTCTAGGTCTGGAAAATCAACCGTGAACGCGCAGTTGATTACCTAAACACCCGAACGAGAATCTATGTTATCGATGGTTATGCAGGCTGGGATGAGAAGTACCGAATTCGTGTTCGAGTTATCTGTGCTCGTGCCTACCATGCCTTGTTCATGCGCAACATGCTCATTCGCCCCCCTCGGGAAGAGCTTGAGCACTTCCACCCCGACTACACAATCTACAATGCCGGAAGCTTCCCAGCCAACAGATACACCGAAGGCATGACCTCGGGAACCTCAGTCGCCATTAACTTTGCCGAAAAGGAGATGGTCATCCTCGGTACCGAGTATGCAGGCGAGATGAAGAAGGGTGTCTTCACCGTATTGTTCTACGAAATGCCCATAATCCACAACGTACTCACTCTTCACTCGTCTGCAAACGAGGGCAAGAATGGAGACGTCACGCTTTTCTTCGGCTTATCCGGTACCGGCAAGACCACTCTCTCAGCCGACCCTAACCGAGCTCTGATTGGTGATGACGAGCACTGCTGGAGTGAACGAGGTGTCTTCAACATTGAGGGCGGTTGCTATGCCAAGTGCATTGGCTTGTCAGCTGAGAAGGAACCTGATATTTTCGGTGCCATCCGCTTCGGCTCAGTCCTTGAGAATGTCGTTTTTGACCAGGAAACTCGAGAAGTTGACTACGACGACGCTACTCTAACCGAGAACACAAGATGGTAAGTTCATGTTGCGATGCTGACGTGTTGGTGAAAGTGAAACTAATGAGCCTGCAGTGCATACCCCATCGAGTACATTAGCAACGCTAAGATTCCCTGCTTGTCGGAAAACCACCCAAGCAACATCATTCTGTTGACATGTGATGCCCGTGGTGTATTGCCGCCGATATCAAAACTCGACAGCGCCCAGACAATGTTCCACTTTATCTCCGGTTACACCTCTAAGATGGCTGGAACTGAAGACGGTGTAACAGAACCTCAAGCGACTTTCTCCTCTTGCTTCGCTCAGCCCTTCCTTGCTCTTCACCCCATGAGATACGCAAAGATGTTGGCGGACAAGATAGAAAAGCACTCTGCTAACGCCTGGCTCCTAAACACCGGTTGGGTTGGTGCCGGTTACGTCCACGGTGGTAAGCGATGCCCGCTCAAATACACCCGTGCCATCCTTGATGCCATCCACTCCGGCGAGCTTGCGAAATCCCAGTACGAGACATATGATGTCTTCAACCTCCAAGTCCCCACATCATGCCCTGGTGTCCCCGCAGAGCTTCTCAACCCCAAGACTGCATGGACTGCGGGAGCGGACAGCTTCAACCAGGAGGTCAAGAAGTTGGGAGGACTATTCATTGAGAACTTCAAGAAGTACGAATCGGAAGCCACCGACGAAGTCAAGGCGGCAGGACCAGTTATTTAAAAGCAAGGCGCTTCACGGCATCTTTTTTCTCTCGTCTCGTTTCCATCGTTTATAGGTTAGGAGTTGAGCATCGTTTATATTTTTTGGCATATTTATCTTGGGGAACGACGCATCTGTGGAATGATTGGTACATCGATCCGCGCGATACACCGGACGGGAAAGTATGAGACAGCTCTAGACAAAGAACTGGACGTACAGATTGAATGCGGGGAGTTCCGAACAACTGCGCGCAACGGATGAATGAAAAGACCTGCGAAGGATGCAGTGTTCGTTGATGGAAGAATTACAATCGGGTTTAACTAGATTTTCTTCCAAGTAAATAAAGGTTTAGGATATAATAGAACAAATTTCAATGTTCTTCTGAATTGTCATTTGAAGCTTGTGTCTTGAGTTGCACGAAGTAGAATATTATGTTCCGTTCATGGTAGAACTTGAAGCGGAGGTCCGATGATGTAAAACTGAGATTATGTAATCCAGCTTGGATTGTGGATTCGAAACCTTGAACTTGGACAAGTTTGGGAAAATTCTCGGCTAATTAGACTACCGTATCCGTATTTCTTGGCAAGCGCAGATACGGTAGAAAATAAAGTGTACCGTATTCGCTAGCGCCAATCACTATCGTAAATGTTTGAATCGAAAGTGGGATAAGTTTGAACTTTGTGACTTTGAATGACATACATCCAACTTCTACTCTTCCCATATTTTAGAGACGCGACGCGCGATTCGAGCTTCCAACCTGGAAGGCAAATACTCCACTAATGGTATTAATTCGACGATGATAAGCCCGCCAAAATGGACGGGGATTGGGACGAGGCAAGTAATAACTACTGCACGAATCCTCAATTATTCAAATGTAGGCGGGGGACACCTGCAGCGTTGTTGAGATCTTGTCGCAAAAGATGTATGATATGATAGAGCGCAAGGCTGACAATATTTCTACTCCATAGGTTGCGCGCATACCGTTCCCGCCACCAGGTCTGCGGGCAATGCCAACGCCTGTCACGGTTCTAGCATTCGATACAAGTCAAGAACTTCTATGGACTGGCAATGAATACGTACGAACCTTCGATTCGACTATGCTTCCCTAAAAGATATACTAATAGTTCGGATAGGGCCGGGTATGTTCGTTTTACGGCACGAAGCTACAGCCGTATACCTCCTTCAAGGCCCACACCTCCCAAGATGGCCCGGTCCGACAGATATTATTTAATGATAAGGGTGTTATAGCCCTCGGGTCCCGTGTGGTACATATGGCGTTGAGAAGAGGACCGCCTCTATGGTCGCTTAGGTAGGATTGCCTTTTCATGAGTGGGAATATTCTATGAAAATACTTATTAAGGGGAAATGGCAGGCACGACGATATGCAAGAACTGCGGTGTATGAGCTTCACGTCAAAGGGCACCGCCGAAATCCTGGTTGCTGGCGAACAAGACAAGATGCTCGTTATTGACACCAATAAGGGTGAAGTTACTAAGCAGGTACTATCTACTAATGTCGCAAGAGTAAGGCTATATGACTAACATTTGCTTTCAGATTCCGACTGACCATAAGTACACAATCATGAGAAGGAGTCGATACATATGCGCCGCAACCCCTACTGGCGCCGTTCATATTATTGACTCTCTTAGCTTCCAAGTCATTAAGGTCTGGAATGCTCACACGGCTGCTATTAATGATATGGACGCGCAACACGATTTTATAGTGACTTGCGGGTACTCTATGAGGCACGGGGGCAATTACATGCCTGACCCGTTCGTCAACGTGTTCGATCTGAAAAATATGATTTCCATGTCCCCTATTCCGTTCCCAGCCGGCGCTGCTTATGTCCGTATGCATCCTCGGATGTCTACTACAAGCATTGTCATGTCACAAATTGGGCAAATGCATGTAGTTGACCTAATGAACCCTAACACTAGCAATGTGCGTCAAGCGAATAGTCTGTCCTACTTTTCTATGATAGAAATTGCCTCTTCAGGCGAGGCTGTCGCCCTGGCGGACGGCGATTGTTATATCCACCTTTGGGGATCTCCCAATAAGATTCACTTCGCCGAATTTCCTACGCCTATTGAAACCGCTGATTCAAGTACCGGGCCGCGGATCGAATTTGATTCTCCTGATATGTGAGTACGATCAATATAAATCATATAGAAATGTTTACTCATTTAATATTAGACCATTGAGCTCTGTCGGTATGCCGTACTATAGAGAAGTATTGCTATCTGCATGGCCAAGCAATATGGTGACGGAGATTGGAGCACCTCCAGTCAAAATCGACGCGCAATTCTTAACAACACTCCAAGAGAGAGATTGGGGTTACTTCGGCAAGAATACCCGACCGTTAAGGAGGAACCAAGTTGAGGATACGCGTAGCACTGAGAACCTCCAAAGCTCTCTTAAACCACCCAAGTTCTTGAGCGAAAAAGCAAGAGAGGCGGCCAAATCTCCAGCGGGGACACCAGCGCCCGAGGAAGTCATCCCCGAATTCCCCCAGGTTTTACAAGACACAAAGCTCGAAAGTCTCAAGATCGAGGTCCCGGAGTTATACCAAAACATTGAAATTAAGTATAGCAAGTTTGGTATTGACGATTTCGATTTCGGGTATGTGAATTCAATTTTCTTCTTCAGGGCAGGCTAATGTAGAATCTAGTTATTTCAACAAGACACAGTATTCTGGATTGCAAAATCATATTGTTAATGCCTATGCAAATCCACTACTGCAGGTCATGCATTATACCCCCCTCATCCGGAACGTTGCCCTCCAGCATGCGGCAACAGCTTGCGTTGACGAATTATGTCTCCTCTGCGAACTGGGATTCCTCTTTGACATGCTCTATAAAGCCGAAGGAGAGGCTTGTCAGGCATCTAACTTCACCAAGACCCTCAGCTATCATCCCGAAGGTACGTATTGTTCATCTTTCCATTTTGCATAACTAAGCTAATAAGGGCTCATTAGCGGGGAAGCTGGGTCTGCTCGAGGAAGAGCCTCATGCATCTCGGACTGTAATGTTGCAGCAGTTGACTAGGTTCCTCCTCCGACAGACAACCCAGAATTATAGCCTGATGGTTCAGAATTCCCAACCATATTCTGCAGAAACACCTCGCCCTGGGGTATTTGAAGAGGTAAACATATTCGCTATCGAAACATAAGGTCATTCTGTTAATATTTATAGTTATTCCAAACGACTGCAACAAGTTCCATTCGTTGTATGAATTGCAGGAGTGAAACCACAAAGGCCGATCATACTATGGTGAATGAGTTGATGTACCCGCAAAACGTAATTATAACATTCTTACCACGTCTTCGATGTTATAAAGACTAATTGAAACAGAAAACCGGCCACAGGAACCCGAGAATACGTGCAACTACGTTTTCCCAAGTGCTGAAGATGAGCGTCGAAAGAGAAACTACTAATAAGGGTTGGTGCAACAGCTGTCATAGATACCAGACTTTGGCAACCCGAAAGACCATACACAGAGTGCCTACTGTGTTGATGCTCACAACTGCGATCAACAATAACGATCACCGACGACTTTGGGCCACCCCTGGGTGGCTACCGGAAGAAATTGGCGTCATAGTAGATAATGGCCAATTCTTTTGTTTCGAGGGTGAAGACTTAAAGTTGCATCTGCAGCGAGGAATACATAACATTACAGTTTATTCGTTAACCGGTTTAGCCGTGAACATTGAAGGTGGCCAACAACAGAGGTCTCATCTTGTGGCCATGGCAAACAGTACGCTTCCCATCTCACCTTTCGAACAGTAAAGAAGCTAATGCATTGATCCCAGTCGCACACTCCGCTCCAACAGCTCCTGGTCAGAGCCAGTGGTATCTTTTCAACGATTTCCATGTCAAGCCGATTACACCTCAGGAGGCACTGACATTCAATACATCATGGAAGACACCGTCCGTCATTACATATCAAGTGAAGTCTGCCAACAACCAGCTCGATTCTACTTGGAAGGACAATTTAGACTCTAGATTGCTCTACTTGGACCTTCAGTGAGTCTCAACCCTAACATGCCCTAATCATTCTACTAACTACTTTTCAGGGCCGATCGAGCAGATAAAACGTATCAAACATTAGATAGGCAGACTGAGCCAGCTGGGCCAAATACAATAGTCGCGATAGATACGGAATTCGTGAAGATTTCGCAACCGGAGGTGGAAATGCATTCAGACGGAGATTCCAAAATCATCAGACCAACCGTACACGCTTTGGCCCGGACATCTATTGTGCGAGGTGGAGGTATGGACGAAGGTGCCCCGTTTATTGACGACTATATCACTATCAAGGAGAAGGTGGTCGACTACCTAACGTCTTACTCCGGAATTACTCCCGAGGATTTGGACTTAACCATGGCAAAGCAGAGAGGTCACAACCTCGTGCCGCTAAGGATAGCATATAAAAAGATATGGATCCTACTCAACCTCGGGTGCAAGTTCCTAGGCCACGGGCTAAAGCAGGATTTCCGAGTAATCAACATCCACGTGCCAAAGGCGCAAGTAATCGACACGAGTGACCTTTTCTTCATCAAGGAGCGACTCAGGAAATTAAGTTTGCAGTTCCTCGCACACACGTTACTGAAAGAAGATATCCAGCAAAGTACTCACGATTCTATTGAAGATGCTAGAACTGCTTTGAAGTTATACCGCAAGTACCAGGAATTTGACGAGGCGGGAGTTCTCGATACCATGCTCCAAGAGATCTATGCGAAAGGCGTCGCCTCTAATTTCAAGCCACCGGCTAGGGTAAGCCCAGGAGGGACTTTCTCCAGGACAGACACCCCGCCAGTTGATGGAGCAGTTGGACCTACCACACCCTCTAGAAAGCCCGCCACTCTGATACCTGGGACGCCAATGTCCACTCCAGGAAAGAGGGGGGTGTACTTTTGAGACGGGCGCAACCATAGTGAGAGAGCTATGCATTCTCATTTACCATGCAATTCAGACACAAGTCCAGACTACGTCATCCGAAAACGATGCCAACGGTTCTCGTTCTTCGTATGATTTATGAGGGATGATGGCATGCATAGTGGAGGAATAGGAAATGCAGAAAGATATATATATTGCGCAGTGATTAGCGCGCATGGTCGAATATCAATTACACTAGCGATAGACTTGAAGCAATTATGTTCAATGACATTCACGAAATGTTTCTTGTTGCCGTGACAACTTCTACTCACCTACTCATCCCTCTTCTCTCATTTCGTCTCTTGTAGCAACACATTTCTAAAATTGGACCGTCGGATAAAGCCTTCTTTTTAACTTCTCCTCAAGGCCAATATGTTATTAGGCGATCTAAGTTACAGGATGGAGCAGTCAAACTTCAAGGCTTGAGTCCAAGGCACGTCCATCAGTCATCACAAAATCACTAAGTAGCAAGCGATACATTCATCGTCTTCAGTTCCTTTATACACAAGTCTATTTCCGTATCTCGACGCAGAGTAGGTACCTACATAGCTCAGAAGCCTACCTACACATCTCAACGCATAGACAAGAAATCCACCTCGTTGACAACCCAACCACCAAACCCCACAGCCAGCGAGCCAGAGAAGAACAACCAAGTCCCCCTTACTTCGCAGACCTCCCCATCTTCGCACCAGTAACAGCGCGATGCGTCAAATTAGCCCGCGAAGCAGTGCCCAGCTTATGCACCGCCTCGCGCTTCTGCCACACCCCGGACCGCCCCTCAACAACCGCCACTATCTCCTGCGCGAACCGCGTCGCGAACTGCGCGCGTCCGGACCCCGTCCCCCGCTTCTTGAGCACCGCGTCTATTATCCACATTATCGCCGTTCGCCGACGCGGACGCGCGGCCAGTGGCTCGGGCACTTCGAGAGCGTGGCCTCCGCCGGCGGCGCCTTTGATGGATGCGATGCGGATTATGGGCGCGACGGACTCGATTGCGAGAGTTAGGTACAGGAGAGGGTTTAGTGGGAGTTGGGAGGGGGGTGGGGAGCCCGGGAGGAGGGGCCGGAGGGGGGAGACTTTGGGGGCCGGGTTGGTGCGGAGGTAGTTGAGGATTAGGGTCATGTGCTGGTGATGTGTTAGCTTGCTGTCTGTTTTTGAGGTTTCGTTCTTTCTTCTCTCTCTTTAAGGGAAATGGTGATGTCCCCGGAATCGGGGCGTCGAATAGGTGGTGGTGGAAAGGGGACATGGGGGGTAGAGGGAATGGGGTGGGGAAACGTACTCTCTGCGCCTTGCTGAGCTTCCCGTCTTTCATGAGAAGCTTCGTGACCTGATCCACGACGGGGTGGTATCGGTTCTGCAGCTGCTCGTTCTTGCCGACTTTTTCGGGCTTGTCGAATAGCAGACCCTCGGCCTCTTCGTCGTATACGTTGTAGCCCTCGGAGGCCTTCTGGAGCGCCGCAATGGCCTCTTCGTTGAGGAAGTTTTGCGCGAAGATCTCGGGTGGTCGGGGCACGTACTCGCCCGGCGCTGCGACTTCTGAGGGTTCTGAGGGTTCTTGAGGTGGTGGTGGGGGTAGGTCGGAGTTGTCGCCTGGTGGCGGTGGTCTCGAATTGATGTCATCTGAAAGCCCACGTCTCGTTATTAAGAATGGCGTCCGTTGTGCTGGTGCCTTGCTCGACCGGGCTATTCGTTGTAGCGCTAATGTGTGTGGTAGTCGCGTCCGGATGCTGAGATTTCGCGCGGCGGCGGCGGCCCCCCGGGGAGTCAATTTACAAGACATAGCGTCTATTTCGGGGTTGGGTTTCGGCGCATCGATATCAGGTCCCGTACTGGCTTCTAGTGCCTCGATCTCGTCGTCCTTGTTGTCCCCCTCGTTGAATTGATAGAGCTTCAGCAAAAAATGTTATCCGATAATCAATTCGGGTAATGTGAAGACCCATAATTAATCCGATTTCGTGCACGAGCCACATAATACCTTATCTGTTTATCAATAGCGCCAAGAGCTCGGAACCCCTCATAGCTCCTTCCGAGGTTAAGGGAAAAGTAGGAAGCCACAATTAGCTATCACAGCCACTCGGGAATCGAGCCACATCTTCATCGTTACATTATCTCAGGGGTTCTAGCTGTCGTCAATCTTTCAATCATCTTGTCAGCCCCCTTACGAATGCAGTCAATATACTGTATGCAGCATCAACTTTCGTCCAACAGCATCCAATATGTGTCCAATATATTCTGTCGATATTTTTATCTCCTCTTATCATCTCCAACTCTTCTGTTCATTTATTTCCATTTCTCGTTTACTCAACTTTCTTTTCTTCACCCTTTTCTTTTAGCAACAAGCCCACACATACATAATAGTTCGTCAATCTAGAACCGTTCTATTGGTGACTAATGATCCCTGGAAGCCCTTTTACCCTCATATCCACTGTCCAAGATCCGAAATCCCCCATCCTTCCCCCACGCGGGTGATGAGCGGGCGGATTGTAACAGGGCTACATATTAATAGTTAACCCCACCGTGTCCACCACTGCTACCCAAATAGCTAATACGTGAGAACGATACGACGACCTGAAGAGGAATCCGAATATTAGGATCCGGCCCGCCCTCCGGTTATGCTAGATAGTTTGGTTCTTTGGAGTTCTCTGCTTCCTAATAGTTCCTATCGTATGAACGACGTCGTATCGACCTACCCTATTATCCGAAAGGTATGCGTTTTCAAAGTCCAGCTATCCCGAGTTGGGACATAATTCTATAAGACATTCCATGTCTCGAACCTTCGTCGAACCTGCGCTGTGCCGCCTAGGCGCCTCCACGCTTTGGACTGCTGTCTCAGTCTCACGCATCCTTCGGATACTGTACCACCTACGGTTGATGCGGACGTCGGCAGCGAGCGCTAATCATGCGACCGTATGGTCACATACCCAGATGACAGCTGCCCGCCTATCTATCTAACGAAGACCGTGGAGCCCTCACCGGTCGGACCTAGGTAGGGATTCCTGAGGCTACCATCTAATAAGCTTACCTCCTTTTGGATCGTCTAAGCCTGGGGTCAGATCTATGATGGCGTAACAGATGTACACCTGACCAGACCGAACCTAGCTTGAAACCGGGAGGTCGTAGTCCTTGGTGTGTTTTGTTATAAGCTGACGATGGACGTCTGCGGTCGACGCCTACCTTATTCAAGGTACAATATGTATGCTTACCCCCAACGCGATCCTTCCGGCCACCGGCACCGGCACACATGATGCTCGATGAAGATATGCTAGGGCTCTAGCGTGTCCAGTAGGGTAGGGTAGCAGGTAGGTAAGCTGCTAAGGTAGCTTGCGCCCCCGTCCCTGGCTGGTGTTGCATTGCGTATTTCGTTTTCTTTTTATCAGACGAATTTCAGGAGTGCGTGCATACGCATGGCATGCTACAGTAAGCAGGAACATTCACACACGCAATAGCTCATACAAAATATCTCGACAAGAGCGCGGGCATCACGTCATTTAGGGGAATTCAGTAATTCGGATATTTATCTTTCTCAGTTCCATTGAAAAAAGAATATCGACGGAAGAACAACGATAATTAAACCCAAGTTTCCTGTAGGAGATCGACATAATTCATTACCTACTCCTCGATCAGACTGATCGCAATTCCGAATTTTCCTCTCCCGGTCTTTCTAAAACGAGCCGATGCTTTTTTTTCCTTTTTGTTTATTCTTCCTTCTCCGATTTCTTCTTTCGCATGTCTTAATCCCTATTCCCTGACCATAAGCCCAACAAAATCCAGAATCCCATGTTCGTAGCCTAAGAAGCGTACACGTATTTGATAGAAAATCGATGGGGACCAAATGCCCATCGTATTTTGTCTCAGGAACCCGAATTTTTACTTTTTTCCCACCGTCCGTCCTGTAATCATTTCAAACAACAAAACCAAAAAAAATGATGTCTCCAGAAAAAAATTGAAGCCACGAAGAGAAGGAAAGAAAACGATAGCAAAAAACACACTAACAAATAATCCCTCCCGCGATTCGCTTCTGGAAAATAAAAACGACAAAATATGGCGAATCAATAAATGTCCTGCGCCTGGTCCTCCCGAATAAAACCCCTGCTTTTGTGTTCCTGTCCTGGTGATGATCCCCCCCCTGGTTGTAGTGATAAACATGTCTCTTTGCTGCCTGAAAATGCGCGTGGTGGACCGGAATGCTAAATCCCCAATTCTGTCGTCCATTGGAAACCAATCAATGAAGCAGGAACGTGCGCCGAATCCATAAGAATGCTGATGTAATTGCTCTCTCCCTTCTCTCTTCTTCTTTTTTTTCTTTCCTTTCCGTCTCCTTGCCGTGGGGCTGCCAAATCCTTTCCCAAACTCCGATTTGCTAGTATCGTACAGAACAGGAAGTTCAAGTGCAAAGCGAGGAGACATGATCGCAAAAGACCATCGTCGGGTAAAATAGGGGGTATTGAAGTGAATCAATTCGCGCGAATTGGGAAGGAGAAAGTTTTTGGAGGGCGAAAGATTAAAAATAAAAAAAAGGAGTCACGCATGTTCGGGTCGAAGAACCTTAAGTCAAACAAACAGAAATCAAAAACAATATCGAGTAGAATACCGTGGGTCGGTGATAGGTCCGAGGAAGCGCGCTTCTTTACCAGTTCGAGTTCAAGTTCGCTTGGGTCGAGAGCCAGTTTAGAGCCGCCTCCGCGGCATCCTCCCTGGCGTTGGTGATGTTTCTTCCATCATACCAGTAGCGCGCTTCGATCCGCTTTCCGTATACGGTAACTATACTGGACCAGGCGGTGCGACCGCCTACGCGTCAAGAAAAAAAACGAGCCCGGTTAGTTAACCCACCAATTGAGAGGACACTGACAAGAGAATAAAACAAAACTGGACATGGTCTCTCTCTCACCTCGTCGGTCAGACACTATTTGGAAGTGAGGAGCCGTGATCTGGTATTCACGACACACCTCTGGCGAAGCAAAAAAAAAGTTAGTCGTACTCCTACAAGTCCCATGTGAAAGTTTTGATGTCCCACCTGCCAACCGGTCCTGCCACGGCGTGCTCGAGGTCTGCTGTTGTGAGGACGGCATGATGATGATGATGATTGGATATAAAGTCTCGCGGAGAAGGTAATGAGAGAAGCTGACACTTCGAACCAAAAGAGATATATGCTTTGCGACGTAGCAGAGTAGGTAGATGGCCAGTGTTTTCTTTGAGGTGGTACGATATGGATGAGAGAATAGACAGACCAACCCTCAACGCTTAGGTGGGAGATCGGGCAATGTAAATACCTTATATATTCGAAGTATAATCGTTGTTCTCGTTTTTTTCCCGATTAGGCAGGGAGAGACACGACCAGCAGCATGGACGAAAGATATTATCTACGTACAGGCATAGGCAGGTATGAAGGGAATGGCAAGTGAGATCAAAACCGCGAATTGTGACGAGGCGACGGGTGATGTGGCAGGAAAGGATTAGTTAGCGGCTCTCTAGCTGTTTGCGCAACGGTACAGTACGGCTGTGAAGGGAAATTATTCGGCAGCAAAGACGGCATGATGCATCGTGTATGTGTACGTACGTGGTGGGTGGACGGCAGGTTTCGTAGTAGAGAGAGGCGTTAGAAGTGGTGGAAGAGAAGGATGAAGTAGGAAAATAAACGACACAATTCTCGTTGCCGTTATAAGTTACAATCGAGGCATACCGTACCTACCACATACCTACCGATTCCTTCTCGACCAGAGCCAACTGCTTACTAGGGTCAATGGGCCAAGGTAGGAAACTTATCAAGCAAACATATCGAGATAGATTAAAGGATTGTTTTTCTTTTCTCGTTTTCACCCCCCTATCTGAAAGAGAAAGAAAAAAAAGACCCATCGTCGACCTCCATCTTCCGTACTTTGCGAGACGAGAAAGGAGCTCTGGGGTAAACGATGTAGCCGGGTACTGTGCAGGTGTTCGTTCGGGTAACATCGATGCTAACTAACCCCAAAGGTGAGAGGGCCGGTGAGCCGTAAAATAAAAAAGAAGAAAAATATAAGTGGACAATATGATAGACATCCAATCCATCTATGACCCACCCCGAGTAGGTCAAGGGGAGAAAAAAAGAGCTAGGTATGGTATGGTAAAAACTATTGATAAAAAAAAGAAGGACGGGTGTATGTGCATACAATACATGCAACGTAGATGCAGGCTGAGAAGCTGCATGGTACACACATAAAGAAAAGCAGTATTTGAAACGACGCAGATGGAAAAAGAAAACGAGAGAATACCGTACCATCGACAAGCCAAATCGGGCGCGGGGCGTACGTGGGTACAACTTAATGACAGCTTCCTGCAACATTGATGAGAGCATGCGAGCAATAAACGCATAGCTCCAGGGCTACCCTTAGTGCCTAGTACATAGTACTATGATGTATGCGTAGAAAAGGGCTGATGTATTGCTGTCAAGCTTTGACGTAGCAGCCAATGTCATAGTACCCCTAGGTACTTCCCCAGTTCGGAGATATTTTGATAAATGAGTGGTAATGAGTGGTACCGCGCTGCCGTGGGTTCCTAGCAGCCTAGGTGGTAGTTGATATGTGCGCAGTTTCTGTATGCAGTTTCTGTATGCACCTTATTACGCGGCTGTATGACAACCAAGCGCTTTGGTGGCCGACTCAATCCTGAACAATCTGTCTCAACCCGAGACTTGAGGAAGCTCCAATTAGACGATAGATGTAGCCCGTTTATGAATAGTAGGCTCGGGACAGGCAGGAGGCCAATTCCACAGGCCAAGCGTTAGAAGTCCCTTGACTTATTGCGTGACAATTCAGACCCAACAACGTGGTTGAGCCGCGCCACGACGGACAGCTGCTGCCGTTGTGGCATCCTGGCAGTTGTGAGCAATAGAAAAATCCCCGAGTCTCGAGTCGTCCTTGTAACCTTGGAACACAGCCCGACTCACTCAACGTCGAACAGAATGCCGCGAGCACGCTGATACTGCCTACCGGTCGTATCAGAGGCCGACTGCATCGCGCATACAGTATCTACTAGGTACCTATTATCTAGATGTCTAAGAGCAAAGTTTGCAGGGTAGAGAGGAGTCATTTTATTAGGCCATGCTGTGTTGTTTTCTGCCCGATTCAATGCACTGTCTTCTTGACGCAACGGTGACAACCATAAACGCCTCTTTTCTCGCTTGCTGCGCTGTGCTGTTGATGTTTGCTTTTTTATTATTTTATTCCCCGGCAGGGGGATCCATCAGGGACCTTACCCCCAAATTTCGACCCAATTGATCGGGACTTGAACCTGTGATTGGTTGGGACAGATACAAGCATGCAGAACGATCGAGGAACGGTCGGTCGCATAAGGACAACGGCCTGTTTTGAGAATATCTAGCATTCCGTACTCTTGAAGAAAAGTTAGGCTGGCGCATTCGGTAACAAGTTAGGCATAAACTGAACGGGATGACGAATGTGGTTACGGTTCTCGTTTGTGGCTGCTCATGAAGAACCCCCAACTTCAGATGAAGGATTTAAGCTGAAGCAGGGGTTTGAGGCGAACAGTCTAGCAGCCATTGCGTCTCGGGACTGGTCAAAGGAGCTGAAGATGATCGACTTAGCTATCCTGTTTTTTTATTAGGCATATATGACGATAGGTAGGTACCTAGCCTCCATGAACTCATAATGAGTCTGGAATTGACCATTCGACCCGCCAAGCAAGTCGGTGTGAAGGGCGGCTGTGACGACAGGATACTACTTTGCCCAGGACACGCGAGCGAAGTTTGACTGGCTATTTCGGGTTGTAAGCCGTCATATCCCGGAAACGAATGGTCCTCGTTGTGGTTTGTTGACTTGTACCTGGAAATTAGTAGGCATTCGTGCCCCCCCAAGATGAGAAATTTATATAACATATCTAGACGGAATACCGAGTCTCAGCACGCATAATCTAATGCCAAAGGAATAAATGTGACATGCACGCCACCGGTACCAGTGGGCCTCTGAGTTACCGGTGGAGACCGCTGTGCTGCTCACATGATGCTATCATGTATGCTGGCAAAAAATAGGGCAGGTACAGGTTCCTTGGAGCTATCTCCATGTATCAGCCCTGCGTACCCAGGTCCTGCTGCACGTCCCCGACCCGTCAAACAAGAAATCGTGTTTAAAACGAGGGTTTATGATCTTATCTGGGGGCTTAAGATGTTGTGATTTCTGATTAGTGACGGACCCATCAGGATGGTTCGTCGGAACAGCATGGCAACGTGGAACTGCGTAGTGCAGAGACGAACGTAGAAGCCCTGTATTCTACGTACATATGAAATTCAGGACAAGAATTCTGAATTCATATGATTCGGCCGAAGATATGGTAAGGACTAGGAGGAGTAGGGGAGACCCACGTATTCCACGATAATGGAGAGGGTAAAAGATCCTTGTGAAGATCAATTTAGACGCTTTGTCCAGACCTTGGATGGTGCGCTTGCAAGGATGTCCGGGCTAGACAGATCGGAAGCCTCATGTGAGAAATCATATAGATCATCCCCGGGTTAGGAGTCTGATTGAGTATAGTAACGTATATGTACTTTTAGAGAAAGAAGGCTTGGTTGTAAGCAAATGTTTGCCAGTACCCGGCGTTGTCAAGATGACTCATACCAGGGGGCGGCAGTAAGTGAGCGAACTGAAACAACATAGAAAAGAGAAGAAAAAAAAACAGTCAAGCAGGTCTAGACAGATTACAGCATACTCCCTAAGTAGAGCATCGCGATGATGACGACACTAAATCAACAAGATGTCCGGATCCATGTAGAACGATTCGTACAGCGACCTGCACCGGGGGTCAGCATGAGTGTAATATTCGCCTTCAAATTCCGGTCAGATCTAAGAAACGGAAATTAGCAGCAGCAGTCCCTACCCACCTAAACAGCCAAGTATTACTTTATTCGTCCGAAAAGACGCAGCCGCCTCATAGTGACGTTCAGGTTCTTAGACCATCACTATGCTGCTGACTATGCTGCTGAAATCAGCTGGTACTCAAAGGTTCAAAGGCCCAAAGGCCATACTTCGTAGCCCTGTCGGGAATTCTACATCGAGAAATCTATAGCGATTGTTCGTATGGAGGTCCGGTTATCGGGTTCAGCCCATTCGTTCGGGAAGGAGAGCCAATGTTGAGCCAACGTTGAGTTATAAAGTTATAGGGATGCGGCAGGCCATGCCATGGGCAGCGCAGGATTCCAGCAAAGCGAACCTTGGAATAGATACTAAACAGGTAGTCTGCCGAAATATCCAGCGTTACACGGAACAAACGGATCATGACACGACATGAAGTGAAAACTCGGTTTGTCACCCGTCATCCAGTAAACCCCTTGCCGCCCTTCATCTTTTCAGATTAACGAGCGACGAATGACGGGTCAATTCTGCGTTTAGATCGAAGTGCACGAAACCGGGAAAATGATAGATTGGACCTATTGTTGACTAAAACTTGTAGTAAATCAAGGACAAGTGATTGTCAAGATGAGAAGTGAAGTGTCAATTGTTGTTAATAATGAGGGGTTTTATCTTGAATGGAATGTTGGATCTCAAATCATTTATTGGCTTAGTTTCATTGCTCTTAGCTGTTCTAGGTAAGGAAACTGACGTTGTTTGAAGTTCAAATTAAGTGTTGATAATTGATGGCGACTAATAAGATGAGATGAATAAGACGGCGGCTGCATTTGGAGAAGCTGAGGAAGGGGAAGGACCTAGTCCCCACTGCCAAGAACGGCGGTCATAGTTAACCCCGGATTCCGTTCAAGTACCCCTTACCATTCTTTACCTAACCTAGAAGTATTCGGCACGTGCAAGACACATGCGTTGTGTAACGAGGTAATAAGCTAACCCGGCACCTGACTTGGAAGTCTAAGATGGGTTTAATCGGTAACAGGTAACAAAGATTGGAAGTTACGGGTAACGAAACCCTCGGTGAGTGACAGGAATGTGGAAGTCATGACCGGAATACGGGGATACGATTCAAGGTCAACTGATCCTAACACCGAATGTGGGTCTTGTGAATCTAACTTACCTCGGCATCTCTTCGCCCTTTTATGTGATCTTACACGTCTCTGAGAACCTTAACCGCGTCAACTAAGATCTGTTGTCAACTCTTATTTCAATCAAGCTTGTCTTTCGGTTTGTTCGTTTATTTGCTATATTACATTCAATATATCATCAATATATCCCTTCTACCTCGTTCGTCTGTCGGCCATCTTATCCGGCTTGTCATATATCTGCCTAGGCGTTTATCAGCATTTATCAGGCTCAACTTAAATCAAGGTGATTGACATAAGGCCACCAATCCCGAAGTCGAGATGCCTTTCGACACCGAGCTGACTCGCCGCCTGGGCATTAAAATTCCTGTCGTGCAGGGTGGTATGCAGTATGTTGGATACGCTGAGCTGGCCGCTGCCGTGTCTAATGCTGGGGGGTTGGGTATCCTCACAGCTCTCACCCAGCCCACTCCCGAGGATTTGAGAAATGAGATCCGGCGGTGTAGGGAAATGACGAAATACCCATTCGGCGTCAACATTACGCTGTTGCCTACCCTGGTCCCCCCGAACTATGCTGCCTATGCCCAGATCGTTATCGATGAAGGTATCAAGATCGTCGAGACCGCAGGTAACAGCCCCGGTCCAGTCATATCCAAGCTGAAGACTGCTGGTATCATCATTCTCCACAAATGTACTACTATCAGGCACGCACAGAGTGCCATCAAGCTAGGCGTAGATTTTCTCTCCATAGATGGATTCGAATGCGCGGGGTGAGTAAACTAAACAGATCCCAGTTACCGGGATCATATGCCCGTTCGCATAACTTAGTCACAAAACGCTCATCATGGTTGGTAGACACGTGGGCGAGTCGGACATCACCAACTTCATCCTCCTAAGTAAGGCACGTCAGACGCTCAAGGTACCCTTCATCGCGTCTGGAGGTTTCGCCGATGGCCAAGGTCTGGCCGCGGCCCTTTGCCTGGGCGCAGAAGGCATCAACATGGGGACCCGCTTCATGTGTACCGTTGAAGCCCCAATCCACCAGAAGATCAAGGAGCAGATCGTTCAGGCTCAAGAAACCGACACGGCCTTGGTAATGCGGAGGTGGACCAACACCACGCGTCTATACCGTAACAAAGTCACGGACCAGGTCGTGAAGATCGAAAAGGAGAGTAAGACGGGCGAATTCGCCGAGATCGCCCCTTATGTAAGCGGTAAGCGAGGCCGGGAAGTTTTCATAAATGGAGACGCTGAATTCGGTGTAAGTGACACAATCCTCGTTTTTTTCCCCTACCCCTGGTCACGATTTGCTAAACACGAGGAATAACAGGTTTGGACTGCCGGACAGGTCATTGGTCTGATTCATGACATCCCGACGTGCGGTGCTCTCTTGGACAGGATAGAGAAGGAGGCAGAGGCAACGTTGACCTCAAAACTTTCGCTTGCTAAACCTCAAAGTAAGCTATGATAGGAAATTTCGTGCAACGTATTTTCAGGAGTATTGCAACTAGAACCTTTCCGGTCGATGAGTATGCGGTATCATTCGTCTGCATGCTATAGGGTCTTACATGCCGTAAATACTCTAGTACCTACACATTATGTAGATGTATGTAATAGGAATTCAGGCGTGTTACTGAGCCTTCACAATTCCCAAGCCATAAGTGACGATAGTATCAACCGATTTCTCGCAAATTCTTAACACCCAACCCCTTGCATTATTGTACCTAGGGACGTCATTCAAGTGCTAGGGAATTATTCATAGATTTACAAGAATATTACTACTGGCATTTCTAATCGTGTTAGAAGGTCACTTAAGTATCCATTAACGCCTCAAAACCTTAGTCATAGCCCCTAGTAACTTAGTCATACCATCACCATTCCCGCCACGATGCCCCCAAGCTAACAGTTACCCCTTTTAAAACACACCCAACGCTCCACAAGCACGGCACGGTATAGCAAAAACGAGACTAATGCTGCACCAAACCCCGAATCCCACAGGAACCATCCGAGGGTGTTCGCATGCTGCGATCAACCACGCACGACATCGAGTCCCATACAGAAAACGAGGAGCCACCAATGCACAAGAGAAGCAAGACATCGGCCCGCAACCCGTTCACGCACGACAGACCGCACTAAAAAAAGCACTAAAGCCTCGAAATATCGATCCTTGTGCTTGTATCATACGAGAGTCGTGATCGATGAGAAACAGACCGCCGCGGCTCGACAAATCGCGAAGCAGGGAAAACAGGGCTATCAATCAGCACCCAACACGACCGGTGAAAACCGATACTGCAGGCATGTAGGTATGTATGTAAGACGGGCTTTGGTCCACGCCTCGCAAACCCCTAAACGCTTCGCCGCCTGCACGCAGTCGAGCCTAGTAACATCGCTACCACGCTAGCGGCTGGAAGTGTTCGCGGTGAGCCAGAGATCGACGGTAGCATCGTCGACGACGAAGATTAAGTGCTGACCACCCCGTTCCCGTATACCTGGGCTCGGCTATGTACGTGGTGGTCACGCGCGAGCCACGCACTCTCCGGGTCCCGGGATGACATCGTGATACCCCTAAATAGCGATGTTACCTCGCACAAGGAAGACTTGTCCTCTATGTTTTTTTTTTTTTTTTCAGCAGGACTAAGCGATGTTGAGAATTACAGTTTCTTACGAGAATTTCGTCTATTGGAAATGATCTACGACTAGTCGCATGAGTTCGTTCTAGGTAGGTATAGATCAAGTAGTCGTTTTACTCCTATTCATAGGTACCTACCAGAAAGGGGAGTGTGTAGAGTTTATTTTACTTACCTAGGTACCATTGGACTCAAAATATTTACCTTACTACCCATCCACAGAGGTAGGGCACATGTTGGATCTTTGCTTGTCATTACCTAATATTGGGACGCAAATAACATTTTCCTATATACTAGGAAGGGTTGCAGTCACTAAACACTTATATTACCTTATATTACTCATAAATTAACCTACTTATCTATCCTAGTTGTATTCCAAATATCTACCATCAACTCATATACAAATGGCCACCTAAAGCTTTGTATTTACCCAGGTTTGCCGTAAGGTAGGGGTTGATAGATACGTGATTATTCAAGATTAATCAAACTACTAGCTAGAACAGGTCACTTTAATGCCCTGCGACCGAAACAAGCACACAGGATTGTAAGAGGATGTACACACATATAGTATCACGTAACTAGGACTTAATATATAACAACGTTGAAAGCGTTGGAAATTTCGACTTGACTGAGTTTGCATTATACGCCTGATTACGGGTGCTAGAAAAGATTACTTGGCGCATTTGATTTGAGAGCTAATAAAGTAGCATCTGATTTAGGAGAAAGAATGGCTTTTTATTGGAGATGGTCAAGTCTATCTTTGCCATTCCTTGTCCCTGCTAGCATTTCTACATTCTCGCCTATGGAGAAGTGGCATCATCCATCAGTAGTAGCATCGCAGTTGAGCGACTTGCTACTACTTCGCCAATGTAGCTCATTTCCCTTTCTCAGGGGAAGTAGGCAACGTATCGGCTATTGATGCTCTCTTGGCTTCATCAATAGTAGTTCTCAGTTTTCCTTAACCAGACTCTTCGGTGAGAAGCTTCGTGATCTTGCCAATGGCGATTGTTTGACCCTGCAATTACTTGATTAGTATTTAGTTGTGAGAAAAGAGTGAGTGATGGAACGTACCTGGTCTCTTAAGGTGAAACGACCCATTTGAGGATAGTCTTCGAATTTTTCGATACAGACGGAACCAGCGCCGCCTGTAATTTGCATTTTAGCAATGATACTATCTCCCTTCTTCGCATGCGTTGGTGGCGCCTTGCTCTTCCTGCCGGTTCCTTTCTGCAACTTGTGTAGTAACGCGGCGAAGGTTACCTCCTCAACGGCGGAGTGAACGTGCAAAACGCAGTTAAAGCCGGCAGTGAGGATGCTCTTCAGTTCGAGGATCCTGATCTGTGCCTCGAAAGCTGCGACGTTATGAACCAGACGTTTCGGGGAGCAGAGAACAAATCCGGCGGAGATATCATCTTCTTCGATACCTCGGAGTCGTATTCGGACCTGGTCACCACATTGGGCAACCTGGATCTCGTCTTCGGTCTCGCCATAGAGGGCCGCAATGTCAACTTTCTCCTTATTCGGCATCATAATCAATGTCATGCCTTTCTTGCAAACGCCTGCTTCGATCTTGCCTTCAACCATCGTGCCCATATCTCGGTACTTTCCGCTGATAGCCATCATGAACGGCGCGTTGACCTTTCGCTCGAGAGCCTGCATGTTATCGAGGTATTCGAGCAGAGAAGGTCCGTCATACCAGGGGCATACGCCCGCTGGGATACGATCCTTGATACCCATCGTCTGTTGAGCAGCGATGGGCATGAAAAAGACATCGGTTTTCAGGTTATACCCAGTGCCCTTAAGGAACTGCGCGAGTTTCGTTGTGCATTCCTTGTACCGGGCTTCCGACCAGTTGACCGTAGGGTCATCCATCTTGTTGATAGCCACAACAAGTTTGTTGACACCTTGCGTTTTGGCAAGCATGGCATGTTCACGGGTCTGTCCACCTTTCTCGAATCCGGTCTCATACTCTCCTTTGCGCGCACTGATAACCAGAATACCAACATCTGCCTGGGAAGCACCTCCAATCATACTTGGGACGTATGTCTTGTGGCCGGGAGCATCCAGAATGCTATATCGTCGCTTGTCGGTCTCGAAGAATCCTCTTCCTACTTCGACGGTTTTACCCTTAGACCGTTCCTCATTCGTTAAATCAAGAGCCCACGATAGATACCATGTCTCTCGGCCCAGGTCCTTGGCTTCTCTCTTGTACTTATCCATTGTACGCTGGTCAACCATGCCGGTAACGTATAGGATCGAGCCACCTAGTGTCGATTTTCCAGCATCGACGTGACCAATGAAGATAATGTTCATGTGTTCTTTACCATAAATTTCCTTCAATGTATCTTCGTCGACATCGGCAGCCTGTTCGTTCGCAACAGCATCGGCATCGCGCGCGGCGCTCTTGCTTGCTCTTGAAGGGCTCGAGCGTCCAGAGGATGGCGTGGGCGATGTCTTGCCACTCGACGCCTTGGACGATTTGGTGGACTCGCCTGTTTTTTCGATGGCTTTTGATGCTGTCATCTTCGAGCCAGCATCTGCGGATGCATCCTTCTCGGTCTTCGGTTCGTCTTTCGGGGGTGTCGGAACACCGATTGATAGGACCTTAGCGGCCTTGGGCTTCGGAGGATCACCACCTATACTTAAGACTTTAGTTCCTCCTTCTTGTTTAGCAACAGGCTTCGGCGCATTCGCAGTAGAGACAGCAGGAGCAGCGGCGGGTGTCGCGGTTTGGTCGCCTCGCTTAGCAATGGTAGGCACGGTTTGGGGTTGTTGTTGCTTGGGCTTCTGTTGGGATTGAGGTTGTTGCTGATAGTATTGTTGCTGCTGCTGCTGTTGGTCTTATTAAGTTAGCTATTGACGGTTCTTATTTTTGTTTTGGGGAGATAAATAATACTATAAGCTTGATTGTATCCGCCCTGTCCATAGACATTTCCATATCCCTGGCCCTGGCCCTGTCCCTGTCCTTGACCTTGGCCATATTGAGGGAAACCTCCCTGAGCTCCACCATATTGGGGATAGTAGTTCTGGCCTCCATAATAGCCTTGCTGATAATTTGGCATATAACCACCACCGTAGCCTTGGCCTGGTTGGAATGTCTGGGCACCGGGTTGGAAGGAAGTTGCACCAGGTCGGAATGATGCGGCGGCAGGGTTTTGGGGTTGGTTGTTCAGGTTCATCTGCTGAGTCTGTCTCGACAAATTGTCGTCCTGAGCGGCAGGGTCATCTTCCCAGGAGTTAAGATCCGCCATGGTGTCAATTCTCGCCGTGAAATAGTCTGCTTGAGTGCTAACGAAAAAGAAGAAGAAAATCGGTGTCGCGAAAAGGAAATTGATGTCGTGGTTGTGCGACCGAGAACTCTTTAGTAAACAGTAGTGCGGCAGTCGATATATTTAGGAGGTAAATGAAGGACAAGGGTAAAGGAACCCTTTGGTGAGTCAGATAGAAGAGTGAAGGGTGATGGGAAATGTGCCTGATCTGACCTGATTGTTTGTGAGATTGCGGCGAGAGGTGAAGGGAAAAAGAATTATGTATTTGAACGCCGCAAAGCTTAGCGGGGTGAGAGGTTTTGCCCCGCCAATGACGGAGGAAACAGCCTCTCGGTATTATACTGTCATACTAGGTATTTTAAGTTTGTACATACAGTATTCTACTAAGCATTGAGGATATGCATTCAATATGTACATAATGACCCACTCTCTACAATTATATCTGCTAACTCCAGTTTATCCATTTAAAGGTAATATATATTCTTTAAATGGAGTATCCACGCTGTTTGCTGAATAATAGTGGATTGCTTATACTGGTATTGTGCTACCTGAAGTAAGTTATGCGGTGTGTTTTGCACATGAACAGTGAACTTTAATGAATCTTCCTCTTTCAACATCCATAATTATGAACCTGTGCATTCCGATTCGAGCACAAACATTGACCTAAGGTGTGGCTTGGCCGATACTTAACAAGTTGGGCATCTACGAGGTCCCAGCTGCCCTTCATGGGGCGAGCAACTCTTTCTTCATGCATAATTCGCATGTGTGGATAGGGCAATAATAAGACAATAACAACCATCCATATATTCCCAACCATATATATTGGTCTATTGGTCATGGATGCATTCCTAGCCAAATTATCTTACCACGCCACCAACTACGCAATCAGATCTTGTCTTGCTCTTACCTCCACTTATGTCATTCAGCAAGGTTCGAGGTTACTCAAGGTATGAAGGAGTTGCCCTATCTATGTCTAGGTATCTTGCCTTAGGTTATGTAATAGCTGCCCAAGCTAATTATGTAATATAGACAGTCGACGATGACCCCTTACGTACCGAGCTAAGCCACCTGCAAAGACGGTTGGCTCGCAAGATCGAGGTAAGTCATATCTAACCGGATCAGTTAGAATGTAGGCTGCTCACCGAAAAACCTGTTTTAACGTGTTAAATTTAAACCGCGACTAATTATTCTAGTAGCTCGTCTCTCCTATATTAGAGTCCATCGAGTTCCGTTACACGCGAGGGAACTCAGCTCTAGAGGCCGTGGTACGAACAGCACAGGAACTACGGACCGATGTCGATTCTCTCGGTAAACGCCTTGAAAATGCCGCCTTAGCAGATGAATCACGGCAAAATGGGGCAGCCAAGAACTCTACCGCCGCTGCTCTGCGGCGAATCGAAATTCAAAGCATTATCACGGATATCAAGCAGCTAATTGTAGACATTGATGATTCTATACCACTCATCAACCTCTGGGTTTCCGCGATTGGGGGCATACAAACCCAGCCTTCGGCTTTCTCACCGTCCCGCCTATTGCAGGCTAGCATGCTAGTGAACGTTGGAGATACTCAATATATCCTCAATTCTGGTACGCCTATGCAGATTGGTCCGGACTTTGTGCTGTCTATTTACATGCTCTTTCGGGCCCATACTTCTCGTGAGGATCCCAGGGAACCATACGGCTTAGAAGATGATCAACGCAAGCCACTATGGCAGGAGGTAATTCACAAGGCACGAGTCCGGCTCCGTCGAGTGCCATTTGAGGATGAATTCGGTGATATGAACGGTTTAGGAAACAACGCCTCATATGCGAGTTACGCGTACCAACTTCAGATTGTGGAAGATTTAGATGATGGGAGAGTTCACACAGTCGAAGATGGTGATGATCAACCAAGTTCCTATGATGGCGTCCGTACAGCCGGAATTCGGGAATTTGTCCCTGTCCACCAAATATCAAAGATGTTCTACGCAGACGTTGGAAGGATACTGAATATTAACAATGACGACGGTGCCTCAAGCAATCCAGTACTTCTGCTCAAGAGGGATACCAAAGCTCTACATGTAAACAAGGAGATACCAACAATCACACATCAGATGGCCCAAACAGGGTTGATTCAAGACGTTGACGAAAGCGCCACATCTAATGGCACGTTGGAAGCTGGTTCGCATGATGACGCTAATGACCAACTTCAACTCCAGCTCCAACTCGAAAGCGAGAACACCCGGCCAACAAAAAGTCCTAGCCCTTTAAAATTTCCTCAAGACCTGGATCCAGAGTGGCTAGCCCTCGAAGTTTTTGACATTAACGACGACGGCACAGAAGACACAGAAGACGAGGACGAACCTACACCGGAAGAGGAGAACCAAGATACACCATCTAAAAACGAAGCTACCCAAGACTCACCGCGTCCCCGTCGCATCAAACACGACTCCCGCCATTCCGCGGACTCAAACTTAGTATCGCAACTAAGCCGGATGAGCCTAGCCTCCTCGCGCCCTTCGTCCCGAAACTCCGGGGCACTGGTACCTGATTCCGGAACCTTGGACGAGGACCTACTCGAGCGCTCCCCCTTCGGCGCTATCCAAACCTCACTCTCCCTACTTGAGATGTTGCTACGCCTAACTAGCCTACAAGAGTTCGAACAAACCACGCACTTGGCGATCCCCGACCACGTTCTACGGTTCTACCTGGACGAATCAACGTCACGAGCTGATGCCGATGCTCCCGTTCATCGCGGAGTTGGTGGGGGTCGGAGTTAGGATTATGGTGATAGTTAATACTTAATGGGAGACTGTGGAAATTGGCCTTGGATCGAGTTTGTGTTGATTAGGTAGATATCCAATCAAAGTGAGTCGAGGCTGTACTGTAAATGGCGTGGGTGCTACGGTTTGTACACGGCTTCAGGAGGGATCGCGGACTAGTCTGAGACTGTATCAAGATTGTATGACGTACCTACGGCCTGTCAAGTATAGAAAAACAAATAAATTCCGAATAGGTAGTTAATAGTACCATAACCTCGACCACAAGATCTACTCAAAATATATTGCATGCACACTTCATTGTATTTATAAAAATACCTAAGGTTAGTTATCCATTAATCATAACCCAACCCAACGAGAAAGCAGAGCCTTTCAACACCCTTCTATCATAAACGACATTTGTATAATAAGACTCCCACTCATCCCCATCACCACCTCCGCCCATAAATAGCGCTCTCACTATTCTTCTTCGGGGCCTGAGAATTCTTGCTTCGCATAGTCGACATCGAAGCCGCAAGATCGCGTCGATGGGCCTCGTCCTCATCATACACGCCGGGGATCGCATCGCCGACACCTCTGCTATCGCCCACGTGGCGGAACAACTCCATCATTTCCTTGAGGCCGAGCTTGAGGCCGCCTTCTCTCTTGGCACCGCTTTCGATGGCGGCTTCGGCGAGGAGTCGTTTCTTTTCCTGGAGCTCGAGGATGCGTTCCTCGACGCTGTTCTCGATCGTGAGTTTGTAGACGATGACGTCGACGGTTTGCGTGAGGCGGTGCACCCGGTCGATGGCCTGTTCCTCGACGAATGGATTCCAGAAGGGCTCGAGGATGACGACGCGGCTGGCGGCTGTGAGGTTGAGGCCTAGGGCACCGCATCGGAGCGAGCAGAGCAGGACTCTGGTGCGCGCGTCGTTGCGTAGGGAGTTGAGGGCTTCCTCGCGTGCGTCGTTTTTCATGCTGCCGTCGTATCGCGTGTATTTGATGCCTTCCTTGCGGAAGAAGGGCTCTACGAGGTCGAGCATGCTGGTGAATTGCGAGAAGACGATAAACTTGTGGTCGTGTACCTCCTTATGGAGGAGCGTGATGAGCTGCCGGATCTTGGCGGATGCTAAGACGTGTGGTGTTCTTTCCTTTTCGCGGCGGGAGTGGGGGTAGTAGCCTTCTTCATCTGAAGAATCTCCGTCTATGTCGGATTCGGAAATACCAGTATCTTCATCTTCAGATTCAGATTGGGACTCTGTCTCTGCGTCTTCCTCGTCATCATCCTTATCATCATCCTTGTCGTCTTCATCATCGCCCTCATCCCCTTCATCATCCTCGCTGTCTTCGAGCTTTGCTTTTCTCATCTTGGATTCGATTACAGAAACGGACTCAAATTCATCCTCGGAATCTGATTCTTCCAATGCACGCTGCAGCTCTTCTGGCTTCGTATCTTTGCCATCATCCACGATGAAGCTGTTTAATTGACTGCCGTCTTGGGTCTCTTCATCTTCTGAATCTTCCGAGTTGATGGATTCGCCTTCGCCCTCGGCATTTTCATCATCTGTACCGCCGGCCTTGCCTAAACGTAATGGGCCTTGCTCATCCCCGGAGACGATCCAGTCAGCTTCCTCCTCTTCATCGTCACTGTCAATGACCGCGCGTCGATTTCTGGGTTTCCGTTTCTTCACAACCTCGATTTTGACTTTTTGTTCCACCACCTTCTTAACCTTGGCCTTGCTCTTCTTCTTTTTTGGTCTAATCTTCGGAGTTTTCAGGTCTCCTCCCTCTTCGTGGTGCTTAAAATACTCGAGGTCTTCGAAGCAGGCCTTGCATTTGTCCGAACCGGGTTGGCGACTTTCGTGGTCTAGCTCCCAACCACAGATATCACAGTGCTTAGTCTCGACACCCAATCCACCTAGAAGGTCAGCAAGAGCATCCATGTCTGCATCATTTTTCTTCGGTTTCGTCTCTTCAGACAAGGCATCCTTGTCCTTCTCGAGTTTGCCTTCGACAAGCTTTGGGTGGTCGCAAGCCTGTCGGAGGCGCAAGAGAAGCACCAAGGCACTGGCATAGTTAAGCTTGTTCCTCATCATCTGTTCGAGACTCTTATCTGTACGCTTTTCCAATCTATCATAGAAACGTCTCTCAGCTGGCGTAAACTCAGCCGCGACCGTTACAACCTTTCTCTCGGTAACTTTGAAGCTGGAGGTTGCGCCCTTTTCGCCGTCCTTGGATTCCTTTCCGCCAGTGCTGAGAGCGCCAGCCACCTTCAAGATGTCCTTGGTTCTACGTTTCATGAAACATTGCAGTAAGCTATGAAGACGGCGCATTGCAACATCTCCTTTGCCGTTCTTCATCGGTATTTCGAAATGATCCTTCCATTCGCGAAGGTCGTCGTAGGGCTTAATTCTGAGAAATTTGACTAAGCTTTGCAGCTCGTCTAGGTTATTCTGCATCGGAGTTCCAGAAAGACACCAACGAAATACGCTTCTAAGTTCGTAACACGCCTTTGTAGCCTTGGCATTTCTGTTCTTGATCGTATGTGCTTCATCCAAGATGACCCGATACCAATGTAGTCCGAAACAACCAGCTTTCAAGCTGTCACTAGAGTGGCCATGCTCAGACACTAGGATCTGATAGGTTGTGATGACTACATCATATCGACGGAGGTCTTCGAAGCGCTTGGTGCGTTGTGGTCCGTGATGCACAAGGACTTTCATCCTGTGAGATTCAGTCACCTTTTCTTTTAACTCAGCCTCCCATTGACGGATAAGTGCTAGAGGGGCGACAACCAATGTCGTCTTCTCGACTCCCGGGTATTTGTCTTGTGGCTTTTGGTTGCTCAAGATAAGGGCTATAGATTGTAAGGTTTTCCCCAATCCCATGTCGTCAGCAAGCAGACCGCCTTTGGGTACCTTCCCTTTCTTGACAGGACCGAGTTCGCGGCCTTTCATCCACTCTACACCCTCGATCTGATGGCGCAAGAGTGGTACGCTGAGCCCTTCAACGCGAGACTTATCTTCCTCATCTTCTTCCTTCACTTCATTCTCCTGCTCATCTTCTATACTGCCTTCGAGCAAAGCTTTGATATCGGAAGCGGCTTTCTTCGGGTCGACGTACGTAGAATAAATTCCAGGTTGGCTATATATTGAGACTGGACCATCTGGGACCGATATTGGATTATTAGACGATCCTTCCGGGCCGGGTATGGTATTGAACATGGGAGGTGGTGGCGGCTTCTTGTCCTTAAAAGTAGGCTGCAACGGTCCCGAGATTCGTTGTGGTCGGTGGTGTTCTGGGCGGCTTTTTGGTTGAATGAAGAGGTTGGCATATTTGTCCTCGATGTTTTTAGAGAAAGCTCGCGACTTGATAGCTGGTGCAGGGCCAGGGGCAGGTCGTGCATTTGAAGTAGCGTTGACTGTGCTGGTGTTTGCAACACCTGATGTTTTTTCAGTTGTCTGGTTTGAAGTAATGCCATTTGTTTCGTTAGATCCCAAAGGGCCAAGCGGCGCCTTTGGCGGTGCGTGTTCCTTCACCATGGTGGAATGCTTCTGTTGAGTTCCTTTAATGTGATTGTCACTTGTAATCCAATTCTTGAGTCCTTCTATTTCTTTCTCAACCCATTTATTGTGCTTCGTATACTTAGGCTTAAGGAAATCGGGTGTGTCGGTTGACTTAAGGTCGTTCCTTGGCCGAATTCCGAAGCTGTCGCCTGGCTTTCTAGATAAATTGATGGTGAATATGAGGTTTCAGGCTGCGAAGTGGGATGTTTGTAGGTGGGGTAAACAAACCTCATAGAAAGCCGAAATGGGATCTGTTGGCAAAACGGGGATGTAGTGTGTGATTACGACAATATGGACAGGATTCTAAAGAGAATAATTATGTTGTGTACTTGTAAATATTGACCTCGGGTGATTGTTTGTTTAGACCGTTGGGAGATTTAACTTTATTCGATGTTGTTTACAATGACGGCGGCCAATGACATAATTTACCGGGTCAACCAGCTCAGCTTATCAACCACTCTCGAGTTTTATCTGTTTGTGGCTGTAAGGTGCTACCGAGTCAGGTATGGGGCAACTGTGTAACAGCTATGAGAAGCTTGCCATGCTACTTGACAGCTGGCTCACAGCTGGCAGTCACAGCTTCCAAAATCCTTTTGACCCCCACTTGTCCATATCCACTCTGCCACTGTCGGCAGTATGTATCGATACACCATCCAGAGACCGTGCGTATTAGAGTTAGCTTACGGTCTTGTACCTTATTCTAATTTAGAGCAGCAGTAGACTCGCATGGAACCATTCCACTCATCGTTCCATGTACATCTATGGAGTAGGTACCTGGTACAAATCAGGTTGAATTGCCGAACTGATTCGCGCGTGACACTGTTGTACAACGTCGCTGCGCCGCACGATTGAATTTCTCCTTTCAATGTTCCAACATTCATATCCCTAGCCAACAATGTCGAGGATTTCCACCTAGGTAAAGCAGCAGTAGAAACTGTCTTCAACGTTTCGGATATCGCGGACAAACATATTCATTACTCAGTACTCGAAGAATATGAAGGTCTCGCCATCTTCATACAATTCAGGCTAATATTAATATGTGAGAGAGACAAGGTTGTTAGTCTTGTCGGTCTTGTCGGTCCTGTTTCGTCTACTCCGGACGATCTGTCTTTGACGCTTTGACCCTTTTTTGCTTACAATACAGTACGGGCATTGCCGAGTCTCGATCAATACACCGTGCTCAGTCCTCACCCACTGCCAGTCTGCCAGACACCCCACGATGAGAACGGAACATCAGAATATCCATCGCATAGTCGCATCCCGATAATTGTGTTACAAGATCGCCGAATAGTTATTGTCACTTACTAGATCGGATCGTCACCCACCCTTTATCTTAATTTGTTCCCGAGAAGATGCGGGAATGACACTCTGTTGGTTCTATTTGTGTGGCTTACTTGCTTACCTGCATTTCCCGTTTCCCACACCTTTGGATACCTTGAATACCTTGGATACATTGGATACATTGAATTTACACGGCCCGCGATAGTGTCACTATCGTTTTTCATCTGCCAACATTATTAACGATTTCCTCTCTTGTCCACCGTCTGACCTCAGATCTGTCGTGCCACGATCTACGATCTACGAACCAATTGGCCAAACTGTAGATGCTTAGCTGATGTTCGATTCCCCATTGCTTGGTTCTTCGCGTCGCAATGTCTACTACACCTACTGGCCACAATGGCTGGGCCACCGCCAACGATTGGGCTTCACAAAGAGATTACATCACAACTCTCTGGTATTATCTTCCCATTTCGATTCACCCTATCGTGCTTGCATTTAGCTAACGTGCTGTCAGTATGTTCAATTAACCCCTCATCCTTCCGCAATTGATCGTCAATGCCTGATATTCCTTCACTATCCTTAGCTCCTACTTTACCTAGGTTGTCCTTGCTTGCATAATGGAACATCAATTAACAGTATACCTTTCCATTAGATCGAGACCAGAATAAGACGTTAAAGGAGATTATGCAGACAATGCAGGATAATCACCAATTCTACGCAACGTACGTTTCGATTAGCTACGACTCACTCCCTAGTTCGTCGTGATTGTTGGACAATCATCTAACAGGTTAATAAGCGTAAGGATGTACAAAGCCCGCTTCCAAAAATGGGGCATCGAAAAGAAAATCAAAGCCGAGGAAGCTGTCGAGATCTTTCGCCAACAGACTGCTCGCGCCGCAGCCGGAAAACCAACGGTAGCATACATCAGAGGCAGGCGGATTGACCCAGATCGACTACAACGGTATCGATATCGTGCGGCACCTCTTATTTCGAAAAAGATCATGCGCGCCGAAAAGGGGGCCGATGATGAGGGATCGAATTCAAGGATATCCCAAGTAATTTGTCGAACACCCTCGCCATCACCGTCGCCAGACACGACCGATTCCAATGTATCCATTTCCCCCCGCATCGAGGAACCTACCGAATTGAGAGTGCCGCACGAGTGCATGCAGATTCTCCGCAATTTCATAAATGGGGCATTCGATAATGGGATATGGCAAATGGCGGCCAAGGGAGATCGAGCTGAAATGAACGGTGCTTTTACCTGGCAACATTACGTGGCTTCGTCTCAGGGATTGATTCGCCATGGCCGAATAAAAGAAGGCTTCTCGCTGCTGGGCATGTGCTTCGACCAGTACAAGCTACAATTACAACAACCCGATTCGATGTTCTGGCTGGCGACCTACAAGTGCGCAATAGTCCTCGCGAGTCAAAACAACAAGCTTGGTGATGCCTTCATTGACTATGCTTCAAAGCTCACAGCATTAATTTTGCCACGAGGGCATCCATTCAACCAATTATGGTCTCGAGTTGTACTTACGGGAATGAGTGGGATCAATGACCACGCTGGCGCCATATTTGAATCTTACTTGGACATGTGGGGACGACATGTCAACTCGCGGGAGACGAACACTACCAACGACGTCCAGGGCGCGTTCGTATTTATTCAGCTTCACTGTACCGGTTTGCTGTCATATAATTTGCTTGAGACTGTCATTCAGGCTATGATTACAGGGGGAGCGATTTCGAGAGAAGCCGCGGAATTTCTTCTTCAGGAAACTAAGTTCAGATTAGCACTTGTTTCCCTTGGACGTCGACGAGTGAAGAAGGCTGAGACTGTTACCAAAGAAATAATCGAGTGGCTAGATACACGACCACCCAGTGCTTACCCGGATCTCCGCTGCAAGGCTGCCTGGTTGATGTTTGAAGTTAAAGAGCGCAAAGGAACACAAGCGGAGGCAGTACAAGCAGGACACAACCTTCTCAAACTCTCGCAGGAAATTTATGGCCCGTCGCATATTCAGACACTTGAAGCGATATCCGCCGTAGAAAACTACTGCCGAAAGATAGGCGCTACAGCAGGAGCCGACCAGATGGGCCGAGACTTTGAGAGTAGATGGCGCGTATTTCGTGATACGGCGGATGCCAAAAGCAATTTCCCACAACAGATCGACCAACCGTGGTATTATCGGTCGATCGAATTGGGCGAGAAAGTAGGATATGTCCAAGAGACCGTCGAATTATTCGAACGATGCCTCAAGCTATCAGATGATTCTCCCTAGATCATTGAGCGTCTATCTTTAGCATGAGACACGGTTGCAGACCCAGCCCAGTGGCTACTACTAGGTAATGATTTACGACGGCAAATCAGATTGAACACTAACACTCGTATATACGAGTCAATCTATGCCAAAGAAACTAATACACCCCATATATTCTATGACCTCAGAATTTAAGTTATATATATAGTTGACTAGGTACCTATCTATTATGGAAGCGTCCAGTACTGGAGTTTTAGGGCGTTCTTAAAGGAAAATTAGGATAACCAGGCGTATGGCTATAAGAAGGCTCGAAAGGGGAAGTCGAACAAATATAGGTTGTTCTGCCATTTTATACATCTATGTATAGTATTTACATGTACTATTTACTGTTTCAGAGCACAATCCACTAGATAGGATACTCTCTAACACGCTCAAGGTGGCATCTGTTAGAAATAACTTATATAATACTAAATAAACTTCACATTCATGAATTTACTGAGGTACACCGTTGATACTAAAGCACCAGCCTATTTTAAGACTCGACATATTCACTTTCAGTCTCAAGGAACTAGGAGTTGTAAAACAAGATGTTCTAAAATTGTCTATGTGTAAGAATGTTACTTCGAAATCAAAAACAGCGGATCCATCCATCTCATCTCATCTCTAAAAGTTCTCAAAACATGCTTTCGTAAACTTTCATTTCCAAAAATTCATTCACGACATTAACTGATCGTTCCGGGAAAGGCGAATCTAAGCCTTCAGGCTGATCTTGAGCGAGTCGCTGGTCAGGCTGCACACGGAGGTGTCGCCGCCGCCGCTGCGGCAGACGACGTTGACGGTGCCTTGGCCGGAGATGCTATTGAGGTGTTAGTTTCGGGTTTTATTATGTTTATCTCCATACCCTAGTATGGGGATAAGGGGGAGGTTAGGCTACTTACGCGTTGTGGGTGATCTTCAAGCCGAAGGTAGAGGCGTCGGCGCCGGGGAGGACGCTGAACTTGTAGGTGCTGCTGCCGCAGGCTAGGTCGGCGGTGGGAACACCGGAGGTGATGCCCGCGGCGGTGGCGCTGCAGTCGATGCCCTTGCCGTCATTGCCGTCTAGCTTGAAGGCGGCGCCGTCGACGGTGCCGACCGAGGTGCCGGAGACACCGGCCTTGTGCAGGGTCAGGCTCGTGATGGTCACTTCTTCGGTGCTCTGCGCGATGGCGCTGCCGCTGAGGGCGAGGGCGATGGTGCTGATGGCGGTGGAGAAACGCATTTTGATGGTTTGTGGGTTGGGTTTGGGTTGGAAGGTTTGAAAAGTTTGAGATGTTGTTGAGATGGATGGATGGATGTGATGAATTGTCTGCTGTGATGAGGAAAGGGAAAATACAAACCTAAACCGGCGAACCTGAGGCTTCTTTATACCTTTTCACGGAGGCATGGCTTCGTCGTCTTTTGCCCAGCCGACCAAGGGGCGACCAGGCTGAGCGGGTGAGGATATCACGGTGTGCGGTCGAGGCAAGGCTAGCTCGAGGTCGACCACGTTAGGATCGGCGGCGTTGCATGAAGCTGCAATATTAGCTCAGGAACCCCCATGTGGAGCCTCAACCGGGGCCGCGATCATTGCCGGCTCGGGATGTTTCCTCTTGTCATGGCATAGGGACAACACGAACCCGCTAGCACGCGAAGGGCATAGGACGACCCCAACAAGGCAATTGAGCAGACTGTTCTAGCTGCCCTGATTGGTTCAACGCGGGTCGAAACGCTGGTTCACGAACAACGGCCCGCGCTGCCTTGCCTAGCGTTTGCGCTACCGTGAACACTACCGTCCCGGCATACATAGCCATTCTCCACCGCCCTGCCCCAGGTTTTTTTTCATTTCTGTCCACCTCTTTCGCGCCGCGGAGGTCCAGAACGCGCGGCCGTCTGGACAGGAGATTGAGGTCTTACGGTGTGATCTGATCTAGAAGCGCTGATCTCCAAAGCGACAGCTTTCTCTTCTAGGATCCATCCATTCAGTGCTTTAGCTCAGCAGGAACCAAGCCTTGATTAGGTAACTACCACCTTTCGACCCAACTATTTGAACTTCGTCCTATTATTCCCTGGCTTCTAGTTTCCATGTCGGCGTGGTTGCCGCGCTCCCTATGGGAGTGGAGAAGCATATTCTACGTAAGGCGGTGTTCCGAGAGGCAAGGCTATTTTGGGTTGGCATCATCATCTCTGAAACGGTGGGGTGGCGGCGGAGATGAAGAAGGCTGAATATGAATGGCATGGGGGCACGATGACATGGCATTGAGAACCATATGAGTGAGGGGTTATTATTGCTATGCTGATCCAGGATATGCTTGCTACCTATGGTCCAATGGTCAAAACCGACTACGGAGAAGTCTGTCAGGGACAAGGAAATAACTTACTTGGGTGACATGCTGCGTCCTCAACAAATAATGCCCAAGAACTGTAAAACACAATGCATACATTCCTACATACCATCTATGAACAAGGTTGCTCTTTTTGAATAGCCTACACTGATTCAAAGTCTGGGAGACTGAAAACGCCAATACTCTTAGTAATGCGCATAGGTGGATAGTCCTCCTTGCGATGTAACAGCATTACTTAATTATCTAAATAATTCACTTTATAGGCTATGTGCAATGTCTATATTTTGCAAATCGACTCTATCAAACGTTAGATGATCATCCACAGATTTGTTGTCTGCTCGGTGGTTCGGAATGGGTTCTTCCACGAAGCGTTTATCATGATCGAATCGATAAACCTAGGGATATTAAGTTGAGCGGACCCCACAGTTCATGAAGAACGCTAGGAAGCTGGGAGTTTAGGTGGCGGTGAAGTTTTAGACCATGATGATGTGGACGACAAGGTCTGGGAGCTTTCACCAGAGCTATTAACGTCCCATCTACGTGATCCATTGGTCTTCTCCCCTGCAGATTCATCACTATCCTCATCTTCATTTGACGAGTCCCAATCTTCAAACTCTTCGTCCTCCGCACTATCATCGTCGTCCGTCTCATCAACTACACCGCCAATATCGATGGCGCTCATAGGAAACGAATAAGGGGACTCGCACTTGCCAGAGAGCATAGCCGCCCTGATATCAGTCTTGGGGTTGCGAGTCATCGTCCCCCCAATAGAAACAAACAAGGATTCGTCTTGCGTATGATCCGTGAGCTGTTTGCGGCCATGCTCCCAGGCGACGGTTCGCAGGTAACCATTTATCATCACCATCTCTTCATCAGGTGCAACCTCTTCATTGATTCTTTCCTTGATTTCTCGTTCGATGAACCAGAACTCATCTGCTGAATATAGGCCGCAGTACCAGGCTTCTCTTCCACTAATCGTTAATATGACTGCGAGAAAAAGATATAGATCTGTTTCTTGCGGCGACTTGAAACGGATACGCACCAAGCCGGATGTGATAAGCGAACTACCGCCATCAAAGGCCGGCAACCATAGTACGGCGGTTTTCTCGTTGAAAATTCCATGAGGATGCGTCTCAATGTCATAGCCCACGGACCCGAGAGGTGCTCCGCGTTTGCCGGTCGATAAGAGTCGTGTCGCGGTCGGATCTACAAATAACAAAATGCCGTGCTTGGATATACGGGGCCCACATGGTCTTAGTGGGCTCTCGGGTTGCGGCACGTGTCTAGATCGGATGAACAAGTTGTACCGCTCCCTCGTATCGGTTGCCTCTTTCGAAAGCATCGTCGGGCCCATGAAAACACTACTCCTGTCAAGAATATTTGATCCCGACCGCCGTGGATTCGTTCTCTCCATAGCAATACAAGCACGCATATCAGCGCGTCCCCCCAAGAGCCCAGCGTCAAGCATGACGAACATCTGCGTTAAGGTATATACAATAGGTAAGTATATCGACAATCCCAGGTTCGTCATTGAATGAGGCATCGGTATCTCCCAGGCGTCTATCGGGACATAATCCCCGGCGTCACGGAACACAGCCGGCGAGGGCGCTAGCATGCTAGTCCAGTCTGCCGGCACGCTAGTACGGCTCCAGCAGAACACGGTGTGGTCGTTTGATGTCTTTATTATTTCCTCCTGGAGCCGCGTAAATGCCTTGGTGCCCTCGCCGTACAACAGCGGCATATTGACATCGAATAGCCCCAGTAGACAGTATGCGATATCCTCAACACGTGTAGTCTCACGCCGAGCTGCCCACGACATCTTTTTCGCGATGCTAACTGCATGTATATCTGCAACGCCTCGTAGGAGCCGCGTCTCGATTCCGGTAACGGCGGAGATATCGGATGCAAGATCTGAACGATCACCAATCTTAGCCCAGGAAGAGCTGTAGAATACTAATCGTCGCGGCGCGATTAACTCTTGGAGCGTCCATCCACGTAAAAACCACTTGCTCTGACGAAACTGGCTATTCAGGTCATATGGTCCGTCCTCTCCGTCGCGTAAAGGGAAATCTGTGACGTCGGATAGGTAAGCGTAGCATACTTCGGACCCCTTATACCAATTATACATAGAATTTATGGCCTCGGTGAGCTCAGCCGAACTGGCCTTGTCAATACAATTGGTATCAATCCATATCCAATCGATGCCATCTTGTCGCGCTATCTTACACGCGCCCTTGATCTTATGAAATCCGGATTTAGTGGTCGTAGATAGGTTGGGGTCTATGAACTCGCGAAAGCTGATCTCTTCTCCTTCGACCCATGTATGGCTTAGTATCGCATAGGGCGGAACTGCATCCCCATGGAACTCTTCAAATTCCAGGGATGAAGTGTTGATGAGTCGCATTCTGCGGGAGTTGAATCTTGGTGGACTGGGGTTCCGAAGATTTTGGACTCGACTGCGGGGCGTTTATAACTTCCATGATAGGCGCAGGGAGCTGAAAGGATAGTGAGCAGGGGTGCTACCGTCTTACCCATAATATACTTGAATGGCGAGACAACCTCATGCCTCTGGTAAGCACGCTAGGAAACAACATTAACAGAGTCTCACCACATGGCGGTGGTTGTGTAGGCTGTGGCAATCTGAACTGATCAGATTTGGGGGCCATTGACTCGCTTTTCTTTCAATTTTATACATGGCGCAGTATATAGCTAGGAACACTCGACTATATATAAAGCAGCATGTGGTATGTATTTTGAATTATATCCTTATTAATATCGTATATATAATCGAGTAATTGGAGTATTTTGTAGGGCATAAATAGTGAGTAATAATTGGATCTGACTTTGTTCGTTCGGGGATGGTTTGATGTTGTATTTTCCTAAGTTGCAGTTTCAATTTCAAACTGGAAACTTTCCATAGGCACCAGGCATATTGCTGGTTATGTAAGCACTCCCACATCCTTGTGTGACCTCGGAAGATTCAGTTTGGAAGTACCTTCCCCTCGTCCAGCTTCACCGTTAGGTACACTATCGGCCTTATATATATAGGGGATAAGTAGCGCTATTGGTATCGCTCTGGTAATCCTCTAGGGCTATAGGATAAAAGTAAGACAGCCTTATAAGTCAACCGAATTTATAAATTTAGAGGGGCATCGAATTTACAGTTCTAAGTCGACCCTGAAATACAGAACAACAAATAGATTATGCGTATAATCTTTTCATACACTCGAAAAGGCAGATTGAAATACCAGGAACTCTTAGAGCATTGATGAATTTGTTAAACTTATAGAAGTTGTCAAGTTAATGAACACTGTTTACTTGTACACTTTTGAACCACTCACTTCAAGAGCCCGGGCAGTATTATAGCTGATATCCTTGCTAAAAATAGCCCAACATAAGACCAAAGCCACCTATAACCAGTCCCAAGAAAACACTACCACTATTTTACACTCACAGCACTCACAGCGCTCACAACACAAAATAACAACATCCACGTTCAATTGTTTAATATATCACCACTTCGATTATGTTATCATATCTACCAACCCCAAGATCCCAACAGATGGATCATCAAGCAGGAACCGTTCCCCTTTCCGGGGTATCCCCTAGCAAGCTGTGTACCAAGCGACCAACTAAACCCCGCAACATTGAAATGCACCGATGCATTAAAAGCCTAGTTGATACAAGTATGCCGTAGCTCGCAAAAACCTAAACCCAGCCTTCAAATCCCTTGACTCGCATTCTGCGTCCCCTTATCTTCTTCCTTTGTTCACCAATTCTCGCCCTCGCCATTCAACTTCCTAACCCTTGACCCCTATCCTACATAGTCTTAATAAGCAGCGTTCTGCCTGTAAAAGTCCTGTGGGGCGCTCGGTTCGTTGCCAGGAGGCACGTATGCCTTGTACTGGGGCTGAACACCTCCCATGCCCACATTCCCCGGTACGACCTGACTCGGTAGACTCTGCCTAGCATCGAACGCCGGTCCGCCTGGGTGTAGCGGTGGTGGCGTTAGCACGCTAGGTGGCGGCTGAACTGGGATCGGGGGCGCTGAGCCGGTGGGCTGCGGGGGAGGAATACCCGCATCGTACGAGTCTTGGCGATGGGCGTTCGGGTTGTACGCCGAATATTGCGGCTGCGAAGGGTGAGAGGCAATAGCTAGGGGAGTGGGCACGGCGGCCGGGGGTGCGGAAGGTGCTAAGGGAGCAGAGGGAGCGGGTAAGATAGGAGCACTTGGCGCGGGAGCAGTCGGGCTCGATGCGTAAGGGTCCTCTTGAGAATAGACCGATGCAGAGTAAGGGTCGGTGCGGCCCGGGTTATGAGTAGCCACCGGGGAGTCATATGCGGACGTGGCTAGTTCCTGGGGATTGCCGTAAGTGCTCTGGGGCCTCTGTCCCACTTGAGGGGGAGGTTGAGAATATGCCTGGTAGGCCTGTGGCGGGGGAGACGAGGTTTGTATAGGAGCGGGCTGCTTGCCCATTGCTATGCGCGAAGGCTGGTCTCTTGGCGGGTATTGTTGAGGTGGCGGTTGGCTCGCCTGAGGTGGAATCTCTGCGCCCTGCAGATAGAACGGAGCAGGGGCAGGCGTTGGCCGTTGGAAGGTAGGAGGCGGTGATGTCGCCTGGTATTGGGTTTGCTCTAATTATGTGTGAGCTCACTTCCCGTAGAGATACCTGCAGTCCACATACCTTGTGGAGGAGGCCCTTGAGGGCCGGGGGTATAATATCTTTGGGGTTCTTGCTGAACGGGTGGCCCCTGAGGCGCAAAACCCGGACCCGGACCCGGACCCCCGGGACCCCCATACCCGTGGTTCATGATCGGTCTCGGAGCATATTGATGGTAGTTCGGTTGGGGTGGATGAGACATCGAAGATTCTAAGAGTGATTCGTAATCTCTTCTGGCCTTAATGAACTTTTCGTTTAGTTGAGTAAAGTCCTCTTTCTTCTGTGAGTACTTTTCAATTAATTTGATTAGTTTCGGTCGGATAGCCAGAGTTTGGTGATAGAGTTTCTAGAGACGTTAGCTATTGCAAATGGGTATAGTGTAGCCATTTTAGACATACTGATATCTCCTCATTGTCCTCTTCCCTCGGCGATGCATTAGACGTGCTTAGCAAGGTAAGAAGCTTCTCGACGTTCTTGATTTCGGCAAAAACTTCAGCCTCCATTTGCGCCTCGCGTTGGAGCTCATCGGGGGTCGGGTCCGCAAGTTTCTCGACGTAGTTAAGAGGGAAAATGCCAGTTCGACCTTTCAACGAACCTCGCCACCAGTCCTTGAAGACGGACTCGAGGACGGCGATAATATCACCCTTCTTAAACTCAAGTTCGCCAGGCTCGGTCGGAACGAAATCGTAGAGGGCGCGGACTCGTGATACGGTGGCGGCTGTTGTTCCGGTAGGGTGAGAGGGTATTGGTTCCGCCTGATTAGTCGCCGCACTTGGTCCTGCCCCTGAGCTTGGCCCTGCGACAGAGGGACCGGGTTGAGGGACCTTCTTCCTTTCTTCTTCTTGTAAAGATAGCGTGAGCGCCATTTGAAGCTCATCTTCTTCCTTCTGGCGATCTAGATCGGTAAGGCCGGTCTTCTGCGGGGCCGACGGTGGTTGTAAGGTCGGGTTGGTCTGCTTAAGACGGTAGTAGGCATCGTACATGATACCAAGGTCTGCATCTTGGCTAAACATATCAGACCATTCCTTTGTTCTTTCTAAAACCTTGACCTTAACTTGTTGGTGGGTATTGCGGTCGTTGGCAAGTTTTAGTAGGGCATCGGTGAAAGCGCGGCTGGCGAGCTCGCGATGCATGTTCTTGCCGCAGTTTTGCGATAGCGCATTCGCGAGCTAATACAAGTTAATATTAGCGGAAATAAATGGGCGAACGATGAAGCGAGGTAAACGGCGTTTGGAATACGTACCTCGAGGGTGTAGAGCTGAACATTGGCGTTGCGATGTGCTAGGCGCTTGATCAAGCCCTGAACTGCTTGGTTGGGTCCATTAGGATCACTGGTTACTTTGTCGCAGACCTCGATAATAGCCCCCCAGTCCTCCGAAGTGAGGTTCTCGTCGGTCGCCTTGGCTAGAATGGTCGAAGCTATGTCAGTTTTATGACCATATTGGGGGCTGAATGTGGTTACGTTGTGGTGCGGTGCGTACCGATTACTTCATCATAAGGACCGACTGCTGTTCCCCGAAACATGGTGGGCAGCGGGCGGGAGAAAAGACTATCCCTATGATCTGGTGTTTTTGTCTCCCTTCTACGGCGGTACCAACTTTAATTCCCTCGGTTTATGAGTTATATTGCGTCGGGTATCGCGGGTATCGTGACGGTGGAATGGTCGGAACGTGTGACTTAAAGATAGAGATTGGTAGTTGTAGTTGTAGCGTTAAGAATTATGAGGTAGGTTGGTGGAGAGGTTCTAAAAGTTACAGCCTAGAGGAGTACATAATTGATGACGTTGGCCTGTGCTTCCTTAGCGTAGCTCGATATATACTAGCGTTCTGGCCCAGCCTCTGGGGCAATGCATGGTACCTAATATTGGTGGTTAGCAGCGAACCCGGTGACCTGTAGCTGCCTTCTGGGAACTATCCGCTATCCACAACGCGCAATGCAATGACGTCCGAATATTTCTATCAATATCAATCCATGCCTGTCATACCTTCCATGCTAGATTAAACTGCGCCTCAACATCCGATTGACTTCGTTTAGACCAACAGATTTCCGAGCTTGTAAGGCAGAGCAGAAGGCAAAGTGCTAGGTACTATTCGACCCTTCTATGTCCTCAATGTGATAGGTAGGAATTTCAGAAAACTTTTCTCGCGTTCGGAGCTTTACATTCGGAATATAGTATGCATCCTGGTACTATGTAAGTACTTAGTATACAGACAATTACCTACCTATGTAGTATCAAGAGACATAAATAATAAAATTATTTAATCGAGTAACATGTATTCATATACACAAGGCAAGACAAGATCATGATAATATATGCAGGTGTATATGACATGAGATTTGTTTAAATACCCGGCTCCTAATATACAAGCCAATACCTACAACCTAGGTTAATCCCTGGTGGTAAAGAGTTACGTCTCGGCGTGGTTCACCATATTCTTTCTATTCCATCTAAAGGTGCTCTGTGGGATGAGACGACTGGAACTTCATCCTGAGCTACCTTATATGTACCTAGTCTTATAGCAAACACCCCGTCCGCATACCCTATAACCTCGGATTAAAAAAGGACGACCGAGAGCAGAAAAGCCAAACCGCTCTGTGATGCCCTTCACCCTTCCGAATGAAACGCCAGACGGTCGTCCTCGAGCGTGTCATGATAATGAACCTCAAACTCCGCTCTAGACTCCGGCCCTTGGTAATAATCATTTCCATCCATAGTGCCTTCAAACTCCTCTGAAAACAAAAACATCCGGGCTCATCCAAAATCAAATAACAATGTCGATGACAATCTGTAGTCGTAATAGATCTCCGGACGTACCCGTGTTCTGAAGAATGAAAGCTCTGCACCATACCACCCGGAGTGTTTCCTAGTTTCCTATATCGTCGATCCACACCCAATACAAGCATTACACAACATCTTATGCAGCGAGAAAATGCAAAATGCAAACTCGTTTCAAGTCGTAAACGATTAGGTCTGCCATAACCTCATTACCAACGACGGCTCCTGTGACTGGTCTCATAGGCTCCCTTATCGCCACTGGACCCTACACTTCCGCCACCTCTGGCTTCCTCGAGGCTGCGACGAGATTGCTCACGAGTAATCTCAGACATATCAAATAGAAGCGGCTCATCGTCAGGCTCATCTGCGGCAGCACCTGTCACACCTAGGCCTGTAGCGCCTCCGCGTGAATAACCCCTGCCGAATCTGCCGCTGGACCCGACCAGACTACCACTTCCTGAGTGGGGAGGCGTAATGCCTCGGCCGGCATTGTTGCCATAACGTCTGCTGTAAGGCGAACTCGAGAATCCGGAGTAAAGGCCGCCTGGAGGCCGGACTTCACGCTCAACAGATTCTGATTCTTGCCCAAGCATATCCGGAGGACTTGTTGCCCTAATATCAGCAGCAGATTGTAGACCCGGAGTATCCACCGCACTAGTTGGCTCATCAGAGCCTAATCCCAATAGAACACTAAGACTGGGAGGTTCGCGGTCTTCCGCGCCAAGGCTAATACTGCGATGAGCATCAATGTCGTCGTCGTCAACTAATGCACGATTCTGGTGAGCAACGGAACTAGATCGCCTGGCATGTGGGTAAGGCCTTGGCGATGTAGGAATGTCGATGGCGGTCGTCCCCTCATGAGTAGCCTGTGCACTGACCGTAGGTTCTTCTGGAAGACCCTCAACGTTGCGCGACCGCGACGCAACTCTTGTAGTCGGTGCATAATCGACACTCGAGTTCTCGCTTAAGCGAGATGGGATGGCGGGTGTATGTGGGGTATGAGGTGATAACGGCTTTCCCGGGGACGATGATGTTGACATACCCGGTACATTAGCTAACTGACGGCTAGAAGAGCTAGATGAACGTTGAAGCTGCATAGACGAGTTCATGGATTCGGTCAGCGCATTATTCGACTCACGCATATGTTGAAACTTCGAAAGCTGAGCCGCCGTTCTCTTAGTCGCCGATTCTCCTTTCTTAGATGAGTCGAAACTTGCTAATGTCTTCTTGCTTTCAATCATCTTCAAGAAGTTCTGGATGCTCTCATCATCAGTTTGGAAAGATCCGGAACTACCGGCAGCGCCAATCTCGTTCAATAGACCGGAGCCCGGTTGGACAACCGAAGATGATAAACTTTGCTTGCCACTGCTGTTTTGGTCATCATCAACCCTAGCGCCGCTAAGAGATGGCCGACTACGCCGATGCCCAAAGCTGCTACTAAATCGATTAGAGACAGATGGCCTTGGCGAACTGGCGAGAGAGTTATCTGCCGGGGCAGGGGGTGGTGCCCCACGGAGAGAAGCCGGCATTCCAGCCGTCAATGAAGAGCGATTTCTCACATGCGTATTAAAACTTGAAGGGCGGTTTAAGGATTGTGGCGACGGTGGAACATCAGGGTCCTGCGGCCGAAGCGCGGGTGACCCTGAAAGAGAGCCATGCTTGAATGGCGAAGACTGGAAGGAGACGGATGGGCGTCGCGAGGTATCTATCCCTCTGAGAGATGGTCGACGGGCGTGGTTGGCAATTGGGAGGGTATGAGGGGGGGCTTCAATGCTCGCAGGTCTAGAATCCGGTGGTGAACTGGTGTCCGAACCTGGAGCTTTTACTGCCTTTAATGCGGAGATAGGGCTCGTGCCAATCGGCCCTTCGCCGTGAAACGTGGATAAACTACCGTATCGTTGCTGATTTTCTGTGATGTTCTGCACGTGCCGATGGTAAGGGAGCGACCCGACTTCAGGGGCATAAGAGTCGCGACGTCCATGGCCATGACGGGGCAACGATGGCTTGAACATGTCATCAGATATATCAATGCGTGAGCTCAGCAAAGATTCGGAATCAACCACCTGGAAGTTGCAGTGGTTGCGGTAAGACACAGAAACGTAGAATCGTCCCACAGGGACTTCGAGGTTACCAAACACATAATCGGTCGAGACATCCCCTCTGCCGGCGAACAAGGGTATCCTCAGGGAGTCGGATCCATACGTTGGAGATTCCCCAGAGAAGACTCGGCAGCGGACCGCTAAGGCGGGATGGGTGCCCTTTGTTTTAGAATTCCTAGCGAGCTTCCAGGCGGGCAAGAGGCCTGTCGTCGTATATATCGATCGCATCAAGACAATTGCCTTCTTGTACACTGTAGGAAGCAGTAGACCAAAGTCATCTAGTTGATCGGGGGGTTTTCCTTTTAGCTCAACACGCCATCGCTCTAATACAAGGCGGGTTATCGGTTTCCCCTGACGACCAGAGCTGCCGTCGCCAGACTGATCGAAAGCGTTAAGGGCCTCGATAACATCCCATCTCTTTCCATTTTCATCCAGAATTACCAAGCTTTGGCCACCCTTCAATCGAGTCGTATCAAGGTAAGTTTCGATCACTAACGGAGGTGGGCGATTCTCAAATCCGCCGCATTGTTTCCATACACGGAACTCTTCTCGAAAGTCGTCAATATCGTCGGTATCGAGTTGAAACTGTATCTCAGGGCATTTGGTAAGATTGAGGAATCGGCATCTTCAAGGTTTGGACTTACCCATCTACTCGTTCTCCTCTCTAGAGACTTACCCACGAGAATCGGGGTTACTTGCATGCGTGTCTGTAATATTACGGTACCGGCTTTCGAGTAGATATTCTAGATTGGGGGCCATTTGTGAGTACATACGACCATAACAACATGATTGATAGAAAACCAACCTGGATAATCTGGTCTAATTTCTTAATAGAATCACGAGTAGGACCTCCATCTCCACGATTGCCTCCACCCGCTCCCGTCGACGTCCTCTCCTGAGCTCGAGAGCCTGGTCTAGATGGTGGACCAGAACCAGGACTTCCTGGATCTCTCTGATTATTTGTTCTTGTGGGATTTGTTTGTTGTGACAAGGCGGGGGAGGCTGTACGAGGCGGGGCGCGGGGAGTTTGATGCATCCTGAAGTCGTCGAAGCTCAGGCTACGTGTAGCCTGATAGATATGGCGAGGGCAGGGACGTAGTAATTGTTGGCTTGTTGGTCAGATCGATGCACAATCTCGGTGACGTCGTATCTCGGTTAAGATCGTGGCACGGATGGAAGGCGTCGAGGATTATCGCCAACAAGATGAGGCGTCCTGCGAGGATCGACCTAGCTTAGATGGAAGTAGGATGCCACCGAACTTTGGCATCCATTGTTCGTAAGGTCAAATATAGGGCAGGCAGATAACTAGGCATACACAGGGTTTATAGGAAGGGATACAAGTTAAGAAAGCCTAGCTGCGGTGCGGAGATCGCAAGTTGCTTTACTAGTAGATAGGCTGTCGAAACACGTAGGCAGACATAGAGTAATAATACAGATAAAGCGTCAACTGTGATGAAATGTATGTATGGAGGGTACTGGTAACCGGCAGAAGAACGTGGCGGGCGGCTCTGCTAACTGGATGCGGGTTGCTGCAGGGTTTCTGGTTTGTGGTTTGTGGTTTGTGTGATTTTGGAGGAGCTAGCCAGGCAGTTGAGCTAGGCGATCTGTGCCATGTCGATGGTGCCTAGTAGGAGAAAAGGTATGTATAAGAGGGATGGGTGTGGAAGAATTGCGCTGATACGTTTATGGGTATGAGTATGAGTATCAGGGATAGGTATAGGTATAGGTATAGGAATAGGTATGTCAGGTTAACCGTTAAGGTAAGGTGTATCTAGTTTATGCTTAAAGCAGTGCGCTATGTCCGTGTATTGTCGATGCGGTTGGGTTTAAAAGCAAATCGGTACGAATTTGGTTAGTTAATCGATCGGGGATGCGTCAGTTGTTGAGTTGGTGACTTCGGAAAAAAGAGTGAGTGTGTGAGTGTGTAAGTGTCAGTGTCTTGCGATTAGTCGCAAAAGAAGAATTCAAATCTGAATACAGAGAGAGTAATGAAGAAGAGGTCGGGGGTTAGGGCCAGACAGACCAGGGTCAGGATCAGGGTCAGGTCTAGTGAGTAGCTGTCAATGCCGGGGATAAGTCAGACGGAATACTCCTCGTGATCTCTTCCAATCTTGTGGCCATCCGTCATCGGTCCGGACCGTTCTAGTTAAAGGATTGGTGGGAGAGACAGACAAGCTCCAAGAAGTTGCTTCAGTTGGGATTTGAGAAGCCGACCGATGCAGCGCTGTACTGCCTGACTGCGTAAAAAAAGATAGAAGGGAAAGATAGGACGAGCCGACCGGCACTGGAACTGATAAGACTAGAACAAAGTAAGCCAAGACAAGAACAATCAATTGTGATTGGTTGGCTATGACGACCTTCAAGGTTGTTCGCTGTTTTTGTACATAATGTATTGGATGTATACTCGTACCTTGGCATTCGCTAAGCACATCCATGGAAATGTACTCAGCACCTGAGGTAGCTGCGAGTTAAACCACCTGCAGCACGCAAAGATACATAAAATATAGGTATTCTCAATATGTAGTGTATATGTCGACATAAGGTTCAAACGTTGATGCTGATCGTTGAAAGTTTAACGTATTATGTAAAGCTAGGTACCTAGGTACTAAGTAATTGTGTAAAGAGCAATACAGATCTAAGAATAAGAATAAGAAACTTGACTCTTCCATCTTTCATCTTCCAATTGCAAGTGTCTTGAGAAACTAAACCAGTAACCAATTCTGCCAATTCAAGTTCGGTCTAGTCAATTCTATTAATATGATCCAATCCAGGATTATTAGCAGCATTGAAAGTGTAAAAACCTGCGAATGGAGGAAAGAAAGACATTGATCGACGCACACAAACCGTGGACGGCGGAAGAAATATTGCTGTACAGCAGCATCTTACCTATCGATTCTACTATTCGACTATTTGACCATTCAACCCTCTGATGAGTCTTACGCTGGACCTCTGCTGCTGCTCTGGACCTCTATTCTGCCCCCAAGAGCCTGGGATATGGATTACCATTTCTAGCTCATTATTAGCTGCAGCATATCACTGCAGCTAAGCAGGCCACAGGCACGGAGCCACGCATATCGTGTTACAACCATCCCCACAACGTCAAAAACGGGTGCAGGAAACAGTACCTACCCCCTGTTTCTATCTAGTAATTGGCCTACATACTAGGCACCTTATGTTGCAGGACTGAAGCCTCCTCCTAGGAACTATCGTGATTGGCGAAAACATCGATCGTCTACATCGTTCTGCTTCTTCAAAACGAAGCTAGCATTCACCGAAAAAATGACTGGGCTGGCAGCCTGGTAGAGTGCATTGGTTTCCCTAGACCGCGCCGTAGGACTCCGCATACTGTACCTTATCTGCAGTCTACTATGCAGCACTATATTCACCTTGCTGGATAGGTCACATTTACAACGGTTCATCTGACCAACTCGGCTCAGTCATACCACACCCCTGATAAGATCCTCCAAGGTGTGAGTGAGAGAGGCCTAGCTATTAGCCGTAGATTGTTCCTGCGTTAGGAAACTCTGGTTGCGTGCGACTCGACTCATGTTGCAATTCTGACGGCAAACTCGGATTAAATGCAATTGGACCACTTCACTTGCTATGTATAAAAGTCGCATATTGCAGTGACTATAGTCAGTACGACCACCTCCAAGATGTTAGTTCCTGTCACCGAATAATACGTGAGTTGCTATCAGCAGGTAATTTTCAGGGGTGACGTGTCGATTATGTATACATGACATCTATAACTACTCGCATATACACTCGAGCTCGCTCTAGGCCTTACTGGAAACTCGTCTCGAGTAAATGAGGTTTCCTATCCTTCAGCCCTAACAGCATCTCACCAAACAAGCCATTGGCCCAGGAAAACCATTCTCGAGTCCAAGTCGCTGCGTTGAACGTATCTATAGATTCGTGGATCAACCCCAAGCCGTCGGTTGAGGAAACGAGCATCTGCAACCCCGCGACGATCTCGCTATCGTCGTCCGAAGTCAAGAGTGACGTGATGATTGACATTGGCCACGCCTTTCCGGGTCCGACATGTGGGCCGCCGGTACTGGGTGCAGGTTAGCATCATTCCTTTGAATCGTGGACTCATATAAAGCCGACGTACCCATTTAGCACAGGCCCGTGCATGTAATACGGGTTCCACGTCGAGAGGACGAATTTGCGCGTGTTCTGATACGTCTCGTCCGAGGCGTCCAGATAATCCAGAATTGGCGCACTCAATAAACTCGGAACGTTGGCATCGTCCATAAAGTTGCTCGACCCAAACCCGTCGATTTCGTACGCATATATCTCGCCCAACACCGGATGCTGCACCTTACCATATGTCTCGATCCCATTCCGGACGTTGGAGGCGAAGTCGCTCATGCGCTGTGCTAGCTCAGCATCGTGCGCCTTCATTATATTGGCGCATTTCCCGAGATAGCTGGAGAATTGCATGTTCGCCGGAATGAATAATTGGTAGATGGTCGAGTCGTCGGATGGCCGGAACGCGCTACGAACCAATCCGGTGCCGCTTTTAACGGGGTTGCCGGCTCCTGTGTTCGCAAGCGTCTCTGTTGCGCTGGTGGCTGTTCGTTGGAACGTGTACGGCGATTTGTTGACGGTGCCATCGTCAGCGTACGTCCCGACGAGGAGACCTTCGGCAACGTCGAGAATCGTTTGAATTGCGGTAACCCATTGGAATTTCCCGAAAAAGTCGGCATCTTCGGTTTGATCGTAATAATCGTGAGATAATTGCAAGAAAGCCGAAATTGAGTCGAGCTCGTACTTGCATTCGAAGACGAAGCTTGTATTGTAAGGGGGTGTCACTTTATCGGTGTCCGCATACCCATTGTCTACCGGCGGAAGACCAGATTCTGTGGGTGCTTGGAACGCATTGCAGTATGGGTTGTGGATAATATATCGCGATTGCAGATTGATCGCGCCACGGAACAAAGATGCTAATGAGTCTGGACTGTCATCGGCCTTTAGTAATGACTTATAGCTGCGCATCTGGTTCGCGCTATCACGGAGCCACATGGCAACAATGTCTCCGGTCGTGACAAAGGTAAGCTGAGGGGTGTTAACATCACTTGGACATGTGTTTCAACGGGTCATTGTACCTCTTCTGTCGAATCATTGGCCGCATATCCTTTCCATGTCACTGTAGTGTCCAATGTGTTCGGAAACGCATTTTGAAAAAGCCGGAACAGATCTGGATCTTTGACTATTCCTTGCATATCCGTAATAGTTGCTTCGACGTCCGACGAGTTGAATTTTCGACATGCTGCTACCGGTCTCTGGTATGAGAGCTGGTACTTCCCAGCCGAGAAAGGTTCGTGTGTCGTCTTAGAATAGTCATCGTAGTCGGGACATTGCGCCGAGACGGTACGAAGAAGACCAGAGAAGAAGGTAAGTAACAGAAGCGGGAGAGGCATCGTATTAACTGTGATGGTCCTAAAGGTAGGTACCTAGTATCTACATGAACAGGGAAAAAGTAAATACATCAGAGGCAGGACATGGAGTCTCGGACTTTCCAGATTGAAAGAGGCGAGGCGCCCAGTAATATTTGAATGTGAATTTATCAATATGATCTGCTCTTTGTTTGTTCTAGGTCATGCCGTCTGGACCGAAGATCGACGCACAGCTAGCCCTGTCACACACGCAGCTTGGTGATGGTTCCCGACTGGCCATGTTTATGAACCCTTGCAGGAATGCTCGGAGCAAAAAGAGAGCATATGACGTTTAATCTGGCTGTCTGACCGGCCACGATTGCAATGGTTCGAGGAAATAAACAAGATTGGAGCCGAGATAGGTCGAGGAGAATGCGGGGAAAAGCCTGGTTTGTTCGATGCGGGTACAAAGGTGCATTCTCGAGGGAACACCGCGGCGGCGGTAACTCACTGTGATTTGATTCTTTGTCAAAGTTATTAGGTACCCCCGGTCTTAGACATTGGGTCTTATTGGTAGGACCGTGAACACTTCCGCTGCTCAAATCCTCTTCGTTTGTGAGTTTCCTAATGAAGCTTTACCTAGGTACTAGTTAGTGCTTCCCCGCCCTTGAGGCTGACAGTCATTCGGGGTAAGATGTTTGTGAGCTAACATTGGATATCTATATGGTAATACTACGTAGTATTTATGTATAGGGAGGTAAACATGGGGTAGGTATCATGGATATTTGGAGCTTCAGATTCTAGGGGTAAGTAGATGGGCTTGTTATATTTCAGTTTTATTAGTTCGGTTTGATTTCACGCGATGAATATAGAACCGTGATGGTTGAAATTCCATCTGTAAGTCGTCTCATTGCTGAAAAGTCCAGGCAATTTGTTTGTGTGTTGGGGGCTGAAAGCCACCATGCGGAGAAATGCAGATATCCATGTCCAATTAATGCATTATGCAAATTTTATGTCACAAATTTAATTATTCCGTATAAGTTATGCATTTACAACAATTCATAAACTTTATTCATCAAGTTCCACAGTTGTTTTCAAATTCAATTCAAAAATTTGTTCATTCTACTGTTCTAAACATCGAACTTCGCGACAACTCACTGATAATTAATCATAACAGTAATGTCTAACATGTACGACCATAGGATTTGGAAAGCTCGGGATCCCGTCCGCTCTCCCCTTGATAAACCAAATACCGCTAGATTAGTAGTTGGGTCGGTGACGACCAGCGAATCCCTGGTGTTGTACATTTCTTTTTCTTTTTTTTCTTTTTTGGCTTTTCTCTTTCCCATTCTTTCTTTTTCACTTTCAGCACCGAAATTACGAGTTCATATTTTTAAGGGACTCAATCAATATTTACATTCTAGAAGCTAGGTACATATATACAGGTGGAAGAAACAAAGTCGGCACGCAGTTAAGCGAGACTATCGTAGGTCAAGCTGCCTAAAATCGTGCAACGCTTTTCTGGCTTTACTTGATGCGTTGGATGAGCTTGTCACCGAGAGCCTGGATGCTAGACTCGAACTCGTTGTAGTTCTTCGCATCCCACTTAGCTCCGTTCTTTCCAGGGACGGCATCCTTGCCGGTGAAGGCAAGGAACAGGACGTCGTTCTGGTCGTGTCCGCTGTTTCCGTTGATCCCCTTACCGTAGCATGCGGTAGCGAGCGAGATCGAGGCCTCTCCCACAACAGACTTCTGACCGTCGGCGCCGTTCTCATCACCCCAGACACCGTAGATCTGATATCATTGGTTAGCTGTCATCACTTCTGAACATCGGAGGCTTGGCTCCTTACCAGCTTGTTGCCACAGACTACAGCCATGACAGACAAAGGCTCAACACCGTGCTTCTGGGGGTCGAACGACGTGAAGCCCGGCTTGTCACCAACGTTGCCGAAGACGACGTAAGGGTGAATGTTGGCATCCAGGTCTCTGATACCCTTGCCGTATCCCCTCACGGTATCGGCAAAAGACGTGATCGACTGGGTGGAACCCGACTTTCCGCAGCGACCGTCGTCAGCAGCACTGCCTTGAGTCCCGTCGCAATCGATGTCCATGTTGGCGAATTGTCCATTCTTTCCGGTGATGTAGATGACCTTGTCGTCTTTGAGGTGATCACCACAGTAGCAAAAGGCTAAAGCTTTCATTAGCGTATCGTCGGGCGATTTTATACGGATGCTAATTACTTACAGTTGTCGTCGTTGTACTCGCTGTAGAAACCTGACGCTAGGGCGGAGCTGCACTGGCCCTTGCTCTTGATGCTGTTGTAGAAGTTCTTCACATTCGAGGGCACATCTCTCGCCAGAGAGGCGCCAAGGAACATGGAAACTCCGAGAAGGGTTCTGAGAGACATTGTGCGATATAAGAATCAGGTAAGTTGCTTGGGACGGGTGTTTGAGTGTCGTGGATGTCGAGCTGAGCTTGATGAGGATCTGAAAATGCTCTACCATCTAAGGGGCAGTCTGATGTTATTTGTATAAATCAGGACCATGGCTGCTTACTGGCGATCATAGGTCCTTTCCAGAAGGAGCTTCATCGTGCGCTTGTAATTAACTACAGGGCCGCAAGGTTACCGGCCTTATGCCAGTATCTTAAGCCGCATTACTTAATTTAGATAGATTACCTAGTAGATGATTATGATTAGAAATACCCCTTACGGTTCCTTCCAGCGACGCAGGTGAGGCTGCGGCTGAGAGACAATTGCCGTATAATGAATTAACTGGAGCGTATCACGTAAAAGTGAAGCCCCTGATTAGTCGCAGATATAATATTTGATGACAATGAATAGGACAAGACGGAAATTATCCCACAGATCTGCCCAACGTCATCAATATTTGCCATAGTCGTCTTAATGCTGCGTAAAAATCGATTTTCTTTTCTGAAGCTGATTCCCTATTCGGGAGCTGAAGGATGCTACGCTATCCCCCGATAGGCTGCTTTTCGGCACTCATAGCTTCAATCTAGGCAACTCGTTGATTCGTGGAAGCGTCAGCAGTCTTCGATACCCCTTAATATTCACTTCCTGCTTCCATTCTATGCCTCCTTCCAAGCCTAGAGTCGCACTACTAAAATTAAGCATGTTGGTCAACTGTGTAGGATAGGTATATAACAAATATGCCCCTGAATACTCACCACCTTACCCAGGTACCTAGGTAGGTTTGTTGACTTTAGGCAAAAGGCTTTCCCTTAGAGCATGAATGAAGCGAAGTCTAGGTAGCAACTAGCAACTAAGGGATCGATATTTTTTGACTCTCTTGCAAGCCCCCCTATACATCATTACATTGTCAGCCCATCCGACCGATAACTTAAGATCTATTGAATTGATCCCATGAAGTTTCCTGGAGACCGCGGATCTTGTATCATACCTGAGATTAATTTCCTACCTACCTACCTACCTAGGTACTTGGCAGCTTGGTAAGCGATGGGAATATGCTTAGTAGTCTAAAGCTGCGATACGGATATATACTATAGCCTACTAGCTAAACTCGAGATATGGATCGATGCAAATCTAGGATGCGATTGCTTACATATGTAGGTAGGTACCTCTATCTCTCCCTTTATGTATGATTTCTCATCACATATGCGATCGTCAGACAAATCTAGACTAGGAACACTCCTATTCCAGCCAGGGGCTGGGCTTATAGTTGAAGACTATCAGACTAAGTGATAAAAGCAGGTAGCTCCGTCTAGATTATTAGTAATTGTATGTCTAATTGCGTCTGCCCTGTCTCTAAAATCCCGTGGCGCCCTCGGCTCCGCCATATTCGTCCGAGAAGGTTACACAAGATACGGCGAAGGCGCTGCTGCATTGCTTCCCCTGACAGCCACTGATGTAAGACAACCTTAGGATCATGATATCATTAATCTATGATGTCACTGATTTCAAATTATTTTCCCTTGGCATTAATTGTTTCTATTATTCTTACCTATCATTAACTCTCCGATATTTAATCCTGCTTGAAGATGTCCAAGTTAGTGGTGAGTTATGCTAGGTACCTACTCACCCCTGACTCCACATACTATATTCTTTTCTTGAAACTACCTCCTACCTACCCCTATGCAACATCGATATGTTTTGATTGAAGGAAAGGGGCGCTTTAGGTTCGTAGTATCCTGTTGGAATATTACCTAGGTGGCTGAATTCAGATGGTTTGATAGGCACCCCCTCCCATATCTATGGCATATGTGTATTATCTAACTATTTACCCACGTCTGATTGAACATCTCTCAGGTGAAAATGAGACATATTTATGAGTTGCATGAGACCGTAGTTATGGTTTAAGCGATTGTATTGAGTTTGTCTGTTGGTAAAATATGGTACGTGAAAGTTATATGTATAGCGAATAGATGACTAAAGTGATAGGATCGATTTCAGTTCCCGAGATAACCCCAAAGCAGCGATATCCGGACACCCTCTCTAATCTGCCTCTTCCTTGGCTTAGTCGCAGTTGACGACAATTCTGGCACCGCCGGCCTCGCAGTGGTTGTTGTTGCCGGAGCAGTGGTAGTGGTTCATCTTTCCACAGCAGACGGCCTCGCCGGTGACTAAGTGGCAGAATCCTCGTCCACCACACTTGCCGCCATCATCGAATCGGCATTGCTATTAGTAGAAATATTAGAGTGGCTGTTTCTTAGATGTGGGTGCTGTTGGGCAGAATACTCACGCCGTTCGTTCGTCCTCGTGTGTCGAGTAACTCGGGCTCAGCCGGAGACGCAGATACCGTGAGAGGCATGAGGAGGCCGGTGATGGCGATTAGGGTAGCGGTGAGAGTCTTGGAAAGCATGATGAGGATGTTATTTGTGTTGAATTATTGATAGATGTCGATATTCGAATGGGATGGATAGAGGTAGAAGTTGGTTGTGGATGATGAGACTGAGTTGTTTGATGATGAATATATTGAACTTAGACGGGAGAATCAGATCTCTTTATACTAAATTGAGTCTATATATGGATTCATGTAAACGAGAGGAGGTTATAGAGAGTGTTAGCATTGTATTGGCGTGTCGTACAAGTCGACCTATGGAAAGTTAGAGCTACGGAAGATGTTGGCGTTGCCCGCCAGGATGGATATGGCTATGCTGTGGAAACTCCATAATAAATTGAATAGCTTGATATTTGGGATCTCTTCTTAATGTTCATATGGCTATCTGGAGCCACACGCCAACTTGGCACATATGAGCTTATGTCCTTGGCTTCGAGTTGTACCTAGTAATGTTGTCATTCGATCTGAAAATGGTAAGATGGTTAGGCATCTAGTTAAACCTCACTAGGTAGGCACTATTTTTATGATAAATCGTTTCATAATTCATCACGTTGGATCCTGTTTTGTTAGATATCGTTATCTAATTATTCAGTTTGGAATATTCCTATTGGAAAACCAGGAAGCTCGGCCTCTTTTCACATAACATTGAAGTTGTAAATGGTTGCAAGTGTTGGATCGATTAGGTAAAGCACGTAACGTTTAATTCAAGGACTTTACGACAGCTGAAAATTAGTGGGTGAGGCTTGTATCCGCCAAGCTGGGGTTCGGCATTGCAATGCTCAGCCCTAGCGAAATTCGCATTTCACGTCGAAATCCGCTGTGCACTCTGAATGAAACTCGTATGAAGAGCTTAGTTCTGACTAAGATTAACACGTTCTAGGAATTATATTATGTATATCGGACCAAGTCGGAAAAAGATTTTATTGGTCACTTGATTAGTCCATCCCAATTTGAACGGTTGTGATCCATGGCAGTCAACTTGTCAAGACTCAACACAACTTTCCATCCACCCGAAAGATGCTGTAACAACCGTAGGTCGTCGCCGTTGGAAGGCTGGGAAAAGAACCACGAGATCGAAATCGAGCATCCCATCAAACCCTTCTCGAAATAACAAACATGCCGCGTTGTATTGCCCATAGAGCACCGAATCGATATCCATGCAACACAATCCGCGGTATTGATTTCGAGAGGTCGACTCGTTAGTCTCTATGAAGAGCTATCAAAGACGTTGCCAAATCACGACGGTAATTTCGGAGTCGATACACATCCCTTACCTCGAATGTGCCAATAACGCGGTAGTGGACAATATCCCGGAATCTATACTTGGTGAAAATCAATACCTCGAAAATGGATTGGGAACCCTTTCTACTACGGCGTTGCTGAGTAGATTCATCACAGCAACCGATATGCCTGGATGTCTCTTGCATTATGGTCTTTTCTGCACGGCGCCCGGGATCGTGTCGCTATTGAAGGTAGGGCGTTATCCTGCTTGTTTCGATACACCGGCGTCTCCGAATATTTACTAGTATTTGGGATGATGGAAGCTGTGTTTTGTACCCTTCCACCAGCAAGTGTCTTTCAAGTGGGAATTATGCAGGTAACTAAAGAATGAGCATACAGGTATGATAAGGATGTTATCCTCGGTCACGTGCACAGTTGAGTCATTTGTTTTTATTTGGGTCGAGTCACCATCTCAACCATTGCTGTCGCTACGGACAGCCGACAAATTTCCGAACGATACAAGGCTTATAAGGATTAATAAGTACAAAACTTTCAAGCCGACCCCGCTAAAGGACGTATCCCTGGGTGACATGAGGCCAGAGAAAACTCGACGAGGACCATGCCGATATGGTGGAGCGGTTTACAACCCAGCACTTGACACCGCGGCGACCCAACTGAGTTTTTCGTAGGTTTCGAATTCGAATTCGAAACTGAGCTTTTTTTTGTATTTCATTTTTTTTTTGAATTCTCGGTTCTTTGATGGGCTTGACTTCTAGGCTGCCTACCTAGTACACTCAGCATCCATCCTATCGATATTTTATTTCTGTATTTTGCGAATTATTTTCTTTTTTCAGGGGATTTTTTTTTAACGAATTTCTGTCCTGATATGTAGGGGGGATTGCCATGTTTCCTGCATATACCACCTACGACACCTGCTAAATGATTCTTCATATGTTGGGTCTGCTGTGCATATACCTAAATATGATGAACAGCGGAAGATCGGGTTCGCTGCCCATGGATTCGCGGCGGACTTCCCTGGGTATTCTCTCGGAGTTGATCTGCAATCCGTGTTGCTACATCTTTTCCTAGGATCTATCGTCTTACTACCTTCGAATGTGTGCCTATCGTTTGGTAGGGTGTTCTAGTCTAAAGGAACATGGAGACACATGATTTAAATGAAGGAGCTCTACCGAGGCTAGGCCAGTCAGTTCTGCATGTGAGTGAATGTTCTTAGTATATGGAGCGGTGACATCCAGATTGTTACCTGTCTATAGGAATCCCAGATTATCATCAAATCCCTATCCGTCTTAATACCTACGGCAGTGTATGTACCAAGTAAACAGCCGAGACCAATACTCCTGATAGCCCTTCTTGTACTTGCTCATAACGGCTATAATGGATTGCTACCGATGATCCATCTTTACAAGCCTTTCGAAAGCCTCATCGCCTTCATCGTCCAAGTCACCGCCGCCATCTGGCAACGTCGACCGCAATCGTCTAGCCTCCAGTCGCTGTGTCTCTGATTCATCTAATCTTGACGGGTCTGTAGCCAGTGCCTTTGAGTAGGCGTGGACACATCGGGCGAGGATACCAGTTGGTATCTTCACGCGTTTCCCAATGACCGTTGCTTTCTCTGTTTCTTGACTGAGGTCACGCTTAGTAATAATTTAGAGAAAAAAACAGTCGGATTTACTTACATGGCGGCAGTGAATCGACGTTGCTTCATTGCTACATCGCCACTTCGATAAGCACAGTATGAACTGAGCCAACTCAGACTAGCCGAGTTCCCGGATACTTCTAGAATCTCCTTTGCCGCATCAACGTGCTGCTTTGCATCGGCAAGTTCGTTCATCTTCGTTCGAAGTGAAGCAAAGGTGAGGTGTCCACTAGATATTGTAAGTGAAGGATTCGTTGTGTCGAAGACAATGACCTACTAAACCTGCATATACCAGCTCTGAAGCCCATTCGCAATTTCTAGGGCCTTGGTCAAACAGCTTTCGGATTCTGCATATCTACCCATGCAGTAATAATTCCGTGAGATGTTATATCCCCATACGATACGTTTTGGGAGATTCTTTCCCGCTGGCCCCTCGTACACTTTGTGAGCTTTCTGTAGCCAATCTAGACCCTCTTCGTATCGTCCTTGGGCACCTACGGCCATCCCGAGACCGCTGTACGATAGAGCTATAAGTGTGTCATCATGATGAAGCAGTTCTAGACGGATTTTAAGACATTCCGTCATTTCCCTTTCTGACCTGGCGAATTCCGAAGTACAGAAGTGGTGTATACATTTTAAGTACTGTAACAAAGCCCAGAGCAGTCTGTCTTGTTCCTCTCCTCTGCATTTATGATAAGCAGAATCTGCGGTTTCAAGAAGTTTAGGGATTACATCCATGGTATCATTATCATGGAGCGCACTGGCAGATAGTCAGTTGGTTACAGGTATGGTGGAGGGCTAACATACTAAGAGGAGTTTGTAAGAAGCCTCACGAAATCCATCGTGGGCTTGAGGGGATTCGGGTCGGTTTGCGAATCGTCGTAGTTCTTGAGAAGAGCAAGGACCTGAGGAATGTATCGTTTGTACAAGAGCCATTCTTTATCGTCGAATTTGCTCGAGTCCTGCGATGGAAGCTTGTCAAGCAGTAGCTTAATAGCAGCTTCAAACTCTTCTTGTGGATTCTCCATTCTGGCTCGATATTCCGCTTGCACTAATCGATGGATTCGAAAGCTACCGTGCTCAATGTTCTTTCTCACAAGGGCATGGTGAGTTAGCTCTTCTATGGCATCGCCAAGACTATTATCAATTAGCAATATGAAACACCGCTAGAATGCAATTGCATGCCTCAATTCGTCACCAGAAAAAGCAAGTATTTCTGGTAGCTTACTGGACTTTGCGGTTGTGAATAGATCACACGGGACCGAATCGGCAGAGAAAAAGCTGAGGACGCCAAGGCAAGCACGGGCGTGTTCTCCGAGGTTGGTAAATGATATCTCCCATACTGTGTCAAGGGCATGTTGGTATCCTAAGTATTTCCAGCCACTTTTCTTCTGTTTGTGCAAGTTTTGTTTATGCTTAATATACATAGCATGGAACTCGCCAATCGTGTAATTCCTTGTATTAATTAAGGCGGCCATTTGATTCAGAGCGAGCGGTAGACCGCCCAATTCATTGGATACAGCATGTGCTGCCGCTTTTTCGATGGTGTTGTCAATGGGTCGCCTCTTGGGTGTCATATGAAGTAGGAACTTTGCTCCCTCGTCAATCTCAAATTCATCTACTTCTAGACCAGTGTCAATAGGGAGCGTGGCAACAACAATATCTCTGCTGGTTACGAGAATGGCGCCGTGCTGTGAAATCGGCCAGCAGTCTTCAAGTACAGCATGGTTATCGACATTATCGAATATTACTAACCATTTAGCAGCTAATATAGGTATGGTTAACATTTGGTTCATAGGTAACTAATTCGCTTTTATATCTTACGTGTCTTTTGTAGCCAGTTCAGTACCAAGACCATATTCTCTTGATATGCCTGGGGTTTCGCTTTCGGAAGCCTCAGAGCATCGAGAGCTGCGCGACTGAAACTTTGTTGAATAGAATAGGGACTCTCGGCGGATATCCAAAATATAGCATCAAGATGATCGATCTTCTGATATGCGTATGCTAGAGCAACTTGAGTCTTTCCGACGCCACCAAGGCCATATAGAGCTATGGATGAAAGACGAGCATTTGTATCTGCTGGTTTGAGATGATCTTCTAACTGTCGTAGAATCTCTTGACGGCCAAAAAACTGACGGTTCTCGGCCACGGGAAGTGTATGGCAGGGACTAGTTACAGTTTCTAGTTGGAGGTGACTTAGTGAAAGGTGGCTTTGCAAGATTGACCACTGGTTCATATTCTGGGCATGTTTTTCTGCCATCTCAACCACCTTCTCCATGCGATGTACAGCTTCCGCAATATTTTTCAAGGCTGCATTGAATTTGGTTGTTAGAGTATTCCATGAGCTCCTACCTAGCCAGCCTGTAAAAGTTAGTATCGGTACCTAGGTGACCTCTCGGTAACCTTTCATCGAGATATCGACGTGATTTCCGTCGCGCGTACATACTTTCATGTCCGACGCCTTCATTGCGGAACATCATTATGATATTCAGCCAGAGGATAACAACTTCCTTGTTTACCTCTACTACATCAGACTTGACGCCTTCGAGATCCGTAATTTTGTTCCTACATTCATTAGAGTGCTTCAACTCGAGGCCAATCCTCTCTAGCCATGTCGTGATCTGCCTCAAAGGGCTAATGGGACCTGAACTCCCAAGAGCAAGCTTTTCGAATTAGCATTATATCGCCATTTGACTACCTACTAGATGTCGCATTTCATACATTGAAAACCAGAGACAACAATCCCCACATCATGGAAGTATCCACAGGATTTTCCATCATATCCACGAAATTCCGAGCGAAAACCTCGTAATGATCCAGATGGGGATGGATGAGAAGGATTGCCTTCTTTGACGGCTCATCTGGGTAGTTGATTAGGAGTTTTCCTAGCTCTTCCCGGAAATCTTGTCGGGACTTGACCCGCAAAGCGCGTTCAAGGTCAGGTCGCTCCAGTGTCCTTTCGCATTGCGTTATTGTATCCTGCCAAGATTGAGAATATATCTCATCGCTGGTGCGTGCGTTAGTTATTGCGAAAATTGGAACTCCTACTAATGGCTTACTTACTACATAGCAATACAATTGCTGGTACTGGAGAGTGAAAATGGTAATTGCATGCCGTTATTTTGAATCGCCAGCGATCAATACCTGGACACAACCATGGGGGCAACTTTAGGGCAACTTAGGGCAATCGGAGGCAGTGGGAGGGGCATATTTCGATGTCCTAGCAGATGGTAGGGTGTATTTGTACCTAACCGAGCTGACGGGGCGTTGTCTTTACACCACCTACGTAATCCATGGATAGGTATCCTACAGCCTGCTTTAGATAACCTTAGGTAGGTACCGATATCACGCATTTCCACGGCATTTGCGCTATGGTGGCTTTTGTTAGTGGTAATCATTCTGCCCAACTACATCCCCTCAGTAATCGTTTCATTCTCTATGGCCCGGATCATGAAGCCTAGCAGAGCATTGCAACCGCACCTTTCTCGGCTGTATTACCCTATTAATATAGGTAGGTAAGTATGTTGGTCAAAATGACAAGTGCCTCTTCATCTTGATCAGGATATTACTCCCTTTGATGTTGCAAGCGTGTCCCAACTTATTATCTCATCCGATTTCGGTCTTAGCGAAAATATCAGCGCAATCATGGCGCCTAGAAGACCGGCACGTATGATCAGACATCACACCCTTGCCTACCTACCCTCTCCAAATGACATGAGAGTCCAATTCATCAATACCTGCTGCGGAAATAGTGGACAACAACAACATTCACTGGACGAGGGTTTGAAGATATTCGAGGATATCGTGGAAAAACGCATGTTAGAATACGAAAGTTCTATGACTGACCTACTAAATATGCTGTGGGCATCTCACCCAAAGCTAACCTCCTATTTAGAGCGGCAATTCCGGACCGCTACGAAGATCGTGAGTTTGATCAGGTCTTCGACAGAACAGCCGTCAATTGACGACATTGTGAAACTATTGTGCGATTACTTTAAAGTATCTGCAAGTAATATGAAAATCCACGAAAACGAGATGCGCAATTTGGTATTTGCTGTTATCGGATGGTCGACTATGCTGTACACTGTCACATCCGAAGCAGAAGACAGCGATCTGCCGAACGTTACAGAGACTCAGTTCACGAATGGTCCAGCTAAGCTACCTGTCGTACTTGTCAAACATTCATGCCAGAGGCCAGTAGGAAGTATGCTTCGAAGCCAGGGACTCATGCCAATAGCATGTTTACCTGCCTATCGGAAGTCATCACAGGGACTGCCAACTCGTTTGACTGTGAATTCTTTAAATTTTTGCTCCCTTCATTGGCTCGGACACGTCAAGATTACCTGGGTTAACGATCTTTCCAGCCATTGCGAGTTCGATCGACACGGCAAAATAAAACAATTAAAACTATTCCGTCTACCCTCGCTCTGTGCTAAGATTTTCCTAGGCGATAAAGACGAAACTTTTATTGATCGGTGAGTTAATGTCCAGGAGCTTCATGTTCGAATGAGCCTCAAGTTAACTTCATACTTAATTTAGGTTATTCAAAAGCCACAGCTGCCAGAAAAATTGCTGGTCTATCCCCGAGAGCGTAGCTAAACCATACCTGGCCGAGGTCCTTCTTAGCTATCGTCTATTATTTGGACAGCATCAAGCTTCTCGCACCCACTTTGTCAAGAAAGAGCGGGGAAATGCGGCCTGGAATGATGCCCTCGACCCTCTCCTTTATGCTCTCTGTGGTCAAGACAACGTATACGGTTTTGATGGCATCGAGGAATACCTTTGCGAGCGTGGCGTCTACGATGCAGACATATCTTTTCCCCATTTAGGGTCCCGACTAATGGAGCTAGCTGATTACAGCTCTAGTCAAAGGCCAACGAGTCTCTTTGAAGTTTGGCGTGATCAACGAGATCCCGAGAAGTTACTTACATTCAAAGCGGTTATCATAATTGGAGCTGCAAGTGTTGCCCTAGGTATACTTCAAGTTTTCGTGGGGATCGTACAAATTGCCGTAACGATCCATGCATAGGTTGATAGAACCGACAATTGTAATCTGCCGATCTAGGTTCAATTTAGTCTACCTACCTACTGGGTACCTAGTAGATAGAAAAGTGTTTGGAATAGAGTCATATCTAATACCTGGGTACGATGATTTCAGAACTGCTTACGCATGGCACAACGTAACTAATTAGAATTCAAGATTCAATAACATATTGAGGGCTCTCTCAACGAGTGAATTCAAAAACAGAAATAATTCCAACTTTGGTACTGTAAACTGTCCTTCCACGAGAAAAATTCCTTTAAATTCATAAAAGTTATGAAGCAGTTCCTAATTTGTCCTTCGTATGCTCCAAACCAAAATCCATTCCACTCCTTAACTCCTAGTCGCCATGCCGAATATCAGATGGGCAGCAACATATGAGTTTCTGAGTGAAGTTAGGTTGCCTTGCCGAGCCTTATGTGGGCTTTAACTAGACTCCCTGGTATATTTAGTCGGCTATCTTGGTTACTGACAAAGGAACAGCAGGATAACGTACAGATAAGGCGCGATATCAGTTGTCTACAGGAGGCTCTGGGCGACGTGGACCATCTGGCTGAATACCAGTACCAGCCAGGTAGATTTTGCCTCCACGAACAAGCCTTCTAGCCGTATCAGATCCCTGGGAGTTTGCGCCTTGGCAAGGCGGAAACGCGAGGTGGCTTTGAGCACGCCAGCCTTGCGACTTGTACTGGATGGGGGGATACCCAGAGCGCTCTGTTACGGTACGCATGTCAAAGTCCCGGTCGAGGCGCAATAGGTTCAGAACCTCTGGGTCTTTAATTTGGAGCGGGCTTCCGGACATTGTTGCCAAGGACAATATGAGAATCGAGACTTGATGAGTGGATAATGGTTGTGCAGGTATGTGTGAGTATGCTGTACCTAGGACTGAGCTGGAGTTCCGAAAGGGGGGACTAGGCTGCTATTTGTGCTGTATTGGTCGTCTCTTCCTGACCTTGCCATACCCGAATACTACTCAGACACGATAACGCCTTGAATTTCCTTTTTTCTGCGCTGAGACCTCATGCTTACCACACTTTTTATTAACCTGTGACGATCAGGATTCCGGTCTGCTTTGGTGTGTATGCGAAAAGAAATGCATATAGACAGATCCGAGTGTCCCCGACTGGTTATGATCGGCTCCCGTGTCGACAACGATAAGGTTGAGGCTCTGCTCTGCCAGTCAGAGAGTGGGGAGTCCCGAATCAGATCGCAGATCAATGATATTCGCTAATAATCAACCGCCACATACCAAACGGCTGAACAGGATTAAGCATAATATGCCTCATATTGGCTTTTCCATCACAGCCTGTCGCTGTCCTTTAGGTACCTATCTCATTAACACTCTACTCCTCGTCATTCGAGGATATCAAGTCGTACGTTGGGCTCTGGGATCATCTTACTGCATATTTTCTCGAATATCATGTCCGAAATACGAGATGTGCCTCAGGCCACATTAACGGGCTTTCTGTAGATGTAGTAGTTTACCTTGTAGGAAGGGGTGGCAAGGGACGGGCCGTCAAATTACACAGTCTTACGATACCTAGGTAGACAGCTATTATCACGTGTAGAGTAGTACCTAATTAACTACCTACCTTCCTAGTAAGTAGGTACCTGGTATTCATTCATTGAATTTCATGATCTACCTTTTGCGAGGATCTCTATGAGGAAAGTTCCTTAACAAAGCACTTGAGAATTACCGCCAAAGTATACTCCCAGGTTGCGAGAGCATCTTGTTTGACTTTTCCAACTGGTCAACCATTGAACATATGACGGAAGCTGCAACCTTTGCGCCCTCTTCAATATCGCGACTCTCTGTTTTATTACCAGCGTGGTGCAAAAACATTGCGCGTTGTGTCTCATCCTTCTTATACAGGGCGGAGAGAGAGGTGTAGAAAATAAATTCACAATACAAAAGACCTGCGTTTCTTGAAATCATTACTGGTGTGTTCTAACAACTATTAGCAACTATTCATACTATCGAGATAGAGTTTCTTACCGGTAATTCCTTGTGAAGACGTTTCGTTATCTCTTCTACATTGAAGTAGGGCTCAAGGACTCTGGGCAACCCTTCCCATCTCCCACCCTCCCCTCCATTATACTTTGGCAGAGGCAATCCGTCGTCTCCAACCCAGTCGTATCCATCCCGACGTGCTCGAGTTTCCACTTGCCACACATCGGAAAAATTCATACCCAAATGGAGCATTGCGTCGATGTGTATCCCTTGGTGTTGCTTACTGCCAGGTTCATACACGCTTTTCTCCCCGTTCCAGAGCTCAGGAATTATGTTCATGTCCTTAAGGACGTTCCTGAAATCGGTAGGATACTTTATGATCCTAATGGGAATCCGACCTTCACGCTCAATGCGATCAGGAAGCTTGAGTTTAACATCCTGTGTTGGGTTTGTCTCATTTTCTTTGAATGGCTAATGAATAGAATGAGTATCATGATAAAGTATCCTATTCTGATGAATGTTACTTTACTTACAGCGCAGGCCGTGACAACTACATGGTACTCCTTTTCTCGAATCATGGTGTCTTAGGCGTACATAGGTAGGTAGGCAATCTATAACGAAGGTAGTCACCTACCTAGGCAGATAGCTACCTACATACCTACCTTATAAAAGGGGGATAGCGGATAGACATGTCGTCACAGGGCCCTGAATCATAACATGAGCATCAGTTTAATGTATTGATCTAGAACTTACATGCATGATCTTAGAATGTAGCATGGCAATATAGGTAGGTACTATGCAAACATTCACCGATATGAACAAGGCCTACCTACCTACCTAGGTAGTTAGGTAGTATGATCCAAGGATGCCACACTTTGATCCAAAAGTGAAGAAATAGGGCACGGATCAAGGACATTTTTTAATGGATCGACACCGAGTACATACTACATTAACCCATGTCTTAAAACTCGGCGTTTTTCAAAAAGCACATTTTGCTTTTCTTATCCCGTCCTGTCGCCTTTGGGGTAGTGAATAGGTATTAAGGCTGTTACCACCCCCGAATATTGAGGCTCAACTTAGTGGCATGACGATGTTCGTAGCCTACATGAACAGCTGAAAGTGTATTTTATAACATGATAAAGGTAACAAGAGGGTGTCATTCGGAACATTTTCTGTTAGGCAGAGCCGCAATGAAGTGCCCAGTGGTTAAAGCCGAAATTTATTACGCTCATTTGAAAAAGTGCATTTCTTTATGGTTGGTAGGTATCCAACCGACCCTAGCTGATATTCAACCGGTCAAAATCATCCATGCACAAACTTGGTAAGCCCTAATATGTATGATTGGTTCATACTTATTTAACCCCACTTAGCCTCTTTCTTATCTTATTCGCAAATTCACTTCCATGCTGCCACTATCATGTTATTGAGGCTCTGTTCTAAGTCATCGAAATGGGTTTATCATATCCCTCGCTTTTAATTGGTTCATATTGGAGTAACGCTCGTCATTAAACCGGGATCACCCCACTAAGCCGATTCCGATTCCGATTCCTTAATCAGGTAAGAATCACCGATGAGCAAAGGGGTTCTAGCTACGTAGTATCGTGAGGCTCAACAATACCTAGTACATCAGGTTTCGGAGACTTGGGTAGGTACTGGAAGAGAATATCGAAAACTTGTAGACTTATGGGGGACCATATTACAGGTAGAAACCTGTTCCCTCTTAGTTCGTTGCTCTCATGTCCAACGTACCTATCTAGACGGAATGACAATATGTCAATTATCTTTCAACTATTGAAGTCAACATGGCTTCACCTGATGTGAATATAGAAACATCTATTGATTTCATTGCTGATCTCCCGGTATATGGAGAAGAGAAGCCTTTCTTTCTACACCCTTCTGCCTCGAACGATGTTAATCTTGACGAGATAAAGACCTCTAACGTCGAATGGGACACCAAGCCTGTCACCGTATATAGCATGCGTGACAGGGAAGATATTAGTTTAGAAAAGAACGGGTTCTGCTACACCAAGCATGATTCAAAATGCCTTCCGAATCTTGGTATGAATACCGAAGGATTGGCGGATTACCGCAAGGAGAGTGAGAATTTTCTACAATCCTTTCTCAACGCCGAACTCGTCCATTGCTATGATTGCAAGGTGAGGAAATGATCTTGGAAGTACCTACCTAGTGAAGTCTTTGTATTGAATAACTCCCTTAGTTGCGGAAAAACGCACCGATGACTTTAGAAAGCTTTGATCCAAGCGATCCACTTCTTGTAGAACAGGTCGCTGTGGGTGCACACGGTAAGCGTCTAGATTTCAATTAGGAAATGGGTTTAAAAGCTGATGCATTCTAGTTGGTACGTGATACAACCGAAACACACGTCGGACATTTTCTCATCCAGTTCAGACATCTCACTCGATACTGTACCACGCCTCCTCAAGAACATCATCACTGAAGAGCAGCTGGAAACCTTCTATAAGCCTGGGTACCGCTTCAGGTTAATTAAGTAGGCATATCGCTTGTCCTAGTTCCCGAGAAACTATTGGCAACTAATTTGTTCCTGCAGCACGTGGCGCTCAATATTACCACGCTGCGAAGACCGACCGCTTGCGATGTGCGACTACACCTCTATCGATGCGAATGACCTCGTTGCCACAGATAGAGTATATCCGAAATGGAACCAGGAGATATATTACCTCAAATACAATAAAGACCAACGGTGGTATTGGTTGCCAAACCAGCGGTCTGACGAACCTTTTCTGTTCATGACATTCGACAGTCACGCAGGATCGAATGCGCGGTGTAAGCATGCCCTCGGAGTTATCTAGAAAAGGAACTGTTTGCTAACGTCCAAGGTCAGATTGCCCCCACGTTTCAGTAGAAAGTCCGGTGGCAGCGCCACAGGCACCTCCGCGTGAGAGTGTGGAAACACGAAACCTTGTCATTACAAAACTTTGAAAGGGATACTAGGTGCGTGTGCGGTGACTTGAAGGCATCCATCTGTTGAGCTGCAGGTAGGCAGCAAAAGCATTCCTCGGAGGTGGGGCTCAGGGGTTTAGGGGTTCAGGGGCTCTCCCCTATTATTAATCGATGACTAAGCGCGCTCCATCTAACAAACAGTATTGATGATTCTAAACTACGTCATAGATGGTCTATTATTAGAACCTATCATATTTTTTCGAATCATAGTCATAATTAAAACAAACCAATCGATAAATCAGCTCAATCCTAGCTTGGATATCATCAAATTCAAACCTGTCCCATGTTCATTTTGTCCACCTACCTAGTACGTTAAGCTACCTATTTATAATGTATATGCAAGCATTTCACCATTCGAGGCACGAATACAGAATGCGGAAAATCATCACTTCATTTTTTTATCTATCTATGTCCCCATTTTTGGTATCTGCCAAAGTTTCTGAAACCTTGGCACGCAGATAGGCACTGAAGAGTGTAACATGCAACTCATCCTGACTATTTGGTAATCAAGACGTTCTGGTAAAAGCATTAAGTGCACAGATAAGAATGTGTGCGCCTTACAACTCGGTAAGGGGTTTGCCCTGAGCGATCTTGCTCTCGCCATACTTCTTGAGGCGGATTGCCTGGATAGCGATGAATCCAGTAGTGTCCATCGGTGAGAATGTGTCAAGTGAGTCCATCGACGCGTCCTCCTCACTGTACAGGTTGCTCGTCTCGCTGCTGCGGCCAAGCACGTAGGCGTTACCCTCTATAAATTTGTATTAGTAAATTTCTCTAACTTCTTCTAGACCTTCGCAAGCTAGTATGACCTAAAGCGAAAGGTTAGATGGGGATTTTACGTACTGTACACCATCATACGGACAACACCGTTCACATTCTCCTGGGAGAAGAGGATGGAGTTCTCAACGAACTCTCTCTCCGGTGAGCTGTTTAACTATTAGTATTTATTATTTATGACGAGGTAGGTTTAAGATAAGGCACTTACAAATACATGCCGTTGTAGAGCTGTCGGCTCCAAGAGAGAGTGCAGAATTGGTCACGGATTTCTCGGACTTTGCTGTCGAGTACCAATCCCTCGAGGTCGATATGTGCAAGGCGAAGGATTGTTAAGCCGGGGGTATCGTAGCAACCTCTGCTCTTCAGGCCGATGAATCGATTCTCGACCTATGATAGCTTGTTAGTAGTATTTCAGTCTAATCGCTAAAGCTTTGCTGTGTAATTGCTACATTCGAAACAGTCTTCCAAAGGGATGCAGTGAACTATCACAACTCACAATATCGATTCTGCCTACACCGTTATCATGTCCGATACGGTTGAGAAGCTTGAACAACTCCACAGCTTCGGTGGCCTCTTTCTTGTCCTCGGTGGTGACTTTAATAGGGATACCCTTAGCGAACTGGATGCTGAAGTGGTAGGGCTTGTCGGGGGCATCGAGAGGGTCGATGGTCATCTTCCAGAGATGCTTCGGCGGCTCGTGGTCAGGATCCTCGAGAATTCCAGCCTCGTAACTGCAGTGGACAAGGTTCTCATCCATACTATATCATATTTAGCTATCTTCGTCCCAGGACAAGGAGAGAAAGGGTAACTAACCTCCACGGAGCCTTGGGTGTTGATGAGACGGGGATGTTGTTGATTCTAGCATATTCAAGCAGGTCTGCTCGACCCTTGAACTTGCTAATAAACTCCTCGATTCTCCAGGGTGCGATGATCTTGATGGAAGGCGCCAGTGCTTCTCTATGTTAGTATGGTACTCTAGTATTGGATAAGAGAAGGTTGATGATTGAGTGTCAAGTTTGAATATAAAGTGAACGCTATAAGTGCGAAATGGAGACCGATGAAATGTTTAGACATTCGAACGTACCTTGCCAAGCAAGCTCACTGTAACGTCTTATGTTAGTAATTTCTTCGAGGTCCGTTATTTTTAGGGATTGCCAAGCGTCGACATTAACCCCATGCAAAAGGACAGGTAGGATAGTCTGCATGAAGCAACTAATGAAGGAATAACGTACAATCTGACTTGGTCATTACCCTTTCCGGTACAACCGTGACTGAGTATATCACACTTATACTCCTGTGCGACACGAACTTGTCTATATTATATGTCAGCGAGTTCTTACACCGTCAAATATAGATATCGGATATAAGGCTTGTCTCGGTGATGTAGTCTTCGCCTAGCCATCTTCTATATCTTTTAGTAGCAAGGCATAATTACTTACTCGCGAGCGATGACAGGGCGGGCCAAGCTGGTTCCGAGAAGATATCTATCCTCCTGTATTACCTGTTAATATCACCATATGGACGTGTTTTCGCCCTACAGCATGAGGTAACTCACATAGATGGCGTTACATTGAACGGCCCGGAACACCAATTCGTTAACAAACTGGGCCTGGAGGTCTCGGATGACCATCTTCTCAGCTCCCAAGGCGAGGGCCTAGTGAGTTTAGCATCTGTGCTTAGGAAATACAGATAATCATTATGTATACCTTCTTCTCTACCTCCGCCCAGTCCTCTTCCTGTCCGACATTGGCAAGGAAGCACTATGTCATGGTTAGAAATGGATAAATACTAAAAAGAGTAGATGGAAGCATACCACGACCGTGTAGCCGTCGTTGATAAGGTACTTAAGGATAGTAGAGGTATCAAGACCTATGAGCTATAGTCAGTCGACGGGCTAGCAAGGATGTACTAGTCTTAGAATCCAAGATCATACCTCCAGAATAGGCGCTGTAGGAAATGTGTTAATTACTAATCAATGAAAATAGGAGTGTATAAGGGTCTCAGCTAGAACTCACAGACAGACACGACCCTTAGACATGATCGCGAACGTTGATAGGTGCTCAAGTGGTGACGTACTCTAACTTCTGGTGTAGATGATAGATTACTGTGAGTAGTAAGTAAATAAATACCATGCACCTGTAGTTAAACAGCTCTGGGATGCGAATGCGGAGAAAAGTTTAAAAAAATGAGTCAACATACGACTTGGTTTGAGAGGGTTGACAAAAATTGCAATTTTTTTGTGGGAACGTCTTTTTTTTGGTCAGCTATCAGGGTTATCGGTGCCACAGCTCAAGCTTGGATTAGCGGGGTACGTAAGGGGTAAAGGTGAAGAAGGTTTAGGCTTGACCTATCAGGTAAAACATGGATGTTGACGGGTTAAGATTTAATTCAGATGAAAGGTATTTCTTTGCGTTTTAAGAAATAACAAGGAAAATACGAAGTCTCGTAAATATTATATGTATACGATGTACGAGGAAGCTTATGTATTTTGACACAATCTGTACTGTTGGCTTATCTACCTAGTACGTGTGTACATTTGTAAATAATAGGTAATATCCCAATTGTAGCTCTAACTATCGACTGTCCGGTTTCGGAGTTTAATAGTTGACATTTAACTACTTATATATAAGAGGTATCTCCAGAATACATGTGATTTCACATGTAGCAGATCAAAATATCAGCATTGTTATCACGATTAAGCCAATGTTTTTTTGTGATATTGTAACATCGCCGTTTAGCTTCTAGGTACCTAGTAGGTAAAGATGAAGCTGGCTGGTCGGGGAGAAACATATGACGTCGGAGGGGTTTGGTGGATCATGGATCATGGATCAGATCGCGGGGTGCGGCTGACTACCGGCACGATATGGGGCGGCTACCAGGGTTTCTTCGAGTGTTTTCTCAGCCAGCGTTGGCCTTCCTCATGCTTATATAATTATTCATATTTGTACACCGATCCTATTACAGACTGCTAATAGGCCATGCAATTACTTTGAATGTTGGGATTGAATGGAGTTAAAATCGTAAGACATTATATAAGGTACTTAGTAGATAAGATATGGCGGGCACTTATCTAAATGTTTAGACCGAATTGTCCTAATTACACCTTAACCTAGATTGGAATGAATAACCAGCGTCATTAATGTTATTTTCACGTAACATCTAATACTTTTCCAGATATCCTTATGGAATAGAATTGAAGATTATTTAATATGTTTAGGTCGAAGTCTTTTCATTGTTAACTATGGATAAGAAATTGTGCAAATGAAGATAAGCGTCTCTGAACTTTGTGAAATATCATGTACGTACCTATATGTACCTGGGTACCTATGTATAGTGGGGTTTGTGCGACGATGAGACCGTGTGACAAGAGAGGTACAACCGCAACGTCGAACGAATTGACTGAAAACCGGAAGAGCAAGCTCCTTCATTAATATCAACATTCTTCATGCCCCGATATGCGAGCACCAAAAATATCAACCGATCCGAACAATCTGGCCTCGCCTTTCTAGCATTCGATTTATAGCCAATAATCCCCATATACTTACCATTTTTAGGTGCCAATGCAACCCTACGCAAAGGGGTCCCTGGTCAAATGTAATTCAGCCGAATTCCCCTAATTGCCAAGTCTGCGCCCCCAATTCGCATCTCTACATTCTCGCCAACATTGGCATTCATACCGCGCCGTATCAATGCAAGGGCAGCTTAATTATTATGAATATTAAACCTGGTGTATATTTCGCTCGAAATCCTAAAGAATGATTTCTTCTACTTTATTATAGTAAACCTTAGGTGAGGGAGCAAGAAAAGAAAAAAGCAAATCGTTGTTTTGGTTGTGCATCGCTGACCCATGCTGAGCGCGTTCGGGATTGAAGTTCCAATTCCCGGTACCAATGGCTTTTGTCTCTGCACTGCCAGCCACCTACAATACAGTCGATACGTGAATTAGGCTTTTAAGAGCGAGTTGTCGCTCGGCCCATTCTCGAATCGCTATGGCTTTGATGATGATGCCGCTGCTCAAGAGCCTTCCGCGACGGCGGCGTTTTCTCATCGCCATCCCAGTGATAGCATTGCTAGTCTGGGCCTTGCTCCCTCCTTCTAGGTTCAATTCTCCAACTACATTGTTACACATCAAAGGCTCATCAGGGATATCTAGCGATTATATATTACAATACGTCGACCCTCTTATCGGCACCGCGAATGGAGGTAGGGAATGAACGTCAATCAATACATACTCCAAGAATTTTGACTGAGACCAACATAGGCCATGTATTTCCCGGCGCAACCTTGCCATATGGTAAGTTTTAATGCATGCGTGAGCATCTGGGACATCCCCACATACTAATCAGACCCCCAGGCATGGCAAAAGCTGTGGCGGATGCCGACAATCGTGGCGAGATAGCTGCCGGTTTTGTCTCAGACGACTCGAAGATTCAAGGTTTTTCTCATTTGCACGACTCAGGTATCTAACTATCTAAATGCTATCATCTATTCATATCGCTAACTTTTAATAAGGCACCGGAGGAGTGAGTTTCATGAATTTTCTGTAAGATTTGTGATTCTAACCAGCAACAGAGCCCCTCGTTGGGTAATTTCCCACTCTTTGTACATCCAGGATGTCCGGAGGATGACTATTCACAATGCAAATTCACATCTTTCGGGAGGGTGGTTGCAAGAGTAAATGGCTCCGCGACAGCACGTCCGGGTTACTTCGCCATCGGGCTTAATAATTCGGTCTATGCAGAGATGACGGCAACTGAGCATGCAACACTTTACAGATTCAGTCTGTCGAAAGAGGCGGAGGTCATGTCGAATCGTGCTATGGTACCTACTAACCCGCTAATCCTTCTTGACTTAATAGACCTTGGCAGTAGTCGGACCGGAGGCGATATTGAAGTTAACCCTGTTACGGGCCGAATAACAGGGAATGGATCTTTTAGTCCGTCATTTGGAACCGGGAAGTATACAGCGCACGTATGCGCTGATTTCAAGGGCGCCGATATTCGAAAGACAGGTGTCTTCGTAATGAATAACATAACGGAGGGGGTTAATGCTATGGGAAATCAAGGAAGCGGTTATTACATCCCGTCTGGCTCGGCGGGTGCTTGGATCCACTTCGCACACCCATCCGATAATCAGATTATGGCGCGTGTCGGGCTTTCGTTCATATCTGTTGAACAAGCCTGTCACAATGTGGAGACTGAAATCCCCGATTGGGGGTTCGAGAGTGTGGTGAAGGCTAGCGAGAAAGCTTGGAAGGAGAAGTTGTCCGTGATCAAGCCTGATTATTCTGGTATGAGCCGTGAGTTTCTAACGACATTCTGGTCGGGTCTCTACCGCGCGATTATTTCACCCCAAGACTACACAGGAGAAAATCAGCTTTGGGACTCGACTGAGCCGTATTATGACTCGTTTTATTGCATTTGGGATTCCTTTCGAGCTCAACATCCTCTGCTCACAATTATCGACCCTGTTGTACAGACTAAGATGGTGAGATCATTGATTGATACATACAAACACGAAGGGAAACTACCGGATTGCCGCATGAGTTTTAGCAAGGGATACACACAAGGAGGCTCCAACGCAGATGTGGTTCTTGCAGATGCATATCTAAAAAATCTCACAGATGGTATCGACTGGAATCTTGGATATGAGGCTGTGGTATCGGATGCAGAGGTGGAGCCCAAGGACTGGTCTACGACAGGAAGGGGTGGTCTCGTGAGCTGGCATGACCTGGGATACATACCTTATGATGACGTCGACACCAACGGAACAGGTCCTATGAGCCGAGGTATCTCACGCACGGTAGAATACGCATACGACGATTTTGTCATAGCGCTCATGGCACGAGGACTTGGGCATAAAGGTGACGAAACGAAGTACCTCCAGCGTAGCCGGAACTGGAAGAATCTTTTCAACCCCGAGCAGGAGGATCGGTTCCGCGATGAGGATGGCGACGTGCAAAAGTCGGACTTCAAAGGGTTTCTGCAGCCACGCTTCCGCAACGGTACCTGGCGATACCAGAACACGAGACTCTGTAGTCCGATATATCAACAACACAGCTGTTACTTCGACACACAGTACGAGACATACGAGGGGAGTCCGTGGCTTTACACCTTCTACGTGCCACAGGACATGGCCTCTCTCATAAAAGCGCTAGGAGGACGTGAATCTTTCGTCGAACGGCTGGATTATTTCCACTCATCGGGAATTAACTATATGGGTAACGAACCGAACTTCCTGCCAACTTTCCAGTTCCACTATGGCGGCCGTCCTGGTCGAAGTAGCTATTGGGTGCATCAGTACATACCCAACCAGTTCAACACTAGCCTCAACGGCATCCCCGGCAACGACGATTGTGCCATGGGCGCTTTCACGGCGTTCGCGTTTATGGGATTCTATCCCGTAGCGGGACAGGATGTTTATTTGCTTACGTCACCTATGTTCCGAGAGGTTAGTATCCGCACGCCGACTGGCAAGCTAGCTACTCTACGTAATGTAGGCGGGTTCGACGGCCCACGCTATCGGAATATCTACATACAGAGCGCTAGATTGAACGGACAGCCATATACGCGAAATTGGATCACGCACGACTTTTTCGTCAACGGCGGGACGCTGGACTTTATATTGGGTCCTGAAGAGAGTGAATGGGGTACGAGGGACGAGGATCTGCCGCCCAGTTTGTCGACAGGCCTTTTAGATTAATTGAATGAAGTACAACCGAATTGTTAAGGGCGAGCGAGAAAAATAGAAGGCAGTTTGAAAGGAAAAGATAAGGTGGTGGGTGTGGTAAGGGACTGTATCTAACATCGAAGTGCGAAGAACCATGTCGGTTGTACATATAGGTAAGCGGGTTAGACAAAAGCCCTCTTTTGCATATATTTATTATACATACCTACGAAACACATTATTTCTCTTGGAATGAGAAATGCAGCCATACCCCCTGAACCCGACCCGAAAAGATGGCGATTGATGCCATGTACTAGGTATACAAGGAAGGAAAAAGATAAAGGAAAAAGATACTCTCGATCGGGGAATCGAACCCCGGCCACCTGCGCGCTTGCTCGATTGGCAAACAACGATGACAAGCAGGTATCCTGACCACTAGACCAATCGAGACTTCCGCATGACTTTGCAAACGAGGTCGGATGAACGGGTGGATGAAAAGATAATATTTATTGACTCGTAGGGTTGTGCGGATGTTTGCATATTATTAGAAAAGTCGCTTTTGATGTTCATTTCGATAAGGTAGGGTTAGTTAGATAGGAGCGTGGGTCTAGACTTAGGGTAGAGTGGGTATCATACGTAAAAGGAATTCTTAGGATATTCACTACGAACATGTAGTCTCGACTAGTTCTTTAAAAGATCCGAAGTCGAAGAATCTATCATATGCGCGACTAGTGTTATCGCGATCCTCTTACTCACCCACCAAATGAATAATAAAGCTATAATTACATACATCAAACTATCGAATCTTACCAAAAATTTCAACATCTCCCAAAGCTGCATGGGTTAGATCTCATCGTCCTCATCGTCACTCTCCTGCCTCGTCAGAGTCGCTATCGACATTAGGATCGGGCTTGACCACACTATTGAGGAACGAAACCTTCGCACATACACAAAGTCAGTTCAGCTCACATAAATAAGGTAAGAAAGCAGGCGCACTACTCACGAATTCAACCATAGCCGAAATAACGCGCATGATCTTCTCCTGCGCATCGTCCGTAGTAAAATCCGCCTCCTCGATCTCTGTGCCGATGGTGTAGTTCCTTAGCTTCAGGAGCTCGATGTCTCGGTGCTCCGGGTGGAAGCCCTGCCATAGTCAGCATGCCCTATCAACTCCTTCAAAGCCAAACCCTGGACCCTGAACTATAAAGGCATCACGACTAGGAAAGGGGAAATTGGGAGAGGGCCCATACCTTCGGTTTCTTCTTCAGCGCATTCTCCTGGTTCTTCGCCGCAAACGCGGCCAGCACGGACTTCTCGTTGGCTTTGGCCTCAGGCAGGAACGTCTTCCGGAACGTAGGGTTCATCAGGACGCGACGGATGCGATGCGGGCGTTCGTCGACGCTCGCGCGCAGTAGGGCGAGGGCTTCCGCGTCCGGATGCCAGATCCCGCCGCCGATTATGCAGCGCCCGGGCTCGGCGTGCACGTAGTAGCACGCGTACGGTCCCTTCCTGCCTGTTCGCGACCACGCGGCTGAGTAGTGGGGCTGTTTGTAAAGGAGCAGCTGGTTAGGACTTGTTCTCTTTCGTGATATGTAACCTATGTTAGGGAGAGAGGCAACTTACTTTATACGGTGTCTGATCTTTGCTAAATCGGACGTCGCGGTAGATACGGAAGACTACGTCCTTGATGGGGAGTTCTGGAATGGTGTCGTCGGCCTCGATGATCTTCTCCGTGAGAGTCTCGACGAACGACTCCCAGTCTTTCAGGGACCTCCTATATTCTTTATCGTTTGCTAAAAAAAACAGTAATATCGAGTTAGAATTAAATAGAGAATGTATAAGTCACGAAGGCTAAGGGAGGAGTAAAAAGCCATATACCTTTTAGCCACTTCCTATTATTATTGGCCTTCAGATCTTTCAGGAAGAGAAATGTATTTTTATGAAGCCGTTCGTCCTCATAATCAACCCCATCTAGATCCCTCAATTTCACGGCTGCGACACTCTAAGTTAGTATCTTCTACACGGATCACATACGCCGAGATAATTAATTTGATAAGGACATGCTCACCAGGAATAAAGGTAATCAAATTCTCCTCCTCATCATCGTCGTCATCGTCATCATCATCATCCTCCTCGGCATCAGATTCTTCAGACTTAGTTTTCGCTTTCGCCTTAGCCACAGCTTTACCCTGAGCCTTCGGCCTCCCCCTCCCCTTAGCCGCACCCGCATCTGAGACCCGGGGTTTCGCAGCAGACTTCTTCGCGGTAGCTTTAGTCGGAGTCGGGGTCTTAGCCGGTCTCCCGCGGCCGCGTTTCTGTGCCACCGGTGGTAGCGACCCTTCGCTTTCCGAATTATCATCATCAGATTCTTCTTTATCCTCAACATAGCCGTCCCCATCATCACCGCTATCAATCTCAGACTCGCTCTTCTCGTCTTCATATAACAGTTCGTCATCATCCGACGCAGCCTTTTTACCCCTCTTCGGCGTCGCCTGCGTCTTCGCCGCCTTGCGCGGTGGCATCACCGTGCTCAACTCATCGCTACCGTCGTCGTCGGCGGCCTCGAAATACGTGCTCTTCTTCCCGCTCAAGCCGATGCGACCGGATCTGCGGCGCGAGGTCTGTGGAATAGAAGCAGCTTCGGCGGCGGTACGCTTTTTAGGAGGCATTGTTGTAAACAATTTCCAGAATTCAGTTTACTTTATATATATATAATATATTGGTTCTTTAGATGGAATTTGAGACGAGGAAGAAAGACGTCGATCTGAGACGATTGATGACGCGTTGAGATGGATCGGATCGCGGGGAATACACGCTATCACGTGACTGCCTACCTGCCTCTTTCCGACTTGAATTATTCAGCACAGTTCTCGAACCTATCTCTTGAAACCCGATGAGAAAGAACGCTGGTTAGTTCTTGAGGAAGGGCATTGACAAAGCAGATCAGGTACACATCAAGTACGTCATCACAAACAAAAAGAAACGCAGTTGTCTCGTATTCTTTTTTCTTTTCTATTTTAGCTTGATCTTAATTGTTGCTAAGAAGTGGTACACTACATGTTTGGATATTCGAAGAAATCTTCGACCGTAACAGTGTTGTGACTTTCTTGCGTCTTTCGCGTTTCAGCAAAATATTTAATTTCTCGACATGCTGATTATCGGAACAATTTGTTCCTTCTATCCACCCAAAATAGGTTAAGATAGGTCATTGTTGAGCCTTTTAACACTATACTTACTAATAGCTATAGTAATGCTTATGTTGATCAGGCTTTTCATGCTAAGCTAAGCACCAAGATCCATCCACATCATATTCTAATAAATAGCACAACCATCCTTTATGTTGCGAAGTATTTGGTCGGAGGGCTGACTGAAAGACTACGTACCCATCAACGACAAGGTCAATATTGATGCGTGATCGGGTAAGTCCGGAGCGTCCCTGAGGCACGCTCATACGTCGGTTATGGTAGAATTCTCCCGGATTGAATCAGCCAAGCCCTGAATTGGGCACCATACGGCCTAATGGTGTTCTATCGCGCGGTTTCTCCAACAGGTCTGCGTACCCCTCCAATCCGGCCCCGATTACTTTAACAATGTCGAAAATGTGCGATCCCTTAAATGTCTCAGCCCACAGACGGATTACCGCCACAGCAAGCTGACGCAATTTTGTACCATCATTAGCGGCTATGTCCATATTCGACGGCCCGTGCCCTGGACCTCCCCCGGAAAGCGACGGATCGATAGGCACTGCGAACTCTGTTTCGTCAAGCATATGGCGTAGCATCTCGAGGAGGTTTCTTTCGTCAACTTCGGGTGGAGCACCTGTCGATCCCGTCGAGGAAAGCGTCATTAACCACTTCGATAGAAGTATAGCGCATTCTAGATTACACACTATGCCAAAGTTAGATGATATATCCCTTCTCAGGTCTCACTCGGTATTCTGTAGCCACTTACATGAGTGCTGCATACTCCACTCCGACGACTTCCTTCTCGCTACGTAGTTAACGCCCACCTTTACGAGCATAGACAGCGCGTGTATGGCCTGGAACACTGCTCGGTTAAGACGGACACTACGAAGGAGATATGGCGCGTCATGGAATGATTGGGCGATTTGACTCGCGTCTCTTGTTTCGAGAGTCCTACTCGGGCTCAAATCGGTATATAAACGGATCGAAGCCAGTCGCCAGAGTGCTGTCGAATTATAAGCAACAGGGCCTCCGTGGAACACGTCCGAACCGTTCTGCTGGGAGCCCTCTGTCACACGCGCCTGGTGTTGCTCGAAACTCATCTGCCAGATTCGTAGGGCCTGGAAGCAATCTTCCACATCATCTTGGCGAAGCCCGCCGAAGATGGACACCGAGTTGAATGATGTCTGCTTCAGGAGGAAAATGTGTTGTAATATGGCATGGATTAGGATGTAATTACCCAGAGACGACATGTATGCCGGAGGCCCTTGCGAGGTTCGACTGAATAATCTCGAAAATGCGTCTTGGAGAGATATATCCATACTTGGGAAAGATTGACGTGCTTCTTGCCATTGCCAAGCTGTTTCCGCTCTCCAGAGTTTCGCAGAGTGTGGAAGTATAAGGCTAAGTTCTGACGTAAGCAATAGAGGCGGCATATTGTAAGCGATGCTAGAGAGGTTGAAGAAGCAATATGTAATGAGCTTGGTGCGGTTTGCTCCTTCTATTCGGACCCATGCTTCCCAGTCCGCCGTTTGTGTGGACTCAGATAAGAATCCTTCTTCGCGCACTAGAAGGGCTAGAAGACTCTGTAACGACAAGGCTTCGCGAAGGATGGCTTTAGCACCCCAGAGGCCAACGGCAAAGAGTAGTAAGAGAGCCTGTATGGTTTCCATTCGGGATTGAGGTGTGTTAGGTGAACTTTTAAAGAGTTAGCGAACCATTAGAGGAGACGAAAGTTAGCCTGTGGCTAGGTTTGCTTACTATGGTTCCCGATGCGTGTCTTGGGTCATTGGGCGCTCTTGTTGGACGGAACTGAACGAATGGCGGAAACCGTGACTCGGGGACGGCCGTGTAGAGTGTGGGCTATATGCAGCTGGCGTAGGTAGCAAACCATGGATCTCATGACTATGGCGGCGTCGAATTTGCTCGAGTGCCACCGCTTTTGCGGCGTACCATAGTGCATTTGATCGATGGCTTTCAAACCTATATTGGGCACCTACTGCTAGAATAGCCAACAATAGTTCCGGTGCCAACTCGGCGGCCGTGATGGTCGGTAAATGTAGGATCGGTAGGTGTTCGTGGAAACCGCTTACGTACCCTTCTAGGAAACGAGTGAGAGTGTGTCGAGAGGGGAATACAAAATCGTTAGGTAGTACTGATGAAAACTCGTCTAGTCGGTTTTTAATGACTGTGTGGTCCATCGCCGAGACTCTCATAGGCTGCGCTCTTGCCGACTCGTCATGCGTCCTGTTCCCACTTTCTGACGGGTCCCTCGGATCAGGTGCTAACGACGGGAAACGAGAGGGAAACTGTGACGATGGTTTTGACAGCACGCCTCGGTGGATATCTGCAAGATGGCGTGGCCAGATACTCATACCCTGATCCGCTTCGAAGCCTTGTGGTAGAAAGTGAGACGAAGTCGCAAATTCGTCCAAGAAGAGGTTGTAATCGTCAAAGGCAGGCGGTGCTGCTGGATTAGGTAGTCCCACAGACATTGGAACTGGCTCGGGCTCACGTCCACGATCGGCGTATGGCATACTCTCGTCGTAGGACTTGATGCGTGTTAGCCCACCCCCTGACTGACTCAACTCTGGCATCATCGGTTGCATCGAATTAACCTCGTTTGCGGAGGCTATCTGGGTCGCAGCATCAGATAAGAGGTCAAGATTGCAAGCTGCGGCTCTAGCAGAATGACGAGGGTCAGGAGCAAGCGGAGGAACAACTACGGATGAGGACATAGAGTCCGAGTGATAATGCTGCGGGTGAGCCCGAGGCACACCCATCATTTCGGTATCGACATGACTGTCTGTGGAGAGCCGCGGTTGGGCAGCGCCAGCCGTGGATGGCTTCCGTGGCCGGTTGCCATCCTTATTAGACCCTTCATTGAGGTGGACGAGTTTCTCGTGACGGACGAGGAGATCCCTGATGTCCATATAAGCATATTCACAGGGAAGCGTGGGAGATGGTGGGAATCGGGGGTCACTGGTTATGGATTATAGAGAGGGGGGAAATGCGTTAGGGCCATATGTGTGATGTGTGATATGTGCAGCGAGCATCTGAGGGGGGGAAACGGGGGTGATTTAGCGCGGACAAAAGACGGTGACTGGTTGGACAACTGGTGGGTAAGGCGAAGTCGACCACCATACACAGCCCATAAAATCTCCGTTAGGTGTAAAATAAGATAAGTAATGATTAAAAATTTTGACTAACCGACGTCCAAAAGTCTTCCCACAGCGAAGCCATGCGCAGGAGAAAGGCTTCTCTTTAGTATGAGTTCTCTCATGGCGTTGAACGTGCTCCACGCGTCTAATTACGATATTGCCGTGTAAGCAAGTAAATTACCAACGGAAGTAGACAGAAGCGCGAGGAGATAAACAGAGTATGGTCGTCTTACCTAAAACGCTTGTCGCAGAACTTACATGGTAAGGTCTTAGGCTTCTGCTGCCGGCCCTCCACGTTCTCCTCGGCAGTACCAGTGACGCCAGAGCCCTCTATGGACGGCATGGCCTGCATTTGGGGTTAGGGTAAGTGAATAAGTGAATAACAATTAGTATAAGGTAAGTTCCCTGTACAAAATATGGGTGTAGTGCAGAAGAAGTCACGCAGCACCCGGAAGTGGGGGGTTAGGCTAGAAGGGGGTTGAAAGTCCAGGGCCAGGAAGTTATGCCGGAAAGAGGAATGAACGTCTTGCGGGGTGGACTATTGATGGATGAATTCATGGACGTGATGTTATGTATGTAGTATCAATCGACTTCAAGTATACTCGGTAGGTACGTGGCGCGGGCTTCCACTACATTTGTCCTCGTTATCTTCCCCCAAGAGATCGGCCACCCGCCAATTTGGCGAGCAACGTCGTGATCAACAGAGACGGTAACCTGAGAAGGATCAGAGAGTTTGATAGTAGGAACCAAACCAATAGGGCTGAGGTAACCCGTCGACGGTTGGTGGCAGGCGAGGCTGTGACTTGATACGTTTCTCGCGGAGATCGAAAACGAACCCCAAGTAATTAACCGGTACAAAGAGGGCTTTTACTGGTTGGTTTATTGGTCGCCGACGTTGACGCGGAGAAGATGGGAGTAAAAGGAGGAGAGAGTGTGGAGATGTAGGAGAAGGCTAACAATATCGTACTGTGAGACTTTACATGTAAGAAATTAGACAGTTTCTTTTCTTAAACGTTTGGAAGATAGAGACGTAGGTATGTCTCAAATATAATTGAAGACGTTAGATGAGATATTAAAAGAATTGGGCTAGTTAATTCCTTATATCTAAGAAGGGGTTGGAAGAGATGACAAGACGATGAGATTGATGATAGATTTGGTTGAATTCGGGGTTGAGCTAAATTGTAGGGATATTTTAGGTGAGGAGTGAGGAGGAGTAAAGAGGAGGGGAGGAGAAAGATGCGGAGATGGGGAAATCGCAAAGTTAGGTTAGGTTAGGTTAGTATGGGTTTATGGGATTTCTTAGGTACATGTAGTAAAAAAAACAGCAGTTACGAGCCGGTGTGGTGGGTGAAACCCGAACCTGAAAGAAACATAAAAAGTGGCAACCGACTTGGAAACTCTGGGACTTTGCACTCGCGACCTGCCTTGCTTGCTTTCCTTCCTAATGTCGAATTTGTTGAATTGATCAACTAACTACCTACCTACCTAGATACTTATTAGGTGTGTAAGTAAACAACTACTCTCATCCTCCATGTGGTGTCTTCGCATCCAATGTTATCCATCCATCCATCTATCCAATGCCGTGTTAGGAGTTTGTAAAGCTATTGGGGGATGGATGACCTTGGTGCTGTACGCTGTACGATGCAAAGAAGGTTACCTAATCTTATTTTCTAGTACCTAGTAGCCTAGGTCATAGGTACCTCTTACTCCTCATTTTTCATACGAAGCGAGATACATATTACTTACCGGTAGTACCGAGGCGTACCTTGAAAGAATGATCTGCAACGTTTTAATGGTTAGAAGAAGCAATACATGTATGTATGCTGTATGCTGTATGTATGTCAGTATTACAACCCGCGGGTCGACAAATACCTAGGTTAGGTAGAGGATATTGGGAGTAGCACTGAATTCTTGAGGTGCATTCCCCGCCCCCAGACATAAACAAGCATCCATGAAATACCAGCCCGTAGAGATGGGTCCTTGTCAAAATCCCCATACTTCTTCGTAGCGCCCCCCTTCGGTACCATCTCCGCATTGGAGAAACTGACTTTACATATGTGGGAAAATGTGGGGGGCGGGGGGAACCAATCAGACATGGTCACATAAATGATGCTTCTAGGTACTTATGTGGTTAGGTTACAATATTGTACTTTAATAGTTGTAGGATATATTCGGTAAAGACTTTAAGAATTATGAGGTTCCAAGGTGGCTTCTATAGTTGAAGAGGATGTTAAAACTACCTATATAGGTACACATATGAATTTTCTAGGTTTTGGTAGATATTAAGAAGACCAAGGCTACAATTATTATGTCGTATCTACCTGTGAAAAGTAAGACCACCTAAATGCTAGCAAAAACACTAAAAGTTATAGCTTCGTTGTGATTGGTGGGATTAAAAGGAAGTGTCTGGTAGACGAGACGAAAAGAATAAAGCGGAAAAGAACACATAAGAGAAAAACGAAACCTTGCAAAATACCCACTATCATCGTCAAGCTTCATGCTGCTGCGAGACCTTTATTGCGACCTTTTCGAATAACGAGGCCATGCTTCACGTGTTCCCGGCTGGAATAGCTAGAAAAAGGTAAGAAGGTAAGTATTGGGAGTGGTAGCATGGTAATACACCTCCAAGCCCAAAGCGCCCACCACTGGCACTCAAATCAGGTCTAAGGGGTCGTGGTATTCGGATAGCGTGATCTCTCCTAGATGAAGAACTAGTTGCGGTAATGATCAGCAAAGATACACCTAACTACAGGTGTGCTTTGCCGGCGGGCTAGGCAAAGAGGGGAAGATTGATGATGATGGCTGGCAGATAGGTACAGGTAAGTATGAATCTAACGGGCACTAGACGGTCAAGGTGGTGGATCTATGGAAGGGATTCGGGTCAGCTCTTTGCTCTTATGCAGCAGCATGTAAGAAAACAAGGTGACAAGGTTTTCTCCATACTTACCGTGACCTACATTTATATATCTCCAAGGTACCTAGGTAGCATGTGCACATGTCACGGCTGTTTTTAATGTTGAGAACACCCGTGGACGTACCTAGTCTGCATGTATGTATGGCCGAGAGAAAACTTACCTAGTACATAACTCCGAACATCTGATTAGTTGCCTGGCTGGTACCTTTTAGCGTCATCTATTATGATCTGAATATGCGGAAAAAAGTAATATGAGATTAGAGTGCAAGATATTGGGACTTCTCTAAGTTCACTTCACCTAGAACTCGGCATTCTGAGCTGCACTGCTCTTGAAGGGGAGCAAATTACCCGAACATGTGGAGTTGAAGAATTGGGGAACTGGGGAACGAGGTTGAAATTTTTTGGGTGATGCGGAGTACCGTAGGTACCTTCCATACTAGCCTGTGTGTAGCAGGGAATGCACGGGGTGCAGTCGCTAAACTAAAATAAAATAGTTTGAGCACGGACTGGATCTTACCTGCTCCAAATATTGATTGGGACTAGACTGAAATTGGCCAAAGGATACGGTATTCACATTTGGAACTTACTTCCCTACTACTTCCTGCCTGGACGTAAATATTAGGTAACTTACCTAAGATATTATCAATGGCTTTCAAACTTTTCTTCAATTTCTCCAGTTTACAAATGTAATATATCCGCTCTCCCGGTGGACGATGGACGGTCAAGTTCCGGATACTCCATACAAAAGGGTACCTCTTTTCAGATACCGTGACAACCACCATTTAGCGAACCCCGGATTTCATCAATATCCTGTAGCCAAGAATCGTAGCGCCAAGGTCCCACCGCAGCAATTATCATCAACGGGATCAGAGATGGTGGGCCTCAACGAGTTATCCTTGGACGGATAATCACAGAGATCCAATCTTCAATTTGAATGGTGAAGAATTTCGAACTACTACCGCGGGGAAAGTCCCATACGTAACTGAAGCTATCACCATCGTCAATGGCTGAGACATTGCCACCACCTCTTTCGTATCTTGGCAGTATTAAACTGGGTGGACAAGAAGACCCATGACGAGATCTCATGATACCATCGCGACGTCTCTATAGGCGGATTTAAAAAAGACGAAGAGGTTGCGATACCAGAGATGCAATGTCCCAGCCCTATAGCGTAGAAAGAGGCTTCACCTTTTGATCTGATGGGTTAGGTAGACATTCGAAGCGGAGCAAAATAGTAGAGGGGGACGTCGGCAGATGAACTTGGACAAGCGGGTAATTCAAGCCTTATCGCCAAGGCCCAAAGCTCCTATCATGAACGGAAATGAAGCTTCATTCAAGCTTCTAGAAGAGGGGAAGAGCTTCGTTTGCTGCGACTCATTCTCCTCGTAGAAACGGCGTACGGATGATCGACTCGCATGGGTTAGGGTAACGGGGTCGGGATATGGTAGAAAGGTCAAGAATAAAACCAGCTCTTATTTGATCCGAAGACGGTCTTGCAATTCAGGCGAGTCCGAGGTTAGACTGCGCTTGCGCACGAAGTGCGTCGAGACAGGTTGGCATACGCAACCATGCTGCCATGTTGGGCGCATCGGAAGGGACAAATGCCAGCTTATTCTGAATCATTGCTTACCTGCGGCATGTCCGTCTGCCTTTATGTCTTTCTACGGACTTGGTTGACTCGGTTTTCGTGCGAGAAGCAAGCGGATCCGATTGCTTTCTTTAAAAAGCTCTGGAACAGTGCCACGCGTCGGGGATAGGTGTCTTGATATCTTTCTTCGCATTGAAGTATAGACGAGCCTAAATCGATAAAGGAATAATTAAGGGGGGGAGGATTCGAGCAAGGATAACATAGATAGATCGGATGGAACAAAACTTGAACAGTGCATAACTTACAGTATAGATCTCTCCCGATTACTGTAGCCTATCAGGTAACTTGCCCACCACTGCAAGTCATGCTTTGAAACAACTCCAAGGATGGCCAGGTCTGCCAGGACTTCTAGGATGGCTATGGATGGCTAAGGATGGAACCTGGAAAAAACCCCCGAACTCCCCCAGATTTGACCGATTCACCACCTTCCATTTATTTAGATTGATCGAGACCCAATCGGGCCGGCCCCTGGATTCTATCAGTGGGTCAGTTAAAGCCATTCAAGCCAGTCAGGCGGGCTTCGGACTTGTAGGGGCTTGATTGCATCGTGGCTTTGTGGTCCTCTCAGCGCCTATGGATCTTCGCCACTTGAGATTAGATGAAAAGGCTTAGCGCCAGGGGCAGCAATGCAACGCATCATCAACTTTAAACTCTACGGAATGGAAAGCTACTGAATGGTTGGTCAGAAAATAGTGATTACTCGTCCGAGTCGGGCTTCGATTTTAGGCGTTTTTTAGGCGTCAAGCTTCATTAAGCTACCAAGACAGCACAACCACTCTATGGCGCGCTATATAACGTTCGATAATGTTTCAGGGCCCAGAGAGGCGGAACTTCCATAGCGCAAAGCCGCGTCAGATGGTCCTCCGTCCCCTGTCTCGATCAAATCCCCATCAGCTTTCCGCGGATGACTTACATGTGGCTTGAGTGTCTCGCGGCTCCAACATCACATGCGTGAAACAACCACCTCTATTTGGAACACTTTAGCTAATTTAGGATGGCCATGGCATCCAATCTCCTCTCAAGTTCATTTACCTACCTATCACATCTCGGGTGGTACCTGGCGACGATTCCATTTCGAGTAGGAGGCTACCAAGCCGCGGCGCAGCCGACCTCTGAGATGATGTAGTCTTCAGTGCTGCTGCAATGAAAGGATGACCCTCGATGCACTCGACCCCACACTACTACCGGCTTAGATGGAGTCTGTTCACTAGCTGGAAAACCAACCGCAGCTAGTTTCGCGTGTTTGTAACCTCTGAAACTTGCTTACAATGCTACTTCGCTGGATCGTTTCCTCCAACTCCAGGAATGCAGTGTCTTGGTAAAGTTCAACATGTACTCGACAGACCTTACGTGAATGGCTAGGTCTCCTAATGGTCAACCACCCCGTATGCTAGCTCCCGTGCTCGGTCTGGGCAATCAATTCCAGTTCACTGGTTCAACATGGGCCTATTCCAAAGGTCAGGGATCTGATATGGCTCTTGACCTTTCTTGTCTCTCGGTTGCCACAATCCTGCAATACATCTCCAGTGCTCCAGCCGCTTATAGTGCACGTTACCTCGCCGCGCCAATGCCAACTATATGGATGACATGGGCAGCTGTGGTGCTCCGCGCCTTGTGACGACACCCAACCCTGTCAGCCTTTAGATATAAGTGCCTTGTCTCTCCGTCCCAACTCGGATTCTCTAAGCATCTTGTTGACTGTGTCTTCACCACTTAGATTTCAAAATGCGGTTCCAGACGTTCCTAACGGGTGTAATCACCCTCGCCTTGAGTGTAAATGCATACTGGCTTGAAGACGTAAAGCGTAAGGTTGACCTGAGAAAATCTTAAGGAGCTACTAGCTAACTCCGCGTTAGACCAAGGTGTTGCACCTTTCGGTGGTGATGGATATACGGTTTTCCGTAACGTGAAGGACTTCGGTGCTAAAGGTTGGCAATCTTGAGCCACGACTTAGACGAGCTACGATACTAATGTTTGGTAGGTGATGGAACAACAGATGATACTGCTGCTATCACTAAGGCCATGAACACACCTGACAATAGGTGCTTACAAGGATGCGTAAGTTATACTTGGACTAAATCATGATACTCTATTAACAACCTTTAGGCCTCCTCCACTACTAAGCCAGCAGTTGTCTACTTCCCATCAGGAACCTACTTAATCTCGTCATCTATTGTCCCTCCTTACTTTACGCAGATGGTCGGCGACCCGACCAACCGCCCTGTATTAAAAGCCACCAGCAACTTCCAGGGTTTTGGTTTGATTGACGGCAACCCGTACTACACCGAGAACTTGAACTGGATATCGACGAATGTATTCTATCGCCAAGTACGAAACTTTGTCATCGATACCACTGGTATCGCACCAGGCACCCCAGCAACCGGCATGCACTGGCCGACTTCCCAGGCGACCAGTCTTATCAATGTCGAGTTCAACATGCCGACCGACCCAAGCGTCGTCCACGTCGGTTTATTCATTGAGAGCGGTTAGTATCACATAAAATATCTGAAATGACTTATTTATACTAACCTTGGAACCTATATAGGATCTGGTGGTTTCATGAGTGACTTGACCTTTAACGGTGGTGCTACAGGAGCATCTATGGGTAACCAGCAATACACTATGAGAAACATTACCTTCAACAACGCTCAGACTGCCATCATTCAACTTTGGAACTGGGGATGGACTTATATTGGACTGAACATCAACAACTGCCAGAAGGGTATTAACATTACCGCTACCGGCGACTCTGGGCTCAACGTCGGCTCCCTCACGGTTATCGACAGCACATTCAAGGATACCCCTGTCGGTATCACGACCGCGTGGCAGACCGGGTCTAAGCCTGCAACCGCAGCAAGCATGATCATCGAGAACTTGAACCTCCAGAACGTCCCTGTCGCAGTTGAGGGTCCTGGTAGTTCGACATTACTTGCAGGTGGCACGAAGACGATTACCGGATGGGGACAGGGTCACCAGTACACTCCCAATGGACCAAACACATTCCAAGGAGATATTACCCCTAACGACCGACCTTCGGCTCTTCAGGCCGACAGCGTGTTTTACTCCCGATCAAAACCTCAATATGAGAGCCTTACTGTGTCTGATATCGTGAGCGCTCGAACCTCTGGTGCCAAGGGTGACTCCACAACCGATGATACCGCAGCACTTCAATCTGCCATCAACAGCGCTGCTTCCGGCGGAAAGGTTCTCTTCCTCGACTTCGGTATCTACAAAGTCACCGACACTCTGATCATTCCAGACGGCGCGAAGATTGTCGGAGAAGGCTATCCCATCATCGTAGCAAGTGGTGCCAAGTTTGGCGACATGAGCAACCCGAAGCCTCTATTGCAGGTCGGAGCTAAGTCAGGCGATGCTGGTCAAGTAGAGTTTTCGGACTTTGTCGTCGGATCTCAAGGAGCAGCGCCCGGTGCTACTCTTATCGAGTGGAACCTGGCCTCCAAGGCCGATACTCCTAGCGGAATGTGGGATGTCCATGCTCGTGTTGGTGGATTCCAGGGCTCGGACTTCCAGGTTGCCCAGTGCCTGAAGCAACCCGGGTCTAGCACTGTGAACACAAACTGCATCGGAGCTTACATGCTGATGCACGTTACACCATCGGCAAGTAACTTGTACATGGAGAACACATGGTTATGGACAGCCGACCACGATATTGAGGATTCCAACAACACCCAGATCACCGTTTACGCTGGCAGGGGTCTTTACATCGAGTCAACCGTCGGTAACTTCTGGCTTGTCGGAACCGCCGTCGAACACAACAATCTTTACAACTACCAATTCGCCAACACGAAGAACATCTTCGCCAGCATGCTCCAGACAGAGACGCCGTACTACCAACCCACGCCCGATGCCACCGTACCTTTCCCCGTAGTTGCAGCTCTCAAGGACCCCGATTTCAAGACCTCTTGCTCTGGTGTTTCAGGAAACTGCGCCAACGCATGGGGTTTACGAATTATCGACTCCACAGACATTTACATCTACGGAGCCGGTCACTACTCGTTCTTCAATAACTACAGTACTAGTAAGTCCTTGCCTCACCCGCCTCTTCCTTCGTTTTATAATTAGACCAACGCTAACAACTTACCTTCCTAGCTTGCTCCACGGTAGAGGCTGGTGAAAACTGCCAATCCCGAATCGTCTCGCTCGAAGGCTCGACATCCAATGTCAACATTTACGCCCTCAATACGATCGGCTCGCTAAGCATGATCGATAAAGACGGCACGAGCTTGGCGAAGTGGCAAGACAACCAGAACGTCTTCCCATCGAATGTCATGCTGTTCAGGACAGGTTAGGACCCGTCTGAACGCTTATATATGTCGGCAGGAACGTCGTTTTTACATGGTTATCTGGGTTATGGGAGAATCGAGGCTAGGTCTTCGGGGCATATCATGGGACTTGCATATTTTTCGCTGTATATCCTTTCGCTTTTTGCGTAAATACCTATTCTTTCATGTATATAGTAGGTGAAATTTTGGACTAGGTAGTAGGTAGGCTCGAATCGAATTTAGCGTTTTGAACAATTTTCGAAAATATTTCGCCTTTTCTCTCTCCCTCTACACGTGGTGTCCGAAATCTCCATCAACCTTCCAGCGAATATCCCACCTCGCCGCTCTCGCGCCCCAATTTCACCAACCGCGCGCGCATTCCTTCGGCCCTGTCCCTGTGCCTTTCAGGCAATCCACTGAAATCGCATCCATCCACCCACTGCAATTTCCAAAGTCAGCAGATCTTTCCTAGTTCAAGAAGGTGTCGTGAAAATGAAGAAGCGGCGTTAAGACGGGCGAAGATTCCCAGTTCGCGGGATCGTCATTCGTCGCTGAAAAAAAGCAATGAAACGAAGCGTGAAATGAAATGAGTGAAAAAAAAGGAAATTTTCTCAAACACTCACACTCCCAACGGCATGCTGCAGGACATTCCTGGCCCTCAGTCTGCCCCCCGCCACATGTCCAACCGAGCCATGCAAGCTCATGCGTTCACGCGTCCCGTCATAAACACCTCGATGCAAGATATTATTATTATAGAACACCACATCCCCCGCATCCAACCTCACCACCAACTTCCCCGGCATATCCACCTCAAACGGCCCCGCCGTCCTCTCCGCCTCCGTCCTCGCTCTTCCATGCGACCCAGGAACCACAACCAAACTCTCATCCCCATCACACAGCGCCAAATTCCACTGCGCATGCCACGCCGGCTTGCCCAGTCTCCGCACCTCCTCCTCCGCGCTCGCGGAGTCGGGGATATCGTCGCGGTGCCAACGTAACTCGTACCCCCTCCCATCCGACGGGCGGATCAGCAGATTATACAGCTCCATCACCAGCTCGTCGTCACCGCACGGCCCCAACAACTCCTTCGCCACATCCAGGATCTCGTCGCTGAAGTAACTCGCGGTGAAGACATCGGAGTCAGGGAGAGATGGGTTGAGGAGATGCTGCACCCCCCAGATCCCGACCCCGGGACTCCAGGTCCATGGCGGGAACTGCTTCCCTACCGTGCGCACGTGCGGCCAGGATCCGGCTGTTGCGAGGGCGGTTGTGCGGGTTGCGGCGCTGCGGAGTTGGGTTAGGTGGGAGGGGGGGAGGAGGGAGCGGATTATGACGAAGCCGTCTTTGTCGAGCTGGGAGCGGAGCGTTGAGGTGGGCATCTTGCGGGCAGGCGAGGGGGTTTGGGTTTGGGGTTCCGGGCTAGTGGATGGGGGACTCGTGGCTTTGGGGGTTACTTGGCTCTCTGGGTAGGTAAGTGTGACCTCCGGTAATTACGTGCGTAACGTCGCCTTGCGCGGGGATAATGGATGTGCCTGATTCAAACCTTACGCGGACTCCGGTATGTACTAGGTAGGTTGGAGGTACCTCATATGCCCCCGTGGATGGACTGGTGATGTTTCCGGGATTTGGAGGTTGACCGAGATTTGAGGTTGTGATACCTACTAGGCAGTTAGGTATTGTCTGGTGATGGGATGGTGGTAGGTAGAATTAAGCAGCTGCTAAGTTATGTGACAGGCGTCTTAGCGCGACGTCGTCGATCTTTCCCTTGATAAATACTAGGTAAGTTCCAAGTTGTCTGGTGATAGGAGATAGAGGTGGTGGAGGTAGTGGAGGTGATCGGTGATCTCATTGCGCTGCGGGGTTGCCCGCGGTACCGCGCGAATGATACAACGTTGCGCGCGATCGGTACGATTCTAGGTACCTCCTCAGTGGGGCATTGGATGAATAGGGGTACTGTAGGTAGCTGGGTAGGTACCTGTCAAAGAACTGAGTGCACCTAGTCTCAGGGTGTATCATGAGAATAATGACTTTTTCTCTATGATTTATCTATGGTATCATACATGATTATACTACCTAAATCATATTATATACCAATTTTCAGCAATATATGAAAGCTTGAAAGTCTGAATCCATCAACCAGAAGACTTGGTAGAATTCGAAACGCAACCTTGAATCGATCCCCTACGCCGTCGCTCATGAAGATTGAAACAAATATACCGCCGCCTTTTGGGTATTACGCCATCGGAAATAAGACATGGATATCAAATCACATCCTACATACCCATTCCCGAGTCTTTCATATGTTGCGCTCGCGATTCGCCTTTGACGTACTCGCTTAGTCGCATTTCGTTAGATTCGTCGCCGTGTCCGTCCATGAACTGTCCCCTGGACTGACCGGGCGAGTACCGTGGTTGTGGTTGCATGCCAGGTTGAAGTCGGGATCGATATCCATCAGTCACCATCGCCTCCGCGGAGTGATCTATCATTAATCCTCCCATAGACGTGTCCAGCATGCCGGGAGTGGTAGTCATAAATGATCTGCGGAGATGCGTGGTGGGTGATATAGGTGATACTTGGCAGATAGGTGATGTTGTCGCGGAAACAGGCGAGACTGGGAGCGGCTGTGACTGCGCCTGTTCACGGAACGTCTGGGTTCTATGACCGTCTTCGGAAGGCCTCAATACTCGGGTCTGTAACGATGTACCGGACCTTGAAGGTGGCGTAAGTACCCCTTCTCTAGACGGCTCCGCGTTTTCCAAGTCCCTGCTAATGTTGGGGCTAAGTATTTTAGATCTGATGTGGCCGAGCTGATAGACATCATTCGCCGAAGTGAATAGGGAATCATCTTGGCCATGGCTCCAGCGCTTCTCAAATATTCGCAGGACCCCAAGAGTTATCGTTAACGTGTAAGTGAACCTGCCAATATTAGTAGGAACACGCGCGAAGGGCTAGGTACAGATATCGTACATTAACGCCGCGATGATAAAATAAAAACTCCGCTCTAGACCGCAATATTTGTCAAGGTCCCCTTTTATATCACCATCACCAAAGCCCTTAGGCGGGTTCTTATTAGCATCATCCGTTTCCGCTATTTCAAAGTAAGTATTATGGCATGGACGAAGAGGACTGTTGGGTAATTACTTTCACTCCGAGTTAATCCATAGCAGTTAGTTGGAAGTCCTGCATGAGCTAGCACAGTCACGACCGCGATCATTACTCCGTTGAAAACCACGTCGCCAGCGATAAAGGCCATGATCCATGGGCTGCTAGATCTCCTCTGTGGTGCCCCAGAATGCTGAAAGAGCAATACAATGCTCGAATAGATGAGCGCGATGCAGACCTGAAAGTCTTCAAGTTAATAGACTGATTGGAAGTTGATTCGACGGACGATTATCACGAACCATCATTTCTAGACAAATCATCCCAGTCGTAGGACTGAGGCTATTGGCGTTGACGTGAACCAAAATAAACCCATTCATCGTAGCGGTTGAAAGCGTACCCACTGCTTGTAACAGCCTGGCAAATAGAAGACATCTCGATAAGCTCCATCTTGTCGACGCCCACTTTGATAGTTCCATTCTATGGAGAACTAGTGGCTACTTCGCTGGTTGTTCGCTCGGTCGGTATGATCCGAAGACGCCAGTAATTCTCCCGTGGGAATGGAGGATGCGAACCAAAGATATGTTTCAAGATGAAAGAAACATCAATATGAGTAAAGAACGTCTCGTGGATATTTTTGGCCTCGGTAATCGGAATGAGGCTATGCCTCGCTATGACTGCAACCCGCACTGTAGGTACCTATGCAGCCAGCCAATATTGCGGTAGGCTAGCTGATCATCGTCGGCACGTCAGAGCTATTTAAGGAATCGCTTGCTAACAGATTTACTGCTTCAGTGGCAACAGCCAATGCAAAGGTCATTGGTCTTGGCGCGCGCTCGCCAACAACACCAATCGTGAATAGTAGACACAATGGAATCTTCTAAGTTACCTAGGGCTGTCATATTTACAATTGTTTTGAAACACTTCAACGATGGAAGAATCACAGAAATGTTGGAATTTGGCAGGCTGACAGGTGAGGCCGAGGTTGGATTAGTGACAAAATCATAGACCTACACATGCATGCACTGCCTCGGAGGTCCACTCAACGCAACCCAAAGGGGGCAAAGAACAACTCGAATGAGAAAAAATGAGGCGCAGAATGATTTAAGACCAGTCAAGATAAGAACGACTGCTCAGTGCTCACTTGTTTCCATTGGTGTCTATCCCGTTGCCGTCTTTCACATCCAATCGAGGAGGGCAACACAGCAGCTTTAATATGTTGTGCATTCGGCGTGGCGAGACTAACAACTTGGAACGTTGAATGCTCGTCATCGTTGGGAGGCGTTCAACAGTGGATAGGTAGTAATATGGCGTCACTTTCGTGATATGTGTATGGACGAAGGTTGGAGGTTGGTGCGAGATGTATGTGCCTAGGCAGGTAGGCTGGTAGGTAAAGAAGTGCACAATGGGCGCGGACCATCGCCTCTAGCCATTGGATACGATCCGGGGAGATTTGAAGAGTCTCTCGGGGAAAGTACTAGTCTAGGTAACTAGTGATAGGTAGACTTAGCCGCAGTGCACCCTATCTGCCTATGTGCACTTCTCATCAGGCCAACGCAATGTGAAACAAGTGACAGTCTTTCGAACTTCTTCATCGCCCGGGTCATTCTCGAACATAGCCTTGTCCATCTTCTCTTCCAAGATTTTCTCAACTATGAATCCCTTCTCCCGTGCGATATCAAAGAAGGCTAGGTCCTTGTGCTGCAACCACGGGCGGTAACTCGTGAAGCATACAAAGGCAGTGCTCGTCTTCTTTCGGCTCATCGTGGCTTCGATGGAAGAGATCATATTTCTATGCTCTGAATGCCTAAATAGTAGGTCGGCCAAGATAAGGACGTCAAACTTGTCGCTCTTGGTAGACTCGAGATGCGCGAGTAGATGAGTCGGATCAGCCCCCCACACGTGCCCATCGGCAACTATTGGTGAGTTCTCGGCATCACCGTCTATAGCCGGTATGAGGTCGCACCCAAGAATGTTTTTCTTCATATTCGCAACCAAATCCGGATCGGGAAAGTCCGTGACTACGACTTTTTCGGCCCCCAAGATAGCACATACGATGCTGGGAAGACCGGCACCGGCTCCGAGCTCAAGGACGGTCCGGTCTTTGACCTCGGATACATGTGTCTCGAAGTACTTAGAGATGATGCGACTACCGTTCCATAGATGATGAGCTTCTAAAGGGCTGTGCCCCACCAGATGAAGCGTGATGGTTTTTCCAGATTGTGTCGTGTAGACCTGGAAGGTCGGTGGCGGCGACGGGGGATAATAATCATCCGGTTCTTGAAAGAACCCTGCCGTTTCGGGTTCCATCGAGTTGGATTAGCTGATAAGAATTCTTGGTGAATTAGAAGTTTTTGTTGAAGATTTTGGCGCTACGAAAATACTTCGTCTCTTCCTCAAAATTCAATACAGATACCCACATAGTGCGTACTTACGCACAGACACGGTATTAAACACTGTATTATTTCATAGCTCATCCATTAGTACCTAGGTAACTTGTAAGCCACTGTTCTACAGACATATCCACGGAATAATTATGGAGGGGAAGGACGGACGATAGCTTCCTCAACAAGAAGCGCAATGCCACCCGCAGATGGCGCGGAGATAAGAAGAAGAGACATACATGCATTAAGTTTCTGCGGAGTTTCTGCAAGTGATTCAATGAATTGGTCCGTCAGCGTCTTAGAGCAGAGTCCATTCGCTTAGCCAGTTCCCGTGCTTAGGTACAAGAGGGTTGTGCTTCGCCACTAGAGCGCTGCGCCGTGCCGCAACATGCTCAGCCAGAGAAAGCTGTGGTCGCATTACATAGTGTTTTAGATAGAGTTAGGTTAGACGTCTCCTGATTGTTAGGCCAGTCGATAAATGTAACTGGGGACTCCTCGTCGACCAGATCCATGGAAGAAACAAGCCAGAAAACGACAGGAAGGTTAAGCGAAGGTAACTGTCCGCCAGGAATAGGATCAAAAGACAAGCAGCCTCAATCTGCCTAGGTACTAAGTAGGTATGTACTAAGAAGGGATGAACTTACCCATGGAACAAAGAGACCTGTATACGCCGTAAGCAAGCTCGGCTGGGTTTCCGGAAATCCAACCAGTCATATTTTATCCAATCCAAATAAGACCCCCGGATTTGCCGGGTCTGGTTCAGTCCTCCCCGCAATGTAAGCAGTTTACATCCATCCTACCTTGTGGTGTTCGGATCGATGCGTTAATCCGCTATCCCGTCATAGGCAGACAACTTCATTCATAGTTCATGAGAAAGCTAGATCTATGAATTTTATTTGGTTCACTTCTGTACCCCTAGTAGGTAGCTTTTAGCTGAATAGAGTCCGATCAACTGAATCACAAGATGCGTCCATCGCAGATTCTTCGAAGCGACGAAATCCCTATTGGAAAATATGGCCAGTAAGTAGAAAGAGACTGATATCAGTCTTCACTATACCATATTCTACGTTATATCAACGAGGAACCGCTTCTGCGCCGTAGTCTTACAGTTGGGTAGTTATCTGAACAAGGATACTTGGGGCCACCTTGGTAAGTTAGATAGTGACCTATATCTTGAGTTGTCTAAGTAGGTAGTCTTCCGTCACCTAACATGTCTTACCCCGCAGGTTGTATTCTGCCACAGAAAGGAATAAACACCTATCAGCTTAGCCCAAACCGCCAGAACATTCTCGCCGGAGCCGCTAATGATGCCGTATTCAACACCTGGCGTCGATTCAGCAAGCAAGTTCTATATTGGGCCCCGCCACTCTTAGCTGCCTATTATGCCATGGACTGGGCTATGAAGCGGTATGTTAACGTCAAAAAAGAACTAAATTGGCTTCAAAGATTTAATATTAATAATATAACTACATATAGTAACGAATATCTCAATAGTAAGGCCGGAAGAGCTGAAACTAAGGGAAACTGAAGCGGACCACTACACGTATATATACCTAAATAGATAATAACCTGGAAGGTATATAATAGCTTTGGACAAGCTTTTTCAAGATGAATCTAACAGGGAAAACAAGGCTAACAAGCTACCTATTCTGCCTAATCAACAGATACCTAGTTAACTACGAGACGCTTTACTAGGTTAAGAAGACTTTTGTATCAGAAACAGTCTATAAGTGGCGCTGTATAAACTTGCAACCTTTGAATAGGTATACGGTCATGTGCGTGTCTAGATACCTTCATGTTATCATCACTAATGATGTAGGGAGGATACCTAGGTAGGTAGGTAAGGAGATTGGTATGTGCATATTTAGGTACTGAGTAACTGAGTTTAATCTAGATGTAACTATACTTGACTTACCTAGGTACTAGGTAGGTAAGAACCTTGTAAGACACCTAACCCTCGTAAAACCAAGAACTGTGTACCAATTAAATATTATAAAGGTATAAGTGCCGGAGTAAATTCTGATTTGGTTCTCTATACGTCCAGTACGTTGATCATTTCTCCCTTGAAGTATATCACACATTAATAAGCTACGGCACAGCTTACAATGTCTTTCAACGCCATGTCGGTTAACTTGTCTTGCATTATGTATGTAACCCCTCCATTGAATGATATCTTACATGAGGCGCTACAGTGTAACCAAAACTAATCAGATAACATATTGGAATCAAGTTGTCTGATGTCGTGACCCGGATCTTCCGGAGGATAAGAAGTTAAGGAGATTCTCCGTCTACCTACTAGGTCATCATCCGTTGAACGATCACGACCGACCACGGTCGATATGCGGATTTAGTGCCGCTTGTAAAGATAGTCTGGGTCTAGATGCCCCGTGACCTAGGTCCTTTTGCCAAAAACGCGTCAGTGGTAACGGGAATTGAACGGCTGGAAAGAGATGAGACTCTTTGCGCGACTGTCCCAGATCCCTGTCCTACAAATCTATATTTAAGACGTTCTGTACTCTAGGTGTTATGGTAGACCTGTCTCTATATTTACTATCTTCTAAATTGATGTAAAATCTTATATTACATCACTAATCACTATGGCTTTAAAGTCGATTAATGCCTTAGCTTTGGCAGAACAGCTGGAGAACTTAGTCGAGGATATCAACAGAAACTCCATCTCGTTGAAGGATGAGGACCGGCATAGGTTGTGTGAGGCAGCTAGAAAGTTGAACTGGGCACTAGAAGCACCGGGTGATACTGTTCATAGGGTTATATACTCGGTAAGACCTGTTACGATATAAAACTCAAAGTTTCCAAGTGTCAAGTACCTCTTAGGTATCCATCCATACGCACCTACTAATAACATGATATTTATCTTACAGCCATTCCAACTTCCCCTAGCCACTGTCGGCGTCGAGACACGAATCTTCGAAGTTTTATCAGGGATTGACGGAACTACTACCAACGTAGAATTGGCGAAGAAAGTCAATGTCGACCCTGCTATGCTCAGTATGTTTTATCTAAATGATGCATTTCACTCAACTCACATAAATCAGAAAGATTACTACGGTATTATCAATCTTTCGGGTTTATATCCCAACCAAGCGACGATGCTTACGGGGCCAACAATATGACAAAGGCCATGGCATCGCTAGGAGCGCGTGCTGCTTGTCCGGTTCAGTGCGTACATATTAGCGTCATTAACGTCATTTGAACATCTGATTAACACAACAGGTAGCTTGGAAAAGTTTGTTTCCATATACAACGCACTTCCAGAATTCCTCAAGAAGAAAGGGTATTCCAACAACGCGGACATAAACAATTGTCCCTTGAACCTTTTGCATCCAGATGAGACCTTCTGGTCGTGGCTTGGGAAAGACCTTCCACAGAGAGAGCGCTTTACTATATGGACTCAATGCTTTAGATATGATCTACCTACGATTTTCGACGCGTTTGATATCAAGGAAGAGATAGCACAGGACTCATCCGATTCGACCATCCTATTTGTTGATGTTGCCGGAGCCTCGGGTCACCAGTGTATCGCACTCAAGAAAAGGTATCCCGAACTCTCTGGTCGAATTATCCTTCAAGATAGGCCAGAAGTCATCCAACAGGTACGAATGCCGCCCCTTTAAGTTTACCCCTTTTTTCGTCATCTGTGGCATAACTCCCCGATATTTTCAAATACAATTCGATTAGCAATACTTTCGGTTATCTGATACTTCGCTAGGTAAAATCAAGTCCACTGCCTGGATTCGAAGGTATCGAGGCGGAACCCCACGACATCTTCAAGCCGCAACCTATCAAAGGTAAGTTACCCAATCCTGGTAGGTACTAATGTATCTACCTAAGTAATAACACATATAATAGGTGCTCGGGCATACTATTTGCGTGCTATCCTCCATAATTGGCCCGACGACAAATGTATCGAGATCCTAAAAAATCTCAAAGCTGGTATGACAAAGGAGTCCAAAATCTTGATTGATGACATGGTGCTTCCAGAACGCGGTGCGCACTGGAGAGCTACTCAGTTCGACTTCATCATGTACTCTTACTTTGGTGCGATGGAACGATCGTATGCCCAATGGGAGGCGCTTCTTGAAAAAGCAGGACTGAAGATCTTGAAGTTATTGGAATACACAAAGCAGCTCAATGAGGCTGTCATCGTGGCTGTTCCTACTTAGTGAACCGCGCCAAAGGCAAACTCATGGCTCAGGGCTCGTTCTTCCTATCCACTCAACAGATAATAAGAGTTAGGTACCTACCTATGTAATCAATAATTGATGCCAAGACACCTTATGTGTCTATGAGGTGTATTTCCCTTCAACATTCCACAATTGTTTAGAACACGTCCTCTGATGCGAGAGGCACCACGTGGCTAGCCTCCAACCAGCCCCGAGCTTCCATGGATACCTACTAAACACTAAGTCTACTTGCCACCACACTGGTACAATGTGTTCCAACCATAAGGTTCGCATTATAGGGGAAGGGCAGATAAATAAATATTTATGCCTTGGGCTATTAAAGGGTGTCACCGCCCCCTTTCTATGTTGCGCAGGGCGACACAAAATATTGCCAGGTAGCCTGTCGATCATCGATATTTCAATCTGTTCGAGTCGAGGCTGTATGCGTGTCAGTTCAAGATAAATAATTTGTGCAACTTTAAGTTAAGTCGAAGGTGTGTTTGCCAGAGTAGAAACTCACCATCTCAGTTTACCTACTTAGGTGCCGGAAATCTATGAATATTCATTATCGTTATCTTCTTATGACCAACAAACATATTATCCACGCACCTTTATTCAGTACATTACTTATGTCCTGGGACAGCAAATGCGTCTCTGGATCTGTATTAGGTACTAGTCCTCCTGAGCGGAATGCGATTTAAATTCGACTGTTACTCTTCGTAGAGCATTAGATTTTATCTCCATAAATTGACGCGTACCTAATACCTTAAAACTTATCATTAGATATGAATCACCAACTGAAGAGCGATCAAGAAGAGTAGGGTTGAAAAGTGCATACTATATTAGGTAGATTGGAGAATTTTCTCAAGTTTCCATTGTACAACCCATAGATAACTATTCAAAGTTCGCTGAATATTACAGTATTCCTAAATGGTATTCTCACGATTATTGCCCATCGATAGCCTAGATAAAACTGAAATCATAGGAACTCCTTGATATGAATGCCCTTCTTGTAGCTCAATGACACATTATGAGCTCGTCCTAGCTTGTTAGCCAAAACAATTTCTTTTGTCTTTGTGGATTCTAGAAAATCGTACCTTGGTGAGCTTTGTTGGAGCGGATATCGAATAGTTGTCGTTTCTAAGCTTTGTAGAATGTTAGGTAGTGATATTGACACCAGCGCATGCGATTCGTGATGTTACCTTCACTGTATATTGACCAGTTTCAAACTTTGACCGTAAAACCTGAGCGAGTTTCGTTGGGTTAACGAGAAACCCCGGAATTTTGTATTCTATCGGATGTGTTGCGGCGTAGTCATCCTCCATCGGCGCAGCTCCATGGAATTCGTTGATGTTTTCGGATTTTGACATGATATCAACTTGGGATGATGAACACATATGGAATTTAAGAAGAGATGTGAATAACATATGAACTTTGGGTAGAAGTAGGTATGGGAAGTAATCTGATTTAAATAGGTCAGTTCTTTTCTTCTCGTGTAATCACATAGATCATGTTATAGAAAGGACGGTTATATATTGGATTAAGACTACGCCACGAGGCTAAAAGCTTAGTATGTGCTTAATCTTCCAAGAAAAGAAATCGTTTAGGGTTATTCACTTTAAACGAGATACTCTTTGCCCCTTTTTTCTTTTTTGGTAGTGAACTCCGCTTTGTATATGTACTACCGCAGATAGCCATGAGAAAACGTCCCAGATACTGACCGGGGTTCAAGTAATCCGTCCGGATTCATTTATCGTACGTAGTAATATTTGACCGGAATGCACAAGACATGCAAGGAAAGTACTAATCGGCGGCGGACCTCCAATTTGCCAACACATTTGTGTAACACACCCCACTTCTCCGCTTCATCTGCTACAATACTTCCTTTGTACACTACCTAGATATTTCATAACTTTATTAAGAACATCCATTCAAGGCTTTTTATCCTTGCATGTATTAGGCATACTTCTAGGGTTAGGGTTAAGGTTGAGGTTGAGGTTTAGGTTAAGGCTAAGGTAGGGAATGTGAATTGGTATTTCTTGCATTTCCTGTATTTACTTAACTCCGAAGGTATGTCATGCATGCATAGGTACCTACCTACTAGGTAGGTAGGTAAGAATCCAATCTGACTGTATTTCATTTTATCACCTCAGCTGTACACTGCAAGCCATATTTAGTAAATTCGAGAAAAGCGACGTTGTGGCGTGCTGTAGCATATGGCTTAGAATCGGGATCGGGATCGATCGGTTAAAGGGGTATTTCCCCCGAGGCAGTCTTTATGGTGTGTGGTACAATCTATATTCATTCCTGGCCCCCCTCCCCAACTATGGTGGTATGAATTAACTTATCAATATTAGAAAATGCGTATGGGTATTGCGGTTACTGTTGAAGAAGATATCGGATGCCTGCCCGTGGATTAATCCACCTCAGTTCACTAGGTGCTTTGGAAGACTGCTGGGCACTTAGGTAAGTCCTTTATCATGGCAAGTATTCTGTTCTGAACTTCCACCACCATCATTCACCGAAAATGTGCAACAAGGGTCATTAGATATGCCTCGTAGAGAGTGTAAGGCTGCGTGCGGGCTTTGTCTAGCTAAATACTACAAGGCAACGTGGCTGTTGCCTACCTCGTTGCCTACCTCACTGCCTTAGATGATAGGCGCCTTAATCTACTTGGTTGCCTCTTTTCGAGACTTGTGTATGGATTGAATGTGTATAAATATACAGGAGGGCTACGAGCGAGTAGAAATAAACTTAGTGATTGTGGGTGTTCTTTTCCAAACGTCTCGGTCCATTATTACTCCAATAGTACAGATACTATAGGTTTCAACATATACCTTCTAGCATTTATTCAAACCCTTCAGGTACATTATCTTCTACTGTCATTGGATCATAAAGGAAAGAAGTTCATACTTCAAGGCATATTCTAGAAGTAAGCCACATCTCCTGCAATCTTTTACTATTTAGTCACTGGACAACCCAATGCCAACTTCCCTACTTAGATGAGCGGGATCGGTTATCAACGCCATCATACAAAATACCATGACCGTGGCAACCAAATTCGACTCGATCATCGGAATGCACATAACCTTGATCTGATTGTACAAAATGGACTACCTCCCAGAGACAATCGTACTCTCTCGGACATTTTATGGGAAGCCAAAACCTCCTGCCCCCTCAATAGCGCCAATTGCTTCATACCCTTCGATAAGCTTAGTTTAGCTCTGAATCGGCATCTTGCGCAACTTGCTCTTGGACCAAGTGACATATCGGAAAGCAAGAAGGAAGCTTTGTTAAATAAGATATGTGTCGACTGGTCCACTCCAGGTCACCCTTCATTCTTCAGGATATTTGCTATTTTGGTAATGTGCGACAATCCCGGGTGCATTAGTAAGTTCATTGAACTGAAAATTGATGATTCTTGTCTCCCGTTGCCAAACATAGAAAGGAAAGGGAATGGTATCAAAGTTTCATCTTTGCGGTATGAAAATAGTCGCAAAATTCCTAATTCCAAGTTGGAAGAGCTCTTCAAAGACCAACGAGTTTGGACCCGGAACAATCTGAACAGCTTCAATTCCTATCAGTGGTGGGCTATCGCCCCCTTTTTTAGCCGACCCGAGAAAATCATTCCTCATTACGTCTTGGAAGCGAATGACATGCTACCATTCACCGAGAAAACGAACAAAATTGATATTGATATGCAATCACTAGATCAAGACGTCAAGGATCTAATGTTGCAAGGAGGTTTCGGCGACGTTTTCATAGTGAAACTACATCCGTCCCATTACAGCTTTCACGATCAACCCGTAAGCCCTGGCATATTTTTATGTTTATTTAGTACATCCCGAGTGCTAACAATGTGACAGTATAGCGACGGCTCTCACTCATTCGCACTCAAGTGCCTAAAATCTCGAAACCCTGCCGAATTCAAATTGGAGGTCGATGCTCTCAGAAAGTATAATTACGGCATTGATGACCACTTGATTCCTCTGCTAGCCACGATTGAGAAAGACGACGACGTGGGTAAATATTACATGCTGTTTCCAAAGGCAAATGGTGATTTGCGACACTTCTGGGAGAGACAGTTCTGCATTAATCCGGATGACTCATTGATACCTTGGATGGCCAAGCAGTCCGTCGGAATCGCAGGGGCGCTATCCATACTCCACAAGGACCAGAATATGGACAATGGACAGGATTTCCCCATTTACGGCCGCCATGGAGATATAAAAGCTGGCAATATTCTCTGGTTTGCTAAGCCAGGCGTTCCAGGCCCTGAAGGATGGTGCTTGGTACTTTCTGATTTCGGTTTAACGACATTTCACCGTGCCATATCTATTTCCATCCAAACCGCCAGCAAGCTCAGCAGAACCATCACATACCAAGCTCCAGAGTTTGAGCTTGAGGGGAGAAAGGTGTCTAGGAAGTCAGATATCTGGGCTCTCGGATGTACATTCCTGGACTTTATCACGTGCTACATCAGAGGATACGATGCCGTAGATCGAGAATTCCCTAGCATCCGAGGAGCACTTGATAAGAACAGCATAAGTGAGGATAAGTTCTATTGGATTTCGAAAGATGGTCGCAGCGCTAAACTGAAGCCATCTGTGAAAGAGTGGATCTCCGATCTTCGCCAACGTCCAAAATGCTCTGAATATCTGAGGAAGTTCCTCACCTTCATCGAAGTCAAAATGCTATGCATTGAGGTGGCAGGCCGCCCGACAGCATCTGATGTCGCACATTACCTAGAGAGTCTTCGGAAAACTCTATAATGGGCGATATACAAGAAACGATATGGGAAACTGAGAGGCTTTTTGATTTGGTATCATCATGCTAGCTACTGAGTAGTAGATGGAGTGTTCTTTTACAGGTTTTAAGGCTAGAGGGGCGTCAAACGACAAATAGAGAAAATCGGATTATTACATTCATAGTCATTTTGGGTTGGTTATCACCGTTTAGGAGGCCGAGATGCAGGAAGCAATGGTGGTATTTTTTATAGAAACCCTTAGATAAGATAGGAATGGTTCATAGTTCGTCTTAAACTAATGTGTACTTCTCATATGCTATATCATAACGGAAGCCAAGGCTTGCTCTCCCACGTATTCTCTTTGCTACTAAGTACCTAAGTAGATACAGATGGATTCAATATCAATCTACCTACTAGGTAGGTAGGTAGGTACGTTAAACTTCACAGAAAGTTACAATGTCAATAATGGACGCCTGCGATCCTTTCAATTTCGGACTCATCCTTCTATAGATAGTTTGTCAGAATTGCATTCTATCGCCCATGTTCATTAATACTAAGAAAGTGTGTTGCTTGCGTACATCATTTAATTTCCTAGGCGCTGAGATGATCCAGCGACCACTGCGAAGCTTTCAGGAACATGTTAGCTAGATTTACCCAGATATGCTTGATGCAGCCTTGAAAATGCGTAGTTATGTACCTTGAGAGTATATTGATCAGTCCCAAGTAGTTTATCCAAGCCCTGCTTGATGCCGTGTCCGTCTTTATATGCATGTCTTAAAATGGAATCGACCCAGTCGGATTGGCAAGGGGGTTTCTTCTTCCGGATTCTGAAATTGAACATAGTCGTAGGTAGCTAGGTAGGTACTAGGTAGGTGTCTAGTATATAGGTGTATGCGCCATGAAAGATCAAGGCAGACAGCGAGGTTGATTTTTCTTTTTTTATAGACATTAAATTTCCCCGATACCCAAGCCCCAAGCTCACTTACCCGACACTAGCAACCTTAAAGCACGTCAGTATCCATGATACCACCCCCGAATCATGCATGTGAGACTTTGCGACTTCCTACATTGATCTAGTTGGCGCGGGGCAGTATTCTGCGTATCCTAATATACGAAAAGGAAGTGATTGGCCACATGTTACTTCATGGCGGCAGCAGAGAACGCCATCATAAGAAAACTCCAACTGGTTTAACCAACCACGAACAGCATCCCGCGTCTTGATAGCAACCCATTGCTGCCTGAACAAATTATTCAAATGCCGAATGTTTCATTATGAGGCTCTTCGGGAATGGCCAGTCATCCCGAGCCAGATAGTTAGCCCACCCAAAAGACCCAACTACCAATTCGGCGTTGCACTTAAAAGTGCATTTTTGCTCAACCTGGTTCCTGGTACCATTTTCTACGTATTTTACACACCGATGCCAGTGTCTTATATGTTGTAACACCACGACGGTTAGGATGGATTGTCAATGTGCGGATACATCCTTTATCCCTGAGGACTTCCGTGTTTTCAAATATGAATCTAGGCCGTTCAAAATTATCATGAAACTGTGGTCGAAAGTGGTGCGTAGGCGTTCTTACCCGATATTCTTTGTTTGTTTTTCTCAAGGCACCTTACCACTAACTTCACCCTAGGAGCCAAAATGCTGGTATATTGAGTCTTCCAGAGCCCTGAGAGAATGGATTGAAAATGTTTGACAATAAGGTCTATGTGTTATCTGCCTAGTAGCTAATATCCTGTAGAATAAAGCGGTGTATGAGACCTGTGAAGATGGAACAATCGCTATGTTAGTACTCAGCGCCCCAAGTGACATGTTTAAGGCTCGGTACCTAATGAAAGCTTGACAAATAGCCTTTTCAGCCGTGGTGGCGATAAATTCTACTCAAATCCATCAAATCTTCCTGTTTCGAAGGAAGACTTTAGTGAACTCATTGAAGTATTTCACATTCATCGCACAATCGCTCGAACAATCTGCAGGGAGATCGCATACTTTTCAAGTATGTGGCTCTGTACCGAGGGTCCCGATGTGGATAATCTTGGTAAGTTGCTAAAGTTAAGATTATTCAAGCATAGATTTCCGATTTAACAAATATACCTCTTAGTATACACAGCAAGGATGAGCCCAGATTGGGCAAACGATATCGCTGTGTCCTCAACTTATCTAGTACATAGAAGGCTAAACCTCTCTGTCTTCTATGGCTGCAGTCAAGATCAATCTTTCGAGATCGAGAGTCGTATAGCCAGAGCGCGCGGATCTGTCTATCACCCGATATTAGCACCGGGCATCTTGGTGGAACTCGATCGTAGTCGCCTTGTGGGAGAAGTTGAGTTAGTCACCGACTCACTCGTGCTGACCATGCAAAAGCTGAGTCGCACGACGCGTGACCCTAAGGCTATCATGGATCTTGGTAAAAGCCATGAAGAACTATCGGATTTATATAATGACAGTATGCAACTAGTCAAGGGTATTGGAAAGGTCAAGCGCTATATATCCGATATATACAACCACACACGCGACCTCAACGAGGCCTTCGACAATACAAGAAGGAAGAAAAAGCCGCGCAGGAAGTTGAGCTTTGATGATAAAGCTTACTCCAGGTTTGAGGTATACCCTACCTTGCCGAATACAGGGGGCCATATCTGCGAGCGCCTTCTTGAAATTGATGCGGAGTACGACGAAAAGCTTGACCAATGTCATTCGATTCCTAAGAATCTAATATTCGAAACTCAAATGGTACGGTGTAATTATTACTACCAAGACGCTCTGCCTTGTTTATCCGCAGAAAAGCTGACACATAAGGGAATAGGCTGCAGATTTCGCAAATATACGCATATCCGTTGAATCACGACAAGAGAATTCTCAAATGAGGTCTATCGCCTTGGTAACAATGGTATACCTTCCACTGACATCGGTCGCGGTTGGTACACCATATTACAACCTATGAATTTATGGAAGCTAACTCTTTAAAGTCCATATTCTCAATGGGAGTCTTCAACTGGAACGTAAACGAGGAGAAGTCCGTGTTGACCTTCTACTTCTGGGTGTACGTAGCCATAGGAGGCGGTCTTACTCTTGTAACTATTGGGCTATGGTGGTATTTGACTCGGACGCGGAGAAGGGAAGGTGACGTTGAGAATTTAACATGAACACTATATACCTACTAGGTAGGTACTCTGGGAATCTGGGTTGCAGGGTCAATTTTATATTCACCGATATCATATTCTACCTACCCACCTACGTATCTACCTACCTACCATATATATACCAAATGGCATATCTCAAAGGTGTGGATAGTACCTATTTATTTAGGATATTCATATGGTATCAAAGATTTACTAGCAACCCAGCATGAGGAGTTTAGGGGTCAGGGGTAAAAATTGGGGGGTTTCTATACTGACAAAGGAAATATTCAGGCACCTTTATTAGCGATAAAAGCTTGATATTAGCTACCCGAGATGTTTTCGTCCCCTCAAAGTTCTACTTAATATAGGATTCATGCCTAGGTAGGTATTCTACCACTCCGAAACCATATCGTTCTGGATAATCGCTACCTCACCCTTGCTAGGGCAAAGGAGGGTCCCATCTCGTAGCAGTTGACAAAGCCTAAGGCCAGAATCTGTAACCCAATCATGTGGTATGAAAAAATGACGGGTTATTGTTTTCGTTGCGCTAGAAAGTTGTGTAGTGCAAACCCACAAGTTGTTATCTAGAAAAACCATGCGACCATCTGGTAGTACTCCTAGAGGGTGCGAGACTGCCTGGGTGATAGTCTCAGGAAGGTCAACGGGCTTTATCGATGCTTGGGTTTCGTCTCTATTATGTCCAGCACCCAAATTGGTTATGGGTAAGAGTATGAAGCCGTGTTGTAGTTTGTTAAGATGTAGGTTTGATGTCCGTAGTAAAAAGAATCGTGGATAATGACATTGGTAGAGCGCATCGATTGTAAACGAGTTAGGCAAGCTAGACATTATCTCCAGAGGAACTGTATGGTCCTCCTCCAACTTCCAGGTGAAAATAGAGAGGCTTCTGGTATTGACGCTTATTAATGCATCTTGCCTTGAGGGGTGTTGTATCCATTGGGAAGATTCATCTTCTGGCGTATCATGCTCCGCCGCTACCTCTCCAGTAGGCAGAACTAGAACTTGCGACTTGCTAGCTCCATGGACAAATAACAACTTTCCAGCAGGATCGAAAAGTAGCTGCTGGACGCGACCACGTTTCGCGGGCGGCGTCTTTTCGACATACAAATCTTTTACAGACACTTGTCTTTTCCCTGCGGTTCTCCCTGAAATCTCCTTGATAGTGATTGTCCCATCTAGAAGGGAGAATGCAAGTTGGTCATGGCTTCGATTCCAGGCGAGGGATTCTATCCCTATCCCAAATAGGGTCTGTGCAACAATATGTCGGCTGTTGCTCGTCGGGTCGAAAATTTCAATTACACCATCATCATTGCCGTATGCGATATATTGATCAGCCCTGGTACTTGCAGCCACAGTTGTAATAGCAGGCTTGCTGTCTGCATGACTCTCCGAGGTTGGAAGCGAGATAGATGTGCTACGTGTATCTTCTGTATCAGACCAGATACTTTCGCTCACGCTATCTGAATCGCTAATGCGCTCATGTACAGCATCAGCTAATCGGAGAAGACAGTTTGGTTCCCATATGTTGCAGTATGAACCTCGAAGATCGTAGAATCGAATACTGCCGGGACTGAAGCAAATCATGTTAATTTGGTCCTCAGACGTTAGTTTATATATGACCGTCATTTGTGCAAAATCATATATCTTGATAGTCCCTTCGACGTCGCTGGTGATAAACACCAAACCGTTCGGGCTACATTGTATCTCGTTAGGTATTATGCCGGAATCTCCCTTTGCTTCGTCATATGTATCGTCCACCGGACTCCATCGAAATACTTGGCCATATATGCCGACCACCTGTGTACCTGATGGATGCCACACGACTTTATTAGTACCGGTGTGTGAGTTAATAGCTCCTTGACCTTGCTTTGGTTTTAGCTTTAGGCGAGCTACTATTTCGGGGGGGTTGATATTCCAGATAGTTAGGGGAAAAGCTCGATATGAGACTGCGATTTGAGTAAAGTTGTTGTTGAATGAAACAGAAGACGGAGAGCCTAAAAACATCCCCTCGGGGATATTTGTCTCCTCCATCAATGTTGCGCTTAACCGTGTCCAACCAACAGAGGTGTCTATATCATCACTTATTGATAAATAGTAAACCCGGCGTAAATCTGTGATCATCATCAAAGAATCTGACCCGGAAAATTTGAATTCCAAGGCGCGTTCTCTAACAGGATTTCTTACAGTTCGTATAAGAGAAGAGGTTCCCAGTTTCCACACATACGTATGCGAAAGTCCATAGCACGCAAGAAGAGAACCGGAATCATCAAACGCGAGTGAGTGGATATACTCTCCCACGTCAAAAGTCGCGAATTCCACAAAGAGGTTCGTGTCCCATAATGTTATATTCCCCATTGGCATGTCAGAAGCGACAGCCAAGTAGAGTGAAGTTACTGCAAGCCGTAGAGCTTTACCAGTATTGGCAGATACCCGAGCAAGGCAGTCATCCCACTCTACATTTGATAGGCCAGAAACAGACAGCGTAGTAGTAGGGCTTCCGGAAAACTTCTGGAAAATTGCCGATGAGATGGGACTAAGTGCAGGAATGCATTTGTAGATTAGCTGTGGATCCTCTGTAAGATGTCGACCGAACTTAGCCGGTAGTTTCAATAAGTCGACCGCCCAATTGTCTATTGAAGATAGATCCGATAACCTGTGTAGCATTGGTGACCTATCGTTCTCAACTTTCCTGCGTCGACGAGTGAAGGACGTCAGCCTGCGGGAGACAGTGGTGAGCTCAGCTAAGTGGTTGCTCATGGATAGGTATTGGATCCATGGAAACGGAAACGGCCCGCCGAAAAATCTAACAAGTGTGTCTAGGACTCTATCTGACTCTGCTGAACAACTCTCTAGATGAAATGCCCATGAAGTTGCTGCGTATGGGAGAAATTGGGGGATTTTAAGGGTGTTGATTTTATTGCGCAGTGTCCTATCGCATAGTGTTTGCAGACATTTGCATAGGAGTTCTTCGTGTACTGTCTCCGAGTCCAAAGAGAATGATTGTAGCCTAGACTGACCAGATCGTTTTAGATATTGATGAGCCGAGTGGTGGACTAAGGATATTCGATTATGAGCGTCGACGATAACGAATTGTCCGCAGATCTGGCTGATTGTATGCTTCAGATCCATGACAGATCCAAATTCATTAGCATACGGTTCGGAAAGCTCGTCGATTGTGAGCGATGTCTTCGCATACATTGCCCACGAGAGAAGAATTCGCGCCAGGATCTTATCTTCTTTCAAGTCGAGGCCTACAACTGCACTTAACATGCGGTCGTATAGCTCGTCCATGCCATCCGGGGTCTCGTCTAACACCCTTTTCACTTGCTCTTGACGATGACATCTTATGACCCGTTTCAGAACCAAGCTTACCCAAAGGAAGTTCCCTTGGGAACGCCTAATTATCTCGTCGGTTGTTTCTATTTTAAAGCCGTCATCGGATGGGAGATATTCGATCTCTTCAGCAACCAATAGCCGAATGTCGTCTTCATTTCTCGGTAGAGCCATGGTGACAATGTGGGTTCGCCGTTTCGCCATTTGAAATGACTGATTAATGATTGGTAAAGGGCGACTGAATACTAAGATTCGAACTTGGCTTTCAAAGTCGCCAGTCATTGATATAAACTCAACAACTTGTTTGGTCGATTCCGATTCATCAATGGCATCCAAGATCCAATATAAACCTTCAAACTTGAGGTGCGATAGAATTGACACGTAGAGTCGTTTCCAGACAGTAAGAGCGTCTGAAGCATGGAATTGTTGTCCGGACTTCGCAAGATCTGCCAATGCACGGCGATAACTGGGAATCATCAGAGCGCTCTGATAAGCCAAAGATCGGAGCATGTTACTGAGCGACCGTTTCTGACGATTGCCGTGTTTGAAGAAGAAATACGCGCAATTATGACCCTCCTCTAAAAGGTAATCTACGACTGTTGAGCATATAGTTGATTTCCCGCTCCCGGGAGGCGCATGAACCCATAAGACGTGAGAAGAGTCAGCTTCCTTCCAGCTATCGAATTCCTCAGAATATAGGAGTTTCTGGCAAGTTCCTGCTTTCCGAACGGCGCGACAAGCCGTGATATCATCTTCAGGGGGGGAAGAAATACCCAGTAGCGCGGCGACGTGTGTTAAATCTTCTTCGATGTTATCATCCGGGTTCTGATCAGAGTTTATTGTGGCAATCACCCCGCGCAAGGCACCCACAACGGATATATAATTAGGATCATTTCTGTCCTTAAACTTGCAGACATCGTGGTGATTAGCAGTTAGTGGTTGAGGAGTTTCATTCGGATAACCTAATACTGAAGATTGCTTCTCCAGAATCATAAAAGACATGAGGCCAACATTCGTGCTTAGAGTCTCGTAAAAAGAGAATATCTGTAGTTTTGAAGCGTGATGGCGAAACGACTCATTGAGCTCGTCAATTGTCGGACTCCTCCTTGCAAGCTCTGAAACATAGTCCTTAGACGAATGTCCGAAGAACGAACTAGTAAGAATTTTGTTTAGAGTCTCAGCAAGGTCTGTACCTCGGTGTGGCGTTGCTAAGAACAAGACGGCTTTGATACTGGAAATGATACCGCGAAACTCTTCGTTCATGTGTCCATGGATGAAGGCCTTCTTAAACACCAGGCCGCCCATTGAGTGGGCGACCACGATTAGTGGGACTTGGCCCAATCGCTCAGGTCCATTTTCACCATATTTCATGCGAAATAACAGATCATTCGCAAAGTCCCCGATTGTAAGAGAGGCTTGCTCTTTCTTTGACGAAAAGTGCGCATTATATCCAAAGGAGAGAATCCTCGCCGAAGTAAGGTCAGGTTCTTCGGGGAGCCAAAGTTGTGGCCAAAGATTTTCTAAGTCCCGGTTACGACACCAACTCCGTAAACTAGTCCCGCCAAGCCCGTGAATGAAAAGTATGTCAACCGAACGCTGCACTGGTGCGTGTAGAACAAACAATCCAAGAGGATCATTTCTTCTATCCCGAGAGCGTTGTCTTCGATGTTCGGCTGACGTCGGTAACGAGAATAGTTGAGCATGTATATCGGAGATTGCGCTTTGATCGGATTCGCGACGTTGGGCTCGTGTCCGTTCTGGTAACGATAGGGTTGGTTCTGGGAGGGAATTATAGCGGGGACGGTCTGTCGAGCTCGTAGGGTTTGATGTTGAGTTAGATGAGATATCTGAACCAGACTGTTTTCGAGATCGAATTCGTTTCCACTATGGTATCTATCATTAGTACGTATGGATAGCAGCACCCAGAACGAATCCATTACGTTACCATTATTGACTGAGTTTACTTGCAATACTACCAGAACGGCATAATATCCATTTCGCGACCGAAAACAGATAGTTTATCTGAATTGAACTGCAACTCTTGATAAGTTGTAGTTGGAATGAGATATTACAATATTGAACATGCGGAAAGCCGCCAACATAACCCGAACCCGAACCAACATGAGTTAGATGTGAGTACTGATTGGATTGGGAAGAAGGCTGGCGCCAATTTCAAGATAAATATCCCTGGCGATTACCTACCAACCGCATACCTTGGTAGTAATCTTACACACGCCATTATTTTTGGCCCCCATGTTACAATATCCATGGATGTTAGATACCCCTCGTCTAGAGCCTTGAGGGGAATATAAATGGTAGATGTGGAGGACCGTATAGGTAATAAGACACTGGACTTGATTTGGTTTATTGTCTTATTACCTATGTTTCCTTCGAGGTGGCTGTTAAAATGAGCGAAGTAATCCAACTTGATCCGGCAATCGTGAGAGGTAAATTACCTTGTAATGGTGTTTACAGACCCAAGAAGCATGGTTAACAATGGTATAGCCCTTAAGTCGGGCGAAAAGGTCGTTGAAGTACAGCAATACGGCACATCAAGCTGGGCTTCAACAGCTAGAGTAGACGTCCAGGGCGCCGATGACTCCTCAGGGGCCTACTTTCTCAAGGTAATCTTTGTTATCTCTATATTGGCTATCTCATTCGTTAAACCCAGAGAGGCTAACCGAAGCGATTGGCTTATAGACGTTGAAAACGGAGGATGCGGCTGAGCGTGTACTGGGCGAGTACAGGGCAATGCTCGAGATCCATTCCACCTCGCCTAACTTTGCACCACAACCTCGAGCATATGGTAAATGCGATAACGAAAATGCCTATTTTTTCCTATGCGACTACTTGACAATCAATCACGACCTGCCCAATGCTGTACAGCTAGGTAAGAAGCTTGCCGAACTTCACCACAAGAGTATTTCGCCGACTGGTAAATTTGGATTCCATGTCACAACGTTCGACGGGAAGTTGCCTTTGAATACAACATGGGATAGCAACGTGAGTTTGCTCGAATCTATTATACTTCTTGTCTCCCAACAACAACCGTAAATTGAACAATATAACACAGTGGACATCGTTCTTCAAGAAGCTTATGCTAGATGTCTATAAATTGGACACCGAGATCAATGGATTTTGGAAGCCGTTGGATGACGTGATGCAAATCACACTGGAAAAGTTGATACCTCGACTGCTTGATCCTCTAATAGCAGATGGGCGCTCTATCAAGCCGTGCCTCATTCACGGCGACCTCTGGGAGTCCAATATTGGTACTGACGCTCATACCGGAGAGCTCTACATCTTTGACGCATGCTCATACTATGCACATCATGAAAAGGAAGTTGGAATTTGGCGCTGCGAGCATCATCAGATGAAGGCTAAAGAGTACCGAAATGAGTACTTCAAAAATTATAAGCCAAGTGAACCTGTGGAAGAATTTGATGATCGCAATCGATTGTATTCGGTGGAGACACTCATAATCAACTCGGCTCATTTTCCTGGTGCGAACACAAGGCAACTAGCAATTGATGAACTGAAATATCTGCTAGAGAAGTACGTTCCAGGGGATACCACCTAAATAGAGATGGAGGGTACTGAGACGGAAAGTGCTACTGGCCCTGTGGAAGTATCTATCTAAAGGTCCAAAGTGAACTTCAACATTGAATGAATACAACATCATATCCCCTTTTCTAAGATGAAATGAGAATGTGAACATACCTAAATATAGGCACGGACCATACCTACCTATGACGCTTCTGTAATAGGTAGGTACCTATTAGGTACCCACTAAGCAATTGGCTCTCACGTCGGGAAAGAACTTTGTTTCAATCTAAGTTCTATGGCTTTTAGGTAACTTCCCCAAATCATATATCCAGAAGGTTGTTGCGTGAATATTTTACCTCCAGGGCTTTGACTTCCAACATAAGGTTTCTAGCGTTGATAAGTTTTATTCGATATGTATCCTTCTCATATTTTGCGCAGAAAACTTCCAAATATGTTAAATACCTCTCTGATCCTCTGTACTCTCCGGACAGTTTATCGAATTCGAAATCGACGACCTATCTACATATAGTAGGCTTTTCCACCCGATAATGGCGTCGCCCTCAACTCCTCAAAAACCAAGTGTCGAAGAAAGAGACTGTTATTATTTCGGCCTCTCGGGACAGCCGAAACTGATAGCCAGAACGAGCTGTGACCCGTGGGTGAAACCGATTATTGTAGAGGCAGAAGGATGGAATGGACCAATACAGAGGCCTGCTCGCAAAAAGTATTCTACAATTGGTGCCAACAGCGCCATAGCTTTAAAATGGTCATCCGACTTGGTAGCGAAAATCACGGGCTTATTGCGAAGTTGCTCATGGACCTTTTTCTTTCCCATCCGAATGGATGTTGAACGCAAAAGGAACAGGAAAATTCCTCCCGCAATACTCCTAATAGCGGTTGAGAACGACACTCTGTGCTGGGAAGAAGGCATTCTGATCGCTTTAGATTGCCGAGAACTTTTACGGAAACAAGATATTCACGACGTTGAAGTGGAAATTCGGGAAGGTCGCCGTCACAATCTCGCTGCCTCAGCGGAGCTTTGAGAGTCTTGTGGATCTAACCCGGTCACTCCGTCAATTCAACAGGATTCTACGGCCTTTACTATCATATCCGGGCAACCCTGTGTCCTATTACGATGGTCGACTTGGCCAAGGTACTATGGGGCTATACGTAAAACTCCGTGGCGATGAATCAATCTATGGCCTTACTTGCCGTCATGTCGTGTGTGCTGATAGACCCGCCAAGGACAGTTATAAGTTCTCGGAAGAGTCCGAGCCACAGTACCATGTCCAAGCAAACACGCGAACTTTCCAAGATTGCCAGTACTTGACGGGGAACCGAATCGAGTATTTAGAGGGCAAGACGAAGTTTCTTTCCCTTAAAAAACAGCGATGGGACGATTATTATCATCTGGATGAAAGTAAAGCTCACTTGCGTTTCGACGATGGTGACCTTTCCGATTTGAAATCGCGGGCCGACGATCTGGCTTACGGAAAGAGGTTTGTTGAACCTCTCGAGCGACTCGAGGATAAAAGTGCTAGAAAGATCGGTCAGCTCATGTTTCATTCGTCAATGGAATTTCCCACCCATCAAGAAGGATACCTGAAGGACTGGGCATTAATTAAACTTGACGAGGACAAGTTTTCCGAGAGTCCAAAAAATTCAATCTTTGTTGGAGGGCAGAGGCCAGAGGAGAGCCCAATTGAAGGCCCGAATATTATAATGGCGTTTCCCGATGAAGAAAAAGATCAGAATGAATTCATGCGCCTAAAACAATGTTGCTATGATATGAATTCTCAGAGGACAGTCTTTAAGGTCGGGGCTACCTCAGGACTAACAGTCGGACAGAAGAACGAAGTTGAAGCTGTTGTTAGGAAGCCAAAAGATCTCGAGGGCTGCCCCTACGCTCGGCAAGTAGTTATCATTACTGCCATGGGAAGGTTTTCCGACAAAGGGGACTCGGGTTCTTGTGTATTCGACGAGCGTGGTCGTATTGTTGGTCTCCTCACTTCTAGTGATAACGAGGGAGTCTGGCCTAGCGACGGAAGAAGAATATACCCCGGTGGGAACATGCTGCCGAGACTAGTGCCAACAGACAAGGGGAAACTTGAAAAAATCGACGACGGGACGGACATTACGTTTGCTGACCCAATTCAGTGGGTATTTGATGATATTGAGAGGCTTACGTCTCGAAAAGTCGAAGTGGTCTAGATATAGGATTGTCTCTGCAGTGGATCTCAGGTGAGGTAAAGAAGTTGTTATCCCGTCGCGTGAATAGGCAAGGAGGAAAACCGGTGTTGGAATACCTTGTCCATTGGAGGGGTTAAGTTACCTGATGGGTGGGTTCAGAGGGCTAATTGAACGCCCTTAAAAGCCACCAGACATTGTTTGGCAAATATTAGCAAGTGATAAATATAAATGTATGTACTTAGTAAGAAACACTTAATTTTCTAAATAGGTTTTCTAGAAAAACTGTCCATCGTTGTAAATTTATCAAGGTTCAAGTTACTGGGTTAAATAGGTACGAATTATTTGTATGGGATGACAACCACCTACATTAACCCAGGTGGCAATGCTCTGGCTTGAACAATACATTCTACCCCGTAAGCTAACTCGAGAAGACTCTGTTCCTGATATTCAAGTCCGACGAATTCTATCCCGACCGGAAGCCCATCCTTTGTGAAGCCGGCAGGAACCGAGATGGCCGGATGTCGAATTACGCTAGCGAGGAATGTATTGGTCGGGAAATCTTCACACCCGTCCTTGATAAACCTGCCGCTCATAGCATCTTCGAATCGCGGGGGTGGGACCCTCACGTCTGGCAGTGTGAGCACATCCAGCCCGAGAGAGGCAATAAGGCAGTCTATCCTGCGCTTGAGCTCATCCCGTCTTAGGATTCTATCTACATAGGTCGGGTCTTCTTTGGGGTCCTTTGGGCCATGTGCCATAGCGCATGTAAATTTCAAATACGGCTTGTCCGAAGTCTCTGGCAGTATATCCGCAATGTCTTGAGGGAGATGGGGTTTTGTTGCTAGAAAGCTGTTGATATCGCTGCGTGACCTTTGTAAATAGGTGAGCGGGTAGTTTATGTGATATTCGAATTCGTCGAAGTCAATGCTGACGAAAGTCGTACCGGCACTTTTGAGCTTGTCAATTGCTGCAGATATGACTTCATTGACAGCGTTGCAATAGGGATCGGATTCCGAACCGAAGCTCTGTTTGATAACACCTATTTTAGCCCCCTTAATCTTTTGGCGTCCGTCTGCCAAGAACGCGCCGTAACTACCACCTTTAGGCAATCCCAGGGCAGCTGCAGTGGCTGCGACACCTGTAAAGTCGTCTTTAGGGTCGAACCCAACCATGCAATCCAGCATTAGCGCACAATCTGTCACTGTCCGGGCCATTGGACCAGGAGTGTCCTGAACTTTGATCAACGGACAGAACCCCGTTCGCGAGATGAGCCCCGGGGTTGGACGAAGACCGACAATGTTACAGAACGATGATGGTACCCTAATCGAACCACCAGTATCTTCGCCTACGGCCAAGATTGTGAAGTTCGCCGCAACAGCCGCAGCAGAACCCCCGGAAGATGCACCTGAATCGTGGTCGAGATTATAAGGGTTTTTGGTGAATTCGTCATTGTTCGCACTATTCACGCTGAACCAAACTGATGCCCATTCGGCGAGTGCAGTCTTTCCTAGAACCACGGCGCCTTCTTCTTTCAACCTCGCGACCACAAAAGCATCTTCGTCTGGAACGTTGTTTTTGGCGACTGCCGAGCCGTATGTGGTAACCATTCCCTTCGTATCGGCCTATGTAAGGTAGGTCTCGTTAGTTCAAATTTAATTCATTGTGTAAGGCAGGCTCGTACTTGGTCTTTCACTAGTACAGGAATTCCGTGGAGTTTCCCCTTGAATTTGCCAGTCTCTTCTAGGTAACTATCAAGCGCAGCAGCTTCTTGAAGTGCCGTAGTCGATAAGGCCATTGTCGAGTTAATCCGCGGGCCATTCTTGTCCCATGTCGCAATGCGATCGAGAAATGCTTCAGCTAACTCCTTTGCGGAGAATCTTCCAGTTTTGATACCATCTTGTGCTTGTTCTATTGTTATCTCGCGGACGTCAATCATTCCTACTCCGATACGGGTAGATTAAGATGAGTAAAGCTTTCTGTGATTAAATCGACTAAGCTCTTCAAAACACATTCGAAACTCAATTGAGATTGAAAATATTGATTTTCAAATTCCTCGCGACAGTCTTTTGAACCTCTCCGTTGTAATCATTTCGATTGTAACCCCCTCTCAGAAAGGCCAATCGTAGGCAGAAGATATCAGGTCGGTAAACGACAGAAGGTTGCGTCAAGTAACCTTACGTACATATGCGCCCCTCCACTTTTGACTTATCTAGAGACATATACATCTAGCTGGATAGGAATGATTGAAGGAAGAGAGTTGCACTTTCGAATTCAACCTGCAGATGTCTGCTATTCGACGATGCGCCGGAATTTTTTCACCTGTGGGCGAGCGGAAGGCGCTAATGTTGTGGGCGCCGCAGAAGGGTCGCGTACTTCAATTAGGCACTTTACCTCCTAAATATAAGCACTAAGCGTTCCAAGGTTATTGTCCAGAGGCTCTTTCGCGTAGACGCAAGATTGTGCGGGGTACGGATGGCGGGGTTAATTAATGATCTCCAGGACCCCGGGGAGTGTGACCCATCACCCCACCTATTTGGTCTTCAGGGCTTGCCCAGTACCTCTAGCTAGTAGGGTTACCGCTGAGCTTTCGACAATGCCCGCTATGGAAGCCCTGTAGTTTGTGGCATTACCCTTGTGTGGCATTGACGTTCTGCCATAAAGTTTTCTTAATGAAACCCCTAAATAGTAAATATGCTACCGTGGCGTTTAATCGGAACCTTAAAACTTCATCCAAAATCTGCGCTCGGAGAATCAAAAACATCCTGCAAGTTAAATGAGTTTCCGACATCGTTATTAGAACCTGGCCATTGCGATGCCGCGATAAGATATTCTGCGAACTCGAAAGGCTCATCTGGAAAGATGCTAGTAGGTTCTTCGGCTCTCCAGGCCGCTGTGGAGAAGGGCATATTCTGTTTTAACGCGTTTATCTCGCTTGGTGTTGGCTGGGAAGCAGTGTTTCCCTGATCTCTCGCCACCAGCCATTTTAAAGTTGCTGCTGAGAGGGATTCAAACGCGTCCCTACAGCCACAGGCGTCAGGGAAACGCTCCGCTAAGGCCGTGAGCGTACTCGCACAATCTTGCGCCGTGGTCACGATGTCGAGAATGCGCCCTTTGTCACGTACATCCGCGGATTCCCAAATGCAATATATCATGATCAAACCCGCGAGAAAAAGGCCGTGTACGGTTTGCCAAATGACGCAGATTCTCCCATCTCTTTGCAAAGTTTTGATCGCTTTGATTAACTGGCAAGCCGCGTCGAAACACGTTTGTAGTGATTCTGCTGTGGGATGCGGGACTAGAGGGTTTGGTCGATGGAGCAGTAAGACAGCGTTGAGCCACATAGCATCCCACCAGACTTGGTGGGAATAAATGCTTTCGGGATCCGCCTTAGATATGTCAGGTATTTCGTCCTTCCAAGCGCGGAGTCGCGGCTGAATATCACGAAACCACAATGCATAGTCAGCGCGGGGGTATGCTAATGTTGGCCCCTGAAGCTGATGGTACAGGACATGTTTGATTTCGGACTCAAGCTTGTATATGTCAATAATATGATTGGCCATTCGTTGACTATGCACTTCGGTTGGGCTCGAATTCTCCGCGGAAGAAGGCTCTGGGAAGCCGACGCTGATACTCTGATCAACAATGCCGAAAGGTCTTCCAAGGGTAACCGCGAGAAGGCGATCGAATCGATAAGCAGCCCAAAAAAGTCTACGTCTCTCGTTGAGGGCTGCTTGAGGCAGAGCAAGCATGGCCTCCGTTTCCCAATGCAAGCCAAGGTCAATGCATAGACGTATAGCTATACCGGTAAGTTGCCATAAACTTCCTTTGCTGGGATTTAAGGCGATATACTGAGCTAACAGCAATACCACCGTGAGGGTATCAAGGTCATTGGACGAGTATGAGAGAAGTTTGTCAACACATCGAAGAGCCGAGTTGAAACAGCCCTCGCTTTGGGGAGGCCTCGACCCCCCTGCAACTGGCAAGCTGCATAGACCAACAGCAAAGACCATATAGGCGATGAATAGGTCTCCTTCCGCAACTCCTGAGAAGTCGGGTCGATGAGATTCGAATACTCCGTACACACGTCCTAGCACATCATTCACTTTCGATCGTATCAGTATCGGTACATGTGGCGTCCGGTATCGAAAGTACACATCTGAGATGTGCTGAGCTGCGTGGCGAGGAGGCAGTGATGATGTGATGATAGGGGGCGGTGCAGTCATCCGATACGATCCCCTCGAAGTGGTTGGAGACAATGGGATCGTGATATCAGTTTTCACACACGCGAGAACCATCTTCGCAAAGGTGACGCCGCTGCTCGTCCCCATGAATTTCGGCTGGCTACCGCTGTCGAGCATAACCAGACCCATTGACTTGACAACTTCTTGTGGATCTGATGTAGTTGACTGCACAGTTGGTGCGGCAATAGGTGAACTGACGCTTTGGTGCTCATCTTGAACAGCCGGAATTGGACTGGTAGAGATGATGGTCGTCGATACACTCTGTCTCCTCAAATTCTCAAGCTCGGACTTGAGTTGCCTGACTTCCGACTCGAGGATCGACACGTAATTACGTGGGATCTCAGCCTGTTTCTCGCTATCATAAGCCAAGCAAGGCACTTGTGCAGTCTCGCAGCTTGAACATTTCGGATAGCGTAGATCACACTGAGAGAGCGGAAAGGCATATGAAGTTAGATTGAGTGTCTACGAGAGAGGATTCTATTCGGCGAATGCTTACTCGTTGTTTCCTCCTACGGCACCTCACGCACGCGTTTGTGCTTCTGCTGAGCCTAGTTGACAATGCTCTATTTGGACTACGAGAATGCATTGGGTCACCCATGATTGGATCATCAAACGAACCACGAACCACTAAACTCGGGTCTGAGATTGGTTTTCTGGTGTGTGATGATGATCGAACAACAGACGAAGTGAAATTCCCACGTCGGGGTCGAGTATCGGTAGTGTATGCCGATGTTCGCCGCACGCAACCCAGCACCTCCCCCAATCAGCCCCCCAGGAGGCAGGTACCCACATCGTAGCCGACCCGAGAGCTTCACTGGTGTTAGTTGCTTGATTTCGATCACTTCCCAGGTTACCATTATTGATAAATACTTCGCGTCTTATCTTCCTTCCCCTCTTTTACCTAATGCCTCTTTTCATTTCCTTACGATTTAATCATCCTTATTCCCGCCAATAGTAAAGCCCCGCTCGCTAGCTCAATCATAGGCCTTTAGTTATGGTTAGCTACTCTACGGTCGGCTAACACCGACGGATATGGAAACTGGTGCTCTATCGAGGTAGTATATTCCCTGTTAAAATATCAAAGCACGTCGGAGGGAAATAATCTTCAATCGCAACCCTTGGTCAAAAGTCTACCGCTATTATCAAGGAAATTGCGAGATAATAGAGAAAATCCGGGAGCAGGTTATTCTGGAAAAAGATATGATAATAAATCACGGCCACTCGATAACCCAGACGGTCCTTCGGGGCTCTCACTGCTGGCTATGCTAGTGTGGGCTTGCGCTATCAAGTTTCCGCCAACTTCACGGAAGCCACGATAATGTCTTGGCTCTCAACTTCATCTTCACCTAATTTTCATCTTTGATTATTTGGAATTGAGTTATAACTTAAAGGCTTGATCTAGCTTGCGGAGCTTGCATATTTACCTAGTAGGTGTCGTGTCTATTTGCTGCTGTGGAATGAGTTGTGGCAGAACACGGACCACCGCTGTTGTTCGTCGCGTCGGGATTTTCAAAGATCTAAATCAGTATCGTATTTTTAACGCCAAACTACTTTTACCGCATCTCTCGCTTCGCCATACTATTCCGTGATCCTTAGCCCAAGATGACTGATGTCAGTAACATCAATGGTCAACCCATAATCATCCTAGTCCGCAGTGCGTTCCATGATAGGTGGGATATAAAACTTCTCGTCTAGGAAATCGAGAAGCATCTTGCTGCTGAGGTGGTTGACGTTCTGGGCGTTCATACCGGTTGCAATAACTATGATAGTTACGGATAGCCAAGACCGCCGTTTACCTCATCACACGCCCCGTGCTTACACGAGGGTCGATGTCAAAAGGGAATTCACCTTAAGTTGTCCGACGGAACATAGTCGGCCTAGTTACCGCAGCGGCAAAATAGCCACTCATTCATCTCATTCCACACATAATGCCTGCAGGCGATGAGAATCTTTTGTACCTCTGCGTCCTTGATCATGGCGACTTTGGCGTTTACAACATCTCGATTACAATAGATGCGAATAACCACCTGGGCAACCACATGTGACGTCCTTGTTCGACTGGGAGACAGGGTGCATTGTACCAGCCATATTGTCTGATCCGTCGATTTGGTGACTGATGAAGACGTAGCGCTTGCTGCAACCTGCTTGTCTCACACCATAACCGCGGACAAGATAGAAGAAACCGCGATAGAGTCAAGGGAGTAATTTGAGGTACGTTCTTTGTCCGATAGTTCCTGTGCTAGATCTGTTACAAAGTACGGTCTAACATATGCGTGCAGGCCCTTTTCCTCAATGCGCTAGAATGTAAAGCACGCTATTCATGTCGGCGAAGATGCGCGTCATCTCTGGTTCGCACTGCGAAACTGACAGGGCGACGACCCCGAGGGTTGTTTTGGCGATTTGAGAACTTAGCGTCAACTAAAGCGGTAGAAATCGTAAATGCCTAGGTACCTCGGTATGAGCAACCCTCACGAGGGTAATCTTCAAGCAACAAGCCACCGCATATTCGAAAGTTGAGGACGATGTCGAAAGGACGACCTATTAGCTATCATTTTTATCCAACGCGCTTTCCTATGTCCCAGTGGATTCGCATGGGTGCAGTTAGGGAGGTGAGCTTATCTTTGATGTAACTCATTCTTATTCAGCACCCATTCGATCTACAAGATAGCCATATCCTGATCGCACGCTGTACCGCGCTTTCGCGCAATCTATTGCTCATCTTCTTAACTCGAAGCTACTTCAACGCGACACAACTGACTGGTGAATAACTCAGGAGTCTCTGTCGGCTAAAACCGGTGGATCTATAGGTACAATTTTAGGCCAAACCGCCTATACCCGCCTACAGAAACAGGGGCTCCACTACTTCGCGCGGATTGGACCGACGAATATCCCCTACTAGATATTGCCTAAATCGTCATCTACAACACATATTAAGATATGTTGCTAGATGAGATAGAAAAGCCATTAATGTAACTTTTCTTGTTATTTCATGCCTAGAAGCTTGGTCTGATTAAGTGTTACCTCCGTCATGCCACACGCGACAACAGAGCCTAAGATTGATATCTTCATTGATGTGAGTGTCTTTATACATACCCAAATAATAGCATTGAATACCCCTTACTGACATGACAAATCAGCGTGGCGGAACTTTTACGGATTGTGTTGGTATCTCTCAGAGAGGTGGAAAGGATGACATCGTGATCAAGTTACTTTCAGTCGACCCGGGAAATTACGAAGATGCCCCAACGGAAGGTATCCGCCGAATCCTCGAAAAGTTCACAGGTCGGCCGCATCCAAGAGATGCCAAACTCAGCTCAGACCATATCGGTGTAATACGAATGGGAACGTGAGTATCCCTAAGCTGTGAAATTGGTATGATCTAAATCTTTTAATAGGACGGTAGCTACAAATGCGCTACTCGAGAGAAAAGGAGAGCGTTCGGCGTTATTGATAACCGAAGGCTTCCGTGATGCATTGGAAATCGGATATCAGGCAAGACCTAAGCTTTTTGACCTCGCAATAAATAAGCCCGATGTGCTTTATTCCGAAGTTGTCGAGGTCGAGGAGAGGGTGACAATGGAAGATTCAACCAAAGACCCCTTTCAACACAGTATTGAAGTTGACTCTAATCCCACATTGAAAATCGGACAAAGTGGTGATATCATCAGAATCATTAAACCACTCAATGTCGAGAGCACGAGAAACTCGCTTGAAAAACTATTTGAAAAGGGATACCGAAGCATATGCATCTGTTTAGCACACAGCTACAGTTTCCCTGATCATGAAAACGCCATCCGCGATCTTGCAAAGGAAGTAGGATTCACCAGCATATCGGCATCATCAAACTTAATTCCGATGATAAAACTAATATCGCGTGGCATGAGCGCTACAGCTGATGCATATTTAACCCCTGAGATCAAGAGATACATTTCAAATTTCAGACGCGGCTTCGAGGATGGACTTGAGTCGACTAGATGTCAATTCATGCAGAGTGACGGTGGACTTGTCGATGTGGAAAGGTTCTCAGGTTTGCGCGCTATCTTATCTGGACCTGCTGGAGGTGTAGTTGGGTATGCGAAAACTTCGTGGCATCCCGAAGATAATACACCAGTGATAGGCTTTGATATGGGGGGTACGTCAACAGATGTTAGCCGTTACGCTGGAGACTACGGCCACGTCTTTGAGACTACCACTGCTGGTGTTACGATCCAATCTCCTCAGCTTGATATCAACACGGTCGCTTCTGGCGGAGGTAGCATACTCGGTTGGAAAAATGGCCTATTCACTGTAGGACCTGAGAGTGCATCGGCTCACCCTGGTCCAGCCTGCTACCGCAAAGGCGGTCCTTTAACAGTGACGGATGCGAACCTATTCCTCGGTCGGCTTCTTCCGGAATATTTCCCTGCTATTTTTGGACCCGAGGAGAATTTACCGCTCGATTACGAAGTCACGAAGAATAAATTCATAAACCTTAGCAACTCGATTAATGAGGGCTCCGCGATTCGTAAAAGTCCAGAAGAGGTCGCTCTAGGATTTCTTGCGGTCGCTAATGAAGCCATGTGTCGGCCCATTCGTGCGCTAACTGAAGGGAAAGGATACCACACTTCAGCTCATCGACTTGCCGTGTTTGGTGGCGCCGGGGGACAACATGCTGCATCAATTGCCAGAAACCTAGGAATACACACCGTTCTTATCCATAAATATTCTAGTATTCTGTCGGCGTATGGAATGGCACTCGCGAACCTAGTGGAAGAAGTTCAGGAGCCGTCTTCCTTGGTGCTAGGGCCGCTAACAACCCCTGAGATCCACAAAAGATTTGAGTCGCTAAAAGAACGCGCTGTGCAGGGCCTTCTACTACAAGGGGTTTCCTCTACGAAACATATCGAAACTCAGCAATTCTTAAATCTACGTTACGAAGGTACTGATACCCAAATGATGGTATCGCTACCACATGATGGTGACTTTAGACGATCATTCGAGGAACTTCATCAACAAGAATTCTCCTTCCTATTGCCTTCTCGTGACATCGTCGTTGACGATATTCGTGTCCGGGGAGTTGCAAAGGAGTTCGAACGACAATCGCATAACGTCTACAGAGAGTTGGCCGAAACAGAAACTCGACCAAATCCGTCTTGCGAAAAATTATCAAAAACATACTTCGCTAATGTGGGGTGGGTTGATACCCCTATTTATCTACTCCAAAACCTTCAGCCAGGAGATCAAATTGAGGGACCGGGCATCATAATCGATGATACGCAGACAATTGTCGTAACACCGTTTTCAACCGCAAAGGTCTTGTCTGAACATATTATATTAAGTGTAGGATCGCAAAAGCAACCAATCGCACCGCAATCACTGGCCTTGACGGATCCAGATCCAGCCCAGTTATCTATCTTCGGTCACCGTACGAACCCACTTCTTCATTTCTACCTACCTGGTACGAACTCTGCATTAGCTAATAAATATAACAGGATTTATGTCTATCGCTGAGCAGATGGGAAGAACATTACAAAAGACTGCTGTCAGTATTAATATCAAGGAAAGGTACCCATCCTATTCCCTAACTCATTTAATTTACTCTCTCTAATCCATTTCAGGCTTGACTTCTCCTGTGCCATATTTGGACCCAGTGGCGATCTAGTTGCCAATGCACCGCGTGAGTGATTTCGACATAATATCAAACTTACCTATGGTTGAATTAACCATTTTTTAGACGTTCCTGTTCACCTAGGAAGTATGGCTTATGCGGTGAAATATCAACATGAAAGACATGGGGCTACACTTCGACCCGGCGATGTGCTGGCTTCTAACCACCCAATCGCTGGCGGAACACATCTTCCCGACATTACAGTCATAACACCTGTTTTTGACCCGAGTGGCAAGCAGATAATATTTTATACGGCCTCTAGGGGTCATCACAGGGACATTGGTGGTTTTGAGGGTATTTCGGGTAACGCCAATGCTACTGAGCTATATCAAGAGGGCGCAAGAATTATCTCGTTTAAACTTGTTTCGAATGGGACGTTTGACGAAGAGGGTATCACTAAGATACTTGTTGACGAGCCTGGGCAATTTCCTGATTGTGTTGGCACATCCAGCCTCTACGACAATCTCTCAGATTTACGGGCCCAGGTTGCGGCAAATGCGAAGGGATCGAAACTAATAGAAAAGCTCTTCCAAGAATACGGGCGTGAGGTTGTCCAGGTAAGTAATACAAGAATCCCCCAAATTGACCGAAAGATGCCTGCTAATTCTGATCGTCGCGCTAGTTCTACATGGACCGTATTCAGGCAAATGCAGAAGTAGCCGTGCGGAAATTCCTCCAGAAGACGTCGGAAGGACTCAACGGGAATATATTACAGGCCGTGGACAGTCTCGATAACGGAACTCGGATCCAGCTTGAAATACGTATCAAGCCTGACGGTAGCGCTGTTTTCGACTTCACTGGAACCGGGCCGGAAGTCGTCGGTAACAACAATGCGCCAAAGAGCATTTGCTTGTCGGCCATCATCTATGCATTGCGCTGCCTCATCAACGATGATATCCCATTGAACCAGGGGTGTCTGTCATCTATTCAGGTTATTAATCCCGAAGGCAGTATACTGAACCCTAGCGACCAAGCGGCTGTCTATGCCGGGAACACGCAGACCAGCCAACGCGTCGTCGACGTTATTCTGAGAGCATTTGATGTATGTGCCGCCCTCCTGTTTTACTAAAAGTATATTTATTAACACGCGTTGAATAGGCCTGTGCCGCTAGTCAAGGGTGCATGAACAGTGTTGGATTTTTTGGGGGACGAGAGAGAAAGTCAAGTGATGGCTATAAATTTGCCTACGGCGAAACGATATGCGGCGGATCTGGGGCGGGCCCCGGGTGGAATGGAGCAAGGTGAGTTCGAACTTGGCACACATAAAGAATATGAAGGTCACTAACGAGTATCTGCGTAGTGCTGTTCACTGCCATATGACGAATACTCGAATCTCAGATGTCGAGATTATGGAAAAGCGATATCCGATAATAGTACGGGAATTCTCAATTCGCCCGGGTTCGGGTGGTCGGGGTAAATACAGTGGAGGTGATGGCGTTACTCGAGTTATCGAGTGTCGGGAACCGCTGACATTTTCAATGATATCTGAAAGGAGGGTTAGCAGGCCGTACGGACTCCATGGCGGAGAAGATGGTGCGCCCGGCGAGAATCTGATCCTTAGGAAGTCTGGAGGGAAAGAGAGGTTGGTCAGTCTTGGACCTCGTGGTATTGTAAAACTACAAAGTGGTGAGAGATTCATTATCAGGACTCCAGGTGGTGGTGGGTGGGGCACCCCAGAATTGACGACTGGAAAAGTCGGCGGAAATATCAATGGATGATGCTAAGGAATAATAATCTATTCATCTAGACACCTAGATCTATAAATTTCTATACAGTCAACTAGATATAGAACTGCCATGAATGATTTCTTTCAATTGAAAACTATTCGCAGACAAGGTGAACAGTACCTAGAAGCGGGCACCACGGGGTCAATCCTAAACCCCTAAACAATCAACATCCATCGACTTCTGGGCACTAAAATCCGTAGAAGATTTAGCGATCGAAATTCCTGCCAAGCATTGGAATAAATTTTTATGTTTACAATTTGCCTCAAAGACCATATTACTCCTTAAATTTCCAGTCATCTTTGGTCGCCATCACTTGCTTTTTCCAATTCCTAGGCCCTGTCTCGCCTTGTTCCAGGCCATTCCTAGGTCCAACTTCCTTAGTTCGCCACTGCCAGAGCTTTCCAAGAGCATTCTTCTCCCCTGGATTCTCAATAATCTTGACTACCTCCCTCCCCAATATTGGGAGAAACTTGAAACCATGACCAGAGCCTCCCGAGCATATAAGCATACCTTCATCTTCAGGTACAAAATCAACGAGAAACGAATTGTCAAGACTATCGGTATACCAACAGTTTCTGCATCCCGTAATTCCAATCGCTGTAAGCTCGGGCATCGCCTCCTTTACCACTTCCTTAACGGCATCGACGGCTTGCTTAGTAATCGCGGGGTCGTGGGGTTGAGGCCAGTATCTCGTTCTAGGAACACTTATGCGATGCTTTAAGCCTGTAACAGGGTCTTGGACATCTTCGTAATTGGTATACTTAGTACCGCGATATCCTATCTTTACTATTCCGTCTTCAGTCCGAGGGAAACCTCCGATACCGTGACCCTTCGACCAGCCCCCGTATGCGAAGACGGGGAAATTCTCCGACGAGAACTTGTCCCACAGCTCTGGGGCTTGATCTTTGGGTGGTAACTGGAAGTACACGACACTACCCGCAGTTGTCTCTAGAAGTGATGATATAGACGGAAGTAGCGATGGCGTCCAGCCACCAGCTGTGATAATTATTCGCATCAGTGCGCCATTCCCTAAAAATAGGTACCTAGCAGTTATTAACGTACCTGCTAATATCAAAAGCTCGGAGTGATATTCGACGCCTGACACGGTACGAAGACCGACTGTTCTACCACTTTCGTTTTTAATGAACGTAAAGACTTGGCCCTCCTTCTCACCCAACACAAACCGAACACCATTCCTGCGACACAGATGCATCGCCCATATACACGCTTTACTAGCTTCAACAAACCCGGCCGTAGAGTCGAAAACACCGACAAGGTCCTTCCCCTGTTTCTTGCGTCCAAACGGATCCGACTTCTTTTCCCATTCTCCCTCTCTGAAATGCGATCTCGCGCTCTTCTCGTCCTCGACATCACCCAGCACAAATTGCGTTTGACGCAGACCCTCGCGGGTCATCCCTGCAAGGGTAGCATGTTCGACTGCGGATAACTTCCCATCGATGCTCATGCGGAGGAATCCACAGTTATTCCAGATAAGATCCGTAGGCTTGAGGCCGTACGGCAGGTCCCCAGGTTCCGAAGATCTGATCTCGTCGTTCCACGCATTCCATATGTCGATGCCTTCGAATGCAAGCCTTTGATACTCGATCTCGTCGCCGTAGCTCATCCGCATGACTTTGTTAAAATCTGCGGATGCTGCGTCGGCGCCGTCGGTGGTGGAATACGCATTTTCTGCGTACGGCTGTTTGTCGAAAACAGTGATGTTCTTGTAACCTGCTTGTGAGAGGTGGAGTGCGCTACAGACAGTTTTGTTAGTTGTCGAGTACCTAAATAATTTGGGCTGAGATGCACTATAAGATGGTAGGCAGGTACCTCGACAGACCGAACACTCCTGCCCCTACAATAATGATAGGGCTATCTTTTGTTAGCTTTATCGATGCCATGGCTTAGCAATCGTAAATGATTATTATTCACATGGTTTATTCTATGTAAGTCATATCCCACTTCACCTTATTAATCCGCAATGTATTATTCCATATTAATATGATATGTTAAGGAAACTTGACGTCTTTCGGAAACAAGCCGACGGACCACTCCAGTACCCCTGTACGATTCCCTAACGCGCTGGGAAAAGCCGATAACAGCCACTGGAGAATGCAACGATAAACCAACAGCACGCTAATCTCCGCCTTATTCCCCTGAAGTCAGCTCTTGGTACCCCTCACTCACGCTTACGCCTAGTAATTGTTAGTTCATAGCCCCTGAACGTGATAGCAGTCAATTATGTACGTTGGTTGATAATACCAGATATCTTATCAAAACAGAACATCAACTTGATAATGGGATAGTGGAGTTCATGGTGATGATTGTGATGATTGCAAGGGGAAGAAATGTGATAACGCGTTCGAGACTTGATATTTCATCATCGCATTTCTTTCCCATTCGGGATTCTCAATCGGCTTCGTCAGACTACATCGTCTGATTCCGTTTATTCGTACGTAATGGCGTCGACACTTCTTCGCAAGATGTTAGGCCAAAGCCGACAAAACGAGTCCTCGGAGGTCGTAGAAGCGCCGGTCACAGCTGAGACGACCGGCGAAGATGCGATGGCCTCTCTGAAGACTAGCGACAAGTTTTACTTCTGGACCCGGCCGGGTACCTCGAAAGAAGAAAAGAAACTGGTGCAGAAATTAGATCTCGCAATTCTCACTTTCTGCTGCTTGACATTCTTTGCGAAGGATCTCGATCGAAATAACATCAACAATGCTTACATCTCTGGCATGAAGGAAGACTTGGGTCTTTATGGTAACGAACTCAATTGGATGGTCACTTGGTTCCAGATCGGATATATCGTTGGTCAAATACCATCGCAGATCTTGTTAACCAAGATTTCGCCACGATGGTATCTTCCCGCCGCGGAATTCTTATGGGCGTTTTTCGTCTTGTTTATTTACAAGTGTCAAAATGCGCAACAGATATATGCCCTTAGATTCTGCGTCGGGTTTATCGAGGCAGCTAGTTGGCCCGGTCTGCATTTTATGGGTACGGAATATCCTCCAACCTACTAGTGTTTATACCCACTAACATGTTCGCAGTATGAAACTCATTTAACTAGCCGTAATATTCTTCTCTTTTTTTCGTTATAGAGACGCATCTGGATACCCCTAGTAGAACTCAGGGCAACTGTGGTAGTAAATCGAAGTCGCAATCGTTAACTTTATACAGATTGGAACATGGTACCGAAACCATGAAATCAACAAAAGGAGTGGCATATTTACAGCATCCGGGATCGCTGCCACTATGTTTTCAGGCTATATCCAAGCTGGCATATACCAAACGATTGACGGTCACCTAGGTATCAGAGGGTGGAGATGGCTCTTCATCATCGGTACACACTACCCCTTTACCCCACCTATATACGATCAGCCAACTAACGCTATAACCTCACCACATATCAGACTTCTTGATCACTTGCCCCATGGTAATCATCGGGTTGATAATAATCCCCAATCCTTTATATGAGAAGAGCACATGGTGGATGACCGAAAAGGAGCGACAGATGTGTATGAAGCGGCTCGAAGCAGACAACCGCAAGCCCCTGGGTCGGTTTGACCGAACACTCTTCAAGCGCGTGCTTGGGAGATGGCATTTCTGGATTCTGGTGACTTGGTTTTCGCTCATGTACTTCGTTTACCAAGCTCCAACCACATCCACCATGGCGCTGTGGCTTAAGGCAGACAAGTACTCGGTGCCAGATGCCAACAACTTACCTACTGTCTACTCAGCTGTATCGATTATCTTCATGTTGGTATCGGGTACCTACAATGACTGGAGGGGCTCCCAAGTAGAGTCTGTGGCATTGATCTGCATGACGCAGATAGTCTCGGAATCTCTGTTGGTTGCCTGGAACTTGGGAAAGCCGGCTATTTTCTTCGCGTTTTATATTGCTGGAACCATTCAGTCTCTGTTCCCTATTATCGTCAGCTGGACACATAGGGTCTGTTCTGGAGACGCAGAGGAGAGGGCTATCGTGATCGGTGCACTGAACTCGATTGGGTTGGCCCACGGTACTTGGTGGAATCAAGTAAGTCCTATCCTTTTCTGGTGGCTAATACTTTTAAGCGATACTAACCGCAATTTCAGGTATTCGTTCCGACAGTTGAAGCGCCTCGCTTCTATCGCGGCTACCGTGCTGGCCTTGCAGCATCTCTGGCATTGTCTGCTTGGCTGCCAGTGGTAATGTGGTTCACCCGGAGACAGGAGAGGAAGGAGAAGAATCAGATAATCGGCGGCCGAGTTGTTGAAGGCTCGGGGCACGATACCGAAGAAGGTAGGGCATCGTTAGAGAAACGAGGGGTTACAGGCAAATTTACCGAGGAGGCCAAGGGGAATAAACTTGAAATCGCGATGTGAATGCGGAGAAGGGTCTTTTTACCGTTACACTGAACGATGGTTTCATCTAGATCTTGAGATTCAACTTCGTTTATTGCAGACCTGGTAATATATATCTCATATTATTGATCCACTTCTTTTTACCTCGTGGTTTAAGCATCTTGGTATCTTGTGAGCTGCCGTTTTTGCGTTAGTGGGACGTGGTTTAGTCTGCCATATGCCAGGTACGAGGCAGTAGACCCCTATTCCATCTGATATCAAGTGTCTAAGCGATTATAACTCAAGTAAATATCTTAAGTCAACCTATTTAACCTCGATTTCTACGAATTGCAATCATATAACTAGAACCTAAGATCAATTTGATATGGTTAGTTAAGTGCATTGATTCTATCATCTGATCTGTGGATATCTCTACCTACATCCTCGGCATTGAACCGAAAGAGTGGATATGGGCTTGCGATAGTCTATTACCCACATGCCGCATCATCACGCTAACTCATATGTGCCGTTTATTCTAAATCGTGAGAAGCTTCATTTTATAGATTTCGGGCTTCTTATCTGGGGGTGAGCAGACGAAGGATAAGTCTTTCGGGGAATAGATCAACATTGCGACACGCCATAGATCTATATTTATTATAGAAATGAGTAGATCTAACCTCTTCTTACCTAAGACGAAGCGCATTAATGTTCCTAGCTTCTACTACTGTGAGGCTAAAGTCAGCTGTTGACGTGCTACGTGATGCCATCTGGAGGTGAGTTTATATATCACCCCGGAACCGCGAAGGATTTAAGCTTGCTTAGGGCATGAATCCTTCCCCCCCTATTCCAACTACTATATAGCTAGTTGCCTATTTTCGAAGAGAATCCCCATGAGTGGATCTATGTCATGCGCCAATTGAGTAGCCACCAAGATACACGCCTCTGCCTTGCCAAGCGCCTAGTTCATCACCAAGCCTATCCAACGTAGTAGATTTAGGTGAACTACTAGATCGACTTAGCTCGAAGAGGTCGGTCTAGCTAGGTTACACCACGATGTATCATGCAACATCAACAGGGTGGCCTACCATCGACCATTATCTGTTCGGTATCGTATGCCGTAGGCGTCCTCTTACCGAAGCACGCTACGATTAACTAACTCCATCGACTACGCCGGAGGATTGCGGCGACTATCGCGCCTATGTAACCCTCCCTCTTGTCTACGAGACGGTGTAACGAATTAGATTAAGCGCTCCGAGAATTAATAGACACAAATATGAATCCCACGTTTAGATCGCCGGTTGCAAACCCACTTGCGGCACGATATGTGAGTAAGATGGTCGGCAATAAAGGGCATCCCACCCTCCTTACCAGTCTCCCGGAGACGCAGTCTTCTTCGCTGACGAAGACTTGCATCACGGATTATGGATACAGCGCAGGATATATCGCAACTGCCGGCTTTGGAACCACCTGCGGGTGTGGTGCCGAATTTTATCGACCCGTTTACGTTTTACCCATGGATTCTCGCCATCGGCCTCATCAGCATTGTGCTGATGACTGCAGCTGTGGGTATTCGGATATACACAAAGGCGGTCATTCTGAAGTCTATGAAGCATGAGGATTGTAAGTGTTTCCCCCTATTCGAATATTGAGACGATGACTAACCATGTGTAACCTTAGACTTCGCCATCTTCGCCTTGGTATGGAAAGCACCTAGACATTGCAGTTGAACTCCAAGGCTAACATTTAGTTAGATTGGTTTTCTCATCTGGGATATAATATTTATATACTTGTCGGGCCTTGGGTTATCTCGAAATCAATGGGATATTCGAGCTATCGATGTGTCCTACTTCCTATACGTACGTTAACGAAGTAGTCTTGATCATATCAAAGAAGGGTCCGTATGCTCACCGTTGATAGATGATGAACGTCATCGAAATTATCTACGGACCTTCGATGCTGGCAGCCAAGTATTTCGTGCTTGTTCAGCTAAGAAGAATATTCTGTCCCGGAAGTTTGAGGAACTCGGTATGGTGGATAATCAACGGCCTCATCGCGGCAACGGTGGGATACTACATCGCCTGCTTCTTCACCTTCACGTTCCAGTGCTGGCCTCGTGCTGCGATATGGAACCCGGTGCTAGAGCCAGATGCGACCTGCATCAACTTTAAGGTCGCCACGTTGGTTTCTGGCGTCATCAACATGCTCCTGGATATTGGTATCTTCTTAACTCCTCTGTGGGCAATATGGCTCATTCAAATGCCCATGAAGCGTAAGCTGGGAGTTATATCCGTATTTGGCGTCGGGTTCTTGTAAGGCGATACTCCTCTAACTGACTCACGTTGTTCGGCGTTCGTCAGCTAACTCGTCTTGTCTTAGTACCTGTGCAATTGCTGTCCTTGGGGTTGTTTTTCGCGTTCCTCTCGTCACAGACGATAATCTGACTATGGCTATCGCCAAAGTAGGGCTATTTACGTGAGTGGTAGTCTACCTAGTATATGAAATGTTCTGCAGGTGCTAATATTCATACAGGTTCGCCGAGTACTTCGGAACCATATTTGTAGGCTGCATGCCGCTGTTCCCACGATTCTGGGCTCGTATGCGTGGGAAAGAACCACTAGAATCCCAGGGGACGAAGAGTTCATTTTCGAATTCTCATATAAAAGAAGGATCTATGGCATATCCCGCAACTCGAATTAGAAGCTCTGCACAATCCCCAAGTGAAGCGCATCTACGCCATGACTCCTACATAGAACTGGAGGATGGCCGGCATGACTCCCAGGAGTGGAGGAGCGTGGGATACGCTGTATAAGGTTGTTTTTAGAGTCCAATAAATTAGAATTGAATAAATTGTGTTAGTTAACAACACACATGAAAGTACCGACATGTGTATGTAAATTCCGATAGAATGGTGCATGTCTGATCGCAAAGGCCGCAGCATCGGCGCATCTCACGATGATCTTCACAGGGGGGTTACCGAACCGAGTTAGTGGACCTCGCACCCACAAAATAAGCAAGGGGACCCCTCAAAAGATGCTAATCACCAACCTAATCGGGCATCTATGTTCTTATTCTTATTTTGGATAAGTCTTCAAGGGACCCTCATCGCTTAGTAGTCTAGCAGTCTAGTTTGGAAGGATTCGATCCTGTAAAGGCTATCAGATGTCAAGTCTGGATTCAATAAATTGAATTCTTCGAAGAGAGGACGATATTTGCTTATCTAGAATCGTTGGAAGCAGAGACGCTTTTCCTGTCTTTCACATGTTCACACATTTTAAGCCCTGTCCAAACCATTCCCCCACTTCACCAATTAGGCCTAAACCTGAGTTCTTATAGCGACCTACAGCGACATACCACCTAAAGGCCATGGCAGGTAGCGTCCTGATCACCGGGGCCAATGGAACCCTCGCCCTCCCCGCCGTAGATTATCTTCTCGAGAATTACCCAGAACACACAGCAATCCTCACTGTTCGAGATGCGTCGGAAGCCGACCCCAACACGCAAAGATTACGCGAAATAATATCTCGGTACCCAGAAGCCAAGGCATCAATCCAGCAACTTGATCTTTCGAGTATTTCAACCGTCCACGACTTCGCAAGTGCACTTTCGGAGGAAATTGCCTCTGAAAAGACGCCGCCCCTGAAAACTATTGTATGCAATGCATGCTACTGGAACCTCGTGGCCGATCCAGAGTTGACGGATGATGGATATGATAAAACCTTCCAGATAAACCACATATCTCATGTGGCCCTAGTACTTCGGTTACTCGACAGCTTTTCTCCGGATGGTGGTCGAATTGTGATGTTTTCTAGCGAGGCGCACGAGCCTGGTAGGGCGCTGCTAGAGAAGATACCACCTACGATTCCGGATGATCTGGATTTACTCGCCAAACCGACCGCCCGCGAAGATAAAATGGGCGCTGGGTTTCACAGATATGGCTGCTCCAAACTAGCTACTACCGCCTGGACACATGCGCTAAATCGATATCTCGAAAAGGTAAGAACCCTCTAAAACTTACACGATCTAAAATCTAACGGACTTCAAAAGGACGAAAACCTCAACAAGATTACCGCTGTGGCTTATAACCCGGGCGGTCTTGTAGACTCGCGCATGTTCCAGAAGAACACGTCTTTGTCGCTGAGCTTTCTGATGCGATACGCGGTGCAGCCCTTATTGCCATTGCTGAAGTACCAGAATCCGCAGATGCGCCTAGGAGCTGATTCTGGTGCAGATGCCATTGAGCTTGCACTTGACCGCGTGCATCCAGGTGAAAGGGGCTATTTCGAATTGCTGGAGAAGGATGAAAGCTCTCCTGAGAGTAGGGACGAGTCAAAGCAAGAAAAGCTCTGGATTAAGAGCGCTCAGTGGGCGAGGATAAGTAAAGATAATACCGCTCTCAAAGGCGCATTTCAATAAGGGATTGAAACAAAAGGTTGACGATATTAGGTACCTAGAGCGTTGTGTAGTGCTACAGGTATAGGAGTACTCAGCGACTGTAAGCCAGAACAGTATATCATTACGCGATAGCCACTTTCTTAGAACTATGATTCATAGATAAGAACTTAGTAATAAGTAGATAGATAGGGATTCAAGATCACATTAGGCTTTTCATAATGTGCCATTTTCTGTTTTCTGTTTGAAATCTTGAAGTCAAGAACTCCAGGGCTCACCAGCTATTTGATAGCGGCTATGCACCAAGGATTATGCAGCATACAGTGGAGATCAGCTAATACAAACCCAGTAGGTAAATTTCAACTTCAGCGCCAATTAGAAAGCCTCGACACTATTTCACCCTCGAAATTTGAGATCGAAAACCGGGAGATGAAACCAAAGTAATGGATATGATTGAAGATATTAGGTAATATATTATATCCATGAATTGATTATTTTGACATAACTTCATACTAAGCGAAGAGAACTGCTAGGTATTGTCGACCTAGGGTTCGCCCATTAACCATGACTTCGCCCTCCTCGTCCATTGATGGACAATACCCCCGCTCGTCCTTATTTTCTCACGGTACAGTAGGTCTGTTAGGAACTTGTATAAATACGTGGAAGCGCCATGGTACGAAATTCCATGGTCGCTATCGGTGAAGACACGCCATTGCATCTTAGCCGGAGATACGTTGGCCCCCACAAGCAGATCCAGGAGAGCTGCGGTGTTTTGATAATGAACGTTATCATCGCCCAAGCCATGTTGAATTGAGAAACCACCGGCAATGTTTTTAAAACCATCAGGTTTACGCACGGCCGAGTTATTATACCCACCCGGGTTCATCTGCGATGTCTTCATGTACCTCTCCGTGTACATGCTGTCGTAGAAGCGCCAGTCGCTCACGGGTGCCACGATCAATCCCAAGGTGAACACCCCCGAGTCTACCTCTACGACCTTCGCTGAGAGATACCCGCCGTACGACCATCCGAAGATTCCAACTTTCTCCGTATCTATAAACGAGTTACGAGATCCTAATTCTTGCGCTGCCCAGATTTGGTCTGCGGCCTCGAATTCGCCCAGGTGAGATGCTACGAGTGCACGGAATTTCCGGCCTTTATAACCTGTGCCTCGGTTATCGACCGTGTATTGGATGAACTCTAGGTCGGGGTCAGATGAGATGTACGCGTTCCACCCTATTGACTTGAACGACTTGGACACTTCCTGCGATCCCGGTCCACCGTAAGGCGTGAAGAGAACGGGGTATTTCTTGGCGGGGTCGAAATTAGGAGGGAGTCGTTCCATCACATTTAGACTGTACCCGTCGGGATGCTCGAGAGTGAAATATGTGATGTTCGGTAAGTTGTAATCCTGGAGCTTGTTCAATAGGGCTTCGTTTGATGTAATGGTTCTGAGAGGCGTCGCGGTGTCGTTAACCGCGTACAATTCCTGGTACGGCACGTCGGGTCCAGAATAGCTAAGAATGTAGTATCCACCAGCTGAACTGAACGATGCACTCCAAACTGCGGGAATCGTGTCGTCAACAAGAGCTTTAGATTCTAAAGTTGAATATGACACAGAGTAGATGTGTCGCTCAGTGCTATCGGCTTTGGTAGAGGTGTAGTAGATTAATTCACGTTCGGTGTCGACCTTGAGAACGGATGTTACCTCCCATTCTCCCCCCGTGAGGGCAGTGACATTCGACCCGTTGACAGCGAGTAGGTAAATGTGCTGCCATCCTGACTCGTCCGAAACATCGACGTAAAAATCCCCAGTAGAACCATTCACAGGTCCGACGAACTTGATACCCATGTCGTTATCGAGCCATCCATCCGTACCATCTCGTTCTCGGACGACCTCTGTGGTGATTTCATCGCCTACGTCAACTCGCACGTGTTTCGAAGTATCTTGCACGCGATTGAAGGCGCGGTAAATGACGCTGCTGTGCCCAGATGTGACCCATGAAATCTCACCAACAACCAGATCATCCGCGGGGAAAGCGTCAATTGGCACTGGCTGCTTCTCCTCGCTTCCGATCTTCAATAAAGTCAAAGACACCGTAGGATTCTTTGTGCCGACCTTAGGATATCTCAAATCCAATAAGCGAGGATAAACAGGCGCAATAGCCTGATTATTCATGAAATACTGCACGGTAAAGGTCTCGACCCCAGTCTCGTTGAAGCTAAGATACGCAAGGACCTCTCCGTCAGGCGAGAACCAAATCGCCGAACGATCGCCAAAGATCTCTTCCTCGTACACCCAATCGGGCACACCATTAAACAGATCCGGCGACCCATCATCCGTGATCTGCGAAACCGTGCCATTCTTCTTCAAGAACAAATTATTCCCGCGCACGAACGCAATCGCATCGCCCTTCGGCGCAAGCTCCGCGTACTGGATATCGCCGACCTGGTCGTCGACCAACGGCGTCAGATTCCCCGACGCCACGTCCAGAACCGAGTAATCGGAGAAATACGAGTGGCGGTACTGCTTGGTGCGATTTGTCGCGAACAGAACCTTCGCCAGGTCGGGCCGGATCCAGTACTCGTACACGTTGTCCGGGATCAGGTCCGCGGCGACAAACGTCGTGCTCGCGCCCGTGACGAAGTTCTCGAGGATCAGCGCCCCGCCGTCGCCTGCGTAGATGTACTGTCCGTCTTCCCCGCCGGACAGCCAGCTGACGGATGTGGAGCGCGCGCCGAATTGGTTGCTGCCGACTGTCTCGTTCCACGTCAGGATCTTTTCGCCGTTGCCGGTTGGTTGGTGTGGGACGCGCGCCGGTTCAATGGCGAGTGCGGAATGCAGGAGCGAAGATCCTACGAGGAGTAGGGTTGTGAGCTCCATGGTTGAGCTATTTCAGGATTCCGGTCTCCGCTCGTGTGCCCAATTGGAACGGCTCGATGCTCAAAGAGAGAGGAATGGAAGCATGGCCGAGTAGAAATTGAGAATGGATTGCCTGCCCTTTTATATACTTATACTGCTGTTATTAAGAATGATCCGATGGAGGCTCGGCAGAGCTCGCTCGTGATCGACGCGCAAATTGCGCATCGCATATTGCTGCAGCGTGCCATAGCATGATGTTACCGCGGGGAACGATTAGAGCTACGCGAAAGCGTCAGCGTCTTGGTTATGCTTATCTCCTTCCCTTCTAAGCACTGTTAAGGCTCACAAGCTGTTGCCTTGGCGACCAGGGATACCTTCTTCCTTCGTATCTCTATATCCTTCAACCTTGGCAGTGAAAATCAGCCAATGATGATGGGACGATATGAGGCTTCTAGATATGATGAAGAGAAGGTATCCGAACTGCCGGATCGAAGAAGGTCGCGATTTCTTTGTACCTGCCGTAGCCCCTTTTTTTGACTCCGTGGATGTTGGCGATTTGATACCATGCGCAATTGAATAAATAGGCGCTAATCGCTCTAGAATGTTACCTAAAAACAGCACCTACGCCTGGTGGTCGCTTTAGAACCTAGAGTGCGCTATAACGTCATAGATTAGCGGTCGACTATGGCATCCATGTATTCATAGCCTAGTTCTCAGCCACTGTAATATAGTGGCCATGAATAAGCTCCAGGGCTTCCATTGGAAGCAAGTTACAGGGATCCCTCCTTGGCAGTTAACTTCCCTGCCTTATAGCCAGATAGTGGCCAGCTCTCGGGGCTGACAGCGCAAATGACGAAATAGTGATAGAAAGCTCCTCGAGGCTCAGTACCACACATCTTATTTAAAAGTGACTACGTGTTTCACTCATCTGAACATTTTAGCATGCATATAACAATTACGACTATAAAATGCAAAAACCTATTCACATTTGGCACAACCAACTGGCGCGACACGGTCAATGGTGAGAAAAGCGGTCGCATGTCATATACTACTACCAAGTGAAACCCCACGCCATAAACGACTGGGCGCTTAATCGAATATTACACCTCACGAACATCTCGGATTCATCACCTACGCTTGTAGGCCGTACTAAAATGACAAAAAGATGAAACATGTTTGCTGCTATCACTATGGCCACAGTATTTAAAAACTTGTAAACACCCCGTCCTCAACAAAGAAATTCGACCAGCCATATAAGAACACATCAAGAGACAGAGATCTCAGCCTTATTATAACATACCTATCTACCCAAAGACACCAAGAAAAAGCCATACCTAGTAGTCACTATGTCGCTCTCCCATCCCCCTCGGCCTCAACCCCCTTACCCCCTAGACACCCCCTCCGACGGCACCCTAATGCCCGACGAAAACCACCACCGGTCATGGCGCACAGGTACACACACCAAGCTGGAGCGCAAGGACATCTACACTTCAGGCCCATATACATTCCTCTCATACTTCGACACCGTCTTCCTAATCGACGACTCAGCCGCAATGGTCGAGCACTGGGACGCAGTCGGCAAGCTCCTGGGGCAAATCAGCGGGGTCTGCGCCGAGCACGACCGCAACGGGATCGACATGTACTTCGTGAACCACCGGCCGCGGGGGTACTACCTATACGCAACGATCGGACGGAAGAAGGAGCGCGGGGGGTACTTCAACATCGGCAAAACGGCAGGCGACGCATGCGACAACTGCGATAACGTAGCGGGCATCTTCCGCGCGGTGAGACCGCATGGGGGGTGTCGGCTTGATCACAGGCTAAGCGCGATCCTGGACCCGTATATGGAGGAGTACATAAGACGGGTTAAAGATGGTGTTCAGCAGGCGGAGAACTTGAGGCCGTTGAATCTTATTGTGATTACGGCGGGTGTCACTGATGATAACCCGTACGATACGCTGATCGAGACGGCGCGGAAGTTGGATTTTTATCATGCGCCGCCGTACCAGGTTGGTATCCAGTTCTTCCGCGTGGGCGATGATGATGATGGTCGGAGAGCGATGGATTTCGCGGATCATGGACTGGCGCAGACGTTGAATCTTAGGGATATGGTGGATACAGTAACGTGGACTAGCGAGCCGGGAGAGTTGGCTCCGGATGCGGTGCTGAAGGTTGTGCTGGGTGCGGTGGAGAGGTCCATTGATAAGCCGGTGTGATAAGTCATATCAGGGGGGTTTATGATGAAAAGGAATTAATAAAAAAATCGATAATATCTAAACCATATGAAAAGCGCCTCGTCCATTATCATATCTCATATATAGCAAAAAAATGACTAAATTCCTAACCCATGTCATGTCGTCCAAAGTAGCTCAAAGATTTAGAAAGCGAACCGTACGTAGGAGCTGAGATACCGGAACCAAGGTAGGTACGAATAAGTCGACAGCATTATGCGCGTGCCAAGGGGCATTTGCGAGAAGCCACCAAGCTCAGCCGGACCTAAACACTCCAGCATCGTCAACTTCGGGTGAAGATTTTCTAACGTTTTCGGTTCGTCAACGCCCCATTGGAAGCTCGACCCCGTGGCTGTGAGGGTTTCGATGCGATGTTGTAGGGAAAGCATGATGGTGCCGACGCAATCAATGATAAGCTGGCCGGAGTTGAAATGCTCGACAACTCGCTGGATCAAACGTTTGCCTGCCTCTTCTTGCAAATACATCATCAGCCCCTGACCGACGATAACGGTGGGTCGATCTGCGGGGATCTGTTGAAGCCATGACTCCTCGGTGGCATCTGCGGCGACCAGCATGTAGTTGCCTTCAGGGTTGGGAATGAGCTTATTACGTATTTCGATGACGTCGGGGAGATCTAAGTCGATCCAACGAACCCTGGTCAGATCCGGTTGGATGCGCTGCCATCGGCTATCGAGTCCGCAGGCTAGATGGACGACCGTACATTCTGGGTTGTTCGTTAAAAACTCGATAACCCATCTATCTATACATGAGGCACGGAGTGCATGCATAGTAGCTTGGGTGTCGTCGACATGGAACTTCTCGATGTCATGGTCGATCCAATCTAGTATCTGAGCTGCATATATATCGTTTAGAATAGGCTGAGGCATTCGTGCATCCCTTGCTCTAGCTATCAACGGTCCCATTAAGGTCTCTTGGGTGCCTGTTAAGGGAATTTTGATCCTATTGGTAAGTTGCAAAGTTTCGGCTGGATAGTCCAAGAAAGACATATTGGTTGGTTTGCTTGCGTCAGAGCCTCAGTGCTTGTTCTAACCGACTTATGTGAATAACCCTGGTAAGACTGATCGTCACCGGCGTTTAAGATGCTTGGAAGAAGAATTTGAAGTTAAATATCTCAAGAGAACTCATCTGCGCGTAAGAAATGAGAATAAAAGGAGATATTGGTAACCATAATAGATATGGGACAGTATGGGCGCTCTCTTTAAAGGTATATCGTCTTGCCGTCCGTTGGATCAACCGCATTTTAGGAATACGGCGTATCTGCGCTTCATCGCCGTATTACCCATTTTTCGGTTGGTAATCGACGCACACAACGACATGTATCAGCCGCAAGATATGCTGGAACCGCATAATTCGAGGATCTCGAAGGCTCAAGAGATGGCCTCTTTTATTAGAATAGTTGAAAGGTTGTAAAGGAATAAAGTTCGGTTATTTAGGAATTGATTTGCGATATGATACCAGAAAGTCGGGAGTGAGATCGGAAATGGGGAGGTACAGCGGTTAACTACGGTAGCCTAGCAGGGATATCCCGCTAAGTATGACGCTAAAATATCCCGAAATTGTGGATCAGCATGCTATGACGAGTGCTGCCTATCAGCGTTTCATTTCCTTAACTCTTTTATTTTTAAACCAAAGCATTGAGAGACTACATTCGATTTTGATCCACCGACATCAATGGAATTGAAATGGACCTTATACCACCCGCCTGCCCCTAAGCCAAAATGTCGACTTTCAATGGCATTATCCACGAGTTCCCAGATATAAGAATCGACTTCTTTCGAGGATTCCAAAGTCAGCCCCCATTGGCTTGCTTCTTAAGCCACATACATAGTGATCATCTCGCTGGGCTTGACCGGCTTAGAAGCCCATTGTATGTTATTTCCATAGCCAATTAAGTGCCCGTATGTTACTGATACCGTGTCTTTAGTGTCTACTGTTCAGCGGCGACAAGGGAAATTTTGCTTCGCCTTGAGAAGTACCCCTGTCGGCTGAACTATGCCAAAGGAATCTTCGAGGATCCGCGTATGCAGACATACAAGCATCTTGCCAAAGTGCTGAAGCCTATTCCTCTTGATACGCCCACTGAAGTCGAATTAGAGCCCGGCAAGAGTATTCAAGTGACGCTCTTGGATGCCAACCACTGCGCCGGCGCCGTTATGTTTCGTATGTCGGCGCACTACAACTTAATTACTCGTTCTAACTTCCTTGGTAGTTATTGAAGGCAATGGAAGGGCTGTGTTGTACACCGGAGATATCAGGAGCGAGCCCTGGTGGGTCAATTCCATTGCCAGAAACCCTAGCATAATCGAGTACTCATCCGGACTAAAGACGCTCGACCGTATCTACCTTGATACATCGATGCTGGATGACTTCCCCCTGCAGACGAAGGCCGAAGGACTCCACGAACTTTTAGAGAAGATTGCACGCTACCCAAAAGACACCTGTTTCTTCATGCAAGCATGGACTTACGGGTAAGATAACACGCCTCTATAGATTTCTTAGTCTAACCTTGTTTTAGATATGAAGAGGTCTGGGTTGCCCTTTCAAAGGCCCTCAATTCGAAGGTGAGGTGACGAAATCCAGCTTTTTTATAACATCGCTAATCATATTCGAAGATACACGTCGACAAGTACAAGATGGGTGTTTATAAGTCTCTCGCGACGAAACCAAAAGATAGCCGCTTCGCCGCGCAAACTCACTTGATCAAGGAAGCACCCTATCTAGTCGGGTTCACTTGCGGTAATAACCAGCGCGAGGGTTGCTTAACATTGTATGAAAATGTGCGGATTCATAGCTGCGAGAAGGGAACGAGCTGCGCTGTAGGTACAAAACCGATTGTCTGGATTAAACCTATTGTCGCGCATCTTAAGGACGGGCGGGATATGGTTGAAGTAGGCATTGGTGGGGGCGGCGATGATCTAGCTCAAAAACCGAGTCTCGAGGCTGAAGACATCGTATCATTGATTGACTTGTATGTCTTCGGAATCATGCATTTTCAATATGCCGAAGCTAATTATTTACAGAATCGAGCGGAATGATCAATTGCTTGGTGAACTAGGAACCGAAGTCAAGCGTATCCTTCAGAAAGCGCGAGTTACTTCCAGAGACATCGAGATAGATATGGATGTGTCCGAGTTCACGGAGAAAGAGTCGATCACGGAAATTTTCAAATCAGTCGTCAAGAAAGTAAACGCGATCCATAACCCGGTGAAGAAATTGGAGAAAAACAACCAATCCAGCACGCTATCCAATCGAATTATCTTTCCATATGCGAGGCACTCTTCTCTTCCCGAGCTGCGACATCTCGTTAAGACTTTCAAACCAAAGGATATTTGGCCATGTACGGTGGATCCAGCTGACTGGATACAAAAGGGTATCACAATGCGAGGTCTCTTCGGTGATCTCTGTACTGAAAATATCTTCGAGCATGACCGTATGATAGACCAAATACAAGAGCTGCAGCGCGAGCCGCAAGGGGAAGTTGAAGAGAGGGAAAGTCAACCGGAAACCCAGCCAGCAGCAGCACTGTTCTCCTCTAGCCCCATCATTCCACCCGCCGAGGTGCCTCAACCCCGCGAACCCACTATGGGGAAAGCTATCCAGCCATCTGTATCCCCACCGCCTCATAGTAAACGAGATTACGACTCTTTCCAAAACGGTCAAGAACCGAGTATCAAGTCGACTTCATCATCAGAGGGTGAATTCCTCTCGGAAGATTCTCAAGCCTCCGCGCTATCTGATCATGCCTACGACACGAGACTACGCGCCTTCAGAGCAGCACAGGCTAATATGGAAGGCGATGGCCCTTGGAACACTATCAATCTCATATCAACGACAGACAATCACAGCACACTCGATCCGGAGTTATGATACGTGTAGTTAGGTAATTTTAAATTCGTACATACTGATTTGCGGCGTGGGTTGCATTGAAGAGGCAACGGTAGGTTAATTAATACCCAGTGCCAGCAACTTGTTTTTATCTTGAGATACCAAAGAACCAAAAATCATAAATACTACTAGGCATTAACCTAGTTCGATCTCCGACCTGAAAGTCGAGCACATTACGCACATGCACGCTTGCCAACACAACCTCCCCGCTACCAGATGCTACGATGTCTTACAGTCCCCGAAATGATGATGATGCTTCTTCCCACCTTCCGATTCGTCGTCGCTCCAGTCGAAAACCGCCCCCTAGGCGAGCTTCTTCTCGATCTTGACGAATATCACGCCCTCGCTCTGCTTCCCCTCTTTGTCTAGAAGGTGCACGAACCGGTACCCGGTCTTTAGACGATCGAGCCGGATACACGCCCATGCGGCTAAGTCGTCGCGACCGATCTCGTCGTCTTTGACGAGGAAGCGAACGAACGCCAGCTCCGGAACTACACCAGATACACCCTTGGCCACCTCCAGAGTCTCGGACTTGAAGTCTGGGTGGATCCCGCGCTGTGTCTTCGTGCGCGCCTTGTATTCGCCCTCCTTTGCCCTGGTTGAGGTTTTCGTGGTGTGTGAATTGGACCGGGTTACGGATAAGTGCTCGTCGTGCGGTGGCTCTGTATGCAGCTCAATCTTGACGTACGGCTTAAACCCACTTTCCTTGTCGTCGTGTTCGGGTAGCGGTATGTTTTGCGCCGCTATTACGGTGATGTTGAGTTCGAGGGTTTGGTGTAGAATTGTCTCGGATGCGGGGACCGGGGCTACCTTCGTCTCTTTCTTGTCCTTGTCGTCACCCTCTGGAGCCTCGATGACGACTGGCTTCTTCCCGCGGTACCCCTCTGGCTTCAGTATATAGCCTCCCGTTCCAGCGAACATACCCTCGTTAAGCATCATTCCTTCATCCCACTTTTGCCAATTGAGGGCGACGATCTGGATACCTTTCCGCCAGAAGACTTCGGGGTCCAGGTTCGAGGAGCCAATACGCATGCCTGATGGATACGTGCGCATCAAGTACTCTCGATTATGTTCGAATAGCCGTGCCGCTTCAGTCTCGTGTACCTCAGCTACACCTCCCTCGGACAGCGAGAAGATGTGTGTCGGCATCTTGGCCTCTGGTTGGGATAGGGATTTGAACGATACGCCACGCGTGTACACCCCGAGCGCCGACAGAGCCTGGATGATCTTGGACGCTTTCTTGACTTTCTCCTGCGTAGCAGTCTTGAGCTTGGGATCGGTCTTTATATCTGCCTTTGGATCTCCCTTGACGTCTGGAGGGAGGTGCTCCACAGAATCTTTGCCAGTGCTCGGAAGGTGCACTTCGGGTGGTGCGTATTTCACTTTGACTAGAATTTTGCGACGTAAATCGGCCGGGGAGGGAAGGAACTTGCAATCATCGTCAGGGTGAGGCAATAGTAGACCGTCCCAGACCTCATTCATGATCTTAACCATGGCTTCCTGCTGCTGCTGACTGCAATGCACCTCCAAACTGACGATGAGGGGTAAATCGGTAACCACAAACGCACTCTCCCGAATTGCCTCACAAACCTCTCGGAAAGAGATTTCCTTGGTGAGTGTATAGCCGTGCAGAACTCTAGGTTCGACTACGCCCGGCGGTGGGCTTGATGATTTTTTCGGCGCGGAAGTCGTTTTCTCAATAGTTGATCCGGTTTCCTTTTCCTTCTCCTTCCCCGTAATCCGTTTGCCCAATGATGTCTTCTCGAGCTTGCTAGCGAGCGAGCTGGGGAGCTTCGAGGCGAGCTTCTCCCTACGACTCGCCTTGCGAATAGCCTTCACCTCTTTAGCATCTTCGTCTATAGAACTATCAGAACTGCTTCCTAAAGATTCCACGTCGGAGTCGTCGCCATTCCACACGTCGATCTCGACACATCGACAACCACGTAGAAGGACGCTGCGATATGCATCGGCGTCGGAATCGCTGCTTAACTGGTTGCCTGTTAGGTACGTATTGTGGCTTGAGCTGATGTAGTAGCTAGCCAGAGGAAATGACAGGTCCTGATCCAGCGGGGCGGCCAGCGCGTTAGTCGCCGGAGATGTCATGTAGCGTAAGAAGCCGGCTAAGTCGAGCGCATCGTTGGCGGCCATTTGGGCCGATGACGGGTCTGTAACCTTATCGGCCTGCCTGTGATGCAGGAACTCTACAATGGTCTCTTTGTCCCATTGCTTGTCTTTGGCCGAGGCGTGCGTGGTGTAAACTTGTTCCAAATACTTCAAGGTAGTAGATTTGACTTCCTTGATGCTCAAACCTTCGCCGCCCGGCTGGCCGCCACCGGCTTGGTGGACGGATTCATTTGGCGGGAGGGGTGTCGTTTCTGCCATGCTACCCAACGATCAACGATGCTATTCGCAAGCAGGACCCACTCAAGAAAACGCTCGATACCTTCCGATTAAAATATTATGGCGATTTAGGACAATATCGTATGTATGAAGGTTGGAAACTTTGGACAGAGAATAGAGAAGAATATGTACAATTCCCGAAGAGGACAAAGAGTCAACAAATACACGTAATGGACATCTATGGCGTGGTGTTGCACCTAGTTCTTGTAGGTATCCTTGTGGGATAGCGGCTGTGACGTCTCACTGTCCCGACTGGTCCCGCCAGCTAGCAAATCTGATTCAGCCCAAGGCTCTTAGCGAGTCACCTCCGCTACAGAAGCCCCACTGATTTGCACCGATTTGCTGGCTGGACGAGGGTCAAGGCTGCTGGGAATGAGTGGAAGATGAAACGCCGCTGGCAGCAGGTTTTCTTGATAGTTAGATATAAAAGGGTCAATCGATAGGCTCTCTCCAGCAACCATCGTATCTTGAATGATCCCCATTCGCGTTCGAAAATCGAGATGTGTGAATTTGTGGTTCGAGTTGAGATTACGTCACTAGCGCCAGCAGAGTTGAAATGGGAAGAAAATGCGCTATTTATCTAAGCAGATATGTAATTAACAAATTAGTGGAATACTGATAAATAGATATCGTATATTAAGATACCCCTTTTTCAATTGCGGTGAGTTAAATTCGATGTCGACTACCAAATGGACATCCTCTTTTCATCACTCGCGTTGATACGGCCTTCATCCATTTATATTGGTCGCCTCTACGTACGTAAACGTATCTACGCGTCTAAATCCAGATAACCAACAATAGGTCCAAAATGCACGTCAAATTGCTAATATTTTTTAAAGTAGGTACCCAATCATTTGGGTACTAGGTAGGCTACCCAGGTACTGGGCGGTGAACACAGGGTGAATGTTAAAATATGGAAATGAATGCAGCTATTTGTTAGGTACCTAGGTAGGTATCTCTAAATGTAATGTAGGTGTTTTTGTTGTGTCGTAGACTTTACTGGCGCAGTTGGAAGTAGCACATGACCTTAAATCGGACAATATCGACGAAGGCCTATGATCAGTTGTGGTCACTTAACCACTAGCTCCGTTCTAGCACTTTCAACTTTACAAACATTTCTAATTTCTCAATTCTATTCGTTACCTATCACTATTCTTCTACTCGCGCTGTGCTGCTTTTAGGGACAGTCTGGGGTAATTGGGTACCCGGGTCGGTAACCACCATATCCATTCGGTGGATACCATTCCAAAGTTTCCATGATTGATTCATATTCCTCACCGAAGTCGACAATTCCATAACCAAAATTCGAGAAAAAAACAACTTCCAGAAAATTTTCATTCAAGTTCAACTCTATTGTACGACAATAGTCTGGAAAGTACTCGTTTCTTTATCACACTACAAAGCATCATTCGACTCAAAAATCTTCAAAACATCGAAGATTTCTCTAGTACAACCACAAGGTATTTTCATTTCTTTTGTTCACGGCATCAGTCGCGTTGTTCTATTCTAAACAAGACCATTGTTTTATCACAGGCTTGTTGATGATACTCATACCTTTCCTCAATTTTCATATATCATCAGCTTCTCTTGGTTTCGCGTCGGTGAACCTCTGTATAATGCGATTTTCGCCTAAATCTTTCGCGGGCGAAGGTAAATTCCATTTTCGCTACTCCCGCGTTCTTTTCTAACCTATTACTCGCAAACTAACGCGTCATATCGCAGATTACTCACTCGGCGTGGTCACAAACCTGATCCTCTATTCTGAAGATTAAATCCCATCAAAGTCGACATTATGGATATGTCCGTGTCGCGAGTGCATCTCATGGTCTGGCAGGTCCGCTCCAGGATCAGAGAAATGACCTCTCTTCAGCGTCGTATCCATTACGATATGGAGGAGTTCATCGTTGAGGGAGATCACGTCAGAAGCAAATTCGAAGAAACTCGAGAGCATTACCTCTGGCTCCTGGGACTTTCGATGACAGAGTTACGTCAGATGATGAGCCAATCCGACGTCGTTATCCCCACCAGTGACTTCGACGTCGAAGACATCATGAAGCGAGTCAGACCTCTTACCGAGAGGTGCCTTCAACGACTCGTCAACGGTGGATTTCTCACCCACAACGACATGGAGTGTATTCTTGTCGGAGGATACAGCTACCTCGAGGATTACTTCTATGATATGGAGAATCAAGTGGGAATATTCGGCTTGCAGGAGGTCGTCAATCCTTCTCCCGATGATTCAAGTCAGGAATCATACACCGATGAAGAGGATGGATATGACGAGGATGGTTTCTTCGTACTGGACGAACGAAGTATCAATAAGGATACCAAGGATGCGAACGAGACGGAGATCTCAAAGGCAGAGCAGTCTGAATCTACCGCCGTCGCTGCCCCTATCGCGCTACTACCTCCGAGCGAGCCGTTTTCTTGGGCAGATGATGTAGAGGACGAACTCTCATCGGTGGAATTCCCCAAGCCCTCAGACCAAGAGCTACTCACAACCGGCCCATTACCGGAAGACAGAGAGCGTTCGCCAGTAGACGCGTCGTTCCCCTCGGATTCATCAGAGTCAAATTCAGACGCAAGCTCGGATTTGGACTTCGACACCTCTCTTCCAGACCTTCTCAGCAGCATGTCGGAAGCACAGCTCAGCGATCTCGAGCTAGAAAAGGAGAAGCAGAAGGAGAAGGAGGAAGATGAGGAGAAGGAGGAAGATGAGGAGAAGGAGGAGAAGGAGGACGAGGAGGACGAGGAGGACGCACAGTCCACAACCCAAGAACTGGACTCCGAGACACGCGATCTCGACACCTCCGACGAGCCCATCGCGCCTAACTTCGCCACCTACCGCACGCTCAGCGAACAGACTGACGGCGACGAGGTTCTTGACGAGTGGCTGGAAGAGCAGGAGATGTGGTTCTGGCAGTACGAGGCACTGTTCCTAATCACGCTCGCCGCAAAGCGCTACAAGAGCATATTCGAAGAAGCGCGAGGCGCGTACAAAGCCGACCCGTTCAACGATGATTAAACGAAGAACAATGACGACGAAACGATACATGATTACTCAGCATAGCAAGCCAGGGGCGGACGGACGGAAAATCTGTTTTACGAATTCGCTTCTTGTGTATGTACTTATCATCATGGCATGGCATTGTCTGCACATCATAGGAGCCCGGGGTGGGGAGCTCTAGGATAGGTGGCGAGCATTCTATCCGTTTAGCAGATACTGGTTATTAGAAGGCTTGATATTACGCTTGCCTTGGCTAATAACAAACACCATGAACAACAAAGAAAGGTCTTTTTCCCAAAATGCAATCCGTGATTTTATTAACAATTAGATTGTCGCTCTATAATGTATATGCAGAGAATGTACGAATGTATGCAATGAATGTCCTTTTCCGTAGCGCTGAGTCAAAACCCCATACTCCCTCCCATACCCCCTCCCCATTCCTTAAACCCCCCCCTTCCTCACATCATCAAATCCTCATAAAACCCCAACTCTCAAACTTAGAAGTTGAGAACAGTAGGAGCATAGCTCAGGTCAGGCGTAACAACCGCGCCAGACTGGAGCTGCTTATCAGTGTAAGCGGGCCAGACAATGAGCTTGGCACCATAGTTCACGACGCTGAGGGTCGTGAAGCCGTTGCCGGGGCCGAACTGGCCGCTCCACCCGGATCCCACGGTGTACGGGCCGCAGATGTTGCCGCTGGAGTCGGTCTGGCTGGCGGGCGACCCCTTGACTGTGAAGCTGCAGGCCGTGGGGTTGCCCACGTGCGTGTTCACGCGGAACGACCATTTGCAGCTGGTGTCGGCGCTGTCGCATACGCGCTGCATGCTTTCGATGGTCCATTGCTCGACGTTGGCCATTGCGGATTTGACCTCCGGGGAGGGGGTTGGGGCCGCGAGGGAGACGGCGGCGAGGAGGGATGTTAGGGCGGTGGTGGTGAACTTCATTTTGGAGGTTTGGGTGGTTGGGTCTTAAGGTATTAAGATTAAGTAATAGTAGGTAGGTAGTTATTATTGGTTGAGCGAGTGGAAGAGTGTTGTGATGATGTTGTGATTGTTGTTGGTGATGGTGAAAGTATCTTGAGTCGACATTGGAGGGAGACTCGTTGCCATTTTATACACCAAGTCTCCTGTTACCTTGGAATCGTCGACATCATGATCTCAAGTCCATCCGTATTCTGGACGTATAGCGATGGCCTGACTAGACTTGCCTAAGCCGATTGGGCTCGGACAGATGACCGCTCCTTGTTGAAGCTCGTATTGACGTAGCTCGTCTTGCAGTGGTCTTTCCATAGTCACATGACCAGCAAGAGCATGAGATGATGCCTCAATCTTGATTATTCCGGAATAGTTAGCGAATGTAACAAAGCGCATGAGGCTCTCGCTCGTATTGCTGAACCTGGGGTTCTTTGTCTGGATTGCTCGGCACATCGTATGGGTCGTATGGTCATCTTGGAAGAGTCCGGAATAGCCCCATCTCGCACAGCTCGTCCCCACACGGAAGTGATCGTCGCCCTAGCCCTATGAGGCAGTCTGCGATAGGCTATTGAGCGACTGTCTCGGCACATCAGGGCTAGCTAGCGTAGCTGGCGTAAGACTCGGCTCATGATTGGTGGAAAGCCATGTAACGTGGTAGCTCGCGGTTTAAGACCTTAAATCTATTTTTGGGCGTTCTGCGGAGGGTCCTAGATTCTAGAAAGATTCCGTCCCAGAGTCTGATGACCAAACTGGTGATAGAGATGGATCTTGATGGCGGTGATAAACACGATCTCATACCTGTCTTAGACATATCTTGGTCTATGTCTAATGCTGCATGTTATTTTCTTACTCACTTCCGCATACTTACTCCTACCTTGAACTGAGGTATTACTAACGTAGCTTTGGAGTAATTTTCAGAGATATTCTTCGATACGAGCTTCCGAGGTCATGTCCGGAATATTTCATGTACTAGCTAGCCTATATCGCGGCGAGCTAGTTATAATATTGCCCTTGCGATGCATCGCTATTAATGCAGGCTTGCATCGTTAACTCCCACGATAACTTCGTAAATAGTCCCATTAGGTAATAAAATATCATCACAACACCTATAGTATCGGCAACAATTAGCACGAGGCTTGTAAACATGCATAATCCATCCGCTGTTTGTCATTGTAATACCCTAATGTAACAATACCGGCGCGTTACTGGTTTAGTAATTGCAGTAATTAATTAACATAGTGGCAATCTCGTGTCAGCACGAAGCCCCCTCACTTCCACATTTTTGCAATTTGTAGAGAACGCTTTCGTGTTCGCTTAACCAACTTGCTATTTCTTCGTCCGCTACACCGATATCCGAACCGTCCTCTCCGCCTCTTCCGCCGCCTCCAAGGACGCGACGGACGAACCATTTCTCTCCGCCAATGCCCAAGTCATTAAGAGTCACGTTCACCAACTGGTCGCCAGTGGTTTTAGTGTTGTAGGAGCATTCGTTGTCCCAGCACTGATCGGGGCCGAGATTTGACAGGACCACGATCGCGGTGCCAGCATCGTTAGGCCCAGCAATCCATGCCTGAAGCTGAGAAGCATTAGGTCCTCCGGGTTCCTGTGCGCTGGAAGGATTCTTCGGCACCATAGGATAATTCGATGTAAATGCAGCCACTCCTAGGACTTCGGAGTCGGTGAGCAATTTCTTACCAAGGTCATCGACTTTAGTCATGTCGCAGCCGCTGATCAAGTTAGCTCCTGCGCCAATCCAAAGAATAGTTTGCGCATATCGTTCGATGGTACTATAACCCGACCAAGAGGAACTTGATGATGGTGTTGCGACTAACAAGTTGTCCATGTCCGGGCGGATCATGATCGGCTTGTTCTGCCGCCTCGAGTCCAGTACTTGCTGGTTGATGAAAACGCGGTATTGTTCTATTGTCCTCTGTGTAGGGCCCCACGTCACGGCATTTTTTCCGTAATTGATGTCTCTATCGACTCGTATCGTATCGGCGTTATGTTGCCATAAATCCCAGAACGGCTCCTCCCTCTCCAACTTCCAGGAAATGTCGAGTTGCATATCCGGGGCATACTTCATGATGGCATTGTGCATGCATGCTACAGCACCGCTATCATTCGCCGGTCTAACGTTGTCTTTGTTACCGCTCAGGTAATCGCTGCCGGGGGTCACATAGTCTAGTTTAACGAAATCAACTCCCCTGGCCCTTCATATTAGCAAGTACGAGAACGACTAGGCTAGCGACGTTGCAATCACATACCACGAATGAAAGAGCTCCACTACTGAATCATGCCATTCTTGGACGCCGGTTTTGGTGTAATCGAAATCATTACGAGCATTGTAGGAGTTACTTATAGCGTCCCGAGGGTCTTCGGTAGTGTTGAAGAGCGATCCGATGGCTATGTTGGTTCCCTTCACCAGTTTCTTCGCATCGCTAGTAAAGGCACCGGGGATCATATAGACGCCGAGTTTCATTCCGTTGCTGTGCAACTTGGCCGCGAAGTCTTGTATGTTCATAGTGCTGAACACATTGTCATCGGGAATAATGCGACCAAATTCATCACCGTTGGAACCCGCCGACCAACCAGAATCGAAGCCGCAAACATAATTGAAACCCGACTCGGTCTTATTGTAGAAGAAGCTGCATTGTTCATCGAGAAGATCTACAGTAAGTTTGGCACCGTTAGATTGCGCGACGAAAGAATTCCACCCTCTCGGAGGAGAAGCTTTTCCAGATGCGGATTGACCATAGAATGGTACAGGCGTATTTGCTGCCAACGTTGAGGTAGCGGCAAATGCCAGAACGAGCGAAGCAATAACTTGACCGGCCATAATGGTTCACCCAGGCAGAATCTACTCTCACGCGAAAATCTTAGGAACTGCACTTCATGAGAACTGGGTACCTAGGTACCCTTATATGATAGATTGGTTAGGCTTAATTTCATTATTCCACCAAGATCGCCATCAATAATGGTGAACGTTAGGTAATTAGGAGAGGGCTATGCTCATACATCGGTACATATTAAGTGGGCAGTGGGCTGAAGATGAGGCCAGCCACGCTTGAAATGTGGTCAATGATGGGCATCAGCTATTCCCACTCAAGGTCAGCTTATTTCTCCTTAATCTAATCGGGTTCCCTATAAACTCAAAGAAGTATGATCGACGGCCGAATACTGTTGAATATGAGATCGTGGGAATGATCATTATTTCTATGTGATAGGCTGGATCGTATTTACAGCGTTGCATCCCAGCTACCACCATTTAACATAAGACAACAATGGACATTATGGTGGGTAGCAATGATGCTATAAGTGTCACCAAGCCCCATATCAATAGTCTGTATTCTCTTATGCGCCTAGAAATATTGTTTCAATGAGTGTATTAAGGTCAGTTGGGATCAATCGTCAAACGAGTGTGGCAATCCTCAAGGCTTAAATACAGAGTGCGGTATCATGTTGCGATCCCACCATGGGTGCAGAAATTCTTGTTAATGAAAGGAGAGAAGAATTGGTATGAGAGGGGTCCGACGTCGTTCGTTCAAATAACACCAACATACCGCTTTTTTGACAATTGTTGGCTCAGAGTTCGTTGGTAAAAGACCGGAAATACTTCAAGATGCCATATCCTTCCCAGCGGCTGTTGGGCTTTACGATTGTCTTCTCGGTCGTGGCTTTCTGTATAGAAACTTGAGTCGGTTTACCCCCAGGCTTAGTTTCTTGTTCCACAAAAGCTACACGCGTGTTTCGTAGCGACCTTCCATTGCCGTCGATCGCCTCCGCGGAAATTCCACCGATATTTACGTCCTGGATTCGAATTGACGTCTCGAAGCTTGTCCTGGTCGCCTCGCCTAGGAACTCTTTAGATCCATAATCATCTGTCGAAGCATAAAACCTCCACGTTTTGGTCTCGGTGTCTCCATTCCAACTGACGTATGCTGTAAGACCTTCCTCGTTCCTGAGTGCCACAATAGCAGGTTCTTCGTTGGGAATACCAGTCCAGTTGTAACGAAATGCGCGGTAGTTTTCAACACCTAGACCAAGGTAGTCTGAGTCCATGTAAGCATGGAAAATTGGTGTTCCATCAGACAGATACTCGGTCACTGCTCCCGAAGACCCCCAGTTTACGAGCGCATTTCCATTCGGAAGCGTCTGAGTAGAACCCTGCGATTTGGATAGGAGGTCGTCTGGCGGGAAGAAAGCTTGTACTAATTCGGCCTCCCATGATGTAGTGTTCACCTTGATTATCTTCCCACTACTAGTCGGCGCTGTATGAACTTCGGATCCACCTCCATGCTCGGTTCCATGAGCACTATTATCGTAAAGACTAATGATTTCAACATCATCTTCTTGGCTGATGAATCGCGCGTGATGTTGGAAACAGAATTTGGCCTCCTTGGGTACGTTGAAAGAGCTATCCTTGCCGTCTAGCTTCCAGATGATACTTCCATCGGTCCCGTTGATCTTATGGATGCTGCACGCATCTCGTGCTGATATGAGGTAATTGCCGTCTGAATCCTTGTCAACGCTGTTAATATGGAAATAGTCCCAGGCATCGGAACTGTTGAAACCAGAGCCGGCTTGACCAGGATTGAGGGGAAGAATGGCCTCTATAGAATATTAGAACACGCATTATCATAGTCTCAAGTAGTAAATCAGACATACCATCGGGTGAAACGTGATCTAAACTTGCCCACTCGAACAATAATTTGCCAGTAGCAATATCAAGTTCTTGCGCTTAAATTAGTAGTCTCCTTTGGAATTATCGACTGCAAGAGTTTTTACCTTGGATTATAGAATTGACAATCCACTGTTGCTCTGTGCTCCCGCCCCAATTCGTCAGGTCACGAGCAACTGGTTGATAAATTTGGATAAGACCCGTCTCCTCATTGACAACATGGAACTCATGCTTGTCCACAAGCTTGTGGTTGCCAGCTCGAAGTTCGCGGATAGTCTCATAATGATTGTCCATTATGGTAATATGACCGTGCCCATGACCGTAGCCTGGATTATGATCCCCTTCGAAGCTGAAGAGAATATCTTTGCCTCTCCAGCGGCTCGCTTGGAAGTTCGTTGACCAGATGCTATAGATGCCATAGCCAGACCAAATCAAGTCGCCGTTATCGCGGAAGATATATGGACCTGCCTGTCTGGGTCCATGTTGTTCCGTAGGGGTGTCAGGGAAACCTGCAAAAGGGGCAACGAACAAATACCCCTTTTCAACATCCTTGGTCGCCGGAATGGTAATGTTTAGCCTTGGTGGCGCAAGGTCCGAACGGGACTTAAATTGCCAATCCGCTGCAATTGGGCGTGATAGAGTCAAAGCCACCCCTATGAAAACGGTGGGTTTCATGGTGGTTGGTGGAAAGGGGTAATGCTGGATGCGTTAGAAACCGACTCCATCGTTCAAAGTTAAAGGAGGGTACATTAACCTTGGTTCAATACAGTAACCCTAGATAACCCTTTTCTTATAATTGTTGATGTTTTGTATTGATGTTCAAACTTGAAAGTTTCGGTATGTTGGAAGATCGAGAAGTCTGTGTTTAGGTAGGTAATGAAGGGCGAGCCGAAGGAGGTTCGTAAATGTCAGTTATATTCATACCTATATAAACCACACCAAACACTTGCCATATAACACTATCGTCCCGATTATTCTCTAACAATGCTCCAGAATTACGACATTTGGAGATAGTCACAAAATTTGACCAACCGACATAATGACTGGGATGAGTTCCTGCGCCTTTTATGCGCTACAGCCATATCGGCCATGAAATGACGACTTTGTACAGCTATGGAAGCTCTAGAATCCACTATTGCACCATTTTAGCCTACAAATCATTAACTACTAGGTAGTAGTCAGTATGCAAGGATACCGTGGCTCTATATCATAGGCCGGCTCTCAAAGTAGGAGGCCGAATTCGGTGATCGCCCCTGTTCTCCGGTCCTTCTCTCCGTTTTGATTCTTATCTTCTCGACATATCTATGACATTTTAGACCAGTCACACTACTTTGATTTGTATCCCATGTGAAAGAAGTACATGTACTTCACGGCGTGTCACCGAGCGTTTTACAGCTCGGCAGCTACAAATTTTCATACTCCTCGAACTGATATCGTATCACCTCTTCCACTCAAGGCATCCCCTACCGACACAATCATCTCTATGGCAATATTATTCTCAAATTCATAAGGATTTTATTAAAATGGTTACTTCTCACGAACGTCACACTGAGCCCAGTGTTGTGGCTTCAAGCCAACATGACTCCGAGATAGATGAAAACGAAGACACCAGCCAATTATCAGAAGGAAATTCTCATGATCCAGAATCTGGAGAACGTCAGCCCCTGATAGGGTTGAACCCACCAAAGGAAGATGGCTGGATAGCTCCTCGCCACTTCGCGTGGATTGAGCTAGCAATCATGTCCAATGTCTTTCTGTACGGATTTGACGGAACCATCACCGCTTCGACATACGCAGTTATCAGTTCCGAGTTCGATGCAACCAACACCGCGTCTTGGTTGACAACTTCATATCTCATCACCAGCACCGCATTTCAGCCCTTATATGGTCGCGTATCTGACATTTTCGGTCGTCGTATATGCTTCTTCATCTCGACCATTACCTTTGCAATAGGTTGTCTTGGATGTGGTCTTGCGGGTGATATAGTATTACTGAATTGTATGAGAGCTTTGGCTGGTTTTGGTGGCGGGGGACTCATGACTATGGGTAGGTGATCTCCCTAGGTTAGGGGCAGCTTTGCTAATTAGCTCTCAGCCACCATTGTCAACTCAGATATGATCCCCTTCCGTAAGCGTGGGATGTACCAAGCAATGCAGAATGGCATATTTGGTTTCGGTGCAATATGCGGTGCTTCATTTGGTGGCTCGATAGCCGATACTATCGGATGGCGTTGGTGCTTTATACTAGTAAGTATATCTCTTCGTATCTGACTTCAATTAACAGTGAACCTAACATTATGGATGACATAGCAAGTTCCAATATCAGCTATAGCACTTTTCTTTGGCTATATTGTCATAAAAAACCAGACCTCTGATTTCAGCAGAGGTTCGAGTCTTAAGGAAACTTGGCGCATAGTGGACTTCTCAGGGTCTTTCATTCTAGTCACGGCAATATCTATCCAGTTGGTTGGGTTAAGCCTAGGTGGGAATGAATTGCCCTGGAGCAGCCCTTGGGTAATCGTATCTCTAGTCGCAAGTGTAATTCTTTTTGGTCTTTTTCTTCGGGTTGAAGCCAAGACTACTGCAATTCCTATCATCCCTCTGAGAATGCTGAAGGGGCGCTTACCCCTTTTTACACAATTAGCCAATGTTTGTGCGGGAATATCCGCTTATGCGGTAAGTAGGTATATGGCTGAGCTCTCCATTAATAGGAACTAACATTCTTTTTGTAGTATCTCTTTCTACTACCCTTATTCTTTCAGATTGTTTTACTCGATACGGCAACGACTGCGGGAGCCAGACTAGCCATCCCATCGTTAGCAACCCCTATCGGGGGTCTTATCGCAGGTATCGTAATGTCACGATGGGGAAAGCTTGTTACTCTTGTTCGGGTTGGGGCCATTTTGATGACTATTGGAAACAGCTTGGTAACTTCGTTGAGTTTCGTTGACGCTGACTGGAAGTATTTCGTTTATATCTTCCCAGCCAACTTAGGGCAGGGGATCATATATCCAGGCATTCTCTTCACCTCCTTAGCTACTTTCGAGCATGCCGGTAGGATTCTTATGCATCCACTCCAATTTGAGCACGTTGTTGACACATTTTAGACCACGCAGTATCGGCATCTACCGTTTATCTCATCAGATCCCTAGGAACTGTTTGGGGTGTGTCAATTAGCTCCGCCATTGTACAAACTACGCTCAGCATTCGACTTCCAACGGTCTTGAGCGATGTACCAGACAAATGGAGAGTATGACCCTGTTATTAATAAATTCCAAGATATCGTGTGAATGCTGATTAATAATAACGTTTTAGATTATCGACGCAATTAGGCATTCAGCTGAATCACTACGAGAATTGCCTCCTGATATTCAGCTCAAGGCACGCATGGTTTACTATGATGGGCTGAGGTACTCATTTGCTGCATCTACCGTGTTCACAGTAATCTCATTCTGTGCAGCAATGTGTGTCAATGGCAGAGGGTTGCGTAAAACAAGCGGTTAGCTGAAAGGACGCCAGAAATCTTGTCGTTTAGTGATACTAGAGCTGTAATTTGTCAATTAGCGGTTATCTTTGGCGCTTTTTAGTGGCGGTTTAAGACCTAAGTTATCAGCAATAGACCCAGAGCGCTTGTCCCGTTAGTGCCCCATAGCAATTTCCGGTCGCTGAGATTACGTACCCCTGAATTGGTACATTTAGGCGCATACCCCTCTAATATTGGAATAAAATATCTACCTGTACCTACCTAGGTAGGTAGTTGGGTGTTTGTCTATGATAACCTAAAGAAATTACAATGCAGCCTCCTTGATCTATAATGTTTGTCGTCTCTTCTCCTCCTTGGTCAGATATCTCATACATCATTATACGTGACTCGTCAAATCAGTATCCACTCCATTTAAACCACGAAAAGAGGTTCGAAACGAACTCTCTGCGTCCTTCTCCGTCGAGTTGTCGCGTCGTATATCCACGACCGGAGAAAGACGTGGCAAGTAAAACCAGAAGATCATAGTTACCACCGTAACGACAACTAATACAACCCAGTATATCCAGAAGTCGCTTGATACTGACAATGCTCCGTCTGAACCACTAAAAAAGGTCGTGCTAAAAATCGATGAAACCAAGTTTGCCGGGAGAAACACGAGACTCACTATCGCGATCCACCTCATCGATGCGCTGTCCGATTTAGTTGACCAATTAATTTCAACCGATGCTTGCGAATCGTACTGAGAGTCTGTATGAAACCTTAATTGAATCTCGTTATTCAACCGTTGGTGATTGGATGATGAACGACAGCGTAAACTGGATAGTGCATTTCTGAAGAAGGCGATTCGAGAACGGGTATTGCAATATGCCCTTTTAAACATTTGAGCCCCCTCAGTGGAAAATCTTCGATCAACATCTGAATCTGGCGTCGCTAGCTGTTTATGCTCTTGCAGAATATTTTCTGACAGCTTCACAGATAGATCTAAGGTTTCTGAGACATGAATAGCGTGGCGAGCAATGTCATGAAGACGCGAGTAGTTGTGTTTTGGCTTGTTTCTCGCATTTCTATGGTCCCTTGATGGTGATAACTCTGTAGTTCTTATTAAATTTCGGAGACTCCAAACTGATGTTCCATGAAGAGTCACGAGTTCTTCAAGGACGCGTATATAAGGCCAGTAAGGATCCTGAAGTTCATCTTGATGTAGATGTTTTATAAATTGTGATGATAACCATTCCTCTATTATGTCGACTGGGTCAAAAGCAAGGATTGCCATCTTGTTTGGCATAACCCATCGTGTAAATAAGTTGAATTTGAGCCAACGATACTGTATATCTGGTTTGGACCCTGAAATGGGTGATGTGGTAAAATGTTTGACAAGAGCTCGAGACCATGTTGCTTTATCATGGGTTTAGCAAACTAACGGTATTTAGCATCATGGAGACTCAGACTCACAGCAAGTATCAATAATCCCACCTGAATTTCTCGTAGATTCAGATCCAAAATACCCATTCATTCTCTTGTACGTATCTGACCACCAGAAGCGTGGCATGCCAAGTCTCTCGGTGAGGGTCTCGCGGCAGAATATACAGTTGCGGATTTCATTCGCTTTAGCAACTCTATTTATTGAAGTTAGAATATGACTTTCTGACAATCTCATGTTAACCCACATGAGGACGACGTTGCTTTCGGAATCAAATGGCCATAGAGTATCTTGCGGATTTGAGACCATCAAATCACTTAATTCCACCCCCTTTACCAGACCTATATTAATCTTGTTAACTTCGATTTCTTTAATTACCCTAAGGGATTCCATTTTCATCGTACCTTGACTTGGTGTAGCCATGTTTACGGTAGAATGACACTCGCATTGCCTGCGCATCTCTGATTTTGACTCACAGATAGCCATTGATGGATGATTTTTTTGAACGAAATCATGAGAATACCTGTTAAATAAAAAGGCCAACCTGTTACTACACACTAAGCAGATTATGCCCCTTTGCCTCAACTATGGTATACACATGGAAAAAGCCCTTCAAGGTTGATAGCTAAGCCTTATACTGCGGCTTTTTCTAGTTTAGACCCGTCGGATCCCGCCACCAGTATCTAGTAGGCATACAGGAGGGGTAATAAGCTGTACTGCCACGTAGCTGCATAGGCACCCACCCAGCCTACCTATTATTTAACCACTCAGCCTGCATGACAACAACTTAGATGCATTTGATAGATTAAAAGACGGCGAGCCTCATCATATAGTATTTGTTTACGTAGAATGTGCGTAACGGTATCTAGGGACGTAGGTAGTTGCTTTTGCTGATAGGCTTAGTCTAGTTTGGTGGCAGAGAGATCAACTAAGTTCTCACTAATAATCTGTAAGTACTACAGGCATAATTTGATGGATGCGGAATATATCATAGGTTAACTGCTGCCGGGTGCACACACAAGATGCAACTTCTAGAACCCATTGGCTTTTCCAATCAAAGGATAGCTTTGGAGAAAAGAGTCGGTCTGACATGCGACAAAACTTATAGGCAATGGTGAAATGTTCGTTTGAATGTTCAGTTTGTAATGAAACTTCTAGGTTGATGTCGGTGTGGTTCGTAGCTAGTTCAGAACATTGTTCTAGTTACAACCGTGCTGTTGGTAGGATTAGATAGACTGAAGAGAGTCACACTAGTTTAGTTAATAGAATGATAAAGAGTTGAAGATTGATGTATTGTATGTCTTGGGTTGAATAGGGGTAAATCATGCCTTAAACATACGCTTGTTGTAGATAGTTCATAGATTCGAGTAGAGGTGCCGGGTTAAATCGTCAAGGTAATGTCTTTCTTTGAAATATCCATGGATCAATCGACTGTATATAATAACTTGATGTTTGTGTAATCTTCTAATAAGATATTACTGCTATGTCTAGGTACTTAATAGCCTCTAATTCACCTTTATCTTCACTTTATGCTGATCTAGTTGTTGAAACCCCGAGGATAAGGGAATAATGCAGTCATCCTCATCGCATGGCTCCGGCTCCCGATCCTCTAGATCTACCGGCGAAGAGCCTAAGCGCCGCAAGCGATACTCGCTCCGGATCGAATTTCTCGATGACGACGATGACATCGAATTTGAAAGAAGCCGCGAAGCCGCACGGCAGCAGAGAAGATCCGAGCAGGGCTTCGCATCCTCTCCAAGGGCCTCCAACGGGCGGCCGGAAAACCCACGGGAGACCAGTCAACGATCTAGACAAGCGTCGGTAAGTTCGACTGCCGCGGCCATCGGAACTGGAAACCGCAGAGTATCGGCGCCAATGTCAGCACGACCACCATCGGCGCGGGGCCGGTACGAAGGAACCAGATCCCACGCCAGCCATACCGGCCAGCGAGAAGAGAACCCCACACCCACCGTAGAGCAGCTAACCCAAGACTTCGACCGCCACATGACCGTCCAAGACCGCAGCGACAGTGACCTGCCCTCGCGCTTCCAACGACAAATGTCACTCCGTCACTCACCACCTCCCCCCAATCCACACCGGGACAGAAAGCCCTCCCGCAAGCACGCATACACGCAAACCGATCTCCGCGGGCTAGGGTGGTCAACACTAAACCTTTCCCACCGACCCGCAACCCCGATCCCCGCATTCCTGCACGCGCACTCCAGCCCCACCACCCACGATCACCGCACCATCGAGGCCGTCTACCGGGAAGGATTCGAAGCAGGCCAGCGATCAGCCGCCTCTCCGCTCATCCCCGCAAGAGCGCCGTGGCCTGATATCCGGGCGCCGCGACCAGTGACCCAGCAGCCTACGCCGGAAAGAACAATGTCATCGTCGGTACCGCCGCCGTCGGCGGGAAATCGATCGAGTGCGAGTCGGTCTAGGGCGCAGAGTCGCGAGAGGCGGGAGCAGCCGTGTCATCTGAAGCGGTTGATTCGTGGGTGGCGGGAGCCATAGCCCCCCGCCCCCGCTGTGGCGGTGGGTTGGGAGGGCTATGGTGGGGAGGGGTACCTAGGGAGTCATATCGGGAGAGGGGAGAGGGCGAGGGAAAAAGGATGGGGGTATGAATTTGTAAAGCTTGTAAAACTAAATACCTAGCAGTTATTAGATAGGTAAGTTTTTGAATTGTTAGTAGTTAGTAAAAATACCTAGGAGGTGTGATTTTGAAAGAAAACGCCTTAGGTTAGGTAGATGTTAGGTATTCGATTAGCATCGCCCCACTCTGTACTAGGCTGATCGAATCGTGTTAGGTGGACTATGTGCTCTGGCAGGCGGTCGGCAGTGATAGTAATATAGGGGTGTCCTACTTGTCAAACACACCTAGTAATCACCGGACCTCTAAAAATATTGCGAACAAGTAACTTCCAAGGTCATAATCTGCAGCAAATAAAATGGCGAAAAGGGTATCAATTCATCTATGAACCGCAAACTCCATGCTCCCTCGTTGGAATCTATTTTCAAGTCTATTTTTCATACGCCCTTAATGGACATCTAATGCGCATTTTCCCAACCTGATCCGCAAACGCGCGGAAATAGATGCCTCATCTAACACAATCTTTCTAAAGCTTCTTGAAGACGTAGCTGAATATCTCCCGGCTCTTCAGCAGATTCACAACTCTTAGCCGTTCATTATCTAAATGCGCCGAGTCGGAGGATTGTCCGCACGGTAGATGTGCAGCCGGCGCGTTGAATTCTTTCTCTAAGAATCTTATCGCTGGAATCGAGCCACCTTCTCTGATGTAGAGGGGCTTGCGGACCTTGGATCCGGCATTAGTATAACCTCCATTAGTGCCGATTCCATTTGTCCCATTAACTCCATTTGAGGTGCTACCAACGGCATGGTCAGAAAATAGAGGTGCCCATGCCTCTACGAGAGCTTCTTCAAGAGTTCGAAAAATTTCGTTGCTGGGGTCGCCAAGCCAGGGCTCTGCTTGATTGTCGATTTGAATGCTCAATTTGTTATCGGATTCCAAATTTCTGAATTCCTTCTCCAAAAATGAGGTCAAGGATTGGGTGACTTCCTCTACCTCTTGCCCAGGGACCAATCGTACGCTGATCTTGGCGTTTGCATGGCTGCTAATCAAACTACCATCTGGACCTGAGACCTTAACTTTATGATGGGTGAGATTTGGCTCTCGCCAACGCGCCATGAGATTGGCTTTGAGGGTGGTCGCCGACACATTACTTTGGCCTTGCTCCATGAGAACCGACAGTATATCATCGTATCTAGCTTCCTCTTCCGCCGTGAGGGGAAGAATGCCGTTATAAAACCCGGGAATCATAATGCGATTCCGTGGTCCCTTGAGTTTCGAGAGCAATGACATAAGATCGGATAGTGGTTCATTGACCATGTAAGAACCATCGACACCGGAGTGCAGGTCAGGGTTACTAGACTCGACACAGACTGTTGCATGCATAACACCTCTCAACCCATAGGTTAAACATGGCGTATCGTCGTTCAGCCAATAACTGTTTGCGAGCAAAATATAATCGATGTTGCCAATGTGCTCTTTGTGCTTGCGGACGGTTTCCTTAAAACCGCGAGATCCGGATTCCTCTTGCCCTTCAATTAGAAAAACCACATCTGAATCCAATGACTTGGCCTGTATAAGATCCGTGACAGCATAGAGTGCAGCCATGATAGGACCTTTATTATCGCTTACTCCACGACCATATAGATATCCGTTGGTCCCGATTAGTTGGAATGGGTCGTGTGACCATTTTCCATTTTTGGTTTCTGCTGGTACCACATCGTAATGGCCATAAAAGAGGACTCTCTTTCGCTTCTCAGCTGGCTCAAGCTTGCCGCTGAATTTGGCAAGGACCACAGGATGGTGGAGTGTATCCTCTTCGCCACTCAGCATCTCCACATCACCGCCGAGTTTCTTGAACAAGGTACGAAGAAAGCTAGCACCTCGGCGACAATCTTCCGCATATTCTGGTCGAGATGACACTGTCCTGAAAGAAACAAATTCCCGTAGAGAGGTCAACATCATATCTTCGTGTTCTTCGCGCGACGGTTGCTCGGCCGACCCTTCGCTCTTAAGCATCCAGATAGCGACATTGTTGTCATTGGCGCCTGTTATGTATAGCTGATTTCCATTATGTGTTGTTACGGCCGATGATAGAACTTTCCCATCATGAGCCTTCCACTGTGTTAGGCATTGGTACTTTTGGTTGACATTTTGTGAGGAATCTCGCTGATACTCTCCATAGTGGACCGTGTTGTGCTTCTGTTATAGGGTTAGGTCATGTTAGATAATAAGGACGAATCCACTCACGCAAGCAGTCCCAGCGCGACTTGCGCTCCACAGATATCCCCATCCCATCTGTATAGCCATGACATCACCTTTGTGAGCTTTGATGACTCTTAACTTCTGTTTAGTATCAAGGTCCCATAGCTCGATAACGCCGTTGAGCTTTCCACTGTACAGAAACGACCCATCAACGGCGAGAGACATGACAGACATGGCATCTTGCTCTCCGAGTGTCATAATCTCCTCAATGCCATTCTCATATCCATCAGGGCCGATTTCCTTTCCGCCGAGTTTCCAGACCTTAATGGTACCGTCTCCGCCACCCGAAACTAGGACATCCTCATCCGCCTCTGTATAAGCGGTGCTTCCCTTTGCTACGAGCATGCAGTACACATAGCCAAAGTGCGCAAACATTTTGTTTGCCCGCTTGTCGGTTTCGAGTGTAGCGCGAGGTCGCGGTATTAGTTCGTATCGTTCGTCGGTAGGTCTCGGCGTACTTGTTCCACCAACGGCTCTTGAGTCGAAAAATCGATGGTTTCGTCGATCGGGGTGACTTTGCGAATCGTGGCCAACGCGCCTGTTGGGTTCCTTCAGACTAATCCATTGAATCGATGTATTTTGGGCGCCATAGTAAACAGTTTCGTGTTGGGACGAGTAGGAAACGGAAAAGATATCGCCAAAAGAATCGTTGGTGCTGTATATTTCATACAATCGATTCATAGATTGCGGGCACCAGACATTTACGATCGGGTCGCTGGCACTGGAAAAGAGGAGAGATCCATCGTCGGACAGGCAAAGGCACATGACACTGCGCTTATGAGCTTGGATGTGACTGATTTTCTCAAAAGTGCCTAGACGCCATCGAACAATCTCCCCATTCTGTGTTCCTGTGTATATGCTGTCATTTCCAACAGCGAGGGCAAGTACTGAGCTATCGTGCTGGAGATTGTGGTGCAATTGAGGCGTCGTGTGCGGAGGAACTTCGAGTATCGGTGACGGAGCCGAAGTAGCCATCATGGATGGTACAATTACTGTGCGCGATTGAACTTTGTTAGAACATAAGGATTGTCAAAGGAATATATAAATGAGCAATTGGAATTAGACGAGGGGAAATTTCTTTGCGTGAGGGGTTGAAGGAATGTATATAATAAATCCATCCAGTATAAAAAATTGACGATGGATTGAAGATAGTGGATAGTGGATTCAGCGTTGGAAAGAATTGGAGATGACGTGTGGTTTAATGATTGACAAGATTGCTTTCAATGTGGGGGAGCTGCCATCCCTTCCATGGTAGCGCCTGCAGTGCCGTGCTTCAAGGCACTTCAGGCGCACTTAGGCGCACCTGCTCCAGAATTAACGGGCCAAGTGGGTCAACCCCGGGGTTTTAGCTTTCATCCATGGATGTTTCCCATTTGGAGTCCAGATTGTTGCTATTGGTCAACCTTTTAAAATGTCTCCTAGATTGGAAGCTGGAGATGTTGCACAGGTTTCCCAAATGCAGTAATGGTGCTGTGAAGATGGGGTCTAGAAGGATTGGTGATCCAGCATGCTGAGGAAAGAAGATTTATACATGATCAACTAGGGAAGATCACGTTCCAAGGTCCTGCAGTTATCCTCGAAGCTATCATGGCCTTTACCATGGCTTGACAAACTTGTAATGAAACACTTACAGCTAGTATTTTGAACTCCATTGGTATAGATTCTCCCCAAACCTTCGCTGTTCTTCTTCTTGGATTCTTCATCCTCGATCTCTTGGCAACGTTGGCAACCACTTATCCTCTCGCCGAGCCCAACAGCCATGATGACGGTTTCCTCGACAGTGAATTATTATGAGAGTAGTTGGTTCATATGGCCGAGGACACACGAGAGGACACGTACAAGAAAAAAGAGCGACAAGAGCGGGCTGAGGTTTTTAAATACCTTGCAGAATGGCAGGATGATTTCCGACAACCGAATTACGGTGAGCGGAATTTTCTTATTATGGACTTTCGGAAGATCAATTGGCCAGTTTGCAGATAGAGGCTTGCTACACTAACATGTAGTGATGGTCGGTCAGACCTGAACTTCCGGGATATGGCGCGATCTTTTGCTATCTATACGCGAGACACGATAAAGTGGATTTAATCTCACATTGCCATGGTCAGATTATGCCTAGCCAAAGTGGCTGTCTTGACAGCTATCGATTTTGGTATAAAAGGACCGGAGATCTAAGCTCTAATACGTCGTAAACAATATTCAGAGTTCCGTTCAGACATGACCGCAGCTCACCATCCAATGTGCTTCTTCTTCAGCAGACCGCAGTTTTAAAATGTAACAAACAAGATCAGAGATTTCTTGTCAAGACCAATGATGCACTTTAGCTTGATTCACACGTCATACTGATTTTCAAGAAGAATCAATATGTCTGATTGGATATTACTGATGGTTGAAAGCTCCCCTTACATTTATCAGCTTGTTGGCCTGATATATGCTTAGCTAACATGGGGTGAAAAAATCAAGTTGTCTAAAGCATCCATGGATATTGGTACCTACATAACTTGTATCACGCTGTGTTGCAGCGTTATTTTTCTTTTAATGTGCCATGTAAATAGAACATAACTGGGCAGCTGGGTTTCATGATTCCCGGTGGCTTAAGAAAGTATTCCCTAGTCATTTTATTCCGATATCGGCGAAAGAGTCATAGTTCTTAAGTAGGGTACATATGTACCTTGCATGAATAGATACCTTGAAAAGAGAGCAATATTATTTCCCTCTTGGTTGTCAAACAAAATGAACAGCGGATAAATGGATGATAAAAATATGACAATAATTATATCGAAACTAAAGCTGTTCTCTTAAACTTGGACTTGTATTAAAAAATCAAGTTAAAAAAGCTGACTTGTACCTAATACTACGGCCGCGCTAATAAATAATATGGGTCTGCAGGGTCCAGGCTTCAAGGGCTGGACCGCCAGAATGGTCGCCTTGGACTTCAAGGTTTGAGGCGGCTATCGCTTATCACTTATCGGAAGAAGATTTATCTCACATTCCAGTGTTGGTCTGTGCGCAAATAATAAATTTCTATCGACATCATTCTCAATTAATCTTTCGGTTCATCTATTGTTGAAATTTCAACACCGACTTGCGCCACCTCCGCTGCGAACGACAACTGCGGATCTACTCATACCTCATCGGAATAATATCCAAACCAAGTTTCTGGGTTTTACCCTCGATATCCTTTGCGACTAAAATCGACTGAATCGGTGCTTGGCCCGCACTAATATTCGTAGATTTTCCCCTCGCTTCTTCATACTTCAAGATGGATCACACACGAGACCCTTGCCCTTGGGTCATCCTAAATGACTTTGGAGGTGCTTTCTCTATGGGTGTATGTTATGACCCTTTCTGCGACCAATTATCGACTCTGAGACGTGACTTAACCCCTATTTTCTTCTAGGCAATCGGTGGAACCATATGGCATGGCATCAAAGGTTTCCGGAATAGTCCAATGGGTGAGAGGAGAATAGGAGCGATCACAGCCATAAAAGCAAGAGCACCGGTATTAGGTGGAAATTTCGGTAGGCGCTAAATTCCTGAAATCAGTGACAGCATTATCTAACATTTGTCTTTACAGGTGTATGGGGTGGGTTGTTCTCTACATTTGACTGCGCTGTTAAGGGAATACGGAAGAAGGAGGATCCTTATAATGCGATTAGTGAGTTCTATGTTTTTCTAGACTCCCGGGATTTACTAATTACCTTGGCAGTTGCCGGTTTCTTTACCGGTGGTGCTCTAGCTGTTCGAGGAGGATATAAGGCGGCACGTAATGGCGCTATCGGTTGCGCTGTGCTCTTGGCTGTCATCGAAGGTGTCGGAATAGGGTTCCAAAGAATGCTTGCGAGCTCGACAAAATTGGAGGTTAGTATTCCCCTCGAACTTATAAACCGAAATAAAAGCTGGAAGTGTGGTAAGCTAATATGTGTTTAGATGCCACCTCCACCCGACGCAGAAAAGGCCCTGGCTTAGATCCCACAATAACGAACGCAACGAAAAGAAACATTACCACTCAACTCATTTCCGATACACCTCTCGGTCGGTTCATGTATTTCATATGGGCATTAGGCGAACTTTGCATAACGGCACGGGTCATCGGAGAATGACATGTAAAATAAAGGATAGCTGTTGCCGGGACCTGCTTCCCCATACTGTCCCAGCAGACAGCCGCATTTAAATACACTACCTAATGTTGATGAACACATACTTTGGACGAATCTATTGGTTGGATTGTAATATTTTATCGCTAATCTGGATCTATCTAGTTTACTAATGCTACTCCTTACGCTTTACACCAACGCCAAACCTCCTCAGCTTCATCTTCGACTTCAAGCATGTCCATCCCACATAAACGCTCTTTTTCGTTTTCGGGGTGGAATATTCGCATTACGGCATATCCGTTATCATCAATCCAGGCCCGAAACATACCAGCGCAATTATGGTCCTGTAATATATTGGCGTGGCTACTAACCACGCGGCCGGATTCATCTCGCGAGATGATACTCTCTATACCGATCATACCGCCTTCTCCTTCTCCTGTCTTGCCCCAGCGTTCCCCGGCACTCTCTTCTAAATCTCCGCCATCGCCCGCGACATGATGCAACGCATCCGCCGCAGACAATCCACCCCATCGAGCGACGGAACCGACCGTCCTAGCAGCGGCTACTCGCAGGAAAGAATCACCATTGCCTGTGCCCGATAGAGCAATTGATCTTCTTGTCTGCGCATTCCGACAGACCGATTCAGTACCAATAGCACCCGCCGATTCCGCAACCGGCGAATATGTAAATGGGGTTGGGAGGCAGTCAGCGAGGAGCCTTCGTAGGCCGGACGACAAATCCACGATCGGTCCCGGTAATTCTAAGCGCGTCCTTAATCTCTGCCATGCATCGTTAGTTGGTCTCGGGGTTGCGCCGCTGATATTGCCCTTTTCGACCCATTCCTCAGCCCAGAAGCCGGCACCGACTACGGGTGTATCGCCGACGCGCCCTGTCAGCTTGTTCGTCATTCCGCCCGTGCTAGTTGCTGCACACACTACTCCATCCGCATCAAGAGCTACTGCACCACATGTACCTTGAGGCAGATATTCCTCGGCACTCCAGGTTGCCAAGCCCTTTCCTGCCTTCTCCTTTTCCAGCGCCTGTATATGTTCATCCCATCTCTTCTGAGTGAAGAAATACTTGGGATCCACCAATTCCAACCCGTATTTCTTAGCTAGCTGCTCAGCTGTCGGCCCATAAAGAAGCGTATGGCCTTGTGCTGAGGGAATATCGAGCTCTGTCGTCCCCAAATCGTCGGAGTTTAATTCGGCCCTTCTCGCCAGATTCGATAGATCCTGGTCGCCATGTTCCAACATTGCCTTGGCAAGCAAAATGGGATTCTTGACTCTGCGCATTCCCGTCAACCCCACACCACGCTTAGCAAATCCCCTCGATACCATGACCGAGGAATCCATTTCGTTGATACCATCACGTGTGAAAACAGCACCATGGCCCGAATTGAAGAGCGGGTTATCTTCAAGTAGCTTTACAGCGTATGTTGCAATGTCGAGCGCCGAAGGAAACTTAGTTGTGGAAGAGTAAGGATTCTCATTCTCATTTGCTGGGATTGGGGTGCGCATGTACAAATCCGTTCTCGAGACCTATTTCGTACGTCTTAGTTTCCATTTTGGCTACGTAAATGAGTATAAGTACTCACAATGGTTAGAAGCGCATTCCGGTATTGTCTATATCCCTGCAACCCCAACTTCTCAGGTGTGATGTTGCCAGCGCCGCCGTGAATAATGATACGGGGCTTTACCTGCGCCGTGGTCTGCTCATTTTGTCGCTTGTAGTCCATTTTGTCGACGTGTCTCGCTCTTCCTGGGGCTCTACCGATTTCAAACCACTTGGGAACAGCAAGTTGTTTTATTGTCTAGACATGATACGGTGAGGGTATCTTTCATATGCCGACCCTCGGAATATAGCGCGATAAGGGTCCGCTTCCAATGATATCGCCATACCAGTTTAGGATCGTTAGACCAGGGGTAAGCCGATCTAGATACGTACCTGCCCGGATTGCGCTCCCCGCATCATCCCGCATCATCCCGCAGCAGCAACAAATCTTGGCACGATTCTTCCAAAAGGGGGTTACACCTTATAACTGAGTCCACCAATGAGAAAGGTTCACATCTACTACTTACCTTACACAAGACACATTCTTGTTTTCAACAGCATCGTGAGATTGGTAAAGAGCATTTTTTTACGAAATGAGATAGGAATAAGAGGTGAATATACTAGGTACCTTCTATGTTACAAGTCCAAATGCGTGTGTATCAACTATCTAACCTTACAAGTTCATTCTCGATTTCTTCAAGGTCGTTTCAGTATTCTAAGCAATTCTTCGAACTTGATTGTTCATTGGTAGATTTAAACGCTATATCTCTACCAACGGAACGGAACAAAGAATATACTAGCAACAAACTGTCAGTGACACAGCAATGAACGATTTAAAGAATGTATGCAATGATCTTTTATACCTTAAGTTCGAGACAACATCTTCTCATACCCCGGTTCACTGAAAGTCATCTACATAAATGGATGCGGGGATCGCTACCAGATCGCAAATCTGAAGGATTATACGCCGCTAGCTAGGCTTCCCTAGCCAAATGAGCTGATCAGTCCAATCTACCTAAATTTAGAAGGAGAAAAGAAAATAGAAGTCGAGTTGAGAAATATCATTCAAATGTCTAACTCCGAGACATACGACGATCCCATCCCATCTCACATCCCAGAAAGCAGCTGCTAATCGACTTCCCGTGTCATCTCGCTTTCGTTTCCCCATTCAGGTTGCGACTCCCCATTCTCACATGCCCATCCATCCATTCGTTCATAAAGATGCTTGCACCTGCCCCGGCAACTTTCTTTTATCTCCACCGGACCCTGCTGTAACTCATATACACCCCTCGGCTCACACATAATGTTGCGCCGCTTTCATATCCTCCTCCTCGCCTGCCTGTGGGCAGCGGCGGTCCTCGCTGACTATGCCAAGCAGCAACGTGGCGCCGGAGACCCCACACAGCCCGTGGGCACGAACCCGATCGTCAAGTTCGAGACGGTGTACCTGGGGCAGCAGAATGCAAACAACAGTTGCAGTCACCGGGACCTAGGATTCACAGGCGAGCTACAGGGGAAATGGTACGCGCTCTTCGGCGATACGCTGTGGTGCGCGGAGCCCCTAACCGACCCGAGCAAGGACAACACTAGCGAGTTCCACGGTATGGTGCGCGACTCGTTATCTCTGACCACGAATGACCCGCTCGTGGTCGTGGACTTGCATCTTAATGACGATAGTCCGGTCCGCCATCAAAAGCAATTCGTCCCGTTCAACGCTTCCTGGGGCGAGGATAATACCTACGGGTTCGGGGGCACGAGTATTTTCGAGACGGCCAACGGAGCCGGCGGTATATTTTATCTTGTCGTAAGCGAGTTTCCCCTCCCAACCTAGCCCCGGAACTCCAAAATACCTCCCACCTGCCTTTTACCACCCCCCTATTTCCAACGCCAAGATAAACTAATCACCTACCTCAGAACGCCAACGACGCCGGCCTCAAAGGCGCCGGCATAGCCAAAATCGAGCTCGTATCCGGCGTCCCAACGGTAACCAAACGCTTCGGCGTCTCAGGGTACTGGTGGCCGTCCCCCAGCACTCCCCGCTACGGCGACGTAGCCGCGTTCCGGGACCCGCGGTCGGAGTACGTGTACGCATGGGGCGGGGCGCCGACATCGATCACCGACACCACGGACGCGCAGTACGTGTACCTGCTCCGCGTGAAAGCCGCCGACGCTTATGAATTGAGTAAGTACGAGTACTGGTGGGGTGAAGCGGCGGGGGGTTGGAAGACGGGGAGGCCGCTGACGGAGTTTGGGGTAAGGAATGCGGTGATGTGGTTTGTGGGCCAGGGACAGTTTGTGTGGAGTGCGTTTTGGGGGGTTTATGTTTTTGTGCATTTGGGTGAGTATTTAATTAACCCAACTACCTAGAAATTCGACTGTGCTGTTTGGGTTGGGTGTGTGAAGCTTACATGAGGACAGGTCCTGGAAGCGGTGATGTCCTACTTCGAACCGCGACGTCGCTTGAAGGCCCGTGGACCCCGGATGTGAAGGTGTATACCGCGACGCCTATCGATGGTGGTCTGACGTATGCGGGTGTTGCTCACCCGTATCTTGATGCTAGTGGGAAGACGCTGACGATTTCGTTTACGAATAATAATCATATCGAGGTGATTAAGGTTACGTTTTCAAAATAGGGTGAAGGGGTTGGGCAAGGAAAATCCTACTTAGGTCACAAAAGGGATAATAAATAAGGGATCTAACGGGTCGTGTTCATCACCCACTTGGGGAGGGGGTGTTCCGGATGCAATCTTGATTTCGTTGACATTTATACAGGAGGATGTTCTTCTAGTGATACATAGTAACGGTTGACTTAACAAAACCATAAACTCTCGCATATACCTACCTATTTTTACACCTTGGAGAAGTTTACCGCAATATTTATTCAATTCAGTACTCATAACCAACCCATAACCCGCAAAACCCGAGAAAGAAATAGCACGCCGCATCTATGTATACACGAGCCTCACATCATATCCTATCCCACCATCCCATCATAACTTATCATCATAAAACCTCCACTCAGACTTAAAATCCTTGTTGAGTTCCTTATCCAAAACCAGCGCCCTCAACATCTCAATCGGCATAACATTTGCCCTCAAAACCCGATCATGGAACTCCTTCTCCCGAATCTTCCCATACCCCTTCCCAACCGCCTCCTTCCGCAAGCCCATCAACTGCAGCGCACCTAGCATATAGCCAGCCTGGTACAGAGGCGAATACTCACCACCCAAGCTCCGTCTCACCTCGCCCTCCGCCGTAGCCCTCTCATGCCCCACCTTCTGAACCAGCAAATCAACACACTGCACCGCGTCCAACTGTCCCAAGTGAAACTTGACCGAGAACAAGATCCTCGCGCAGCGATGCATGCGCCAGAACAGCGAGCCTACTTTATCCTCGGGCGAGACGAAAAAGTCGCCGCGGTCCCAAAGCAGCATCTCCCAGTAGAGTGCCCAGCCCTCGACGTAGAACGGGGTGTCGAACAGAGGACGGCGGTAGTGGCGATGGCGCTCACCGATGAAGACTTGGAGGTGGTGGCCGGGGATCATCTCGTGGAAGGCAGTGGCGCGGGCGAAGGGGCGGTTGTTGCCGCGCAGGGACATGAGCTTGGACTCGTGGGGCATGGTGCGTGTCGGGTACGACATCTGCATCCAGGTGCCGCCGAGGAAGAAGGGGGAGACCTTCTGCTCTTCCGCTGAGATCATGGTCATGCGGATGGCTTCCTCGGCTACGCGCGGCACGCTTACGAGGTCGTACTTTTTGACGTAGGCGGCGCCTTCGTTGACGAGAGATCGGATGAAGGCTGGGTAGGCGCCGGGTGGCTCGTACAGGTTCTTCGCGTGCTCGAGGGCTGCGCGCCAGTTGTTGCTGAAGCCGAGTTGGTGCGATGCTTTGATCATTTCGGCCTCGCACCATGTGTACTCCTTCTCGGCGATCCGCAGCAGTTCTTCGGGTGAGTATGGTATCATTTCGGCCTCGAGATCTGTGAGAAGACCGTCCCGGCCGATAGGCTCGCCGACGATGGTTTCTTCGTCGCCGGGTTTAACACCTACTAGAACTTCGCGGAGAAATTCGACCGTTTTCCCAAGAGCGATATCCAATCGTTTATAGGGTTCGGTTACCCACCAATCGAACTGTGGATCGTAGTCCTTGTAGAAGGCGTACGTTTCCGCCAGCTTGTTGCGTAGCTCGGCTACTCTACGAGAAGCGCGATAGCCGGTAGCTTTTGAATATTTGTTAGAGTTATGGCTGACATGGTCTCGCGCCTGCAAAATGAGCTTCTCTGTCTCGTTAAGGCTATTGGCGAATTCCTTGGGACTAATTGACTCGATGCGCCGACGTTGCTCACACCAAGCCGTAATGGGGGTGGCAAATGGTTCGACAAATGCGGTAAATTTGGCATCCCGAGCCTTGTCGAGCTCAAGGGTGCGCCGTGCACGTCGCATATAGTTACGCAGTAGCAAGTGATCGACTCTATCGTCCTGCGATGAATACGAATCGAACGCTTGTCTCTCAAGATCCGCTAGTTCATCCCGAAAGAATACCTCGAGCCTTCCATTCCGCGATGCCGAGCCGTCGATGTCATAGTAAGCTGTTAAGTCCCGTAGATCATTCGTTACACGCACAATGCGATCTTGGATCGACTCAGTCGGGAATGTCTTAGAGGGTACATCAACTGAGGTCCAATCTTCCTCACCATCTTCATACTCAATTAATTCGATTTCTTTCTCAAGATCATCCATGGTAGAAATAGATCCTAAAGGCGATAGAGATTGAGACGATACGCTATTTTCTTTTTCCTCGTCTTCCTGAGCGATCTTGCGAATCATATCGTACATCTTTCTCGGGTCTCTGTTGTGTCCGGGGTCCCACCCAGCGTGGGCTAATTGAGTCTTCATTTCAGTCGATAGCGAGCGCTTCATCATAAGCAGGACAGTGAGACGATTCTTCCGCCAACGGAGGCGAGCCGGGGAATTCTCATCACCCGAAGGCTCGAGTACGTTTGTCATGACATACGGGAGCAAGTCCCTCGCTCGCAGAGCTTCGATTAATTCGGCATTCCATCTAGGATAATCGGCTGGCCCTGCGAGTTTGTGTCTCTGTTGCTGATGCTGAAAGGCAGCATTTAAGCTATCGGTTATTGATGCCATCTTCGTCTCACAGTCTTATCAAACTTTTACAATCTCATGCCATTCCGTAGCATTTTACCGCATTGGCGATGTTAGTGAGCCGATCATACTAGATAGGCTTAACCATGAATGTTTGAACTTCGGACCATGTGTTCTTAAAGAATGAAGGAGGATGTTTATGACGAGGTTCGGCGGGGTCGGATGTAACCTGCCGGCTGATAATGGTCTCGGCGGTCTTCTCCCGATATCATTCTGGATCGATGGCGTTCATTCTAACTCACCTAGCGTCTCATGTTAGACCTTATCAACCCCAATCCCTGACCGACTTGTGCTTTATCGTAGCGGCAATATTCTTATGACGGAAACTATGGAGATATGGATTTAATTATGAACTGATGTAATCATCGCTGATAGAATATCGAAGTGTGTCTGGATATCCATCTCCTCTAGGGGACACAGCACCGAATGACGCTATAACCACAGCGCTTTATAGCGCTAAATGCACTCGATAAGTAGGTACCTACAGGGCTGCCGTAATTAGCTGTATACCCCAGAGTTATTGGCTCTTTTCAAAATGCTTCAAAACATACTGTGATTTTAAACAACAGACTTCCAAATTTTGAAGTTATTGAGTCTCCATCCAATCTATAAGAAACGATGCCTTTTAAAAATTGATTTCTTTCAATTCTACCTTCCAAGGTTCAACGGTTTGTCTTAATACTTACATAAGGTTCAGACTTACATAAGCTTCAAGAATGTTTACGTAATTGGACTTACATAACCGAACTTATGTAATAATACTGAGGTTTCTTAACAGTTTACATCTGATCTTACCACAACGAACCACAAGCACTTATCGTCGTATTCTCTGAGGTATTCACCCCTTGAATGTAACTATATGATATATTAGTTGTATATTTAGAAGTGAAGCTCCATCCGACAGAAACCTTATACAAGTTAGAAGTCTAGCAGAGCAAACTACCCCTTTCCAGCAAGCAAGCTTCTTAAGGTTGGAGTTCTAAGAGCCTCACATCTCACATAAATAACTAGCGTTTGCATCTATACCAAAGCTCAGGTTTAAGTTCTCTATGTACATCCTATCAAAGGTTTACACTTCAAAAAAAGATCAGGGTGATGGATCCACATCTCATCATCCCATGGCCAATTCATATCCTCTTCATCTTCACCGTTGCCCCCCATAGTCTCTTTACCTCCTTTTCCCTCCGAATTATCCAAAGAAATCTGCCAATTCTCCAGTATCTCGACCACCACGGTCCTCAACAGTAATTCGGCAACATATTTCCCCAGACATGTCCGCGGCCCGAACCCGAACCGCCAGTACCGATAACGGAGATCCCGCCCGCTCTTATGTCTTTCCAGCCAACGTCGCGGTTGGAATCTTTCACGGTCTTCTCCCCAGAACGGATCTCGGATGTTGAGCGCGTAAGAGTCCACGACAAAATTTGTCCCGGCAGGAATTTTAAAGCCGTCGAGGACACGCGGGGTTGGGCATGACTGGGGGACGGAAAAGGCGGCGAGGGGGCGCAGGCGGGAGGACTCGAGAATACATGCGCCAAGAAGGGTTGGCGTAGTTGTCCATGAAGAGAGTAGATATGCACTGCGCGTCGCCGGATCTGAAGAGTGTGCCTGGATTTCGCTGCGTAGCATTTTCTGCACAGCCGGATGAACCGCTAGGAAGACGAGAGTCCAGGAGATTCCTCCCATGGTGACATCGATGTTGGCAAATAGCATCTCGTCGAGTGTCTGGAGAAGCTGCTCGCGCGTCATATTTCCTTCGTCCACGGATCTATACATTCCAATAATTGGCGTTTCTGCCTCTCTCCCGGCCTTAAGGGCATGATCGTGCGCTCTATCACTCCACGCAGCCCAGCGGTCTTTGAAATTGTGAAGCGCACGGATGGCGGGGAGAGGAAGGAATCGCGAAACGGAAAATCTCGTGATCCCACCTCCAATGACACTCTTGAATAGTTCCTCTCTGGGCAGGATTAGCTCCGTTAACTCCCTCTCTAGTTCTGCATTTAGCGGTCCATATACAATCTGCGCTACGAAGAGGAACGGGAGTAGTTTCAGGTCTTGTATAGGGTGTAGCTTCCCATGCTCCTTGAACGTCTCATTCTCCGTTCTCAATGCACGCATGTAAGTTTTGGTGAAATTTTGCATGTCAGTGATATACGTGCTTGCTGAACGGTGCAGGAATGGGGTTTCAACACAAGACTTGACAGAGCTCCAAGATGAGCCGCTAATCAATCCAACACAAGAGCCCAATAGGCGGTCCATGATGTACCCGCTGTTATTTGCATGGGCCTTGGTGTGGTTTTGGGAGTCACGAAATACGGTTTCCACATGAACATGCTTGGTTAAGACACTTGCAAGATAAGTTAGTAACACGCTGGATACTTGCTATGGAAATGATATGAAATACTCACACTTCCCCCTTTAATCCGGACCACAGGCGATACAGACTTCCATACTCACTCTCCCACTTGGCGCTTTTGACGCGCCCATGTAGAAACTTCTCTATGTTTCCCTGACCATTAGGGAAGACATATGGAAGAGACGGCAATTCACTCCCATTCTCTATATGCTTTATTTGGTAGTGGTTGCGCAGTACGATCTAGACAGAGTGCAAATGTCAGGCGGGATTTTAAAAAGCGAATGGATCCATGGTCCAAGTTACCAGATTAGAGCGACTTACATCGATAACAGACGAAAGTAGGGAAGTGAGACGCGCCGTTATGGCTTGACTTCGTAATATGAGAGCGACAAGGGAAAAGGCGACAGCGACAAGTAGCATAGAGGATGAAGTGTAGAAGGGAAACATCCCGCTAATCTGTATGGGGGTGGGCACCTCGTGAACCAATGCTGTAGTTGTTATTTAGAATCACCAATGCCGCATGGCTAGATGATAATATTATAAGCCCTACCTACTAGGTAGTTAAAAGCCGATAATAGAGGCACAGCTGAAATCCTCTGGCAGAGGCTACGCCGCATAAGCTAGGACCGACATATCCGATCCCTTGCCCTCATCGCCGATATTATCAAGTAATATCGACTTCATTCCAAATACCACACGCCGGTCGATTCTAATGATAGTGAATATCAGGGTTTACTTCCACCGACGAGTCGGAGAATGCTGCTGCTCATTCCATCCTTCCATATGATACCGCTGAGAAGATCATGATCATGCCAAATACGAACCCTGGTCATGTCATTCCTGCAGATGTCCACTAGTAGAGCTGTCGTTTGACTCGTGCTTCTTGTCAGCTATATCTGGTAGTGTGTTACTTTACTGCCTCGACTTCCTGAAAGGAACTTGTGTCCCTCGTCTCACCGTCTTCCCTTGTTTGAAGCCATTTTCCCTGATATTTTCAAGGGATGGTAGTTATCGTAAGTTAGACGCGTCATAACGACTTAAGCCTGTTTGGTGATAGCAGGTAGGCAAAGCTGCGAACGTGAGACGACTGGATATGCGTTTTGCTAGATAGTTGGCTGCTGTGTATGACAGCGTTGGCGTGCCGCTTCATCCTGACATAGTCGAATCATTGCTCGCTGAGCCGTAGTTTCCAAGGTTGACCGTAGCTTAATTGAGGCGCAGCGAGCTTCGAAACTGGTCTGGAAACGTACACGATGAGGGGTAAGGCAACGTCTTATTCTCTGTGCCCTTAAGCTACCTGACAACCGGTGTCAACCACTTACCAATGCAATGCGGCACGATTATTATCTTAGAAATAAGTACTAAGCAGGTGAGTTAATAGCTTCAAAGCCTGTATATAAGATGTACCTCTTCGTAAGATTATTATCGCGGGATTTTCTGGTATGCTGCATATGTAGGTCTATTCCTTACTATCGTGACAAGATGAGCGATATTTACAGAGGGAGCTAGCAGCCCTACGTAGCTGCGTAGCGCGTAGAAAGTGTAACCCAGTGTAACCCTTAAGCCCTAACACATGCAGTAATCAAAATGTGGAGACGCTAATCTTTAGCTAGCTCCAGCTCTTGTACCCACTTCTCAGCTTCCTGCGCCAAGTCCGGGTCATACAACCAACGTAATTCCCCTCCATCTCCACGTGTGAGCGATTGATCACTCCAAATTGCTCCCGGTGGTAACTTGACTCTCTCTGATTCTGGTAGTCGCTTCGCGTTCATTTGCTGCGTCAGGTCGAGTACTTTCTTGACCCGAGCCTGGCGGTACGTCTGCCATTGCGCCGCCGCCTTGTCCAGCGGCACTTTGGGAGAGAGCTTGGAGAGAAGGGTGGCTAGAGCTCTCACATCTTCAAAAGCCTGGTTAGCACCCTGACCGGCAGTTGGGGGAATAGCGTGCGCCGCGTCGCCAACTAGGATAATTCTCTTCGACTCCGACAGCCATGACGCCAATGGCGGAATCCCATAGAACGCCCAAAATCCCATTCTGTCCACCGGTATCGCCTCTAAGGCCGACTGTACAATATCCGGCCAGTCTGATTTGTTCTCCTGGAGCATATCATACAATTTCTGTTTGTCCTTTCTCAGCGCCTCCCATCCTGCCGGATCGAGCTCTGCGAATTGTCGCTGAGACCCCACGAAGAGCTCGTATCCGTCTGGCTTCTGTGGAACGAGTAGGAAAGCTCCCGGTTTGGCCATAACAGTAGCTGGCAAGTTATAACCCTCCGGAATGCGCAATTGAGATCTCTGTACGACACTATTGATACCCATAAAACCTGCATACATCGGCTTTACTTGGGGTAAAAATGACCCGCGCACAGTTGAGTGGATGCCATCTGCCCCGATGAGGAGGGGCGCAGATGCAGTCTGGCCATTCGCAAAAGTAAACTCTACTTTCTCTGGACTATCTGTGGTGATCGCGATCAGCTTACTGTCGTACTGGATCAGGATGTCACGCTCCCGCAGCATTGTCTTCATCTCATCTAGAAGCTCCTTGCGCATGATACGAATAGCTTGATAACCGTAGAGCTTCTCTGAGCCAAAATAATACTCATCAGTGGTCTGGTCTTGACCATCCTTGAAGGTAAGAACGTCAAACTGCAGCGAGTTATCACGGACGCGTTTATAGACGCCAACGCTATCGAGCACACGCAAGGCGTTAGGAGAGAGCATAATACCACCACCTTGGTCGAAGTCCTCGGGCCGGGCCTCGTAGACACTGGACGGGATACCCAGGTCATGCAGTGCTAGAGCAAGAGTAAGGCCCTGTATCGACAGCAGTGTCAGCAAGCCACAGGTATGATACGGGATTAAAATATCACATAGATCGACACCTATCAGCATAAAAAACTCGAAAATGGCTAATACTTACGGCAAGCCCTCCACCAATAATGGCGACATGAGATGGGGGGCTAGTGAGCGCCATCTTGCCGATCAAAGAAATGAAAAGGAGAAGAGCAATTCCGTCCCCGAATACCTAATATCCGAGCCCACCTTTCAAAACTTAGCCCACCAAAACCTACGAGTCTCATAGATTCAAGTGATATTGATTGGGTTCCAATAGATGAGGACAGGAACCAACTCCCGAGGGGAAAACGAGGGGGAAAATTAGGTATTATATATAATGTTTTCGAGTTGATATGTGTTGGCCTAGTTGATACCTATCTGCTGGAATACATCTACTCAGCCCTAGCTACCTATATATAGCTACGATATCTGCTAGTTCTTTCTCTAGTCCCCACATTTGCAGCTCTCCCAACAAGGATTGATACATTATACCAAGTCCGGTATTCAGCCCTAAAACCTCGACTCTATATACCATCTACCTACTATGGCGACTTTGGACTAGTACATTCCATCGTGCACAATCTAAATCAACTATACTATCCAATAGATTACTACCTAGGTAGTTTTCAACTATTATAAGCAATGAAGTTCACCTAGTAAGTATTTGTTGTATACTAGGTACGTGCCACTAAACGCAACTCTAAGCGATTACCTTAGATACCTTCTATCCGTCGACGCCCAATCATTGATATAACATAAGCAGCTCGACAGGTTTAAAGGGGCCTTGCATCAATCCATCGAACGAGTCATTATACTCCCCAAAGACATTATTTCAGGAAAACCAAAATTTTACCATATCCTTCATATTTACAGTCATTGGTATACTAGGTAGGTAAGTCTTAGAATTTAGGCAAATAGTACCTAATATGAAGGAAGTTCCATTTCGATTCTATGGCTATACTATCAATACTTCTATGATAATTTGCTGGGGGATATCTTGTTTTATGCTAGTTGGGTGGGTGGGAAAAGGATGGTATGAGAGATAGCAAATATTTCTCCTATTTCTCTATCGGGATCGGATGACGAACTTGTGTGTGTAGAAGTGGTTCCCCCCTTGGATGAGTAGCTTCAGTAGGTATTGTGTACGTTGATAGGTAGGTACTACCTTGGTTGCATGATTTATATGCTATCCATTACACTGGCGCATCTTCACCATCGTAGCTGGCTTGCCTCGTCGGTGTGATGTATGATGAGGAGAGCGGTGAGAAGCCACCTAGATCCTACTATGTACCCTTCGGATAACTATCACATAGCCTATAGTTAGCACTTGCAGATAGTGGATTATTTGTAGCACAGTATCGTACCTACTAGGTATCTAGATGGGCATGCATTCTTTGACTGTATTCTTTATATGTTGTAGTCGAACTATTATAACAACCTTGGAAATATTTCAGCTTCGGGACTATTACTTGCCTGCCTTTAAATACCTACCTATTATTGCTAGAATCTAGGCTTAGCAGACAGCTTTCAGAATATATCTCTCAGGCACCAAGCCCCTTACACGTTTTTATATACCAAAATACCTAGTCCTATAAGACTGCTATATACCTCGGTAGATATATCTACCTATACAGAATGCTGTCATCGATCTCGATTATCATCGTTCTGTTGGTCGGGTTGGTAGTATCTTGGGTGAGAGAAAGGGTATTGTCAAGATTGCGATTCAAAGGGCTACCGCGGGTTGGGATAGACCCAGGCATATTTGGTCTACGTTTGCAAGCTGCGAAAGATGAATTCTTCGTCCGCGGATATAAGGTACTCGAGAAAGGCTATGAACAAGTCAGTTCATGACAATCTTCTTTATCTCACTTGAGATTATTGAGTGGTTTAGGATTAGGGTTAAGGATGGGTTTATCGTCGATTCCTAAACCCATCCCTACCCTTATTCCTACGTTCCAGTTTTGATCTCCCCTTACTAACGGAGAAATCACAATAGCACAAAAACACCCCATATGTCATCCAAACATGCGATGACGAGCGTCTCGTTATCCCGGATGCGTATATCGGAGAGTTGAAGAATCTTCCAAACACTCAACTCAGCTTCAAGCATGAGGTTTTGGATAGATTCATGGCAAAATATACAAGACTCGATGCTGTTCGGGGGTCGATTATCCATTACGATATTGTTAGGAACCGACTGACTAAAAGCCTAGGTAAGTATTATGCTACTATTAAGCACCTCCTAGAATGTGGATAGTAATAAATGTACTAATGTATTGAAATATAGGGGATCTGTTACCGCAGATGAAAGAAGAAGCAGAGCTAGCACTGGGAAACACCCTTAGTAAATGCAATTCGGAAGGTGATGACTTATGCCATATGCACCCATCACTTACTATTATCAGCACTGACGTATCTGCCGACCATCAGATTACATCCCTATCCAAGCATCCTCACTCATCATCGGTGCAATCGGCCAAATGACTTCTCGTAGGGTGGTCAACGAGCCGACCATATCCCGCGATAGAGTATGGTTAGAGACTATCATAGGCTTCACTGCCTCCGCGTCCATCTTCGCCATGGCCATGAGACGCATCTCACCTAGTCTACGCCCCGTGGCAAAATACACCCTAGAATCTGGGCGGAAGCTACGCGCTGATATCGCTCAAGTGGCCAGGGTTTTGACACCAGTGATTCAAGCTCGCCAAAAGCATCCCACCGGTAGCGGGGCAGAGAAAAAAGGGAGTTCGTCAGGAAACACCGACGACCACCCACAGGATCTCGTACAATGGCTCATCGAAGCCAGCAAAGGAGCCGACACCCACCCCGACGCCATCATAGTAAAGGCCCTCTTCCTCATCGTCGCGGCAATACACACCAGCGCGCTCACCGCCATCCACGCCCTCTACGACCTCTGCGCATACCCAGAGTTCATGGAAGAACTCCGCGTCGAAGCTGTCGAGGAAATCGGCGCTAACGGTTGGTCTAGCACCTCGCTGCTACGGCTCCGCAAGATGGAGAGTTTCCTCAAGGAAAGCGGGCGTGTTAATTCCGGTGCTGTCGTCTCGTTCCAGCGCTTGACTCTAGCTCCAATCCGTCTTTCTAATGGCTTTTGCATCCCGGCGGGTACGCATATCTGTGTTGCTGCTGATGCGCGGTCGCGCGATCCAAAGTTGTATGAAGAGCCTACTGAGTTTCGGCCGCTAAGGTTTTATGCCCCGCCTAAAGATGCGGATGTGGGGGTTGATACGGCTAATCTTTTCAGCTCTGTTGCGGCGGGGGACTCGTGGTTTGGGGTTGGACGACAGGCTTGTCCGGGGCGGTGGTATGCGAGTGCGCAGATTAAGCTTGTGCTTTGTATACTGCTGATTGATTATGATTTCATGTTTCCGGAGGGACAGGGGAGACCGCAGAATTGGATTGAGGATGAAAGGATTGGACCGAATATGGAGCAGATGATCTTGTTCAAACGGAGGGCGGCGACGGCTTGAGATTGTGAGGGAATGGACAATGGATAGTAACGAGAAATATGATGTATGCGATATGACCTTTCTTATAAATCTCCAGGGCTATTATGAGTTTCGTGTATTGTAGGTACCTAGGGTAGCCGTACTTACCGTATTGAATCGCTAAATGCGGGGTACCAAGCCCCTATTTCCCCAACACAGGCGCTATTTTAAATCCGACAGGGCGATTCCAAACCCTAAATTCTTGATTCCCTCAGAAGATTGTCCAGCTCTAACATTATCACCGCTACCAACACCCAAAAGTCTACTTTCCAATTCCCCAACTTCGATTGATGACGGGCTTTGACACATATACCTAAATCCCGCATCGACCCTCGCAGCAAAAAGCCACACCTCTTCCTCCGAGAACAGAGATGTGTCGTACTCGATGCGAAGTGTGACCGAGGACGGGCTAACAGCCGTGAACTCGAACATGATGCCGAACTTGGAGCCTTCGGCCCAGGTAACTAGAGGCTGGCTAGGAATGATATTATGTATCGAGGACGATGGCTCCGCAGTACTCATCTCGTGAAAGCTGACCACGGCGTCGAATAGCGGGTGGTTTGGAGCCTCGGTGGCTGCGGCTGCGCGCAAGCCTTCGTCGTCCGATGTGGAAAGAATCTTGATTAGCGAATTCCACTCGATGCTGTGGCTGAGAGCAGACCGTGCGGATTCTCGTACAGCTAGGAGGAAAGATGCTAAGGTGGCTTCTCTTGAGTTATCCTTCCCTCGGTCCACCAGTCTTGGGATTCGAATCGGGAGTGGTTGGAGGAAGAGACCGATTGCACACATGTCCTCTTCTTGTCGCCCGAGATAGGGACTGCCTAGGAGCAAGTCTTGCTTTGTCGGCTTATCGGCGTGGAGGACTAGGGAGACGATCGCTAGTCCGATTTGGTGTAGTGTAAGACCGAGCGATCGCGAAACCGTCTCAAGACTTGACATCGTATTCCTGGAGAGTAGGAATAGTAGAGAGCTGCCGTCGTACGAAGTGCGCGGCGCTTTCATGTATGGAGGTATTCTTGCAAAATTGATGCCGGACAGGTACGATTTCCAGAAGTTGACTGTGGCCTGGTCAATGTCCAGATTCCAACAAGTCGTATCCTGATACCGTTTCTCGGGGGCCATCAGGGGTGATTTCACCGGACTGTTGACATTTGCATATGCGGTAGCAAGCTCCTTGAAAAGGCACGCAAGGGTCGTATAGTCGCATATAATATGGCTCACGCAAACTGCCATGTATCGTTTCGAAATAATTACTCGAATCGGGTCCTCCGCCCCAAGCGAGAATTCCGTATTGATGACGTCTCGGATGTTGAGACTCTCTACGTATAAGGCTTTAGGGGGGTCAGCGGCATAAGATCTTACCACGCTACCGTCTGTTGCTGATGGTCGAAATCTGCAGCGCAAGATTATATGTCTCGCAAGGACAGTGTTCCAAGCCGATACCAGTGTTGGGTGTTGATGAAATTCTACGGACAATTCGGAAACGTGGCATACGTTGAATGAAGTGGTCCCAAGGTTTCTCTGATATTTCAAAAACCAGTCTCGTTCGATGGGTGATATCTGACTATCCCCGAGAGCCCTCGTGCCATTTTGGCCATGGTGTCTCCGCTTACCTACACCAACCACCCTTTCTTCTCTCATCATATCATCAATCACCGATGCTAAACGTGATATCACGGGATTTTCTATGACTTTTCGTATTGTGAATCGTCTCTGAGTAAGGGAAGATATTCGACTCGCTAATTGTAGCTGCAAGAGAGAATGGCTACCGAGAGTTGTGAGATCCGAGTTCCTGTCTATAGGTACGCCCGAGTCGAGTTTCATCAGGTCCCTGACAGCACCCACGACCAATTGCTCAGTCGAACTCAGAATTATCTTCTGCGGCCGTGTGTCTACCGACTGGTCGGTAGCCATCATGTCGACCTTTCTTTCAATCGCTTTATAATCAAGCTTTCCCGCCATCGTCAGAGGGAACTCATCTAACGCGAAAATCTTCCGGGGCATAGCGTATGGGGGCAAGACATCAGCGACGAGTTCCTTTACATCTAATGCACCGATTGCATTAGTTGATGAAGCATAGTATGCTACTACCAAATAGTCGTCTCGGCGGAAGATAGTAGCACCTCTACATCCGGGGATGGCTTTCGTAACTCGTACCTCTAAGTCATCAAGGTCGAGCCTAAAGCCGTGCAGTTTGATCTGTCGATCTTTACGTCCAATTATACAGATTTCTCCGGTTGCGCTATCCCAATATGCGTAATCGCCAGTCTTGTACATCTTTTGGCCGGCTCCAGGCATGATCGGGTCGTCTAAGAAGTGTTTTGCATTCAGCTCCGTCATATTGATGTATCCATGTGATACCTGTATCCCTGCAATACACAACTCACCGACCGCGCCGGGTGGGAGTAGATCATGATTCCGGTCGAGAATGTACACTCTGCTCGATGGGTTCGGTCGGCCAAGGGTGACAGGCTTATTCGGCAGTAATCTCTTAATCGTCGCTCCACAAGTTGTCTCAGTCGGGCCATACATATTATATAACGATCGATTCCTAGCCCAGGTGTCGCAAACGGATTGAGGAACAGCTTCACCGACCAGGTAGACCTACGAATAACATATTAGCTTCGTTTTTAGGTAATTAATGGCTTTGACGAGGAAAATAAGCACGAACATTTTTCAGCCGGGGATAATGATCAGGATCTAACGCTTTCGCGATAGACGGAGTCAGAATAGCGGAATCGCTATCTTTCAAATGCGAAAACGGGTCATCTTGGTCACTAGGCGACACTAATCGTAACGTAGCGCCATGTGTTAAGGCAGAGAATATCTCGTGGATGCTGCCGTCGAAGACGGGGGACATTAGTTGGGCGATAACGATGCCCCTCGATGCAGACAGGCGGACTACAGGGTCCTTCTGGAAAGCTACCAGGCCTTTATGGGTACATTGTACGGCCTTGGGCTGTCCGGTCGAACCAGACGTGAAGCAGATATAGGCAAGATCATCTGGGCGGGCGATGCGCCTCCTTGGGTAAGACACCGAGCCGCTTTGTTTCTGTATGTCAAGAAGATCGTCGACGCATATAACACAGCATTGAAACGAAGCTGTGTTGTCTTGCTCCTGTCGCGGCGAAAAGAAGCGCTGTTCTGTAGGAATATAAGAGGGAGCAAGTACGGCTCGTGCACCGCTGCGGACAAAATTGGCCTTCTGCACGGACAGTGGCGCTGAGGGGTCTATCGGGGCGTAGACGCCGCCTGCTTTCAGCACACCAAAGATCGCTGCTAGCCAGTTCTTCGATCGGTCGGCATAAACACAGACAGCTTCATTAGGTCTAATCCAACTCAATTCGCGCGCAACGATCCCCGCTGCTTCATCCAAGTCGCCGTATGATACTTCTCCGTCTTCGCCGTGAACGATTGCCACGTCCCTAGGATGCCTAGCCACTACGTTTTCGAACAGTGTCACCAAGTCATCCCCTTTGGACTCGTCGAAAGTCTCGGGGGAAGTACAGTTGCTCCAATGCCTAATCTTTTCTTCTATCTTCCGCGGAAGTAGATCGCCATACACGCTCGACACCAACTGTTTATCGACATCGCCTTGTAGGAGGCAGTCCATACTCTTTTGGAAGACAGATCTCACGTTGTTCATGTCCTCCTCGACATAATGGGCAGTCGAATAGAATAACTGTATCCGAAATTCTTGCTCGATGACGAGATTGATCGGAATTCCGGACTGCATATCGAGGTGATTTCTATCTACCGGTATCGATTTTAGCGATCCCACTTCCATGTCGCACTCGAACTGCGTGGCCATGATGGAATGAAACTGCCTATTGAATCCCTCAGTGGTTTCTGAATGTTGAACATTATTCAGCTCGAGGATGCCGTCGTGGATACTCCGTAAGAACGTTTCGACAGAGGTATTATCCCCTCTGGCTGGCACTTTCACGAATAATGGCAATATATTGATCAGGGGACCAACAACATCGCACGCTCCCGGAATGGGTAAATCGCGTCCTGAGAGTACTGTGCCGAAGTAGACCTGATCGACATCCATAAACTTGCTGAGGGTCAGAGCCCATGCTGCAGCAAAGTACACCGTCGTGGTATATCCCGTTCGTCTCTTCACTGCCAACAGTTTATCATCTGGAAATTGGATTGCGATGCGCTCTTGAGGGAATTTCTCCGTTGTCTTGGTCACCCTTTGGGGACTTAGGCGAATCTCCCCTATAGCGGCGGGGAACTGCTCGCGTTTTCTGTCCCAGAAGTATCTCGTCGACTCTCTTCTTTCTTCTCGCAACGTCCTCAATGAACCCACGGTTTCTTTGAACGAAGGGCCTGCAACGACACCCATCTCTCCTCGCAAGTTTCGCCCAATTTTATCGCGCAAAATCCGAGCGGAGTAGCCATCCAGGAATGCGTGGTGTATGCGCCAGACAACAACGATGGGTTTTGATATTTCATCCGATCGTAAACACTGAGGCGAATGAATGACCGTAAGCGTGGATATGGGACCACTCGCTTTAACAGCATTGACAATTTCCCTGCGATAATCATCTTCAGTTTCGACTTCAACTATGCTTGGAAGCAAAAGCTGCTGCGGCGCGATTTCCAAGTCACGAAGGGGATCTTTGAATATCGGCTCTTCTAAGATCGTATTCACCCACGCGTTATAGACATCTTGCACATCTAAAGATCCCTCATAAGACTCGTATAAGGTCAGTATATTCAGTTTTTGGTTGTGCGAAGTTTCGCGAAGTAGAAGAAGCTGTGGCTCCGTCCACTCTGTCGTGTTGATGCTGTCTAACAAGCTGTTTGCCGATATTATATCTCGCCCGGAACGACATGAAGGCTTGATTATAGTGTCTGGATTTGGTTCCGCCGTTATGGTGTGTACTAGTAGCGGTTCATAAAGGCGGGTCCCCGCTCCCGTCGGAACCGCTATGTCAGGTACGATCCCAGCTCCGGAAAAAGGGGTAAGCGAAGGCAGATGTGAAGATGTTGATAAAGGCCGCGCCAAACTTGCAGCTTTTCTTATAACATCCTTTACTGTTGATATCCGCAGTAAAATTCCGGCAGGGATTAAAAGTCCCCTCTTTTGGCATTCTGCTGAGATAAGAATTGCAGACAATGAGTCGCCGCCTAGCTTCACGAAGGTAGTGGTGTTTGCGGTACAGTTGATCTCATCTGTGCTCACACCAAGAACTGTCGACATTGCCTGAACTACAATAGCGATGTATTCATTGTCGCTAATTGATCCCATTATGACTGTTTTAGAATTTTTGACGACTGTGCCGCTTCAAACATTCCAGGTTGGTAGCTGACTATCTCACTGGGCCAACTGACCTACCACTCAACATGGACAACAGCTTTAAGGCTTATTTATAAATCATTTCGTCGCCGCAATACACGCATGGATCGCAACGATTTGAGTATATATATTTGTCATAGCATTCAAGGTTATATGTATGTTGGTAATGTTTTCTTCCCACCTCCTATCCACCTTGATATCTACACGTAATCCCCCCTATAATAGAGTGAACCCCGGCTTACGAGGATTGTAGGACTCTTGTAGCGGGGCCGAGAAATCCGGCTTAGCCTGAGCAATAAGTATTTGTAATGATGTTTCGCCTCACAACACATCTTTGCCGTTCGTACGTGAGAGACTAGTGCTGAAGCTGACCTAGCTACTGTGTAAATTATCAACTTGAACATCACAATGGCAACTTTGAAGATTGCCATCATCGGAGGTAAGATTGCTCAATCCTCCATCGTTGTAGTTTGTCAATTAGTTAGTTAAATCAAAGAAATAGGTGGCCCAGCTGGCCTCACATTGGCAAAGCTGCTGCAAAAAGCAAACATAGGTTGTAAGGTATTCGAAAGGGATGCATACCGCCATGCGAAGAATCGTGGTGGCTCGTTGGACCTTCACCCGGAGTCTGGGCAACGCGCCCTAAAAGAGGCCGGTCTACTCGATGAGTTCAAGAAGCTCTCCAGGCCAGAGGGTGAAACTCTGCGAATCTACTCTCCCGACGGCAATGTTCTTATGGATGAGAGCAGAGGTGAGCCCGGCCGTCCCGGAGAGTTCGCCAACAGGCCCGAAATCGACCGCACGCAATTACGCGACCTGCTCTTAGATTCGCTAGCACCTGATACAATAGACTGGAACTCAAGACTTCTCAAAATCCGTGCCCAGGGAGATTCAAAGCTAGCCTTGCTTTTCACTAATGGTAATGAAGAAGGCGACTTTGACCTAGTCGTCGGTGCCGATGGGGCTTGGTCTAAAGTCCGATCAAGCGTAAGCGAAACCGAGCCTTTATACTCGGGTATAAGCGGCCTAGACTGTCGCATTTCCGATGTGGACGCTAGGTTTGAAGAGCTGTCCGCGCACGTGGGACAGGGAATGTGTCTCAATCTGGGGTCGGACAAGGGCCTTCTATGTCAACGAAATGGCGATGGCTCGGTTCAGCTCTATGCTTTCGCCCGGCTGCCGAACGAGTGGTTCTCCACATGCGGGATCGACTTCACTCATCCCAGGGCACGGCAAGAGGTCGTTGATGCACTTTTCCCAGAATATACCGCCCTGCAGAAGTCTCTAGTGCTCAACAGCGATCCAGATACTGTAGGACGACAGCTCTATATGCTTCCCGTAGGATTTCAGTGGACGCATAACCCAAGGTAAGAAGATGTCCCTTTTATTGTTACTATAAATCATGTTTAATATCAACTAACATGTTTTGACTTAGGATTACACTCATCGGAGATGCTGCGCATTTGATGAATCCATTTGCGGGAGTCGGCGTCAACGTAGCTATGGAAGACGCATTAGAGCTTGCACATGCCATTATCGGGGAAAAGGTTGAGGAAGAACAGCTATCATCATTAAGTGTGCGCCTCCAGAAGTTCGAAGTCGGGATGTGGAAACGAGCGAAGCAAAATGCGGAAGCTACGGTGATGTACCAAAACCTCTTTTTCCATAAACGAGGCGGTGTCGCTATGGTGGAGCATTTCGCGAAAAGAAGGCAGGAAGACGAACAGCAAAATTGATGGCCATCCTTACTTATAGTTACCAGTTGCATAACCATTCACCTATTCTGATCAAAAATTATATGTCACAGTAATTCCGATAAATCCGACCCATTGCGACCCTCCGACGGAAAATCCGGGAAGACAACAACCCTCGTAGCCTCAGGCATCCCCCTTAGTAAACTCGAGGCACTTGAGTGTAGCTTATACCTACCTATCTAAGGTAAGGCTTTGACAGTAGCAACGATACAGCAAACCCAAGCCGCGAGATCCACGGTCAGGCTCCGGCGCGTATGGACACGAAGCCAACTCGATAGTTCAGCAACGTTCTTTTCCTTGGCATCTTTTTCTATCGCCCGGACATGGGGAAGGAAGAAGGGGATGAACGTCTGATGGCCTATGGCAAACAAGATGCCTAGAATAGCAAGTTATTACCACATGGTCGCCGTATTCTCATCTTTATCTTTAAGTTCGACATACCTGCAGCGTACCAGGGGAATGCGCCGTTGTCATGGAGAGTGGTTCCGGGAGAGTAGCGCAGTATAGCGCCACACGAAAAAAGAGTGGTAGTAAGCAGGCCGACCACCCCAGGCGCACCGCGATTGAAAAATGACGCGAAGTACGAAGGAAGGAGTTTGTTGCTCAGGTCCTGAAGATCGGGCTTGCGAAACAAGGTCATGAATTCGTACTGGTCCCAGGCAAACCAGAGGGAGCAAGTGGATGAAATGACCGGGACAAGATGCAAGATGGTCGGAAGACCCTCAGATACCACGGTGGAAGCCATTTATGGTAGATAATCTGCGATGTTTCGGTGATGTTGAACCTTCTGGTTGTGAGAACCGAAAATAGGATGTGGGAGAGATTAAGGAAAGAAAAAACATATATCGGACCAACAACTTCTCAACCTAGGCCATACATATATGACACGTACCATACTGCTCTTTGTCTGTCCCGTCTAGTCCATCCCTTCGATAAGATATTGTAATAGTATGCAAGGGCGGGGATTTGTTTGTCTTGTTATATAACCCACTTCAATTTCTCTACTAACCAACAAAAAATCTTAAATGCTTCCAATTCCAACTTGTTTCGACACTCATCATACTTTTATTTTAATCGATATTGAATAATATCTCTGTTTTGAACTATCTCCAGATCCAAAATGGCGTCCTCTTCCCCGCTCTCAAATACAAACGGATTGCCCATCAAGTATACTGTGGAACACACTCGCAAAGATGGTATCTCTGACAAAACCCTCATGGATTGGTTCAATAATGTGCATTTGACTTATGGCTTGCCGTTGATGAAGAAGCACGGGATTATTAAATACGCTGTCGTAAGCATTCATTGTATCGCTATTTCATTTGACGAATCTAGCTCACCAACACCCCTTACAGCATGTGCGAGATCCCAAGATTGGCGCCGCATTCCAGCTCGAATTGGACAACGTGCGGCCTGGGTGGGAAGTTAGCAAGTGCGATATGGTCCTTGAGTACTGGACCTACGACATGGGCAACCTCAAGTCCCTCATCATGGACCCTGAGTGGCAGGAGAAGGCTGTCAAAGACCAGGACGATTTCTTTGATATGTCCAAACCCACCAGCATTCACATCGGGTATGATACTACGTATCTTTCCGACGGACAGATCGTCAACTTAGACCCAAAGTAGGTAATGACAGGGCATTTATACACTTGGAAAAGATACCTACCTAGATACTATCACTTTATAAAATGTTGGTAGCGCTTTGAACCAAGGCCGTTATAGTTTACCGGTATTTTGCCAGTACCTACCAGGTGCGTTCGCGAGTGCAGTATAAAGGACCATAGGTGATAATTGTTACTACAGTAAAAGGGCCAGATTAATCCTGTTCATCCCCTATTTTCCGTTGAAAATTCATCTCTTAATAGTTAAAAATCATCGAGTTTAAATCACAATGAATACTAGGTACCTAATTACCTAGTAGATTTGAGTCCTGTATAAGTTAGCCGAAGCCGTATAAAACCAGTTGAAGTCTTGAAATAGGTAGAATCGTATTTATCACTTCATTGATGAAGCGTATCCTTCTTATAACCACAACTACTAATCCTATTTTACATACCTTCCATAAACACCAATCTAGGCTTAACCAATTCTATAATATCTGCTACCAACGTAGGTATACTATGTTTATTGCTGGCGGTTTATAATCAAAGCCTTCGAAATTCTACGTAATGATTCGTCTGATTCATTATCTTGCCATCTTTTACCGGCATAAGATGCTCGAGTCTTCTCTGTAACATTCCGCAGAACTTCCTCGTATAAATCTTCGAGTCCTGGCCGCATCGCTTCGTCAGTTGCCAAGCACCGTACCAAAAGATTTCTAAGATCGATATCCAAATTCCCCACCCACTCCATATGCCTCTGCATGGTGGCATTGTCTGCCCCGTACCTTCTATCAAGCCCATCTAAGTCCTTTGCTCTTGATCTTATAACCTGTGTCTGTCCATTCGTAGTTACTTCCATGTTTGCACTCCCTCTCATCGTCATGTTGACTGTACCCCCTATTAAGTTGATCATCACTTCAGCAATTCTTGCCATATTTTGTCTGACGGCTGCTTCCTCTGTATATCTAAATGAGCTTTAGTACACGGTCTCTTTCCCATAGACTGTCAAATTACTCACATAAAAGGTGGAGCTGAATAGCTAGCTTGTCCAAAATCAATCAGCTTGAGAATTGGCACAGATCGATGTGCAGTTAAATCGAAATCTCCGAACATAACTGTTGCGTGGTATAAGTAAGATAATTGCCATAACATGGTGAAACTAGGACTTCTTACTATTCCCGATATTGATATCGTTGTGTCTCAATGTCGACTTTTGTGGGCGGACACCAGATGGGTCCATCGGTGGTAGCTCTGGCCTAGCCGAATGTGCATCTAGATTCCCATCCGGGGGCCAAGCCATGGCGATGAGCATATGGCACACTGTAATGAGAGTGTCAATTCTCTTGGATTCAGATATATACTAGGTACTAGGTACTTAGGTGGAAACTCACTGCATAGAAAACACCTCCAGAGCATTCGGTTTGGCAATGGGTGGCCCCATTCAGGTCTTGTCATTATCAAATCTCGAATCTGGCCGTTTGGTATCCATTCCGTGAATAATGTTGGGCCTGGCAAGTACTCTAGCTTGAGACTTTCTTCAGCATCCGGCAAATGATATAGCTGTTGGATATTTTGGGCCCCTTGGAGTCTCTGTCAAACTAATTAGGTATTTCTTCATCATAAGTGATCAACTCTTATAGGTGCCTACCCGGAGAACTTCAATTTCCCTGACAATTGTTTCATCATCCTTTCTCTCGAATGCTCTTTTCATCACGAATCGTTCCAACCTTTCCAATTCTATTGGCGGGTCATTTGATGGTAGCCTATTGAAAGGCGATACAAATGATGATGGTCCATCGAATGAGTTTCCACCAAATGAGGGTCTAAATAAAGATTGTCCAAACAACGGTCGGTCAAATGATGGAGGTAATGGATCAAAAAACGAAGGCAATGGTCCAGTGGGTGGTCTAGGTATGCCGAATAGTGGGTTTATTAGTGATGGTCTCTTCGGCGATTCACTAGAGTCGTCTTCCATCCCCATCTCTACAGCGAACCCTCGCGCACCGGTTCCTATGATTTTTCTAAATTTAAAACTGGGCTTATTCGTGTTGTTGAAATAGCCCTTGACACGCTTGACTTCTTCAAGGTGTCTCGGGGGAACTTTATCTTGGCCGGGAATCTCCATTTGGCAATATTGACTATTCGAAATCAAACTACCTGGATATTGGATATTTGTGATATTAGCCAATACGTTGAGCTATTCTTCGTTGACTGCAAGTCATGGCGGCGATAGGTACCTAGTATACACCATTTTCTCAATCACCGGATGCGGAAAGGGTTGTGTATAATAACAACAAATTGCTGTTTTCTTTGTTTACTTACCCAGGTAGCCATTGTGTATAAATGGCGATGTATTCCATGAATGAGACAAAGCATTATATATCATATATACTAGGCACTATTGAGGGCTATTGTTCACTTATTCTTACCTCCTACGAACTACCTACTGAGGCCCTAGATTCGGGCAATCATTAGCATACTACGTAGGTAGGTACTAGGTAGTTCCCCTTTTAGAAGTACCTAGATTTTTACTGACCAATGACGATCATAGGTACCTATGTGATTTTACAATCAAATATTTGAAGACTACCAATGTATCATAGCAATTCTATTGTAAGATGCAATGTCTTTCAAACCGGAAATCAATTAGAGAACAGATTCTTCCTAACAAAGAGTCGAATTTTAGTCATATATGACACATAATAAGAGCTTGAACCACTTTTTTTTTAACACCACTTGATTTTTTATGCAAATATCTAACTATTTAAAAGAATAAAGAGCTTACAATGTCTACTCAGAATCAAGACTTTCCTGGAGAACGGAAGCGCACATTTGGCGTGGAACTCGAGATTATCGTCGCATGGCTGTGGGATGATGAACCTGATCCCCATCAAGCGATTGCTAGTACGCTACCTCCGATACTTAGGTGCCCTGTAAGTCTTAAGAAAGCTTATGATGAGGGCACTGTTGTAGGCGAAGAGAAGATCACAAAGTTAATATTTAAAACGTTTACCGACATACTTAAAAAACATGGCCTACCTACCGACCTAATGGAGGGGATATATGATCAATGGAGAATCAAATCAGACGAAACTGTGAGCAGTATCGAAGGAGATTATAAATGGTCTGGGATGGAGATCGTATCGCCAGTTGAACGAGCATCCGATGAGTCGTTTCAATTAATCAGATACACCCTGGATCTGCTAAGATCAAATTATAGGATTATGGTCAATAATACTTGTGGGTTGCACGTCCATGTAGGAGATGGCAGCGAATTAATGCCGCTTGACCACGTAAAACGGGTTGCTGGATTATTCTGGGCTGCCGATCCTCTCCTCGCTTGCATACATCCTCCACATAGGAGAACTAACTTCTGGTGTCAGAGTATTCGAGAAAGAAGTAACCTTGCTCATGGTTTGATTCGGGATGATGATAATCAGACTCATTTATCGACTTGCAATTATCTTGGTGGGAGCACGAGACATGGGGAGTCACCTGTGAGCTGGAGAGAGAAATATCACGACCCTCGTCATCTAAGGGCTTATGAAGCGACTCGAGTCCAACATGACTTCGAACCGTTCTTCATGAAAGACCCCAATGATAGATCAGCGAGCGGAAATAATAGAAACATCACGCCTTCGTCATCTGATGGTAATTTAGATATCGACATCCAAGTTGAGAAGTATGCGGCAGACAAAGGCAGCTGGGATGCCATGCCAAAGACCCCATATGTGTCAACGCGGGACCGCAAGACCCCTCGTTTCGCATATCCTGTATACACCCCCGAAGATCCAAACCAAACGATGTTCTCGGTCCTAGATGATAAAGCGGAGGATGACATTGGTGTCTTTGCTGGAGTCCAAGAGATATATTCCTGTGTGAGTTCATGCATGATAGAGTGGCTGCTACGCGCTGGCGATAGACCTAATTATAACCTCAGAGCATACGCATGTCGAAATCACAATCAACGCCTAACGAGACCGGGCACAATCGAATTTCGAGAGGCACTAGGCACTGTAGATGGGAAATGGGCGGAAACGTGGGCAAGGATATGTGTGGGATTGACTCAATTTGCTATCCACGCTCCCGTAAAAGAATATCTAGCCGTTCTTTGCCATATAGACCGTGCGGCCAATGAAGGAGCCCCGTACGACGTCCTAGATCTACTCGATGAAGCAGGCCTATTCGCAGAGGCCGTGGTCGTCGAGAAGAGACTTATCGAAAACAAAGAAAATTTTCGGTTGAAGGTGATGCCCAATTAGGTAGTGAAAAGCGATATTGTAAATATGCCGTCAAGCAGCTGAAAAGGGGGTGGCTTAAGTGGCTTATTTGGTGGGATCCATAACCTATAGGTCCACTAATTATAGGTAGGTGCTAGGAGGTAGGTACCCGTTTCTCAAAAGCCACCCGCCTCACACAAGTTACTCATGCTAGCAACCGTCCGTTTCCTAATGACAAGGTGATGTCTTAAAAAAAGTCGTTTTTAATCTGACATACATTAGGCAGGTCCAAAATAGGTAGGCACCTAAGGTTCAAAGGCTGATTCTTTTCATCGTTTTCAGAGTGTGTTCGGTATGTACTTAATAGTAGGTACCATACCGTACTAGCTGACTACTTAGTACCTATGTACCCAGGTAGTATGTATGTATTCTTCGTATGAATGAATGCATTAATGAACTGAATATCAACTTACTGTGTCATATGGATACTCGTTTCGCATATATTTAGTAAGAAACACAACCGAAGGATCATTGTTACCACGATGTGCTGCAAGCGCTGATGGTCCAAAGCCGTGTAAAATTGAATGCTTTTTCACTGTGTCGCGTTTTCCTTCAGTGGCCAAACTCACTAATAAAGCTGAGATTATAGCATTTATTGACCAGAATTTATCCGATAGGTCACTATCGGGTCTCGGTTTTAGCTACACTTAATACAGTATGAAGTAATTGCTTATACGCACTAAGGAACGCACGGGGCTGATGGTCGAAATTTTTAACATAAATCTTCGTACGTGATGATGAGTCAAATTAAAGGAGCAATTAAGGGGTGCAGTCTCTTATTTAGTAACTATCTCTCCTAGGTACATATCTTTGAGTAGGTACCTATATAGAGAAAAACTTAAACGTTTAGTCTATCATATGCAGTCTAGTGAAACCCAGGTTGTATCTAAGGATGCCAGATACAGTCTTAACCAGAACGGGAGGGAAACCGAGTAGCGAAGCAGATGAAAACGTGAAAATATAGACAGAGTATCATACAGACATGTAAATATATGGCGTAATTAAATATATCGTGAAAATACTTTTAGACATAGGAAAACATAGAACTCATAAATGTCCATCGCGTAAGAAAGCCACGAACTAGCAATCGTGTAACCCCTATTGTGACAAAGGGATGACTTGGCTGATATCCGTGAGGTTGTTCAAGTTGTTAACCCCAAGAAAGCTCATGCGAAAGTATGCCTGAGCATATGCCTACAGAAATATTAGTCAGGCTATGTCGTAACATCACTACCGAAAAGGGGCTACTCACAGGAGACCAAAGGGATTTGCCATTTGAACCGGCAAAGGACTTGAACTGCGCCTGGGTTCCTGAATAGGAGGAGATGCTCTTATCGCTGTGGAAGATCAAGATGGTTTTGTTATCCCCGGCAATAGTCTCCGAGTAAAACTTGGTGTCCCAGACATTAGGCGTGCTATCTTGCGGAGCATTCTTGCGGCTCGTATCGACGAACTTCTGCTTCGATGCGGTGTGAGCGCCGACCAGAGCGACCAAGTCGTTCGACGTGAACGTCTTTGCCGCGAAGAGCCTGACTAGGGCGTCGGCATCTTGGTATGGAAACGGAAGCTTTCCGGTAGGAGCTGCTCTGCTGTCGTCCTTTCTGCCAACGAAATGTTTGATGCGGGGCCCTCCAGGACAAGATACTGTCGCAGTCATGGCGGCAGTCTGTATCAAGTCGGCCATGCTAATGCCATATGCCTTGTACTGGCTGTACCAGCCTTTGGTCTGAGCTGCGATATCCTCAAGCCCCAAGTTATCGACACGAGACATCTCGTCGCTCAGGAGAAGAGATCCGTCGGCACCCCCATGGGAGGAGTCCTTATCCCAAGCCGCGGCATCGTGGAATCCCTGACGAATTGCGCCACGAGCCAGATCTGTGCAGCCAGTGCTATCGGTGAAGGCTACCTTGAGATCTTGGACGATATGATACCAGACGCATAACGTGGACTTCTTGCATGTGTCAGATGCAAGATCGCCGAGAGGCTTGTACGTGCTACCATCCGCTATAGCACTCCCGCCTCCGAGGACGGACTTGATGGATGACCCAGCGGGTGTTAAGTCTTGGTCTTTCGTAGTTTTGAGATCGCCGAGGAGCTCTGTAGATCTTTTCACTATAGTATTATCGCGATGAGACTGGATTTGAGCTAGAGTGCGACCCATGCCAGGATAGGCAAGAGCCTGAGGGGCGACGAGGCCAATCAGTATAGTAGTAGTCTTCATGTCGATCAAAGCGTATTAGAAGTAGATATGTGTATCACAAATGGGGTGGTATTGCAGAAAGGTATTCAAGACAATGATGCTTTTACGCAAGAATGCCAAGGAGAGAGGCATAAATAAGAAGGTAATAACGAATGGATATGTATTTTCTAAATGATTGCAGTAAGGTAAGAGAGGGTCAAGCCGAAGACTGCAGATTCTCCCCCGTCAGTTCGGAAGAAATCATAGAACAGCCATATTTATACGATAACGCATAATCTCCCGCTTCGAGATCCGACGGCACAAACACAGCTACAGGCGCTACTGCAATCGACATATTTCCAAGCAGGATCGCCAGGTACCTACAAGGTAGACAGTAGTTTCAATCTGAAAATTTAGCAAGCCAACGTTAATCATAGAAACCTGCTCTCCACGACAGCATCCCGTGGATCAGAATCCACAGGTCAAACGCGGGTATTACGGTAAAGGATACGGGGCATAAATTCCGAAAGCAAGTTGGCGCTGGGTTGACAAGATCGTCCTTTTGCATCTCGGCCCATGAGCCATGGAGCTGGGCGACTATTGCTGCACTACTGGAGGTCGGCTGTAATGTCGTGCATTCGGATAGTGTTTTTTTTTTATTTACGAGTAATGGAAAGGAAATCATTGAGCCAGTCCTCGCGGTAGTTTCTAGTGCCGTGATTCCGCAATGCATTCTTAGACGCCATGGCGGCTCGTTCGTTTTCGCGGTCGGGTTCAGGGCTCAGGAGAACCTTGCAACCCAATGAAAATAGGCATCAGTCGTACAAGCCCCATTAGGATACGCACGATGCAGCTTGGGCTGTTACCAGGATGTGCCCATTCGCTAGGCACTGCTGTCCCTTTTGCTTATCCCGGATTCCCGTGTGACTCCAAGTAATATTTTTCCTCCTCGGCCAGCTCTACCCGTCAGCCCATCCAGCCTCCAGTATCCGAGAACGGTCGATGGCGACGTCAGTACTAGGTTCTGACAACGCGCGTATTGTCATTGGTTCCACGCGTGTAATTGTAGGGCCGATCCAACTTTAATATATCACACAGCATCTCGTGTTTCGGACGTCCGGCCTTTGGCGCAAACTCATGCGACCCAGTTATACATACGCCTTCAACCAACTGTAGAGAATCGATACGCGTATGAAGAGAATCAAATATTGAGCCAGTGATCTCTCATTTCTCTAATCAAATAAGTTCGCTTTTCATTTACAAATCGAACGCTTCTCAAAAGAAATGACGGACTACGCTTACTCATGATCCAACTCCATATTAAGCCCCGTTTAGCGACTCAGCAGGGTCTCTATGATTGACTCTACTTTCATACGAATGAATTCCGCCGGATCAGACCTCCAATCTCTCAAGTACGCCCCTAACTGTTCCCCTAAGTATTTATCCAAGGCTTCATCCTCGGGGTCTTCCGCTTCAGAAAGTAAGTCTTGTATCAGGTCGAGGCGTAGGTAGTCCTCAACTCGATCCTCGGTCTCAATCTTGCTCAACGAGCAAAACTCAATAGCCAGAGATATGAAGTACTTCTTGTGGAATTGTTGCATTGCAGCTCGCTTGAGTAACGTCCAGTTATGTGCGTATGATGGAATCTTTCTGTCTAAAATACCCTGGATTAGAGATATGACGTCTATTGCAAATTCTCGGATATCCGCCGAAGGAGGAGCTTTAGAAGCTTCATGCCAATGCTTCCCTTTAAGTATTTCTAGTTCTATAGGAAGAACCTCCGGAAGGCTAAACGTCTCCCGAGCCTTGTAATGCTCGCGTATGTAATTGATATATGTAATGCAATCCTCTAAAAGAGGAATGCAGTTCGATATAAAGAGTTCACGGGTTTCCAGTGAGTAGATACGCTTGTGAAAGCCGATTTTTTCTATGGCCGTATTGTAATAGGATATGTCAGGCATAAAAAGAAATGTCTTGGTCACATCAAACATAAAAAGGCGTGTTAGGTCGATCGTACTGCCACAGAACCGTCTATCGGAGAGGTTTATTGTCTCGTTGAGCATCATATCCGCAAATTGGTAAACTCCAAGGTTGAAGGCATCCCCCGTCGTATTCCAGACAGAGAGCCAGTGTCTCCCAGCGTTGGAGTGACAGAGATCAACGTTATTTCTGATAGCCTCGTTGACGAAAACGATATCTCTACTCGGGGCTATATTTATCTTCACTATATCTCTGATTATTTCGAAGGGATAGTTGAAGAAAGACCTGGGATATGCCGTGAACATATCGGCGAGCACTTTTGGATTCGATGGTAACATAGGCAAGTTGTCAATTGAAAGTGTAAATTCGTTACGCTTCAAGAATAAAGCGGTCCATCGTCGATGATTGAAAGCCGAGCGGTTCAGAATTGGAACTATGATTCTTTTCATCCATATTGCATTGAGTAGGTTGTTAACGTTGTCCTTGCCTTTAGAAAGTGGTGGGATTGCCTCCACAAGCAATTTCAACATTGGCGCTAGGTCAAGTGTTGGATTGTTTTCATACACTTTAGGTAGAGGTCCCTCTTCCATCTCGGCCTTGATCCATTCAGCCTCAGTAGGTGGTTGGCGTTCATTGATGGATGCAGCTATGGGTACCGCGTGCTCTTCCAGAATATGTATAACAGTTAGGAATACTTGTTCCCTTCTCATTGTAGACTTGACGCTCAATAGACTTTCCACGATTGCAATTCGAATGTCTAGATCCGTAGAATTTTCTAACAAACGAGCAAGATTTCGGCAAGCAAACATTTGATCCACATATTCGGTCTCGCATAACAATCGGGTGAATAATTTGATCGTTGCGACCGTGACAAGTGCTGGTGCTGGTGGCTTGTTGTTCCTTGCTTGCGACTTTCTTGCGCGCTGATGCATTCGAAGTTTATTGCTGATTGCTGAACATAAGCTGTCGAGTAAATCCTGGATTGCATATGTGGATAGACGCCGAAGGAAGCTAGTATTAAGGAAACAACTACGCTATAAGTTGTTCTCTTGGGGTTTCAATATACCCTTTATTATGAACTCGTGGGCAGCGTCCGGATGGTCTCCACGTAAAATTATTTTCACAACCCCTATAGCAGCCTTGAGTATCTCCGGGTCTTCCTTTTCCTCGGCATGTAAGCGCTTCCATATTGACCTGGCAAGCCCCTGGAATAATGTTCCGGGGATGCATGGTGAGAGGTGTTCCAAGATCCGCAATATCGAGCTCAGTTTTCCCAGATTGCTTTCATCTTCCAGAAATTTCTCATCCAAGCGAAAAGCAGGGAACCGAATGTCGTCTTTAGATGGAAATGGTCGTTCGAACAGGGAGAAGTTTGATCCATACACTACATTTAAAAATGCCACCGTAATTGCGATAGCGCAATCTGTACCCTCTGAAGGGATGGTGCCTCTTGAGCTCCAGACATCCCAAATGGACGAGGTACTCATAGTTTGAATGGTTTCTGCATCGCAAAATTGGAAAGGCGAATAAACAGTTTTGGAGGATCCTGTTTTATGAACCATAAGCATACATTCTAAACAAGATCCGGGCAGCTTCTCTGGGGGTTGGATGATGGTCGGTGTTGGTAGAAGTTGCACGAGCTCCTGGTTTGGGTTCCATTTGAAAACTGTAGAGCGATTATGTTCCGGAAATTGAAGATAGGAGACTTTAAATAATGATGCTATTGGATGTGGCAGCTTAACATTGGGGGCTAACGAGAAAATGTGTTTCCAGTACCATAGTGCCTGTTTCTTAGACATTTGTTCGCTGCTAAAATTCGCTACGGCATGGTCCCAGGCTTGCAGAACCCTGCTTTCTCGTTCAGGGCCTTCATCCACTGCCGATACGAAAACCTGCAAGGCGAATATGAAATCGTCCACAAATGGTCCTATAGCAGCTCTCTCTTCTGATTGCATCGGTATAGGAGATATCAACGTTCTTCCTGGTGCAAACAAGACTCCTCCCGCTCGTAACTCGATATAGGGCATATCTTTCCAATTGGAGAGTTTGTGTGACACCAGGGCTTGAATAGGGAGACCTTTCGGCCAAGGTACGTCAAGACCTTCGACTATGGGGTTTATCTCTGCTCGGTACTCTTGCCAGAGCTTATCGCGCGATTCTCCCAGTACATCGAGAAATCTGCGGATATGAAGCTCGGGTTTATTTGGAAGGGATAAATGCCTCAACGGGCCCCGGATTTTGTTCAGAAAAGAGTATTTATCGCCTATTTTGAGTAAAAGGCGCTCGGTATCTAGTAGCATACTGATACTTGGTTCCCATACCGACTCGTAGATTTCATCATCGGATAGTCTTGTGCGAGCTTTAAAGGCACGTAGCCGTTCCATTCTTCGTTGAATTACATACGCAGGCAGTAGAAATACGTTGAACATGTTTTGCAGTAAAATTGAGGCCGATTCGTAGCGTGAAGAAAGCATTTCTACGTGCTGCATTAGCACTCGGTTCGCTCGCTCAACGTTCTCTTGGAGCTGATGTAATGAAGAATAGTGCTTGAGTAAAGGTCGGGATATTCCACTCAAGATATCTAAGCCCTCTTGTGATAATAAGGTACTACTAGACAACAGCATTTTAGCGACTACCGGGTTTCCATCGAATTGCCGTGCCCAGAGTACGGTATCTTCGTATAAAAACAATGATCCAGATGCAATAGATAAGCGAATAATTGACTGGATCCAGCTTGCCATCTCTTCCTCATTGCGTATAGACATAGCTTTATATTTTCGTTGTTGGAGAATATTATGTGTCTCTACAGGTAGAGTCATGTTGTAGGGGTTGTTGTAATGTCGCCTCGACCGCAGTAAAGCAAAAAGCATGTCTGAATCGCCGTACTGCATATGATCATGATTGACATATTCCATGCCTTTCTCTGCGCCGCGATCCTTGGCGATAAATTTTCCATTTGGGTGGATTGAGCTGAGGACCTTGAAAAGACGAAGCGATATGCGGCTAGGGAGGAGGTAGAAAAGTTTAGGCGGCCAGGCTTTGCCTAGAGATCTGAGAGCCTCACGATCGGCGCCAAAAGAAGTGTCGATAGCCACTCTGAAAGGTCTCGCATTTCCAAGTAAGAGTCTAAAAAGTTGAGCTCGCAAGCTAGGTTTAACATGCTGTAACTCGTTCGCGATTTCACCCAACGTCCACTGGTGGTCGTTTGTCGCAAGCTGCACTAGGGTCGCAAGATGCTGCTTTATACATTCTCGTCTCCCGTAAGCACGGTCCCACGCTTTAATGGCGTATGATATCATTGAATGATCCAGCCCGTTTGCAATGCTGGGTTCTTTTCTAATGCAGTCGATGAGTGAGTCGAAGAAAGGTTCTTGTAGGTAGTCACCTTCTCTTCGATTATGAAGGCGCCTAGCTAGGGGACGAGCGAGGTCCTGGATAAGGTTATCTGCGTTGATCTTAAGCGAATCGTGATTGAAAGACAATCTCATCAGGATATTTAGAGAAAATTGGACATCATTGCCATCGAGAACGAATTTGTAGGGTGTCATCTTCTTGCCTATTCCATTCTCGGGGAATATAGCGTCGTTGAAATTGTCTACGTAGCCTTTTATGGTCGCGCAATCGGTCATTTTCCTAATTTTCTCGATTTTAGTGATTTCGTCAAAGATGACATGCGGCTCGCATGCAGGAAGGATCTTGTTGTAGCAGAAATCTAGAGGTCTTGTATCGGGATTCTTTGGGACAAGAGGGATACTGCCATCGGTGTTGCGCAACGCTTTAAGCAAGTCTGTAAAGACCTTCTCACGTCGACCGGCTGTTGGCTTCTTGGACGTGCATTCTCCAATACATCGGCATAGACGATTTACGTCACGCACTGACATGGTTGACATCAAGGCTATCAATCCGGGTATTCTACCTATAGCGGCCCACATGTGTGAGAATTCGCTCGATCGGCATTTTTTCTTGAAGCAATCCATGGCCACCCGTCGAATAGAAGCCGAAACACCCTGGCGAAGAGCGGTGGCAATGACATGTTCGTTATCGTAGGTGGTAAGGAATACTTGTGCGACAGTAGGTGGTAAGGCTTCAGAATTGATACGCGTATTTATATACGAGGATATTTTTTGCCAGGGGATTATGTTTGCTTCTCGTAATCCTTGGAAGTGTCTCGCCAGCACAGACAACGAAGCATGACGAATAGTGGCATTGTCCGGGATGTCGCTCACATCACCAAAAAACATAATAAAATCCATGGTGAGAAATCAAACCAGTCATCTAAAATATAAAGACCTAGAAACGGAGAGTGAAGTGCTAAAGGAGAGTTGGGCCGATGTAAATAGCCAAAGACGTTATTAAATGGTGTTTGGATGAATGAAAGTATGAATGTGTTCAAGTAACATTCGGGGCATATCTCTTACACTCGCCAGTGCTGTCAAGCTGCACTTCCTTGGAAGTCACAATTGATGAATGCGTCATATTGCTACAATTCATGACATAAATATTGATATGTGGTAGCTGCCAGATTGATTTGCGATGCAGAGGAAACTGCTACTAGAAAATGTGAAGGAAGTTTACTTCAATGTTCACCCCAATTTCTATTTCTTGGTAGAGTTTCGGTAAGCACGGATTGATACATATTTATATGTATGTAAAACAATGATTGGAACAATTGAATCTTTGATCATAACGAGGAATCAACGGCTTCTATCGGTATTCTCTCGGCATATGGCGGGATAGCTACAGACCCCTAATAGTTCAACGCCAACACAATTTATTTTATGTCGCTTCATAACACATGATATGATAGAGCAACTCATTGTAACGAATTGCTTCTCATGAGAATTTCCAACAGCAGACAATTTCAACATGGCATCAACGTGGGTTCCTGATGTCTCTCCCGATACCCCTTTTTCCTTAGCCAATATCCCGTTCGGTATCGTCAGCTCATCCGCCGACCCCGCGCCACATGCCGCCATCGCCATCGGAATTCATGTCCTCGACTTAAAAGCCTTGTCTTCTCATGCGACTTTTCATGACGTATTTCCCGCATTGAAAAATCACCCGGGCATCTTCTCAAAGCCCACGTTAAATGAATTCGCAGCGCTAGGTCGACCAGTCCACCGAGAAATTCGCAAAACCATTCAAGATTTATTATCTAGCGAAACGTCCCGGCCAGAAGCCCTAAAGGACAATGCGGAACTTCGGGAGAAGGCTCTGCTCTCCCAGCGGAATGTGAAAATGCACTTACCTATGAACATAGGGGACTACACAGATTTCTATGCCGGGTTTCATCACGCCTATTCCGTTGGGGCATTGTTCCGCGGTCCTCAAAAAGCTTTACAGCCCAATTACACACATCTCCCGGTCGGATATCATGGACGGGCTTCCAGCATCGTAGTCTCGGGTACGCCAATCAAGCGCCCTGTCGGCCAGATCATCATCGACCCCACGGCGGAGCCGAAGCAACCCACCACAGCTCCTAGCAGACGTCTTGATATTGAGCTAGAGCTAGGATGCTTCATTTCAACCCCGAATGAGATGGGTTCTTCAATCAAAGTCACGGATGCCGAGGACCATATTTTCGGATATGTGATCCTAAACGATTGGAGTGCGCGCGACATTCAGACTTGGGAATATATTCCGTTAGGACCTTTCAATGGGAAGAATTTCGCTACTACCATTAGCCCCTGGGTTGTTCTGGCAGATGCACTGGATCCGTTCCGAACCAAATGTCTTGACAATTGGACGCCGCTGCAGCCATACTTGAATGAAAATAAGAAAGAAAGTATCTTCGATATTGAGCTGCAAGTTGATTTGATAAGTACGTATTATGATCCCCTATCAAATCAGACCCAATACTAACACAGCACAGCTCCGCAAGGGGATGCGACCACGATATCCACGACAAGCTCCAAGTATCTCATGTGGTCGTTTCCGCAAATGATTGCGCATCACTCTCTTGGTGGATGTCCGATGAGAACTGGAGACATTCTTGGTACCGGAACTATAAGTGGGCCCACTCCGAACGAAAAGGGAAGTCTCTTGGAATTGAGCGAAGGAGGGAAGAAAGATGTTATGCTTTATGGTATGGACGTACGCCGATTTCTTAAAGATGGAGATACAGTAGTAATGCGCGGTATATGCGGGAAGCCAGGTGAGAAGGTGGGTTTCGGTGATTGTGTTGGTCGTATATTGGCTGCCACTCCGGTACAATAACTTGTGACTATTCAGAGCTATTGCATATATGGGTGGTATAGCTGTGCATTTCCTCAATTTTCGCGCAGTAGCTTACATCTACTTAATAATGTCAATGACTGTTATCGCAGACGGTTGTATGAAGTGTTCATTGAGGTTGCACAGCAACACTAGGAACGTCAAAAATTAGCCCCTATTATTTCGGATCCGATTTCAGCTACTAAAATAATATCTCAACAACGTGGAAGTCAACGACACATGTCTACCCTGTCAAGTACCATCGCTAGGTATTCAAGCTTATGATATTATGTACTTATGGAGGTAATTAAGTTCCTCTTAGAGTAAGGAGAGGTTGAGGAGTCTAGGGTCCGTTAACTTAATAATGGACCATATTATCCACAGCCACGCACGCAAATCTCACGATCTAAGAGTTCATTTTCCAATCACATTCACATTATGGAGCAGAATGGCGGTGAAGCCCGAGTGAGATCTCCAAATCGTCGTATTATTATCTACCATGCCCCGCGGCGGCCAGCCAGCCCGCGACGCGTTTGGCGTAAGGCGCTGGAGTTGGGACGGCTCCAGCCAGACTCTGAACAATCCATGCAAAAATGGGGGGTATCTTGTGTGCTCCGCTTCCTGCTTCAATTCCTGCAGTTGCTACCGCTCTTGCTATGCTTGTCTTCAATGAATAGAATGTTTCGCGCCTTCATGATGGTGAAATCCCTTAGTAGAGACCAACACAGATGTCACCACGGACTCTGGCAGTCAAGTGGACCTCAGCTTCCAAGTCGAGCTTTATACCGACTAGGAGAGCGGCGGCCTTCTGGTTGCCGTTGTCATCAGTGGCGCCCTTCAGCAGAGAACCTTTAAGAACTGTTAGCCATTGCGTAATAGATATTCATGAAAGTGCGCCTTACCTGCTGGCTGAGCTAGACCGACTGAGGTGGGTAGCTGAGGTAGAGAGGTCTGGAGCTGGTTGGCAGGGCGACGGCCACCACGGGCTTGGCCATCTGATTCCGAGTCGCTGTTGTATGCGACGTTGTTCTTCATGGGGATAGCGGAGGTACTAAAAACGAAACATGTTAGACTAGGTTCATTGCCGAAGAAGCAAGGATTTAAACTTACGTGCTGGGAGTAGCCATTTTGAATGATGTTTTTCGGATTGATCAAAAGGAGATCTCAAAAAAAGTTGAATAATGATATGTAAGAATTGAAATGATCAGGCCGGCTGAAGTTGTGAAGATGAAGTTGTTGATGCTGGATGGTGAGATCGAGTTTTCAAGATTGAGTTGAGAACTGACTTATATATCTCTAAGACCTAGCACAGACCGTGGCAAACAACTGTATTTCTCCAGACTTTACCGGGGCTCGTCGTCCTTCCGCACGAAACGCCAACTACTATGTCGTGTTCACTGCGACGCAAATCCCAATCCTTTACACTTCGATGTAACATCCTCGTCCGATATGGCACGATGGAAGTCGTCCAATTATTCCTTGTGAGAGTTACAGTGAAGACTCGCCGTAATCTTATTGCTTGTCGTCCGCGGGGGGGTGGATTGGGTGTGGTGGACCCTGGATCAAAGCGTAGAGCCTCAAACATGAAAGGGTCTCGCTTCACCCCTGTCTGACCTGATAGCGTCTAGATCTGATCTGAGAATGGCATGACACCTCGGGGAATAGGGAGTCTTAACTGCAATGGGAGCGTCGTCCACTGCAAGGGCTTTGAAATCAACAAAGTTTTAGAGCTCTCGTGGCAACTTGCCTGAATCTGTCTTGTTTTGAGAAACATTTCGCCTATCTCGAGCCGGACCTCGACTTCTCTTCGAAACATCAACCTTAATGCTATTTTTTCTTCTTCCTACGTGTAACTTTTACCGACATCGTTTATTAGAATTTTAGCAAGGGGACTAATGTCGTCCAACATCCGCGCGGAACAATTTTTCAAAGTTCCAGTCCAAGAAGGGAAGACTCTTCAAGAAACACTCGAAGAAGTCGCTATGGCGTTGCCTATGATCCTAGCTATCACAATCTGCCCTGCGTTACTGGGGACGCAAGAGGCCATTCGTCAAAGTCAATCCAAGAATAAACGCGAAGAACACCGATCTCGCCGTTGTAACCTTATCGTATCGTGTGTCAGGCCGTCGATCCGAAGCCGTGACATAGATGGCAAGATAGTTGTTCTTAAAGACAACAAGGTAAGCCTTCAATCGCACTGAAGAATGATAAGACACATCGCTCATATAAGAACACCATAGGTTTACATCACCACTGAGGCTTCATCAGCTGAGGAAGTTCAATCAAGCCCGATAGATTATGGACATCCATTTGCGGGATACTACTTGCCATATCCTGACAAGCCATATGAGGGCCTCGTCAGCACTATCAGCGACGACCCTCCTATGCTAAACTGGATATATGTGGACAAGGACACGTACGAAGTCAAGTATGGCGTCCGTGCCGACGCACAACCCCATATTACTGGACCCTTCGATTGCACCCGGCAGGACCGGCGTCTGATCTTAGAGAGCTGGGAAGGGTTCGTCGCAGTAGAAGAGTTCCCAGGAATCTGGGCTCTTTACTTTGACCGAGACGACGATGGTCTAGTTACCAAAGTTCCGATGGGAACAAGGGTGCTCGAGGTTGAGCTGACCCGACGGGAGAAGAAGGAGCGCAAGCCCCAAGTTGACCCGACCGCAGCGCAGACTCTAGATGAGAAGATGAAGCAACACAAGGAACAGACTCAGAGAGAAGAAGAGGAACGGCAGGAGACTATCCGCAGGGAAGCTGAGGAGATGGAAGCCGCGGAACGGCAACGGCAGCAACAACTAGAACAACAGAAGCAGCAAGAGGAGGAGCAAGAGCAAAAACGACGCGACAGCGAGGCTATAGATGATCAGAGCGGAAACACAGTGCGGGGAAGTCTCGACCTAAGCAATCTGCACCTCGACCCTGGATCTACTGAGCATCCGACAGGTATCCCTCATTCACCTAGTGTAGCAACTGACAACATCTCATTCTGGTCTTCAGCGAGGAAAGCAGATAACCTTAGTGACACCGCATCTGTCACTGCAGCTAGTTCAGTCGTCGACAGGCTTGACACATTGGACGAACTTTCCGACGAGTCGGGACAACCAGGGTACAAGAAGCCATACGTTGAGGATGAACCTCACACCGAAAAGGCGAAAGACGATGTAGATACAAAGTAAATAGCAGAGCCGTCATATAATAGGCAGGCCTTTAATGATATATAGAATACCTACATGTAATAACTCACGATGCCTTGTTTGCTGTTCCAACGGTCTGTGCTTCTACCTATTCCAGGTTTCGATCAGTTCACTTAAACTCCCAAAGAAGCTTTAGTGGATATTCTTGGCAATTTCGGTTCGGGCTTCACGATGATTTATCATGAAATGTCTTGGCGCTACCATAGTAATCTACATTGAATGTAGCTAGGTAGCTGTCGATACGAGCCTATTCGAATAGGTAAGCCTGGACCATGGGGGTCTACGGCGTGCGCAATAGTGAGTCGCGATGGGGCGTGTTCGTGGATCCTCTGCTGCGGTTTCAGATGCAACGCTGGGTCCATATCAGCTGTTTTCCAGGACTTTGGCGTCTCACCCTGCCCCCGTGCATCGATAATCATGCGTTTGCCTTTCGCTCCCAACGCAAGCTTCAACTCAACGTCTTTGTTGATCAGGAGCCAGCTGGCTGGCAGTATCGCCGTGACCAATTCTTGGGAAGTCTCGGGATCGAAAACATAATCTAATTTGTATACTATGATCTTCGCGCGTGTGTTTGTTTGTTACACACTCGTTACTTTCTAAAAACGGCTGGCCAAATAAAAATAAGATTCGAATTGGTTGAATGTGTGGGCAAGGAATGCCATGTAATAACACTGCGACTGGGCGACGGTAAACGACTTCGGAAATAATGCTCGCGGATATCTTGCAAGACTTAGCAAACGACACCAGCGAGTCGGACGGGGTAGAACAGCTGGTTGTGACAGCTCTCGGATCTTGCGGACAACATTACATATGCTGGAAGACACGGTCGGGGGAATATAGGCAACGTAGGTCTAAAGCCTCTTTCGTCATCTCAAAAAGGCTTGCATACTAAACAACCGGCGAATTTCTCTAGGCTCAAATGGACTCCCAAAACCTCTCCAAGATTGGCTATTCCCGGCCGACGGTAGCACGAGGCATTTCGAGACTTTACAGGTGATACTCTCCGGCGAAAACACGTTCTGGGCTTCCGATAGGAATGGGGAGGTACGCAGCGAGCCTCCAGGGCCGCAGCAACGGCTCCGACGGGCCATGACACTCAGCGGCGATAGCTTCGCCACGTCACCGAGGCAGCAAGCAGGAAGACCGCGAGGGCTTTCTCGGGGAGAAGCGGATGAGCGGCCGCGATCGAGCACATTACCGTCTGCGTCGCCCACAGTGGATCATCTACCTGGCCCACATCTCAAGCCACCTGCAAGCCATAGCAGATCGTCATCAGCGGATAAGTTGCGCAAAATAGCGCTTGTCCCGCTAGCCTTCAACCAACAGAGGAGGTCGTGGGCCATGCGGCCGCGCAGTTTAGTGTATGGACACGATGACCTAGGCGTGCTTAAGGAGCAGCCGAGTCCCAAACGGAGGAGCACACCATCTGCACCGGCGAAATCCCCGAGGCCGGCACCCGTGGTGGTCGCGGATGACAACTGTACTTGCGGCTGTCACAGCGATGGTACTAAGGGCGCGCACAGACAAGCGCCATCCAAGGTGGAAGCAAGGGTAGAAGAAAAAGTAGAAGCAAAACCAAAGTCGCGTTACGCAGACGCTTGCGTGCAGACAGATCCCACACCGGATCCAGAGCCCGAGGTCGCCGAAGACGAGTTCCTCCATCGGCGAAGAAGACATCGTCGCCGAGAATCCACTTCCTCTACAGCTAGCACAGCCGATTCGTATCGCTCGTCATATGCTAGCAGCAAGCGATCGAGTTTCGATACGATCACGACGCAGCCCGATGCCGCAGAGTATCTGGAGTCGAAAGGGATAGGGGAAGTAAGGTGGCAGCAGGCGTATCAACCCCAAGTATGGGGTTATGTGCCGAATCCCGTCATGATGGGTCGGATGCAGGACTACTTCCGTTCTTCAACGTATACTCTCGGGGCCGCGCTCCAGTAGTTGAACGTTGAAGGAGGGAAATCATTGACATTCTTTTGGGTCGCAGGTATCAGTCGCGTTCGTGTACAAAAGCAGCAAGGCGTTCTCGGTATAAGGTATAGACATATATATACCTACTTGTCGATCGACGGACGGATCCGTCTTTATTTTTGAAGTATATAGATTTTTTTAATCATTGAGATCGCAGCACATATATAGGATGAAAAGTACCTACCACTAGGTATAGGGACTTATTCAAGAACCAATATCATGAAATATTATTTTCATCAATGATGCACTTGTTCGTTTGATGGTATGGATTGAGGTAGAAATGTTAATCTCGACGATATCTATCGATAAAGTGGGGACCAACGTTAAGGACTGAAGTTAACAGGATGCCCTAACCGGGAAACTCTTATAATTCAGAAGGTCTTACGGCTAAACTCAGGTGTTTATTCCACTGTACCACAGAACCAAATCGTATCCATATTTCCCTTTCGTTAAAAACATGAAAATTCTGGATATGTTCAACTCTTTCAGTTATGCACTGGAACATGTTTTCCAGGTGGTCTTGTAAAAATTACTAGTAATTGACGACACGCCCGAAACTGCTGTAAAATCAATTACTATGTCTTCCGGTACATCTAGTAGACCTCCTTCAACTAAATCTAAGGCAAAATAGTCAAAGGAAGAAATGGCCACGTATATAGAACACCTAGCATTTCGATCTAGATAGTGTGGTTGCCCGACATCCTGCATGACTTCTTATTCACCAAAAAGCCCCGGACTACCGAAGCGCAAAACCAAACAGAAAAGATGGCTGGACTATCAGGTGTTCAACTATTACATCGGTGAGAATGACGGGGACGAATTCAGTTGTCCTGTTGTGCCTGACCAAGAAGGCCTACGCTGAAGCGTTCTCCAAAGACATCTCAACTAGAGCTTCCATTCGAGGAGTAGAAGTAAACGATGATCTTGCTTTGAGGAGCTCATCTCAAAGAACTGGCGATAGCTCCCCATTTTCGCCACGCAATCAACGGCCTCCTCCCTGTAGTTCAGATACGCCTAGCCATCTCATTCGCAGACAACCGAAACGTCACTACGACCCTAACCTAATTGATGAGATATTTGATGATTCAAATATTAGATCAATCCCTCCTCGAAGAAGGAGTACGATGAGTCGTGAACTTGGTTCATGTGACCTTGAGAAAGCAGTAATTTATCTTCAAGATCACTTTCTAGATGACATAGACTATGAACAATTTGACCTAGCGTGTGACGCATTGCAACAACCACGAGTTGCTGTTTTATTCAACGCGTTAAGGGGGAGATATAAACACAGACATCAACTGAATCAGATGAAGAAGGTAGAGCAAGGGGCATCAGTATAATAATTTTATTCATGGTCCAGTTTTAGCTATGAACCTCTACACCGTTTCTCGACCAGTTTAAGTCTATTTTAAAATCCGGACATAGCCATAACTAATGCTTACTCTACTTTCCCTTTTGCGCCTTTTAACTTTCCTATCAACTTGACTACGCCCGCAACAATCTTACCCTTTAGACTACTAGCACCAACCTCTGCCTCATCAGCCCCCACGAACCGCCGTATCAAGATATTGTATAAACCTCCAAAGGCAAGGGCAATGGCCGTACTCGTGAAGATGATTACATTGTAGGGCATGCTGAAATCTGGCGTTGGCAGACTGAGAAGGAGTGTTGTGGTTCGCAGATTAGAAGTCTTTTGCCTTGCTGATGGCGCGTTACGAGAGTCAGAAGGTAGAATGGTGATAATAGCCGCCGCAACATCAAAACCGCGGTTTGCGTCTGGGGGGTACTCTGTGTACCGCAAAATAGATTTCTCAAAATCGTAGGTAAGAAAAACTGTGCTAGCTGGAGGAATACGCATCCGTAACTCAAGTTGCGAGCCCCGGACACGGTCTAGGGCCGGCCGGTAATAAATCTGTTCAATGATATCTTTCTTGGAACCAGATTCTCCGTCGAGGTGAGCTCTCAATGTGTGGAGGTATATTCGCATGAACCAAGGCAAGCTTTCCATGTAGACAAATTCAACTTCGGTGTCTGGGCTTGGGTTGGTGAGAATTGTTCTCACTCCACCGCGCTCATATCCATGGCCTGTGAAGCTACGCTCCGCGTACAAGAGGGGCGTTTCAGGCTCCACGATCTCATCACTGCCGTCTGGTTTTGCATGCTCGCCCTCTCGTGAAGGGCGAGGAAGGATCATCGAGAAATCTGAATCCGGAGGAATCTGATAGCAACGTGAGAGTCCATTTGGATTTTTTATCTCGGTTGCGCCAGTAGTAGTATATATGTCTCTGCTATGGGGAGCTTGAACACAGACGGGAGGAATGCTTGTATCAGTCAACGGACAAGCCCCTTTTATTGCCTTGCCAAAGACTCGATCCAGAGCCCAGTCTTGGCCCTCGGCATAATCTGTAGGGAAACACGCGTCGCCGGAATTGTATGGTTTTGACGAGTTGCACTTTAGATCGTGACCTGGTGGTGGCCGTGGAATAGGGTTATCTAATTTCTGTTAAATACTGGAAGTAGTGAAAAGGGGGAACAATTTCTTACCCCTAGGTCGCTTGGATCTTTCGATGTCCAAGACCATATCAATAGTCTGCTCAATCTGCAGCACGCATTCTTCACCCTCCGAACATATAGGTCGAATATCGATTGCCATACTCTGCCATGATGCGTCGAAGAGTTTGTGACCGTCAAGTAGACTTGAAATCCCCGCCTTTCCTTTGCACGGCAACAGTTTCAAAAATGGGGTTAAATTCTCCGTACAGACCACTTCTCTTGGTAACACGCCGTGTAACAGTTGCATATTTGCAAATGTGGAGTTTGGGTGATCTCCCTCAGGTTGGAAAGACATCGCGGGTCGGGTCGTTCTCGTTTCGTCAATGAAGTTGAGTGACGCGCAGAAGAGTCCTGATAGCGCGTTCGTTAGGCCCAACCACTTACGGTCAGCTCTGCCAGTGGATGTCATTAGTATGGGTTGACATGAACTTTTATGTTAATAATGAAGTCTAGGAAGCATACTCTTCATCAGTCTCGGCCTCTAGCCATGCCCATAACTCAACACCTGTCCCTCCTTCTTTTGTTCCATCCCACGGCCTCGCTCCCCAACTTTCCGCATCCCATCTTCCCAAACTGAACCTCAAATGCAGTTCCCTTGTACCAACATGTTGTAGTATCTGTCCCAGAGACCTTGGGAAGTATCGAAAGTTGTGCGCCTCGAATTGCGACAAGCTCGTGTTGGATCTAAAGTTGAAGCTGGCGAGGAGGGCGGATTGAGGCAATGGCTTAAGAATTAACTGTTCGTAATAGTCGGAAGCTACAGCAACGCTCCAAAAGAGAATTGAAAAGGGTATCAAGTAAGAAAAGAAATGACGCATTGTGGTCGTCGATGGTCCATCAGGACGACCTTTTTATTTTCGTGGTGATGGTATAAAGTTGAAGATGTAAGAGTGAGTATTTGTGATACGTCGATTACTGAATACGAGCCCTGGAGGTCCTATCCAGCTACGTGGAACCTCCATTGTAGCTGCCAATAATTTCAGCGAAGCTTTAGCGGCGGAAGGGTCCCAACTTTTACACTCTCACCCCTGAATCTTCTGGGGGTCCCCTGCAGAGCCCGCCAACCAATGCAGTCGCGACGCTAGAGTGACCTAGAAAGTGCCTAATTGGTCCCCGCAAATTTCAACTTTTGGTTCAATCGCTCTAATTAAGTTTATCAATTCATTCAGCCTTGTCACCAACTTCATCTTTTCACCACCCGAGCACCAGAACGTGCACATCCTCTACCAACCTGTAATATCGCCACCATATCATCACTTTATTAGCCATACATATAATTCAAAAAGTATACCCGACTATTACTCTTTTATATCACATAATGGCGGCGGAACAGAGAAAGCTGCTAGGTAAAGCTTCAGCCTCCCCAATTTCAACCAAATCCATTAACTAACTCCCATCCAGAGCAGCTCATGGGCGGCCCGCAAACCTCGCGCGCCTCCCAAGTCTCACTAACCGACCCCAAAGTCTGCCGATCCTACATCGTTGGCACCTGCCCCCACGACCTCTTCACCAACACGAAGCAAGATCTAGGCCCGTGCCCCAAGATCCACGCCGAGTCGCTCAAGACGGAGTACGAAGGGTTGCCGGAGCCGGCGCGCCAGAAATACGGTTTCGATATCGACTACGCGCGGGACCTGCAGAAGTACATCGAAGAGTGCAACCGGCGCATCGACGCGGCGCAGCGGCGGCTCGAGAAGACGCCCGACGAGATCCGGCAGACGAACGTGCTTCTCAAGTCGATTTCGGATCTAAGCAGCACCATCAACTGCGGGTTGCAGGAAGTGCAGATCCTGGGAGACCTAGGCGAAGTCGGCCGCGCGTACGAGGAATTCTTCAAAGTGCGGCAGGCGGCGCAGGCCAAGATGGAGCGCGAGCGCGAGCTGAAGACCCTGGCCGACACTAGTGGTCCGTCCGGCCACCAGAAGCTCCAAGTGTGCGACGTCTGCGGCGCCTACCTCTCCCGCCTCGACAACGACCGTCGGCTCGCCGACCACTTCTATGGAAAGATGCATCTGGGCTACGCGCAGATGCGGAAGACGTACGACGCTTTACCTAAGGATCTACGGGGCAGACCGCGTCCGGCACTGCAGGACGACGGCCCCATGAGGGACGATGGCGGTTACGGAGATGGGTGGAAAGGAGGACCTCGGGGCCCTCGACGCGGTGGCTACGGAGGCAGGAGCGGACGCGGTTTCCGCGGCGGGTGGTAATGTGGCAGCCATAATACCAATGCATACAACGGAGTTTCCGGCGTTTGGGTTTAAGTGGACAAAAATAGTAGACACGATATCACTTTGGACAAGCAGACATGAAATACGTCTAGCGGTCCTCAATTTTGAGTAATTCATTAAATGCTCCATTGGTATCTCTAATGCTCGTATGCTTTAGCGGGCGTGTGCGTCGCCTGAGCTTGTAATAATGGTAATGCGTTCCGTCTCTGTGCGATTTATCCCGATACCTTACAATAAACAATACAAATTCCCGTCCCAAGCCTCGTTAAGCAAGCTCATAAGGGGTTCGTTCATTGCCAGGTCTGCGCTTTGTCGTCAAGCGCCGCCATCTCGTCATCCCATTTCCCGATAGGCGGCGAGTTCAAGGTTGGCGAAAAGGCAGGCAGATCCGTAGTTTTGGTTGTAGTATCGAGCTTCTTAGACGTTGGTAGAGCAGGGAAGTCTTCCACGGTAGGAGGAGCCTGAGTCGTCTTCTGCTGCTGGGGCGCGCCGCCGTTCTGTGTCGCGAACGGTCTTCCCTCATTGTTAAACCCGCCCCTGCCTCCTCTCGCACCACCCCTCGAACCGCCTCTCCCACGTCCACCACGCCCCCTTCCCCTAAAATCATCGAACCCAAATTCCCTTGGCACGACATCGCCCTCCTTCTCCGCAAACCTACTCCCAGCAATCCCACCCGCATTGCGCGCGCCCCTGATCCCCCCATTAGCGCTGCGAAACCCAGCGCGACGATCCCTATCCTCCTCAAGCATCTTGCCCTCATCCCAACTCCCGCCCTCCTTTGCTCCCATAGCCTTGAGCTTGCGCTCGCGGTTCGCCGCGCGCTCTTCGTCCATGCGGCGCCTCTCCTCAGCTCCTCTGCGACGGCGCTCAGCGTCGTCCGCGCGCCGTTTTCGCGCCTCCTCCATCCCCTTCTCATACGCCGCGGCATGCGACCTGCTGTCGCGCTCCGCCTGCTCGAACCGCCTAGTCTTCTCCGCTGCTAGGAGTCGCATCTCCTCCATCTTCGCTGCTAATTCCGACTCCGTTAGCTTCGTGCGCGGGTTCGCGCCAGAGGCGAGTCGGTCCGCGAGTGCTGTGTTCTGCCCAGGTTTCGCGGGTGAGGTCTGCGCTTTTTTGGCGGAGCTGCTGTTATTGTTGCTGCTGCTGATGCTGGCGGGGGTGGTGATGCTGTTGTTGTTGTTGTTGTTGTCGTCACCACCGCTGCTGCTGGTCTTGGGGCGGAACTCCTGTGGGGAATCGGGAGGGGTTGTTACTGCGGCCACGCCCGGAGCTGGCTTCGGGGAGTGCTTGCGCGGACGCTGGTGTTGGTGCGACGACGGGGGAGGAGTTGGCTTTGCGTTCGCATGCCGCGATTGATCTAGAGATCGGGGCGTATGTTGCGCGGGGGCAGGCTGAACCGCTGCGATAGGAGGTTCCTCAGAAGTCACGGATGGTGGCCCATTCTCGGCTACTGGAGGTGTTTCTTTGACGCTTTTTGTGGGCGGTGCTTCTTGTTGGGCCTCGACGGGCTCGAAGTCGTCGGCAAACAAATCGTCATCGGTGCGGCCGTTGAATTGGTCGTCCATGATAGGCCTGGAATTTGATATTGTGCGATAACGCTAGTAAGAAGCAATATAGACAAGATATTCGTTAATCTAAAAAGAAAACTCTTCTATACCAAGCCAAATTACTATGAATCGATATTATGTTTTTGTCCAGTTTCTCATTAAAGACACGTTAAAGGATTTTGGATTTATCGAGGATAAAAAGTCTAAAAGCCCCGCCATTTAAGGTGTAGAAGGTACGAAGTGTTTGCTTGAACAGGCGGGGAACTAGGTAAACACCCCGGTGCGAGACAATACCTAGTAGAGGAATCCCGGATAAACTCCAGAGATCGGATCTAACTGATAAAGGGTAGGCTCGTTGTAGTGTTACAGGTACTTTACTTGATATCGACACTGCGTTCACATCAAGGTTGTGACTTCACTTACCTACCTAGGTAGGTAGATACCAACATGATGAAACCCACGGGAAACCCCAGATCATTCGCATCGTTAGATGATTTTTTTTTAAAAAAAAATCTATCAGTCTATTAGTCTATCCATTAAACCACCTATCACTTACAGGTTGCAACTCATCGACTAAGCATGTTCGGCCTTCCACGTATCGTACGCCGAGAGTTTTCCAATCGGAGATGGACTTGTGGAGAAGAATTCTGGATGGGATAACATAAACTCTTCCAACTCCTTCATCCTTTGCGCACCGATTTCTTTCCGGTGCGCCTCGTGCTCCGCATCATCTTCGCCCTCAGTTATCAACTCTTGGAAGAGTTCCACCTCTCCGATGATGTGATTGAAGGTTTGTTTGTTTATTCTCTCCTTGTCGACTTCAGCCTCGGCCTCGGTGACCGCGTCGACGACGATTGTCATTTTTGCCGCCGGTGCTATCTTGTCCGCTAGCTGCGTTACCTCCCACTCTGATCTGCGTGTCTGCAGGTCCGATACCACCTGTAAGTCCTCAAGCTTCTTCTTGTTCTCGGTGATGCGCAGAACCTCGCGCGAGACGTCCATCCGGCCATCGAATTCGACGAATTGCGAGTTCATATAATGGCCGGCAAGTCGCAACTTGGCGTTCCATTGCGCGCCGTCTTTTGCGCCGGTGATTCTCTCGGTAGGGTTTAGTGGCAATAGGTCGACGGAGCGTTTTCGGACCCACATGCCGAGTTCGCTAAGATGGCCATCTGCCGTGTCGTAGTAGGTGTCGCGGATCAGCTGCTGTGGATGGCTGCGTAAGACGAAGGGAACCTTCTCTTGGTAGCCGGTGGGGTTTGCGAAGAGAGAGGTAAACTTAGGTCCAAGGTTGAATTTGCGTTCGACCTCTACATTGGACACGATACGCTTAAGCGCAGAAGAGGCAATTCTCGATGCCATTAAATGATCTTCTAGTTGGTGGATAGTGTATTAGGTACATAGATATCTTAAATAAATTGTTTTTTTCCCCTTCTGAGAGACGATGGCGAAGAAAAATGTACTGAAGACAACTTTGCTACAGCATTGAAGCTAAATAAATATCGGGGTGATAAGTTTTAAGATTGTTTGCACGGTGTGTGCGATGGGATAAGCGATTATGATAACCTTGGAAGCAATCTACCAGTCATCTACCAGTTAAGCTCCAGTGTATAACCGCTATAACTCGCTGAGTACATCAACTAAAAAAAAAAAGGTAAAATACAGTGCAGATATCCTTGCAATCGCACAGTTGACTCATAGGCAGATACGATACGATACGATACGACCTAGACTGGCCTGTCTCTCCCTTCTCACCATTCTAACGACTTATTATTAACTCCAGATCCACAGCCGCCATCGATCTTTTCTTCATCCCCGATGATATCCTTTGTCCACTCGTACAAGCCCCCACGCTGGTTGAACGCTTCCCGGTCCCAGTGAACCTCGTTCAGCGCTGTATATACTCCGACATCTAGGATGGATCGTGACTGCTTCTCAACCCCAGCACCCTTATCCAAGAAGCAGAAGAACTCGTCCACGAGAAGATAGCTGGACGCCATGACTGAATTGGGCTCAGGTATGAAACATTTAAGATGCTGGTGTTTATCACAGAAAGTCTGAAATTGCTCGTCTGAGATGAGAAGCTTCTTAGCGTCTCGCTTTCGCTTGTCGAGGCGATTTTCTTTCTCTTCCGCGTCGTTCTCGCCCTCCACGTACAACACTTGAAAGGCCTTCCATCGGAATGGATCTAGTCGTTGGACCGTGTCCGCCATATCCTCCTGCCAATTGTGTGTACATATCACCGTATTGAGCTTAAACTTAATGCCTAGCTGACGGCACCAGTCGCGGATAAGGAATAACTGCGTGACATTCTTTCCTGTGCCCCGGCCAATAGCGATGTTGGTTTCCTCGTTGAAGCTGTCGCAGCTCACACCCAGCACGTCGACCCATTGGCCATGCTCATCCATCCACTTCTTGGTAACTTTTGTGCCGTTGGTAATGATGCTGACGCTCTCGAGACCGAGCTCTTCCTTGCAGAAACGGCAGAGCATGGCTAACTTGTCGGGGTAGAGGAACGGTTCGCCGCCAGCAAAGTTAATCTTGCGCATGCCAGCTTCTCTAAGGAGGCGGAGTCCACGCTTCATATCCTCCTCCGGAGCGACATATGAGGTCTTCTCTGTGTGGAAGCAGAATGCACACTCTTTGTTGCATTTTCGTGTAAAAAAGTAATTAACTGATACCGGCTTATTGGTATCGTTGCGACGATGTTTCCAATACCCGAAGTAAACACCGATGCTGATCGCAGCGATGCAAGTAACTGTCGTGGACAGTATCCAATTTGAATAGAGAATATTCAGAAGCATGGTCGATGATTTATTGTTTTTCTATCCTATCTCGGGGGCTAGATGGGAGAAGCTTGTTTGGAAGGCATTAGGGGTGGATAGTCTTCTTATGGGAAGTAGATATCGCTCTTGGACCCTCATTGTATCATATAACCAACCGCCCTGAAGGTATGTTCTCGCAACTTTACCCCTCTGTGCATCCGGCTAGCTACTTTATACACGTCACAGGTGACAGTTGGACAATGCAACATCTAGGTAGACAATCGATCGACCCATGGGAGTGTATTGATTTCAATAATACTAGTCACAGCAACAGGGCGAAGAGTGATGCACGGACAATTTGAGCAAACCGGCTTTTATCCGCTTGCTGCCCAATTGCATTCAATGTTATCATCTGTTTTCATCAGTACTGTGTACCTATCTATAAATGTAGCCCGCAGCTTCCTTCAATGCAAATTGTAAACCCAAAATTCGTCTACAGTATCATTAAGAAAACTCCACCATAACCGTCAATACTAGGCAGTTACGTAGTACCTACATTCCGTAACTATAATTTGGAAGGAAGTAAGTGATCTTTCACATATGAGAGCGAGTCTTTACAGATTCTCACTCAAAGACTCGTCTACTGCCAAAACAAAATACCTGATAAGTAACAATTTCTTACTAGGTACCAGGAACCAAGAAACTCAAGATGGAGACGCCTACTCAGTCTCTTAACTGCAAAATTGTCTTTGTCCTTGGACCACCTGGTAGCGGCAAGGGTACCCTCTGTAACCTCACTTGCAATAATCTCAATATGGCCGGCAAGATCTACCATCACTTATCAGTAGGAGACTATCTGCGCGAGCTTTGTGAGATTGGAATGCCTTGCGAAGATGAGAACTTCGATTTTGATAGGATTCGTATCCATTTACGAGACAGTCGACTACTACCCGCCAACGTCCTCATTCCAGTGCTCAAGTACAAGATGAGGACAACTCCGAACGGTAACGGCGCTGCCACTACTTGGCTAATTGATGGGTTCCCGCGTAACATGGAGACTGCGCTGGCATTCGAGAAGGAGGTAGGACTTTAGACCAATAATACTTAGTTCCAAATAATCGAATTGCTGATATATCATTTATTCAAGATCGGCGGGCCAGCGAAAGTCGTTGTTCTCGAATGTACACATCACACCGCCCGACACCGGTTCCTAACTCGTTCTAGAGAGAAGAGCGATGACGAGAAAAAGTTCGAGAGACGATATGACGAGTACGTCGAAAACATGAAGGAGATTCTTAAGCATTACGAAGGCAAAATTGAGACGGTACGTGTTCTCCTTGCGCATACGCAAAATGGGCTGTCTTGTGCTAAAGATCCGTAGATATGCGTAGATGGACCTTATGTAGGCTACTCTCACCAGTTTCTGTGTGCATTACCAGTTGAAAAGGCGTACTACTTAGGTACCTAGGTAAGAGGCTGGAAAGGTTCGCATGCGGCTTTGAGAAAATCAATACACCCCACCTACTACAGGCCAGGGAACGGGGCAGCGGGGTCTAGTGTAGAGAGACAGATAGATTACCTAGCGATGGCGGTATGAAAAAAGAAATTTTATGGAATATCAAAGCAAGAAACCTTCTTAGTATCTAAATGTTCCTTCAGTTCCTTCGGCGGTTGAGCTGAAAACATCGCTAAGTACCTAAATGGGTACCTACCGACCTTCTGGGTAACTTAATACGTCATATGAGTCGTCCTCCCATCTTAGAAAGTGTACAGTGTGCGGATAGTAATTCAGGTACCTGACCATGAAGCCCTCAAAAAGGATGGTTGTGCGACAGGATACATGTAGGAAGACAACCGGTGAAGATGCAGGCTCTAGCAATTCAAGTAACCTAGCAGCTGACCATACCTAAGTACCTTGTTGTAATTCCATATTCTCTTCTGTTTGAAGCAACTATCATAATGCCAAATGATTAATTCTCTAGTGTAATTTTTTCAATTTGATGGAGGGTTGTGAAGCCATGGACGGGACTGCGTTGAACTATTGTGAAGTTATTGTTTGAGCGTGTTGTCAAATCAAATGTACGACATATGAGAGGCAGGATAAAGTAACGGCAGGTGTGGATGAATAGATCTGTTCACCCAAGCCAGGATACCTAGCATAATGAGTTTAAGCGGAGAAACCCCGGACCGCCTACTCCAACACACCGGAACCCAGCCGGGGTCCCTTCCGAGACATCTTCCAAGTTAGCCTTCCATCTTTCTTTTTTTCTTGAAATCGAATTTATGTAACATCATAATGGCTTCTTCGCAGCTTCAAACCACACCTAGACTGGTCTATTTCAATCGCTTGTTGCGTTCCTCAAGCTCAACTACCAAGTACCTGGCAATACCGATCCACCGTGTCACCAGAATTCAGGAAAAGTTATTCGGCAGTCTTCTTGCAATAGCTGGTTTCAGCGCATCAAGACTTTCGACTGTTTCAAGTCCATATGTGCGACACACGATCTGAACATTTCCTCTCTTCTTGTAACCCTCGGGACACACCACGATGGCCTTTTTAGCTCTTGCGCAAAGTCCGAGCTCTAGTAAGCTAATGGGGGCTTCGGTCGCTGGGTGGAAGTAGAACACCACCATGTCGGCACCGTCCTGTTTTTCAAGTTCCCATTCTACCTGCCTCCTAAAGTGATCGCACGTAATATCCTCTTTCCAGCTCGAGTCCCAATCCGGTCGGTACGGGTTGATGACGGTGACGGGCAAGTCTAAGAGGGATTCGGCTAGGACCTCACGCCAATCACGGTCGTCTGTCTTAGTGGTAGTTCCCGCTAGGAAAACGGACTTGATCCCGCGATAAGGCTCAGTTGATGGCGCGAGCACAATTTGGTTTTTAGGATGAGTTTCCGGCATCGTGTCGAATGATGAATCTTACTCGTGGGTTAAACTAGTTGAAATGAAAGATGATCGGGGCAAGGCTCTGAATTCGACAAATCGCAGTTCACAGTTTCAGATATGCATACGATAAGTACTGTAACCTTTCACAGCAATCCCGAGTCCAATCAATTTTCAGTTCATCAGCCTCGCACGGCAAGCTGAGAAACATTGAATCCTTCGAATGCGAACCCCCGTGTACCTTCTGTTCTTGAACAGAGTTTACTTGCTCCGTACATCCTGGGATCTCAGCCTTTGTCACTCACCATTGAAGCTTTGAGGAATGGCCAAATCCACACCTACGCCAATCAGGGCTCAATTATCACTTTGATATATCATATCACACCGGCAATAGCCGTCGAAATGTTTATCCTGGTTTATCTTTAATCGGCGATAGGAACCAGCAATTCGAGCTTCAATGTTGTTCCAGTATCACAAAACTAACAATCCCTGATTTTACCACGAATCGTTTCCTGTTATTCTGACAAGATCTAGTATGAGCTCGTGTTTACCTAACGGCGCCATATCATTCTTATCTGCAAAGTGACAAGGGACGCAGGATTTCCATTTGGAGAAGTGGGTATGATAAGCTCATTTTATACTTGTCCTTACCTCAACCCCTTATCTACAACGTTGTATTTGGTGGTAATATGATAGGATTAGAGTTGCCGAAAAGATGATGGCTTGTTAAATGCCAGAAGCCGGGTCTTGGCCTGCTTTAGGTCAAGCCTTAAATTTTGAGGCGTATTGCCTCCCGCTCTTGGCCACGCGTTCAACAATGCTTGATGCATTGGGAAGGTCGGAACCATGAGGGGGGCTGGCAAAGAATGCGCGGGGTGTCCAGGGTGCGGAGTACTCTCGGTGGGTTGAAGATCATCAATTCATCGGGTAGCAACTATCCTCTGATAGGTCATTCCCGGAGATGAAGCTGTTGAAAAATAAGTCTCTCGATCTATTGAGAATAGAAGAGATAAGACTATGGGGATTACTCTTCGTCCTAAACATCACAAGCTAGCTAGCTCTACGGCGAATGACTGGTGGTCATCATGGGCTTCTCATTGAAGGGAGCAGATGCTTCTGCTACGACTACTTCCGAGATCAATCCTGACGCAATCGAAAATAAAACACCTAGTTCGTCCGATGAGAAACTTCGCGAAATAGACGTGGCGACTGCGATCGCAGATCTCGACAAGATTCAGCACAACCATCAATGGGACCCGAATCTTCCTCAAGAGAAACTTGATGCCGTCAAGTCTGCACTCGAACATGGAGATGTCAAAGAGATTGCCGAGGCCGACCTACTATTCACCGAAGACTCGCCTTACGAAGAAGTACGTGCCGCCGTTCGCAACACTGATGGGGGAGAGGTCGCCTGTACTGTGAGAGCATGGATACTGGGAATGATCTTCGTCACAATTGGCAGTGGCCTGAATATGTTATTGAGCATGCGAAGTCCTCTGGTTAATTTCCCAGCATTGGTGGTCGTACTCGTGGTCTACCCAGTTGCGAATCTCTGGGCGAAAATTATGCCTACGAGGGTGTTCAACACATTCGGACTACAGTGGACGTTGAATACTGGCCCATTCACCATCAAGGAACATGTGGTCATCACTATCATGTCAAATGTCTCGTTAGCATATGCATACTCTACGGATGCACTGCTTGCACTCCAGGGAAAGCCATTTTACGACATCAACTTAGGTTGGGGTTTCGCCTTGATCTTCACTTTGAGCTCTCAGCTCATGGGTATTTCGTTGTCTGGCCTATTCAGGCGCTTCCTCGTCTATCCTGCAGCGATGCTGTGGCCAACCCAGTTTTCATACACCTCGCTTTTCTACGCCCTTCACGATAAAAGCAAAAGTGACGGCTCTACTTCCAACGGATGGACCATCAGTCGTTACCGATATTTCTTCTTGGTGACCGGGGGCATGTTCGTGTATTATTGGATCCCGGCTGTACTTTGGCAAGGTCTCAGCGTTTTTGCATTCGTTACTTGGATTAAACCGAATAATGTCGTGCTCAACCAACTCTTCGGTGGCTACACGGGGCTCAGTCTCATTCCCATAACGTTCGACTGGACTTACGTCTCTGCGTACCTATACGACCCGCTACTAGCCCCGACGCAAGCCCATGTTAATACTCTAATTGGCCTATTCATTTTTGTCATGATCACCACGATTGGAATTGTGTATACTGGAGCACTGTATGTCTACTTCACTTGAATAGTTTCACCGTCAATCCAAAGATTGCATAGAATGAGTACGATTTCTAACTTGATGGCAGTTATTCCGAGTACCTCCCTATGGTGACATCGCAAACCTACGACAACACACAGAAGGCCTATACTGTAAGGAATATTCTTGGGGATGATTTTACACTCGACTTGGAAAAGTACCGCAACTACTCGCCACTGTTTTTATCTCCAACTCTGGCCCTGAATTATGGGCTGTCCTTTGCCGCATTGACAGCATCACTTGTCCACGTCGGACTCTTTCACGGGAAAGAGATATGGTATCGCTACAAAACTGCCCGTAATCAGGAACCCGACATACATCTCAAACTCATGAAGAAATACGACGAGGCTCCCGAATGGTGGTACACGGCTCTTCTCCTTTTCTCGCTCGCACTAGGACTTGGGACTGTCCTGGGCCACGATTCGCAATTGCCCTGGTGGGGATTTTTCATATCTATCATTATCGCATTCGTATTTGTGATTCCCACATGCATGATCATGGCCGTTTCGAACATTATGTTATCCCTAAATGTTATTTCGCCTTTTATAGCAGGTTTCATCTTCCCGGGTCGGCCCATCGGTGTGATGATCTTCAAAGTTTTCAGTACAATTACCTTAGGACAAGCTCAGACTTACGGTACGTAAGAACGCATCTTGTGAATGTCGCCCACACAGAAGCTAATATCTCGACAGTATGTAATATGTTCTATTTCGGCTATTCATGGAGAGAATGAAATTACTTCTTTTCTCGGAGTACTAACACGGGGTAGACCTCCGACTTGAAGTTGGCTCACTACATGAAAGTACCCCCTCGGGTCACTTTCTGGTGCCAGGTTGTCGCGAGTATATGGGCCGTTTTCGTACAAATTGCTGTGATGAATTGGACCTTAGGGGCCATTCCCAACGTCTGTACTAGGTTAGTCGAGTTTCTTTTCGCCGATGTTTACTTCTAGCCTATTGACAATCAACAAATTCACAGCACTCAGTCGAGTCATTTTACCTGTCCCAACGGACGCGCATTTTTCTCGTCCAGTATCGTCTGGGGAGTTCTCGGGCCGGAGCGCATGTTTGGGCCTGGATCGATGTATGTGAATTTCAACTGGTTTTGGCTTATTGGTGCCGTAACCCCAGTGATATTATGGGTTTTTGGCCGCAAGATGAATATTGGTCTCGCACGCCACCTTCACGCACCGATTTTGTTTGGGGCTATGGCTTGGCTTCCGCCCGCTACCCCGATTAGCTTTTCGACGTGGGCGCTTTGGGGTTTGGTCTTCAACTACGGCATACGAAAGAAGTTCAACGGATGGTGGCGCACTTACAACTACGTCACCGCCGCAGCGCTTGACGCGGGTCTTATCTTGTCGACCATTGTCATCTTCTTCGCGATCACGATGTCAGGAGTTACCATTCCTCAATGGTGGGGTAACGTGGATGTGTACAATACTGTTGTAAGTGCATGATGGGCTTAATCAGGTGTTTGTCACTTCTTGGTACTGTAAGGTTGCTAACAGTGAACAGGATGCAACGAATACAGCATGGCTCAAAACAGTACCGGAGGGTGAGACGTTCGGGCCAGCAACGTGGTAGCATCAAGACACGGCAGGCTATTGGAGCCTTGTGGAAGGGTCGAATCGGTATTTGAGATGCACCACGTCAGCTGTTATATGTCTAGTAGAAAGTGACGCAGCCTCAATGAGACACCAAATACCAGCATCGCAACCCATATTTGTCGCCTGACCCAAGCTACTTAATTGCCATTTATTACTACCTACCTGCACAGTATATTTAAGTACTAAAAATATCACAGGGCCTAGAAGCAATCTGATTCAATCTCCTACACAGAAGCAGTGCGTCAGAACTATTATATTCAATTTAATCATATAACGATCGTTTAAATTGTGTTCATTATCAAGAAATACGATGGCCATGAGCGCGGCTTCCAGCATTCTCGGGTACCCAACCAATTTTGGATTACATGCGCGCGATCAGCAGGATGAACCAGCAAAACCATCTTATGTTGTTCCATCCAAGATCATTGAAAGTACTCAGAGCGCAATAGAATTGTATCGTTCCGGTCAGAAGCTCTGGAGAGGCAGCGATCTTGAACGGATTGAATATGAGCTTTCCCACTCTCGGACTACCCCATCATTTACCATTCGCCGCATCGATGGGTCAACAATCTCGATGAAGAACCCCATGTTTGGTATCGCCAATCCTATATGGTATATTCCCCTTAATAAGTGTCTAAGCTCACATGTGAAACTGATGAAATGCCACCCGGATTGATTAGGAAACCATATGTCAAATTTCAGCATTACTGGTATTTATTCAAACAAGGGCCTAAGGATACACTTCTAGGAGATGTTCCTCCGCATTCAATTCCCTATTTTTCATATTACATTGGTTGGGAGAACCGTACATTCGTAGACTTTGTCGCGGGTGAGCACGGCTGTTTAGAATGGCGATTCCAGAAGGCTAAAGAGCGGTGGGGGCGGAGCTGGACATGTGGCTGGCTCGATGATAAGCTCTCCATCCTTAAAGGTCAGAGGAAGATTACAAAAGTTCTATGTTTTGGCTTGGGGGATATGACCCCTCTATCTCGCTATGATACTCGTTCGGAATTCGACGCAGAAGCTGCGCTTCACGACCTGAATTCCAGCTTTAACCAACATGCCGTTGCTTTAAGTATCGCGGCGAAAATTCGCTCGGAGACGGGCGACGACGTAGAGATCTTCGCTCAGGATCCTGCGTATAGTGAGACAAGCAAGGCCCTATTGGAGGATATCGGAATTCAAGTCGTCGGCGAGCACGGCGCCGGTGGCTTCAGCAAGATCGACTACGACTCCGTGGTGTTCTTCTGCTACCCGGCCGCTCCCGTAAGGCAGATCATAGCAGATCTCGCGAGGCCGGCTATGATTATCGGGAACGGCGATGTGCATGTCCTAAATGAGAACCAGTATGTTGCGCCACCCCATATGAACATGGATGTATTGACAGATTGTAACACACCCTGACACTGAGACTATAGGCCATTCCCATTTCCTTTCGATGCCGAGTCTCCGCGGACAAGGGAGATGTGGGAAGAGTACACCCGTCACGATTTCAAGATCATGCAGGAAGATGAAGAAGACTTGACGGGCTTGAGAGGCTTGAATATCTATGTTCGAAATGATATAGAAAGGGATGATTGTGTTGATACTGAGGATGAGAGTGACATCGATACTTAAGATTTCTCGTAGAGCCATGTAAGGGATTTATTACACTCTACATGGCCAATCACTCTTACTATAGTTAGCTCTATGAGATGAGGTCATTTCGACCTAAGTTATCGATGGAAGGGATGGCATTCTAGGTAGCTTCATACCTAACTCTCGGAGTATCGAGGTAAGGGAAAAATCAAATAGTTGATAACAGTATAGCATCGAGAGTTTTGTTTATATCGGTGATGAATTGGTTGTGAAAGAGCCTCTAGGACAGGGGTTGTTAAGAACCGAGAACCGGGCACTAAGTGCTAAATGTGGCGCCCGAAAAAGCGCTCATCGATGCGGCGTCCAATCTATGATGCTATAATTCTATATGACCCAATAAGAATGTCAAGGAACCTTTTCAGCTATTCCAGAAGATATTGTATGGACCGGGTTACGATAGCTATCACGAGCAGGGGTTTTCAGCTCGGCTCCGCCACCTCACCTCATCTCAGCAGCCATGTGGCGCTTTCCGCGTATAGGTCAGCAACGTCATGAGATGACCCGTATTGGAATAAGCTCTATCTCGTTCGGGAGGATTCTTCTTGGGCACGGTCCAGGAATACGGGTTCGCGTATTGATTCCACTTACAGAGCCGCAGACCGAATTTTGTGACACCGTGATAAGTGGTTGGAGTGAGAGATCATGGGCTGACGGGTTGGAAGCCGTCACGCTTCTGTACATAGGCCTCCAGATATTATTTTCGAGTATAAGTAGAATGAATCGTCGAGGTAGAAGATTATGTTTTCATTCCTCCCGTTCCACAGCAGTTCAACTCAAGGTTCACAAGCAAGCTTTCGAATCCTACCTCTCCAGTTTTAACCGATATCACATAACTACCTAATATACATACCTGTATCTTCTACTCTCTCGCAAGATGTACGGCCAAACCATTATAACTTCCCTCCTCCCCCTTCTATCTCTTTCTCTCGCTCTTCCCCTTGAGCCACGAGACACTACCACCGATTTCACCCTCACCAGTCTGGGCGCCACATTCCCGTACTCCGGGGTCTACGGAGATGAGTCTGTCAACTCCCACGTCAACGTCGGGCTAAGCTACCCGGACCCCTCGTCGACGAGCGGCGCCACTCTCAACACAACATGCAGCGTTAGTTGGCCTGCCGGTACCAACCCAGGCCCGACAGCTTGGACCCCCTGCGCCGATGGAAAAGTACAATTCCGCCTGCCGACGAACGGGTGGACCAGCACCACGAACTTCCGCGTCGAGTTCTGGGAGCAGCTGAATTCCGATGGGTGAGTACCTAAGATCCTTATTCTGAGTTCTTCCTCTTGTTTCCATTCACTGAGTCAGCGTATAATATCGTTACTAATTCGCGGGTTTTCAAAGATCGGGCTTAGAAGCCACACACTACATCCAAATGGACCCAAGCAACCCGAGCAACCCGGCCGCAGTTATGTTCTGTCTCCAGATGGGCAAATTCAACCCTCTGACCTGCTCCTTGACTGGGCCGTATGGTCAAACACCAAGGACCGTATCCATGGCCGCGACTGAGGAGAGCGCGATACCAAGCTAGAGTCTAGATTTATCTGAAAAGAGCTCGCTTCGTGCATCGGGTAAAAAATAAAGATAGCCTGGGGTAATCGGGTTATAAATAGAACAACGTGAAGAACGAATGGTTTACGCACGGTGATGATGAGTCAGCTAGCTGGATACGTGTCTCGTGTCCGCGCAAAGGATTTAGAAACATAACCGACCTAGCAATAGGAGGCGCTTTTGGTTGGGCAAGTTTAAAAGAAAGAAATAGAAGCATATAATTATATCTGTAATATTATTCGATTACATCAGATACCAACGAGCCAACTGAGCTATATATTCGTGATCAACTACCACACAGTTTCTAGACCGTTAACTCCGACGGGGCGTTCGCCGAGAGTGGTGATGCGGAAGCCGTGGCGCAAGCCCTCTTCCTCATTATGCACATCGTAATCCGATATCGCAGTGTGAGCCGTCACCCTGTTGTCCCAGAGCGATACCGTTTGGTCGTCCCATTTCACTCGGACTTGGACATCCGCACTCTGCGAGATATGCTATCATATACATTTAGCCATGTTCAAAAACGAAGATCCGTTGGAGGTTGCGAACCTTGAAAAGCAACTTCAAGATAGCGTCGGATTCCTCGGTCTTCAGCCCTACAATCTTCTTGGTGAATCCCGGGTTCACAAAGAGCGCTTTCTGGCCGGTAACCTAGAATAGCAACGTCAGACACGGAACAGAAGCACGATGCACCACACGCGGACTTACTGGATGTACTCGAACGATGGGATGGTGTGACTTGACGGGCTCGCGCCTTACGAAATGTTTGTCGCGACGGGCATTTTCAGCCTGTGGAAATCCGCTGTGTTCGGCGCGCAAGCCCTCCAAAAACGTCTTCAGTGGCTCCGAGAGCCGTTCGTACGCCGCAACTTGGGAAGTCCACGCCGTATCACCACCCGTTGATGGCACTGCGAGTAGAGTAAGAAGTGTGATTCCCGGAGGCTGATGCTCGTACGAAACATCCGAGTGGTATCCGGTGGTGGTCAATTTTTCGGTCTGTCTCTGGTTCCGGTAGAGGTTATCCGGCCCAAGATAGATGTTGTGGAATTCAATGGCCCCCTCAACGTGAGCTCCAACGGGCTATTGGGAAATAAGTAACAGGTAGTAGCGATCTCTAAGTAGGAATTACTTACGTGAACATGTAGGCGCCCGAAGTACCGGCCAAATTCCTTTTGCTTCTCAACGCCAATGTCCTTGAAGTTCTGGCCTCGAAACACCACAACACCTCTCTCAGCAATCAACAAGGCTAGCTCATTCTTTTGTTCATCTGTCAACTCGGAAAGCTGGAGACCAGTGATTTCTGTGCCGACGCGAGGGGTCAGCTTGGTAATGACCACTTTAGGGTCATTCAGTCCGAGGAGATGAGGCTTGGCTTTGTCTGCTAGGAGGCCCTTATCAGCAAACTCGAAAGGCTCCGTTACTGGGAACGTTGTCGTCTCATCGTACACTGGCAAGTAACTAGTGTACTTGTACTTTTGGATTATTTAGCATTTTCCAGCCATTAATATTTTAAGGTAGGTACATAGTATCTTACTGCAGAGTGTTGGACCGCGTCGTATGCCCGGTTGAGCTTTTGCTCCGCCTTCTCCTTCAACTCGGATGCGCTTGGTACTACGTCTGCAACTGAAGGTGCCATTGTGCATTCATTCACTCAACTCAATTGATGTGTTTCGTATTCTCATGGGACGCCGAGATACCAATTATTTATCTACCTTTGCTTGATAATGATTTCATGATGTTATCGAACGCGATGTCATGCCCCCGCACATTCACCATCCTTTCTCCATATGGTGCGATACCAACAATGGAGATGCATCTCCAATAGAGCTAAGCACACCAAACTTAGCCAAGACAAACATGCTACCCACCATCATCTTCTTTGAAATCCCTTGGAGATAGCTTCTCAGTTTGACTGTCTAGTGTTACTTTATTTCGTCACATGCTTTGCAGTTGTAGCCACTAGTAGAATATGTTACCCAACCTTCCCAACATGCTACCTATGAAATATGCATAGATTGAACAGAGGATCCAGCAATTAGAGTTGGGGATAGATAAGAAGTTTAAAATATTACGGCTCTTTGATGCAAGACGCCATAATATGAGAGGGCCTATCAACTCAGTGTACCTGAGCACCCCACACTACCTATATGGTGCAAGATGGCGACACAGCACGAAGTAAACTCCCTTAATGAAAAAAATGGATAACATAAATTAAGATATACTAGGTATCTACCTATGTAGTCAATATCAAAGGAAATTATCAAAATAATGACATCAGAAAACACTCCAATTGGACATTAAACACAAATTCACCAAAGTGCCTAGTAAACACTCCCGAATTGAAAAAGGGGAACAAAACATTCAATGACCCGAGAAGGCGGGAGCATCCCTAGGACCAGGCCTAGATCCCTCCATAACTCTCGCTTGCTATCAAACGCCTCTTTGATCCTTCCACCTTGCATGTCATGATTTCCACGTCTCTGAGTAACCCCACTTACCTCCTGCCTATTCAGACTCATGTTCATCCGATCATACCCCCGAATCCCGCCCCGTAAATTCTCCACTTCGGACCGAAGTGGGTCTCAACCAGTCCAATCACCAACGTCCAGCTTAGTCAAAGTATACCTTCAGTCACAAGTCGGCGTCGTCCCAGTAAGAATGTCAGGTACTTGCCTTAACCTTGCCAATGAATATGGTGTTTATGTGTCTTTCAATGAACAATAATTAGTGTAGGACTCAAAGGTGAATGCCCTAGATATTCATTCATGTAAGTTGTTATTGCTAGTTATAGAGTAACCCTCAGCCATACACTAATATGGCTGTATTGATACTTCCTTGGATAACTAATTGTTTATTCGAAGTGTCGAATCAGTAGCATGATTTGTATCTAAGTGTCTTCATCTCATCGAATTTTCAATCTTGTAATTCCCTAGGGTGAAACAAAGGGGCAAGGCAATCAGCGTAATTTAGATGAATCCATTTGCCTTTTGACTCGGGATGAATTCTTCCAATGTCTACCTAATGTCGAGTCATGCGGTTGTTCTGCTATATTGGCGTACCGTAATACAGAATCGTCTCCGGAGTGATGTATGCCATATGTATTAGGACGTCAAGAGTCTCCTTGTCGTAATTTCTAGATTCCCCAGTGATGTTCGTTAAAGCCTAGATACCATCATAACCTGCAACACCTTTCCTACTCAGCATGAATATCCCATAGGAATAGTAATCGAGTGTGCCTAAGTTTTTTTCAAGGTACGTTTGAATGTAATTACATTGAACTAATAACCCTAGAGGGGGACCTCCGCTATACTGAGAGTGTTCCTAGAGAAACATTACTAATTAGAACTGCTCCACGCTCAGTATCCATCCAATACTTCAATCCATTCACCAAGTCCTCCAGGCGAGGGAAAGAACCAATACACCTTCAATCGTTACTCCTTCCTATCCGTCCACTTACCTTTTACAATATCGATGACCCTATAAAATAGCTCACAGGATACATCAGACGTTTGAACGCAACGTAAGTAACAATCATAAACCTATCATCTCATCTAAATATTCGCATAAACTAGCTCGTCCTGAGGGTTTTCGATTCCTGTGTCTCTCAGGGTACTATCGAGTCCTTTCCCATACACCTTCTCTTCTCTATTCTCTCAAGTAATTTTCCAATCCGCACAATTCCCACTGAGACTTCATCAACTCTCTTGATCATATCAATATTCTTCTGAATCTGAAATATTCTTACAGCCATCACCAGTCTACCTTCGAAGATGTGTCACCTGTGGAAAAGAAAGACAATGGCCTGCGGCCACACACAGGCTCAGTGGAAGCTTGAACGTTGCCAGTATTTTAACTCTGCCATGCCCGCATTTTCTTGTGGTCTCTTCCTCCACGGTGACCGCGATGCTCGGCCCTACCAAGACGGCGACATTGATTGCTTTGATTGTATCCTCAATCTAGCCTGCCTCAAAATCAGTTAAGTACCATTTTTCTAATCATGTTAGATGGCACCTTTCGCCCGCTCCGAAAACTTGCTTAAAACTCTTTTAAGTCTTAAAGAAGAAATTACTGACTCTCATCGCAGTTGAGGATCAATGGCAGTACGCCGTCGCAACCGTTGTGGATAGCCGCAATCACGCCGCTATCCAGAACGCGAGATATTATCTCAAGACGCTCAACCACCTCCGATGGCCAGATGCTTTCAAAGTCCACTCTAGCCTCATCGAACAATACATGTACGACGGAAGCGTTATGGATGTAGACGCCGCCCTCGCAACCCTGGGCTACCCCACGCCGTCGATGCCTCATCCTCCTCAGCCCCTCGGCGATGTGGTGATGACCCAGGAAGAGAAGGCAGGAGCTGAGATCGAGGAGGAATGGGAGGAGCTGGACATGTCTGATTCAGACGCCGAGCCGTTTTTCGAGGCTGAGGATGGTCTGGAGAAGGAAGATGAGGGCTGGGAATCTTCCGACGAGGACGATTTCTGGGACGCAATGGAGATCTCCAATGACGTCGACTCTGTCCTTGACCGCATCGAGGAGGAAATGGATCCGTGGTAAATGGGAAATGAAAAGGGCTGATATGGGCGGAAGGGTCGGCGGTTAATCCGACATAATCATACTGCAGGCGTTGAATTCCAAAACTTTCATGAGGTGTACAATAAAAAACATTGATTTCCAACCAACCTACCTGACTTCGAAGTGCCTTGATATCCTAGAAACCTTGGAATACTTTATCATTTAACATAATGATTAGGCAATAAGGTCGTGAAGGTTCCCTTCCAGCTTCCCGCTGCGGTGATATCTTCTCGTTGATCACGAAGCGAAACATACCCCCCCTGGTGGCTAATCATTAATAGGACCTTTACGTTAGGCCGGATGCTTGTCAACTACCTGTACACCATGTCAATTAGGCCGAAACAACTTGATTCTTTTTTTTTTCATATCTTAAGTAGTAGTACAGGTGTTAAACACATCATTTTACCCCTTTACTCCAATCGCATAGGCTCTAGGGTCACAATGTTTAAGCCCACCATGTGCCCTATGCCATCCATTCTACCGTCTGCTCGACCCACCACGTCGTTCAGAGTCGAGGAGAGCATCAAACTCCTTTTGAGCTTGCTCTTTCTCGTAGTTCCTTTTCTCCTTGTCCTCGTCTTGCTTCGTGTACGCGAAGCCTTCTGTCCTCGACTGGGAATTGGGCGCCTTGTCCTGCCGTAGCTGGGCCCATCCGCCTCCTTGACCCGAGGAATTGGTTGATTGTGACTGTTGCCTAATACGATCCCATGCAGATCCTCCTTGAGTGCTTTGAGTTCGCTGTGCCTCGATTCTTCTCACTGATGCTGGAATCGGGGAGCCGTCGTCATCGTCAAAAGGATCCGAATCGTCAACATACCGCGGAGCTGGATTCGGGGGCCTCGTGCCTTGGGTATTAGGCGACACCGGAGCCGGGGTGTTTTGAGACCAACTTGGCTGGGGTGTAGGAGATGATGTTACGCTACTGGGGCCCGAAGCCCGTTCACCAAACCCGTTTTCCGAAACCTCATTATAACTACGTCCATAATCAGGCTGCGCTTGATTGTCCGGGTTTGAGGCATCCTGGCCACGTGGAAACTCAATGCGTACGTTTGACCCTTGCTGGGAATTCATTGCCGAAGCACGCATGGCCATGACGTTATTCTTAATATCGTTTTGTAGACCCTTTAGACGTGGTTCCCTAAATACATGTGCTTCGAATGACATATTTGCTAAGGATCCGCCGAGGGGAACGAATCCAAAAGAGCATATAGCATAATACAGACCAAAGCGAAGAGAATGCCATGCTAATGAAGCTACTGGGCCTCTCATAAGGGGTAATGATTTCGTAGGAAACACGGTTGGGTTAAATGCCGATCCAGGTCGTGGCGTATAAAAAGGGAATCTAAATTTATGCCTTCCGAACCAAGTGAACCCAAGAGCGGTACTTATGGAGGCAAGGGAAACCCAAGGATGCCATCTGAAGGCTGAGGCAGCGAAGTCGCTCGTAAGCCGGACTTCCTCGGCAGTCAAAGGGCGCTTGGCGAGTTTGGACGCTTGCATGAGCGAAGCGACGACGTGATTGACACGACTAAATTCGTTATGACCGACTAGAGGAGCCCAGGACTGGAGAGCAGGTATCTGGTCAAAATTGATGGTTGTGTCGTCCTCGAAGAATATACGTTCAACAAGTCCTTGTTGCCGTAACAATGTAGGATTTCCCTCATGCATTGGCCAAGGGGTATGGTTAGTTACTAACAACTCCATCACCTCCGGTGGGCCGGAAATCGAAAATCCGTTAGGCATAGTGTCGAATTGGATACCATCAAACGTTTATTAAAGATCGCGAGTGATGGTAAGTTTGGAACTTGGAGCTTGGAGCTTGAAGCTTCATATTTTGGTACTAGTTGGTGGGGATGGTAGAGTGGTGGAGTGGTAGTGGAGTGATGTCTTCTATGTAGAAAAGGAGCTTGGACCATGATGATTTTCAATGTTCATTTTCTTAGTGACGTGCTACAGTACCAAGGTACTTCAAAGTTAGAGGTGCATAATTAGTGATAAGCCACTATCAACAAGCCACATAATGCAAACCCCACCAACACCTTGAACCTTGAATGTATCGAGTGGGGTACTGTGGCTAACCGTGATTTATTGATTCCACCCGACGCGTTTGGTTTTCGCGTCTTCGCGTACAATACAACCCTGGAATTCAATTCAATTCAATTTATCATTGCTTTGCTATCTCACCTTTGCATCCCTCCAACTTGCTATACAAGGACCCATAACTTTGATTGGACCCATCCCCGTTTGTCGCTTGTCGTTTGTCCATTAATTATTATCCAACCCCCAATTTAACATAACATAAGGTCTATGCTCGTGTCGATGTCAACGTCGATGTTAACATCGATGTCTCTACTATAGAACTCAATTATGGTATGGTAATTTCGTGTTCGCGAAGATAGCGCCGCTATGCCTCTCAAAAAATCATTCTCAGAGCCCAATGGCCCTCCTGGGGTAAGTCGTATATGTTACTTCATACCTTATAATTCATGATATTTGCAGTCAATGTTGACTTGACTAGAGACTTCAGACTCGCCAGCATTGGAACAAAGCCAGAAGCCATTCAGCTGTAAACCATTCAACAACGACTCGGAACCCAATTCCTAAGACGCTTCAGCCCATCTCCGAAGTCTCGAAAAACAAGCTTAACGCTTTTAAGTGCCAAGATACCACCAAGAGCAATGATCACGATACCACCACGTCCGACCTACCTATCATTAATATCGATGCACCGCCCAGCGACGCTGCTCCCTCGAGGGACGGATTGAGGGGAAAGCGAAACAGAAAACAAGATTTGGAGACAACTCCATCATTACCCGCGTCCAAGGATAGTTTGACCACACCCATGAGCCGACTCGCGTGGCAGGATCTCATTGGGACGATCGAGTCAAAAGAAGTGGAAGAGGATACTAGTCCCAATGAAAGGATCAGCTGGGACATAAGAGATGACCCGCAGCAGAGACTAAAACTATCACCAGTCATGCCCGGTAAGAGGGGAAAGAAAAGAGCACGGAGTTCGTCGCCCGTATCGTCGCCTGCCTCCCACTCGAAACCTCACACCCCGTCCGTAAATATAGGGAAGTTGTCACGAGCCCTCAAATCGCCACACGCCGACCCTGCACTAGAGCTATGGGATCGCTTCTCCTTAAATGGTTCTAAATCGATCACGCCCCTCGGCGCCATGAATTCTGCCCTTGCTCAAATCATGGTCTCATCCTCGCCTCGACCGTCGAGGATCGAAAGTAGCCTGCGAAGGTCTATCAGCTGTGGAGAGAATTGGCCAAAACGTCGGAAGGTCGAACGGGCAGATGTAGCGGAACCAATGGAAATCGCCGCTGAGGAAAGCCCAAGTGGCCATTCGAAATTGTCCATGCTAAATGCCTTGTTGAAGAAGGGAACGAGGGAGATCGACAGATCAAAGGTCGTCCAAGCCCGTCAAGATGCGTTAAGATCGCCTTCACCCAAGAAGAATAGTTCTCAGCCGATTTCGGAAGCCAATGGCTCACCTACCCGACGAATATCTTCGAAGCTTCCTACTCCATCATTGGTCAAAGAGAATGCGCCAGCGGCAATGAAGTCAAGCCTAGACACATTGATAGATGAACTATCCGATTATGGCGACGATGACTTCGACGAGGACACGCTTATGGAGCTTGATGCTAGTCTGGGACAACCGAAGGAAGAGAATGCGGAAGACGATTTAATAATACTGCCAGCAGATACCGGGCAGAATCTAGAGCGCCAGCAACCTAACCAAGAAACTTTGTACGACGATGAGTTTGCAGATATGGACGACGACGTATTTACTGCCGCAGAAGACTTGATAACACAAATAGATTCGAGTCGTTCTTCGAAGGGCAAGCCCGAGACGCCGTGTCAACCCGCTGTTGCCGCACAGGAGAAACAAACCACCATTGTTGATGACCTTGGTGGGGATGTATTCGAGGATGATTTTGGGGGCGACTTCGATTTTGATGCTGCTGAAATAGCTGCTACACAATCCGCCTCTTCTAAGCAGGTTAATGGATCATTACCTCCCGTACGTAGGTGGTGACAAGAAGGGATTGAACCCGGTTACTAAGAATATTCGTAGGTAGTGGACAAACCCAAGACAATTCAAAGATATCTTGTGACTAAGGTGCTTCAAAGCCAATACGTCGACGACAATGGAAGAGAATCGATGGAGAAGGTAAGGGTCCCTATTCTAAATATTACCCAGAAGGTGGGATAGCTAACAACACTAGATTCTTTTTGTTCAACTTGATCGAAGCAATATCGTAAAGGCTGTCCACCTTCGAGGTGACTGGGTGGACACTTCGGCAAGCCCTAAATCCTACGTCCATATAATCGGCGAGTTTCAGTCGAGTGGGCAATGCATCATAGACAACTCTCAAAACATACTCATCCTGCATCCAGATCAGTTGATATCGGCCACCGTCGTAGCAGACAGCTTTACATGTATGCGCCGGGCTGTCCTCCAGGACCGAGTCAAGGCCACCAGCGACAAGACTCCGCCCTTAGTATACGGAACATTGCTGCACGAGATCTTTCAGGAGGCCCTCATGTCCAATAAATGGAGCCCCGAGTTTTTGAATACTGTTATTTCTAACATCACAGAAAAGCACGTGGAAGACTTGTATATGATTAAGGTTTCCGTCAACGAAGCTTGCGAACACCTTCGATCGAAGATGCCAGAGTTAAGGAGTTGGGCGGCAGCATTTGTCACCCCTTTTCCGAGGGTAAGTACTTTGGACATTGCTAGATGTTTAGGGAATCATTGCTGATATGCGCTAGCCCGATGCTGTTGTACAAGGCCGGAACGGCGACAAGGCCAATATGTGTGTCACAAAACTACTCGACGTCGAAGAACATGTTTGGTCCCCGATGTACGGGCTCAAAGGTAATATCGACGCGACGGTACAGGTAACAATGAAGGATGGACCTCAACGGCGTACCCTGACAGTGCCCTTTGAAGTAAAGACGGGCCATAATGCCACGAGCAATCACCAAGCGCAAACATCTCTTTACAACCTCCTATTATCAGATCGATACGACGTCGAAATCGCCTACGGAATTCTCTATTATATGGAAACGTCTCAGACGATCCGAATACCAACGATTCGTAACGAACTTCGTCATATGATTATGCAACGCAATCAACTAGCCTGTTACATTCGAGATCGCAGTGTTCAGCTCCCACCCATGAAACGAAGCACCAATACTTGCGATAGATGTTATGCAAAGGTACCCTGTTTCATATACCACAAACTCGCAGATAATGGCGACCACGAAACCAGTGGCATGAAAACCAAGTTCGATGACGTCGTCCGACATTTGACTCCGGCTCATCAAGAGTTCTTCCTAAAATGGGAGGACTTGTTAACGAAGGAGGAGAAAGAGAGTCAGAAACTACGCCGAGAGCTCTGGACTATGGTAAGCACCGAGAGAGAAAAGGTTGGGCGGTGTTTTTCCAACGTCATCATCGAGGAGGGCTCCGCCCTTGAAGATACCAACAATCCTAGGATCAACCGATTTCGCTATACTTTCGTCAAGGAAAATCCATCTTCGGGATTTTCTTTCCTCGATTCCCAGCTTGCGGTAGGAGAGCCCATCGTTGTATCGGATGAACAGGGTCATTTTGCCCTCGGAATTGGGTATGTCACATCCGTACGAAAACAAAAAATCACTGTTGCCGTTGACCGCCGACTTCATAATGCTCGTATACGTCAGCCGGGATTCGATTTGTCGAATAATCAGGTTTTCGCGAGCATTATGGAGGTGGCGCCCGAAGGGGCAACGCCAGCTCAGTCTCAGGGCAAGATCAAGGAAGCACCTCTCAAATATCGTCTCGATAAAGACGAATTCAGCAGCGGTATGGCAACCGTTCGAAACAATCTAGTTCAAGCTATGGCCGACGGTGTATTTGGATCGAGAGAAATTCGACGTCTCGTAATCGACCTCGCTCCGCCGACATTCAAGGCTATTACGACGCAATATACCGTTGCCGACCAGGAAAGCCTGAACATTGACCAAAGGAAGGCGATCGAGAAAGTGATGAGTGCGAACGACTATGCTCTTGTCCTCGGTATGCCTGGCACCGGCAAGACGACAACGATTGCCCACATCATCCGCGCCCTTGTCGGCCAAGGGAAAAGCGTACTCTTAACTTCCTACACTCATTCTGCCGTTGACAACATCTTACTGAAGCTGAAGGATGACCAAATGCCTGTTCTGCGACTTGGCGCACCAGCAAAGGTTCATCCCGATGTGCAAGACTTTGCGATCCTTGCTGGACAGCCGATGAACAGTTTCGAAGAGATTCGAAGTGCCTGGCACGAGACACCTATTGTGGCAACAACCTGCTTAGGTGTCAGCCACCCTGTCTTTAGCGAACGCACTTTTGACTACTGCATTGTTGACGAAGCGTCTCAGATCACGTTGCCTATCTGTATTGGGCCGATCCGCATGGCGCGCAAGTTCGTTCTAGTTGGCGACCATAACCAACTCCCACCTCTGGTACAAAACGAAGAAGCTCGCGTTGGCGGTCTGGATATTAGCCTGTTCAAGTTACTTTCCGATACCCACCCCGACTCGGTGGTTAATCTTGAACATCAGTACCGCATGTGTGAAGACGTCATGATGCTTAGCAACACCCTCATTTATGACGGTCGCCTTAAGTGTGGTACAGAAGCGCTTCGCCATCGAAAGCTCGACATTCCCTTTATGGAAAACTTGCGGCAGAAGCATTATGACGCCAATACCATCAAACATCACAGCACACCACGGTCTTTCTGTACGAACTGGACAAATGACAGCTGCTGGCTACGCCACCTTCTAAACCCCGAAGCCCGCGTCCGTTTCGTTAATACGGACTTACTACCATCGGCGCGCGAAGAAGCAAAGGGAAACCGCATCGTCAACCCAACAGAAGCCGGTATCGTCGTACAGCTTGTCGATGCACTCCTCGCAACTGGCGTGCCGGCGGCCGAGATTGGCGTCATGACGCACTACCGATCACAACTTTCGCTACTCAAACACGGACTCCGCGTCCACGGCAGCAGCATCGAGCTGCACACAGCAGACCGGTTCCAGGGCCGCGACAAAGAGGTCGTGATCCTCAGCCTGGTGCGCAGCAACGAGCAATGCAACATCGGCGACTTGCTAAAGGATTGGAGAAGGATTAACGTCGCGTTCACGCGCGCGAAGACGAAGCTACTCGTCGTCGGCAGCCGGACCACGCTCAAGGGCGCCGGGGACCAGGAGATGCTGAGCCGCTTTGTAAGGCTCATGGAGGACCGTGAGTGGGTTTACGACTTACCGACGGACGCGCTCGAGAGCCACTTTTTCGAGGAGGGGGGCGCGGCCACACAGATCACGATCGGAGGATCGGGACCGGGATCTGGGGATGTAGGTGCAGGGGGTATTGATAATGGCGCTGGTGCTAGTAAGACGGCGCAGCAGAAGTCGCCACAAAGGAAGGTCCCGAAGAAAGGCCTCGTCAGCGGGCGCAGAGGCCTGGTGCAGGTCTCAGAGGGAAAGGAAAACCAATACCAACAGGGCGCGCCCAGGAAGGGGAAGATCACGGACAGGGCGCTGCTGAGAGGAAATCTCATCACACGGGATATCTTCAACGAGATTACAGACGGCAGGTATTGAAGCATTCCAGGGTTTTTTCCATTTGCTCCTTTCACAACTTTAGACTAGACACGAAGGTGGCGCTTTTTTTGCTTTTTCTCGCAGGGGCATGCATGTATTGTGTACGGGTTCTCGCATATTAGCTCGCACCACCGGCTATCGGCAGCATGCTTAGATGAAATGAGCGAGCAAACGGGTTGGCGCCTGGGTTTTGGATAGGTAGATTTTTATGATATGGCTATCGTTCCAACGGTATTTGCGCGTGGTTTAGTATAGTGCTACTTACCTCCTAGCATATACAAATGGAGTAGAGTAGTGAAATTGATAACTACTAAGTACCTACTTGTGCTATGTACTTTGAGCCTGCTGTGAGATCCCGGTGATGTCTTATGTACCTACCGATGTGATATCACAGAAGCAAGGAATATGAGGAAAGATCCAGAAAGGGTTTAGAATGTCTCGGTTGTGTACTACCTACCTAAGAAACATACTTAGGTACCTCATAAGACGAAAAGCACCAATTCGTCGAAGTGTAAAGCTCTATTCTATCCCAAACCATGAAATAACTATGTACTAGAACTATTCTACATGAAGGATAGTTATTAGTTCTAGAACGAACGAGTACAGGTATCTTGCAAACACAGTTCTCTAGATACTTCATCTACCTATGCGCGGAATCGATCGAGTCCTCCGAGACCCTTCCCACGTGTTCCGGTACCGTAAATCCAGAAGGCCGGCGAGGGAACTCAGGCGAGATACTCTCCTCGCGACCAAACCCGCGGCCCTCGCCCCCCGCAGCAGTGGCAGAAGTCGGCTCCCAGTTCCAGTCCCGATCCACGCCCATCTCAGCCCGCGGCGCGCCCCATATCAAGTCCCTATACAGCAACGGCTTCCGCTCTCTACGGCGGAGAACATAGCGTCGGAAGAACCAGGGTAGGTACTTCGTCAGCTGGTGGCGGACGAAATCGCGCTTGCGGAAGGCGAAGATCAGGTCTAGGTCTTCGAGAGACCGGCGCTTGGTTTCCTCGACGAAGAGGAAGACGAGGATGAAGGCGACGAAGTTCAGCCCTGCGAAGAGACCTAAAGAGCCTTTGTCGTCGAGCCCGGCGTAGATGCTCGGGAAGAATAGTTGGATGAAGCCCGCGAAGAGGAGGTTTATTGAGATGGCGAAGGCGGCGCCCTAGGTGGGTGAGATGTTAGTGATTGGAGGGGTTGGGGGTGGGAGTTTGGGGGCATACGGCTTCGCGGTGGGAAAGGGGGAAGCTGTGGTTATGTTAGCGTGTATTCATGGATGATATTTTAAGTGTGGGAGACTCGCCTTTCAGATGCGAGGGTAAATGGGATAGGGCCTAAGGAAACGTCAGCTACTATCGAAGAGCGCCAACGATGAAAATAACTTACCCAGTCCTGGTGCGTAAACCGCTGCGAACACTTTATCGAATTAATTAGTGTTTTCATCTTTGAATAGGCATGAAGTATTTACAAAACAAGAAAACGGCAATGGCCGCAATCCTCTGTGTCTTTTCCTCCTTTGGCATGAGGCTTGCCATCGCCGCGGCAAGCATAAGGAGGGTCATCACAGGCAAGGTTATAACAAGCCACTTACGCCGGCCAAGCGTATCGATGGTCTTGATTGCTGGAAGACCGCAGACGAAGTTGACAACCCCTATTAGACAGCGTTTAGGACTAATTTCTGGTTATATACCACAGATTACAATAATAAGCTCGCATCAGCCATACCATATCCGAAACTATAGAGCATCGGGTCGCGTATAGTTTGTGTCTTGCTTAGGTTATGAGCGGCGCCCGTAATGCCACTGAACAGCGTACCTGGAATGATTATTTAATACAGGGAGGTCTCAAAAGCTGTTGCGATAAATACCTGAGTAGAACGCAAGCACATTGACTATTTCACAACATTAGTGATATGAACTGATCAAGATCCGGATGCGGCCCAAGAACAAGGTATAGACCGTAGAGTTGATTAGGTAACATACTACCACATAATTGCTGGGATAACGCGACTATTGAACTGCTTATCGCAGCATTTCTCAGTCTTCGCTGGGTAAAGAGCTGTCTGTATTGAGAAACGTAATTCTCAAGGTGACCGAAAAGCCCCTTAGGAGGGCCATCGTCGATGTCATCCGAGTATTCTTCGAGTTGGACGGACTTATAAACTAAGTAAACATCACGGAGGGCTTGGAGCTAGCGAGCCGACCCAATATTAGTAATATGTCTTCCATATACGAATAGTGACGGCACGTACTTCCGTTTTTCGAAGTTTTAGCAGAATTTCATATGCTTTCTGGGGATTGTAACTGGACGTCCTCTGCCTCATATAATACCGAGGGCTCTCCGGGCAGAAATATAACCCTATAAGGAGGAATACTGCGGGAACACAAGGGGAACCCAGGATCAACTGCACGGTCAACTTCGAATTTCCTGTCGTGTAGAAGATAAGGTTAAACGCGAAGCCCATCATGATCCCAAAAGCGACCCTTTCCCACGGTTAATTAAGATATTATAGGTAGGTAGGTACCTAGTTATGTGAAAAGGTATACACCTACCATAATTGCCACGCGAGGATGGCGCTTCCTCTCCAGAAACCAACTGCTGTCTCAGATGCAAGGATAGGTGTGCTAACAGCCTTGACTCCCATCCCTATTCAGTGTATGTTAATATGATGTGACCAAGGTTGTAGTTGAACCATATTAGTTCTACTGGTATAATGCAAGTCGTACTCACCGATGCCATTTACCATGCGTACTAGCAACAGTTTTTTCCAATCCAAACACCAAGCTGCACCCAATGAACTAGCAAGTATCAGTATCGCGGCTATAGTCATCGCTCCTCGACGACCAACTAGATCGTTGATGGGCAGGGACAACCAGCAACCCAGCAGTGCGGCAAAGAAAAAGGGAGAAGCATTAGCCGCCCCGAGTTTGTAGGTATCCGCCTCGGGTGGAGTGTTAGGTCCTGTTGTTATGTTCAGGTGAAATTGTTCCGGGTATAGCGAGGCTCCATTGATAGAAGACTGTACAAAACCCTGTAGAAAGGCGGCAAGCGAGACGGTAAGAATGACGATAAACATATTCTTCTCGGAGAAAAGAGAGTCCTTCTCGGCTATCAGTGCAGCTTTCTCTTCTTCTCTAAGCTGTACCAGGGGGTTGTAACCATCTTCGTTAGAGGCAGTCTTTGGGTCTGGGCTTGTAGACCTAGCAATCTCGTCATACGAACGGGCATTCTGGGCAACCCTGGCTGCTCTAATTAGTTCATCCCGATCAACAGTCGGTAAACATTCCTGCCAGAATACCAAGACATCCTGTAGAAGTTCTTCGTCGTTTAGATGGACTATAATATATTAATAAGTGTCACATTGCCATGTTAATACATGTACAAGTGGCGTACCTAAGGGGTTTTCAATGATTCCTTGATTGTTGCGGCGTCTTCTATCTATTTGCTCATTACGGTTTGCCCCTGCAGGGGGGATGAACTCGATTGGTTCAGTATCATTGTCAGATTTGCGTGGACGCAATGTCGACATTGGGATAGGTAGCGAATAGCCCAAGGAAGACCTGTGGTCATCCATGTGCACTAACGCGATATTTCGACTAAGTAATTGATTTCACGGAGAGCGGATAGGATATCAAGTGGAATAGGTCAGATAGAGGCGTGAGACAGACATTTTGTCCAGATTTCCTCGGTCAGTACAAGACACACCAAGCCCAGAGCCTCGTCCTCTCAAAATGATCGTCGGTCAGCACCTCCGTGTCCGTTAATTACAGTGACATAATAGAATGCAAGCGGGCGTTACTTGATTGGTGAATTTCTTGCTGCATGCACGATTCTCTTAGGGCGGTGGCTTGCAATAACCCAAAGGAAGTTCAGCTCGCGGTGCGGATTAGTTTACCGAGACCGCGAGAGGCGTTCGAAGGAGTTAATCGATATCTTAGGTACTTAGCAACCTAGTTGCCTAGGGTAGGTAGGTAATTAACTTCCCATCGACGCGAGGTAAGTGAGAATAGGTAATTAACACCGGGCAGCCAGAGGCTTAGCCACATATTGAGAAGAGGATATTGGTCCGTATATGCGTCGTCTCACTAGGTGCATGTCAGCCGTGTTTAGTTGCGGACTAGAGGCCATACTTCTGCATAGGATCGCAAAGTTGGTGACCCTGTGGTGATCATATGAAAGCAAACTCGATTTAAACCAACCATAATCGTTAGCCTTACAGAGCGGACTGGTGCCGCCCCCAGTCGTAGGCTCTGCTTGGGTAAGATTCTGGTGTGGGGTTTATAGTATCCCTTTGAGCAGAATTATTGTGGTGGCTGATGCAGGCCTGTGCTGGAAAGAAATAGGCAATTATGAAGAAGGTCTTCCCCAAGACTTATGTAAGGGGGGTGGCGCTTTTCCTTCGGCTTTGGCCCTTCATCGAATACACATCCATTCCTCGCTGACGAAAGGGGCAGTGTATCAAGTGACGTAGTCCTCGAATATGGTAGGGCTGGATGAGGAAAGCTAGCAATAACGGAAGCCTGAGAACTAGCTTCCAAGGTTTGTAGGAGGTAGACAGCCGGAGGGTACGTAGGGTAACACAACGAGTCTTTACCTAGGTGTGATCCGATGACCTAAGTCGGTAGGATGGCTAATCCTGCCAGCATTCACATCCATCTTATAGGCTAGTCATGTACGTGGCTTGGTCTCAAATTGACCCCAAATATGTAAAATCAGACCCTGTCTGCTCTCGACTTTCCGGCCACACCATCCTGTAGGTAAGCATTAAAAAAATACGTTATAGCCTGCAAGGACTCCAATAACCAGGTTATATTGAATCTCAAAATATGACTTAGTAGGTGGACCTATATTCGCAAGCTCGATCCAAAGAACTGCGAGAATGCTATCTCTGCCCAGGTCATATAGGAGTCTCGATAGGGTATTAACATGAACACCCACAGTATGGATGTAATAAGCGCCATTAGTGGGGTGTCACAGCTCGTCCAGTTGGCCGGGTCTCTCGCAAAGGGCTTGAGTCGCTTCATCATAAAGACTAAATACATCCATGATACCATCCGGGAGGTACACGATGAGATATCCGACCTGCGATCAGTTGTAAGCGACATAGAAAACATATTAGAGAAGCGACCGAAGCTGCTACCCTTCGAACGTGATCACCACGAAAAAATCCATCGAATTATCCAGTCATGCCACACCTCGTTAAAGACGCTCGCCGATGAGCTTCCGGATCTCAAAGACAAGCCATACCCTCTCGAGCGAATACGGCTAACTATTGAAAAATGTCTACAAGACGAGCGTATCAAGGATTTGATCCAGCACATTAGCTCGTATAAGGCCGTCCTGCAACTAAGCCTGACGACAATCTCGTTAGGTGCAATATGGGAAACGACGAGGTCTCAGAAGCAAATCGAAAACGAGATCCGAAAACTGACTGACGCTATCCGGATGTCTCCGTATCTCTCTTCAGGTCGTATAAAGAAAGGACACCCTCCATCAATACACCTACACAGCGCTGGGTCCGAAGCTGGAGAGGATGTTCTGGAGGAGAGCTCGCTAGAAAAAGAAATCCGCGACTGGCGTATGACAGCCGACGATATAGCGGTTGCAGTGTCTCTCAATGATTTCGATGGTGCATCTGTTGACTCGGGCTCCGTCCCTCCGAAATCATTGATGAGTGTCGAAACATTACCACTGTATGAGGAAGACACGTATGACCCGGAACCAGAGTATGAGGATGTGCCCAATAACAAGATTCTCGAGTGTCAACTTGACGCAAACCAAGAAATCGTACAATACTTGATGAAATGCGGCCTCTTTGTCAAAGCTGCCTCGTATCAGCAGCGAGGCATCAAACTCATGGAACAGTTACTGGGAATCCAAACACCGGCCGAGTCTGATGACCAAGTCCCAGCCAGATCCGATTTGAACCATGTTTCGACCGAAAACCTCACGGACATGAAAGAGGAACTAGCAGACATCTTCTTGCAATCTGAAAGCGACGAGACTGACCTAGAAGCTAAAATTGTGCTAAGGAATCTGCTTGACGAGGAAGTCAAACGGGAAGCAGATCAGATAAACGACGACCGGCGAGCCAGATTATATCACAAATTAGGAAATATCTTCTTCAGGCAAGGCAATACCGTGCAAGCGCGAAAATTCCTAACCCGTGCTCTCGAAGGCCGGCAGAAAATGAATCCCGTACCAAGTAAGCTTGTTGAAGAGTCAGCAGAAATGCTTGTTCAGGTTCTGCAGGAAACCCAGGCACTTGACGAGGCGCGCGGACTCCGCGAGTGGATTAGGCTGGAGTTGCATACAAATGCTACGCTCCCGTCGCCACCAACTGTGTCGCGAGATAACAGTATCGACCTAACCTGCGCCTATCAATGGTGTAAAGAGCAAGGCAGTAAGTACAACTCGAAAATCAATTCAATATCGGGCTCCAGAAAACGAGCGTCTTTCGAATTATTAGTGTCCATGATAGAATGCCACACCAGAAATTTCACATGTAGCAATTACTAACCTTCCATTTCGCAGTGAATGTAGATGATGAATCATTCAGATTTGGTTCCTATGATCCAGCAATAAAGACGATGCCAATACATCGGGCAACCCAGAAAGAGAACATTGAAATACTGAGTCATATGCTGTCAAACGAGGCACATGCTGTAGAGCAGCGCGATCTATCAGGATCAACATTGCTGCATGTAGCGGCTGGGACGCGAAATCGAGATTCATGTGCCTTGCTGCTTGAACATCACGCTGACCCTGACGTCGTGGATCGGAATGGTGCGACGCCGTTGCATCGGTGCCAGGCAGGCCAGGGAGGTGTACGAGTTGCCGAAATGCTCCTCAAATATTGTCCCAGTCTTATTGACCGTCCTGACGGTCTTGGTAAAACTGCGCTCTACCTAGCAGTATGTAGCGTCGAAAATTCTTGCCCCCCTTCTTGAAAACTGCTGACTTTAGTTGCTGTAGTGCGAGAAAGGGAACGAGGATATGGTTAAGATGCTATTATCAACTGGTAAAGCCAAGCCTAATATCTCGGGGCCAGGAAAGTGTACGCCACTCATCGTAGCTATCAATTTTGTAGCTCAACAATCGCGGAAGATCCATATCGTAGAATTGTTGCTACTTCACGGTGCTGATCCAAATATACCGGACGTGGATGGCCGAACAGCCTCTACCGCCGCGAAGAATGCAGGGTTAGCAGGCGAAGAGATCAAAAGTTTGTTGAGTTTCTTTCCACCCAAGAGAAGAAGCGCAGCCACCATAAGCTTCCCACGAAGCTCGGGCAGTGAGAGGAGGAAGTCGTCGAATAGTAGTGGACACACAATTTAGCAGTTAAGCCTAGATCGACAAATTATTTTTTAGTAGCCATTTTTCTGTAAATAGTTGGTGTTTTGGTAGACTTACATTCTCTCTATACCCCTTTTCCCTGTATCTTCTTATCAATCTGAAATTCGCTCAATGGGCTATTCTGGTCTCTTGTGTAGAAGTTATAAGGGAAAAAGACAGCTGATCGGACATAGATAGGTACTAGGTAGGTAGGCAGATGGATTTATACGAACCACCCTCTTTAGAGCTATGATCTTAATAATCGGTCCGGTAAGAGCTTCAAGTTGTATTTGGCAAGTGAGACTTCGGTATACGTTTTAGGAATTTGGACCATAGCTGCATGGGCTAGGTCTGACAATTCTCACTCTGTACGTAATTGGCCCTAGATAAGTAACGTGTTTTTGTGCATAATTGGGTATCTTCATTCATCCTTCTTTTCTTCGAAGGGCAAGGATGGTGGCGAGCTTCAGCTGCCCTTTAGCTCCCCAACCAGAAGGTCCACTTTCGACCTCAGGTCGTACGGCGACATACCAACCCCAAGCTCTTCTGTCGAGCTCACCAATGGTAAGGTGATCTACCCAGCTGTCATACAAGAGACGTATGGCGCCGAGTAATCTAGCGACATTTTCTTCCTTCTCTAGTTGTAGTACCTTAGTCGTCTTCTTCTTAACCATAGATTTACTAGCTGAAGTACCGCTCTTTGAAGCAGACACCTCTGCTATTTGATCGGCCGGCCCTTCCGTGGCGATGGATCCAGCCACGCCGTCATCGGGGAAGTCCACTCTCGTAGCAAAGCTCTTATAAAGATATGCTTTCGCTGCCTCGGGTCGGTGAATGGGCATACCTACGACACCTGCTTCATACGATCTACTTGATGTCGACCCGGTAGATCCGGGTTTGTTTCTCATGGCTTCAAGGTCCAAGCCCCATACAGCTTCACCACCCAAAGCGGCCTGCTCCCCAGTAACTCGAAGACGTTCTGCTAACGCATCCTTTAAACAATTTCGCATTATACGCCACCGATCAGGACCAAGCATGATGCCGCCATACCAACGAGTCATTACCACGAGTGTGTCAACAGCATCCAACTCTCGCATATTCTTGAGTAAAAAGTCGCCACAGCCACTCTCGCCATCATCAAATGACTCTTCCTTAATCGTAGTTGCACCAAATAAGTTTGTAGGTACTCGAAGTCGGTACGCCCAAGCATTGTGACTCGCGTTCTGAAGAGAAGGTATTGCGGTAAATAATGACTGCATCGTCGACTGGCGCTCGGAGGATTTGGTGATATGAATTGCTCGAACTACGAATGTTGACTGTTTCAGAGTTACTGGTTGACTGACTGACCACGACTTCGATACAGGATTGATGGGTATTTCAGGTGTTGCATCTTGGCTAGTGCCTGTCACCGTCGCGCTTGATGTAGTGCTATGATTGCCAGTTGTGTCATTTTCGAGTTTATGGTCTCCTACTTCTTCGTCCCCTTTCCATTCGTAGCCGCCTCTTTTCAACACTGTCACCTCACGACTCATTACTCTAACTCTAGGCTGACCATGACCCCAACCTTGCTCATCGGCGCTAGGACCGTTCTCGATGCCGAGCGAGACAGCTTTGCTTCTCGAGTTAGCACTTACGACAGCCTGTGCCAAACTTAAACGACTAGAAGGGGGTTGTTCAGGCATCGTATAGCGCAAGAGTTCAACGGTGAAAGCAAGGACTAGTGGGGTGCGATTCGTCACGAGTATAGTATCGGCAATTATCTGTTCATCGGTTTCTACTGGCAGGGTAAATGATGCTTCTACCTCTTGCGGGGAAAGAAGCTCTGGTCCATTGACGAGCTCTCCATCTCTAAGCTGCTTCGATCGTTTCGATACGTTTTCGAGGCTAGAGCCTGAACGCTTGGTTGCCGTTGGATTCTTAAGCCGGGCTTTACAAGCGTTGTGAAGGGATCGTGAAGCTTTGGCGTCCTTAATGGCAGAGGTAACATCTGCGAGAGAACTCTCGGCTATCTGTTGAATACTGCACTAGTTATTTACAAGTAATTTGAAATGCAGAATATGTCCCGCGATCTTCAAACCATACATAGTACATACCTACGGAGATTTTTTGCTTGCAACTCTTTGATTCGACCCATGGCATCTTTCATAGGAATCCTCATGCCGATAGTCATGAGTCGCATTAACTCCTGAAGATCTTGCGGGGAGGCCATGATCAAAATCAGTGTCAAGCTCGTACAACATAGCACAAATATAGAAACAAGATTTAAGTTTTTGAAGTCTCGGATTAGATTGAGCGCGTTAAATTCGATGGAAAGCGCGTCAAGCTTTAGATTTGATGATTAATCTACGATTCAGTACTATGCGTAAGCTGCATTGAAGCTTCCAAGGCCTTGGTTGTCTGGTCAGAGCTTCTGCCTGCACATCGCGCCCCGCAATCTTGCCGGAGAATCCCTGCAGTAGCGTTAGTAAGTGACACAGTTTTTCTCAATGAAATTTTACAAGTATATACTGTATACATGAATACATCGCGGTACTTCTCCAAAATCAGATCAGCCATGAAAATTCCGCTCCAAAGTCGAGATATCATTTGATCGTGAGATCTGCATCGACATTGTCGTCATCGGTTCCATATAGGACGAACATCATTGCTATTGGCATTCTTGTTACCCGTTCCTGAACATAGGGAAATTGTCTCGGAACGACACCTAAGTGGCTAGTTTAAAGTCCTACGGTTTAGCAATTCTCTCTAGTATCGAGATTTCATAGGATGGATCGGGTAGTCCATTGCGTATCTACTGGTCTCATTACCTCACTTCATTAACGTACCGAGGTGTACGATCCCCTAGAGGCAGGAATTAGATTCATTATACGATCAGCAGACTAAAGTAGATCAAGATGCCGCCTCTGTGCGGTCATGCTTCTTCAACGAGCGCTGCGATGCGTGGATGCATCAGGGGTGGGAATAGTCTCAGATGGGTAGAAGGTAGCTGTAGGGGTTATGCTAAGAAATTGCCGCAGCAGCGATCACTACCACCAAAACCAGCATCAAAACCAACACCAAAACTGCCGCCAGCTATCCCAAAACTCCCCTTTAAACCAGTAAAGCCAAAACCAGCCCCAAACCAAACTTCTAAACAGACCCCAGGCCCTACTCCCACAACGAAATCACCCACTTCACCCCCACCTCCACCCGGACATACACCCTCATCCACATCATCCACCTCGTCTTCATCCTCATCCTCGTCGTCGTCTTCATCAGGGGGGTATGAAGACAAACGACGACCTATCTCCGAGCTAGTCCGGAGCCGATGGTTCCCCCTATTCGGTGCCGGCGCCGCGGCAGTATGTATAGGTTTCTTCTCAATATCAATGATCACGTACTGGCGGAGCCATCCTGCCGAGAACTGGCTACCAGGCCAAGAGCCCGAGACGCCGACGGGCCGGCCTACGATCCAGTCACCCCTGGAATTCGACCAGCACCTAGATAAGTCAGAGTCGCGCTTCGGCATCACCAAGCTGCGGCGCCGCATCGCCTCCGTGGGTGCTCGCGGTCACGTGCTCGAGGTCGCCGTCGGTGCCGGTCGTAACTTCGATTATTACGACTGGAGTGTCGTGACGGAAGGCCTCGAACCCGCGGAGGAGAAGGAGAAGTCGGGGTGGTTAAGTTGGTCAGGCGGTGGGAAACAGGAAGACAAGAAGTCTGACGAGAAAGAGAACCCCGCAGTGAAAGCTGGGGAGAAACCAACCAAACCAACACCACCGCCCCAAGCCGAGGCCAAACCCCAACCCGCCAGCAAAAACGCCATCCTCAGCTTCACCGGCGTAGACATCTCACCAGCAATGCTCGACCTAGCCCTAACGCGGATCCGGCAAGTAGTCCCGCACATGGTCTCTCAAATCCCCAAGAAGCCCTCCTTCACGCTCCTCGCCACCTCCAGCATCGACAACAACCCGAGCCTGACCCTCGCCAACAACCGTCTCCGGGTCCTCAAATCCGACGCCCAAGAAGCGCTCCCAGCATCCCCCTCGCCATCCCAAAAATACGACACCATCGTGCAAACCTTCGGCCTCTGCTCCGTCCGTGATCCCGTGCAGCTTCTCGCCACGATGGCCGGCTCCCTGACGCCAGACACGGGACGCATTCTCCTCCTCGAGCACGGCCGCAGCTGGTGGGAGCTGATCAACGGGTTTCTGGACCGCAGCTCGCGCGCCCACTTCGAACGCTTCGGGTGCTGGTGGAACCGGGACATCGAAGTCATCGTGCGCGCCGCCGAGCGCGTGGTGCCCGGACTAGAAGTCGTGCGCCTCGAGCGCCCGGGGTGGGTTACTATGGGCACGCATATCCTAGTTGAGATGCGCGTTCGCGGGGATGTGGCTGCTGCAGCTGCCGCTGCCGCTGCCGCCACTCAGACCGCCAATGTTCTCGATGGTGGTGAGGCGAGTAAGGAACAGAAAGCAACGACGGGCTGGTGGTCATCGTGGATGTCTATTAGCAGTGGTAAGCCGAAGAAGGAAGAGAAATAAGAGGGATGGTCGATATGACGTCTTCATATAGATAGGATACAGAGGGTTATCAATACCCCGATGTTGTACAAAAAAGATATATGCGATACGACGCTAGATGTGTTGATGTATAAAAGTTGGACTATAGATTAGATCTATTCTGTGATCGCGATATCACTCTGTATCTACCCTTAGTCTATATTTACAATAGCTTCACGGCCAATTCAATCTCACCAATAAGTCTCAACTCTGAATTCACACTTCAGGAATACAAGTTATCACCAATAGCATCAGATCAGATAATTGAAATTGATCGGGGATTTCTTTTCGCATTTTTGGGCGCCGTTTTTCCTTTTTTATTCCAGCCCGCCTTGTAAAAGTCCATCATCCAACTAAGATCTAAGCGCTCTAGCTAACCGGCCACATTCTTGCCAGCTTCTTTTGAGGTCTTCTACTTGTACAGATTGATTCCCAGTTTTTGTAGAAATCAGGCGACAAACGACGCAGCTATTCTTCCCCTCTCCGTTCGCTTCAGAAACGAGATGTTTCACTTCGCCGTGGACCCCAGGCCTTCATCATGCGGCCCATCCCCTGTCATAATCTAAGCGCTACGTCTAATGATATTCGTACATCCCCCTTAGCCAGCAACCAACTATGTCGGTCATAGACGCGCAATCATCTAATCGGGAAATAAATGGCACGAAATAAGGAATAGATGCAGAACGCGGGAAATAGCAAGCAAATAAAAATCAAATGCACCGACTAGCGCCATCTCGCCCCAACTCCTTTTTGGTTCGTCAACGCGGCCGTCTCTTCCATCATCATACAAGGCTAACGCGTGCCGGCTGCACGTATTAACCTATCATCCAGTGGTCATCAAATAATTAGGAGAGGTAAAGATATTAGCCCATTAAGAATGAGCATTTAGAAGTCGTCGAGTAAGCAATCAAGCTCATCCAGCTCAATAGTCTCGGGACTCCTATCCCATTCAAGAGCGGCGTCTAATTTGGTCCAATTCTCGGCTTCATGGTCTCTTTTCGTCGCTATTATCAAACTAGGTCGCATTGCTGGACTAGTCAAGAATGCCATATGCGGTAGCAGAGAAGGCGCAAGAGTCCTGGGAGGTTCGCCAAAGAGCTGCTCATTCTGCATGCCGTCGTCTATCGACACTTGGTCAAGGGGATCAGCTCGAAGAAGATGTCCGCTAGCCTTCCGCTTTTGAAGTCCGTCTGCTGTTTGTGTAAACTCCTTTTCGTCCTTCTCTAGCGGGGGCTCCTCTCCTCTTTGGTTGCGCGGCACGTTAAGTGGCCGGTGGCGCCCTGATACTGAGCCCATCGGTGTGCCTGGCATCGGTATATCTTCATCCATATCATCAAACTCGGGCGATGAGAGATCTACTTCAGGCGACATACTAAGCTCTCTGCTTCGGTCGCAGTCAGCATCTTCAGAAGTAGATGCCGAGCTTGATAGTGATGGTGTAATGATTGCGCGTTGCGCGGAAGGGTCTGGTAGAGGTAAATGAGGGCAGGTTGTTAGGTAAAAGTATGTGCGCCGAGGGTGGACAGTCTCTAGCTCTTTAGCCAGAGGACAAGGAGCTATAGCAGACCAACATGATCGCTTCAAATATGTAGACAGTCGGGAAGAGATGATAGCGCAAGGGTTCGCGGACCTAAGAATCATATTAGAATGAGACGTGGGAGGGTAAGTCATCGGACTGAACATACTGTTGTACTATTTTGACTTGATCTATGAGAATGGTGGCTAGTTCCTTTACTAGATGTGGTCGGTTGCGGGTTTCCTGTAGTCGCACAATGACAGCCTCGACGATCTCATCGTTTATGCCTTCTAAGTCGACTTTCTTAATCTCTGTGTATTCGGATAGCACCGATAGCTCAGATTCATCCATCTCGATGGAGGTTTTTAGCCCAGGCGAGGGCGGCGGCGTGCGGTCATATTTGATAGGCGTAGCGACCGACTTAAAGGCAGGTACAGAGTTAGCAGACGATGCAGTGTCGTTGTGAGACCGTTTAATCTTCTTGTTCGGGTGCGACGAGCTCTCAGAGGATGATCTAGAGCATGCCATACTAGAATTATTAGACGAAGATCGATTTACTGGGATGTGGATTCCGAGTGACGGCAGCGACAACGATTTGCGACGGGTGTTGTACGGCATGGTGGGCAGATGATGAGGAGACACGATGGATAAGATTAAGTAGCAACGGCGCAAGTGTATCTAGATAGGTATTCTATATCGGTCGATGCATGAATCGAGTATACGGAGAGATTCTTAGATCCAGCTCACAATAAACTCGAAGGTGGGAGTTGCGATGCGAGTAAGGTAAGACAGGGGAGTAGGAATAGGACGGGATTGGGGAATATTAGGAGGGAGGATAACGATAATGACACCACGCGTTGGTCCGTGGTATATCTTGTAAGGTAGATCGAGGAACAGACCAACAGGGGATCCGAGGCGAGACGAGAGACGAAGAAAGGCGGTGGGAAAATAAAACCGAGAATTGTGACGGCGATGTTGAACCGACGAATCGAAAGATTTAAAAAGCAAAGAAAAGAGTTGGACCCTGGGTTGAACTGGGAACTGGGGGGAGGAAGGCGGCGAGAAGGCTTGAGAGAACGAGACGCCTAGTCTATGTTTGTATGTATGATAGATGGGACAAAAAAAAAAAAAAAAAAAAAGAGCTGAGGAATGTTCCTCACCCGGGGGGTGATGGACGGATGAACAGGGGGAAGGTACTGTACAAACGGTACGTGTGAACAGCAAGCATCCCTAAGGTCCACCTTAACCCACCCTGCCCACCTTAGAACCCAGGCAGTTGACAGGGGAGTAGAAGAAGGGAAGAAAAATCGGAGTGACCTTGGCAGTGACTTGCGTTGGACCTGCGCAGGGAACTCGATTTTGCTACGAATGCCATACCAGAATTGAAAAGAGGGTTGTTCTTCCACAAGTACACATTGGCCCCAGAGTTGTAGTCAAGGATCATCCCTTGTGCATCAATTGCCCCGTTTGGAAGTATGACACCAATCAGACCTAAGCTTGGCTTTAACGGCTGGACCAAATTTTGGGCTGGCTGTTGCCGTAAAAAACCAACCAGAAAACCTTTTTTCTTTATTCCCTTCGATTTTTAAGGGTCCTTCGACCGTGCTTCCGAGCTCCATCCTTCTCTTCTTTTTATTGCCGTTACCCATTATTACGCAAGAGGTTGCCACTTCAAACGTTAACGAACTGACGAATAGCTTAGAATGTACGTTCCTAGTACTGTGTGTTCTTGTTTTTAGTTCATACTATTGTATTCGTTATTTATTGTCCGAGGTTGCCATGATGAACAGGGTCTACCAGCAACAGGAGCAGGAGTCGAATAGTCGGTGGCAGATTCGCATGATCTGTTTACTTTCAAGATCGCGCCACATGGGTATAAACCTAGCAGAAAGAGGCGGTAAGCAACATGTACTTTGTATATCTGCAGGCAATGCATTTTGCAGGTTAGGCGACCCCAAACAGCCCAAAGTGCTTTAAATGGATCAAGTTGTCGTTTTTTTCTCGGCTTCATCATTCCACATTCTCTTACTAGCTTCCCATTAGGAAATAGAAAATTCAAACGAGTATAAAGCGGTGGAGAAGCATTAATGTCATACGAGGCTAATACATAGTAAAGAGAAAATTCTTTAGAAAATATCGAAAATAGAAATGAAGAAAAAAAAATAAAGAGAAAAAAAAAGTTCGATTTGGTGTGCTAGCAGGGATACAAGGGTAGAGCAGGGCAGTTACATCTACCTAGTAGTTAGGTACATATGTACATGCAGTTATGGGTTTTAGACTCAATTGGACTTTGGACTCTACTTTGACCGACACACTCGTCGATACCCAATATATTGTATGGCTACTTCATTGTCGCCGATATTTACTATGTAACAAGAAGTCTTACGTATATGTTCCACCTCTCCATACCTCTCTTGTTTAATTTACCAATCCAAGATCTGAACGTGATAGAGGTTCACTTTTCTCCAATCCCCCCTATCCACAGCGACTAACCAAGTGCCGCGAATGGCACAAATTATTTTATTGTGCGCAGTCAGAGGGCGGGTTGGCTTACATGCATGGCTGACGAACCCAGCGAACCCAGCAACCCCAGGTATCCAGGTTTTAACGCTGTTGTACCAATCATGGCCAATTATGGATTCTCTAGATTCCTAAAGTGGATGAAAACCGGAAGATTCCCGTACTAAATGTGGTCCAAGCCCCTCGGTACGTGTGATATGTACACTACAACGCTACGGGACGCTACGACTGCACCTAAAAAACGAAGTACCATTTCTTGTGGATGAGACTAGACCAATCTGAAACTTGCGGAGCTTTGCATGACGTTAAGAGGTAATATCTATGTAAGAAGAAGGACAAGTACGGTTTCCCTCACGCGAGAAACTTCCCCAAATACGCGACACATGATTGGATCGTTTCTTGCTATGTAGCACATCGTACTTGTCAATCCTATGCTCATCACAGAGTCATGATTGCCAAAGTGCGGCTTTTGTCAACGAATCTCCTCCTGACTTTCGGAACCCTAATTAAAATAAGAATTACCTGCCAGCCCCTCTAATTCCCTCTCTCTCTTTTTCTTTGCAAGGTTCCCCTCAGCCCCTCTACAACCCTGGAAGCCAACCCAGGACTTTTCAAAAAGCAAGCCTTGATCAAGGTGACCAAAGCTCCTTTCAAGGCTCCCAAGTCGACTCAGATTCAAATCGTCATACCCCAACCATCCCTACCTGCCCTCAGCGTCAAGACTCGACCACGCAGCCCGCGGCGTATTAAAAGTGAGAGCCTGACTCGCATCTGCCTAAAGTCACCGAAACTTATCGCCATCCATCTTGACTCGTTGCTCAGTAAGGCAAATAGGTGAAAGTGTTGCTTATTAGGTATTTCGTATAATGAATGTGTAATACCTCCCTGCCTACCTTCTCACTTACCTGGCAGCCTACGGAGTATTATGGTCTGTGAGTTGCTCGTCTGACCACCTTACATTTTCTTTTACATTATTTAATTCGACACACGTCAAGGCATTTCCACTCAGTCGACCAGCCAACCAACCAGATGACGGTTGATCTCCCTCATTCGGAAATCGTGCAAGCGAACGGGATCTCAAAAGCTCGTGCCACTCTGCCACTGTTTTAGCAAGTGGGGCGATTGAGCTGAGATGGATCCCGACCGGTACTATTATAAGTACCCAAGTACATAGTAGGTCTAGGCCGTCCTGAGACTGTCTTGGATCAAAAGGACCACTTAGGAAAGCCCACTTAGATCAGGTAGGAGCTCATACGGCAGCAATAACCAATTACATAAATCAATTGCCGCGCAACAGCACCCACTGCCGTATCCACACTCCCGGGTCGACCGGACGGCCGGGGCGTTGATCCAGGAAGGTACTAGTCAGTCTTCTACCTATCATACAGCACTTATTAGATAGCTAGATGCAGCCCTGGAGGTTCTACATATCAGCTCAAGCCTCGCGCTCATAGATACTTTAATCATTTGAATCCCGACTCAAGCCCTCAAGCCTCATCTGCAATCCCCTAAAGAAAGAGATTTTTCATCCCGACCGGACCCGGAAGTGTATCTCAACACGCCGACTACCCGCGCCCCACCCGGATCGGAAGGACATGACCAAAGGATTTCATCCTACTTCAAATCCGACAAGTAGTCGTTTTTATCATGGAGATGCTGGAATAACAATGCACCACATTGACTTATCTCCAATCCCAATTACTTAGCTCAGTAAACGACACCGCAGCACCGTGGCGGGGTACTCTGGATTCTTCCATTGTTATCCAATTCAACACGGACCATGGTTCAATTCGCTGCCGGTTATATGGATCAATTACGAATAGTTTGGATTGGTGACATGTGTCGATACTCATTGGTAGCTACGGGGGTAGTACTACGGCCGATAACATACACGTAGGATCACGACTAGTATAGCATGTGCAAAGGTAGGACGCGAGAATAAAAGTCTAACCAAACAAATTAATCCAAACATTCTCAAAGATTTCTAGTAATTACCTAAGATATTGCGATTTGTTGTATTAGAGTTAACCCCGTCGTGATACCAACATGTTCGCTGGCTGTCCTATGCGGGTCGGTCTTGAGAGCTGAGTGCTCAAGATATCTCCTCCATCTAGAATAGCCTTAAGACAAGAGGATTGGGATTGTATTCGGGGAGCTGCATAGGTTCGTAGTTTAAAAACGGAATTACTAGATACATCCGAGCTACAAGACGCATCGAACCTTAAGTCATATTCGAATATGAATACTCGGAGTCCAGCCCTATATGCTGAATTAACTGTTAGCAGGTTAGTTTACGCACGAACACCTCAGCTTGGAACCTAGGTACCTGCCGAAAAGGTATCCGAATGCAGGCACCCGTTATTAACGACCAATCATTAGGTCCATCCTTCTGAAGACCTATCATATACTCGTCGATGTATGATGTGATATTCCACGTAGGCTATAAGCTGGCGAGCTATTGTTTCTCGTCTTGTGTGCCAACCCCATGAAGACCTCTTAGAAGTGTTAAAAACTTTCACAAGTAACGTAATACATTTCCATCTATGAGAAGTCACAACGCTTTATCCTTAGTAACCCGTCTGTCCACTGCCTAATATCGTAGCAAGTAATGTTGTGTGTCATTAAGTAGCCCTGCTAAAGTGGATATATTCTGTAACATCAAATGTTTATATGCATAACGCACGTTAAAAGTTTTTGCTCAAGGGAGAATATCTACTTCGGAGGTCATGATCATCTACAAATAGGAAACTACATGGAACTCTAGAGTAATAGTTGCTCTGCTAACACTACCTAAGGTTATGGTCCCCTGAGGAGTGCTTCAATCGAATAATTCTCACTAGACGAAACATGTATAACATAACAAGCTCCTAATTTATGAAAAATTAGCTACCTACTCGATTGAACCCCATGGCCGGGTTGGCATGACTGTGCTTACACATGATATCTACCTTTACTATAGCTCCGGACGGCTCTATCAAGGCTTTTTTTTCTTCTTGGAAACCCTTTCTATATCAGGGGTGACGATGATTTGTTATTCATTGCAGTATCTCATCATGATCACCAATAAAATAGCATGATAACGCTGCGTATTGAAGTCATATTGAGGCGTTCATTATTCACATCTAGGTAGGTACCTATTCACGAAAGGAGGACGATCTAATGATATTTTATTTTCGGATCAAAGGACATTCAAAATGTATGAAATCGCATAGGTTAGACGCACTATACATGTTATCTTAATCAAGGAGTAACTATACTTGTTCATAAAGTAGAAATTCAACACGAACCCTATTTAATACGTTCTATTTTCCCATCATCTAACTAGAGCTTCATCCAGCTTCACTAAGAAATTCTCCTTGCTGTAGGTAGATAATAAGATATCCAAGCTCAACCTGAGTTTCATATCCCTCATACGAACGAAATCCCCAGGAAATGACATCTTGGCATATCCGGGGTGCATTGCTGCGGAGAAAATGCCTCCCTCCTCCTGAACCGAAGATATATAAATCCGGGGAAGCCCAAATTTATCGTTGGCGTTGTGGAAAAGTATATTAATAGTATGCGGCTATATACTATTTACGGGCACCAATCGATCCCCAATCCGCCACGGAAGCCTTTGCGCCGCTCTCGCTTCTCCTATGTCAAGATCTCATTCGATAAAGACGAGTAAAATGGGTCTCGAGTGCTCTCGAAATGGTGAAGTTGAGCTGTGCGTACTATGCGATATACACAAATGATGGAACTAAGATGACCTGGGAAGAAGAGCTCTTGATGGTATATATGTCAAGCTGGCAGTCGCTGGATTCGGAAGTTAGGACCTCTTCCTCGAAATACTTCAACACCGGAAACCTTCTATCTGTAGACGTGTACCTAGTTCTACACCATGAAGTTGTCCAACGTCAGTGCCACTGCCCTCCTGGCTTCTGTAGCCTCAGGCCACACCATTTTCTGCCAACTCAAAACGAGTGCGCAGACCTACCGTAAGTACAATCCTCTCGCTCACCTCTGCTATATAAAAATGCAAGATACTGACGCCAAATCTAGCTGTATCTCATGCTATCAGGACTCCCTCATACGATGGGGTGCGTACGACAACATACGGCTTCCAAGAAGTGATATGAAGTAACTAATATGACATGATATAGCCACAAAGCAACGTCAACGGCAACAACATGGCCTGCAACGGCCCACCGAACCCGACCATGCCCTCAGACAAGATCATCGACGTAAAGGCAGGCGAGACCGTAGGCGCCATCTGGCGACACACGCTGCAATGTAAGGCGATCTACCTACACAACCTTCTCCTTCGCACGACGGATTCGCTAACCCAAACCCCGAATCCAAACAGCCGGAGCCAACGACGTCATGGACCCAGGCCACAAGGGACCCGTAATGGCGTACCTAAAGAAAGTCTCGGACGCAACCAAAGACAACGGCGTCGGAAACGGGTGGTTCAAGATCCAGGAAGAGGGCTACAGCAACGGAAAATGGGGCACCGACACCGTCATCAACAATGGCGGGAACCAGCAGATCAAGATCCCCGAGTGCATCGAAGATGGCCAGTACCTCCTCCGAGCCGAGATGATAGCCCTGCACGGCGCCCGATCGGTGAACGGCGCGCAGCTCTACGTGAGTTCCATCCCGGTGATATTGAAACATCTTACGAGAGTTATATGTTGGGAAGAACTCTTGGATCAAAAACATCATTGACACGAAGTCGTTATTTCAGATGGAATGCGCCCAGATCAACATAACTGGCGGCAAGGCAACAAAGACACCAACCACGACCAGCATCCCCGGCATCTACAAGGTAATTATCCAGCTCTTGACTCCTCTAGTCTAAAACTAGACGGTCGATTTATTTTCTTGTTATCCGTTGGCTAATACATCTATAGTCCAGCGACCCCGGCCTACTCATCGACATCTACAGCAAACCACCAGGAACCAGCAACCCTTACAAGATCCCTGGTATGTTGGTTATATTTTAAACGTTTCTGGAAAGCAGCTAACAATAGATGCAGGTCCTTCCGTATTCACCTGCTAAAGAGAAGTTAGTACCTAGCGACGGCTTGTCATGTAAATAGTATCGCAAACCACACGACCAAGAGGCTTAGCGTCAGGTTGGAAAGGACGACTAAGAATTTTGTGGTTCGTAACTATTATTATTAGATATTTGAAGTTCGCGACTGTTTTTTTCTGGTGACATATTCAAATTGCGACGTTCCTACCTACTCATGACACAATAATATCTACACTGCACGTCGTGAAGCACTAAATAAGCCATAGGAATGCACTATTGCGATAAAGCAGACCTATGTCAGCCAGTCATGTTCACTATATATTAATACACTAGCCGTCGGGTTGCAACAGAGATTAGACGCATTGTTCGTAGTTCTCATGTCGCGAATCATCAGCTCAATGCTGCAGAAGTCGTGAAAGCCCATAATTCACCCCCATGCGCCATGAAATGCCACTCATCAAAAGGCCATCTACCACGTTTTTTTACGCCTTTATGGTATCATTCGTCAAGAACCCCATTCCCGTTAAAGTGATTCCAACGTTTAGGCTGACCTAGTACATAGGTACACTAAGTCTCCATCAACCAATAGACCCCTGATTATTGTCGTTCATTTATTTTACGTCAACGACGAGAGAACTTCTCCTATTGAAGAATAGTAGCTAAGCATCTATTGAGGATGCTGCCTGGCAATTGCCAAAAATTGGTCCGAGATCTGTTGTAAGTTAGCCTGGAAGATTCGAGAATTGATAGGTGCTATGTTTGTAGGGTATTACTTACGTCACGGTCTGCTTTGATAAATGGCTGGTCGAAGAAGTGGTACTTCTCCTTGGTCACCAGCTCGATGATGACCATCATAAGGCCCCATGGCTGTGGCCAGAATCCAGCAATTCGCTCTAGCAAGACACGAACAATCTGCTGGCGGATATCAGCTTCCTCAGGGTCGTTCATGTCCTGACCGAACAAGTCGAAGATAATGTAACTGAAGTATTCAGTGGCGGGACTGTAATGGCGAAGGCGGTCGATGATGCTGCCAAGGAGGAAGTATCGGGCTTGAGGCTGTAACTCATGCACCAATAAAGACAACGTCACGACATCCGGAGTACCTGGAACGAAGAGTGGTCTATCTTGACGGGTCTTCGAAACGGCATGAAGACCAACGAATGTCACGATACTGTCGATGAGTCTCTGATCAACGCCGAGAGGCACGTTGCCATATGTCGTATCATTCGCATTGCTTTTGTTAATAGCATGCGTAAGATGAGCGATGGCATCTTCGGACGGTTGGTCCTGAACGAGTTGCTCAAGGATATCTAGCATACCCACCTCTCTTAAGTATGCCAAGCTCGCGCCAGTATCCCCTTGTGAATCCTGTGGAGCCGAGTCTGCTGCGTCCGCTCGCGGGCCACAATTAAGGACGATGTTCCTCAATTGAGTGCAATGAGGCGAGATGCTCAAGCATAATTGTGCGGCATTGGCCGACATGTAGTCTGAGAAGTCATGTGCGAGGACCACTAGAAGTTTAACGACTGCACGGTAGAACTCCTTAACGACATCCGTTACGTCGATCGCCTTCATATGCGATGATACATGTCCTAGGAGGGACTTGAGAAGTTTAGTGTATGATACCCAGCCACGCTTCGACTCGAGGAGGAGCAAGTCAGGCATAAAACGACGATGTCCTATGAGGCTTAGCCATCCGAAAGAAAAGCCAGGGAATCGCTCTGGCGAGAGTTGCAAGAACGTATCGGCCACTCGCAGTAGGAACTCTTGTCGACCTGATTCGTAAAGTGGGTTCTCTACGAAGGTGGCCTCGGCACCATGAATAAGCATAGAGAAGAGACGATAGAACGCTCTCTGGTTGAAGTGTTCGCCTCTCGTTACATGATGATGGTTAAGAACGACAGCAATGAGTGACGTAACTGCTCCTAAAATAGCGAGGAGCCCATCCTTGCGATTCTCGCATTCCACTGCACTCTCCTTGGCGAATATTATGACCATCTTTATGAGGGCATCTATAGTGGTAAAAGCTTCACTGCTAGTACCTCCTGCGTGCGAAACCTGTTCGTAATAATTGACTGTCAAGTCAATGGCTCTTCGCACAAATATCAGGAAGTCATCTCGGCTTGCGATGATGCCCCTACTTCGGATCTGTCTCACGAATGCGGTCTGCGCCTTTTCTGGAGTATTGTAATTATTGTACAGTCGAATCCACTCGTCAAAGATATACTCGAATTGGTCTAATCGTCCGGTGCTGTCCGGGGCCTCTTGAGTCTGTGGCTTTGTCAAGCCAGAACTAAGGAATTTCGATTTCAACCGCTGACCGAGTTCGAGGTTAGGGTCTTCATTGATCCACTCCCATGTAGCCTCTAAGCTTCCCACGAAATCTGCAAAAAGAGCCATGGGGCGGTCGTTGAACAACGTCAAGTCGAGAAGCTTATCAAAGAACTCCAAGTATACTTCCTCTCTCTGTACCAGCATCTTGGCTGTCATCTGGTCAATACTGTGCAGATCGAGGAAATCTGTCGGGAGGAGAGCGGTTATCAGCGAAATATTGAGGATGTGCTGCGGCGGCTGTTGATAGAAGCTGATCTGAACACGGTCGTGCAATGCAGTGCCAGAACTAGCAGCAATCTTTAACAATTGTTCCAGAACATGGACGAGGCAATCAAGGAAGAGAGTGTTGTCTACTCCGCTAAAGAGGGCTTGGCAAATCTTCTCAGCTGCGTAGAATGCAAACTCGTCCGAATTCTGCGACGTGTTGATAATAAGTTGAGTGAACATGTCGATAATATCTAAAACCGGGTGTAGCCTAGGCAGATCGGCGAAATGTTCCTCCTCTGATGCTGTGGCAGTACGCTTGAGTTCGGTCAAGAGTCCTTCAACCCTCTCCATTAGCCCTCTTCCATCGACGGGACGGGCCGAGGGGCGTCCGTTAGGCATCCCGGCGTGTACGTGGGAGTAGGGCAATTGCGTATTTAGATGGGGTAGAGACGGGGTCTCAGCCGGCGTAGCGAGGCTTGGTATAGAGCTATACGAATCTTGAAGGACCTCGTTTGCAATGTTCCTTGTGGCGTCCGATGCTGACGAGGCGTGAGCCGCCCCAGGTTGGGTGGCGCCTCTTGGCTGTCTTGCAAAGTCTTCGTAGATCGCCATCTGCTCCGAATTCAAACCAGCCATACTCGGGGAGAGCTTGTATGGATTTGGGATGGTCATCGCCCATCGGCTAAGGCTAGGATCAACGTAGGGCTCATTGGGTCGCTGCACACGGTGACGGCGCCTGGCTTCTATCTCGCCTTCGATCATCTCCTCAATTTCGGGTACAGCACGCTCCTCAGCCTGCTTTTCGATGACGCTACAAGCAAGCTCAAGGTTCGAGTTGACACACATAATAATTGTGCCCTCAGGAAGCGAGTGCGGGAGTTCGGTAGCGGCATTTCGCATGTAGTTCGTAATGTTAGCCCTAAGAGGCTCCTTGGAAGTAACTTGGGCGAGACTGCCCGCAGTTGCCTTGACCATGTTGATCGCAGACGTCCGGAGTTTGTTCTCATCGGGCTCGGTAGCGAAGTCTTTATGGATCATCTGTTGGGTACTGATCGCAGCGATTGTAACGGACCTATCGACTACTGGCTGGATTATATCCTGTAGCGCCTTCGTAACGGCGGTACGTACGATCTCATGAAGACGAACGCTGTTAACAACCATCTCGTTTGTAGGTGGGATCGAAAGAAGAGTGCTGATATCCGGGATCGAGACAGGAATAGGGTGTGGAGTGAGGCCAGCTGGAACGGCGCCAGCCATTCCGTTGAGAGACAAATTCTCGAAATGCTCCAGAGGATCTTGTGCTGCCATATCGATCACCTCCTCAACCGGAACGCGATCTTGTAGCTCGCTGGATGGCTCGATGCTCTTATGATCCAGGTTAAGATCTTTGCAGAGGACTTCAATCTCGAACTTCTGGTTGAGTTTTAGTTCGGCGTGATGATACAGTTCGATGAGGAGATGGATAATATCCATCAACCATGGATTCGGAGGCCGGAAAATGGTCGACTTTGAGGCCTGTATCAACACCTTACACACAAAAGGTACAACCACAACTAATCTCTTGGTATCATGGGCTTCAATGAGCAATTGCTTGAAAGCAATGTTCTTGTGCTTGATCGGCTGGTCCCTTGCAATCGTCAGTAAACCCAGCCAGGCGCCTAAGTACTTGAGGTGAGTTCTGTCAGTAGAGTTCTGCATCGTGCTCTCTGAATTCAGCATGCGAGAAACACTGATATAGGTTTGGCGGAGCACTTCAGACCATAGATCCGAGTTCTGGAAAAGTTTCACCAGATCAAGATATACTTGGTGATAGTTGGGCTGCATCTTTGCTCGCTCTTCAACGAGGTGACTAGCAAACCATTTCTGGTGCCGCTCATCTAAGACGTCATGTATTTCCTTATAGGTCGTTTGCAACGAGGAAGCCGTCAGATTGTTAAGTCCGAATTGAACTCTGTCTTGAATGTCGACGATTGGATCCTCGAAGCCAATCCCCTGAGGAAGCGGATCGACATTAATTGACGTAAAGGGGGAGGTGTGCGCTTCGGGGCCATCGGTTGTTCCATTCAAGACTGGTTCGGGTACTAAATGATTAGGAGTTGTAGTGCCGTTCTGATTGCGTGCACGATCCTCCTCATCTTCTAGCACAGCTTCTTCGGCTTTTCTGTACGCGTCTGTTCCGCGCAAGCCAGGAATCTGGAGGAGCTGCTTGCAGAGCCCGGGCCACTCCCTGAAACGCGAGGTGATCTGGATCAAGGCTTGAAGTCCGAACTTGTACATGGAGTCGTCAATACCGTGATCTCTCACTGCCTCCAGGATCATACCAAGCCCGATCTTAAGAGGTAACTCAGAGATGAGCTTGTGGGAAATGATACCACCAAACAAAACCGCGGTAGTAGCGAGGGCTTCGAGGGGATAGTCGATGAAGTGGGAATATTCGTCAAAGAGGCCGTGGATCATGCACGCGAAAATATCCTGCTCCAAAGGATCTCGCGATTGCTTGTATTCTTCAAGTTTTTGGACGACATACTTAACCTCCGACTCTTCGCCATACATTTTCTTATAATGTTCCTCCATCTTGGCGATTGCAGCAGACGGAAGCCCGTTGCCTTCCCGTCCGTTAGCGTCAATGATGTCATCATAGCCTTCCCCGTAGTTGATAAGTCGGGGGTAAGCTGTAATGCACACACGCTGAACTATGATCAACTCTGGCAAAGGGTTTCGCGGTAGGAAGTCCTCGAGAATTTGAAGCATGGCAAGCACCGTCTTGACATGGAGAGGCGTGGTAGTCTTCGCTACTAACTGCCCCTCTCCGGGTTTCTGAGACGCCAACTCCAAGTTTGCCTTGATCATCAAGAACTGCAGTAGAGATTGGGAGATGGCAGGGCTTCGCTCAGCGTTGTTGTGGGCCCACTGAGCGAGATCTAGCTGGGCTTCAGCATGCGCGAGCGCCGCAAGGTCGTATCCAAATCCATTTGGCAAATACACTAACTCGTCTAGCCAGCCATGCTTAATGACATGCTCGAAGATCAGCGTAAGATCCATTGGCTTCATCGCATGAGCATCGACAAGTCTTTGGGTAACCCAGTCCCTGTCCTTTCTCCAGAGGCTGTCCAAAACGAAGTCATGATACCCAGAACGTCGGTGTAGGAAGTTATCGAACAGAGATGCGAGGGTTTCTACCGCCATCGACGGCCACGGCTTCGGAACCCCAAAAGCAGAGACGATGAAGATATCGAGATTTGGGACAACCACCTCTTGGAACAGTCGTTTTGCTTCTGTACTTTGCGATGCGTGTAGAGAATGAAGGGCGACCTGGAATATTGCTGACAGGGCTAGACTCGAAACAAGAGGGTGTTTTACGGCTACTGCTGCTCGTTCGCGGACCTCGGGTGGCGAATTTGCATAATCTTCGAGAGTGAATGTCGGATGAAGGCCGGGAATGGTACTGGCGTCTAGTTGATCCGGGCTCAAAGACGCGAATGCGCAGATGAAAGATAGCTGGGTTTCCGGATTCTCCCAATGAGAGCCTCCCCACAGACTTTGGATGCCGAAAGGAGATGACGGGTCCTCTTGGGCTTGTGCGATGGGTAGAAGTGCCTCATATACTCGTAAGAACTGCGCAGACGATACACGTACGTCACGCTGGTCGAAATATGTGACAACGTCTTGCCAACGGAAACTAGGAGGAAGAATATGGCGAAGGGTCGAAACGAGTACGGAAGGATTATGACGATATGTGATGCTGACGGTTGTGTAAGTTAAAGCCGTAGAGACTTGCTCCTCGGTCAACTGAATGTTATTCGGTCGAGACTGAAGATAAGCCGCACAGGTCTCCTCATCACGAGTAAAGTCCGTGCCAGTCCGTTGTATATAAAGAGCTAGTGCGTTGGGCGGCTTCTCGCCTAGTACTCTGATAAGATCTAGAGCAGCTAGGACCTCCATCGGAGGTGCTTGATCTACCTGTAACCAACGCGACTGAACTTTATGACTCAACTCATGTTTAGCGGCCGAGTTAAAGTTGGGCGGGTGGCCCTGGATATATCGATCGACGATAGCGGCAATGAAGGAGGGGGTGAGGTCGGAATGGTCGCTATAATCTGCGCGAGAGATTATGTTTACGAAGGTGGGAAAGTTCGTCGATAGTATCGCATCAGCTTTAGCAATGGACACGGTTAGCCTACTGATGCTAGCATCCGAAGAGGATACCAACAATGACCTACCCTTAGTCTTTAGATCCTGACGGGACCCGAACTTGAACGCCAGCGCCAGAATGGTCTTCTCCAAGGCATCGAGTTTAAAGTGCTCCATAAATGTAGACAGGTCAAAATCGCGGAAGATATCTTCGTTGGCAGTTTCGATCGACTCGGATATTTTGGAGGCTTGGTCAAGGTCGTGGGAGATCTTGGACATCTCTCCGACTAGAAGCGAGTAGTTGCCAGGGTTGGCAACGGATCGGTTGATACCCGGAAAGATCTGGGGAGCATTGCCGGCTACCAACCGGGTGAAATATTTAGAAAACACCTCCATTCCGTGATCATCGAGGAGCTAGAAGAGTAAGATATTCATCAATATGAGGTTCTAACAAGGTACCTAGGTAAGTAAAAAATCGCATCATAGACGTACCTTTTTTAGTTGATCCACCTGTAGTTCCCACTTTGCGCGGTCCTTGTCCTCCTTGATTGTGCTCAGAAGAAGATAAACTTGGGCAACGACAATTTTTGTAAGAGAACTGGTCCCCGTGGTCGGACTGCTGGTACTGGGACTTGCGCCAGCACTCAGTGGGCCTGTCTGTGACGGATGGGGAGAATGGGTAAGCCCTGTCTGCAAACTTTGGGCAGGAGCAGGTGAAAAAGTTCCGGATCGCGAGTGAGATGGCGGTGGGGGGACCATGAGGGTGGTGATCTCTTGGTCGGGAGGGGATAAGGAGGAGGGAAGAAGAGGTGTGAAGTAATGCGAATCGAAATTCCCTGGAGCCCCTCGTAACACCACGAAATCACGAATCACGAAATGATGCCTGTCAAGGGCAGCAGTGAGTGTGCACTTCGCGGGTTCGAGTCGAATGAGGGAAGTAAGGGCAGGCGCAGGCTCACGGACGCTCGGTGCATGGATATCATGAGCCTAGGTACAAGTTGAACTGTCCTAGGTTAAGGGTGTCGTTGTCGGTTAATTGGTGAGAGGAGGTGATAGAGGTTGATAGACGTGGGTAGACGTGGGTAATAGGTGGGCAAAAGGTTGCTCACACTTCGGTTGGTTGTTTATGAATAGAACTTGGTACTGTACAGCAAAGGTAGTTTAAAGGGCGTCACTAGAAAAAAAGAACTTGGACGCGCTCTAAATAATTTTGGTCTCTTGGTAGAGCTGGAAAAGGTTCGGGTATTGCGTGGTAGTAGATATGGTGGATGGTTGAATGGGGTGTGTTGATTTTGATGGACGTAAATTGAATGGCAAGAATCAGAGTTGGAAAAGTGACCCTCTCGCATCGTGCAGCTTGGGCCTTTGTCTGGCCTTTCCTTCCACAGGTACCTATTGGGGCTGACGGGGAAAGGGTCTGAATTACCCATAAAATTGATCGTGGCCAATAGGAAGGTGCTATTCTCCTAGAGCCTTGCGACAGCTAAAGAATCTGCTGGGAATTTTACTGGGCAGTTACAGCCCGGCAGCTAGGTTACCACCTGAGGGGCTCGTATCATCACGTGACTGCAAACGGCATGTTTGGTCATACAGAATAGGTACCTAGGTTAGGTACTGTGTGAATCCTAGGCACCTACCGAAAAGTCGCCTCCTTACAGTATATTCCGCAAAACATCCACTGTTAATAGTGATACAAGAAATCCAAGCCATATTAAAGACGAAGATGAAAATTCTCCGTCCCTCACACTCCCATCCCCATCCCACCCCTCCTCTCCACCACCCCAGCTCCAGCCCTACACAACATCCCGTTCTGCGTGGGCATATCATCCTCAGTCCTAACCACCCACCCCTCGCTCCCCACCGTCGTCGGCGCATAAAACACGCCCCACGGATCCCTAGCCTTTTTGATCTCCAACAACCTCTCATAATTGCTCCCAAAGAACGCCTGCTGCCACTCCGGTTCCTCTACATCGCATTCGTTGATATACGCCCCGGCTCCCGGCGTCACGTTCCTCCACCTATCCATCGCATTCGCAAGCTGCGCGTGCGTTTCCTTCCACGCCATGGGAGATAGCCCTCTGATGGTCGTGGAATCGAATAGGTCGGCGTGCATGATTGCCCGTCGGAACGCGGGGTTAACGGCGTTTCCGGAGCCCGGGTAGCCGGCTACGGCCTCGGTAGGTTGTATGTGGATGCCGTGGAACCGGTAGCCTTCCTCGATAGACTGGCGAAGCGCGAGTTGCGTTGCCTGGAATAATTCCGGATCCTCGAAATTGGCGCGCGGGAGCAGGCGGCTAGCGAACCGGGAGCTGCCTGGAGTGTCGCCGATGCCTGCTCTAGCCGATGCTAACCAGTTTGTCGCTGGGGATGGCGCTCGGGCGGTTACGTCGATGCCTGCTGCTTGAAGGTCATCGAGAAGAGGCTGGACGAACGCGGATAAGTATTCTTCTGATACGTTAGGAAGCTCGACATCTGTCATGAAGCTGTAGCTATCGTTACTGGACGACATGCGCGACACATAACTATCTGATAGTTCACATGTTAATACTCTTGAGCAAAATCATCGAAAGTAATCATTTAGTTAAGTCTCGTTCAATGTAGACGGAGGTAAGGATGGGGATACGGGGCAGAGGGAGATTTTAACATACTATCGAGTTGTTAGTATGGGTTGACGAATATAGATGATAGAAACAGGAGATATCGAGTGGATCTTATACGCACCATGCTGTACCACCATCGTCAACTATCTTTTTACCGAATTCGTGGTACAAATCGAAGCCCTTCCAGAACTTCTCATTTTCGCTAGGGTCGACGGACCCATTGACTTCGCTAGTTGAAAATCTTATAGAGGTGGAGAGTACAGTCGTGTATGGGTGTGCTTTAACCACGGCTGAGGTTACGACGCCAAAAGTACCTGTACTCTGTTGTTAGCTAACAGATACGTATTTTAGCTTGATCAACACATCAAATCAAGTTCTAGAAATTGCTTACTTCCGCCGCCTCCACGTAACGCATAGAAAAGATCAGTATTCTGGTTCGGGTCCGCAGTGATGAACCTGCCGTCAGCCGTGACGACTTGGAGAGACAAGACTTGGTCGGCACCTAGACCGTACTTGGAAGCCAAAGCGGAGTGTCCACCGCCAGCCATCCAGCCACCATAAGCCCCGACGGTGTACCCTCCGGCGACAACGAATGTAACATTGTACTTGTCCATCTGGGAAAACATCTCCCAACTCTCGATACCTGCCCCGACCCTACCTGCTTTACCATCATATTCACCGACCTGGTACCGCGGTAGATATTCGAAATCTTTTAGGTAGTGTGTCCATATACTGAGACTTCCCAAGCCAACCGCTCGGCCGACAAAGTCGTGCCCTGTGTTTCTGCAGAGAAGAAATGGTTCATGTTAGCCAAACTATGGTCTGTTTGCTTGGTTATATTCACCAGATATGCATGTTCATTTTGAAGAGAGTGCTCACTTAATAACCAGCCTCAGGTTCCTATTCCTAGCGAAGTTGACGCCAATCTGGATCTGCCTCGCTGTTGTGGCGTTGATGACGAAAGTGGGGAAAGCACCTTGTGTGCAGGTATCACCACTTTGCGGCTGCAGTGTTGCGTGACAGGTATCACCCTCGCCCCATTCACTCAACACGGTGACCGGGTTATTTATATAGAAACGATTCATGCTCGAATTCCGGACGAGAAATGTGCACGCAGCTTCATCTTTAAAAGACCCGTCGTAACATACCGCCGCGGGCGGAACCCCTTTAATCAAAGCGCCCCCTAAAGACTGGTTTAACAACAACCATTCTTCCTCTAGTGGCCAATTGCTGCTTCCCGGATACTCTCTGCATTCTGGCTCATCATCTAGAAGGGTCACCGCCGACGAATTTCCGAAGGCAATGGCTGGAAAGGCTCTAACGTCGGCTTCTACTAGCTGTTCTTCCTCGAAGGCGAAGTTGGTGCACTTGACGCTTATCGACAACGCGAAGAGAACTAAGAGAAGGAGAGACTGCATGTTTGCTAGCGGGTAACAAGAATGATTCGATGGCATGAATTACCTACAGTAGCAGCAAGAAGGGTGTCACGAACTTATCTACAAAAATTTATGGCTGCTTGGACGTAATCCTGCATTCCATTTCACCCACGCTCTAGACAAACTCGGGGAATTAGATTCTTCATCACCCTTGTTAGTAAGTACCGATTCGTTTGATTATCATACTTATCCTCACGGGAGCGGGAGCGGGATGATTCGATATGCCATACAACAGCAAAGTACATGGGAACGTTACGAACGACCGGGAGTGAACCGAAAGGGTCAGTAAGCTCATGGAACGTTTTGATAAGAAAGGAAGCATTCTCATGATCCAATGACATATTTTAACCTATAGATTGGCACGGAATTGAAAGCGGTCATCACTTATGAATGTCATGACTTTTGTGCGTATAATGATTTTATGGCTCCAAGATGTTAGTATGGAACGGAGAAGAGTGGCTTAGTCCTTCCAGTCGTATATCTCATATGCCGATGGAAAGGAGAAAGTTCCCATGCTTATTAAGGCTATTTCCAAGATCTCGTATATCTAGTTCCCGTTGCGTAATTCTGGACGGCTCGGTTGAAGATCCCATTGGATTTGACCTCAAGGATAGCTGGTGGGTTTGTATGCACGTAATCACTTGGTAATGGCATTAGTGTTGATATTCAAGATGGTTGCTAGAAGGGGACGGCAAGTCGCGAGACATTCCAGCTCAGCATTGACTAGCACGGGAATAGCGGCCTTAAGATTCGATCATTGCATCATATTGACTAATCGTAAAGTCATCTCGTAACTAGGTAGGTAAACTATTGATGCGGCGATAAAGTCCAAGAAGGAAGGTGAAAGCTAAGAATTGGAGTCATGGCACCACGGTATCACATGCAGAAAATTGGCTTGGCTAATTGCGACCTGTGAGCCTCTTCCCGGAAATTCTCACGCGCGGAACAAACCTGGAGACCTCGTGGGGTTTCGGGGTTGGGCTGTGAGGTTTCTTTGCGTCCGAAGGTTGCATTGGGATGAAATTGTTACTACTATAGGTAGAGCTTAAGCCTAGATACTAGGTACGTACATGACATATTTTGCGTCGGACGGGGAAGACGACGCGTAGGTTTGTATTTATTCATTAAAATCAGACGGATTATCCTACTCTATCTTCCAAGTCACGTAAATTGCTTGATTTATGCTACGCTTGTCGTAGCCGTAGCCGAGGCCAAGGCGGCCGTAGAACTTGAGCAGACGCAACCCTGGCCCGATATACTTGTGACCGGAGGCGCATTACATGTGGCATCTGCTGCCCATGATTGGATCGTGGTTGTAGCTGGCTCGACCTTGCGGAGGTTCTGGGCCTTGATAAGAGCCGGGATTGCCTGGCCGGTCGACAAGCTGAATGCGATGTGGTTCAATACCTTAAGGTTCGTGCTGATTTGACCAGAGTGGCTAGTGATGCTAATCCACGTGTTGTCGTCATTGCTGAAAATATCATTCAGAACGGTCCTGGTTCTCTTGAGTTGAGCATCGGACGTTTCTCCTTCGTAACCCTTCCACAGCTCATCATCTTCAGTGAATCCTTCCTCAAAATTGAATTCTGGAAGTAACGAATGGATGTACGTCTTGTTTGATCGCTCATCACAAGTACGCATAGAGATGCCTTCACGAAGATATTCCTTGATTGTCGGCACGAAAGGTCTTCCGGCTGGGAGGTTAAGGCTTTTGAAGGTTAAATTTGCTGTCGTCATCGAACGGACTAGAGGACTGCTGTAGTAGGACTGCGGGGCCGGTATCTTCTCAACAGCCAAAGCATTTTTCCAGAAGGTATTTGCCTTAGTACATTGAGCTATACCAGCATCGGTCAATCGAGCATCCCTCCAGGTTGTCGTGCCATTCCCTTCTAGCGGTCCCCAATAACACTATATACTGTTAGATTAGGTTGCACGGAAACATGACGGTTCATAGGAAACTTGCATTCCAAGCGGGAGTACCATAGTAAGATTCTGCTGCGTTATGGTAACCCTCGCCGTGACGAGCCATGAACAGGACTTTGTACTGAGTATTCTTATCGCAATCCCGGTTCAGGGTATTCACATAGTAGGCGAACCGTTCCCATTGCGTTTTCGTATTTGACGGATCAAATTGATCGTCGGTTGGATATGTCCGGTTGATAAGACCGTAGTTTGTCGTAGTCTAATCCTTGTTAGTGATTATTAGCTACGAGCAACTGGGTAGGTCATACGTAGTCGAAGGTTTTCGCAACCGTAGAAGAATTGTCCTGTTGAAAGAAACCAGCAATCGTCGTGTAATTAATAGTCGACTCTCCACCGTGGCAAGTAGTCCTTTGCTTACTAGACCATTTTCCACTTTTTCCCCATTCCCAACCGAAACCAGTTGAGCTTAGGGAAAGGAAGACGAAGATAGAAGTAGCCAGCATTGTGAGGAATGTGAGATACTAAACGAATGACTTCACATAGACGAGGCGTCGACTAAATAATAGTGACCTAAGGAATAGGATACTAAGATTGTAGATGCTGGCGATCAGATACCACATAGGGGCAGTGCGTAGTATTCATATATATAGGTAGTCTAGGCGCCAAGTCTTGATGAGCCCAGCAGGTTGGGACGCGCTATTCGATCTAAGATCCACGTGGAATCAAGTACGTATTGCTATAATCTCCATCTTCTGAATGCTTCTCGGCGTTGAATAACTATCGCGTCGAAATTGCCTACACGTGCTTGCATGCCAAGTTAAAAAAAAATTCAACCCTCGAGGGCATAATTTCTTATGTGGGGAGATTGGAATCAAGATAGAAGACTCACTAGGGACTACCACGCAACCAGGGTGGAGAAGATCTCGGAGATGGAATTGGCCAATCATTCTACAACGTGGACAGCATATCATACGGGAGCTACCTTTTATGTCGGTCGCTGGGATTCATTCAATTTGTTATTATTGGTTAGATCGTATCTCGTAAATTTTAATAGTACCTGGGAATCTACATCATATCAGCCAACAACGTCGAGTTGTCGGCTTCAAATGATCTAGGCCACCTTCGAAGACATATCGAATACCTAGTCGCTTCGAAGGTCAAAAACCGTCGTGGATGATGCTGGTAGGAGGTATTAAACATACCCCTTTGCATAGGAGAATTTTCAACTCGTCAACCAGTTTTGGTCTGTATAGAGACAGTCGAATCTAAATCAATTTGTTAGTGTTGTCCAAGAATTAGGTCCCTACATCGTGAGAACCAGCTTACCCCTGTTCGCCAACGATGGCCTTAGTGTACTTCTCCAACTCTTCCAACTGCTGAACGCAGCCCGTCAAGCTCTCATTATATGAATAGCTATATATCTGAGCCCACTTTCTTCCTTCGGACTTTTCGTCAGCACTTAGTTTTCCACTCGTCGCGAATTCGGCCTCTAGTGCTCCCATCATGTCTAATAGTTGCTTCCTTGTTGCCGCAGCACTTGGAAGATATTTCTGTCAGGTTCACATTTTAGCTTTTTTCTTTTCATCCCCTTAACACATTAGGTTCAATAATTTAAATGCAGACTTACAGGTACTTTTCTATCGGCACGCAGCGCTCCAGAAAGAACATAGAGATTTGTCAAGATAGTTCCGATCGCATCTCGTCTATGGCCGAGTAGAGCTGCAGCGAAATCGGTATTGTCTCTAATAAAATGAGGATGGTAAAATAAAGACGCTTGTCGGGCAGTAACGATATATTCGAAGAATCTCTCACACGCATCAATGAGCGCCGAGTATGGCAACGGGTCGAAGGGAGCTCGAAGGCGTATCTCGTGGCGCGTAAGACCCTAATTATTATTAACATAGGGGCTTTGGGAGGTACGGGGGGTTATGACCTTACTAAGAGTTGTCTCAGTCTTACAAATCCTTCTCGCAAGCGCCCTTCAAGTATCTCTGATGAACGAATATCTTCTTTAGTAGGCTCGTCTCCCACTTCATAGTAAACATATCTTGATACAATGCCTAAAATTGCGTTAATAAACAGGTGGTGATTGCGGCTTCAATTTGACTTACTCCGGTAGACAATACTACAATAAAACAGCATAGAAGCTACCGCTTTTCGAAGGTCATGGCGAGCAACAAATGGCCAAAGCACCCAGTTTACAATGATCGACGCAACAACTCCAACCACTATGGCAGCTCCGTGTGTTGCGGCAATTGTAGCTGGCGATGGCTCACCTTGTGCAGCAACCTCTGACAAGGATACGACTGTGAACGAAATACAGCCTACAAGTCCAGATCTCTGTGTTCATATTAGGATACTCCTCAATTTACTGGTCTTGTACCATGTCTTACCGGGTGTGCGCTCTGTGTATACCTATATATCATAGGGAGCATGAAGATAACAGCAAAGACCGCGATAACATAAGGGTTACCGTTCCCCGCTGCGTACGATAAGCCGGCCCAGAGCGAGCCAAGAACAGCACAAAGCGCTCGCGTAAAAAGATCTTGAATGTTTCCGCCAGTTCTGTGTGGGTTAGATTACACGTAAAGCTCAAGTTAAGTATGGGGATATGGTGGCTTACCGAGGCCCCATCATAAGCCATGCCATCACGACAGCCCACCATACCTCGTACCCATCCCACCACCCATGAGCCTCAGGGAGCCACGCGGGTACAGACAGTAGGGACGTGACCGCAGCTGTTTTAAGCCCAAATCGTGTCTCAAAGCCCTGTAATCGATGAAGAAACCCCCAAATCTTGTGCCGGGCATGGTTCGTGTTGGTACTCCACTCGTCCTCAAGTTCATCCGCCGTCATTGTCGCATATGACGTATCGTGGCCTTTGTCAGCATCGTCGCTATCTTTTTTTGGTAATGGTTGAAAATCCTTAGACTTTATCTTTTGGATAATTATAGCTATATCATTAAAGCTTTTGAAGTAAGAACCTGCTGTTACACCACCTCGGTCATGTCGGACCTGTGCATTCGTACGGTGCAACGCCTTCCAAAATGGATAAGACGGCAAATGAAACTTCAAGTGCTTTGGTCGGCTCTGTTGCATATGATTGACTTTTACCAGTAATGCCTCAATTGCTGTTGCGGCTTGGTGAACTGGTCGGCAGTAAGTGAAGAGCTTGACAACGTCAGGGGAGTCTGCATATGTCGACGGCAAGTTAGGACTTGCTAATACACTATCTTGACAGTTGCTGAAGGCTATAATACGCCTGCGCAACTTTACAAGTGACCCTGGAATATCGTTTGACACGTCCTCCGGAGGGCCGATATATTGACGATGACCACACATTTCCATTAGAACAGCATCGCAACTCTGCAAAGCGGATTCCATAGACAGAAGAATTTTTTCTGTTGGATCAGCTAGGTTGCTGGCAACAAACTTCGCCAACCTCCTCTCTTCCTCGTTACCTGAAGTGCGAGATCTTTCATCCATATTAATAACGAACTCATCGAGTATGGATCTGTCTCGACTTAGTCTATTCCACGTCGTGTCCTCTAGCCCATCAAGGACTCTGGTCTCGCTATTTAAGCTAAGAAGTGCACGGACGACTCCTTGAATGAGATTTCGAAGCTCTAAAACGTCTTTCGGGTCAAAAAGTGTTATGGAGAAATCGATCACCAGATCTCTATACGCTTGCGACATGCTGACGAAGGTCTGTGTCAATCTCCGGCGTGTTCTTATGCTTTCTAACCTTGTCAACCCGAGTCCTTCCTTGGGGAGAGTTAGTTATAATAATTCGACATAGCACGGGAGGGGGTGGAATTACCAGCATGACAGCGAAAGCCTGATGAAGAGCGGCAGCTAGTGGGCGTGCGCCTGCATCAGGAACAACCGCGAAACATACGAGAAGAGAAATGGCTTGTCCCAGAACCCAAGGGATTCCATAGTCGAGAAGTTTAGACCAGGAAACCTCGGTTCCTGATACTTCAGCTAAACAGGTATATGCGATCGCGATTCCAGCACAAATAACGGCTTGGTAGGTGCGGATGTAGTATGAACGAAGACAGGCGATTATAAATACGTATAAGCAGAGAAATACAGCAAGGACTCCACCGTAGCCTATGCGTGCTGAGGCTGATGCTGTAGATACCCACAACCCAAACGCACCCCATCCTAACCCAGTAGCAGTTCCTACTATTGTTAAAATAGTTCCGTCCACCTGAGCCCCCAAGGTTCTGCCGGAATGGTTGAGAATGGTTGATATTACCATGATATAACTATATCGGCCAAGTCGAGCCTGGACCGGAGATATAAGGCAAAGGATATAGGCTATGAAGAAAGCAAGAAAAGATTTAAGAAGTCGAATGCCAGACCTTGTAGTGGTAACACGGCGAATGACCCCTTTCACATCATGCCACTGCTTAGGTAGAAAGTTTCGCATGGAAAGGGGATCCTTCTTTCTGAAGGCATACGGAAGAGTTAGCTCAGCTTGCTTTGTGAGTTCCTGAAAATCGACTTCCTCCGGGGGAAGGAAAACAGCATCGAAGAAGCCATCTCTGAGCTCAGCGATTCCGTAAGAATTGCTTGCATAGTGCTTATCTTCCGAGGTCATAGATCTTTGGGCAGCGGGAAGGCGACGAGCTTCTGATTCGGTCCGAGTATTAAAGATTCTATCTAAAGAATCCATTGAGTCTCGGGCATGTTCTCTTGTGCCAGGACTGTGCCGGCGAAAAAGACGAGAGAACCCAGTTTCGACACCTGTGCCATTCTGTGTGTTCTTTTCATTAGAGACATCGTCATTGGCCTTTGCTTTACCAGAAGCCATGGCGGATTGGAATGGATGGGATGAGCCAGATCGGACTCAATTGTGGTTGTCCGGATTATAGAACTCTAGGTACCTAAGACTTTAAGGAAAGTAAAGCTAAAGGTAGGTAAGATGATACCATGATAGCACGAACTCATATTTGAACATGAAAGAATATTGCCAAATATAAATACGAATAGAAATCGGTTCAATCTACAGCTGTCGGAGTCAGGTTGGAACGTGGAGACATGGAATTTCCAATTCGAGATCCGCTGTTTCCCAACTGAAGGTCCAAAGAAAGTTTCGACGTCACAGTGCAAGAAGACCCACACACATTGCATTAGACTTGTACATGTACATAAGTACATATTTGTACATGGTACTGTGAAAAGAGTGGAAAGAGGAAACCTCGGAAGGCAAGTGACAAATTACATAATCACAGATAACGATAATTGCCTAACAACACTGGACGATCCGAAACCAAAAAAATTAAAATTAAGATTACCCCGCCAGAGCAGGGCGTCCAAAAACAAATTTAGCACACATAAATAAGTGGAACTTCCTCTAAAACTGCCCCTCCAAAAGTCCAACCTGAATGGCCTCACTTCTTCTCCCCATCTTCTAACAACAACTGCAATAACAATAACAAAACGTCTTCTCCTCGTCTCCAGACTTGCGTGGCAACTTAACGCACGCTTGTTCACCTTCATTCAAGAAACCACCCATCAAACACCAAATCTTCAACTGTCTCAAAGACAATAAACCCATTTAAGATGGCTGCAGGTATGTCAACCCCCCAATTTCCATCCTGCGCCGCGTCGCAGCCTGAAATAGTAGAGGCTGTTGATTCATCGTGAAATATTGAGTTTTATACTAATGCCATGAGTAGATCTGCAACAGGTTGCGAGTATGTATCTCATAATTAAACTACTCTTTACGACATCGACTCGGTAACGATCTCGCGGCCCAAGCTAACATGCGCCTCCCCATCTAGCTATGTTCGTCGAATATTACTACAACCAGTTCGATCAGGACCGAGCGGGTCTTGCAACTCTCTACGTATGCGCCTTCTCGAGTATCATGTCTTACGACAAGGAAGCTTTGACTAACGATTATGCAGCGTGACGGCTCCATGTTGACCTTCGAGTCCGCTTCGTTCAAAGGCACTCCCTCGATCATCGAGAAGCTTCAGGTAAGGCATCAACCAACATAAAAATATATAAAACATCCATAAATCAAGAAATAAAAGCTTACATAAACTTCTAGGGCTTGCCTTTCCAGCAGATCAAGCACCAGGTGTCTACTATGGATCCCCAGCCCGGTGTCGCTCCTGACCATATTATGGTGCTCGTGACCGGTCAGCTTTTGGTAAGTATATTGCTCTTTCCATTTCATTTGCCCCCTTACACTTTTAAAATAACATAAATGATATGATATCTAACTTAAATAATTAGGTGGATGAGGAGCAGCGACCAATGAGCTACACTCAGTCATTCTACCTCGTTCCTGAGTCTGTCAACGGACAGACCCAGTACTACGTCCACAACGACATCTTCAAGCTTGTCTACGGTTAAACACGGAAATGCGGCGAGTTATTTCTGATGGACGATAGATGATGGATGATGGATCGTGGAACTCGGAGTAACGCTGGGTTGGTGTAGGTATCCGTGAAGGATGTTCTTTTGCTATAGACGGGCTGACTGCAGAGCTGGTCCGGCGGATTCATTACCTGTCGAGTTTGGAGCACTTCCCTTCAGATAGGCTGCACTGAAATTAAGTTCTTTTGACAACGACTCGGGATGTGTGGTGTTCTTTTTGCTCATAAGCTTCCTCTTTGCTTCGTTTCGTAGTAATGTCGCCAGTACGTATGAGTATCGGACGCCCGTTAGTAAATAAGCTACCTACGAACCTATATAACGGAGCTAGGAAGTCAACTCTGTAGACCACCTTAAGTTGATTAACCCGTTTCCATTCCCTCCTTACTTGGAACCTACTAAGTATAGGATGAAATAGTTATAGCCCGATACATACTAGGTATGTAGTGAACAGGTTTATTTTCGTATAAGCTTTTATATCGTAGGAACATTTAGGGCACAGCTGCCCCAACTCTCATACACCGCTGCCAACACCTGCTACAGCCACAAAAAAGTAAAACAACCTATAAGAGCAAGTATTATCAATTGGAGAAAGAATCCAAAGTAAACCGGGCCAACATCACCGTCAGACCATACACCATACCCATCCTCTCTAGTTGCGGAGCTGGCGTCTTTCTTCGGAAACGTCGCATAGCAGGCTTCCGTGCGGAATACCCAGAAGAGGCACTCGCCGGGAAGATCGTAACCAACAATCGATCGACAAAGGTATAGCCCTCGACCTACCCCAGCTTTTACCCCACAAACCTCCTCCACATTCCTTCGGGACCCCGACATAGCAAGGGCCGAAAAACGGCAATAAGAATCAGCTCTAGGACTCGAATTCCATTCTTGCTGTTGTCTTCTACTATGAATTGATCGTTCGCGTTCACCTAGCTACTTTTCCACTATGGCGGAAAAGGAAGCCTCGGTCTCGCTTCACGAGAAACTCGATAACGATGCGCCGTCCGCTTCGGAGGAGGGCGGCGGCCCTGCCCACGACTCGATATTCGAGAAGCGTGTGCTTCGCAAGATCGACATACGGCTCCTCCCCATCCTCGGCGCGCTGTACACGATCGCGATGATAGACCGGAGCAATATATCGGTGGCGCGCATCTCAGGGCTAGACGAGGACGTGGGGCTCGCAGTCGGGGACCGCGCTTCTATTGCTTTACTCGTCTTCTTCATCGGGTACATGCTCTTCGAGCTGCCGAGCAACATGATCATCCACCGCGTCGGCGCCGCCAACTGGATCTCGCTCATCGTCTTCGCATGGGGCCTCGTCTCCATGGGTATCGGCTTCCTAAACAACTGGGTCGCCCTCGCCGTCCTGCGATCCTTCCTCGGCGTGTTCGAGGCTGGCTTTTATCCCGGCTGTGTTTATCTGATCTCATCATGGTACAGGAGGTACGAGGTCCAGAAGAGGCTGGCGACGTTCTTCATGACGGGGTCTGCGCTCTCGGCATTCGCCAATATCCTGGCCCTCGGCCTAATCCAGATTTCCAAAGTGCATCCGAGCTACAAGGGCTGGAGGTGGATTTACATCATCGAGGGCATCATGACCTGCGTCGCCGCCGTTATTGCCTGGTTCGTCATCGTCGACTTCCCTGACTCAGATCGCAACACGTTTCTCTCTGAAGAGGAGAGCGCTTTCGTAAAAGCGCGTCTTGCGGAGGACCGCGGGACCGAGGAGCGCGAGAAAGTCACTTGGGCTGTCTTTGTTGAGACAGCTACGGATTGGAAAGTTTGGTCCTTCGCGCTCATGTATTCGGCCGGTGCCGTGGGCGTTTACGCCTTTCTCTTCTTCTTGCCAATCATCCTGCGCAACGGTATGGGATACTCACAGGACCTTGCTTTCGTGCTGTCAGCACCACCTGCTCTGTTTTCAGTTGTGGAGGGCATGTTTGTCTCATGGCTAGCTGATAAAATGCGTCTACGAGGGCCGTTTGTTATTGTCCAGGGTCTAGTCGCCATCGTCGGTTTATGTATGACGGGCTTCATCAATAATCCTGTGGCTAGATACGTCGGTACTTTCCTAGGGGAAGCCGGTGTCAATGGGCTTGTGGTCACCACCCTAGCGTGGCAGGCTAACAATCTCCGCGGCGACGCTAAGCGTGCCTGTGCTACTGCTTTTATGATAGCCGTTAGTGGTCTTGGTGGGATCTACTCATCTTTAGTTTTCCGCCAACAGGTTCGTACAAATTCTTATAATGACATTGTAATACGCCATGCTAACGAGAAACAGGATGCGCCCGATTATATTCCCGGGATAATAGCTGTGATGGCCATCTGCATAGCTGCCGTCGTTGCTGCCTGTATCTCTATAGTGCTACTAAGATTGGAAAATAAACGTGCTGATGAAGGGAAAAAGATCATCGATGGTCTTGCTAATTTCCGCTGGACAATTTAGAAAATAACATATATCTAGTAACTAACTAGATGAGAACAATACAACCATTTTGTTATTGCTGTAGAAATAGTGACTAAACTCGTCTTCCTTTAGAAAGTCAGTGAGACATCCATGGATTTCTCTAGGTTCGTGCATGTGCTATGTGGATATGGATTTCACTCATTTTGAAGCAGAAGAGTTGAGATAGATACAATCTATACCATGAACTGTTATCCACTTTCTATGGTTCAGACACACGCTAGGCTAACCTAAGACTACTCCACTTAGAACACGATGCCCTTATTAAAGGAGGTGCGAACCGCACAAAAAGAGTTTTGCTTTGAGACAAAAAAAACATAACGGCGTTTATGGAGCTCCTAACAGGAATCGAACCTATGTTTTCGGAATCAGAATCCGACGTCCTAACCGCTAGACTATAGGAGCTTTACTCGTACCGGCGTGGGAAACGACAAGTGGATATCTGTTCCGGCGATATACTCTCTTATAAAGCTGACGCTGGTCCCAGGATTTAATGTGTCGCTCACCCTCGTGACAGTCCAGTTTTCAGGGAGGATAAGTATGGTATAATCAACATTATTCATTGGACATTTATTTAGGTACTGTTCTCTTTGTATCAAAGCCTTAGATACTATGAGTTGGTGAATGTTCAATCACGAGAGACAACTTATTTACTTCATGATCATCAATATTAATTCATTCTACTTTTAGCTAATTGCACACATCCTAACCAACATCTCTTTGTGATGTGATTAAGTCAAGCCAAATGGGTTTACCTGCTGAAGAGTTGTGACGGAAGTGGAATGTCGCAGCCTTCCACTTAGCTCAGATCGAAGCCAGCTCCGGATTGAATGGCATAGAGAAGCTTTCCCTTCAGCGTTTTTTTCGTTCTATAGCGTGGAAGTTTCAGGAGGTTGACGCATGTGCTTGTACTGGGCAATCTCTCCTCGTCCGAGCCGCTATCTCTGATGCTGAAGTGGGGACTAAGTTGTGAGAAGCCTAGTAATGGTGCTCTCGGCGTTGACGTGACGTATTTTAGCACCTCCCGACGCTCTGAATCTTGGAACTCTCGCATTACCTGCCAGAACATCTGCACCGTTGGATGTTCTATTCCATCATGACCAATAGAATATATGCCCGAGTACTCCGTGTTGCGTCGCAAATCTTCTACATCAATCTCGGAGCTGTCGCCGCCTACGAGGTGCTGAAGTTCGGATTGATTGAACATGGATAGCCATGCTGGGTTGATGATAGATCCGAGACCCCTAAGGAAGGCCTTGGTTTGTCGGTATGGCTGCGCTACTAACCGGTGGTTCACAACATACGAGATGTAGAGAGGGCGGTTTGTGTTTGTGACGGCAAGATCCTCGCCGTTTTTGCAGAGCGGACGGGTTATTGTGCGCACCTCCCCATCAGCCGTATGAACCTCATCAGTTATCGTAAAGTCTAGAGATAGATCTACTACTTTGCCGGAATAATTCTTGAGGTTGATGAGCCCTTGATACAGCTCTGGGTCCAAATCTCGTAGATCGTTCAAGTTTGCACGGTAATCAGTCATCGAACCTTGCCCTGATGCTGACCACTTGAGGAGAAAGAAGCCGGCGAAAGCCTTGTCAATAAGAATGCCTTCGTACATGCATTTTCCTACCAGCCGACCAAGAAACTCATAACGCCGAGCAAAATCCGCGAAGCTGTCTCTCCAATCAGTACTATTCTCTTCGATGTTGCATTGGTGAAGGACTTCTGCGACGTCGTCAATTGCCGTTGGATTTGGGTACAATAGATTTTGGCTGTTGGTGGCAAAGAGGTGACTGCCATCTGAACTACTACTGAAGGCTTCATCAATGACACTGGTTAGAAACTCCTTTGTGACGCCCCCTCCATCAATACCAGCTTCTGGTTGATCAAACTGATCAACAAATGTAATCTGGATAGGCTCCTTCAGGCTCTCTCCAAGTGGATAGAACTGGTCGAACGCGTCGGAGAATACGTTCCCACGTTTGACCCTGGCTGTGTGGCGGTCGATGGTGTCTCTTCCTCTAGAAGTAACCATATCTCCAGATAATACTGATATACGCCACCGGTCAGGATCGACATTACCTCCACGGCGCTTGAGTTTGTCAAGGTGAACAAACTGACGAAATATTTGAACCCTGACTTCGAAAGGAATGGCAAACGGCATGTTACGAAGAATTTCAAGTTTGGGACCAACTTGTGCTAATAATTGTTCTCGTTGTACTCTTCGCAATCTCCTGTGCCTTTCGATCTGTGCTGCACGCGAGAGGCGCTGCCCAGCAGAGGTGTGGAAGGTATCAAGTTCATCTTCGTCGGAATCATCGGCGTCATCTCCATCTTCTTCCATTTGATCTTTCTGTTGCTCCTCCAAGACGACGGCTGACATGAAACCGTCCATATCAAATTTTGAAGTCATGAGCCAGAAATCCCCTGGTAGAAAGCGCCGTCGAGAATCTCTCTCATATAGAGAGCGCATAGTGGCTGTGCACACACTCCTCAAACCTAATACGTCCATCCCGATTATTCCAGCAAGTGAAGAGGGTGCAGCTTTGGGCTCTTCTTCTCGCGAAGTTTGGTTTCCTGAACCGACGCCCATCATGGCGCCCAGCCGTGCCGATCTCGAAGTTGATGACATGAAGCCAGATAAATTGTAGTACATTGGAAATGAGAGGCTCTTGAGGAAATTGATAAGCCGTTTTAATTCATCTAGGTTGAGACCACTGGAACGTATTCGAATAGTTGCAAGACTCTGTTGTGAGATGATTTGACTTTCGGCAGGCAGAAAGTCTTCATCATCGGTGAGTCTTAAAAGGAAGTTATATAGTTCCAGGAATAGTAATATGGTTCGCCATTCTTGATCACGTACTGGATCTGGGTCTAGAAACTCGAACATGGATAGGTGCTGGGCCGTGTTTTCTGAGATATTCCTAAATACGCTAGTATTTGAGGCGGCTTTCCAAAAATACTTCACGGAAGGCATAAGCGTAGAACCAGCCAAACCGATCACTGAGATATCGCCCTGGAAAAGACGCATTTTAATGTCGTCACTGTGGCTTGGAAAACACCTCAGCAATACTAGCGTGTAACCGGCAAGAAGACTCGCATCTTCGGATAGGCGGTCTGGAGATAATGCAGTCCTAAATTATGTTAGAATTTGATACCGGGTTTCTTCAAGTTGTGTGTACTAACGAAGTTAATCTACCCAGGAGCTCCGTAATACCGTCCTCATCTACAAGGAAATCTAATTGATTCGTCATCCATGTGGATAACCGGGTTGTGGCTTCAGCCTCATCGTCGTTCTCGTCCGATGCATTATCGTCACCATCCTTTGATCTGAGGAGACTACTATCCCGGTGATAACGGACTCGGATATCGTCAACGAGAATGGATAGTTGGAGGTAAAGTGCCTCCAGGTATTTTGTCCCTTGGGAAGTAAGGGTTGTTCTATTCAAGGCAATGAAATGTACCAAGAGCCATAACGAACCATTCTTCGACAAGATACTAGCATCTTGTTGTTTGGAGTAGGTATCTATCACGCTTTGAGATAGAATATGAAGGTTCACATGGCTTGCAATTCTCGCAGGGTCTTTCTGCAGGAAGGATAGATTTGGGGAAGTGAGAAAGGAGGACGCGAATGCCTTATACGCCTGCAAGGTATGGATTTCTTGTAACTGTTAGTAATAAATAAAGGTATATAATCTCATCCATTACATACCTTGCTTTGGAGAGGATATCAGGGGAGCTGTGGCTGCCTCAGCGAGCACATTTTGTTCTTCTACGGAGATACCCTCATAGCTACTTTGCTCAAAATACCTCGCGAGGAGTTTGTAATACTTGGTTAATATGCGAATAACGGAGACTTGTCGTCTTTTCACAATCTCAACTAATATGCTCAGGTGGACTTTGGACGAGCCAACGGGACGCCTATCGAACAAAAGTGTCAATAAATTGTTAGCAATGTGGTTGTGGAATAAGATTTGATACATACTTCTCAAGAGCTTTCACGATGAGCTCGGCCAGTCGATCCCAGGAACGAGGGTTGAAAAGGTTGAAATTTGAAGGTGTTGGTCCTAGATTAACTAAGTCATGAATGAAAAGATCCAATCGCCGTTGATCATCTGCTTGAACTGGATCGAAGAGAACTAGTAAAAGAGGCATAGCACTAATCGCACGACCTGAAAGATCGTGTCCTATCGACTGGCTATAAAGAGTATCGAACTCTTCTCGACATGCTTGTTTGAAGCCCCGTCTGTCCCTGTGCCCTCTCCATATCCTCTGAAGTCTCTTGGCAGCATTCAACTCGTCACGTTCTTTCTGTCTCTTTTCACGTTCAACTTGTGCCTGTGCGACCGTCCTGGAGGCACCCGAGGTTGGCTGGGACCAGCTCGAGGTACTGGTAGCCCAAGGGTTTGTATTTCGTTGGCCGCTCATATTGACATTTCGAGGTCGCCTCGAATTGCCGGTAAAGGTTGGAAACATGTTGGATAGGTGGCAGCCGTTCGGGCGTGCAAGTCGAATTCGGGTCTCGGTTAGGTGGTCATCAAATATGCCGGCTACACCGTATGGAAGCACGATATATCATACTCGTTTTATGAAGTGGCGCAAATCAACATGATGTGGCCGTTGCGAGGTCTAGGAACCGTTTGTCGGATTTGACGAAGTGATGATACGAAACCGTTAATGACTGACAGACTGTAATAATAGCTGCGAGCTCGTCGAGAAGATACCGATTGCACAGGGAAATATGAGAGATGGCAATGCAATCAAAATAGCCTGCATAGGTTGATCCGGTATCCGAGTTTGCGCAAAATGTATATGCGCATTTGCGTCGATCGACGTGATGGTTGTGTGGAAGATTCCCAGAATATCTGACGTTAAGGTACCAGGTAGGTAAGCTACGTACACATCCTTGTTACCTGTACGGGTAGGTAGGGTTACATAAGGTTGTGCCTAACATACCTGTGATAGGTGAGTTTATAACTGTACTACTAGGTACCTAGAAAGGCAGGTACTAGGTACCGTGCACCTAGGTAATTAGATCAGTCAGCTGTTTTGCGATGCACGAAAGTTCTGTTACCTTCCACGATACACAGTTCTAATGTTTCGAGGTTAATAAGCTTATAAGCGCCACCAAACGCGGAAAGCGCACGTCACTGGTTTGTGCTCTACCTAGTAGCGAATACATAGGTACCGTCTAGCACGTCTTTTAGCACCTTAGACTGTGGGCAAAGCGGGGTGCCCCTCAGTAAGCTGATTTCTCCGTACCTATCCAGGGATATATCGATAAGATAAGCTTTTGTTACATAAGCATTTAACAGCCTTGAACTTCATCTGACTTGATATTCGTCTGTTACTTCGTAATTTAAGCTACCTTGTCGCACTTGACACTTTTAGACCAGGAGCTTAGACAATGAACGCTTGATACCAAATAAAATAATCCTCATAATACCCTTGTTCTTGGTAATGAATCGATTTCTAAATTGTCGGAAAATTACAGTGAGATAATCATTATACATCCATGGATACTATGTATCTGCATGTACGAATAAGGGAGAGCCTAGTGACTAATATTACTCTTACTTATGAAATACTAGGTAGATATGGTACAGTAAAACAGACTTTAACCGTTTGGTGAATATGAGGAATTTATTAAGATTTGCTAAGATATAAGAGCTCTATAATTGTTTTATATTTTGTTGCGATTATAAGGAAACTTGTGAGTATTCATATTTAGATATATACGTAACGCTAGAATTAGACACCTCAGAAGTCAATCCCTGGCCGGACTGGCATTCTTCTAATTTATCACAGAGGCTAAAGTTTATATACAGTGTTAATAAAGTTTTCTTAATAATATAAAAAAATTAATTCAACATTGAAGTAGGTAACTATGTTGTCTCAAAGTTTGCTACCTACACACTTCTACCGCCTTGCTAACATTGAACATAATTACCTATGTAAAGCATAAAACGTCTATGGATACATACCTAGTAGTACCTAGTAAATGAATACGTATGTTCTTGGTACGATGAAATGTAATCAATGCACTTGCCTTGCCCGCCTACCAGCTCACCTGGTGCACTCAAATGTTCAAGCTGTCCTAGTCGTAGTTCCACTGCATCGATTTCTCCTTCCCGAGCCTCTGTGATAGGTACTGATTACTGCATATCTCGTCTATTTGATTGGCGTCTACATGGCACGCAAGGTATTTCGTCTGTACCCAGCTATCTAAACTATATCGCCTTAGGAATAAAATTGGCTGAGGGGTAGAGTAATAATACCTGGGCAGGTACGAGGCACTAGGTACCAACTGTAGCTAAGGTGGCGGTCCACTTTTTATGGTTGAAATTTTTTGTGTGGTTCATCGCAACCAGAAACCAAAAGGCAGGCACAAAAAATCTTCAAGATCTGTCAAAAGAGGACCTGGACCCTCTTCTTCCTTCTTCTTTTTTTTTCTTCCCAACGACTTGACAACTTTATCCGCCAACTCGTCACCCAAATTTTTCACAGAAAAAAAAAACAAAAAAGAGATTCAGTTGTTTAGTACGATCTTCATAGTTCGTACTTCATCTCTGTTCTCGCCAAATTCATTCACATCCCAAAACACCAAAAAAATTCGGAAAACTATAAAAAATTCGCCTCCTACTATCAAACTTCATACTCACTTCATCTATCCCGACCACGAACATCTTCCCTTCTTACTTTTCCCCTTTGAATAGGCACCATCGTAAAATTCATACGACCTATTCATTCTCTTCCATCTTCCAGTGTCAGCTTGAAGCTCGAGTACTCTTAGGCTTCTTGATCATCATCAGCATCATCCTTCTTTGAAGTCTTGACGACTATCTTTGTCCGACAGATTTTCATTCTCTCGAGATCATTTGCCCTTGATCACGAGAACATAATACCTTTGCGACTTATCTTAATTGCCTGGTGCGCATCTCTAATTTCTCCCCTCCTTCCTCCCCGCGAATTGATTGTTAGGCGCAATCTTTGTACCTGGTATTTTCGCACTTCGCATCCAACAAAGATAACCCACCAACCAACCAATCTATACACCATTCTCCTACTTTTTCATCATTTGAATCATACTGACCTTTCCCTCGCGAGCTTTAGTCAATTACACTCGTCGTAATGTCTGGCCCTACTGCATCCGGCGCTGTTGACCAGCTCGCCGCTGACCTCGGCAACACCTCTCTTAATGGTGGTGATGCTAAGCCTACCGCTATCAACACCAATGTCGCCCCCGACGCCCAGGGCGACGAAGGCGATGCTGCTGGTGCCACGCCCAGCTCCGCTCAAACCCCTCACCCCGCCGCATCTGCTTCTCTCTACGTTGGCGAACTTGACCCCTCCGTCACTGAGGCTATGCTTTTCGAGCTGTTCTCCCAGATAGGTTCTGTTGCCTCGATTCGCGTTTGCCGCGATGCTGTTACTCGCCGCTCCCTCGGCTATGCTTACGTCAACTACAACACGACCGCCGACGGCGAACGCGCCCTCGAAGAGTTGAACTACACCCAGATCAAGGGTCGTCCTTGCCGCATTATGTGGTCTCAACGTGACCCCAACTTGCGCAAGAGCGGACAGGGTAACATCTTCATCAAGAACCTCGATGCCGCCATCGACAACAAGGCCCTCCACGACACCTTTGCCGCTTTCGGCAACATTCTCAGCTGCAAAGTCGCCCAGGATGAGCAGGGAAACTCTAAGGGATACGGTTTCGTGCATTACGAGACAGACGAAGCCGCTGCACAGGCCATCAAGCACGTCAATGGAATGTTGCTTAACGAGAAGAAGGTCTACGTCGGCCACCACATCCCCAAGAAGGACCGCCAAAGCAAGTTCGAAGAGATGAAGGCTAACTTCACTAATGTCTACGTCAAAAACATCCAGCCTGACGTGACTGATGACGAATTCCGCGAGCTCTTCGAGAAGTACGGAGATGTCACTTCCTCTTCCCTGGCCCGTGACCAAGAGGGCAAGTCTCGCGGTTTCGGCTTCGTTAACTTTACCACCCATGAAAGTGCTGCTAAGGCGGTCGACGAGCTAAACAACAATGATTTCCATGGACAGGACTTGTACGTCGGTCGCGCGCAGAAGAAGCACGAGCGCGAGGAAGAGCTTCGTAAATCCTACGAAGCCGCCCGCCAGGAGAAGGCCAACAAGTATCAAGGTGTCAACCTTTACATTAAGAACCTAGATGACGAAGTCGATGACGACAAGTTGCGCCAGATGTTCTCGGAATTCGGACCCATCACCTCTGCGAAAGTAATGCGAGACAGTCTCAGCGAGTCTGATGATGACAAAGAAGGAAAGGACAAGGAGAACCAGAAGGATTCTGGAGACGAGGAGAAAGATGATGGCGAGAAGAAGGACAAGAAGTCCGACAAGAGGCTTGGAAAGAGCAAGGGCTTCGGTTTTGTTTGCTTCGCAAACCCCGACGATGCGACGAAGGCTGTGGGTGACATGAACCAGCGCATGATCAACAACAAGCCTCTATACGTCGCACTTGCTCAGCGAAAAGATGTTCGTAAGAGCCAGCTTGAGGCTAGTATCCAAGCTCGCAACCAACTTCGAATGCAGCAAGCTGCGGCCGCGGCCGGCATGCCCCAGCAGTACATGCAACCTCCTGTCTTTTATCCTCCTGGCCAGCAGCCAGGCTTCCCTCCTCAAGGCGGCCGTGGCATGCCGTTCCCTGGAATGGGAATCCCAGGTGCCCAGGGTGGTCGTCCTGGTCAGTTTAACCCTAACGCCTACGGAGGCCCTCAAGGTGGTCGCGGTGGCCCCATGCCACAACTTCCTCCCAACATGTACTTGCCCGGACAGTTCCCGCCCAGTGGACCGTACGGCCAGCCTGGCACTCCGCAGTTTATGGCTACCATGGCGCAGGTACAGCAGGCTACTCTCGGAGGTGGTCGAGGTGTTCCGGCCGGCCGTGGACCTATTCAAGGAATGCCAGCCAACTTGGGTATGCCCGGCGGTCCAGGCGGACTTCCCGGTTATCCGCCTAACTCGCGACAAGGCGGCTCTGCTGGTCGCGGCGGAGTTAACCAGCGCAATGGCCAGGGAGGGCAGTTCCCCCCTCAAGGTGGACGAGGTATTCCTAACCAGCAAGCCAACAGCACTCCCAACTTGCAGCAGGACTTGACCCCCACCTCACTTCTGCACTCGCAGCTGCAGGCTCAGTCTAGCAACCCTCAGCAGCAGAAGCAGATGCTTGGTGAAATAATCTTTCCCAAGATTTCGGCTATCCAACCCGATCTGGCAGGCAAAATTACGGGTATGCTTCTGGAAATGGACAACTCTGAGCTTGTCAATCTGTAAGTTGGATACAATTAACCCTTTTTATTTGCGACGTTGCTAATATTTTGCAGTATCGACGATGATGGTGCACTGAGAGCCAAGGTTGATGAGGCCATGGCTGTTTACGACGAGTACGTGAAGGCTCAAGTGGGTCCCGATGGCGATGCTGGAAAGAAGGATGACAAAGTCGAGGAGAAGGCATAAGTGATGGTGCATATGCTGTACTCTTCGCGACTTCCTCGACGAACTTTTCGTCCTCAGTCCTCTCCGAAATTCCCTAACACTTTGACGATTTGGGGGTTCGGTTTTTCTTTTTAACGACGGGTATCGGAAAAGTTATGACGTTGGTGGTTATGCGTCCAGGTACGGACGATCCGGTATTGATTTCTGCATTCCTTCCCGCATCTCACCCTTTATGCCTTCTACGACCCTCATGTCCCTCATGTCCTTTACGCCGGAATGGATCTTTTCAATGTCTAGATGCTATTGTATCTAGTATCCGACTTGAGGGACACTCTTCACGTACTATTTGCATGTATTGATAGACTATTTGCTCCTCACTCAGAGCACTCACTGGCCGGATGCCAGGGTTTCGGTCATCAGGCGTTCGTGGTCACAGTCGGTCAGCCTCGTGGTAAAGTAGCCTGGCACCGAACGGAAATCTGGCGGCACCAATGATTCTGATACAATACCCCCCTTCAGGTTGCCGATAGGACACATCTCAGAATGAAGCAGAGGTTATTCTAAATAGGAACTTCTGATAATGAAAAAATTGCTTTGCACAATCCTCTCGGGTGGACTTGATCGTTCCTAATTATATGATAGACACCTACCTATCCTACAACGTAATAAAGTTATGATAATTTCCTCAGCTACCTATCGAAGCAAAGATGCAAAAGGTAGGTAGCAGTATACGTGTAGATACACCTATCTCAATCCAAGTATTTGTCACACCACACCTGCAGGGTGGGTTGTTTGACGGAAGCGAGTTGGGAGCAGCCGCCGCTACGCTGCACGGAATACCTATGCCGGTATCCGCGCCGCGCTATAAGCGGATGCGGAGGCTGAAATCATGAATTACCTAGGTACTATCTGACTAGCAACCTTAATAAATACGGATTAAGTTACAGGATCTCACGACGTGGTAGTCTGCGGCTATCAAGAATAAAAGACCACGCGACATTATAGGTAGGCATGTAACACTCTGAACACATGACCGAGGGGATGACGAAGGTATGGGACTAGGTGAGTGGAAAATGAGCAGTGACGCTGACGCCGTAGGGATTGTCAGCTTTAAGGGTGTTAGGCGGAGATAGTTGTTATATCTGCCAAGACGATTATCTTCAGCCAAAGGAAGTTTAACCAACTATTACATTTCCCATTACCTCAAGAAATGAGATGTCCCTTTCTCTATCTTCTCCAAATCCCCCTTGCCTACATGTATGCAGGACGACGGACATATAGATATAGAGACGTATGTTATTGCACCTTCATGTTGTGTAATGTAAACGAAATGCAACGCACTGTTTGCGTTTAGATAAGATGACCTTTTCCCGCGATAATTCTTCGATTATTGATGTACCTCGTTTTGTTCTTATTCTTCGACACCCCTTTAGAGCTAAGGCCAGTCATACGTACAAACAACAAACAATCTGCATTGCTTACCTACCTGGTATTCCGTACGCTATGCGTACCTGTTTGAAGCGATGAGCCGGAAATGCCCGACGTGGGACGGGAGTTGATGATTTTCTCAGAAGTGATTCCAAGATATATCTAGGAGAAAGAAGACGGCTTCTATACTAGGTACTGATAGTAATGCCACGTATAAAACACTTAGCTAGGTACGTATAATCGAAGGAGCGACGCCAATGCTCTGATGACAAGCCTTTGATGCATAGAGTTGGAAATGTGTGGTTGGCAGGTAGTACCTGACTTCAAGGACTTCAATGTTATTAGAATCGTCTGATAGGGTGATCTTATGCTAAGATCGGATGTCGCATAGGCTATGAAGTATTCGGTACTTCATATTGGGCGTAGATGTGACAAATTGGGCACCCGGATAAAAGTATTGAAGTACTTTTCATTGTGCCATCCTAAACCACCCGAATTATGCATTGGCTACATATGTACATTACATAGGTACATATGCACTCTATGTACCCATTATATTTTACACAAGTGGACTTATGCTTTTTAGTAAGGTGTTCTACATTTGCTATCCAATTTTTTCCGCTATTGTTAAGGAACAACTTCCAACGTCGCATTCGAAGAACAATAAAGGACACAAGTTAGAAAATAGAAAAGTCTACTCTGTAATTCTCATTACTATTAAGAAACGACCTAAAAACACCGAACCAACCAAAAGAGACAAAAATCACCTAGTCTTGGGTTCCACCTTTGCAACCTGCGACCGGCGACTAATTCTGCCAGTTCCCCATCTCCTAACATCCAATTCCTTCTAGACTTGACCCCCCTCCCTTTTAAATCATCGCGGTCATCAAGTCAGGTTCATACCATTGACCTCTTTTTTTTTCTTGCACCTAACGGTCTTGGCGAACAAGGCAGTGAGGCCTCCCCGTTCCGAGTTCCGTTTTTACGTAGTACTTGTTACTCAGACTCATCCATACAGCCATACTAGCTTGAACTCTGTGACCTCTGTGGCATAGGTACCTACATAGCTCTCAATGAGCACTGTGTTCGTTTCCAGAATATCCCCAGAATATTGAATTCTCTTCTTTCCCTGGGATATTGAAGATCCTACGCTAGGACCCACATCTTCTCTCAAATACGACGACTCTTTCGCTTCCGTCATTCTTTTCCTCTACTGTCGACCAATTCCCCATCTTAGCGCCTGCCTGAACTTAAAAACCCCTAAATCTTTGGCTGGTAGCCATGAGCCGAGGGGTCTAGGTCCAGGTTGAGATAAGAAAACAGAAACGAAAAGGGTCTTTTTAAACACACGATGATCATATTCCGTCTACATCGAAGACGCCCGACTATTATTCCACGATAGCACCAACCTGGCGTTTCTCGATTAACCGTGCCTCTACGAAGTACACTAAACCAGCATACAACCCTGAAAACTCATCAAATACCCAACTGGGTTTCCCGCTGATACCCAAAGTCTGCAAAGTCTGCTCCTCCAGCAAGTTAGTCACGATCTAACTTATACGAGGTTGCCTCTCGACATAGTTTCTTCGAACTTCGACTCACGAATTGACGATTCTATATTCTAATCGAGTCTGCACTCCCTCGCTCCTACCAGGAATCGCTTTTTACCACGACTTCATTATGTCCAACAGGAAGCTCATGTCGCTTGAGGCGGCGCTTGAGGAGGAGCGGAAGGAGGTCGAAAACCTCATCGCGATGCAGCCTCGGAGGCCTGCGTCTGTCGACCACCGATCCCCTTCACCTTTTACGAGCCCTCGATCACCCGTGCGAAGCATGCTGGACATTGGCGATAGGTTTACAAATGCGCCTCGGAGCCCGCAGCCGCAAGCCCCAGTTCGTAGCATGTTGGATATCGACACTCGTCCGCTCCCGCAATTACGAAGCATGCTAGACATAACCAGCCCCTCTACAAACGTACCGACAAGTACGCACACATCCCCGACGCTATCTTATAAGGCTCTAGCATCGGATAATTCAAGCCGTAATAGAAGCATGTCTGATGCTGCCTCGAATCCTGTCTTGGATTTGAATCCCAGGTCACCACCTCCTATGAGCCTATCAAACACGAGAAACAATGACCCGACGTCTGCTTACAAATTTCACGATATCCTACCAACTAATGTTGGACAAGCTTTACCAGTAAAGCGTGGTTCGGCTAGTACTATGCGACCTAATTCCTCCATAGGCGAAGCACTTCGTGGAGCCGACTTGTCTAACTTAGTACTCCCCGGCGATCACAATCGCTTCCCTAGAAAAAACAATAAGTCTAAATCGCCTAACAATCGTTTCAATCTGCGGTCCAATTCACCATTTGGAAATCCATCGGGGCGCAATCAACAACAGGAGGTCATCACGCTAAACAATGGACAAGTGATGGATATGAATAATGCTTACAGGAAGCTCTCAGACGCTAATTTGCTCTACGGTGGTTCGACCTTAGCCTCATTAGCTCGCAAAAGACAAGAGAGCGAGGGGCATGGAAGAATAGAGAAAGATAATCTAAGTCCATATGGAGAACTACTACCTGACGAGAGTGACGACGATGTTGCAAACTCTTCTGATGAGGAATTGCATAGGGGTAGAAAACTAACCACACGAGCCGAGTCACGAGACCAGTCATCTCCTGATGACGGAACTACAGCAGCAAAAAGTCTACTTGCTGCGATTGAAGATGAACGTGAGTTTGTTACTCCCTACAGAATAAACTCCTTATGACCAACATCTAACGATATGGCTAGGAAAACATGTCAATGCCACTCAGCCACAGTATAGATCACTTTTCGATGAACCCGAAATTACAGTCACGGGACCCACTGGCGAGAAGGGGAGACAAAGCAAGAGCGTGGTTCAACCATCGACAAGCTTTGACCAAGACCCTATGTCTGGAACCCAGACCCCCATTGATCCAGAATTGGATGCCGATGTCGATGCTATTAGAGCTGCGCAAAGGTTGCAATTATCATTAACACCGATTCTTTCTACGCCCGAAGTCCATCGCACTCTACGGATTCTCTATCGCGGTGAATTTAACAAAATACAACGAGAAGCAGAAGAAGAGCACCGTCGTCTCCGTAAATATTTAGTAGCGACAGACTTGAGTGACGAATCAACACATGCCCTAGAATGGGCTATTGGGACAGTGCTTCGCGACGGCGATACGCTAATAGCGATGTACTGTATGGATGAAGAAGCGAGTGGATCAGTCGATGCGGCTAATATGGTACCTGACGAACCTAAGGCGATGAAGGAGCAGGCAATGGCTATTAGTGCCATCTCTAAGAGCATGTCAACCAGGCCACAGAATCGTACAGCCAGTCCCGGTCCGTTTAAGATGCAAGGGTCTTCGATGTCGCCACACATACGAGCTATCGACGTTAGTAGCAGTAACAACCCGTCTCCGGCGCCTAGTGCTCGGGGCAAGAGTAGGTTGCAGGAAGAAAGGGACCGAGCTGTGCTGGACATTACCGAACGAGTTTCGAAGCTTCTCCGAAAGACGCAATTACAAGTCCGAGTGATCGTGGAAGTGATTCATTGCAAAAATCCCAAACATTTAATAACGGAGGTGATCGATATCTTGAATCCGACGTTGGTCATTTTGGGCAGCCGTGGCAGAAGCGCTTTAAAGGGGTAAGTCAACTTTCAAACCATCCAATTAGAAGATGAACACGGTACTAATACGACTTTACAGCACACTTCTAGGGTCTTTCTCGAACTATTTAGTGACTAAGAGCTCCGTCCCAGTCATGGTCGCACGCAAACGATTGCGGAAAAAGAGCAAATATCAACCACCGCCGATGAAGCAAGTCAATAACCTGGCCAATCCATCGGCACGAAGTCTTGAAACCGCAAGGGTTGACTAGCGAGGAACCCTTCGGCAACGGTAATCGTGTGGACGCGTATCTTGTAGGCGATAGGAATGATGCCCTGTCATCCTAAAAGCGGAGTAACAACAATGCCAAACGCGTCCATGAGCTTGCATTGACTGTCCAGAACCAAATGCCCAGTGCGTAGAGATAGGAGATTTAGACACGTGCTATTCGATGCAATGTACGTAATACGCAGATGGCGATGGTGTGAACTCGCACTTAGGGGTATGCACTTCCTAAGCAGGATATTCACTAGGATGGTTCTTATGAGGTTATGAAGTTATCTATTTTTCTCTTCGGAGCCGGTTCATTGATTTCAAGCAGCGACGATAGCGATAACATCATGTCAATTCCATTTTCCCCATTTTGATGAATCATAAAATACTTTATAATCGTAGAATATCCAGCTGGCCATTTAATAACACATTGTTGTATCGCACTATATTGCGCCTTGTAAGAAGTACCTAGGTAGTAAATTCTTCAACTAATTAGAAGTGGATACCTGGGCATATCCGTCGGTAGTAGAAAGTGGCCAAGCAGGGCAGGCCAGGGCTATCCATCTGCGGGGTGATAAGCTAAATGCATAGGTAGGAACACGATAAGATTTAATACTGCGACATGCGACAACGTGCGGGGTACCTTCACATCTTTGGCAGAGTAATTACCTACTAGGTAGTATAATTACCTGCACATATATGCAAATCTCACAACCTCTTTGCAGATACATACTGGACAGGTCAGCAGATACTGGAGTTTGCGACTTTTACCGATGATAAGAACGCGCGAGCCGAGTGTTTATTGATGACATCGTGTCTGACTCTCGTAGTTTGTTTTCAAAACGCGTTAAGTGCTTGCAGTTCGGAGTAACCCTGAGTTCTGATTGGTGATTGTCATCGAACGATGATTCGTTCATGCAAGCACTTAAATTCAAGACAACTCATAGGTTAGGTATGAATAGTATCTCGATATGATTGGCTAAACCACTCATGACCTTGTTTTAGCCAAACGCTACTTCGACTAGGGAACGAGGGGATCGAGGGAGAAGGAAGGAAAGGGCAGAAACAATATGAATCACTGTCTCACTATCTACAATGATAAAGTCACCATGGTAGTCATCGAGGTGAGACTTGATCAGACATTTCGTGAGCAAGAGCTTCCGAGGCTTCCAAAAGAAAACCCCCTTTTTGGTCCATTCCTAAAACAGGCTGTTATATAGCTTGGAAGTATCGACCCTTGCATTGGGTCTGTCCTACACTGACCCAAACGAAGCAAAACTATTGGCTCCCAGAGAACCTACTGCGACTTCCCGAAGGTGGGGGGTACTTTAAGTGGTAGAGTGAGAAGGAACGAGCTGGAGAACCTTGGGAAAGTTGAGATGGTGCAGAGTTTCCCAGCCTCTCAATTTCGCACTCCTGTCCATCTACTTCCTTCTTAACAACTCCTTATACGAATGATTGTTCTCTTCGCCGATCAACCTGATTGCGCTTTGAAACTTCTTGAGCGCATTCATTTTTGGATTATTTTATTGAGCCCATCGCCTTGAGAAGTTGTCACTTGTTGTTGGAGTGTGTCAATTAATCTACCCACTCATAGATCTTGTTTGCGCAACGATATCGTATGATAAGATCGCAATCGCAATCGCAAGGTCATACATCAACGGATATGGGTAGCTAGGCCAGGTGCATTCACTCATACATAGCCCTTGAGCTTGTTACCGGTCCGTTTTACAAACGCGCAAACTTTATCGACGATCTACATCACAGAATCAAGTCGGGTCGGGTACCTGCGACTTGAATTCCCAGTGTTAACCTAATATTGAGCTTACCTACCTATTCTTAACTTACACTTCCATACCTCTATCGTTATACCTGTACTTCTACTTCCACTTCCACTTCTGTTTCTACTTCGGCTTAACCTCTCAACCCAGTCTTCTAGGCGTCGCTCAGAGTCTTCACCATATTATAACTCTTGAGACAAGAGTGAATAGCCAAGACTCGAAACGACCTGTAGACCTTGACCTTGACTGGTCGGTCGTTTCCGATCTCGATGCAACCTCTGGTGTCCGTTGAGACTCATACTCATATATCACTTTTCAGCATCACAATTGCTCCTAGTACATTCCTCGCCGCCTTAGCTTTCACATTTGTCTTCATTTACACATATCTTGTCTCCGTGGGTCATATACCGCTGAGGAACTTTGTACCCAAACGTTTCCCTCGTCTTTCCTTTAGGACCTCTTCAATCGTGCCACAACGATCAGCGATTGAACAACAGCGACGCCACAAGGCCTTGCCAGCATTGCCTGCGCCGGACTCTGAATTTGATTTGGAAAAGTCCCTTGTTAAACTAACTCGACAGACTCCAAGTCAACACCAAACGTTAACGTCAACTCGAACTTTGCGCTCATTCTTTTCCCTACGTGCCAGACCAGCGCTCCCAAGCCCAACACCAGATCCAAATCCAAACTCGAGCAGACTTGCTATTGAAGGTCCCAGCACCCAGCTCCCGGAAGAGCATGACATCGTCCCTATATTCAGACGCCAGCATAGACGAGAGAAACTTCGCAACTCCGATGTCTCCTCCACTGCAGAGACCGTTCGAGTACCCAGCAGCCCACTCAGGCTTTGGCTTCTCGGACGAGGACCACGACCTACAAGACGAGAGCGACGACAACCTAGACGAAGCGTCTCTGTCCAACGGTAATTATAGCCCTCCGGCATGGAGGAGGCTCGAGAACGGCGATCGGTGGTATGGCAATTGGCGCGAGAGTAGGGATATTCTGGGACGTTTCGAGCAACCGCGGCGCATGAACACCAATCACAACAATAGCATCTTTCAGAATGACATCTTTGAGGCAGCGCGTAGGACACGTTTGCCCACAGGAAGCCTAAGCCCTGAAAAGGGGGTTACGCCGGAACCCGGCGCACCCAATGAAGATGATACTCTCGTTAAGACAAAGAGCGAGCCGCCTTCAGCTAGGAATTTAAATCGGGGAACTAACGCGATCGTGTCCATGTCGCCCGATATCGCCAGTGACAACTGTACGTTTAGGCATTAATGGGTCTGGTCAGGCAGGGATGCTAACTTCAACATAGATATCCGGTTAGCACTACGTGCCGATATTCAGCAACGGACAGAGCCCATCGAGGCCGCTGTGAATTTCATACGAGATAGGACCAAAATGATTACCAAGTCATGGGGGAACATTATCCTCTCAGTCCTTGTTGCGATTCTATCCACGACCGCAATCAGGTCATTATTCCAACCTGTCCCGCCGCGTCCATCGCCTGATTTAGTCAAGGTAGCCGGCATTGCGCGCTCCTTCGAACCTTTGATCTACTACTCGGAGAATGGTGTCAACCAAGTTGGAGATCTTCAAGCGACTGGAATTGCGGTATGGGATCTTGGAGAGAGCGTGCGATTAAGTAACATGACATCCGCGCCCATCATTACCAAGTCCCTTGATGATCTATCGGATAATTTAAAAACCTTAGCCATCGAGCTTACCAAATTTTTCGCAAGCGTCGATGGTGATATCGATAGCATATTGATTGTGATGGACTGGGCGCGACGCGAATTAGCTCAATTGCAAGATGTTCGAAGCCCGCCTCTTTCCATAGCATTCGCCAACATCCACAACGTGTTTTGCGCGATCGGAATTTTCGAAAACCCAACCACGGGAATGCCTACACAATTAGGCAATGTAGCGACAGCGATGTTTGGTATGTCGCACCCGCAGAGGACTCGCACTACCCTGCAACGCACATTCACGGAATTCTTGTCGGTTCTTGAAGAAGCTATCGAGAACGAGCTACAGCATTCACTAGCGCTCTTTGGTCTTTTCGAAGCTATAGATCGGCAATTCTTAAACCTAGCGCGCGTCGTGGTGCGCGAATCGTCGCAGCAAGACGAGGAGCACGCTGATTTCCTTTCGTCGCTATGGACGCGTATCCTAGGGCCAAAGGCTAGCGAGGTCAAGAAATACGAGCGAAACCGCGATCTACTTCAGAACGTACGCGAGAGGACAGTACGAAACAAAGGGGTCCTACTAGAGCATAACGGCAAGCTACTCAGCCTTAAGGCGAACCTCGAGATTTTGAGAAGAAAACTCGTCTCGCCGCTAGTAAGAAGCATCAACTCTAGTACGCTCACGGTTGATGAGCAGATTAAGGGCCTCGAAGATGTAGGCATATACCTGGAGGGTGTACGCTCTAGGCAGAAAACCAAGCTCATAGAGATGATATATGGAAGTAACAGCGGCAGGGCTGGTATATCTAGAGGCCCAAGGCTGATTGATGAACACGGGCGTTAGACTGAGTGGGATTGAATCGGAAATGAGAGTCATCCAGATAATGGGGGCTCATAATACCTTCAGGTTTATTGGAGCCACGGAGTTAGTGCTATTCTTGCAGGCAAGTTAACACTTTGTCGCTACAGTGTTTCCTCTCTACCGCTTCGAGAATTTGCCAGTACTGATTCGAGCAGATCACACAGGATAGACGCGTACGCGAGAAAGACGTTGGAAGTAGGATGTGGTGTATATAATGTATAAGCGTGTACAGGTATCTGTATTGGTTGTTCGAAAGCATCCATGGACTTGGCGTTAACCTTGTTTACTAAGTCTTGACTACTAAAGCGAGATATTACAACTATTTTTGGAACCTTGTTTTTCGCGGATAGGTACTATCCATGTGCTTGAGCCACTGAGCCTCATCTAGATATAGGCGAATATCGGAGACAGGGGTGAGAATAAGAACCACCATATGAAACTTATCGGATATAGCGACGAATCGCCGAAACGGCAGGTCGGTCTCCTCTCCGATTCTCAGAAAGAAAAATACGTAGTAATCTCGTTTACCCACCTTACTATTTCACATGCGGTCATATTTTAGACTGGCGGCATTGGGACATGTGCTATCTCCTCCGACTACGCCCATAGACCGGCTATCTCTCGGGGAAAACGGTTTCCTCGCTGGAAATTTCCCATGTAGGTTAAGCCAAACTCCGTCATTGATGTATGTTGCTCCTCGACATTACTCATGATGCCAGCCATATACGCCAAACGCCGATAATGGCTACTGTTTCGGAGACCCGGTCGGACCATGCCAGAATAAATTTGCTCAACCGATGAGTCCCGGCGAAATGTTAGCGGTACGGATGTCTGTCTATGTGATGTGGTTGTGGAGATAGGTCTAGAGATCCTGGTTTACTTTACCCCCGATCATGGCTGCATGGAGACGTTGGGTGATTTCGACAGCGTTCTATCGTCAACCTTCTTGCAGATGACAGACTATAGACTACGTCAGTTCTAGCGCCATTTTCTCCACATATGAAGTTATGCTGCGAGTATATATGACCACGGGAACCGTCACTGTCAAGGAAGCTGTTTGATCAGACGCAGAGGCATCAGCAATACAGAGACTTCATAGGTTATACGCATAAGAGCTTGAACCAGGCAATAATCTGCGAGCAATAACTATTGGAGTGCATACTGCGCGAATTCCTCAACGAGAACGCATATATAGAACACCCTCTCGACCACCGTTTCCATAACCCCAAGAGTTTATTTCTTCAAGACATCTCGTTACTACCTACCTAGGCACTCAACAACACCTTTCACCTATTTAAACTCTTAAAATTAGCAATGGCCGCCCAAACTAAAGGCACCATCCTCGTCACCGGCGGCGGCGGCTTCGTCGGCGGGCAAATCATCCGCGAGGCGCTCGAATCGGGATTCGCGGTACGTCTAACCGCGCGTTCCGCCTCCTCGGCCGCCCGCACCATCGCCCGCTTCCCATCCTTCGCAACATCCCTGTCCAGCGCCATCGTAGTAGATATGACGACACCCGAAGCCTATGAGGCCGCCTTCGCCGACGGCTCCATCACACACATCGTGCACTCCGCCTCGCCCTTCAACCTCTCTCCACAGGACACCCTACGAGATCTATTAAAGCCAGCCATCAAAGGCGCAACCTCGATCTTAGAAGCCGCGTTACGATATGGCGGGGGCAAAGTTAAAAGAGTCGTAGCAACGAGCTCATTCGCCGCCATCCACGATCTGAGCACGGGTGCCAGGGAGGGGTACACGTACGACGAAAAAGACTGGAACCCGGTGACGTGGGAGGAGGCCGTTGCGTCAACAGGAACGGTCGCATATTGCGCGAGCAAGGCGCTCGCGGAGAAGGCGATGTGGGACTGGATCGCGGCGCATAAAGCCGAGATCAGCTTCGGGCTGGCAACGGTGTGTCCGCCGTGGGTGTTCGGGCCGTACGCGCACGAGCTGCGGGACACCAAGACCCTCAGCGAGTCCGTGCAGCTGCTCAATGTCATCGTGGACAGCGACGCGGTCCCCGCTTTCGACTTCGGCGGGTACGCGGACTCCCGCGAGGTCGCGGCCGCGCATGTGCGTGCGTTGGAGGTGCCGGAGGCGGAGGGGAAGAGGTTTCTGGTTGGTCAGGACTTTAGGTATCAAGCTGCGGTTGATCTTGCTAGAGAGGACCCGGAGCTGGCGAAGAGGCTGCCGGTCGGGAAGACGGGGGAGTGGGTTCCTGCGTATCATATCGATGGGACTTTGGCGACGAGGGTTCTGGGGCTGGAGTATGGGACTTTGAAGGATACGGCGACGCAGACGTTTAGGCAGTTGGTGAAGGCGAGGGAGCTGGAGGCTGCTGCTTAGGTTATTGGATATATAAGTGTGCTTTCTTGGGGGAGGTGGAAAAAAGGGAGTGATGGTTTTAGAGTTTGAAGGTTGTGGATGTAAGAGCTTATGAGGTTGTTTTTCGGGTTTGAATAGAGCATACTTGGTCATTTGACGTTTTCTTGATAGTATACAAGCGACCCTTCGTCTAAAATGAGAAAGCGAATGTTAGAAAAGGGGTATCAAATGTACTTATGTTGGTTTATCTTAAGACTCAACACAACCTTGACCTTGCTATAAGTCGCTAAAGGAACATTATATTCAAGTATCTAATTGATGATGAGCTCAATACGAAAGTTGAAAATCCAGGTTGAGTTACCTGGATGAGGATGCTCCATTGCCCCATAACAACTCTCTTTTACAACAACTCCAGATATCATATCTACTAGCACGAAGAATCCTCCTCTGGCTATAATGTAAGGATATAGCCTTAACTTATAATCTCAACCTTACCTACTTCTCAGTAGGTAGGTGCCAGGTAGTGGCTAGTACCTAAGTAGGAGCATTCGCCTGAAACGCACGCTCGAGCCAGTGGCCGTAACAATTAGATATAACATAAGTTGTGCCTCTTGGTTGAAGATTACACTGTCCCGGCCTTTCATTACAGTAGTCCCAATCGCCAGGATATCTTAATACTTCATGATGGCCAAGTGGACACCAGATGATCCATAACGTATAAACACACATGGTGTAAGCGTTGAGTTGTTCTTGGATTTGGTGGTTATACCTTTGCTATTAACGGATTCATTGATTGAACATGGGAAATGTGTCGAATGTAGCGGGGTGTAGACTTGCTTGACTTCTTCGGTGTGCTTGGATTCTCGTTGGATATCAAGAGTCCATTTTACTCAAGGTACTTACCAGATTCATTCAGCGGTTCTCGTTATGCTGAGCCATATATATAAACATGCAAACTAGATTGTCGCACGACTCTTTCGTACAGCTCAGGATGAGCATGAATCTGATTGAAGTTTGATGCGTCAGTGCTGAAGTCTGGTGGGAATCATAGGTTACTAAATCCTCTGCGTGTCAAACGCCCCGAAAGCGAACAGCACAGAACATCGCACAACCATGGGATTTTGCTCGTCAAGATTGTGATACAATTACCTCCCGAGGTACTACCTGATAAGTACCTACTAGACGTTACAATATAGTGCGGCTCATTTTGAGTTTACGCGGTTAGGTTAATATAGACATTAAGGTTTGGTGTAGTTTAAAGTAAACTCTTCGCTTAATTAAGGTAACCATATCGGATATGTTTTCTGGGGACTTGGACAAATGCGTGTGATCGTTTATGTTTTTCACATCATCTCCTTGAGCGGGTGCTGATTAAAAAATTTGCCCTGTGTAGGTACCTAGTAAGTACCCGCCTAGGTACCTACATACCTCTTAGAAATAGTAGAGTGGACTATAAGGCCGAATCCGCCAACCCGCCAATTCAATTAATGTATTGAAATGTATACAGTGTAATACAGTATAATAGCGTACAGTCTTACAAATATTCCACACAGTGCCCTGGAACTTACAGGGGGTTATGGCGCTATACGGCGCTGAAAGCCTTGTAACTTATAAGGGTTATAGCGCATAGCTTTTTTACATAGTATTTTAGTATAGCTTATAATTCGCATACCCTTATACGCTTCAATTTTCGATCGCTCGTCAATTAAATAAGTTCATTAAAAAGCGCTTTAAAAGATCTTTCTATTTATATATATTTTATTTATTCAAAACCAGTATCTCTACGTTAATATTCAATGAAACTTATAATACGCGCTGTTGACATTTACCCGATGAGGCTCAGTGGGTGTCACGTGACACCCCTCATTTTGAACTATTACGCGTATATCCTTATTTACCTACCTATTAATAAGTACGCATTCAACTGATTCGAATCGATCGATTGAATCAGATCAATCAATTGATTCAATTCGTTTCGACTAGGTTGAATTATTAATTATAACCTTAGAAGGCTCTGGCACTAGCTTTAGGGCTATAAGTTATAAGGAGCTTATGCGCTATAACACCTATAAGTTACAGGGACTTTTAGCGCTATAGGGCCCTGTAAGTTTCAGGGCACTGTGTGGAATACCTTTAAGACTGTACGTTATTATACTGTATTACACTGTATACATTTCAATACATTAATTGAATTGGCGGGTTGGCGGATTTGTTCTTATGGTCCGCCGTCAATAGCTTGAATTAAATTCTGACGACGCGCAAGACAAGTTTCTTTAGGGGAAATGATATTAGAAGCAAATCCCTTGCTCTAGTGTGTAATTTCAATTTTTAGCGACCTTCGACAGCCTTCTACAGCACTGTGTGAAGCAAGACGGCGGCATATTTAGTTGCGCTAGAAATCAAGATTTCAATCTTGGAGGGCCCCACTTTCTCCTGAGATATTCCAAGGTCGACCGCCCTGAGATAATTTAAAAGTAAACACTCTCGCCGGCGATGTGGGCCAATCATGGTTTAAATTTGGAAAACATAGGTTCACCTATGGGCCATAGCTTACCTCTTGGAGGTAGCCAGGCTGCCAGGCTGCCAGGTAGCTTACAGGTAAGTTGTCCAGGTGTCGAGCCAAGTCGGAAAGTTAACCAATAGCGTATTGAAAGCAATAGACTCGTATATGTCTGTCGGGCAGCAGTGGAAGCATGAGATATTTTACGAACAGGAGCACATAGTAAGACAACAACGGTCGACTTACCGGCTCAACGGCTCGTGTGATGGGTGTAAATCACTTTGGATAGCGTACCTAGCTGCTGGGCATGCACTATCTTTTACGTTTCAGTGTGTCCGCGCAATCGTTCCGACTCTAGCTGCAGATGCCTGCGTCTTTGATTTGCTGTTCTCGGTTGAGATTTGAGGCTGAGCGGCAAGTGGGTCTAGAATACGAATTCAGGGGGGTAGCGCCGGCATATCCCACTGGCTATGGAGTTCCAAGCTATTCTGGGACGAATTAAACCGCCCTGTCGGTATGAGGGATGTTGATGCGATCCGATTTTCGATCCCTTTTCCGAATGAGTTCTTGCTCTGCTTCTAGAACTGCTGATCTTTTTGTTTTCTATTTCTTCCCTCTCTTCCCGCCTCATGTTTTGCAGTAGATTAATAGCTTGTCTTTCACGGTCGTTCATTCGTTATCATAACGCCTCATCGCTGCATACCTGCTGCTGTAGCTGCCACTCGCTTACTGTTGCTACCCTCGCTTAATATCCAATAATACACTAATACAATATGCGTTTTGCTTCCTCGGTCATTGGCCTTGCGGCCACTGCCGGTACTGCTGCCGCTGCCGTGAGTGCCGCTAACTCTGGAATCAAGGGCTTCAACTACGGTGCCTTTTTCCTTAACCAGGCAGCTAAACAACAAGCCGACTTCGAATATGAGTTCAACCGCGCCAAGAGCCTCTCAGGTACGAGCGGTTGGACTAGTGCTCGCCTGTACACTATGGGTAAGCTGAAAACTGTATTTGGAACATCTTACTGGCTACTAACACCGCCCCAATAGTCCAATGGGGAACCGCCAGCGACGTTATTAGCGCCATTCCTGCAGCTATCAGCACAAAGACTACCCTATTGCTAGGCCTCTGGGTATCCGGTGGCGACCAGGCCATTGCAAATGAGATCACCGCCCTCAAGGCTGCCGTCGCCCAGTACGGAACTGCATTCACCGATCTCGTCGTGGGTATCTCAGTCGGAAGCGAAGATTTGTACCGTGACGCCAATAACGAGGTTGGTGTCAGCGGCCCAACACTCATCAACTACATTTCCCAAGTCCGTAGCGCCATCGCTGGTACTGCGCTCGCAGGCATCCCCGTCGGCCATGTCGACACCTACGACTCATTCCTGAACGGTACGAACCGCGCCGTCATCGACAACATCGATTGGCTCGGCTTTGACGGTTACCCATACTGGGAGGCCACCAAGCCCAACAGCATCGGCGACGCCCCCGAGAGATTCTATGATGGTTTTAATAAGACTCTCGCCCTTGCTGGTAACAAGCCCGTGTATGTAACTGAGACCGGGTGGCCTACTTCTGGAAAGACTGTCAACCAGGCTGTGCCTAGCGCTGAGAACGCCCGTATCTATTGGCAAGACATTGCCTGCAGCCTGATCGCCCGAGGCGTCAACCTGTGGTGGTACGATCTGCAGGAATCGCAATGGGGTACTGCTGACCCCGACTTCGGTGTCTTCCCGGCCGGCGACCTGAACGCAGTCTCTCAGCTCTACGATCTCTCTTGCGTAAGTCCTTAATAACCCCTGGTGTGCGCTTGTTGAGAGGTTGCTAATGTGTTGATAGTAAATGCCATGAATGTACGAATGTTGTTATATAGATAGACACTGCATTGGATATAGATTTTGTAATCTTGTGGGTCTCCCAAGATAGTTTTGGCGTCAATACCCACCATATCATTGGATCGTTCAGATATATCTAAAAGTTACATGGTCTAGAATTCAAGGTTAATTCAACAATTATTAGAATCATATATCTGAATATATTTGGTGTGCTTGGGAGTCCTACATTTGTCTGAATTGCTTCTGAATTTGGGGAAATCTCTCAAATGAGAGAATGGATACCTACCGTACCGGGACACACCAATGCCTGACAATGATTGTTTTCGAAAACAATAATGGCCCATTATAATAATCAAGATTTCCCAGCACAGCTATTGTATAAAATAGAATCATTAGAGGGGCTAGAAAATCATTGGAAAGGTCAAACAATCATTGGAAAGTCAAACAATCATTGGAAAGGTTCAACATTCATTGGAAACCTTAAATATTCATTGGAAGCCTCAAATACCTAAGTATTTGTGGCCTCAAATAAAGAGGTAGGTGACGAGGTAGGTGACGAGGTGGGTGGCAAAAACCCTCTCTCTTTCCTGCCCACCTTCCTGCCCACATTCCTGTCCACCAAGCTGTATATAGGTCTATCTTTTTGATCTTTCTGGTCCTTCTGATCTTTCTAGTCCTTCTGATCCTTCTGATCTATCTGATCTATCTGATCTATCTGATCTATCTGATCTATCTGATCTATCTGATCTATCTGATCTATCTAACGACCTGTTTATTGATCGAAATATTGTTCTATCTAGAGGTTTATCTGATCTATATAATGACCTGTTTATTGATCGGAAGTTTGATCTATCTAAAGCTAATGTACATTAAAATACCAATATCTAGTAGCATTGTACGAGTGATTGTTGTTGTAATGTGGTAGTGGTGGTGGAGGTGTATGTTTTTGTGAGAAAAAAAGATGTAAAGGAAAAGAAATGAAAATAAAAACATGTGTATGGGAGATGCAGGATAAGGACAAAATTGGAAAGAAAAATCTTAAGTTTTTTTGTGGGTAAAAAGGTATCGCCAACCTTGCTGCCGCCTGGGTCACTTATGCACCTGATCTAAATCTAAGGTTTTCCAATGATTGTTTGACCTTTCCAATGATTGTTAAACCCCTCCAATGATTCTAACCTCTTTCCAATGATTTCAATCTATTTACAATGATTATTTTTAGGTTTCCAATCATTATTTCCAACTTTCCAATCATTGTTTTCGACTTTCCAATCATTGTTAGCCTCTGGTATTTGCCGCTATGGTAGGTAGGTACCTGATGTGCAGTGGCTTATGCTGCTTTCTATTGGTCATTAGATAGTTGGGCAGTGCTGATCATTTGAACCCCGCCATTTTCCACGGAAAGCGTAGGAGAAAAATCATCTCACAAACATCTCGGGTCCGATCGTTAGATACCTAAGCAAGAATGCCTCTGCCCAAATTCCAATAAGACCTCGTCAATATCTTGCTACCTCTAGGAGTCTAGGTGCCTGGGTACCTGGATGGTTATTACCCGCGATGGGTTCGAGGAGTAGCCCGCGGAGTTGGTTAAAAGGCAAATTGAGAAGTATCAAGGGTTACGCCAGCGGGGAATCAAAATATGAACATCTCCTTGTAAGCTCCCATTAGAATACATATCTATTTGACTATCTACCTACCTAGTTGGATAGTGAGATATCTGACTGAGATCACTTCCAAGGCTCAATCTCGAACTGGAGACTCAGCTCTCTTTCAGCCCAAGCCACCGATAGATCAGTCCATGAGCCATCCAACGCCACCTACTAGAGATGGAATTTCAAATGATTTGAAAAAGCTTCTAAGCCCAGACAAGCTCTGGGAGGCCGCATATAACAGGCTTGAAGATAATTATCCAGGATTATTGAGAGATTATAATCGGGACCTACTTGGAAAAGGCCACTCGACGCAGACTAGCAACGAGCTACAGCCTGGAGATGGAGCTTGGCAAAAGCATATCCAAGAGCTTGCCCAGGAAAAGCTAGAAGATAACCAAAAAGAGAGGTTTAGCTTCCAGATTGGAGAGAGAGATGTGATCGTGCGCGATCAACTTCAAAAGATCTTGGGTTTCATCGTTTCTACTAAGGACCTTATAGGAGCCGCCATTTCATCAGATCCTCATGCCGCGCTAGCATGGGCAGGTGTTATGTTCATTTTCCCGGTAAGTCAAGCGAACCTTAGGTAATCATAGATTATCTCTACACCTTCTTGTGCTGACTTGGGTAATCCAGATGTTGAAAACGATGCTGCAGCAAGACAAAGATGCCATACAGGGGTTCGATGATATCTTATCCTTCTTGGTTCGCTGCAAGGTTATTGAAACCGACTTCCTGGCTCAAGACTTAAGGTAGAGGCATCCTTCCACTTATAAGTTAAATAATTTCTAATGTCTAGATGAAGCCTCTCGTCAGAAGCGTATAAGCTAGCCCTTTCTCTCCAATCGAAGATCATAGAATGTTATTCCAACGCATACATGTACCAAATCAGAGTCATACAGCACTTTAGTCACTCTACTTCCACTAGGCTTATGAAAGACATTGTTGTTAGCAACGACTGGAAAGGGATGACTGACAAGTTGAGGTCTGTGGAGAGGGACATAAGAGATGATCTACAAGTCCTATCTGAACACAAAATCTACGAGATAGATGGAAAGCTTGAAGACTTTCGATCTAAGGCCACAGCTTTCTTCGAGTTATGCAAGAGGACGATGGATAGCATCAAGGTAAGATCCTAGGCTTAGCCTCGAATGATGTTTTTCTATAGGTATCAAATTAACTCGCGTGTATTAGGTTATCGAGCAAGCTTCACATCTCCGCGATCTTCCCGTATCTCACTCAGCGGCGTTCGACTCTTCACAAACGAGCGGGGAGCGTAGTTGCACGCCGGGCACTCGATTGGAGATATTGAGCAGGCTGCAGAGCTGGGTAGAGAGCCCTACAGGAAAGCCTATTGTATGGCTGCATGGTATGGCTGGCACTGGGAAGTCTACTATTGCCCTAACTGTTGCAACCGCCTTGAATGAGAAAAGCCCTCTGGTAGATGGTGCCCAGATACCCAACGATATCTCTCTTGGTGCTACATTTTTCTTCAAGCAGGACGATGCTGGTAGAAACCATGCCGGGGTATTATTCACAACCCTCGCACACCAACTAGCCCATAAGCCGATTGGCCTCGAATGTGAGATAGCTAGTGCTATCGAGCGTCATTCCAGCCCTAATATAGGAGCAAAGGGCTTAAAAACTCAATGGGAGGAGTTGATATTGAAACCGCTCAAGACACTCTCCGAAGAATCGGCCCCTATTCGCCTCATTTTTATCATCGATGCTTTTGATGAGTGTCAAGACAAGGAAACCAGAATCATGAAGAGAAACGCCGAACACGTTGTCCAATCTTTGGAACAGCTCAAAGGACTGACTAATGTTCAAGTCAAGGTCCTCATAACTAGTAGGAATGAAAGCTACATCGATAAGGCATTCAAGAGTCTACCGGGGAATACATATGATGAGATTGAACTTCCGAAGGTTTCACTTGATAATTTCCCAGATGAGAAAGACGACATTACGATTTTTCTCAAAGATGAACTTCTCAAAAATGAAATAAACGATAGTATCAGTCTGCAGTGGCCTAGAGCGGATGATTTCCGCAAGCTGGTTGAGAAGGCTGGTGGGTTGTTCATATACGCTGCGACTGCTTGCAAATTCCTTGATGTCGACCCCTTTCTAGCAAAGAGGCGATTGGAAATGCTTTTGAATGGAAATACAAACGACAAATCCCCGGAGTTTATCTTAAGTCAGGTGTATTGTGCAGTCTTGAACTCATATACTCGAGACTGGACCGATGATGAAAAACAAGGAGATCACCTGTTGAAGGAGATCTTGAAGGTTATCGTCGTGCTATTCAAACCCTTGCCAATCCATTCACTAGCCGAATTTACGAGATCAAAAATACCAACACCCGATATCAAGGCACTTCTAAACAATTTACGTTCTGTCATTGATATTCCAAGGAATGCGGAAGTCCCAATCAGCCTGGTGCATCTCTCGTTTCGGGAATTTCTGTTGGATGAACATAGAAGCGGCCAAACAGGCTTCTTGGTTGAACCATCAACAGTGCATTGTCCCTTATTTGGAAGATGTCTTGAAATTATGTCGCACGATCTCCGTATGGACATATGTGACCTTCGAAAACCGGGCATCCTGTTTACTGAGATTCCATCCGGTTTGGTGCAGCGGTGCATTTCGCCGCATCTACAGTACGCTTGTAGATATTGGATTGATCATTTCTTGCGGATCCAGGAAACTAAACAGGGACAGGACGCATCTGTTGATGATGGAGTCATCCATAAATTCCTCCAGGCCCACTTCTTGAATTGGCTCGAAGTACTGACTTTGTTTGGGGATGTTGGGAGTGCTATTCACCTAATCCGTCGTCTCAATATTTCAATAGATGTAAGTGAACTATTCCTGTCTTGTATATCTATTAGACGTTGCTAGGTATACTGACCAAGTTCTTATGCTAGACACCCGAAAGGTCGGAATTATCGAGATTGGTTTATGATGCATATCGCTTTATTCTTTCTAATAAGCATATGATCCAAACGGCCCCTCTTCAGATATATTATTCAGCAATTTTGTTCAGCCCTACAAACAACATGATACGATCTTTATTTGAGAAGCCTCTTGGAAAATGGATTGAAAGGCCCCTAGCCGTGGATGCCAGCTGGGACGACGATCTGATAATCGAAGATTGTGGCGACGTCAGCGCAATTGCAGTGTCTTCCGATAGCAAGACGCTTGCCTCGGGATCTGAGGATGGAATGATCCAACTTTGGGAGGCTGCTACCGGCATTGAGACTGCTCGATTTCAGACACCGATAAATGTTGCTCAGATTACATTTTCACCAGACGGGCGAACCGTCGGTTTCTGTTTCTCGTACAGTCCTGAAATCCAATTATATGATATAGGGACTGGCGAAATTTCAAATCTATTAGGCCACAGAGGTACAGTCATTGCTATTGCCTTTTCTCTATGTTCTGATAGTATGATATTGGCATCGCTATCCGAGGACAAGACAGTTCACCTATGGGATACTTCAACACAGCAACAAATATCCAAGTTTACTATTAGCGACCACAAAATTACTAAAGGGGCAATCACATTTTCATCCGATGGCAACTTGCTGGCGATATTATGTGAGGGATATGAAGACAGCACCGTAACGTTACATATATGGGATGTAAAAGTATGCGAACACCCAGAGACGAAATTGGAGACGTTTTGGGAGGATTGGAACAAATATATCAAATCAATTCGATTCTCTCCCGATGGAGCTACCCTGGTAGTGGATCACGAGCGTGAATTACTGATATATGATATCGAATCAACGAATATTGTTCAAACATTATCTATACCGCGAGGTTTCGTATATTTAATCGATTGGGAGAATACCGTTCAAGATGTGCCTATAGTAGCGCTATGCCAAGTGAGAAACGATGATAGGTTTCTATATCATGCTACATCATTTCCTAATGGAAAATCTGCAGCGCACTTTTCATATGACACTTGGAGCATACATGTATGCGATATCAGAGCTAGCGACGAGACCCATGATTCCGATACAGAACCTGTCGACAATAGGGCCGACCAAATTACTGATGTTACTGTTCCCTACAATAGTGATGCAACGATATCCCGAAGATATTCTCGCGCAGTCGAATTTGAAGTTTGGGATTTGGATGAATTCGAAATCAAACGAAAGTTCTCAGTGACTTCCACTTTCTATCCGCAGGTGAGACTTTCACCTGATGGAAAGATTGCCATCATTAGTGATCAGTTGCAAACCCGAAGTTCCCCACCTGCCCAAGTATGGAACGTAAGTACCGGCAAACATGTGACGAATCTTGAAATATTGGGTTCTAAGGAGGTCTACTTTTCATCCAATAGTGAGCTTCTAGCATTTCATTCCAATAATGTTGTACAAATTCTAGAAGTAGCCACTTGGAGGGACCGAGCAAAATTCGAAATCGAAGATGGATTGCAGTTGGAGTCTATAAGATTCTCAGCCAACAATAAGGTTCTTTTCTGGGAGACAGTAACCAACACTGTAACCGACTCCGGAAACGACTCCGGAACCGACCCCAGATACCTAAACCTAGGTAATCTGGAAACGAGAGAAAATTTCTCGATACAATGCAATCCATTCACCTTTGAGCCAACCCTGTCACCTGATGGCACGTTGGTAGCCTTCCAGCCAAACCTAACGAAACCTGAATTTCATTTATTACAAGTAGACACGCGAGATATAAAAGTCAAGATTCCACTTTCAAGCCATGATCACAGGGCCAAGGCGTCAATTTCGTTGGATAACACTCGTATTGCTACGACAACATGCAATCAGAATGAATTGACAACCACTGTATGGGATACAACTACCGGAAATATGATTTATACCTTGTTTATGGGCTCTAAGTTTAGTAATTACTGCAACATGCTCCTTATAGCACCAGATGAGAAACTAATGGTACGGACGTTAAGAGGAGTTTTGATATGGGACCCAGTGGTGTGCAAAGGATTCTATCGACGCCTTGACGAAAGTTATCAATTATACTTTCCCAAGGATAATAGATATTTGGATGGTCATTATGGCCGGTTACCGCTCCCGTCACCCACTCCAGATTTTAGTTGCCTTTATGTCGACACATCTTGGCTACTTCAAGGAGGCGAGAGGCTTTTATGGCTTCCTCCAGCGCATCGCACGTGGAGCTCTTGTAATTTAGCAGTGAAGGGAGGGAATGTTATGTTGGTATTTGAATCTGGGTCTTCCACGTTTATCAAGATTAATCTTGAAAAAACCCCTGTGGCACAGCCGCCGAAGCCATCTCCCGAGGCCGAGACTGCTTCAGGACTATATATGCATGGGTGGGTGGATACTGGTCCATTGGATACGCCGTAATTCCATTGAAAAACACGGCAATCCATTCTTTCACACAAGATAACTACTTAGGTAGGTAGTTAGAATAGCTCTAGGTATACTAGCTAGAGGAATATCATGTTATAACCCTTATTCTTGCGTGTATTATTTAATGGATAGAGATAACCTGGCCCAATGTGTTCTCACATCTAAACCCACCGACCGTATTTTCTAAAAGGGGGTTTGGCGCGATAGGAGTTCTCCAGAGTCTATGACCGGCGCGTGGAAACTACCTACTTGCTACGACAATAAGCCCCCAACCCCATCCTGTGAATCCGAGTCCAACGTGCCCAATACCCTACCAAATTACGCCTCTAAACACATCCCCTAGAAAACCCCAACACTTCCCTACCGCGCCTCCATACCACCAACCGTCACCGTAAACAAGACCGGATCACCAGCATTCACCTTCCCAGACTGATCATCGCCACCATCCGGCTGCACATCATCGTACGCGAACGCATACCCCTTACCATCAACATTATGCACATGCACCAGGCGAGCGTAATGGTTCGTCGTGTCCGTAGCGTAGAACGTGTGCGGGGGCGACGGGTGATCATCCGCGAGCAGCAGCGCCGAGCGCGCGAACGCAGCCGCCAGGCGGGGGATGATCGCGTTACGGGTCTGCGACGGCCCCGTGACGAACGGCCCCGTGTTGCAGCCCAGGATATCCGCCGTGCTCGGCTTATCGAACGTCTCCTCCCCGACGCGGACCCCGGCATCGCGCGAGAACTCCGCCTCGAGGATCCCCGGCGCGGCCTGCGTGTCTATCCTTAACACCTCCCCGCGCTCCTGCTTTGCCAGGAAGTGCGCCCACACCTGCTCCACGTACGCCTCGAAGTACCCGTCGAAGCCGGCGTCGACGGCGTTCCCGTGCGTCGCGTTGAGGACCCGTAGGACTTTGCCGTCGCGCGAGACGACGAGTTTATCCCAGGGCTGGTTGTCCGTTTTGGCTTGCTCGCGCAGCGCGTCTGCGAGGCGGTCTATGCCGTCCGGGGCCATGCCGGCGACGGATTGGATCTCGCCGCTGGCTTGTTCTAGGGACATGGCGATCGGGAGACGAGGTACAAAGTCCACGTAGCTGATGTTCGCGTACAGCTGTGCGTCGTTGAGCGTGAATTCGCAGAAACCGAAATCAACGTCTGCGTTGGGATCGGTTGGGTTAAGGACGCTGGGCTCGACTAGGGCCGGCCCGGGGTTGAGTAGGAAAGTAAGTTTGCTGTTTCGCGAGAACCATACCCTGCCCCCGGCCATTTGCGGTATGGTCACCGTAACGGTGTTTCCTGGTGGTCCGAGAGGAATAGCGCAATCTTCTGTCAAGGGTGAGCCGATCGCTGGTGGATTTTCCGGGAAATAAAGACCTTGCCCGTCGGCCTTGAGAATGCATCGTTGACCACCATGCTGGAGAGCTATCCCGGTGATGTAGGCGTAGATCTGGTCCGAATCACTGCTATTCTTGAGAGCTACTTGTAATGACTCCGGCATGGTTGATATTACTTATCCCGGTTTGCATCTAAGAGCCATTGAATATTGAAGTGTGTCTATCATCTAAATGCAAGACTCAGTCGACTTTATATGCAGGATTGTTGTTTGCTGGAATGTCTTGGTTTAACGTCGGAAACGGCACCGACGGGTAAGCAGAAACTTGGCAGCGTCACGGACAATGACGTAGACTCTTTTAGTCCCCGGCAAGCCTCATCATGTACCTAAAAGACCTAGGCCTAGCGGCTTATTTAGGTGCTTCTAACGTAAAAAGGGGTAAAGCTAGGTAGGTAGGTACCTGAGTTGGCGTGTTTTATGGATTTTTACCGCATAATCGCCTACATATACCTGGACCTGGGTGTTAAACTTGAATGTATTCCACATATCCCTTGGTAGAAGTAATTACATGCCTGTGAATTTGAACAACTCGATGAATTGAGTAAATGATGGTAAGTATACTTGAACGCTCGCCCATTTCTACCTAAAAAATCTTCGTCGGCGTAAAAATATGAGAAAAATGTGGTTTCCTACCAGCTTTTGATACGATCACCACTGCAGGCACACCGAAAATCCATATTTATTAAGGTGAGGGACCTGCGGCTGAGATCTTTGTCCAATCGCGCCCTATTTTATTTTTAACGGAACCCCTAAACCCCACTGTCGTAAGCACCTTAGCGCAATCCAAACTCTAAAGTTAGCCCTGGAGGTACCTACTGGGTACTGAATAGCAGCACCTAGGCGCTACAAAGACCTCCAGGGCTTCACCACCCATCCATGGATCATTACGAACGAATAATACTATCTGAACAAGGGCTATTCGCAAGCTAAAGACAATAAATACAGACTGAAATAGTCTTGATAAGAAAGTCAATCCATATTCTCTTTAGAAGAGGTTGCTTTTAACTTAAGATATAATGTCACCTAAATCCATATTCTCGGTCGCATTCCGATATCAGATCCACCATGCCGCAAAACTTCAAGACAACAGTTTTCCTCGCCTTGGCAATGTAGTACCGCCGACAACAACCTCACACTATACGGGTTCCGCTGTTTCAAGACAACACATCTCTTCAACCTTCGTTCTATAGAAGCGGAAATAACCGAGATAGATTAGGTACTTACATTATTTATCAAGCGGTTTGAAAGAAACTGTTTTGGATGATAGTCATCGTCGACTGTCTAGCGGGGCGTCTCAATGTTTTATAACAGAGCACAATGAAGTACAAGCACGTTAATAGATTGTTATTAAATCCAAATGATTCAAAGAGCCTTCCACCACCCCAACTACAAAAATGAAATACACAGAGACTGGGAGTGAGGTGGTGCGTAACGATGATATCGCTGCCCCTTTTTTTAGTACATAGGTAGGTTTGCGGGGGAGTCAATCACGATAGCGTCATACAGCAAATACGGGTCGGCGATAGGTTCGTTTCAAGACTTCACTAGAAATCAAGTTTGAAATAAAAAGTACTCAGGCGGGTAGGTATTGGGGATGCTTAGTGTCTGGATGAGAGGTAGGCTCGTAGTATACGAGCATATGTGTTGCACTGCAAACAGAGCCTCCGCTCCCTATCATTAGAGGACTTGGCGAAGTCGATTCTTCGAAGAGCGTTTGGATGTTATGTCTCGGCATTCCCGGTCCAGTCCATGATGGTATCCGTGCTATACGTGCCGTGATCCGGGGGCATATGCCATTGGAGGACTATGTATATAGCTCTCTACCCAAGCGATCCGGACGTCAAAACGGCTAGAGAACATTGGTTTTTGAGTTAGCCTAAGTCTACTTTGCTATGCAACTGGGACACCTGCCATAGGGGGCAAGTGATTGCACAGCGCCTGAACCATGGGTCGATACACCGTGGGTGGAATAGGTGTTTGCAGGGCAATATTCGAACATCATCGTCGTCTAGGAAGTCTTCGGTGCAAGTTGGGCAGGATTGCTGGACGCTTCGTTCAAAATTCTGGGTAGTGTCCGTATTTCCAGGGCGGCGGACCCTACTCCAACACTGTTGTATGGTGTCTTTAAAGGTGGCTATGGGAGTCTTCATGCCGATGGGCTGTGGCAGAGTATCGTGGTTCTTTGCTGATACCCCTGGTTGGTTGATGGCCATATTGCCTGCTAGGTATCTCCTCTTCGTCATGCCATACTTGGCGATAGGAATTGAGTCGACCCGGTCACTGGGCAAGCATCCTCTTGGGACTCGTTCCTGAACCATGGCTAATGTCGCTGTTCGCCGCATACGTAGTGCGCAGATGAAAATAATAATGGCTAAGGTCACACACAACGCTGTGACAACTGCTCCCGGGGACGTGGAATTCGAGGAAGAGGTCTTTTGGGGTGCGCTGGCCATGAATGAATAAACCTAGAGGAACCCGAAAGACAGTTTCCAGATGCAGTCTACGAAGGCATAAATGCCTCGTACTTATCATATACCTATGAAGTCGCGTGTCATATTCTCAGACGCAACTAAGAACTTTCGAATTAGCTGTTAGCAGGCTAGATAGTGTCATTCACGTGTCGTATAAACGTCCAGCCCGGATTGCCTAATTCAGTAATTGAAACAATAGTATTGATGATCTGGGGTTCTCGAACTAGCCGGGAGGCAGCCCGCGCCAATTCTGGTTTATATCCTAGAAACTCATCTGGCGGTGACTTGACGGTTGAGCGTCTTCCTATCGGCTTTCATCGTTTACAAACGTTCTAATATCCCCAGCTTATGATACCGGTGTCTCTGGGATTTGACCTGGTAATCATTTAGGTAAATTTCACGTAATGATCATCCAAGGATCATTGCCTCTACCTTATCGCTTAAGCTTGTGATATTGTACGCAATATGAGCGATTTTCAGTAGCGTCGTCCCCACGGATCAACTAGATGCATGCAATGCAAATTGGGGTAAAAGAAGAGACAAGAGAGTGAAGTGAACGATATGAGAGATATTGGGAAGGAGAAAATATTGGGTTTTAGTATGAATTTGAATGATAGATCAATGCTTACCTAGTATATTACAGGGGTAGCATCAGCATCAACGTATCAATCTCGCTCGCTTTAACCGTATCGCAGAATAACGTGCAGTAGCAAGAGACCAATAGCGGCCTTCCTATTACAATTCGTGGTGTAAATGAGGAGGAGTCATGATCGTGGTCGCGGGCATTAAAGTCAAGGCGGAGCGATCTCTTTGCCTAGGCCTGTTGCTCAATCGAGAAGTCGTGGTTTGAGTCGTAGTGCTCGAAGACGTCTTCCGCTGGTATCCCCCTACTCAAGCCTGCTAATTGAGTATCGCACGTTATCCATTCGTGTGTCCGAATCCCGCAATGTCGACCCAAGTTCTCCAGCAGATATCAAGGTTGTTGATAAAGACGAGCGAGATTATTTCTTCAACTTGATATTTCACGGATCGGAACCCAATCAGGTTTGCCAGCATTTGAATGTCGACGCGAACTAGGGACTCTCCGAAAATGCGCCAGAATGCGCCTCGAGCGCGACCAGGTAAATTCACTACCGAGGAGCAAGACCAACTACCTCAAGATGTTGTTGTTCTACGAATTTGGTGAGTTTAGCTCGATGTTCTAGGTCGGCGTTATGATATTATTCATTTGCTAGAGGCCGTTGAGCGATCCGCCGTCGTCGAGAAATCTCGCTCCAGCGATCTTAGTGCTCACCGTCATCGAGTTCCAACCTTGTTTCTTCGCTGTTCAAGACTGGACGACACAGCGCACAATAAAGTCTATCCAGCACGAATCTGCTACCATCAGAGACCCTCGCTGCGAGGAAAGAAAAGGCCATCTTCGTCCTCACTACTCAACTTGGTGTGGGTGATATCGTCAATCTAAAGATGAGTAAAAGGGTTCCGGCTGGTATCCATTTCAATTAACCTATGCTCATTGGCGGGTTGGGGGTGACTCAAGGCATCATCAATGCTACCAATCCAAATATACTGGAAAGTCGCAACATTGCACTTATGGGAAGCGTTTTTGTGAGGGGAGAAGGAGGACGTATTCGTAGGTATGGAATTTGATTATGAAAGATATTACTAATGTAAAGGAAGATTATGTAAAGGAAGATTATGTAAAGGAAGATTATGTAAAGGAAGATTATGTAAAGGAAGATTATGTAAAGGAAGATTATGTAAAGGAAGATTATGTAAGATATTATGTAAGGATACTTCAACTCACGATATGCAATTATGCACAGTACGGGATGCTAGCGACCCCTATTTTCAATAATGGGACCAAAGAGTGGTATTGAGGGATTGAGGTAGCTCATTGAAATTCATCGTCTTACAACATTAATAACAACACATGACGGAAAGAGACGCTCCATTTCGAAACGCACTATGCGACCATCCGCCAACTTTGCATAAGCAATGAATTGTATCCAAATTTATCGGTAAAACTCTACAAGTTCAATTACTGAAGAACTACGGTTAGAAGGTCGATGATGAATATCCCCAACTTGTCCAAAAATGGAATGCCCACAGGCGAATCTGAGCAGAACTATAGGAGGATAAGAGCATGCGTCGCATGTCGGAACATGAAGATAAAATGCGTCTCAGTACCTGGCGCAAAGGACTGTGAGAGTTGTTTGAGATCCTCTCGGCCATGTCACGACCCTGGCCCCCCAAAAGCTCGCGTGAAGACTTCGCAAAAGTTTTCCGAGCTTGAAAAGAGGATTGATGCCCTTACAAGTGCGCTAGATGCCGAAAGACGGCGAAATCAAGAATCGCTTAAGCAAGTGAGAACAGAAGCACCATGGTCCAATACACCAGATACTGATAGGAACGATACGTTCTCACCTGTTGAACGGCAAGATCATGATAAGAGAATTGTCATCGGCGAGAACGAAATCAGTGCTTTAGCATGCGACGACATTATAGCTGCGGGGTTGATAGACATGTCTACTGCCTGTCAACTGTATGACCACTGGAATTTATATATGCGTCCATTGATGCCTGTTGTCCAATTCTCAGCCGAGGATGATGCATACACTATTAGGGCGAAAAAACCTACATTATTCCTAACCATCATGACGATAGCTAGCACTCTGACCAGGCCTTCTCTTGTTTCCAGCTTTCTAACGCGACTGAATAACACCTTAGCTCAGGAAGTATTCATTCGAGGCGCAAAGTCTATCGACTTATTACAGTCTCTCATCCTCTTCTCACAATATTACATACAGCCACCAAATACTACGGCTTTTGCACTCCCGCAACACATGTATAGTGCAGTGATCATGTCTCATGACCTTGGCTTGACTACAATATCCAACTCAAACTTAGGCAAGGATAAAGAGTCCTATAGGACGTCATTGGCCGTCTATCTTGGTTCATCGTGGTTAGTACCTATTTCTATCCCAAATATGAATGCACCATATATTGACTCATATCACTCTCTCATAGTGTAGCAACACTTCTACGTCGACACCAGCCGCTCTTTTTCACCCCGTCACACCGAGCCTGCATAGAAGCTCTTACCAAAGGCGATGGTGGCCCGAGCGATGATCAGTGGTTATGCAGTCTGGCGGTTCTTCAGGAGATCCTTGACGATGCTTCCAAGACTTTAAATAACTCGCACAACCGTACGAATGAATCGTTTGATGACTTTGGGACACAACATCTACTTGGGATTTTTCGACAGAGGTTAACTGACTGGAAGTTATCTCCATCAGGAAACATCAACCCACGTAAGCGCAGTGCTCACGGCAGCTCTTTCTGGGGAACTTACTAACATTTGACTAATTTGAAGGATTGAAAGACCTTTCAGCATCAATTGTTGATCTCTATATTCACCAGGTGGCCATTCGAACATATATATACCAAATGTATGCTTGGTATACGAATAAGGAAAAGAATAACTCAAGTCAGCCAACACCGGCATTTTCAACTCCACACATAGATGCACTTTGCTACTGTCTCAAAGCTGGCTCTAGCGTCATGAATATTTATCTTTCACTAGATGATTTAACTGCCCGCTCTCTCCCCAATACATTCCTTGTTTGGAATTTATGTGCAGCAGTCTGCCTTGCCAAGATAGGCCACTTTGCCGAGGAACTACGAACGAACAGCAGAGATAACGATGGGCTGCCTTCATTATTAGATCTCTTCGAGGCTATAGTTCAAAGACTTGAGAATTTATCTCGAGATGGATACTTCCCACAATCGCGGCCATTTATAGTCGCTTTTAAGAAGCTCAAAAAATGGTTCCGACAGAGGAAAATCATATGTCTAAACAACAATGGAACTTGCGGCGAGGAAGGAAGGGGCCCTATCCATGGCGTCCTAGGAACACAAACACCTCCAGCTTCTCCAAGTTCCCCTCGAGCCCAGCCTATCGATCAAAGCCATCCAGGGAGCGTTCTTGAGCTTGAACCTGGATCTAACAATATCATTACATCATCCAAGACCCAATATGTAGACCAGCGAGGTCTTGATTGGAATCCAAATCTGCATGAGCTTGGTAACCTGAAGGAGACGCTGGGTAATGATACTGGCACTACCAACATGACTTTCGACACCACCGCCGAGGACTCTAACTACTTCAATATTGATTTCAATGATCTAGGGTTTGGCTTCGACGACATGACAGATATTAATAATTTCATTTAATGTTTGGTTGGGAATGTAGTTGCATACCTAGCAGTCCATTACAAATTGGATTTCTTGAAAATATTTTATGCAATAAGTTGGTGTGGCAATATTGATTATGCCGTCGTGCGGCTTCTGTTTGTACATACCATGTCATGCTGAGTAGGCTGTTGATACGGTTAAAAGAAGCTTCGTTTCTATGCTTTATCATTTTGTCGCCCGTACTTTCTCACGGTCATATAGTTGTTACCTAGGTGGACATTTTAACCAATACCTAATTATACAAATAGAAGTATACGAATATACATTGAGACGGAGTCTAGCGATGAGGGTTATGATAAAAGTCATCGTAGATCACTTAACCCTAACCCTAACCCCACCCAAACTACGTTAAGTGTAGGTAGAGCAGGTGCCTATTTATACTTTCATTATTGAAACTTTATATATCATCGCAATGCAGGAATCTCTCTATGCCATTCATTACTACACAAAAGCTTGAGTTGGGGTTAGGGTTACATACATAGTACCAACCCCGCCTAGGCACCCACCAACCTTAGAAAACATCGCGATAATTTGTTTTACCCACCTATATTAATGATAATTAAGTATTTATAGTTCTATTCCTATGTAATGTCGTATTATTCTACCTATGAACCGTCCCCTATTAGGTGATAAGGACTTGGAAACGTTTCGGCCAAAATTATGAGACACTGAGCAAGCTAAGACTCACACCAAATAGTGATCTGCCCACTATAGTTGAGTGAATGACTGCTATGGCCTAGGGAGTTTAGCCACTGACAAATAGCGCACTGTCCACTATATTGTACACAAGCTACAAGGTTCTACAGCAATCCACGCCTAGGCAGGGCTAGCAGGGTCGCATTCACTAAAATTGTGAGATCCCCAGGGCAAAGGGGTTTCGCAACCCCGCAGCTCGTAGGTACCATACCGGCAATATGTGGTTTCAAATAACGGTTATTTACCGCGAAAATACCGTTGTTGAAAGAAGAAAACGATTGTTGACCTTAGATAATCGTTTTCAACGCCTAATAATCGTTTTCTACACTCGAACTGAAAACGATAAATAGAAATAAGTGTTAATCATTACTATAATAGGAAATATTGCCAAGGTCTTACAATCTGGCAGCTGTAATCTGGCTGGCAGCTGCAATCATGAAATAAAAGACTTAGAAGTTTTTTTTCTCCAAGTCAACACATACACCTTTTCTTTCTCTCTTTGCAATACAGTCAAGTCAAGTCAGTTGCATAATATCTTCAATCTATTCAGTCTATTTAGTCTATTCAGTCTATTCAGTCTATTCAGTCTATTCAGTCTATTCAGTCTATTCAGTCTATTCAATCTAATCGCGTCAAGTAGGTATCTCAATTCAACGTATTGAAATCAGTCTAATCTACCTAGTCGCGTCAGATCAACAGGATACTGTCAGTTTCTGTTCTAGTAATAGTAATAGTAAGTCAAATCCAGTCTAATCGAAACGAAGCAAGCTAATAGATCCAGATCCAGTTTCTATATATACGAAGGAAAGAAGTAAGTAAAAAAGTAAGTAAGTTGGTATCTAGGTCAGTATCTAGGGCAGTATCTAGGGAAGTTGGCAAACAAGTCGCGTCAGGTCAGTATTTACTAGTATTTACATAGCAACCAATTCAAAGTATCCACTTTACATAAAATAATTGTGCAATCCCTAAAATAGCTTCTTTGCGAATTATCGTTATTTTATAAATAATCGTTTTTGAATCAAATACCATTTGCTGTACAACAATGATCTAGTTTCCACTAAATCATTGTTAATGGGCAGACGCGTTGCGTGTCCAAATACCGTATTTGAAAACCCCTCTTTGCCACTACGGTAGCTAGAAATAGAAATAATAGGGGTCACTTTTCTTTTCACAGCGACCTCGCGCTGAATGGATGACACTTCACATCGCGGCTTTTCGCGAATAGAGATGACAAATTATTCGAAAATAATATTAATCATTTCCAATTTGCCTTCTAGCTCTGGGTAGAATCGATTAGTTTCTGAATGAAGATTGATCATCAAATTTTTAATATTCACAAGATAATTGAACAGATATAGCATGATCTGAAGATGAAAGTCGGGGCGAGCGAGTCCCGAGTATTCATATTTCTAATGCGATGACCCTACGATTGGCCAGGAGAGGCGGCATGACGTCAGTTTGGTTGTATTGGAGTACGCGGGGTGTGCGTTTAGTCGGTCGCTATGGCTCCGGGCAGGGTTTACCGGTACGGAAGAGCACCGATGTGGGACTGTTGTTTGTCAGCATGACATGGAATCGCTATACACTCATATCATATTGACGTTGAGTCTAGGCAATCGCTGGAATGTCGTTTCCAATGAATTTACTTAATAAATACCCAGTTCTTTGTCTTCGTATTTTTATTTATTCTTTTGGTATTCCATCAGATAATAGATATCCATTGTTCATATCAACACCGCAATATTTCAAGCTCTAGTCCTGTCATCATCGATTTTATATTATCATAATACAGCACTTTTCGCCAAAAACCACAATGTCTCGCGCAGTTCTCATTGCCGGAGCCACTGGAAAGCAGGGCGGCGCCGTTGTGAGCGCATTAATCAAAGCCAATGCCGACTTCGAAATTCTAGCCCTCACGAGGGATTCCCAATCAGCTTCTGCTCAACGACTCCTGAAGAAATCGCCTAAGATCAAGCTTGTTACAGGAAACATGGACGCGCCTGACGATATCTTCGCCAAAGCTAAGGAAGTGACCAAGACGCCTATTTGGGGAGTCTACAGCGTACAGGCAGCAATTGGCGGCGGTGCCACATTTCGAACCGAGGAGGTGCAAGGAAAGGCTCTGATCGACGCATCGCTCAAGAACGGCGTCAAGCACCTAGTCTACTCCTCAGTCGATCGCGGCGGTGCCAAGTCAGACGATAGCCCGACGGATATCCCACATTTCATTAGCAAGCACAACATCGAACAATACCTCTACGAGAAGACGAAAGGCGGCGAGATGAACTGGACTGTCCTCCGACCCGTTGCTTTCTTCGAGAACCTCGTGCCAGGCTTCATGGGCAAGGTCTTTGCTACGAGCTGGAAGATCGCCCTCGACAAGAACCGGAAACTGCAGCTGATCGCCACCAGCGACATCGGGTTCTTCGCCGCCGAGGCTTTCATCAAGTCGGAGGAGTACAAGAACAAGAAAGTCAGTCTTGCAGGCGATGAACTGACCTACGACCAATTCGCGGCTACCTTCAAGCAGAAGACCGGCGACGAACTACCCACGACCTTCCATTTCGTCGCATCAATCATCAACTGGATGGTGAAGGAGCTCGGGTATATGTTTAGGTGGTTTAACAACGTCGGATACGGGGCGGACATCTCGTCTCTGAGGAAGATCAACCCCGATCTCAAGGATTTTGGTACATGGCTGGAGACGGAGAGTGAGTTCAAGACTCGAAAATAGGTGGCGGTGCGGGTATTAGATAATGTAACTGTATTCAAAGAAATGCAATAAATACGAGATAATCAAAGCACTGGGTAAATTTCATATACATCCATGGATACCATAAATTTTAGCTCATTTATGCTAATATTATCGTACTTACTGGGTTTTGCTCTAATTCCGTAAACAAAAAACATAGAACGTCTATCTGCCAGATTTGTCAGCTTTGCTATTGTCTGGATAATGTCCTGTGGTACTATTATCACCTCCCTAGGTAGATATACCTACTAGGTACCTAATAATTATGTTATTACATAGGTACAAAGGAGTCCTTTCAGTTTTCAGCGTTCTTCTCAAGAGCTTAAATAATATTTTACAATTAAAGCTAGTATGCTTAGTGTCTTTGATATAGGTATTAATCTAAAGAATACCAAGTATGGAATGGACGGGAGCATGAAAAGTAGAGAACTGTCGAAGAAGCGGTTGCTGAAATAGCTTCCCAGCACACATCTATAAAACCATTCGGCATTGTCAAAAAAGAAATGAACAATGAAGATAATCTGAATAACCAGAAAGGCTAGAATCAGTCTGTCTTTCCAAGTTAAGGGTTCCATTTTGAAGTTTATCAGGTAATACGGACTTATCCAAGATTGGTGATTTGAAGATGATAGGCAGTGAGATAATCAGCTGGATACCTATGAATGTTCATTTGAACATAAGCGTCCTATTTATAATGTTACGAATATCCTATTATTTACCCCGTAGGTATCTTTGTTCGTAAACGATTCTACTCCAGTGATGTTAGAAAGGCATTGTTCCAAAACAAAGCTGAAAATGTATCTAGGTATCTAGCACCTGCCGGGTCCTTCCGACTCCGTTACCGTCACGTATCCCGAATGAAAAATTGCGTAAGGCCGAAATCGGCTATTATCCGTCATCCCGTGACTCCGGTGCCCAGCCGGCCATTCTCATATCGGTTTTATTTTTTTTCATTTTACCCAATAGTACATTATTGCATATTTTCGGATCTGACCATTTTTCTGGCTGGCACTTTAAACTAAATGATTGAGAAGGTTCAGTTGTCCCTAAAGTGGTTTTACCATGAATTCGGACTTGCAGCTATTCATGAGACTGGCCTTAATGCCTATCTCATTATTCTGGCGCGAACATGTCGCATGTTCGCCTACGGAACCAACGCACTGATTCTAGGTATGGTTTGAACCTTAAGGGTGTCTCAATCTACCTACCTATATTATCATGATGATCCTAATAAAGTTTGTAGGCATCTTCTTCTCAGCTCTGGGGATATCTGATCATCAGATTGGCTTGTTCATGACACTGACGTTGATGGGCGATGTGATATTGGGAACATATATCACGCTTGTGGCAGATCGTATCGGGAAACGAAGAGTCATGATCGGGGGTTCTTTGTTGATGATATTAAGCGGCCTAATATTTGCGCTTTTTGAAAACTTTTGGATTTTGCTACTCGCTGCGGTAATCGGTGTTATTAGTATCACCGGCGGCGATTTTGGCCCCTTTAGAAGTATAGAAGAGTTAGTATATTCTCGCGAAAAGAGGTTACAATGTTAAATAGTGACTGACAATTCTTTAGGTCGATGATTTCACAGCTCACCACTCCGTCAACAAGAGCCGATGTCTTATCGTGGCACGTTACCATACCCCTATTCGGATCTTCCTTAGGAAGCGAGTTATCAGGAAGAGTTCTCCGCTTCTTACAGGATAAAGATGGATGGTCGGAAGTAGATGCATATCATGCCTTATTTTGGATATACGCGATTATGGGTGTAGTCAATCTTGGACTGGTTTTGCTCTTGTCCGATGCGTGTGAGCTGTCGCAGACTAAGAGAAGTTACACGCAAGTTCCACAAGACGATAACGGTCAGAATACTGATAGGAGAACTGAGAGCCCTGCAGCATCTCCCGACGTAACACCTACACCTAAAAAATCCCAGAATCGGATTATTCGAAGCCTCAAGTGGTTCTCGAACCGACTAGCCTTGATCTCGCCAGCAACTCGATCGGTGATGTATAAGTTATGGTTTTTGTTGGCCGTGGACTCGCTTGCTGATGGTATGGTACCATATTCTTTGACGAATTATTATATGAATGAAAAATTTCATCCCCAAAAGTCAACTCTTGGCGACATCACCTCCTTTAGTTACTTTCTGGGAGCGATTTCAGCATCTTTCGCCGGCCCTCTAGCCCGAAAAATTGGGTTGATTAACACGATGGTATTTACGCACACGCCATCGTCAGCCGCCGTCTTACTCTTCCCGTTGCCTCCTTACCTTTGGCTGACTGCCGGACTCCTACTTGTCCGTGCGGGGCTGAATAATATGGATCAAGCCCCACGAGCGGCGTTCATTGCCGCAGTAGTCAAGCCGGAGGAGCGAACAGCAGTAATGGGTATCACAGCTACGGTCAGGACACTAGCCGCTATGACCGGACCTACCGTGACGGGCCTTTTGGCTGCGAGCGATCGTTTTTGGATCGCATTCGTTGCCGCTGGTTGTTCCCGATTGGCATACGACTTTGGCCTCTACGCTCTGTTTGTGAATATGAGACTTCATGAACATGAGAATAAATCAGCCGACTTACCTAATGGACATGGCGCAAGACGTATCCCCGATGAAGAGATGGAGCTAGAGAGCCTAGCTGATACAATCGATACGGTTGATACGACTGACAGTACTGATAGTGGGAGTGAAGATTTAGATCCTGGAAAATCAGAACCAAGCGTGGTTCGGCTTGAAATTCCCGATGAAAATCAAAGGATTCGAAGTAGAAGTCCGCGTCGGGAGAGATATGGAGAGAGTTAGGATTTATTGTAATTCATGACGAACCCGCAATTGCCTATTAAATTTCCGCTTGCAGATTAAAGCACATAAGGATAGAACAGGGGTTTTGGTGCATCGGAGATGTCTTTGTCGAGTTATAATTCTATGTTTAGATGAATATATATGCTTAATTCGAGTATGGTAATTCGGACATGGCGATACCCGAATTCCTTAAGTCCCAGGCTGGGTTTCACTAGGAAGTAACAACGTCATTTACGGCATGATTATTGTCCCGAACTTTACCATGGTTAAAGAAAAATAGTAAGAAGCTACGTCTCTTAGTTTACCTGGTATTTCCATACTTACATAACTACCTACATAAAAGGTAGGCGTCGTTTATAAAAACTCTTACCAGATTCACGCAATTTACGATCTCTTCTGTACCGGATCACACGGATACTCTTTCTGAACCAACATGGCATCCACAGCTGCAGTCATTGGTAGCACAGGCCTTACGGGTTCTCACATACTGTCGACTCTTCTCGGTCTAGATGCCTTCAAGACAATCCGCACCATCTCTCGCCGAGCTCCCGCAGCAGAGTCACCCAAATTGACCGCCACTGTCGAACCCGACACTACTAAGTGGGCATCCAGCCTATTTTCCTCCGCGCCACCACCCTCTGTAGTATTCTCCTCCCTAGGCACCACGCGAGCTCAAGCCGGCGGAATCGCAAATCAATGGAAGATCGACCATGACCGTACGTCGCATCCACCCCTCTCATCCCCGCGTAATTATCTCAAAGCATAGAAAGAAAACATCAGGATATCTAATGCCATAAAACAATACTAACCTCAATCGCATGTTTACAGTAAACGTCGAACTCATCAAAGCCGCGCACAACGCCGGAGTCAAGACCTTCGTATTCGTATCCTCAGCCGGAACACGCGGGTTCCTCAGCGGGTACCTGCCATACTCGAAGATGAAGATCGGAGTCGAGGACGCCATCAAGGACAGTTTTGCGCAAGCGATTATCCTGCGACCGGGCCTCATCATGGGCCAGCGCGAGGTCGAGCACGCCGCCGGCCCGCTGCTGAACACCCTCGTGCGCGGCCTCGGCAAGATCAGCCAGGGCGCCCAGGACGCCTTCGGCCAGGAATCCGAAGTCATCGCGCGCGCCGCCGTCCGCGCCGCCGTGCTGGCTGCTGAGGGAAAGGCGCCGAGCAAGTATTGGGTCCTGGAGCAGGCTGATATCGTTAAGCTTGGGAGAGACGAGTACAAGGCTTAGGTGACTCTGAGGGGAGGAGAGCGGAAAGGTTGCGCTTTCTCGCATTCATGCATTTTCTTTGGGCGAGCATGGCGTTTGGGGCATACGTAGATTCTTTCGGATAGCTACCCGGGTGATGGGAAGGAAAGTTTGGTGTAAAGAGCAGAATGTTCATGAGGAATTCAAATGCTGTCAATTTCATGCGACGAAGTTCATCGTGCGGCTCTAAAGCTTCGCCTTTTAAGCCTAGATTCGATGTGTTGGAATGATATGCCTGCCTGCTTACTTCCCATATAGGCTTGTTATTGGCTGCTTTTTACCATGTTGGTACGTTAGGCACATCTTGTCCACCCCTGTTGGACGGACGATTTCTCCCTCTTTATCAACCAATACTACCAACAATTAAATATAAGAAAAAATTACTATTCATTCATTTTGATACTTTACTTTCTATTTACACATGACGTACAAAATTGTGAATATGCGCCAAGAATTCCATGCCCTTACCATGTACTCTAGGTACGCTGTATGATCCTGTACAGTGATAGATTAGGGGATGATGGCTTGAAGATTCGTACCTAAACAGTGCCCAGGTGGCTGGCTACAGGCTTATCTACTAGGTAATTTACTCCTCCGTCCCTGCGGACTTCAGAAATCCACTGCGGAGAATCCATCGAAGATCGCGGAGTTTGCCCCTGTATTATGCTTAAGTTCATCCGCCGCTATCACTTATATTAAGAACGCATCTCACGTCAGATCCAAATATTCGGATATTTTTTATACCTCTGCATTCCTCACCTTACCTAACCTCACAATCTCGCTCCTCGCAACAGTCATTTTCTCTTCCCCATAAACGCCAACACGATCCTCCCAAACTGCGCGCGTCGCGGCTCCTCCGTCACATCGAACCGATCCTTCACAATACCAACCGGTATCTCCTCGTCGCCCCGCGTTAGCCCCGCCCACGCCTCGTCCGTGAACTGCTCGACCGGAATCCCGATGTTACCCTCTCCGATCGCCACGAGCTCCTTCTGCTGCGAGTGCAGCTCTGTCTGTACTGCCGGCGGCAGAATTTCGATTACCTTGATATGCTGGCTTAATGGGTCGTAGCTGAGCTGTGCCCGGATCGACCAGAGGAGCGAGTGCATCGCTGCTTTCGTCGCGCAGTAGTTCCCGCATCGTGGTAGTGGGACGAGCGCTAGCCCTGATGTCACGCCGACTAGAGCCGTTGGCTTCGGGGCTAGGGATTGTAGGTGTGGGAGTAGGTACGTGATTAGATACAGGTAAGAAGTGTAGTTTGTGCCGAGCTCCTGCATCGTGCGCGGCAGGTCGATGGCCGTAGGCTTAGTGAAGTCGAGGGTGCGCTGGATGCCGGAGTTCATGATCACGACGTCGATGAGGGGGTATGTGGTGGTAATTCTGAGTTCGTTAGTTGGCTTATGGTTTCTCGACGCGCATCGCCGTTATATAGGTGTGTAAAGCTGTATACTCACTCTTTGACCCACGCCTCGATCTTATCGAACTCGGTAATGTCGAATTGCGACGCCGCCGCCTTGTCAGCACCGTGCTTAGCTACGAATGCATCAAGCCTCTCCTTGCGACGACCCACACCGATGACGAAGATGCCGTTCTCGATCATGCGCTCAGCTAAAGCTAGGCCAATGCCTGCCGTCGCGCCAATTAGGAGCACATTCTTATATGGGAAAGACATTTTTGCTTTCTAGCAGATTTGAAGATCAATTATCTAGCTACTCAATATTGACGATATCGCATGTCTACCTACTTGACATACATAGCAAGCCCTGGAAATAGGCAAAGTTGGCCTCTCTACCTGAGTAGGTAGGTACCTAGTACTAAGTATTTTATCCCGAGATCGTTAATTCGTCTACCGGCAGACCAGATAGAGTAAAACCATACTCTGTAGAACATCTATTCGGGAGATTAATGCGGCACGTAACCTCCCACTCCCACATGGATCCATGGATGCTGCTTGATATAAGGCAACCCCACACGAATCTTCGATATCCATGATCTAAAGGGGGGACATTGAACCCCATATCGGCAGCATTTATCCGAAGATGATTGGAGAAGCAAGATATATTTCCTGGGGGGTAGCATTGCCGAACTCTCCTCATACACACCTAGTCCGACCCCAATTCGGTATTTGATTACAATATTTCATGTGCGAAGTATCATTCTCACGACTTATTCATCGCAGATCTCTAACTCTAGTTAGCATTTAACTAGGTACCTAACCTGACCCATGATTCTCCTGAAGCCAGTCTCTCCACTGTTGGTCTTTCAAAATCGAACGAACCCTGGCCTCAAGCCATTCTGTGTTACCCCAAAACCCCCAAGAAGCCTGAAATCTCAGCCAGTCCACTAACGCAGTCTCCCAATGCCGAACAAAGACGTCCCAATCATATTTCTGGGTGCGTCCTCGAGAATCTTTGAAGTCGCTAACCAGTTTGGAGTAATAATATTCCAAGAGCTTTTTCTCTCCCTCGTCCATCGAAAGCTCATTTGGAATATCCCGTCCATCGTCTATGAGTAAACGGAGAGGCACCGAGCATGTGAATAACTTGGCCAGATCACAAGTACCGAGCCCGAGACCGACGTATTGGAAGTCGTAAAACGCAACTTTGTCACCGGAGGCGGTAGTAAATAAATTCTCAGATTTTACATCTCCATGGATGAATGTCTCATACTCTCGGCCACGAGGAGTCAGAAAGTCTGCTACCAACTCCGAGATCGATTGACCTCCGGGTGTGGTGGATTTGGTGAGAGCACTAGACCACTCCGAGTCCTCATCTTCTGCAAGCGATGCGTACTCTTTTCGCCGTGTAGCAAGATAGGTGTAGCCCCCATTAAGCCACAATTTGCCAAGAGCGTTCTTATTTCTTCTCTTAGCTTCTTCGAGTGGTGGAAGTAAGAATTCTTCAAATGTATCAGGTACCAACTTCCGACTCGTGCTGTGGAAGCCAGATAGCCAATCTAATGCAGCAAATATCTGCTTTTCATTGAGTTCTGATCGCTTTTCTCCAGCAACGGGGAAAAGGGGTCTTAGATCAGACATTACTACAGCAGGGATAAGTTAGTAAAACCCACATCCCATTATTTGTTATCTTCAAGGACTATTGGCAACAAAAGAAAGCAGTGTCAATTGATGATTCCTGAAAAGGGGGTTACATACTCGTCGCAGTCACACCTCCGAGAAGCTCAGCACCAGGTTTCTCGCTTGCGTCCCGCGTAGTAGCAACACAATGGGCCACAGATGTCTCATCACCCAAAAGTGGTGCCACAGAGTCGTAGAAGTATTGTTCGACCTCATAGCTCATGAGTTTTCGCAGATGGCCTTCATCCGCGGAATCCAGGCGCGTCTGCGGCGGCGCAATGAATTTAAGTATTAGAGAAAGTGATTCCGCTTTCTTCCTATCATTACCGCCGGTAGCTCGAGCCTTAAGCTCGTAGATGTACCCGTAGCCAGCCCATAGTGTTTGTAACTTCTTCAGAGAGATTACCTCGAGAGATTGCCAAGATAACATGATGGCAGCCACGCGCTCAGGCTCGATAGGGACTTTAGGGGCAGCATTGCGGCGCATAACTGCCCAGATGAAGATTATGAGCACTAGAAGCTTGAGAATCGTGCCGTTTTTCATTTAAATTCGAGTGAACTGGGGTATGAGAAGTATGATATTCCACTAGATGAAGTCCCAAAGTCATAAGAAGCTAGATTTGAATGGTGCTAGCGGTGTGATTCGGTGTTGGTGAGCTAGCTAGACCCATAATATCCATAAATGCTACCTTACCAGCACACTAAAATCGGTCCGGTGCAAGGGCTTGACAGCTGCCAGTGAGACAGTGTTACCCCTTTCCTGACTCTGTCATCCCTTCAACCTAATAAATATCTCGAATTATGATTATCCCACGCCTTACAGCTAAATTCCATACCTTACGGTAAAGTATTTTCCCAAATACTCTTCGCACTAACCCTACTCTCCCATTCTACCCTCTCCCCACTATCCTTCATCACGTTACGCTTAATACGCTTCTCCTCCCCCTTTTTCAACAAGAACCCATTCTCCTCAAAAGCAACAATAACATCATCAGCATCATCCCCATCCAGACTCACCCACGTCCAAATACTCGTCCCCTTCTCAGCCCTAACCATAAACTCATCAGCGCTCCCATCATGTTCAACAGTCAACCCCGGATCCACCAGCGCAGCAGACGCCAAGGGAGTAGGCGTCCACCAATTAGTATGGGTATAAGTCCTCGTCGCCTCAGAATTCGGCGGCGTCCCCGTCGCCGTAAGGTTCGCCACGAATACGACCTCGCTAGCATTAATAGCCGCGCTTTCTTTCAGTTCATTGATATTGATCGTCGCCAATAACGTAGCATTCAATTCCCCCACGGTAAAATCCACCTCTTTCGTCTCATTAGAAACGTCAACGACCGCGCCGTCCCAGGAAACCCACCCGAGACTCGCTGTGCCCTGTACTTCGTCCCATAGGTCGCTTACGGCGTAGACTTCTAATATACCGCTCGTGAGATTCCACAGGGGCGCGATGATGACGTTCTGGTAGATGTCCTTCGCGACGCTGTGTAGCGCCTTCCACCTGCCGTCGTATTCAATTCCCGCCCACGTCGGCGCTTGCCAGATGTCCTCGAGCTGCCAGTATAGACTGCCCAATTGGTGTTCCGGCCTCCCGGACCCGATGCGGTAGAACTGAATCTGATTTTTATAAAAATCAGCCTGGAAGATCTGCGTCGTGTGGATCCAGGCCGAGAAGTTGGCTATGGGGTCGACTTTCGACGGCGCGGGGTAGTACCTCTGGACCGCGATCGTCATCTCGGCCATCCCCTTGCTCGCATTAGCGAAATTGGATGTGCTGAGCCCGCCGGCGGGGTAATGGTGGTTTCGGAGTACGACGGTTGAACTGTTGAAGCTGAGGTCCTCTTCCGGAACGGCCTGTCTCCACGACTGGATGCTTGGCATGCTGTGGAAGCCGAATTCGTTTGCGAACCGTCCTATTGGGTAAGTGGATATATCGAATGCGAAATACGAGTAATAGTTGTAGTGGTCTGAGTTGCCGTAAATCTCTCCAGGGGTAGCGTTATTGTATCGCTCTGTCATCGGGATAGAGTTGCTGAAATTGAGCGATAAGTACCCATTTGATGTGCTGCTTGGGGTGTACGAGATACTACGGCTGTTGCCATAGACAGCTGGCAAAAGCGTGCGCAGGAATAAGGTCTCGTACTCTTGCTGGTAACGATAATAAGTCGGCGTATTTGGCGGAAGTAACGCAAGCTCAAGAGATTCGAGCTCATTCCCGCCAGCCCAGAGAGCTAGCGAGGGGTGATGGTTTACACGCCGAACTTGGTAGACAGCCTCTAACCGGCAGTTTTCGAGGAAATCAGGGTCGACGGGGTAAAGCGCATCGCCGAACTGAAATTCCGACCAGAGCAATATTCCTAACTCATCTGCAATATCATACATGAAATCAGGGGAATAAGCGCCACTTGCCCAAACGCGGAGCATGTTCTGATTCCCAGCAACGACAGAGTCGAATAATTGTCGGATTCTGTCTGGGGTTACCCGCGGCCAGAAGACATCCGGCGGAATGAAATTGCTCCCCTTGGCATAAAATGGCTGGCCATTTACTTCGAAATGCCAGTGATTTCCAGGAGCTACTCCCTTCGATAGGAGTTCATCTTCGATAGCGCCCATATTTAGGACGATTGTTCGAAAGCCAGTCCGTTTCGTTACCGAGGACAGAATCGTGCCCGAGCCCGATACTATATCAACAGTGATGTTGTAAAGATTCTGTAATCCCAATTCGTTTGGCCACCAGAGCTTGTAATCTTTCGCGTTGAGAACAGCCAAACCAGTAATAACGTCGCCATCATTCGTAATATTGGATAAGCTTCCACTACTCACTTCTTCCCGAGTACCAGCGTCAATTATTTTGAAGTTCATGCTGGCGCCTTCCGGTAGAGTGCCAATCACATCGACGCTGGCATTTAGTACCCAGTTTGCGGACTGATCCGGTGGGAGGTTATTCAATTGGCCTTCGCGATATATGTCCAGCAACGAGTTTCGAACATAAATCTCATCTCCGTGCAGTTGAAGAGCCCATGCCTTCTGCCAGATACCAGATGGAGCGAATGCCGGCCCCCAATCCCAACCAAAGTCCGACTGCTCCTTTCGAATGAATTGCCGGTGAGGAAATTCAAATAGCCCTTCAATCCCCCATGGCCAGGTCTCCTGACCTGGTTCATTCGCGATCTGCTCAGCAATTGTCGGAGCACTGCCAAAATTAACCTCGAGCTCAGGAGAGCTTGATCCGCAGCTGGATATGATATCGGTGACGTTGAAAAAGTATTGGCGAAACTGATTGTTTGTATTTGCTACGGGCTGTGAGCAGAGCCGGATATCAGCAAAGGTATCAAGCCCATTGAATAGAAGAATCGTGCTACTATCTTCCGCCGACGATGGTATCGGTAGGCTAGAGGTATAAGTCCAGTTTGACAAGGCAACCCATCGCAAATCGAAATCGTTAAGTCCATAGTACGGGTCTTCTATTATATTCGATGCATATAAGTCCAGGTGCACGTGAGAAGGGACTTTTCCAGGGACTGAGATATCCAATTCATCATTCCTGAGCGTCCAATTTACGTCGGACAAATCCACAATATTCACAGCACTGACAGTTAAGGATGCCAAGGTGATAATGAGAGTAAAATACATGGTGACCGTTTTTGTTAACGAAACAAGTTTAACCTAAGAGATATCGTTTTTGAATTTGGCTAAACTAAGGTCTCGTTGAGTTTTATAGGACATGGGAAGCATGTTCGGGGTATAAGGCGCCGTGGAACGGAGGGTGTAACGAGACATCGTGGGCGGAGAATGCTCATCTCATTTATACAGCCACAATGCCACAATATGATATAATTTCCTTTGTATTATGATGGATACTACATGTTGTCATGGGTATAAATCTTGAAATGAGGGGAAATGATGTATGTAACCCGCCCGACCCGGATTGGAGACCCTGCCCCCTTGTTGTCTTTGTAGGTAGGTATGTAGTCGAAGGCTATTCGAACTTCTTATCTTGGATAAAGCCGTACCACAGCGGAATTCTCGCAATGTAATTTCTGAAACAGCGAATAACCCCTTTTCTATCATTTAAACCGAGATCCTATTCTAGGGGTACGCTACTACAACACGCGTACCTAGAATATAGAAAGGCGTGTTCGCCCTGAGTTAGCGGTATGTAAGTAGGCACTCATACCAGAAATATGGAAAATAATACAAGCTAGGAATTGTGTAGTGAATTCAATGTAGAAGTGTAGTTCTATTTTGAACCAAATTTCGAATCTCCTTGGATATGCATTCGCCAGCTTTGTTGCTGAATATAGGGAAACCTCTCAGGAGGGAAAAACCTATAAAATATCCCGAGGTACATATCCCATTCATTTCCCTTCTTTGCACCATAGCGAAGCTTAAATCCTTCTAGTCTAACTTCCAGGTAGTCCTCCGTGGTCCCATAATCCATAGTTCCTAAATTGTCCATAATTCCCGAGTATTCAGAACGAGCGCTCCTTTTAAGCACTCAATTGAAGTATTGGTCGAGTATTTAACAGACCGAGAGCCGCTTGTATGACGATTATTTGTAAGTAATAACCTCATATGAATTTCGGGCGGCTCGAAAAAGAGGGTTGATTCGAGCAAGATCATAACCAGCTCGATCGTTACCAGCATCTGGGTATTTACAGACGTCTGGTAGTGTCGGGGTTCAAGCTATAAGAAACCTGTTAATAGCTAGTTCTAGAATAGGTAGTGTAGATAAAAAGACGTACCGGCATGTGTACCGCGGTCCCGCGCTAAGTCCACATCGTGACAGGTATTGTTTTTTTTTCGGCCGTGGTAGGTTTTCATGGCGGTTGTTGATCTCGTTGTAATTTTTTGGTGATGTACTGTTGCCATTACCGTTGTTGTATGATTTGCTTGAGTGTTGTACAAGCAGCCCCTGATTTCTTCGTCGTCGTCGTGGCGATTGCGGAAGTATCAACGCAGATGAACCATCATTGCTGCGCTGTATGACCAGTTTAGAGTTTTGTTTTATAGAGTAGTAGTGTGTAGTGTCGGTTTGAAGCATTAGAGCTGATAATAGCATCGAAGTTGTGTGGACTGGGACTAGGGTCCCCATCTGTTATAGTTTTGCCAGCATTTTTGGTTTTGTGGCGCTTTAGACCTCAACAGTCTGAGGACATGAGGGTTTGTCCAACGGGTAGCGAAGCGCGCATTTTTCGCCATGTCGTAAAGGAGATCATCTAGACTCTCCTTTGTCATGCGCAATCTTTCGGGGGTCTTGTCGAACTCCTTAAGTGCCGACGAGGGGACAACAAATGTTGCGGGCATATAAACCCAAGATGTCTCAGGCTTTGGGAAACTTCCTCCATCGGCGATCTGGAGGTAATTTTGGTGGTATGATGGTTTCGCCGAGCCAGAAAATGCGCGAAAGGCTTCGCGAGGTTTGCACTTGTGGTGGAATTGTTTCCATGGTGGGAGATAGTTGTTTTCCCTCCCAGAGCTGTAAGCGGATACAGTGGTGATAAGGAAGTGCTTGTGATCATTCGAGTGCTCTAGAATGATAACTGGGTGTTTTGTTGCTTTAAAGTGTAGATAACCGCTTCTTATTAAGTCGTTGTATTCATCTCGTGTGAATTCATTCGCGTCTTTAAGAAAGGCAATGTCTCCATCTTTCCAATCGTGTTCTGTTTTTTGTTGGTCGATCTTTTGATCGATAGGTTGATGCCAATAGGCGAGCTGCGAGTATTTTGTACGAGATTTCATCTTTGTATTGATTTGGAGTTTTTTTGAGTGTAGTCTTGTTTTGAGAGTAGTTTGGTGTGTGTTGATGTTGTGGTAGATGATAAGTTGTGGATGAAATCTTGTTATTTTGAACGATAATTGGAAGCTGTTAAGCTAGAGATGAAGAAATTGAGAAGAAAAGAAGACGATTCGATGAAGGGGGCCTTGGGCCTATTTATATAGAACAGTGCCATACTATTTGAGGCCTAAGTTAATGGCTGACGTCCGTGTAAAACCTGGCGTCGATGAGATGATTTCAGCAGAGTTATTGGGCTCGTGTCAATAGCTTAGTCTTCTAAACCTTCCATCCATCCGTCATATAGTTTACCTAGGTATTTATCGAATCCAATCCCCGGCGTCATTTCCAAGGCGGCCATTTCGAATCCCGGGTTTGAAAAAGCTGTTTGAAGAATGAAGTTCACCGGCCATAGATATAGGATATACACCAGAGGATTATAGGTAAAGATACATACCTCGGTACATGTTATGGATATTTCTGTTAATATTTGATAATTGGAAATTTGAAGAGACTTGAATGGTTATATGTTGAGCACGAGGTATCTGGAGATTCTAGCGCGTTAGGCAGTAGTGATTGACCTATCTAGGTTTCTGAATAATCGATCGATGTAGTGCGTTATTTCTTAAAAAAAAAAGGATAGTTAAGTCTAAATCTTATTATGAGATATGTGGAAGGAATATTGTTGATTGTGGGCAACCTACTTTAAACCTTGTAAGATGATATTGATGTTCAAGCTGTTTTTGTTGTTTCCTCGTTGAATTGAGTTTAGAACCAGAAAGAGTTAAAGTTATTTACGTAATTACTAATCAAAGTTTGTAGTTATTCCAATATTTTAATACTCAAATGATGCATCCCAAACTTACACATATCAGATCAATGAAGAGATTATCATCCCACAAGTTCAACTCACATACCCAGTTTAGGTCCCTTAGTTACCTAGGTACATCAGTAATTATCGCTTGAAATTCGGTGAAACTTTCTTTAGTTGATAACTCAAATTTCATCTACATGAGAGTAATGCTATTTGAAAACAGTATACTTAAATTGAGCAGAGTTATAATTATTCAGATCATATCGTGGAAAGATACAGCATAAATATCACTTACAATGAGCTATGAAATACTAACCAATAAGAATCGAGACGCTTGTTCAAAAGGGTAATGTTACATACAAGACATAAACTGGGAACAAGGTTCTTTCCGAGACATTTTCCAGGGGCAATTATCGATAAGCTTTATCTTATCAATCTGCAATTACATGCCTGCCTAGAAGCAATACAGTGCGGGCGAAACATCGCAACCCCCGCCATGCATTGATTCCATAGACGTCCACGAGTAGCCATCGGATTTTCTACTCAAGATTATGTCACCCTTCGACTTCTAATCCCTTTCGCTTGCACTATAGACCCGAAATATAATACCCAACCAAAGAGTAACTTACCTTCTTTATTAATAGACTTACAATAGACCTCATCGCTTGTCCACGGGAATAATAAAGCCACCGATCGGCACCAAACCCCGCCATCCCATCATCAGCATCATCGCGCCGCCCAATCCCAACCAACCAACTCGAGCACCTACCAACAAACCAACATACCTTACCCGCCCAACCCATCCACAAAACCTACAAACCTCATGGCAGCGGAGATAGAGCGCCCGCGAATCCTCTACGGACCCGCGGGCCCAGAGCCGCCGTACCCGCTGCGCATGGAGGGGACCGTGATATCCGGTTTCGGCCGCGGGTCGAAAGAGCTAGGAATCCCAACCGCGAACCTCCCCGTCGACGAGGCAGCGACGCCATGGATCGCGACTGCGAAGTCAGGCGTATACTTCGGCTACGCATCCCTTGCCTTGCCGCCATCCCACCCCGACCACCACGCACGCCACCAAGGCAACCCCCTCGCCCCAGCGTCCGCGCCTCCCGCCCCCCTCTCCTCCTCCTCTGTTCCTCCCACCGCGCCAACCTCCCAATGGCAGATCTACCCGATGGTGATGTCGATCGGCTACAACCCATTCTACAAGAACTCGGTGCGGTCCGCCGAAGTCCACGTCCTGCACAAGTTCGCCGCAGACTTCTACGACGCGCCGATGCGTCTGCTGATCCTGGGTTTCGTGCGCGAGGAGCGGGACTACCCGTCGCTGGACGCGCTCGTCGTAGACATAAACGTGGACTGCGAAGTGGCGCGGCAGAGCCTCGCGCGCCCCGCCTGGACCCCGCGGCAAGGCGTTGTAGACGGGGCGAGTGGAGAGTTTGATGGATCTTGGCTTGTGCGAGAGGAGTGATGGGAGGGAGAGAAAGAAGGGGGTTGATCTACGTAGGCTAGATCTACGGGCTGGCTACATATTACCTACTCGAGTTAAGTCTGGTCTGCTTTATTTTAGCCTTTGGGGATATAGGCGCATACATACACATACACATATACATACATGGGTATGTAACTGTATGTATGTATCGTATCTAGCATGAAGCAAGCATGAGGCAAGATGTTGGCAGCGTGGGTAAGGGTAAAGTCGGGATTAGGAGGGGTAACGTAAGCGAAGTTACCCGAAGCGGCCCGAGGCATCCAATGCGAAAACTTCCGAAAGCCCGCGGGACACGTGAGACGCCTTAAAACGATATAGTCGCTTTATAGACGTTCTAAGTTGGTTCATTGGTGGTTGAGCGTTCACCGTATAGAATAATAATAGACCGTTCCAAGTTTCAGTTGAGTTATCAGCTTTTAGAATAAACGAAATCCATGGTACTCGGTCGTAGAACCGAAGATTTAAGACCCATGATCTATCCCATGTCTATCTACCTTATAAGCCCGTGAGATACATGCATGATATGACCAGCTCCCGGTAAGGGGAGAGGAGCTCCAAAATGAGAGCTCCATCCAAAACGCCGCCCATGCTGACAGTAGGCTCATTGTATACTAAGAGAATAAAAAAATGAATCCAGAATCATGCATGCGTCTATGTTGTGCATCCAACTATCGGCAACCCCTTATAGCCCCTATACAGCCAATTGGTCCTGGTCACGGTAGTAACATGGTAAGAACTATAATGTCATTAGCGGCTACTCTTTGAATGTTAAGAGTATAATGCATCAGAAGAGAACTCACATTCATAACAATCAACATTGGTATATCAAAAACGTCACGTTTGATGGTCCAGCAGAACGTGCAGTCAATCTTGCCATCCTTCTCCAGCTTGGATATGCCATGTTCTCCGTCTATCCTAGCAACTCTATTGCTCAGAATACTGTTGTTGGCTCTTCGTTCCTTATGGGGAGATGACTCATCGCTACTCAAGCATTCGCTCATTTCTTTCGTTCGATATTTCAGCAGTCGGCATTTTCTTGTCACGTGGCCGCGACTATCGTTGAATGCCAACTGAGCGAAATCCTCGTAAAATTGAATAACACTGTCATCATCCATGAACTCGGCAATGAATACCGGTTGTGTCTTGCCTTCTGAAGCTTTGCCTAGGTCGGGCTGGACCGTTCTTAATCGCGGGGTGGCGTATTCCGGCTTACTTGTGCTGCCGAGGCTACTTAATTCGGATCCCGATCGACCAACATTGGCATTCATGTTGGGCTCTTTGCCCAGCAAAATGTTCTTGGTCCATCCGGTCAGCGCAACAAATTCCTTGTTGACAGCCGCCACCTCCCCTGTCCTTCGGCAAACAATAGTTGGTGCTGAGCAATGCCCCATGAAATCTTCATATTCGAATAGCGTCCGTTGCAAGCATTTTTCCATAAAGATGAGATCTTGTCTATTAAGATTCCGTGTACAAGAAATAAATGAGGGTCGGATGCTAGCAAGTGATTTGGCAATCCGTAGAGTCTTGTTGGCAGAAAATCTCCGCTGAACAAACGCGATCAGGTTGTGGAATCCAGTGAGGTATGGGTAAGGCTCGGTAACAGTGTCGTAAATCGCGGACGGATCTCGATGTCGTTTACCTAAAACTGACTGGGGTCCAAACCGGTTAGTTGAATTTGAAGATTTCGGTTTCGGCCTCGTAGGTTGAACGATTGGCTGAGTGCTTGCAGGCGTGTACGTGCTTGCTGTTGGTGATTTATCGAAAGAATAGCCTGTAGGTTGCGGACTGGATGTGTTATCTGTACTAGGACTAGCCAAGCTATTCGGTGTAGGTCCAGCAGCTGCCACAGCGTACGCATGGGGCAGACCGTGCTGCAAGTTACCCGGATATGCGCCACCTCCACTTGCATCAACACTCATGAAATTGTCAGCCATACCGTTTTCATATACCTGATTATATTGGTTGACGCCATTTCGGTACACTGCCGCGGATCCATAGTTCACATCCGTCCCAGGAGGTTGGGCTACCGCGTCTCTGGGTGGTGTCTCTGCTGCTCCAGAAGACATATGACCAAGCATCCCAAACTCGAGAGCACCGTAGTGACTTCCAAAATTTAGGCCCTCGAGGTCAAAATTGAATATTGCCGGGTTGCTTGGGTCAAATAAAGCTGTCGAAAAGCTATTGTTCATTTCGCCAGACACCTGAGGGACCTGCATAGAACCCATTTGTGCTGCTCTGGACGTGTTCGGCGGCTGATACCCAGGAGTTACCGGAGAATGTTGTCCACCGAAAGACATGTTCTCTGGCAAAGATGCCATCTGACCCTGAGGATTACCACCATATATAGAATATGACGAGGAGTTAGAAGCCTCAGAATAATACGGTGAAGTTTCGGAATTCCCGTTAGAAAGGTGTCTTCCATTTGTTGACTTTGTGTGAGCGGCTGGATTATAGGTAGGCCCTAGAACGGGTCTAAGCGCTTCCGGAGGAGCATCATGAAGATATTTAGCCTTTTTCCGCACACCATCTTGGCAGGCATCGGCAAGACCACGTTTAATACATCTTTGGCAAGGTCGTTCATCTCCTATTGAATAGTTAGTATTGTTAATTATTATGATGTTCTGGGGTTTCAGCGCAATTCACACTGAAACACATGAACTAGCTAGAGCTTGGCTGTGGGGTTGTTGAAACAGACGTGCTTAGATAAAAATCACAGCACATAAACGTAAGGCTGAGACTCACCGCATGTTAGATGCGCTCTCTGGCAAGCATAACAGGCACGTCTAGCCTTCTTTCTCCTTGGGCGATGAGGATCTTTAGGATCGTACTTCTTCTTGACTTCTCCTGAATGATCAGCCCCAGGTTCGGGAGAAGTGTTTTGATCGGTCAATTTGATATCTTCGTCCTTAATAGGTTGTTCCATGTCGTCGTACTCGTTCTCATTCTCGGACATGGCATCTGAGACCTCTGTCCCATTTGCCTCAACGTCTTCCGGCATCTTGTCTTAGTTATATATAAAACAGCTTATTTTCAGCTCTCCACACCAAAGAAAGTGTGTGTCAATGCAAGTCCTGGGGTGGGTGAGTCTGGCGCAACCACACCTCTTTGAATGATGACTGTAGCTGATCTTTACAGATGCCGCGGGAGTATCACAGTGAACCAGGGGATCTTATTTTTTTTTCACCTTCCAAAAAAAAAACCAATATTCCCTATTTCAAAACACTAGGACAAACCTCCCACCGCTTCTTAGCTTCGACTTTAAGCACTGACCCTTAGCTTGAATCGTGGACCAGTAACAATGGACTTGTGGCTTATGCAGGCCAATAGAGTTGCCAGAGAAGGTGTATATGGAAGCTGGAAAATAGCTAGGTGCTAGAGATATTGTATGTAAGACGCGGGCTTAGGTATAATGGCGCTGTACGCTGCCGCGGTGCGACAGCCGTGTCTGGGGGCCGGTACCCCCAAGAGGCCTTGCACAAGCACGGCGCAACTCGTATTCAGCGTTGAAGAAGGGAGGACGCCAATGGGCTCGTTCCCCGTTACAAAGAGGCGTTCCTTGTGCAACGGGGACAAGGCTTGCTGGGACCCGTTCGACGGGTCTATCCGCTCTGTTCGTACAGATCGCGGGGGGTGTTATTTGTTTCCAACAAGAATGATAACGGACCGGGCAACGCGGGGGCACAGGTCTTCGCTCATGGAGTCACGCGGCGGCGGATAAGGCACTGAGGAGTTTGGCTGGGATGATATGCGGGATGCTCGATGGTTATGCAGCTACCCGCGACGTCTGAGCCTGTTCGCATTTGGTACTGGGGCGCACAAAGTTTTGTTTTGTCGTCGGCGATTCGGATATGAAGATAGCCCTAGGGGGCTTATGAGGGGGGAATAGAAGATATGCGGACTTGTATGTACGTATGTACGTTTGTATGTATGTCTAATGTATGTAATGTATGTAATGTATTCTGAAAGTATTCTGGATCGGCGAGTCTATGTAACTAAGGTAACGTATACGCACGTAGTTGAGAAGAGGCTACGGAGTAGGTTATGCGGTATGGGTACGGAAGTGTGGTATGCGTAATTCGTTATTGTTGCGCGGCGTTTCGAGGATGATCGACTATGGCGCGGGCTATCTGATATGGATGCATCTAGCGACTTGAAGATGATCGTCGCGAGAGATCTGAAAGAGAAAAAGGAAGAAGGTAATGTGGATGAGGGAAGCTACCTAATCAAGCTAAGCCCAGGAAGGGTGAAAAAAAAAAGAGGTAGCCCTGGAAGCGGAGCGAGAGATAAAATCCCAAGCGCAAATATGGTAAATGATCAAATATTGATGAAGTTGGCAACAATAAAAATGAAGATTGTCGGTTGTCAAGTTTTACTTTAAACTCTTTAAGCGGGAGCGCCAATCAATTGGTGTTTAACGGTGGTGGCGCAAAAGAGAAAAAGGTAAGGTTGAAAAAGATCCCCATCAAAGGAATGGATGAGGTAGTGAGAGAAGCTGATGTCGACACCAATGACACGGACCCTTCAAAGCTTGGTGAGCCAGCCGACCAGACAGGCAGAGAGAAAAAAGCTGGCGATTGACGATATCGGTCGGTAGAGAGGTGAACCGAGAAAAGAGGGAATCGATGAATTTGATTGGTAGATGGTGTACCGCATTCTCGAATAATCGCCTTCCCTGCCTTCCCTGCCTTCTCATCCTTCACCCGAATTGCGGGGTTCCATCAAACTCTGTTTTGGTTATTATTTCTTCTTATTATTATTATTTTTTTCCTTGATTTTATTTTTCTGCTAGCTTCTCCATTAATATACTTCTCTTTTTTGTACCTAGTACCTAATTTTATTATCTTCAATTTGTTGTAATTCTTCCTTCCATCCTTCAATTTCATTTTCCGTGTTCCCGTTTTGCTTTCATCATATTCCTCTCATCGCACGTGAGCATGATAAAATTCCTAAGCCGAAATAGGGCTGGTGTTGCGTAGTGTTGCGCGTGGATTGCCCAAGAAAGCAGGACTAGAATTTATCAGGAATAGGGACGAAAGGGAGAAAGCCAAGTTCACGCTAGACCTAAAGTTGCAAGTGCTAATGCAGTTATTGTGGTTAGTCGGAGACCCGCAAGGCCAAATCGACCAGTCAGGCACGGACCAACCAGCGCCAAGATTAATGCCAAGGATATCGATTCGAACCACGATACAAACTCGAATTACTAACTAAAAAAACGTGAGAACCTTGCACGACATCATTTCTAAGGTTGCTTTCTCATCCCTCCTTACCATCATCATTAAGCAATTGCCAACGCCAGCCTTAAGCCCCGACAGCCGACAGGGCTCTGTGCCGTTTGATCGTTTGATGCACCACTTCCCCAGACGAGCACAATTGGTTAGCTTGGCGATCACAGTCACCACTATATCGAACATCAATGATACGCCGATATCTTTGAAGATATGTACGTACACACATCTAGGTATCCATGGATACATTCATGTAGGTATGTAACAATCGAGGCGCTGATCCTTTCGACGTTCCCATGATCCAATGGATGTCGTTGTCCCTTAGGAATTTGGAGTAATAGGTACAACACATCGTGCGTCTCGCACTGGTTCTTTCCCCCCCTATTTCCCCTCAGCTATTTTCAGTTATGATAGGAAAGGGACAGTGTCAGATACAACGATACAACGATACAATGCCAACGTTCAAGGTTCTTTCCATCAATAGCAAAGTTTATATAGGTACGTACACATAGAGATTGGAAGTCGTCAGCAGGCACGAACCAGCTTGAAATCGAATACCGATTACTCCATTGATAAATATGACTCCATCAACTTTGAATTTCTCCATATTCACATTACAACCTCTGTAGGCAAGTATCATATTCAACTTCATATCCGGCCAGACTTTTTAATTCTCCGCCTTCGATGCCTGTTGCTACATACATGCTACATACTACATACTACATACCGCATACTACATGCAACATATTGTATACATAATACTTCATCGCAGATAAAACTCCGTACGCTCATTTCTTCCAATTCCAGTAGGTTACTACGCCGGTCATCTCAAATACAGAACACGTATACACACTCTTTAAGAAGGAAGAAATTTACACGGGGCCACTACAGATGGACCATTAATGGGCCATCGATATCTGCGTATATCCAATAACAACAACAACACCCCCAAATTAACCCCCCCGCCAAAACGAATGGCGCTCTATACGTGCATAGCATGGCTGAATACATCAGCACAAGCGAGGCGATCTCTCGTCGAATCATGGTCCACGTATCCGTTGTGCCGAGCCTAACTAAGAAGGAAGATGCACGATGCAGTGCCGAAGAGTTGACCCCATCGTGGGTCAAACTACATGCGGCATGCAGTCAAAATTGGATGGACCCAATCAACATCCAACCGACCAGTTAAGATCCATTCGGTGATCAGCCAAGAATCAGTCGAAGCTTCTATTGACGCGTCACTAAAGTATTGCCGTACTGGAGTATTCAAATCGAGGGATGTTGATGATGAACTGTTACTACATGCTACACACATGCAAAGGTTCCTTAAGGGACGCGAACATTATTTGCAGATTTCGGATTTCGTTCTCGAGCCTGCTGCTACGTCGGCCGCTCGCCAAATCTTAATGAAACAGGCAGGTCGCCGTGTTGATCTAGAATCTTGAATCTTGCTCCAGAAGAGTCTATCCATCTCGTCTGCTGTGTTGTCCGCGCCCTCCTATCGCCAACCTTCCCGAATTCTCCGGGGTGCCTGAAGATCTCCACTGCACGAAACTGCAAGAGACCTTCAATCTTTCGTTATGACCACTATCTGGAGGCAATCACGAGCGATCACCCTCGGTACGACCAAGGGAGGCCGCATCCGACCTTTTCGATCGACCCTTCGCCACTATTCTCAACAGACAGGTTGCATCTAATCTGTATACCTCTCGCTTTACCCGTCGCTCTCTCGATGAAACTACATCCAACGCACCTTGACGCAGGTTATCCGCATATACTAATTCAATATAGTCTTGTCCATCTGAGATCGCTTACCCAACTCTATGTAGCCCACGGCGCCAATCGTCCGCTCCTGCAATGTCGTGCATCTGCATGAATAGCGCACAGCTATTCCTGCGGAATGCAACCTCACTCAAGGCTTGTTATTCCCCTGTATACCCGTCATGGATAGTGGACGCGGTCCCTTTCGGCGCTTGTCCATTCGCGTCTTTTTTTAACGCCGGCACCTGCTGTCATCATAGGATATCATAGGGCATATCAGCCCTGCTCTTGGCCAAATGAACTCGGGCAACACAGCATGTCAATCCTTTGGAGCACCATGCAATAGTACGAGCCAGCTATACTCAAACTCCAAAACCACGGCATTTCAATGGCCCAAGAGCTTTCTTTTAAAAGCCGCGAATTCATAATTAAAATCACGTGTCCCACCTGCATACGACCCTCGCGCGTTGCAATATGCTATGTGTTACGCGAATCGTGGAGCAAGATGGTAAAGGAGATGTAAGGGAGGTAAGGTAGGAGGCACATTGCGACTTAAGTGGTTAATAAAGTTTTTTCAACCAGCTGTTGGATTCTAACTATGGCAGATGTTCGAACACGCGGCACTCAATAAGGACCAACGAACCCTCCACAGAACCAGCTGAACGGCTACAGGCTTCGTGCAACTCTGGAAAGGAAGCGCTCCTCCGAATGCGGTCCGGTTCAGCGCAGCATAAGCGGTCCTATGTACTGCCGACCGTCTAAACCATGGAAGCCTATTTTACCAACATATTATGGTTGTCCGTGGTAGTATCACACATGATGTCACGGTTCCAAGCATGCCCGCATACGATGATCGCGTTACCTATAATCAAATGTCCTACCGTTCACTCTAACTAGTCGCACAGAATATTAGCTTGAAAAAAACTGCTTCGGAGATGTAAGATCACAGTGGCCCGCAGTACCCTGACAAAGCTATTACAAACAAGCTATTTCGAGGGCGTTCTTTTAACCAAGTACTCTGTGCTTGTTTCACCGACCAATACTCTCGGTTTCTATACAAGGGTTGCTCGCACCGGTAGTCGACATCATGATTTATGTTGGGTCTCGAGGCTTATCTTCCTTGGCAGCATTTAGACGATCCCAATGCTGCCCTCTGGATCAGACAAGACCTTGGCAATTGCTTAGAGGCAACGAAGTTGAACGCTGCTTCGTTACACAGAAAAACCCCTCCAAAAATAGGAAAAACCCTGGTCTAGCCATTGTGGAATATAGTCGGACTTCCGTATCATGCCATCACCATTCGAACAATTTCCAACTTGGTCTGTTTTGCAGATGATGCAAAAGCCGACCCCACACCACTATGTGAGATGAAAGTTCCTATCACTGCTGCGATTTTAAACATCAGCTAGGTGATACCCAAAGACTTGGAGGTAGTCATTGTGTCATCGCCTTTAAGCGTGAGACGAACGTAAAGCAGGCAACCCACCTCACGGTGAGATACTTCATCTTACCTGAACGGTACATTCATTAGCTATCCTCGTACATCGGTTATGGGCATGTATTGAAAACTTGATACGAGGTTACAGAGCCGCCGCTGAGGCTTCTAGCAATTAATTAACACACGCATGGCCAAGTAGTTGAAAACACGAGCCCAGTTTAGGATCCGCTAATAAGATAATCTATGATTGGTCCCGACAAAGTGGAAAGGATGATTAAGGAGATGGTTTGATGACTGGCATACCCGGGCAGAAGCATTGGTTATATGGGTGGCGCCGTACATTGCATATCAGACGAGTTTGGGCGAGCCAATGGTCTACCTAGCCACAAAGCTTGACATTACTCGGAAATGAGGTGGCGCTCGATAGAATCCAGGCCTAGAACAAGAGACAAGACAAGAAGGACGTTTACTGTCTATGGCAGGCACGCTTGCCCAGAGGATTAGGCATTGCTTCCGATCACGACGGCCGCAACATGATATTCCTACGGCATCAAGCGACGTGTTTTCTTGGCATGAATACTAGGCGTCGGCCGTGGAATCCTCCTTACGGCCGCAGAAACAGACCGCACTAAGGCAGGTCCTGTTCCCTACTTTGCATCGTAGCTACGCACACCACCGACTCTACTACCGGTACCCCTAGCCATGGTTCTTCCAAGATTGGCACTAAGGCTGACTTCTTCGTCATAAGTGGTATACATCCACCACAGGAAGAAGGAAAAGCGGTTTAAGCACAAGCTGCATCCTGCATTGCTTTCAAATCCCGGTTTTGGATTTCCCAAGATCTGTCAAAATTCTTCCTTCTCGGGAGGTGGCTACATACGGTACATGGCGTTCAAAATAGGCCGACCGAGGAAGCAATTTGCGAACCGCCACCAGCTGTAGTCTTGGTATGGTTTCAGACGGCTGAGGCGTGATAAGATCACTTCTTATCTCGATTGGAATCAGAATGTGCCGAATCAAACAGAAATGGTGTCTGCTAACCAGGTTTTTTTAATATAATAGAGCCACCAATTTTAGGACCGGAGCATAACTAACGACAAAATACACACGTCGATCGGACTGTCTTTGGACTCGGGCGCAGTTTATTGTCTACACGGTTAGGTAAAGGAGGTGCAAAGGCGACAACAAGTAGTCGCTACAAACGACATGTCCTATGTGAGCAGATATTCAGCTAGCCAGTCGGTCTGATCACGCCAATCTTGTCGCTCTTCCGCCCCTCCCTCAGCAATCGACCGGTGGCTAGTCTGGCCCAAATGGCTATCTAGATTGCCGGGCTTTTCAGCCTCACAATGTCCGGGACCGATTCAGCTTACCATCAGTATACGCGCCGCACCCGTACTTGCATAGCTGCAAGTTCGTTCCTTATCCTGACCGAATTCGTTCGAATACCACCTTCAAGTGTACAAGAATATCAAGCTATTGCATTGCCTCCTATAAGTTCCCCGGACTTTCGGTACCGTATCTAGATTTCTCAACCGGTCAATCTGACAGCTTACATATTTATATGTACGGTCAGCCGCAAATGCGACGCTGTGGCGTGGCGACGATCATGTAAAAACCTATTGCAGATTCGTCAATGCCCCATCAGCCTTCTAGAGGGTCGTCTCCCCCCCACGTTCCTAGTGCGGTGTGTGAGATGGCTGGCTTCCTAGAGGTCAAAAAGCTATATATCCAAAGCCACACCGAGATCTTCCGAGCGTAAGAAACTTTCATGACTCATGCCACCGGTTTCAAATACATAGCCCTCCATACCAATTCTAAAACGATCTATTGATATGCAGAACCGTTAAAACCTTGTCGACAAAAAGAGACAAGATCGTAGCAAATGTTTACGTATCAGTCGAGATCAACATGCCATAATCATCTGGTTCGAAGGTAATAGAAGTTTCAGAAAGGCATATGCATAGGTATCGGCATTCATTAATCTTGCAGCAGCTCAGGTATTTCGCTCATAGAGTATACACAGGTAGTAATTCCAAACACATTCGCATGTATCATATCCCTTCTCCTCCCTCTACCTAACCCCCCCATGTACATCGTCAATATATATGGTAGCATTAGATAAACAATAACCCCGATAACTCCAGAGTCCCAGTATATATATGCAAAACGTTCGTTATTGCAACCAAATTTATGTATAGATCGCATGAGATAGCGTAGCACTCCGGCGCATACGCTTCTATAATGTCCCCTAGAAACGCCTAGAAAGGCGAAGAGTACCTATTAGGCGGGCTATGCGTAGGAATTTTCGAGTGGGTTAGGACGGCGACCATTCTATTACCACGGTAAACCCCCCCTTCCGCGCACCCACGGAATTCGGAGCGCCGTCGCATCAAGGTTCTTAGCATAGCATAGCGTAGCGCTCCCAACCCAACCCAACCCAGACATACACGGTCCCGGCAACGCGGTTTATCTCGGAAGCAGCCGTCGACACATATGTATAAGCAATATCCGAGAGGTGCATGAACTAATCGTCTCCAACCCCACGGGTTCATGCAATGGTAGGGAAAGCGGTATTCTCCTCGGTCTGCGGTCAGCGGAAAAGAAGAGGCGCGCATGAATGCGAGACGAATCACGACCCGAGCCGCCCCATGGGTAAAACCAGAGCCAAAGAGAGCGATTCGCCTCCTCACCTCCCGACGCGATCGACCGTCCATCCACACACCCACTCACCCATTCACCCACATATCTACCCATCCCCCGCCCCTTAGTAGTTTCAGTTCAGTATGTTTCGCTAAGCCCCGAGAAGTCGGGGACGTCGCTATCGCAGTTGAAGTCCTTATCGTAGGCCTTGGCGGGGAGGATGCCAGCGGCGAGGCCCTTCTTGTAGCTCCACTGGGGCGCGCTCTCGGTGTCCCAGGTCCAGTACCACCAGCCCCAGCCCTTTTCGAAGGAGACCATCTGCGCCTCGGCGAACATCTTGAGGAACTGCTTGTACGCGCTGCTGTACTTGCTCGGGTCCGCGTTCGCGCCGTCGCACGTGCACGTGCTGTCTTTGGTCGGGCAGAGCGGCGTGAGCGCTTGCGTCGACACGTTGCCTGAGTCGTACGTCCCCGTCCACCGGTTGCCCCAGCCCACGTTCGTCAGGTACTGCGTGCAGTCCGTGTCGGCCTGCGACCACTCCGCGAACATAGTAGGGCCGAAGCCTGTCGCAGTGTTCATGCTCTGCTCCGTCTGTTCGGTCCAGCCGTTACAGGCGTATTGGACCTTCTTCTGGTGCGTGTAGAGGATCTGGTCGTTGTTGAAGATGACGTACTGGTGCACGTCCAACACGAGCCCATCCATGCCTGACAGCTTGCCTTGCCAGTTGGCTAGGCCCATGAAGCCGTCGCCGAACACGACGTTTGCGTTCACGCCGTTCTTGCGCACGAGGTTGTACGCCTGCGTTGTCCAGGAGATGACGGCGCTTGCGGAGAGGGAAACCATGCGCGGCTCGTTGGCGAGTCCGTAGAAGGTGATAATGTTCTTGTACCGGTCTTGGGCGAAGAACTTGGTTAGACGATCGTGCACGTCTAGTGATCGTTGGCTGTTCAAATCGCCATTGGTACCGTTGAGCCAGTTGACGACACCTTGCCTTCCACTGTGATTCCATCCATTCTGACTACCAGGCAGGCCATGAAGATCTAGATTCACTCGCAATCCGTACTTGCGCGCCCATTCAATGCCACGCAAGAGGTAGCGCCAGGAAGTACGGAAAACGTACGGGTCATCGTCGTATGTCTGTACAGCCCAGTAACTATATGGAATGCGAACGTGATCGAGTCCTGCTGCTTGGATGTCCTTAAATGTCTGTTCCGTTACGAAGGTCGCGTAATGTTTCTCGAGGGTTGAAGCTGCCGTCTTGGGACCCAAGTGGCTACATAAAGTCCATTCATCGATGATTTTAAGCTTACTGTCGTAGTTAAACAGCGAAGGCGTAATGAAAGGTTCTAATGACAGCCATCCACCAAGATTAACGCCTCGTGCTGGCGTCTTAGCATAGTCGCCCCAGGACTTCTCAATAGCCGGAACTTTGTCATTAGCAGCCGTGGAGTCGTCCCAATCCGTGAAAAGTCCCATTATCGGCAAATCGCCAACTGTTTCGTTCGTATATGTTACGTTGAGGTCTGTTGTTTCATACCATGTGAAAGGATCCAGATATGTTCCTCGGGCAGCCACAGGGATACTATCTTCTGAGACGCCGCTTAGACTGGATTTGTTTGAATTGTTGTTCGAGCTATTCTTCTTGCTCACAACGACAGCGACCGCAATAATGATGATGAGCACCACAAGCGCGATACCCGCTATGATCCCTATTCAAAACGTCAATATCGTACTCACCATAAGATCATCCAAACTTACATCGTTTCTTCTTTCTGTTCCCCCAGTATTGCTTGAACTCGAAGCGACTGCTCGCCTTCTCTTTCTCAATACTATCGTAACTGTCATAGCTACTATGTTTGCTTGTGGCGCCACCTCGAATTGCTGGAATTGCTCTTCCTTCTTCTACAATGGCACCACTAACCACTCTTCGATCTTTCTTGCGATGTTTCTTTCCCTTTCCCTTCAGTATGTCTCCCTCATCTTCGGTTCCGGCATTCCGCTGTCGTCGCCGTCGCCGCTGGTCTTCCCTATCTCGAGATTCGTAACCCCGTGATTCATATCCTCTTGACTCATAACCTCCTTCCCCATCCCGGTATCCCTCTTTCCGTCTCCGTTCTCGTCTCGGCGCATTGTATTCCCCTTCTGATTGTCCATGATCGCGACTCGGGCGTCGGCTCCTCCTCGGTGCATCGTACTCTACATCGACAGCTTTGTATTCTGGTTTCCGACTTCGGTCTCGCCTTGTTTTGCGTTCCCTCTCTTTAGGTGGTTCTTGCGTAACGCCTCGGGTATTAAAATCGTTCAATTGGGCGAGGGCATTCATAGATAGCCTTTGGCCCGTACCCTGCGACGTTCCCTCTGAGCCCGATGCAGGCCTTGCTGATCCATGTTCTCTAGATCTTTTTTTCTTGTGTCGTTTATGGCGGGTCTCGGAATCCCTACGCCGATGATTATCCGTTTCCGAGTCTTCGTGAGCCATAGATGTGAGCGATGTGAGTGATATGAGCAATGAGAAGCTAAACGTCAGGAATGTATATGAAGATACATTCACTGAAACCTAAGCTATCAAGAATGTACAGATGGTTATGCAAGTCGATAAACTCTTTGCGGTAGGAATCTGCAGATATCGATTGCGTCAAGGGAAATAAATTGTTAAAAGCTTGCGTGGTCGTATACGAGGTAGCATTGACGGTGAGAATAATGTTGACCGGGCAACTATCGCTCTCAAGTCAACATCCTTGAAAGCTTTCAAAACTTGGTAATCTCCACAACCCGGCGGCTCGGCACCTTGCTCCACCAATAGATACAAAGGTACATTTTAGTTGTAGCGGGGAAGACTGGTCTGTGTGAGATCTGCCGCTTTACAGTTCAATCAGAACTCTTTAAACCGAACGCCGCAACTAAGCGGCATTGGGTCTTATGCGTATGACGCTTCTCGGCTGACCTGACCGCATTCTATTCTTTCCTTCCTTCGTTCTAAGAACGATATTGATCTGTAGTTAGACATGAATTCATACAGGTAGCGAGTAGACTTATAACGATGAAGCCTTTTATCTCGCTCCGATCACTCGGAAAAGCTTCCAAGTCTATCGACATATTGTATAAATGCCAACATCCCATTTTGTGTACATCGCGAAATCGAAACTATTCGACGCATCCACCGAATGCACGGCTGAACTTACCAACTGATTTTTCGACAACACCACTATTAGCACACAGCTCACAGACAGCACTCAGCAACCCTGAGTTGCCACCCGAAGCCAGAAATGGCACAGCGAAACGAATGAACCTTTGCCAAGCCATTACCGATGCTATGGCAACTGCACTTGCCGAAGATGAGAACGTCCTGGTTTTTGGCGAAGATGTCGCTTTCGGAGGTGTATTCCGTTGCACGGTGAAATTGGCAGAGAGGTTTGGGGGCGCCCGTGTGTTCAATACACCCCTGACAGAACAAGGCATCATGGGCTTCGGTATTGGCCTGGCTGCCGAGGGAATGCGGCCGGTAGCCGAGATCCAGTTTGCCGATTATGTGTATCCTGCTTTCGATCAGTTGGTGAACGAGGCCGCAAAATACAGATACCGCGAAGGGAAGACGGGGAGAAACGCGGGCGGGTTAACAGTGAGAATGCCATGTGGAAGCGTTGGTCATGGTGCGCTATACCACTCGCAGTCACCCGAGAGTCTCTTCACCCATATTCCCGGCCTTAGGGTGATAATGCCAAGATCACCACTACAGGCAAAGGGCCTCTTGCTATCGGCAATCCGAAGTAATGATCCATGTGTCTTTATGGAGCCAAAGATTCTATACAGAGCAGCGGTCGAGCAGGTGCCAACAGCTGCATACACTTTACCACTTTCCAAAGCGGAGATACTCAAGGAGGGCACAGATGTTACCATAATCTCGTACGGGCAGCCGCTCTATACTTGCAGTGCAGCGATCGAAAAGGCGGAAAAAGATTTCGGAATTTCGATAGAACTTATCGATCTGCGAACGGTATATCCCTGGGATAAAGAATGTGTCTTCAATAGCGTGAAGAAAACGGGGAGATGCATGGTAGTTCACGAAGCCATGGTGAACGCTGGAATAGGAGCTGAAGTAGCAGCAGCGATCCAAGAAAATCCGGATACTTTTAATACGCTCTCGGCTCCGGTATCGCGAATAGCAGGATGGAGCACTTTCACCCCTCTGGTGTTCGAGGCACTCAATATTCCTGATGTTGCCAGTGAGTATTCCATTTCGCATATATTCAACCGATTCCGAGGATGGTCGTGGCTAATGTCAATATAGGAATATACGACGGCGTGAAGAAGCTAATAGAATATTAAAAGAAGTGGTCCTTGCATCTTAATTTTTCAAAATAAAGAATAAACTGAAGCTTATTTGAAGGGTATATATGAAATCATACGGCCTGTCCATATATACGGGATGAAATAATAGCACAAGATATCCAAGAATACCATTGTATTATGAAAAGTTGAGAAAATCTCAATCATGAGATGGAAAGTTTCACCTGATGAAAATAGATGAAAAATGTGTACCCAGGTACTTGGTGGGGCATATTTTTAAGCGTATGCACAATGACCTGATGGCTGAGACCTGAGCAAAGACCTCGGAGTCTTGGCACTTGTTATCGATAATACGATAGGTACCTACGTAGCTCTGCCTACTTTGCCCCGCGCTCTAATGGATCTAATGGATGGATGTTAAAACAATCAACACCCAAAGTCCAAAGTAAGGCGGAAGCCAACAGCGTCGATATCTTCACAAACCTAGGCCATTCGTTATTTATACTCTAAGATATTTATCTACATATAAGTATAATTATGGCCACTTCATTAGAAACCGTCGAGTCCTTCGTAGAAGGCGCACCGCCTGGAGAGGTATGCATAATGAACCCTTACAACTAATTTATAGGGGTTGGATCGCAAGCTGACTTATAGACGCAACGCAGCTAGCAGACGTAATCAACGGTATACAGTCAACCATATATTATCCGAATGACAAAATAGATTCTCATATCATATCTTCTTCATAGACATTAAGGCCTTGACCCTCAACGAGCCCCACCTCGTCTCCCAACTAGGTCCCGCCTTCGAGAAGTACAATGAAGAACAGTTCGTCACCGCCAAACTACCCGGCAGCAGTCAGCAAGTCATCATCAGTTCGCATAGTTCACTGGGCGATGGACGGTACTTCGACGTCGAGAGTTCCTCAAGTTTCGCCTTTGACCATGCTACCCAGAAGGCGAGCGGCGTGCAGAGCTACGGGTTGGAAGGCGCTCAGGCAGACTTGGTGTACGCAATCCCCACCTTGACTTTATTTTGAGAACTGGAAGGATATGAATGTGTATTTCAAGAGCTAGGCTGATAACCAATACGCAGGAAGTCGACATTAAAGAGCCTATCCACGTACGTCAAGGAGCATTTCCCGAACGCTTCTTACGGCGCGTATCCCATCGAGAACGACTCCAAGGTGGCCGTCATAATCGTAGCCAACAAATACAGCCCGAACAACTTCTGGTAGGACAAGACCACTTATCGAAATGGATAAAGGGGGCCACTAACTTGCAGACAGGAACGGACGATGGCGTTCCCTCTACATCTTCGACCCCGCCTCAAATAGTCTCGGAGGTAGCATCAAGGTCGACGTGCACTACTACGAAGACGGCAATGTACGATTATTAACCAACAAGCCCATCTCCGGCTCTGTCTCGTCAGGCACAGGTGCAGGGATCGCCAAAGAAATCGCCGCAGCAGAAAAGAAGTACCAGGAAGAACTAAACAGGGGATTTACAAGTCTAAGCGAAGGCGCATTCAAGGGTCTGCGAAGACAACTCCCTGTGACGAGGCAGAAGATCGAATGGGACAAAGTCGCCAGTTACCGAGTGGGACAGGACATCGGAGGCGGCAGCTCGAGACGATAGTGTCGAAGAAGGGCTCTGATAGACATTGTTTCGTGATGTACCTGTGCCGAGTCGACTTTGATGCGGATGTATCACTCAGTTACTTGGCCAATTTAGAGGGGCGAGCGCCAGGAAGCGAGATTCTAGCAAAATGAGGAATAGAGGTAGCAAGCGAGTTCATAATTGAAAGATAACATCTACGACGTCCAGTAACAATTCAATGAATTCGCAGTAGCTATTTGCATTTACGAATTTGGTCATGCAGAATAAAAAGGCACTTGTTAATCATATACGGAGTGTGAATCGAGCCCAAGTGGGTATCAGGTCGGCCATAGCACTCGTCCCGAAATAACCTTCAACTAAACATACAATAAACCATGACAACCAAACCTTAAACGCCTAGCTTATGCTAAATCTTACAAATGCATTCATTCACCCAGTCAACCCTCTTTCCAATTCTACATCTCCCCTTAAACAATCACGGCAACCTAATCCTCCCCTCCTCCAATCCAATCGAATCAACCGTCTGCACGCGTCCCGGGCGAATAAACGTCAACCGTTCAACCCCGGGTCCGCCCAACGTGCGACTAAACACGTACTCCTGCCTGAAGAACAAAGCCATCCAATACGCCAGCGAAGCCAAAAGCGCAAACACAGTTGCGGGCTCGAACAACGACGGTAACGCGTACCTAGCCAGGAAATCGACTTGGTACAGATGCGGGGTGGCATGTCTGAACAGCCGCTCGGCGAAGGGGGGTACGCGGGTGGCATAGGGGAGGGTGAGGGAGTACGCGAGGTAGAAGCAGGCGCGCACGGGGACGGACTCCATGTTCGAGACGGGGCGGGCCTCGGATTCGAAGGGGGTTTTGTTCGGGACGTACGGGAGGATGAGACCGTAGTACGTAGCGACCACGCGCGCCATGCCGAGGAAGAGGAAGGGGCCTGAGGGGCCCTCGGCGGTCACTGTGGCGGTGAATATGAAGCCGGTGAAGAGCCGTAACGTGCAATAGAAGATCCCGAGGAGGGCGAGCCAGCGGGAGCGCAGCAGGTGCGAGAGCTCTATGGTTACGGAGGCGGTGGGGAAGAAGCTGTGGGGATGTGTGTTAGGGTTGGAGGGCGAGAGGGGAGAGGGGAACGAACATCATGTCCGCGACCATTATCGCGATGCCTACCCACTCTAATCGGTTGTCGGGGGCGGGAGTTTCGGCGCTAATGAGCCAGCATATCCTTATTACTATGCAGGAGATGGCTGAGAGGACGCATAGCCTAAGACGACGAGGTGAGTGATGATACTAAACACTTCTTTCAGGTATAATTACCATTGCGCGTAGACGGCTACAATCTTGGTAAGTAAGGAGTTCTAGCTTAAGGAAAGCTCTTTCGAGGAACGGGGAACTCACTTGCGTTGAGTAATCGGGCATCTTTCCTGATGTAGGAAAAGACGTTCATCTTCGCCCTAATAGGCCAGCGTGCCAGCCTCATTCTACAAGTCGGACTCAACCCAAATCTCAAATTAATTCAGTAAGAAACTATATGACTGTCATTTCTTGAGCCTGCTCTTGTATTCTTAATAATGACGAATGATGAGAAGTTACCTAAAATCGGTATGTAGGGCTGAGATTGACGAAATACCAAGGATTTGAGGCTGTGCCATGCTGTGCCGCTGGAGCTAACCGTTCAGACCTGAAACCCCCTGGAAGTGATTCGTCATCTGGTTGGCTGGCGAGTCCAGATATAGATATAAGCAGCCACATTTTATGCAACCCGATAGCAAGGCGAGGCCTATTGTACGCTGTAAGTCCTACCTAGAACCAAACCCACAGCGATGATCGTTCTCTCAACTTATGGCTAACAAGCATCATCCGAAATCAAAGAATTACTGCTACGAGACCTATATTCATTCACTCCAAGGTTAAAGAGTATGCCGGGCCGACCGGTTTATGAACCCATAGGGCCGGAAGCCATACGCTTGCTATTAATTGCACCCGGTTTTGCATCCGAGACAATCAATTGCACTCTTATCGTCATCGAGGATAGGAATAATGCACCGGAATATGATGCGATCTCTTATGTGTGGGGTACGGAACTATCCGACGAGCCCATTATGTGCAATGGACACAGGATGACGGTCACAAAAAACTTGGCCAAAGCGATGAGATATCTTCGTCCGCTCCCGAACTGGGATTCAGTGATCACTTGGTCAAAAGATCATCAACTCCACTCGAGTCATAATGCCTGGGGTTCGTTTGCCACCAATCGGCAAGAAGAGAAAGAGAAATCTGTCTCTCAACAAGAAAGACCCATTTGGATTGACGCTCTCTGTATCAATCAAGAGGACATGGCTGAGAAAGAGAACCAGGTGAAGCGAATGCATGAGACCTTTGCAGACGCTGTCACGGTGAAGATATGGCTGGGCGAAGCAAATGACTCCTATAGAGCTGACTCCTTACGGCTAGAAGCATTGAAACCGAAGGGGATACCTACACTTAGACAACAAATTCACATCGGACAGTACGGAAGTACGCCAGTCGTTCTCGCATTCATCGCGCAGGCATTGAGAAACGTCCATGTTGGCAGGGATTATCCCACAGCATCGAAAGCTGATACGAATACGGCATACCGAAATCTCGTACATGGTTTTCCTAAATCAGACGCTGTCGAATGGGAATTCCTCCGCGATTTTTTCGATAACCCATGGTTTGAGCGCATCTGGGTCGTCCAAGAGGTCGTTCACGCCAAGCGAGCCGTAGCTATTCTGGGGGACTGGCAAATCGAGTGGGAGGCCTTAGGGCAAGCTGCAACATGGTTCCAAGCGCATGGCTTCGCCTTACCCTCGGACGTCCAGTTTAACGGAGACAAGAAAGATCTTCTGCCAGTTTCCAAGATTTCCGCCATGTGGCACATAACGGGAAATAGACGCCCATTACTTCGAATACTGCGAGAGCTTCGAGGACGAAAAGCGACGCTCAAAGTAGACAAAGTATATGCGGCCTATAGTTTAGCAGAAGAGACCATCTGTATTTGGGAGAATAATCAACAGTTTGATCCGTTGATCGAACCAACCTACGATCCAAAGAGGGTTGACGAGGTATACCCCAATGTGATACGCTTCCTGGTAATATATCATGGGGATCTCGCAGCATTATCCCACGCAGGCGGGATCCAAGGCGTGAAAACATCTGGCTGTCCGTCGTGGGTACCCGATTGGAATCAATCGAAGATATCTACCGAATTCGTCAATGATAACCGAGACGAGTCTCCTTATAATGCCAGTGGTAATGAGCACCTGTTTATGGGAGACTCTATAGACCCAGCATGCCTTTCTGTGAGAGGTATTAAAGTTTCCGATGGCTCAATAAGAGCGTACGGGGATAAACTTATAAGCTATGGGTTCCGGCACACATCTTATAAAGAAGAGCACGATTTCGTAAAATCGGCATGGAATCTGGTAGCACACCTAGCCAAGAGAGGCGATGCATCGGGAGACTTGAATATGTACCATCCGGAGAATATACCTCATACTTTCGTCTCGACACTCAGTGCAGGTCTTACTGAAACAAGACAGCTAGTCGACGAGGACTCAAATTTCCTTGACGATGCGGCGGACTGGCTGCTTCAGCAGTTCGGAGGCCAAATCCCAGTTTCAGGGGTTAGCAAAAAATGGAGATTACCAGGTGCCATATGGAACTATTCGAGCTCAGGCCGGTTCCGCGAGGCTTTCACACGGGCTTGTTTGCATAGACGTTTTTTCGTCACGGCGGGAAATTTAATGGGAATAGGTCCCGAAACGATGGAAAGAAATGATATAATAGTTATCCTATTTGGTGGGAAGGTCCCATATGTTGTACGGGAGCTCGGCGAGGGCAAGTATTCGTTCATCGGGGAGTGTTACGTGCCGGGCTTGATGACCGGGGAAGCAGTCGAGCAATGGAAGAAGAGTGGGCGCATAGCCGAATTCTTCAACCTTGTGTAGCGTTTGTTCTGGGGTTGGAACATGTGTGCTCGATGTCCCCGCTCTTCGTATTCGTTCAAGTACGTTTTCCAGGCTCTCCGGATCCCATGAATTGGGGTATCGTATCCCCGAGAACGGTAATTTTCGCCGCCCTTAGGTACTTGCTCATCACTCAATACCCCAGGTTAAGGGGCCGCTTTTATTCTTGTCGCTATGACAGATGGGGATCGTTCATAGAAGAACTATGGACCGCGAGCTCTCCGATACGGAGATACGTAGGGTCTTAAAGATGTCCAGGTGGTCACAGGGACGGACCGTTCAAATCCACATGATGTACTTTGGGGAGACTCTAATTAGAACTCCGAATCTCCGCATTATGACGACTTACCGAGAGTGACTAAAAGATCTCCAAGACGGCAAGATTTATCGTACGCCACAAATGGAAGGATAGTCCGGAACGTTCGGTCTCGACCTTGTCAATTGATCTCTCTGACATCTATGCATTGGATCCATGGGTACTGGTGGCACAGAAGAGCTGGATTAATAGGATTATGTGCAGAATAAGTACAGAATAGAATCGGGTAGACACCGCACCGGCAAGTTTCCGTACCTTATCAAATGCAAGCAGATAAGCAAATAAATGCCAAGAAATGTGTTACCTGGATCTATGCAGGAGCTTACCTAAGATAAAATGTCGCGATCTTATCCGACGATTTAGGAAGTCTCCGATCAAGTAATATCTCGCATAAAGTTGTGCTTTCGTACGACAGCAGCAAATAGATAGGTACCGACTTATAAGTACCTACAGTAGTATCCGGGTTTAGAGAGGTACAACCGACCAACCGAGGCGTGCATAGTTATACGTATGATGTAGGTACGATACCTGTACCGAAGTAGGCAATCAATTGTACAGCTCATGCTAGGATAAACGTCCTTGGACGGAATTGAGGAATTCCACGTTGGATGTCTTGGATGTTTTAGTTGTCTTAGTTGTCTTAAGGAAAGAAAAAAAAAAGCGGACTAGGTGAGCTAGCTGATAATCCCCACAGCGTTTTGATAAATTGATATAGGTCATCTCTGATTGGCTCAATTCACAATAGGATTCGGATTACCGTACCCTCCGCTGACCGCTAGCTCCCTAAAATTTCTAGGGGACAGAAGCGATTCGAACTTTAAGAAGATTGGAATCAAATCACCAATGCAATTTACTAGCTCCATCTCACTTTCTTATCCTCCTTAACCCCAACTGTCCTCTTTACTCCTCCTCAACTCCCGATCAATCTCCGTGCCGGTTGTACTTGTGTCCGAATCCATTACCTGTACATCTTTATTGTTTTCGAGCGATCGATTCCCTTAGATTTGTTTCCAGAAAATAACAATCAAGTCAGCAAAATGGCAGAGTTGAAGGAGCTCACCTATCAGGATGTTGCTGAGCACAACACCAAGAAAGATCTTTATATCGTAGTGCACGATAAGATCTACGACTCTACCAAGTTCATTGATGAGCATCCGTAAGTGCCAATTCACTGTCTTACACGTTATGCGATTGAATTTTTGTTCGATTTTGCCATTGTGTTCAATCTCCCCAATTAATTTCGTGATGTGGCCCGGGCTTTTTGTGCCTACGTGTACAGTTGTCAGCTAATGTTCTTTGTCAATGCAGTGGTGGTGAAGAGGTCCTTTTAGATGTTGGCGGCCAAGACGCGACGGAGGCTTTCGAAGATGTCGGCCACAGTGACGAAGCCCGAGAAACCCTAGAGCAACTCCTTGTCGGTACCCTAAAGCGAAAGGTAGGAATAACAATATCTCTGATTTACTCTTCCCCATCGTACTCCGGTATGCTGACGGACTTTTGATACAGCCCGGTGACCCTCACCCCAAGGCTCAACAGCCTTCCCTCGCCCCGGCTGCCAACACAAGCTCGGCCGGTTACGGAACTGCCCTCTACGCCGTCGTCTTCATCGGTGGATTGGTCGCTTTCGGTGCATACCAATACTTACAGGCCCAAGAAGGGCAGGAGGCCTAAAGGTTCGATGCTTTTTTTTGGAGGGGAACGAGGTTGTTCGGAGGAGTAAGGAGTGTGTACAAGTATGTCGAGCAAAGAGTTGATGGATATCTTCGCGATAGTATATCTGTCCTCGATGCTTAATAGACCTGGTTTGGTTCTTACGTATTTCTCAGTGGTGTCTTATCAGGCTGTTTGGTTTATGACTACCAGGAGTCAGATGAGCATATGATTGTTTTACTGGCAGAGTTGATTAACTAAAGAGCCCTAGAGGGAATGGACGGCGGTTACTTTAAGTACAGGCATTTTTAATAAACCCGATGAACAATACCTATTGATTGGAAAATAGTAATATCTTGTCATCCGGTGTTAGATGAATTCAACATTTACCGACATCCAGTGATGTACTAGGGATTGCATATCATATTTGAAATTCTCTCTCCGTACCTACCAATGCGACTAATACCTACGATTTTTTTACAACATGGTTATTTGGCAACCATATGCACATGCAATTTCCTCACATCAATACCGCGAACCCACGCACTCACTCACTCGCGCGCTTGCTCAACCTTTTCCAACTTTTCGCAAAACTAAATCGTATCACCCATCCTCAATGCATTTCCATCTTAGGCAATTCTAAAATGTAAGTTTTATCTTATTCCTTAAGGATGCATTTGGGTTATCAGCCCCATTAGATCCGCACCCAATTGCCATATTAGGAAATGGAAATGGGAAAGCATCGAAAGACATCGTTCAATGCTGAGTTGCTGACATTTCCTAATGCAGAACCCAGAGCTGGTCTCAACTTTACCTGGGAAGTCTGGAGCCTGGTTTCTTGCCTAGGACCCGAGTGTGAGGGTGCAAGCAACGTTAATTGAAGGATATGCACCTAACGTCGAGTTAAATGGATCAATCTCACCAAAATTTAGGTAATCTCAACTAAAAAAGCCGCTAGCCAGTTTTACGTTTAAGACCCACAATCGTAGTGGATACCTCTTCAAGCCACAAGCCACACTTTACCTACGTTACATCGGTACTTAGATACAGTGATAACTGGGGGACTCCACTAATGAAGCTAACCTTAAAAATTACCTAACACATGCTTGAATCAATTGACACTTTTCAGCCTTGTTTCGCATTCGTACATCTTTCACTTTCTTTTCTTTACCCATCCATTCATTCATTGATGAGGTCAACATCAACATCAAACAACCACACACTTCATCACCCCACATCGAGTACCTAGAGAACCTAATCAACTGATTCGATCTACCTATACATCATGTCTCCAACAAAACCTGCCGGCGGCTCAAAGAAGTCGTCGGTACTCTCGCCATCTCCCTCTAAGGTGACCAAGTCCGATGGCGCGGCTTCAAAGCGTCAGAAGCGCGACGGAAACGCAGCCAACAACAACTTGGCCACCCCTGCCGCTGCCGCTGCGGCCGCCGCCTCCCAAGACTACGGCTCCCACATTATCACGCAGCTTACATACGCGGTCGAGTTCCTCAAAGCAAAGGGCACCCCGAAGACGCTGCAAGAGATTATGGACCACCTAACTCTCCAACACTACCCAGAGCACGTGCAGAAATTCTTTGCGACCACGATGCAGCGCCACTCTCGCATGCAGTACCGCCCAGGCCCGAAGGTTAAATCCCTACCCGAGTCGGAGCAGTGGCGAACCGGTACCTACGAATTCAAGCCTCTACTGCCTGGCGTCACGTCTAAGGTCACACTTCTCGAGTATCTCCAGAGCAAGACCGATGCCTCGGCCACAGAGGTCAAGGCGATCAAGGACGGGTGGCCGAACTGCGACGAAGCACTTATGGAGCTGGAAGCCGAGCATAAAATCCTCACCGTCCGAACTAAAAAGGAGCAGACGCACAGATTTGTATGGCTCGATAACCCGGCTCTGCATCACAAGGTCGACGACGAATTCCGGGCTATGTGGTTTAAGGAGACCCTCCCGTCCACGGATGAGATGCCTAGAAGGCTTAAAGCCCTCGGTCAAAAGGCGACTAGTGGTGGCACAAAGGCAAACGTGAATGCTCAGAAGGCACCGCCTAAGCGTAAGAAGGCTTCGCGCGTGCAGAAGAAGTTCGAGAATGAGCATATGAGAAGCATTTTCGAACAACATAAGCGTTGATCCTCTCCCGTTCGAGAGCAGACTGGCATAGCATGAGGCTTCTAGATCGTTGCCATGGTGGCAAGGTTACATTGGTATTCGGCCAGGAGTGATTTCCCTAAGGCATAATGCTGTTTTTAAAAATGAGGGAAAAACTAGCATCATCGGTGTTTTGGCTGGGTATAACGAGGCGTTTTGGGGGGGACTCTGGGGAGCTTCGGTTCCTTTGCATTGCTTTTTAATAAAAGGTATCAGTACCTACAAAACAAAGTTGAGTGCCATGACGTGACTTAGATTCCAACTTATCCTATTATTATAGAGGTAGGATCTTACATCTTTCTTTTAATTTTCTTTAGACTCATTCCTATACGTCTCTCTTGGAGTTTGCTTGCTGTCTACAAGATAGATTTCACATGTTCTCCAGACTAAGCAGCCTGGACGGAGAAAAGCATGGCCTCAAATTACAACCGAAAATTACGAGAGAAGGTAAAAGAAAGTTCGAATATGATGATAAAAAGCTGGTAAAAAAATCGCACATGCTGACATTTAGCTTCTGCTATGAGGGTTCTGTTCCCTTTACCGTCCTACGCCAAGCTTTTCCGACCATTGCTTACCTACCAGGTAGGCCGCTAAACGTACAGATATCTCGAGCCTATTCCTCGATTGCTGAGATTCATAAATATGCTTCACCCGCTCTTCCGGGCGATACAATCCTCCTAAATCGTCTCCAGTACCTTTTAAAATCAACAATATGTCCAACGAGTCCATCTGATACCACTACGCCACACCACGCAACCCTACTAACCCTCACTTCAACACCGGCGAAGGCACCTTCTCCCCATCCGCATAAAACCTCGCACAAACACCTCCCTCATCAACAGGCAACACCTGTCCCCTATCCCTCCCCCGTCCCCCCTTCCCAACCCGTATCCGCCCCAGCGCCTCGACTAAAAACTCCGCGCTCTGCGCCCCGCCGATCACGTACCGATCGTTCACAATAAACGTCGGCACAGCGCGCACTGCGAGTCCCGGCCTCTCGCACGCGTCCGCGAACAGGACATCGAGCGCGCGGTCCCAGGCCGGGTCCGTGAAGACTGAAGGTGAAAAATCGAGATCGGAGGGGACCAGCGAGCTCAGAAAATCCCGCGACGAAATATCCGCATCCGTCTCATGGTGCGCGTGCAAGAGCGCGCATAGGAGTCGTAGTTGCAGCGGTGGCCCGCGCTGGTGGGTCCCGGACGCGGTATCTGGAAGTGGGGCCGGCGAATGCGGTTTCCCCTGTTTGGGGGTCTGCGGTCGGTGCGCCGATGTGAATGCCGTGCTTCGGACCGTGGTGGGCGCGGCTTCTAGAGCGTATCGCAGGAGCTTGTGCGCGTCCCGCGTGTTCCCCGTTCGTCCTTCCCAGGTGAAGTCGATGCCGGCTTGCTTGCCTAGGTCGCGCCAGTGCTCGAGGCTGTGTTTGGGGATGTTGAGGTAGGTCGCTTTGGGGTATGCTAGGGGGAATTTGTGGTCAGTTCGCTAGTTAGTCGCGTTTTTCTTCTTGGGGTTGGTGTTTGTGGAAGTGCTTCTGGGATGTGCCTTGGACTCTAGGGGAGATAGTGGAGTCGTTCTAGGTTATGGTGGATTGCGGCCTCCCCGTTGGTAAAGGAGTACCTAGGTAGGTATAACGGTTGAATGGGATGGACTCACCGCTTCGAGTGGCCAACGGGTCGAGCATGAACGGAGAGCAGACTATTTCGAAAGTTGCCTCTGGGTGGTCTGCTGTGTAGGTCGTAATGGCGGCTGTCAGATTCTTAAGTCCGATGTAACAGTATGGACAGATCACATCTAAGATGAATTCCACCATAAAGTGTGTCGTTTCTGGCACGTCATCGCTCTTAGAAAGCGCATCCTGTCCCTTCGCTTCCGGCTCGTTGGAATTTCTATCAACGACAGGCGACAACAAGTCTTGTATGCTTGCCATATTCTCTCAATCTAGGCGATGGCGGTTTCGATAATTCTTAGGGGTAAGGGCAAGACTCCTAGAAGAGTTGTATATACGCCCTTAATTCCCGACGGGGTCTCGTTAAAAGTGACAGACCTTCATATCCAAACAATGGAAAGTATTAAAGGGTTCATGTATTAGAAGTAGTCGCCTTGGTGGAGAAAGAATAGCACGAGGACAGCGATAGGGGCAGAATATTAATCAACGAAACTGATCATCCTCGGTTCTTCCAGGTTTTATAAACAACCACTGCTTCCAGACCGCAAACTGAAATTGCGATCAGTCCAATAGAATCCAGGATGCTTCGTTTCTGTTTAAGTAGAAAGCATCAGTTTAATAGTACGAGAGAAAATTCGGCTCCAGGGTCCTCTTCAGCTCGCATACGCGCGGCGGCACAGGAGGTGCAGGAGATGCTTGTCACACCAGCAATCCAATGCAATGATCGAATAATCAAAAATGTTTTCTCAGTACGCTCGGAACTAGTCCCACGCTTATTCAGACGGCCCGCATGGCTTTTCGTTGTTGTCTAGATCAGGGATCAAACGCCAAGGAGGGCGAGTGGATGTTAAGGCGCCACGAGAGCTCGCGAAGAGATGGTTTGCCCTCGAGACAAGAATATATAGTCGATGTCCCCGGGAAATTTTTCATGGTTAAAAACGATAGGAGTAACCGCAATATCCCGGTTCTAGCTGAGGTGATTGAGCGGCGTCGAAGAAAAAAAATGAGGGAAAAATGTGCGTAGCCCCATATGATCACAAATCAAAAAATCAACAAGGTCAAATCCGGGGTCGCCATCCACATTTCATCCTCTTTGACTGCTTAGCTGCTACTTAAATCGTCATAATCGTACGAGAAAGGGTACGTCATTGATGATTAAACATTTATTTACTTCAACCGAAACCAGCCTTGTACAGATATCACCTTGTACACTCCCAGCATTATGAGGCATGGTCAGTATAGGTGGGTAGAGGTAGGCAGTAAGTTGGCATGGGTAAGAGGGTAAAGATCGCTATCTTAGCTCCGTGCGGTCGCTAAGTGCTAAGACAAGATACATCCATACTAGGTAGAAAATAATATGCGAACTTCCTGGGGTATTATATAGGTAAATACGATTTGACGTTGTGATAAAGCACAGCAACTCCAATCATTTTTACCTTCATAAGTGGTTCTTCTTACCCCGGATAGTTTTAGCGTGAAGATCTCGTCCCGTACCGGGAAACCATCGCGATATACATGAGTAGGTGCAAATAAGATCTGGGATCACACATAGTAAGACCTAATGTACCTAAGATACTCGGAATAGTTGGATTAGACACTTTCACAAATAGAGTAGTCCATTTTTCTAGAAGATTACTAGGTTTTCCGTTCTCAATCCAATCACAAGTTGATTTGCTACCTAGAATCTAGCCTCTTATCTCGACCTGCATATTTATCTAGCAGACACCAAGAGATCCAGTAGAATAGCCTGTCTAGAGTGTATCAAGGATGAGAAGCTGCTAAATCCGAAAGTCTGCCGAAATTCCTCAATTCATTCTTGATTGCTTAATATCGGCACCAGACCTTTCTGCTGACGCACTATCGGGATATAGCAATTGGGATGCTGAGTGCAAAATTCACCACATGTCGTGAAATCCCAATTGCGAGTATGTAGCCACTAGCAGAGAAAACGTATACGCGCATCCGTAAACCAACTAGTTCCTTTATCCTCATTCCTAGGTAATTTTCCGTTTTCCCTCCATCTGCTCCGATTATGCCCGTCTTTGCTGTCATGATATATCGCCGAGCCCGACCAGGGTAGGTCAAAAGAATAGGGAGAAGCGAATCGTGGCCATTTAAACCTCAGTTGAATCCATCAAGAGGAAAATCGGGCCTTTTATATTATAAAGTTCCACTGGTGTATTGGGTCGATTAATTGAGAGGCGCGCGCCTCTAAACTGAGCTGGGTAAAACTGCCCCGAGCAGCCCGAGGCAACTGGATACCCGATCTGAAGCCTCCAATGAGACAAAGAAAAAAGAGCAAAGAAAAACGCCGTTTAGTAATCCCCTCTCGAACGCGTCGCAAATAATCACTCCTGACCGTGCCATGGGTATTTTGCCTTCCGAAACAAAGAAAAGATGCAAGCGACAAATGGAATCTATTGATTGCCTCCGTAGAAGGGGGCATCATACGAGACACCAAAATGCGGGTAGTGGTATCGCGGCTCATCAGGCGGCGGATATACGGATTGACCATCTGGCGATGGACCAACCTGGTACTGGAATTGGCCAAGCCCCGACTGACCCTGCTGCTGGTTCTCGCCGAGATATTGGTATGACATCTCCGCTGTCTCCGGCGAGAATGACGATGCCTCTGGAGAGGGTGCTACTGGTGCTAGTAGCCATGTTGCCGGCAGCATGGTGTCCGGGAGTGCGCCTAAACTACTATGGTTGCCACCCTACTGGCTAGCCCATAGCGCGTCCGGGCGGGGCTTGACATCGTAGGTCGCCGAGCCAGGATCCGTGCTCGTCGGTCGTCGAATTTGAGCACCCGCATTGTAGTACATCTGTCCAAGACTATTGCTGCCTAGAAACGGCTGCTCCGGATCCGGGTACACGTAGCTGCTGCCGCTCGTGCTGTGCGTCGGAGAAGCCATGTGTGATGGTGATTGCCATCCCACGCTGCCCATATGAGGACTTCCGCCGGCGCTACCAGTTCCTGACTGATGCGATTCAACACTAGGTTCTAGCGTGGGAGGTGGCGGGTAGACTGTAGGGTGGGAGGTAGGTCGCATCGTGGTAGCATAAGCAGGGACCGATGTAGGGCTCTGAGATTGCATATCTGTGCGAATATGAACCGGGAGTGATCCATTGCTTACATACGAATACTCATTGTTTCGCATAACATTCGAGGTAGCCAATTCTGCGCTTGGCGAGATAGACATGTGTCTCTGACCCGGTGATGGCGTATTCAATGGTGATGCGTGGCTTGAGACAGGTTCGCCATCACTATGGGCTACCCGACCAGCGTTCGCTGCCGTTCTACTAGCCTGAGCAGCGGCTAGAGCAGCGGCTGTGGCTTCTGCCGCCTCTTCCACTGTACCAGTATGCGAATTCTTGTGCCGCGTGAGGGTGGTCTTCCTTGTGAAAGTCTTTTGGCAATTGGCGTACGGGCACTTATACGGTCTTTTACCCGAATGAATGCGCCTGTGCCGAGCCAAAGAGCTACTATCACTAAAAGGCTTAACTTATAGTTAGTATGCTTCCTATATGGATAGAGATGGGATTAATACCTTGCCACACCGCTCACACATGTGGGGTTTTTCACCCGTGTGAACTCGTTGGTGAACCGTCAGTGCAGATCGTTGAATGAAATGTTTATTACAGCCTGGAAAGTCACAGGCGTGAGGTCGAACTCCGGTGTGAATTCGATCTTAAATTTTAGGGTTAGCATTGTACTTATATCATGTAAGAAAGTTACATACCATGTCTGGCCAGATCACTTCGTCGAGCAAATGCTTTGCCACAAGTACGACACTCAAAATTCTTGCTCGGCGGCTGCGGTCGCTGTACCATCTCAGGAGCGCTGTTGTAAGCCATAGGGAGACCATGAGCCATTGATCCGTGATTGACCTGTGGCAAGGCAGGAATCATCATGCCAGGAGTCATGCTCGGATCAGATAAAGGCATCGAGGTATGCATTGCAGAGGGTGAACCATAAGATCGTCCGTTGCCCATCCCATTTAGGGCTTCTAATGGCTGTCCGACACGGTGACCTGAGTGATACGAGCTCTCAGATCCATGTGGAGAGTTACCACGATCCATACCCGCCGAAGTGAGCTGCGGGTGTGGGAGAAGTTGGTGATCCGGAGAGGGACCTGATGCTGCGGCGGCTGCGGCTGCTGCTGCTGCGTGCTTCTTGTCTAGCATGTTCGTAATGTTCATTACCTCCGATGACGGTGACTTGGACATGTTGACGTGAACAAGTCCGTGAGTCCCGGGAGAGCAAGCGATATCTATCGCGTTGAGGAATATCGACTGTATCACGTAAATATTGCACTGCGCGTTCGATATAGACGTATGCTGCCTATTAGGATCTCTTAGAAGTAGAGTTCGATACCCGGTAGCACAGAATCCTGTCCTAAATCCCTGTCCTATGCAACCGATGAAGTGTCGTGTGTATAAGCAGATAGATATAACACTATCAACTTAATCGTATGTATTTTCGCAGAATATTCCCAACTTGGTACGCGTCAGCGTCTGCTTCAATACGCCTAAATCTGCCGATGTGTTGTTCGGTGCTGTCGGGTTGCCGATGTACACCTAGGTAGAAGTTGCGCAAAGGTTTATCAGTCTTCTTAATATCGAGTAGCGTAATGCGCCAAGGCGTCTCTTTCGGATATCGAGGAATTTCTGCACAGCAGTACAGTCCACGTTGCGACGTCTTTGTTTATAGGACTAAGTCGGATATCGAGGAAGATGACAAGGGCGGGGTTGAGGTGTCGGGGTGTCGCGGCTGTACACCGTATGAGTCGACGTTATGAGGATATGATGAAGGGAGGTGACCCCAGAAGTCGCTGTCCTATGTCGTCTATTGGAGTAAATTGTCCGTAATCCTATGAACAAACCAAGTCGAGTCAGTACTCTCGAAAGCAAGTGAATGAATCTGATAAAATGTAAGGAGTCGAGGGCCTAGGCCTGCTTTGTGATATTCATAGCATACAAGGGATGCAGGGCAGGGTAGTGTTTGTAGATTTGGAGCTTGGTCATAGAGCCAAGTACCGAAGACATCCGTGATGCAAGATACTTAGAACTCGTAACCCGCAGCTAAAACACGACTAACCGATCTCAAGATAGCAGATAGATCAAGCATAAGACGTTGATGAAGATGCGACGCGTAACAGGGACGTGAAAGAATGCTCAGATCCCAGAGCGGTGGCAGCAACAAGTCGTGCAAACCAAGCAGTGGATATCGAAGCAACAAAAGAAAACGTGTGGTGTGGATCTAGAGCTCGTCGACTAAGAGAGCTGGAATGGGGGCAGCTTGTGATCCCAACATACCTCGAAGAATTATTTAGGACCCGGGGTGGTAAGGTCGTAGAATGATGTAGTAGAAAATAGAGAACGCCTTCGCAGATAGTAATTAGCTTCCGCCAGGTGATCTAAAGAATGAAAGGTTGTTGAAAGAATTAAAGAAAAAAAAAAGGTATGTGTGACGATGGAAGAAAAGGAAAAAATAATATGAGAGAAGGTGTTGAAATGATCAAATTGAGGTACGGTATTTTAGGTAAGCGTACGAGTGGTAGGTAAGTAGGTACGTGGGTACTTGGGTATTTTTTAGGTAGTGCACGTAGAGAGTGCAGGTGTAGTGGTTTTGGCGGTGGACAAACCTAGTAAGTAAAAGTGCAGGTGGGTGGATTGTGCATGCGAGTTGGTAAGGAACAGGAGCAGGGACCACAAACGGCAACCTGAGGAAGTACCTTAAGTAGGTACGTGTACAAAGTACTAGATAAAGTAGATAAAGTACTGGGAAGGAGCGAGAGGGAAAAATATGTCCGTGACTGCCTTACGTACCTTATGTATGTAGTATGTACTGTATTCTGCGTACCTAGTAGTGCACCTCCAAAAATATGGACGACTTAAGGTAAAACACACGATATCCGAATCTGAGATGCAGCTACCTTCGCATTCATATGGTCAAGTATTAGTAGTGATGCTAGGAGTAGGAAAAAATTGTCTATTTAAATAGGATTAATATTAACAAACTTTTCTCCTTTTCTTTCGCTTTTTTTCCTCATAACCCTGCCGTCTCGTCAGGTCCAATGAAACCGCATCTCAGTACGTACATACTGTAGGGCTACAGCTACCTAAGTACCTAAGTAGCCTAAGTGTATGCACATATGATACGCTAAAGCATTATTAGGTTTACACTAACCGTTTCGAGTAATTTTCTCTTTACTGTGACTACCTAGTAGGTACGCAGTACTTTTCAAAGGCAAGTGTCATGCTCATTTTTTGCACTAAGCATTTCGGTATTTTTAACATTATGTTACCTTGTTCAAAATTTCCGGGAGTTTTCCGTACGTCCCGAGTCAAGATATTTCGTATTTATTTTCAAAATTTCATCAAGGCATTGCTGCTCTTTTCTATTTGTCCGGTAGATATATGTAAAACATTGAACAGTACGGTATGTATACCTAGTAGGTATGTAGTTCCTTACAATACTTACTTATCGTGCGGTTTCTATTTAAACGTTGAGAGAACCTGTCCGAGCACTGTTTATCTTGGCGTTCAGAAGAGACAAATACGACCCTGGCAAACGACCCGCAATTATGCTCCGCCCATATTATCCGCGATATTGACATGATCTCCCCAGACATCCCGTCTTGCATAATGACTCCATTGCAACAAGTGAATGACATTATTAAGGGTAAGTTTCTACGAGAACCTGGAGAGTCGAATGCGCGTGGAGCTACGATGCTAACCAGACTTTTGTCGTAGACGATGTCAATACGGAAATGCCGTCCATGCATATAGTATGCGTTAGGTGCATATGTAACGTGCAGTGCCGAGAAAAGGTGGAAGCACTACACCTAGGTATGCAACACGTACGTGCATATCTATAAATATGCACATACATATATACCTAGTATACGGATACATTCAGAGGTACGGGTCTCGGGAGATTCTTCAGTTGATAGATCTTATTGGAAGCGCGATGACGAGTGGCAAGTATTAATGAAAATACCGAAAATTCCAGTCACCTCCCGTCGGGACTGGTTAAGCTGGCTGGCTGGCTGGTCTGGGTGGTTTCAACATCTTAAGTTGTCCAGATGTTCAAGGGAGAATGTGGGATTTGGCTCGTACCGAAGACATGGTAAGATTTGATGAGACAGCAGAATATCCATGCAATTTTGCAGTATGGGATGCAATTGCTTGCCTTATTTACTTCAATCCGGCTTCGTGGAAGGACCCCGTTTCCATAAATAGCTGTTTAATGACGATTATACTATGTAAACGGTGTCGAATTGCTTGTACGAGCATATTTTTCATCATAAAAGATGTGATGGAAACAAAGAGATCAGATGATTATGTAATAATCGGTACCTATTTGGATACCAGGTACAGTTCAAGGTTTAATATTTACTATGTACATACCTAGGTAAGTGGGTACATAGTGCGCCCAAGTGCCTGCCTCGCGCTTAGGCCGTCCGTTTAACTTTGATTTTTCTTTGGTACCGGAATGAAACAGCGCTCCAAACAACCGGACCCGACCCGGTGAGCAAGTACACCCAGCAGACCTTCCAGACCTAGACGTTACCTGGGCTCTGGGCACCTACCAAGCAAGTACGTACCGTGTATATAAATATGTAAGTACTAGGTATATACTTCGTAAACACATACATATGTACATATATAGTACACAGTACGTACATAGATTTATAATTTATGTACCAGTGATTTCTCAGATATCAGATTTTACTTTTAAAGCATCAAATATCACCAGTGTCGTATATGATGAATAATGAAAATTCTATCCTAACGCATCATGTTGTTTTCTTTCTCCCCGTCAAACGACGCAACCAAAACCTTGACCCGGTTCCAAGGTTTCTAACTGTTCTAGTCTAGGTACCTAGGGTACGCGACGATGTCTTGTAACTCTCGTCCATAGCTTGCATAGATAATTATTGTGTGTAAGTATTGGATAGTGCTCGGGTTTCCAGCTTCAATCGAATTCATGGGACTCCATTCTATCGTGGAGGCACGCTCAGCTGAGGGTCGATGCAGCCATCCGCAAGTCATGGCCTCGTGAGGTCGTACATACTCCTCAGCTACTCAGTTAGAATAGGACACGAAACGATACGAAACCACGTTCTCGACAGTGCGTCTTCTTATGTGGGTTACGACAACTCTTCTGCCGTTGCCCTACGGACCTATGGGATGAATGCTTGTGGGGAAAGGGACATAGACTCATCAGCCAACGTACCCCGGCGCATGAGCTTCCTAGACAGGCTTGAAATTGGCCCTATCCCCAATATGGCAAGATTCTGGAAGATTTCGAGAAACGGGACATGAATATTTTTATTGGTACCTGCCTTGGTACCTAGTAAGTAATAAAGACGCTATCCCGTCTAACGCAACCACCGTGCAACGATGGCGTACATGAGCGTATACAACGACGCCAACAAGAAGATGTCCCGGCAAGTTCGCAGTCGCAGAGTTATTATCACGGCAGGTTGCATTTTCTTCCCTCCTTATTTCAACATGATAATCTTTGATCTCATGGTGATCATGCTTCGTTCACTCGGCATGGGGGCATGTTTAGCCATGGCCCTTCCTTGGATTGGTTCAGGGAAATGGATCGTTTCTTGATCCGTGACATGGGAATCTCCCGCGCCTTGTCTAGCGGCACCTTCATTTCACAGGCATTACGACAATGACATCAATTCATTTCGAGTCTCGGAGCCAAAACATTCTCGAAGCTTTTCCCCGTCGTTGATGCCCAGCGCTAACTTACTATGTCAGAACAACAACAAGAAATATATTGACTGTATGCCCTCGATACATGTGGAGAAAGATGGATAACCTTGATTATTTCCTGGCTCTAGTTTAGAAGCGAGCCATCCCCTGCACCTATGGCTTCCACTCTGTTGTTCTAGAACCATGTTAACCGTCACAATGAGAATGTCCCGTTCAACTAGATTGGCTTGTTTGCGTCTATGCCTACACGAATGGTCGTACATGTTTTTCAATGAAATAGTAGCGTTTATCTCCCCAAGAAAGTGGCAATCATGCCGACTCCTTCATGCTACTTATCATGGCAGTTCCATATAAGCCTAGGTATTTATCAAACTATCAGCTCGAAGTGACTATTAAAAGCGTTCATTTCGATAATTGATGACTGTTACCGAGCGGTTACTCGTTGCCCCCTTAGGGTGTCATGTGAGTCCGCGAATAATATAAAGCTGTCAAAGGTAGCAATAGGTTATATTATTAAGGTGCTTATAATTTGCCTACCTATTAACAACATATGATCGTGTGACTGCCTAGTAACTATCTAGTAGGTAGGTACAAGTCTGAATAGCCATGTATCTCACAGCATAAACATATGCCCGCAGGACTAATTAAATTCCTGTATGATAAAACCTCCAGCTATGATCGAAGTAGGAGAATCCTTGGATTCGTCGTTCAGCCAGCACTTGTAGTCAAAATCTTACCAAGAGGAGCGTGTGATACTTCGCTTAGGGACGCTATCGTGGTGTCCTAACTCAAGAAGGTCAAGTACAAAGCTCGATGCAAGATTAGTATATGATTGGAACTGGGTCCCAAACCTAAGACGAAAAACGCCAGTGCGTGCCACGTTGCGAGCTGACACATAGTTCCTCAAATGACAACTAGTTTGGAAGGTCTAAGATCCACCTCGAGACGATGCCAGCAACCTAAGCATGGTGTTGTGATAGATTTGAGTTGTTGTTCCCACTCGACACGAGAGAGTAAGTCATTATATCGGTTCATGGAAACAACTGAAGCAGAATTTCCAACAATAGAAGGAACTCATTGTAGTCTTCCATCAACTGTATCTTCATTGCCTCATCAAAATGTGGTCTGTACGCATCTGGACCTCCACTGACGTATCGGACCAGGATGATCCACCACGAAGCACCACAAGGCGTAGTTCATGAGGATCTTACGGTACAAGTTCGGATCAGGATATCTATCCGCGGCCCGAGAGCTAATAGTTCGACGGCCATGCCGCAAAGGAGTCAAGAAACTCTATTTAGGAAACACGAAATTATTAGATCTCGGCGCAGCCCGAGTTCCCAGCCACTGTGAAGACGATGGAGCTTTGAGATTATGGCAACGATACAACACCCGCATTTTCTCCTTTGATTCCGTAGATCCAGTCGAGAAGACGTCCTTCTTCGACTAATTTTGCAGGGGAAGCTGGTGGCTGGTGGCTGGTAATTAGATGAATGATCAATAAGAGGCGCCGCCAGTTATTTTTATCTGATGACATACATACATGCGTTTGATACAACCATCACAAGGATCTATAAACATAATCCATATCAAGTAATTCATTATCAGATGAAATCGGCATGCCTCATGCTGCACTTCCAGCATCACACAAGTACGGATAGCCACTGCAGTATTGAAGGACTCTAACGAGTACGGACTTCAACCTTGATATCAAGGGTGGCGCATAGTTGAGATCGACGTTCAGGAGTACCCGAATACCTAGGTAGTTATACTAATACATGTCAATTCTAATACATATCTAGGTATCATCTCCACGTTGGGATATCTCGCTACCGTCAGGTCGTCCCTGTCACGATAGTAGAGCCATCGAGAGTTGGCGTAGCGAGCTCGACACTCTCACCGCTAAATGCTGCTGAGCATTTCCCTATTACCTACTTACTATTATGTAGAGTGTTGTTGAAGGTCGGCGGCGAAAAGAGATCCACAGGTGTATCGTAGATACAAACCATGGCCTTCTCCATCAGTGCGCATGATAAGTCCCAATATGATGTTATCGCAAAGACGGAAGAGTGCCCCTGAAAAGATAACTAACGCTAGACATCAGCGGCTATCTCCCGTAGTGAAGATCTTAACATGTTCTCAGGATCGCCAGGTGGCCATTACGGGTTTACGTACATATACACATACCTACCTACCAGTCGGCTCCATAAATGCTCGAAAGGTAGATTTGGATTGAGGGTTCAGCCCTTAAATTGATATGATAATGTGTAATATGTACGCTCGAAAATGAGGAAAACGAAACCAAAATAGGCAGTGCACGTAATTATTGGAGAAAGAAATATTATCAGCGCATATCATTCGATAATATGCAATGCTTTGCCTGGCAGCTGTCGCCCTTGCTGAAAAGTCGGTTGTCGGCCTGTCGACCCCATTCTGTCAAACCAGGGTCGTCCCCGTCAGCACGGCTCCCGGATCGCCATCCGCGCCCATTCAAGCCCCATTCTTGCTGCTACGTATTATGGTAGTAACGGACCCAGTGCAACCTTGCGTGAACCCAGAACCGGTGAGAGCCCTGGTCTGAAGGCCCCTTGCCTGCCAATGCCACCCCTGAAAACCCTTCTACTGGGTCAACCGACGCTCTGGGACGCAGAAATGCCCGAGGAGAAGAAGCACGGTTGTGCGGCGCTTTCATCGTGCTTCTATTCGTCTATTCGTCTGCTTTTTAAATATGCTAGGTAGAACACAGTTCATATTCTAAGCACTCCGGGCGGGATATCTCTGTGAACTCTCTCGGTTATCGACGAACCTTCTCCATAGCACCATCTCGACTAGTTTGCCCATGTGTTTGTCCTCGGGCTTCGTTTTTATTAACCAAGACCCTTGCTCGTGCAAGGACTTCAGACAACGCCTAGACCACTTGCGTCAAACTTCCGAACCAGCGAATTTGACGTATCTCGCCATTTTCTCGAGCGAACCCATGTCTTCCGTTACACTCTCCATAATTTCTGTTTACCTACGTTGACGTGCATGAGAGCCTAGTCGCGCAACCAGCCACAACGAATAAATCGGTGAGGCGGGCATGTTTATGGCTTCGACAGACCAATATAACACGTTACGAAACCGATATCGCAGCACATACACCATTAAACACGCGTTAAAATACTGTTCTATTTAATATAGAGACGTCTATATAAAGGTTAAGCGGTGTACTTATATGCTCTTGGCATTTATATGATAGCATTATACTTAGTAGATAGGTAGATTCCTTTGTGAGATGGTTAAAAAGTTTAAGAGTCTTAAGGAAACAGTAAAAACCGAGTCACGTTTAGGTTCCCTACCTAATACTTAATGTTCATATTAGGAACGAATAGAGCAAAAACACTACCAACTACCACATTCGAGCGGATAGCGCTGGAGATTTAGTGCATACCAAGTGTCTACCTAAGTATCTAACTGTTTAACTCAAGAAAATTCACCGCTTTAATTGAATGCATTAGCGCTTTGAGATCGTGATCGCTGCTCTTAGTAGTAAATTCTTCACCGCACCGACATTTTGTGACTATTGAGTTTGCCCTTACCGCAAGACAGCTAGCGGCGGGAAGGTCCCGATGCAAGTAAGAGCATCATCAACACCATCAGATATCCATTATTATATTGTGAATCGCTATGTGAGTCGCAAAAGCTGCGTAGGCTTTTAGGAGGATGGAATTATACCGACATCTTAGACTCACGCATGCCCCTTTTCTAAAGGGGTAGTTGAAATTTTGTGCATACACCATTCTCCTTTCGATATCCGTTAGAAACCCCTTATTTGCCTTTGAAATTCAACCCGAATAAACATCTTATCTTTTATAATGTAAACCCTATTAAGAGGGATAATATCGTTATAGCTGGAAGTTATATTTACTTAGGTATTTAATAATAGGAATCATTAGGTAGGTAGATAATGACATTAATGATTTACATGTACGATTATTTTTTTCTTTGTCGTGTTGTCTTGTAATGTATAGCTTAAGTAGTAGGTAAGTACTTCTTAATTAAATGGAAGGGCACTAAGACAAGTGTAGGACATTAAAAATACTGAAGTTTTCGATACTAAAAGGGTACCTAGTAGTCAACTACATATTACTACTTACCTATCTACCTACCAGTATACATATTGGATCAGTTCTGATGCCCTTCTGCCTAAGGCCTGTGGTGTACCCGGCTAGTGGAAAATGTCCCCTATTACATGCCTCGAAATCGAGTAAAACCTGCATTAAGGCTGCATTGAGGCTGCTGCAAGATATCTAGTGTTTTGGGGTAATATATCAACATTCATCCATTTTTCTCGGGATACGACTCGACTGGTTCCCGTCAAGCTGACTAGTATGAAGCGTTGTAACGCAAACTTCTCGCGGAGTGGTGAATCAGCCTTGTATATGCTGACACGGGAACTTTTAATAAGGCTCTTTCCGTGTTTGGCGAGATGAAAATCCTTGAGGGTACAACACGGCAAGAGTTGTGGGTTGTCGTACGTTTCTTGCCATAATGATGAGTATATACCTATTAACAAGACCTTTATGGCGACTTCTGACTGAATTTAGGCACTCATAGGTACTTATATCCTTAGACTGATGAAATATCGAAGAGTGTACCCTCCAAGGGTTCGTCGAAGCACCTTAAAATGTAGGGAATAATCCCTAGAAAGGCCCCAGAGCCCGGACTACACGCTATTTATGGCATGGCTTTTCTAGTTTGAACAATTTTGGCCTTCTAGACATCGCTCACCCTGCTGGCGGCAACTTAGCATTGACGGTAACGATGTTACCTAGGATGTGGTACCGCGGTACTAGATTGATGCCCAATCGCCACGGAAATGGTTCATGCCCATCGACGGACCTTGTTTCCAAGAAGCTTGACATAAGACGATCTACCAAGAAATATCCGACAACGACACATGTGAAAACAAGATCAACGGCGTCCCAAAGTTCTGTTGATGCCTTACAATATTTCAAGAGTAGGTACCTACCGAGGTATAGGGCGTGGGGGCATTGGACAAGGACTATTTAGCGATTTCGAGATGAAGCAATGACAGATAATGTGGATAGTCTCAACGCGAAGGTTTGTTTCATGCAGTTAACTACTAGGTCGCTAGTGTAGTTGAGTAAACTGCTTAATACAAAGCTAGTTGATCCCGTCAGGGGACGAACACGTTTTCTCGGGGTCTGCTTTTAGCCCGTATCGAACCGTCGGGTCATCTCCCGCCAGCTAGCTTTCCTGGTCGCGATGTAACTTCATCGCTCTAAGATATCTTCCAAATCCTCTAAACGAAGCCACGTCCGTGGAAAGAAACAGTTAGGTTGATCAGTGTCGTCTCCGCTTCATCGTCGACCTGCAACCCCCACGGGGCCTTGAACTATGAGCTTAGGTGATGCGCTAGGAAGTCAAAGCGTTGCTTTAGATTCATCGAGAGGTTTATTAGAAAAATTCTGAAGGATGGTAATTTGCGTGAATATGCATGACAGGGGTTCCTTACAGCATGGCTGATACTCGATCTATGCAGATGGCCTACGATGGCTTGCTTCGGGATCGATAGTCAGGTCCATTTTATTATCTACCTACCTATGCTTTCCTCGCTAAATTTTGTAACAGCTCTTACGAAGTAAGATTGTGGCTTCATGTATTAATATTAAATCAAAGTTTGGCCCTAAAATGAGTGCTCGGCTTCTAGCAAATCATGTACTTCTTATGAAGCCCCTATTATACTCCTACGTCACTTTTTACTCAGTTTACAGCTAATGTTGGGGTTATAGCGAAATTAATATAATTCAATGTAACGGGATGTCGTGAAATTTTTGTCAAGGCGTGATTCACGATATGGGAGGATGTTTGTGGAAGTCCTGGTTTAGCAGAGATCAGCTGTTAAGCTGATAGCGTGAAGCAGTTCATCTGGCTAGCGTGTTGCACCAAGTTACAAGACTAGAACCTCTAGAAATAGGTGGCCAAGTAGGTACCTATGTAGGTTATTCCCCAAACTTTAGGTAAGGTAAAATTTCTTGGCCTTGAAGCAGACGACCTGTCATGATTCTTGATAGCGTCATATGCCCGTCACTGAACACCCTTTTCATCATTTTACTTTACAAACTGTAAAAATTTCCATATTTAGGTTCGTATTCATAAGCAGTTGGTTGAGTATGTAGACTCAATAATTGGATGTTCATGTGCCTCAGGGGTTTGCAAATTCTCTCCAGCACGGGTTTAGCGCCGCGGAATTGTATTTTATTTCTATCTTATCAAAATTACTGCAAAGACTCCATTCTTGTGGCTTAGAAGAAAGAGAACCCTTCACTTAGTATTCATGACGCAGATGCATGTATGTCCCAAGACCAGTCGACGGAATCTCGTCAGTTATCCCCCTCAAGGAGGTTCTATAACCTTGATCCAAGTTGCCTCCTCCTCATCTAGGTATAGTATCAGCTACGTTAGAAAAGCCATTGGTCTAATTATCTTTCTAATAGTTATCTCAAACTAGAACAGTCTCTAGCATTCGACTTCGATACATTCGTGCGAATTAATTCGAAAAATACGTTATTCCAAAATAAAGGATCGAAAACTTTGTCAATATCTCGATCATATCCTAGCCATCCATACCTTTCCTACCTACAGATACATCCATAGAAATACGTCTCCCGATTTGATGATTTGCCGTACTTCAAGCTAAGCAATGCCTCGGGTATCAGAAAGGAGGTATCCGGAAGAGACGGACGAACAACATTGGGTGACTAAATTTTGACGTTCGAACGCGTAACGCAACCATAATATCTTTATATTCTCACCGCGTGGGGGTTTTTGTTTCCATCACAAGGAACATCTAACCATCCCCCAAAATGAATTGCTTTGAGGTATATTCCTCTCTGGAGTCTGCCTTAACGAACGACATATTTCCTCATATCTACTGTAATCTTCCTGTAGAATTACAATCACGCCAAGCGGCTACGGGAAAAATCTACGCGCGATATCTGACTGATATTTCTGTTAGCGGCATACGATTGTAGTCAAAAGCTTCGAAATAATATTTCCCTTCACGACATAGGTATGTTACCTACACCTACCTTAGTGTGGTAGACTAAATATCACGCAAACCGCGAGACTAGTGCCCACCTACGTCAGGCGATGCAACGCGACCATCCATACTCACGATACTCTGGTTCGGTATAGCAAGCGGAATCGCGTAATCGTTATGGGTCTTACCAATATTCTATTTACTGCATGCTAGTACGACTCCTTGGCTGTAACGAGCTAGAAGTACGTACAGTTGATGTTGTATTGGGCCAGGTTAGTGACAAGTCTAAAGTGTCTAGCGAAGGTGATCTAGATTAGTTTCCCAGCCAGTCCCAAACTATCGCACTTCTTCCATGCCGGCAGTCTTGGCATCCATAATCACTCTGGCGATGATATAGACCTGATATAGATTTCAACATCCCATCAACGCTTTCAGTTAACCCCAATGTGCGTAGTAGAAATATTTAAGGTACTAGTGGTGAAAAAACTTCAAGGTTGCTATAATGGTCTAGTACCTGGATACTAACCTCTTAAGAGTAAATGATAGTAGAATATACTATGGATTAATTCTGTGTCTATCGACAGGAGGTGAATCTATACTGAATAGCTTACTTGGAAAATATTGTATGCGCCGGACAAGGCAGCCCGTTCGGCACCTACGTACCTACCTTGGTAATCGACACTGATATCGTAGTTTGATGAAATTTCGGTAATCAGCGCAGCAGATTGATAATGGACACTGGCTTGCGAATAATTACTATAATATGTTGATGTTACTGAGTACTAACCATTAGTCAGGGGTAGCTTACGTAATACCAATATCCCCTGAATCGTCTCGATGAGGTTTATACAACCCCATGAGTTGATAATGCGAATTCATGGTGGAATATCATAGAGAAAACGTGGCCTTTGATCCTCTAGTCTTCCCTTATGAATTAAGTTGGATGTTGGGACTCTGTCGCCCCTAACGATTTCACAATAGTGCCAGGAGTCTGGTCTGGAGGAAGACTAGTAACTAGGGGTCTAGTAGGATTGGGACTTGGTCTATAGAGGTCTATTAGAGTCTATAGCGACCTGTTGACTGCTAGTTCTGAGAATAAAACAGATAGAGGACCTTATCTGTACCTATGTATACCGTGTTCTCCTTGGAGAGAGTGGTTCAGAGCTCCTCTCACAACAACGTCGTTGTTTCCATGTCCCTTTGGTTTCGCCTCGTGACAAGATACAATATTTTTGCGACGTCCAACGCACCTTTGATATACCAAGGACCCTATACTGAGATTGAATCAATTGTATTGGCGAGCTGACCTCCACGGCTGGCATTAGAGGTTTGAATGTCTCCCCGAAGCTGACGGTAAAGTAGCAAAGAAGCCGTTATCAGGTGGAATCCAGGAATTTAGCGATAGAGATAGATGTCCTGTTGTTGAAGGTGGTAGAACCTCTAAAATCGATTAAGGAGAGGCATAGCGAGAGTGTAGTGGAACACTTGTCCTGGGGTCAGCTTTCTTGGTAACCCCCCATCTAGGAAGACTACGTCCACTGGCTTAATTTCGGTAGGTGCACGAGACCGACGAAAGAATAACGGTCTTGATACTGGAAGACATGATAGGAGGGATGGTCGACGTTGCGGTTGGCACTCAATTAACATTCGCTGGTATAGCGAACTTAGATGTAGACATGAGCGTGTTAAGGGGGTTATCCGCTAGAGCCTCCTTGACGTCTCTTATATAATACAACGTGACGACAACTATAGGTACCTAGTGGAACCTAGGATGTCGTTTGTTGCTAGGTATCTGCGTATGTAATGTTCATATAATCTGAATGGATACGAGGTAAGGAGCCTGGGGGACGTTCGTATGCGTGAACATGTCGATTGATGTTGAAATCATCGCTCTATACGGCTCAATTATGGCAATATTGCAACCAAAAGGGGTATGCTCTTCGGTGTATCCCCGACTCGAATTTAATGCTGACAATATTTTCCCTTAGTTGACTTGTGCCGCGCCAGAGCCTCTGTGGCTGCTGAAAGCCATTTGCTAGTGATCTGGGTCGCCTACGGAGATTTGAAAATGGCCTGGAGCCGATGGCTTCCAGCCATATGTAATCAAGCCATGGCGTTCTTAAGTGTGATATATGTCTGTGTTCCTGATCTTCGACCATTCATGAAGAACATGGGACCTGAGGATGGGCTTTCCCGATCAAGACGAATGCCGCATTTCAACACATACTGTATGAATACAAGGTAGGTAGGTAATATTGGTGGCGTAGTTTGATGGCTTGGAGTGTCTCTAGGATTCTAGGTAGGTACCGGTAAGTGCGACAGTGGTTGTTCGTCTGATTTGTCGAAAAATGAGGGCTACCTGCAGCCTTCCACCTGCATTAGGCGCTTTTGACACCGGTGTGACCTTTGATGATATTCTACTTGGAGTTGTATAGACGATCGTGTTACACGAAGGAGTGGGGTCTGAAAAGAAAGTGTCAATCGGTAGCTCCCCAGTTGACTCACGCAGATCGAGCTCAGATGTCTCCGTTTTGTTGTTGGAAAATAAAGAGGTAGGCATTCAGGTGACCGTGATTCGTTCTTTCAACTTACCAGAAACTTCGCTTATTACCTACCTACCTACCGACCTACCTACATAGTAGGTAGTCATCATATCTGATCTTAAACCGAACTACCATCATGCCTCTAGAGCTTCAAGATGCCGATCCTATCTTACACGTCCCGGCACTTGCCCGTGCAATGTTTAAATCTTAGGTACGAAGAACTATGGCAACTATTCTTCCATGTATACTTCCTCATCCATAAGAAAGGGAGAGTAGTTCGTAAGACGGCTATCGAAGAAGCAGCTACACATCTAGAAGACTGGTACACTCACAGCCCTACTATGCACTGGCAGAAAATCGTAGGCACAGAGACTGGGGACATTGCTAGGTACCTACCCACCTCCCTAGGTACCTAGGTAGGTACTGGCGCACTCTTGACATGACTTCCCGATGATGACTCTCTCAGGTATGCTGAGTACCAGGTGGCATCCGGTAGGCGGTTACAAGGAGTTAAGCCCTAGGAGGAAAAGTAATAGGCGCCTCAAGCTGCACTGTAGGTACCTACCTATTACTTGCAGAAAATCGTGTCCTGTTCCAGACAAATGACCTAAAAGGAGGAATGAGTTAATTCTGTGGATTTCATCCCACCCTCTACTTAGTACTGCTTGCTCTGATCCGGAAAACTGCCCAGTGCTGATGATGAGATCTGGTATTCCATAACGCAAAGCATGATTCTTATAAAGGCGACGAAGTTGTAACCTTCTAGTTAGTAGTTGGGAATATCGCTAGTCTGAGTATCGCCGCCCCCCACTCATTGGGAATTCAGGGCGAGGTGCCTACACCTTAGCGCCGTTCTTGTCTTGCATTATGGCAAGTTGCATGTCCGTCCATCATTAATATGCTATGGCCGTCTTCCTCTTTCTGTTTCCTTCAGTCTTTTTTACTTTTTGCTGCAGCCATTGGCACCTCATCCCTGATACCCGGCAGCCCCATATGAAGCCCGTACGATAGGCGGCAAGCATCATTGGAACGCTTAAGGAAATTGCCAATTGGCGACCAGGGATAAGCCACCAAACCCACAAGAGAGAGTGGATCAGCGCGATCCCATTTATGATGAGTCGTGTTACAGAATTTGAACCCTCATAATTCATCTACTGATCTGCCTGTATTACGTATGCTCTTTAATACCTACCTGATACCAGCTCACAATACGGGCATCCATATGGGTACATTACCAATTAGGGGGATACGAACTTAGCACCCATCATTTAAACCTTTTGATGATATCTTTCGATTGTTTAGGCACGTATTGATCGATTTATATGAAGTTTAAGTTGAGAAATGGATACCTCTATTCTGAGGCGTAAAGCTGCCCCGGGAAATTAATAACTATATACAGTTAAAATAAAGGCACACGAAGATGTCGTGCTTGATATATACCAATGTCTAAGCTGTAAGACGGTAAAGGAGCGTTCCAAATCCCAGATCGTCATAGCCACCACTGTTACCGCCATAGTTACTACCGCCACCTTCGACCTTGTCGGTACTATTACCATTCACTTCATCTCGGTACAACTTAGTCCACGAAGCATCTAGACCTTTGACACCCGCATAGTGAGCATACAATAGCTCGAAACCAGGCCTGTGTGTGTAACGAGAATTTTCACTGATCACAGTCTGGTTTCCGAGGTAGCTGTTATACCATGTGTAGGGCACGTCGTGGCCTGTATTATATTTCGCTACGTACTCGGCCCTGTATATAATGTCAGCAATCATCCTCCGTAGAGTATAGGTACCTAGGTAATCATTGGGGGCAGGTAACAGGAACACCTACGCAGCTAGACCCGAGTTATCCATCTCAGCGAAGAGATCTTCTCCTTGGTTATATCCTTGCTGCATGATGACACCAAGCAACGCCAGATCTAAGGTTGCGTGGCCCTGATCTCGGCCTGCTTCCTGGCCTTGTGCCAGCCTCTTGCCGGTTCCTTCTTCAGTGAAATTCGCGTATATGAAGTTATTGATGGCACCTCTGCCATCTCCGTGCAGGAAGTAGTCCCGGCCCCAGTTGTACATGGTCTGATTATCGGTATACACACCAATGGCCATCATGGCGGCAAGGTTGCAGAAGTCCCAGTTTGCCCACTGAATTATTTCATGTTTAGTCATCGATCACCAACATCCAGTGATATAAGGGGTTTAGGAGAATTATTCGCCACGATTTCTAAAATAACCAAAAACGTTCTACTTACATAATGGTACTCATCTTGGCCGTTGTGTGTGGTGAGGAATCGATAGTTGAGGGGATAGAAGACATTCACGAGCATCGTCTTCAACTTGTCTTGGGATGTGGCGTTCCAGCCGCTGTAGTCGCGCATAAGCTCGGCGGCGTTGGCTATCTGGTAACCATATATCCCTGCTGCTAGGAACCCGTTACTATCACCGCCGATAGACTCCAGAGTTGTTGCCCATGCATTCAGGATATTGATAGAGGCGTTGGCGTAATCCTCAACCCCCTCGACGTGCCAGCGTATCGCAAGCTGGTATGCGGCATGCACATCTTTATAGAGGGTTGGATAGTTTTGAGCATGGGTGCCATCGGAACCGCGGTATATCACTTGTTGCGCGTTGGGCGTGTACGTCGACTGGGCAAGCGAATTGCTACTGAGCAACTTATATGTTGTATTCCAGGGCTCCTCGGCCTTGTTGACATACTCTTTGACTCTGGTTAGATCTTTCGTGGTATGTAACAAGCCAGGGTGAACAAATGCGACAGCCGAAGAGGCTAGGCAAGCCGATAATAGTACCTTCAACATAGTGAGACCCCAGGTTGAATCTCAAACGAATGACAGCAAGTTTAATGATACGATGCCTAGTAAGAACATTGTGGTGAAATGGCCGTGAGGGATGACCCGTTATATGTTGCCTATCTACTCATTCTCTTCATGCTTTGATCTATGGGTATGTTATTCGAGGGGTTTCTCCCCCTTGGAGGAGATGAATACCAGGTATGGAGGAGCTACGCGTATACATGGTAGATTTTGGGTCACTAAATGGACCCGCTAGCCCACTATCTCACGATTCGTGCTGCTACTGGCTTCCTTGAAGATATTTGAGGATCGCTCAGACCCAGGCTAATTGAGGGTTCTTGGTTCTTTTTCGTTGAACCAGGTAGCGTTGAAACAGCCTCTCATTGATGGATTGGCTTCTCCCGTGGGAAAAAAACGTTCGAGTGGTCCCTACGCTTATCCCTGACGGACCCGAAAATCCGGGGATCTTGCAAGGGATATGCTGCAGGTTACGACGACGTGATTTAATTATGTAAATTCTTAAGGATTAAGCTCTGACCGTTGAAGTGGAGTTGTGGAGCGGTTCAGTCCACTGACCGGAATCCTTGTCATTTGTTATTTTTATCACGATTAGATCGCTACAGCTTAATATGCGAGCCTATCAGATGTTTAGAAAAGGCGTTCCCTATGGTATCTAATTCATGTTTATATCATTCTCTCAGTTAATAGACTCGAGTGTCTATTCCTTTATGTGTTATGACCCTTTTCACGATGCCTTATCACTTGAAAGTTCTACCCCTTAAAGAATGAAGGAGAACCTTTGAGCTCTATGCGCAGTGCTGAGCAGTAGAAAGAAGATAGTGAATAGATGATAGGAAGAGTTCATAATGATATCAACAACAGGCTTCCTAGGGACCCTCGCGGTCTCCCCATAGACCGAACTCCGATCCACTACGACCTGTGGAAATTAATGTAAGGTCAGAATATCGATATCCTGTAGCTAGCTGAAGTGCCACCCGGCAGCCCGGATTGGTGGCTTGACATAGCCCCCATTGAGGTCCTAGGAATGGCTGCAACTGTAGCGACAAGCCCTGATGACAAAGCCATTTCAGTCATATTTGAAAACTCTCAATCTGCTATTGCTTTTATCGTGATTATCTCAGCTTTCAAGAACCCGACTTCGAACTTTCTTATGTAAGTACCTACGTATCGTGATATTACATAAAGCTTACATAACATAATAGACTGATATATACATATATCGGTTTACTAGGGTTGTATCATCCCACTATGTACCTAGTAAATGGTACTAAACTGAATTTCCACGCGGCCATATGGTGCCTTGCATACAACGCGGGGCAAATTAAGCTGAAGCTCCTTACGTAGACCTGAACTCCCCACGTTAACATTTTACACCAGGCAACGAGTTTACGAAGCCGTGTGAGTGTCCCTATATAGTCCAGCAATCAAGATACCCTTTAGGACCGACTTAGCGAATCACCGCGAACACCGCAAACAATTTGCCCATCATGGCGGCCAACAATCCCTACGAAGGTAAGTCATAGCGACTTCAGCCGTCGCGCCCGCAAATGAAGGCTATTAGTTTATACTAACACAATGTTCTACTCATAGTCGAGCACAACATTAAGGCGCCAGCGCGTCCTCCCCACAGGAGACGACCCGACATGTCGAGCTTCACATCCCAACTACACCAAATCTCCCGCGATTCCCCAGATTCCAATACACACTCGCACGTGGGTCCGACGCCCGTCGATGCCGCGGGGCTGTACCACCTCGTGCACGACCAATTCGCAACACTATTCCAGGACTCGCCGTCGGCCGAGAACCAGACCTTCCTCACGAGTTTGATGTCGGAGCTACAGAGCGATATCGAGGCACCTCCGGGCCAGATCCCGGGGGTTCGCCAGGAATACCTCGATAGCCTGGACCGGGTGCCGAAGAAGCAGCTCAAGAAAGACGACACCTGCCCTATTTGTGCCGAGGATTACTTGGATGACCCGTACCCGCTGGTTGTCGAGCTGCCGTGTGAAGGGCACCATAAATTTGATCTGGAGTGCGTGGGTCCGTGGTTGCAGAGTAAAGGAACCTGTCCTATGTGTAGGAAAGACTTGACGAAGAAGAAGGTTATTGAGATTCCCAAGGATGACGAGGAAGAGGAGGATGATGTTAATGGGTTGTATGGTTGAGGCTCGCTAGTGGAAATTCTACGGAGAGCTAGGTATGGAGTTGGTGATACCCTATGGGAGATGCAATTCACTCATTATGCCCAGCTGGAGCGATGCGTTGGAAGACACGATCGGATTTGGCTGCATTGTAGAGCTTGTGTGATACATCGATGGTAAACGATTGATGAAACGCCTAAACTCTTGTGTTGGATGCGGATATGTATAGCTTTAGGGAAAGCTGAGCTCAACATCCATATTTAGGACACTTTACTGTTCTTGGGCGCACCACCACCTCCACTAGCTTTCTTCTTCCGTCCACCATGCGACTTATCCTCTTCTTTGCCCTTACCTGCCTCGGCGAAGCTCTTGTTTGCGGGACTCTGTTCTAAGGGGTTGCCATTACTTTCTTCCGCAGCGGCATTCTTCTCGGTCTCGGGGTCTGTCTTATTCGGGTTGAAGGCGGCGTCCTGCTTTGTGGCAACCTCCTCGTCTGTCCCGCTCTGTGTGTACTCATGTGATTTGGGCTTGAAAGATTCGCGATCCATGTCATCTTTGTAGGGGGCGCGCAATGCTGAGGATGGGTGAATCTGCCTAATAGCAGCGAGACGACCGGGGGTCGACGGTAGGTGAGTAGACCGAGCTCGTAGAGCTGTGCGCAAAGTCGTATAGCCCGACATAGTCAGCGTGAATCTTTGAATTGACAATAATTATAACTTGTATGTAGGTTAGAGGAGGTTTGTAATTGAGAGTTTAATTATTCATTTGTAGATTCATCTATGAATTTTGTCTTCAATGATAAGAGCAGTTCGTCGTAATGACGTCACCCACTCAATGAAGAATCTAGAGCAGGGGCAATGGCACTGTTACGGCAGAAGGCAGCTTGGGGCCCCACTTTGGATTCGTAACACTTCGATGTCGTAATCCTCTCAAGAGGAATTTAAGTTTAGTTCATTTCATTATTTCAACTACACACATCTTAAAGAGCCTCATATCATTACTAGGTATTAACTTGCTGTCTCTTTTGGACGGGCACTTGGTAAATTTGCTTCTGTACCGCCTGGAGTCTTCCCGACTCTGTCAGCAATGCGCCCTTTCGGAGTTTAGAGTTGACTCTGAACGAGTTATTTTACACGATGATTCAAGGTCTCTACAAAATTCCATCTTGGTTTTTTCTCATACTCAACTTACCTTGATCAAGTGATTAGGTATATATCTTTCTATAAATCCCAAGTCTAGTTACCTGCCTAACGAGAAATAATACGATGGAGTCTTAACTCTCGTTTGAGCTAAGCTACTAGGTATATATCGCTAAGACCGTTTCGAGTCCATTCTTAGGATACAACAGCTCTTCCACGAGAAGCTCTAGAGCGAAGGTAAGGTGAAATGGGAAGCAACTCTGATTACTGGGTATATAGATTGCTAACCCCAAAATTAGGACACCCTCTCTATGCTCAGGTTTATCATGCCCACTCATATGCTCGCAGCACCAAATGCGTTATATCAACGAAGTATATACAAGAATTTCAAGTCTCCTTGATCACCGTCTAAGGTTTCTCTCAACCTATCATTTTCTTCTATACCAGTAATGCGGCAACCACAGCAAGGCCAGCAGCGATCCTACCATCCGCCGTGAAAACACCACCGGCTTGCTGAGACACGGTTGTGGTGACAGCGGGGGCGGAAGTCACAGGTGAATTATTGCTCGAGCCGTTGGTGGTAGGGTTGGAGGTCGTTGAGCTAGTCGAGCTTGTCGTGCTTGTCGTGCTTGTCGTGCTTGTCGATCTCGTCGATGTCGTGCGGCTACTGCTGGTGGTAGACGTAGTCTCCGCGGTGCTAGTAGTCGTCCTCGTCCTCGTTGTCGTGCGGCTAGTGGTAGAGGTGAAGCCGGTAGCACTGGGGAAATCCGAGAAGCTGCTCCCACTGCAATCCTTGCCTAAGTCACAGCAATACCCATCACTGGTACACGTACCAAAGTCAGGGCAATAATGAAGTCCGTCAGAACAGCAAGTTCCATCTATCGGCATGCAGAGGTTTCCACATGCTGTCTCGCCAATATCACAATCGGCGTCATCGTCGCTGCTGGAGCCGCTGCATATTTTACCATCAGGACAGCATGCGCCCGGAACGCAGTAGTAGCCGTCTAGACAGTACTCATCGGTGTTGTCGTTACAACATACACCGGAAGCGGGCATGCAACCATTTTCGCATGTGATATAACCTGTTTTGCAAGTTGCAAAAGAGTTCAAGAGGTTGGTCTGTGTTAGGCTCTTTGGTAGGCCAGAGCGTGCTCGTGGTGTTGCAGCAAGGGCAACTGGCGCAATGAGAAAAACGAGAGTACGAGTATGCATTGTGGCTTTTGGTATCAGATAGATACACTGGCTTAATGGTCGAGAACTTAAAGCCTAATAAATCGAAGATCAGGAGAGCTACTCTAGGGGGTAAACGTCCGCAGCGCTGCTCATGGCCAGCGTTCTCCTTTTATCTTCCGATCTCTCGCGACTTCATCTTGCTTGGGACTTGAAGTGGCACTGCGACTCATTGTGAAAACCCCTCGACAGCCTGGCTAGGCTGACAAGCCAAGAGACTAGCACAACCCGAAGACCAGGGGATTGCATCTCTGTGGTAAGGATCGGTTCTCGCGATTGCATAAGATCTCCAATAGCTGAACATATTTTATAAATTAGCGGCTTCGCCAATCTTCCAGAGGTTCGGGGGAATCCACGTCCGTATGACTATCAAAAAGATGAACGGAGCATCGTGGATATTCACTTCATGATGATTCGGTAAGAACGCTCATTAGCGTATTTAGCCTTCAGCTGAACGCACTTGGCGATATCCGGTGGCTTATATCTTTCGCCCCCAATACCTCATTTTTCTACCATGCATCGCGAGGAGGCAACGGGTATCCTTCGACTATAAGGAAATATAAGCGAAAAAAAATTGCTAGAATACCTAACTTAGGAGTTATCTAGCAAGCAAGCGCGAATTTCGAGTTGGAAAAGACTCGAGGTCTGGAACATGGACAATACGAGAAAACGAGAATAACATTTGACAATATGAGGGCCCTGCACCTTACGAGCTTTGGACCAAGTCTAATCGCACTTGCAGCTATGGCGGTTTCTCAGCTGAAAAGATCCCTGAACAAAAAGCAATTGTGTGCAGTCATAGTCACAGTTTTCCGAAATCTTCTCACCGATGTTTGTCATCTGATGAAATACTAAGGGGCAGCTAGCCTCATGATAAGCGGAACCAGAATCCGTTGGGCTGACAACTGCACTGCAGAAGTGCTAAGCGAGAATAAGAAGTTAAATTTGACTGCCAAGGCATGGGAATATTGAAGATGAGTTCAAATTTGTTTGATACATTCGCATTTATATATTTACCTGTAGGTTCTCTGCCTACTTTGATATATACCTACCTAGGTAGGCGAAGATCTACCAGCAAGATGTCGACGAGCGACACCGAGAAGTACCGCATATGCGGGAAATGTTCAGCTTAGCCTCTAGCACTGTCGCTCAGCTAGGAAACGCAGCACCTCTGAGGCAGAAAGGACATTGACCTGATTTAAGGATGTTTCTGACAAGCTGACGAGGTTACTAATGATTCAAGATGATTCAAGATGAAGAAAGGATGAAACTACCATTTACCGTCGTTCTTGACAGTCGGAAGTTTGCGAAAATGATACACCAATAGGTAGCTCCTTGAGGCTGTCTTAGACCGGTCTCGTTTGAGGCGCACTTTGGTGATACAAGAAGTTGTGCTATCTAAGGCAACTGTACTAATGATAAGAGACCGGATTATGTACTTATGGGCTCCCTATCCCTACATCTCCCCTAGGAAACATTTACTTATTTACTCCGACAAAGAATATATGGACTCACCGGATCTTTTAACGCTTGCCTAGATGATGAGGTTACGGCTACATTATGATTAACAAAACATGGAGATCTAGAAAATTGTATCCTCCACAGACCAACATACCCATGGATACCTTTTAAGATGAGCCTAATTCTCCTAAACCTTGGTGGGAGCCATTTAAGGAGCATCGTGAACTTAAATTTTAACCATGAAGACTAACTTGAGACTAAGACAGGTGCTCTTTTACTACCTACCTCCTACAACACGCTAATCGTAACAACAAGTCCTACGTAAACTCGAGATAACTTCAGGCAAGATTTTATATCGAATCTAGGGTTCTATCTACGAGAACTCTAACAAGCTTAACGGTTCACGAAAATTGTAAATCCACGAAATGGGGAGATTGTGATAGCTGAACCATGACTCCCACTTCGTATTGCGGCCTCCAGAAACTATCGGCAATTGAGTAGACTTGGACATCGCAGCTTGCATAGAGCCTATTGCTTGCATCTTGCATGCAGCAGTTCCTTAGAATGGGAAGACAATTCGTATTATTCACTCACCCACCTAGACATTATGGCAACCTCGGAGTCAAACATCCTCACTCAAACATGTATGTACCTACGCCATGATGGCAATTGTTCAACTCAGTCTGTCTATCCCTCTTGGATTGGGGAAACTTGTATTCTGCAATTCGTTTTGCCATTGCGTATTACCTATAATCCTCATAGTCAATCCGTCCGTAGTGGCGATAACTTCACCCTTAAGATACGGTTGAATTCACAGACACATCACCATGTCTCTCTCAGCAGACATAGCTGCAAATTCTCTCGATCTAAGTCGGACTTGGGAGGATAAGGGACTCTACGACATCGATCTTACCACGACCGCATTCGAAGTACATTCGACTACTCGCCTTTGCCGACGCGAAGATGACAACGAGTATCCCTCAGGGCTAAAGCTATACCTGGTCATCCTCTCCCTATGCCTAGCCGTTTTCCTCGTCGCCCTCGACCAGACCATCATTGCCCCGGCGCTAGGCGCCATCACGGGCGAATATGGAAGCGTTAAGGACATCGGGTGGTACGGGAGCTCGTACTTGCTAACGTCGACGGCGCTGCAGCCGCTGTACGGCAAGATATACCGCATCTTCGACATCAAGTACGCGTTCCTGAGCGCAGTCGCAGTCTTCGAAATCGGCAGCCTTATTTCAGCCGCAGCGCCGGATTCTACCGTCTTCATCGTCGGTCGTGCTGTCGCTGGGATGGGTACCGCGGGTCTGTTCTCGGGTTCTATCGTCATCCTCTCGTACGCCCTACCTTTGCGAAAACGGCCAGCTATGTTCGGGATGTTTGGGTGCATGTGGGGGATCGCTTCGGTTGCCGGACCGCTGCTCGGGGGAGCGTTTACGGATCATTTAACGTGGAGGTGGTGCTTCTACATCAACTTACCGATCGGAGGACTCGCGATGGTCGTTATTTTCTTCTTTTTAAATATCGCGCGCGTAAATAACCCGGATAATAAAACTTTGCTCGCGAGGGTCTTGGAACTTGACCTGTTAGGGGCTGTGGTTTTGATCCCGGCGATCGTCCTGTTTCTTCTGGCGCTCCAGTGGGGTGGTTCTCAGTATCCGGTATGTCTTTGATGTAACAACTTTCAACTGCAATTTTCTGGAAAATACAGGTTATTAACCCGAGATATCATAGTGGAGCGACCGGCGCATCGTTGGGTTATTCGCCGCCGCCAGTGTTATGACCCTGATATTCATAGGTATCGAGCATTACCAGCAGGATAAGGGATTACTGCCGCCTCGCTTTTTCAGGAATCGGAACTTGCTATGCGCCATGTCGGTAAGTATTAATGACAAGAATCTTAGACCCCGGTCACTTTACTTACTCTAAACACATAGTTCTCTCTCTTCTTCGGCGCATCCTTCTTTCCCCTAATCTACTACCTCTGTAAGCACCCTCCTCACCCAATCTTCACCAGAGCCAACCCTCTAACCCCTCTAGCACTCTACTTCCAAGCCATCCAAGGCGACACCGCCGTCCACGCCGGCATAAAACTCCTCCCACTCCTCATCTCCGTAGTCATCAGCTCCGTCGTAAGCGGCGCCCTGATAACCGCAACGGGGTACTACAACCCCTTCATCCTCACCGAAACAGCCCTGATCGCCATCGGCGCAGGGCTAATCACAACCCTAAGCCCAACCACCCCCTCCGCCGCCTGGTTCGGGTACTTGGCCCTCGACGGCCTCGGCACCGGCGTCGGCTTCCAAGCCGGCGTAACCGTAGCCCAGAACGCGCTCCCCGCAACGCCGACCTCCCACCTACTCATCCCCCAAGCAACCTCCAGCGTGAACTTCTTCCAATCCCTAGGCGGCGCGCTCTCCATCGCGCTCTCACAAACCGTCTTCCAAAACGGATTCATCGCGAACCTCTCACATCTATCCCCATCCCTCGACCCCACTCTCTTCACGCACAGCGGCGCGGGTCAAATCCGCGCCGTACTTTCCGCGATCGGACGAGAAGAGGCGTTAGATGCCGTGCTAGAAGCGTATATGGCGGGACTGCGCCGGACATTCTGTATATCGGCTGGCGCGGCGGTAGCTGCGTTCGTGGCGGCGCTGGGGCTGGAGTGGAAGAAGATCGGGAAGAGCGAGGGTGGAGGTGGTGGGAAGGGGGTTATCGCTAGGGGGCTTTACGAGTACCAGCGGGCGTGCACGCCGGCGCCTGAGTTCGATGCTTTGTTTGAGGGCGCGGGGGAGCTGTGTGCGGCGAAATTGAGGAAGAAGGGTGCGAGGTAGGGAGGGAAGACATGTTAGAATTGTGATGAGGTTATATGTGCCTAGTGTGTTTGGATATGGTCTGTATAGGTAGAGTTTGATAAGTGCCTACATGTAGTTGTTTAGGTAGTTTTGTCATTTGCACCATGAGGTGGTATAGCATGGTAATTATTCGCCGACGTTCTTGCGCATAGCACCAGTCTCAAACTAAGGTCCAATAGATACGCTTTTCTCAATTCAAACGATCTACGCTACTTTTTTCTACCTACTGAAAATTTGAGAGATCGAAACTCCAAAAACAACCTAAGTACCTAGTAGTACCTACCTACCTAGTAGGTACGCACAAATCCAACACGGACCGTGAGGGCAATTTCTCACGAGTATTCCCGTACCAGAAGTCCTTTTCTCATAACCCATCCAAACCAGCTACAGCCAACAATAGTACGAAAATCAATCCTCATTTTCATTCAACATCGCAAACCAAACCAAGCCCCGTACCGTCACACCACATTCTAGATGTAGTACATCGTATCTTTGAGGTTTCTATGGACCTCGTTAAATCTAACAGCTGAGACACCGGTGGTCGTGGATTCAACATCAGAGCGGTCGAAGTAGTCAGACAAATAGACCCGCTGACGAGTGCAGACGATGTCGGCGTAATATGCCGGAGGGCAAATGCTAACTGCTTTAGTAGCTCGACCAAACAGGTAACACATCTCGTGCGTCAACGTCTGTAAAGCGTCGGCTGCACCTGTCCCTTGACTAGAACGGAAGATTTCGTCCAACAACACGGTGTAGTGTGCGGGTCGTGCCGTGCCTAGATCACGTTCTATGTTAGTACATGGGGCAGCTGTTGGGTTGGGTGCGATAAAACTTACCTTGTAAAGCCTGGTGGGCAGTAAGATAGAAGTCCCAAATCAGCGCCTGGGTGACTCCGCGATCCACCACGGTGCCATTCTTGATATTTCGAGATCCTGTCATGTGCGCTGGGTCCGTTGGGTAGAATCGCGTTTGGTGACGCTTTACGGAAACAATGAGCGAGATCTTGGGCGATTGTGTAGCAGGGTATAAAGAAGCGCAGGCTGCCCGTATCGAAGGCAACTCCTTATCCAAGACTTGTTTGAACTGACCCTCAGATACACCATCTCGGAAGATGAGGATATTCTGAGGGAGTCGGGACCCATTCTTCTTTTTCCAAAGATCTAGGCGCTCACTAAATTTCTCTCTGAGGAGCTGCTCATCGAGCATCTCTTTCTTGCTGTCCTGGGACCAAGCCGCAGCAGGCCATTGGGCCAAATCTGTGTCTACACTGGAAACCATCCCGACCAAGCTTGGCAGATGATCAGTGTTTTTCCCCATGTTAGTCGGATGGGTTACGTCGTAACCGACAACCATTGTCTTCCCCTCCTTGATGAGGGGGACGTCGTTGCTGAGCTTGTGGTTTGCCCCTCCCATCTTGAGATTTACCTTGAGAGCGACATTGGCGAAATACTGTGGTTGTAATTTGACAATATTGGCTTGCAGGACACAAACCGTGGGAATTCCGTACTCAACATCACCTAGGCGCTTGACGACATTGTATATTTCTGTGTCCGTCTTCCTACCGGGAAGAATAACGAATAGCATATCGGGAGGGTCTCGGGACAGAAATGCAAACTTGCCCTTCAGGATATCTATCGGTGATGCGCCTCTCGGAATATAGGCATCCGAGCCCTGCAAATACTGGTTTTCGGCAATATTGATGCCTGTTCTTCTCATGTGCTGTACAAACTCCCCCATAGCATTCTTCATTTGATCTTTGTCGTAACGACCATAATGAACGGTGAGATGGGTGTGTTTCGTGATCGGCCGACCAGGCCTGACGACTTTCACCTGTCGCATATTCCAGCTTCCGTCGAATGCTTTAACACTCGTCTTCTTATTCTTAGGGTCGAGATAAGCGATGTCAGGGGCTAAGAGTTCACGCCCTTTCACCGTTAGTAGTTCCTTGCCAGCAGTCACCTTAAACTCCGCCTAAATATAATTAGTAATCAGGATAGAGTCACATTCGATATTGAAGACCGTCACTTACAAGTTTAGGATTACCGTCAAGGCCCAGAACTTTACGGCCCACAGTACTCAACGACATTGCGTTAGCCCAGGGCGACCGACACGCATACAGAATCATATTTGCAGTCTCATCTGCAGTGGTTTTCCGTTTCAAAACCTGCCCTTCAATCACATCCACCAGTTCTGCTGGAAAATAGGTGGGTTTCTGGCGGTTACACTTCACCACCGGATATTTGTCGTTGGGTCGCCATCCATACTCTGCGCAGCTCTTAGTATTAGTGTTGAGGGGAAGAGGCGGGAATACATACTCTTCTCATAATATTGAGTAACTGTACAATATTGGCCTGCTTTTAAGCCAGGGGGAGCATCTCCATTCAAATAGAACGACACCTCTGAAGGCCCTGCGCCCTCTCGTTTCACCTGTGGCCCATTCGCAATGCCTCTGCCGTCGTTTGGCATCGCGATGCCCGCAATGAGCTTTTTCATGGTCCTTTCTCCAGATGGTTTAGAATCTTTAGAGCCCGGGACCTTCTTTGTGGCCAGGATCTTAATCGAAGCACGAAGCCCCGAGAGAAATTTGTCAAGAGCCCTCGGGTTGTTCTTGAGATCAGAACTATCCATTAATTTGGGCACGGGTCCCGAAGGACGAAACACGCCGTGGGTGACGTTGGCATTTAGAAGTAACCGGCCTGTCGCGGGTCGGGCACTTTGGAAATATCCACGAATAACAGTATTGAGATCTGGACCTCCCAGTTGGTTCTTCTCCGAATCCATATTCATAGGGAAGTATCGACTGCGACCCACAGAGCCGACCCGGTCGTTGGTTCGTGCGTAATATCCAGTAATGATCCCCAGAGCATCAATAGCTTCGGAACATCTAGGGAAGCTGTTATTCTCACCAGGTGGTGCCTGCATTGATCGAATATAGGCTCTTAAGGCGTCCATGTTAATGTCAGGTGCAGGATCGAATTTGACCTTGTAAATATCACCTCTTCCCTCGTCAGTATATGTGACGTCGACTGTCATCCCGGCCGGCAATTTGAGGGGGGCTGTAGAAACAACCTGCGATTTATGTTCAGTCGCGTGGGGAATTCCTGTGGCGACCTGATCCAAGGCTAACTTAATAATAGCTCGGAGTTTCATGCCTTTTGCCTCCCTGTCCTTACTTTTGGCGTTGTCATTCCCCTTGCCTTTTCCTTTGCCTTTCCCCGCAGGTTTCTCTTTGGACGATTCTGCATCATCTTTCTTTTCTTTTTGTTCTGTAGCTGTCATAACATAGCTATATAGAGATGGAGTCTTCACATCCAAGGTGAAGTAATTGGCCCAGAGTGTTACCTCAGTACCTTTCGTACCATAAGCTGGTCGAAGAGGTAAAAACTCCTCGGACATGGGCTTTGAGCCCTTATTGGAGGAAACCTTGAGGGCGGACATCCTGGTTTGCATATCCAAGTCCTTAAGGATGTTGTCTTCCAGTTTGGTGATAGCCGGATCCGGCTGGGCCACAGCATTCGCCCTTATTTCTATCAGCGTTGAATTCCAGATAATAGAACCCATAGATTTGAGCTTACTTGAATATCGCCTCCTCCCCCGCAAACTTGTCCCCGCGGCCGCCTCGTCCGCCACCTCGGCCGCCCCGGAACTCGCCTCTACCTCGTCCCCCTCCTCCTCCTCCGCCACGATACTCTCCCCCTCCACGATACTCACCACCGCCTCGACCACCACGATAATTACCACCAGAGCCTACCCCAGAAAACGTGCCGCTACCGCCGCCACGCCCTCCAGGAAAATCCCCTCTTCCTCGTCCCCTGCCGCGATCACCGCGATCACCGCGACCTCTACCTCTCCCACCACGGTCCGCCATGGTGGAGTCGGAACGATAATAAGACGAACCGGAATAAAATTATGTCCAAGTCGATATGTATATTCAATTAAATGTGACGCGAGAGTTTGCTAAATATGCCGTGATGATCCTGGTAAAAACCTATGAGCTATCGAACTTTATGGTTTGGTTTACTTATGGATATTGGGTAACGATGAATGAATCATGAATTGGCTGACAAGGTAGAATATCTATAAGTATATATAGAGTACATAGGATAACCATGTGTGTGGTATGTGTTGGTTCTTTTAGGTACCTAGGGTGGACAGTGTTTTGCATTGCAAGCAAGTAGGCCACGGGTGGAAAAGGCCTGTAGCTCGCTTGCTAAAGCGACAAAGGCGTTTGACTGGGAAAACAACAGAGAAAGGTATGACGATCTGGGATATATGAAACCTCAGACTACTGTACAAGAACGCTGATCCAACAGGTTAGTTACATACCAGATGTGTTGGTGATGCGGTTGACTTTGGTCGTTGGCTGCAACGTTGTGGGGTAGAAGCAAACAACCGACAACCTTTGCCAGAGACTTTCTTGTCGACGCGGATGCTATGTGCTACAAAGCAGCGGCCCGAAGTGAAACTGATGGATTTGGATATTCCAACAGGTTAGATGAGGCTTAGATGGCGTGGGCGTGAGTGTATTCCTGTCAGATATCTGAGATATCCGAGATATCCAAGGCAGGGTTTTTGTCGAGACTCTATGGAGCAACTCCAAGTAAACTGAATACGGTCTAAGACCCGAAATGAGCGATTGATATTCCCCAAACAGAGCAAATATGAAGTATTAAATAACTGTCATTCCAAGGCATTCATACTATTCCCCATATCAACTTAGGTAGTTGTAACGGAGATGATAGAAGAGAAACCCAAAAGAAAAGAACGGAGGGGACCCGAAGAGCTATTTACTTAGGCAGCTTAGGTAGCTAGGTACTAGGTACCTAGGTATCTAAAGACGCGAGGTCCACCCTGCCAGCAAAAGGAACAAGGATCCGATAACTCGAGATATAGGTACATGCAAGTACATTTTCTCAGGTGGATAGGTTACTTTAAGTTACCTATCCTTAGGTATCTACATACTGCATGTATCCCTGAGCCCGTATTACAAACAGGCGACAATTTCCATTTCCCCATCTCCTCAGTCCTCAAAACAGACCAGAGAAGTTCGGAGATTTTGCTTTTTATTCTTTATCGAAAATTACGAGCGGTGAAAGGATCCGGATAGCTGAAGTTTTCCCCGACTGCACGATTGTTCAACTTTTAGACACTTAACTATTTAAAGCTTAGTAGGTGGTGGGATAAGAATTCGTCCCGCGATTTTGGTACAGGCATCCTTGTCTTAGCCAGCCCTTAACCCCGCCCTATGTGGCGTTTTTTGAGCTCAGCTAGGTATATCCTGCATAATATTAAAAGGACGTCACCATATAGGAGTAATTGGAATTTGGAAAGACATTGAAGAAGCAAATATACTCAAGTGGTCAGGTAGCTATTAATTACTAATTAGGTAGGTTTGCCTGCGTTTTTTGCTACGTTCCAGGTAATCTCCGTTACTCACGAATGCCACAACAAGGTAGCAGGTAATATTTCGTTTGAAACGCTTCGTTATACCAACCAACTCGAAGTCAACCAATCCAACGATATATGTAGGACCTAGATAATCCCAAGTATGTACATGTAGGTATTCAAGATATTAAGCTCGCTTACAAGCAGCAATTTTAAATGTATTCTCTATGTATAGATCATCAGAGGTAAGTCCTCTTCTGGAAAAAAATGACATGTCTCTTTTAAACAACAAAACCGTCAGCTCATTACCTACTTGCGATTGCAAACGACCAGTCATGTCAAAGTACGTTGTGAGTCATTTTGACTAGTAGACAGCTCGAAATTCTAACAGGATTTTATCCTTTCCATACTTACCAATGACCACTTGATGACTTTAGATATTATATTAATTATGTGATCGAACGCAATGTCCTGGGTCATTCTCTTGATTCTTGTACGACTTCGATGGTTCCATACCTATGTATCTACTACCATCTGGTATAAAATTGCGAGTTAGGATTACAACCGGCTTATCTTCTACACCTCGTAAAATCAGCTATGCATCCATGGATGTGTAACCCATAGGTATTTTATATCCCACATCCGTGACCTTAGTAGGTAGGTAGTCATCACGGCAATTATTTACCCAGTCTGCCAGACCAGTATTCTATTACTTCGATAAGTAACATATGCTTCGGGCAATTATTCAAGCATCTATCTACCTAGGTAGGTACCCAAACAGCCAAGTAAAGAGCTCTTGATTATGTATACATACCTACCTAGGTAGGTAAGTATCAGCCTCAACTATCCATCAAATAGCCTTATGCTGGTCTAGCCTAACTATCCCAGACATTTCGCATGCATTATGCAACCTAGGAAGCTAAACCCACCCCACGGTATATTCTTAGGTTACATATCTGCAGACATTGTCTTGATGAAGTACCTTAGGTAGGCAAGAACATCTTATTGGAGTGTCCTCGCATATTGGACTCCCTACCTAATAGTTGGGCGACACGTAAAGTCTTTAAGCCTAAATCATTTTTCATCCTCCTAAGAACTTTTCGAGATCCGGATTTCTCGAATCCTCTAAAATGAAATTAAAAGATGGGGAATAGTCCGATAGACGTCGTCGCACATTTCATTTCAACCTATTAATTGTGAACCCCGTGGGGACATAGGGGATTACCGGATCGGCCCGCTTTGCTCGCCATCAATATCCACAGTTGCCGGGTCATGTACCTACCTAGTAGCCTAGGTACATATGAAAGCAACGGAAATGCCTAATAAATACCTATCTACATAGTAGTTTCCAACGTTGAGTCGATGTAGGAATAGTGTGAACTTAGGGCTACTTGCACGTGTTCCACGAATCAAGCACATCAGCAGGAATTCGATGTGATCCAACGCCTCTATGCATCCCAACTGTGTTCTTACTGGCTCGGTACTCGCCACGGTAACCTGCGTTTTCTGTTGCATAAACATCTGCGAACATTACGGAGGATGGCCACTCTAATGTCCAGCTACCGGTTGACCTACATAAGGTAGGTATGTAAGTGGCATGATTTGCCAATAGCTTGCTTACGAGGTACAGGCAGACAGGTAGCCCTGAGGTGTCCCTCTTTCAGTGGACTTGCCAGCTTGCATGGGTCAGGAAAGCTTGTGTAACAGTTAAAAGAATGAAAGTGGCAGGAAAGGAAAATTGTTGTCACGTCACCAGTGTTCATCGTTGTCATTTGAATGCCTTAGGACTCAGACAGTCAGAGAGGTAGGCTATGGTGGTGAATAAATCCTACGACCCTTATAGGATCCCATAATACTTACCTTCTACATAAGCCTAGACTCTGGTATAACACATGTAGGTTAAGTGTTCCAAGTTGTAATTTCAGAGTTACAATAAACTTGAAGTTAATACGTAGTACCTAGTGTAGACTCAGGAGCTTTAGTGTTTAGGCAATGAGAAAAACTTGATGTGCGAGTGTGCACTGTAGGTTGTAACCTAAACGAACGCAAAACCCTAATATTGCTAAAAGAAGTAACTTCCGTCCACCTATTAGCCAATAGGCAAGGCAACCACGACCGGCACAACATCGGAGCTCCGTAACTACTTTTTGCAGCATTATCATATACCTCAAATCGCGAGAACACAACCACTTCCGGTTCCCCCGGAATCAGCCCGGTTAGCTCAATCGGTAGAGGTTAGTTGATTGCCGCATAGTCCTTTAACCATGTGACACTAACAGTCCAAATAGCGTGAGACTCTTAATCTCAAGGTTGCGGGTTCGACCCCCGCATCGGGCTCAATTCCCGATGCATCTCTTCTAAAGAGATACTTCGAATCAATATTTCTTTCTTTTTGAAAAATCCAGTCTCTCCTATCTCGACAACCGAGTTTTCTTTTTGTAGAGCCTTAGGATATGATACAGGAAAGCAAGTTGAGTGGCAGAACTACTTACCTATTAAGTAAATAGATTGAGCAATTGTCCCCAATGAGCTGGTAGTTTATGAGTACCTGCCAGCCTGCGTACGTACCTAGCCCTGAAGTAGTGCGAAGGACCGCGGATGAGATTAATCTCAAGTAACAATTCGATGAAACGCGAGACATTTTTAGGTTAAGACAAGACGAATTCAGATTTATCTTCTCCAAAACAAGCTCGTATTCATATTAGGTAGATTTCTCATGGCCCGCTGTCGCAACTTCTATTATCTCCTTCTCAAGTCCAGTGACGTGGATAAATCCAATACCGGCATCTTTCAACTTCTGCTTGCTGGAGTTACCACTTACGAACTTTTCTGGCTCGTAAACCCCGACATAGACGGTTTTAATCTTGTTTCCAATAGCTAATATCCTATCCACGCATGGCATATTGCCGCTGAGCCTTTGTGAACATGGCTCAACTGTTGTGTAAAGTATGACTTCATTAGGGAGGATCTCGTCTAGGCGACTTGCTGGTACACTGTTCCTCTCTGAAATCTTCTCAAAACAGCATTGTTCAGCGTGCGTGTTCCCTGGAAGCTCTAGTGTATAGCCTGTTGCCAGTATCTCATTTGTGGCTGCGTTCACCACAACGGCTCCAACTCGGTAATTGGTAGGCTTCGGTGGGGATTTTGTGGCTAAAGAAAGAGCAAATTTAATGTACGATAAATGATCTTCCGCCTCTATATCATTTTGAAGCGCGTCTTTGAGCATTTTCTTTCTGATGGGATGAGATGGTAAAAGGGACTTTGCTCGTCGATTATTCAGATTCCAATTACGTGCATAAATACCCCACTAACATGCTTAATTGGCAAGTCCTTATCGATAAGACGCGTAGTGTAGACAAGAATCGCGTGTAACGCGATCTTAATACTTTAGCTCATCAAATCATCAAATATTAACATCAAACTTCCACTACGCTTATCTACATCGCTTCTTGTGATATTTACTCGCTATGGACGATTCGGATGATTTACTCGCGGGGGAACCGCCCACCATCGATCCATATGAGGTTCTTGGTCTAGAGCGCACGGCAAACGAAGGCCAAATCAAATCGGCCTATCGCAAACTCGCCCTAAAGAACCATCCAGGTAGGTCCTTAGCCGCAGAGGGTATTTGCCTATCTTCGCATTCTAAATTGTGCTATCTATAGACAAGGTTGCCGAGGATCGAAAGCAAGAAGCCCACGAAACTTTCCAATCTATAGCCTTTGCCTACGCTGTCCTATCCAACCCTACAAGGCGCAAACGTTACGATGAAACAGGTTCGACCTCCGAGTCCATTGTCGACTCCGACGGCTTCAGCTGGACGGATTTCTACCGAGAACAATACCGCGACACAATTACTGCCGATGCGATAGAGAAATTTGCCAAGCAATATAAGGGATCCGATGAAGAAAAAGATGACATCTTGATCGCCTACGAACAGCACAAAGGCAAGATGGACAGGATCTACGAATCAGTCATGCTCAGTGATGTCCTTGAAGACGATGAAAGGTTCCGCACGATCATCGACGAGGCAATTGCTAGCAAGGATGTTCCCACCTTCAAAGCGTACACACACGAGAGCAAGAAGTCTAAGGAAGCACGAATCAAAGCTGCCCAGAACGAGAGCACTGAAGCTGAAGAATATGCCAAGGAATTAGGAGTTCATGATAAGTTGTTTGGCGGTAAGGATAAGAAAGGTGATAGTGGTAAGGGGAAAGGTAAAAGTAAGAAGGGGTCGTCTGAGGACGGCTTAGCAGCACTTATCCGCAGTAACCAGCAAGGCCGAAGTAATTTCTTAGACAATCTCGCAGCTAAGTACGGTGCAGCGCCGAGTACAAAGAAGGGGAAGAAACGTGCTGTCCCGGAAGAAGAGCCCTCGGAGGAAGCCTTCCAAGCAGCCGCCGCAAGACTTAAGAAAGGGAGGAAGAAGTGAGGCTATCACCAAGAGGCTTGGTTTGACCTGATTGTTGTTTTTCTGCGCGGCGTATACGGTATTATATTAAGGCAAGCAAGGAATCATCGGGACAGGTATGCGTCGAGCCTACAGCCTAGGACCTGTACCACGGTTGTTTAGGAGTAGAATACGTGATGAATTTAACAATTGTTAGGGATGACTTCTTAAGCACGTATCTAGGTACCTACGTAGGTATTCCATGGATACCACCCGAGCAGGCAGCCCTATACAATAAGTGGGGCATATCTTAGCTTATCAGTGCCCTGAAGCTTTCCGCGTCCGTCGCGTCACTTTGCTTAATGCTAACCTTGGAACTTCAACTTTTTTAAGACACCACCAACCCAGCAGGCTTGCAAGCATTGCTCTTTAACAGTCAACCACCAAAATGCGATGACAAGCGCAGAACCGCTTGTGTATTATCCCGCATATTGCTTCCATCTATCACCAACAATAAACAAATGGTGTCCTCTGCGCGCTATCGACATCCATGGACTTGAATGTCGACCTGGATTTGAAGGTACTCACATATGCGATCCCATAATATATGCGACTTAGCTTACCATATCAAAGCCGACAATGTTTTTTTCTCCCTTAACCACCCTATTCGCTGGGTTCGAATCGTTGGGGTCGTAGTTGCGATAGACGAATTCTATGGCAACCGAATCTATACGATTGATGACAGCACCGGTGAATGTATCGATTGCTCTATCAAGATCTCGAAGCCGGCCGATGATAATCGCCAGAATAGCGTAGGCTATGGAACGAATGCCGTAACCCCTGCTCCAGATCCTCTTTTGGATATTGATGTTGGCATGGTCGTCGAGGCTAAGGGAAGCACGATGATATTTAGAGATCAAAAAAAGATCAAGATTCAGAAGCTACAGAGAGTCAGGTCGACAAATCAAGAGGTCCAGTTTTGGAACAAGATCCACGAATTTCGAAACGAAGTTCTCAGCAGGCCTTGGGTGCTAGAGAGGAAAGAGGTACGCCGGTGTAAGAAACAGCACATGGCCGATGTGGATGCCGAAGAGCGCAAGAAAAAGAAAAAGAGAGAGAATGGGTACACTCTAGACAAGAGTGTCCATAATAACGAACTCGCGGTTAGGAATGAACCTACAAAAAGCAAGCCTACGAAGCAAGAACCTCTGAGTAAGCCAGAAGTCAAGGATGCCAACACCGGTGGCCAATACGATGCGTTGGGGTTATAGAGGTATACCACATAACATTGAGCTCTACTTGTTTTGTAGATGGACATGTTATCTCTAAGCTCATAGAAAATGTTTCTGATGACAGAGTGTTTGGAAAGGCTTGGCAAGTTGTTACAACTACCATACCGCAGGTACTAGGTCTGGTAGCAAGGACTGTGATACCCTCCTTCGAGATTCTTTTCGCTTTTATCATATCCATAGATACATGTCAATGTTGAAACAACCTTATTATGTATCTTGACCAGACACTCCTTACTGTCATCAGGAAGGTCTTAGCAATCTAACATGCTAAAGTATATAAGTGGGTCTCATCAAAATTGAGCTCGCCGGCAATTGGTGGCTCATAAGTGCACGTTGTACAAGCTGTTTATTCTTTGCACACGGTGATTTCCAAAGTCAGGTTGTAAAGAGACATTGCTCTTTCCAGCTCGCAGCATACGTCTACTTGAGGCAGCTACGAGGCTACTTTCTATGATTTGTCATCGGTTCATAGAATCAAGTAGCTAAACTTGTTCCAAGTTGTCTGACGCGGCCATCCATAATACTCTCTATTCTCTCCATCAACACCTTATACCTAACAGACCTAGATCTAGACTCTACCTACCTAAGACCGATTAATCCACTCTTGTTCTTCTACAGCCGACATAATTATTTCATATAATACTAGGCTTGTCTCGTTCTCCAGTCGCGACGTTCCGCAATTCTCGAGTCTCATTCCAGTGACTCTTCTAGACTCCTTCGTTTGCTCAAACCCATCATATAGGTAGGACCCTTTAACCCCTTTTCAAGACAACCCATTCCTCAGCCCATGACATGGACTACACACGTCACATAACGTTGGCAATTCTGAGTCAACCGTCGTCTGGTACACCGATTCCATTCTTCAGTATCACGATCTACTCAAGCCATCCATCATGTCAGTCAAGAAAACATCCAACCTGCCCACTACTTATTAGGCTCGGGTTTGAAGGATTGGGTTTCAACCCTCGAATGTGAATCTTGTCTATGATTTCAATATTTTTATGATACACCTCGCTATACACTTTGCTATACAACTTTCCTGTTTCAATGCTCCTTGACGAAGTTACGATATCACGATACCTGAAACATTCTACGCTGAGTAACGGTTGCTGTTGAAGACCTTGCGATAGAGTCTCATGATAAAATCACCAAGAATACCTCCTCTTCGACCCCTATTTATTTCTCTGGATTGGTCATGCGGTTGCTTTGGATGCTGACATTACTTCAGGTCTCCCCTGGCCTGACGGCCTGGCTTTGGGCTTCGAATAGCGAGATCCGGTCATATCGGCAAGGCAAACGCGCTAGACAAACGTTGCAGGATAATTACTCCCCTGTACCAGCAAGTCAGGATCATCACCACAAAGATTTTCGGCCCTTCCGTATTGTCGCAAATTCCTCGGAACCAGATACAAATTCCACCATAGGAGGAACACCACCGAGCATAACCCCTATTCTGGAACCGTCCGGACCCGAGTCTAACCCGGCAAATACCACTATGCCTCTGCCAAAAGACATCTTCGGCACGCCAATTGCAACAAACGCCCCTCCGGCGTCTTTCCCGGTTCGAAAAGACCATCCGGTTGCCCGAACAGGGATAAATGGACCGGCGCCTATAGGCACGAATAAATTCTACGCCAACTTCTTCCTTGGTAAACAGGTCTCGCCTACATATGTGCATCCGTACTCAGTAGTTTGGTCGCAGGGCCAAGGGGCCTCGTCCAGCTGGGGGTTAGCGATTTCACATACCGAAGCAGACCAGATTACCTACGGCGAAGTGTCAAACGAGACAGGTGCCGCTAGATATTTTCTTAACCCCCTTGGTATTCAGTCCCTGTGTCTCTCCGCGCAGGAACTAGGACCACAGACTACTTTGACAACCGATAGTCTTTCCTCGCAATCAGCCAATGTCAACCTACAAGTCGACTCCAAAGCGACGCCAATAGTCACATTCCCACTGGTGCAAGGCATGGGGTTTGTCACGGCTATCTACAAAGGAGGGACGCCGGTTATCACCACTGGTATTTACTTCAAAACGGTTACGAAATCGATCAAGGGACCCAAGGATGGTGTGACCAAGTACACCTTATATCTCGAAAACGGTAAAGTGTGGCATGTGTACGCCTATTCGGAAAAGGGTGACACATTCGACCTCACTGTAGTCAACAACAAACTGGCTAAGGCTGAGAAACCTTTCAATGGTATTGTCCAGGTCGCAAAGGATCCAGGTAATGCTGAAAAAATAATTGATACTGCATCTGGGGCATATCCGATCAATGTAACACTTTCTGGCTCCATTTCCGGGTCCAAGGGCACATATAAATTCACCTACAAAAAAGGAGGACTCTCGAGCGCGAAATTACTGATGTACGCCTTGCCTCATCATTATGACGCTTTTGATGATGCTACATATAAAAGTATGACTCCGGCAAAGCTGCAGACCACAACCAAGGGAATGGCAGTAGGGGTTGTTGCGGATTCGTGGACAATGGTTGAACCGAATATGCCCATTTCGATGGGGTTCGCTCCTTGGGATCCCGTCGACGGCGAGAAGAAAACTCTCAGCGAATCGGCAATCAGTCAGATCAGTCCAATTGCGGTTAATGAGACCGCTCAGGATGTATCACAGCAGTCGGATCAAAACTCTATGTATTTTGGCGGAAAGGTATGATTTAACATAATGCAGTCGTTATCCCACATCTAAGGATTGTTTGATAGCTGACAGATAGGATAGGCTCTGGCGAAATTTGCCGGAATTTGTTACACGGCCAATGACTTGCTCAAGAACACGACGTTGAGTCAGACTGGTCTGAAGAAATTGAAAGTCGCCTTTAGTCGATTTGTAACAAACAGGCAACAATTTCCGCTGTACTACGAATGTAAGCCAGCCAATTTGTAGATATTTGGGTTTAACTGACGTTGGAAGCTGCTTGGGGAGGGTTGGTCTCTTCGGCAACCTACAAGACAGGAAATAACGGCGCGGACTTTGGTAACACTTTCTACAATGATCACCATTTTCATTACGGCTATTTCATCTATGCCGCCGCCATCATCGGCTACCTTGACCCTGGTTGGCTTACCAAAGAAAATGTCGACTTTGTAAATACGATGGTCAGAGATATCGCCAATCCTTCTCCCTCGGACAAATATTTTCCAATATTCCGTAATTTCGATTGGTATCATGGTCACAGCTGGGCTCATGGTCTATTCGAGACGGCCGATGGAAAGGTCAGCAGTTCCAATGACTTACTATCGTGATTCACTGATACTGAGCTCGTCTCACAGGACCAAGAATCAAGTTCGGAAGATGCGATGCACGCCTATGCTATCAAGATGTGGGGAAAGACAATCAAGGATTCCAATATGGAGGCCCGGTAATAGTATACGGCCAACAACTATTCCCATAGAAACTAACATATTGTAAATTATAGGGGTAATCTGATGCTAGCCGTCATCGCTCGTTCTCTCAGCCGATATTACCTCTATACAGAAGACAACAAGGTACAGCCTCCGGATTTTGTCGGAAACAAGGTTGCTGGTATTCTTTTCGAGAATAAGTGCGATCATACGACGTACTTTGGATCGAATATTGAGTACATCCAAGGCATTCATATGATACCGCTCTTACCCAGCACGAAGCTCACTCGACCCGCTAAGTTCGTTAAACAAGAGTGGGCGACGTACTTTGATAATGGACGAGCCGACAATGTTGAAGGAGGATGGAAGGGAATTCTTTACGCTAACCTGGCTACGGTCGACCCTCAAACCGCATGGAAATTCTTTACGCAGAAGGACTTCGATTCCTCATGGTTAGATGGGGGCGCTTCGTTGACGTGGTATCTGGGGTACTGCGCAGGTAAGTCCACATTGATTATCATTTCCAACCGCAGGTAAACTGACTAGTTCCAAGCCTTCATGTGATAGGTAGGCGAGCCTGGCCGGCTTTTATGAGAGGTGGGTTGCTTACTGAACAGCCGAGCAAGAAGACTGGATATAATGCAGACGCTGAAGGCCGATTTAATAATTTATTGAACATGAATAATGATTAAGGCTAGATCAAGGAATATGGATCTGGCTCGAAATACCTAGAGTACCTAGTACCTACTTGTATACATACCTCTCTAGCCTACGAACAGAGTTGATTTCATATTTTCACGCCGCGTTTACATCGACCGGGCGCAATAGTCGATTCGATAGTTTGAGCTTTTGAGCCTTACGGACAGCCTATGGCGATTAAGATGGAAATGAACGTGTCATGGCCACCTAGGTATTTCTTGGTAGAGCTTGGCTTATACATAGCCCTGTTTTTTTGGCAGACGTACATACAGAGCAGGATGAAGAGTGGGATATACGGATGACGTCCTAACTCCGTTCAGACCCCACGTTTTCTTAACATGATGCTAATACCTAGTACTGCTGCTACCGCTGCCGTGTAACTTACGCAAGCAGGCAAGGCGGGATTTATCGATACTAATCCCAGGAATATGCTTATCTAGATCTAGTTCCGAATGTAATTGGCTTCTTGGTTCATACAGTGCGTGACTGGGAGGCCTCCATCTTTATCCGTCACTATCGGACTGTTTCATGGAAACTTGCAAGTTTCACAACATTTTCAACATAGCCACACTCTTGGCGCTCCCTCTTTCTACATATGTACTGCATACAAGGTAGATTGTCCGTTAATTGGCGGCGCCCGAATACTTTGTGGAAGCCATTGGTATAGATATTTGCATTTAAAGACCAATTGGGTATCTTAGATATTTATTACTAGGTACCGGTCCGAGATCGTTCCTAGGTCGCTCTTTATTCCCTCTTCTGCTTCGGATGGCTCGGGGAAATTCCATTTATCGTATGGATGAATTTATTTTTCTCAGTCCCAAGTGCACCCAATTTAAGGATCGACCTCTGACTTGGGTCGACTCAGATCGTTTGATTCGTTTCTCTGTCGAGCTCGGGGTACCTTGTCCGGACAGTTGGAGCTAGAAAGTCGTGCTTTCGTGCTTAGCTTCCCTGTAAGACCATCCCATCATCCCACAAGCCCCTGCTTTTCTGGATCCCTGTGCACCCTTCGAGCTGCCGCCACGTTTTGCTGCAAGGTATGGGAGGTCTGCTACCTCCCTAGTACTGTACACTCTCTTCACCGTGTCTAGGTGGAGTACATAGCTGTATTAAGGTCAGCTTAATTAGCTTCATGACCTAGGTCCTACATAGGTACATTTCAGAACAAACGACGTCAACATATTGCGACTTGGACTATCAACAAAGAAGAGATATATCTAACTAATCCGTCTTAGACTTGCGAGAAAAGACCTAAGTTCGAATAGCCGCGCCTTGGCGATTCTAGGATCTCTCATTACCTTCATTCAACACTAATACATGCCAATACATACCAAGAGTCCAAGACGCAGGACAAGCGAAGCTACCTGGCTGTGATGATCACGGTGATCACGACTCGCCCGAACTGTATTCCGCCTAGAAACGTTGTTTTGATTTTAGCATTTTAGTAACCCCCCCTTAAGTCTCATCTCCCTTTTCGAGAGGGCGGAAAAGAAAAAAAAACAAAGACTCAGGTCCTGGTAGCTAGCTCTCGGCCGTCTGCGCCTCAATTTCTGCACATTATATTTTTTTTCAGTTCGTTGCTTTCGGGGGAAACCCAATTGAGTCCCAATGGTGTGTAAGTACAGATGACATCTTCTTTCTTCGGGCTGGATCTCCTTTCGATATACCACATCTATACCAACCTATACATACATTTACCCAATTGCATGCCCGATTATTAGTCAGAACCCTTTTTCCCATCCCAATTCCTCTCCATTTTCTCTTTAGATCTCGTCCCTTTTTTGGTGTTCGCTACGTCCCGTAGGGCATGTGGTGTTTTGTCGCCACCGATATACATCGACGGACGACCGGACTTTCAGGTTATTTTTGTTGGCTAACGATGACGCGCAACGATGGCTCGCGATTTAGTCAATTTACCCAGCTTTCACGATCAAATCCGCAAGACGGTAACGGGCTTGACGGTTAGTAGTCATGGCCATCACGAGAATGGAGAAGCGCACGAAGGTACGCCTTTAATAGGAAATGGCAATGGAAATGGAAATGGAAGTATTAGCCAGAACGGGCATGGACACGGACACAGCGACATGTGGGAGTTCTTATTCAATTCGCACTACACCCCAGGTGCCGACAATCCGAAGCCATGGGTGAAGTATCCAGCGCACGTATGGCACATCACTAAGGCCACTTTATTGAGCAGTACGTATCCATAAACCGCATATCGGCACGAAGGTAGGGATTGCCAATGTACTAAATTCGATTTTGATAGGTCCGGTCAATATTCTCCTCGTCGCCGTACCGATCGGTATTATCGCTGGTCAGACAGGATGGGACCCCGTCGCCGTCTTCGTCATAAACTTTTTCGCCATTATTCCTTTAGCCGCCGTATTGTCATTTGCGACCGAGGAAATATCCGCAAAGTTGGGCGAGGCTCTTGGTGGATTGCTCAACGCTACTTTCGGCAATGCGGTGGAGTTGATCGTAGGACGGCCCCCAACCCGCAATGACATGCATGATCTGTTTTATTGACTTACCTTCCCTGCAGGTTAGCATAATCGCATTAAGAGACAGACAGATAGAGGTCGTAAAGTCGTCCATGATTGGTTCGATCCTATCGAATCTACTCCTCGTCATGGGCATGTGCTTCTTCTTTGGTGGTATCGCCAACATGAGGGACGACGAGGGTCATGGTCAGGAACAAAGCTTCCAGACCATCACTGCCCAGACAACCGCTTCTTTGATGACCCTGTCTGCTGCTTCCATGATTCTCCCCGGAACCGTAAGTATTTTGTTTCTAATTATACGATCTTGGCGGAATTTAGTGCTAAGAATTTTAGTTATTCATGATTATCAACGATAGCGACAAAGGCGACGACGGCGAGCGCAACGATATCGTACTTTCACTCTCTCGCGGCACCGCTATTATTCTACTATTTCTCTACGTTTTATATCTATTTTTCCAGCTGAGAACGCATCATAAGCTCTTTAGCGCTGAGTCGGGTGTGATCGAGTCGGAATCGACACAGAACGAATCCCAGCTACCTGCAGAAGCTTCGGCTGCAAATGTGCGACCGGCAGTCCAGGATTCCTGCGAAGAGGAGGAAGTTCACATGAGCCCGTATTCCGCCGCCGCCGTCCTCATCGTCACAACTGTCCTGGTCTCTATCTGCGCCGACTATCTTGTAGAAAGCATCGATGCGCTAGTGGAACGCGCGCAAATTAGTCGAAGCTTCATCGGTCTTATTCTAATTCCGATCGTGGGCAATGCAGCGGAGCACGTTACTGCTGTCGTTGTAGCGGTTAAGAACAAGATGGATCTTGTAAGGGTTATTCTTAGAAATTCCACCGAGTCGCAACTAATAAGTTACACAGGCTATGGGAGTTGCTATCGGCTCCAGTATCCAGATCGCCCTGTTCGTAACGCCATTCCTCGTCGTCCTTGGATGGGTTATGGACAGAGAGATGGATCTTCATTTCGAGACTTGTGCGTATATCTAATTATGTCCTTTTCTCATTGTCCGTGCCGCTAATACAATATAGTTGAAACTGTGTCATTCGCATTGGCTGTGCTGGTCGTGATCTATACGGTTCAAGACGGAAAATCCAATTACCTTGAGGGCGCAATGGTAACGTCACCAATTTCTCCTTTTTCGAATAATGTTACTAATTTTGATTTAGTTGATGGCCCTCTACATCATCATCGCCTTAGCATTCTTCGTCACTCCTAGCCAATACTTTAACACTGACTGGGTTGTCGGTAAGCTGAGCAGTGTGGTTGGGTCGACATAAATACAAGGGTTCTCATTCGCATTCCACCCTTGATGGGCGGATAAGCTGCGCGCATGGGCGCGTAACGCTTCACGATTCTACGTTCGATTGCTCGACACTTTCCAATACCCCCTGGCATTGTGGCCGGAGTGTGCAGTGCTATCAACAGCACTTAATTTCATTTTTCCGAAGCAGTGTTCTTATTATAGACACTAGGTAGTCATTTCGGCGATTTTCTTTGTCTTCGTCAGTGTATAGTATAGTAAGTGGTGAGGGTCAGGTCGAAAAAAAGAAGTGCGTTATCCACTAGAAGTTTGGTGGTTTCTGCGGTAGTAGGGTTACAGAGCATAGGTACCTAGGTATATAGGGCTTTCATAAACGGAGCAATAGATGAGATGTATTTCTATTTACGAAGATTGTGCGTATTGTATATAGACATCTAACCTAACAAAATTAATGTTTTCTTGATCTTGGGTGAAAAGTGAATTCTACAGAGTACAGGTACACTAGATAGGTACTTGAGTACCTCTTGAGCCCGGTCACTCGGCCGACCCAAGGCTTCCAGGTCTCCAACTCGGGTGCGGGGCTTGGCGGGGTAGCTGCGATGAACGTCATTACCAAGCAAGATATTGTCTTTTATCAAGCAGATATAGATGTCTTTCAATTAGTGAAACCTGTCAATTCATGTCAATTCATATGTCGTGTCTCCGTACCTTCTATAGGATACCATATCGATCATCTATACTACGTCCATCTACGCGATTCACTGGTAGGCCGTTTCTCTTGTCCTTTTCGGCTAGCTGTTTGGGTTGGATGATGTAGTGGAACCTGACTCTATGAGTATAGGTGCTTGGCGCACATTCGCAACCATGGCGACGACTACGAACACTAATAACTATAAGTTCAACCACTCTATGTAAGACCACGACCTCATTATACTTATAAACTTATATAAATGAGAAGATTGCTTAACATAGCACGATAACCATAGGCTGAGAGTGAAGGACCCTAAAGCATCCGGTATAGTCTCACCTTAACCACATCTAACCAGGATGCACAGGACTAAACATGAGTATGTATCTATACAGTCAAGTTCTACGAATTCCTAGGCATGAGCCTAGTCAAACACCTCCAATTCCCGGAAGCAAAATTCGACCTCTACTTCCTGGGATACGACGGGCCGGCCGCGCACTCTCACGGGAACAGCACGTTCGACCGGCAAGGGCTCGTGGAGCTGACGCACAACTACGGCACGGAGGACGACCCGAACTACAAGATCAACAACGGCAACGCGGAGCCCCATCGTGGTTTCGGCCACGTGTGTATTTCCGTGGATCATATACAGGCCGCGTGTAAGAGGATCGAGGACGCCGGGTATAGGTTCCAGAAAAAACTCCAGGATGGACGGATGAAACATATTGCGTTTGTGTTGGACCCGGATGGGTATTGGGTTGAGGTTGTTAGTTTGAGGAGGGGGAGTAAGGGCGCGGAGGACCCCGAGGAGGAGGGGCGGGAGACGGATGTTGGGACGTATCGGATGGTGTGTTTTTCTCTCTCCTTCGTCTTTATATCGATAGTACAGGATTGTACGTGACCGTGGCGCTAACTCGAGCTCGCGATAGAACCACACGATGATCCGCGTCAAGGACGCCGAGAAGAGCCTTAAGTGGTACCAGGACGTCCTAGGCATGAGCCTGTTCCGCACCGTCGAGCAGCCCGCTGCTAAGTTCAACCTGTATTTCCTCGGGTATCCCGGGACAAAAGGTGTTCCTGAAGATGGGTTCACAGCTGATTATGAGGGGTTGTTGGAGCTGACGTGGAATTATGGGACGGAGAAGGACGAGTCGTTTAAGTATCATGATGGGAACGCGGAGCCCCAGGGCTTCGGACATATCTGTGAGTACCTAGTATCTGGCAATTTCTTGGGAGAGGGGCGGCAAGAATCGGAGCTAATAGAGGATAGGCGTTTCGGTCGATAATCTCGATGCGGCGTGTTCGAGGTTCGAGACGTTGAATGTTAACTGGAAGAAGAGGCTTACGGATGGTCGGATGAAGAATGTCGCGTTCTTGCTTGATCCTGATGGATACTGGGTTGAGGTCGTGCAGAACGAGCGCTTTACTAATCAGGAGAATTTCTAAAGTCGGTTATGGGATGTGATGGATAGGTAGGTAGGTAGGTACTTACCGAATTTATAATTTCGCGACAGGTAGTCCTATCAAAGAGACTTAAGGCGTGATGTTGGCTGCACTTAAGATGAACTAAAGAGCTAGCGAATATAGCAGAAGCCATGTCAGAGAAAGCTCAACGAATAGAATTGTAGACTTCGATGAATCGAGTGACAATTTAAGCGAAATAGAAATGATATATGGAGAGAGAAGGGTATATATGTAAGTTGGGGGTTATTTTCAAGATATTCACTCTACGCCACCGGCCAGCAAGGTCCTCACTTAATAAGCGTCTTACATCAACATATTTGTACGCCAACCCACACCTCTGCACCATTACTCATCGTCTCCTTGGATCCTAAGCCTCTCGGCCCGTTCCCTCTCCCTCTCTTTCTCCTTGAAAAACGCGAGTAGGCCTATGTCGTACGCGATCTTTAGACATCCCGATGCGACGAAGGATACCCAGAACAGGTTTCGATCAACCAGGAACCCGGTCAGGATTGGTCCTAGGCTCTGGGCTGTGGTTTTCACTACATTTACTGTGCCCATGACCGCCGTCCGCTCTCTGGGTAGCACGATGGTGGCCAGGAATGCGGAGCGGGGTCCGCTGTCCATAGATTGCGTACTGGAGTTGAGGACGAGGAAGACCAAAGCGAGGTGTAGATCGCTAGGGATACCGATGAGGGCGCGGAAGACTTGTGAGGGGAGGTGTGTGAATACCATTGTCTGATGGAGTGTTAATTGTATACTAAAATGGTAGTAATAGAGAGGTATGGGTTTCGACGTACGTTCACGTTACCAAACCTCTTAGCCAGAGAAGAGGCAACAATCATGGAAGCTCCAGCGAGTATCTGGGTGACGAAGAAGATCGAGCCTAGTTTCCCTTCTTCGATGTTGAACTGATATTTGAAATAATATGTGATCCATGATCTGACAATATTTAGCCGAAATCTTATAAAATCTGGTGGTCTATCACTTACAGTGGAGCTAGCCCAGATCCAAACGAGTCCAGGGCGAAGAGAAGGCACAGCGTGATAACCACGGGGACACTCTCTTTGCTGACGTCTGGGAGCAAATAACGCAGCCCGCGCTTAGGCGCAGGAGTAGACTCCGCATTGCTTTCCAGAAGCGGCCTTGTCTCGTCGTCTCTCTGGCGACGCTGGAGCTGCTTCTTCTCCGATTCCACAGAGTAGCTCAAGAGGACTGTTAAGGTAAGCTTCACTAGACCAAGGATCGCATATCCAACGTAAATAGCGCGATATGATCGAATGAAATCCCATTGGAGAGTTCCGGTAAGGTATTGAAGAATCCACCCGCAAACCATGCAGCCACATGCCGTACCTACAAGTCCCAAGAGACTGTACCAGGCATAGACGTCGCTTCGCTTCTTAGGATCGGTAAGCTGGGCAACAATGCTTTCTTCGATGGCCCGGAAGGGTCCGATCTCATTGCCGCTTTATGGGGATTCATGTTAGTACCTCGCAGATATATAGCAGTGTAAGTTGATTTCATACCTTGGACTGATGACACCAATGACAGCAGCAATTAGAAGCACCCAATACGTCCCAAACAACGCAAATACAACTCCGCTAGCGCTCATTAGAATGGCACCGAACGCAAGAATAGCCCTCCGACCCAACGCGTCGGCGAACAACGTGAGAAAGAAGCTGAGACAGGTATCGCCAACCAAGGTCAAAGTCATGAAGAGGCCAATCTCTGTCTTGCGGATCTCGAGAGCGTCCAGGTACGCGACCAAAATAAGTGTCGAGATTCCATACGCGAACATACGAACGAAGCGTTGAAGACATAGTAGCTTAACGTCTCGCGAGGAGGCATACATAGAGACAAGGCCGAGCTCCTCTAAGATTCGTTTGAGGAGGCCTTCTTTCTCCGGGGCGACCTCTGTGGCGTTTGGTAAAGACTCGTCCATGATTTCGATTGTTTTCTCAAATTCGATGAGCGAGGGAAAGTTCTCAAAGGGCAGAGAGAGGAAGAAATTTCGTTTAAAACCTGTTTGGATGGGACGATTCGAGCTATTCGTAGCTGGTGGAGTATAAAGCCGAGCTCGTCGGATATATCTTCAGACGAGGCGAGACTAGAGCTTAAGACGTAGTTAATACGAAGTCTTTCGAGATCTAGAAGGTTTTAGTTTATTTCATTTTCGTGAGTGATATAAGATGACAAGCTTGGAATTATAGGAAAGAACACATTATTAGTCATACTTGCTAGGTAACACAAAGTAGCTACTTCTAGGTGCTGAAATGTTGGTGACCTCGAGCTCGGAGTTAAGTTATTTTCTCGATTGGCCAATGAATAGCTTGCAATGGGCTACCCCACTGCGGGTACGGACTTGGTGGGGCAGGTACGTAAAGTGAAGCTATCGTGGGATGATCTAGCATCAATCCATATTGGACGAACGTATCTCGCGTAGAGGGCTGAGAGATGCGGTAGAAGCTCATGTTCCGCATTTGAATATATGTTTACTTGACCTAGATCAAAGTAGGGAATTTGGTATACTCGAACAGTCTCAGTTAGACGACGCAGGACCCCTCCTTCATACGCTTAGCGAGGTAATAAATGTGACCAGTATCAGTGAATACCTACCTTTCTAGAACCTAGGTGATAATAGACCATTATCTTAATGAGAGGATATTCGGACGTTTATAATCTCGGTCGTGAATCGTCGCAGAGTTGAGGTCGGTACATCTTCCTCACGTCACCACAAGCAGCGATGAGCGTAACGAAAATGCGCAATGCGATGTGGAAAAAAGACAGCAAAAATTACAAGAATCGAAATGCCAGAGGCATCGCCGAAAGGTAAGCAGCTCCACGATGTGCAATGCAGGCTACCCGCCTTACCCACGCGAATTCTTGAGCTCGCGTTGGTTTCTCAAGGTAAGTTTGACAAAATAGAAAGGAAGAATCAATTCCAGGATTGAGAGCTGGGGTTTTGTAGCTTCGATGTGGGGCTCTCGGGTAGAGTGGGGACATCCGTGATTACCTCAGCTAGGGTTACCGAGGCAGCGAGGGCAGTTGCTTTTCTTACCGGAGCAGATTGTTTCAAACTTCCAATGGTAAAGAGTTTATTGTACTTGACTAATTTGTGCGCCTATCGTATCTAATTCCCTCGTGCAAATAATAATAGCACGACTATCCGAGAAATACTACGACTTAAACCTAGAGCCTGTACCTAAAATGCTTATTCTGCTTGTCCGTTAAATCGTCAAAACCCTCCAACAGCTCTTCCTCTACCTCGACATGTTGGCCCAATTTGTCGCGCTGTCGGTTATCAACCCAACACCAGAGAGTGTACAACCCTTGGAGTGCGATCGCAGCACAATACGTGCCGAGTAACCCCTTGATCGCCGTTGGATATCTCGGTACTTCGCTGGATAGAAAGAGGTGCGGGCCAATAATGCTAAATTTATTATGGTTAGTCGATGCCATCGTATCATAGATCTCTGCACTTCTGCGGCTGAACTTACTTTCCGACGACGAAGCAGAAAAAATAGATACCCATAACAACACTTCTCTTAGTATGCCCAGCTATGTTGAGCCCGGGTACTGTCCAATTCAGTATAATAGGCGAGCCAACTACATTCTGCAGCCAGCACATAGCAACAAGCGCATACCGGTGCTCGATGCCAATAGTCAGGATACCGATGAGTCCAGCCATACCAGGTAAGCAACCGACCATAATCGAGATACCGACCATGTTAGGAAGTTGCGAGAGTCGTCCTATCAAAAGACAGAAGATGATTTCGAACCCTCCTCCGGGAGCTTGAAGCAAAGATGCCCTAAGTGCGTCAAAATTAAAGCCCTTGATGATAGACGACATGAAGTTGGTCACAGCGCCATTGAGTAGCCCTAGTGCTATTGATGTCATCCATAATAAGTAACATTTCCCATCTAATACGGCCTCTTTAATCTGGTATGGTCTGATTGTCGAATCCTTTAGACCGATCTGGTTTTCGGAGACGCGCCAAACAGCAACGACACGTTCGTACTCCGTTAACATCTTCGCGTTATGCGGTCCGTCGGGAAGGTAAAGTATGATAACGAAGCCCCATATGAAGGTAAGGGTGCCGACGATCTGCACATATCTTCGGTTAGCTCCTGTTATAGTATTAGAAATTCGAAGGGGGAGACTTACCAAGAAGATCAGCTTCCATTGAGCTATCGATAATCCTTCAGCTGAGCCCGAAGCATAAGCCAAAAGCGACCCTAGGATATTTGAGACACCATTCGTGCACAGCCAAATGGAGCTACGCATCGTCTGCTCCTTTCTCGTCCAAAGCATCGAAGTTAGGAGAACCCATGCAGGTGAGATACAGGCCTCGAGCAGGCCTAAAAAGAAGCGAACGGCAAAAAAGCCACTGAAATTGAACACAGTGGCTTGCAGCATGCACACGATTCCCCAGACGAACAGCATACTGCCCACTAATTTCCCAATGGCAATGCGCTGTAGCAACATATTCCACGGCCAAGCTCCGCAGAGCCAGCCAAAGTACAATGCGGAAGCAACCCACGAGTAATCATCGCCCGTCATTTTTGTATCGTGCTGCAAACCGTATGCATTGGAGTAGTTCAGACTAGAAATCATCAGTACCAGAGCCCACCACGAACGAATAATAGGGCGAACCGTACGTTTGCTTATCGAGGAACGACAACATATATGTGGTCATCATCTTCGCGAAACAGTTTCTGTTAGAATCAAATCTTGCTAAATAAGGAGTATTGGCTTCGATCGACATACCATTGGAAGCACCAGAAGATCTAGCTTCCATCGAACTTTAACGGCGTCTGCTTCAAGTTGGGCTCTATCATATTGAAGCGACTCCTGTAGCATATCTTTACCCAGCTGATTGAGATCATTTCGCCGGTGGATTAGACGCTGTAGTGCATTTTGTTTTGGTAAGTCGAGGCCAGTTCCATGCTCGATGTCAACTGGGCTCTTAGCGACCGAGGCCTCATTCTTCTCGGATATTTTCGAATCCATTTTGAGAACAAATCTCAAAAGAAAAAGATACTCTCACAAGCTGGCGAACAATGAGGAGCATGTTAAATGCTACTCCTCACTATCCTGGTCCCACGTGAGTGAGCTCATGTTGACTTCTCGTACTGGAGATCCTGATAGCTAATACGCATGCATGATAAGATCCTTGCTATACTATACCTATTGGTTAAGACATGGGCGTCATGTCGCTACTTTATCGAGCCTATCAACTTCGCGTGGAGAATCATCGTACATTACCTGGGCTGGTAATTACCTACTCACCGAATAAACCTGGAGTCTATCCAACTAACCTTTCACATCTCTATAACATCCCAACACTAGCTTAATAGTAATTCAAGTTTGAATTTCTAGATGATGGTAATCTGCGAGGCTGCAATTCATCAGATAGGCAGTATCCGATCCCGCCAACGATAAGAGGGGCAAAACAAGTTAAAGGAGGATTTCTTGGGGCTTCTTGGTATCATAGATTATCTGATAATCTAGCATATAGTGGATCCAGTAAGAGCAGGGCTCAGCTATACAGGTGATGATAGGTTCATTATACCCCTTGTTAAGCCCCCTCTCAGCTCCAATCCTTCGGATATTCACGCCGATGAATACCCCACACTTCCGAGATGGAGGTATCATTTCTCAAGGTTACGCCGTAGGCCTTCGTGAGGGGCCACGCCTATTTGAACATACGTTTACTTAATACTTTCATCGATATGTCTATCTTCGACGTAGTAGATGCACTAGAGTTTGAAAATGGGTGACAGCAACATTCCAGCAACCAGGAAGTCCTGGAAAGAACTACAAGCGGCGAAGTACGCAGAGAGAGACTCGAGGATTCCAGCAGAATGGAAATTGAAGGAAGAGGACTTCCCGCCAGAGGATACAGTCGACCTTCGCCCTTTTGTCAGTTCGGGCGGGATCTTGTCTCCAGCAGAACTGGCTATCACCAGCGAAGAGTATGATGCGACGTCGCTAGCCGCTGCCATTGCTGAGGGCAAATTCACGGCTTTAGAGGTTGTGACGGCATTTTGCAAGCGTGCCGCAGTAGGACATCAGCTATGCAACATGCTCACGGAGATCATGTTCGCGGATGCGCTAGAAAGGGCCAAGGAGCTAGACGACATTTTCAAAAGCACAGGGAAAGTCGTCGGTCCGTTGCATGGGGTTCCGATGACCTTCAAGGAGTGCTTTCACTTCAAGGGGTATGATTCGACTAACGGATACATGTCTCGAGTCTTCCAGCCGGCCGACCGCACGTCGCCACTACCGGAGCTCATGCAAGCCGCGGGAGCAGTAGTCATTTCTAAGACAAATGTACCGCAGACTATGTTAGTCGCAGAGAATGACAACAATGTTTATGGACGCTCTAAGAACCCCGTGAACTCTCGTCTGACGAGTGGAGGCAGTAGTGGGGGTGAAGGCTCAAGCCAGGCTTTTCGATGCAGCGCCCTTGGTGTCGGCACCGATGTTGGGGGATCAGTACGAATACCGGCCGCTTGTAATGGTGTCTATGGTTATAAGCCTAGCTTCGGAGTCATTCCTATGATCGGCTACTCTTATTCCGGCTGGACGGGATCCAACACAGGAATCCCGGCCGTCACCGGTCCCCTAGGACATTCGGTGCGCGACCTCGATCTTTTCACCAACATAGTTAGAGCCGCAAAGCCTTGGTCCTTTGACCCTGCGGTGATACCGAATATCATGGAGATTGAAACCGTGTCGCGGAAGCCTGTCATCGGCGTCATCTATGAGTCTGGACTGACCCCTCACCCGCCAGTGCGCCGGGCTATGCGAGAAGCTGTTTCCAAGCTAAAAGCTGCTGGGTTCGAAATCAAAGAATTCAACCCGCCGGATTTCATTGGCATCCGCGATATATCCGAGCAGTTGTTCACCCTTGACGGACTCTCGTACCCAAAGCAAGAATTTGCCAAGTCGGACGAGCCCGTGGTCCCAAGTGTCATGAAGATCGGGTTCTGGGATATCCCCCCTAAAACTCAAGAGGAGGCATGGATGTGGAATACGAAGAAAGGGCAGATCCAGAAAGATATGTTGGACGAGTGGCAGCGAGTTGGCTGTGATGTCATTCTGGCGCCCGCCGGTCCTCACACGGCCGTATTGCCCGGCGATTGGACCAGCGACATCTATACAGTGGCTTGGAACGTGTGTGATGTATGAACCCTCTAACGCACTGAGTTACTTGACCGACGATCTAACGTTGTATTTTTTAGTATCCTGCCATTATTGTGCCCTTTACTCACGCCGATCCGACTCTCGACCCGGCGGACGCCGAATTCAAGCCTAAGCACGAAGCGGACCAGAAGAATCAAGATATGTGTATGTAAAGCTCTAACGTATGATTTCGTGAGTTGGCAGCTAACATTTGATGTCCTAGATGACCCGGAACTTTTCAAAGGAGCGCCGGTGGCTTTGCAGATAGTTGGACCAAGACTTGGCGATAAGCAGCTACTCAAAGATGTTGAATTGCTTGACAGTGTTCTAAACGGCACTGTTTAGCGTCTGCCTAGTTGTTTGCTAAGCCTTCCAGGTTACATATGTACCTATCTAAGTACCTAATCAGCAACACGTACCAATTCCGCGAGGATCTCCCTAAAATTCGCCGGAGAGTGAGTACCTAGCCCTTGGTAGTCTAGTTGGTTATGGCGTTCGACTGTAATTGTAATCCGATCTCATGGTCCACGATTGTTTATCGAAAAGTCACCGGTTCGATTCCGGTCCGAGGGAATTATTTTTTCCTATTTCTTCATCCCTTTTTAGTTCGTGTTCCGTTTGTGTGTAGCTGAGCGACGCTGTGATACTGGGCTAGGGCTTAAGCTTCTTTTTAGTCCCGTGAATGGCGCCCTATTTTCATCCAATCAGGAGCTCCACGTACCTCAGCTTGGTTTCAGGACCTATTCGTACGTAAAACTAGCAGTTTGCGGAGGGCGGACGGTTGCAACGTACCATCGAGATATGTCTGACTACCTAACTACGGCAGACACGACAACCACGTCGATGCAAGGCTATGTGAGACTCGTATGGTCATTGAGAGAACCAGACAATTCGTTGTCAGTTTCTATGCGTCCTGATCGATAAATCCAACCAACGGATACTTCTTCGAGACTTGATTGCATTTAGCCGGGACCCTCCACTGGACATTTGTGCCTATCAAAGCACGACAGGCACCTTCCGACCCCTTACATTAGCTGAAAAGCTTCGTATTCTTCAATCCAGGAAGTCGGGAAGGAGAACAACAGAGATAACTCTATTTTTATCGTCCGGTGCTACTCTGTTGCCCAACGTTACGCAGTGGCATGATGGCGCCTTTCTCGTGCGTATACGGGCTTTGAAAGCTCTACTTCGGGGCGCTGTGAAGTCGTACTTAAAGACCCGGCACGGGAGCCTGCAGTTTCTCGATACGACTCAGCCATCGCATCAGCTCTTCATCTAAACACGATAATCCCCAGCCGGTTCCGAATTCGTCTCTGCTGGATATAGACATACATACGCAGGAACGCCATCATGCAGTTCAAAGCCAGCCTAGCAACCCTCGCCCTCACGACCGGCCTCACGGCCGCGTACGACCCCACCCCGTTCGTCAGTCCCCTGCAGCCGTGGCAGATCCCGCGTTTCACAATCTCGCTGCCGCCTAACAAGCTCGGCGCCGCGGGCTACGCTACCATCAAGCTCGCCGTCAGCAACCCGAACCAAGTATCCGCGGGCCCGGCCCCGCACGCAGCAGGCGGCGGGTACTTACCCTTCGCGCCCAGCGCGGCGAACTGCACCTCCACAGGCCACGACACGCCGGCGGCAATGAACGGGTCCTGCGTCGAGACCTCGCAGGACTCGTACGGGGTGTGGCAGGTTGGCGTGATCAGCACGGACGCCACGGCCGCGATTGATCCAAGGGACGTGCAGGTCCGGCTTACGCTGACGTATAATGTGACGCGCTGGAACGCGGTGTGGTTCAAGGTGTACCAGGCCACGGCGCGGTTCTCGCTCGATGAGAATTTGGTCCTGGGCGAGTGTGCGGATCATGATAGACATTGCTCGTATGAGCTTAATCCTGATTTGGCGCCGTTGGAGGTGGAGCCGGAGATGGTGGATTGTCGGGGGACTTGCTCTAATGATCCTTAGGGGTTGGAGAGGGTGTTTTTGGGAGTGTTTAGGATGATGAGGCTAAGGGGTAAGGGTTAGGTTTAGTAGAATGGGGATGGGGATGTTTCTTACAGTAGGTGGATTTTAGAGGACTTTCTTCGCAGTCATTCTCTCTGCTCTTGTTAAGATGAAAAGATGAAGATCCGTGGATTTTTCAATTCGGGGGACGTACATATTAGTTAGATTATCTCATTATAGAATGGGGTTATGAGGTTGATGAATAGGGGCTATGTGATTACGCGACTCTATCGTTACCTATACTACGATTTTATGATTCTTAGGAAGTACTATCATGATAGGTATAGAATCTAAGCAAACTCATTTTACACTGAACACTAGGTAGGTACCTAGGTAACTTCGATATTTGATCTTCATTTGAAGAGATGATAATAGTTGGATACCAAAATTTTTGCTCCTGTAGCGGTTCAACGACACCTCTGATATAAGACTAGAGATATGGCGCATGGGAATTTGAAGAAATAACGGCCCCTTTTCCTACTACTACCTAGGTAATGTATAGCAGACATGTCTATTATGCCCGACGAACTAGAACTTAACTCGCCGAAGAAGCCCCTTCATCAAAGAATAGTTCACGAGATTTAATAAATTTCTTGAGTCTTATTCATGTATTTTGTTACATATTTACGTGTCGTAACTCAGTAACTACTCCTAGTAGAGCACACGCGACAAGCCTAAAATAAGCGCGCAACTCCGCGCAATGTATCTCTTTCAAATTGCGGCAATTGACGTAAAATACAAATATAGAAGTCCCTGCAACCTTATAGACGCGAATACGCGAGGGTAAAGATAGAATAAAGTAATCGGCGTTTAATTTGTAAGGAAAAGTGCACGACCTACATATTAGAGATGAATTTGATAGTCTACCGACAGCTCTGGAATGCGATCGGTGAGCTGTATATCACATGGGATAACCTAAGCGAGCGTGTATCCGGACCGTAAGCTCACCTTATTCGCGGCTTGGGAAAATACGGGAGAATGAAATTGCATCCGGTGGGTTTCACGACATGACGCGCGTTAAGGGAAGTTGGGCGGCACAACGTTGGAAACTAACCTTAGTATAAGAGATCTTGGATTTCAAACGATGCGACCACCGAGGTATGTAAGTATATAGGTGGTGAAGCAAAAGGACCGGGCAGCGGAATGGGTTGAAATCAGGCTATGAGGAAGAAAAGGGGAATCCGGACGAGGAGATTCCCAAGGTGGTGGAACGATCAAGCCGATGCTACATGTACCTTTATACGTTGATGTAATTATACATGTATTTGTACATGTACATACGCACCTTCCAATAGAAGGCGCCTGTTGTGAACCCTTAAGTTCAAGGTTGACCCTTAAAAATGTTATGTATGCGAGATCGGATTTGTTAAAGTCTATCATCACTCAAGCCCTTATCCGATACCTAGTCCCTATTTAGGTAGGTACTAGATAAGTACTTAGATACCTGAGGAAACTCCGATCAATTCAAGGTTCTATCAATCTGCGACATCGATAGAAAAAATGTAAATCGTAATTTGCACGTGGTCAACGTTTTCTTCTTTTTGGGCGGTAAAATCGCATTCGAAATGGGAAGGAAGCAGATTCAACATCTGCCGAGTTCCAATTCCCATCTTTGTATCGTCCCCACTTCGCAAAACCTGTCGATGGCTCGATTAGGTTAATGCTCAAGAGCCACTTTTTGATTCCTTTCGTCATTAGAATTCGGCAGTTTGAAAGCCCCATTATGCCATACTATCGTCACCAATGCCAAATTCCAAACGCCTGGTCTCCTCTGCCAGATCTTCCTCGGTGGTGGTCTAGATCCGTTTCGGCTTGCATTTTTGGGTGGCATATACTACAACCAACCATGCAGCAACCTCACCTAGAGAGACACCTGGGATGGAATTGGAAATCCAACCTCAACTGGTTCAACTGGTTCAACAGCCTCTGTTGGTCTAAGAATAACGATATTCTCGTCGGTGGTACAAAAAGTTATTCGCCGTGTTGATCTTCGATAGGTCATCTGCAACTAACCCCTATGCCATATGCCGAAACTTTTTGTCGAGATCCGACACTGTCACCGTGACCTTTGAGCTAATCATCATCTTTTGTTCGTCCCAGGTGAGAGCCGCATTGACCCCCGACCGGTCCTAAGGTTGCTTAGTTGCTTACCTAGTAGGTACTTTGCCGCCACAATTGGACGAGGCTACTCGGCTCCTCTGAATGTATGTCGTACCTATTGTCGACAAGGCAACTTCCAAGGTTACGGGATAATTTATACGCCTTGGTGTTTGAGCGGGAAGCACGTTCCCGAGAAGGGCTACCGTGTCACCAGCGACGCCCTGCAAACCCAACTACACCGGTTGATCATAACGGCTGTGACCCGAAATATGGCATATTCCCCGAATCGTGGTATCGTGTTCGTGTCTGACTATACCTGCCAAACCATTGGACTATCCATCTGCCGAAATCACATCTTATACTGCCCGAAGTCTAAAATCGAGCTATTCACATGTCCTCTAACTTGGCGGTCATGGGTTTCCCTATCAATTCTCCTTATTTCAGCACTAAAACCAGGCACTTCGTCTGTTGGCGGAGCCAACGGCCCCCCTTTTCCCCATCGGTGGGTCGGCGGGGACCCCAGAGGCTTGGGATCCCTGATAGCCTAGCTGGCTATGAGCGGGATCTCTGAGCGCCTATGGACGAATCTCAGAAGAGCTACAACTCGAAGAAGAGCTGGCCTGGCACTCTGAATTGCCGTTACAAGCGTAACGGTCCTTTTGTATTTCATATTAAGTACAAGTGTACCTTAATTCTATCTCTTGCCTGCCGCCATCCTAGCCAAATGTGCCAGACCTAGGTACCGGAGACATATCTCTCGCCAGAACATTATTAGGGAACGCCGAGTTGCCTGCGGGATAACCGACAAATAGGTTCACATATATACCCACCTTGGCACGCGTTGTCAGCAGTTCCTAATACTCGGCTTGCGGCGCTTCTACTTCTAATCTTCTCGAAAGACTGTAGGGTTTTTGGGTTACTTCTGCTCGCTGTATTTCTGAAGTCGGTGGCCCTCGATCTCGACGGCCAAGATAGCCCAGGGGTTTCAACAACCTTGTGGCGTTTTGCTTACAGATTTCCTATCGTCTTTAGGAAACCGGGGAATCCCCAATTACAAATCCCATTCAAGCTCGAGACCATTGAATAAGAGCAAATGATAGCTCGAGGCAATGTTGAGTCTTGAACATTCCGTGGTTGGGAGCTTCATAGCCCACTTCTGGCTGCCCATAGCAATATCAGTAATTGTTACGTGGCTAGTTAGAAATCGATACCATAATGGTCTGAACAAGTATCCAGGTCCTTTTCTGGCTTCATTGACAGATCTGTGGCGATTATGGGATGTCTACGGACAGCGACCTGACATAACACATCGGAGGTTACATGCGAAGTATGGTGACATCGTTCGCTTAGGCCCTAATACTTTGTCCTTTGCAAACCCAAAGGCCCTCAAATCGATTTACGGTCTTAATAAGGGATTCGTCAAGGTGAGGACCCTAAAGATGTTTCCCCGGTGAAGATAACTAACGCCACTTGTTTAGTCCGATTTCTATGTTGTTCAACAGTCGGTAGTCAAGGGAGACTCGCTCGCTTCGCTTTTCAGCACGACAGACAATGGATTTCACGCACAATTCAGACGATGCGTCAATTCGGCTTTTGCTATGTCTGCTCTCGTCCAATACGAGCCTTTTGTGGATAACACGACCAAACTATTTCTCAAGCAGACGGAAACACTATTTGCTGGAAACCCGCAAGGATGTAATTTCACTCAATGGCTACAGTTCTACGCGTTCGACGTAATCGGAGAGATTACTTATAGCAAGCGCCATGGGTTCGTCGAGAAGAATGAAGACATTGATGGAATAGTAGGATACTTGGGAAACCTGTTCCTCTATGTTGCACCGGTATGCTAGGTACTCGAATACGGAAATGTGAGAAGAAGCTAATATGCCTAACAAGATCGGTCAAATCCCGTGGCTCGACCGCGTTTTCCTCAAGAACCCCATCTACCTTAAACTCTCTCAATGGGGATTTATCGATGCAACATTTCCGGTAGCGCGTTTTGCACGAGCTCGCATGGCTGAGCGTTTGGGTCCTAATCTTACAGGTGACCCCTCTAAGCCTCTTCTTCCGGTATCCACGGAAGGCAAAGCCGAGCCTAAGTCACCCGACCTATTATCGAAATTCCTTGCTGCGCGCGATGTCCGACCCGAATTCATGAGCGATACCCTAGTGCAGACAATGGCTGTATCTATGGCATTTGCTGGATCTGAAACTACAGCTATCTCATTAGCAAGCGTCTTCTATTATCTGCTGCGCAACCCATCTACACTTACGAAATTGAAAAAGGAGCTTGACCAAGCTTCTCTGTCTGGTTTATTCAGCGATTATGAGACCGGCCTCGTAACTTGGACGGAAAGTCAGAAGCTACCGTATCTTGACGCTTGTATTAAGGAGGCGTTCCGACTACACCCAGCCGCAGGTCTACCGCTCGAGCGTATCGTACCCGAGCCAGGTGCCGAAATCGCAGGCCAATACATCAAAGGCGGAACTATCGTCGGATGCTCGGCATGGATCATCCATCGCCGCCCTGAAATCTGGGGTGACGATGTTGACGAATTTCGGCCGGAGAGGTGGCTTGTTGACGAGAAGCTCAATAGTGAAGAGAAGAACGAACAAGAACGGCGCGTTCGCGAGATGAATGGCATGATGTTCCAATTCGGCATGGGAGCTCGCACGTGCATCGGAAAGAACATCAGTCTGCTGGAAATATACAAGGTCATTCCCAGCCTGCTTCGGCGGTTTGACGTAAGTACTAACTTTTTCTTACCTATTTCGAGATATGATTAATGCTCACCGACACTCCCACAGATCCGCTTCAAAGACCCAAATCAAGAGTGGAAGCTTATCAACGCTTGGTTCGTCAAGCAATCCAACTTCCAGACTATGTTCGAATTACGCGACTTGGTGAAGCCCGCGGATAGCGAAAAACTGGCCACAGCGTAACCGGTGTCGTTAAAAGGGAGTTGACAAGTAGGCGGTGATATTGGAGCTAATTGCTATATAAATAGGTAATGTATTCTCCGTACATACATACATGTGCGTCATCATGTCCAGGGGCTGGCAAGTACCTTCGTAATGGGATTATCAAATTTTAGACATCCATGTTTCTGATCGATCGCGTCGATACGGGTATAATAATGTTCTACTTAGACTTTGCGAATCGCCGTATAGAATTGGTTAGACGTAGTAGCATCACAAGAACACATCTCTCATTTGGCACTGAACTGTCGCGTTGCTCCTCAAGGCCGGTGGTTAGTTGTGTAGGTAGGTAGGTAGAGAAAAAAGGGGTATCGTCCATTTCAACTTCGACTAAACAAGAACTACTACACTTATCCACGTAGTTCTTGATAAAGAGAAAAAATAAAGAAAGCAAATAGAATCCCCCCCTAAAAATTACGTTGCCGCGGCTCTTTACATACAACTTCCCCTCTCTCGTACATTCCGCGGTCCACGAGACGGCGGACAGGGAAAAGAATGTCGCGCCGTCTACTAGCTACCAACATATAGGCAGGTAGGTCTGGACCGATCCCCTCTCCCCTCAAAAATATGTTCATTACAAAGCGTGTCAGGTTTCCGAAATATAGAACAAATTCCCAATAACAGCGTGAGCTGGCTCTTGCCTGTGATGATAGGCAAGAGCGCAGATGGGGGCGAAAGAAGGTGGCGTGTCCGAATTGCGCGTTGCTGCCCGTAAAGAGAATAACCATTGCCGTCTTAAGCGTAAACCGTGAGCTCGGATGAGTCAGATTAAGTCGGCGCGTTCAACCTCTCGTGAGAAGAAGGGTAAGGCTCGTAGTCGGTCATACTGAATAGTATCGAAAGGCGTAGCGAGAGTCAAACTCCAAAGACTAATGAGGAAATGATCGTTACGAATAATCGACGTAATTTCAGCCCGAGTTCTGAGGTACCCCGTGAACTTCAGTCATTGACTGGAGCATGCTGTATTTTGGTTTAGCCTTTTCGTTCATTCGACGCAGCAAGATCCTCTCTGTAATCTATGAGATGGAGGATATACATACCGCAAGTTCCGTTCTTTCATTTCGTCATCGATGGCCCTTAAGCCCTTAAGAGATAAATTAACTTGTGCCAGCTGTCATCAAAAACCAATTAGTTGTCGTTCTGTAAATAACTGGGAGATATATGGAAGCGTAGGAGTAAAGGGGTGTGTGTTGCGACTAGCAAGCAAGAACAATTTATAGGGTTCTGCGCACCGCGCTTATCGCAGCCGATGAATGGTCAGGCTCTTGCTCCTCACCTGCTGCGGTAGCCTCTGAGTCGGTAACACTCTCGTCTGCTCCGTTCTCGCCGTCGGCGAATCTGCTTGCCGACAGACCCTTCTTTGCTGGCGCTAGGGCCGCCTTGGCCTACTATTCAATTAGCACATCGTCTTAAAAATGGATATGGCATATTCTTAGAATGATGAACATACCAGTGCTTCGGCAATTTCTGCATCCTTGACCTTCAACTGGGCCTCCATCTCAGCAAATCGTGACTTGATGTCGGATGCTTCTTTCTCAGCTGCTGCCCTCTTCTTCTGCTCTTCTTCGGCTATGGTTGACAAGTTGTCGTACATGTCATTGTAGTCGGCTACCTGATTCTTCAGTTTAGCCTCTACGTCATTCTTGTGCGCTTCAAGGTCTTTCTGCGCGATGAGAGTATCCTGCTTAGCTGCCTCTAACTGCTGCTTCAACGACTCAAAGCTAGCCTTAGCGGCATCGTGGTCCTTCTGGAGTAACTCGAGATCACCTGCAGACTTTGTAGATGCCTCTTTGGCAGCTGCTAGTTCTTCGGCATGAGATTTCTTGAGTCCTTCGAGTTCTGCTTTCAATGCATCCACAGCAGACGTATCTGCTCTTTGACTCTTCACAGCATCGAGGTCGGCCATGAGTTCCACATTGTTCATCTTCGCCTCCGCAAGCTTTTGGTGCAAGTCATCAGACTCTGCCTGAACCTTATCAAGATCAGCAGCCTTCGCCTTAGCGTCTGTCAATTCGGCTTCGAGAGCTGCGGCTTGTTCCTCGGCCTTAGCCAAAGCCTCCTTCACAGCCACCAATGCAGTCTCATTTTCTGTCACGGAAGCTAGGTGCTTAGATGCTTCAGAAGTTGCCGCGGAGAGTTTCGCCTCGTGCTCTTTTGTCAACTCCTCGATAGCTTGAGCATGCTTTGCTCCAAGAGCCTCAATAGCCTCCTTGTGGGAGCCCGATGCATCGTTCTTCGCAGCTTCCACGGCCTCGGATTGCATCGTGATCAATTTCTCGATCTCGGCAGAGTGCGCATCGTCGTATTCCTTCTTGAAAGCCTCGAGGGCAGCGGCGTGGTTCGCATTGGCTTTCTCTAGTGATGCCTGCGCTTCCTCAACTGCTGTCTTCAATGTTTCTAATTGGGTTACGTAAGCGCTTCCATCAGCCTCCTTAGTAGCAAGCTCCTGGGCATGAGTGGCTTTGGTCTTCTCTAGTTCTTTGTGTGCTTCCTCGAGGGACTCCTTCAGCGCTTCTAACTGAGCAGTGTAGGCACTGGTGTCAGCGTCCTTCGCGGCAAGTTCCTCAGCATGGCTAGACTTGGCTTTCTCTAATTGAGCATGCGCATCCTCAACGGCGGCTTTCAGAACCTCCAGCTGAGCAGCGTGAGCGCTACCATCCGCTTCCTGTTCGGAAAGGTCTTGCGCGTGCTTAGTCTTCAGCTCAGCAAGTAAAGTATCCGAGTCTAGCTTCTGAGTATCAAGGGCTGCGGCATGGGCCGTCTTCAGAGCCTCTAACTCCTTCGCAAGGGCAGCTGCACTCTCGCTCTTGGATATCTCAATCTGTTCAGCGTGACTAGTCTTGAGAGCCTCGAGCTCAGCTAGGTGTGCTTCCTTGTCAGCAGAGGCGCCACTCTTAGCACCTTCGAGATCCATAGCATGGCTGGCCTGCAATGCATCAAGTGCTTTTTGGTGTTCATCCTCCTTCGCGGAAAGGGCGGCAACAGCTGCTGTATGTTCGGCCTTCGCCGCCTCCAGTTCCGTTGTATGAGCTTCAACGGCTGTCGAATGTGTGCTAGTCAATTCGTCATATTTTGTCTTTAGGTCGGTATGCTCCTCTTCGAGGACATGGAACTTGCGCTTGAAAAAGGCGTCGCCCTTGAGGCTCTCGATCTCGGTCTCGTAATCTTGGGACACTTGCTTTAGTTGGTTTTCATGCGTCTCCTCCGAGACCTTGTGGTCTTGCTTTAACTTCTCATATTTATCCTCCCACTCCTTAAGTTGTGTGGCTAGATCTGCGCTGGATGACATGTTTTCTTTGGCTTGGCCGAGTTCTTCCTGCAAGTTAGCGAAGTCGGACTTGACCTTAGCTAATTCCTCCTTTGTGGCATCCGCAGCGGCAATAGACTCCGTCAGCTTCGCCTTGACTTCTTCTAGTTCGGCTTGGGAAGTCGCCAACGCTGCTTTATCTTGTTCGGCAGCAGCCTTCAATTCGGCCAGTTCAGCCTCTAACGTGGCGATCTTGGAAGCGCTCGCAGCGCCTTCGTTCTGAGTCGACGATGTCAATTCGTCGATCTTGCTTTGCAGCAATTCGTTAGCTGCTTTGAGTTCTCCGAGGACCTTGTCATGCTCGCTCGAAGTGGCTTTGCTTCCGTCGAGTTCCGCCGCATGCGAAGTCTTCAGAGCTTCAACAGCGGCTTGATGTTGCTCGTCCAAAGACTTCCGAAGTTCTGCCAATGCTGCATCGTGCTCCTCGGATGCCTTGGTCAGAGTGCTCTTGTCAAGCTGGAGAGACTCAAGCTTGCTCTGAAGGCTGCTGATTTCAGTCTCCTTGGCGTCTTGTGAGCTAGTCAAATCAGTCAATTTTGTCTTGTGAGCCTCAAGCTGCTCCTCGGCAGTCTTAAGCTTATCAAGAGCTTCGGAGATCTGTGTACCCAGTGCCTCCTTTTCGGATGCATGAGTAGACCTCAAAGTCTCCAACAACTCTTCGTGTCCTTGTCGTAGGGCATCTTCGGCGCCTTGGACACCATTCGCCTCGGACTTGATCTTTTCTTCGAACTCCGCTACCTTGGCTTGAGAGGAAGCAACTTGCTCCTTCAATGACTCAACTTCTGCCTCTTTCTCAGCAAGCTTCGCCTTTAAATCTTCAACATCCTTTGCCGCCGTGGAAGAGATTATGGAAGAGGTAGAAGGGCGCGCTATATGCCTCGTCGGGCCTGATGGGGAGCCAGTAACGTTGGATACCCGTTTCTTTGGCTCAATTGTAGATCCGGCGACTCCGGGTCGGGAAATCGTCGAGGTCCGTGTTGACGACGTGGTACCAGTCGATGGTTTTGTGAGCGAACCGGATCTTCCAGCTAAAGTGCTACTTGCTGGCGAAGGCTTCCTTGCGGTAGCAGCGCTGGAAACGGTTGGTCTTGTGGCAGACTTGCCAGGAGATGATGTGAGGCTACTAGGTACCGTTGAGGTTCGACGCGCCGCAGAAGTCATACTAGGCTTCTTCTTCTCGTCTTCCGAGATGGACGGCTGGGCCCTATGGGTCGCGGTAGTGCCAACGGGCTTCTTGACAGTAGCCCCGGAAGGGGGGCGGGCTGGGGGCTTGCTCAAACCGCCAGTAGCAGCACGAGCAGCCGAACTTGCGGTTGTCTTGGAAGCGATCCCAGGAGTTGTTCCCAGACGACGAGTAGTAGTAGCAGTTCCCGCCGGGCGCTTCACCGGCGCAGCACCTTCAGTTTTAGATCCATTGCTAGATTTAACTGAAGACTTAGGCGAAGATTCGGTCGCGCCAGTGCCGGCGGTTCCGGTAGTCTCTTCGCCTGAGAGGATGGATTCTTCATGCTGGACAACTTCGAATCCCTCGTTGTCGGACATGATTTCAGTATTTACACGGTAGAAAGCTATGTTAATCGAGAAAAAAAAAAGTGGTATCGGTCGGCTTTCAAGTGGTCCTAAATCGAAAAACCCTCAAATAAGACTAATAATACAGATTCTATTAGCTTGATTGGACCGACAGTTTGGGATTGTCGAATACGCAATTGAAAGTTGCAAATGCGGAGATATGACGACTAAGATGCTTGGATGCTTAAAGCATAGATTCGCATTGACCAAGGAATCCATTAAGACCGCGATCAACTATAATTCGCGGCATCGACTCTCGACACGTCACAAAAGGGAGGGGGTTGATTCAAGCGTGGTTGGTTGGTGGGCTGAATCGGGTATTGACTGACCTACCTTTGCGAACCTCCTTTTTTTCTGGCCCTTCAAGTTCCTTGCCTCGATATCAATTAAGCGCCACAGAATATTAGTAGCCAGTGAGGTATATGTAACGTCCGTTCGTACCCGGCGCAAGTGTTGACAGTCTGACAGCTGACGAAAGAACCTAGAAATCAAGCAATCGTAACGGTCGAAGTAAAGAGCGAGTATGACCTGTTTACAACAACGGGATAGCTAATTCCAGATCCTTCGTGGTGGTGAGCTTGACGGAAGTTAAGAATTAAAGATATCGAATGGGGGCGGGTTAAAAAAGGTTGAAAAGGGAACAACCTACCTTAGGTACATATGTACTTCCGAGATTTTAGATTTTTTAACTTTAACAGTCCAAGACCGCCACAAAAGTCCGACCTCCTCATTGGCTGAGAGCTGTCTAAGCACCTAAGCTAAACCCTGATAGGATAATGCTGTTGGAGGGGATTGCCTATCACAGGGGTATATACAGGGGCTCAACAGGAGTTGGACAGGGGTCCTAGCGGGTCAGTGTCATTGAGCAATAAGAGCTCAAGAGCTTTACTGGAGCTGTCACCCTGTTCTTTCACACGCCAATTCCCAACCCCCACTAATGAAGCTAGATCGTTCGTACCTACAGACACCTTACAGGTTACTAAAAGCTTGCTAAAAAGAAAACTAGAGCATATCATCTCAGCTTTTGGCCTAGAGCTTTAATCTAGTTGTAACGATTCGAAAGGTTTCGAAAAGAAATCTCATTTATTTGGTCAGTTGAAAGCAAACTTGTCATATTCAGGTAGATCGTGCCATATTTTTGACCTGTCCATGGCCACATGCGCAATCAATTTCCTTTCATTGCGATGTTGCTCTGCTACGTCGTTTCGGCTCGGCTTGCGCTGATACGTCACTTTAGAAGCTAACACACCTGGAAGCTACAGCGTACATTACTACATGCAATCCCTAACGAATCCCCAAAACCTTCTAATCCATGGCATTGACATCCTCGCTTCATCTAAGTGGGCCTACCCATTACGCCGGTGAAAGTCAATTCTATGTACTTCATTGACCCGGCCGAGACTCTAATTGTTAATTGAGGTTTTTTTATGGCAAATGAAGAGGAAGCGGATCAAAGATCAGGACCAGTTTACTTATCACGATCTCGCAGTTTTAGTCGGCAGGAATAGCGAATAAGAGCTCCTCCTATGACGAAGCTGTACGTAAAATATCTCCAACACGAGCGCGTCTATAGCCATTTAAACCGTGGGGATAAGGTCGGAACCAGGATGGAATTGACCAACTACTGTACAAAATTGGTGACCCAGCATCATGCACACTGCATGTAATATATAGTTGAGATGTGCTGGCATCTCATCTGCAAATCAAGGCCTTCCAGCTTCCTAATAGGTAGATATCTATAGGTAGATAGATAGATACCTGGACCAAGCCGTATCGGTAGCTAGTAGCTCAACTTCCCCAGAAAATACTGCAGTTGATCATATAATTCAAGTTTAGAATCTGTGTAGCTATAACATGTAAATATCGCACCCAGGTATCATGATGTCTCATTCAGCAAAGTCATTCATCTCTCGTGTCCCCAGGTACGCCTGTAAGCCTGCATAATTTCATGAATATGTGCATCTCTGTCTGCCACAGCTTGGTCTGGATGTACAGCTTTTAGCATCAGTCCCAAAAGCTCTTCTGCCATAGCCTCTGTCTCCTCGAGGGTTCTATTAATTTCCCATCTAACATCGTCTAGGTCCACCAGATCAGGATAGGATTCCTGTATTTTCTTGAAGAGAAACGTCTTCTCTTCAAGGGACCAGTCGTTATTATCCGGGCGAGACGGCTGTAACTGGGTTGTTTGTACTTGAGCTGGTTCTTGTGGTGGTGCTTCATGCACTGATGACATTTGCCTGGAGGACGGCCTAGACGATTCCGACAGTGGCGTGCGGATGGCTCGAATGGAAAGCAGTGACCTCCGTTGACGTTCTCTGATAGATATCATCATTGCTTCTTCTTCCTTCCTCCGCTGGGCCATGAGCTCCTCCTCTCGTATCAAGTTTTCTTCTTGAATTTGACGCTCCTGATTTTGTCGATGCTCTTCTCGCCCAAGCGCATCTATACCCTCTCCGGTTATTCGGCATAAATCTTTGCGAATCTCCTCGAGCTCTTCTCGTTTCTCCCTTTGGACTCGTCGTGTTTTTGATTCGCCTTTTGGTGAATTAAGCGGCTGTCGCGACAGCCTTCTAAACAGCGGACGATACACCAGTCCAATCCAACCAAGTGTCCTCATAAGTAACTCAATGGTAGAGATTGTGAATGATGTATGTTTCCAATCATGGCCACCTAATTCCCATGCAGATGCTAAAACATGAAACAACATAGGTATGGCGTGTGAGATAATATCACTATGTAGTTTTGTGTTGTCTGATTCTTGCTTCTCGCGTTTCTCTCGGATGCACTTGAGGACAGACTTGATCTCCGAAAAGTAATAGCTGAGGATATTACTATATTCGTTCAAGAATTTGTTCTGCTCCACAAGTTGGTGTGCTCTTGGGACCATCGCAAGTAGTCTCTCAAATTTCGTCAGTAACTTGAGAAGAACTCGAACAGATCTAGTCTCTGGGGAATTAATATCAAAAGACCACTGACGCCATCCCTTTCTAAATCCACCCCAAGCATTGTGGCGCATAAGATGAAGAGCCGTTTTGAGCCTATGGGAATCAATATGCGTAGCAATTTTATCGTCTTCGGGAGGGCCTTCGTAGGTTTCATCCCCTTCAAACCCTTCGGGATATTGATATTTAAAGCTAGCGACGTCTCGAGCGAAGCTTTCCTCGGTAGGTAGGCCAATATCTGACAGATATTCTTCGCTTTGAGAGGACCCGTCAATGTGTTTGAAAGTCTCATCACTTTCAACATCTTCCCCTATCTCTTCCTGCAGCTCAGCTTCGCCCTCCGATTGTACCGGCGCCAATGAAGGGGCGCGATCACCTTGAGATGAAGATCGCAGGGTTTTATCGGTCTTGCGTCTGTCTGGTTGGGAAGACGGGATTGGCTCGGAACAATGTCGCGACGCAAGACTCTTAGTACGCCCGTCTTGCCGAGACAATTCTCTTGAGGAGCTAGTCGAGTCAGGACGATTGAGAGATCGTGTTTTTTCTGGCGAAACAGGTACATCCCATACATCCGCTTGAACCTGATCCTCTGCTAGGCTATCTTGAACGGTATGCTCTGGCTCTAAAACGGTTGTTGGCCGGTCAACCGCATTATCCTCGCTAATAGCTTCGTCGTCTCTAGACGCGTTCGCAACGACATGGCCTTGTTGTTCTTCTTGTTCTTCTTGTTCTTGTTCATCGATATTTTCATGATCGTGGTCGGCGTGATCGTACCCGTTATCTCGCCCGTTGGTCTCTCCATTTACTTGGCTTACCCCAGGTTGCGAGCCTTCGAGTCCCTTTCTCAGTGCGGCATTAAGGCTATTCACAAGCCCTGCGGGCACATAGATATCCTCGGGACTTGAACCGGAACTTTCTTTTCGAGAAATTCTTGCTCTAGCTGGGTTTATGGTAGAACTTAAGACATCTCCAAGACTGGTTACAGACCCAATTCTTCGTCTTTTAAACTGCCTAGTCTGTAGCGATTGGTCATCGGGTTGTTGGCTTAGAGTTCGACGGTGGTCGAGTGATCTTATGGTTGGGTCAATCGTGGATTTGGACGGTGAAGTGTGAGGAATTCCTTCCTCGTTGTCGTCGTCTTCGGAGCTTTCGGGATTAGGTCTATGCTCTTCGACTAGATTCTCGTCTTGGGTGTGCGGTTGAGCTCCAGCTCCACTTCGAATCCCCACCATCATTCCAGACTACAATTAAAATTTAAGAGATAAGACGAAAGTTAGGATGGAGACGTAATTTGGAATTGGATGTCTCTTGGGACAAACTCAAACCAAAGGCGACAATACACCGCAATCGAAACCATGGCAAGAGACTGAAGGAAGCCATTAGGTTATGAATTTTTGAGGCTGTCACCAAGAAATCCTAGTCTCAATAAACAGTGAAGGAACAACCCCCTAACACCCTAACTAGAAGTGGATTATGGGGCCTGTAGCTTCTAAGATTAGGTACAGTAGTACAGGTAGGGGCGGCCACCGGTACCTACCGGTTATGTGGCCCGTGCTGAAGCTTCAAGTTCTGTAAAAAAAACCTTAACCTGTCTTGGATGTGGGGGCGGGGCACACCGGACATATGTCACAGCCAGGTAGGTACCTCGCACCTCAAGAATATCAGCGCTAATTGGAACCTTGCCAACAAAAAGAGGCATCCTACTATTAATCGTATAGACTCCAGGGCTGGCGTTTCGTTCCTTTCACAAGCTTCTTCTTCTTACAAGCCATTTTGACGATTTTTCCAAAGTTACAAAGATTGCATAGAATCGATATCAATATGGAGGCCCCACGACCGCCTCAGCCAGGCGCCGGTAGCTTCCCTGTCCTGGAAACCTTGGATCATTCACTTCATCACGTCTTCATCAAACCCATAAAACAGATTAACGATGGACCGGACGTTCCTAAGTTTCTAACTTCAAGGGCTTACAGGGACATTGGCATATTTGTTATGCAGTTAAACCGTGCTATGTGCCCGCGGAAGTCTGTAGGTGATGATGGCAAAGACAAAATTCGGACTTTTCAAATCGGTTCGGAGTACGAGACTCAACCAGCTGAGTCTATACAAAAGCTCCAGAATATGCTGGCTAAGATAGAGTCTTACATCGACGAGGCTCCACCCGATCAAGGACCAAGACGGTTTGGGAATGTCAGCTTTCGGAAATGGTACCAGTTTCTAGAAGAAAGAGTCGCAGATCTTCTCGAAGAGTTCATTCCCGATAATGTGTTAAACTTTGGCCTTGGTGTTGAGCGCAATAAAGCTCACGCCACAGCTGTCGATGAGCTTACGGCATACTTGCTTGGAGGATTCGGGAGTGCTCAGAGACTTGACTATGGGACCGGCCACGAGTTGAGCTTCCTTGCTTTTCTCGGGTGTCTCTGGAAACTTGGCGCATTTCAAGACGGGAAGTCTGGAGGTGACATAGAGCGCAGTATCGTTCTCGGAGTCTTCGAACCCTACCTTCGAGTTGTAAGGCGTTTGATCTTGACATACACACTGGAACCTGCTGGGTCTCATGGTGTCTGGGGTCTAGATGATCATTCGTTTCAACCATATATCTATGGATCCGCGCAACTTAGTCGCGCAATCACAGAATCAGAACCCATGCCGATTGAAGGGTCACTATTTCGAGCTCCTAAACCTGCACAGGTAGTAAAGGCCGAATATGTCGAACAAGAAAGAAAGAGGAACTTGTACTTCTCAGCAATCGGATTTATTAACGATGTCAAGAAAGGCCCATTCTGGGAACACAGCCCTATTTTATTTGATATATCCGGCATCAAGGATGGTTGGGGTAAAATCAACAAGGTATAGTATACCTACTCATGGTGGTATAGTGTTCATTCTCCGCTAATTTGGTGATAGGGCATGATCAAGATGTTTAATGCCGAAGTCCTTTCCAAGTTTCCAGTGGTGCAACATTTTCCTTTTGGGTCATTATTCTCCTGGGAGCAGGACCCCAATGCGGCGACTCCTCAAACTACGGTCCACATGTTCAACCAACCCGCCTCCACTACGTCAATGCCGCCGCCATCTACTTCCGCCGGGACAGGAGCGCCATGGGCTCAAGCTACATCTATGGCTCAACCATCCGGAATTCCGTATTCCCGAGCACAGTGGGGCCCGACACATCCCCTTCCGAGAGCATCTCAACCTCGACCCAGCGTCCCAGGTACAGAACCAGGAGTCACCCAAGCCCCATGGGCAAGATCTAGCGATAGACCAAGTGGATAAATGATTTATTCACAGTCTTCCGCGAAAGGAAATTGATCCAGCCGTCAGATGAGGTTTGCATACGCAAAAAGCGTGGCAACGTGCTATCAGCACTTCGCTATCGCCGAGCCTAGGGAATTTACGCGGCAACAATTTGCCACAACCCTACCGAGGTTCTCAGGTGATGACAGCAACTTGGGCAAGGATTCAGCAAGTGCTCGTGCCTGGCTGGCAATCCTATACTCGCGAAATGCCTTGTCTTGGGACCGATTAACGGATAAAGGGTGTATATTGCTTCGAGATACTACCTACCGTGAGGGGGTTTATCAGAAGTAAAACCATGAGCACACTTAGATACATGGATAGATACCTATGTAACTGCATAGTTGTAATATAACTTCGATTATGCTATCACTTGTCTGCTTAAAGATGCTTGATTTGGACTGGGAGCCTCTTGATGATCTATATCCTTAGCGTTCGAAGTAGAATAATCTGATAATACCAAGTTTTACATGTCTTGAAATGCTTTGAGCTGCTTAGGCTGGCTTGTCCAAGAGATTAGGTAGATACCTATCCAAGGTCTTTCTTCTTCCTACAAGGGAACTGAGTAGAGTGCCTCACACTGGCTGTCTACATCTCCTCAGCCAAGTAGCTAGGGCACGTGAATTCAATGTGAAATCACGTGGGAATGCCTTCACTAGCGCTACCAGCAGTAAGTAGGAGTATTATACTGGCCCAAGCGCCAATTGGGTCACGTGTAGATAGCATTGCGATCGCGATAAGGGCGATAGTCCGCCATCCATACAGTTAGTTTAGTTTAGATCGAGAATAAAGTCCATTGTTTCTCGAAGCTACTTTGGGTATCTCTCAAACCGAAAACTCTCTGGGAATATCCTCCGCACTTCAACCCTTCCAGCACAAAAAACAAAGCAGAGTATTATTAATTGACGCCATTGAGGCAATCCTGACCACCTGTCCAACTAGCTAATTATCTGGCACCCGTCTCTCGAGTCCATGTTGCCGCATGCCGACGTATTGGGGGCGACGTAGGCTTAAGCGGTCGCGGCGGGCTTGGCCTCCTCAGCGGGCTTAGCTTCGGCGGCTGGGGCCTCGGCGGGGGCAGCAGGCGCAGCGGCTTCAGCAGCAGGCGCTTCGACCTTCGGGGCCTCCTCAGCCTTAGCGGGCGCAGCAGGAGCGGCAGCAGCTTCTATTCGGGGAAATCGTTAGCGATGCTACACGTGCAATACCCAAGCAACGAATACGCAAGCCAATGTTCGTGTGAGACACGGCAGAATTACCCCGCGGGGAACATCATTTGTGTACTCTAAGCATGAAACGAGGGGTTCGGGTTGGACTTACCGGCAGCTGGAGCTGCAGCTGGAGTGTCAGCCTTAGGAGCTTCGGCGGCGGCGGGAGCTGTTATTCCAATGGGTTAGCATAAACTCGACTGCCAATCCCTTTGTCATGTGACTCGGCAGAGGATAGGATTGAACTTACCAGCCGGGGCGGCCTCGGTCTTGGAGGCCTCAGTAGCAGCGGCGGCGGCAGGGGCGGCAGCGTCAGCCTTGGGTGCCTCAGCGGGCTTGTCGGCAGGCTTAGTCTTCTTGCTCTTGCTGAAGACCTTCTTCAACTTAGCCTTGAGGTTGTCAAGAGCGTCCTTAGCTATGGCGAATAAACTCATGTTAGCATGAACCTTCGCGAGTCTACCGAGGTACGAAAAGCATCGCGATAACGAAACCAACAATCCATCACATCGTATTTCCGAGTCGAGAAGCTTCGGATGGCATGTTTGCGCACTTCAGCGGATGGGATGGTTCGTTGTCATCGTGGCCAACATACGCGTTACACTATCAGAGGACCGAGGAAAGTCATAGGGGGTTTTACTTACGAACACCAGGCATGATTGCGGTATTTGAATGGTGATGGATTAGAGAAGGGTATTCGAAATGTGGTGGTACGATGATTAAATTGCTTGACGGCAAAGTTAAAACGAGGCGAATGAAGTTTGAAGAAGAATTACGTGGACTTTATTGTTGTCGCAGGAAAGAAAGAAAGGTAAGAACAGCGTTTTGGGGGAAAGTCGAGATTAAAATTGGAGAATCGATAAGATGGACAGCAGCAGTGGTCCAGGGCGCCAGGGCCAAAGCTGCACCCTTGACAGCGGTCCATGAAACGCACGTTCTAGTTTTTAGCGCCTAAGGTTGCCAATACCAATGCAAGACGCACGAGCCCCCCTACATTCAACAGTGAGCCAGTCAACGCCACAATCAAGCAGCTACTTTAGGGGACTTTAGGGGGCTAGGCCCATAAGGCCACTGAATTCTCAGGGGTTTAGTTCTCTTGCAGCTTTAAGGCCAAGCTAAGCTGCTGCGTGATTCCAGTTTGGAAAGGTCACATCATGATTCCTACATCATCTGTACAAGCTCGTACAACTCGTACAGAGACGGTTAGAAAGGATTCAGGAAGACAGATAACTAGAGAGAAGTCTCCAATCGTCTACCGAGAGATACAGTGCCTAGCCTCTTTCCAAGTCCTACCAAGAATGTCGGGAAATTCCCTATTTCCCTTACATGTATGCCACTACGTTAGGTATTACCTCCGCATCTCATACATATCATATCACATATCGCACATATCTTATATGTACATACTATGCGTAGGCACGGCCCAGGTGTTCCTACGGCTACGATACACTAAGACGTTATGATCCTGATCTGGGGTAGATAGGACGATAGGCAAGGTGGCTTGCAGGATACCGGATACCTCGTGATTTATTTTTCTTATTAGGGATCTTACCCTTCCAAAAACGAACTGCCAAGCTAGTTCTAGGTAGTTTACCTGCTAAGTTAGCTCTCTTTTAAACCCGACAATAGCGCCGATCTGCCAGGTAATTAGCAAGATAAGCTTGTTATAAATTCGCGAGGTATCATCGCGGCGTTCAACTTTGTCACCTTGTCGGCGGCAGTCCCGAATCAGACAAAGAGGATTGCGTCTCGGTCAGGGGCAGAAGGCCGGAGTTCAAGTGAATACCCTCGGAATCGGAATAAAGACAATGTATCTCTGTTGATTTAGTGTCGTATAAAAGCCCTAATAAATCCAATGTTTGACGCCTATAAAGCTCACTGCGTGTACCTTTGAAACCTCATCGTCGAGTTTTCCGATCTTCGGGCAACTACAAATTTCATTGACTTTTGAGAGTTAAAGACGGGCATTTCTCCTTTATCGGATACATATTGACATATAGTTTAGACAAACTGGTCCTAGACTCCAGACGATCCAACCCAATCAGAGTTTCCACAACGGCTCGTGGCTCAGCGTAATCGGGTCTCAAGCAGTCATCCATCTGTGGTTCAGGACAAGCGGTACGTATGCATCCAAGGAACGCATAGATCCGACATTAACGAGTTGAAAATAGATATATACCCCCCAACACCATCACTTTCTCCTCAGCAGGGTTCTCTAGTTCCAAAGCACGTTACTAGATCCCTTCACTACAATGGCGCCAATTATTCACCTCGTACGACACGCTCAGGGGTTTCACAATCTCTGTGTCGAAAACCAGAAATTACCGGACCCGGACTTGACTCCGCTAGGCATCACTCAGTGCGAGGAACTCTGCAAGAAGTTCGACGCTCATGACAAAATCACCCACCTTGTTGCCTCCCCTATTCGGCGGACGCTGTGGACTTGCCTACGCTCCTTTGACCCGGTAGTGAAATCCGGCATGAAGGTAATCGCTCTGCCGGATGCCCAGGAGATCTCAAACTTTCCCTGTGATATTGGCTCAGAGCCCGAGAAGCTGCAGAAGGAGTTTGATGACTTGGTAGATTTACACTTGGTTCAGAAAGGTTGGAATGATAAGTCGACCGGAAGCAAATACTATCCTTCTCCAATCAACCTCGAAACGAGGTCGCGGGAGGTCAGGATATTCCTTAGGGACTTGGCGAACAAAGCTGGGGAAGATGCGCAGATTGTTCTCGTTACCCATGGTGGTATCCTTCATTTCCTATCTCAGGATTGGGATGACGTTAATCTAGAGAGAGGTACGTGACTTGTCCATCCTCCTTAACCATTCATGATATCGCCATCGGTTGCTGACAAAAAATAGGCACTGGCTGGCAGAACACCGAGCATCGCACATATCAATTCAAGGATCCGACTGGCCAAGATCCCGAAGCATGCCTAAAGGAGACCCAACAAAGTCGGCGACGTCGGCGAGGAAGTGTGATTAGTCTCACTATGATGGAGAAGGTTCAGATACGACAAGCCTACGAGGCTCTTATCGATGAGATAACTCAAGAAAATGGAAACAATAAAGCAATCAAATCCGAGGAGGCCGTAAGCGTCTAGCCTTAGGAGATTTGGATAGGGGATGCAAGCAAGGCCTTACCTGATAAGGTTTAGTTGAGAGCATGGGATACAATCATTGGCCGTTTAAGACTCGGTATATTAACTCTCGCTTAGTGTAGGCATAGGTATTTAGTTCAGTGTACTATTCATAGATCACCAGGAATATGATTTTTAACCAAGTCGGACAGTTCCTACCTTATGGGTCCTAAAGTTAATTAATAACAGTCCGTACCTAAAGCCATATGCTTTATATTCTCGAATTACTTAAACCTAATACCTGTCATGAATTTACTATATATTATTCCCATTTAACATGCTAGGGGACTACTAGGTATCTTTGTAGAAATTGGGGCTATAGAATATTGAATTAGGTCATTGACTGTCTGCCAATCGCAACCTGTTGGCCTAGATAAGTCAATACCCCTTTCCAACTAAGTTATGGGCATAACTTCCTCGAGATTAGGTAGCTTTCAATTGCATCGGTTCCTATTTATTTCGTCCCTGCCTAAACTCATGGTTCAATGTTTCTAGCTCGTGACATAAGCAGATGCCCATTTACAAGTGGGTGTAACTTCCTGCACTTGGCTTTGAGGCAGTTACCTCAACAATTGGGTTGACTAAAGTTGAAATCCAGGTTGTATTTAGAAGGTGAAGTTACCATTTGAGGAAGTAGCAGACAAGAGAAGCTCGAAATGCGTAACCCAATTGCTCAATCAAGCTATCCCAGGTTGACGGTACTTAACTCTCTGCTCAAAGTTCGTTTCATGTACGTACAGTGATGTCTTAAAGAAGGAGACAACGGTCAACCCTACCTATAGTATATTTCAAATCGTTAGCCCAAGAATCTTTGATCTCAGTCTTAGCATCTCTGACAAGTTGAACATCACCAAACACAGACACAGCAAACGATTTGGGCATATTTGGTTGCCATTTTTCGCTCAGGTCTCTTACTTTGATTGTCTTTCACTCCCCAACCCAACACGCTCTTTTATTTCGCTCGCTACGAAGTCTTGCTGTTTTGACAAGCAATACGGTCATCATGAGGCCGGCATCATATTTCGGATGCCTTGCCTCCTTGACTGCCACCGTTGTTTCGACGTGGAATAACTTCGACTTACACCCGGTTCTAGCTCCTAGCTATGACAAGGCGGAGCTTGCTAACATTGTGCCATCTACCAATGTGAATCTTGACTATGGCATAGACGGTCTAGATATTCCTGAGGATCCCCTCAGCAGCGTCAGCATTCATCTTCAAACCAACCAACCCACAGTGCTTCTTGAGGCCATCGGAGCGGTGTCCAGCGTATCCTGTTCTCGAAACGCAGTGTCAATCTCTTTCCATACTGCAGATTCGTTTCAACATGCTACTATGGCATGGCCACACGATGGCAAATTCTATCTCATCACGAACCATTTGGGTAACTGCGACGCTTGGAGTGAGAGAGGAATCTTCCAGGTCACTAGTCTTAGCTGGGATACTGAATCTATGACTGTCAAGGCACAGACTCAGAAGACCACCCTAGCCAACATAGCAAGTAAGTTCCGTAATTTAACACAAGAAATTAATCTTGAAATCCGGTACTAATGTCAGGACAAAGTGTCCGTAGGGGTCGATTTCGCTCATTTCCAGGACACGACGTCGGATAATAATGGAAACATTACATTTGACGAACCCGGGCTTAACGTCGCTTCCAATTTCACAATTCCTGCTGGAACGGTCATATTCGCAGAGGAGCCGAACTTCTCTACTGTTGCCAGAGGCGGTTATCTCAGCGATGCCGCTGTAATTCGAGGCCATTTCGACTTCAACGTCCCTGGTCAACAGATTCAGAGTCTCTGGTTCAACATAGATGCTGCATTCTTCGGCAACCTTGCTGTCACTTTCAACCTTACAGGGCCTGTAGAGAATAGTAACTTCGCCTTCACTCCTGGGACATTCCTGCCGAGCACAGTCAACGTTCCGGGTGTTTTCACTCTCACACCAGCACTTCATTGGGTTATTGGCGCTGATGTTGGTGCTACTGGTCCCGTAGTGCACAATAGTAACATCACGGTGACAATACCTGATGGTCATGTACACGTGGATTTCCTGAACAACACCAATTCGCGAGCCGTCGGTTGGGGACCTCGCTTCACATCTTCCGTCAGCACCGAGAAGGCGTCTTCTGGCCATGTATCTCCATACGTTGATTTCTCTGTCGACCTGACTCTTAACGTGTTGAATGGTCTCTATAACGTCACGGGTGGGATCGCAGCGAAACCGCAGCTCATAAACGAGATCAACGTTGCGAAAAGCCAGTCGCGTATCAGGAAGACTAACCATATGCTTTCGCTAAGGAATGTCACATGCAATAGCGGGTTCGAGCTTCGCTCAGATTTCAACTTCAGCGTGACAGCATACGTTGAGGACAAGTGGGAGATGTCGCTCTATAACACATTGATTCCCGTTGCTGATGAGTGTTACCACTTTTAATATCTCGTTTGACTAAGAGTCGAATAATTGATGGCGATCTTCATAGCATGTGGTTCTCGGCATCACAATGCAGATTTGCAGCTTTACGGAGTTATGTGGCTTTAAGGTGAGCCAGGGGAGTAGATGAGTATTCGCAGACGAAGGACTGACTTATTAATGTGCAAGCCGGGTCGTTGGAATCTATCTTAGTTATTCCCCTCAAGAAGACGATTATGTAACTGTTAGCATCTGGTGCACGGACCACAAATGGAACCGGACTGGTGGATGAGAGTGGCGACGAATCACGGGACGTCTTCGTATTTCGTACCTAGTAGCCATCAATTTTGGGTTGAGTCATCGGCCTCAAGTACCTAGATACATAAACAAATATACAGATGTCTCGCATATTCCCCTCGACTCAAACGTAAGGATCCATTTTTCTCCTTCACGTCACTTATTGACATTCAGTCAAGGAGCCTCTTGCTCTAGTTGATTCTACAAATTAAAGGAGGTTCCACTTGATATCCCGATCCCCCCTTTCTTCTTACACGATAAACCCCCTTTTTATCATGATTTCAACAAAAAATATCCCTGAAGGAGCCATCGATGGCAGGCAGGCTGTAGCTAGTCCTCCGGTTGGTAATGTTGTATCAAGACCAACGCCGGAATCTCAGTCCCAGGATCCGCGAAGGTATCAACTCGACCAAATGAAGAGGCGCTATTCTCCTATCCAAAATACGCTGCAAAACGGTACAACAAATCTCTTCTTTAAACTCAAACCATCTGATCCGGATTTTCCTTTTGAATTGGATCATCTAGAATGCGAACTTCAGGTTCCAGCATCATATCCAGAGAAACCTCCCGTTCTTCGTGTAAAGAATAAGGATATCCCTCGCGGATTTGCCGTTAACATCGAGAAAGGATGGGATAAACTCGTTCGGGATAGTCACGACTTCACCCTTCTAGCATTAATCAATGCCTTGGATAGAAATCTCGAAGGATTCCTTTCTGAGCGAAAAGTCGAAACTGTAACTATGGTATCCTTCAAAGATACACGACATCTCGATAGTTTATCGACTGCATTAGGCGAGACTTCAATATCAGCAGCTAAGACACCGCTGAAGCCAGCACCAGCGCCCCGTAAGCCCTACGTGCCAGAGGAGTCTTTTACAGAAGAACAGATCGTAGAGGCAAGAGCGAGACGAGCCGAGGACACCGGGAGACTCGAAGCGCGAATGCGTCGGGTGCCTTTCTACAAGAAATCGGCAGACGGGGTAGTTTATACATTACGTCTACGACCTACTCATCCAGCAGAATTACCCTCTCCGTTGAAGTTTATCCAAACAGTCCAATTAATCGTTCCCTTACTTTACCCTTTACAACCGCCGAAGATACTCATCAATAATGTATCATCAGAGGACGCTGAGCCTCTGGAGGAAGCATTCACGAAGAAGGCTGCTGAGCAGAAACATTTCCCCTTGACGACGCATTTGAATCACTTCGCGTGTTCGATGCACCTGATAGCTAAAGAATGCGGCGTAGGATCTAAGTCTAAATCTACTATCCCCCACGAGAGCCAGTCGGGTGATGGTACAGGCAAACAGGAGAAAGCTTCTGCGAATGTTGGTGTCGGTGGCGATGAGAAAAGCCATATTCATGTCATTCCTCGTCCTCCCGAATGGGATATCGGCAACGCTGCTGAAGGATCAGAAGATTCTGATAGCGACTACTGGGACTCAGATGACGAGTCCGACGGTGGTGCCGCCGTCGACACTGGAAGTAAGGTCCAGAGTAATAGTCTAGTATTCCCACACGGCGAAGAGCACGTCGAGAAGGGCACCGCGATATCGTTCCCCAACGTCGAATTATACCGCGTCGACCTCCTCGAGATAGCGGACCTATGCCTTCAAGTTAAGTGTCTACGATGCAAGATGACGAACGCGGCGTCACATCTGAAGCCACATGTGGAACAGAGGGGTAGTTGCACGAAATGCAAGGCGTCGCTGGCGTACAGGTTCCGGCCGGAGTTGGTGCATCAGAACTCCGCTAGAGCCGGGTTCATCGATGTAGCTGGCTGTACCGTCAGCGATATGCTGCCTAGGTGTGTTTTCCCCCCTCCTTGCCCCTTTGTTTCCCATTTACGTACCTGCATTACCTACTACTACCTACCTACAAATGAATCTACCTAGTATCTATCTATCCACACAAGATCTCATGCTAACACCCCACCTAGCACCCTAACCCCGACCTGCGGCCACTGTTCGCAGCCCAGCCACCCACTCCTCGCAGTCCAAGGCGAGCAAATCATCAACATCTGCCGAAACTGCCACTCACGCTTCCACTTCACACTCCCAGCCATCAAATTCCTCGCCATCACCCCCGGCACCGAGCCCCCGCCGCCAGACCCCCACCGACGCCGCGTCGAACACCTCGGCCTGCATCTCGGCGAACCGCTCCCGCAACGCGGCACGTGTCCGCACTACCGCCGCTCGTACCGCTGGTTCCGGTTCGCGTGCTGTGGGAAGGTGCATGCGTGTGATCGGTGTCATGATGAGACCGAGGATCATGTGTATGAAAGAGCGGAGAAGATGGTTTGTGGGTGGTGTAGTCGGGAGCAGAGGTTTGCGGTTGAGGCTTGTGGGTTTTGTGGGAGGGCGGTGGTGGGGAAGAGGGGGAGGGGATTCTGGGAGGGTGGGAAGGGGACCAGGGATAAGGGTGTCATGAGTAGGAAGGATAAGAGGAAGTTTAGACGGGTTGGGGGGAGTGAGGGGGCGAGGGAGAGATGGGTTTAGGGGGGGTGTTGGTTTGCTTGCGGTTGGGGTGGTGATGTTCTGTTCCGTGTGCTGCGGGATAGGGGTCGGAGTTGTTGTGCTGGTTTATCCTGTGCAATTCGGTTAGCAGCATGTATAGTTGTTGTGATCTCGGGCTATTTACCTGGGCATCAGTATACCTTTCAATTGTATAGTTGTTAACTATGATCTCCAAGGTACTTTGGCGTGGTTCTACTTAGTAGGCGGAAACCCTTACCCCTTTCCTCTTTACCTAGTATCTACTCGGAAGAGTTCATGGACGCTACGGCTATCTACAGGAGCATTCTAACCAATATTCAGCTTCAGATTTACTTTTACATGTCCTAATTCCTTCAGTCTAGATCTAGGGGAGAGATTGTGCTGTCATATACGAGTAGTCAATCATATGAGCGACCCCCTTTCCCACTAGGCTTGTATATATGGATATGATCGTGGTACATGATAGCTCATCTGGAGCTAAGCGATCTAAAGGGGGTATCGGCATTCCCCAAGAGGGCTAGCTGTTTAGGTTATGTACAGGGGGGTATGTTAGGTTATCCCCCCTCTCTCGGCTTAGGCATATCTTGGAAGTTATGTAGGTCTCAAATAGGTAGCCACGGATATATGGATTCTGTATTAAAAGCCTCTTCATAATAGGTAGATACACCAACATCCTACTAGTTGAGCTAATTGTCAACTTCGATATAGCATCTAGTTCCGGGATATCAAGCGCCGAGAAGTCTTAAACGCCACATGTTGGTACCTATGCAGATGCTCCGGTGGCGTTAAATGCACAATGGCTGTTAGCATAATATTTATTCGGACAATTATTCACGGCAGGGTCGTTCTTCATTGGATTCCATCTTGTACTACAGCGTCATCATCTGAGTACAATGTTTCACCTCCAGCCCTAAACAGTATTCGATCGATCACGACTCTTGCTGAAGACACATCACGCATCGGCAACTTGCCGTTATGAGCCCTCGGTTCGAGGGTGGCAACATAACTCCATATTACAGGATGATATGCCTCGTTCACCTCGAAACGAAGTATCGCAGTTGGTAAGCAAAAGCATTGACAATGTGACGACTCGGGGTTGCTCGGTGTCAGCTTTGCCGTCCAGAGGATATACCAGAGAGTATTATCGGAATATTTTATTTAATTGTATTCTACAGAAGAAATAAAAAAATATCGATAAATATTAAAAATTGAATATTTTTATTTTTTACCTATTTTACAGTCCCTGTATATCTCGCCTCCACCCATCCCGGTGCCTCTGCATCGGTACTTTACATCGGTGAAAAGCGAAATGTCGTGTACGGTGAGCCCCTGTAATGTACTCTTGAATTATCCCTGAAGCGACAGCGACACATCATATTCCAGCTTTCTCCAGAGTGCCCATGCGAACTCTCATCCCAAGCCACGGCCTTGGGACCAGCCTCGCCAGCTTTCGGATGCTGAGAACGGAGTGTTTTCCTGCTCCTTGGTTTCCCAAAACGAGCCTCTTCTCCATTTATCATTTATCAACTACCGTTCCCTGGTTCGAACCGGGAGCTATCCCCCCTGTCCCAGACCGCCCGGATGCATCCTGTTTCCTTCCGCCTGGAACCCAGCGTCGCATTACTGGCGGAGCCGCAGAACGGATTTCCCCTGGTCTTGCTGCTCCAGTCCCCTGGTTCGCGAACAAGAAAAATGATCGCGACATCATTTCTGACCGGGAACTTTGCGCATGTACCGACGTACCGGATAGGGTAAAGAACAAGGCATAGTCGCGACTTTCGCGAGCCTATTTCCATTTTCGATCGTCGATAGCCGACCAACGAGAACAATTTACGTCTAAGCTTCTTCCCTACCTACAGTATGTACTATGTAGAAAAACTCCACAGACGTTACGGACGGGTCAAGGGAGATTGGCGATAATGCTGATTAAACTTCTTACCCGCCATATTAAGCCCATCTACCATAGTGCGGCGTACCTAGGTAAATCTAATAGGGCGCATCCGCAAGCGAAGGGGGCACGCTCGCAGCACGGTCGTCCTGGAGTCTTCGCGCGTGGCGAGCCCGAGGACGTGGCCCTGGCGGCTGTGTTCCAGCATCTACAGCGTACGGCATAGCGTATCGGCCCTTCCCCCAGCGCTCATCGAACCCAACGTCTTGGATTCGGGTATGTTAAATTATGGGTTTTGTTCACAACGCCCGGGACGACGACTCCATCCGTTCGTTTACGATCCTATCATATTTGCGGATGCACGACTCCGCCATTTTGTGATATCTCGAACAGTTGAGGAGACAGGAAAGAGAGATACATAGTAGATAGACGAAATCTAGATGCAATGCGGATACTGTGTGTAACTTGTTGGTTGGTTGGGTTGGTGCTTTACCCGATGGAAATGAAAGAGCACTCGATCTTGGATCTGTGGCGCTGGCCCGGGCCGTCGGGGTGGCTTCGTGCGGCGTTCGTATCTGAGATCCTTTGCCAACACCGGTGTGTTCGTCGGTCAGTGTTGGCTGAGAGATTACCTAGTACCAACTGGTGCCTGGCTGCCTGGCAAAAGGACATAATAGATAAGCAATCCACGCGGGCGGCGGTGGCGTTCACGATGGATGATACAGCAGTGGTGAATTTGTGGTAGGGCGTCAGCCTCCTATGTAATACATATCTCCCATTGCATAAGTACCTACATCATGCAATACGACCGGTGTGCTAGTGCATAATTTGTACGCAGTATGGAATCATGGAATGGCAATTCGATGTCCCATTTTGCCAAGCGCGTTTCGCAGACCTGCAAGGTGTACCGAATTCGTCGTCCCGTAGCAACGACCCAATCCCATTTATCGCCCCCTACATGTGTACCAAAGTACTCAAATGCCGATGCAAATCCGGGGAGGCGACAGTAACTTGCAGCCAAATCCAATCAGGTGATCGACAATAGGAATTGTCTCCGCTAGATGCACTGACAGACTGAATCCAGTATTCCGCGGAGCCAAAATTGATAAGAATCCATAGGTCTTACCACGGGACCCAAAGAGGAGCCTCCTCATTACGACATCCAAGTGCGCCGCATGTGCCTCTCACTAAAGTTGTTGGAGGTTAGGTAAGCCGCGATATGCGTGTCAATTTGGAATATCATTCAGGGCGTTGTTTAAGGGTGTTGGTGGGATAATGATCTGTTGATTTGTTAAGCCATTGACTTTCATGCACGGTTCTTACGGACTGACTCTCTTTACTTTACCTACTAACCAACACACCGACTCTCAACTCTATGATGTACATACATACAATACTGTACAGAATCTAATTAGTGATTATCAGAATCCTACGCGGGATGACGAGTACCCCATCTCCCGTCTCTCACCCCCAAATCCCCCATCCCGCCGTCGCGCCATCGAGCCGTGTCACGCAGTGGCGGTGCGGTAATATCCGTAGGGCGCGGGACGGGAAGGGCTGCGATCTCATTGGCTTGGCCCTGCTTAAGCTTCTTACAGTGCTGACAGGAACCTAAAATCAAAAGCAAAACGTGAGCAGTGAGCGCTGTAGATTGGGGGGCTTCCCTTTGGGGGTCACGTATCTTATGATCAAGGATTGGGAGGACGAATTAGGCAGGGAGAAGCTTATTTACCTTCCTCTTCCAGAAAGAGGTGACTGCTTCAAGCCAGTCACGCCTCTCACCGAGGGAAACATCAGTTAGTCTCGAGCAAGGGGGGGGATAATAACGCTATTCATTGGTCACTGGGTCCTTAGTTGAAATCCTTGACATGATAATGCCACATGGGTTGGTTCCATCGGAGTTACTGTTTTGCTGGTCCCTGCATAATTCATCATGGTGTGTTTCATTCCTTTTTGCTTCTTTCGTTCGCAGAAGGATCCAGCGAAGGTCTCACACTGCCGTAGCCGATTACTAACTAGATCCCATAGACTCTTATTATATCCCAATGCAGATGGCTTTTTTTACTGCCATGCTACCACACGTATACTATATATATGCACGTTTGTAAATCATTGTCCATTATTGGCTGTGCTAGCAACAATATGGCATTAGTTGGTATAACTCTGTGTTTTATATAGCTTCCAAACTGCCGTTAGGGATCTGTTTAGTTTGGCTTTGTCTCTGAACACACCTATTACGAAGTACGCAGAGGATGAATATGGTAATGGCTGCGAGGACCCATTGTTGGTGCCTTTGCAGGATGATGGTTCCCTGACAAGGAGATAACGCTTATTTTCACTTAAACTTCGAATAAACAGGGGTGTTTTTTGACATTTCAATAATAAAAAATATTTAAATATATTTATTTGAATTTATCTCAAGGTCATTTCTTCGATATCCAAGCCCATATTTGTGAAATAACCTCACAACTATTGATCGACATGGGGGATTTATGCCCACGTGAAACCTATCCAACAGTTTGGTATTGCCAAAGACAATTACTACCTTCCTTCTATGCATAACTACATGTAATACCACTCCCAAGTGGATAATTGCCACGAGTCCAAGGCGTGCTATTGAATAGTAGGTCCATTTACTCGGGAATTATTGTAAGGGCTGAAGCCTTAGCGATGGCTACGTTTCAATTTGACTTCATCATTGTGTATGTAAGGGGAGTGGACACTCGCTCTTGGCCTCACCTAGCTATGTTTTACATCTCAGCATGTAACTAATAGTGGCTTGAAGATACGCGTACCTGGCAGAGTGGAATTCGTCATCTACATAGTAGGGTCCTTGATTTGACCCGAGTACTTTCTATGTATATCGTCTTGTCAAGGGCTCCGAAACCAACTTTCTCCATTATTTACGCTTCTCTCCAGTACGAGCCGGTGCCGCGCAATTGGGATCGCTTGATCGGGCGGCTCATATCCACCAGAACCACCTTGGGCATCGACAAGCACAGGCAAATCCAAGGGCCTGGGTCGCTTACTGCTAGTAATAGACTTATGTTTCGCTAATTACGACGGAGAGACGAAACGCCACATGATATTACACAGCACGGCACTCCCGAGTACGTAGTAGCACTACGTAGCGAATTGCTAGAGTGCCGCACTTGCATCCGGTGACTTCCCCGTGATTGCGAACCTGGGGAAGACACCTGATCGAGCATAGCTCCTCGATGCGATATGACTTCATGGACGGGCGCGATAACGACGATGAAGCATAGGGCAATCGACGCTCTAGAACACGGCGTCCTCCAAGGCTTCATGCGAGTAAATCTGCTTTCGGAATGGCGTCTTCAGAGATAGTCGACAGCTTTAAATGGGAACTCCACATGATCGCTATGACGAGGGGTTTCAGGGGCGGGTGGGAGAAGACGTGGTTGGTGGGAAGAGGCACTACTCCGCCTAACGAAACAACAGATTTCGGCGAAAATACACTCCTGTCAAAGTGTCAGGAACAGCGCCGAACGCTTCGAATTTCCTTCTAGAAGGTGTGGTGTGGTGGTTGCGCGTAAGCTCGTCGGCTAAGCTAAGCGTCGGTCGCTTCTTCTAGCTCTCCTACAAGGAGGATGGTGTAGTTCATGACTAACGGGTCTCACGTTCGCATTAGGAAGTGAGAGCGGGTTGAAGAAATTGGCTGGGTTTTGACAAGCTCGACTATCGCGCGAAGCCCTTGTCGCCGGAAGCCCATCCGCCCCGCGGGTACACTAACAGGTCGTCTGAGAGCCCGTTGGTGTCATTTCAATGTCAATCCCCTACGCTGCTAGGGCAAAACAGGATACGGTATCCCAATCGTCCCAAGTTCAGAGATATGGGTTAGGATTGCCCATGAAGAGGCCGTGCGTGAGACGGGGAACAGTGGTGTCATCGAATATTCTCGATAGTTTATTTTATCGAAAATATTTTATTCTGCTTTATTTTATTTTATTTTTTATTATTTTATTCCTAGCCATTGATGGGTTTCTTCTGTATGGTCGGTGGATAGAGACATGGTTCCATGTTAGCGTGACTAGGATCCTTTATCCCCAGCCCTCCCAGAGCCATGATAATGGGTTCGCCTTCTGATCTCCTCGGAGTTCACTCCGTTGATAACAACTTTATGGGTGTCGGGTCGTTAGGTTGTCAGATTGTCGAATTGTTTGTTTGTTGTTTAAGATATGCTTACAACATGTTCGTTATTGGTATAATCGTGATAAATTTTCTACTCCATACCTATATAGATAATTGTTAGTTAAGACAAGTCATTCAATGCAATAAGATACGAAAAGAGACACCGAAGCTATGTGATAAACTGTTGGCAAATCCTCTATGCGTACGTGCCTCGAGAGGTGTGTGATGATTGTGTGATATCTGATCGGAACATCATCCCGCTGATGATCGATGGAGTACATGGAATACGATGGTACATGGCTTCTCCCAAGAACAATAAATAAATAAATAATATTAAAATATTAAAATATTAAAATCAATTACAATAAAATCAAAAACAGGGGTGATAGAACTTAAGGAAATGAACATACAAGGTCAAATGTAGTCATGTACACGAAATACATGAAAGGAAATACTTGAAATACATCTCCACATCAAATGACTAATCCTGGAATCCAAGCTAATGCGAACTACGGTTCAGAGGCTCCCAAAAATCTTCGCATCTTCGCCGGTTAAGACTTCGGGAAGATCTGGCGCTCGAGACAGTCACGGGATCGGGTTGCCCAGTTGAGAACCCAACGCGACGGTGTTGTTGCAGTTCTTAGTAAGGACATGAGCCTGGAATAAAATGATGGCAATAATTAAATGACGGACCCGCCGAAATGGTCATTGGTCAGAGCCTAACAGTCGTACTATGTATTATGTACCTTATATGGAGCTATTATTAGTTTCAAAGCGTGTCAAATGATCGATTTTAAGTCGTCAATGCGGGTTGTCATTAATCGGGGGATAAATTATGCTATGTTTTATGTTGTTTCATGGAGAATGGGAGAATTAAATGATTGGCGGGATTACTAAGTGCTTCGTCTTATGCACATAACAAGTCATTACATAATAGCGATGATTAGGTTATTAGTGGCGGCAGTTGGGGCATTTTGGAAGTCACAAGTCTGGGGAACTTTGAATCTTTCGTCATATTCTGATTCTCTCGGTAACAGCTGTCTAGCGGCTGACATCATTTCATCACATGTGTCTGCTATGTGCGTAATGAAGCTCAGATCGATCTTACGATATCAGTAGAACTGGTTAGCTTCGGCCGCTTCAATTGGTCTCCGTACACCCGCCTCAAACTATTTACTATTATGAGATAGCAAGGTTACAGATTTATAGCCAACATCAATTGATTCGACTATTACCTCCAGGGCTATTACTTAGTAACAACCACCTAGAAATGCAGTCATTCGCCGATTACCTAAGAGCAATAGATCGCTGAGTCTTGCAAACTTTTGTGTAACTAGTGATTCTATACGACGTCATAGAACGCCACAACTTTTTTTTAACCTTTTCGCTATCTCCACATGCGAAACAACGTCCTTCCTCGTAGAATGGAGCCTCACCTTATCAAGCCACAGCACAATAACTGGGACTTACTTCCAAAAGAGGAACCTTCCCTAAACAGATGAGGCTAGTGCTCTGCCCCTGAAGGCCCCCTATTCACAGCTGTTACTGGGAGTCACGACGTGGGGGAGCTCAAATCGACCATGGCGGAAGTGGATAGACAACAAGGGAAGGAGGACCAGTCGAAAAGGCCAACGACTAAAGAAAAGCTTCTAGAAGAAATTACGACACGTATCGAAGAGTCTAAGAAGCTACAAGAAGAGTCTGTTCGACTCCACAAACAAGCCGACGAAGCAGATGATCCTGCAATTGCTGAGGATCTGAAATTCCAGGCCCGCAAGCTAGACAGGAATGCCGCCAAGTTGCTGAAAACGGCGAAGCGGCTCGAGACCGGCTGGATGCAGGGTGGTGCTGCTGGTGCCGGTATAGGGGCTGGTATCGCTGGTGGACTCGGCATAACAGTCGGGTCCTTGGTCAGCGGCCTAGTTGCTATCCCTACTACCGGCTTGGGTATCCTAGTCGGCGCGGGCACGGGGTTGGTCCACGGCCCTTGGGTCAAGTTCAGCCAGGCGTTCAGTAAGGACGAGGTAGATGAAATTGATAAGGAAGCAGACGAAGAAGCCCGGAGGGTTGGCGAGGCTTGAGATGAACTTATACGGAATATGATGAAACGGATACAATGTATTGGCGTGGATAAAACCAGCGTGGGTTAGCGTAGCAAGTGCTGGGTATGGATTTGAGCATATGAGGATACGACATACATTATAATTCCCTTTTTTTCTGGAGAAGAAATATTATGGACACAAAAGGGACAGCAGCTGAAAAACCTATGATACAGTACTTCACATAAATGGTTTCATGTAGTTGCTTTGAAGTCAGGGGGCACTTCAATTCTAAGAACCCTTTGTTGAAACGTCCTCTATTATAATGATACATTTCTGAATAAATCCAAAGTGTTTCCGTATCAGCCCATAATCAATATGATTCCCAAATAATCGGCTTAAGTATAGGTGTTTCAGGCATGCCTTGAAGAGCCTGGAGACTTCTAGTATAAAGGAGATCAACGTCTAAGGCTTTCTGAAACTGTGGTACACGGGGATACCTAAGAAAACTCCCAGCTACTGCATGTTCTTCAATATCGCACTCCTATCATAGAAAAATCCAATTATCAGGTTTATTCACTCTTATTTAGGCTCCATAGTAAACGATTGTTAGTAGAATTCTTTCTTATGCTACTAAGGAGCATCGATCTCCTCATTCACCAGCCTTTCATGGGGGAGCTACCATGCGAGGCGAGCGTTTCCAAGTTCCGTGAGTGCCTATACTGGCTGTTCGGTAGTTTTTGTGACGGAACTAGGCAGGAAATTTAGAAAGAGGCTCGGAAATCTAATCGCCAAAGGGGTACTATCCACAAAGATATTAATACTGCTCAACATGCATACACATATCTCGCGAAAGGATCACCAGATATCAAAACAAAGCCCCTATTCAAGGTGATCGACCGGCCTTTGGTACATAAGGAGCAAGCACACCGATGATATCTCAGGAGATTTTCCAGTCTCTCCTATTTCAGAGATAAATCCCCCAATCTATTCACACGATGGAATTTACCTTTAAGATAACATATCAGGATATTTTGCCAGGATGCGCTAGATCTACGCCAAAAGTAGAGATCCTCTCTGCAAAACAAGCCAACCGTAGTTTCTCTTGCTTCTCAAAACTTCCACCCGAACTGCGTGCCATTATCTGGCGCTTCTACTTTCTTCATGAGCACGACGGTGTTACTCGTATCCACCCCATCGTTGACTGGTGGGATAGAAAGTCGGAACTCGATACAATGAAGTTCGATCTTTATTGTATTCCTCCGCCGATTTCTACTCCTCTTCTGGCCGACTCCAATAGACGGTGCTGCCGACCATACGACAACATCAATCAGGAATCATATGAAGTAGCCCGGAAGATGGGACATCCATGCTACTATGTGGGGTGTCCGAACTGGAATACGGATCTAGCCTATTGTATAAGCTTTTCAGCGACACCTACTATACGCTTCCTTGAAACCCATCACCGGTTCGTACAGAATCTCGCGATTACGATGGATGAACGACATTATCGTGAATTAAAACATTGGGAGCCATGGCTCCATGCCCTTAAGCGAGTATACTTGGTTATGGATCCCGGACCTCTTATCACTTCCAAGTTGCCCCGTGACGAATTTGGGTTTATCCAATACGATACTTTGTATCTTGAACAGCTAGCCTACGACAAGCCCGAACTCGCCTCCGCAGATGAAGCCAAATATTTCGCGCGTCGATTTCGCGATGATGTGGAAGTCAAGGTCGTTGTTGATGTTGGTTTTCAATTTGCTAGCGAGCATTGCCACCGGGTTGGGTGATATCAACCGTACGCAAAGCCTAGAGTGAAATAGCAGTAGCGGAGTCTCTAGGAAATCGCACACAACTTCCGACAGAAAAGATCTCCTGATATCAGAATCTACAGACATCTCTTTTTATCTAAGAGGGTATGTTAAAATAGAGATATTGCCTACGTTTCGTGGGTTTAGGTTCCACCTATTTGTGAGGTAATAGGAGGTATTTCCTCTACGAATATTTACTATGAAACCATCATCCGTAGATTTGCTCATGGTATGAATTGATAGTACGATCTTTTTGATACCAGGTGCCTATTCCATATCTAATGTATCTCAATCCAGCCTCTTCTTTCTGTATATGTATCTGCAGTTTGAAATGATAGTGAATGTTCCTTCGAGTCAAAACGTCTACCAAACACGCGACAAAATCAAAATTAAAAAAATTGCACTTTAACTCCTCGATAGAAACATGTAATCTCCGATATATTCAAGTTGATGTAATAATTCACTAGATCTTGAATTGATACCCTCCCCATGACGTTGATCCAGGGCATGAGGTTCGTTGAATCGCCTCAATCTGCAAACCATCGGGCGAATAGGGGGCCCCCGGACACGGCGCTTAGCTAATATTGTCAGAGAGCAGATGTCGCGCTGCGGCTATTCTACGAATATACAATCTCATGTGGCAGTCAGGGTCCGATCCTCTTCTCTCCGAGACACGATGGAAAGGCTGAAAGGAATACCGTTGTCCCGACAGATCTCGCTGAGGGTGTGAAGACAGTTGTCCAAGGCTGAGTTGTCAATAAATGTCTCACATGGCACGCGTGACAGCATCCTGCGTTGCTGGGAGGGGGGTGGCCAGCCAAGAGCTTGAAACATTGATTCACTCGTCCGAAAAAAGATTTGGGTGTGCTGACTTAGAGAGTAAGGGCTTACCCTAAGCAGCACCGCCTAACTCTGCTGCTCCAGATCTTCGTACCTACCGTCTCCACGTCGTATGTAGATATGTAGCTATGGACGAGGCTCTAGCGAGGACGCGGGGAAATCGATCATCAGACCAAGCAAAACGGAGCTGGGCCTGGCCCTCCCCGGGGATCGACTTGTGCATTGCCAAGGCTCAATATAGAAGTCTTTTGATTATTTTGAGTGCACCCCATCACCTGTGCTCGCGCGATTAACAGGAAGCTTCACCGCCGGTTGGCATTGGCCACTGATTATTCGCAGTGTGTCAGTCGCGCCGTTGGGTAGCCTGAGACAAGGCCCGCGAGGCCGGAGGAAGACCGGGTTTTGTCAGGGACCTGCTTTTTTCTTTTCTCGGCCGTCAGCACCATCATCAGGTGCCTGAACTAGATGTTGGAACGTCGCGATCCTACGGCGGCACGGTTCGAGAGATGATTCAAGGATCAAGGTGGAGGAAGGTAAAAAATAATACTAGGTAATGTCATGAGCAGAAGAAAGAGATTCATCCAGCCATCCATCCCCAGAACGCCTAACTACGATAACCCCTTGGCCGGGAAGCCGACGCTACGGTAGCAACCACGGAGATATTTTCGCCTAGGGCAGGGCGAGTCTCATATTTTAGATTCCTCGCGAGTGAGTGCCGTGCCTGTTCCTGCGGGAGTGACCCTCCACACCGTCGGCAGCGATCCGTTCCACCCCAAACACCGCTAGAGAAGAATACGATCAAGTGTAATTGTTAGAACGAGAAAAAGAGGAACCCCGCAATGTAAGTCGAGGCTGTGAATTATTTTTTTTTCTTTGCCCACACGTCTACCGGCTAAATGGCGCGCAGTCGAGGCGTGCCGCCTAACTTTAACCGGCGACTTTACCCAAGGCCCTGAGAGCCGCCCTGAAGGCGTTCCTGGAGGGAGAAGCAAGGGTTTCCTACCAACCCGCTGCCATTGCAGCACCCTGGAACCGATCTCCCGGGAACCTTGGGACGGCACTACGAAGGGTCCATGTGTAGTAAGGTGTGCGGTGTATTGTACGGTAGCTCTGTCTGCCGTGAAGGCGTTTTCCGGCTGCGGCATGTAATGTTGGATGTATGTATCGCGAACCCGCTTGGCTGGCGAAGCGTGCCTACATACTAGGCACATACTAGGCACATACATGCAGACAGACCTGTCGACATGTCAGTTGGGCTGAAGAGACGCTACCGCTACGCTACACCCCCTGACGAACGCCACAACTGGAGAAGACAGGCCAGTTGAGAAGTGCCATCAATATAAAATTTATTACCATCTCCATAAAATAGACTACACAGCTACAGCCTACAGGCGACGTGTACGCGCGTAGGGACTCCGTTATTTTCTGGGGTGCATGAGAGACGGCCCCCAGGATCTCCAGGGCTGTTCTTCCCCCGTAGTAATACCCCAAAGTCCACTTATGCTACGACATGTCTCTTGTCCTCTTGACATCTTCAAATTTTTCTATACCTAGGTAATATTCTTTTATTATTTTCATTTTCATTTTATTATTTTTCATCTTAGTTTCATTATTATTTTTATGTAATTGTTTCCTTGGAATAACCACTCGTACGAGACCGAAACAGACCGCCGTCAGAAGAAGGGCCGCGTGGTCCTAAATGCTGGGCGTCGAAGTCCTAACGCGGAACGCTCCTATTCTGGTATCTTCACCTAACTTCACCGAGTCTTGGCTATAGTTGAACAAGACATACTCTAAATTTTATTATTGGGTAATCTGTTCAGCGATGTGATACTAAGTTATAGGGGTTCCGTCAGCCCGTGTAGCCGGATACCTGGCCCGGGACCAGTAGCCGTATCGTATAGCTATTCAGCTAATAATATTTTGCTTGGCGGAGGATGATGCGTACCCCAACATATGATGACCACCGCTGTCACCGGTGCTGACTTAAAGCTTAAGTGATGCCTTTAGTTGAGACCTTGACTAACGGGCGATCGTAAGAGGGACTCAGGTGGATTGCATACTTCGTGCCTTTTCGGTATAACAAGCTAAGGACCATGTAGCCTACCTCAGTTTCACCGCAGAGGACAAGAGGATCGGTCATTTCGGGGTGGCTTACTATAAATGGTATATTTGCACGAGGTTCTACATCGCGTGACCTTGAGGTCTCAGCTATATCGTGGCAGTGACACACATTTGCGGCAAACCAATGTGGCGTCCACTCCTGACATGGGAAGGGTGGTATAGAATGGTAAGGCTGGGTTGTAATGAATGAGACTACTGGTGAAAGAGTCACGATAAGTAACACATAATCGAAATGACGCTATAGCTGTAATCCCCGGAATATGGAATATGGAATAGAAAGATAAGTAGGTACCTTTGTGGGTAGGTAAGTAGGTAGGTACCTAGTCATAGCTGACCTGGACCTAACCTCGTGGCGTTGGAGGGATAGCTGCGTAGGTACTTCTCACCGGTTTACGTTTTCGTGCTATATTTGATTCTAGTATTGCGCAAATCCAACTTCCCCACGGAGTGATTACCACCTCTGCACTTCCTAGCACGCGCCAAATGGTAAAAAGTGTAAAAAAAAGTATCCGCGATGCATGTCATTCTAACATTCTGACATCCTTTAGACTCGGCTTTTGAATAATACCCGTAGGTCCGACGGTAAGCCATAGGACACGGAAGGGCGCTTTCCCTTCCTCGTTTGTTCTTCATCTCTTCCTCATAACGGTATCGTCTGAAGCCCTCTTCAATACCAAGAAATCAAGGTTGATAGAAGAGTTAGCCGGAGTATGGCTATTCGGCGACTCGAATACGGCAGGGTGCATGTGCTTGAAGGTGCATCGGGATACGGGACAAAAGTGTATAGAGTATGGGGAGTATTTCCGATATGGTAAATTGCGAAATCGAGCGGTATATTGCGATTCTCTTCTATGCTGTTCTCAGGCAATCTACGATCTGTGGCGCCGATAGGCTGTGCTTATTGGTTATGTTTCGAAGGTCATCTTGCGAAAGAGGTTGGATAATACTTTAGATACTTCTTCAGATACTTCTTTGGATAGGTACTTTTGAGTCCTCATCGACAAACAGTTACGCATCTACGGCGGAATCTAACCAATCATCCCTGTTTCCGCCTGTATTGTACTTCCACACTTTCACACTTCCAAGGTAACAACGATAATGGCGGAGATAAAAAAGAATATCGAATATTTGGCTGACCGACCCTTGTGGCTGACTGCACCGACTGCTGCACCGACTGGAGCGTGGGGGCCAATCGTGTTTGCCCCGTCACTCACATCGCGAAATGATCAAGTTGACCAAATTAAGGAGAAGGAATGAGAGGAATGAGCAGTCAACTGCGCAAAGATGCGTAAAGATGTGTAAAGATGCGCGGCTGACCATCCGGATGTAATAGTCTTGAAACTACCAGGAATGAAGTGTTGCCATTCGTGCAGTCAGATCTGACTATCTTGTTAAAGAACATGATAAGGGACGGGCCGAGTTGGCTGGGTTCCTAGGCCTGGACAATCCTGTGCCGCATGCTTGTCAGCAAGGGTTAGTAGGAGGTAAGTACCTACATTTTTAGTAGGAATCAGTCATATTCAGCCAGTCAGTCAGTCAAGTCAGTCAGTCAAGCAGTGTCAGTGTCAGTGATAGATGTATGGATGTGAATGCTCCAGTTTCTTCCTCCAACAAACACCTCCATACATCACCCTAATCTCCCAGATCATCTAACAGGTTGCCCCCGTATGTCCCCCCCGCGCATCGAGTATTACCCTCAAAAGGTGGTTGAGTTGGCAAAGGAAAAGCTGACACCGCCCGTTATTCTCGTTAGTTGCCAGGTTGATACAGAAAGATAGAATATTCATAACCAATCTACTCCACGTCCAGATCAACGTGAGGCGGACTCGTCAGCGCAAAGATCAGCCTTGGCTCGTCAGCATCCAAAGGTTCCAAGGTTCATATGACCCCACGAATAGGCAGCGCTTTGTTTTTTTTTCTCTCTCCTCTTCCACTTGAGTGGGGTGAAGGCTGAGCTGAACATCGAAGTCTTGTCTTTCCCATGGGGTCGGCACTCCGAAAAAGTTCTTTGTAAGACGTCGCCTAGGTGAGATCAAAGTGTAAGAAAAGGAAAAAAAAAAGTTCCAAGCTTGATATTTGACATACACATACATAAAATCTGACTGACCTACGTACTTGTGGAAATAACGAAATAATAGACTAATTGGCAACCTAGCCGCCATACCCGCAGTGGGCCTCTTTGAGTCAAATCTGTCGAGATTATCATCCCAAGTTCTCAACTCGATGTCACTGTCAGATTTCTTTTGCCGTCATGATCTCCCGAAGGTCCTCCTTACGCAAGTAATAAGTCCCCAGTCAGACGTTAGCCATCCTACAACTCCTGAAATTTCGAACGAGCGACATATTTGGCGCCATCTCTCGTACAAAATGAGCGAAATGAGTTACCAGAGGTAAAATTAGACCTTGGCTCGTGTTACCACCCCGATTCGCTTCACACCCTCGTGGCATTGGTCACCGCGCGCAACCGTGCCACGAAGGTGATCCAACAAATGTGTATGTGCTACGCTGTCTTTGCCTAGATGAGCGGGGAAGAGGGGGAATTTGGAGACCAGAGGCGGATTGAGCATCTCACCAGGTTCGATAATTCGACCCTTTTATTGTCACAAGCTTTGTGTCTTTCCTTAATAGTGCATAAAAAACAAATACGGTCGACTAAGACTGAGGGGAAGATCATACCATCATCGTAATTCAGAACTAAATCTCCTCTTAGGCTGGAGGTAGGTAGAGGTAGGTAGAGGCTCTTCTAGAGTTGCTAGACACTTACCTAGACTACCTCCCTGCCCACCTAATACCTACCTACCTAGAGCATACGTCCCAACACCGAGGAAAGGAAAAGGTAACCGCATACTTGGGACATAAGCTGCGCTAGTATCTTGACAGGACGAACGGTCCACTCTCGTCAGAGTGATCCGCTGCGAGATAATCATTGCTGGGACGTTTCCTATTTGCGGTTCTCGTCACTCCTACGACCACTCAGCGTACGGGGACGGGGAAAGGGGGCGGATGGAACACTACGAAACGGGAACACGTCGCGAGACGGTCACTCGTCTTAGGTGAGAATGAGGTAGGTATGTATATCAAGCTATGACAGCTTAGAGGATGGAGACTACGTAGAGCTAGGTAGGTAGGCAGGTAAGTAAGGTAGCTTTGTCTGATCCGTGAATTGCAGGAGGCGAATTGGTCGACACATGAGAAAGGGGGATGGAGTTCAGATGATGGGAATCTGATGGGGATCTTCGGTTGTTTGCAGGTAGCTCTCGCGTACGTAATAATCGCTGGACAATAGTATTCATGTCACCCGTTACGTGAGGGACGAGAACCAATGGCCGTGACGCCTCATGCGGTCTCGAAAAAAGTCATCCGCCGCGGCGCACATTACACCCGTCGAAGGGCGCGCAAGCGAAGTCTCGTTTCGCGCAGTAATTCCTAACTCATCTGCTAACTCTCGTAACACGTCGAGAAGTCGTATTGTCGTATTCAGCAGCTCACAGACAGAAGCGAAGCAATGAAGAAACAACTCACAGCGACGGAACGGTGGTGACCCCCGAGGGCTGGCTGATCTGATCGGGATATGGAGGAGCGTATGGAGAAATGCGGCCGCAATATCGATCCAACGGACGCCGGTCTCAACGATTTTCCATCACATACAATGGCGAACCCGAGCAGCCTTTGAACGCATCACCGCATATGTATGATCCTGACCCTTAACTGCAGCTGCCGAGAGAATGGTATGCAGTTTATGCAACCCGCACATGAACTGTTGTCCCACCTGGACTGCTGGATTATTCGGTACCACACACACCCCACGGACAACTCCCAAGTCAACGGAATACCTTCATGTAGGTCTCGGGCGCAGATTAACCTGATTCTGATTCGAGTTGACCCTCCTTTTGGTGAGAAACACGACCACGACCACGGCCACGGTTCATCTACGCGGATGCAAGGAAGATGTTCGACATGGAAGTCAGATAATAGGTACTAAGTATTAAGTAATGAGTAATATTGTAATGATACATAATAAATAATAAATAATATTATTGAAAAAAGAAAATCAAAATCACTTAATGGCCAGGTAAAATAATACAGCCAATCCAGAGAAATAGAATAAAATTATAATGCATTGAGTTTCACAATTATAATTACAATTACAATTTCAACCCTGTCGTAGAAGGATTTCCCTTCCGTAGCCCACGTGGCAACCCTCGACAAATCGCTTTCTCCCTTCGAGGAAGGACGTGCTGGATGTGCTGGAAGTTGTAGGGAAGTGCAATTCTAAGGATTAGGATCCCAAACTGTCCAGGTCTCCAGGTGTTCCTCGCACACATGGCAAGGAACCGGCTTGGGATATCCTGCATACCGTCGGCGAGAATCCCAGCGGTTTAACGGGGGTTTATTGATGATTACTGGCGAATTCACATCATGCACGCAACATGACTTACATTATCCTCCTACGCTATTGTACTGGAGGTGTTCGTCGAAGTTGCTGATATATATTCGATGCAATAGTAGGAAAACTCCGGAACCAATTGCGAGTATGAGTCTGGTAGAGTCTGGTAGTAGGTAATAGGAGCGTGACCTGATCCTATCTAGGACCTGTACACTGTAATGATCCTGTCAAATTCCTAACAGCACAAGAGGATTCCCATGACAAGAAAAAGGCTTGGCACCTATCCCTTCTCGGAGGTAGAGAAAGGACCGGTTTTAAAAGCTATTCCCATCTAATTATCCCTAGCTCATCGGCGATTCCAACAGGAGGAAGATATGGCGATGACATCATAACAGGGAATCCCTCACTATTCCCAGATGATGATGATAATGAGGGTTCAAACATCTGCACATCTGCATTGCTGCAGTAGCTTAAGCATTTTTTACCAATATGATGGAAATAAACATAACAGATCGACGACTAAGGACGATTCTTAACCATCTTCATCGATCCAGCTGACCCGCTGACGCAATTCCGTCGAGGCTAAACCACGACAGAGTCAGATAGACGATCCAAAACAACTGGGAGCTAACCATTACTCCATCTCCATACTCCAAAAAGAATGCTAATAATAAAAAAAAACCCACCATCACCAATACCACCAATATCACCGATACCACCCTACTTCATAACGTACCTAATCTTGGGGACCAAAATCTCGATGCACATTTCTTAATTCGGACCGGGCACTTGTTCACCTAGTAGCTGTTCATACCAAAAAGGACTGGATCTCGAAGCGGCGCGTTGCCTGGAATTGTTTGATTCGAGGTATGGTATACCTATCTAGTATACTACTTACCTACGACATGATATACACCAAGACATGTGTGCGAGATGGTGACATTCTATCCGGATTTGGGTTGGGAATTACTCACCTCGGCAGCATCTGATTCACATCCGCGACCAGCGAAGCAATACGCCCTTCCGTCATCGAGGCTGATTTACAGTACCAGATCCTATCCGTCGCGAGATCCCCCCCAAACCCCTCCTCGAACCGATCTCCAATTGAAGCCAATCTGTACTCTCTATCGAGATCCGGGGTTGCGTGACTGCCAATACTTACCCGTTTAGACACTTTATTTAATCAAAGCAATCAAGATAATCTCGAGGAAACTTATGCGACGGACTCGGAGCTATCATTCATAGGTACGACATCACTTAACAGCATCGATAAGGACGAAAGAGGAAGTGTTAATCATCACATTCACCATCTCGGACCGGAGATGCAACATTCATTCATCCCCAGCTAGCAGCGACACGATCAATAATCGCTTATCGACGAACTTATTATTACTTACATAGCTATTACCCAGGTAGGTAGCTATATATGTAACTTGGATCACGAATTCGTACATCGTAACTGCAAGAGGATGCCTAACCCGGACAGCCTCATCCAGCGTCGCAGTCCGCAGTCCGCACATTCCTAGAGAGCGCGAATACCTATCCCAAAGCAGCATTATCAGAGGCTTGTATAATAGGTATGTTATAATATGTATGTAGCACAGCGCTCACCGGTCCCCCATCCCCCCTCGCATCGCATCGCATCGCATTGTATTACCTACGCGAGCGTGTGCGCTTCTCGCCGCAACTGAACGATGGCCCGGGTAGGGGAACCATAGGGTTACCGTAAGTCCGCAATTCCTTCTGCGTGGGGGGTTGCATACTAAGTAATTAGGTAGGTATATGGTATATTATTCATGATCAGTGATCACATATGTGTATAGGTATGTATATGTCTATACATAGACGTGCGTAGTACCTATATAAATATATAAATATATATAAATCTGCCCTTTTACTCCTCAAAACCATGGGTTATATGTAAGCATGTACACCCAACCCAGCCTTTCTGCGTCGTGCCTTTTACCGTTTGCAGTAGTGATTCGTAGATTTCATATAGTTATCACATCTCACAAAATAAGATGAGAGAAAGAGGTAACAGAAGTGCCAACAACGCACGCACGCACGCACACCGCGCGCGCTCTGCATTCGCGGGTCAGGCCGCTGGCATTCCGGGCGGGACGGACGGGCAGATAGATATAGGCTGGTTGGTCACAAGGGCGAGGCGACCGGTTTGCCCGTCCGTTGGGACGTAAGACGCCTAATGCGAGCCATAGCCGTACTTGACATGTCTACCTCATAACTACCTAGTACATCCATATATCATTTCCATAACCTACATACATACAGTACCGTACCGTAGTATATCACCTAAGTCAAGGCCCGCGCCGAGGGGCAAGGGGTGCGGGACGAGACGAAGACGGCAAGAAATCGCTAAAAGCTGACTCGAAAAAAAGTGAAAAAGAAGAGCGAGCGGGCAAATAAGATCCAATGAGAACCCGCGAAAATAGGTAGAAAGAGAAAGGAAAAAACGTTAGATCCCACGCTTCTAACGCAACTTACCTCGCGTTGTGGATATCGTATAACACATCCGCACATATTATCGCAAGTAGGTAATATTCGGGTCTCATGTAGGAATCTGGAAGGCAAGGACGTAAGGAATCGCAAGATTCCCCATAGATAGGTAAGCAGAGCCAGAGCGAAGCAAGCAAGCACCCTCACCTGGCACCTGGGCAAACACAGCAAAGCGACTTGGACCGCGGCGGCGGCGAAAGGGTCAGCGCCAGAAAAAAAGTCGCGCGCCAATGAGGGGTCGAGAGGGCGAAGCGCATGACCGACATGGGTTTTTTATTTTATTCCATTATATTCCTCAATAATTATATTTTCCGCCTTCTTCTTTTTTTCTGATTTGTTCAAGGTGCGAAAAACCCCCGCGCGCGCGGGTTGTTGGAAGGGGAGGGGAGGGGGGTTTCGGTTTATTTTTTTTTTTGTTTTTCTTCTTTGGTTTTCTTTGCCTTCCCAATCCATCCCGATCCCTCGTGTCATATGTCCTCGCTCGGTATTGGGGAAGGAATAACTTAAACTTGCAAAAGTACGTACGCACGTAGATTGGCTCGGCCGGGAGCCCGGACACGTATATTGGTTGGTATGGAGATAATAGATACCAAACCATACCTAGGTGGACAGATAGGCGATCTGTAGGATGCAGATAGATAGATACCTACCTAGGTAGATGGTCGGCGGAGAAGGAAATTACACACCTTGAGGTATGCAACGTTTCGAATCCGTTCACGATGCTGCCTAAGCGTACGTAGCGCACACTTCCTTTACCTTCACATTCTCGCACCTGCACCATTTCTAGGGGTCGGCGATTCGCAAGGGAGGGACGAGGAAGGATGAGGAAAAGAAGGTGGGTGGGTTGATCACACAGCCCGTACCTGAATCACTGGAGGGGTCCAGCGTCGCTCGCGACCGTTTCGGCGGTAATGCTTCCCCAGCTTTATTCCCTATTTTCGCGCGAATCTGCCCCGGGCGCGGCATCGTGTCTTGTGTGCCACACCAGGTCGCGACAAAAGGACCGGGGGGGAGGGGAAGGAAGAAAAAAGGGTGATGATCACAAGAAAGGGTCCTGGGGACTCTCCGAGAATGGAAATCCCATCACGACTAGTTACCTAATCAGGACGATGCGCATGCAATAGTTTAAATCCCTTCTCAGTTCTATTAGCCAGGGGGAGAGAGCGTGTTCGAAATAAAGTAAAGAAAAGAACAGTCATGAAACGTTGATCTGTCGTTGATGACATGCCAATCGATCAGGCAGTCAAGTTACTAAGTCAGTCCAGTCCAGTCCAGTCTTATTTTCGTATATAACATCCACCCAATATGCGACGAGAATGGGAAATGGGAAATTCCAGATAAGCGCTTGCGGTTACGCAGGGGATCTGCTGTTAGGTACCAGCGTTGGATATTTTGGGAATGCGATAATGTATGGACGATGTATGATACGCCCACCACCTGCGGGCGGACTGCCGATAGACGATAGACTAGTCCTATTGCCGGACAGGGCTGAGAGAGGCGCTGCTTATAGGTCGTGACACCTTCTGACTTGCAGTTACTGTGCCGCATGCATAGGCCGCTAATAGTACTCCTGACGAACATACACAGATGTGGTCCTATGAGACGACTATGGTAATTTAGTTGTCGTGTGAGTCGTGTGAGTCGTGTGCACCTATTTCGTATGTAAGCCTTGATAGATTGACTGAGAACATAGCCTCTCCAATTAACGGCCGTTTCTTATTGCGAAAGTGTTGATTCGACGAGCCATGATTAGCTGAAAATCCTATGCTTCAATCAGCAAGATACCGACTACGCTGAATAAGGGAATTGAGAGACAGGAAACATCGAAATAGAAGCGTCACTTTTAGGTAATCTTCTATTTACGTACGTGACTACTAGTAAGTATTGTTCTATTTTATTTTTTTATTTATTATTATTTTTATTGTATTGTATTGTATTATTTCCAAGGGATGAATAGGGGACCTCAGTCTACATGTTGGATAAAGGGAAATGTACCTCCAACACAAGACAACTAACAAAGCCCCCCAAAAAGCCCCCAAAGAGATCCCCGTTGCGGAGAAGCAAGCCACCAATCCGATATTTCCTGGGGAAAAAATGGTGGCGCCCCCGGAATTCAATTTCCCACTCCAGATCCGCCCGTTCGCCCGGGAAATCTTCCGCGTAATAGGAACGGATGTAATAAGTCGCGTCAAGTCATCTAATGTAAATCATGTGAACTTCGACGCTTACGAAAGTGTTAATGCTTGGCCTCTGCTATTAAGCACCGAGGACCACGAGGGTATCTAGGAACCTTCGAGATAGCCGATGGGCGACGGGAGTATCACGCCGCCGGATCTCATTGTTAAGATAGTCGGTCAGTAAGTCAGGTATAATGCGGTCCGATTTCCTAGACTTCCAGGACTAGGTATTTTGAGGTTGGAGATTTAGTACCAGTACTAAATATGTAGCGTAGAGTAAAGCATGTACTATACTGATAACCATAGATGGATCTACTTCATTCGAACTTCCTCTCTCATAGCGTTGGTACTTTGTTAGACCGACTGATAGGGCCTTGTTCGTCCCTTGGAATGCTTGGTTGTGCGATCCCATACCAACCCAAAGCAGAGGCGTGCCGAGAGCATAAACTCACCAACTCACATGATACCGAACACTGCTGGGTCTAGTCTTCTTGGGTCTGGGGATCTGGGGTAAAGAGCGGCTCCGCATGGCTCAAGTTGTTTCAGGGAACAGGGTCGAGTCAACGGACTGATTCGATTCGTGGTTCTCGAGCGGAGTTTCGTCTCGACTACGAGATATCATTCGGTCCGCGCGTATATCTGGTGACGGTCGTGCGAATGAAAAGAATACCTATATAATTACCTAGGTACCTGGATATGAAAGTATTAGCAGTAACTACGAACATGTAAGTCATATGCAGGGACCTTTAATCCTAGGCCTTGCTTGGACCTTGGCTAGGAGAACTAGGAAAGGCCTCTAGGAAAATAAGTAAATAGGTAAATGGCCACATGCGGGGAAATATCCCATTCCAGTCTTGTCAGGTTCAGTTGGTCAGGTTGCCTCTGATATCCGCGGGCCTTCAATTTCTACCGAAATAACCGCCAGCCGACGGCCCTGGCGCTTGGGTTCGGCTTCACCAACACACACACACACCTGAACAAACCGTGTCATCCCGGTATCCCTTCCCCGAGGCTACGAAAAGCTACGACATTAATCAGGTCCGTCCGTAAAAAGCGTGAACGGATCATGACTCTGGTAAAACTCGATTTGGTTTGCATGGCAGCTGGACCACGTGAAAAGGCTCATGGGGTCCTCTTTTAACAAACGTGCTTCGTTGGTGGACACCCCTGAAGCCGCGGTCATGCCGACCAGCATTTTCGGCCAAATTCCAATCCTTTTCACGCTCCTGCTTTGCGCTATTCGCAAGGGAAGTCCAGACGTCTTCATATTGGTATGTTTGCATAGGTAGGTATGTACTGTCTGTAGGTACCTATGCATTCGTATAGATTGTATGCGCGGCGTTGATCACGCAACTGAGCCTCAAGGCCAGAATTCATTAGACTCGATAGCGACCGGTGATCGTGAGCCAATAGACGCCAGCCGAGGCGGTTGTCAAATGTTTTACGTGTTACGCACGCCCATAATGGCTGCCATGAGAAACAGTGGGTAATAAAGTCTAGAAGGAGGAGAAAATTATCGTCGGTGCGCGTGGGTCTAGAATTCCCGGAACTCCATTCATCGACCATCATCCATTATCCATTATCCAGGATCTCGAGCTGGTTCAGCGTCGTATTTTCAGGGTCCATCCCACATTTCCTGCGGCTCTGGATCCCGAATAGCCCCGAGTTCGTGGAAGAAAACGTGAGGGGGGGATCACGAATCACACGCGGAAAGTCCTCTGCTTCGGTCGCTTAATGAACCGATGCGACGGGCGATGTAATAGTGAGTGTTATTGTAGATGTAGGGGATAGGGGTTTAGGTTAGGTATGTATTAAAAATTGGTATCCTTCTAAATTCTAATTGATAACTAGATCCATACTAAGAAACCTAATTGTTTTTAACGCTATTCCTTCGAGACCTAAATAAACTATGGGACCCCAAGTGCTTCGGGGCAATTCCTTTGCTTTTACATAACTGCCAAACAGTCAAAACAGTCAAAACAGTCCAAGCTCACCTAGCTCACCTAGCTAGACCTAGGTATTCACCGAGAAGGACCGAGTTTCTACCGCCAGGTTTGTAGTGAAATGGGTCTTACACGATACTAAATTTGATCTTCTGTGATTTGCTGCCCGACCGGAGATGCATCCATCCAAAAAGAGGCCTTCGCAGCTGAGAGATGCCCCTGAAATATCTGAGATTCCTGAAATTCCTGAAATTTGCCATGTAGCGGGTACGGTTACGTAGTCGGACATGAGAATACGACGACGCGACAGCTCCGGGGGGCTCCTCTCGTCATTTTCCTCATTATTACCTATGTAGCAGCCTAGCAGCCCAGTACGCCACCGGGACGCTGGGGCGGCGATGTGTTTTCCGACCTTGGACATAGCTGTCAGATCTGAGAACTGAGTCTCGAATCTATTGCAACCTCATTTACTCATCTATCACTTATCAAGTTCCGCCCGCCGGGCTCGCGCAGCTGTGGCGGGGCGGGGAATTTCCAGCGTGCAGAGCGCGCAGCAGCTTGCTTCTTGGGGCGAATAACCCGGGGTTAGCACTATGTAATATAGAATGCCAGGTGTGCAGGTGCGATATCAGACGAAGCACATGATATGTAATAATGTCCCCCTTGCCAGATGCTGCCCTGGCGAGGATGGACGTAGCGTCATTATGTAAGTGATTAGGAACTCCATCTCGACTCGATAACTCGTCCATTGCTTGTCGTTCGCACGGCACACGACTGTCTGCGGCTGATGGAATCGAGACAAGATCGTGGGGACGACATCTACAAACCCTTGTCGTGCATCACCATAGTCTGGCACACACCAATCGTTGCTTCGACTCGACGTCAACAGTTGCGCTAAACGTACCTAATTACAAGTCCCGGGAGGAAACGTCTTACCTAGCAAGAATAGTGAGTACCTAACCTGCTAAGTTTCCAAGGTTATTATAAAAAATATTATAATAAAATATTTTATCGGTTAGTACATAGGGTTTTTTAGATTCAAAAGTCTTACCGCCGATATACGATGCTGACGCTGAATTTGACTCGTCATAATAGCCTATCTTACCAAAAAGAAACTACTACATGTGCATACGCGTGAAGATGGAACATCCCGCAAGCCCGTTACCTCAACGGCTGCGGGTGAATTTGCGCGATAGAGTTGTTGGTTTTAAAGGTTTCTCGCTTATCTCGAGAGGCGTTCGCTTCCAAGTTATCATCATAGATTTACGCCATAATCTCGGAATCTTGGAAACTTTCTCTGATCCGCTCGAGAGCTGAAGTATATTGTCGATCGATCCCTACGACACATTTCGATGCGGACATACATTTCGGTATGAATCCGCACGTATGCAAGATGTAAGTGCACTTGAGCGGAAATGCCCCGGCCTAGGATGTCTCAGACGGGATGATGTGAGATCGCGGGGAAGAGACGAGGGAGATTAGGAACTCATACAGACATAATCTCTAATTTTCATCGAAAATTGACAGTCTGCTGATGTGGATTTCTGGGGATGTTTCGGGGAATGTGGGACGGGTAAGACGGACAGGATGGGGGATGGGGCAGATGGGGATATAGGAGTAATAGGACAGAACATGAGGCTGTAACTAAGTCAACAAATTCCCATAATCTGTATTTCCGGCTCCCCGGGCCCCGATCTTAAGCTGTTGGGCGCCTCGCTGCAATCACTGCCGGTAACGACGGTTTAATGATTATTGGACATATGACGTACCGTAAATAGACTGGTTGACTCTCGACTCTCGTCTTGTCTCACGGGACATTTCCCGCCAGGGAGAACACGGTACCGAGAGGTTGAATGGAGGCGTTTTCTTCGCATTATGGGGTTTATGATTACTTATCGTGGTTGAGAATGCCATTTGCTTGCTTTACCTAGCAGCTATGGTAGAGCCTCTAGGGATCCGGAATAGCTTGGCACCCCCCAACGTAAAACATATCTTCGAATCTTGGGACCAACGAGCTTGCGTATGTGCGCCGAGGGAGAGATAACTAGGAGGATGCTCATATGATACGAAGGCCAAAAAATGAAAATGATACGACAGTCAAAGCTAAACCCCAACTTCCAGTTAACTGGTTGATAAACTATTATGTATCAAATATGATGAACTACGATGCAAGGTCCGTGGCAAGGCTGCAAAGTAGTAAGGGACATTTCTTGAACATTGCTCGAGAGCGGCGGTGGAGTTTCGATGATATCCGGCGATGGTACCGGATGAGTTCCCGGCGAATGAAGAGAAAGCAAGAGTTGATGATATTTCTTGAATAAGTGGAGGTACACGATTAGTACGTTAAAAATAGAGGGGACGGGTTATCGGAAGGTAACAGTATCATTTTGCCGATGCCTAGCTTGGTTTGGTACCCTTTGGTACGTATCATATTTCTCATGTACCTGGCACTTCGAGGTGCGTCATTGGACGCCCCATTCTCCATCGCAATTCACCTGACTTTCCTCGACCCCGGGCAGATGGTAGCGATTGCCCCATCCTGTTCCAGTCCCCCAATTCCCCGTCACCAGCACCGGCAGGCTCAAACCAAACACCTTTTGAGACTTTCCAATTCCCAAAGATCGAGTTCCAAGTCTTGAGTTTCGAAATTGCCGGGTCTTGGCATCGACTTTGGACGATACTTGTAAACTAGGCAATACCTAGGTGTGTATGCACTTAGGTAAGTTAAGTTCCTAAGCAAGGGATCCGAGTGCCTTACGCGTTACGTTTTAGTAGAACTGTCATTCATTAGCATTCATTAGATCAATGGTCAGCATTTATTTATTTATTTTCAATGTTAATACTAGTTTGCTAATTCCAAGGTCCCTTCGCATTGACGAATACTAGGCAGTCCGAATGATGCGATGCGCATCAGCACAAGCACTTTATTTCCTCACAAGCTATGGGGTTAAAATAAGCATAAAAGAACACGAGGAAACTAATATTTTTCTTCTCAATACTTAAATGGACGTACATAAACGAATCAATTCATTTATTTAATAAGACTCTGGCGAGGAGGCAAATAGTAGGCAAATACGAGATAAAATGGAACAGATAAATAAGAAAGTAAGAGGCTATCATATTAACGTCCTCACATGCATTTCCGCATTCGGAAAATACCGATAATCCCCGACCCAATTGCGCCAACCCCTTGTCGCAACTTGTTGCACCCCAGTTCCGGGGAAGCGTGCCCGGCTAGGATTGACAGCAAGGTCAAGGGGAAGGTAAAAGGGGGGGTGGAAGTGTTTGGAAGTGGGGGCATTCGGGGCACGAAAGAAACCTTCAAAAGCTTCTGGACTCCAGGGGTTCCCTGTGACATTCCCTGGGATAGTTCAGGGCTCGATGTCCACTGTCCAGGGCTGTGATTATCGATTATCATATCGTCGCAATCGATAGGCAACAATTGCTTTACAAGTTTTTAATGACCTTGCTGCCTCGGTCATGCCCTTCAATGATCGTCCGTATCTAGTAGCAATACGAAAATCCCCAATATTTCGAGTATGCGCTTACGTACAATTGATCGTGCTACATGTCTAGTGGTATGTACTGTACTATGTCAGTATGTATGCACTTGCAAATCTCGCCACCGGTCAAGCAATTGGAATCGCCGCTTTCAACAATGTCAGCTTGGCTGAAAAGGTGGAAAGGTGGAAGGTAAATTGAGGACAAGAATGCGGCGAATCGGTGGAAGCTGCGATGTTGGGAATTGACATGTTTGCATATGAGGAGCACGTTGTAAATAAATGGCGTGCTAATACACCGAGACGACCGAAAGGAGGCGGAGTTGGTCAGCGGAGTTAAAATGTTCGAGTTAAGGTCATTGCAGAGAGAGAGTGGGGGAATTTGGGGTGTTGGGGTTATGGAATCCTTCGTCGGCCTTCATTACCTCCATTAATTATTCCAGTTTCCAGTCTACCTACAGCATACACTGTAATAATATACCTACGCTGGTGCGAAGCGAGAGCCGAGTTTAGCTTGGTTGCTTGGCTGCTCTGTTCCTGTACATAGGGTCCTCGACATTATGCAGCTATTTCCTTTCCCTTCCATTCTTTTCTTGGCTCGATGATGTCAAAACTGACAGATTACTTGGCAACACGATTCCATCGTGAACTATCGTGAACTATCACCATAAAGGCAAAGGCGGAATGCTAGGTCTATTCGCCGCAGAGTTTACCCCCTTGGGAATGTGTATGGATGCGAATATTCCCGATGTTATGGCACCTCCCTTGTACGACCTTTGTAATTCATTTTGAGCCATTGTCACTTTACAATATTATATCTTGCCCAATTTCGTAACTTGGTGCCCAAATGACTTGATTGTCGAGTGAGATGCGACAAGTCGAAACTACGAGGTTGGATTCAGGGGGCGTCGTATCGTTTCCGAAGAGCAGGCACACATACATATCACGCCCACGAACATGGTTTTTTCTGTCGTGTTCTTTTTTCGAAGCTTCGGTCCCGTCTCCTTGATGAGAAGTTGGTTAAGGTAGTTTACCTAGTAAGTGGGCCTGATAGAGCGGTTGGAAATCCCCAAGCCTCCAAGGTCTCGCTGAAGAAACGTGGGAGTAGTGATGGTGCATGATAGGTAGGCCATTTTGACTAACAAAGCCCTGTCGCCTGCCCAATTTAAAGTAGCGCGATCCCGCGTATCCTGCGTATCCCGCGTTGAGGATAGATAGTATCCGCGCGGAGCTTGACATGCTGACACATCAGGAAAAGAAGCCTTACTGAGTATAGTAGGTAACAGCCGAGGAAGCGTATCATTTCTTCTAGAAGCTATCATGATCGCCAGAAACGAATTATCTGAGACCTGCCTCCATGAGGATCTTCCAGGGTATCCGTCGAGGCTTCGGACACTCTGCCGATGTCTAATTACAATAATACCTATAACACCGGAATATACTTACCTAGATAGCTGATCGTCCATTAAGGTTATCATGCCCAACGTGGAAGGTTAGGCTAAGTTCGGTATCTTGAAACAAGATAGAATTGGGGGTTCAAGGTGTCGAAATGGCGAAATGCGCAGAAAAAAGGTCATGAGTTCAGTTAGAATGAGGGATATGAGGCTACCGCCACGAACCAGGAAGCCTTAGAGTACTAGGTATGGCCGATATTTTAAGAGTCATAGCCGACTATTAAATACTATAGGGCGATCTAAAATAGGGCTAGATCAGATGACGGTTTAGACGTAAGTCGCTATAGTCCTAATTCGAATCTATAGCCACCCAGACGATGACACGATATGAGGTTTTGAGTATATGTCACGGCTGACTCCTCTCTGTGAAATGTGCCTCGTTGATCAAGGCTCGCGTTTGAGACGCGCGGAGAGGTCCTTTTGTGTGGTAATAAGTCAGCGCATACGATTTTGGCGCTCGTCGAGGGAGCGCAAATGTGATGGAATTTGGGCTTGGCATGGTGTACGACGGTACAAGGTGTGATAGGCGACGAATCTATCGTCTCGGCGTGGGGTTGCGTTGGCCGATTGGGCGGGTGCTCTCCATTTGTTGGCGCTATGCTGGCGAAGCAATGCACTGGAAATGTAACGAAGCGGTCACAGGCTGCGTGATATCGATGCTCAAGAGTAGAATGATTGATGTGACTGCGAACTTACCCTTGCTAAGAGCATGAATCATTGTTGATCTAATATTTATATAATGTCCATCATAACGTGTGTAAATATAAAATCATGTTGGTTGGATGAAGTGAAGGCGTAGTAAATGAGAGAGTAAGATGATATCTCCGTTGATGCCCAGGCATTTACTTCGTACAAATGAACTCATGTCGACATGACTAGCACTAGATTTTCAATCTCATTTCATAGTAGTAGACGCATGTCACATGTGCTCATGATATGAGGATGTGCTATTCATGGTATTTGTCCCTACATGCCATACAAGATGTGCTACTTATTGTCACATATTACTATGTCATTACGAAATATTCCTTACTTCCACCCAAGTCCATTCTTCATATATTACTAAGTAGGTGGATTTACTGCCTACCTGTTAGTACCCCCATCGATGTCCTTTGTACAGGGTGTTACATCGTATTGTATTGTACCATCGAATACAAGGCTGTTGTGTTTCGCAACTATCCCCAGATTCATGATCTAGCCCGGTACCTAGAAAAGTATGTGGGGGTTTATATTAAAAAACTGTGGCTGAGGAAGCTCAGCTGACGAGCGTCTATTTATGCGGAGGAGGACCGAAGCTCCAATCCGTAATCTAGCCGCCACAATTCCACCCCCCGTACGAGGCAATTTCGTCCCCAGCATCTGCCGCTCTCGGTAAGCTCTAGATTACGTGACCTGGAGGAATCAGATGCCCAAAAGTGACAGCGCATAGGCGCACTTCGACACACTTCGACACTTGATTCCGCGGTTCGTCGATGGCACAAGACAAATGTGTGCCTGATCAGAATACTAGATTCTGCATATTTTCCTTGATAGAGTCATCTACAATTGTGTATGATGTATTTGTAGAAGGAAGAGAGATAGAATAGGGATAAGCTAGGCTGCTGTCTTACACCTGAGCTATCTGTCGATGAGTTGGCAAGTTGTCCTAGGATAACGTGCCCCAACCCATCTGCGTTGTCATCGTCGCTAAAGCGCTAAATCGTTCAAATGACTATTCCATTAGACACTCGCGATAGTCTAATTTGATACTACTAGGTTTGTAGGAATGTAGCGAAGGTTTAGCTTCGAAGATGGTTTAGTGTTGTTGGTATTGGTGTTGGTATGGGAGATCGGGTTGGGGGCCAACTGTGTGATAGAGGCAAATGCGGGAGCGGTCCGTTGACTGAATAATCACTGACGAAGTTTCAAGTTGCTTAAAGCGGGCAGTATCACGAGGCCTGATTTTGAGGCGACTTTGAAAAATCTAGCCGGATCTAGACAATTCAGTTCAAATACTTTCGGTCCAAGGAATAGCCTTTGAGTCAGCACGTGCTCCCGTGTCAGCGATAACACAGCGGCAATATTCCAGTAACGATTCGACCAGGTCAAAAGGTTGACTACCTAGGTACCAGTTATTGCTGTCGTATGTCTACGGACGTTGTGGCATTGTCGATGATTCCTGTGACCATCAGCACCGCCAAAGAGCATCACCAACGCCTACCTAGCTTGTAATTACCGCAATCAGCGCAATCAGTGCAATCAAGGATCACGATGCTCTAAAAAAACCTGTCCTATTAAACACGGGCAGCAAACCAAACCAACCCAGACCAAACCATCGTAAATAGACTAACCAATCCTAATTAGATGGTCATGATATCCCTCATTGCTTGTTGATACCCTGCAAAAATATTTATGGTCAATTGATGTAATAAATATTCCTACACAGGATTGAAAATACCCCTCTCTCATGTGGTCATAAGGGATTGTTTGTTCACTTTTTTAGTGCTGGTAGATTGGTAGGTTAGTAGGTTAGCAGGTTAGTTAATAGGTTAGTAAATTCTAGTAACTGTAACGTGAACATTGAAATTTCATGGTTCCTTTGTCTAGCGAAAAAAAGGACATTGGTGGTTTGTAACCTGATTGTTACTCTGTGCGCCTGCGCCTGTTGTCATCTATGTGCAACCATAATCTCGTCAATGGGAATCCCATAGATCCCTCGCTGTCATCATCAGGAAAGATTGACAGACCGTATGAATCCAATTCATCGTTTCAACATTGGTTGTTAATTGTGATTGTGCACAGCTCATAATATCCCGCGATATACCAAAACGCGTTAGAGGCTATCGTGAGAGCCGGTAGTCCGTCCGAGGTTATGTGTTGAAAAGTTTGAAAACGAATACAATGGGTATTGCAGATCACGAAACAAATGCAGGTATTGGGTATTAAGTCGATAATATTTGACAACTTGTTACGCATTGGCCGCTTAACAGCTTCATGACCGCTTTGGAAACAACAAGCCGAACAAATAGGTAACATGTGCCTGCTCTCGAACAATGAAGTTGAACCGCTTGCAGGCTGGCAGGTCCCAAGCAAAAGGGTCTGCTGGTCAGTTGTTGCTGCCGGCACACACTACGCATAGTACGCATACATAGTACTAGGCAGTTAGTGCTTCAAACCGAATAATTGAGATTGATTCGATTTGATTTGATTTGATTTGGGAAGCTGGACCTATTGACCGCGGGCGTGGTTTCCGGGTATGCTAAAGTGTGTATTCCAGAGAAAGGCCTTAAATGCCCCAAAGGGAATTTGATACCCTGTTGGGTCTAGGTTTTACGCTAAGTAAATAGACTATCCCCTAAAGAGGCAGTAAACCTAAGTTCACTAAATGGGACATTTCGGGGCAGGTCGGCCGCTGGGAAGCTGGATATTCCATCCATCGGAGAAAGTACTAAAGGTACGTACTAATTTGCAGGGCAGGTACCTCTGCGCGTGTTGTCAAGGGTTGCGACCGCCCCTGAACCCTTCTGATCCCGGTTCCGCCGCCCATCCATCCTCAATCACTCCCCAAGCAAAAGAGGTCCCCGCTAGAGGACCCAGTCGAAATAATCGATACCTAGATACATCAGTACTTCAGTACATATATACTTCAGTACTTGTGTACTTCCCTAAGTACCTTTGGTACGTACCAGACCCAGTGAACTCTGGAGTGACCTTGCACACCGCGCCTTCTAACCCCCTCCACCTAAGCCTACCCACTCTACTCCCTCCTATCAAATACTTATGTACACACCTACCCGCTCTCTTCTTCCCCTTCTCAGGAACATAACATCATGAACCACGCCAGAGTCCAGCACGCTCTTAAGTGTTTAATAACGTCGTCGGCGGTTGTAGCATTGATCACGACCCAGCATTAATCGAACTTCCAGAGCATACCCAAGCTTGGAAAGTATCATCTATAACGACGAGCACGCAAGCAATCCATATATCATCGTCACCAGTCCTCGGCACCTTTATAGGACCCTCCCGCCGATACACCCTTACATCTCGACGAATATACAAGAACATTCTCGCAAACCTACGCCACCACCTCCATTTTGGTGCCGATTATCTTCAAGATCCCCTTGGAGAGCCACAACAATTCCTCCACTTACTCAATTCGACATTCGCGATCGCTTTCGCGAAACCATCCGCCACCATACATCCTCAACTCAGCCATAGTCTGCTCCAGCAGCCGAGCAGCGAATTTGAAGGCATGCCTTGTAAGGCTGAGGGTCTAGTCCTAACCGTGGACCCGAACGTAATTCACAAGGTCGACACAAACAACCCTCAGAACCTCTTTAGCATGTGGACCGGTATGCAGCTTTTACTTAGCAATTTAGCACTAGGATGTGGTTGATCCTGGCTACGGAAACTGACCAAATTTTACAGTCTTTTCTAGATGCGCCGACTCAGTTGAACAAGGACGAAGATTAGAAAACCTCAGCTGGCGATTGTGGAACAGAGAGACTTTCTGCTGCGAAGCCAAGGGATTATCTACCGTCACTACTACCACATTACCGAAAGACATCCCCGCACAACAACAATTATCAGACCTTCCCCAATTGTCGGGCAGCGTCGACTCTATTGCTGACGAGGAAGCAATCGATTTCACCACCATCTCCGATCCCGTCGAGATCCTCCGACCTCGAATCGTTCGACAAGACTCTTGTGCTAGCAGCCGAAGTAGGGGCCGTGAACGGCACATTACCTCTGACCATCTTGAGAAGATGGTTGTTTCTATTATCCAAGAGAAGGAACCAAACCTAGCTCCTCTCCCCGATATGAGCTCTCCTTCAGTCGAATCGTCTGTTGCAGACCACATGCAATCATCCTCAGAAGAAGATTACACCCCCACCACGCAAATTACCGAATCTGCGTGCGAGTCTGTAAACGCCTCATCTGAGTCGTCTTCGCAGTCGAAATCTGCTGAAGTCCCTGCTACTACTGTCATCCGAGGCTTCTCGCCATCACAGATTCCATCTTTCCGTGTTTCTCACGAGCCCAAACCCGCAGCGCAAGATCCAATTCCTGAGCCGCGATCTTCCCCCGCCCATAAGCCAGTACAGCCCAAGAAGCAAGGCGCGATGTTCAAGATTGGCGACTCCTCTAGCAATGAGTCTTCGCCCCAAAGCTTAGATACACGCAAGCCTATGGCCCCGCCCGCCAAGAGACCCATGTTCGAGGTAGGCGTCGGCTCATCTGGGGAAGATGAGGGTTCCCTGAAGAGTGCCATGCACTCTTCTCGGCAATGCTCCCTCCTTACCGCGCAGAAGAAACAGGCGTCATTCAATAACCACATCTCAACACGAACAATCCAGACTCCTAGTGATCAGTCGGATAGCTACATGGATGAGAGTGCCATTGATGACGATGACGAGGACTCAGAGTGGGAGGATTCTATTGAGGAGAGTGGCAAGTCTAGTGTGGATGATGCTGTCACATTCAAGCGAGTACCGTCGAAGCCGAATCTTACTTCCCAGAGGTCATTAATCAGCCTCATGTTCGCCGGACAAGAAGAACGAGTCAAGGGTCTCAGCAACTACGCCTCGCACTCGACGCCCGCTATCCCTCAACGCGCACGGACATTACAAAATCCGTCAAACATGCACGTTGTTTCCTCTCCTAACGATTCTGACAACGGCCTAGAGATGAGAAGGGGGGTACGACCTACGCCACTAAAGCCTATTACCGAAATTCCTCGATCCAGCGCACAACCCATCATGACCAACCCGCAGATCCACCATCACCAAGCGGCTTTGTCACCTAGAACAACTAGAAGGAACATGCTTGCCACGGAATTGACCGAGTCGCTCCGCCGTCAACTCCTATGGGAACGTCAACAGAAGACATCGACTGCTAACGCGGTTCTCAAGCGACGTCACACCTCACTCGACGTGGCCAACTTAAAACAGTACCCCGAGAAGGCCTATATGGCTAAGGGAAAGGAGGAGCCTAACTCAAGCAGCTGGAACCAATATTTCAGCCGCGAGGACTTCGGCGGATACCACGCTCAAGGCTGGTAGTTTTTTATTTTCAATTTATTGCGGACATTTTCGGACATACCCTCGATCGAAGTGCAAGCGGAGCACTCGACGGCAGATCTCGGACTGCCTTGTATTTTATTTCCTTATCTTTTTTTCGGAAGCATTGCGAAGGTGGTTGCTTTCTACGATACCGATTGCATTGCATGAGGCCGGCGTTTAATGATGTTGTTTAATCACGAGGCAATCCCATCGCCTATAATCGCACACTACATGGTTAGCCGACGGATTGGTCGACGAACCAATCACAGCGCAGCTTCGACCGTTACAGCGCATCGTTTGCTGCTTTTACGGCCCGCTCGAGACTCATAATCGTGTCTAGGGCACACTCGCCTTTAGTTTTCATGTTTATCTGGCACTAATCGGCGTTGCTACCTGGATGATACCACGGTCCGCATTTGATTTCGTCCTCCGCGAAGGACTGCATTTGCTTTCTATTACTCATAGTGTGTATTTAAGGAGAATCAGAGGGCAACCTCACGAAGAATGGGGAAATGACCTAAAAAGGGGGGAAAATTAAGGAGTGTTACAGTCTTGCCTTGAGACGGCGAAAAGGAGAAAAAAAGGTTTGCTAGCCACATGAGCTGCGCAAGAGCGGCGACCCGAGCAAACAGCCGGAAGGGAAAGACAAAAAAAAGCATGCGCCATGACTACAAAAACATAGTAAAATCTTGAAGGCCTAGAAAATAAAAACAAGAATAAAACGTGTTCAGACACTCAAACTACTACTCTATCTTCAACCGTTGCAACCTTGTGAAACACGCTGCTCTTGTTTCCTGTTGTTAGAATAGGCTATTTACTAGCTACAGATGGAAACAGATGAAGCTACCAGTAGATGAGATGCGATGCGATGCGATTCAACGAAGTGACGGTCAAGCTTTCAGAGCTGCTACCCAGAGCTCTCACCCAATGCAGCCAAGCATGGTGAACAATGACATCCCGGCATGTGAAAACGAAGAAAATGGCAACGTCATTGGCGTCTCACCGCATGCAGACCGGCGGAGAAGAGTACGTTGGCATACACAATCGCCCTGTCGCCTTAAAGTCAGAACCATGGATAGAGGGCGGGAGATATCCTTACAACGGAACGAACGCATCGATGATATCGGTGTTACCACATCTGCCACAAGCTTTACCGGTTTTTACTTACTGTAATTGATGTATGGTAGACAACCACCTTTTCGAGAGAAGCTAACCGTGTTCTATCCATACAATTGCAATGCGGCCACCCCGAGTAACACATATAGTAAGCAGCTAGAGGTATCGAGGATATCACTAATAGTATTATATATTATTTTATCCAACGAATAGGTAGTTATCTATCTAAGTAGATGCGGACGACCCGGTGCGGGAACGTGACGCCATCTGTTGACATCGAACTCGGTTCCAGAGCTACAGCTTTGCCTTATGGCGACAGGAATTAGTCTTCGTAGCTGCGTAGACGAAGCCCCAACCCACAGCGCAGTGCAGTTAGGACCCTTGATCGACAATCGGAAAGAAAAGAAAGAGAGAAAGGTGAGCGCTGGTGCTAGTGCTGGGTTTCTGCTGGACTTGGCCCTGCCGCAAAAATGGGTATCTTCGACTTATTCCGGAAGCGCAAGACCCTTTCTTTTTTTCCTCTCGTTGCCATTAGATATACCGCCTGCCCACAATCTTGGTCGTTTATAGTAACTGTCACTCCGAGCTCTGGACCCCTAACCTGAAGATCGCAGGATCGTCAGCCGCTCAGGGCTTCCGTCCCGCGTTTTCGCGTCTCCTCATCCCCACAATGATTGTCCAAGTCACCCCAAACGACCGACCCCAAGTCACAAGAGCGAAACAGGCGCGAAGCAGGCAAGGCTTTTTATGTATGTCTATGTATGTATGTATGTACATAGATATGTCTACCTAGAGACGGGAACCGTGCCTATGTACATCAACTAGCTAGCTACCTAGTTAGCTGCCAGTTAATGACGATGGACTTTTATCGGGATTTGCAGGATTGGTAAATGGTTTCTTTTCTTTCTTAAGACTAAAGTAAAGAAAGGGTACGTTGTGACGTCCCCGTCCCCCGTCGGCAAAGATGACTGGTATTCTGGTATTTACTTTTTGGGAACTTGCATCTCGGATGCGCAACGAGGGCATTCCCTTAATTATTTTCCCTTTCCCTTTCCCTCCTCTCCACCCCCTCGTCTAGCTCGGCTGCATGATGCTAAGTGTACCGAACTGCATCACTACCTGACTTTTCTAGCTAACGGTGAAAAGTCCATTCAAATTTGATTCATTTCAATTTCTTTTTTAGCTACGGCGGTAGTGGTATAGTTACTTACCTAACTTTCGAACAAATTTGTTGCTAGATTCGGTCTACGCAGGGCAGTTATGTTAGATCCCTCAACACGCCAAACTAGACCGCCCCTCTCTCTATATCCTTTCACCCCCTCTATTTTTTTTAAAAAAAAAATCTCTTTTTTATCATTCGCTTTTTATTCTTCTTTCGTCTGTCCCCAGTTATATAATTACATACCTACTGCGAACGTACAAACCTATGACCTAAGAGGTATAGGGTGCGCTACGGAGTTTATATGTATACTAGGTAGGTAGTTAGGTACTTGGTATGGAACCCCCACAGACGACGATGTTTCCCTGCGAAACTACGACGAGAACGGGTGCTTTTGCGATGCTACCTAGTACCTCCATCGGCGCGATGACGATGGTGGTGAAAGCAAGGACTTTCCCTGTACGGACGGAGAAGAGGATCTTTTTTTTTCTCTTTTGGCGGAAGCTCGACCGCAAGGAAGCGGGCCTTACATACATGGTGGAAAACGGGGGGGAGCATAGTTGGCAGTGTCCGCCCGGCGGTATAGGGCGGTGAGGCTGGTTGTTAACACACCTCCAAGTTCTTTGGCGATGAGCGCATTGAAAATGACTGCGTGCTAGCTGGGATGAGCCCCGTATACGAAACCCGTGCTGCAAGGCGCAAGATTGTAAAAATCGGCGAGATTACTTTAGTATAGTGTAGTGTTAGTATTAGTATAGCATCAATCACGTACATGCTTAGACCGTAGTAAGGTAGAGAATACTACTGTAGTAAATCAGTCACAGTCAAAGCCAAAGCCAAAGCGTCGACTCATTGCTACCCATTGCAAATATATTATGTAAATGGCGTATCGTGCCTAGTATTAGATGAATAGCTTCATGCGGTTGTAACGATCTTGTTAGACTATACTACGGCAGTGCCCCAATCGCGAACCGTAGGCTTTTTTTTGCGATGCAGGACATGACATCGGATAGGATACCAATAGGATCTACCCCGCGGGGCGGTAAGCCTGGCAAACGCGACTCGCAGCTATAGCTTACAGCTACATATGTTGGTAAGTATTTGGTAAATATTGATATAAATATAAAAAAACAAATATTCGCGAATATTATCATTGGTTGGGAATAGTGTCATAGGAGCTACCTTCCCGCGATTGAGTTGTCCGCCTTAGATACCCGCTGGGTTAGAGATAGTATGTATATGTATAGGTATGTATAGGTATATGTATATGTGATGTAGGTAGGCTTGCATCTTGGTCTTAGACATTTCAGGACAACAACAACGACCATAGCCCACTTTCATGCATGACACCTTCACTGGCGATAGGGCTTATCGAGTAGCTATCGAGTAGTTATCGATGGGGAAGGGAAGAGGGGAGAAAGAGGAGAATGGAGAATGGTACATGGTAGAATAGTAGAAGGGGGAGAGGGGTTTAGAAAAAGGGTGGTCGACCAAGACTCCAGCACGATGAGTTGGCCTACCACACCCTTTTGGCCCTTTTGGAGTGTTCGCCGTCGCGTGCAAATCAGCGTTCGAGGAAGCGCCGCTCACCGACTTTTGAACGCTGCGCTAGACGACGGCATGGCTCCCCCCGCGCGCCTGGTATCAGATGCTCAACTTTCCTGCAGAATGGCCTACGGCAACCTAACCTCGACCACTGATACAGCTATCTAGAGATCACGACTGGCTGACATGCGCCCCCTATTTTTATAGCCATGTTGATGATGGAATTTTTTATATATATATTTTTTATTATTATCTTGTCGTGTGAAAGAGGAAACAAATAACAAAGACCTCTCCTCTCTCGGACCTCTGCCGTTCCGGAATCAGCTGCCGGCTTCACGAGCCACTATAAACGCGTATAGAGAAAGAGAAATGTACTAAAAGATTAAAATATAATAAATAATAAAATAATAAGTAGGTACCTAGTATATTAAATAAGAAAATAATAACAATAATTAGAATAAAGCTTCTCATTCAACGGTCGACCAACTAGTTAGCTAGCCACTTGCTATGCTATGGATGCTATGCTATGCTAGGTAGGTACAATAGCTATTATAAAAAAACGGCTCTCGTCGTCCAGTTAGGAGCTTCACCCCTCTCCCCCACCCGGGAGGTAGAGAAAAACGGGAGGCGCTATTCTGGACCGCTTCTTGGTGGTGGAGGCTCCCGCCCAGCATATGCCAGTCATTTTGATGTGGCGTCGTTTAGGATTCCCTGATGATATACATACACATGTAGGAACTAGACCGTCATGGAATTCCCGTACCTACCTAAGGTACAGTAGGTACATACCAACTGTACAAAAGGTAAGAATGTCGACCTTAGGGCATAATCGAAATCGTTCGGAGAAAAAAAATTTGCATAGATATATATCTCGTGACGAAATGATAAGGTATAAGATCAATGAGGGACGATTCCCGTCGCCGCACGTAGCAAAGGCGTCATGGGCAGATGCGGCGAAGAGAACTCATTGGGTGAAGAGGGCGAAAGAGAATTCTGGATTGGTGTCAATACGAGTTGGCTCGAGTCATCAAGTCGTCGAGTCGTCGCCTAAACAGGCAAGACAGCTATTATCTACCACTGCTTTGGATTCTGGATAAGCAGGGCTGGTCAAAGCTGGCCAAAGCTGGTCAGGGCTGGCAGGATAAGGTAACAGGTAGACAGACAAGTAGACAAATAGAGGAGGCCCGCTGACTTGAATAACCTACCAAAAATATATGCATCAATGCGTTGTCAATTGTAGCTTGTGACGATTCAACAGGGGGAATATCAGGACGAAATGATTGAATATATCCCTATTGTTTTGATAGGTATCTTTATCTTTATTCTTTTTTTATTCTTTTAATCTTTTTATTCTTATTATTTTGTCTTTTTTCTTTTCTTTTTTTATTTCATCGGATATTCCGTTCTTTCGATATCCATTTCCAAATCCATTGGATACCTATTCTATATCCTTGCGCATGTACCCAAATTTGTCAACCTCGTGGCAAAGAGACTTTAGACGGATCGCCGAATCAATAACAATATAATAATATCTTGTCTTCTTGTCCAGTCTTGTCCAGATCGACTACGTCTTGTGGTCATCTAGACATATTTGATATTTCATCATATGGAACTGGGTAGCTGGCTGGCTGAAAGATTATGTATTTGAACACCGTACTCTGCCGATCGGTCCTTTTTTGGGATTTCGTCGGCAACCATTCGGTTCAATTGAGGATATTCGTTGTAGCTAAGAAGGATTCTTCAATGCTTAAAATTTACCAATCTGGACAACCGACCGCTTAAATTTAGCCGCCGATTGATTCGCCACACGCGGAGAAGTAGCCCCTCTTCTTTCTAGAAGACTTCTAGCGTCTTTCCACTATGGAGACCTTGTGGGTACTATAGATACGTACCGAGATATACATCTTTTATGTAAGGCTATGAACTTATGAATGACATGGATACCCGAATCCACAATTGACACTTCCCTGACAGGCTGAGGCACTCACGTGAGCCGGTGGGGTTCGGGAGCGAGAGAAATAGTGCTTACATAACCGGCTTTTAGCACATGATTCCTCTCAGATACGATTTTTCTTTACCCAGTCCGACTCCACAACAACTCCAGAAAGAGACCGAGACGGTTTAATCCAATTTCGGTATACTTCATCGGGATAGCGTACCTATGTACTCTCTGTAATAACGCCGAAAACATCCCCCCAAGCGAGATACCATGATGAGGCAAAACCGAAAGCCCCTCACATGAGCCGCCTGAAGGGGGTTGCAGATATCTACCTAGGCAGCTAGGTACAGAGGGAGGGAGAGAGAAAAGTGTTGGGAAAGGGTGAAGGTGAGAGAAAGAGGAAAGAGGAAAAGAGGAGGAAATCAAACAACAATAACAACAAAACAACAATCGACATCACGGAAACGCGAAAAAAAAAAAGTGAGCACTCTAAATCCCCTTTTTTGACTTTCAAATAGCTGCCTTGTTACGCGTCAAATGTAAGCCAGGAGAGGGGTTTGTAGGTAAGCTCTAGAGCAAATAAGTTTGCCTCGTCTCTCCGCAATGTGCTAGCGATATTAGTCTCTAACTACATGAACTAACAAACATACAGAAGGTAATCACATGTCCGAACTTTGGTGTCTGTGCCTACATCGTAGTAACATACTTCATAGTAAACATATCTGCGGGTCATTCCATTTGTCAGGGAAATCTTGATGTGCCGGGCCTCCCTACGTCTTTGAGCCTGGGACGAGCCACGAAAAACCGGAGAAGGGCGATTGAAATCCAACGGCGTGGATAAACGTCCTGGTTTTTTTAATATCTTTTTCCTCCTTACCACGTGGGGCCGCGACGCCGGGACTTCTAGGCTGGCTTAGGCTTTCGAAGGTACTATGGTAGAGCTGTTCGTTACATAGGTCTGTACTTTGTGCTATGTAGGCACATGTACACAACCTAGCCCCTTGCCAAAGTGGAGCGTGCTAGATAATTTCGCGGGTTGAGCAGGACGTCGTCATCATCACCAATTGCAAATTCTGATCCCCCCCGTCGCTACACTAGAAGGAGAATTTTCCCTTTCCCATACAAATACCGACTTTAGTCCCTTAGTCCCCGAGGCTACAACGGAGAAGAGCCGCTACGTCGATGCCACAAGCCAAATACATATTATGTAAATGGACAGCAGATCCCGGGACATCACAAGCCACCACACTTGGGTTCTGATGAGCCTCAACCTAGATCTTTAACGGTTTAGTTACACCAGTCACGGCACGGCTTACTTTACCTTTACGGCGCCGGTAAGGGCTTCTAGGCCCGGGAGACATGCCTTCCAGAGGGGCCGCGGAGCCTCGCCGGCAGAGAGGCATGTAACGTTGATCTTACAATGGATTCCAACGACGAGCGTTACCCCGTTATGTAATACCTACAGGAGAGCACTAGTGTAGGTGAGAACTGACAAGTCCATTGCATTTTTCAGGTACTTCGCTCTGGGTAACATGATAGCCTTATATGTATACTAGGTATGTATGTAAGAAAGCTTCATGTGAAATCCCAAGATTACCAAAGACTCACCGCGTACGGCTGAAGGGAACACCCATCAAAGTAAGACTAGGCCAGCCGGGTATCAAAGATCATAGCATATTCATCCTCACGTGTTTCCGTAACTCTAAACCCATTGCCAACGTAGTCACCCCATGGGCACGGAACCCAAAGAAAACTCTAAACCGCCATAGAGACTTTTATTCCATATTTCCTCGCGGGTACGTTTTTTATTCGAGCTTAATTATTTCGAATTTATCGAAATATTTATTTTTTATTATTTTTTATTTTAGTAGCCTACCTACTTAGTATCTAGATGAACGCTACCTCGCAGCCCTTCTGATTGAGTTTCGAGCCGCGTTAGAGCGGATCTCTAGCCCCCGAACCAAAACTCTGGGAAGATACATACACCTACAACTACAGCGACTAGACAGGGCTACAGCATTCCAGCCTCGTTCGTGGACCCCTCTGGACCACCCTCCTAGCGGGCAGAGTTCGCGAGCTACCTCTCGCGCCGTCAGCTGACTACGTAGATGCATTACGCGATCTTTCGCCCGCGCCCACCGGTCCTGGCGTTCGTGGTTGGGTCTCCGGCACGCCGGGGCTGAGTTGGGATCTGGTCGGATCGTGAAACTACTTACATATGCGCGAGGCTAGGCCGTAGATCTCTTTTCTACCGTGACGGAGAGTCGTGCTTCTTGACTAATAGCGCCGATGCTAATCTAGATTTCCCCGTGGGTGGAGGCCTCTCTTCGCGATGATGGCATAGGGGTCCAGTGATTCCAGTCTAGCTACGCGCTATGTATAATCAGTATGGACGATCCCTCGTGGCCGGTTTTCAATACCGACAGGATGGGCGAGACGCTAGAAAACAGTTCCAGATGCTAGAACAATAGATTGTATATACGTTGACGACATCTTTGGTTCTTGAGGGAGGGTCACTAGCCATCCCCAGATCTACACAGACCGACCTATGATGCTAAGGTTTCGCTAGCTCCCGGTTTCTCCCCAAGTCAACTAGAAACTGACGAACGTAGGTATTTAGACAGGTAGGCTTGCTCCCAACCGCGCTCCCGGATGAGGGGACGTCTCTGCTGAGATAATAGGGCCTTTCGCTGGCTGCTTTCATCCCCGCGAAAGGACTTTCCGTCATAAATATGGCGTATGGCCGGTTAGTTGCAAGGCTGATTCACTCTCCTAACTTTGACATCTCCGCATTCTGCTCAATCCGCCCGGTTTATTGGAGAGGTTTGAGAGATCTACACGATTGATTTGTCAAGTCTAACCATCTCGAATACGAGATATAAGAACCGCGTGAGAGGAATCATGAGTTTAAAAAAATAGCGATGGAACTAAGGGATTGGTACTTAGGCAGGAGTGAAAGGTCGGGCGGGATCGAATAGACCATTGATGTATGTGCCATGTGCGTATGTAGTGGAAGTATATTGAATTGCCTGAGCATATACAAATAGGAGTTGCTACTATAAGGATATAGCATTGTATTTAAGTTGTTAATTGCTACCTTCTGTTATTAAAACGCGTGACTATCGTTAATGTATCATACCACCTCAGGGGGTTACAAGAGTTTATTAGATAAGACCCTTAACCGGATGGTGCACTCATTTTCTACTTAGAGTTATCCGCGAAGCAAATAATTAGATACCTACACATTGTTATATACTTGGTATTCTCTTAGGACTGGGTTCATTGCTAATCCAGTACCCGCATACTACTATGTGATGGCACGATAAGATCTCGATTAACGACGGAAGAGGGGAACATCACATTTTACAAACGTAGGATGCAGTGAAGGGCCTTTTCATGACTTCTAGATCTCTGATGAACATCGGGTATGATCCGAAGATTGAATATGTCAACAAATATCACAGCGCTCAAGGCGGAAGAAATATAACATTAGCCCCTCCCTACCGACATCTTGCATGATAGCCAACCCCTGCCAAGAGATAATCGTGAGATGAAGTAATGAAGGTTGCAATGCTGATAGGGAATGAAGAGGTAAGATATTTAGAAGCGCAATAACGACACGATTCACTCCAGTGTTCCCTCGAACGACTTCCGATGTCGAGCTCGCTCAGATTGGTTGATTGACGAGCAAACTCATTGATGCTCGAAGAACTTAATACCTATCCTATGATTGACCCACCTAAACGAGAGTGACATCCCTTGCGATTCAGTATTACGATCAATTCAGCCAGGAGAAGTAATATATCCTTATGAGGCAGGCTATCGGAACCGGGATATCATGTAGAGATGAGATGACATGTCGGGCTATAATTTGATCTTAACTGAGCATAGCCCATTCTGAACGACATGGGACCTTAAGGGCTAGCATATAAATGAGTTCAATTCGTTATAGACGTGATCATGATATCTTAAACGAAACGCTACAGATGAAGAGTAATGCGAAAGAAGGGCCTAACAAGACTTTCCATACCTAGGTATGTCATGACCTGGATCTCAAGAATCCATTTACATGAGGCGACGTAAACATCGGTTGTCTGGGATATCCCAATGATAGGGGTTAGAAAATGGATTAACTGAATCTTCAACTAAAACAAGGTATCTTCGTAATCCGCCGTTACATGATAAAACCCTCCATAGGAACAATCAATAAATGGCCTGGCCAGTACGTAACTTCACACCAGGACCGGGTTCAATGGTAACTACCATCGAGGTTCGCCGCTTTCTACCCTTGGTGTTATGACTGCATTCCTATCCGCGAAGGGGTCATTTTCATCTTCGTCCTCTTCTGAATCTGGTTCGGGAATTGTGTGCAACGAAATTGATGGTTTGGATGCGGCAGATGGTCGCGGGGGCGGTACAGGCCTGGGCGGGTTGCTTGGATTTATACTTAGTTGAGCCATCTCTGAAACAGGGCTTGTAGGAGGCGACATTGACTGTTGGTGTTTCTCCGTCGCCACTAGCATTTGTAAGCAATAAGAAAATATAGAAATCTCAGGTAATAATTAGCTTACTCCTATAAAGGTGCGCTTGCTCGGCTAACTCGTCCTCGGAATCACTATCAGCGTCGATCGATCGGTCCAGCTGCTCATATGTCATAAGGGCGACGACAAGTTCATCATTGGCATGGAGGAGACCACCAAGCCATGACTCATCTTCAACATGGTGAATCTACCAAGGTAAGTGAACGACCATAGGTATCATCCGTTGCAAACCTACATAGCGCAATATTCTCCTTCTCAGCTTTTTGCAAATTTCGAACCGGTCCAAGACAACGGGGTTTTCTGAGATCCGTTCTTGTTCTCGATTTATGCTCTGGAGAGAATTCATGAGGTTTGTGGCAGCAATCGAAGACTCCGCAACTGCAACCTTCATTGCATCCTTCTCGGCTTCAAGATTAAAGGCCTTATGCTTCTTCTTTCCCTTGTCCTTCTTCTTCTTATCCTTAGAGGAAGTAGAGAAGAAACTAGAGCTTGATGGCGACTTGACGTGACCGAGCGACGGGGCAGTTGGGGTAGACTGTACCGAAGAGGAAGCTACAGATCGAGGGCTTCGACGCCCTTCAGCCTCTTCTTCAGAATCGCGGAAAGGATCCTCTGTTTCGCGAAGGACTTTAGATTGTGCTTGAGTGACAACTTGTTTACGTCGTGGGAGTTCCTAGGTAGTTTAATTAGATCTTATGGTCCCTTATCCAAAAGGAGCTCCCTTACCCTATATAGCATGGCAATTCTTTCAAGGCCCGGGGTACTCTTGTATTCAGAAGCCCAACTTCTAAATAACTCGGAGCACTTCTTCTTGACATCAGGATCTGATAGATCCGAAGTACCGCAAACTCGTAAGCGTTCAAGAAGTGGTTCGTCAATAAAAGTTCGCTGGAAGCGCGGACCGGCATTCTGAATTAAACCGTCAAGAAGCACAAGAGACCGTATCTGCCTATGGACACTACCATACTTCAACTTCTTCCTCAGGGCACGAGCAGCCTCTGCAGGACCGGAACCTTGCAGCTTGATAACCTCGACTAGGTCGGGGATACCACTAAGGTCATCCTCTTCAAACTGTTCGCTGGTGAGGCGCTCAACTGTCACCGTAACAGCCGAATATGGTTTTTTCTAATATTGGAGATGTTAATATTGCTCTTATATGAATACAAGGGATCTGCTCTATAGTGCAATGCATCGATATGAACTTCAGTGAGTAGATATGAAAATAGTTATTATAATGCATAGGAACGCAGTGGTCTAACATCAACCAGGACGTTGAAGCTTGCGCGCGAAACTCACCTGAGAGAACATGTTCGCGGGTGGCACCTAGCTGGGATGACGTTATGGCGCTCTGACGTCAAAGAAGTAAGTAGATTCGAAAAGATTGGGGGCCTGGAAGAATCGTAGGCCGTTAAATGAGCTTTTAGAAGTTCGCGATCATATGTGACAATGCCAAAGCCTTATGATGGTCTAATGAATATGAAAGGGGCGTAGCCTTTAGTTTCGACAAGGCTTCTGTGAATAGATCAGAGCTGAATCATCCGCCTGTGATCCTACACGTAACCTAGGGCTGACTCGATTTCCTTAACAGGGAACTTCGGAGCCTCTTCGCAGTATGCAATGACTAGTGTGCTGTATTCGGCCCTGGCAAGATGGCTCTATCTGACTTATTCTAGAAGAATAGAATTTCGATCGACAGATTACTCGGACGAGATGAACGAAAGTACCGCCGGCGATTTAGGTAAGATATGTAAGATGGGTATTAAGCCAGTTTGTGAGACTCAAGCTGACGACGTCAATTCGAGCATTAGGTTGGAAACTGTTGATTGCCGGCTGTTGACTGGGGGCGGGGTGAGATAATTAATCGTGTTACAGTGGTGGCGCCCTTCTTTTAAATGAATTACCTAAACTAGTGGCTCCCGTGGTCCCCCATCGGAAATATCGATCTATCGAGGCTTCCTTGTTTTAGAAACTGCCTTCAAGATAATTCCCAGTTATTATAGGAGCCGTGGGAGCAACTTCCCTATTCGAACATCTATAAATACTTCAATCGCCCAATCTTACGTAGCTTCAACCTTATTTTAGCTACTAGTATTGCCTAAACAGTACCTAGTAGTTGAAATACAATTAGACCCGCAAGCGAATACTAATCTCTTTCATCCATCTTCTTACTTTCTCACTATGGAATATCCTCATTTGCGTGCGAATGGTTTCACGCTAGGAATTCTCGAAACGGAAACCTGGATTTCTTCATAATGCAAGACTACAATCAGCCAAACAGTCGATCCTGTTCGCACCCGAAAAACCCACCACAGGAGACTGTAGACACCGAGGATGAAAGCCTAGTCCTCGCTTCACAAGGAGAGCTCATCCAAAAGTTTGATTCTTGCGATGGAGAATTTGATCCCATTCCCTTAGCACATCCTAGCAATATGTTTACGCCGATTAATGACGGAGAGTCTTCGCTGTTCGAAACAACTACTGACTCCTCCATGCATTCCGACCTGGTCTTCGCTGTCGATGAACAGACGCACATTCGCTCTTCAGAAAGTTCAACTTCAAAACGTCAAACCCACGGTTCTAAGCATGGTTTAATGACGCATGAAGAGACTCGGGATGCGAAGCGTTCTAGACGCCAATTGCCTCTTCTTGCTACACCGTCATCCAGCCCTTTCCAAACCCTTAGAGTCACGAAAGCTAGACGCGTGGGCAACAATGTTTCTCTCTTCAAGCCTGCAGAAGAAACAGTTATAGATCACGACGATTGTCATGACTTAGTCACTGATTCCCAATTTCCGCAAGGATGGACCGTAGTGGATCCACTGACTCCGTTTCCTACTCGGAGACAACAAGGAGTAAAGGGCCGGCTCAATAATAAATCTGTAGCCGACTCAGCAAACAATTCAGACGTAATGGGCAATCACCGTTTGACGGTAAGTAGTTCAAATATTGGCGGCTGTACTGATTTTAGAGACGAATACCCCCTAGACGATGGTCTGGTGGAGGAAGATATGACATGCCTTCTCGATACGGCTCTGGGAAATGTCCAAGAGACACATATACCTCCCTCTAGTGTCACCCAAGCATGGGATCGCGATTCTAGATCGGCTGTTGAGTATGACCCGACTTTACAGCATTCATCACCTTTTTCGTCCTCCGAGAGAGCGAAAGGTTCGCAGCCCATGAGCGTGACTGGGGGGCTTCACAATGGCGAAGAGGATCTTCTTGACGATGACGTCGACTGGAATACTGTGTATGCTATAACGAATACAATTCCGAAAGATTTGTCGGATGTGGGTCCTCAAGATGCAGTCCGCCCATCGCCACCAGGTAAAACCACTCATATGGAGAAACCTATTGAGAAAACCCTTCGTATCAATGAAAGAATGCCTATGAAGCCGTTTGTTCGGCCCGCTTTTCCTGAAAAGATTCGCGATCGTTCTACAGTCTCGGGGTTGTCCTCAGACATTGTGTTGCGGACTTGCTTTCGAATAGGAGAGATGGTCAACCAAGCTGCGCATTGCCTAGGCCATCGACAAGAGGCAGTCTTCGAATTGTACGCGAGAGTCAATTACTCGAACCGAGAGAGCCTTCAAAGAAGACAGCACTTTCAATTCATCGACCTTTTCAAGGACCAACTACCATACCCTGCGGGAGTCCTCACGAACTGGAGAGTTGGTAGTCAACTAGATCGCCTCAGCTCGGCGTTTCTAAATGTGAGTGCCGAGCCAAAAATTTGTCGCTGTGTATGTAAGCCGATAAGAGACCCAAAGACTGCAATCGGCCTGAGTCTTGTTGTTCTCGCTATTGGGGAGAGCGACTGGACGCAAATTGAATGGGCAAAACAGATAGTCTGTGGGGGTGACAAAACTACTGAGAATGCACTAGAAGGTGGGCTGATGGATGGATGATAGGTATCCATATTATACGGGCTGGTACAGTAGTATCTGAGTGCTGGCCGGTTTGCTATGAGGCGTGTGGGGGTGAGCTTTACAGATGTCGTACAGAACATCAGTTAAGTAATTGATGTATCTAATACGAAACCGTCCACTCATATGGCTATATACGAGATAGATCGATTGCTGACAAGACTCAAATAAAAGAGCTACATATTGCTGATTCTCCGTCGTATATGATTCAATATAAAAGCGTGGCGTAGAAGAGAGAGGAGAGAGGGGAAGAAAGGAATAGAAATTCGTTACTTGCCGTCTTGCTTCTTTAGATCTGCCACAAAATTAAAAGGCGCGAATTTTACAGGTATCTTTACGAAATTATTCTTACTACGAATATCTAGGACTGGCGGAGTACGAAACTGCACATAGTGGTGACACAGACCGCATCGTGGCGCTTCGGGTCGGGGTTCAATAATAGGGGGTACGTACTTGGTATGATAATTCAAAGTGGTTTCGAATATTCTTGGTTTTATTAGAAGACTCCAGTCGAATGAAACAATCATGGGAGGTACGTAATTACCTGATGAATCTGACGGTCATACTCTATTAACTTGGATGTGTGAGGCAGGTTTGCGAAAATGATGTATTTCGGGAGTGTTGTACATACATACATAGTAGATACATAGATACCTGGATATGCTGCTGAAAATAGGTGGATACTGGTTGGTTGGATGAGATGTTCCGTTCTCCGGTTCTGCCCCCGCCCCTGCCCCTTACGTCGAAGGGTATTTCTGAACTCTCTTGACTCCCATCACGTGTTTGACTCCACATCTCCATCTCCACAAGTCCCTATTACCTAAATCGCGAGCTCCATTTGGGCTCGGAAGTTCTACCGACACCTCAACCTTTTTTTATATGACAGCAAAATCGGGGAAGCATTTATCGTTTTCTCAATCTCAATCGTCTCACAATCGCAATCGTAATCGGGCGACGTTTGAATTGCGATAAAGCTTCATGTGAAATAAATGGGAGCTATTTTTTCTTGCTCCTCCTAGTCTCGACTCCGGTTGACTCTTCAAGTCTTGAGCATAAGATCTCGGCATTTCTTCCGACGTCCTAGGGTCCCTGTCATTCACCTCTCACTTGTCAATTTTGGGCTGTTACATTAACGCTGAAATCTCATCAGAACCATTCGCGAGATCGTGAATTGAACTAGCACTAATTGAAGATCGCCCATCTCGAATTGGAGGCTCGCCTTTTTTTTTTTCTTAGATACGACCGCTACGTTGGATTGCCACCACCTTTAGGGCGCATGGGATCCTCAATGATGTTAAACGGGTCAGATCCCACTGCTTTTACAGCAGACGCATCAAGTCGACTTAATCATTATTTCCAAGTTGATAAGGAGAGGCAAACTTTCATCCACGTACGTATCCAATCGGAATTACTCATCTTTTTATGGCTAATATCATACCTCCGTATGACCCGTCCACGGTTTCTCGGTTTGCTAACACGGACTCGTTAGAATATCCTCGAAAGAGTCGAGGCTGATGCTAAGAAGATTAATGAACTCGAACTAGACCTAGAAGATCAAAAGACTTCTCGGGCTAATTACCAATCAAAGGCTATTAATCTTGAGAATGAAGTGCGAAGACTCGCGCAACAGCTTGTTCGTCCCACCTTCTGGTCTCTGAGATGTGCTTGTTTTTGCTAATACTTGCAATAGGATAAGGATTCATTCGTGGTTGTGCTTATTGATGGCGATGGGGCTAAGTTTGCAGACGAATATCTGCGTGACCCCGTTGCAGGGGCTGAGAGAGCTGCGATAAAACTGAAGCAAGCTGTCCGCGAGAGTCTTAGAGACACAGGAGCCGACCTGGAAGACATTCCTATTCTTGTTCGAGTCTATGCAAACCTGATGGACTTGTCTAAGTCATTACGCTTGTCTCGAGTTATTGATTATGACGACGACATGCGCTTGTTCGCAGAGCGTTTCACCAACAGTCGTGCGGAATTTGACTTCGTTAATGTCGGCAAAGGCAAAGAGAACGCGGACTCTAAGATTAGACGTAAGATCTTGATCATAATGTCGTCGTTCTACCTTCAAAGTTGCTCACGTGGGTTTTAGGTATGCTTAACCACTACTACAGAAATATCCAGTGCAAGAAAATATTCCTTGCTGGATGTTGTCATGATAATGGTTATCTACACGATCTTCGCGACTATACGGGGGCCGTCGATAATAGACTCGTGCTTCTAGAGACTACGCATGCCGAGCCTGGTTTTAGGTCTCTTGGCTTTCCTATCTTACGTTTCGATGAGGTTTTTAGGTCAGAACCCTTGGGGAATGAGACAAAGCATATTCTTCCGACTATGCCTCCTAGACCTCGTTCACCCGTGCAGCCTTCTCCTGGACCGGGTCCGATTGCTCGGCCTACGCAGCCTGCGCCGCCTACGCAGCCTACGCCGAAGCAGACTATGGTCGTCTCGCCTATACAAGAGCAACGACAATCTCCCGCACCTACATCTACTCCGGTGTCTGTTAGCACATCGTCGCCAATACTACCTTCTTCTACACCTGAGCAACAACCTAATCAGCCACCTCGCACGTCGAGTGTAATTAGCTCTGGAAATGGCGGTACCTCGATCAGCTACGCAACGGCAGGCGGTGTCAACGACCTTCAAAATGTCACGGTTAAAGCACCCAAACCAAAGAAACAGCCAAGGGTTTTATTTTATAATATGGATAACTACCGTATTGATTCGCCCACGCAGCATCCACCTAGGACCCCTGCGCAATCGTCTTACCAGGCGAAATTCCAGGCCATCAAGCCATCCGTTTTCTGTAACGACTTTTACCTCAAGGGTCGCTGTAAGTGGGGCCTCAGTTGCGACAAGACCCACGACGCTGAGTTAACCGGACCGGAACTTGCCATTCACCGCTACAAAGCTCGAACTAGCTTATGCCCGGCCGGTCCATATTGCGTCGACTACGACTGCTATTTGTCCCATCACTGCCCTCGAGCGCCTTGTACTCGTGGAGATATGTGCCCGTTCTATGATACCGAAAAGTGGGGAGATTTGCATCTGACTAAGGACCAACTCCAACCCGCGTAAGTTATACCCCTGAAGACTCCCGGACGGGTCCGGATGCCGGTAGTTGTTAGGTCTCATTTCATGCTGACGTTTAATTTATAGGACTCGGTGGACGGAGGGCATTGATCTTCCCGAGCATATCTAACCTAAGCATCTTAGGCGACGGAGACGCGAAAAAACGACATCTTAATCGGTTTTCGTTTTTACTGTTATGTTAAAATTTAAAATACAAGAGAACAGAAAAGGGTGGAAATCTGTTCTAGTAAAGTGTAGGGGTCGGCTATTGTGGCTTGAGATATATATATTTTTGGGGGATCTGTACTCCCTTTTTTTTCACCCCCCTGAACAGAGAAGAAACATGGGCTGGGGGGTTAGATAGGATGATGTTGGGGTTTTTACGAGGAACTACGATATGACCCCATGGTCAGTTCTCTTTATCGGCTAGCTGGGTAGCTACGCCGCTTATTACAAATTGGCAAACCCTGAATTAAACGCTCATTTACATTTACCTACCCGCCTCCTTACCTACCTGCGTATCTGTTGTGTTTGAGGCCTAAACCGTGCTATGTCACCGACGTAGACTAACACTTAGGACTTAGGACTAGTATATTACTAGGGGTATCGCATATTTAATTACCTACCTACCTACCTACCTACTCTACACACCAGTCCTAATCACCCTCACGCAAATGCGATCCCAGAAACGGCCCCGGGACCTTCTCCTCGTTCTGCCGCTCCTCCTCCTCAACCCCTCTTAACGCGTCCTGGCCCGCCTCCTCTTTCACCAGAGTCTGCAGCTCCTCCCTGAGCTTCTGCTCCAGCTTATCCAGGATCCACTCCGCCTCCTCGCGGGTGTCCATCAGCGGACTGCGGTGTCCGACCCAGCTCCACTTAGGCGGCTTGTCTTCCGCGCCGGAACCGCTGTTCCCTTGCTCGTCGCTGCTGCTGCTGTTGTTCTCGGAGGACTGGTTGATGTCTCTGTGGAGACGGACGCGGGGGTGCAGGTGAGGGTGAACGTGGGGGTGTGGGTGGAGGTGGGAGTGCGAGTGTTGACCGTGCGGGTGAGGCGGTCGTCGCTCGGGCCGCCGGTGGTTTTCGGCGTTGCCTTCGTCTTCGCCTATGAGTCTTAGATACCACGCCCTAGATAAATACCATCGTATTAGCAGCGCCGACTGGTTAATCAACTAAACTACCTTGATTATCCCGTATGTAGATATGTATGTACGTCCTGGTTTAGAATGGGGTGGAAGGCTGTGGATGATATGGTACATAGTACATAGGACGTTCTACGGGAGGCGGAAAAAAACGTCGACGCCTTGTGGCGTGGCGGGGTCGTTGAGGGGTAGGACCTATCGGGGGGCCGGGCTACTCACCACTCCTTAAAAGTGTACTCGCGCGGCGGCGAGTGCCGGAGGTGCTTAGTCACGCGCGAGATTTCGTCGATCAGGACGAGGTGGTACTCGGCGCGGGTTTTGGGGAGCTCGGTCGGTAGGCTCTCTCTAGCTATCGAGGGGGCTCGGCTGTGGGATATCGATCTTGATCGTGATTCGTTTCCAGTAGGTGATGGTTTTGGTGGTGATTCTTCGTCCGCGAAACGGATCGTAGGTACCGATGTTGGTCCTGGTTCTGCTTCTCCTTTCTCGGCGTCCTTGTCGGCTATACGAGTACTTTCTGCGTTATTTACTTCGGTCGTATCGGAAGAACGCCCACGATCGTTCTCTTCCTCATCGTCATCGTCATCTTCCTCGCCACCTACGTCATCGTCTTCATCCTCATCATGATCTGTGTGCTCGTTGGCCGCTCCGAGGAATCCGGGAGCGGTTTCTTCGATATCGGTGTCCATGAACAAAACCCCGCACGATAGTTTCTTTAACACTTGTTTCATTTCCTTCTTAAAGCCATGCTCTCCTGGCAAAATCGTGATATTTCCGAGTATAAGGGTGCCATCTTTTACACCTTTCACGATAGTGTCCCCTGCATTCGATATAAGAACGGTCATCGTAGGTAGGGCAAGCAGAGACCAAAAGACGAAGAAAGTCTTGGCTGAATTTGACACTGGGGTGAGATCACCATATCCAATCGTCGTCAAGGCCGTGAAGGCAAAGTAGAAGCCATCGAAATAAGACCATCCTTGATAAGGGGCCTCACATTCTTGGAAGATTTTAGCACCTACAAGCCAAAGCAATATCCAGGTAGTTGAAGACACTGCCATTGCAGTCCAGCGCTCTCGTTTTGAAGCTCTATCCACATATTAGTTTCTAACTACCAGGTAGTAAATTTTACTATCTGGAGAGACCTAGGTAGATATCAAAAAGGGTTGATGATTATTAAAGCCCCCATGATCTATAGCCCCTATTGTGGAGACAGCATAGATGCAAACAAAGAATTGGTACTTACTACCCACTGTTAGTATATGATTAGGAAATCCCGCGACCAGATGTGGATCCCTCCGTACGTACCTGCCGTTGAATCTTTCGCATTAATTGGAATTCTTTCTGTCGACGTTCGAATTCGGTCCAATGAGCTCTTGAAGACGCATCTAAGCCCTCACCGTCCACTGGATTGAGCATACCGGCGTTTCCCTTCTTTAACATGCGCCGAATCGATAGACGTCGCTGCCGTTCTAACATTCGTGCGTCGAGTCTGTGTTTGCCGCGATCAAGGATCATACTTCGAATAGACCCAATCACGAGACCAAGGCTGATCACACCGATCAGAGCATACGGAACGAGAAGGCCGCGGCCAAGTCTTGTCTGAGGAGATATTTCGCCAAACCCTACGGTGAAAAGCGTGACGTCGGCCCAATATACGGAATCGAGATAATTCCAACCCTCGATCGTGGAGAAGATCAAAGCGCCGACAAGAAGGTACATTAGAAAGAGGATAGTCTGAAGCATAAGTGTCCTCTGGCTAGTCGTCAAATCAAAATCCTTACTATAGTGGCCGTTCTCTGCGCCCCAGACAGTGATAACCATGAGAGAGGCGACTATAAAATAGATGATAGCTGCGTACATGCCGTAATAGAAGGCTTGAGACCAGACGTATTCAATCTCAGGTTGGATTTCTAGCGGTCCGGTTGCGGTAGCGCACAGAGCGACGAGACAGATTGCTGATATATACCAGCCAGCTATGGTAATGGGCTGGGCGATAGAGAATCGCACTCTCTTGGTCATGTTCAGTAAGAGGAACACGTTGGCGACCAAAGCGATTACTAGCTGGACGGCGTTCACAGCCAATAGCCATGGTGGATCTTCAACATATACTGCTTTGGTGACATCGGATCCTGGTAGAATATGCTGTCTCCAATTTCTCACAAGAGCGCATATACTGAAAGCTGAAGCTACCGGACCAAGCGTACCAGCTATCATGGGGAACGCGGCCGAAGCAAACCACCAACGACTATTGTATCAAATTGGTCAGCATGATGCAGTATTCGGTGAGTATAGGTAACATTGGCGCCTCACCTGGGATCAAGATATATCTGATCGTCCATGGCGCCATGTTGGGCGACCTTTTCGTGATGAACGCCATCGACGACCTGTGCTTGTTCGTCGATGTTATTACCGAGGTCTGCATCATCCATCTCTATTTTATAAATAGCCGTTCATACTTAGGTTCCAAAGTGAATTATAGGATCGCGGAGAGGTCGGCAAAGACTTTCGAACTGATCCATGCCCTTGCTTTTCTACCTCGGTAATTAGTCTAAAAGTCGTATAGCTTAATAAGATGCTAATTAGTATTATACAAGAGAGTATTAGAGGTCTTGGCTTCGATTGCCATGGTTGAGATATAAAGAAGCAGAATATAAAATGTGTATATAAATATGAAGGATAGACAAATACAAAGGAGGGTCAGGCGATAGAAGATTTAATGTGACATGACGTCGCTTGGCATTGGATCGCGGAGCTAATGAGCACCGTAGTGTCCGATCTACTAGGACAGGGGTGTAACGACCTAGTGGAATGCCACATGATTGGTCTAGCCAGATCACTAAAGACGCTAAAGAATTCTAATACTGCCAATCTCATGAATCAATCCGAATCCATCCCACCTTCATTTTTTATCGCTCGACGCGTCAATATTTGGCTTCTGTTATTAACATATATGATCGCATATAGTCACGTGTTTTATAGAGATTCATTTTTCACTATTCCTTTTCTCTACCTAATACGATAACTTATTTCGAACCGATGCTTCGTGAGGAGGAAGCCCTACGGTAGAGGGAAGATGAGAAGATGGATCCCGACTAGAGGTTCAGTATTTTCAGGCCTTCGCGGCCGAAACTTAAGTGGCTTAAGATGCTTTAGCATCGCTGTCAATAATGTAGAGCGAGTGAGTTTTCGCACCGGCTCTTCGGGCTTTGCTACTATTGAGTAAGTAGCCATAAGATATATACGCAATCCTACTCTTCTGCTCTTATTTCTAATTTATAAATGAGTGATCAGTCTACATAACATTGCCAAAGTGCCATCACCAGGCCCTTTATTGATATATTTACCACCATACTCAACAGCCTTTTCAGACAGGCCTGCAGAATTGCCAAGATTTATCCAGAGATGGCCAACTGCAGTAATAAACTACCGTTGGGTTGGCTACCCCCCTTCCGAGGATACAGCTACACATTCTTCAAAATCCGATACGGACCCAGCAGAGAATGAAGATGAGGATGAAATGTCTCATCTCGCTTGGCCATCACCCATCCACGACACAGCAAGGGCGTATGAGTGGATCGTAGAGAATCTCGGCCCAGCAAACTACACACGTCGGGATATATACGTTTACGGCTCTTATCTCGGCGCCTCACTAGCAGTATCGTTAACCCTTACAGAAACCCATCCCCACGCGCGGATGGGTATTCGAGGATGTGTCGCCTACAACGGGATATATAACTGGACTACATTTCTCCCTGACCACCGAATCAATGAGAAGCCACAGCACCAATCGCGGAATATACTCGAAGAGATTCTCGGCCACCCAGCCGAGGACCCCGAATTCCAAGAGCTGAAGCAGCACAGGGAAGCACTGTTCACAAAACCCGGTTACCTCTTCGATCCCTTCGCGAGTCCCTGCCTGTTCTTCCACACACCAGGAATTTTCGTGCCGCCAGATTTCAACTCAACGGCTCTCTCACCGGCGGAATTGCTTCCGGAAGATCTTGCCCTGCTACCGGACGATGCGCCGGAACTATTCATGCCCACGAAATCGCCGAGGAAAAGCACGCTTATATTCCCACCCAGGAAGTCGACGTTAAAAATCCCCGAGGCGCTACTACTGCATTCCTCGCCCCCTCAGATGCCACCCTCGCTTTGGAGGCGACGGCAGAGGCGCAAGAAGATCGCACAGAACAATTTTAGGACTCAAGCCGAAGATCTCGCCGGCTTGATGCGTCGCAGTATCGATAAGGTCGAGCTGAAGGAACGCTCTAGGTGGGATGAAAGCGACAGCTGGGACGAAGAGGCTGCTAGGAGAGTTCAGCTTCAGAACGTGGGGTTAGGCAAGGGTGGTTTCGAGCTCGATAGCAAGGGGGAGGAATTGGCTGCTGCTTGGCTGGAGGATCACATGGGAAATCCGTATTCCAAGTAACTTTGTATTTTGACTATACAATATGAGGAATCTATACCACTCAATACTGTATCTACATCAACTTAATGATCTCCTATTCCCCAAACCATTATCAAATGATTTCTTCCAATGCACAATAACCTTTTCAATCCGTCCCAAGCTCCCCCTCCCCACTAATTATGTGCCCCCACCTCCGGACATCACAAGCCTGCAGCTATTCCGAATTGGTAACCAGTTCCAGTTTTCGCACTGTCTCGCCAAGACCAAATGATCGGCAATGCATTTGACACTGGCAATATAGTCCACCTTAAAGCGACGTTTCATCATCCAGGGCTTGATGGTCTAGTGGTAGGATTCTCGCTTTGGGATCATGAATACATGGTACAAGCCTGCGAGAGGTCCCGGGTTCAATCCCCGGTCAAGCCCTTCTTTTTCGACATTTATCATATTCATTCATGTATTTGGAGATCGTCGCTTTCTTTTTTATTTTATTATTTTTTTCTGTCCAAACATAGTGCGTTCTCGAAATTGTTTAGGGATTGCGATTGGTTCATTAGCATTACGGGTGATTGAGTAGGTAACCTTTTCAGCAATGCTGCCAGAATGAATTTCTCATCATGTAGTGTCCTATAATTTTTATAGACCTACTCTTCTAAACTACTAGGCAACTTCATGAATTGGCAAAGCATCCTTCAAGGTCTTCAATCAAAGTATTGTAATATAATAGTACAAGGTATCACACCCTATGGTACAGGTAAACCTAGCCCTAGTAGACTAGCTCTATCGTATGCTCTATAACCTACCCCCCTTACCCCATCCTATGCAATATGATATAATAGTTAGTGACCAAATGCCTTTATATCTTCAATGCTGTTTATATGCGCCACACTTCACTTCAACCCCTACCTCCAACTCCACCAACTCTTCTTCTTCTCGTTATACCCCTCCTCCTGAACATTATGCTTCCCTACAATCGTCAAGAACACCTGATCCAACGTCGTCGGCGTGCACGAGTAATGCTCAATCCCCAGCTCCTCTTTGTGCTCCTCTAGGATAACGATAAGCTGACCAACCGCGCTCCCGCTCCTCCCACCACTCTCCTCATTCCCACTATCATCCGCATCTTCATGTCCAACTACAGCAGCAGCAGGCACCGAAAACCGCATCTGTCCATGATACGTCTTCGCCTCCACCTCCGCATCAGGCCACCTGCTTAAAACCCACTCCCGAATCCTGCCCATCTCCTCCGTCGTCGAATGCGGCGCCGTCTTGCTGACCAAATGCACATGCAACGCATCGCCGAATCTCTGCCTTAGATTCTCCGTACTCCCCATCGCGAGCATTCTTTTCGCGATGATACCGGCGCGGTTCGCTAGCGCGTCCGCTTCCTCCATGCTGTGCGTCGTGAGCAGGATCGAGCGTCCAGGGACGATGGAGTGTAGGGTACGCCACATGATGCGCTTTGCGGCAGCGTCGAGACCCGAAGACGGTTCGTCGAGGAGGACGACGCTGGGGTTTCCCATTAGTGCGATACCGAGACTAAGTTTGCGCTTGTTGCCGCCCGAGAGCGCGTGCGCCATACGGGTTGAGAAGGCTTCGAGGCCGACGGCGCGGAGGACGGCGCGCACATTGTGTTCAATGTCTGGGATGCCACGAATGCGCGCGTAGAAGCGCAGGTGTTCGAGCACGGTCATGTTATCGATGGCGTCGAATTGAGGACATACGCCTAGATGGGCGCGAGCCTCGGCGCGTCTTCGGTTGACGGATGTGTTTTCGACGAGGACGTCGCCGCCGTTCCGGCTAGGTTGGATGTCGCCTCGGATGAGAGAGATGGTTGTGGACTTGCCGGCACCATTGGGTCCTAATAGGGCGAAGACTTCGCTGTGCTGAACGCCGAAGGTAACGTTATCGACAGCAGTGTTTTTGCCGAACGACTTGGTCAAATGCAATACACGAAGACCGTCGCTTTCTTGTGGCGTGCTTGTTACGCGTACAAGTTCGTTCGCTACCTCTTCGTCTGAAACGGCTGGATCATCGGAGGTAGGGGCGGGTTTTTTGGTAAAGCGGCTCAAAAGGCTACTGCCTGATCCGCTATCGTGCCATAATAAGAATCCAAACAGGAGTAGTGACTGTATAATCAAGTAAAGAATCGGTCCTCCATAGGCAGTCAACGCGCCTGGTCTGGGTTGTATCTGGTCTCCGTCGCATGTTACAGAAAATAGATTGAGAGTAATGAACATAGTTCGAACAACTGAACCAATGGGTATAAATGCTGAAATAACAAAGTGCGCGACGAGTATAGAACTGTCGATAGACTGAACTGGCGCATATGTGATAACGCATAAGTATGCAATCAAATAAATCAGAAATCCAACTGCCTGGCCAGCTGCTGAAAAGGCATATGTCGACAACTGGTTACCACAAAAGAGGGAAATGACGTATGAGAACAAGATCGATGCCAATCCATATAATATGAAAATGAGGAATAGATAATCAACATGGTACCAAACATCGGATGACGCAGCGAATGCGGCGACGGCAAGCGCAGAGGAAACGAGGACGATTGCAAAGTCGAATCCTGTATAAGAAACCCAGAGCGGAAGAGAGCGGACTCCATTCGAATATTGCAATCCACGGACGTTCCGTCGCCTCTCGATATTCGGGTAGAGGCCGAAGAAAGCGGGATAGATGGAAAGAGCTAGACAAAAGTAGATAAGCAACTGAAGAGAATCTCCAGTCGATGGTGCCCAAGGAGTATCGAAGGGTGCATAATTCGCGGCAATACTGGTATTGGTTAACATGATGTCCAAGGCATTCTGACCGAAAACCGATGTGTAAACATCCCCAGCATCTGCTTCGTATGCAATAGTAGGTAGAGAATTAGTATCTCCAAGCCACCACCCAGCAGGCTTAACATCTTTTCGTCTCTGTTCGATGAATGTATTAAATTCGTCTAGAGAATTGACAAGATGTAGACTCTCGAGGAACGCGGCTGCGGCTGCATATCCAGATTGTGTTGCATTATTCGATCCGGTAAGGCCCTGAACTTGGCTCTGATTCTGGCTTGGGCTTATACCCCGTAGTGTGGGAGCGAAAAGTCTTTCAATGGTTGCATTGTTAAATTGTGAAGACGGACCAGCAACTAAGAATAGATTGTCATAGAGATTCGAAGTATCCGATGTGTCGGCCGAGCTTTGACTAGCCGGATTGCAACCAACCGGGTGTTGATCCGTAACGTAGAGAGATGTTAGAGCCGCCGCTATAATCGGGATCAGGAAGGCTGCAACGTAAGGAAACCAATTCGTCTTGAAGACAGTGCATCGCTTCATGAATAACACCACGATCTGTCTCATGTACCCAATAGGTTGCCCGGATAGTAGCTCTAGCCCGTCCTTCTCAAGTTCGCTAGCTCCGATTTCCTCGGAATTGGCTTGATTGTCATTACCACCTTCGGTAGACGATGACGTTTGTGGCGACTTGGCACCACTTTCCCCTCTGACTTCTTCGGCCACTTGAAGGAAAACATCCTCGATCGTCGGATTGGAGAACTTATAGTCGTGGATTCCTGCAGCTTCAAGAGAGCGTATTACATCTGCAGCAAGGCTAGAAGATGGAGCAATGTAACTGATCACGTCGAACCCTATCTTACGAGTTACGTTCTCAATTTCTGGAGGGTTTTTGATCTCTCTCGCGTTGAAGACATGAACCCGATAACCGGCACCAAGTCTATCCTTAAGTTCGACAGAAGATCCTTGAGCCCGAAGAGTTCCCTTGGAGAGGATGGCAATATGATCCGCAAGAAGATCGGCCTCGTCAAGAAAGTGAGTTGTGAGAATGATTGTTCGCCTGCCACGTTCAGCTAAGAGAATATCCCAAATTTTGCGTCGAGACAACGGGTCGATTCCGGAAGAGACTTCGTCAACACAGCAGACAGCGCTTCCACCAGTCAACATCATTCCAAGCTGCAACTTTCTTTTTTGGCCGCCGGACAAAGTTTTAGACATGGCCTTCACCTTTGGTCCAAGATCTACAGCTTCCACTAAATCGCGGATCTCTTTCGTAGACGCCGTATTGTTGGGGGATTTCAGTCTATTGAAGACTCTAATGTGCTCTTCGACCGTTAATTCGTCCCATAACACATTTTTCTGCGGTGCGATACCTAAGCCGCCTGTACCGTCAATTGTAATATCACCACTAGTTAATTTACTTATACCAGCGATTGAATCCAGCGTAGTACTCTTTCCGCTACCATTAGCGCCGAGTAAAGCTAAGATTTGCCCCCTTCTCGCGGTGAGTGTTAACTTGTCTACAGCTACGACAGGTTCCTTTGGCGTCGAACTAAAAGGAAGTAGTCGATTTAGGGGGTTGGGATAGTAAATCTTCGTAAATCGTTCAAGACGAACAGCATCGGGAGGTGCCGTGTCGGAGGTTTGGCCTTGAAGAATTGTACGGCCCTTTGTGGTTGTGCCATGAAGAACGCGTTCTAAGTAAGCGCCAATGACGGGGTAGATAAAAATCTGAAGAATTAGGAATACCCAGAAAACAATACCGGGCAAGTTCCATGGATTTTCTGGTGGTGTACGGATTAGGTCCGCCGGGAATGAATACCTTTCCCATCTTGCGATAAAAGTCATAAACCAAACAAAGTTGCAAGGCGTCTATACGGGTTAAAAATCATTAGTGTCTACTTTGCTTAGAAAGAGGTGAGTGTGTTATGGGAAAAGAAATGTTTTGAAAACATAGTGAATCCGACTAAAAAATGTCGACTGGTAAGATTTGACAATGGGAAATGGATAAGTGAAAAATACATACGAAAAGTAAACTGAGAGCGGTAACTGTAGCAGTACTAGGCGATGTCAGCGTCTGAGCAAGGATTGCTAGCAGAATGTACGCTATCACCGTCACCACACCCGATAGTTGCGATCTTTTGAAAAACGCAGCGCCTAAGATAGAAAGCGATGCTAGTGCAAGTCCGGTAAGGATAAAGTAGATGAGTACGATGGCGACACTTGTATTCGCCCAGACTCCGCGCGCGATGATGATCGACCCAATTACCCAACCTGGAAGGTATACTACGGTGAATGCAATGTGGTACGACAGTAGTCTTGCGACTTGGGCTTGCCATCGATACTTGGTAGGCATCATGGCATCTAGCAATTGAGACATGCCTATCTCTCTCTCGGTAGCCATATGACCTGTCATATGGTAACAAACTCCGATGACGACAATGAAAAAAGATACGGCCAAGAAATTTGTCAATGACGACTGGTAATTGCGTCGAATCCTTGCTGCTCGCTCCTCTTGAGTTTCGGGGGTGAATGGATACTCTTCCGTGGTATCCGGGAGTCGAACCGTACCGACCACGGCATCGGAGAGACCGGAAATGGCGGCATCAACAGCTCGTTGCAGCGGTAGAGAATAGACCTGGCCGCCATTATCGTCTCGTGTCGCATCAATCTTAGCGCCTAATGCGCCGTCTGCTCTTAAGGTATAATTCCATATACCTCCCTCTCCTTCGCGGGGAGAGGAGTAGAAGATAACGGCGCCATAGCAAGGTGAGACACCACGTAGAGAGCTTCGGCACGCATAAGACAACTCGGACATTTGCGACAACTTCGATGCATTCTTCCCAGCGCCGACTACTGTATCTGAAAGTGTATCGATGACGCGATCGATATCGCCGCCCGCCAAGCCATTATTCACGAAGGCTACCGTATTTCGTTCCGTACTGGCTGCCGCAGAAAGTCCATCTCGTAGCGACCTAATAGCGTGAGGGTCGCCAATTCCATACACAGCCGGAGGTACAAATAGGTTTCGCGCAAATGTAAGGAAGGCTGCGAGTAGAATGGGAAGGACGAATGCTCTGACGAGAGTCGCAAGAGAATGGCGGAGGACGACGATCTTGAGATTCTTGGCCGTCAAGGTCCAGGTCTGTCGCAAGAAAGCCATTGTCGGCGTACACGATTCTTTCTTGCGGGTTCACCCCGGGACGGAAGAGGTTCTACGGAGTGATATCGACTCGAATTGAAGGCCGGCATCTGCTGACGGATCCGTGCCGTACAGAGTTTTATCGCGCCATGTAAGCTGACCACTAAACAGATGAATATGCTTCGAAGGCGTAAACGACTAGACGATAGGGAAATATGAAACAAAAGATGAAAGCGAATGTACTTCGTATGTATTCTGTAATTAGGATGATATACAAGAAACTAAGCCTCCTCCTCTTACGCAATATATACAGGAGTCCAAGACCATGCCAAATAACCTTTCTTCAGCCTTTCTGGGGTTTGCAAGGTAATGGATGTAAGGTGTTTTTGGAATCGCGAGCTCATTGATACATAAGCGATGGGAAGAAATGGTGGGGGTACATTGTGAGACGTGAAAAATATACCAGCTGTATTTGTACAGCAGTCCTACACAGTGGCTGTGCCTTAAACCTTCCAAAAACTCTCCGAAGGCACGCAAAGAGCCAATGAGAACGAATGCGGCTGCCTGACAAAGCAGCCAAGGTGCCCAGGTATCGTCGTTACCTTGTAACCGGGCGCGACCTGCATCCTAAATCCTGGTTCGGCCGAAACCCAGTCTACACCTTCCAAACCTTAGATGTCTTATCAGTAAACAATTCTTAAACCTTCTTAAATATGTGTAAATATTTGATACTAAGAAATTTAGAACATAATTCAATTCAACCTACACGAATGTTATTCCTTTTAATATTTCTCTTCGAAAATAGATATCATAAGCGACATGAATAAGTGGATAAACAGTTAAGTACCCTGTACAAGAGGCTGATATGTCTGTCTGTAAGCAGATGATCTGCATAGTCGTAAAAGGCAGCAGTATGCACAGAAAAAAAGGATCCATAGATGTGCGTACGTAGCCTCATACTACGCTATGAACAAATAAGATAGTGTGCAGGATAAACGTGTCGATTACTACAGTATTTGCGACAAATGTTACACCTCGTAAAATTGCGTCAATATACACCAATGATTTGTTAGCATCGCCTCTTCCTAATGGTGAGAGGCCAAGGTTGGCTGTGTGCCACAAATCTCGTGGCACAATCATTTACCGCCGATTACTTCCTGCTATAGGTGTGAAAATTCAATGTTAGAATCTGAATCATTTTCACTCCTTCAATTTCAAAGCAATATTCGTCTAGGTACTGCAGATGGCAAATCATAAGCTGGGTATCTTAAGGTTACAGTCCTTGGAATCTTTAGTCGACCATGAATCCCCCGGCATATTCATCGTCAACCATAAAGCCGCCGCCTTCATCACTGTTCTCGCTCTGCTTTTCTTCATCCTCTGAATCGTGTTCGTGTGCTATTTCTTTGCCTTTGTCTATTTCGATATCTTCTTGGTTATCACCCTCATCTTCGGAGTCAACATCTGCGAAAATTCGTTGCCGGACTCTGAGGCTCATTAAAAAGAGTCTCCAAGCTTTAAGGACTACTTGGGTTCGTCGATCCTTCTCTAATTCGGCAGCCTGATCCTTTATACCGGAAATCACAGCGCGGACAGCCTCCTCAGTTTCCGCGGCAACGACTACTCCATGTAAGACTGCAGTGCCCTGCCTCCCCTTAAACTGAAAGCCGGTAAGCGCAGGGGCGTAATCAACCCCAAGTATAAATGCAGCCCGGGCGCCGAGCTCATCCGCCACGTATGCACCGCCCTCGGGTACCATGCTGGGCACGTAAAGGTCGATGTTCCTGAATCGGTTCTTTGGTACTTGACCGTTAACGACAGGTGGATGCTTGAACTGTTTAGTCTGATCGAACGTGTAGATTGGTATCCCATTTGGTTCACTAGGGTCGTCGTCCCCTTCATCGTCGTCAAATAAGTCCGACTTCGGTCTTTTTCGTTTAGGGAGAAACTTAGCAGGTATCTCGTTTGGGAGGACTTCTCGACCCATGCGATACCACTTATCCCTACTATGGGCAATTCGCAAGTCCTTGTGCCTATAAACCTTCTCCAGGGGGCCGGTACTACCGGGACCTACTGTTCCTGAAGCTGGAGCATTCGGCACAAGAACCTCATTTCGTCTAAGATGCCGCTTAAGAACGAAAATTGGGTGGTCTTTAAAATCGGCAATATTACGAGGCATCGGTTCTCGTAACTGTTTATCTGCCAACTCACTATCCTCGATCCGATCTAGATCTGTAGGAAAGCCACGAGAGAACGTTCGGAGAGTTTTCTGCCACCACTTTTCACCGGTACTCTCTGCGCTTTCAATACGCATCTTTCTTGTTTTCGCATTATAAGCTTTCGTATAACGACGCGTTACGTCTTTTACTGTGCCATCGTCCTGGAAGGCAACAACGTAAGTCATACTGTTTTCTCTATCAGAAGCCGGCGGTTCCATATTTTGAGGTTTCCAGAACGAGCAAGTCACCAACGGGTCGGCAGGTTGCCATTTTTGGTGGGCTTCATCGAGTATCTCAACCCAGTAAATAGGATAGGGAGATTCTCGGATCTTCTTGGAGATCGGTGGAGCTTCGCGAGGCGAAGGGGCCGTCGGTATCGTAGGCAGATGAAAGGCCGCAGCTTTCGGGTGTCCCAGGCGCCTAAGCACTGAAGAACTACTACTACTACTCTCTGCTGGCGAGTCAGGGGCTTTCTCTCTCTTTGATTGCTGAGCATATCGTTCTACTATGGACGATTTCCCTTTCGCTTTCGGTGGCTTCCCCAAAGGGGGTCCTCCAGGAGTGAAGGCAAGAGGTTGAAGAGAGCATACAAGCCTAGCTTCAACACCAGCGCTTCGGAGCAGCGCACAATATAATTGAGCGCCAACATCCCGTGAGCCGCAAAGGGATTTTGCGGCTTCGCGAAAATCGTCTTTTTCCATGGGCGTCTCTGCATCGTCTGGGAGTTTATACTGTAAACTTTAGTCAGCTTACATCCTTAAGTATATGAATAGGACTCAAGTGTAAATACATTTTGAAGATGTTGTTCATTGTCAGCCCAAAGTGATCTTCGAATCCCACGCTCGGTAACTTGATATTTGGTCTTAAACATGGTTCCTACTTGTTGCAGTCCTTCTTTGAGAGAATTAGCACGTCCAAATTGACTAAGTTGGGTGCTTGGGTTGAGATAGGTGATCATTTTATTCGTTAGAAGTTTTCGTAATGTTTTCTGGGTAGTATTATCGTTGCACCATCGGTTTCTACGAGCGACATGAGCTAATAAGCACAGAATATGCATCTTGTGTATTTCCATGCGACGGCCCTTCTCTTCTTTGCTGATTGGCTTCCGCCTATCCGCGGACTTTCGAGGGCTTGCGGCCATCCGCGCCGAGAAGTTAAGCTCAAGGTCTTTGTTGCCATCCTCAGTATTATCCAAATTCGAAGAAGGAATTGAGAGATCGACATTTTCGAATTGAATTTCATCGTCATCATCTTCTTCATCTGAATCCCTAAACACCGTCTGCATAGTGGCAGCAGGGAGTGGCACATCCTCAAATTGAACATCGTCATCATCATCCACATCCTCAGGCTTTGATATCGCTTTGGGGGGATCGGGTTTCTTGGGGGAATGATCATTCTTTTGGCTAGGCTTCCGTCTTTTCAACGGTCGTTCGGACAGCGTCGTATGGGGTTGTATATCGACATCGGCAAGCATTTGATTATATATATCTGGAACATCGGAACGTCTTGTGTTGGACCTGGTTGATCGTGTGGATCTTGAGGCCGTCGCATTCGTCGCATTCGCCCTAGAGGCAGTACGCTTTCTTCCAGCCATGGTGTTAGATTTGTATCGGGTAGGTACCTAACATTGAATATTCATCTATTTTATTTAGAAAGGGATAAGTACGGAGCTGGATGGCGACATTATGTCGGCAGCCAATATAAATCTTGAGGGTGCATAGCGCTAGTGTATTCACTTTCAACAGATGGGAAGGTATCGACGATTGACTTGATGCTTCGGGAAAGGCACCCAAGGCAACGAAACGAGGGGCTCTTTCCATTCCTCAGCGTGCCCTACGTGCTAGGCGTGGTGTACCTAGGTACCTATTAGAAATCGAAACTCGAAAACACGTGACCATCTTTTTCGTGTTATTGGCGGTACTTTATTGTGTTTTTGCTCCGTGGTCCGTCCTTCATCTCCTGGCTTTCTGCATGCCTTTAATGATCGGGAACCAACATAATCTTTATAAATCCTGGCATTCGAGCATTCGCCGTTTCTCGACCGAGCCATCTACTTTCTCCTTCAAGAAGTACTACCAATTTTCATTAAATTGTCCTCTACATCAAGCTAGCGCGTAGCAAAGCGACCTTTGACCTTTTCCTATCCCTATTCCCCTTCCGGGTTTCTTGGGTACAAGTTGGGCATGCTATCTGTCTACCCAAACTGGCGGTTCATTCGTATCGTGATCTTTTCTTATCAAAGTCAAGCATTCATAGTTTTCGCAAACGAGGTAGGTAAGCACCTAATTACCTACTAGGTAGGTATTTAGTTATACTATGGATAGTCCTCAGCAAGTATTGAGCAATCAGTCCCTTTTCCTCGTTCACACTTAGCAGACTTGAGGTATCTATCTATTCAGCTCCATCTTCTCATTGATTAAGAGAGCATACCAACGGATCTTGTCAATTGAAAGTCCGAGATAGCCAGAAGCAAATGGCTTAACACTTCGCTACGCCCGTTTATCCACCAATCAGCCTCAGCAGCAACCTCCAGCGAATCTTTCAACGCCCTAGGTGCTAGCCTTGCCTCCTAAGTCTGTCGTTTCTGCATCCGATTTCGCTGCAGGCAGTCTTGTCGGACAGTATCACCGTCATTCGGGTATCTCAGCTACTAGTCGAATAGCCTCTCGAAGAGGAAGAAGTCGCAGCTAACCTTTCGGCCTCATCTTCGGCATCGGCCATCTCTCTGGCTTCTTGTAGGAGTCTATCCCAGCACTCATTACACATGCCTTCATTCCACTTGATGACAACTTTGTCTACCTCTCCTCTGGGTCCTAGACACCTTTTGAATAATTCGGCACACGTCTCTGGTCGCATGAATCCCCAACATAAACAACCAACCCAGCGTTGGTATAATTCCTTGCACATCGTTTCGATACGAAGATATAATGGTGATTGGGCAAGTTTTAAACAGAAGTGCGTGATCCGATACAAGTGTAGGATATTATTATCCTTTTTTGCAGCAAACCGGTGTAACTCCGAGCTTTGAATTCGCAGCTTCGAGAGGGCGACTAGGATTCCGATATCTGTTTTGCGTCTTAATTTCCTCCGCTTCAAATCGGTAATGGAGATTGGATGATCGGGAAATCCCTTGGCTGTCTAGCAACAGCGATCATTTGAATGGTGTTTTGTTCTTTGGATAGCATTGGGCTGTTGGCGTCGTGTACTGTCGCCTCGTCGTTGCGATACTGTTTACAGCGATGATACTTAGTTGTCTAGTAACAACATGATCATGCCGCCGTGAATAGATGGAGCAGAGTTTGACCTTAAAAAAGGTCGGACAAGAATCGACCAGTTACGGTGGGTTTCGGGTTGGAATGGAGTGTTCGTGAGACCAAAATGTTGTGGATGTGGTGGATGTTGCATAGGTAGGCGTTGGAGCCTAGCTATATTTCTACGAGACTTACATGTTCAGCAGTTCCAGGGTACAGCAGCCTAGAACGGCGGTAAAGCTGGCAGCTGCAGGACCCCACCGTGTGGCTTGCTGTCAGAACCCCGGAACGTTAGAACCACGCCAAAGGAACGCTTAGCCGTACGACTTTTATTGCTAACGTTGTGTTCGGGGAAGGCATCCCCACGAGGCATTTTAGGGATCGAGATCTACTTCCTGCTTCATCCCCTCACTGGAATTCACTCCGGCCTGTCGGAGTCCGTCTTCGGCACAATGCTGTGGACCACCGGGAACATCATTCGTTTAAATCCTTGCCACCGGTCTGTCAATCTACTTAAAAGTATACTACGTCTACATAAGGTCGAGAGCGTTCTACATTCGGGAATTTCGTGCGTTCAATCACTCCGTTTGTGTGAGGTTCGGCTGATAAGTCAGTCGCACTAAAGGGCCCCAATAATATTATTTATTCCAATATCTCGTCTGGATATATCCTCTTACTACACTAAGACGAAAGTGTTCCCACAGGGTATGCTTTGGGGATGTTGGAGATATTCGGTTGCATCTTCGGCATCGAAGCATATGATCCCATCTGAACAGTATAATTTGCAAAAGCCGGTGTCTTACGCAGTGGGCGAAGCTGAGTGAAGTGGCTAGCGATGTTCAACAGCTTACTCTCGGAAAAAGGGAGGCCCAGTATTTCCATTCCGATAGGTACACCAATAGGGGCATCCTGTGATGATGGTGAGAAGCCAACCGGCACAGTGACTACCGGGACTCCCGTCAGGGCAGCGAGGATACCATTACGTCCCGCTTGAGAAGGCGAGCCAACCTTCACTACAAGATTTTTCTGTTCGGGGTAGGTTACGGCATCCAGCTCATTGGTAACAAATGTAGCATTAAGAGCCACCTTTAGATCCCTGATGCCCTGCTGAGCGGTCGCATATGTCGGATCCGCGGTCGACGAGTTTTTTGAGTTGTTCATAAAGGTGTACTGAGCAGGGATGACCAGGAACTCTTTGCTTCCATACACAGCATCCCAAGTATTTGGTCTATTTCCAGTGAGGCTTGGGCTGGAGAGGTATTTATTTAATACCTCCTTAAACTCGAACTGCTGAACATCGAATTTGGCAATGGCTGATGCGTTGTAGATTGGCTCTGTTACATTGATGATTTCAACACCCTGAGATTCGAGGAATTCAATCGTGCTCGCCAATGCGTCATTTACCGGAGTGGTCTCATTAGATGCTGTATGATTCCAGAAGCCGTCTAGCAGCCCAATTCGAAGTCCTTTCAGGCTCCCGTCGTTTATACCCTGCGTATAGTCTATTCCCCTTGCCTCTGGCGGAACCAGGAGAGTGGCATTGTCAGCTTCATCAGCACCCACACTGGCCATAACAGTTAATGCAACAGCCAAGTCTGGGATGTTCCTTGCGATAGGTCCGATGCTGTCTTGTGTGAAACTAATTGGCAAGATACCCTGTCTCGATATAAGCCCGCGGCTTGGTCGCACACTGACGAGATTATTCGCGCTTGCGGGGCTGCGAAGACTGTTAACGGCATCCGTCCCTGTTCCGAAGACGGCAAAGCTTGTCGCAATCGCAGCGCCAGTGCCTCCACTGCTGCCTCCTGGTGTTCGAGTGTGATCATACGGATTGATGGTCTGTCCTCCTAATGAAGATACGGAGAGGCCCTCCAATGCCACTGCCACAGTCCCGGTTAGCCTGTCAATTTTCCACATACGAAAAGGTATGGTGCTAGGGAACGATGAGGTACATACTTTCATGCAAATTAGTTTTGCCCAGGATGATAGCTCCGGCGTCCCTCATAGCCTTGACAGAGGGTGTATCAACACTTGGGCGGTTGCCAGCCAAAGCGGCATTGGCTCCCGTCGTATTCGTACCCACGGCGTCATAATTATCCTTCAACAAAACCGGTACACAAAACAGCTTTCCCGTTGAGTCACCAGCAGCAAGTCTCTTATCTAGGTCGTTGGCTGCGGCAAGTGCATTTGGGTTGAGACTAACGAGGGCGTTGATAGTCGGGTTGAACTCCTCGATACGAGCAAGGAATGACGACACCACGCCATGGCACGTGGTCGAATTCGCGAGCAGCGCAGCCCTGACGCCCTCGATAGTCGACTCCAGTGAATCGAACGAATCGGCTCGAGTGTTGACTGCCAACACCTGAAGGAATAGTGTACCAAGTATCCAGACTTTTGCAAACGGTCGGACATGTAGTAAGCCAGCGGCGGCCGATACGGGGGACTTCATGGTGGGTTTCAATGCCTCAGAATGTCGACGTACGAGTGAGTGTTCCTCGAGCTCGATCGACCTTTTTTCTATGCCCGAGCCTTATATATATCGGTCCCAAGCAACGCTCAGAGCCTCTAGAACACTGTATTGTTTCCAGTTTATCCGACACATTTAGGCGACAGAACTGCGTGTTGGTGCAGAGATTTGGCCGGAGATTTTTGTGTTATGGAGACCTGGAAAGCGCCCCCACGTAAACTTTCTTCATGCAATTCATACAAACATCTCAGTTTAGGTTCCAATGCTCTTTCATATCACGTAAGATAACAGAAGTCTAACGAGGAAACAGCTCAGTGTAAGGTCAATAAAGCAGGTGCTTGTTAGCTAACATTACTTGGCATCTGGTGCTTTTTTATTGAATCATGACGCATTTTAGTTACACAAGAATGTAATGACAAGAGGTACAATGACCATTCGAGACGGGTAAGGATTCAGGCTTGTTACCAAGCCGAGGGATCTAGAATTGATGTATAGGTATCTAGATCAAGACATGAGGACCATATAAGCTCTCAATCTATCTAGAAATATACTCAATGGTCACCAAACTCTAGCGAAGGGAACGCAAACATTCTGAAGTAAAGCCAAGGCCGTTTGCAAGTAAGACAAGGCAAAGGTACAAAGTAGGTACACATCAGGAGAAGAAAATCAACAGTCAACCGCGTTCCCGTTTTTTTGATTAACTTTTTATTATTAGAGCAGGATCTCCTGGTCCCCCACGCCTGCCCTATGCAGCGCCCATCGGTCCTGCATATCATTTCCAAAACGGATATATTGCTGCTCAATAGTTTTCCACCGTGCAGAATGCGGACTAGAGAGGTGGCGTTGGTAGGTCGGTCCAGGGATAGCTCGGCCACGTACTAGCAAACCCCCAATCATATGTGCACCGAAAGCGAATAACATCATTTCGCCCACTTCGTGTGAGTGTAAGTAACGCATATGGAACACGGTACACGATATGTGCGTACTTATGATATGGTTTAGCGAACACCGTGCGCTACACGCACGCAGGTGATATGTATGTATGTCTGGCTTCGTTTCTCTAATTCCGACCAAGAACATTCGTTTTGAGCTCGTTGCAGGGGTGTGGCGGTCCGGTCCGGATGTCGATTGGCCAGCCCTGAGGCTTGATGCTGCTGCAAGCTCGGGATCTACCCTTGCGGATCAGCAGGGTTCGCTGCATGGTACAAGAGCCGAACTAGGAGATACCTGACCACTAACAATGAACGCATGGTGAATCTGAATACCGCATTTAGGAATCGGGTTTTGTTTTGTCAGTTGTGGTTGGAGGATGTCCATGATGGAGCATATGCTCTTGTAAGCAGGGGTCGAAGTGGAAGTCCATAGGTTGACAAATACGTAGTTCCCCTTATATAATTGGAGCAACATAATCCGCGTCTTAAAAAGCGTCGGATGGAACAAGCGAGTCGTGTTTTTTTTCATTGTCCCTATATAACCTAGATCTTTGCAACGACAGGGGAAGAATGACATGTCTACTTTACATGTTCCTTGGCAGATTCCGTAAGGGGTAATCCATGATCTCGTCGGCTAGTCCCCTACAGTTCCTACCTAAGCAGTGTTGAGGTGAGACGATAAGCAGAACCCAATTCTACAGCCACAAGAAGCTCTACCACTTGATAGGAGCAAGCTACCTAAAAAACGCATAAGACCTTTCCCATTACTCCAAAAAGCTTGTCATGCTAATGGAGAGTCCGTTGGAGACAACCCCTCATCGAGGTCTCACGGGTCTCACCCTAACCGTGCCGTCCTCGATTGCCTTATCGGGGATGTCGGCTAGGGGATCCTTCTTGTCGTGCGAATGACTGGCGCGCTCCTTCCGCGACATTTTCAATATGTTGTATTTTTCACCGCCAATCTTGTAGTCCTTGCCGAACCTCTTAAACTACGACGCAAACACATGTCAACGGGGTAACAACATATTAATGTGATTCCAGAGACAGAACTCACCTTCTTCTTCCAGTCCCATCTATCGGACTTAGGGCTACCAGAAAGCGGCTTAATGGGCTTCCCCCGTTCCTTTTCCAAGGCCTGAACTTTTGCATCTGTGCCGTAGCATCCGGCTATCTTGAGATCGACGCCAGCTTTCTTCGCATAGGCAATCACTTCCTTTCGGAAGGGTAGTTCAATACCCTGCTCGCGTAACCTTTGGTGCTCATCAGCCCAGTAAAGGTAGAAGGTTATGACCAGACCCAGGTCCTTGATATCGGAGTCGGCCTTCAGTATCTTTGCCCGATCAAGTTCGTTGAGTGTGGTGAGCAAGGCGCGGCCAATAAGGCCTATAGTTGCCTCCAACTTTTTCTTATCATTCACCCCTATTTGCACAAATGTCAGTAAGTTACCAACTACTCAGTTTCTTAGCTTTCTGGAAACTGACTGATCCATGAATCAAGGGGTATTTCTGTGAGAAATTGCATTATGGCGGCCACAATGGCCCACATCTCCCGAATACCTCTCTTGCTTCGCTTCTTCTCAAACTCTTTATTGAAAACAAGAAGCTAAGAACCGGTCAGCCGTTCGCCGCTGTTAGTCTGTAACAAGAAAAGACGAGCCACCTTACCATGTTCTCGATTTGCTCTTGCATGCCCAACCCGTGGAAGCTCCTGGAAACGTTCATTTTGAAAAACTCGGGGTTGGTATAGGAAGCCCGCTTCTCCCACGCAGAAAATAACTTCCATGTCTCCCACATAGCAATCCACCGGTGCTCGGGATGGTCACTGGCGGGCTTCATTTCAATGTTGTCATCAGCTCGGATGTACTCATTGTACTGCTTGATCAATTCATCTTCGTCGACTTGATCATCTTCCTCCTTATCCGCGTTCTCATTCTCAATATCAAAGAATGGACGGAACATGCAATAGTACCCATAGGTACGGCGATGTTCCACGTGGTCATATAATGACTAAAAAAGGAGGTCGAATAAGTATTGTTGAATTACTTCATTGAGGGGTAAGTGTGCAAGGTTGAATTCAATACATACCTGATTGTCCTCTCCATCCGAAAGTACGCTTACGAGGTCGTCATAGTAATCTTTTGTATCATCTTCTTCTTCTCCGTCAGTAGATTTACCACGCCTCGAGTCCCCTATAGGACCAGCCTGCTTTCGCTGAGGGGAAGAAGAGTCGGCGCGTTCGCGCTTTGGGGGAGGCGAACCGACGATGCCGGGGGGTGAAAATCGATATATGAGATAAGCTGACAATAGAACAGGCGCAATTGAAAGCACTAGCGTCTTCTTAGATGGAACAGCGAAACCCAGCGTAGCCATTACAATGGCGTGCCAAAGCTTTAGCTTTGAAGTCTCAATGTAGAATAAATTGTTCCCAGGTTCAAATGTTCGATTATTATGCCGATTAACGTTAAGCCTCTTTCTTTATCGCCTTTTTTTCATCGGTCCCACTGCATAAGAACGACTTGGATCTCACAAGGCGGTCACGTTTTTAAGTATGAGAACCCAGATAACGGAGGCTGGTCTGCGCTAGGACCACATGATGGTCTGAGATCCTAGTTCGGACTGCAGACCGCCCTTTAGAGTTTCACATCCCCATGTCCGACCCCTTGTTTTAGCAGCTCTTGTGACGAACTTAAACTGTCCATAATACAACCACATTGGCAGTTTCCTATTTAATTGATATGTAACTCACGCCTATCCAGAGTTTAAAAACTCAATTACCCCAGATCTAAGAAATGCCTAATTTATTTCGTTGGATTTGGAAAGATCGACTACAGAATAAGTGCAGTCCACGGTGACTGGTCGATCGGAAAAGGGATCTTGGAAACTCACCGAGCCCACCTAATCGGAACCCGTACGAAACCTTTTCACCCGCTCACCCCGCCTTTAAAAGGGTCTCTTGATCCTTCGCGACGCGTTCGCGTCTTGTTAGAAGTGATTTTACCCCACCACGCGTACCTGCTGACATCATGACTATCCTCAAAACAGGAACCCCTCACATCCCTCAACCCCTTTTTTCTCATTTAATCAGAGTCATGTGATCTCCATATTCCACACCACCACACCACACCATGGTATATAAAACCCACAGCACCATCTTGCCATTGACACGGAGATATTGCTGCGTAGTGTCGCTTGAATTGGCAACTCACGGTTGACTCCACTGAACGTAAACGCACCTGACTTGAGCCATCACCTGTTCCTAAGTCAAGTGAGTCCATTTTCAGTGGAGTGTATAACATGTAAGTTGCCGATCCAGGAGACAGAAAACAAGAAGCGCAACACCAACGATGATTTGAGTCCGAAGATTCTTTTTCCCATAGAAATATCGAAAATACAGAAAAATATCATCATCCCCAATATCATGACCAGTATCAGAAAGATATCTGTCAAAGAATATCCGATCATTCAACGTCCCTGAGGCTACTTATCTAACTACTGAAGATCTTAAAGGTAATTTTTGTGGGACTAAGGGGCTCGACATACTACTAGGTAGAGACCACGGTCTTCCTCATACAGCTTGTCGAAACTCGCCTGGTCTCTCTGGAAGCTAATTGAGTTACGCAGAAGACAATATCATCCTAGGCGATAGCTATTAAAGATGAGCGGCATACATTGGTCATCCTGGATTTAGTCAAGACTCATAACGGAAGGAGGATTGCTATCAAAGTGAGGATAACCCTACCTTGAAGTGAGATGATGAGCTTGACTACATCAGAGTAAGACATATACACTATATACATAATGTCATGCCATGGAACTAAGCCTCAGGTTCAGCGGTTTCATACCTGCCAATTGAGCCAAACCTCCAAAAGACGAGAATCACAAGTCGGACAACTTGCGATCTATTGCAGGTATTATGGCCAGTCCGTAACACATCAACTAGAACGCACGATGGTGTAATATAGGGTATTGCGGTACTCCCTCGAGCCTCAAAGAAGGTGCATATCCAGAACCCCATTTGACAAAGGAAGCCCGGAAGTATGAATTGTCAATGATTATGGTGTTTTGATGACGACAAGGTAGCCAAGCTTGAGATGCAAACGAGGTATCGAAAGAATACAGGAAATCGATATTTATATCCAGCTAATTCGCCCTCTCGCAATTTCCTTAACCATACCTAGTAGGTAAGCAATTTGTCAACAGTTGTTCCCAACCCCTATCCTAAACTCGAAGGCCCACGCTGCATCAATCTTAAAGTATCTGAAGCCAAGACGCGAAAATCGGGACTTATAACTTTTTCCATATTACGATGCTTTCTAATAACTCTAAGAAAGGTCGATATTGTGTGTTGAACTACTGTGGGTTAAGGGGGGTTGTAGTGTTATAGGACTATGACTGTACTCGTTCGTTCGAATTATAGTAGGGATGCTTATCTAGGGGATTCATCGATGGAATCAAGCTCACGAATAGATTTAGTTCACGAAGTAATAATAAAATATAGAACGCAGTCATGGTTAGATTGAATTGATCGTAGTTAGTGAAAATTATAGGATCGCAAATGTTGATGTGGTAGGTAGGTATACCTAGTAAATAAGATTAGTAGAAAAACTGAGAAGACTCCTTAGAATTTGTAGACTCTTGGGCCCTTATTCTCTGTTGTTTTTATATATGAAAATGACGAAACTACAATTATAGTTGACAGTTGGCTGTATATAGAGGGCCATCTCCCTGATGTTGTCAGTATAGATACCTACCTAGATTTACGCAGATTTCAGTGAGGGCTTGAGAAGTTATAACAGGCAACGGTATACTCAAGACTTCACAGAGTGGGGTGAGATAGCACTTTTAATACGATAACATCAAGTTACTGTTATTGCACGCTCGTTATCCCGGATATTATGTTGATAATTGATCAGTGTGATGGTGCGGATTTCACTGGACCTAGAGTAGACGAGTTAGGGGGATAAAGATTTAAGATGCTGATTTATATAAAACACGACTCTGATCAGTTCTAAGTTGCTAACGAGTCGCCTTATGGAATATCGAGCCATATTTTCTAGACCCAAGTCAAATTTGAATATCTCTAAGAAAATATCGACTTGATCCCCTTCGTGCCAAGCATGATGCTGGAAAGTCCCGCCGCCTCTCAACTTAGTAAGGACTGGCTACCTACCTATCCGCTCAAGCAACTTCGGGTTCCTCTAAGTAAAACAGTATTATGATAAAGGAATTGAATCATTCGAGTTTACCTATCTATTCAGTTTCTATCCACCAAATTTTCGTTCGTTCGTTCGTAAGCTCCGATCCGGGTTCGAGTCCTGATGTGATCTAGATAAATGCCTTCCGGTTTTGCACTAGCTTGATTATTCACGAAGTTCTAATAGGCTGTGTTCAGCATATATGGAACCTTCCCCTTTTCAAACGACAGTTCTATGTAGCCTCGTGTCTGCGGCTTTCGAAACGAGATCGGACTGAACTTCGTGAGCTTAGGAGGCCGTCGAAGAAGGCACATGATCCGAGGTGTGGGGGAATGCAGTATTTGACAGCTTCCAAGAATTCACTTGCAGATAGATGTTCATATAGCAGGATACTATGCATATCGGCTAGGATTATTCCGTCGACTCTTCGACGTCATGTTCTATGTATGTGAACCGTACCCACGTGGCGAAGCAAGCATCTGCACCTTTTGTTGGACAGTGAGGGTTGATCATACGTAAAGTACTATACATATACGCCCTGTCCTAGGATCGATTCACGTCAGTGCCCTTGTGACTAGGAAATTAAATTCTCGAGGATGGCTCGGCGGTTATGCACTGGAATTTAACGTTGGGCATGCTCGCAGGACCTCACTGAGTAAGAAAGTATATTGGGCTCCAGGCATATCTCCGCATATGTAAGAAGCTACATAGTAAGTAATCATAAAGAGTATTCTGAGATGCGGTCTTATAATGCGAGTTGACTTAAACGATGATATGATCAAAATTTCTTCGAGTGGATCTGTGACATACTAACGCTCAAGTTATGATGTGCGTTGTGTGAGCTAACTAAGCATCTTGAAATGGGGTTGGAGGGTCACGTTAGGACGAGAGTAATTCGAGTTATGTTGTTTCAAACGGTTGAAAGAAGGATAGGTACATATTACTCCGCAGTGGTATTAAATAGGTAAGTGTGCGGGACATCTGATTTGTTGGTTAGGTCTTGAAGCCCGGTTATGCACCCATTTGGGGGGATAACATAGGACAACACGCACTTTGATAGGTTGATATCTTGGGCACTATACTGAGACTCCTAGTAAGATATGATCTTAGCTTCCTACAATACCTACGCGAATTGATATTCGTTAACCCTGTACCAGCTCACCAGTAAGGGAAAATATGGGTTGTGTTATACGTCTAAATTTTACTTGAATGAACGATTGTCCACGTAGTAGGTACATACTAAGAAAAATATAAGTGGCTTAATATTCCCATAGACTAGTAATATACCTGCATAAAGGCGCTTCGAGCAAGCCATTCCCGGAAATACCTACAGAGAGTAGCTTTGCGCTTTCGTCCCTGTCGGCGTTAGATCCAGTTTACCGGAAATGGGATCCATGCAATAAAGGTATGAGTACCATGAGATACATAGATCCTATCCCGGCTTCGGGAGTTCTAGATTCGAAGGTGCGAATCATTATCAGATTTGAGGGCTGCCATCACATCTTCCTTGCGCATCGGATTTCGACGAACCATGTATAGAATGATACCTAACTTAATTGGCATTTATCAGTCATCACGCGATCATCGTAAATACCTACGAAGAGAGAATATATGATTGTTCTGGTTTCCTTTCCGGTCGGGTTACTAACTCGCGAGTTCTTTTGAGTGCTTACCATTCGGATAGAGCATATCACCGAACCAATCGATATCGTGGAATTAGTTGAGAGCTGCCTGCATTCATATAATTATAGAGTAAGAATAACTATGGTTTAGGTAAACTAGGATCTTCCGGTAGATGGTTGTCTAAGTTCCGTAGATGCCGGTACGATAGTAGTACTAGGTAGGTACCTAGTATAGACCGGTACAGTCACGATATAAGATATAAAAGGCAGGCTGCAGAAAGACCTGTAGGCTGTAGACTTCTCGCTAAGTAATCTAGCATGATGTTAGCCGAGAGTATATGGTAAAGAATGCATACGTAAGTGGTAGTTATGTGATTTCTCCGTGTTTTGCGTTCAGACCAGGCTTAAAGGGGAATGTGTTCTTCAACTTGCCTCTATAAGATGCATCTCCGACTGTCATATAGTCAAATATCACGATGTCTGTGCCCGTTACTTCACAAGAAATGACACCTTACGGGAGAAATGGTTATTCGACGTTATTATTCTCCCACCGCGCTCTCAAACTCTGGGTCTCTATTCCCAGCCTGGCTAGGTCAATCCTTATCCAACCGACGATCACCTTAATCAGGTACGTATAATACTAGTTGCAGATTGGGATGCACGTCGTAAAGCGGTAGGAGGAATTTGGTAGGATGATTGCTTTTAATTCATCAGCCGCCGAAAAAAGCAAAAATTGAGTTCGCACATATGACTGGATGGTTTTGAGGCAGCCAGTCATCTTACCTGCGGCAAGGAGGGCAGATCATCAGTGAAAAGGGACAAATGTGACGAGGGTTACAAGATATTCCTTGGTCTTGTAAGTAATTCCTAAGCCAGGAGGGGGAAAATCTCTAAAATGAATTATGATAAAAATTGAATAGGTACTATACTATATAATTGCCCCACACTCGATAGACGTGGTAGATGTGGTGGACTTGGTATACTTGGTAGAGCTGGGGAATAAACAAAAAGAAATTAACGATAGGTTCAAGCAAGCGATAGAGGGGTAGAAATCAGGGATGGGTCGCATCTCGGACGGATACCTCCATCCCTCATCTCTCTTTCCCCCCATACTACTAGGCATACCAGATCGTGGAAATCGCGAATGATGTTCTGTGGATATTTTATGTAGGAACCGCACGGGTCGATCTTTCCCTGGGATAATCTACGTACCTAGTAGGCTGGTAGGTAGGTACGGTCGGTAGGTGTATTACTAAGCCTGTAAGACCTTAATCTCCCCCAACTAAGACTAGTAACCCCCAAATCTCCCAACTGTCAACTCTCAACCCCCAAACCTTGGAATTGCCTGGGCCTTTCTCTCATGCACATCATCCCAAATTGAGGCCGACAACACTTGGAATCCCAACTCCTAGTTCTTAGAAGGTTATAGTCATAATGACGACGACGATGACGACGGTAATCATGACTACAAATGTTACGAACTTTCGTTCCCCAAAAACACATGTGTCACCTTCCTTTCATCTACCCAGATAGGTCTGAGGACGTCGATCATGTTCAATTTTCCTGCTTGTTTGGATGGATGATGGATGCTAGTTTTCGGCCGTTGGATTAGTACTCGAACTCGGACCCAGCGTTGCGGTGCCTGGGTAAACGATAGCCCAAGCTCGCCAATGAACACCGCGGACTCAAGCGGCGCGGCCCCGTCTGAGCCTTAGACATGCAATGATCCGTCGTAACCTTGGAGCTCTTCTAAGGTTGGATAGCGAAGTGTTTCCCGCATTCAACAAGATCCTTTACGTTAGATTACTACTACGGTACGACGTTCCACTTCTTGGCCGAATCAATCTTCCGCCAGCTTGCCACATTATTTCCTACCTAGGTACCGTCTTGCTCTGTACTGGTTGTGCCTGATGCCGGGCTAGCTCTATCAAACCTCGGCTCAGAACTCACCCGTTGGCTCGCTTGAGAGGAACGAATTACTCCTGTGTGCTTACACTCATGCTCGGTATCTTAGCTTATAACTGGCACCTAGCCGGCGCAAGGCAAGGCGAAATAGCCCGTGAGATCCACACCGCTATTATGGGTAGATTAGCAACGGCCTGATGTCCGAGGAAACTGCAGGGAGGTCATTCGCAACTTTTCGGCAGCTTATTTCGATGAGTGACACTGCAGCCGCCCGCCCGCCCGCCAATCCAAAGAGCCACAATCACACTGTCCTTCCTAACAGCGAGTAGACTCTTTCCACGAGTCGCAAGTAACTTGTATCCATGCCGCTTTGCCACACTGGGTTCTCAGCCGCCTGATAAGACGGTTGACTACTAGCCGAGTCTTTCGTCATAAACGACATCCCGTATCCTTTATCACATGGCCTTCCATTGGCCTTGGCCTGTCTTCGGGCTCGTGACGGCACGGTCGTCGTGTGCGTCTACGTCGGCTCCTTCCACTCCACTTTGAAAAAAACCTGGCGCTGTTCATATTTTACTAACACCCAACCGGGTGCCGTAAACGCCCTGCTCCATCATGTCGCCCCTAAGTTTGGGCTATGATGATGTCCGGGCTGGTGGTATTGCTGTGCAATCGCCGACGCTGGTGAATGCGACTCTGCCTAAACGGTAGATACCTACTACCTAGGGGTAGAGATGTCCTTAAACGGGCTTCGGTGACGACTCGTGCTCTTCTCCGTGCAATTCCCTGGCTTTCATCAAACCCTCTCGTTAACTTGTTTAAGTTTCTGGATGATTTTTTCCATCGATACCAACCTATTTGTTGGCTCTGAGCACAATATGGAACGACGCGGCTCCTTATTTCTACTAATGAACATCAGCCCAGAGCCCAAGCCGGCTCACCAATGTCATCGGCAGCCTGTCGACCATTCAATATCTCTGTATGCGAACGGAGCATCTTGCGGGGTGGATCACCAATACACGATACCGACGTCGACACTAACCCCCACATTCGAACCCACAATTTAGGCGGCATGTATTGATGAGTACACTTACAACGCAACCATCCTCGTCCCTGCAGGCTATACCCATGAGGTACATGCCGCCCCGGACTCTGGATAGTTTTTAAGGTCCCTAGTTGATTGCATAACAACTTTGTCTAATGACCCTCCGTCAGCCATCCGCACTGGTCGTCCCGCCCGATACGAAAACATTGCAAGACCCTTGTTTCCGCGGCTCGAGATATGCGGGTGTTGCAGATCCCCCTGCAAGAGTTCGCGGTTTTCCTTCAGCTGTCATGTTCCGGGTTGACTGATATCGGAGCCTGCCTTGGACGCGCCACCAGGCAGAGGAGCGGGCCATAGCGAGAAACACAAGACACGTATATCAGGTTTCTCGATAGTATATGTGTCCCCGTCTTTGACATAGGGGTGGAATGTTATCCGTCCACCTATCTCCTCATCTTCTTATCTCGCTTCTTGATCGAGTGACTCCTTTTATTTCTCCAAACAGTTATTGGTATTAGGGTACGAATACATCCTACATCGTCTATATATAATACGCCCCCCTACGTGATTTTATCGTATAGGGGTGACAAACATAAAGCCAATCACAATTTATTTCTGTTCTAGGCCCCCCAACTCTCATTAGTCCTACCACTGGGCCCTTCGCGTTCTCCAAGATCAACATGGCACCTCACGTTGACGTACCGTCTCCTACCGGGAGCTTTACAGGCAATTTCAATGGAACCCCCTTTCAAGTTGCCGCATCATCGGAAACGGAGACCGGTTGTATAGCGCCAACCGAGTCCTTCTCCTCGCCTATTAGCTCCTTCGAAAGCGGCTCAGTATCAGGAGATTTCCATATAACGCGGCCACTAGTACCAGGCATTTACGTGCCAACTATGTGTTTTTTCGACGAGGCCGAAGACGTCGATACGGATGCCATTGCTCGCCATGCAGTACGGCTCGCCGAAGCTGGTGTGACAGGCCTTGCAACTCAGGGTTCAAACGGCGAAGCCGTTCATCTCACACATGACGAGCGTCAGCTAGTCACATCAACTACACGAAAGGCACTAGACGACGCCGGTTTTTCGCATATTCCAATCATTGTTGGGTGTGGCGCCCAAAGCACCCGTGAGACCATCAAGTACTGTTGTGAGGCGTGGAAAGTGGGAGGTGACTACGCGCTCGTGCTGCCTCCATCGTACTACGCACCCTTGTTTGCACCATCGTCCAAGACCATCGAAGAATACTTTACAACGGTTGCCGACGCGTCTCCGATACCGCTTATAATCTACAATTATCCAGGTGCCGTAAACGGCATGGACATGACATCAGATGTAATTATCAAGTTATCACAGCATCCCAAGATAGTCGGTGTTAAATTGACGTGCGGTAACACTGGCAAATTGAATCGCGTGGCCGCCGCTACACAAAAGCAGTCTAAAGACTGTGACGCAAATAAGCCTGAGTTCTTGGTCCTCGCTGGCTCGGCCGACTTCACGATTCAGTCATTGATCGCTGGCGGGCACGGCATTTTGGCTGGTCTCGCAAACATCTCACCGAAAGCCTGCATTAAGACAGTCGAACTTTACAAGGCAGGCAAGTACATCGAAGCTCAGGGGATGCAGGAAATTATATCACGAGGTGACTGGACAGCTATTCAAGGTGGCGTGGTAGGTGTGAAAGAGGGACTCCAGACGTGGATGGGATATGGAGGCTATGCTCGCAGCCCACTCCCAAAACCAACTGCCGAGCAAACTAGATTATGGAAAGAGGGTTTTAGAGAATTGGTGTTGCTAGAAAAGTCCTTGTGATAGGCTGCTAACATCCGAGGACACGGCAGTGGAAAGGCATGACCATCAGCGCAGCTCAATCGCCGCGGAAGTGGGTGTTATCTGGCCACTGAAAAACAAAAATAAAATAAAAATAAAAAGCACTGCGAATACCTGCTCACATTTATGGATAGACATCAGAGTTACTGGCCAAAGTAAAGAAGGGGGGAAAAGGCTTCTCTTGTTGGCTTCACTGGTTTCACGCGCGAAAAAAGTATGGTTATGGCGTTTAAAAGAAGCTAAGATTTACATTGCTGGTCTCAGTACGAGGTATTGTACGACCGTATATCACGCTTCTCTTTCATTGTCTGCTTTACATCCACCAACGCATAATGTATTTCCCAGAAGTTATCCCCAACAACACCTACCTACCTATTCGTGGCAAATCTTCTCAACGGACACGACGTTGCGATTGTCGTACTCTAGGCACATATTTACCTAAAGGGTTTCAATACAATGATCATATTTATCAAACAATCTTACAGCCATATCAGATAACCAGACTCCCAGAGTCAGGCAGTTGAAGGTGGATGAAATTCGATAATCTACTTAACTTTCGGTTGATGAGCCGAAATGTCTCATATCTAGTATTTCGGTCCCGGCAGTTCGTCATGTCTCTAAATTGAGGAACCAAACAAAAGCCCCGACATAGAATTAGTCGAACCTAGGTGTAACACAGACCTAATGTGCAAAAACGTGGGATGTGACGCCGTCCCGAAGGACTTTCACATTGCAAACGGATGAGAGCATCAACAATTAGGCACTGAATAACCATTGACCAACTATACAACTTGGCACGTCTAATACCCAATGATAATTGGGGACGTTGCGGTTCGAATATTATTCGTTATATCCTCACTCCGAACTTAAGGATCGGGCCTAATCTCGAACATTCGAGACTTCGAAATAGAAATAGGCAGACAGACAATGATCTGCTTACCCGACAATCATATGATAGGCACCTAGTACTTGCATCTCGATTAACGGCAGAAGTTATATTGAATCAAGCTGTCTACCAAGTTTGGTTATAAATCACTAGGAAGTTCACCTGGTACCATACCCAGATACGTAGAGCCTGCACGCGGCCGAATGTGTACCGTAAACGTTAAACGACACATGAATAACAAGTTACTACCTTGTTTGGCTGGCTGCTAGCTGAATTGCATGCAATATACCTCGGACGGCATGGCATAAATGCTCTTCGGGTTTTGCCAAAAGCGGTGGGCCACAATCTTGAGGGACTTCATGTTCCTGGGCTATCCGACATTAGCTCGTACATAGTTTTAGCCACGAGAGCGAGGGTACATCGCCGTGGGACCGCAAAAAGGGTCTCATGTTGTGCGCCACAACGGCGGCGCACAGCCAAAGCTGCGGGTAGACTCATTCCCGGGCTGCTTAGGAGCTCATCCCCGGGCATTGGGGCGTATAGAGCGGATGGGTCCCCGATAGGTCGGCTGCAGCCACGGCTGCCATTATTGTCCACTATTACCATGTGGGATGATATAACTTGGCCTTTACACGGATCACTGATGTTCCTGCAGCCTGCCGAATCCGATGCGTGCTTTGGCTTTACGTGAGAACATGGCTGGAGGTACACACGCACGGAACACGCTTGGGCGTTCCGCAAGGAACGTACGATACTTACCTACTACCTTCGTACTTTTCTACAAGTCCCAACAACAACTTTGCAGGACGACGACGCCGAGGCGGTGAATCGTCGATATTGAAACTTGGCCGAGGATCGGATGACCTACTAGATACCTACCTAGGTAGGTAGAGACCCAACTTATGGCCCGGACATTCCTCAACCACCGCGATTCCGTGGCGGTGGCGCGAAGCGAGATCCGACGAGGTCAGAGACAAACCTCGTGTGCCTTATCGAAATATGTACGATACCTGCTGTGCTGCCTAATATCCACGATTCATAGGTTCATCCCCCACGCGAATGTCGACCTCTGCAGCGTCAGCTCATTGTCTGCTCTAGAGAAGATAGGCGACATGAGATCTCAGCATGAATCACAACGAGTGTACCGAGGGGCCTTTTTACAACACGAAAACCAATGTGCTTATTCTCCTACTACCAGATACGGGGTCCCGTGATCCGCCTCTAAGTACCCCTATCGCGCATCGGAAATCATAGGAGGCTTGCGAGTAGTTAATACGTTCAGTGCTCAACTGGTTATCGAATGTCTTTTGAATCTTGTCCATGGAAGCTGACGCACACACCTGTTACTGTGCCGTTTCCTGTCTACCCCTTGGGCTATTTTGTGCACAACTTTGATGTCGATAATCAGGAGACTAATTCCTTGGGTCGTGTTCGTGTCCGCCGCGGCCCTAACCGCCTCGCCTCCGCCTCGGTTCGACGGACAAGCGCAACAACCAATACCCGTAACCGGACTGACCACCGGCATCAACAATCGGACTGGCGAGTGGCCTGCACGATGGGAAATTAATGCACTTGAGCATGAAGGCGGACCTCGATGGTGGGATTGCCCCTATAACATGCACCTATTTAAAAATAGATATCTAACCGAGGAGCAGGGACCTATATATCCAAGGTCTTGCAGCACTACAAAATAAGACGGAGGCGGATGAGCTATCACATTTCAGCCTCGCGGGTGAGAATCACTTCTGACACCTCAGTTTTCCTCTATCCTCATATGGCATATTACAGGTATTCATGGAATGCCTTACGCCCCGTATAACGGGGTAGGCCCGGTTCCAGGGGGTTCGGGTCGCGGTTTCTGCCCGCACGGTGTATGTCCCCCCCTTTTATCCCATCCGTAAACTCGTACCGCTAACACCGGAAAGGAGGGTCAATTCGTAGCATGGCACCGCGCGTACCTCGCCCTCTACGAGGTATGTAGGCAATTCCATCCAATTCTGATCACGAATGACTCATTTTCTTTCTCATCACAGCAAATCCTCGGCTCCGAAATCCGCCGCATCGCCGCGCAATACAACACCAGCTACCGGAACTTCACGTACCGTGAGGCCGCTCGCACCTTCCGTCTGCCGTACTGGGACTGGGCCTCTAACGCGCAACTGCCGCCGGCGTGCGCTACGTTGAATGTCACGGTGACGGGTCCATTCGGACCCCTGACTATGCGCAACCCGCTATATAGTTACAAATGGCCGACGTACCCCCTGAACGAGACGCAGTTCCCAGGGTCTGCAGGCTTTCCAGACGAGACGACGCGGGCTTCGGATGGGAAAAGCGACTTTAGCCTCGACGTAGTGAATGCGAATTTGGCGGCTGTGGCGGGACAGTTGAGGGATCAGGTTGTGAGTTAGCTGCTCATTTGGTAAAACACAGGTTGGATTTTATCGTCGTACATAATTGGAGTTGGAGCTGACGTTGTTTTTTGGTCCGGATGTAGTACCGCACCTTTGCCTTCGCCGAGACCTACGACCAGATGTCGTCGACGGCGGACCCGGCGGGGTTGAGTCTGGAGGCGGCGCATAACATCGTGCATGATGCTGTCGGGGGCACGTTTGCGTTTATCGCTGTAACGGCTTTTGATTCGCTTTTGTACGTGGATTTCCTGCCTCTCTCATTTGACCACCTTTTCTGTCTATCTTTCTCTTCGGGTTGTACCAAACCGACAAGATAGTACTTATTCGCAATCATCGATTCCTTCTGATCCATCTAATCCACATAAACAGTATGCTCCACCACGCCAACGTCGACCGCCTCGCCGCACTATGGCAAGCCGCTCACCCCGATAACACTTACCAGTCGCAGACCTACATTACTGGTGGCCTATATGGAATTGCTCGCGGCGATAACGTAACAGCTAAGAGCCCGGTGAAGCCGTTCTATCGCGCCGATGGCAAGTCCTTCCATACGGGAATCAGCACCTCGTCGATTGATGCGTTTGGGTATACATACCCCGAGCTCAAGGGCTGGGGTCTTAGTCAGTATCAGGGGAGTGGTGTTATATCTCGTATTAATAGCCTCTATGGCAGTAATGGCGATAATAACAACACGCTAGCTGGTGATGAGTGGTTTGTGGAAATCGCTGTTAATCGGTCTGAGCTGGAACTACCTTGCAATATTAATGTCCGTGTAGGAGAAGTTTTCGCCGGACGAATGGCGCTTCTTGGAATGCCTACGCACGGTTTGGCTCATTCTAAGATTTCCCTGCGAAGGGCCCTTGGATTGAACAGGATAGGTCGTGATGCGATGCAAAGAACATTGCTAGAGCAGCTTAGGGTCGAGATCACTAAGGTAAGTGATTCCATACCCAGATCAACTATCTAATACCTATACCAAAAACAGGGAAATGGAGCTATGATCGATGCTAAAGATGTCGCGGGACTAATAGTGAATCTCGCATCTATTGATATCATGTCTCGCGGGAACGACTCTGAGTTCACCAAGTATGGAAATAAAAGAGTTGTTCCGCTTGGGAGGGTTGGATAGGTGTTTGCGGAGGTCCCTTATTTTTCACGCCTGAGATGTACGACTTCTATTAACTCTAATTCTAGTATTACGCGATCTAATTTTTAATACTATTTATTAATAATTATCTTGCCTTGTATATCTCGAATTTTCTTCTTATATGCTTACAATAACAGGTTGTTCAAAGCCGATGAAATTAGTCAATTACTTTTTACTCTTCTCATCCTATTAAGAAGTACTTTTCAGGCTACTTGAAATTACATCATAAACACAGCAGCTACCGCGCCCATTAACAACGCAGTCCAAGCCATCATTCCTTTCCCACTTGCGCCTGAAATCTCGGGGGAAGTATGACCTCCAGACCCAGAACCCGAAGTACCGTTCGACGCGCCCCCAATCTCAAGTAGCACGCCCTCAGCCCGTCTTACACTAATCACCAACGCTCCATTCTGTCCTACCTGGAGCGTCTCCACGACCTCCTGGCCCACCTTCTTACCAGTCCGCGCATCAAACGTAACACCAGAGACAGCAACACCGCTCTTCGCATTCGTCCCCGGACCCGTAAGTCTCGTAACACCGACCTTGCTCCCAGCAGCCCACGGCGTCGCAACAGTGATCGTAGCATTCGGCCTCGCACCCTGACTAAAGAAAGTGCCATCCGTCGCTTTAAGAGTAGAGTTATTAGCCAGACCCTGCGTGCCATTCCAAACCCCCATATCCAAGAACACCAACTTCTTCAGCTCCCCCTTCGTCGCGTTCTTCGCCCCACTCCCACTATACACCGCAAATCCGCTCAAATCACTCGAATTCGCCCCGGGCAGCGCCGCAACACTCAGCTCCTCGCCCCTTGCCGCAGCAACGACCTTCGCGATGAAATAGTGCCCGTACCAATTCGCGCGGATCCCGGCCCCCAGCGTCTCGTTCTTCAGGACATACCCCTTCGGCGTGAAAGCGCTATACTCGCTCTGCCCGCCTAAATGAAAATACGTCTTCCTAATCCCGATCGTCGCGCCCGTGAGCACGTAATCCGCGCCCCATAGCGCCGCGCCGAAGGTGTCGCTGATCCCGCTCTTGCCCCCGCACGACACCGAGTTCGTCTCGCCCATCACGAGGTGCGACCCCGCTGCTTCCGCGGCCGCGGCTTGTGGCGCGTATTGCGAGACGTTGAGCCAGAGCGTCGTGTGGTTCGAGAGAAGATCCAATCGCATGCGCAGCCAGCGCGGGCCGTCGCAGGTGGATTGCGGGTACAGGTGAGTCGCGTACGTGCCCACGACCTCGCGATCCGCTGCTGTTTCCGCGAGCGTCAGGTTCTCGATGCTGAAGTCGTCGATTTCGTCTTGTTGGTCCGGAACCCATGGCGGGTCCGCGAACACGCCTGATTGGAACTTCGGCGGCGCTTTCGCTGACTTATACCATTCCGAACCGACGATTTGTCCGCTTAGGTTCCGGAATTGTTCGAGGTAAGTCGCTACGTTCCACGACGGGTCTCGCCAGCTCTTTTTGATGAAATGGTCGATTTCGTTGCCGAGCTCGAAGAGCGTCAGTTTTGACCCGAGAGCGGTGTACGCGGCGCTGGCTTCGGCTACGGCGTTGGCCCAGTTGGAGGTGTTTACCCCGAGGTTGAGAGTGTATATGAGTTCCGTGTCGGATGGGAAGTAGTTCGCCCAGCCATCGTACCAACTAGGCGTGATGTTGAAGATCTTCGTGGTTAGGAGGTCCGGGATTGCGACGGAGGCGTTGCCTGTGGATAGCGTGGGGTGGAAGTACGTCTGGTCGGCTGTGTTGCCTCCGACGCGGATGCCGGGAGGCTTGCCGGTTACGTCTTTGATGGCGCTGAGGAGGGTGTTGGCGAAAGGCGTGCTGACGTAGTCATTGACCCAGATAGGCTCTATCGAGTACCCGTAAACATCCGGGACGAGGGGTCGCGGAGAAAGAGTGCTCGGGATATCGACGACGACGTCCTGACTCGCGACCTCGACAGCAGCGACTAGGGCCGCGAGAGCAACTGAACGAACGGACATGGTCGGCTAATTAGGTACTGTTACCTAGCTGTACCAATTTGTAAAGGCAGAAGGAAGCAGCTTCAGCTCTCGCACTGGACGAGAACGAGAGCGAAACCCGAGAGAGAGGGAGAGCATGATCTGGCCATTTTATTTACTTGCCCAGCCATACATCACGTCACCTCGGTTCGCGTCCCGAACCCATTCCCCCAATATGCTCCGACGGTGACCAGGTACGACGTAGCATTCCCAGATCCCAAGACCGGGGCTGCTAGGGTAAAATTGCGGGGACCTTGGGGGAATTGGGGATGGCACGGTCGACGATCCGGGAAAATTCACTCCGAAGCTAGACAATTTCCACCTGTGGGAAGCGAACGCGGCAGCTGTATACTCTGTAATTGGGAGGCTTCTAGCCGACACAATCATTTACCTAGTCCTGTCCTGAGGCTAAAAAAGTATCGTGATCCTTCACAACACTATTCTAAGCGACGTTCAGGGGTTTGGTGTACTTGATCTTGATTTATTATTTCATAATCTTATGCCAACGTTCTAGCCAATGTTAGGTAAATAATGCATACCTAGATCCCAGATATATACCAACAGGGTACACGCTGCCAAGACACATATATTCCCTTCTATCTCACTTTAAGGAGTGGTGTACTTATACCCGTACTTCTCCTGCGCCTCCTTCAAGTACTTGTCCGACTCCTCAGCTTGCGCCTTCTTCTCCGGGTCGGTCGCCAAAGTCTTTAGGTAAGCGGCGTTGGTAAAAGAGCTCTCCTGCGGTATCGCGAGTCCCTTCTTCACAGCGGGACGTTCGTTGATGCGGTCGAGCCACTTCTGGATGTTGGGGAACCGGCTGATGTCAATGCCGCTGAGAATCAACATGTTGGCCCAGCCGAATATGTTGATGTCGGCGATGCTGTACTTGCCCTTCCCGGGACCGACGATGTAGTCGCGTCCCTCGAGCCGCTTGTCTAGGATGCCGTAGAGACGCTCTGATTCGCCGACATATCGTTGTGTGGCATACGGGATCTTCTCCTTCGCGAAACGGAAGAAGTGGTTTGCTTGGCCTTGCATCGGACCAACGCCACCGCTATTCGAGTTGTTGTCAGTGAACCAATACTTTGCTTTGCTACAAATTCATCGTGGGGCACCCTAAGTCGGTAGGGAGGAATAGTTAAGCAAACTGTTGAGACACATACTGCTGCCAGGCCATCCACTGCTCAGCGACACTGTAGTCGTCACTCTCTACAGGGAAGCTGAATTTGTTTTCGGGGTCGTAGTGACGCGTCAGGTAAGTGAGAATCGGAAGACCTTCAAAGACGGCAAAGTCGTTCCTGTCATGGTCGACGATGGCCGGGATACGACCGTTGGGGTTAATTGCCGTAAACCACGGCTCCTTCTGCGTGTTCTTCATGATATTGATGGATTGCCATGTGTACTCCTTGCCATAGGCAGCCTTGAGCTCCTCAAGAATGATGGACACTTTGTGGCCATTGGGTGTCCCTATATGAATTAGGCAATGTTCTAGTTACCTCTAAATACCTAGATGAACATACCAAAGGTTAAGAGCTCAATGCCACTCTTGGCGATGAGACCGGTTGGTTCAGACATTTCGGGATCTAGCTGCTCTTGTGTTGACGTAGGTGGCTTCTGTGCAGTTGTGCGTGATGTGGAGAAGGGCTTTTTGTGGTATAATGTATATAATGTTGTGGTGTTGTTATATTGTCGTAGATAAGACCAAGATGAGAGACGGACAGAGGGGATTCTTATAGACTGCGGCACCAGGCTGCGGAAAGTATTGGCCGACATGAGGAGTAGAACTATATTTGGTGTTTCCGCTAAATCCGGCTTTGTCTGATGCAGGCTGCCAGGCTGCTAGGTTGCTAAGGAGACTTTACAAATCCAACGGCGAAACTCTAAGCCTATGCCGTTGAAGTATAGAAGTATTCAATTAATGTGGGGTGTGACACAGAACTGAAACTGGTATGTCTTTGGAATATCATCTTCTTATTTGGGTCTTTGGAATATGCTGCTCGGATTTCTAAGCAGAATAACGGTCTAGAAGTTGCTCCGGTTTCAATCATGCGGCACCGAATGAACATCAACTATAGATAGCTATTTGGATTAATAAGATTAATAAGCAAACAAACGGATCCGAACCCTAACAACTCCAGGGCTCTAATATATGTACTATGGGATAAACTACTGTCATCCACCCCTTGCTTTGCCAGGCAAGCAAGTGCCTTGTTTCTCCTAGTGGGTAATCATTTTGTGGTTGGTGACTTGCTTCACTGTTAAGCATTGATTGCTAGGTGCTTAGTGGGACTAGGGCTAGGTACCGGTATCCTTTTTGTAACGATCGGATCTAGCGATAGGGGGTATACTTGCATAGCTAGCCTGCATATATGTATGCAGCTTCCTCGTAGCTCCATCGGCTCCCGCATTATGTACCTAGGAAAGCATATCATTCGGTCTTCGTAAAATCAACTGCCACTATCTTTGCTTGATCATACACGCGATTAACCTGAAGCCAACCAGAGCATGGTTCAACCAAGCCTGTCAGATCATGGAATCCATTTTGCATCCTAACCCTGCCGCCCTCATCAACACATCGAAACCGGCCGTAGAAAACTCGTACTTTTATACCCGTATAGGTTACCCCTGAACGTAAATTTGTCCCCCTTTTTTGTCGTAACCTGTTTCGTAGCTTTGATTCCTATACTGTACCTTAAAATACGGCATAGTGAGCCGGCCTTATGGGCAAGAAACGGCGCGGTATCTAGATAACGTAAGGGGGGTCGTTCAAATAAAGTTGAACTTGAGAAATTTACCAGTAACCACCACCACCTCGACGGTAATCCTCTCGAGGATAACCGGCACCTTCGCGAGCTCCGTATCCACCATCCCGAGGTGGAAAGTCTCGCGGAGGTCGATCATAGGGTCGGCCGTTGACGTACGGGTCCGGAGGGGGGCCGTACTCGCGTCGGTACGGGTCCTCGTATCGTCCACGCGGAGGCGGATAGTCATCGATGGGTCCGCGGCGTGGCGGCGACCTGTAACGACGATCGTCGTAATAATCACGACGAGGAGGGCTCCTGTCGCGATAATCATCGCGATAACCGCGGGGGCTGTAGCCACGAGGCGGACCACGTCGATCGTATCCGTCACCAGGTGGGCCGTGAGGTCGACGACCCGTAGGAGAACGCGAGCGACCGCCGCGCTCGCGGACAGGGAAATCCGGCTGGGTCTGGTACGCGGAGTTAGCACGTGCAGGGTAGGGGGAGGTTTCTAGACTTACGTCGGCAATGCAGTTGACTCGCTGTCCTTTGAACTCGCGTCCATCAAGCTTCTCCACTGCAGTCTTCAAATCCGCAGCAGTTTCAAACTCGACGAAGCTTTAAACGTATTAATTAGCCGATATGTAGGTAAATTAAGTGGGCATGTGGGAATCATTCACTTACCCACGGCCATTGCCGTCGCGGCCGGTCTCTGAGTAGACAACATCCAGACTAGATTGTCGGGCAAAGTCTTTAAGGTCCTAGATCCAGATTCCATGTAAGTGGAGGGTCCGAGGAGCGGAGTAAAACATATGCGAATAAGGCCAAAATCTCCAACTCCAGAAGCAGCACCAGCAAAGGAATGCGGTCAAACCAATCCAAGCAGGCGGCTAGGTCCAACATGGAAATCCTCAAGGAACCTTGACCAGCTCCTAAGACCTGTCCGCCAGAAGTTGGGATAGTTAAATCGATGGGCACGACATCACAAGCAAAGTGTTGGCTGATATCAGCGTCCTCGCTACTGAGGCGAAAAAAAAGCACACGGCGCAAGACGGATCTCTGTTACCAAGGAAGGGAAAGCATGATCTAAAGCCAGAATCCGAGGGCGAAGAACGGGAAAACGGGAGTTAAACAGACCTGCCAGCTGGTTTCATTGGGAAGTCCAGTTATCTGCATGCGATGAGGAGTACGGCGAGGGCGCGGAGCGCTGCGCTCGTGGCCACCGAAGCCTTCGCGGTGACGAGAGCCTCGGGCGAATTGTACGGTTAGGCGTTCGCCCATGAAGTCAGATCCATCTTTTCGTCAATATTAGCCAGGACACAGGAAAATCAGGAGAGACGGTAGCCAGGAACGGTCCAAGACGTACGGAAAGCTGCGATGCGGCAAAGTTAGCTATTGAATTTGTACCCCGAGAAAAAAAAAGCCGGAGAAGTTATGATAGGGTGGGGTTTGTAGTATGCTCACCAGGAACAACATCGCGCGCATCCATAGGATCCTTGTATTCGATGAAGCCAAAGCCATTCATCAGCTTTACCTCGGTAATCTCGCCAGTGCCATGGGTCGCGAAGTGAGCTTCGACATCGGCCTTGGTAGCTAATTGCGAGCATTAGCAACAACAACAACAGGGCGACACGCTAAGCTAGCTCAAGCTCTGTTACACCGCAACACAAGCTTGAACAAACTTTAAGATACCAGTATAGCTACTTACCACCCTTGGGCAGGTTTCCCAGATAGAGCCTGGTAGCAGAAACCTCAGTGGATGCCATAATTGCGATCGGTTATAACTTGCAGGCGCAGAGGTCTGATTTGGACGAAGACCTAAATGGAAGCTAAGAGTCTCGTGCGCGACGAGTAGGAAGGGTCCTCGTCTGCAAATAAGTCGCAAAGACTACAGCAGCCTAGATCAATTTATTCGATGAAAGATGACCCAATCAGGCGAATTGTGATTTTGTGTGGGAACCGTGAAGAAAGACCAGGACCAGGAAAAAAACCCAACGAGGGGGGGAGAAAACCCTCGAAGGTGTCAAATGTGTGGGTAGCCGAAATGACGATGTGGGAGGGAGGGTTTGGATAGACTGGCCAGACTTCCAAGATTTTGATTTGGGAAGGAAAAAGAGAGGTAGTGATCTTGATGTTAGGACGTCAAGATTTTTGAGGTGGGAGGAGTTGTTAGGTTGTCAGGTTCAGGTTACGGCTGCGGGTTGCAGTTTGTATGATTAAGACCCGACGATGCAACTGCTGAAATTAATAAAGTTGACAAGTGATTAATGCAGAGGCGAGTGTGATGGGTAAGAGACTGCGGACATGGGAAGGTGTGAAGAAGGTGCGAAGAGCAAGGTGCACGGTACACTTAAAAATATGGGGGCGGCAAAGATCATCTCCCCGCACAGACCAAACACGGCAGCCTAAGGTACCTAAAAGTATGTGGACCCGTTTAGATCGAACTTAACGGCTACGTACTTTGTAGCTTGGCAGCTTCAATTGATGCTCAATGGTAACGCTCAATACAACATGAACACAGCATATCTGATATGATGATTTGTCCAAGCACGTCACATTAGGTTTTCACGAAACCAATACTCTCCTCGATTTGAACTAATATTAATAATATATATTAATAACAAAGGAAGTTGAAGGAACTTGTTTTTTGAGACTTCTAAACTTATTGAAATCACGTTTGATATTAACAACAAAATTAATTTTAAAAAAAGGTAGGTACAGTGAAACCCTACCATAACGATATGAAAAAAACATAGAATTCTAATCGTTATATCGAAGTATCGCTATAGAATAAGTATCCACTTTTAGATATTGTTGCCTAAAATGGTAAAGCCCGTAGCGCACAGACATAAAATGTTCGATGTTATACCAAAGTGGGGTAATTATGGTACAAAAAGGGCTTAGTTCCTTCTTAAAATGGAAGGATTTTCATAAAAATTTACCTGTTTATAACGATTTTAGTGGTGACTAAGCCAAAAGCTAACGATAATTCGTTATGGCAAAATTATCGTTATTTCCCATACAAATTTCAAAAATCCGGAAAAAAAGTTCGTTATACCGGGGTATCGTTATGTACTAGGATCGTTATGGTAGGGTTTCACTGTACTTATCTTGACTTGGATGGCCACACTTGCGACTGGCGGGTAGTGGCTTCAAAAAAGGAAATCCAGACTGATTAATTGAAGGCTGGAAATAGGAAATGATTTATTAGTTCATTCATCATTTCCTCAATTCAATTCAAGTTTCTAATTGCTCGATGTCTTTAATTCACCAATTCAACAATTGACTGAAAGACGCCAGATGAGGTTTGATTATTGATTAAAATTTGCCGGTAATATCCTTTCGGGCTTAGGAAACATTATGAGTAGGCGCCTGAAAACATTGGATGGGTACTTGTTTGAACTACCCCAGACTTTCAGTTGTATGTACGTTGTAGGCACTGCTCGCCTCACCTATCTAGATTCTAGGTAGGTACCGGGTTCCTGGATACATCTTTAAGCATGGATACCCAGGAGATAAGTATAACAAGCGATCATCGCCTCATCTTCCTTGTTGCAACTCTTAATTCAGCGCCCTGTCATTCCAAGCACACAAAAGACACACAAAAGACATACCCTACCAACTACGATGGTATCAAATACATATTCATTAGCATTCATCAGCGCCTTGATGACATCCTAAACACTCCGGTCCGAACGCCTTGCTATGCTGCGTAGAAGAAGAAAAATGACGATGGCTACAGTTTAACGGACTAATCTCCGTTGAATAAAATGTCGATAAGCTCGTCCAGAATGGTGAAAGTCAGATGTGAGCTATGATAATTCGTCAGCACTGGAGCACGGAGCGTCGGATTTCAGGATAGGTACATACTTTAATCTTGAGTTATTCAGCGTCGCGAAGATTCTGCGGCTTGCTGCTTGGGCATTCAGCCGCCCAACCACATTTCCGGCCAAATCTGGAACTAACGTGGCTAGCATCAAGCTTGCCTCCCTGCGAGTCCGTGCCTTTTCTGGCGGTGTCCTAGGCTGTTTGTTTTTGTTGATCTGTCCTCCGGGCCACATGCTGTTCCTTAAGAGTGCAATGTATTTAAGAACGGCCTCTTCTTGGACTAATACCTTGAAGTTGTCCCGCACCTTTCGCTCAATAGTGCCCCCAAGCATTTGGTGTAAAACGACAACGACAGCTCGCCCACGAAGCCAATTGTTACCCCTGTTAAGACCGAATACTTCGAGGAATATATCGCAGATAGGTTTGATGAAAGGCTCAAGCTCCTTGTTTTCGAATGCATTCAACTCAGCTTCAGCTTCAGCCGTTGTCATGGCGTCCTCGTTGATGCTGAGTGGCATTGTGCTCATCTGACTTGTAGCGGCTGCGATTAGATTCTGACCTGCTATAGAGAGCTGATCCAAGACAGGTATATTTCCTAGGATATCTTCCATGCCATCGGTAACGGAATCGTATAGGCGAGTGATCATATCCTTCTTGTCTTCACGGCTCATTAAATCTTCTCCTTGGGTAATTACGCTTTGTGATAGGAAAGCCCGCAGATCCCTGCTCCGGCATACGTCTGGCAAGAGAAGCAGCTGGCTTAAATACTGTTCTAAAGCGTCGCGTCGCTTGCGGAGAAAATCGCTCTGAAGCTTCATTACCATTCGACGCCGTGGAAAATCAAGATTTCGTACTGATGGATATCTATCCCTTAGCTTCTGGTGAAGTTCGTGGAATTCGCTGTACCGTCGTGTCACGATCCAAGTGGCTGCGGGCATCTTCTCACCAGCGTCTCTCTTTACCTCAACGACATAAAGAGCAAATTCCTTGCCATCCTCCTCTCGCCCCACCTGGATGGACTTGATTTTGATCGACGCTCGTCCGTAGAGACTATTATCATTCTCTTGAATTACATATTGTTGTCTTTGCAGTTCTTTTCGCCTGAGTTCCCTCTGTAAACTTGCTTTTGATTTTCGTAAAATGCGCAACTCGGCTGTGTTGTTTGTCAATTCAGCCTTTTTCGTTAGGGATTCTATAACGGCTTCTTGAGCAGCAAGACGTTCAATATCATTCGTGAGGGCTGTGATAGCCTCCGCAAGCCCAAGGTCTCCTGGTGCAGCCTCGTGCACTTCATCCTCGGTATCAGCAATTTCATCGTTGTGATCTTGTTCGTCTGATAAGAACTTGTCTTCATCACCAAAGAGGTCATCATCCATGAAAACGCCGATCCTAGATGCCGCGCTTACAAGTCCAAGCGATGCCAAACTAGGCTTCTCGACTTCTTTTCCGGATTGTATTGGACGTTGTTGGTCAATTGAGCCTCTAGCTGAACCATTATCCTGCCCCGAGAACATACTCGAAGCTCCATCATCGTTTTCGCCAAATAGCGACTCGCGAAGAGCCTCCGCTGTTTTTGGTCGATTATCGTCTTCCATAATATTATTAAGTGCCTCCTCTACCGCCTGCACAACTTGGGTATCTGGTACAGGTATTAATGGCTCCTGGTCAAGACTTAACAGTGAATCAGTCATCGGGTCATGTTCCAAATCATCATCATCGAATAATGGCGAAGCTACGCCATCATCTAGCGACCGTCGATGGCCCATCAAGGGATCCGAGCTATGGCTGCCATTCGAATTGGGGGTTCTTAGGTCCGAAGCAGAAAGACCTCGTCTGACTTGGCCATTGGACGTGTTTAGCTTCGGGTTGAGCTTTGTGACAGGCGAAGGTTTCAATGCATACGACTGCGAAGCGCGAACAAGCGGCGGGACAACGGCTGGTCCTGCTTGTGGCTGTCGAGCTAAAGGAATACTCTTCGAGGCCTCCTCCGACGCCAGCGCCTTGTAGAACAAGTCTGATTTTTTAAATGTGTCGAGAAATCTAGACTGCATATCTTCAAGAACGGCGCTCTGAGTTCGCAATACAGCCCGACGGGCTTTGTAATACTGTGCTGGAGAAGCTGCTCTTCCTGCATCCAGAAACTCACGGATAGTTCGTCGTGAACTGGTGGGAACCTTTAGTTCTTGCTTAGATAAGTATGCTTGGTCGATCTGAGCGAGATCGACACGATCAGATTCGGTCCAAGGGATCAGGGTTGAAGGCAGTTGCTCGTCGTCGGGTCCATCGTCTTCCAGAGGGTTTCGTAGGCCGTCAACAACCAACCAGAATTGTACGAGGGACATCAAGCCTTGTCTATCCATATACTCCATGAAGTAAGAAAGACCTGACGTGTCGCGTAGTAGTTCAACTAAAGAAGCATTCTCCAACTTGGAAGATCCGGAAACTGGCGATGGATTACTTGGCAATGGCACATGTCGACCATCACCACCCGCTGCTAATTGCTGAACTCTCTGATCTAGAAGACGTTTACCCATTTCTAACCGACGAAGATAGATCGGATCCTGGCCATTATACTGCGAGTCCTTCATTAGTTGACTCGCGACTTCACTTCGAAATCGTCTTGCGTCGGATAAATTATTAAGTTTGCGGATTGTACGGATGAATCTTTCGAATCGACGTTCATTATCACTTGGAGAAAGTCGTGGGAACGCTACCGACTTGGAGCTTTTGGGGGTTGGCGACGCATGCGCATCCAAGGCCGCACGAAGTTTACGGACTGTTGATCGATCCTGTAGCATGCTCCGGCCATAGTTCTCCATCACTTGGTTCCAGGTATCGGGCTCAGATAGTAGTTGTAAGGTGGGGAACAAGACAGCACAAGAGACTATTTCGCGAATGATGCTGAATACGGCACGACTATCCAATAAGTTTCTTGGAAGCACTCTTGGTAGGATCTTAGTGACTATGTTCCGTAGATGATCTTGCTGTACTAGCTTCGTATCCGAGTAAGCCAGAGAGGCGGCGGGGTGTAATTTGCCATCCCGATATTTTGCGGCGATAGCTAAATCCAGTTCTTCGGATTCGGTAACATCACGGTTTAATCTGCGACCACGAACCGCTCTTTCAGCATCATAGAAATCCCGAAAGTGAGCTGTCAGTATCGGGGCAATCCTGCTTGTAGCGACCTCTACCAGGTCTGTTTCAAAAAGACGGTCCCTTATGCTAGCCAACGCATGTCTTATGGCATTGTCAACTTCGTTCGCAAACACGGGGTTCTTGCTTATGTTCGAATACCACGACTTGACAAAGTCTCGTACGATCAGATCGAGCAAATCATCCAATGCGTTGGATATCGCGGGTGATTCGGAATATAGAGGTATCTTGATATAAGTCTGTCGAAGTCGTAGGGCAGTCGTTTCTTTACGCCAGGAATCGGCGCCCACAAAGCTAACAGCATTTGGTCGTGCCGATCTGTTCCGTTGGCTATACGTCGAGCCTCGAGATGTTAGTAGCAATAGGCAAACGCCTAGGAAGGATACAATGGTGCCGCCGACGAAGGCATATCCAGCCCATCGAATAGCTGGAAACCAACTAGTTGCATAACCCCATGCGAAAAAGCAGACGACGCCAGCCAAACCGACATCTCTCCCTTTAAGGGCCATACTCGGTTTGAAGTCGCTTAGGTCCCAGCTTCATGATTCGTCCGTGGGGTGTTAAAGTGTTGTAGCAATCGCAAATAAAGACGGATTCCAAGTTGGAAGACGGAATGCTTATCGATTAGAGGTAACACGCAACCACCCGCAGTTTCACTAATAAACTGAATGAAATACTGAGGTACTGTAGAGCTTGAGGTGAATCAGATACGAATTCAAGCGCACGGTCCATCTATGCAAGGTACAAGGTACAAGATACACTACCAGGTGAGACCCACATAGCGGACATTTTCAAGTACCTTAGTACCTAAAATAATCATGGATTCTAATTCTCAACATGTGCATCAAATAATACATAAGTTATAGATATGTAACTTTAAGGTTGACAAAGAGACAAGACGATAAGTCGTTATATACCTACCTACCTAGATATATGAACTTGGGCATACAGGGGTATCTCTACTATTCATTTATGGCCTTCCCAAGTCCCAAATTGATTTTATATCCAGATACATAGGTCCATAGGTAGATAGATACCTAGTCGCCTACTCAAGACATTGCTACAACTTCGATGTTTCCTATGTTACAATTGATTATCACCACGGAGGGTCTTCCAAACGCCGAAACAAGGCAACAAACTTCTGCCCCTTATTTCTCTCAACCTTCTTCCCTTCCTCGGTTTCTGTCCTCATAACTTTCACACATGCATCAGCATCTTGCTCCTCTTCGGATACCCTTTCGAACGACGGGTGGGCTTCAAGATGTTGTACCATCCACTTATGAAGATCCTCCACGTCCGTGATAGTGTACACGATTCCACCCAGCTTCAAGGCGTACGCATACTCCGAGTTTAATGTAGTAGATACGATTCGAGCTTTGTGCTTGCGCTGTTTGAAGTGAGGATCCGGGAAGCAGATGAAGATCTTAGATAGTTGCCCCTTTCTGAAGAAATTGGGAAGAAACTTCATCGTATTGGCCCGTATACAGCCAATGTTCTGAAACCTCTTTTGCTCAGGGTCTTTCGCACGAAGGGCTTTGATGCGATCTTGAACAAATTCCGTTACTTGAGATCGGATCTCCATGCCCACAACCAAGGTATCCGGCATAACAGGAGATAGGGCCACTAATAAGCCACCAAAACCACACCCTATGTCAACAACCTCGACATCCTTCGTCATTTTTTTCGGTGGTGGATTCGATATCGCTTTGACATCTTCAGATGTCTGTGGGAGTGGATTTGGTTGTGCGTCTGCGGCAAATGATGGGAAGAATGTGGACCAATCCATACAGTCGGGTCTAATTGGGCTAACACGGTAAGCCTCAAAATTTTGTACAAAAATAGAGACGGTAGACATACTATGTTAACTTGTGGTCTGAAAAAGGATTTGCATGCGCTCTCTGGCGATAGAATTTCTTCTTAGGCATATTGGTTGTGCCATTTTCTTTCAAGGCCTGACGGTAGTCTTGCCGCTTCTGTTTTTTATTCGGAGGTCCAGGCATATTGAACAGGTGTAGGTAGTGTTAAACACGATGTAGGTATGTGAAGGTGTGAATAACTTTTGAGTAGTCGTTTTAGTTAGAGATAGTTCGTAGATGCGCGAAGTGAAATTCAAGCTGATATGGTGGGGTACACTGTACTAGCTGAAGAGATAGCTGAAGAAGACGCTAAGTGGGGTACCGGGGACGGATGATAAACGATAAGCCAGTATTATTTTGCTCCGGTGAGGAGCTACAACCTTGAAATTTGAATTGATTTTATGTAGCACAGTACGTACCTGAAGTACCATACGCACTTAAGGTCGTAGTTGCCGTGCAGTTGCTGGGCAACCACGCCCCCCAAATCTGCATGCAGTTACCAAAAGGCGGCGAAGCTCAACTTAAACAAAGTCTCCACGAACCATGTGCCTAGTTGGTCAATCGTAACTGACCAGACTAAAAAGGTAAAGTTTAACGACGAAATGTATTCAGCTCGACTTTGAATCCTCTGTTTTTAATCTTCAGAGTTCAATTCGACAACCCACGCTTTGCAGATGCAGACAGTTCAATCCATCGTCCGTTAGCTTTTTTGCTTCCGCCCGTTGCACTCAACGCGGTCACGTCCCGAACGTTGTCAAACATTGCTAAGCATTGTTTCATTGCATACTCTATGCTTATTGGCAGCATTCGACGTTTTTTCTTTCCCCTATTTTTTGTTTCCCTCTTACCATATCCTTCGTCAACAACTTGAATTATTAGATCGTATTCTCCTTAGGCATCATGGCGTCCGTGAACGACTATCACCTCACGGCGAATATCGCCCCTGGTGCTGGCCGACAGACCCAGCATCAGCGGTCTAAGTCGAGCATCCTGAAATCATTCATCCATAAACGCACGAATTCCGATGGATCTCCTCTACCACCCACAGACCTTTTGTCCTCAGCAACACCTGCTCTGGCTTCGGATTTTCAATACTCGCCTCACGAACACGAGATGGGCAATTTGTTCTCTCGCCCTATTGCCTTAGGCGAGATCCCGCAGAACTCCACACGATCACCAACCAAAGAGCCGCCAAGTACTTCCTCGTCACCGACCAAGAAGGGATTTAGTAGCATTAAGCAGCCAAAGCAAAGCTCCGCCAAACCCAAGAAGATCAAGTCGGCTACAAATCTCATCGGCCTTCTAAGTCGCCCCAAAAGTTCGAAGAACTTAAAAGGACAGTCTGTAGAAGACGAAGACCGATCCAAGCAGAGGAACAAGGAAAATCAGCCTCCTCAAAATTCTCAAGAATCCCAAGTTCCCCAACTTGTTACCCGTCCTCCTATTTATGCCCAATTCTCCAGTGGTGCGATAGAAAAACAAAACGAACTAGATCACGTAAAAACCCAGAATCTTCATAGATACTCCACCAACAACCAATCCTCATCCAATATGGGATCAGGCAATCGATCAGCCAAAGAGCGACCCAAGTCATACCATGCGCCTAACATGCAGTCCGCTGATATGAAGGCTGCATCGGGCAGCGCGAAGGCCTCTAAGTCTAAGATCCAGAGAGGCCTCAGAGCATTGACCGGCAGCACCGAATCACAGAGTAGACCCGTTTCAGCCCAATCCGCCGAACCCGTACTCGATCCGAAGGATGTCGACGAGCAATTCGAGGCAATGCTTGATCGACGCAACATTCCCGAGCATCAACGATACAAGATGCGAAGCTTAGCAGGTACCATGAAGATGGAATTGATTCGACAGGACTGGGCCGAGAGCCGAGGTACTACTGGTTTGCGGCCGGATAGTGTTGGTAGCGATTTCAGCTACAACGCTGCTCAAGTGCAGGCGCAAGCGCAAGCGCAGGAGCAAGAGAAGGTGAAGAAGTCACGCGGTCGAACTTTTACCATGTCGAGAGGCAAGAAGTCGGATTCCACTTCTCCCGTGAAGAAGCACAAGGGCGAAGGTTCCATAGGACGGCACTTTCGAAGCAGGTCGACGGATAGTGTGGCCAGTGAACGGCCTGTATCTGGTGGATCGGGCACGGGAAGCGGTATCTTGTCGAGGGTAATGCAGCAAGGACCCGTAGACTTCGTGAACTACCTGCGTAAGGTGCAGAAGCCACAGCTGGTAGAAGTCGGCAAGCTACACAAGCTCCGCTTACTGCTGCGAAATGAGACAGTGACTTGGACGGAAGAGTTCATTCGACAAGGTGGTATGCAAGAGATCGTAGGTCTCCTACATCGTATCATGGAGGTCGAGTGGAGGTAAGTCCACCACATAAACCTTTTGTAAAACCAAGACGCTAACTACCATAACAGAGAAGAACATGAGGATGCCCTGCTGCATGAGAACCTCCTCTGCCTCAAGGCACTCTGCACTACCGCTCTTGCATTGCAGGAACTTCATTCCCATCAAGCAACACTATTCCCGGCCCTCCTACATATGATCTTCGACCCGGACAAGAAGGGCCCTAGCGAGTTTACCACACGCAACATCATCACGTCCGTGTTGATGACCTACATCCAGTCAGCTGCCCCGGCCGACCGCCCGGTTCGCGCCAAGACCGTACTTGGTCATCTGCGTGATCCCGAACAGAAGGAGGAAGATCGTCCCCTCGGCTTCGTTCTCGATATGCGCCGAGAACGCCCATACCGTATGTGGTGCAAGGAGATTTCGAATGTCGTCAAGGAGGTCTTCTGGATATACCTGCACCGCATGAACGTCGTCTACCTTCCGCGAGATAAGGAGCCCAAAGATGGCGCTGGTCCGTCGGGGATAGACGGCGTGAGTTACATGGAAACATACTTCCCTAGAGAGAGAGCTCCTCAACCAGCTGCTCCCTACGTCGGCGGGGTAGAATGGGATGCTACAAATTACATCACGTCACACCTTGACCTCATTAACGCCATCCTCGCCTGCACCCCGACAGCAGAAGAGCGCAACAACATCCGCGGCCTCCTGCAATTATGCGGATTGGAGCGCACCATGGGAGGTAGCATGCGCCTCGCCAAGGAGAAGCTCTACCCCTACCTGCACGAGTGCCTACGAACCTGGGTCGCAGCCGCGGCCGAAGACGGTTGGGACGTGCGAGATGTACGATACGGTCCGCCAGCCACGCCCGCGGCCCCCAAGAGCCCGACGAAGAGGCAAGCGGGAGGCGGAGGAGCCAATAACAAAGGCAAGACCAAGGTCGAGGAGCCGCCGCCCAAGATCGACATGCCTCAGTTCAACTTCGGACTAGATTCTGATGCGTCCCCATCCCACCGCGCGGCTGCTCCCGCTGGCAAGTCCGGCGGGCACGACTGGCTCTCGTAACGAGGGACCTTGCTTATGCGTTGAGCTGGAGAGGATGACCCAGCACCAGTGGAGGGGAGAGGGGGGGTCACAAAGTTCGTTCCTAACAGGGAAAATGACGGACGGCCCCGTAAGCCATAGGTTGTGGCTACAGCTTGGAATCACAGTGCTGACTTGTCCGCTCGTCTTGGCTCGCTGGTTCTCGCGTCCAGCTAGAACACCGCCAAACGGGCCATTGGACGTCGGCATTTCTTAGCATGTGTACTGTATTTTCGGGAGTCTTTTATTTTTTTTTCTCTTCCTCATCATCATTGGTTTTTGCTTTTTTCCAGGGGGGGTTCAGGGAAAGGATAGGTGTTCTCGTTGTCATCATAAAATCATGTTCTCATGATTTGGAGGGGGGCATTTCCATCTTTCATCATCCCTTGGTAATGACGTCCGGTTGGGCAAGGACTTATGGCTCTCTATTCTCACACAACACACACAACACAACACACACAAAACGCATGCGGTAATGCGGTAGATTGAAACGAAACGATCATGACGCTTATGAACTATGGCAACACAACTCGATGAATCAAATGACCTTCCACAAGAGACTGAGCTGTATATGTGATGTGTGCTGTTACCTTGTTTTTGTAGTTTCGGTGTCTGTCTGTGTGTGTTCTGTTCCTGTGTCTGGTAAAGCCACTGGCTCCGCGACTCGTATGATCTCGTGCTTCCTTGCCGTTTACGTGGCTGAAGCGTCGGGTGCTGGCTGCTATAGTCGATCAACCATCTAGGGTCGCCGAATCGGGGTGCCTAAGGCCGCTCGGGGGGCCACTTCACAAGCCTAGGGGCGGTGAAAACCTAGCATGGGCGTCCGAGTACGGCTGACGATATAGCCAGTCCACCAGACAAACGAGTCGCGTTGCTGGTGGCCGATTCTACGCTCCCATTGGAGCCAATGGCTAGCAATACTAGTAATGAATAATGTCTAATTACCTAACGTCCCAAAGTACTCCATCGTCACGTATGGAATCTTCCATAGTTCAGATGAAGGATGGCGTCCCTAGATAGAAGACGGCAGGGCTAAGCTGAACTAGTCAGTAGTAAGAGTCTGAAACTACCTAACTATACCGTATGCTTCCCACCGCTATCGGCTAAAGTGCGAGGGTATTCGCTTCGTCCCGTATACTCCTAGGGTGGATACAGTAGGTAGGCATTGCCTTGGACTATGCGTAAATTGCATAATCGTGCCGCGTGCTTCTCTGCCGAAGGAACCGACCCACGTCCAGCTTCATACCGCCATCACTAGTCCTGGTAATAGTTTAAGAGGTTGATCGGCGACAGTACGAGTAGTTCTGACCAGTCGCTACATCACATAGACCTTCCCGTTATGGACCATAGTATTTCTCATATTGTAAGTATTGGTGGTTCTGGAAGCGCATCGATGTCGTATGAATAAGGTTGCCCTCGCCTATTCGCGTCCCAATGCGTCGAAGCAGCATCCTGGGATTGTATAATCTGATCCTACATAGCTATAAGGATCTTCAGCATAATGCTCGGTCTATCCCGAGTGTATCCGCTGACTGACGTGGTTTGGGCTGGCGTCGAGAGGCTTCACGATAGGCTGGGGTGAATGAATGACAAGCTGCGTCCAAGAGAAGTTCGGTTTGGGAAGAGATTGCCCGAGCTAATGATCTGCAATGCATACTAGACCGAATTATAAGAACAAATGAGATTCGATCAGCCCTCGCTGAAATTGTTGTCCGTGGAGGATTTAAACTTTGGGGTCATGAGGAAGGTCAGCATTATCGAGATTCAATTAACGTAACGTAACGCCCCGAAACCACGATAGGTCCTCGTCTCTACCAGGCTAGACCGATGGCATGAAGCGTCTCATCCAAGAGACGTTGCGCGGAGAGGCCGGTGTAGAATATGATAAATCTCTTCTTGATGCGGAGCCTCAGTTGGAGGTAAACCAATTAAATACGATCCCGACGAGCAGAGAGTAGATCCCGCAGATGACGGTGCAATGGGAATGGCATTGCTCCGGCGAAGTCACATTGTATGTATGTGAACCGGGGAATAGAATGCTCTCCGAAGATATCATGGGGTCCGAGGCACTTGGCGAGCTTGGGGTGACAGGCAGGTCTTGTCCCCAGGTCTGCGTAGTGATAGCCTCTGCATGATTCTTTCGGTTTGGGTCACTTCTTAGGCGCTGATAGGCCCGGAAAGATGGATGAAACTCGGGAGGCTAGCCATGGTACGCAGCCCTCGTAGCCAATGACCGAGTACCCAATGAATCAATCATGTGTGTCAACGCACTGAACCAGGGAGTTAAACGGTAGGCCAGTATCGTACAAAACAGGGCCCTGACAGACAACCAGAAAAACATGAGATCGGGAGAAAGAGGGGAAAGAGAAACGGGGTGGACGGGGTTGACAACAGACAGAACCGAAAAAGCCTAGATCAACCAAGGCATTTAACGATAACTCTGCTCGTCAACGACTCTGAAGATCATGATAAGACGGAGTGACCACCGATGATCAGGTTCCAATTGACGACCCTAATTTCATGACGCATAATAGCCAATGTAGGTGTATGCATCGAACCAACCTGTTAATAACTGTCAACCGAAACTGGTTGTTGGCCGGGGTAAGTCAAGACCGGAGAAGTCAAATGCTCGTTGGAACATCTGGGGACATTTGGAACATTTGAAGTCGACGTGGTTGGTTTGACGGTAGGGTCCGAAGGCTGGACTTATCTATATTGCGTCTCGTGTAAGGGCTTTTTTGCTTTGCCTCTCTTTGCTTTCTTTGCACATCGTAAGCCAGACATATCCAATATCTATTGACGTTTGAGAGTTATTAATACCATGTTCCAAGCTGTGTAATGGTGATAATAGCAATACTGGCATCAATAGTAATAATAATAAAGTGCCGAGAAGATATATTGGAAATGTCTGAGAATAATGAGAGGTTAAACGAGGCAAAGGATCTAATAGTCGCATACGTAGTTCCAGCTCAGGCACGGTTACGTAATTAGACAATAGTGGATTGAGTTACACTTGCCAAGTCCAAGGGACTTTAGAAACGGAATTCGCAACTGACATCGATGGCTTGAAATAAAAATTAAAAATAGGTAAATAAAACATTCGCTCTTCCCATTTAGGTAGTTCTTTCTCTCACTTCATTTCTACATCGAATTCAGCCATCTCACATCATAACTCATTGCAGCACGCTGTAATGTATGTAAGAGGCGTAAGATATTACCCCGATTCGACTATTCGAAAAATGTAATATAGAAGCATGTGAAAGGCTATAGCTGAAGAGCCAATCAGAATGTATGAGAAGACCGAATATGTATGCACCTACATACATAGGTACCTAAGGTATGTTTAGTGTACATACATGCACAAGGCAGATTTATCCATCAATATCTACATCAAGTATTAATTAAGAAGGCTTTATGCATCACGTAGTCGATTAGGTAAGTTTAAGAGGTGTGATCTTGGAACTTTACCCCTCTTAGGTATCACAGCTTTTGTGTGACGGAGCCTAATCAATCTTATCTAATTGCGATACATGAGTCCTGCCGTTTATTTGGCAGAAAACGTAAGTACCGGTGGCTTGAGCTTAGATGACCGCCACCTGCTATATCAGGTTAGTCCATTCCATTCTTAGCTCCTTGCCTTAGGGCTTTTGGACCGGGGTCTGGGCGGTGTCTTGGCACGCATAAGTTATCCCTGGTCTAGAGCTCTTCTTTTCCCACCTTTCCACCTTACGACCTTACCCAGCCGTACCGAACCGGCGAATATCGCTTACCCATACCACCTGTAATCGGGTCTTCGTCATCACACTGCTGGTCTATCGAGGATCGAAAAGGCTTTTTCCGACATACCAGTGCAAAATTACTCACTTCAACGGTTTCAGGTAAACTGTCGGCCCTTCCGACTGGAAAACAACCCCTCGGACGTGAGCATAATCATCGCTTCCGCTATCACCGTCATCGTCAAATAGGCAGATAGGTTATCGAGGGCAAGGAAGCCAGTTCCCGGTTTTGCGCCTTACAGCTGAAGGCAGGAATCCTCCCTATTGCACACACCATCATCCAGTCAGCCAGTATCGAACTTCGCCATCCACTAGAGCTGTTCCAATTCCTACACAGTACAAGTGCCACTCCACATCTGCGAGACCTTGCAGAGCCCTGCCAGTTCTGTCGTACCAGTCGCGCGCCGTTCTGCTACCAGTTCCGGCAGCGCAAGTTCCAGCGGCTACCGTGTTAGTGGCCCACTATTATCAATATCAACATCTCCATCAAACTACCTGCAAGCCGTGCCGCTCCGAGGCCAGCGAGAGCCCACCGAGCCAGTTCCTGTCACCTAAATCGCTGGGACCTTGCCGGTTTTTCTTGTGCCGACGAATCCCAGGAGCTCGGTTGGCATTGCTAGGACTTGTGCACAAGACCCCGAGAGCTGACCACCAAATTTGCCCGAAATGTCAATAAAGTATGTATGAGTTTCTCTTGTCTACCTGTATTCTACTCCCACCGACCTGAGCCTCGAACGAACACTCGGTCATCGCCCTCATCCTCCCTCCCCTTACCTAACCTCATATCCCTATCTCCCCCTTCTTTCCCATCCGCGACTTCTAGGATGTGATATCCGTCTTTATCCTCCCTGAGAGCCTCGCTCTTCATTCTACGCTTTGCATGCGTAACCAACCTTGCGCCGTTCGTCTCCCATCGTCATAATGGATTACGGCCTCCACGACCAACATGCGTCGTATATCCTTAGCCAGAGTAACCGGGGTGAGGAGGACACTAACTTGGATGCTAGCTGGGTCATGCTGTCTCGGGCCGGGGAGATAGAGCCTCTGCCGCATGAGACTATCCTACACAGGACAAGAGGCAGAATAGCTCTCAGTATAACCGCCCCAAACCAACCTGCCGACATCGCTCCTCTCAATATCAAGAGTGAGAGTGGTGCCGCGTATATAACAAACCAAAGGGTAAGCGGAAACATCATGTACCACGATATCAGAGTTGAATATGAGATTGACATTTATCCTCAGTTGATCTATCTACCTTCCAAGCCTACGGATCAATTTAAATCTTTTTCATCTAAGATATTAGGCTGCCAGGACAGCCGCATGTGCTCATCGTGGATAGGACCTTGGTACTGGGAGGCTCTCGTGAGACCAGTAGCTGACGGCAATATTCCGCCAGAGTTTCCAAGAGTGAACTTGAGATTGACATTCAAGGACGGCGGTTCTAGCGAATTCGAGTCGAAATTCGTGGAGCTTAAAGCACGGCTTCACCACGCGGCACAGATTGCGGAGGAATCAGGCCAGAGCAACTGGGCGCAGACAGTTCACGATGAGCAATTACCAGAATATAGTGGTCCTCAGGGTGGCGATAGCGCCAGCCAAGTAAGCGAGGTGGCTCGACGAGCAGACGAGGCAGCTCGAGAACAGCAGGCCCACCAGCAAACTCCAGACGAGCCCCCACCAAACTATGACGAGGCTCAGGCCCAGGCGGTCAGCATGCGCTTCGACGAACGAATGCGGGAAGAAGCAGAAAGGGATTGATGAAATTGGCCTATAAGCCACTATAGAATTTTGAAGCCGTCGCCTGATGCCGTCGACGAATTCGGTTACCTAAAGGTCTCTAGTCAATGGGTCTTTTGGAATCGACACAATAAGAATTTGATACCCCTGCCACTGAAAAATGACATTCGGTGTGCTAGCGTAGCTACTATCTACGTGTTTGTATCCTGGTCATGTTCTAAGCGCTATTGAGTCGGCAGGCTCATAGCTTAGATCGTGATGAAGCCGATTTGCGAGGAAAGTGAAGATAAGAACAGGAATAATATCTATCTACACTTCAAGAATAACAAACGGAATATAATATAAACAGACAGTCATGTTGTGTTAACAAAGTGCCAGTCTATTTCCAGTACCTAGGTCTACAAGGTGAGGCGGCTAGCTACAGCTTGCTTCTCCTGCTAACGAGTTTTCCGATTTGTAAGTTTTGACACAACGGCAATCGGCAAATTAAATCAACAAGGTAAGAGATTAGTGATCCTAGGAGACCACAGAAACATATAAACAATGCTATTTACGTAAAGTGTACAGATCCGTAATGAATGGTGGATATAAAATGAATATTTCTCTATCCCATATCATATTAAATATACTGGTATCATGCCTAGTAGCTTGCACTATGAAATATAGATGTATTTAAGCATACTAGGTCTAATGATATAAGGTTTTGAGGGCGGATGGATCGGGCTCGGATCACGTGATTGGAGCTCATAACCGCGGCCAATCAAAATGGCTCAATTGGTGATGCTCTATTTTTCTCAATGCCAACCTTTATCGGAGACCGCATTTCACCACCAACCGTCGTTCATCCCCGAAAGCAAGCAAGGCATTAAAACCGCCCGACATCCGCTCCGAGCAAAATGGGTATCTGGGATAGCATTCAAGACCTCGTCGAGGCGGTAACGCCATGGACCACCGTCGAAGCTGAGGCACCAGCTGAGGATAGTGTACGATTTCCCCCACACGAAAAAACACACAAGGAAGCTCGAGCACAGAATTCGAAATTCCCCCAAATTCTAGCTTACAGTCTGCGATCTGTGGGCTCCTGCTAGCTCTACCTTCCCATATATCTCGTTCTATGCATACTTGAATTCGCCGAGGGAACTGGCTAATCGTTGATTAGGATTCTCAAGAAGAGGAGGCTGAGGAGGAAGAAGAAGAGGAAGACGAGGAAGAAATTGAGGATCCTAAGGAAAAACTCGAGGAAGGTTCGTTACAATTTATTCACGATATCTCGCATACGAAATCATCCATTCGAAATAACTATTCAAGATAATGTTTATCGCGCAGAGCATCATCCCACCGGATACATAAATCGTACGACGTCATTGGATATTGGCTGACGGCTACTTACGCAGAATGCAAAAACTCTAAACAGTGCTCGTCTGCTAAGCATCACTTCGACGAGTGTGTCGACCGTGTTACAAACGCTTCGGATGACGATGAAAATAAGGAGGATTGCGTTGAAGAATGTAAGAATTACCTTATATCGGACTGGTGTTGGCCTATAGCAAATGCCTCAGAGTTCCTACATTTATGCTACGTGGACAGCAAGCTAATATGACATTCTGGTTTCTAGTCTTCCATCTTGCGCACTGCGCCAGCCAATGCGCCGCCCCCAAGCTCTGGTCAGTCCTCAAATAATCGACGCAAGTCCGCGCCGGGAACCGCCGGTATCATGCACAACATACCCTTAGAACTTCTAGAACGATGGTGCTGGTGGATTTCCGATCAGACAACCCGGCTACCATCGCGCGACCCCTGTCGGGACGGTAAAGCGGTGGTGGTTCTGTAACACGATTTGCGGCTCGAGTGGATTTGCATGCGGCCGGGGTAGCTTAAACCGCCTGCTCTATGTACCATAGACTGCCTCATCAACTATAAATTAAAATAGATCTCTGTTCCTAAACTTGCCTGGCTAGGTCCATTTTCATTTTCTATCGTTAGTTTCCTTGCCTGCGACTATAACGGATAGTTATTGGTAAATGAATGTGTTACCCTGAGACGCATTGGCGGATGATACATCGCCGTATGTATGTCTTGAAAGTTGCTTTTTATATTTAGGATATGCAACTGGCAATTTTATCACCGAGAGTTTGTGCGGTAAGAGACCTCGGGAGCCATCTAGGTAACTTTCCATTTACCACAATTGAGAACCCCTTTTCATGGTAACATTCTAGAAATACAACTCTCGTAGTAATAATATTCAAGCGACATTGTGACAACACGAAATGCAACAGCAGACTCAATTTACTATGCAAGATTTCATTTTGTGACTTGAATGGCTATATTATATTTGTAGTATAGACCTGTTTACCTTTAAGGGGTTGTTTCAGTACACATAATCAGCCACCCCAAGGTGTGTTACATGTATTCCCCTATAATCAAGCAGATCGAGACGCGCAACAAGCACATGTCATTAATTAAAGAACAGCCGAAAGAAACCCATCAGACGTTGAAGATGGCCCGATTATATTGCCGGGTCACGGGCGGGCTACAGATTTATGGGTTGCAATGGCATGAATTCTTCGAGACTCGAGAAGAGTTGGGGGGTTATGTTACACGGAAACGGTGCCCCGATGGGGTAGGTGTGCCCTGGCCACTATCCAATCATATCTCCAACAAAGCCCGTTAACATTCAATACTGCTGGTGATTGAAACGCTAAACTTTATGGCTATTATCCTGCTTGCGCTTACCTTCAGGGCTTACATGTTATGTGTGCCTCACTGTTTCCTAACTTCAGACAGATCTTTCCATGCTGGTAAAAGAACCGGAAGTTTTGTGGGGATGAAACTAACTTAATCGGCCTATCTGCTCGTAGGCTCCACCTATCAAAGTCGGTTACGTTCCCCGTCGCTTCTCTATTGGGAAAGCATCCATGTGTGTTGGTTAGTTTCGATGTTAGGTGTACGTAGATAGATCCTTGCCCTGGGTTGCTTTCCTCGTTACAAAATAACCTTAACTGGCCTCACCAGAAGTCTCTGTTGACATGAGACGATTAATATATGTAGAATATTGAAGAGATGTTCTTAGGCGGGAATCCCGTTTTATTCCCCTAGCATGGTATCACATTGTATCCCTTAGCCGAAATTTCATTCTGTTCCATCATTTCGTCCAATCTTTTGTGGTCGTGTGTCGTATTTTGATCGGTTCTTTGCACGATGATAATTTGAAACGCAGCGATTCGATATTTCCTAGCGGTGGAAACTACCTTGTCCGAACTAAACTACCACGATATTCGATATTCGACGAGGATTATTAATTCCAGCGTAGTAATAATAAGTCAGCTGGCTGGCTGGTGAAATCAAGGAATTTGGGGGGTATTGGTAGATCGACGCGGGGCGGCACTCGGCTAACCGAAAATATCTGAGTCTCCGTTGGCGAAGATAAGGGAAATACCTAAAAAGCCTGTGAAAGACAACCAGCCGAAGAAAGACGTTGCAGGAAGAAACACAAGCGCCCGCGGGACGGACGAGAATACAGAGGGCTATGATGTCTCGCAATAGCCGTAAATCAGACGAAGAGGCGGCTGCCACGCCGACGAGTAACGATTACGACGACGATATTGCGAAGAAGGCACGAGACGAATACGCTCTTAACCCCATAGGCTCTGGTTCGTCCGGCAAGAGCTCGCACACCAAGGGAGGTCATTTGCGCTTAGCTTCTGGCTCAACCGACATCGACATTAACGATCTGGCGGCCATCGCCAATCGATCGGGGGAAGACTTAGAAAACGCTTCAATCGACAACGGCGACCGCGCGAGCATCACATATAAAGTGTATAAGAGGCGATGGTTCGGTCTCGTGCAGCTCACGCTGTTAAATATTATCGTTAGCTGGGATGTAAGTTATTGTCCTATACACAGCTTTTGCGCCGCAAGCAAGGGCAAACAGCATATGGCCCCCATAAGGAAAGGCTGCGAGATCTACCAATCGGTAGATGCCGTGTCGTATACCTTTCTACCATCACTTTAGTATACATCCTTTACATCACAGCCTCACCTTGACAAAATGCTGTGCTACTACCAAGCATGCTCTGCTGCTACCCCAATACATACCTCTGTATATCCAATATGAGGGGATATAGCTAACACGCCCGATTTTCTTAGTGGCTGACGTTCTCGCCCGTCTCGCAAAATGCGGCTATTTACTATAACACTGACGAGTCCGCCATCAACTGGCTCTCGATATCGTTTATGTTCTCCTTCGTCGTCATCTTTCCCTTATCAATATACGCATTGCATTGGGGGCCTAAGCCGTCTATAATCGCCTCCGCAGTGCTGATCCTCGCCGGAAACTGGATCCGCTATGCGGGCTCTCACTCCCGCGATGGAGGGCTGTACGGTGTCGTCATGTTTGGTCAGATTCTGACTGGATTGGCTCAGCCTTTCGTTCTGAGCGCCCCGACACGGTATTCCGACATGTGGTTCACGAATAGAGGTCGCGTTGCCGCCACAGCCTTGGCTAGTTTAGCAAATCCGTTCGGTGCTGCTATCGGACAGTTAGTCGTGCCGTTCATGGTCTCGGGACCTAGCGATATTTCCAACGCTGTGCTCTATGTCTCTATCATCGTACGTTCTGAGCGCGCGGTTTCCCTCTTGCAGCGATTATGCTAACACCAAACCCAACTCTAGTCTTCTGTAGCCGCGCTCCCATCCTTCTTCATCCCGGCGGCACCACCCACTCCGCCGGGACCATCAGGATCGACGCCTAAGGCTACGCTTAAGGACTCTCTACGACTCCTTAAGTCTCTCGAGATCTGGCTGATCCTGGTTCCGTATGCGGTTTACGTCGGCTTTTTCAACAGCGTCTCCTCACTGCTCAACCAGATCATGCTCCCCTACGGCTTCTCGTCCGACGACGCCGGCATCGCAGGTGCTCTTCTCATCGTCGTCGGGCTCGTCGCCTCCGCCATCTCCAGCCCAATTCTCGACCGTACGAAAGCGTTTTTACTTGCTATTAAAATCGCCGTGCCTGTCATCGGGCTGAGCTATCTCGTCTTTATCTGGATGCCAGGTACCCGCGACATCGCGGGCCCCTACGTTGTCCTCAGTATCCTCGGCGCAGCTAGTTTCTCTCTCGTCCCCGTTGCCCTCGAGTTCCTATGCGAGCTGGGTCATCCGATGAGTCCCGAAGTCACATCCGCGATCGCGTGGGCCGGAGGGCAGCTGCTGGGTGGCATCTTCATCATCATCAGTGACGCGCTCAAGGCGGACGAGACGGCGGACCCGCCGGAAAATATGGACAAAGCGCTCATCTTCACTGCAGTAGTAGCACTCGTCACCGTACCTCTACCAATGTCGCTCGGACTATTCGGACGCGACGATAAGTTAGTTATGAGGAGGGTAAGGAGCGATGAGAGGAACAGGAGCAGCAGTGAGGCAAACGGTATTGTTGACGGGAACGGGGCTGTGGGGACAGCTATTTAGGTCTGGTCTCCTTTTTTCAATGGTTCGCGTAGCTTAGCTCCTAGCTAGCTAAATGGCTAGCGCGATGGGATTATCCGGGACGGAAATTCGGCATAGGCTATGTAGGACAGGATACGATATGACACGACACGAACAGTGAACCTATTGAGGATTAGGTTTTCTTCTTTTTCAGCTTGGGCTGATGGTATCATTGATGGGGCGGTCTAGACCTGACTCTGGGAATGGGTCGGCTGCTGCTGAGCTTGAGTAGGATCTTTTTTCTATTAAATGGGGGTTTTATGATTTGGGCTTATGGATATTTGGGATGGGATGTGGGAGAGTATGAATGGGTAGGATAGGATGGGCGGGTGGGATAGACGATGCTTGCGTGTTCATGTTCGTGTATGTGTGTTCAAGTTCGCGCATGCTGATGGATGGATGCTGTTTAGGTACATGATACCCGTTTCGTAGTGTGAATAGTTGCAGTACATACATACCTAGGTATATATACGTAAATATATATGAGTTTGGTGTTTACACTTGTGTGGTACTTTCGAGATTATAGATATGCTCGCATAAATATCATGATGAGTATAGTCGTAAATGGTAGGCATATATATATATTTCAACGCAACGCAATGTCATCGCAATAATTAACCCGAACTAAGCTTCGGGGATATAGTAGTATACACCGCATCATCACTAAATAAATCTCGTAATGTCACTACTTAGCAGCATCACCCTCTCCAAGCGCATTCTCCCAAGCCGTCCTCAACCTCTCCAGCTCCTCCCAGCACTTACGCCCGTCGTCCTCGAACTCAACTCGTTTCTCCTTAGTCAATTCCTGCGCGTCCCACTTACGCCCGGAGGACTTTTGCAAAACGCCTACTTCATTCTCATGCTCTTTCTCACCGGGAGTCGTTACATCCCCGTCCCATCCCCAGCCGTCGACTTCCGATTTCTTGGGCGCGACGTGGCCGGTACGGGTAGCGCTGGTCCCCCATTTCACACGGTCGGCGCGGAGGTGGTCTAAAGTCTGCTGGTCGGCGAGCGCGAGCCAGGCGGTGGCGCAGGCGCCGAGGTATGGTTCGACGGGGTGCCAGGGGGAGCCGAGCCAGCGGGCGACGTACATAGCAGCGTAGTAGCCCCAGAATAGGATCCAGGGGAGGGGAAAGAGAGGAGTACATACGACACCCGGGTGCGTGACGTAGAAGCGTGGCTTGATGGGCTTGTCGGCGGCGGCGGGCGAGGCAAAGTACGGGGCCGATGCCTTTTGCACGCCGGGTAGGTTCGCGGTGAGGCCGATGAGGTCTGTGATCCGCTTGCTGCTCTCGTAGGGTGGGTTGCCGTGTCGCGCTTGGAAGTCTGAGAAGCTGAGGTGTTCGTGACTGGCGTCGATGGTGCTTGTCCAGATGACACGGCCCACGAGCTCGTCTGATCGCGAGCGACTTAAGAGCGGGAGGAGCTCATGTGCAAGGACATAGTGTCCGAAGACGTTGGCGGTGAAGACCTCAGCTAGCTCAGGTGGTTGGATTTTCAGATCAGCGGCTGAGTCTCCGAGAAGCTTGCGCTGGTCTATCACAGCAGCGGGCAATGCTTTCTTGAAAGCAGGGAATGTACAACTTTGTACAAGCCCGACCTGGAAAAATTGCTTTGCGAATCCGAACCAGTCTAACCCAGACCATCCACCAATCCCTGCGTTGAAGAGGGCAGCATCGAGACGAGGTATCTTTACATCGCTAATCAAGCCAGTTGGGTCGCTCACTTTGCCATGAACCAACTGCTTCGCGGCATCATATATCGATCGAAGGTTGCAAAGGTCGACTTGGATACTGAGGATGTGAACACGAGAGGCAGCGGATTGGGGGTCGTAGCCAGAGCCTCCTCGTGATTGAAGCTGGGTCGAGGTGCTGGCTGTTTCTTGTAGATGGGTACGTAGGGCGAGGACGGTGTCGCGAGACTTGGAGACCGAGCGAGTCGTAGGGATGAGAATCAAGTGTGAGGACAGAGATCGTGAAGCAAGGAATTCGTCGATGATCCGCTGACCGATACCAAGACCGACACCACTATATAATTCTTCATCTAAGACACGATAATCCTTCATTTATTTGTAGAAGAGCGCATACCTGTTGGCCCCTGTTAGTAGGACGAAGAATTGCTCGTGGCTCTCGGCCTCTGCCCAGGGAGTCGCCATCGTCGACTAGATAATTTTCGGCGATATATTTTGAATCTTAGTTCCGAATTGAAATCATGGATAAATCAGAAATATGGCTGTCAACTCGTTCCAGTCATGATACCGTGTATTAATACATATATGAATATTGAATATGGCGGGTAAATTAAGGCGGTGACAGCTGGCGAAATATAAAACTGGAAGGTGGTCGATCTTAGATCATGGAAGGCGGAAAGCTTGACGCGGGGAGGTACGGAGTGGAGCCAGGTAGCGTACAGCGTAGTACTGCGGTCGTGAATGCCGAGCATGATTTCCATTTTCATCTTCTAGAAGATCGTAAGACCAATATGGCAAGGTCATCTTCCTCTTACGACTCGGGACTTCCTCAAATTTCCTGTTAAGTATCTCCTCCGTCGACGATATTCCGGGGTAATATTGACATCAATCAAGAAAATAGAAATGATATGATAAGCTGGAGCTCCGAGCTTGCCACTGACACCAACCACTAACATCTGAGGACCCCCCTGTACGTAACTTGTGACCGGTATGTCATTGGATGCCGGTGCCACGCTTGTGTAATGACAACCAGTCTCATTCCAAAGTGATGCGATGGGGAACTTAGGGCATCGTTCAAGGTGTACCTACTAAACAGACGTAATCCTAACGGAGATAGGCACGATGCACCATTTACAGACCGTGGACCAAAGCGGACTTGCTTAATCAAGCTGTCTTACTATGTCGGCTCTGAAGCTATTCCAAAGTGGTAATGGTAAGAGAAACATCGGATATCTCAAGTTAAGCAAGTACAGTAAGATATTGTACTCTCGTCGTTTGCATCGAATGTCTTAGGGAAACAATATGTCAAAGAGATAAGGCTCGGGTGATTACCACGAGATGAATAAAATTGAGTCTCAAGGTTTAGGTCAGGGTCAGATCGCCAGGGACTCTTCCTTCCCTTCCGTGCCTTACAGATTATTATTAGACCCGAACGTCATCTCCTTAATTCCTTCGCTCGCTCTTTCCCTTTTTTTTCTCTTTATCACAATAACCTCTTATTCCTATACAGTTTAAACTTTAAAAAGCTCATAGCTTCCCCTACTAGTACTATTTAGTACCTATTTATTGATCTTTTTGTCCCAAAGAAGGTCATTGCTTCCACAAATAGTTACCCCAGTTTGATACTTGAACTTTGTTCCTGAATCTTATCCACCTTGCTCAATTAAAGACGCGATCGCGCCGAGCTCACTACCTACTTAGTACTTACCACCATCCACTTTAACTTCAACAACCTCTTCAACGTTAACGTTCAACGTCAAACTTCCAACAATGCACAAGATATCTGCAGACTTGACCATGGCTTGGTATCCGCATACCCTCCAGACTGCTCTGTTCTCGGACGGAATTTGGAATTTGATTTCATGGATCGCATTCTTTTTTGTGCGTACCAATCTTCTGTCCTCGGCCCTCAACGTCTGCTAACTTATTTGGCTTAGAAACTAGCAAGCCTAGCTTTTGCCGTCCCCATCATGAGCCTCATCGTCTTCGACTTCTGCCTTTGGCTTTGGCGACTGAACCGACCTCAACCTAATGACATTTCGGAACCCGGTCGCATCTCGCGCAAGGGTACGGAACGACGAACAAGCCTGGCGAAATCACCAAATGACGCCGGCTCCACAACTGCGCTTGCCTCCGGCCCATCCGCGAGTCAGAAACGTACCGTCCACTCGGGACATGCCTACGATTAGCCACGAAATATGCGGAATACGATGCCTATAATGCTATAGACAACGACAATAATACATGACGAAATGACAATCTATTTTTGTTTCCTCAGTTTTTAACTACGAGATTTGAGACAGTACTTTGAGCAAGTCGCTGGTGACACCCATCGCCGTAACTTCTCCTCCAGCGCCGGCGCCTTGGATAATTAATGGATTTGCTCCGTATCGTTTAGTGTAGAAACTAATAATGTTGTCGCTTCCCTTAAGACCCGCGATCGGGTGCGATTTGTCGAACATTTCGAGTCCGACTTTAACGGCCTTCGAAGCCACATCGATGCTGCCCACAAATCTTACCACCTTACCTTGCTTCTCTGCCTCAAGCTTCGTTTCTCCCATTCGAGAATCGAACTCATTCAGCCTCTGTAAGAACTCGTCACCACTCGCGACAGACTCCAACTCCTTCGGAATCAAGCTTTGCACGGGGAAGGCAGTTGGCGACTCAACGGGAAGGCCAGCTAGTCGCGCAAGGATCGTTAGCTTCCTAGCAACATCGAGACCGTTCAAGTCATCACGAGGGTCCGGTTCCGTATAGCCCAATTCTTTTGCCTTCTTGACTTCGTCGGACCATTGGCCACCAGAACCCTCGACGGGGGCAAACGAGTTGAAAAGGAAAGACATGGTGCCACTGAATACACCCTCGATCTTGGTCACCTCATCGCCAGTGTCCACTAGGTCTTTCAGTGTCGAGATAACCGGAAGACCTGCTCCGACGGAAGATTCATGGTACACCTTGGCTCCAGAAGTAGCAGCAGCTGTAAAGATATCTTGCCATAGCTTATATGAACCTGAAAAGGCCTTCTTGTTGGGGGTAACGATGCTGATTCCGCGGCTCAGGAAAAGAGGGTAGTTATCCGCAACATCTTGGGAGCTGGTGTTGTCCACGAGGATAACCTTTGAAGGCGCCGCGGCCAGGTAGTCGGCTACCTGCGGCAAGCTCAATGGAGCTTTGGTTGACGCGGCGAGCTCCGTAATGGCGCTGTCGATTTCGATAGAAGAATAGTCGGCATGGAAGAGGGCTTTTTTGCTAGTTGAGATATACGAGAGGCTCAACTTGGGCGTAGGTCGTCTTTTCGATAGAGCTTGGAATTGTGAGAGGAAGCATTTGCCAACCCCTCCAGCGCCTGTTTAGTAGTAGATGGATTATATTAGCCAATTGAATTACCCTTTAAACTTTTTCTGCCGTTGGAGCTATTTACCTATGATAGCGACGAATACTTTGTTAGTAGCAGCCATAATTCCAACCAATTCCTGTTGTATCGGTTTAAACTGTAGGATAAGTCTTGCTGTAAAATCTGACTGTAGACGTTCTTGCGTGCTTTGACGTGGGGTAATTTTCCAAACTTTAAGACCGATCGCGGGGCAATTTAAGGGGTAACATGCCTGGAATTATAGTGGAGCAGTGGGTTCGACACGGGATTTGGAAGCTTCAAGCCTTGGGATTTAGCGTCTTGCCTTACCTCAATTAGCACCAACCTTTGGAAGTAACAGCATTCTTGTCCTATTACCAACGGAAATAACGATTTCTACTTTTTACCTACATCCGCCTAACATCCGTCCAACATCCACGTTACTCCGCTCCCAATATCCAACTACACACCTAATCCCGTAAATAGCTTCTTTTCGGTGTTTGTTCCAATCCACAATGCCGCAGGACCCGAACCTCTACGGGCAACGTCCCTCCAAGCGGCAAAAGAAGGAGATCCCGCTTTCGAGCTCCCTCGACTTCGCATCCCAACTCACATCCCTCCTCTCAACCTCGGCCTCTGGCCCGGCTTCTGCCTCGTCCTCCGCCGTATCAGCCGGCCGCGCCCGCCCGTCGAAGAATAAGGATGACGTATTCTCCGTCAGAGCGAAGCGGAAACCGGGATCTGCTGCTGCTACGACAAATGCAGATAGCAAGGATGGAGGCAGAAGTGGCGGTAGGGACAAAGACAGCGCGAAGCTCTCCCTGAAAGAAATCCGCGGCACCGAAGACGAGAAACAAGACCTCGTGCGCGCGCGCCGCAAGATGGAGGAGAAGGCACGGCTGTACGCCGCCATGAAGCGCGGGGACTACATCGCGAAGGAAGGGGAGTCCGCGCCGCTCGTCGACTTCGACCGCAAGTGGGCGGAGAAACATCCCGACGACGACCCCAACGGTGCCAATAACTCGAGTTCGGGGACAGACGACTCCGAAGACGACTCCGACGATGGGGGAAAAGACGAGCTCATCGAATACAAAGACGAATTCGGACGCACACGCCGCGGCACGCGCGCCGAGATAGCGCGTCTGCAGCGCCAGCGCAAACGCATCGAGCTCGGGGCCGCAGAACTGGAAGCCATGGCCGCGAAGCCGACAAAGGCGCCCGCGAACCTGATCTTCGGGGACGTGATCCAATCAGCCGCATTCAACCCCGAAGACGACACGTACGCGAAGATGGAATCGCTAGCCGCGCGACGGGACAAAGAGCCCACGCCGCCGCCGGACACGCACTTCGACGGGGGCGCGGAGATCCGCACGAAAGGCGTGGGGTTCTACCAGTTCAGCCGGGACGAGGGGGCGAGGAAGACGGAGATGGAGGGGCTGGGCCGCGAGAGGGAGAATACAGAACATGTGAGGAGGGAGAGGGAGGAGGCAAGGGAGAAGCGGAGGAGGGAGATTGAGGAGAGGAGGGCGAGGATTGGGGCTAAGCGCGCGGAGAAGATGGCGGAAAGCTTTTTAGATGGGTTGGCTGAGAAGTGGGGGGCTGCTGGTGGTGATGTTGGTGGTTCTGGTTCTGGTGGTAAGGATAAGGAAGTTGGGGATGGGGGAAAAGGGAAGGGGGTTGCGGATGAGAAGAGTTCTTCTTGATGACGTTGCATTTGTGTTTAATCTACTCGGCTCATGTCGAACTACGTGGCTCAAGAGTTGAGGTTATGGGTTTTATGAAGAATCAAAGATACCCCTTTTGTAATGCGTTTAAAAATTAGAGTCACTTAAAAACGAGGATTGGAAGTGTGGCTAAGCTCAACTTTAGTCTATCATATTGTTGTGATTAAAGAGAAGTATATTTACAACTAACCCTGTTGACTTCATGTTCACTCAAGAAACCCCCTTTACCCTAGCCGGTGGATTCTAGTCAACAAATTACAAGATAAATTCAGCATACTAAGGCAATAGGCATCGTCTTGTTTTGTAGGCACATCTCATAAATCATATTTACACGCTAGATTTTCGTATCACCACCCTCCTTCCACACATCCCTATAATAATCACCCATCCACAGCAGCAGATATTTTAATATACAACATGAATCCGACTCGATCCATTCTCCCCCTACCACAAGCCATACACAAACCAACCTCACCACCCATAAACCAACTTATCTCACCAACCCAAACAAATCTCAACAAAAACACAACACATAAAAACCGTATCTAAAATATTTAGCGTTCGTTCGTACTACAGGGTTTAGGTATCTCGACAGGATGCGCTATATATATATGATATATCCATATACCCCCAACATCCCCAAAATTCCATATTCAAAAAAGCAAAACAGAAGCATATGCCGAACCTATTAACAGCGTAAGCCCTCAGCTCGGGCTGCCTGAAAACAGCACAAGCATATCGCCCCGTCGTGTACCCAAAAACGCCGTTTCCCTCCGAAGCGCCGCGGATAGATCGATGACGGAGAAAAAAATGGTATACGGGGAAATTAGCCGCTCTCGTCCTTTTGTGGAGGTGACAAAGAAAATAAAAAACCAGTAGCCCCTCGAGAGCTCGTAGGCTCGTGAGTGAAGCTGCTCCCCTGAACGCCGGAACATGATATGCGCCGTCTCGTGAGACAATGGATGCTATGTACAATACCTAGATGAAATCCCACTTTCGCTCAAACACATTTGGATATTAAGAGACAAAAAACCTCAACGCTACACATAACTTTTCCGGCGTTCAAGAGAGCCACCATATACAACCGCAATCGCTCATATCAGTGCCTTTAGCACTGTTGCGGGTCCCCAGGTAGCGTTCGATCTTTCGTTTCGACCCACCAGATTCGTCGTAGCCCCCCTCATCTTCGTTAATGACGATATCGATGAATTTTCCGTTCGCATCCAAAGCCGGAACAGGTGCTTGGTTATCACCACGAATTTGATACTGGCGACACCACGGTTTGACAGTCGTAGAGCCCGCATTACGACGCTCTTCAACCTTGACCACTCGCGGGTAAGGCGGGGAAGGCATCGAAGGGGTACCGCTAGGCATAGGGAGGTCTTTGTCGAAGCCACTAGTAGATGCCGAAGCTGAAGCAGTTGTAGTACTGGGGAGACCGTCGGAAACCGAAGTAGTTGCTTGGAGATCGTCAGCGAAAGGCGCACGCGAGGGACCGGAAAAATCATTTGCAGCGTCTGCTACGGCTCCCGAGGTGGTGGCTGCTGCTGAAACTTTACTATCGCTCGAAGATGCTGGGGGGCTTGTCGTCGGACCCGGATCGATCGGTCGGCTGAAGCTGTTATTCTGGCCGGCATATATGAATGCCTCCAAGATGGTGTTGTCCCAATGGCAAACCCATGGCTTATCTCCAGGTTGAGCCATTACACCCTTGCGCTTAGCATCATTGCCGCCAAACATCATTCGGCGGCGATTTGAACTGGATGTAGGAGAAGATGGAGGAGATCCCGAGCTAGCTGTTATAAATGGCTCGGGGATGATAGCAGTTTTATTATAGGAAATCTCGAAATTCCACGCCGGACCTCGGGGTACCTCGAAAATGTCGCTAACGAGCTTCATTTGAAGATCTGTTAGATCGGGTGGTTGTACACCGTAAGTGAAAACATTGTTTTTCAGACTGTACGTGTCATTATAAGAAAATCCGAAGGAATAATCAGATATGTTTGGTTGACCAGGTAGTTTCTTAACGTTCATGCTAAGCTGGAAGAAGGTAAGGTCGCAGCTCCATGCCTGAGCAAGTGTCGGATCTGTGAAGCAAGTATTGGATATTCGGTTGTTCCTCGCTAAAAACATAGAATACGTCCCCGTAGGTAGGGGAGGTAAATCCGGAGGTAAGGTACTAAGAGGTTGAGTATCCCAATTATTAGGAGATTGTGCTTGGGATGGCGGCCTATTTGCAGATTAGTATTAAAGATTGGAGAAACGTTATAAAACCGCCGTCCTTAGTGACGATGTTTAAGACCCTTACCTGTCTGGAGGGGGTGGTTTCTTAAAATGAGGATTCAGTAACGTGCCGATGACAGCCCCCAAGATTATCCCCATTAAGACAAGCACAATAGCTGCCAGGATGATAGCCCAACACGGAACAATACCCCAAACCCTCCTTTTCGCTGTCACTTGCCAATCCTTGAGTGATTTCTTCTCGTCTAATATTTCTTGATCCGACCGAGGGGTAGCAGTCAACCCGCGCTGGCTATTATCAGATGTGAAACTCCGGACAGATTGTCGAGACTGAGGCGAGTTCATATCGCCTAGGTCCTCGGTAGATGTGAATTCGGGATTTAGGGTAGCCATTCCAATACCGCCGGCACCTGGGATGGCTAGCATTGGTTGTGGGTGTTGTGGTTGTGGTTGCTGTGGTTGCTGTTCTGGTTGCTGAATCGGTTGTATCGATGGCATAGCTTGCACCGGCGCCGGTTGAGGCGTTTCTACACCCATTGCTTTCCTCGTATATGCTTCTTCAGGATACCTTGTATAAGGGGGTAGTTGTTCTGTATGGCCATCAGGGCCAATCAAATCCGCGACATCTTCTCCTTCTGGACCAATTCTTCTTTGATAATTATCTGTCGTCCCAGGAAATCCTATATTGATCTCCGCTTGCGCCGTCCTATTAGGTACACCATCCGATTCCGGGATAGTGTTTTGAGGGTACATGCCATACGGATGCGCCGGTCCGTGAGGTCCATTATATGATTGCTCAGATATAGGCGCGGTCGACGTGGTCGCAAGACTCGCTGTTCGTGCTAGTCGAACATCTTGAGGGTACATCTGGTACGGATGTGAGGGACCAGACGGGCCTTCATACGGATCCTCAACATCAACAAATGGTGACGACGTTGAAATAGTCGAGTCTCTAGTTGATGATCTGTCGAGACCTGTCCTATCGCTGTCCGAATCTGTCGTCGACCCATCATGTTGCAATGCCAAAGATTCATTCCTTTGATGAGGCTTCGTGATACTCGACGGCCTTGGCGGTGATTTTTGTACGGTCGGGGCGTCTTGCGGTGTGGTCGTCGATTGCCTCGAGATTTCATTATGTGTCAATTCTACCGGTCGAAAGCCATCCGCAATCCCCATTGCCTGTAGGTCGTAGTCTTCATCGTTGCCTTGGACATTTGAAAATCTGACTGATGCTCTGAGTGAAGAGTCGCGACGCAATTCAGATGCTTTCTCGTTGTCGATGGCACCCATTGTTGTGGGTGGTTCCAAGGGAGAGCGCTACTGTACGTGCGAAGGGATAGAGATGCAGTGCAGCATCAGGAGCACGATTAACCACAACTTCGACCCCAGAAGATCATCGAGTATGAGTACCAAAAAAATACGTTCCAGACTATTTGATGGTTAATAATTAATCGCTAATGCCCTTTCTTTAAACGTTGTCGTCGTGTCGGATGGATCGAGAGTCCCAATTGCAAGTTGTCTGTTATGATGTTGATTGTAGACAGGTTGAATGGCTCCAGTCGGGAGAGAGTATGGAGTGTATGGAGTATGGATGTAGGTAGTAAGTAAACCATAGTAAGTAGGGCCACAGACCATTGACCATAGGTGGAAAACAGCCGTTCCCCGTTCTAGTCTCAGTGGCTAGTAGCCTTTACGGGCTCGGCACAGGGAGCCCCAGCACAAATCAGGGGGGGTCTATGCTTGGACTAGTGGGTTTCGGACTTTTGAGAAGGGGGGCAGGTGCTGAGCGGATCAATGATGGATATGATGGATATGATGGATCAATCATAGTTCAAAAGCCAGTTCTTAAAGCCAATCTAGCCTCATTGGCGCGTTACATACCTTCCTCCTACCTCCTAGGTACATACATCCCACATACTACATACGTCCAAAACCACATGAACTACATGTACATTCCTTACAGGCTCTAGGTATTTTCCAGGACATGGGTGATCTGGATAAGATAGGAGCGTGGAGCATGGGATGGACCGATGGAGGGCAGTTGCTTCCACATCTTCCACATTCTTCATACAGCGCGTACATGAACTCAATGTAAGTGGTGCAGAAAGATAATGTACTTACTATCGTGTTCTGATTTATACTACAACATCGAACCTTTCTATCTCTAAATAGAATGGATTGTCCAAATTTCACGTGTTTTATTCTTCACATCTACCCATTTCTGCCATCTACTCATATATCCACTTAGGGCATAACTGTTGAGGCTTCGGTCTAGATATATGTGGGTAAGCCCTTGAAACCTGATGAGAAGCAAGCAAAAAACTGGGTTGGTATCCGGGTTGATCGGTTGGTCTCGCCCAGTTCATCATACCTCGTCGGAGCGCCATTTGATCTCTTGGCAATGGGACTTTAGGTTATTGTTAAATGTGCGAAGGCAAAAAGAACAGGAGTTCCTCGAGGGGGATTTGAGGTAGAGTTGGTTTTGAGTGCCGTAGCTTTAGTGACTATCCCCGCCGTATGTCGTCTTCTAGAGGTTAATGTGACCAGTTACCACGATCAAGATTTGAATAGAATTTGAGTAACCTATCCTCATCGGGATGTAATTCACCATGGTGTTATGAGATGGCATCAGAACCTCTTGCGTCAGTAGGTACCTACCTACCTACCTAAGTAAATAATGTAGATAATATGCCTAGGAGGTAGGCATGTAATTTGAAATGACCTGTACCTTAATGACGGCAATATGTCCCTCGGCTCCAGATTCGCCAATTCGCTACTCTCAGTTGAGCCTATTCAGCCGTTCAGCAAATTGTACTACGTACCTAGTTCTTTGTCTGCAATCAATATTCCCGGACAACGGACGGCATAAGGAAAATGAAAAACGAAAAGAGAAAACTTGGAAATGAGGGGGAGTGCGGATAGATCTCGGTTGGGTCCACAACTAAGGTATTAGCAATACAGCCGGACGAAGCACATGGGCATTCTTTTAACGTTCCAGACGAAGTGGAGATGCAAGGCACGTTCGTGTTTGTGTATGTGTAGTGGATGTGTTCGTGTTTGCGGCGGTTGTGCCCTAGTTTGTAATTTTTATTTAAACATCCATCGAGCATCGAGCATCGAGCGTTATGTCGACCGTTGCAAGTTTTTTTTCTTTCCCCTAGCCTAACGTCTTACACTATTCGTTCGGATCTTTCCAGCAAGGACCGTGCCCCCTATGTCCCTGCGCACCTTCATACGGCGTTGTCTCCACATATAGTACTATGCAGTACTATTGATGTATTCTGCAATATACCTAAAATAAGTGCAAACCATTGAACTACTGTAGGTACCAATAAGGGCGTTCCCACATGTATATATCGATTCCGCCAACTTTAAAAGTTTAGCTTACAGGCGAAAAGTTCCACTGGTGGTCCGCTTTCCGGCACTTGCTTCCTTATGACGAGCTGGACAAGTTAAACCTCCCTAGGACTCCACTAGTCACACTTAGTCGCGCCTAATTCCAACTTGTAGGTAATGAAAGCAGGAACGCTCGGTGGCCGTCAAAGTGTTCTCACCGTACTTAAGCGACGGAGAGAAGGAAGCTAAGGAAAGTCCAGAGTTGAAGACTACAACATCGAACAAGAATGATTCACATATTCTTATCGAGATGCATTGAAGTAGCATAATCCGGAGAGTCGTGGTGACCGAGTTACGAAGGGACACTAAACCACGATGAGGAATAATATATCTCCCTCCATGTACTTAACACATACACGGCACGTTGCTTCCCTGTACAAATTAGGAAGGGAGTCCGCTTTGTCTTGGAAGAATAGAGTTACCTTCCATATCCAGATACATCCGCTAGTTGAATTTTGTCATCGGTTTAATCCCTATTATCAGCACTGAGTAATGTACAGATATGCAAGTGTATCACGATTATCTAACATCTTACAAGTCCCCATGTCGTTGAAACAACCTTGGAAGTTCAGCGCTCAAGGTATCTCGAGCTTGTGACATGTTCAGGTTGCAGGTACGATATACTAGGTACATAGTAAGTGCTGTATCTAGGTATATTAAGGTAAGTGCCGGAGGTAATATATTACGATGATTAAAGGTTTGTCATGGATGCTTTTATTTAATATGATGGTTTTTGGAACTACATAGATATGTGGTAGATAGATCTTATGGATCTTGTAGATGGTGTCATCCCGTACCAGCCGACGTTTTATCTGTTCCGTGGTAGAGCTTGTCTTCAATGTTCCTCCAACATCCAACATCTGGGGTACCTATTAGGTACTTGATGTGCTGACAAAGTACCTATTAATGTCATGCTCACGTGTGATTTCAGTTGCCATTAGCTGCTAACCACGCCTTATCATGCCTGTTATGGCTCAGCTTGAAAAGGGTAACTGAATTTACAGATTTGTTACGATTGATGATCAACGATCAGCGATCAGCAATTAAAGATCGAGCGATCAAACCTTTTCAGCCCGTCTGTCCGTTAATCGTCAATAGCGTTAATAGCGTGGTTTACTATCTAATTTGTGCAACCTGAAGTCGCGCTTATAACGATTAGAACCTTGAGCTTATTGAGCCTTGGGGCTTTAGCTCTAACTTTCATGGCACACTAGTAATTACTGTGAAACCGAAACTCTGGTTCCCCACGAAAATACCTTGATTCGACCTTGATTCTACCTGGATTCGTTACCTTAATTCGAATTTATTCAAACACATCTCAGTCCGGCATAACCCGCACTAGGTAAACATGAGGAAGCTTCGTGATGAGCCGACGATAGTAGCGGCGGCGGTGCCGTTTGGAAGAGAAACGCGCCAAGCTTATTTCAACTTTGCCGCTTCCTACATTCCACTGAATCATGGTTCGTTCGGCGCATTCCCATCGTGCGTTCGAGATTATCAACGGAGATTACAGTGCGAAACAGAAGCTAGACCGGACACGTTCATTCGGTTCACCTATCCTAGACTTTTACGTGAAGCAAGGGACGTCGTCGCGCCGCTTCTGGGAGCAGAAACGGACGAAGTCGTTTTTGTGCCGAATGCTCTTACGGCAGTCAACACCGTCCTGAGAAATCTGACGTATCAGGATGGCGATGTCATACTCTATTTCAGTACTATTTATGATGCCTGTCTCAAGACCATAGAGTCTTTAGAGGAAACTACCCGGGTTAGAGGACACAGCATCGAGTTGGTCTACCCGATTGAGAATGACGAGATCCTTGATAGATTTCGTGCGGCCATCACCGAGATTCAGAATCAGGGAAGGTCGGTCAAGTTGGCTATGTTTGATACTATCCTCACTTTCCCAGGCGTGCGTTTCCCTTGGGAAGATTTAGTGTCCGTGTGTAAAGAGTATGGCATTTTAAGCTGCATCGATGGTGCACATGGAATAGGTCATATCGACCTGCGTCATCTTTCCCGCGTCGGGCCAGATTTCTTCATCAGTAACTGCTACAAGTGAGCTTGCCTATTCTCTTGTATTTGTTTCTGATTCCATATCTCATTTACATCCTTTGATGATTCTTGCAAACTGAGTTTATATAGATGGTTCATGGTACCTCGTGGATGCGCGGTATTGTATGTGCCTTATCGTAACCAGGCCTTAATTAGGACGACCTATCCTACAGCAGAAGGGTATCAACCGACAGCCCAGCGGGAGATGCAATCTCAAAGAAGTTATTTTGTTAACTTATTTGAGAAGGTCTCTACGATAGATACTACGCCATACATCTGTGTCATAGAAGCATCGAAGTTCCGAGAGCAGGTTTGCGGGGGTGAAAAGAGAATATGTGACTACTGTATAAATATGGCAAAGGAAGGTGGTGAGTTAATGGCGACGATTCTGGGGACGGATGTCCTTGAGAACAACACAGGTACACTTCGAAGTTGCTGTTTCACCAACGTGAGACTTCCTTTAGAAGTTACAGAAGAACCAGGAGAGGGGAGGCATATTGGTAGGGTGCCTGTAACGGAAGCGAAAGCAGTGGCTGACTGGATTACCATAAAGTCGGTAGAGGAGTTCGACACTTTCATAGCGACGAGATACTATGCAGGCGCATTCTGGGTTAGGATTTCTAGTCAGATTTACCTTGACCGAGCTGATTTCGAGTGGGCTGCCCATGTCCTACTTGATCTCTGTAATCGGGTAAGAAAAGGTATACGATAGACATAGAACTAGACGATACCTTTGGGTATAGAGTTTTGAGAATCTCTTGAGTGGAAATAAGAGCAGGAACGAGTAGTCAAATTTGAATACAAAACTGATTCCGGGATACAGCGGGTCGACATTATAAGACTCATACAAAGCTTCCTTGCGTCTAAAAAGATGGTCTCCCGAGAGGTAACATGGAACTGCCGATATTCATGATTCTATATATTGAGCGATCTAACGACGAATAGCGCCTTAATACTTGGTGATTGGTCAGTTCTTATATTCACCGGTTCTTGATATAGGTGGTGAATATCTACACATTCCCTTTCCCCAATTATATCTTGGGAGATGTATGATTGCCTCATCGGGTACATATATAAGGTATGCACGAATAAACATGTCCTTTGGTTGCCTAAAAATAAATCATCTCTCATACTTGAGATAACGTGTTCGAGTTCGATTTGTAACTTTGTTGGCAAAAGGTATTGAATTTTAGGAAGGTTATGGAACTTCGGGTTAATATAGGTACTGTTATAGTATTCATTTAAATGCTGCCCAAAGGAAACTGGCATTCATATGAACATTGGAAGTTGTCTACTATAGATGAACGTACTTACCTACTCCTAGGTAGATACCTACTTTATAAATATATTAATAGAGTTTTGGTAACAGCGTTAGACTTTGAAATGCCATAATCATGTCACCTGGCAGTGTCTATATTAGCTAATTAATTACTGTTCAGGTTGTGCTCTCTGAAACTGACAATCATAATCTTAAAGTCTTAATGTACCTTCTGTTAAGTATGTAGGTGGGGGGCGCTGTCACATCTCATAAAATTCATTCCGAACACACCTTGTTCCATATCGAAGTCTTTTCCGCCCACATCATTACCCTTAACGTGCGCCTTGTGCGCTTCGCTTCATCTGACAGGTCAATTGAAGACGTGGTCAACGTCAGAATGCAGCATACAATGAAGCGCATGCGCACATACAGGTAAGCTTCACTTTTGTGGTCGGGCGAGGCTTCCATACCCTCCATTATGTCGGCCGATGTCGACCGATGCAGCGATGTTGACTTTAGGATTGGGGAATCGCGGGCGTCGACTTTACCCCAGGATCGATGTCATACTTTTTTGTTCATCGAGGGGTTTCGGGGTTGAAACGGCATCATTAATTACCAATCATCTTTGTCGGAACGTATCCGGCGAAGAAATTATCTTACAACCAAGTCCAATAATTTTCGGGGCCGGAGAATAGGGCAGCATAGAGGGGAAATCTGGAGGGGAGATCTCTACCTAGAGATTCCTCCCCCCCTTTTCGATTTCTCTCTTCCTCTACCCCCCCATCTGCATATCTAGTACTCTTCGGGCAAAATAGGAATCATCAGACTTCAGTTCCCCTAAGACTAGATGTCGAATTCGCGGGGAATTTATTCCCTCACCATCACTAGTGACAAGATTCATTGCTTCCCAAGAATCCTACCTAGTGAGCCGGGCGATGAGGCTCAATTGGTGGCAGACCTAGGCGTGAATAGCGGATGGGGTTTCATTCAGCGCCAGTGGTATGCAATGGCTGCAGCTGATTTACCCCCGTCTTGACCCAAGAAACGGGGCGAGATGACTGTCTTAGTTCCTGGTTCGTGATTTGAGACCAGTTGAATCCAGTTTGGTTAGGTGAAGCCATGCGGGCACATCTGCGGGCACACCCTCCAATTGATTGAGAAATAGGGCAAACAAGAGTTCACCGATTGGCAGCGAGGTGATGAGGCTGCTCTGGCCGTCAACATCGAGAACTACTCTCGTCCACTGACGCAGACCCCTATTCTTTTCATGCTATTGACGTCGAGCTACTGCGAGTTCACCTATTTAGAAATCCTCTGCAGTTAGCTGCAATTCCTGCCCATTCCCGTCGAATCGATCTTTGTGCTCACCGTGGCTTACACCCCACCAATCCCCGTTGTGCCGTATACCTGAATGCATAAGGTGCAGGGGAGACGTTGCCCGAGCACACGAACATCGTCCTGATAGGTAGACCTGTGTTGCCCTGCCTAGGAGCCTCCTGGATGAATTGTACACACTGTCCCTGTGAATATTTAACAGTGTCTATACCGCCCCTGTCGATGGGCTCCCATCCTAAACTCCTCGCCTCATTTTCACATTTCTAACATCATATACAGGCAATAAGACCTTGTCTTGATTTAATTTTCATCTAAATTTGCCACAAGGCGAACACCTTTTCAGATAACCAGGGCTAAGCTTAGAAGCATCATCAGCCATAGCTTCGGCATCTAAACTCAGCTTACAATCGCCACCCCTCTAAGTATAAAACCTACCTACATCTCGCCGTCATTCAACATGGCCCAGCGTCCAGATATGCGACGGAACGAATCTTATGGCTCGGACACGTCGTCGGTATATTCGGGGCGCTCAGGCTCTATCGGCTCGGCGGATTCCCTATATTCCGTTTGGTCTTCATCGGACTCGGACTCCTTCGTCTGGAGAGACGATCCTTGGGGATTTTACGGTGTTGGGGGTGCTGTGACCCGTTACGTGGATGATCGCGATGACAGGCGCAAGCGATTTGCTTCTCATATTTTGAGCGGGCCATTTGCTCAGTTTTACAAGAAGCAGCGCCATTCTAGCTCTAACTCGCACGCTCACTCGCACTCTCGTCCAAGCCGCAGTGCAGCTAGTTCTCGCTCTAGCTCACGGTCAAGCAATGGGAGTGCTAGTCCAGGCAGAAGCCATAACCAGGGACATTTTCAGCCGAGGCCTGCTAGCGTTGAACCCCAGTTCCATCAAGAACACTTCCAGCCACCGCCGCAATTCCACCCTCACGGCTTTCAAGGACCACCGCCTCCCCCACCTCCTCCGATGGCTCCTGCACCCGCGGGGTTCGAAAGCGGCTTTATCCAACTCGGCGGCCCTCCCCCGCCACCACAACACCCGGGCGACCCGTGGGACAACGCAGGTGCATATGATACCGGAGTGCACGTTTACGATTAATAATGCCGTGGACTACGACGAGGTTATTTAATGGCTTATGTATGGATTATGATTGACTTGATCTTTATGACTTTATGGGACAGGCGGTTCTTATGCGTTGGATCTTGATTTAACGGCGTTCCGGTGGGACTCTATTGAGGATCACAGCACTTATTTACATGACAGTTACAGTATGTGACGAATCGCAGAGAAAAGGAAATGGGTGACGAGGGCAAAGCCGTTCTTTGCGAGATACCCATCTGCGAGGGGGCAAAAGGAGTAATGACCCATTCAATTTCGAGACACGACGGATCCTAGCACAAGTAATCCTGGGCCTTTCATGTTGATAGGTAGTAAAATCAATATTTTTTGTGACTACGAATTTTGCCTTTATGCTGGGTAGCGAGAGCCTGACGTTGACAGTTGTCAGTTGGGTCCTACATATTGTCTAAGACCTCTAAGTGGCTATCCGAACTAAAACAAAGCCGTGAATTTCACTTACTGGGTCGCCAAAATAGGCTGGGCATACTGCATAGGATTTAATGGAGCCTGATAAGAATCCATTGGAGAGGAGAGAGACATGGAAGCTATTTCGTGGACTAGATTATCTGGTCTTACTATTAAGCATTTTGGTTAGGTTAGCAGGACTAATATGAAGACCCACGAAGGACATGGATATCATGGACATTAAATGTATAAGAAATGCATAGCAGCATAGATAGGTTGTGAAAGGGGTATCGACAAAGAGAAAGTGTGGGGTGAGTTGAATCATCTAATCTGGGGAATGTATGGGAACTTGGAACCTACCCTGAATGTAGCAGTATAGAAAGAAAAGACTAGTCTCGTTTGATTCTCTATAGTCTTAGCTAATACTAAACCTGCCAATGAACCCCTTCGCTGTTCTCCGACCGACACCACCTATAATCACTCAGCCACCTTACAAATTATCTTACAAAAATTTCTATTGGCGTATCTGGGCATAAAATCTGGTATCGTACGCCCGTCAGATGTTAAATCTGCCAATAGTGTATTACTTCATCCTTCAAGACGGTCAATAAGCAGCATATTTGCCTTATACCTGGACACAGCGCATGCAGTAAACCCCCAAAGCCCCGAGGTTAGCGAGGTCCTATATTGCCTTAAAGGGAGCAGTACGGCAGTGCGGCAGCAGCGCTGAAAATGCAAACATAACTCTTATACCGCTACTAGGTTCACTTGCATGGCCAAGAGGGAATAGTAAGGAGATAATAGAGGGATATCACGTAGGAATTAAACCAAGTTTCGGATAACGGCAGATCAACTTTTTCAGGTAGAAACGAGACGATTTAAAGAGGTTTAGTCCAAGGCTGAGCCATAACGGTTCTGAAGTGTTCAACGGTGGTAGCCTAAAAAGCCCCCCATGCCGATGCGTTTACTGCCGAGACAAATTACCAGCAGTACCAGCCCAAACACAAAAAAAAAAAAAAACTCCTCAAACCCACACACCGATGACTCCCACCCCCGTGATCCGCGGAGAGCTGAGATCTGTATACCTAGGCAGGCCCCGCAAACAAGGCGCAAGGTCCCGCTTTCACGTCCATCATCTACCGTCCGTCTGCGGGCGCCCTCATTGCCTCCCGTAGTGCTATACCAACATACCTGGGTATGAACCTATTGACCAACTTACCCAGCACCTACCTGATACAACCTACGTGCGCTCGCTCCGAACTACACAGTCGTGTGACTTATGCGATATGCAGGCCTCGACGCATAACTTACCTAGCTACCTACTTAGGCACATATACCATCATCCGACCAAACCTGTTGAAAAAAAGGCTTCGCATACGAGGGGGGAGATGTCATTGGGTTAGAATTCCGATGCTATTTCGGTGAGGCGAATAGACGTGATGGAACCAGTTACAAAACTAGACACTACATAGGTAGATATGAGGCTCAATCGAACAAAAAGCCGAAAGTCGCACACAAAGAAAGGTGCTACGTTGTTGCTTACCCCCATTACAGGCGACGCCGACCCATTATGCCGTCAGGCAAAGCCTTAGCGGTCTAGCGACGGCGATCCCATTTGCCAGGAACAATTGTCCCTTCCCGATGGATTCCTGTCTGGGCAGTCTGGGTTCACCTAGCGTACAGATTGAGAGGTGCTGCGGCGGGATGAGTCTTACGCCCAGCAGTAGTAGACCCCCCCTGCTATATGATGACAGCGCCGATCCAGTTTTTGGTTCCATGTACCTAGTGCTGACGATTCACATATCGACATAGCCAACCTTGAAAGTGCGTTTATGTATGCGAAAATCTGCGGTCTGACTTAACCAATTAAATGTACCATCGGCATGATAGACTGCACGGTTAGTCTACCGCCCTATAGGGTTGCCTCACGCCCACACTTCCCTGTATAGCATATCTGAATTTTACTGGTGGCTGCCTGGCGGCTCTCGTTTGGCGCATGAGATATATAAACTTGCGATGGACCCGTTCTTCAACGTTGTCCCAAATTGTGAGGTGCTAAGCACGAAATAGCCCCTTCATCGTTAGGGTCTAGCGTGGTACGGACCCGAGAACGAGAACGAAACCCCTTTTTTCTCATCGTTAAATTCAACTCCCATTCATCGTTTGTTGCCTTTATAGGCCAGTTGTCTCTCACCATGGCAGGCAATCTGTCAGTGTCCTCTACAGAGGCAAATCCCTCTGGCAATCCAGCATACGAGTCTAGCACGGGGGCTCCTCAACTAGCCATGCTCGACATTTTCTTCCCTGGATTCTCCATGTTCGCTGGGGCTGTCCAGAAATACCTGAAAATCGATCTTAACTTATACATTCCTCTATTACTTATTACTGGTGCTTTGACAGTCGTCTGGAATTACGCTAGCATTTACTTATGGGAGCAACTCGAGACTCATTTCATGTCCGTTGTCGATGTTCGCACAGATGACGAGGTCTACAACATCATCATGAGCTGGGTAGCCCGGCAGAAGTTCTCCCAGGGCGCCCGACGTTTCGTAGTCAACACTAACGTCAACTCTCGATGCTGGTATATTTGGGACTGCGATGATGATGATGATGAGGACGATGATTATGAGCGAGAATCGTCTACTAGGAAAAAGAAGCCTCTGTCATATACACCTTCCTTTGGTAGCCACTACTTCTGGTATCGTGGTCGCTTGCTCTTATTCCGAAGATCTGCGAAGGAGCAACAGAAAGGGTGGGCGCTTGTTAGCCAATGCGAGGAGATTTCGATCTCGTGCTTTGGTCGCGACCCGTGGATCTTGAAGGAGCTCCTCCTGGAAGCTCGCCAGGAGTACATGAAGAAGGATGAACACAAGACCCTCATATACCGCGGTACACTGAAACCTGGATCGATGGAAACCACTTGGCAGCGTTGCATGGCCCGAGCTAGCCGCCCCTTTTCGACGGTCATCTTGAACGAAAAGGTTAAGCAAGAGCTGATTGATGACGTTACCGACTACCTTGACCCAGCGACACAGCGTTGGTACGCCAATCGCGGGATCCCATACCGACGTGGATATCTCTTATACGGCCCTCCTGGAACTGGTAAAAGCTCACTTAGTCTAGCCCTGGCCGGCTTCTTCAAGATGCGGATCTATATTGTTAGTCTAAGTTCCATCACAGCAAATGAGGAGAATCTCGCGTCCTTGTTTGCTGAGCTTCCTCGTCGCTGTGTTGTTCTCCTTGAGGATATTGATACGGCTGGTCTCACCCATACCCGCGAGAATGAAACTTCTCCACCCCCGCCCCAAGACGCATCTAACGACATGGTTCCCGGGCAACTTACTACAGGAAACGGTAATGCGGAGAAGAACACTCCTGGCGGGAGACTATCCTTATCCGGACTACTCAACATTTTGGACGGCGTAGCGTCTCAGGAAGGTCGAATTCTAATCATGACGACTAATCACCTGGAGAAATTGGATGCTGCTTTGATTCGGCCCGGACGTGTTGACATAACTGTGAAATTCGGTCTGGCGGACGAGGGAATGAGTGTTTCCATCTTCCGGGCCATTTTTGCCCGTCTAGATGGTGACGAGGATCCCAACGACGTCGACAAGCAACCCACCGACCCAGAAGTTAGAGCAAAGCTCGAAGAAGAGAAGAAGAAGATGTTAGCAGTCGAGGATGCTCGTATAAGTGCTTTAGCAAAGGAATTCTCTGCCAAGGTACCGACGCATGAATTTAGCCCGGCTGAGCTTCAGGGCTACCTTATGAAGCACAAGCGCCACCCCCAAAGAGCGGTGGAAAATGTGGAAGAGTTCATCGAGCAGACTCGAAAGGATCACAAGGAGAAGCGACTTAAGGAGGCAGAGGAGAAGCGAAAGGAAGAGGCAAAGAGGAAGGAAGAGCAAGAGAAGAAGGATGAAGAGAAGGCTAAGAAGGAAGCAGAAGCCCAAAATAAGGATACCTCGGAACAAGATGCAGACAAGGAAGCCACAGAAGATTCGAAGTCGTCATCTGAAACATCGGACGATAAGAAGGAATCGTCGGCAGTGGAGAAGAAGGAGAGATTAGAAGTGAAGACAGAATCGGGTCATGTGAAAAATGATTCCGGCTATGTGACACCGGCGAGCGGCGAGCCTTGATGAAAGGCGCCGCAACAGCGCGTGTCTAGCGGATGGGGCCGCTAGGTACGGAACCGGTACCGGGGTGTTACTTATATACCTAGATGCTATCCACGATAGGTGATGGATACCGTAGCGATATTAAGTGCCTGCCTAGTATCTTTGCATAATTCGGCGCATGGGCGGGGTGTGAACAGGCAGTTGCAATTGGAATAAACATGTAGATATTCATTCTATGCAGCTCTAGCTACGTGGTGTAGCCAATGCAGTGAGAGGTGAATTGTTGACTAAGCGGGTTCCATGGCACTACACAACTTGGTTGACCAGGTTGACGACGATCGTTGAGAGTGGTCTGATTTCCGACATGCGTGATACGCTGGCTTTTGTAGTTGTTGAGATAGTTGACCGGGCACCGAGTTTTGACTGCATGTCGAATCAACTGCTGAAGTACACGTATTGGTGTACATGCTAGAAGCTGAACAGCCTAGGGAGATAATCGTGGTTAAGTAGGTTGAAGCAGGTTGAAGCAAGTTGGCTTGGTGCAGTTCTGTAGTATTGCTTATTGGAGAGGTAACAAAAGCCTAGACTGGTAAATCAGCGAGCTGACGGAATGACTTTCAGGTCCCAAGCCTTTAGCCACGCAGAACTAGTCGAGTTTAGGAAAGCTCCGATCCATGGTGCCGAGTAAGCTCCAGATTCCGAGGTCCCTATCCGACAGGTTGGTTTATCACCGATAAGATTCTGTCATCCTTGAAGCTCAGCACATGTCATCGCAATTGAATTGTGTGATTATGTGAAAGTTTGAAAATTGAAAGTTGTATGGAGCTGAGTTTGACAGCACTAGAATCTATAGTTTACCTACCTTAGACATATCTAATACTATCACATCCATATCAAACTCAAACTTTAAAGCCCTAATTAATCTTATTACTGTTACCTCAACCTTAAGATCTATGTAGATGACCCCACCAATACTTAGAAAACCCGTGGACCACGTTGTACCTACCATCATACGTATAATACATGGTACTATATTCAAATCCAGCCGAGACATCGGAGATTTCTCTGTTCACAATTCACAACCTTGCTGATTACTGTGCATCCATACCCTTATATCTTCAGGGTTTTCTCATGTAGCATGTATGGCGTACGATGTATGGGGTATAGTATGTCACCAACATCATGAAATGTGAGACTACGGGATGGATGAATGTAGCAGGAACTACTTACATATAGTACCGAAAGAAAGGCTAAAGAAAACCTTAGTAGAATTCTATGTAACTTGCAAACAGTTCCGTAACAGCAGTGGAACGGTTCCATAAATATTACAGTAATTACGTTACCCCGCGTTACGAGCCAATCAATTCCAAGATTTTGTCAAGTGTTCCAGGCATTCCAGCGCTCTAATAGCGTTCCAACAGCTGTTTTAACGTTCCAAAAGTTTATTTGCGTAACAGTCACAAGATCATGTGATGTATATGCGGGGAGATTTTCTACGCAGCCAATTAAAGCTAAAAGCTTTATATAACTAAGTAACATTGTAAAGATTCCTTGCATATATACATAAAAGTGGTGTAATGGTAAAACTGTAAAACCTCGTAACGTGCCACGTAATCCGTAGTTCAAATCGTAAAAAAAAACGTAACCTTAATCTTTAAAAATAAATATATAATTAAATAAAATATATTAAATAAAAATAAAAAATCAGTAAATACATAAATATATATATATAAATAAATAAATAAGTATAAATGCATAAATTAAAGAAATAAATTGATATAATTTTTGGAACGTTTGATCGTAATTTGGAACGGTTCCGGATCAAGGATGGTTCTGGGGGCATTCCTATAGTGGAACGGTTCCAGGGTTGTGGAACCGTTTTTGGGTTACGTAAAGTTCTACTAAGGAAGCCATTTACGTATCCAGGTAGTATTCATCAGTAAAGTGTCAGAGTTTGTCAAGCTCGTGTAACTCGGCTATTGCCAAGATAGGAAACACCTTTTATCTACTTGATTTTCGGCCCACCCAAGCACGGAAAACTCCAGCACTGGAAGAGTTGAAGTACAGTCGTGACAGCCGGACGTCTTGATTTAGAGTGTCGTCCTTTCCACTTCGGGCAATTAGGCTTTCGACAGGAAAGGACAGGAAGGGACCCTTAACACTACGAGCCTGCGACTGCGGAATGTCACTGGTTGGTGTAACTACACTAGAGATTTAGTCCGTATCTTTTTACCCCTCCATAGCCCCCCCCCTTTTTCACTTTCCACCGAGTAAATACGTAACAAATGAATTTAAGTGTTGACAAGATTTTGTTGACCGTCTTCAACTTACACTAACTGCTGAGTAGGCGGCATTTAATTTTATTTCATCTTATCCTATCCTATCTTTTTTCGTCTCTCTTGATCCTTTTCTCCTTTCCCCTTTTTCTTGCAAAATCGTTTACCAGAACCAGAGATAGACACGTACAATAAGTTGTTGTGTTGTTGACCTGTGACATCGTGACAAAGGACGATCGAATACCACGTCAATACTACCTAAACGCATCGATATACCGCCAGATAAGGATCTGATAGGTGAGCCTTCTAGTTTCTTGCAATTGTTCCTCTTCGATAGAAAAAATACCCCTGGCGGTCTGTAACATTTCTTCAGAGATCTCCCCACCATTAATGATCGACACACATGTAAATCCAGACTGGGCGTCGCAAACAAAAATGCTAGGCTTGGCCCCTGTCCATTTCATAGTTGGGTTCCATTGCCAATTGGCGGTGAATCCATTCAGCCCAAGTTGGAAGAAAAAAAACCCTTGTCATATGCTGGCGCTGGAGCTAATAAGCTAATAACACTACCCGCTCCCACAGACTGAATAGAGAATACGCACGAGTTGGTCTCGAATATTCTCCCCTTCCAGAACAACTCCTTCAACACCTTCGATACCAATATCATTTTACTACTCGAAGCCATGTCAGCCCGTCCTCTGAACATTGGCATTAAGGCCATCGAGCTTTACTCTCCTAGCCAGGTATGTAGCTGTCTTTCCTCAGCTTATTATCCCACCTCCGGTTACCCCTCCGACATCGCACGAGATACAATTATTTTTGGAAGAAAGCCCTACTGACGCTCTCGTGCCCCTCAGTATGTCGAGCAATCCGAACTTGAGAAGTTCGACGGTGTTAGCACCGGCAAGTACACCATTGGTCTTGGTCAGACCAAGATGACCTTCTGCGATGACCGAGAGGGTTAGTTGTGCTGCTGCCGAACCTCAAACTTCCATACCATGTACTAAGAAAGGGGCGGCATGCAGATATCTACTCGATTGCCTTGACAGCCACCTCTAAACTGCTAAAGAACTACAACATCGACCCTAATTCTATTGGTCGCCTTGAGGTCGGTACCGAGACCATCCTCGACAAGTCTAAGTCCGTCAAGACCGTCTTAATGCAGCTGTTTGGCGAGAACACCAACATCGAGGGTGTCGACACCGTCAATGCTTGCTACGGCGGTACCAACGCTCTGTTCAACACACTAAACTGGCTGGAGTCCTCTGCTTGGGATGGGAGGGATGCTATCGTCGTAGCTGGTGATATTGCCTTGTACGCCAAGGGCAACGCCAGACCTACTGGTGGCGCTGGTGCTGTTGCTATGTTGGTTGGCCCTAACGCCCCAATCGTTATTGAGCCTGGTCTACGTGGAACCTACATGCAACACGTGTATGATTTCTACAAGCCCGACCTTGCTAGCGAGTACCCATACGTCGACGGACACTACTCTGTCAACTGCTACACCGAAGCCCTCGATGCTGCCTACCGCGACTATTGCAAGCGCGAGACTAAGCAGAAGGGTATTGCTAATGGCAACGGTACCGCCGCCGCCGACGACACTAAGACGCCTTTCGACCGCTTCGACTACATGGCTTTCCACTCCCCAACATGCAAAGTTGTCCAAAAGTCGTATGCTCGTCTTTTATACCATGACTACCTAGCAAACCCCGACAGCCCTGCTTTTGCTGAGGTTCCTGGCGACATTCGAGATATGGACTACAAGAAATCCTTGTCAGACAAGGTGGTCGAGAAGACTTTCATGGCTCTCACCAAGAAGCGCTTCAATGAGCGCGTTCAGCCTGCTATCCAGGTCGCTACAAATTGCGGTAACATGTACTGCGCTAGCTTATGGAGCGGCTTGGCCAGTTTAATTTCCCACGTCGATAGCGCCACTCTTCAAGGCAAGCGCATCGGCCTTTTCAGCTACGGTTCCGGTTTGGCATCGAGCTTCCTCTCAGCGCGCATCAACGGCAGCACTGAGCAAATTTCTAAGGTCCTAGATATCCCCAACAAGCTGACCTCAAGACGAGGAGTATCTCCTGAAACATATGAGGCCGTAAGTTGAAGAATGCCTTTACCGGTACCTGTAAAAACTTGGATACTAACAATGCAATATCTAGTTCTGCGATCTACGCCACCAGGCTCATCTCAAGAAGGACTACACGCCTAAGGGCGATGTGTCTACCCTGACCCCCGGTACTTACTACTTAGAGAAGATCGATGATATGTTCAAGCGAACATACTCCGTCAAGGCATAAAGGGGAATGAAGCATTAGATGCGATATGCATTTGATATAGACCGGCATCGTTCGCCATTGTTACTGCATAGACATGGGTGAGACTTTATGGTTCCTAGACATCGGAGCTTATAAACGTGCATGAAGACCATATATACAGCGGGGGAAGATGATTGTGAGATAAGAGCTACTAATAGTGTTAGGTGGGAGATGAGCGCCTGACTTGTATATACCAGGAGCACCTCACGTCACGATTTGCACGAAAGAATAATGAATAAAAAGCTGATCTAGAGCCGCGCGTGACCATTGAAATGTGACTTGAATGAGGTCCGAATACTACGTTTACATCGTGTTTCTAAGTTATGTTAGATTGAACTTCAGGTGAGGTAGTTTTCGGGATATATTTCTTATTTGTAATCAATAATTATTCATTATTATATAATTAGATAGCATCCCAGTGGAATATCGAGACAGTCTACTCGTGTTTTCAACCTGCCCACAATTTTAGTCGTTTTCAAAGGAATGGGGTCTTGACAGGTATACAGGATGGGACGTGTATATTATAAGACATACATGAAGCCGCATCAGTAAGTCGATGCAGAAGTAACGCAATAGGCTCGTTGGCTTTAAAATAACCGAGGGAACTTGGTGCATGATATAAGCGAGGGCGTATCTAAGAATCATCGTATGGTACGATAGTTGGTATCAGACTTCTCATAATTTTCTCCTAGATCTCACCCTGTCTTTGCCACCAACCTCTTTTTACAGCATTGTAGCTGTTCGCTCAGCAAGCTACTGGATGATTTCCACTCGGTTTAAAAGTAGAGCCAAATAATTCACCGACCGAGGATAATCTGTTCTTGAAAATCTGTATGTGCCCCTGACAGTATCGGTTACATCATCTCAAGCGAGGAACAGGAATACCATGCCACAATATCCGCGTGGTCATTGGAACCCTTTTATTCCCTTCCCCATATAGCCAGCCTACTAGCCTTAGGCAGTCTATAATGATCTATCCCTCTATCCGACACATCGATGCCGATTACCTTAAGTACATCTCATAGATAATATTAGCAACCAATACTCGTACAAATAGCGCACACGCTTTTTCCGCCTTGAACCACGAACAGCATGACCTTACATACACACAACACAACCTACGCTATTTTCTCCTTACCCTCTCCCCCATCACCTCCTTTCCACTTCCACGTCGCCCTACGATGGAGCATATAATCCCTACTTTTAATACCCTTCCAAATCCCCACAAGCCCGCCGAACGGCCAAGTCGCCTTAACCCTAGACTTCCAGTCATTCTCACTCTTAGGATCGACCTTGACGCGCACCTTATCGTAGACGCTCGGCAGCGACTCGGCCCTGTACCTCTCGCGGAGGGCCTCGTAGCGGGCGCGGTGGCCGCCGTACGCGCGCCAGAACTCGGGCTCTGAGTAGTACGTGTGGGCGTACAGCCACTTCATGCCGCCGAGCTCGTCGACGCGGCGCTCGAGGTCGCGGTTCGCGCGCACGAATGCGTCCCGGTCTTTCGGGCCCCAGCCCCATACTCCGATGTTGAGCATCTGGCCTGCTTCTTCCCCTAGGCTGCCGCTGCTGAACTCGCCTATGTTGTCGCCTTCGATGCGCTCTCCTGGCAGGTCTAAGACTGATCGTAGGTGTGGGTGGAAGCTTGGTCCCGCGGGGGTCTTTAGGGGACACAGCCATAGCGGCCAGATGTCGAGGTGCTCGGAGACGTAGTCAACGAAAGGCTCCGCGGCCTCATAGGGCATGCCAACGTCTTGGACGACGAAGCGGCCGCTCTCGCCACTGCCGTGTAGCGCACGGTATAACATGCGCGTGTGTAAGAAGTCGTCGAGGAACCAGCGGAAGAAGCGGTTGAAGGGAACTGGCCGGAAATAGTCGAATGCGGCCTGACCGACCCAGAACCCGCCGCGGTCATACCTAAACAGGTACTCCGCCAGCGGAATGTACTCAGTGACAGATCCATCTTTCGGTGTGATGGAGGCGGATGAGGGGAGATTCGCAGTGCGCTCGCGCACATGCATGTAATACCACGGATCCCAAGCGCGACTAAACGTCTGCACTTTTTCGTTATCCGGCAACTCGTTCGTTAACTTTCCAGTAACAACAACGCCATGGTCCTTAGAGAACAGAATCCCATCAACATAATCGTTCCCCCTATCCTTCTCACACTCCTCCCTCACAACCCTCACCGCCTCCGCAACGCTGCTCGTCCTCCTATACGTCGTACGCACAAACCTCTTCGCCTCAATCAACCGCAACTCCAACAACGTCGCCACCCCCAACGTCCCCAACGCCCCCGTCGCACCCCTAAATAAATCCGCATACTCCCCCTCCTTACCCACCCCATCCCCCGGCTTCGCAAACACGACCTCCCCATCCGGTAGCACGATCTCAACACCGCGTACATTCTCATCGAAATACCCATGCTTAAAACTCGAGCTCTCGCCCGCCGTGCCCGCGAACCCGCCTCCGGCCGTGATGCCAGGGAACTCCATAACAACAGGGGGCACGAGGCCGTGAGCGAGGGTGTGTTCGACGAGGCGGTCCATAGGGACGTTCGGCTCGACGAGAGCGATACGCCGCGCCGCGTCCACGGAAAGCACATTGCGCAGGCCGCTAATATCGACGAGTCTGGCCCCGGCCTTTTGGTGCGCCGGCCGCGTGCTGTTCGTGCTGCCGTGCCATATGCGGTACGGCTCCGCGCGCTCGAAGAAGGCGCGGACGGCGGCCGAGAGGAGGCGCACTGCCTGGCGGTGGCGTTCCATTTTTTAATGTTTTCTAGTCTAGGTAGGTATGTATGTATGTATGTATGTATTTTAAGCAGTAGTAATTTCTGTTCTCTCTTATGTGCTCTTACTATCCAGCCCCCCTGATATTGAAACTCTCTCTCACACACACACTTCTCGGGGGTGAGTTGTGTGTCTAGCGAATAGGTATCAACGTATTCCCAACCGTGCCATTGAAAGACCGTGAAAGGTCGTCCAACGGCCCAATTGGCGAGTGGCGTATGAGCCGGATAAGCGAGCTGGGTGAGCTTAGCTGCCTAGTATGTAGGTGTCGTCGTGAATTGAGTATATAAGGTTATGAGAGCTTCATTATGATGATTATGATGAAATGGAGCGAGATTAGGTTGAGCCGAGAATTTTGACAGCTACGGCCTAAAAAGGTCTAAAAGCTAAAAAGCCCTGGGGGTTGGCACCCCCTCTAGCCCCTGGATTTTTTTTTTCTCTCAGGTAGGTGCTCGGACGCTAGGGATCGGCTACTTCCAGTTTGCGACGGGCGCTAATGTCCGCTGGGTTGGGGAAGTTTAGTCAGCTCCGGAGTGTTACTTCCTAGATACCTCATTCCTTCTCGGAGTTGTTCTGAGTGATTAGAATATGACGTAGGTATGTAGGTAAGTATATACGCTTTTTATTGTGATGTGTTTTCAAAAATTTGAAATCATACATGCTTCTTCATTCTTCAGTGCTTCTCAATGGCTCTCTCTCCTATGAACGCCAAAGAAATCCAACGCTCTATGCTTCACAACCGGATGTATGACTGAAACCAAATGACCAGTTATAAACCATGATCTTTTTCCACATAAACCCCCAAATCTATAACTTCGCCGGCACATCAGCAACAGGCACCTGAGGCACATTATTCTCCTTGACCTGCCGCCTCGCCATATCCCACACCTGCTCGTCGGTAAACGGGCTCAGCTTACCCACATCGAACTCAACCTCCTCTAAACTCTTCGCCTTAATCGTCGTGTACGACGACTTCATTGTCTCGGGGTTCCCACACACATCCTTTATAAACTTTGCTATACCCTGAATATTCCGATGTGACTCCGCCAGCTCTGGGAGAACGGCTACGAAGACATGCGGCATAGCCTCGTACTCCTCAAACACGACCGTGACGCCGTCCCGCGTGAGCTTCGAGACCAAGTATCTATCCTCATCGGCAATAGTCTCCCAGCCACAGCACACATACATCGGCGGCGCTCCCTCCCAGCTTGTGTTCATCTGCAGCGTAGCTAGAGGGTGTAGGATATACGCATCGTCGACGTAGAGATGTCTGCGGGGCGGATCGGTCGGCCACAGGCCGTCGGGCTTTGGCTTGAGCGTTTCCGAGAGTAGGATCGGAGGAGGGAGGTAGCACCACTGCTGGTTGTCGACGAGCGAAGGCATAGATTGCACCAGATCCACCCACGGCGAGATGGTGGCCACGCCCGCCGGTAGCGGTACCTCGCGGTCCACGCCAAACCATGCGATCTTTAGGTTCTGTCGCCGGATCTCCATCACCGTTCGGATAAGCGCGAGCGCGAGGTTCCCGCCCGCGCTGTCTCCGGAAATGACGATATCGCTGGGGGCGACGGCTTCGTGGAAGGACCCTGGAGGTGGGTAGAGGAGAGTGAAGTATGATACCAGTGCGTCTAATACCGCGGATGGAAATGCATTTTGGGGCGCGAGTCGGTAACGTACGGAGTACGCGCGTCCACCAGTTGCCTTGACTATGTTCTTCACTAAACCTCTATGTGTGATCGGATCGCAGACGTAATAGGCGCCACCGTGGAAAAACAAGATTGTCGATTTATTCTTCGTCTCCTTCATCATCTCGCGGTACTTTTCCTCCTCCGAGACTGCCGGCGGCAGAGAGTCCTTCGTCGCGCCTGCCCTGTAGCCCGTCCACTCGGCCTCGATGGGGATGATATCGGGGATTATAAACGATGGCTTTGCGCCTCTTGCGTCAGAGGCGCGCATGCCGTCGATAGCCGCCAACAGGGCATTTCGGATCCCTTGCTCTGGGGGAACTTGGGAAACCGCCGTGCTGATCCATATTTTGCCTTTGACGCCGGGATCCCGGGACGTTATTATCTGCGTTTCTCTGATGGCTACCGGCTTCCCCGAGTTGAGAGTTGATCGTAGGACCGAGATGGTTACATCGCTCTTCAGGTCTAAGTACTTGGATGTTTCGGATCTCCGGAGAACGTGAAGTATAATGACTTTGAAGACTAAAGGGAGTTTGGGCAGAAGTGTCATTAAAAGCCCAAATTGCCCGTTGCCGCCAGTGCCGGGTAAGGAGGCGTTGTTATTTCCATCAGACATGGGAACGGGAGAGGTAGGTGCTGGATAAATGCGAAAAGTGTTGTAATGATGAGTATAATACTACTACTAGGTAGGTATTGTTAGTAGGCGTAAATAGATTCAAGGCCTAGGTAGTAGTAGCAAGATCCGCTTTAACCTGGCTATGGGGTTAGATATCAAACATATAAGTTATCTGGTCTGTGTAAATACCGAATGTCTCAACAATTATGAGACACGGACAACAATCCGAATGAAACAAATGCTCACACGAATGTCATCTTTTTACTCGCTTACAAGCTCCATGAGTTTTCGGAGGCTTTGTCTTCGGAATGATCACTAGAGGTGCAGCTAAGCCTCGGTATCATGAATCATGCACGTGGCGATCCCGAGTGTAACATGTAGGGGTTTTTAGCAAGCTAGTAGCTTCTGTGAAGCCTTCCCACATCGTTCGGTCGTATCAAGATACCAATCCGGGGTGTAGCTATGGTTTGATGTGATTGGTAAATGAAAACCGTTGAGCTCGAAACACCCCAAGAGACGTATTTTGGACTAGGCGGTCAACTTCGTCTTTAGATCCAGCAAGTCAACGTGTATTTACTTATAGTACCGAGCCCAAGGATGCAAAGTCAAACGAACGCTATTAAGCCTCTTTATTGAGTTATGTTATTAGGCTCATTTATACCGGTCCTAAACGTACATACGTTACCCTCCTCCCCGCTCCTCCTCTCGCCCATCGCTCCCCTGCCCGTCACGTCGAATGGAGTTGGCCTTCGAATGTAGCATGCCCTAGGCCACCTTTCCTTTTACAAAAGATAACTCCCTGTCAAAAGAACGCCGATTGATTCAACTAATGCATACTTATTAATAACTCAAGTGCTTAAAAGCTAAGAACTGCTCCCGGCCTCTCCTTGCCCATCTCCCTTTCCACTCGCCGCCATCTGCCATGCCGGGATCGACGCCTTGGGTGTGGCGGGAGATCCAGTACCGAACGGGCTGTTGCGGTCGCCCAGCGCCGATAAGTAATCATGTCGGCTGCTGCTCGTGCTAGCGCCACTCGGGGGAGATGAGTTTTCCTTCTCCTCGCGTAATGCTTGCTTCGCATCACCGATCTCCTTAGCCATGAAGTCGATGCCCGGGGTCGAGGGGCCGCTCGGCATAGCAATGTTGCCACCAGCGGGTAGTAGGAAGCCATTAGTGCTAATAGCTGGTACTGGCGGTGTTGCGCGGTTGATGCTAAGAGAGGGTGTAGGGGTAGGGGCTGAGTTGTTCATTCGCTGGCTGATAAGTGACTTGAGACTCTTGACCTCGTTGGTGATATCCTTCAATCTGTTATCCGTGAAATCCTTGTTGGCCGCGATGGACTTAGGAATAATGCTCTTGAGGCCCTTCATCTCCTCCCGTAACCTCTCCGTCTCGTCTTCATGCCGTCTGCTAGCAGACTTTGTATCTCGCATGAATGTGTCTAGTTCGTCAAGAACCTTATCAAGCTTTTCGGTTCGTTCTTTCTCCGAAGCCTTTAGCTCGTCTGTGTCTTTCGCTAGTTGCTCTAATGTTGCGAAGGCCTTTTCGAACTGCTCATCAACATTCGTCTTATCCTGCTCTAGCTTTTCTGGTGTTGGCGGTGAGACAAGAGGGTATATGTAGCGCTGTTATTGAGTCAAGTTAGCTTCTCTAATCGATTAAATAATGTGAATTGGATTGTATGAGTTCTTACCTTGCTCATGAAGTATAAACCATAACTGACTCCGCCTACTACGGTAGCCATTATGAACCAATCTCGCCAGTCCCTCTTAGGGGGCTCTGGCGGAGGGGCTTCCCATCCGTAAGGTTGAGTTTGATATTGGCCATATTGTGGTTGACGTTGAGCCGGGGCTGGGGTATATCGCGGTGGTGGTGTTGAGTTTGAATAAGAGTCGGACGGTGAGCCACTTCGTGCAAATGCTACGTCAATTTCTTCTTGTGTCAAATGTTTTGATCGCAGAAAGGATAATTTGTTCTCTGTGGGCGACGATGCTACGTTTGGATCTTGCAAGACTGATGTTGATTGATATTGTTAGCAATAATCTACTTCTCGGTTTCCAAAGACCATCAAAACAAAGTGGCTGGTTAAAGACTTACAAGATATCGCAGAGGCTACAACGTCCTCCCGGATTGCCATGATTAGTATACAGTTCTCAGCGATGATTCATATTAGACGATGGAATGATGAATAACGGTTAGTTTGATAAACTGGAGCGTGTGCAAAGTGCTACGTGCAATTACAGTTGGGACATCGGACGGATTGAAAGATTGGAAATTATAAGTTGTCGCGTTAGGATTGGTAAGTGCCATGATCCAATGACGAGCCCCTGCCGACCCAAAATGGACCGAGGCAAGCGGCTGCCGCTCGCACCGCTACTTAAACCGACTTACGTAATTCCATAACTCAATATCACGTGCTTAACCTATAACGGTGTACCGCCTTTACAGCATGGATCCTAACCTGAACTTAAGTCTTAAGATGCTCTTAACAGCATAGAAAATATTCGAAATACTCGATTAATCAGAGCAACTCACACGTCAAGCACGTTTACTTCATTAAACTTGGAAAATCATAAAGTCTACCGTGACTGCTTTATTAATCTGTTAAGTAGTCTAAGGATTCAATTCTCTATTGCAGCGCCTTCGACTTAAACTCTAGGTGTATTAGAAGACCATCCGTTCGTAAAGCATCACTGACGAAACAACCGTAAATAGTCTCTTTTCTGAAGGTGTATTTCCCATATGCCATTCCGTTCCATCTCATTACCATGAGAACCACACGCCAGCCCATCAATCATATCATGCTCAAAGAGAAAAGTGAAAAAAAAGAACCGCCAAGAATCCCATCTCATGACCTAGGAATATGATGACGGGAAATGCAATAACCACCTTCATCTCTTCCTTTTCCTACTCTAGTCTCATCTCCATCATCAAGAGATAAACTAGGTAATTCCCCTACCAACTCATCATCCCAGTCCCCCGATCAAACCCGCCCCTAAGCTGCTTATCCCCCTTAACAACCTTCCCCTGCAAAATCGTGTATCTCACAATATTCTCACAATCCTCCGGCCTAACCCTCGCGAGCCAAATACACTGCGCGGCGCCAACATCCCTCGCCTCCTCCGTCTCCGCATCAACAACCGGCTTCGCGATCTCAGGCTCCTGGCCCGCGGGCAATTTCGCGCGCTGCACCTCGTCGATGCCGAACGCGTCGGGGCGGCGGTATATCATCATGTTGGCCGAGTACTTGTGCCCGCCGACGTGGTTCACGAAGTAGATCCCCACGCCGCCCGCGCGCTCGTCGTCGAGGTCCCGGTCTAGCCCCAGCATGCGTAAGTGACGCTCCAGCTCTTTTTTTATGAGAGGTGCGCTTTGCCCGCATCGCGCGTCGCGGGTGCGGTGGGAGCAGAGGAGGACGACGGCGCGGTGCGGACACGGACGCGCGATCATGTCGCCGACGGCGCTGCGGGATGAGGATATGGTTTTGGGGAGCGCGAGAGGGTCCAACGGGTCGGATGTTGTGGGCGCTTTGGAGATGTACTTGTTGATGAGGGAGGGGACGGCGGGCGGTGTTACGTTCTCGACGATGGTGAAGGCGGGGAGCACGAGGAGCGTTGTCGGCTCCGAGTAATCGGGTCGGTTGTTCGGTGTATGCATGTTGGAGGCGGAGAGCATGAGACGCTGGTTCGGAGAGTTAGTATCGATATATTGGATATGAATTGTATATGCAAAGTAGAGAATAGAGAGAACATACCCCATTGCTAGGCTTACTCGCGTGCCCAAACGCCTCCATCACACTTCCTCTCTCGTCCTCGACATGTCTGCTCCAGTCGGACTTGCTCGTCGCGACTAGCACGTGAGTGCTCCACGGCTTGATATTTCCGTAGAGAGGGTGCGACTCCTCGACCTTGAAGTGGCGCGGGTACTTAACCGTGCAGCTGTCGCAGTCGTGCTTGCATTCCTCGCCGTCGACTGTGGCGTGTGTCTGCTGGAACAAATCCGACGCTCGTGCGCTGCCCGTTAGCACACGCCGCGCCCCGCCGAATATTGACATTAGACCTGCGGCCGCCATCTTCTATTCTCTTCTCCCTCTTCTTCTTCTTTTCTTCTTCTTCTCCTCTCCCCTTTCTAGACACCCCTAGAAATTCGTGGGTCGTAAAGCCGATAGCGCCAAGAGAGACTTCGTAGCTACTAGGTACCGGACACCTAGGTGATGGCGGACTTATTTCCTTATTTCCTTATCTGATCCGAGGCTCATTGTTAGTCTCGGCCGGAAATGGTAAGTGGGGTGACAGGGGAGAAAAATCAGGGGAAGCGCGAGGTACGACCCGAAAGTATGGTTGACAGGCGACGAGCTAGAGATAGAAAAGGTTGGGGTGAAACTTGGCATACCTTTTTGACTTCTGTTCTTTCCCAATAGAACTTGAATAAGTAGGCAGGTACTGATTGAACTGAATCGTTTGATTTATATGTCGATTTAACCACAATGTTATCGGGTGCTAAAAACCGATGTACCTATGTATCATAGATACCGTAAGTCCACAATCAGTCAAACGAGCAAACAATTTCCCCTTCTCACAAGCCTCGGCCGTTTCCTGAGTCGAACGATCGAAAGAGCGAAAGCCCAAAACCAAAAAATTTGGGGATGACAAGGAGATGACAAACACGAAATTAGAAGAAATTCTATTCGAGATGGGCGATTATACCTATTATACCTCCTTCGGTCGACGGGGTATCAGACTCGGACAAAAGAGGGCACGTCTCTCGGTCTTAAGTGCCCTGCCTCACGGAGAAAGTCTTCGGTTTTCCGAGAGAGAGGCGCCGCGCGTTGGTTCCAAGGATCCCCAGAGCTGCGAAAATAGACCCCCTTGTCCCCTCTAATCTGCCAATCTGACCTTGCGTCTTTCATATCTATTCGATGGCATCATTATTGGGCATCAAGGCTATATCCCGTTGACAATGTCAAAAAGAGCATAGTCTGTACCCACTAGGTAAACGTCCTTAAACACACACGTACATAGCTACCATTAAGCGCAGTATGAGCATGTGTAAGCCTACGGCCGTCACGGCAAGATGCCGCCTTAGACGCTATGATAAAAGTCGGAGATCAGTTCAAGTCACATACCTAGTGAAACCGGTAGACATGCCGAAATGATCTCCGTGAGTAGGATGTGTGGATCTCGCTTCTGAAAGTTATCAGATCTCACCGAAGCTGATTACACATAACCCCTGACTGCTAGGGTGCATGCCTAGTACTCGTCCGCCGTCCGGACGAGTCCTATGAAATCGTAGATTTAGGTCAGAAGAATAAACCTATGAACGGACACGTATAGTAAGCTGTTAATGTCAAGATGTAACACGTTTGCTAGTGTCATATAACTATATTACGGGGTTTGCCATCCAGAGTCGAGATATTACTCACTTTGAGTCCTAATTGGCTATTCCACTACAACGTGCATCCACAGTATTGCCCATCAAGTCACACATCCCCAACATCACTTCCCTCCCCTTCCAAGATCCTCACAAGAAACACAACCAACAAATTCAAACATATATAATATTGGCATTATGACATTACAGTTAACCATACCATCCCATAGGCAAAGCTACTCATACTCAACTCCTTCCTTCCTTTCGTTCTTTCCCTCCCCACAGCCCATCCAATCCAACGCGAGCCATCTTATCTATCAATCCTAGGTAGATTACATTTCCAGGTTACAAGTGTCCTCCCCCTTCATCTCATCGGATCACATCTTATTCATTCACTATCCTCCCCTTTCCTTTTTCTCCCCCCACCCTGCTTACGCAGCATTACCCCCCAAACCTAAGCTTCACTCCCCTCACCATCCGACGAAAGCCCGCTCTTCCGCCGCCTCAGCTCACCCCTCTGCTTCATAGCCGCCCTGATCTTGGTGCTCGCCTCGTTGAACCCCTCGTTCGTGTCCAGCGCCGTGAACCCGGAGACCGGGAACCCACCTGACCCAAACCCGCCCCCAGAACTACTGCTCCTGCTGCGGGAGCGCGACGGCGGTCGCGTCGCGAACATGCCGATGGCTCCGATGTTGCTGAACGACTCGTTGCGCGGGATCGCCTGGCTAGAGCGCGTCGTGTTCTTTCTAGACAGGTGGGGGGAGTCTGGGGGGGTTGGCTCCGCCGCCCTCTCCGATTCCTTGAGGCTGAGTACGCCGTCTGCCTGTAACGGATCTGGGACAAGCCGTGTTGTTTCGAAGTCCTCGTACATATCAGGGCCGAGGTCGTTAATAACCTTGACTACCTTCTTGGATAGTTCTGCTCTCCGTTCCCGAAGTTTGTGAATACTGTAGCTAGATGTTGGGCTGATGCACAGGACGAGAGGTCTGAGTGACTTGGCTATATCCATGCCGACCTCACCGAACCGCAGGGCCGCAAATGTGATGGCCGGGAAGACGATCCAGCCGCCAACGAACATTAACCAGAAAGGCACCCAATCCGGAACATAGCCCCATAGATGGTCCTGGTATACCTTAACCGCGAGAATCATGGAGTATAGGTTATAAAGGACAGGAGCAAATGCCATGGCAACGAGGAGTTTCCAAGTTGCCATGACATCCCGACCCTGAATCTTGACTGACGAACCTGCCAGTGCTTCTTTCGCTTTCTTATGGCTGATAATCTTGGAGGCGGCAAAGACTGGGGCGAATAGGAAAAGGCCGGGTATGACGCCGATGGAGAGGACAATGAGTTTCGCGATGCGGTATAGAAGAGTGACGATTACTACTGGGAGTGTCATTTTGGCGTAGGCAACCTGGTGGTCCCTGATATTCAGGTAGCGAAGCTGCTTGTTGTATTCTTTAACGTTGTTCATCAAATCGATGATGCGTGGGTCGTCCTTATATTTAGAAAAGCCAACAGCTAATCTCCTGTTGAGTTCTACAACCATGGGTAGCGGCAATTTTTTCCCAGTGTTGTAGAGTCTCCTGGCCCCCTGTATACACATCAGAGTGTCGTAATCCGGAGATGATACAGTAACGGCGCTTAGGGCCTGGTGAACCATATCAAGCGTCTGGCCGATCGCATCTCTCCTCTCATTATTTTTGTACTTTTCAACTATCTCTCTTGGGATCTGGAAGGGCGCTCCGAACTCGACGACTGCCCGCGATCGAAATTTGTGGGCGTGGAAGTAATTCATTCCGACGGGAACAATCTGAAGGCCACAATCGGGATCTTCGGCTAGCGTACCCAACGCCATAATTGCGACACCAGCCTTTAAGGGTAATAGTTCTGTTCTGTCATGGCTACCTCCTTCAGGGAAAATTCCAATACAACCGCCCGACCTTAAACGGTTGAAAACAGCCTTGTAGACCTCGGTCTGGTCAATGTGGGGAGCGATCTTAAATTTGGTGCCAGGGTAACCATCTTGAATCCCGTTAAGCCCCTTGTTGGTGAAGCTTCCCTTTTCGTCGATGTCATCGCGACCTGTCAGTTGAAGTAACGGAACCTTTGCCTTGAATGGTCGCTTGATGCGAATTTCCTCGGGGCCGATAATTTTCGAAATGTCGACCGAACTACCTGACTGTCCTTTCACGGAGGGCAAGAAGATCATGCCACCAACTTCAGCTTCCTTCTCGAAATTAGTGCCCACGCCCCGGATTAGAGTCGGGTCGTTGATAGGGTCGGGAAGGTAGATGAGACCCGACGCTGGTTTCGCCTTATCCTGAGCTCGGCCAACCGGAACAGAGCCGGTTTGACGAGATCCCCAGCCGATAAAGCCGTGAACAGACTTTTCAGCGATCAGAAGACCAACACGTCGATTTGCTTCATTTTTTAAGGTTCGCTGTAGGACTAAACCGTCGACAAACTGATTCGCATGCGGCGCTGCAACGAAAAGGATGGGACCGGTCCGGGGTACTCGCCACGCACCTCGGGGGTGGACTTCTCGGAAGAACAAGTCGACTAGGACGGAGAAGGTATGTAGGAAGGCGTCGTATTTCCAATCTGACATAGGATATAGCTCCTTTTCTTTATGGGGCTTCGGTTTTGCGACGGTAGAAGGAGGTGGCTCCTCGGTAGACTGGCCGTCAGCCATCTTTGCGGAATCGGGGACGTCTGGTGTAGTAGGTGAGAAGTGGGAGAAAGGATTTCGCGATAATGCCTAATCCATAGGCTACGTTCTCGTATTTATTTGCTGCGACAGCCGTCCATCCGTTCGATCAATAACAGGTGCTACGGAGTTATCGCGCAATCTTCGCAGATCGCGAGATTATCACGTTCCAAAGGATTGGAATTGTAGATAGAGGGATATCGTAAGCGTTTAAAATAGCTAGCTGTCAAGCTTGAAGAGGGGATTGTTAGGAATTTAGTAAGAGGCCTAGTCAGTAAGCTAAAGAGAGATAGTTATCAATGATCTAGCACGCGAGCAAACATGAGCGTCATCCCAGGTAAGAAATGATGAATGATGAGGTGTAGTCTATGTAGTAGTCTATGTAGATCTAGCGCAGACTCTAGAGAAGAAAAAAAAGACTCGTCAATCACAGGCCAAATTACAGGCACTACCTGGCTATACGCATCAGGAAGCTGCAGCCACAGCGCGTGGTACCAAACCCTGCCAGCCCGCGCAGCCTAGAAGAAACTGTAATCTTGGCAAATGTCAGGGAAAGAAGAAAGAGTTTGGGCGCCACACCTACGTACCTAGCAGCCTAGTACCTAGGTAGATGAGGGGCCGAGGGGAATCCTTCCTGTGCTACGTAGTATTTCGTCCGAGGTACTAGGAATAGTGGAGATACATAGCATAATTCTAAGCATATCCATCTCAAGACATGTACCATTTCTATCTGGGTACTTCCTCTCCCCATCAATGATATTCTGCCTCACTCGCTATTGGACCAAAAACCTTCCCAACGGAATGGATTCATCTAATTCATCTACACTCAAGAATCCTATTTCAGAAACACTGTCCCATAGCATAGGCTAGATAGCATTTTGTTGAGTGCTATACTTATCCGACTGGGTATCACACAGATCGCAGAGCCAGCTCCATATAAGCCATGCCTGGATCATGCAGGTCGAAGAATATACTATGTAATATGTGGCAATCATAGACACTGATACGAAATGCGAGACATACACCTAATCAAACCGGAATTGCGCTGCTGCATATCGAACGCCACTGGAGCGTGCACCATATAGATATCTCAGTGCCGCACAGTTGCAGTTTTGTAATGGATTCGTAGCGGCGATAAAGCATCCTTGAGCACTCGTATCCAAGCTTTATATCATAACTGAGCACATCATTTTTGCACTTCTAGGTTCCCTAATCTCTCTTGACGGGCGTTGCATTACGCACGCTAGCAATTTGTCTCGGGTCGCAATGGTCTCCGTTTGATTCCGTGCGTCTCTGATACGTCTCCAATGCGTCTCCGATGACAGCAAACCGCTATCTATTACCGATGATACCGGTATAGGGGGCAATGGATGTCTCTCGGAGCTTGATAAGGGGTTTAATTCTTGCCCTTGCCTTTTCCTTTCCGCCGTCTCCTGTCCTCGGGTATGGAAACACTTCCCTCCTGAACCTCGCCCTCTTCAACTTTACCCTCAGCTTCTAGTTCCTTGAGCTTCTCCTGACCTGAAATGAACATCGTCAAGTCATGATTCTGGTCCTTCAGATCTGCGTTCTCTATCTGCAACGCTTTGACCTGCTCACCTAGGCTCTCGAGCTCCTTATTTGTATGTTCAATTCGCTTCATCAGTCCTTCTGACACCTTCTTCTCCTCTTGGAGGCTCTTTCCTAACCCTCGCGCAAGATCAGTTGATTTGACTGAGCGGTTGCGCTCGCGTTCTAAATCCTTTTCGAGTGCCGGTATTGCCTCGGTGCGTAGTTGATGCTGTTCAGCCTTCAGTTCTTTTAGTTCTTTCAATGCCTGTGACGCTTGGGCTGCGGCCTTCTCCGCAGCTGCTGATGCTTGAGCTGCTTTGTCTGCAGCTTTCGAGAGCATCTCTTCGAAATAGACACGTTGACTCTCCAACTGGCTACTGAGTAGATGAGTATACTCCATGCCGATACTCTCAAGCTTGGCTCGAGGTACAACGTCCTGATCTTCAAGCTCATCGGGTCTTAAGGGCCCTCCTTGACGACCAGGCAATTCAACGACCTTACCATCGCCCTTGTCCCTAATTAAGCGATGTACCCACATATCTCCAGCGTAATCCCATATATGCTGTGTTTCTAACTCCAATGAAAACGTGTGGGCCGTGTCCTTCCAGTGCTCTTTTGCGTGACCTCCTTTGTATCGTCCGCAGCCTACGTTGCCGCAGACAAGGCATATCCAGAGGTCATCAGGTGAATCACAAACCGAGCACAGATTAGATACACGCGAACCGAAAGGCTGGGTATATGGGTTATTAGGGTCGTGGGAAGTTGACATATGAGCATTTGAGGAGGAGGATGGTGGTGTCGGGTTTGTATGTCGACAAACAGGACAGCCGGATCCCTTCCATTTCTGCAGGCATGAACAGTGAAATACATGCTGGCAAGGAATTGTTAATAAACCTGTAGTATTATCCATTCGTTCTAGACAGACGGGACAAGTAGGTAATTCGATTAAATTTGGTGTTGGTGGTGGGAAGGGTTTAAGTGAGTTCGACGTTGCTGAAGTGGATGGCGTAAATGGATCATGGCTAAGATCCGGAAAACTGCCATTCGACCCAGTTGGACTCTCGAAGGTAACAGATTTTACGAAGGCGACGGTACACGTCTCCGGCTACATTGTGTTAGTATCTAGTATGTCATATTTTTCGACATGGTCTTACCTCAACATTATTGAATACCTTGCCGTCGAATACGCGCCTAAAAAGCTGCGCCAGCTTACTCTCTCTAAACTTCATGAGAACAAGGTATCTGTTCATCCGCCCTGTCATGACCATACGGTAATGACTAACTTCATCCCTCCATTTGTCACCCATAAAACCGAGAAAATCGCTTGGGGAAAGATAGCTTGGAACCGCCGGAATACAAACTGTTGTGCAGTCGGTTTGTGCCCCGTCTTGTTCTTCATCTCCATCAGCTATATGATCAGATGACACCATAAGCTCCGAGTTCTCTGTATCTTCGCGGTATAGATGAACGATACCCCAACCTAATTCGGTATTCTTCGAAGTAGTCAACGGAACATATCTTGCCTTCGTAGCCTTGCCAGCACCTCCCATAGAGGGGCCGACAGCGGCCGCCGCTGCAGATGTTGTCGGCATACCTTCGTAGCCGTCCACGTCAATGCTCTCGACCCGGAGCTGTCCGAATCTCCAGTCCTTAACTGCAGTCTGCGGATTTATGGCAATATATGATTGGGGAGGCGGGTAGCTGAGCGTTCGTTGTCGGTGTTGTCTCTCGCTAAGTCGTATGATATTGCGATCGTCTTGAGCTTCAAGTGGTCGAGGGGCGCCGCAATCGATAACACTCGGGTTGACATTTGCATGGACAGGCGGGGTCTGATGTCGCTGTGGGCCATACGATACTTTGTACTCGTGAAGCGCGGCCGCCGTCTGTGGTCGAGAATGCGACGGGAGGTTGTCGAATATATTCGAAGTTTCTCTCGGCTGCCAAATAGGACTCTCGTATGATTGCGATACCTTTCCTTTCCTTTGTGGAGTTGGAGTCGGCGTAGGATAGGTTTCAAATTTAATATGATAATAATATGCAGGCATGGCCTAACTCTTTAGAAGTGTATAGTATTCTTCGAGTAAGTTAACCGTAGGCATATCTTGGGAATTGCGCCAACTCATGTGGCGGAAGAATGTCTGCAATTCGCAAACTAAATGAAACCAGGAATGTTTGTTGCAGATTGTAATAGTTGGCAACTTCTCCCATTGTTAAAGTTAGCAGGTAAAAGTCCGCTTTGATAATAATATGAGCTTAGGGATGCGACAAGTTTATATGGAAAAGCGCGATTGTTCTGTTGAATTCGTTTAGCATCTTTTACGTGGAAGCTACTGGTGGGTTTCCGACTAATAAAACTCACCGTAGCACGGTACGTTCTAAGCTCAGCGGGCACAGCGGACACAGCCACTAATCGTTAGGCAACTTTACACATAAAACGGTCACTAGACTAAAAACACGTTTCAAATATCATTGTCAATGGGCAATAGCAAGTATATTAGTCCCGAGCATCAAATTCATCATGATGCACTATCTGTAGACCACTGTAATATGTCCATTGATGCAATAAACCACGAAGGCCCTATCTGGGGCCGAAACCATTAACGCCGATTCGTGCAAGTGTCGTTATTTCCGCCATCGTCAAGCATCTACTGTCCACCACGGAGACGGAGGACCAAGTGGAGCGTAGACTCCTTCTGGATGTTGTAGTCGCTCAAAGTGCGACCATCCTCCAGTTGCTTACCAGCAAAGATAAGACGTTGCTGATCAGGGGGGATACCTTCCTTGTCTTGAATCTTCGATTTAACATTGTCGATAGTGTCCGAAGATTCAACTTCTAGTGTGATGGTCTTGCCAGTCAATGTCTTGACGAAGATCTGCATACCACCACGAAGTCTGAGAACAAGGTGAAGGGTTGACTCCTTCTGGATGTTGTAGTCGCTTAGGGTTCGGCCGTCCTCCAATTGCTTGCCGGCGAAGATAAGTCGCTGCTGGTCAGGTGGGATTCCCTCCTTGTCCTGGATCTTCGATTTGACGTTGTCAATGGTGTCCGAAGATTCAACCTCGAGGGTGATTGTCTTGCCGGTAAGAGTCTTGACGAAGATTTGCATTCCACCACGGAGACGAAGGACCAGGTGGAGAGTGGATTCCTTCTGGATGTTGTAGTCGGAGAGAGTTCGACCGTCCTCAAGCTGCTTACCCGCAAAGATCAAGCGCTGCTGGTCCGGGGGAATACCCTCCTTGTCCTGAATCTTGGACTTCACATTGTCGATGGTGTCGGAGGACTCGACCTCGAGGGTAATCGTCTTTCCGGTTAAGGTCTTGACGACTATTTCAGTTTATTAGTAACCGAATTAATGTAGATATTTCTTTGATAAGAACTTACAGATTTGCATGCCACCACGCAGACGGAGGACAAGGTGGAGAGTGCTCTCCTTCTGGATGTTGTAATCAGAAAGAGTGCGACCGTCCTCGAGCTGCTTTCCAGCGAAGATCAATCGCTGCTGGTCAGGAGGGATTCCCTCCTTGTCCTGAATCTTCGACTTGACATTGTCGATGGTGTCAGAAGACTCGACCTCAAGAGTGATGGTCTTGCCAGTGAGGGTCTTGACGAAGATCTGCATCTTGTTGGGTGCTGATGAATGATACAGTGAAGGTGTTTTAAGAGACTATCTACGGGATGCCCAGTAGACGATTTGAAGTTGATGAGGTACGCGGTGAGATGAGAGATTTGGGTTGTATGAAAGAAGAAAGAGAAAGGTGACCGAAAGTTGGCAGAGTTGACTTCAAATAGGTTTGGGAAAGCGGCAAACGCACACGGACACCTGAGGCGCAGTGACTCTTGAATGGAAGGCCTAAGAAAGGGAAAGAGGTGGGGAGGTGGGATAAGCCCGGACCAATTACGTCTCATAAAACCAGCTTAATCCAGAGGTGAATCATCGGTAGCTACCACTGATAGCGGGGGAAACCGCCTAGAAGTGGCTGGTCCTTATGCGAAGTCCCAGGAAGGGGCAGGTACAATCTACATACAAAAGAGGCAAACCTGCTTGCTAATCCTAGGTTGTGGAGACTTCGTTACTGCCCAGCTTTGTTCACCCAGCCACGAATTGGCAGTCGCGTCAGCTTCTTAGGAGTTGATAACTATTCAGATGCAGGAACCTACCTACTCTACCTAGGTACGTAATTACCTAAATTTAAAGGAAAGTGTATTCTGTACTGTATCAATCAACGCAGTTGGCCCTGCACACAACCTGAGTGTTCTGATGACTATGGACTTGCCTACGCTGTAACCGTTATCGTCCTATCTACACACTTACATACGTCATGTGGTGCAACTGTTCAGATAAGGATCAATCACAAGGTGACGGCGAAAACGGGGAATGCTCAAATACAAGACACTAGAGGTATTAATTGGCAACATAGACGATAAATCTTCGACTATCCATACACACTAAGAATACACTAGAGAAGCCATATTACTACAATTGTCCTACGTTCTCAACAGACTTATTATTGTATTGGTTGTCTGGATCATTGATGTGATCTGTAGCGGGTCTCGCGCACACGTTTCTTGCCCCTTCCCCTTTCCGAGACCAACATCTCCGGAGCGAGCCGAACATCTTCCAGCTCTAGACTCTACGCTGATCGCTGAATTGGGATATCGTGCCATTTCCATCGCTTGTTCCTGATTGCCCTGTTCCTTCCTTTTGGGCAAGTTCCCGCATGCAGCGGTAGCATTGCTTCGGCAACACCAGAAAGAGCACTCCTCAATGTCCTTAATGTCAATAATGCCGTGAATCTAGTCCACAGCAACGCCACCAGTTCCTGCTCTCCGCAAGTATCACAGAATTAGACCGGCTCATCCGGTGGGAGTGGGGTTGTTTCAATCCCTGATATACATCCATAATATCAACCAGCCCAGCCTCAATAAAACAACGTCATTCAATTCAACTAACCATCAAGGTCATATCACTATCAATCCTTTTAAGCCACCAATCCAACGACTTGACCTTGGGAGTGATAAGTCTATGGTAGGAGACTGCATATTAAAAGCAGGCAACATCCAAGACTCAAATACTTCGCCGGTACTTCGGTATGAACATGAACTTCGGTATCACAATCGATTGCCCGATCACGGATTTCATTCGGTAAACTAGCTAGCTGAAGTGCAAGCCTCATACCGACGAACGAATCCTTTAGCTATAATCCTGCATCGAACTATAAAACTGTTACAGTGTGAGGATAGCTGCATTTCCGTCCGTGTGTTTGAGGGTAAGACAGATGAGATGAGTGATTCGTCATTCGACGAGAGACAAGAGATGCGGAGCGATAGCGGCCACGCTCAGTTCTTTGGTGATATGACGTTGTATCCAATTTCTTATGGCGCTTACGGATACGCACATCACTTGTAAATTTAGGGTAATATTTTGCGGCGCCTGCATGAGAGGCTTGCCGTGCAACAACTGTGTTCCATCAGACGAGGTACATCCCAAAATCGTCGCGAAGACGGTCGCTAAGTATAATCATCAAATGAAAACGTATTTATTATCCTTTAGAGTCTGTATCTTTTCCTGTCCTACAGTGATACAAACGAGAGCGCGATCATGATTCCTCGCTGAGAGCGATGGACTCCCCTATATCCACCCATCTAGTAATTCATCAAGAGGCTCCAGACCGTTTAGGGTCTATGGGATGCCTAATACCATTCATGTATTCTATGCTCTTGTACGTAACCGCATATGTGTTCGCGTGAAATCCATAGCTTCTTCCCACATCGTAAAAAACATGATCCATTGAACCGCTTTTAGGTGCTTGCGCGTGACAACGATCAACATAATTCCAAGTCATACATTCGTCGAATAAGCCGTTAAAAAGGTCGTAAATTCGGAGCAACATGGCGTAAAGCATCGCATGCGTCGAGTGGCGGTGACCAGCCGAAAAGTGAGAGAAAAGAAGATGAAGGTATGTGTTGGACCATAAGTAGTGACAAATGGTAAATGTTAGGTCATGATAAAGATCATTTCCACAAACAACGCCATCGCTAAATGTTCCCGTCAATCTGAACAAAGGAAAAGAAAAAAAAAAGACATTCCAAGAAAATTCATTTTTGGCCATTGCTTCACAGTGCAGGCATTTCTAAATTGTAAGTATCGTCATCCCATATCCAGATCGGGACGTAAATGAGACGCCTAGTTGGCCTTGATAACCAACTTCGACAAGAATTTGTTGGATAACGAATCAAAGTCGTATCTATCGAACTTCGATGTGTTCCTTGTCCTCAGGTAAGACTCTATTGTCGAATTAGTAAATGTATACAATTCCCAAGGTACGCATTTCTTACCATGCTTCAGGACATGCTGTCGCACTTCGGTCATAGCTTCACATACGGCCACATTGTTGTTTAGAAGGTGACCATGTCGCTCCGTGTCCCAATCAATCAAAGCGGGCAGCTTTTGCGAGATAGCGTGGAACAGGCCAGTAATGACACCGACCGGGGTGCTCTCCATATCAGAGCAAAACTTCTCAACTGCCACTGGGTCAGGTACTCGGTAATGGCAATCGAATTGCATCTCCTCCCACACAGCCAAAAGTATAGAAGCTAGCATGAAGATGGTAGGCCAGTTCTTCAAGCGATCGCCGCTATACACGCTGGAGTAGAGAGCCGAGAGCTCCTCCAGGATATCCTTCTGCAACTCACGCCACATATCCGCCATCGCACACTTAATTTGGAAGTTAATCATAACGGGGGCTACGTATTTGCCGAAGTATTTGGAGTCCTCGTCGTCAATTTGACCTTCCATCGTTTGCTCCGAGCCTTGCTGCTCAACCAATGTGATGTGCATGGTCAGGTTGTAGGCCAGCACGAGTTTCAAAGCCTTACGAAGAACCGGCAACTTCTCCTTGGTGTAGAAGCGGTAAGCGGTCTTGAGAATTTCCGTGATAAAAGGTGTTCCTTCGAAATGGTCATCAATGAAATTCTCAAAGCCGTTCTCAATATGCTTGTCTAGGTATTCAGCAAGAGCATCCGAGCTGATACCGCCTTCGCCAACGTCAAGTCTCTCGGTCTTAAGTTCAAATTCAATTGGTTCCTGGTCAATTTGATACGACTCGACCCAGTCAACCTGGAAACAGCTCTCATCGGCGACGTAAACCTCGCGAACGGGCACAGGCAGGCAAAATCCATAACCATGAGTGATCCACATTAGAGTCTCCTTCGGAGCAAAGCCTTTCACATTGTACACAGAAACGCCGCGGCTGAGATGTCGTTCGTAGTCCGCTTTCCAGTCCTTCATGAAGTATCCAATGTCCTTGATGTCAATACGAGTGCAAGGAACCTGCCATAATCGAGCATGCGACGGCTGGCAGCCACCGCAAGGCTCACCCTTATCACAAGTCTTCTTAAGGAATTTGCATCGAAGGCAAGCTCGGAGCTTTCGGATCTCGCTGGCCTGTTTCCGCTGCTCAGGAAGAAGAGGACCCTTCCGTCGGCCCACCTTCTTCTCAACAGTACCGTCCTTCTTTCCATTGGATGTCCTCCTGATAACCGACTTAGTAGACTTCTGGACAGCATTGGGGTTCTTCTTAGGACCCGAGTTTCGGCGAGCAGGGTTATTATGGGTCGGTGACGCTACACCGGAACCGCTGGCAGGGCTAGGTCGGTTCGAGGTTGAAGATTTAATGGGCACCGGCTCGACCACGGCAGCGGGGCTGATCATTTCGTGAGTATGATGGCTCTCTCCGTGGAAACAGTTCCGGTGATTTGCGGGGTCCGAATAGGTATCAGACTCCGGGGAAAATGGAGAGTAATTGAAGGAGATATCCTCGAAACTACTGCTGCTGAAGTCAGTGCGTTGACCGCTTCCGTCTGAGTGGGAGGCGTCCGAATTTGTTCTCAGATGCAATGTTTGGCCGGGATTGAAAATGGCCGTATTCTGGGCCTGGGCTTGGGCCTGCTGGTAGGAATCGTAATTCTGGTACATATCGACTTGAGTCCAGCCGTTGTCGCTAGATCCCGGGAGTGACAATACTTCTAAATAAGTCCCGGTCGGAGACTGGCTTCCCAAGCTTCCAAATCGCGGAAGTCCGTCAGATGGAAATTGCAACGAAGCACCAAAATCTTGCCAATTTCCCATTCCCATGCCATCCCACTGCTGCTGCATAGTACGAGAATCGTCGATGGGCGAAACGTTACTAAAACCCTGCTGATCTATCGGGATTGCGGATTCCAGCGCTGCCTGGGTAGTCGAAGGCAGATAACCAATGGTATTCGACTGGTAATTCATATATGAGTTAAAGGGTATCAATGCTTGGTTCTCTTGCATAAAATGGCTAATATCCTGAACGGGCGGGTGTTGCTGCTGGTGCTGTAGTAGCGTCCAGTCCGTCAAAAGCTGTGGAGAATGGGTCTGCGGAGGAGCTCCTTGGTACGGTGAGTGTTGTAAAGGACTCGCGCTCTGCTGCGAAGGCGACTGCGAATGTGCCTGAGACTCGACAGGAGACGGTACATTGCTCGAGTTCGGGTTTTGGGGAGCTGCCATATCAAGAGGCACCGACCAGGCAGCCGAGGGACGAGTAGGAGCCATTGCTGTAGCCGATATAGCGGGATTGGTGCTGGGTGCTGTAGTGGTGTACGGATAACGCTCCCGCTGGTCGAAAGTGGTCAAGTCCAACAAGGCATCCCCCCCGGCGGCATTGAAATCGAGGGTCATTGTCGTCAGAAGTCAGTAAAAGGGAGGAAATTCAACTGGGGGATTTTGGACGAGTTCCGCTAGTATTATTGACAAGCAGAATCGACACCGCTCTTTCGTAGAATTCCCTCGCGGCGCTGATGGGCAGCTTCTGGGGATTGTAAGGGGGGTGGACGGGAAGCCTGGATGTGGAGGAAGTAAGATTTTGCGGTGGATGGTCGAGTGAGATCGAGGATGTCGACGGGGAGAGGCCCTTGAAGGCTAAGGAGAGGAGGCATGAGATTGTGCGAGGACACACGGGAAACTGGCGGTGAGAAGAATAACGCTGGCGTCCCAGCTCCACCTGCAACATGCAGCTGTGCGGCCAATCATGAGTTGGCAGTCCTGCAAGAATCATGGGACGGCGATACAAGATAGGACATGGGTGACGAACCACGAGGCCAATGACCAGCCGTCCATTAAGGCCATTATGGACACCAAGTTGTCTTGGGGAACATTCGCACTGTGGTGGGTACTTACATGAAGAATTGAATAAAATGGCGGGGCAAGAGAGGGGGGCGAAGTTTCGACCGATTGCACTGGATTGGTTTGCACTTTCCCATATGGGACAATATGGGACATCGAAGGAAACCTCCAGGGCTTGCTGCCAGGCTGCCAGGTACTCCTCAGCGGTTACTTCAGCGGTTATGTACAAGTACCACATCCTTCCCAAACTTGAGCCTTTCTAAACTTATGTGGACGAGTCACGACTACTATGGGTAGCACCTACCTACATCAATGATAGTACCTACTCTAAAGATCGCATTCTGAGATGATGGGTTTCAACCTTGGGGTCTTAGTTCGTTTAAGTTTCCAGCAAACAATCTCAAGTCGCCTAACCATTGGCTCACGATCTCTCCAACGCTCTGCAAACTTCAACTAACCTGAACTAAGTGACCTAGCTGTCTAGCACCCGGGTTTAGCGTACAGGCAGCGCTAGTAGCGTCTACCGTACCTACCATCGTACCTACCGTACCCACCGACGTACAACGTGTACTGTACCATCCGCGCATCAATGGCGGGGTATCGCCCTTATCAGTCTTAGTCTTTCAAGGTTCCTAAAGTCCCCTAATGTCTGAACCAAGTTGATCCATCATCCAACTGCAACTCCACATGGATTCATCAATCTCATGTTGAGAGTTGAGGCAGTGGCAGTGAAAGACTAAAAAGGTGAATGATGACATGGCGACAACCATTCACGGCTCACTGCAGATGTGTGTAGGAGCTAAGTCAATTTCTGTTTCAATGCCTACAAGCTTACAAGCTTCTACGTGACGTCTAGTGCAACACCGTATGTCGCAAACATACATACATATTTGCAAGCCTACATATGTAGGTAGTTAATATGTATGTACGAATGTGTACTTCGGGAATTGAGGCTGGAACCTCGGAAGACCGAGAAAGAAGGAAAGAATGGAAAAGGAAAAGACATACTACCAGCATACCAGCATACACCAGCATACCTAGGTAGATACGAAGTGATGTGCTGGATAACGTGTTGAGCAGCCAAGGACAAGGTCAAGGTGGACTAAGGTGGACTGAGGTGGAAAAGCCGGCCACTTCAATAGTGTCTATCATGGACCTTCCATGGACCTATCGCGGTATTGCCAGCTTTCTGCCCTAAAAGACCAGCGAAGAATCGAGAGAAGAATACACGATCTCGGATCTGGAACAAGTTAAACGCACATAGCAAGTATATGGTATACTCCACAATCCGAGAGCGCGAGAGCGAACATCGCCCCCGTCACCGGCAGATTTGCAGCAGATTTACCAAACTTACCAGACTTGCACCAAGTTCCTCAAAGTTCCTCGCCAGTGTCCACCCCGGCTCCTTTACTGTGCATATCACCCTGCCGTCAGCTGCACCGGAATATACGATATGGTGATACCCTTCGCACATGAGCCACTCGAATATGCTGGATCTTCACACACTACATTTTGACCTTGTCCAATCCAACCCTCGTCCAACCAACCTACTACCCAAATAAAAATCGCCTCTGGTCCCGTCCCTACTCGATTTATCATGATAGATGGTGTCATGTTCTCCTCCAAAAAAAGCCCTGACTCTCGATCAATGCTTGAAACAGAAGAGCCTCAATGCCTCGGTCCACGAGGCTAAGCCAGGTACGATTGAGGCTAACCAAAAGACCCATCAACTACCCGATCGCACGGGCACGATGCACACGTCGATTTGCGAGGTCGTGAGGCTATTCCACCCGGCGATTTCATCAATCATGTTCGGCACCTATTAGGGAGGTAGGTTCTTACTATTGTATGCGCGCCAGCGGCGAAGGATCCCCTCACGCCCGCAATACTACGGCCCCGATAGGATAGGCCGCGCTATTTACGACCTTGCAAAACATACCATTACGCTTCCTGGTTACATTCGGTAAAATCGTGGCTGATTGATTCTGGTTACGTTTGCTACCCACTATCCGCCGTACCTACAAGGGCATACCGGGGCATAACGGCTACTCCTGACAAGACATCAAACTGACCTCCTTTTGACTGCATACACTTGGGTTTGATTCTCATCAAGCTTATTTTCATCTGCGTATGAATACTGGACGATTGCATCTCATAGAATGTCCTGCCAATCGCGGCTCGGATGACCAGACGACCTAGGCTTTTCTTACTACCTACCTAGGTACCTAGGGTATGTATTTTCGCGGAGTGCCAAGGTTTTAGCAGGTAATCAACCCATATGTACGGATCCGTACCATCAATCGCTTCATCGTAGGAGGTAAACAGTGCCAACCTGGCTACGTAGGTAATTTCATATGTACAACAAGCATCTTTGAATGAAGGAACGCCCATGTTGTTGCCGGACCCGTCCTACACGAGGTAAAACATGGAGTTGGAGGTTGGTGGACATTGGACCACGAGAGGCTGGGGAAATATTCCAGGGCTGACCATCCGATTGGAAACAGATTGCATATTACTGCAAATGGCCAACATTCACCGAAGCTAAGCCTACAAGGACACCATTAGTTTTCTCCCACTTGAGATAGCTTCAGAATTGCTGGTTCCCGACCTGTCTCAAATATCACTGTGTACAAGATCACAGGCTTACGCAGACAAGTGAGATATTATCCCGGTTCCGGGGACGGCAAATCCCATTGCCGTTTGTATGACAACTACACAATACATACTTCAACCCAACGTCGTGGGTAAACGTCATCTTGAATGCTGTGGTACCAATGATCGAATGGTCTGTACTCTGTAGATAGATACAGATATACGCATGGACGGTTACACTCCCGTCGTTTAAATTGAACTTCATACACTTCTCAGACGCTTCCGTCTCTGTCAGCAATCACATATATGGAGTCTCAAATGAGATATAACGACAACCGACACCAGTCGAAATATTAAAGCCGACGGTCGTTTCGGTGTGCGTCTTATTTCGTGCGACGATAATATCTTTTGAGAGACATTTATCTTGAGATGGTTATGAATTCGTTGTTGTCAGCCAACATTGTCCATCCCAACAAGCTATCGGTTATCTAGAGCAAAATAGGTCCATCCCGTATCATGTCAGCCCCATTATGTCTGACTATCACATTCGTCAGATATATCGCGAAATGACTTAGCATAGAATTGTGCTGGCTCATTCCTAATGATTTCGATAATTATCATTACTTGCCTGGTAGCTTTCTGCGGTTGACATGATTCGGATCAAGCTGTTGACACCGAATTGGAAATGCTTAACCTTTCACGGGCTCGCCGCGGGTCCAAGCGCGTCCCTAGCCAACCGCTGAAGTTCAATGATTGTCCAGGGAAAGTTTCCATTCAGCTTCTATGAGACGTCCAATTGCAGGCGTCGAACGCAAAGCTTTTTTGAATGTAACATGATATCCAAGATAGAATTGTGACTGAAGAGCACATGTAAACCACCACGTATGTGAATGATGCGCGACACCCGACTCGCCCGAGCATTTCCATCTGGGTAGTTAGGTAGGTAATATACCTACCTATGTACGCATTTATATGTATCTTATAGATGAGATCCACTATTACTTATATATGAACACTGACAGGAAGGTAGTTATATTAAAGTTGAAGCAATTGCGAGTTGACACCCTGTGACGTAGCTGAATGCCTACCTACCCGTAGCTACCTGGCATATGAGCGAGTGATGGAAGGTGGGATTGGTTCTCTGGATTGCCGAAAATTTCCCGATTATACTAACTTTGGAGAACCGACCAATAGTAGGGCATACTTGCACTAGTATGAATGAGTGACTCGAGGTTAAAAGAGTTTCGACGATTGTGACACGACGGATGCCCAAATTTTTAAGACACTACAAAGCCGGTGCCATACTTTAGTTATTGTTCATGTGCTATCGAATATCGGTCAAGTCACGTTTTATCCCATCCTCCATTCTCCATTACGAAAGTGACATACATAATACCTACCGATATATACCGGCAGGCCAGGAGCGTAGTTGGGTAGTTCGAAAAACATCCGAGCTTCTCTGCATTCCAATCCATTTCTCATTCGGCACCATCCGAAAACATACACCATAGTAACCATTTAGTAGTCACGTACTCGAGTCTTAAAAACATTGAAGGCAGCACATCTTCTTCCTATGCCAATAAAGACAAATCTTGCTCGAGCGCGCCGCCGAAATATTTACAAAGGAAAAACAATGGCGTCGCTGAGCTTTCGTCTTAACCCTACTTACCCAAATCGAGATAACCAGAATAACCAGAATAACCAAGATGGGATGGGGGATCGAAATATGACTTCATCCATGGCCAGTTCAACAACTCACGGAGATCAGGAACCTTACATCCCTGTTTTATTTTCAAGTCCGCCCCCAATTCAAGATACGCTCTCAACCAAGACTTCAACTGTACAAAATGAGACCGTGGATAGCTGCTTGCCTTTCTTAACTTCCGAGGTTGAAAATATGTATTATAACCAGTATGGCGTACCGCACCTTGCTCGAGAACGGCATATCAAGTTTCTTCGGAAGCACCTAGAAAGACTTCCGGGCCGTTATGTAGCGTTAGATGCAAGCAGGCCCTGGATGCTTTACTGGTCCCTCAACGGCCTAGCTATCTTGGGCGAGGATGTCTCTGGTTACCGCGATGCCCTTGTTGAGACGGCACGTTCCATGCAAAACGCCAACGGAGGGTTCGGAGGAGGTATCGGTCACGAATCCCATCTAGCATGCACATATAGCATGATCTTAGCATTATCCGTGGTTGGGGGAGAAGCTGCGTATGAGGTCATCGACCGGAGAGCTCTCTGGAAATGGCTCTGTGCCTTGAAGCGGCCGGATGGAGGTTTCCAGATGGCTGTCGGCGGTGAAGTCGACATAAGGTAGATTGACTCTAGCCGAATCAAGCTCCGGGCCATGCATCATGTTACTGACGATGTCTCTAGGGGAGCTTATTGCGCAGCCGTATTAGTTACTCTACTTAACCTTCCTCTCGACTTGTCGTCCGACTCTCCGGCCTGGACGGCCGACCAACCAAACTTATTCTCTGGTTTAGGAGAATATGTACGCCGATGTAAGGGACCCTAGCAACGGATTTATTCACTCAAACCCATATTCTGTACTGACCATGACCATGTAGGTCAAAGTTTCGAAGGCGGAATTTCGGCGCAACCAGATGGTGAAGCGCATGGAGCTTATGCCTTCTGTGCCTTAGGCTGTCTAGCAATCCTCGGTGCTCCTCATCGTACCTTTGCCAGGTTCGTATCGCCCTAACCATCCTCTGCGGAGTTTGATAGACGGGGTGTCGGTTTGGCTCACATTAGAACTCTGAACGTAGATACCTCGACGTCCCAAGGCTAATTTCTTGGCTATCGTCACGACAATATGCCCCAGAAGGTGGGCTCGGTGGTCGCACGAATAAGCTCGTTGATGGTTGTTATAGCCATTGGGTTGGTTGCTGTTGGCCCTTAATTGAAGCCAGCCTTGCTGGACCGTCTAGTCTTATGTTCGACGTAAACAAAACTCAAAACTCTGGCATTGATATCCATAATCTTTACAGTCGCGAAGGGCTTATTCGTTATATACTTTGCTGCGCGCAAGAGACCTCTAAAAGAGGTGGCATGAGAGACAAGCCAGGCAAGTAAGTACTTAATTTTCAGCCATAAAATTTAGGCATACACTAAAAAAAAAAAACTACCGATAGATCCTCTGATGCGTACCATACCTGCTACGTACTTAGTGGGCTTTCATCAGCTCAGCACGTTACGCGTTTGCTTTCCTCGGATGGTCAAGGGATGATGACGCATTCGGAATATGACGTCTCGCCGCACCACGGAAACCCCCAGATTTATGATGAGGAAGACCGAGTGAGCCCAACCGACCCTGTATATTTTATACCTGAGGGGAAACGGAAAGAGATCATGTCATATTTCCTATCGAAGCCGGGGTTCTGACCCGCTTGTGGCCGCATATCAAGAGGCCTATCCGACACTACGCCGGGCCAATACGAGGAAGGCAGAAATTTTCCTTCGAAATCCTACGATGCTTCGATCTTTTTTTTCTGTCCATGATTGCGAGTATCAGCATTATAGCTTCCCACGTGTCAGGTTATATAGCATCGGTTCACGAACATGCTCTGTATGAGTCTGACAAATTACCCCTTGATCGATACGGTTTAACGCGTGAACTTGCCTACCTAGATGGGCATGCCGAGCACAAAAGGACTCGAGTAATGGCTAATGGCTAATCGCTGCCCCCCTATCCTTACTGGACAGCATGCCTCCGCAGTTACACATCAAGAAAGTGCATCGAGAAGCTCGGCAACGAAGATTGGCTCGCCCATTGTACAAGAAGGGTCCCGTAGACCTTGACTATACCCTTTTCACACTTTTATACAGGATGTATCATGCACTTTGCAGGACTTTGCAATCAGCAGTTAGACCCTTAGCGGTAATACAGGAAGGTTCATCGAGAAAGTTCGCCCGATTGATGTGAGACAGAACCAGCTAGAGGGATTCTAATGCATTCGTTAATCTGTCTTCTCCACCGCATGCGGTCATGCTGTCTAACACGCCAAACGGCACCCTTATTCAGCAGGCTTGAACGCAGCATGAGCCAACGCTGGCCGGAAGAGTGGCAAAGGCTCGCAGGAGCTGGGTTAGACCCGACTTGCCAGGCCTCGGGAGGACGCCACTGGAATGTATCTGAAGTAGTCCAAATCGGAACGTTGACGGCAGACGGCAGCTCTAGTCAAGGCTAAGGAGACTAATAAATCGTACGAGGGCGGCCATTATCCCCAACCCTATGGCAACCGCGCCGTGGTAGTTGAGAGGCGCTCTGCAGAGTTGCATGAGCTTTGTACGTGCTGATCGACTCAACAGAATCGATGGGTTGGCCACATGGTGTGGTCGTCTCGCGTCCCGTCCCTACACGTACACCCCCATAACGCTCTTGTACTCTTACGGCTACATTAAGTCCTTGACGTGTCAGTCTCCATTATGGCCTCCCTGGGTGGCCATGGCTTCAGATGGTAGAACGATCTCCGAGCTAAAGCAAGGAGAGGTAGTATTTGGCATCACCTCCACTGATCGCATGTGCTTAGCACGACGTAGCGAGGTGCCGTGCTACCTACAGGACCGCAGGCACATGGTAAAAGGCTCACGGAATCGTGGATCGAGGGTCGCCGAACTTATCTGTCCGACGGCTCTAATATGTGCTCTGATATAAGGGTTACGGCTTAGTACCGTATACTAATGCTCTACTACACGAATTATACCTTGCCTCTTGGCTATACCCATTGTTACTATTACTATTACCATTACCCCTAATGAGATTCGGAAGGACGTGATAGAACGGAGCCAGAGAAAGGTTGTTGCGATATGAGATGGAATAATAATAATAATGTACCCCTAACAGCCAACAGGCCTATTTTGGCGACCCCCTAAGCTCCAAGCTGCGCCTCCCGCGTACTATTGTAAACAAAACCTGCTGCACGACATGGCCTCTGACTGCGGGCCCCTTTCCGGATGAACGAATAGACTCGTGCGTAAGATCAGCACCGGTTGAAGCCGCTAGATGCTACTACTAGTAAGCCTCTCTCGAGGATGGCTTCCGAGGGCTTGAAAGAGGCAGCGATGACCTCACGGTGATATATTCCCGGCGCCTCTTTTTTCCCAGCAGCGCGGACGTCGTGTCCAGGCCGGATGGGATGGGGCCCCGAAGTCTCGGATCTCGCAAACACGTTGCATTTATAACAGATATGACCTTTAATCTACGCATGTATGTCTCTGGCAGTGACTCAGGTCTCACAGATTAGGTAGGATCGTGAGGGCTCTCAACCGCGTACATGGAACCGAGGAATTTCTCGGCAACTCCCTCAGAGGCGTTGGCCTTCTTATCCAAAACTAGTATGGCGTTATTTGTGTATCTATGATAATTTATAAGAGTTTTTTTTTCGTCTTCCTGGGATATACATAGTAGTAAGGTCGCATGCGCGTAGCCGTCGACTAGACTATCTCTAGACGTTATCTCCTCTAGCGTTTTCTAGAAGTCGCCGGTGATCTTAACTGCTGCGACCTTTCGGTCGAGGAGATCACGTTGCGTGCGTATAGACAGACATGCTAGTAGTGTTATTTTCTAGTTGTTATGCTGATAAACAGGTACCGGATGGGATGTATCATTTTGAAGTACATGAACATCGCTATAGTGGTACCCGGTAAGACGGTCTACGGCCGTCTTACAGGAAATTCATCAATGATACACGTTTGATATCTACTTAAATACATGTCTACGTGCTTCTCGAATATCTTATTTTTCCTTATTTTACCATTTTCCCTCCCTTTCTTCCAATGCCTCTTTGTCTTCTACCATTTTTTGCTGATATAGTCTTACCACCGATGCTTCCCTCACTTCGCTTACATGGCTGTTCCAAGCCCTCATCCACACATAATATGTACATCTGACGCGTTCATAGCATTAGATAGGTAGGTAGGTATCTACTTACTTAATATTTATTACAGCGATTACCTACTTGCCTAGTACATAATGTGTTATACAAAGTAGGTAGGTAGGTAGGTAGTTACTTCCGTAGTTAAAGTAGTTAAGTATTTTGTAAATATTCAATATTGCAGTTTGTATTCTGTATTGTGGCTAGCGTATTCTCCGTACTAGGTACTAGGTATTTCCGCAACCCGCAACCATGTGGGCTCTTTTGTTGGTCTGGGCGTCGTCTCCAACGTTGCTTAAAGGTTAAAAAATTAGTCCTACCGGCCGCTACATTAAAGTCCGAGAGCAAGTTACATCTTCTTTCATCTTCCTCTTCAACCAAAAAAACAACAACCAAAAACAACCTCGGTCTCGCCTGTTGCTAGCTTCTAAGCTTGCTTGCTGCTTTCTGTGGTGGACGTATGTGGACGTACCTAGGTATGTATTGTAGCAATCACGACGGTTCCTTCGTCGGTACAGCTACGAAAATCGTCATCATGAGCGGCATCCCATTTCCTCATATGCAACAGGTGGTCAGGCCAGTTCGGACCAGGTCGTGAATCGGTACCTCTACCTCAGTGGTAGGCCTGGCGTCGTTGGATCGACTAGTACCCGTACCCAATCTAACATGCACAAAATAACGTCTATCTTGATTTAATATCAAGCGGCAATGCCAACTCATCAGTGCATGAGGTGTTAAACGTCTGTTCTTCGCCTAGTCGCCTCGCTGCTCCCGGGAACGAGCGATGCTGATTGGCCCGACACCCCATAGAGCTCTTAGTGGCTCCTGTCGGTCTTCGCAGGGTCTTCAATGGCTCTCCAATGGCTTCTTAGGGCAGAGACCGGGTTCATAGGAGACCGGGGTTGCCCAGGCAGGCTAGCCAGTGTTCATGCATCTCATTCTTCCTCACCGACTTCGTGGTTCCGGCTCAAGCCAGTAACTCGTCGATTTTTTTCTTTACTTTACTTTATGTTTTAGCTCCAGAGGGGAAAAAAGGGGCTAGAAAAAAAAGAAAAAAAGTATACATAGCAAAGAAGGAAAAAAAGGGTCAACCAACTAATAGGTACTGGGTAATCGGTACACTATTACCATTTCCTTATACGTACATGGCGTCGTCGGCACAATGTCAACAAGCAAGCGCCAGCCGCTTGACGGGATAACGGGATTGCTCGCTTCCATTTGGGACACGCCTGGGACGTCTGGTTTTAATGAACTATCGTCAAATAATAAGCCCCCAGTCATATTTTACCTCTATTTTAGCTGTTTTTCCCTTTTCCCTTTTCCCCCCTCTTCGAACTTTGCTATCATCAACCGCTCTGATTTGCTGATCTGTCCAATGGCGTTCCCCTGCTTACGTTGTCCACATTATGGGCACCGTCGCGAATCGCTCACCCACCCCTTCGGTCCATTATTATGTTGTTGTAACTTTGTCTGATCCAGTGGGTTGGCCCTGCTGTTACCATAGTACGTTCTTCTCAGATCCGGGACTCCATCCTCACCGTCAGGACCCCCCCTCTCTTCTCCTCATCTCTCAGTTCGATCTCCGAGTCCTTGTCATGTACATGGATCCATGGATCTATACGTACATGATACAGGTGCGCGTACATATCAAAACAGACAGGCATCGTCGTTGTTTATGTAGTAGCAATAGCAAAGAGACTAGGTAAACATGCACCTGCGTGGGGGAGGTATCATTATTGACACTTTTTTGGTCGTCTAAAAACGCCGTTTCCAAACCGTACCAGCTTTTTCGTTGTTTTGATTGAGTGCTATTGCATTAGTGGCCGCAAGAGGGATCTTGGATTTGGCAGTTTGTTACTCTCACTCTCTCATTCTCTTTCGCTTTCCTTTTCGACTTCCCCTCCAGAACAACGAACCAGGCACATCCCTTCTTTTGCGGTTCTCCGGGTGGCCCTGGAAAAAAAGAAGCAGAAGTAGAAGCAGGAAGATGAGGAGACCTGACTGGTCGCCGGACCCTAGTGGGCACGATGTTCCTTTTTCTCTCTCTCTATCTTCTATTCCCTCTTAGGTACTCACCCAGTTACCTACTTTCGACCTCTCTCCTTTGTTCCTTTTATGCTCTGGTCTACTTTCCCCCTTCAAGCTTTTGCAGTTCCGCCGAGGTCGTGTATTGGCCGCAGACGACTGGTTCCAGTTTCATTTCGCCACTCCAATATGCTTACCTCTGCATATACATCATTCTCTTTTACCCAGCTGGGTCCCATTGTCGGACAGGGTTATGGAGAAAAAACTCACGGAGACGGCGGTACCACATTCTGCCAAAAGGAGTACGGCCAGACTTATCAGAGATGATCGTCTAAGGGAATGCATACCCCATGTGTTGCGGTGGAGTTGCCTAGTCTCGAGAGGTTTTATCAACTGGCAACGACATGCGCCAGCACAGCAAGATGGGGTCACACTCTTCAAGAGCCGCATCTTCACCTGCGTCTATCGACCTGGTTCCCTTCCGTCCCATTGCCCCTTCGGCCTTGTCTGTTTAATTGCGTCTTTACAGATCCCTGCCCCGCACTAACAAGTCCAATTCTGCAATAAAGCACACATGTCTCGCCGTCGATGGCTCGTCTCTCTGCACCGCAGCCCCGAAATACGTAGCCTAACCTCCCCCTTCTTTCAACACCACCACAACCACACCTCGGTCTTGTAGTACAGAAACCTCATCAACGAACCGAACCTTTTCAGTGCTGCCCTACCGTCTTGACCATCTAATAATTCCCTCGTACAGTTGGGCTTGACTGCATATACTCGCAAACGGCCTTCCTTCCCCCCCGGAATCTCATCCCGTGTTCTGCTGTTGCCGCTGCCGCTCCTGCTGCTACTGCTGCTGCTTGCTTACGCTCCTCCATCTCTCCATCTCTATCTCTCCGGGAATTTCGTACATACACCCGAACGATTCTTCCTTGTGTTGGTGGGGGTGTTTCTATGTTTTGAGAGGAAAAATACCACCCTGCTTGGATTTTTTCTTTGCGAGTTTCCGGGCCATTGAGTTGCGCTGCGTGCTTCGCTTTTTTTTTGCTTGCTGTCAGCAATATGGGAGGATTCTACATGCAGTATCTCGAGAGTAAGTTTTTCTGCTCGCCTACCTTGTTTTGTTTTTTTTTAGATTGCTATTGCCATTGCCATTACCATTGCCGTTTATTATTACATTATCGTTTATTCATTTTTTTCAACACACGCCCAAGACGAGAGCTGTCGTCTCCAATAACCCCACGATGACGCGCGCGCCGCTGTGGGGCCTGGGGAACAGCGAAGAGTTCGTCTCACACGTGGACAACCCCCTGCGTCGAACACTTCGATGCCGCAGGAACACCTCGAACTACCTTGCTAGCTAGCACCCTTCTTTTTTTGCTTTGCTGTTTTAAACGCCACGTTCCTGGCATGTACGGACGGGATGTATGATGTATGATGGGTTGTATGTGAGTGCGGGTGCGGGTGTGTGCGGGTGTACCTGACACGTTCGATCTTGGAGGGTGCTTTTGCCTTGCCTTTGCTTCGCGATCGTCCGGGGGCCGTTATGCATGTGCATTTTTCCCATGCTCGATCTCTGTCGCGTCATTAGGGCTGCATAGACACGCGGGAGGGCTTCGTTGGCATCGAATAGGGGGTTTCGGGAGTTCCAGGATCAGCAAGCTAACATGGCATCCGATAGGCCTGTGCCGGCGTCGTGGGTGGCGAGACCCTTCGTACGAGTGTTACAGAGATCCCAGTGGCTACACGTGCCTTGTCCTGGTAAACGGGCGCGAGTACCAGACTGACCTGGCGTACGAATCGGATCACCTCGCCCAGGAAAACGCAGCTATGAGGGCGTTCATGGTGTGCCGGAACTTTTCTGTTAACGGAGGCATGCTCGCACGCAATGGGATTGTCCAGGGTCTTCCAGCCAATGAGTCAACCAGGCGCAAGAAATCCCGTCATGCCTCGTCCAGCCACGGTCATGGCCAAAAGGAGAGCCGCCATAGGTCTGGGCACCACTCGAGCAGCAGCTCGACCGCATCCTTCGAGTGAGGGACCAAACAAACCAAACCAAAAAAAAGAAAAGAATTCCAAAAAAGATTTTGATTGCCGCTTCCCGATGGAACCGCGGCCCAGATGCGAGACCCCATCGGCTAATTTCAACCAATGGATTACAAGCGAAAGAGACAGAGAGGCGTCTAAGATTGATATATATACACGTGGTGAAGCTTCACAGCTTATCCTCAGGCATATTCCGCGGAATACCCCATTCACACAGCATTGAAATCCCCCTGATGAGAAAGGAGGAGAGACAAAAGTTTGCATACATCTACGATTTTTACGACCTAACGAATGAAACTGGAACGACTGTTATGAAAACTACGCCAAACGACCTAATAATCACGATTTTTTCCACCGTCACGAGAGATTCCTGGGAGAGGCCTTAGTCCGTTTTTTGATACGTTTTTATTTTCTCTTATTTTTCTCTTCTGATTTTACCTAAAAAAGACTTGACGGAACCCCTTTTTTTCTTCTCGGCCCGTGGGAATATTTACAGAACCAGGCCGGTTCAGAAAGGAAAAACGGATTCTATTGGAGACAACTCTGCTGTTTAGCGAAACCCCGTTTTTTGGAGGGTATGCCATTTCCCGAACCATTATGATGATAATCACGGCTTCCAGAGCCTTCCCAACTTGACTGGATGGCCTGGATCCAATGGACAAACTTGGTTATCTCGAGATAGACTTTTTTGGAGTGCCCTAGGACTGCGCGTGGGTGGCCAAAATTAGAGAGCAATCTGGCGGTTCCCACCTCTCCCCACCCCTTTTTTTCTGGCCATTTTTACACTTTTACACTTCTACACTTCTACACTTTTACACTTTTCTTTGGAGATATTTTGGACGAGTCCTGCTGGCAATTTTATCTGTTTCCTCTATCTATCGGACGATGACGAGAAACACGAATCAACCGAAATCTAGAGCTGGGATGGAAAAAAGGGTGGGAAACGAGTAGAGAGAGAGAAACATGGGAGGGGAAACTTCTTTTTTTACTGCGAAGGAAACAAAAATTTAAGAGAGAAAAGATGGCATTTTGCTTTGGACGAGACTGCTTTGGTTTTACGACCTGCGCTCGAGGATTGGGAGGTTTTATCTGATTTTCTTCTTTAATTTGCTTTTTTTCTCTTGCTGTCTTGGAGATTCATAAAACTTCTCACGATCTTACGGCTTTGCTTAGATAGATGATGACCACGCTCACGATTATGATGATATTCACGAAGAATCGAATCTACGACGTTCACGACATGACGAACAATTTTCTCATGGTCGCACGAATTTTTCTCGTTTCATACCTAGCTAACCGCTGTCTTCTCCTTATGCAGCTGCCCGTGATGTGTGCTTGATGTGCGTCCGATGTGTGAGACCCGAGATACTGGTCTTGTTACTTGGCTTGTGAGATGTGTTTTACCCTGTGTTAGGTATCTGTACGATGAGAGAAGCGCATTCGAACGAGGCTCGAACTACGATGAAACAGAAAAAAAAAGTGATTTGGTACGCGATACGCAAACACTGACTTATACGTTCAACTCTACCGTCTTAGAGTGAAGTCTTACGGAGTTTTATCTAAAAAAAGAATGGCACTACTCGACCACCCCACGGATCAACATCCCCAACTTTTTTATTTCCCCGAGTGCTGTCCCAGATCACGGTGTGCTTGCTGGCTGGGTGCCTCGGCGGGAGGGCGGGTGGACGTGCGTTTCCTTGTTCCTGTGACAGGTACAGAGAACCTGCAGGTCGTAACACAACAGCTGCTAACATGGGACGGTGACGGCGCTGCATGTCAGTAGGTGCGTAGGTAACCATCCCAACTACAGTACCTACCAGCCTACAAACCCAATCCACCATGGATCTATTAAATGTGGCACATAATCCCTCCGGTGATCCTTTCGTCTTATCACGTAAGAAAGAATAGAAAGAAATCAACGTTCCGGGGTTCGCGAGGAATTGCGTGCGTCGGTCTCCGCGAATAAACGGAAATCTTCGATGGCGTTTCAATCTAACTTAAACGTCACGTCACGGGAATGATTTGGGAAGACTTCTAGAATATCGATATTAAAAGGAGGCGACATCGAACTCGTATTTATTATGATGTCGCATAAGGACATGCCGCCGGTTTCCCACTTAAGCCGGTCATTAGCACTTCAATACGAGAATAACTAATGACTTATGTAAGTGGGTGATGTAAGTGGGCGGACGGCAAACGACGGCGAACGGCTAACAGTTTAAGTTAAGTTTGTGATGCATTATTAAACTCATGCTTTGACACATTGAAAGGACATTGGGAAGGCACTCGCCTATTCCTTCTTGTTTGCCTTAACGGACTGAAGATTGAGGTATATACGTGGTATCTAACAATAGGTATGTAGTAACATGAATAAGATTAATATCGTAAATGGAAGCGCTTGACGACGCATGATAAAATTCAATTCAATCAATTTCATTGTTTCGTACCGCGTGGGGTAAGAATGCGTTTGATTGGCTATGATTGGTTTCTGGAATAGGATATTGTGCGGCGTAACTGCCACACGGTTGTGGCTGAATGTGGCATTATGGCCCGTGCGTCATTGCCTGAGCTGGAAATCAGGTGCTAACCTTACTCTAATAAGGTCAGGGATCCCAGAAGGGGGGGTACGCTAATTTCAAGCATTTACTGGCGAGACGGCCTAACTGCTAAGTTTCCTAAAAATAATAAGAATAAGGGGGCATTCGTAAACCCAACAACCTACAATCTCTTATTCCTTGAACTTTCACGACATCGTCAAAGAAAAGCTTAGGTGGCCTCAAAAGCTCAGTTGATCTCTTTCCACTTTGAGATTTAACTTTCAGTCATTCAGTCATTCTCCTCCACCAGATCACATTGACCATTATTAACTTTTGTTTGTCCAACTTGGCAACAAGCTGAGCTAATCATCTGCATCTGCGTCTACCTTTGCTACACTGCCACACACCGACTCTCGTCTCTCACCAATTCCCTCGTAGTCGGACCACCTTCGTTCGTTTCTTTGACTACAACGGCACTCGATATAGAAACTCAGTTTGCACATTCACCCTCGCTTTGCGACAATTACTATACAACGTCTTTTTAATCACCTACCGTCAATATGAAGGGTATGTTGTTGCATTTAGAAAACCCCTCTACAATGTGAATAGAATATGATTGGCTAACATTTCTTGTTCAACAGCCATAATTCTCGTCGGCGGCTTTGGCACGCGTCTGCGGCCTTTGGTACGTGCTCCAACTTGTCATTTGCAATATAGAATGTCATGGACTCGAATGTAGAAGCTGATTGTTCTTTTTCTAGACCTTGACTATGCCCAAACCGCTAGTCGAGTTCGCGAACAAGCCTATGATTCTCCACCAGATCGAAGCATTGGCCGCTGTCGGTGTAACTGACGTGGTCCTTGCCGTCAACTATCGCCCGGAGGTTATGGAGAGAGTGTTGAAAGAGGTGAGTACCCGAAACAACCCTAAACCTGCAGGTCATTGTTCCCCCCTCCGCTAACGATGTCTGGTTCGTATAGCATGAAAGCTCTCTTGGTGTCAAGATCCATTTCTCTCTAGAGAGCGAACCTCTTGGCACAGCTGGCCCTCTTAAGCTGGCAGAAGAGATCCTCGCTAAGGACGACTCGCCTTTCTTCGTTCTAAACTCCGATGTTACCTGCGAATTCCCTTTCAAGCAACTCGCCGAGTTCCACAAGGCCCACGGTGAGGAGGGTACGATTGTCGTTACCAAGGTGGAGGAACCCTCCAAATACGGTGTCATTGTGCACAAGCCGAACCACCCTTCGCGAATTGACCGATTCGTGGAAAAGCCTGTCGAATTCGTAGGCAACCGTATTAATGCCGGTCTCTACATGCTGAATGTCTCAGTACTCCAGCGCATTGAGAAGAACCGACCTACCTCTATTGAGCAAGAAACCTTCCCGGCAATCGTCCGCGATGGTCAATTACACTCCTTCGACCTTGACGGTTTCTGGATGGACGTTGGTCAGCCCAAGGACTTCCTGACTGGCACCTGTCTATACCTCTCATCTCTCTCTAAGAAGCAACCTCATCTTCTTGCTTCTCCATCGGAGAGCTACGTACACGGTGGTAACGTCATGGTTGACGAGTCTGCTAAGATTGGCAAGAACTGCCGTATTGGCCCCAATGTGGTCATTGGCAAGAATGTTGTCATTGGCGACGGTGTACGTCTACAAAGATGCACACTTCTCCCCGGATCCAAGGTCAAGGACCATGCATGGATTAAGAGCACGATTGTTGGCTGGAACAGCACCGTTGGCAAGTGGGCTCGTCTTGAGAACGTAACAGTTCTCGGCGACGATGTCACCATTGGTGACGAGATCTACGTCAACGGTGGTAGCGTCCTTCCCCATAAGAGCATCAAGGCGAACGTTGATGTTCCAGCTATCATCATGTAATCGATGTAAGCACTCGGTGTGCTTTAGGCCGGCCCCCTGATTTTCGGCAATTCTTCGTGTATATCCTGGATCCTTTTCTTACTACGATTTCTAATACGCCGGCAATTCCGCCCTCTACCTAGGGGCAACATCTCTTCTCAACACTTCAATTCCATTTCCAACTAGGGTGGCGTTCTGGTCAGCATGTCATGATAGACGACCGTCATTATTCCCGGGGTTTTTTGGCATGATCTAGTGGATTTAAGAACAGGGCGGCAAACCGTCCTTGCTCGAATTTAATCCCACTTGACGTGGTGACGAGTCTTCTCGTTCATGATACCCAATTCCCTGCCATTCAAAGTGGTCGACTCTAGATTGAGCATCCATCTGTCCTAATAATACTGGGGCTTATATACAAAACAAAAGACGAAAGGTTGCCTGCAAAAAGGTAGATGACGTGAATGAGGTCGGCATTGGGGGCTCCCTGAAAATGAAAAAGCATGAGTGTGCAAACACACGACTTTACGGTGATGGTATAATTGCGAGTCTCGTTAGTATATGCTTCGGTTGGCTTAGCGAGCGAATGCTATGCAACCTGGGTCGGAAGGAGATCGCGAGATGGGCTGATTTACCCTTTTTAGCAATATGGGGGATCAACCAACTCTGATTAATATCTCGAGGTGCCGAGTTAGGCAAAAAACAATTTAAGAAAATGACCTCTAACCTTGCTATCGTCATTACTGCGTGTCATGTGTTCAATGAGGATCCATACCTCATCGTGACCTTAATTGTACGTGATCGAACTATGTAAACTGATTCAATGTAGACATGTCAAAGACCTCGGTTCGTTCGTTAGTACCTGTTAGATGCCCGTAAGCGGCATTGGCTTGGCTACATGCAGGAACGACCATCGCGTCTTGACAACACACCTTGACTTCTCCATCTCCATCTCTAGCGAAGCCCACCTACCCATATTCCAAGGCAAGACTAGAATTGCATCGCAAACCTCCGTCTCGTTAAACCGAACTTAGCTATAGAAACATAGCTACCGAGGTCAATACGAAGCCTCACCGTCGGCGACTTGCGATGCGCCCTTCATCTCAATTAGTCTCCCCAACCCGGCGGTGAAGATACTTACATATGCACCTAGTTGTATCCGTACATATGTATACGTTGATCTACGGCACGTACCTTGTGCTAATCAACGAACTAACTAGGTAACCAATTTACAGAACATACATACATATATGGTAGGTAGGTACATATATGCCTAAGTAACGAACTACCTATACCGATCTAAGTTATACATGGATACAGGTATGGATATAGATCTAAATATAAATATACACAAAATAGTTTAAAAACTTCACCAATCGGGTAGCGCATTCGGATGTGTCTTCCGTAGGTATGTATCATATCATCGTATCATACATACATACCTACATCCCCAGTACCTACAGTATCCTAGTATATGTACCTACCTAGATGTTCTAGGTATATAGTATGCGTACATGCGGGCGTATGTACCTAACCTTGCGAGGGGTACGGCAACATCCGGCGATGGAGGCTGGAGAAAGTACGATGAAGCAGGCGTAGGACATGTGGAGATTACTGTGTTGCACATACTGCGTATGTGGCAACAATGAAAGCGACCGGACAGGTAGGCAGGCAGGTATGTTTCGTTTAACAGTTTTCATTATATACCTAGGCTAAGGTAAGGTAGGACTAACATTACTAAAAAGTACGGTTTCCGAACCTCGATCCCCATCCCACCCGACCATCCTTTCCCCGTACCCCCCCTCCTTGTCATTATACTACCTAACCTTCCTATTCTTACATACATCTATATGTATGTACGTGTTAGGTATGTGTGTGAGTGTGCCTGGTACGTGATGTACCTAATGTAAGGCACCTTGCCTACGAGTATACCGACCATTGTATGGCCCGTCCATATGGTCATATGCGGGCAGAAGTTGGATCTGCCATCTCCCTTCCCCGAATCGAAAACCGTATCTAATCATTAACCTTGGTACCGTAATGCGGCCGCAAGGTGAAATAAGCGGTCATTGCGCCGAAAGAGGCGCCTCAAACATCCAATGAACGGCGTGTTAATACATCCGAGATCCACATTCATCCACTCTCCTGCTGCTTCCACTCCGCGACCGTCACATCGTACCACACCACCTCGGTCGCGGTCGCAGCTGGCTTATAATTATTAAAAACGAGAGGCGCCCACTATCCACAATTAGGAAATGTGTTCTGCTTCTTCTCGACTTTCTTTTATAAAGTCGGCTTCCTCAAGATATCTGGCCTAGAGCTCTCTTCGGCTTGATATTCGAGGTCGTCGCGGACCCAACCGCGGCTCATGTCAACTGCACGCTCCCAGTGCTGGTACATGCGTTGGGCTTTCTTTCGCTCAACCTGAGGCTTGAAAACTCTGCGACCGGCCTTCTTGTCTGTGAGCTCTTGTAGCTCCTCAAAGCTAGACCAGCAGCCCTCAATTGCGAGGCCGGCAGCGATGGCAGCGCCTAGAGCGGTCGTCTCACGCATTGAGGGGCGCTCTACACGGATGCCGCTGATGTCGGCTTGTGTTTGCATGGTCAGGTCAGAGTTTGACATGCCTCCGTCTACCGCGAGGGAATGGAGCCTGTGACCCGAGTCCTTCTCCATGGCCTCCAAGATCGCCCGTGTCTGGAAGCAAGTCGCTTCCAGAGTCGCACGGGCGATATGTCCTCTTTGTGTGTGTTGCGTAATACCAACTATCACCAATCAGTCAAGAGCTCGCTTAGGCGAATTGAATAAGCATTGGTAAGAACTTACAGAGAGTACCCTTCGCATCGTCAATCCAATACGGCGCAAATAGACCGCTGAAGGCGGTGACGAATACTACACCTCCATTGTCGTGGACAGTTTCTGCTAATTCACCGACCTTGGTCGAGTCTCTGATGAATCCTAGATTGTTCATCAAAAATTTGACGCCGGCGCCGGCCACGGCTATACTGCCCTCCAGGGCGTAGACGGGCTTCTTGCCCTTGCCTAAGTCGTAGGCGACGGTTGCTAGCAAGCCGTACTTGGAGAGAACGGGCCTGGTGCCTACGTTGTATAAGAGGAAACATCCGGTACCATACGTATTCTTTGCCTGGCCAGGTTTGAATCCACATTGGCCGACCAAAGCGCTGGACTGATCACCCAAGCAGCCGGCGATTCTCACTCCGGCCAAGGCACCATTCGCAATGCTACCGAAGGCCTTGGGGTCCGACGAAGGCACGATCTTGGGTAATGCGACCTTATTCCGGTCGATACCGAAGAAGGATAGAAGCCTGTCGTCGTATTGCGCGGTGTGCAAGTTCATGAACATGGTTCTACTGGCATTTGTGGTGTCGGTAACATGGACATTCCTATCCTTGCCGTTGAGGCGGTAGATTAACCAACTGTCTACGGTGCCGAAAGCGAGACGCCCATCTTCGTAGGCTTGTCGCACACTGATATCGTTCTGCAATAACCAGACGAGTTTTACACTCGAAGGATATGTGCTCAATGGTAGGCCGCAAATCTCAGGGATCGCATGGGCTCCAGGATAGTTCTTCAAATCTCGGACGATGTCCTTCGTTCGAGTGTCGGGCCATACTACAGCATTGCAGAGCGGCTCACCGGTGATTGTATCCCAACAGACGACGGTTTCTCGCTGGTTTGTGATACCTACAGCCTTAATCTGGGATTTGGAATAACCCTTGGAAGTAAATTGCTTGACAGCCTTCTCGATACAAGTCTCGACAGAATCGAGCAGTTCGAGGGCATCGTGTTCATGCCATCTGAATCGCGATTACGTTGTTAGCTGATCGTCGCTGTGATGTAATAAGGAAGGGATGTGACGTCAATCATCACCACATCCGAACATCAATTACATACCCGGACTCTGGATAATAGTTCTCAAACTCGATCTGATGACTGGCCACGGGGTCCATTTCGCGGTTAAATATTAAAAACCGCGATGACGTCGTACCCTGGTCTATGCTTCCAACGAACCATTCTTCACCGTGGTGACCATTGGCTCCGTTGGTGTGACCGTTGGTGTAACCATTCGCATGGCCATTTGTGCGACCATTGGAGTGGCCATTGGTATTTCCGTTGACTCGAACATTAGCAGTCCATAAACGGCCATTAAAGGGTTGGCTGTTGTGGCCAGCGCCAGCACCATTGACGCCGTTGACGCCGTTGGTGCCATTTGTGGCACCGTTAGTGACGCCGTTAGTCTCTATGTGATCTCCTAAAGAGCCCATTGCGTGCTGGTGGTGATGAGGCGCAACAATAGAAAGGGTTCTAGTTGATGATGGAATGTGTTTTGATGAGGTCTGGAGGTCGCGGGGAGAGACTTTAGCCTTATCCTAGCAAGTAGGGTCGAGGTGGTGTTGAGTGTTCGGCTGAAAGGAGGCCGAGAGGTAGGTTGCGAAAGGGATCCGTCTGATAACGGGTAGCTTAAGTTGCGACAAAGCGGGACGGGAGGGATGTGTGGGATGAAAGAGCGCGGAAAATCGGTGATGGGGATGGTTCTGGCTAGTTATGGTACGAATCGTACGAGTGTGGAAGAAGGGGAAGAGAGAGGAGAAATATAATTTGGATGAGGAGAAGGAGGAGGAGGAAGAGGAGAACAAGCAGGAAGAGGAGAAATAGGAATAGATGGTTCTTGTAATAGAGGAGGTAATGTTGGTAGTGGTGGTGGCAGTGAAGGAGTGCGAAATCATCTTGGTAAGTACAAGCAGATCGCGCACAAATCACAAATCGCACAATGTCGCACTTACGTATTCCAGTTGTAAGCCAATTGTACCCTATTGTACCGATCTCAACCGGCTGAAGCTCAATTTAGCATGCGAATTGAAAATAGCTAATGCAAATGCGACACTGCAGGCCAGACAGCCAGACAGCTAGACAGCCAGGACAGGACAGACAGGTTTGGTGCAGGGGGGGTATAGGAGCCGCCGCGCCGTGTCTCTGGAGCAATTCCTAGTAGTATGGAGCAAGATGGGGCGTATGTAAGAGCATGGAACATGGAACATGGAACATTAGGAGCTTTACCACCCTTCAGGTACTGAACTGACAATCTGACAATCCCATGTAAGGTTCGGTATGCAAATGGTATGTAAAAATGGTATGGGTGCAGTGGGTGGGTGCAGTAAGAGGTAAAGGTTGGTAAGTGGTAAGGTCGGGAGTCTTGCAGGGCTTGCAGACTTGCAGACTTGCAGACTCGTGGGGAGTGGAGTTAAGTGGAGGTGAATGCGGGGAATCTATTGGACGCATTTGATTGTTCATGTCCTTTTTTAAAAGAAAATCGGCAAGATACCGGCAATCATCCACCCGGCTTGTCGTTAATCTGGATCCAGTTTCCCTGCGGCTTCCTTCTTCTGTTTGAGCCTAGGCCTTACACTGGCCTTACCGGAGATCCTGCGCAAAGAAAAAAAAAATCATAATGTTTTCAGTTCTCCACTTTCCAAGCCAATCTCCCGTGACTCGGGAAGGTGTATTGGTGGAACTATTTCGACAAAAGGGGAAAGCTCCCATTAGCCCAATCCCAGAGGGGCGAGGGGGCACACATGTGCGCACATGAGAGTGTGAAAGTACTAGGCAGCCTAGGGCTTTTCTGGGCTTTTTCTGGGCTTTTCGGAAGGGGCTTTGGAAATTTGCTATCCGTTTTCTTAATTCTTGTCCCCCTTCTTGGTTCCAACTTTAGTTAGTTCCCTTGGTTGTTTTCTTTGCCCCTCATTCCTCATTACTCATTTCTTTTTTTTCTTTTTTCATGTGAATCAAAATCCTACTATGTACTACCCTCATTACTCATTACTCGTCGAAGCTCGCGAAGCCCGCAAAGCCCGCCAGCCCGCGAAACCCGTTTTCAAACTAACTATTCTCATCTAACTAACCCATCTAATAAACCCATAACCCATCTACCTTTATCTTACGCACAGCTGCCCAGGTGACCACATGCATTCCCTGCTTAAGCGCCTAATAATGGGGGTCCCTTTTCGCCTCCGACGCCGCCCCTGAGTAAAAACCGATGCGGTCAAGCAACTTTGCCATCTTCGAGGCCTAGTAAGACCCAACCTCCAAGGCCAACAATCGACGATCTATCTTTTACACGAGGGACCACCTCACGATAGTTTGCTCCGCGTGACGAGTTATATTCCCCCATCGTGTTCGGACGCGACTTATTCATACATAAAGTGGACTTGTAAGCCACGTATAGTTGCCTTGTCGTACATATTCTTGTACGTCAACGACTTAATTTTTTATGCATTCTGCATTCCTCCTCGCTCTTTCAAGCCCGCAACCCGCAAACCGCACCTTCGTCACAAAAAAAACGTGCGCGTCCTCCCCCTTCTCGCCTTCTCCCTTTCCCCATCCCCCTTCCTACCTCCCTTTTTCGCTTCCCCTTCCTCCCTTGTTTCCTTCAAACTAGTTCCGGACCTCATTCCGGCTTTCCCACCGCTCACTAGCTTATCGTGAGGCATTTTACCACCCCCAGTCAATAAAATTATTTACCCATTTTTCGCGACCACATGATGGAATTTGATACTCCGATCGGCCCCTTCCAAGGTTGTTCACGATGTTCGATTTTGGTCTAGACGTCGTGTTTTTTGCCGTCGCAGCCAACCTCAACGCCGGCCAATTGTGGACTCCTTGCGGTCGGGAGATCGACTATTATATTTCCATTCCGGTATTTACAGTGGGGCCGTTGCATACCGAGCCCCGGACAGCCTCTACCGCCTATCGTTTCCTGTTCTGAGATGTGACAGGACAATTTCCTATGATGGAAATCTTACCTCATGCGAATGGGAAATGACATCTTCCATTTCGCATCTTCTAAGCAGCTTATGTTCACAAGTTCAGATAACCTCACATAAATGCTGCATAAAGCAGGAGCCAACCAGAACCCAAGCTAGAGTCTGACATTGTAACTCAAATTGACGAATCCGGTTGTCTCGTACTTGACGATCATTTTTCTGAGGAGATATGCTGATATGGTATTTCAAACCTGCATTCCCTCCGTATGTTGAATACTACCTATATTACGTGTGCGTAAAACAAGCCAAGCTTTCGACGGAACTGCGGGTGTGTATGCGCAACTTTCCGCATAGATGATAGATCAATATGAGGATATACACAAGCACAGACGAGAACCTCATAGAACACTTTTGGGGTGGGCCAAAACAGCAAGGTTATCTAGAAGCCGGAGATATCTAGGACATATGTATGTACCTGCTTGTACACGTCCCCACCCGGTCCACAGTTCAGATCCAAGAGCAGCATATCCGAAAATTCCTGGAGGTCAGTCCGTGCATCAAACAGGACTAACCTGACCTGGATATCCTTCGTTAATCAACTTTGGGTAAGCCGGTCAACTTCTATTGATTCTATTTTTAACCGGTCGTACAGCAGAGTATCGGATGAAACTGAAAAAATATTTAAGCCCACGTGCGTACCCTTGTGATTATCAATGGTTTTGCAGCCAGCCTTTTTGCTTATCCGGATGTCCAGCGTGGCGTGGCATATAAAACCGCAAGCCTGCTTTTTCCAATTGCGTGTTCATTCCTCATCTTTAAAAAACTCGGGTAGGTTTAGGATAGAAGCATTTTCTAGTTCGGTATGTCCCAAAACGGCAGCACTCTTCGAAATACCAAGCTTATAGCTCAGCTAGAAATTAAGCTAAGTTGGTCAGGCACCGTTTTATAGCCATGGCATATCCACCTCTGACAAGCCCAAAGGGGTCCTAGCCAATGGGAAGTTCAGATGTTTCTTGAGGTCTACCACTTGGCAGCTTGGTGACAGGATCTTGAAGAACTTGGCTTGAACTAAATAAGTCAAATCTGGCGATCTGTGTTGAACCGATCTGTTGGGTTTACTGTCTACGAGGCTTGAGTTTCATGATTCATCACTTGGACATCGACATATCACGGGTTAGTTTATGAAAACATTCAATATGTGTCTCAATGGACTTTATTTTGAACTATTACAGAGACCCATGAGAAGTTATCTTATCTCACGGGGTGTAACAAGTTCAGCGCTGGAAGAAACAAATAACCCTGAAAAATAACTCTTCATATCTCCATCTCATCCCCCCAACCAACCGGCAGTCTCCCTTCCGTATCCTCCTCTCCTTCCCGTTTCTCTGGTGTTATCTTGGTTTCGTTTTAAGTTGTTGAAACAAAGTTTCAAGTCGATAAGCTTTTGAGTGCCGTCCCGTCCTCCACATGAACATATGCCTTATTCCATTGGAAGGTTTGCTGCTAGCGCCGTAGCAGAGCATAATCCGATATGCGAAACCAAATCCAAATTTAAACTCCTTCGCTGACCCTTTTTTGCCACCGAGGCAAATAATGGGTGGTAAACAATAAACAATAAACAATCGTGTCCTCATTTGTCGGGACTTGGGTAGCTCGGTTTGCTACCAATGCCGCGCCATCGCTAGATTCCGGGTGATGTCCGGTATGGCTTCATGACCTAATTGACCTTAGCCCATGTGGCTCTCAGTCGTCGTCTTTCAGCCAGGAAGGCGTCGTCGACCTGTCGGCGTCTTTCCTGGTTACGCGCGTATTGTTCTCTTTTCCACTCTGCAAAGACTTGCATCGCTGGGTTCATTGGGCCTCGAGGTGTGCGCACGAGGTCGAAGATACTTTCGTCGACGGGGGCCTGTGGCTTCTCCTCGATGATTCTTGAGACCCATGTGGGGTTGTAGCAGTGCAGGTCTCGGCGCGGCGAATCGTCGTCGGATTCGTCAAACTCGCTAGGATGGCAGGAGTAGCTGGAATAACTAGTCTCGCTTTCGTTGCCATCGGCGACGTCGTCTTGCTCGTGAGTGTTGCTGCTGGGAAGTTTTCCATCATTGTGATCGCTGGAATCATCGTCGTCTTCGGGATCACTCTGATAACCAGAATCGCCGTCGCTGCTGGAGCCGCCGTCATTGCCGGATCCGCCGTTGTTGCCGGCATCGTCGTTGTTGTCAGAATCGCCATCGTCGACAGAATGGTCATCATCGTCCTGATCACCGTAATCGTTGTCGTCGTCGGGATCATCTTCATGATCAGAATCGTCGTCATCGCCAGATTCTTCATCATCGCCGGGATGGTCAGATAGGGTACCTGCATCATCTCCATCCTCGGTTTCATCGTTCCCACTCTGGGGAGGATTGACCTGAATTGACATGTCATCAAAGTCGTCGTCTTCGTCACTTTGGTCACTTTGGTCGTCCTCGTCACTATCTGAATCCACTTCGAATGCATGTGCTAGTTGCCATTCTTGACGGCGTTGCTCAAGCTTTGCTTTGCTCATGTTGTCCCACATCGCATCCTTCATAATCTTGGGTCGGACGACGCCTGAGAAGTAGTCCTTGATGTACAGCTTCGACGTCTTTGAGACGGGGTCCTTGAACCATCCTAAGCTGGTGCCGAGAGGTTCTTTGCGGTAATCTCTGGTAAGTTCTCGGATGAACCCCGTGTACAGGTGACGATTGAATTCTTCCTGGTCTAGTTCGAATGCTGTTCTCTCTCGGGGGGGATCCTTGTAGGTTGCTTTTTGAACACGGCCGGTAGCGACGCGTGAGAGTGTAGTCAGCAGGCAAGGAATTGGTTTGCGGATGAGTGGTGTACACTCGGGGTCGACGCAGGGGCTACGACCACGTCCTCGGGGAGTAGGGCTGTATCCCATGGTGAATGATTTTCCGTGGAGAGATATTGAGCGTCGTAGGTGGTGTTTAGGGCTCTCGTATAGAGATGAATAAAAATGTGTAGCACTCTTATGAGGCTAGAGTTAGTGGTCTGAATTGCAGACGAGGTGTTAAGTGCTATATTAAGCACGGTAGTGGGTGAAAAAGAATTGTGAAGAGTTTAATAAGACTGCTTCACAAAAATGTGACGGTATGTGTGAGTATGTATGCGGAAGGTTATTTAGAATACGTTTTGTTAGAGGATGGTAGTAGTGTTAGGTAGTGTTTTGTTTTCGAACTTGTTAGGCTGAACTTTTTGAGTGAAGCTTCAAGCGTGAGTAAGAGAAAAATTGTGTGTGTGAGAAAGAAATTGGAAAGAGAAAGGAGGGGCGAGATTGTCGGTATTTATATGTTGGGATGGTGATGCTATCAGTGAATGTGATGACTGTGGTGACTGTATACTTTTTAGTGGAAATAGGCCTTGAAGTTTATATTTTGATTTTTTCTAGTGTACGAGGGCCCTGGAGATAAGTTCTAATTAAGAATATAGTTGAAATCCTCAGTAGATGAGGCTTGTCCCAGGCGCCGATAGTTGTGTAGATAATCAATACCTCGGACAGTGACGAGTGTTGCTGTTGCCAGCATCATTCCGATTAGGGTTAGAACAGGGAAATACATGTCAAGGCGTATATATACATCGAATGGCACCTAGTATGTATCATGTTCCTTATACTTTATAATGATAGACATTGCTACAGAGTAGAAGTAGCATCAGGCCTGTCACACTTCTCATAGAGATTAAATATTCACCATCTATCTAGGCCATTGGTTTTTTATTAAGCAGCAAAAATGGATCTCGACCTTCAGCCCTATATAATCTTTGTATTCGGTATCAATCATGATTGCTGAATGTTTCTTTGAATACTTACTGGGTACTTATGTCCCAATATTTGTAGATGGCCAAGTTGTTTAGGGGGCGCATGACAAAACAACATACATATAAAGTTTGATCCATCAGAGGAACTTCGTAGAGTTAGCAACACATTCTGGCAATTGTTAGAAGCTCAAGATAAAATCGTGGTTAGATTTGTTTGGCGTGATGTATATGGTTATATGAAAAGCCCCTTTTTTTCTGTTGCATCACAAGGACGTTGCCACAAAACTTAACCCCGGATGTTGAAAGTTTATATCAATTGAGGCGTTAAACTCAATTACCTGGTACTAGGTAGAGTTGCAATCTTTCCAGACCTTCTTCATGTCTATTGGATAAGCAGCCTGGGGTACAGCTGCTATATACAATTACTACCTAGTAGGCTCGTGATGATTGTATGGGCTACAGTAGGCTGACATGTAGCATACTGACACGCCAAGAATCATAATGGCTAGTGACGTCCATTTCCAAAGTTGTCAATAGGAAAATAGAGTGCAGTGTCCATTTGGTCAAGTAGCGATATCATCGCGGTTTTCTATGGAAAGATATACAGGGCAAAGTACTTAGAGCTTCTTCATGTACTTGCTCTGTGCTGATACGAGACATAATCTGAGAAATTTGCTACATCCGCTTTTCTCTTTTCTTGTTTTTTTTTTTTCCAATTTTACCTTTCAATATATAAATTCTATCTATATGTAATTACTTCATGTGTAATATAAATGTCCCAAGATAAGTAGGATATAGGGTCGGTGGCACGAAACTTCCAATATACCTACATGTACCTAATAGCTAGGCGGTACCAGGGGTTAGGTATTTGGTACCTACCTAAGTACCTAGTTACCTATGTATATATACGCGATGGTCATCAGTATCGGAATTATCCTCGTGGGGTTTCCTCTTATTTCTATTGCCTTCTATTCCAATGTTCGTACTAAGGCATGGAGCTCTATCTTGAGTAATGCCTCGTGACAGGCCAACATACCTAGTACTTATCTTAACATTTCATCAAGTCACCAAATCAGGACAGTGGCCAGAATACATCAAAAGCTACTCAGTAAAAGAAGAAGTTAGAATCAATATATGAAGTATTCTTTGAATTGATGTGTATTTGTTTATACATAGTATATACGCTGTACTGGGTATATATGCACACTCCACTGAGGTACAGTACATACTACTAGGTAGGTACCTAGTACCTTCCACTTTCCTTGCCCATGTTGCCCATGTTATCCATGGCATCTACAACTCCAATGATTTTGTGTCGCTAGATGCAATCCTAAATATGCTGTAATCCTGTCATGTCGGTCTTGCGTAAAACGGTAATGACGGTGCTTCTAAGAGGTCTCGGTCTAAAATGGAAATAGCAAAATGAAAAAGGGTATTCGTAATTGCTCATGAGTTCCAAAAATGGTGTGAGAAAAGGGAATCCGGAAAAAAACCAGACGCTGCCACAGGACTGGGGATATTGCAGCCCAGAAATGTGTTACATGGCTTGGAGCAACCCGCTGATTCGGACTACAGATTGATATGCAGTCCACGGCGCGGGTATCAGGTCAACGATATGACCATCATTTAATTTCCAAGACCGAGTAACACCAAGTTCGCGACGTTCATAACGACCAAAATGACCCAAATAATACCCGCAAGCACAGAAACGTACCACGGATTCGCCATTTGAACGAGTTTACCTTCCGGCGTTGCGAGCTCCCGACCGCTAGTATCTTTACTCAACGACACACCATTAATCGTGAATGAGTCCTTGCCCTCGGTCTTATATCTCGCATTGCCCGTCTGCACTGTCATGTACTTGTTAAAGCACGTGAACCAGATCAAGGGGGCCGTGACGAAAGGCAACACGACGCTGAGAGCGACCTGGCTGCCGTTCAGCGCATCATTAAGCTTTTCGCGGCCGGTAGCGCCGGCGATGATGATGCTAGGGGTGATGGAAATAGAACGGGTGACGAGGCGGCGCAGCCATGGCTTCATGCGCCAGTGCAGCGCACCCTCGCAGATCATCTGTCCAGATATCGTGCACACGATACCCGCGGATACACCCGAGAATAGGAGCGCGAGTGCAAAGATGGTGCCGGCTGCAGGGCTGATGCTCTGCGAGAGCAAGTCGTGGATGCCAAAGATGTCGGCCTCGAGGGCGTCTGGGTTGTTGAAGAGACTGGCGCCGGCGACGATGAGGATCGCGCTGTTGACGAACAGCGCGAAGGTAAATAGCGAGATGGCGACCTCGGCATATGAGTATTTCAAAGAATGTTTAATCGCTTTTAGGCTGGGAATATAGTATGTCTTTGCTTCCGTTATTCCGGAGTCGTTGCTGTTATTGCTGCTGGATGCGGGCCGAGGCGGGAGGAGACCGCGTTTGTTGTCATAGTCCATGAGGCGGGTCTGTACTATACCGGAGCCCAGGTATAGAGAATGCGGCATTACCTACGATTATTATGAGTAATGGCATTGAATGATATTTTTTTAATGGATTGGGTAGAGTATTTATTGGGATGTCGAGTTGTTGCTTAAAAGATAAGGGGAAAAGGGATTGGGGTAAGTAAGCTAGATGAATAGGGGGCAAAAATCAACATACCGTAGCACCTAAGATACCACATGCTTGAAACAGACCTCCAGACTTAGTTATAGAATCATTTGGTACGTAGCCTATCAAGACTTCGCCGGCAGTGCTGCCTTGTATGAGTGACAGCTGAATGCAGAAGCAAATAACGACTGCAAACACAAGCAGCATAACGCCCCACTCGAAAATGCGAAGACCGCCGACCGAACCGTTGGGTTTATAAAAAATCAGAATAATCATTACATCTAAGATTGATATAGCGCAACCAGCAACAAGAGGCAGTTTGGGTATGAGTAGATTTAATCCAATGGCAGTACCGATGACCTGTTATTGGTTGTTGGTTAGCCACCATATGACCTTAGTAGACTTGTACGCTTATTCAACTCACCTCAGCGATATCGGTTGCGATAATGGCTGCTTCAGCCAAGAAATATAAGAAGTAATTGATCCATCGCGGTAAAAATGCGCGACATGCCTCAGCCAAGTTCATTCCAGTGACGGTTCCCAGCTTGATAGAGAGACATTGAAGGAAGATAGCAAACAGGTTGCTCATGAGAATAATAAACAATAACCGAAACTGATTTTCAGCACCAGCACTTATGTCAGTAGAATAGTTGCCAGGATCAACTAAAAAAAAGGTGTCAGCCAAGAACAATGTCGTTAGAAAGATCTACGTACTGTATGCAACGGCGACGAGAAAACCAGGGCCGACAAACTTCCCGAAGGTAATAATAGTATGCGTTATACGACCCCAAGGAGATCTCTTGGGAGATCTGATCGAGCTGCTGTCGTCGCTGCTCACCTGGGGAGCTTCTTTGGTAGTAATAGTTACACGTGATGCTCCAAGGTTTTTGCCATCCGGGTCCCCATCCTCAGCTGCGGAATCTCCTGAGTTGTCTATACTCCTAGTGGAAGGACTTCTCTTTTCTCTGGAGTCGGAGATGTCATTGAGGTCTTGATTCGTAATGAGGTCGTTTGGGAGGTAGTCCGGACTTTGGTTGAGCCCATCACTCCCATACGGCTCGCCCGTCCTCGACGTTCGGTTCATAGTCGAACCGGGTCCTAGGAACTAGAAAAAAAAACGGGCCACGAGAATTTATCGTATGTTTTCCTCACTCCTGACCTTTTCTAGGAAATGATTCTCTGATATTTAGTAGGAATAAAGCAGAAAGAAAAGTCTTTCTCCCCAAGTTAAATAAGAAATATCGATATATGGAATCGCCACGGGCGTGTGGATGGCATCGGAAGGGTAGTCCAAAAAGGTAGTGAAGGGGTGATTTCTGTATAATTGATTCGTCAATGACTCTTTCGTACTTTTGCTCTTTTGCTTGTTTCTAGCTTGGTATTGGCTGATTGTAAGGGCACCAGGGTCCGCAAGGGTCCGATCCCCACTAAGAAGACGACTTAAGGACCCTTACCCCGGAATTTAATTCAGACAGTTACTAAAGAAAGTAAACGACAGCGTGATCAAACTCTTGCTCGTGCTTCTCATGCCTCTCGTACTTATCATGCCGCTCGTGTCGCTCAATGAAGATGATCTGATAAGCTGCATGCCTCTGTATCTTCTCTGTATGTACGTTTTCTGCACGTCTTCTGCACGTCTTCTGTATGTCACCTAACCCTTATGGTACATGTTGTGCAGGCGGATGCATCACGGTTTCTCCCGTACAACGGTAGGATGCCGGCTATGTCCAACCCGAGACCCTCCCGGGGTGTTTTTGAACCCCTACCGCAGATTCTGAAATCGTTGCGGAGTAGAAGGTCGGGGGTTAGGTGACATACATATTAGACATACCTAGGTATTGACATATTCGCTCGGCTGCTTTCTTGCGGAACGGCTCATTATGCGATGCACGTTTTGGGGTTTGCGTCTTTGTCTGCGTGTAGGATCGCTCCTACCCTAAATTCTACGAGTTATTAAACAAATAATGAGTTTGGATATATGAAAGAGAAACGGGTTGTTTGTAACTTGGTAGTTAAAAGAGTTAAAGATTGAAGATTTATGTAAGATCGAGAAAATTCCTAGTGGATATGAGATCTCCAATAAGAAAACGATAAAGGAATGCGGCTTGGAGACCTTGGAAGGCTTAAGGTATTACAAACCCTGTCACAGCATTGGTCAAGGTAAGTACCACCAAGTACGATATAATTACTAGGTTGGGAGTTATTTCCAAGTTCCAAGTCATGTTTATCTCTCACAAGCTTTTTTTACTGCCTTGGACTTTCCTAGAAGATCCTGGAGCCAACATTGGCATCGTCTAGGCACGTTTATGTTTGATCGTTATCATTGATTGTAAATTATGTGTCTGATTTTACATCGGCTTACGAAGCTGATACATGCCCCTCTCGGCCTGACTCCTTCGCATTGCATACCTACTAGGTAGGTATGTATGTACTGTAGGTATCATGCAAACAAATGCCTCGTGATCTTGCAAATGCTGAATCCTCATGCTCCGATATTCACACATACCCTTACAACTAGGCGGCGCACACGCGAATACAAACGTCGACTAGTGCAACGTGCTTGGAAACTTCATCTAATATATCTTCAACTTCGCCTCTCTTCGCTTCACTCATCATCCGGTTTCGGGCTCCTCTCGGTAAAACCTAGTGGCGTGCCGGGGGTAGAGAAGAACTGTGCGTGCGTACATACGTGCGCCCGGAACGCTGCATACATAGCCGGACAGCCGCCCGTCGATCATTGCAACTTCTTGCCCTCAACTCCTCCTGCAACGGCACGCTCCCTCTCTCTCTTGGCGTATATCCCCGCCGTAAACGGATTCTCGTACTTGAGGGCGACCTGATAAACGACAAAAACCCAGGCGGTCAAGAGGATACCGGCGGGCTTTCCGTATACTAGAGCAGCACCGAGGAAGCTGCAGGTTGAGCCGTTGTACATGGGTGCATCCGTGATGCTGAACGGAAACCCTGTCACGATATCGTCCATCAGAATGCCGAAGTAGTCACCAAGGAAAGTACCAGTAATGCCAAGCGCCCAGGTCGAAGTCACCACAAGAATATTGCCGATTGCTATGAGTGCATATCCGGCATATTTGACCTCATCTAGCTCGAGGAGTGGATAGGATGGTTGTTCACGCAAGGCGCGCTCGTAAAGGAAGTCGCGAAGAAGACCAAGAGTGAAGATCGTGAAGGCCAAGCCATAGCATGCTACTTGAGAACGACCGCCGAAGAGTTTGGTGAGTACTTTATTGTGGTATTCTATGCACTCCGAATATTAGAAACTGCAATATATGTCTTGGGATTATAAATATAGTAGGCTGGGGTGGGGAGTTCCATCGGCTGTTCTATAGGGAGCCTGGAGATCTATAGGGACTTAGGGTTTGCATAGGTAGGCGCACCTTGTCGAGCTACAATGCTGAGATCTATGTTAGCCCCCACATCATGATCTAGAGCTATATATCGAAGATAACATGTTCGTGAGAGATGTAACCTACTTCCAAAATAGTGGATTAAATGCAATGGATGCTGCAGAAACTGCGATTGTTAGCATATGCTGCCTGTAGTAATTACGTATTTTTTCCCTCTTCCCCTCGCTTTTACATACTAAATAAGCTCGTATGGCCGAGGTCGACCAGCTTGGTCGTCGGAGCTTCGAATGGTGCCATGGCTCTTGACACTCTTTCCTACTGAATTATGATGGAGTGAAGACAATTGACTGATATGGTGACAATAGGAAAGTTGGTTTGTAACGGTGACGTTAGCTTCAAGTGTAATAAAGTTTATTTAATAAACGTGGCCTGGAGAAAGCTGGAGAAGCTTAATTGGGGGTCTGCAAATAATTGGAGCCAAGAATTTAGAATTTTTTTTGTTACCGTTGCTATGAGACGTTCACATGCTTTCAGGGCTTCTTCTACGCTGTAGCAGTGATACCTTCCAGTATTATCTCTCTTTTAAGACATTGAGCCCCTCCCGACAACAGCCGTACGCTATCAGAATGCACGTGCCACAATTAAACCATAATTAATATGGCATTTCTTTTGCTAAGAGCTTTAAGCGCTGTACATGTTATCAGCCATGACACCATTTAGAGCAAATGGATGCAATTCCGAGTTTATTGTTACAATACCCCAGTTCTTAATTCATACTTGAGGCGAAGATGATTTACCCAAGACTCACCAAGACTCGGCAGTGGGGAATGATGTCAATGGACTAGTAAGCAAACAGTAGCAGAAAGGATAGGTGAAGCAAGGCTCTTTCATTTGATTCGAGGACTGGACTTAGGCCAACCATCTCCTCGGGTATCCGATAACTAATAATCCCAATAAGCAAACCGATCTTTGATCATCATCACCTCCGCGTCCTTGTCTTCTTCGTCGTCTGAGTCGTATCCTCTTCTTCCTCATCTTGGCCCTTCTTGAGATCATCCTCCAGCCCCCATTCCTCCTTATCGTACCAGTCCTCGCCATCCGACATATCCCGATTGGGTCCGACATGCGCTTCATACTTGGCCCATTGTAGCACAGTTTTGCGCATTCTGTCTGCTCGGAGAAGCCCTTCGTATAGTCGCTTGGCTCCTCGGCAGACCTCTTCTTGCTTCTGCACATACAATTGTAGCAATCTTCGCATATCCTCCGCTTCTGCCTCTGGAATTCCCAAATCCCGATCGGGATGAGCTGATCGGGGTGGTAGGAAGAGAGGGTGTATAGGAGGATCATCTGTGAATTCCGACATCACCGAGACTGCCCGACTATCCCCATGTTCAGCGCCTTTGATAATCTGGGCTGCTTTCTCGGCCTCTCCTTGCTTGGCAGGCGCTGTGGCATTATTTGTTGCTGGTCCGCTAGCATTCTCTGCGATTTGCAATTCTTTAGCCCCATTGATAATATCAGCAGTTGCGCTCTGCCCGTTCTCGTTCATGGAAATTTCCAAACTCTTTTCTGTAGAGTTGCTGACGGCAGTATCTCGTATGTTATCTTCACTAACAGTCTTCCCACTTTGAGTCTCGGATTCCAGTGCCAATGTATTTGGGTCAGCTGGCGGCTCTGCGTCAGCCATTGTGGTATCACCATTCTCAGACCGTTCCCCGTTAATTAGCAATTTTCCATTTATGCGTGTGGGAACTTCGTCTTTCGCTGCTGCCTTTGCATTTCTGCTAGCTTTGGCTCGTGCATCTTCTGGTGACAGCGTGTTGGCATCCGACTTGACAGATCCTGGCGCCTGGCTATTATAATCCATATAATCATCGCGATAAAACTCGATGTCATTAGGGCCAAGCATGACCTCGCAGGGCGCCCAGATATGGTCGCCGACAAGCTTTGTTTGTAAGTGTTTCACCTTCCAAAGCGCGGCGTTCTCTTTTTGCATGATATTACAACCCTGCTTCGCTAGATTTGTGAGGGTCTTAGTGGTGTATGATCGTGATAGAGTAGGATGTGTGGGAAGATCGGTAACTGTGGTAAGAGGCGCAAGAATGTCTGTGGGCATCGGTTGTTAGTAAACTTGGACGTATTGGGTCGAGGGTGAAAACGAACTTTCGAGTCGCACGTTCGCGTACGGGTTAAATTCAGCTGCTGTGTCGGTGACGTCTTGGATGTAATCTTGGTCATCGTCACTGTCAATTTCATAACCTTCGTCGTCAATGAGGACAGGGTTTCGGCTGATGATCGCTCTTTGGTAACCGGCATGATTAACGATCTATAGGAAAGACATTTGTTAGGTATTATCCTCAACTGGTCGCCATGGATAGGGAGTCTATTGGACTTACCTCCTTGTATACTTCAGGTCCTGAAGGTGGCGCCAGTTGTCCTTCGTGGACAAAACGGGCCCTCTTCATCAACTTGTGGCCTCGGTTTCCATGGTAATAAATCTCCTCGTCGGAATCAGACTCTATAAGTATCATGTATTAGTAACCAAGGTAACAACTAGCGACACAAGAGCATACCATATGCCTTCCGCTTGCGTGCCTTCTTCATGGCAGCGATGGTTTCGGAGAAGAGGACTTGTTGAGTCGTCATTGCGACCGTCTGCTTGTGTGATTGATTTGAAAGAACTCGGAACAGAATTTATATTCCTAATAATCGTCCACCTGTATTAATGACCTCGTAAGGTTTCTATTGCAATACGAAATTATTGGCGTCGAGGGGAGGATTTCGTTCTCTCTAGGTTTACGAGCTTTCTATCGAAATCAATAAAAGATCGAAGCGCCTGTCGGTCGCAGGATCGGAATGACGAGATTGGCCTAGGTGTGTAAGAGAAGGACAGTTTTATTTCGATGAACACGACCTTCAAGTATAATTATATGATACGGATGACTTGACAGATGTCACTGTCACAGTATGAATCCTAGGGCAGTATGGCGTCGGATGTTCATCAGCGACTGGAGATTTGTTAACGGGTTGTGGAAGAAAAGAATACTGCCGTAACGACACGACTAACAGAGCTGGGAACATTCAATGAACAAGGCTTAAGGTGCTGCCCGCAGTGCGCGCGCACGGATCGCCAATCAGGATATTGGTGTTAATTGACATGTATTTCTTCTCTAAAAATATTGCAGAATATACTTTTATCGGCCTAACCTTTTATGCATCTGTGGATACCTGCATACTTTAAGTCGAAGGTACTCAGGTACACAAGAAACCTTGAACGATTTAGCCCAAGCCACATTACATAAGAAATATTAAATTAAGTAAGCGTTAAAGTGGGGGACCGGCAGTAGCTGCCGCCGCGTCTCCGACTTTTGATGTATCCCACTTAATCGGCAAACGCCGTAAGGCTAGAGCTTTAAGAAACTCCTCTGAGGTCACTGAAGCTATGAACATTCTTATCCACTGTAATTGGGGGAGTACGAAATGGTGCAATCTGCAATCTCAAACATCTTGAGCACTTCTCTGGTATATGCGATAATGAGGATCTTTCTGCTACATGAGCTGTGCGTCATATGATCTATTGGCCAATAGGAATATTCGAGGCAACGCTATAGTTAACTAAGTAAGTTGTATGCGAAATATCTATGGATGAGCAATGCGAACCTTTGGAACTAATCGCATCGCATAGAAGGGGATGAGTTAAACCGACTACAAACATACACCGAGACGAGAGCCTCCTAACATAACTCGACCATACAAATAACTACCTAATATTTATGCAAATGCCTTCCGATCTCCTATCCCAATAGACCGATGGACGACTATCCGGCGGGTAGCCTGGACCACAATGTCCCATTCCTCGTCGTCTCTGGCCTGAGCACTGCTCCTACCAAGTCTCCTATAACAGAACCCAGCTTAAGAGAGCAGGCCATTCTTGTCCGATCAGAGATACCTCCTGTAGAGAGTCGAGAGGCTAAGGTTATTCTTCGATGCATTCTAGAGAAGGACGCCACCGGTCTACCGTGGAATTCCCAAGACACATCGAAGAGATACAAATTTAAGATCAAACCTATCGGGAGAGTATGTCTTCAATATTTAGATCAAGAGCTGCATACGTCGCATACGTCATTGTTATTGTGAGAGATGAATCTGACTTCGACTCTTAGGAATTCCTACTACCACCTCGTCACGCTCGTCTCCCTGAAAACTTCGAGGAGCCTTCATCGCCCCTTATTCTTCATTCTCCATTCTCTCCCCTTAGTCCCGGTTCTAGTCTATATCCAGATGGTTTAATAGATACGCGATGGCTTCAAAAGCACCAGGAACTCGTCCCTAGTATATGTTTGACATTCTACAGTTTAACCTCTGATCCTACGCTCGCTACCCTACACGATAACCAACTTAAGGCGGACATAAATGCAGTGAAGAATGCTATTGGTCAGTCTGGTCATAGATGTCGGCTTGTCGTGGTTATACTCAGTGACCAGTCACCAAGTACCGTAGGCCAGTTTCAAGAAAGACTGGAGAATGTTAGAAGGAGCACTGGATTGGACCCGAAGAATTCACTTTTTGTTCTGCCTACTCAACGACCTGAGGCAGATCTAGAGAATGCTGTCGATAGTGTTCTGACCGCAGTATTCGATCAAGCGACCGAATATTATCGCGATCTTGGTAGACATGCGCGTAAGAAGAAGGCAAGGGGATATGCGCCACAGCCGACTATTCCCCCTACAACCGGCACTTCTCACACGTTATCTTTACAAGGTTGGAATGTTCGGTACGACTTCAAAACAGCCGTGTTTGCGGAGTACCGCCAGGAGATAGACATTGCTGTACGTGCTTACGAGCAAGCATACGACACTTTACTGGGTGCGGACGTTCTCGAGACAATTCCGGGATGGAGCCCTAGGTTTAATGATGCGCGGCTTTTAGCTGATATAATAGCTATACGATCCTTAAAATGCTTACTGTGGACCGGCCAAAGCACTGCCGCTGTCAGGAGATGGCAATCACATCACGACAGGATATGTGATCTGGTGGATAGAAGGGGACGAGGAACGCAGAATTATGGGTGGAAAGCCTGGGAAGCGATATGGAGTAGGGTCATGGCTAATCTGATCGAAAAAGTACAATTCCCAGAATTAGAACCATCTGCTAACCTACCATATCGCCCACCGGAAAAGACTCTTTCGGCGGAGCGTCTGCAGCCATGGGAGCTTCTTCATCACCAGGGGTATTGGTATCGAGTTGCTGCGCGACATTTATCTAATAGACGAAGGCTAGCGTTATCAATACCCGAAGATGATCGAAGATCACCCGACCAATCCTCGGCATCTCAGCTGAGTAAAGGGTATAGATATGACACTTATATGTGCCCTGAGCCTCACCAAGAAGTTCCATCGGTTGGGATGGGTGTTAATCATAGCCAATTGATTTTCGACCACTTAATGCTAGCACGGAACGAGTTCCAGAAGCGACATCAAATTCGGACGTCAGCAGAATTGGCGCTTGAGGGTGCGAGGGAGCTTGAGAGGATGCAAAAATGGAAAGATATCATGAACCTATTAGCCCCTCTGTGGAGAGATATGTTCTTCCGCACAGAGGGTCGGTGGGACATCATGGAAGCAGTGTGCTGGACACTGCGGGGTGCAGCTGTGAAAGTTGGCCAAAAAGATCTGATCGTCGCTATTGATTGGGAACTTCTTAATAGGGGTGAGCGAGACTGGATACTAAATCTAGTACACTTAAAGGCTAATATTTGTCATAGGATTTTCTAGGCGACCAGGTTGGCATTACGACATAACGAAGGCATTAGATGGTGTGGCTGTAGATGGACAACCCATTATTAATATCAGCGACGAGCATGTAAAATCATTCATACAAGCTTCATTCATTTTTAAGAATGAAGAAGGAAAAGCGGGTCAGAGTTGCCCTGCTCAACTTTCGATCACATCTAATGCTTTCCCGGATGCTGCGCCAGTGGTCTTCAGCGCGATCCGAGTTGAGTTTGAAGGCAGTCTACGCACTATACAACTAAACCATGAAGCCGGAGATAAGCAAACACCGACATCTCCAAAAGTTCGGGTCACAAAAACAGCTTTAGTGGAAACCGAAACCAACGACGATGAGGATTCCGACGATTCTTCTGAGACGGGCTCTCAAGCAACTACTGTTATTCTAGAGGGAACAGATGACTTGACCGTGTTGCCAGGTCAGACGCGGGTCTTTGAGATGGACGTCGCGTTACGTGAGCCCGGTGATGCAAATGCATCTTCAATAAAGATGTCAGTAGCTCCGAAAGCTTTCACGCTGAGATACACCGTTGGGTTACGAGAAACGAATTCGGTAGGCCTGTGGTATTCTCAATCATCGTCGAGGAAGAAAATTACACGGACAAATCCGCACAAAATCAACGTCCTCCCAAGACCTCCTAAGATGGAGGTCAGACTCGTGAATACACTTGAGCAATATTACGCAAGTGAATCTATCGAGCTTGAATTGGAGATCCTTAACGAAGAAGATGCAGACGCAATCACCAAATTAGATGTACTATTATCCGGGCATGACGTTCCCAGCTTCAAAGTGCAGGATCAGGACGGTGGAGAATGGTCAAGTTCCACAGAACCCGCAGAATCGAAACTTGACGGAATACTGCTTGGAACAATATCAAGTTCTAAGTCTATCAAGGCTAAAATTATCCTTGATCCGGCCAAGGGACCTATCGTGTGTAACCTAATGGTGAAAGCACGGTATCACCTTACGTCAGATCCAGGGACACCGATCATCCAGCAGGAAACTTACCACCTGAACATTGTCAATCCATTTGAGGCGAGCTACGACCTGTCTCCTAGGTTACATTCCGAGTGGCCGAGCTATTTCAATCTTGAAGACACCCACCGGGCGGTCGAGGATGATCAAACCGTTGACTCTTATCGAGGACTAGCACAGAAATGGTCTCTTGCCACGCGTTATGCCTCCTTTGCACATGAAGACCTAGCTATCCTAGATCTCGATGTCAACATTCTTTCTACACAGGGAAATGTGCGTTGCACGACGTCAAAGTCTCAGGCAACAGCGGGAGATGGCGTTACGATTAGCCCTAAAACGATCGAGGAAGCACAATTCGAGCTCATCGCTCAGAAACGTGACCTTGACGACAGATCACCGGCTACAGCTGACCTCGCTCTCATCATCAAATGGCGGCGTCTTACCTCGCCCGAGGATACGATAAACATCACTACATTACCACTCCCACGCTTCTTCGTAACGACGTCGGAGCCCCGCGTCCTAGCCGGCGTGTCGTATTACGCACCGCCGCCCGGTTCCTCATCATCGGCCGAGCAACTCCTATTCCTGGACATCACGATCGAGAACCCCTCCTCGCACTTCCTGACTTTCGGATTGATGATGGAGCCTAGTGACGAATTTGCGTTCTCGGGATCGAAGACAACGACGCTGAATGTGCTGCCGGTCGCCAGGAGGACCGTGACCTATAGGTTACTGCCACTGGTACGAGGCGCGTGGATCAGGCCGACCTTGGTGGTTAGGGATAAGTACTTTCAGAAGGTACTGAAGATCATCCCGACGGAGGGTATGAAGGGTGATAAGGATGGTGTGTTGGTGTGGGTGCCGACGGAGGATGAGGAGGGTGGTGAGAGTGAGGAGGAAGAGGAAAGCGCGGAGTGAGTGAGTGAGTTTGGAGGGACAGGCTGAGATACGTGGGTATGTACAGATGATTAGGTTTATGTTGTTGATGGTGAGATGGTGAGGATATGGATGAAGAGGCTGTTACCTTTAGTTATTTGATATAGAGGAATTGAGGCGCACTCGTACGGTAGCCTACCTGGATAGAGTGAATGCTCATAATGATGTTCTATATGTTGAAAATACGATTTAATAAGATTATTTGCTTATATTCATTAAAATGTGTTTGCTAGGCGTTCTATTGGCCGTTTTCTCCTTTTCCTAAATCCACGGCACGTTTCCCGAATACCCCATGGATTCGGGGTTGCCAAGACAGCCAGCAAGACACTAATTATAACGGCAAGTAAGGCATGGGCTAAGATTGAATTGGTATGGGTATCATAGAATAAAGTCTCCTATCATTTTATTGTTCTACTTCGTATGGACATATTTATCAAAGAATTGGTCCGATTCCGAAATACCCAGTGGCTCAGCCCCAAAATCAAGTCATTTCGTAATACCTAGGCACCGGCGAAATACGTACGTTATGTAAGACATGTAAGACGATTCCTACAGAATCCTTAACTCCTTGCATTATCACTAAATCCGAGCCCGTCGTACAGTAGACTATCCGCGCCAGGCAGCCCGGGGGATTGTATATTTTGAGGACGAACGAAAATTGCAGGACTAATAATGACCATGCTACCACGTCACGCGTCCGGTGTCTATTCCCATAATATTTATCCCACATCCCCTTTCCTACCGGTTTTAAAAACAACTCAGATCAACTCATGACTCCTTACTTCCGAGTTCTCTTCACAAGAGGACCCGCATTTTCGTCAAATCAATTCACTAAAAGAGCCACAATGACAGCCATTCCCGTTGCGCTCTCAGTGGCAGCGTACCACAGCACCGTCACTGTCCGCCCATCATCTAAAGCCAGCGCCAACGAGGCCCAAGAATTCGACCCCCAAGCGCATCATGTCAAAGATCGGTGCGGAAAGACTGTAAAATTCAAAAACCCGTACCCCTCATACACATTTCCCGCATCCAAGGACTTATTTGGGTTGATGTGGTGCGTTTCCCGCCGCTACTCTGACATTTATACTGTATATGCAAGCTGACCAACAAAACTCAGGGGCTACTTTCGGGGGTCGATTGATTGGCCAAAGCCGAAGCTGGAAGAGAATCTTGTGCCCGTTGTAGAACCGAAGTTTCTACCAACACGCACTGCGTCCTCAAAACTACGTGCCACTTGGCTCGGTCATGCGTGTTACTACGTAGAGTATCCCTCAGGACTACGGGTTCTATTTGATCCTGTTTTCGAAGATTGTTGCGCGCCCATTAGTTTTGTCGGCTTCAAGAGGTACACCGAGCCGCCTTGTCAGATCGCGGACCTACCTTTTGTAGACGCTGTGATTATTAGTCATAGTCATTATGATCACTTGTCGTATCCATCCGTCCAGGAGGTCCAAAAACACCACCCTGACGCACACTTTTTCGTCGGTCTGGGGCTGGAGAAATGGTTCAAGTCGGGTGGATTGAATAATGTTACGGAAATGGACTGGTGGCAGGAGGCGGAAATGTCCTTGACGCCGAAATCCACCAAAAGCGATAGCAGTTCAGAATCTTCAGGACCTATAACCGCGAAGATATCCTGCCTTCCCTGCCAACACGGTTCCGGCAGATCGGGCACAGACCGGGATAAAACCCTCTGGGCCTCATGGGCCGTCACCTCAGGGGAACCAGCCAAATCGGTCTGGTTCGGAGGCGACACGGGGTACCGCGCGGTGCCGAAAGTAGCCAAGGGTGTCGACGACTACGGCCCGGAGTTCGCGCACCTGCCGCGGTGTCCGCAGTTCAAGCAGATCGGCGCGAAGTTCGGGTCGTTCGACCTCGGCCTCATCCCCATCGGCGCGTACCACCCCCGCGAGCTGTTCTCCGGCGTCCACGCTAACCCGTTCGATGCCGTTGAGATTTTCTCTGATACGAGGTGTAAGAAGGCTATGGGTATTCATTGGGGCACTTGGGTCATGACGCCGGAGCCGGTGTTACAGCCGCCGGTGTTGTTGAGGGAGGCGTTGAAGCGCAAGGGGTTGCCGGAGACGGGGCTTTTTGATATTTGTGATATTGGTGAAACTCGGGAATTTTAGGGTGTTACCGGAGATAACGGTCGGCGTATTGTTGAGGTTGTTGTTACATGTAACCGGATAGAGTTAAGGGTGTGGAAGGCGAGATGTGGGGTGTCGGAGTTTTGGGCGGCAGCATGGTGGATGGGCTTATGTGATGAATGAGTTTTCATGATCCACATATTTTTATCTAGATTCTAGATCTCAACTCGGAGTTACAATCAGATTCGATATCCAGATGTGAACTTTATTCGGTATGTTCGGCGAGATCTATGTAGATTCTGTTCGGGTAGGTGCTTAATTATCGCTTAATGACGACATCCCACGGAAAACTTTAACGCCGGTCTTCAAGCCACAAGATCATTAGGCGGGTAGACACTGCACAGTACGAGTACGGTACAACGGTGCGACAAACAAACCCTCCGATCTCCAATCAGCGCACCAATCAGAACACCGTTTGTTCAGAACACTCCATCAGACTCAGACGAGACGAGTGAATCAGTCACCATTCGCCTGATCATACTATTGAGTCAACAATACCCGATATCCCAACTCATATTTATCATGCGTCGACGATATAACCGAGGTTTTTTCCTTTACAGTTCTAGTCTTTCACAATTCTTTCCATTATAATTTTTGTTTTTGGTACAATTTGACGGTCCCGCTAGATAGTTGGGCTTGAATTAATTATGGAATGCCAAAGCAAGAAATTGATCGTGAGTTGATGCTTTCATTTATACAACACAACATATCAGTCCCGCGTCCTTACTCTACGCTTTTCGTGAACCAAGCTTGCTCATTTTTGTCCATGAAGTCACATGAACATCCTCGAATACCATATTAACATCACATACTATGATATATGTATTTCGTTTCATAAATCGAATATAGCTATATATTCATATTGATTATTAATCGCATCTTCATACTGAAAATAGTATTTTATGCTAACCTCAGAGTGAAGGATGAGTTTCGATCGCTCCTTGACGAGTCCACTATCCTTTCAATTTCTAGTGATTATAACCTAGAAAATCCTAAGGAATTTGCTCGAGCGCGGCAAGTTCTACTATCACTCTCCAAAGATGTAGTGGCAGAAGAAGCCACTGGCTTTAACCCGAGCGGCATCGGTGCCGATGGCATTGTAGACATCAATTCCTCGAACCAGGGTGATGATGCAGAGGCCGGGGGGACTACCAGCAGCGATACTAAAAGTGTTGGTGGATTCACTGTCACCACGGAGAGCTCTGTTCCCCCAAGCCTGATGTCTTCGGGATCGTCCAAAAATTCATCCGGTGGGACTCCAGGCCTTCTCCATGTTGACATTTTTGATGGCCTAAACGACGGCGATAAGGAACTTCAACTCTCCGAGATGTTTGTATCACTCAAACCCATCGATGTGAAGTTTGCTTTGCAGAAGTCAAAGGGCGACGCAAGTCTTGCCATGGACGAACTCCTCAACCTGCAATGGCTCGAGGAGACAGGCCAGCGTCCTAAAGGTATTGATGGCTTTTATGTATCCGATGATGACAATGTCCCGAACAAGAAAAAGAAGAAGGGGAAGAGAAAGAAGAAGGTTAAGGTGGCATCACTTAAACCTAGTGCTCCGGAAAACACATCTGATGAGACCAATAATAATGATCTGGAACAGAACGGTGAGATCTCCGGTGTTTAGAATAGAGCTGTTAGATTAATCGGTGATTTGCGACTAATACTTTTACAGATCACATTACACTTATATCTGATAGGCTTCACCTAGCGCCCTCAGAAGTGACGAGTATTTACCATCACCACGGTGCCTCGCCTGGGGCTACGGTAGTTGAGATTCTCAATAACTACATTGCTCTGGGTTTGCCACATTTAAACTCCCATCTTATATCCGATACCAGAGAGGTGATGAAAGATTTTCATTGGGTACCCCAAGAATATGTCAAGGCGACTCTCGAAATTTGCTCTACGCGGGATGATGCTATTGACATCGTCCGAATTCTAGCAGATCACTTTGAGAAGCCGGCATACCTGAAATACGATGTGTCGTATAGTTTGGTGGCGTCTGATTTGGGGGAAATTGTTGGTGAACCCCAAGTTATCAATATGTCGGCGCAACTGCCGAAGTCTCCTACAAGCCCTAAAGGTATGCGGGCGACGGCAGTTAATTTGCCTCTGCGATCTTCCAACCAACCCACAACCTTGGAGGCTGCTGCAGCCGCGTCGAAATCACTTGCCGAATCAAGGAATCACTCATTTACATCCGCTGCGGCTGCTTTCAGAAAGGGAAAATCCAACCCCTTGTTTAGACAGGCGGGTGCATACTACGCGGATCGTGCCCGCGAGCAAGCCACAACCTTTCGCCAAGCCATCAACGTTGAGGCTAACTATCTTGTCGACTCGAAGAGCACGGAAGACATGATCGACCTTCACGGCGTCACGGTGCAGGATGGTGTCGAAATCGCACTTGATCGAGTACAGAAGTGGTGGCAAAGCCTCGGGGAGGAGAGAACGCGGAAGGCGAAGCGGGGATTCACCGTTGTTACGGGTCTTGGTAGACACAGCTCGGACGGAAGATCGAGGTTGCGCATCAACGTGTTCAAAGCACTTGTCGCTGACGGGTGGAAGGCAGAGGTACTGACTGGATCATATCTCATTACGGGGAGAAGGTCATGACCGCCCCATAAGCTATCTCTTATGCGTTGGTCCTCTAATCGTTTGACGGCGTGTACGAACATTGGGTCCTTGATACAGAATACAGATCATACATACAGGAGAGCATTGGCGGCGTTTCAAGGCGGGAATGACAGGGGCTCTGACGATCCATTGTTTTGGCGGTTGGGCAAGGGAGATCTCGAAGGATCTATGTTTCCAATCGGGTACGTTCTTGGTATCTAGGAAATATGCATAGTGCTTCTTCCTAGGCATACGGTCGAAATGCGGCTCAGTTAATAGCTTAAGAGTCTTGACGAAGCAGTGATCGGCTTTGATAAGCCGTCTTGGATACTAGGTAGTTAGCATTAGTGTCTTCCTTAGACCTAATCAGTATTTATGTGAACAGACCAATACATACCCTCCAGGTAGTTATCTACCTACTATAGGTCACTTCCTACTAGTGAATTAGGTCCATATCGCAAGCGAGTCAATCGGATATAACACCATAATACCTAACTAGCCTTAAAGTCCCCTCTTAAAACGGGCAAGCAATTGGAACTATCGGAACTTTTTACAGAGACCAATCCATCCTGTCCGTCCCACTTGAATGTAGGACATTATTCGGTATGTAGGTACTTGAAGTGTACGTAACCGAATTGCGTGACGGACTGAGAATATTACCAACCTCATATTTAGCTCACCCCGCGAAACCCACTGTGCCAGATCCATTACACCAGACATAACCGGGGGAAACTGAGACAGCGAGGTCGTATTATCTTTCACTGTTAACCGAGATATAGGTATCTATAGTTACAACATTAATAAATAATTGAATTATTTGTTGTATGAAATGATTGCTAACATTTATTCTAGTTTGGTTGAATTATTACTTGTTACTTGTACAGAGTACCCAGTACCTTCAATCATCTGACCAATCAGTTTCCCGATTTCGTTGCAAAGTCTCAGCATTTAGAAGGTCATAGTTACATGAGTTAGCCGGTATCCGATTGATGATTCGCTTCATTATGTATTCATAGATGATCATCCCCAATATAGTAGTACATTCAATCAAGTACATGAATAATGTTCACTACATAAGAGCTAAAAAAGAAGGCAACTACGTAAAAGCCGGGCATCGCCGACCACGGCCGTAGCTAAACTTTACTGGAGCCTTCTAGGTCGCAATTGTGTTAAGTCACAAGTACATAGATATCCTAGCCAGTCCCACTCGGACTTGCTTCCAAATGCCTTTGACCAACTTCTAAAACTCGGTAACTTAACTTAAACAAAGAAACTACTTTCTACACCAGTCTCTACATCTACACGCATCTAACTGCCTTTATCTTCGCCTTCATATTATCAATAACTACCTAGTTTACTCTCCTAGAAAGCCATAGGACACCTAGTTAATAGTGCCAGTATCCGATACCACCTAATCACGATGACGAACGACGCCGCGGGGCCAGTGCCGCAGGCAGCATCAGCCATGACACTGGAAAACTACAGCTTTCCTGCACACCGTCTTCTGCGACAGCAAATCGACCCCGAACGGATCCCGCTCGTGCTGGTCGCTTGCGGCAGTTTCTCTCCCATCACATATCTCCATCTTCGAATGTTCGAGATGGCCAACGACTATGCCCGTATAAATACCCAGTATGAGGTTGTCGGAGGCTGTACGTCATATTGATCTATTGTACTACATACAATGATGTCTGGGATCTAATGTGTCTCTAGATTTATCACCTGTGAGCGACGCTTACAAGAAAGCTGGATTGGCAGAGTCACGCCACAGGTGAGTCATGAGCCATACCCCTTCTTCGGCGCTGTTCACGGCGTTACTTTTGTTATATCGGTTCAATTGATTTTCTAATACATGATTTCTATAATAGAGTGCGCATGTGCGAAGTGGCAGCGGAAGAGACATCAAGTTGGCTGATGGTTGATCCGTGGGAGGCTCTTCAACCTGATTATATGCCAACTGCCAAAGTGTTGGATGTGAGTACATTCTAAATTCCTTTGTCTGCATGTTTCGCAAAAAATTTTGGAATATGAATAATATGTCAAAATAAAAAGCCCCTCATATTTATTCCCGGTATCTATTGAGTTACTAACCCGAAACGCCATAGCACTTCGAATACGAAATTAATCAAGCCGGTAATGGCGTTTTGGCTGCAGATGGCGAAACCAGAAGGCCGGTCAAGATCATGCTGCTAGCAGGTGCAGACCTAATCGGCACTATGTCAACGCCAGGCGTATGGGCTGAGAAGGATCTCGACCACATATTAGGAAATTATGGAGCTATGATCGTCGAAAGGGACGGAACCGATATGGACGAGGCTCTAGCCAACCTGAAGCAATGGGAAGACAACATTCACGTTATCGCACAGATGATACAAAATAACGTGAGCAGTACTAAGATCAGGTTATTCCTTAGGCGCGAGTAAGTACATATCCACGTCGTCCAGCTTACCCGGTAAACTAATATGAGGCCGATAGCATGAGCGTACAATATCTAATTCCAGCATCCGTCATCCAGTATATCGATCAAAACAGGCTTTACACGGATGACGGTGAGGGGAAGTCTAAGGAGAAAGACAAGCAACGAGCAACGAACTGAAGCATCACCAACCCGTGAGACGTATAAGTACATCCCGTCTACAGTAACGCCATGGCCACGCATTTGAGGAAGGTCAGTCTGTTGGGGTTGCGCAAAATGCCCGAACTTGTTTCTTCCTTTTTTCCGTATCTTGTATGAAGACACAACAATGCTGCTCCAAATCCAGATGGCCGACAAACATGGGCTTGGCCACACGGGAACCTCCAGGTGCGGGGGGCTTGAAGGCGCATGCCGCCATCAATAAGAGAGCGGCAGGGGTACAGCTCTAGCCAGCCAAAATACGGATGAGGGGCTGAGTGGTGGGGGAAGGGGGAAGGGTTATTGACAGAAGCCCCTCTTACCCTGTCCGATTCCCCCAAATTCGCAATTCCGGTTTGGAGTATCTACGAGTACACGAGTACCTTATATTGTACTATTGAGAAATTTGGAAAGCTTCTAGGCGGCCTCACGACGCTAAAAACATTACCATCTCAGGCTGCTCCTTTTACTTTCCTATTATCTTGGGCGCGGGAATTTTCTTGATATTATTATCAGCGACTAGAGATGATATCCATCCTCATACTCAGATAGAGTGTACATAGGTGCAATCTTAACCCATTGGGTCGACCATCGGTCCCCATTATCCCACCACACACAATACATACCGAAGAAGGTATCCCGTTTTTAGCCAGCTCTGCCGGCTTATGTGGTGACGCATGTCTAATTGGCAGCTGCATTTAATATGCATCATATCATAGAGAATTACCTCCCTCTTTGTCCTAAGGTGTAACGTCTTGGAAAGCTACAACACGAATATTGTCTTTCTTGCGTATACAATCAAGGTGTGAATGAAGCGGTGGGAGGGTTCCAATCTAGATAGGTGTATATGATAGGCATGCGAGCAGTTTCCAGGTAAGTAACTGATGTCCGGTAGCATCGTCGGGGATCTCCCCTTAACTACCAACATTTGGAAGTATTTAGGTACAGTTATAGGTACCTGTAATAGCCTAACTCCGCTTGCCCGGAATCTTTTTGCATGTGTCAACTCGCACAGATCCTGATTTGCTTATGTGTGAACTTAGGTACGTGAGTGGCTTTTCAATAATGCTGAAAAGAGAGGGAGAGGGCTGTGTAAGCACTGCTAGTTCCTAGGATATCTTCTTAAGATTATTACCAAAGAAACTTACCATAAAGTCTCAACATTTAAGGTGCTTAATCTTTACCTAAGTATTATAGCTTGAATTCATTATTTAACTAGTAACGTAAAGAGGCATCTGTAATACTTCTATGTACCTAGGTAGGCTTCTCTCCTGCCTGGTAACTCAACATTCATGCGTTTTTGCTTAGTAAAATCACGGAGTTTTCAAGTATGCATAACTATTATGCGACTTAATGAAATGAATAAAATATATCTCGACAAACAACCACTCATATCTCGAAATTCAATGAATCTTCACTATATTCTAAGTTGTTAAGTTAGTTAAATGCATCGTTTACCCCTTGAGCACCCCATCTATCATCTTACACTTATGAAAGACTCTTGTAAGATGAACCTAATTCTTTAGCAGAGTTAGTAGGTCTAGTAATAATGAGTGAGATATGTGGAAGAATATAGTGAGTTTCAATTGATAGTGTCAGAGATCATAGCACTGTCGAGGAAGATAGTGGTCATCAACTATCACGTACTACTCCACGTTAGTGTAATAGCCCGAGAGTCGAAGTTTATGTGAATAGCTAGGTAGATGTAATCATCGACATAATAGCCCTGGAGGACATACAAGATAAAGTTTGCCTAAGGCTCTGTCAACTTAGTCACTCACCATCAGCATAGACATTGAAGTTGTCATGACTATAGCAATGTTTCATAGATATATCTATCTAGGTTCCAAGGTTGATTCCATAGGCTAGCATCTTAACTCATCACCTAATATGTCTAAACGACTCACAGGTGATGTCAGCCTCCTGGACTCAGACGTCTTCTCTATCCATCTGTCTAATATGTATAGATATCCCCATCCAGTCGACCTCTCAAGATGGAAGTCTCGGGCTGTTCTATTTTTCTCTTCTCCAATCTTGAACTCCTGGAGAAAATGAGGAAAGGAGAAGACATCTCATCCTTATATTTGTATTTGCTCGTACTCTTTGCCTATACCCTCTACACCTCATAAGCAATGACTTGGGAATCATATGAGTTCATCATATCTATTCTCCTCCTCCTCTTTCTCTTAGTATCAGTTGTCGTTTATATCATACTCATAACCTTCGTCATATCATTCCTCGAGTAGGTGAAACAGATTAAAAGCCCATGAACCTTTTACATCGTCCCTCGTTTTCTAAATATCTTCAGTCTTTATTATACATATTTCGCCATGGACCCAAAAGAGACCGATATGTCTCCCAACCCAGAAAATTGCCCCCAGGACACAACGAGCATCAACGAGCAAACTCCCGCCACAGCCTCGGCTTCATCTCCCAAGCAAAATAACAATTATCTCCATCTCTCATCCCAACCTTCACCCCAACCCTCCCTTCAACCCGAACCCCGAGCTCAGCCATATCCATACCCAGAACCCCAATCCGAACAAGGGCCCTTCAACATCCGTCCAACCACACACTTCTGCCCGGTAACCCTCGTCCTAACCCCAGGCCCCTTCTGCTCCTCCTGCCGCTCGAGCTACCTCAGCCTAGACGAAGCACCCACCCCTCCCCCGGCCCCTCCCACCTCCCCAAGCCTATCCCCCACACGAGCCACCTCCCAGCACTCATTAGATTCCTCGCATCTCCACGCCACAGCCGACGACCTCGCGCGACGCATAATGCAATTCACCGAAATAATCCGACGTCTAACGCGCGAGCGCGACGTCCTGCGGACCCAGGTCTCGCATCTCGAGGGGCAGATCCGGATGATACAAGAGTTTGGGCTGTACGCTCGCTGGGACACGGATGATGATGAGGATGAGGGGGATGAAGACGACGACGATGATAGGAAGCCGTTGCTTGATGGGGTGACTTGGGAACATGTGGATAGAGAGACGGAGCTGGAGGAAGGGTCGGTGAGTAAAGTGGCTGGTTAGGCCCCTGAATTTTCTTTACCTATTCTTGTTTCTCTACCTAAATCACTTGGGTTTTGAGGACGTGGTTGCTGATTTGTGTTGTTAGCTTGTGTCGAGCCAATTGACCAACGAGTTGGACACTGAGGTTGTGAGAATCGATCCGGAGTGGTTCACTCTGTAATATCTCAGAGGCCAACTTGGTTGGTTTGTTAGGGGGTTAGAAAAGTTGTGGAATTATTTGCGAACATTTTGAGCGTAGCATGCTAAAGCGCTTAGATGTCTACCTTTAATTTAGGATTGTGGAAGCTTTTTGCAATATATCGTTTCTGTTCTAGTAGTGAGCGGATAGTTGGATTCACCATTTTGATCTCCTGCTTATGTGTTAGTCCTCCATCATTACCCAACTCTGACTCTCACATACACTAAAAACATACCAGTCATGTTTGCAAGCAAGTCGTGATATGTATCAAACTGTATTGTTCTACATATTAGCTTCTCATCTCCAAAGATGCCATCACGTATCCCGCATATCCCTTCTGATTCCAAGTTGACCCAATTTACTAGTACCTCTCTCTAGTTATTACTCCAATAAAAGATATATTCAAAACGAAAGAATACGCTCGGCCCGTGGTCCCGTGAATGCTGTACTGTCTGTGATCCCGTAGTATTCTTCTATATCATACATTTCACTCCTAACACCGATAGGTTTCGTTCTTCCTTTCAACCTCCCTTCATTCTTCTCACAGATCGTCATCATCATCGGAATCGCTCTCGTCCGGAACCAGCGCCCTATACCGCCTATTCGCGAGGTCTTCGACGAGCCCGCCCTCGCTTTCGGGATCCACGTACCCCTCTCCTCCGACAAGCGACAGCGCTACTGGCAAGAAAATGAGGGCGTGCGTACCCGCAAGCACGACGAGAGCCAGCCAGACCCTGAAGTAGTAGATCTCGAAGATCTTGGAACGGGTGAAGGCGAGGACGCACACTCCTAATAGCTTAGTGACAGTGATTCCGCTAAAGACAGACCCGCCAACGTTGACAAGCGCGGTCCAAGCCCTCGCGTCGCGGCCACGGAAGCGGTTCTTAGCGCGCTCCATAACGGATCCGGAGGGAAACATGAAGGCGCGGGCGATGTGGGCGCAGAACTCAACTGCGATACCAACACATATGATTAAATTAACTAACGAGACAGCATTAAGCGATACGTCGAAGGCCGCCATGGCACCAATGATGTCGACGACTATCATCACGACAGTTAGTGTGACGACGAGCGCGGTGACGACGGATCCTAAGAGAATAGATGCGACGACGAAGATGATAGCTACGGCAGAGCCGAGAAGCGTGGCAGTGAGGCTGACGATGCTAGCGTACTGGTCGAAGAAGATGTAGAATACGCTGTAGGGGAAGATCTCGATCCCAGTGTTGGCGCTGACGTCGTTAGCAATGCGACGAGCTGACGCGTAGGCATTGATAAAATCATCCTGACTACGTAAGGGCTTGTGCATAGTTCGGAAATGACTTGCGGCGACGGTGGTCTGTTCAGCGTCTACGACGACGGCCTGACTATAAGAAGCCTGACCGGCTAGGGGACAGTCATCGGTAGTCGGAGCTTGTAGGTATTTCTCTAAGTAATGAACGAACTCCTGGCCTTCGGGCATGCCGTGAAGAGTGATGTTCCACGACGGGTCTCGACCGGAGAAGCAGACATGGCCAGTTTCCTTGCAGCATTTCTCGAAGTCGGGGTTCAACCAGAGGAAGAAGTCGTCGAGCCAGCTGGCCGTCGGGGAAGAGATGTAAGAAACGTCAGGTCGTTTCCTTTCTTGTTCGAGAACATTTGTGAGGGATAATTGTTCACAAGTGGTGAAACGCGAGCAAATATCCCTTTGACTGTTGCGTTGAGTGACGTTTGTGTTCTTGGTTACAAAATATACAGGTGGGCCAGTATCCATGTAACTGTACATGTCGTTGAAATAATCGATGAGATAAGAACCATCGGGTATAGCAACGCGCTGGTCTAAGCCGAGCTTGACGTAAGGAATCAAGGCAACACCGGCAGCTAGGAGGCCGAGGAAAGTGGCGACGACAAGAACCTTGACCTTCTTCCCAAGAAGAGCGGGTGCATAATACTTTCGAATGAACTGTTGTAACCAGGACTCGTCGGGTATGTCATAAGGACGAGGGCCGCCGGGGCCATTGCTACCGCTCAAGTGAACGCGAGCTGCTTTGACTTGGACGCAGGGGAAGCAATCCGCTCTGTGGTCTTCAGTTCGCATTTGATTATAAGACAGAATAGAAATAAAGAGTGTCATCTGGAGGAGAGCGTTGATAAATACCGCACCTGCGGCATAGATTGCGAAGTTTCGAACAGCCGGCATTCCAACAAATGCACCCAGGGCGAAAGAGACGGTTTCCGTAATCGCCGAGAAAAGGATCGAGGGACCCATCCGCCCAAGCGCTCTGGCGATCCTCTCCTCGACCATCGCGTCTGGGTGGCTTAGATTGACACGCTCAAATTCATGAACGATCAGGAAGATATTGTCTACACCGACGGCTAGCACGATGAAGGGAATGACCTCGGCGATGATAAGTGTGGCTTTGATACCCGCCCAGGAAAAGAGTCCGATGGAGGCCGTGATCGACATCAAGACGATTATAATTCCAACAAGACCAAGAGTAAACTTGCTCTGGACCAGTGCAACGGCTGGGTTCCTAACCAACTCGCGGACACTCATACTAGTTGAGCCCAAGGCAAGGGAGGCATAGAAAAACATGACGAGATAACTAATCACGATAATCGTTGCGTCGCTGTTGGTTGATTTGTTCAACTCTTCCTCCAGGCTGATTTCAGTCGAGAAAGAAAGTCGCAGACCCCGTTCGGCTGCCTCCTTTTGAGCCTCTAAAAGTCGATCCTTCAAAGTTCGTTCCCAATCCTGAGTATGGGTGAGTTCCGGACTGTCTTCGGGATGGTTGTTGACAACCCAAGTTACTGTTATGGCCTTCGCTTCAGTAACATTGTCGATGCTGTCGTAGCCAGCTAGGATCATATTTGGCTCTATTGGTTGCCCAAAATCTGGTCGACAATTCACGGGAGAATCAGCACATTTCTTAAATTGCTTTTTCCAGCCCTCTGTGCCATCGAAATAGACGGTGGGAGATTGTACGACGCAAGCTGATCCGAGCGGCTTGAAGCATACGTCCTGGAAAGTGGTGCCAAAGTTTTCTGTCTTGAGCTGTCTCACACTCGCTTCAACCTCCGACCACCACGTTAAAGTTTCGTAACTGAGTACCGGACCAGGCTCAGACTGAGTGTCATTCACCAAAAAGATCTTCTGCGCGCGATAGAAGGCGCCAAAATTCTCGTCGAAAAAGGCCTTCTCTTGAGCCGCCGGCGACTCTGGGCTAACCCATAACCTTGCAGGGTCCTTTTCCAGACTGAATTTGATCCACCCGACGCTTAAGAGGATAACCACTAGTAAACTAAGGAATATGGTGATTCCTGGGAATCTTGCGCAAAGATGACCCAGTTTGCTAAAGGCAGTATCACACCAAGCATTGATAGAATAGTTTCTTTGTGGCTGATCGTACATAGCGCCGTTACGAACAAGGTCACCCTCGTCCTCATCGTCGCTCGGCTCGGCAGCTTGAAGTAGGTGAAGACGTTCACTCCGTCGTTGCGCATGCTTAATCCAAGCAATATGTCCAACTAAGGCGACGACAAGGGTAAATAGAAGTATGCAGTAGGTGAATATCGAGGCGAAAGACAGGCAAGGGAGCACACCGACTCGGCACGATCCTGCTTGTTGTACATCCGGGAGTTCCGGACACACGGCCGGGCAGTCAACACACGAACATCGGAAATTCGGATCTTCGTCGTTACACTTCTTCGGCTTCATATCCTTCGGCGCCATGCTAGGTTCAGAATACTCGACGGGGAAGTTGATCTGGAAAGGAGACCCGATGAGTTTCTCATCACCGAGGAACTTGAGGAGTTGCGTATAGTTCTTCGCGCCGCCACCGATGAAATCCATAGCCTTGGAGTTCGAAGCACCGAACTTGACCTCTTTACAACTCTCATAGAAACCCTCGCCATATTCTTTAGTTATTAATTGGTCTACCTCGGAAACTAAGGATTTGCCACCTTTCTCGACGGATTGTGTGACGTTGATGAATAATGATTGATCTGGGGAGCAGCTAAAAGAGCAGAACAGGTTGTAGAAGTTCTCCTTGCAGGCGGGACAGGAACCGATGATTTGATTAGGGGTGGATAGTTCGGACTTGAGTGCATTGAGCTACATAATTATCGGTTAGTGATCGCTCAAGTATATGTAGTATTGAAATGGTTGTGTTGTATATCTATTGATATATCTCGCGATATGGAATATGTAAATCAAACGCACCTGGTCGGCATTACAGCAGACCTTGCTATCCTTCCACTTCGGTCCGCATACGGCTTCTATCTCCTTCGCAAATTCCGGATCGGGGGTTGTAGCTAGTCCATTATCGACGCAAGGTACTTGTTTACCGAAGAAACTCTTCTTTCCACAATGACCTCGCATAGCGCAACGTCCGGCTTCGTGTTTGGGTGTAAGGAGCTCGTCTGCAGCGACGGTGCTGACTAGCAGCAGAGCGCCGACTACGAGACTGGATATTCGAGCCATGACGATGCTCTACTGTTCTACGCGATACAGTAGTAACACCATGGGTAGATAGTATTTCAATATGTAAATACCTAAGTAAATACAAATTGATGAAAAGGATTAAAAGGGTTAACTTCTTTACGAAGTTCGATGTTAGCGATGTTGGTAATGATGAGCTCCTGCAGGTTCCTAAGACGGTAGGTGCTTCCCCCGGAATGACAAGTGTGTGTCGCATGAGTTGTCCTGCGTCATCAAATTCTGGTCCCGTGCAACCAACTCGGTCCATGCATCGGATGGTCTTGGCGTAGCTACAAGCGGGTGCCAAGTCATCCATAATAAACTTTTCCGTTTTTAGTTAGCTCAGGGGATCTGTCCAATGAAAAAGCATAAATGACTTGGTACAAGCTCCCAACAAATCTCCAGACTTCGAAGACTTAACCTTCCGTATTCGTGATCGCGAGTTATGAATATTAACTGATCTTGAATCTTGATACAGCCTGACTATTGAAGCTATATGTAAGATATAATGATTAAATATTGAGCTTATAAAATCATCCAGAAATAAAATAGTTACAGTGAAACAAAAGCACACTTAAGTTTCAGTCTAACCTAGGTAGTGATATAGTATCCGAGAAGCTTCGTTTAGAGAATCTCCAATATTGACTTCGTATTCCCATACCGCTCGTAATACCCAACCCCTATTCACCTACTAAGCCACTTCATAACTCCCATCCACACCCATCACTCTAATACTCAAAGCTCTCATATAAAACCTCCTCGCCCTCTGTCCACTTAAGCAACAACCTCATCATCTGCGGCCCGGTACAGCAGTAAAACCTCCTATTCCCCTTCCTCCCCTCCGCCAAAACATCCGCCCTCTCCATCCTCCTCTCAAACACCCGCGCACCAAACCCCTGAACCACATCCACCAAACCTCTCTCCTCATCACCTATCCCACCCGTAACAAAAACCTTCATAACCTCACCCAACCCCTCAATCCTCCCAAGCACATCCACAGCAAGAGGCAAATCCTCCGCCCTCAAACTCCACAGCGCCCTAAGCCTCCCAACCTCCCGCAACGCCCCCTCCGCCTGCGCCAAAAGCGGCGTAACGCCCACCCCAGCCGCCACAACCACCTTCACCTCCCCCTCTGCATCCTTATCCTTATCCCCAGCCATCACAAACCCCTCCGCGCCCCCAAACCCCAAAACCGGCACCTCAACCCTCCTCCTCCCATCCCACCGCTCCAAAAACGCCGTCACGGGCCCATGCCGCCTCACCGTGATCTCGACCTCCGGGCTCGCCCCACATCTAATAAACCCCTCGACATCGACGTCCCGCAGGTCGAGAGGTCTACTAACAGTAAACGTGCGCACGAAGTCGTCGTTCAGGCTCTGCGGGTCGTCGTCGCGCATGTGCGAATACCCGCGATCCAGCTCCCCCGCGAAGTCGAGCGTGACGTGGTGGCCTGGCCGCCAGGCCCTTAGGCGCGTGTCTTTGTTGGGTGTGAGGCGGAGGATGTATCGTGAGATCGAGGGGGTTATGATTTCTTTGCGGGCTAGCGTCGCGATGCCGATGCCGGTGTCTATGTCCACGCCGACGTCGTGTTGTTGTTCGACAGCGAGCTTGCGTATCGCCGGGTTATACGGGGACCGCTCGCCGAGCACGCCCCTAAACGATAGCCCTTCCTTTACGAACCGCGCTTCCGTGACGTCGATCTTGATGGCGAGTTTCGCGCGGGGCATGATGTCTGTTGCCTTTTCGCCGACTAGTATGGTTGTTCGGCCTGTAACGTAGACCACATCGCCCGTGTCAAAGCCCGGGAACACGAGCCCGGCGTACGGGTCTTGTTGCAGGTTACCTAGGGTCTGGTACAACCTGTTGCCGGAGTACTCGGGGTACACGATACTCAGACCGCCGCCTTCGCCTCCCTCTTTCTCGTTTCTGAGGACGCGGACGAACCCCGGGGCGCCGCCGCGATGGTTCACGTCCATGCTGTCGGAGCCGTTCTTACTAGCGATGAAGAACATATCCGCTTTTTGAATGACGTCGATGGCGTCCCTCGGCAACGGGATACCCCTCCCCTCGCTCATAAGCATAGGCTTGGGTGTGTGTGGAACGATGACCTTTTTATTCAGGTATTTCGGACAATTCCCCAGAGCCTCCTCGACTTGGAACACCATCTGCAAGTCCGCGACGCCGGGCGACGTCCTACTCACCGAGCCAACGACCATGCGGCCGGCAAGTTTAACGCGGTCGCGCGTCTCAAGGTCAATCGATAGGCCTGCCATGATCGTCCTATCTTCAGGTTTAACGACCAGGTTATCAACAACTTCCTTCACGTCTTCTTCCATCCACATCACCCGTTCGTCCCCGTCTTTTTCACTGTCGCTTACATCTATAGCCCCCTCGCTACCTTCCACAGAAACCTCGAGCAGCCCTCTGAGCACAGGATCAAACTTGACATCCACGCTAGCGCCCACGCCTAATACGCTCTTCGCGATAGGCCTACAGAACCCCTTCTCCCCGCCCCAAACCGTAGCCCACGGCCTGCCGTACCGATCCAGCGCTCCGAAGGCGACAAGCGGAGACTCCGCGACGCGGTATCCATGTTGTGGCGGTAAGCTGTGGTGTGTTGGGTTCCCGTGCTGCGTGACGTGCAGAAGCTGGTGCATAGCACGCTCGCCTGGGTGCCACTGTTCTGAATTGACTTGCCCCCCCATTTCGAACTGATTCTATTTGTTTACCAGGTGATATCTATCTTCAGCTTTCAATACTAAAGTATGTGGGTAGGTATTCGAAGTAGCGATGAGGACGATTCGAAAATTAAATTCACGACAAACACGAAGATATCTCTGATCATGGATTGAGCCACCCAGGATGTTATGCCTTCGACCTACATATTTAACAAACGACCATACCAATCAAATTCTCAAACGGGGAAATTTTATACGAGTCATCAACTCGTAGAAAATTCCACGTAGCATTGATTAGTGATGGCCTTGACGGATGACAACATGACGCCCTGAGACGGGGCAATGACAAATCAAGAAGGGCGCGCAGGGGATTGTCTTTCAAACCCCGGATTACGTTTTAGTAACGACATACCCGACCTTAGTTCAAAGAGGGAATCCCAACATCACCATACAAACTTTGAATTAGTGATTATCTAGGGAATTGATTTTAAAAAGCCGAAGAATGTCCGTGGTCTTAAATTTGACAACTGTAGCTAGGTGCTGCTGAATGTCAGCGAATATAATACATCAAAGTTTCATTAAGAAAAACCATCGGATTTGTCGTCAAACGCCATCTTGCCCGGGATGCTTTTTAAATCAGATGGCCTTCAAGGATCTGCAAAGCCTATCCATGCCATCTCGACCGCAACTAAGCACAACGCCATCGCTGCCATCGCTGCCTCCTCAAATCGTACGATATTAGGGTATCCACCTAGCCTCACCTTCTGACGTAACAACCATCATTCAATACAGAATACTAATATCTCGGATATCCGCGCTGTGCCTCCATATCACTGCCGTAATTATAGCCCTGACCCCCATTCCTCTGGCCCGAAGGTGTTCCGGAGCGCTGCCCGTAGTATCCGTCTGGCTGTCGAGGTGGCATTGGAGCCGTCATGTTCCGCTGAGGCGGCATTCTTTGCACAGGGGGCATTGGATTCGTAATACTACGAGGGGGAGGGTAGGGCTGGCCATTCGGGCCATAGGCTGGGCCTGGTGGGGGGCCGCGATTTGAGTAAGTTGACGGCGCCGGACTAGAGCGACCAGTCATCTGATTTGCCGGGCGGGGAGGCATAGGTCGATTATAGTTCTCCATCGGAGGCGGTGATCGTAAAGGCTCCGATGCAGAGTATGTCGATGGACTTGCACTATAACCACCTCCAAATCCATTCCCGCTGGTTTGTAAACGGCTAGGTCCAGGGCCCATTGGGCCTGGGCCAGGACCAAAGCTCCTATTCGAGGCCGCAGTTCCCGGTCGTTGGGGTGGCTGATAGTTGTTGAGATCAATCTGAGGTAGAGTCGGTGCTGGGGATGCTGATCGATCGAAGCCCATACTGGCAGCACTGGGAAGCAAAGGAGCGCGAGACGAGAAACTAGTAGAAGATGCGTTCGTAGTCGTTGTGTTCTGTCGGGTGGCAATGGGGCGTTTCTGATCCCATGGGTTAAGCTCAATACTATGCGAAGAACCCGGTCTTGAACTGTATGGAGGCAAGGTGGCCATCGTATCGTTGCGGTTGAGCATAGGCATCTCAGGGAGCTTATCCTCGCTGTCGGCATCCATGAAAGTTGGCAGAGTGGCCTGTCGTCCAACAGGTGTTTTTTCGCCAGTTTTCTTCGCGGCCTTGACCTCCGCCTTCATTCGGTCTCGCTCCTCCTTAGCGATAGCCTTATTGACTTTAATCGTAACGATCCTCGTCAATCGTTTGTTGACCTTTCGTTCGCAGTAGCCGCCAAGACCGCCATCTTGTCGAGGGATATAATGCCAGAGGAAGAAGACATAGAACAAGGCTGCAGTGAGCAGGAATAATACAGAAAAGACCCAGATAACCACGGTAAACACCATACCCGAGAGGATCACTACCTGCTGCTTGTTCTCATCGGCAAGGTGTTGGAGCTTGCCATAGAAGGTCCCGAGCGTGCTCTGCACCGAAGAGACATCGGTAGGGATAAGATCTGATTTATAGACAGAATATAAAGTCAAGGCGTTGATAACTTGACGGGGTCCAGAACAGAAGATAACTCGGATCCAAGCTAAGACCATGTAAGCCGTAAGATTCTTATTTTCCGATCGCCAAGATTAAAACTTACCTTGAAAACTGAAGTAGGTGAAAAGCGCAACATATTCAGCGCCTTTCTTAGACTTAGTCAATTCGGCGAAAACAAGGAAACGCCTCCATCCCTGGCCCTGTCCAAACCGAACACTCTCCAGGCGCACAGCCAGACTGTCAAGATAACATTCAGCCACACTTCCTCGCTTCATGACTCTCATCGCTCGCAGATGTTCAAATCCCAAGTTAATAAATGAGGCAATAATGCAAATTGAAAAGATCCATTTCGAGACATCGAATGGGACAAGTTGTGTGGGCTCAATAGTAGACGACCAGGTGTTGAAAGCTAGCAAGTTAATTGCAGTGAAAGTATCGACGCCGTAGACAGCTACGGATATAAGAAGAGAAAAGTAAAGATAGCCGTAAGCGAAGGGTGTGAAACAGGACGTTGACTTGAAGTCTCTTAGACTCTAGAATATGCCGTTAGCATTGCATGAAGGTGGTTAGTGCGTGCACTTGAAGGTAACCTACGATTGCATCCCATTTCTGTTCAGGTCGAATCTCGACCTGCTTTCGACCGAGGCAACCCATCTTGTTTAACGGTAACCTATCGCCGCGAAAACCTGCCTATCCAAGCAGGCAACTAACACAGTCCAGAAGAATGGGGTATCAAAATAAGGCCAATTGGAAAGATTGGCTTCGAAGAAGAGGTTCGAAATGAATGTAATCGCAGTCCCCAATCGTAATTCTTCTTCGTGGTAACTCGTCGTTGTCAATCAATGATCAATTGTCGAAGCGGACCCGCCGTCTTGCACAGTCGTCGTCCCTCGCCCGCGAAGTATTCGACCGTGCTCTCGAATCGAATGAAGAGCAAAGACTGGCAGTGCGTGTAGAAAAGGGTTGAGAAGAGAAGGGATTCCCAGAACGGGTTCGTAATGAAAGACAAAGCGTCGTCCTAAAGCAGGCGACGATAGAAGTGGTAACCCGTCAAGCAGTGACAGGTCTCAGCACACTAATAGAAAAGACATGCCAGATAGGCTAGTGGGTTTGAGGGTTGCGAAGAATGCGGGAGACCGCGCTATTGCGGTGTCATTGCAGCCAGAGGCTATTCTTAGGGTTATTCTTGGGACGTTTGGTATTTCGATCGCCACAATAAGCTTTCCCGTTTCCCGCCGGATTGTCTTCGTGCCTTAGTCTTTCTTGACGGCGCGAGATGGGCGATGGGCTGGATGGTTGAAGAAATGGTCCGAGTGATGTCTCAGATTACAGGCTTGGTGGAAATCCAGTGACAAAATTCGACGCAAGGGACGAATTGGGCGGAGAACGGGTCCAATGTTAGCTGATGTTGACCTGCTTTGTTTGATCGACCTCTGGGGCACGATGTGGGAAGTACGTGGTTGGAGTGTCAAGAGATCGAATTGGGTCAAACGGGGAATATGTGGGTATTTTATTTGATTGAAGTGAGTGTAAGTGTTGCGAGTGTACGTAGATAATTTAATGAGCGAGTGTCGATATTTTATTAATTTAATTTTCCCATCAAGAAACTGGCGTCGCCTGACTCTTGTAAGTTGATGAAGATGGCAAGTGTCGTTTACTCTTACGATAGTCTGCGAAAGGGAAAGGAGGGAACCTGCGAGGTCTCAGAAGGGGAAGGAGAGGGGACGGGGGACGAGGAGACAGGGAAAGCTCAACGTTGGCTGGACTGGCTCGATTGGGTTTACGGTTTTGGCGGTTTGAGATTGCAGAAACGGGTATGCAGCATTAGTACGACATCGAAGGTCCCAGTATTTCGTACTTCGTACCGCTGTAGTTGATCAATCCGGTTGTTAATTGGACCACTTCCCACCATAATGCAAGGTACCGGACGCTAAATTCAGCTTAGCGCCGAACCCCTTACGGTTCCTTCGTGGTTTGAGAATTCGGCGCGGGGGGTACCTCTTCTAGCGTATCGAAGGTACAGCACCTACCTTATTTGATGGATGTTGGGCGGAACTGCGACCTGGACGACTTGATAAAAATACCTCGAGGGCTACCCACACAATTCCCAATCTAGAGGAAACGCGAAACATTGAAACTTTAGAAATACCAAACACTTTCTTTCTAACTTCTTAACTGAAATAAGCAAGCGGTTAAAAATATAATTATATTCTGCTATTTACCGTTACTCACGCAGTCGCAGTCACTGAAAATGGGTCAGCAAACGTATTGGCAATAATGAATGGAATCTACGTGATGTTTATCCTGCATGATCTTCAAGCGTTTAGGCAGCCAGTCAATCAATTCGGATCCCCTCAACCAACCGGACACGGTTAACCTCGATTTCTCACCCGAAAGCCTCTTGGCGAAGCGCCTCAGCGATCTGCTTCCGTCTCAATACATTGCAAGGCCGGCGAATCCATCAGTTAGATCTGCAAGATGCCCGCAGGATCTCTCATATTGGCCATTGTGTAGGTACCAACCAGTGAAAAGGTGAATCCTTCATTCCGGCGTCCACCACGATTTCATTTCTCCATTAGCTTTCTCCTGGAATAAGATAACTATCAGTGCGATCTGCGAACCTCGCAACGAATGATATATTACATCGGTGTTATTGATAATACTGGAAGCGCATGAAGATATGGTAAGAGTTATGTCTTATCCTCATTATGCGCGTCAGCTGTTGTCAGATTGTACGGCGAGAATCTTGGAAGTACTGTGTAAGCTCATATCTACCTAGGTATTCACCTATTTCTACAATTGTGAAAGATCAAGATTGGAACGCGCAAAACCAGAGCATTTTTCTAGATTGGAGTTTAGTGCGTAAAATGAAAGAATGGGCAAATAGATACAAGTGAAAATACGCTGTGGCAAGTTATTCGGAGGGTTCTAGACGAATCTGTCTTTGGAATGTCATTCTATCCCTTGTGCGGTTATCAAGAACAAAGCCATTGAAAATGTGAACATTCCAGAAGAACCACTCGATCTTCGACACTTATTCATATCCAGAAGAAGCTTTCCATAATATGTTTTGACAACTTCATCATCTCTGATTGCCCTCCGTCCTCGGTATCATCAGAGTGTTTTTTTTGTTCAAGTATTTGTCGTCAATATGGTTTACGAAAGGCCCTACGATGAGCTCCGAGACGCCAGCAAATACGACTTCATATCCGAGCTTAGTCCAGGAGTCTGGAAGATATGTCGCAAGGCAGACCGAATAGAATATCTTGCTCATGATATCACCAGCGGGCTAACATCAAACCCATCTAATCCCGCAGAAGGTGGCCCCAACGAGTTGCAGCTCCTTCTGACATCAGAAAAAACCAACATCATCGAACCTCTCAAGGTTATATTGAATCACGGGCATATGGTCTCTTTCGTAGATCTGTTCTCGGTTCAACGATCTGACGCCAAAGGTCAACCCGGTCACCGACAGTATGCCGTCTGGGAGTTTTGCGATGCTGGAAATCTAGGGAACCTATTCGTCCTTGGACAACGGAGATTTCCGAAGATGCCTCAGCCTATTGACGAGGGTGATTGGGATGACCTAGATCACGACGAAGTCCTTCCTTTTGAGTTGGATGGTGTGCTGGCCAAGGATGACTTGAAGAGGAAGACGAGGAGCACCGCAGAAAATATGTTCTTGCCAGAATCATTTTGTTGGCACGTTCTTGTTTCTGTCATGAGGGCCCTATCATGGTTGCATGAGGGTGCACGGACGGTTCCACCCAACAAAGAAGGCAAATGGGACTTCGTCCCTGATGCAAACTGGGAACCTATTCTACATCGGAATATCGTCCCCGAGAACATATACTTCATGCATCCTAGACGCAACGAGTGGTATGGGAGCTGCAAGCTAGGTGATTATAGCAACGCGTTCATATCCGGTCACCAAAATGGATACCAAGACAAGCCTGAGCAGATACGAGATCGGAGTGAAGCCTTGGCCCCGCCTCGGACGGAACACTTTCAACATCTCGACGAACTCATTGCACAAGATGAAAAAATCGGCCATCACTATCCTCAGCTTGTAAGTCCACGGGCCTTCTCCCTCTCCCTCTTAGCACGAATATTAACCATCTTTCCAGCCAACCCAGCCCTACACCAGAGTTAGCGAGGTGAGGGCGGTTGGCGAAATCGTGCAAGCGATGATGGTACCTCCTACCATTCTTCAAGGCTACCACGTCGCTGAGATACGCACGAAGACAGTAATGAATAACCTGGAAGATATGAATTACTCGCCTATACTAAAAAATTTGTTAATATGGATAATGAGTTTTAATCCGGACGAGAAGGAAAACGGAGAGTACAAGTGGAACGAACGCCATCGGAACTATTCCACTTCCATCATGTGCACTCGTGTCCATCTGCGTTACGAAGAGTGGCTGAACTCTAACCACCCGGAAGCAAGGAGGTTCATCACTTTCGACAACGAGTTGGTACAACAAAAGTATGAAGATGATGTACAGCTGGCTCAGAACATTGAACATCAAAGGGAAATCGATAGGGTCCTGGCGAAGCAAGATAATATGTTCGAGGTATTTTATGGGAAACCGGAGGAAGAAGAGGAGGTTGATATCTCAATTACTGCTAGTTCGGGGGCGGGCTTTACTCATTCTACTCATTCTTCATAATCCTTACTAGTATTAAATAACGTCGGCATACCACACTTTGGAAAGTATCTACAGTATTAGGTATAAAACTTGGCGGGTATAACACCATAATGCACCCGCTAGCAGGAATCTAGGTCGTTATCTGGATGTGTTCTATCAAAATGGATATGAATATTAGCTCATATGGGCAACTTATTTGGTTATGTCTACCCTGAAACCGTATACAACCTACCTAGTACTAGGTAGGTAGGTAGAACAAGTTCTCATCGTGACATTCCCTTCAGCTCATCTTTTCTAATACAAATATCCAGCCACGTTTTCTACCTCCTTGGGCGGCATATTCGACCTCCGAATCCCGTCGGGGGGCTGTCAAGCCACAAATGTAGTCGACGTCATAAGGCAGTCAATATATCATCTGGGCTGCATTTACCGTCCCAATTCGTCAAGATCCTCGATCTTGAATCCTTGCTCCAGCACTCCCCAAATCCTGGAATGTTAGCTGGGACTAGGACACGGAAATAAATAGTTGATTCGTACCCCCTCTGCCCCTTCCGCTTTGCGAAGAACTACCATGCGTTCCTAGCCCAATTATTGCCGTTAGTGCCTTACCGATGAAGAATGGTTCCCCTCGAGATACCGTCCTTGCCGATTTTGGCGCAACCGGCGCAGTCTAGTGACTTCCGGCGTAAGGTCCGGCGTTAGCGCTATGGGGCAACCCCAATCTTATCTTATCGCCAGAACCCTTCAGACCGATAGAAAGAGCAGCGCTCGGACCATGCAAGTCATTAAAATGCCCCCTGACTAACTGACGGATCAAGAGACCGAGCGCTCGACGTCACATTAACTTTTACAAGCTTACAACTCTTTACTTCTCACTTCCTCTTCACTTTCCGTCTTTCGGACGATATCATGACATCCGTGATAAAGTGAACCCACGTCGTTGTCGTTCTGTCTTAGCTCGGATGTTCGGACAGTGAATAAGGGGGAAAAGCAAAAAAAGGAACCGTTCGTCACAGTCGATGCGAAGTCCTGGGTAAACATCACCGACGGCGCGCCGTCGTCAGGGTTTAATCATCCGCCAGCCGGTCAACGGCCGACCCCTTTATACGAGGCCCTATACGAGGTCCGAATTATACCTACATACCTAGTGTATAGTTGTATATCTATAGTCGACACTCTGATCTACATACATCTCGTACGCGCGTGTTCGTACACGCACTCGCTACCATGCCTCCCTCCGTCTCCGCACCCACGCCCTCCCTGCTTCTCACCAAACGCCTGACCGCGTTCCTCAGCTCGAACCTCAGCCCGCAGATCCACACGGCCGCGCTCACCACTCTCTCAGGCAAGCTCCTCGCGCACGCGTCGCCCCACCCCGTCGGCACCCTGCGCACGCAATGCACCGTCGCCGCCTCGATATGGGCCCTCTACGCCGCAGGGGAGACCTACACCGTCATCGAAGCGCTGCCGCCCGCGCACACCGGGCTAGAAAGCGACTTCACGCTCCCGCCGACACCAACCCCCAACGCGGTAACCATCCAGCTAACCGGCGGCGTAATGGTGATCCGCCACCTGCGCTGCGGGCTGCTGTTCGTGTGCATCGGGCCTCTAGGCGAGGACGCCCGTCCCTCGACCTCGACATCCTATCGCAACCCCCCTACCTCCCACTCGAACTCCAACCTCAACCCTAACTCCGCCGCGACCAACTTCGGTCCCAGCCTAAGCCCCCAGACTCCCTCGCATGGTCATTCTTCCTCGCATCCGCATACCCCGCAGTCCCAAGGCCGTCCTATGCCGTCTACGCCCAGCACAAGCGGCCACGAAGCGCACCCCCAGACGCCGCTGGGCTCGCCGTCCGAAGTCGCGAGCGTGGCTAGTGCGGGGGCTGCGACGACGGCGAGTGTTGCGACTACGACTAGTGTGGCGGCGTCCGCGGTTATGGCTACGCGCCGTCAGGCGGAGGAGTTGGCGCGCTGGCTGGATGATAAGCTAGGGAGTTTAGGGGTGTTGGAGGAGGGGTTGGGGGTTGAGGCGAGATGAGAGCGCGGTGGTGGGAAGGTGTGGTTGTTAAACATTTAATACCCTGTGGCACTGCGGGTTAGGGTGCTACATATGTGCTGTTTAATCTAATGGCATTCCAGACCTAGGTGTTGTGGGTTTGGTATTACATAGCATATCAGTCGTGGGGATGAGATATATCCTCCGCGACAATAACATCGAGGTATTACGAGGGAAATATACGATAGCTGGGGAACCTGTCGGAGAGTTGGTTCCGGAGAAGAAAGTCTCTCCGGAGATATTATTACATATGCCTATACCTAAATCGAGGTATAAAAGGCATGTCCCATGCGAGAAGGAGTAAGGGGACAAGGCACAGATGTACGGTTGAGAGGCCCAGGCCAAAATATTTCCAACTCGGTTCGTTGATTTAGCATTGCTCGGGACAAGGAGGATTAGGGATTCTAAAAGGGGCGTATTGACATGGTGGAAATCTGTTTATCGGTAGTTGTCCCTAGAAGGCAGAAATGGGAGATGTGTATCAATTATTTAGATTAATGGAATACCCAGTATTATCTGCCTTGAGTATTATACAGATCTGCCATGCATTTTGTTGCTCAACGCAGCGTCTATTTCGGTGCACTTTCTATCAATGTTTTATGTTTTCTTCATAACGTGTTAAGAGAAATGTGAAGCGGTCATTCAGAATACCGACATCCTCCTCCACGGTGTAGTATGCCGTTTCGGTGGTTTGCAAGACATCGTTGCAATAAGTAGGTAATATATGAGAATATCTGCGAATCAAACCACAAACTAGAGTACTTGCGGCCAGGACACTAAGTTGCATATGATGGTGTTACCATACCTACTTTAAGTTTTATATGAAATCAAGTACCCAGCAGAGTCTTGCGATATAAGGATGAATCTCTAGTACTGTACATATGCGGCAAGTAAATACAAGATTTAAAACCATTATTTAGTACCTACCTAGGTACCTGGTATTGTAGTTATCATATAGACATGCCTTTCATGCTTTACTTGTTTCTGTAGCGAAGTAAAACATGTACCTCTCTTATGAGATAGAAGTTAAATAACGGTCGAGCAAACGATATATTTCCTTCGTCTCAACTGGACGAGGCTTGCTCCCAACAGGTTTCAGGGGAGGCTAACCGTGCCATACGTCCGTACAAGCAAACAAACACTCGCTTCCAAACACAAATACATGTCTTGGTCTTGCATAAAGTTATTGGTTTCCCTCAGTAAAGGAACATTGTTTGATCATACGATTCCCTTTTTCCTTCGCCTCTTGGGACTCGGGCAGAAAACTCGGGACGGGGCATTCTGGGAGGGGTATCGACACCAAAAGCAGCAGTGTGAGGTAAGGAAATTCGCTCCGAAACTGGCAGTAGGTTGTAGTTACCCAGGTATATAAAGCAGCAAAGCGCTGTTTGTGAGCTTTTTCTCGAATAGTTGCATCGGTATAAACCATAACCTCAATTTTCAAGCCAAACGTAACTCACCCGTATCACCTCTATCAATAACACCACAAACTTCCTCAACACAAATACTTACCTACCCACCATGCGTTTCATGCATATCTTAATAGCATGCTACGCTACCGCTTCATCGGCTCTTTTTACACCATCGACAACATCAACAGCTATATCAACGTCCGTGCCAGCAGTTTGGTATTGTGTAAGTCCCCCATTTCAAGCCATCACTAACTCTACGTATGATATATAAAGCTAACTCGACTATGTCCGAAACAGTGCTGTCCTTCCGAAGATGGTTGCACCGAGGGACCCCCCTGCTGTGGGGATGATAGTTGCCCGGGTATAACCATTTGGTGCCCAGGCGGACCGTAATACGATGGCCATAGTTATTAAGATGGTATATAGAAAACAGGAGAGATAACCGGCGGTGTTTATATCTTTGAAAATAATTTAAGGTGGTGAAGGAGTAACTTACCTCTTCCCTCTTCCACTAGCTCTCCACCGTTGTGTATATGTGTCAAACATACCAACCACCAGTAGCCTGAATCATGGGCTTTCCGATGCGTCGGGAGGGAGCTTGTATGTAGGAAGCTATGGAGGGGTTGCCTATCAATATCTTCAACTAGAGACATACACCTTGTTAATCAAGGACATATTAGATACCCAAATGACATGTGCAGACGAAGTAAATTTAACGTATGTTCTACTTATCGAAGGACAGCTTTGCCCAGTAGATTATCTGATCTTGAATGAGACCTCAATCATAGTACGACCAAGCTGCGAGGACCCGTCGTATGGACGCACGGAAAGAGGGGTTCCCCAAAGCCTTGATGGATTTAGTGGGTTCGTATTCCTGATGTCGTGAAAAGCCTACCTGGTAACATTCCGTGCTAGACGTGGGTTAGCAACAGGCGGCCATTGGATCGATCGCTGAATAAGTGGTACCGAGTTATAGATCAGGAATATCATAGCCATAAACAACGGGTTCCTGCCCAAGATCGACTGCTTGCTAGTTTTCACGGGCACATTGATCAATATGTTCGATATTTGTTAAACAAGTTTTAGATACGTGTGCCAATATAGACCCCCTAGCCTTTGCCATGCTGTAACCGCCATCCCCTGAAGAGTAACTCTGAACCCTGAAGGTCCGAATAGACTCGAACGACCCAGGCAAGCGTAAAATCCGGGCACGTAAAATTTTAGATTTGTCCCTGTATATCACCACATCTCTCCAACATGACGCTAAACCAAGATGCAAAAAATAGGGTATAAGATGTTGATGCAATGCCTAAAAGCAACCGTATCCCGGTGACGAAATGATGCCTAATAGCGAATATCGGCAACGGGGTATCATAATCTAGAATCGAAAATATGCTCGCCGAACGCCCCTCGATGTATCCTTGTTTTCCGTAATACCGTAATCCTCTGCCTCCACAATCCCACGCTCTTTTACCAAGTTTTCTCAGCCAGAAAACCAACCGAATATCTCGGCGTTGAGCTGTCCCAGCAGACTGGGATCATTGACAACAGATTGACAAAACTCTGACCATCTTTCTTGAAATTGGTGACTTCGATTGCAAGTTCATTGTTCGATTCAACTGCCCGTCGCATCTTTTTGATGAGGTCTTTGTCCACGTACTTTCTAGTAGACCGTTGCCGAACTTTACCGCCGGGGGCTTGTAAGAATCGACAATTCCGGCCGATAATCTCGGATTGCGAGTAACCAGTAAGCTCCATGAATGGATCTGATGCGTAGACCACGGGGTAGTCTTGTTCTTGGAGATCGCACATTATAAGGGCACAAGATGCGTCGATAGGACCAAGATCGATGGCTGGGTTTGGTCTCGACATCACTCGAACCTAGATAATATTAGGAGGCTGTAGTAAGACCCGGATTATATAGTGTAATCTTACCAATATGCTCATCATATCGAAGCCGCTCGGGGCATATAATCCGGGGTAGATAACAGAATCGTGGACATCGTCCTGTTGGTTTACTGCTAAAGAAGATGAACCTACACCACTAGTGTCTTGGTAGTGATACTATTTCATGATGTGTCAGCGACCAATTCACCATGGTAACTTTATTATGGAAAGTGAGCATTGCTTGCAGTAATATTAAGGGGCGATGGGTGATGACGGGTAGAGTTATGACCGTGTTAACATACTTGGAATGCATTTTCTTCCCATGGATTCATGATAAAAGCCATGTGTGAGTATAGGTGGTCTGTGAGCTGATGAAGTAGGTTTAGACGTCTTCTTGAGAAGACTAGGGCTTGGTGGAAGTTTATATCGACGACTGTAGAGATAATAACTAATTCAATATGTTTAATATAGACAGGAGTACTCGTCCTAGATGGCGGCAAGAGAGTTCTTATCGACTTTCCGAAGATGAGAAGGGTCAATTGTAGGGGTTGTGGTGGATTTAGGCGTCTTCCGATCTATGTGGCTCTTCCTTCTTATGGGGTATGCACAGATTCATCAGGTTTGTTACTTCGGGCCACGATAGTAGTGTTAAAGAAGTCTTACTAAATTGAGGATGCATATCGTTTCGTGTCGAAGAATTATGAACGTTGGATTGTGTATGGGTAAAATTGGCGAACGGCATGTTCTAGGCCAATTGACTTAGGACGTACGGATCCGTACCGAGTGTATGATGTTCAGATGCACTTCCGTTGGACGATTGCCGCCACTCGATGTCATAATCGTGATCGAGGACGATAAAGGCAGACCATCTGCAGCCACGGGGTCCCATTCCCGGAACGGTCTAAAGCCACCGACACTTTGTCGGGACCGCCATCATCTATTATGGGCCGGTAAATTTGGCCCATCCAGCCCATCGTGATTCTGATCTATATTCGGGAACCCGATTGCTAAAAATTCATATATGCTAATGCGCGGTCTCAGATGCTAGGTCTAAGATCCTTGGGTTGGGCAATGTTTAGACTCCTGAGACACGCACGATTCTGACTAGAATCCCCTTGTTCCATTTTTCTGCATTCATAGTACAACACTAAATGAAAATTATTCCCGAGGAATGAATAGCCCATTCTTGGACTAACGGTGAAGCTGCAAAGGCTGCAAAGGGTCGTATCGGTCAACTTGGAAAAGGATCTCGAACATCCAAGACTCGCTAGACCAACATTCGATTTAACCACGATGAGTTGCAGTAAATCCTTTAGAAATAGCTGCAGGTAAGAATTTAAATAAGCAAGGCATCAATAGTACCGAAGATGGCGTCTAGTGTTTGGTGTTTGGCGCTTGGCTGTCAAGTACCCGATCGCTGCAGAAGCGTTCTGTCTTCAGATCTTGAAAGAATCTGTGAATCTGTAAGCGTCATCATAATTGGATCGGAATGTTTTATCCAGGTCATGTGGGTCCGATTTAGCTAGATACATCCAATTATGTATCTAATTTGGTTCGTGTGACGTATTCCGTGTAACCTCCGGTATCCCGGTAGTTGATCCGCGTCGGCGTTGTAAATGTGGGCGATGTCTCCATCAGCCTCAAACCTCAGCCCCTACCCGAAGCCTTCCACGTGACTAAAACTATGCCACCCCCTATGATCTGCCGATAAAAAGAAAAATGCGTGACTTGAGACGGCACGTTATTGAAGCCTAAAACACGTGTCTCATGGGAGCCATGTAATGATCTTTTACCGCGAAATCAGATCGGATTTCTTCAAAAGTCCATCATTGATCTTCTTGATCTGCCGGGGCTATTTGAATCTCTGCATAGCAGCATCTGGCTCAACGCAAAGCACATAAGCAATTCGACTTCGCCTCTACCATATCTAAAGTATGAGCTGACAAACCTAAAATGAACAAACTTCACGATTTAGTTTGGTTGGGGAGAGTAAGAAAGTATTCGATTAGTAGGAGATTAGCATTAACTCGATCATCACGCCCACGTGGCACACGAATTGCTAATTTACAATACATGGCTTCAGATGTCTGTTACAAACCCTCCCATGTCTTAGTTCAACTCCACGAGACCTAGTCTCTGGAACAACTATATTGATAACAGACTGCAAGGGATGGATTGGATGTGTATCGTTAGAATTCCAAAACCGTAGGCTATTGATATTTTACTTTTGATCCATGCAGTATATGTTATATGCGTGTTGGCGATATCAGATCATGATATTTTAATAGCTCACAATGTTGGCTGGTGTAAATGAGACACGACAATACCTAGGTAGCTACGATCTTCCTATCACCTTCACAAGAACTACGATCGAGACATTTTTATCCCAAAAACTGCCATCATATCACAACCTCAAGCAAATACCCAACAAAAAAGCCAAGCACATCGATAATAAATCAGCGTAGTTCATATACGTAGCAGCTACAACAGCTATAGCCATAACCATGGCCATGCCTATGTACCCCTACTCCCTAATACTGAAGTAGGTACTGCCGATTTAATAGCTTAGTACACACAAACCATGCTTATGCTCGCGCATCAATTCTCATGCAATAAACGAATGCCACCCTTCCTTAATACCTAACGCCGTGATGGAGCCGAAGCCGGTCATCATCAATCCCTCCACCATGTTCGGTCGTCGTGACCATGTTGAGTTGCGATGCTATCACGCAAACCGGGACTCACTCGTACACTGACTGGTACTCGTACAAATATCGTAACACCAAGTCCACACCCTAATCCCGTAGACCCCCAGCTCTCGTAATAAGCAAACCACCAACCCATAAAATATACCACCCCCCTAATCCCGCGCAAAGACGTAAACGCCGAGATCCCCCACGTCCGTCCCTAACGCCACACCAAGGACAAACCTCGCTAGACTTAGCACCGCCGCGGACACGGCACCCATAACCCACATCGCCGCAACAACAACGTACGTCGCGACGTCCCCTCGAGCACTATCAGGCAGTCAATGTAGTCCCACCAGGCGCCTATTCTTAGTCTGCAGCTGTCTGAACTTCTTATCGAGCACCTCGTGTTGCTTTCTCGCCGCCGTAAGCGCCGCCTCGGCGTCTTCGACAGTCATCAGCGGCGCGCTGCCGATCGATGGGGATGGGCCGCCGTTAACGTTATCCTGGCACCCGTACACGCCGTCGCCGTTGAACTCGTCGCCGGGCCTACCGGAGAACATCTTACTGCGGTCTTCGGGGTTCTCTCCTGGGGGACATATCCACGGCGCAAGTTGCTGGAGGTTCACGTTCCTGCCCGAGTTAGAGCCGGAGCCCGTTGATTTGTACCCGCTTAGGTTTAGGGAGGGGAGTACATGCTGGTTAATACAACTAATTGCTTCTTCCCGGTGCATCTTGCCTACCGGGTCGCTAGGGTAGTTGTCTGGCCCAGCTGGGAAATACGACGGCGTTCCGTTAGGGACCGCGCGATTCTTAACAAGGCTGAATCCCGTTGCAGGCGTATGGCGAGGTGCTGAAAATGTTGTCGGGAGTGCGCTCTCCATCCTGATGCGATCCTGAAGCTGAATGAATAGCTCGGCCTCGTCATCGGTCAAGTTTAGAAGGTAGTCCCCGTTGGGAGTTAGGAGCACGGTGTGCTCGTTCACTACTTTTCTGACATACTGGAATGCATTAAGCTTGTCCTCGTCCTCTTTGGTGACAATTGCCTTCAGCGTAGGTGCAAGGGTCGATGGGATATCAACGTTGCCAATGAACTCTGAGCGGTAGCCTTGCGCGGGCTTGAAAAAGCTGATTGATTCCTCGTCGCGAAGGCTGCCGTCGTCCACGAGATCTCGAAATACATCACGAAGGTGAGGAACTTCACCCACATCATCGTCCATTGGCTGTTCCGGCTTAGGTTCCGAAGAATGACCAACGTAGTCGGGAGTCAAAACCGTAGTCTTTGTTGACTCGTTCAATTTAATAGAAGTGTCAATGGCTACCGGGCTTCTAGGGGGACTCTTCGTCGCCTTGTTCTTTTGCACGCCGATTTTGGGTGACTCGGCTAAGGAAGAGCTTCTAGTGCCTCTATTGGTCTTTTCGCCCATATCTTCGGGAATTGGAGTAGGAGCATTCCTCAACGCCGAGAATTCTGCCTGCGGCTCTGTACCGCTAGGCGTTTCCGGACGACTCGCAGTGGTCATCTTCTTTTCCTTCTTCTGCTTCTTCTTTCTTCCAAGAATGGGCGCGATCTCTACTTCTTTCTCGACTGGCTTTGACTCAGCAATCTGTGCAGCGGCTTCCTTCGAAGCTTCTTTGCGTTGTTTGCGCTGCTGACTCTTCGTAGTTATGCGCACAGGTGCAGAGCCAAGCTTTGAGGGTGGCGGAGAGCTTGTTCGAGACACGGACACAGAATTACTAACTATAGATGCAGTGTCTGATATGATCTCACTAGCCGGTGTTGCGGGTCTGTGGGCAGAACCTGTTATTCCAGCAGCTCGAATTGACGCAACAGCCGCAGGGGGTATATGAATAGGTGGTGCTTCCGTCTTAGGGGTATGGACGAGACGAAGAGTCTTCGGAGCAACCTTCGCCAAGGGGGAAGATATGGATGCCGTGGTAGGCGTGGGAGTGGGCAAGGTAAAAGCTCCTTGGGGTTTCTGAGGCTGGGTAGCACTGTTAGGAACTTGACCAGCCAATTTATCTGTTCCACTAGTTGTAAAAGTTTCACTGACACTAGTCTGTGGAACAGTTTTCGTGGCCGCCGCGATGTCAAGTATGCCAGGAACTGGACGCTTGTCAGATTTACTAGTTGTAGGTTTTGCTGATAGCGCCTGGCTTGCCGCGCTGCTAGTGACCCTCTTGCCCTGTGGCGTCTTAGTAGATGATGATGGCTTCGAAGGTAAAATTGGAGTAATCCTCGGAGGCGAGCTAATTTTGACAGAGTCGAGAGCTGGAAAGTCCTCTTCCTGGAGAACACCCTTACCCTTCGATAACTTCGACAACTGAGCTGCAAGATCGTTTGCCACATGATTTTTCGCGATAAGCTCCTTAATACTCTTCTTCGCTTCTATTCCACCAGCAGCAATTTTTTCTACCTTACTCGAAGTGACATACTTTGGAATAGTTCTTGTAATTAATGGGGTTACGGGCCGCGGAATAGCAGGTGATTTTGATGATATCAAAATCTGACTCCCCTGGCCGTGCGGGACAGGAGTCGAACTCCTCTCGGCGAGGGGTGCGATAGGTGCGATGGGTGCGGGAGGATGCGCATGACTAAGACCGAGTCCCGGGGGGACGGACGGCACCCTTCCTTCATCCGATAGAAACGACAGTCGAGAAATTTCCGGGTCGTCATCATCGGCAACGAGAGCATCCACGGACGAGGATGCCTCGTCGAGAGGTAAGAGGTCATCGTCTAGAAAATAAATACGTTAGCTACTGGCACCATAAATACGTGGTGAATTACAATACGAAGGAGACGAGAAAAGCAAAGGTCACGTCACAAAGCTTCCATCGTCGTCTTCCACAAGTTATACATGACTATAGCGATTGGGTATGAGGAAGAAATGCTATATTTGAGAGCAGCTTCTCAGGTCTGGTCTGGAGGATCGACCTGTGGGTTAACGTACATGAAGAACTTTGTGGAAGAACGACGACGGCTTGCCTGACGTGACCCATGTAACCGATGATGCGAGCGAACAACAAATGAATAGCGCCAGAAATCAAGTATCTTCAGCAAAAAAGGGGCAAGCACTGTTCGCGCAAGGCCTCGTCGTTTCCAATCGCAAACTCGACGCCCAAATGCAACCTAGACCCTTCCTGGGTCGTGCCTCTGCAATGCTCGCTTAAAAAGTTGACGGAGTATTCCGATTAATTTCCTTTGCCCATCCCGAAAAACCTAAGACGCCCCCGACGTAGCCTTGTGGAAGCCAGCCAGCCAAATAAAACAAAAATCAAATATGCCGCCCTTCTTTACCATCTGCTGTATACGCCGCTCCCGTATACCATGCTGGGGTTGTACCCACCTTGGTTTTGTCCACCATACAGCCCCTGTCCGACTCCGGTACTGGTTCCCTGTTGCTGGTGTTGCATTCTCGCCTGCAAAATACTCGGGTCCGCAAGATCTACTAAGCCACTCCCCCCAGAGGAGGAAGTGTTAGCGTGTCTGTGCTTCTTCCCCTTCTTCTTCTGCTTTGGTCCGAAATCTTGGAAAGCCCCAGGCTGGGAACCGTGGAGCGATGCCAATAGGCCCGGAGCCGGAGCAGGAGCTGGGGTGGAGGAGGAAGATGATGGGTATTGATTACTAAAAGGGAAGTACTCACGCTTTGCCGCCTCGTGGGCCTGGGTGCTACCCGCACCTCTTCCACGGATGATGGACTGGAGTAGCTCACTCGAAGTGTCCTTGGATCCTACACCAAACACTGATCCCCCAAACGAATTTCCCTGACCGAACATTCCACCATTAACAGGCGTTGATCCAGCTGACTTAAGTCCTGGCGGTGGCCCTGGTATAGATGAAGGATATAGCTGATTGCCTGGCTGCGAACGATACGCGGAGGGCATCATCGATGATTGCTGAGCCATGTATCTTGGATCACCAGTCGACTTCACGTTGATCGAGCTTGAGTTATTCTCATTCGCAAAACTGAATCTGGATTGCTGGCGACTATGACCCTGACCTTGGAAGAGAGAAGACGACTGTGGTAAGATACCAGGCGGCATCTGATCGGCAAAGCTATTCTGAGGCCGAACAAATAATTGTGGCGTAATAGTACGGCCTCCGCCGGAACCGACGGCCGAGGCAGCTGCACCATATCCAGATAGAGTTGGTCCGAACAAGTCGCTTGTGTTCGTTCGCTGGATCGGGGGCTGCGCCGGATTGCGTCTCTGGTCGAAGCGACCACTATTACGACCCTGGTCTCTGTCTTCAGGTTCACCGCCTAGAGCGAGACTACCACTCTCCGGTTCACCTTCGGAAGGCTCAAGGTTATCGACCTGCTCATCATGCTCGCCTAGACGATTCTCTTCTTCGTCTCTCATAGCTCGTCTTCGTTTACCCCCGTTGACGTCAAATAAAGGGGGGTAGTCATCGCCAGCATCCTTGATTGGTGCGAAGGCACTTTCCGGGTATTCGGACAGATGCTTTAGAATAATGCTGAAATCGGGTATATCGTCTTCACTTGATGATTTGACAGTAGTAGGAACAGGAGCAGGAGCAGGAGCAGGAGCAGGAGCAGGCAAGTTCTTAGCAGACGTCTCAGCTGCTGGTTGTTTCTCAGCTTTCCGAGAAGTGGAGGTGGAAGTAGAAGTAGAAGGAGGCGGTTCTATAACCACTGCAGATTCATTTGCCTCTTGGGAGGCTTCACTGGTAACAGGTAACGACGTAGATATAGCAGGACTTGAAGCAGCACCGCTAGTAGCATGACTTCCTCTCCTACTTCGCTGCTGAGTGGTACGTGCCCAATTCGCCGAGGCTGGTAGAGCCGGGCCATCGCCAGCATCTGAGCCTTCTTTACTGGAGGTGCGAACCATGGATTGTGATCCGACGGGCGGCGGATGTGATGGGGCCTGTTGTCGCGATGCGGAACGTGACGACGACGACGCATTATTCGAGAGGGGTCGCTGAGTATGAACACTGTTTAGGGATGAGAGGTCCTGCCGGGAGTAACTGTCCTCTTCGTCGCCAAGCTCGTGAAGGAACATGCATTGTCGATTTCCGCACTGTTCATGCCTAAGCCACGCCGAACAGTACTTGGTCGTTCCTAGCTGCGCTTTCAGAATACGGTCGCCGTTCTGCGAGCCGTGTACAGCTTGTATGCATCTAGCAGCATCATCCTTCTTCTCGAACGTTACGTAAATACCTAGTGACTGAGGTTGTCCATCGGCAGACTTGCGGTTACTAATCGAAATCTTCTGGATGTTACCATACTGGCCAAAGAACTCAGGCTTGCGAAGAGTCTTCAGTAGCTCATCTTCGCGTACAGTAGGTGTTAGACCTGTGACGTAAACAAGGTTCTTTTGTACAACACGGACACCTTGAAGATTCTTGCGGCTTTCTTTTTCGGCTTCGCGCTTCTGAACTTCTTTTTGACGTTGCTCCGTTGCTCGCTTCTTCTGGTTCTTCTGAATGTTTGCTCGAAACTCCGCCTCCCTAAGACAGAATTAGCTATAATGGACGATATATTTATACCGACCGTAATATATACATACTCTTCATGAGTAACCACCTTCCACTTGATGTCTTTTTCGTCGTATGGTCGTCGACATGCAGGACATAATCCGTTCAGGTTGTTTTTTAGATTGTTGTAGCAGAACTGGCAGATCTACGGCAATTATATTAGTAACATAGTCAAACACGGCAACCGGATGTATAATAAGGTCTTACTTGATATCCGCAGGGACACGGCCTAAAGTTTCTGTCGGAAAGATCGAACTCTTCTATGCACAGAGGGCTTTACGCAATATGTCAGCGATTAAAATCCAATACGAGAGATACGGTAGAGAATGGCGAAGTGATAACGTACCAGGTATCCTCTTCATCATCGATGAAGCTATCTTGAGGAGCCATATTGATCTTGATCAAGCTTGATTGCAAACTTGAGGCTGCTCGACCAAATAGCTCCAACACCAACCCAGATATCGGCGACGATGTATTCGTGTATTGAGTCGCCAGTTACTTGTAAGGTATGCGTTGATGCGTGTTCAAGAAGCGCGTCTTCCTTATTCGTTAAGATTTGGGTTGAAATATCGGGTGATTATGCAGGAAAAGAGAAGTGGTGATTATACCGAGGAAAAAGCATGCGAAACCCCCCCGTAAACCCGCGTTTAAAGGAAATGAGAGATTATGGAAAACAAATCTGGGTTGTTAAGAAACGTCGCGAATGCTTGGAGAGGGTGGTTGAGTGGACGTTAAACCAGAGATGATTGAGGGTAACGAGGTAAAAGTGCAGGTGAAGGTAAAAAGGCAAAGGAGGTTTAATGCAGAAAGATTGGATCAGAGCGTCGCCGAAAAGAAACGTTGACCCGATTCGCGCTAAGTAACCTGAAATGGCCTTATTTGGATTAGCGTCTTAGCGCCAATTTCGATTTTTACCTCAGCTATTCTTTCCCACCTGTCTCCCTGTGGTCCTGTGGCCCTGTGGCCTGTGACTGTGCGAGGTATCTAGGTACCTGGGTGACCAGATGCGGATTACCTAAGTGGTATTTAAGTGGGGTCTATGTAATATGCTCTTTTCTTTGGATGTGAATAGAAAAAACAATGGGGTTGATAATTGATCAATCTAAAATTCCCAAGTATTGTTTGTAATAACTTGTTGTTTGTAACGGTAACGCGAGAGAGTTCGTTGATAGGAAACGTGTTCTTGACCAGGCTGCCAGGTCGTAAGTGGATTCATCAACGCAGTCTCTAATACATATGCATCAGAGTTTCTGTGGTCTTCTTTGCGGTCTGGATGGGTCCGAGGAAGCAGGAACGTTTACTGGTTTATTTAGTTGGAAGTTGGGAATTGGAGGTGCAGGTCATGTGCTACGTCACGAAATATGGGAATAAAGTGCTTAGGATTTTAATTGGGCGGGTGCTAGGCAATACACACCGACCGGACCACCTTCCCAGTTACTGCTTAGGCCAGGTACATAGGTACTTTAGTATTTCAATTCAAGGTTCCAATTCAAAACTTAATTACTTAAGCATGTTTACTTAAGCAGGTGAGGTCGAGATCACGCTAGTCGGAGCAAGCTTAACGTTATTCCGCAAATTGGGAATCGTCTTGATCTGATTGGATCCGATCTACCATGCACTGTACCTGTGCACTGTATCTGTAAGTCAACTATTATTATTCAAAGGTCCATGACCTAATTGCGATTTAATACTCAACCAGCTCCAACTCACCTACCACCAATTGGCTCGCCTACCATCGTCATCGACCATGGCGACCAAGCTCTGCCGAAGCAGGGCCTTCGCATCAGCTCTGCGACCGGCGAAGCCTTCGCTCCCGTCCCGGAACGAGCAGGTCGTCCGTTGCATCGCCTCTACTGCTCGACAAAATGTCGCTATGCCCAAGGATGTTACGAACCCGAGGCAAGCGCCGCGAGACCACCCGAAAGAACTCAAAGCACCCCTCATAAACCCCGCCGACAAATATTCCAACAAAGCCGATGACCTCCATCGCTATGGAGCTTGGCTTATGGGTTGCTTGCCCAAGTACATCCAGCAATTCTCCGTCTGGAAGGACGAACTGGTTATCTATATCTCGCCTTCCGGAGTCATACCCGTCTTCTCTTTCTTGAAGTGTAAGACTATTCACCTGGTTAATACCTGATGTATGATACTGACCTGGAGCTAGACAACACAGCTGCCGAGTTTACCCAAGTCAGTACTATTACTGCCGTCGACTTCCCCACCAGAGATCAACGGTTCGAAATTGTTTATAATATGTTGAGTGTGAGACATAATGCGCGAATCCGAGTAAAGACATACGCCGACGAGGCATCACCAGTACCAAGCATTACGCCCTTATTCGATGGTGCAAATTGGTACGAGCGAGAAGTTTACGACATGTTTGGTGTTTTCTTCCTCGGCCACCCGGACTTGCGCCGAATCATGACGGACTACGGTTTTGAAGGACATCCCCTCCGAAAGGACTTCCCTCTTACCGGCTATACCGAAATTCGATACGATGAAGAGAAGAAGCGTATCGTAACCGAACCGTTAGAAATGACGCAAGCATTCCGTAACTTCGAGGGAGGTTCTACGGCATGGGAGCCGGTCGGACTTGGTGATGATCGAAAGCCGGAGAGCTTTAAATTGCCTACGCCCAAGCCCGAGGAAAAGAAAGAGGAACCTAAGAAATAGAGGCCGGCTATACGGCTTGTACATATCTGTGATACAATTGACATCGTTAACTTGAGAAGCGTCCTTATTTTTTCAGATCGAAGCGATCATATAGTCGCATTAACTCTTAGTTAACAATACGCCTCATCTTGATTCCTAAGTGTATATGGCCGGGCATTTCCAACGTCACTGTCTTCGTCCACAGTCTTCGCCTGCTTTTCGGCATGAGACATGAGGGGCCGAGTTTTTTTTGGCTCCTCCGAGGATGCCTCACTAGGCGGAATACACTGCCTTCACCAGAAACAACACAACCAGGCTAGTGGTAAGCTGTTTCAAATAATAGCTAACTTTACTGAGTTGAAAGCCTGGTCAAGTCATCTAACGCAAGCATATCGTATGCGGCAGTTTTCATCAAGACGACGCAATGGTGATATACTAGCTATCCCTTTGCTTGAGTGCCGCAGCGAGTGTTACATACGATATAGCTTCTTACAAGCCAACAAATAACTAACCAAAGTGTTCAAGCCATGACGTGGAGTTATGTATCATGTCTCTAATTTCCTTGGACTTGAAATTAATTGTAGGTGAATAGCCACTAAATATTAGTTACCGATGTCTTGATATTCTAATAGTCAAACTATAGTAAAACTACGAAACGTGGTTATGGTATCATACGACTGTCGGGTTCCCGCCCCTTTTAGCAAATAGTAGCTGTAGTCTCACCAACGTTGTAAGTTCTCTTAACTTGTTGATGTTTATATATCTTGACTCGTACTACATATAGCATCATTGGTACCTAGAGTATAAGTAGATACTTAATAATTTATCCATCATTACAACCACTAAGTTGAGCTTCCTTACTGAGGCTTATCATGATGAAGTAAGAAGAACCGTGCCCCAAAGCTCTTACGTATGAATCTGAATATCCAAACCAGCTTACACTTGACATATCTTGTACCTTGAGAAATATATCAGCAAGTACAGCCTCGCACTGACCCGATATCTACTAGGTAGGTAGACACCACGAGAAACTCTGTTCTCCCACGAGTCTCAACTACGATCCAAGCCTTGGGATTATCCGAACTCAGATAGGAAGGCGTCTCATCCCCTATTAGATGACGTCTCCTTATCTAAAGTTGATCTAGAATAGAATAAGAAAGAGTAGAAAGAACACCTTCCTTGAGATATACTTACTTCTCGTGTATATAACATGCGCCCATTAAGATATATATTATTAACCACATTACACCTATGCAAGTACATGTAAATACCAATATTAACTGTACCAAGCCACTCATTAGACATCATGAAGTTATCTACTCTACGTCGAAGAATCACCCCGACGGGCGACGAGGACACCGTCCCAGACCTCCCAGACAGCTGTGCCATCCTGATACCGACATCAGAAGGTTACGTGCCCATCTACGCATCAGACCACGATATCTGCGACCAGTAAGAACTCCCTCCATCCAATCCCCCGTCCCACTAGACCAAATACCTAAACTCATCTCAGGTACAAATCCACGGGCCACTTCTGCTCCCTCCCAGCCCAATTCCGGGATTCCTGGCAGCACATCTGCCCCCAATCCACCACCGGCATAATCGACACCGAGACCAGTCTCGCATCCAACCCAGCACTACCAACCAGCACCCCCCTCCTCGACACCCTCTCCACAAACCTGACCCTCGTCCCCTCCCCACCGCCCCTCTCCATCCCCCCAGAAATCGCAGCCGGCACCGGCCCACCTCTCTACAACCCCTTCCAAAACGCCAGCGCGACCGCCCAGCACGACGCCGAGCTACTCGCTACGGGCAAGCTAATCGGGACGAGCTCATGGGACACGCTTATGGGGCTGCTGTTCGGCCTGGGCACTTTCATCATGGTGTGTATTGGAATCATGCTAGGCTGCCCGTGCTGTCCGTGTGGGAGGCGAGGGCGCAGCAAGGAGCACCGGCCACGACCGTGAGTATCAACCTCTTCCTCTCTTCTATTTCGATTTTTAGTTTGGGAAGTGCTAACATGTCAAAACCCCCCGGGAAGTCTCACAAACGCCGCTTTGCTCGATAACACAGGCGGTATCGTGTATCCCGGGTTCGGAAATGATTACGTGGTGCCGCGAAGACCCAACCGATCTTAGCGATATTTTGTATACCTACATGTAGTTAGCTAAAGTTGGGAACTCAAATACGTACCTAAACAGCGATTCAGGATTAAGCCAGCGAGGGACTTGGAAAACAAAAATCTTCACTAGGTAGAATGTATAGATGCAAAAAGGTACTATTTCACTGGGGTCAACATTTAATATTGATCCACAATCAGCATAAAAAGCGCGCATGAGGAGATAGGATATTTGACTCCTAATCTAATGCTGTCGATTACTGTCCTGATTCCGATGTGCCCTGAAAGAAAACCTAGCATCATAGCCTAGCCTAGCATACCAGAACTCCAAACTGCGTAGTACTCCCCCTTTTTTCATCACCTATGTCATAGGGTAAACGCCTGACTTATCGATGCAATACCCCCGCGAACGCCGAAAACCGTAATCTTGCTAATTGTTCATGAATCAGAATGCTCGTCCTCCGAGTCCCATATAATCGGCGGCGGCTCCTGAATTTCCTCGTTAACTAAGCTGTCCGGCAGCATCTGGCTTCGCGTCAGGAATTGTGAAGATCTTAGGGAGTTATTTCGTGTGTTCCGATAAGGTGTTGGACTGCTGCTATGGATGCTGTGAATTGTTGCCTCGCTAGGAATGAGTATAGCTTGAGGAAGCGACTTCTCGGGAGATACGCCAGGGCTCGAGACTGTTGTAGCTTGCGAGGGTCTAGCTAACCCTTGCGATCTCTCGCCCAGGGGTTCTCGCTGTGATCGAACTGAAGAACCTGACGCCAATCTAGGTAGAGCCGGTTTCGCAAAATCCCTAATATCTCCAGACTGACCCTTTTTGCCGGATGACTTGATTGGCGATTGCGTTGAGGGAATCGCTTCATTTACATTCCCAGGAGAATGGCGCTGTGTCGAATAATCGACGTCACTCTGAAGCTGTGCGTTTAATTCTTGTGACTCGGTTACATTTGGGTAGCTTGCCACGAGCGCGTCCTCTGCGTCCTGCTCTTCTTCCCCGAATAAAGCGCACTTCAAATTGGCAGTGAGTTCTCCAACAACTGCCGTAGGAACCCAAATGAACTTCTGCGGAGCCGCAGCTATCCAACCCTTATTCTTCATCTCGTCTAGAGAAACCGGATTGTTGAGTTCATAGACCTGCAATATTTCATAAGCGAATTTAGCAGACTGATTTCCTTGATTAAACTCGGCGTTTCCGATTCCCTTCTCGTCCTCGATTTCTCCGGGTGTTTTCGGGGGCGTAAGGATACACATGTATTTCAGCTCAGAAAGCGGTTTGGTTGAGTAAAGCCATACACGGCATACGGTATGTGGTATATTCCAACTTCTAAATTCGTGATCCTTGGTACGGTCGAGGATTCTCGCTAAGGGTTCGGGATGGAGTGACACCATGATATCGGAAGTGCGAGTTTGAGGCCCTAAAGAGCGGATTGTTTCTAAAGTTAATCGTTGACTCTGGAGGCCTTGAGTATAGACTTGAGTATGCGTATTTGCCACATTCTCGTCAGGCAGTTCTGGTCGTGGGGAAGATAAAGGCGTTTCCTTGACTATGGAAGTTGAAGCCGAATCAATAGCAGGAACACTTGCAGCTTGGGACGTATGAAGGATCTGCTTTTGTTTCCGTCTTGGCTTTGGCGTGGGAGTAACTGATCGTGATCGGCTTTCCTCTAGAGAGTCGCTTTCATCAAAACCTGGGATACGGTCAATTTCGGCCTGTGTTTCATCTCCGATAGCACCGTAACATGTCTCCGCGGCGTCGATGTCATTTGTGTCATCTATGTCAGGGACATTGTTTACTGGAGCATTCTGGTGTACTCTAACGACCTCTTCGCCTTCCATATGAGTTTCATCGGAATCATACTGGGAATCCGGAATCTCCTTCATAGGTTCTCGACCTGGGTTGCCTCTTGGCGGCTTTGGCGGCTTCGGTTCGGATCTGTTGGGCGTGAAATTCTCTTTATCCTCCGGAGGTATCTTGAACCGAATTTGCTTTCTCGGCGTCACTTTAACAGTCGGCGACTGTACAGACGTAGCTGGGGAGCTATGAGATGTACTGTATGAATCTTGAATTATTCGATCATCTAGCTTCGTCGTCTTGCTGAGTTTCTTGATAATTGGTGATGGTGCGTTGAGGTTAGTAGATTTTCCAGCCAGAGGCGAGTTTTGTGCCATGCTAAAACGCGGTGCTATCGGAGTTGTTCCCGGTGTATCTATTGTTGTACTAGAAGATGGGATAATTGATCTGCGTGGACGGTTGGTTGGGGTAACGGATTGAGCGAGACTCGGAAGTGAGGACTTGATTCCAGTCTGTTGTTCTGGCATAGTCTCATGAGGCTCAGATGAAGCATGTTCTTTTGGCTTCGTTGGAGTTTCCATTATGAGGTCGGCATCATCGTCGCCTTCCGAATCATTGATCAATGGCTCATCCTCGCCTTTGACTGAAAGAAATTGAGTCAAAGTCTGGGTGTGGAAGCTACTTGAAGGGTTGGAGGGTGGGACATCTCCTAAAGTCTTGCGCCTCTTCGTATTTCCTGGCTTCTCATCCGTGGCTAATTCATCACCAGCTGTCTTGCGCCGGGATTCTCGGACTCTCTTCTTAGGCTTAGAGGCTTCTACAGGAGGAGGGACCTCTTGCTCTTCAACATCTTCATTCTCATCTTCAACTTCTTCCTCCGAGTTGAGAAGGTCTTCAGGCATGGAGGGCGAAACGAAGTCCATCTGGGTTAATGTTCCTTGCTTAGGATCTTTGGGTGCAGATCTCGGGCGGCCGTAAGTCTTGACGTGCTTGCGACGTGCTGGAAATAATTGTTGCTTGGGAGCTGCAGCAGTTGATCTATATGACCCACCAGCAGATGACTTGCCACGAGATCGTGTCTGGGGTGGCATGGTTGCCCAGGTGCCAAAAGCTAGATGGGCTCTTATAGATACCTAAATCCTATAAAGAATACAATTGATCCCCAATTTTATCGTCTTCGTTGAAAATGTTAATATTCTTGTAAGTACAAAAGAATGATGAATTGAAGATGAATATTTGATATATCGTTTGCAAGTTCAGATAAGATTCACCTTCCAAGTGCGAAGTTAGTAAGGGGCAGTGCGGGAAGCGAGACAGGAAGATGCGTCATAAACGCGGTTTAAGTGTTAAAGTGGAGAAAATACCATTAAAGCTTTCGCGTCAAATACATATCAATTAAGAAATATGGGTCTATGTGATACAAGATATACCCACACCCGATAAAAGCAATAATTACTAATTTGTCATCCCCGCGCCAAGTCCCGCTGCCAGTTGCCTGCCTGAATGAACCGAGGTATGTCACTAGGTACCTACCCCCAGCCCCTGCAGACGTGCATCTAAAGGATCGCAAGATCGGGATCGGCTTTCAGCTTTGAATCCCATTGAATCGGCAACTTGCTTTTTGTGAACCCCTTACCAATATTTTATATCCAGGCAGCCAGGCAGCTTCAGGTTTGTTTGTCTTCTTTCTAATATCAAATAGGTACCTTTCAATTGGTAAAGTCTGTAAGAAACCTATTCAATTGATCTATTTATCCAATATACCAAAAAACATCCAAGAATTGACCGTATTTCTATGCCATATAAATTGTACATTTCATTCCTGCTGTTCACCGAAACAAGCCGTGTTTGTCTCGGCCGAGTGCCTTGAATCTTGGTGTCGAGAGCTGTAGGACGGCACTCAGCCGCGGCTAAATCGGCCACCATCTGCATACTAATTAGAGCAGCAAACCTGAATACCGTCGCAGCAAAAGACAACCTCATACAGGTAAAATGCTTGTGCCACGACTATAAGCACCTAGATCCTCGACGCCTCCAAACATAATCTCGGGTGCTTAACCAAAGCCTCATCCTACGGCGCAGCTGCGTAGCATCGACTATCACCCTCCATACATACATATACCAGCTTAGCCTATGCTTCTTGCGATCCTGAGAGCCTCGTGTCCTCGATCAACTCTTCCCAAACTACCGAGACGTATAGGCTACTCGACCACCACCAAGTCCACCATGTCGACGACCTTCCCATTCCACATAAAAGAGCATGTCATCCCCTCGCAACACGTACGCGAGTACCCGCGCGCGACCTCACGCTCTCAAGAAGACGTGCTCTACATCAGCATAAAGCAATACACACCGATCGACAACCCAACCCCACAGCCCGGCGACATCACCATAATCGGCGCGCACGCAAACGGTTTTCCAAAAGAGCTATACGAGCCACTATGGGCAGACCTACACGCGCAATCCATAGCCTCGCAGAAAGACGGGCACGGGTTCCGGATCCGGGGGATCTGGATTGCGGACGTGACGAACCAAGGGTACAGCGGCGTGCTGAACGAGAACACGCAAGGCAACGACCCATCATGGCACGACCACGCGCGCGACCTACTACACATGACGAACGTCTTCCGCGCCGACATGCCACGCCCGCTGATCGGGATAGGCCACAGTTTCGGCGCCGCGATCCTAACCAAGCTATCGCTCCTCCACCCGCGCCTCCTCACGACTCTAGTCCTCCTCGACCCCACCATAACCACATTCTCTTTCCAGCGCAACGGGCCGGGCAAATCCGCAGCGCGAGCCTCGACCTTCCGACGCGAAACCTGGCCTAGCAGAGAAGCAGCGATCGAATCCTTCAACAAGTCCGCCTTCTACCGAACCTGGGACCCGCGCGTCCTCGCCGCCTGGAGCCAACACGCCGTGCGCTCGACCCCCACCGCGCTGTTCCCCTCGACATCGCCTACCTCCGACAAAGCCACCCTGCGCACGACTAAGCACCAAGAAGTATTCACCTTCTTCCGACCTTTATGGCCATACGTCGACCAGGAAACCCGAACCATCGACCGCGTCGGCGCGCCGGACTTCGACCCGGAGATGCAAGATAAACTCGTAACATCCACGCTAACCCCCGAGATATTCCCCTTCTACCGTTCCGAGGGCCCCGATATCCTAAAGCACCTGCCCGAGGTACGACCCTCCGTATTCTGGGTCTTCGGTGGCGACAGCGAGCTCGGAGTTCCTGAGGCGCGGAAACAGAAGACCGAGGCGTGCGGGACGGGCGGTGGGGGATCCGGTGGAATCGCTGCGGGTCGCGTAGATTCGGTAGTTATGGAGGGGAGGGGGCATTTATTCCCCATGGAGATTCCCACAGAGTGTGCGCGGCATGCCGCTGTTTGGATAGGGAAGGAGATGAGATGGTGGCGGGAACAGGAGCGTGAGTACGAACAATGGACCAAGTTGCCGGCGCGGGAGAAGACCACATTGAGCGAGAAATTTCTCGATAATGTTGGTCGACCACCGGCGAGGAAGGGGAATGGGACCGTAGTGGGCATTGAGTCCAAGTTGTAGAAATTACGACGTGGGATGCCTAGCATATACCATTATCCTCTTCAAGGCACACATACCCATTTCAATTTAAAGAATTGTCATTATCACATATAACCCTTGTTTTTTTTAATGAAATGAGGTGTTGTATTAAGACTTGCAGTGCGTGGCGACGAAGTAGCTAGACACCATCATGGGGGAACGGATAGAGGTTTTAGAAATCAATACTTGGAGACAAATTGACCAATCTATCTACCCGATGAAGAAGACGTGAAGCCACCCGGTTGCGAAGGTAAAAGCAAAGCAAGTACTGTCCTTGCCAGGGCTGTCCAGTCTGATGCTTAAATTCAATCCCGCCTGGAATCACGTTTCATTCCTACGCCGAAACAACCTTTCCATGCATCAGACGTTCCCTTTCAACCCTTCCGTATCTCGTGCCTTGTTCCGACCTCCATCTTCGTTGTCGAGGTTCATGACGGGCGTAAGGGAATTATGGCGGGTGTGCCAAGAAAAGAAAAAACCTGGCGGACCTGTGTGAGGTATGCCAGGACGACAGGGAAGAAGGAAAAAAAATCAATGCCTCATTTTCCTTCATCAGTGCTGTCCACGTATCACAATATTGATACGTGATGTTCGGACTTTGCTGTTCATAAAACCTCGTACTGGCGATTAAGAGAGATGGAAGGCACCTTGACCCTCCCGGATAGCGGTGAAGAGTTGTCGCTTCATGCTATCAATGCTGGTATAGTCAGGCAACTTAAGGTAGTTGACGCATGTCATGACGCTTGGGAGATAGTCGTCGGACGTGTAAGGCGGTTCACTGGGTTTACACACTACAGTGAACATAGGGGTCAAGCTCTTGAAACCTGTGACGATGGTTAAAAACGGGTCCTGAAGAGAGAGGGTGTCAAAATGCTTACCTCCAATGGGGAGTTTTGGACTACCAGTAGTGAATTGCAAGAAGTCGCGTCGTTGCGTAGCGGTGAGTTCGCTCATCGTCTGCAAGAGATTCCTCACTGTTCTGCTATCCATATTGAAACCGTGGTCGGCCTTGATTGAGTCCATAAGAGCTAGAATAGACAGGTTAGCTTTGTAAACGTTAACGATGAATCCTGAGCGAAACTTACTCTCGAGAGACCAATCTTCTTCGACACGCCCGAAGAGTGCTACCAATTCATCGGGTGTGAAGGCGCTCAGAGCGGAATATGGGAATACTTGCGAGAAACCACCGCGGAAGGCTTCTACTTGACGCTTGACACCGCGGGATAAAGTCATGTCGATGACCTTCTCTAGGTATGACTCAACGTTGTAGATTGTGACAGGTATGTGAGAACCACCAGCCGTAAGCTCAATGTCAGGGTATCCGGGCAACGTGAAATCCAATGCCAGATCCTCCAGTGTTCCGTTATCGATGATGATCTTCTCAGTATCCGCAACTTTTTGTGCTGGCGTGCGACGAGGGTCTTCATCGATAGCCTTCTTTAAAAGAGCAAACCTCTTGATATGTTTCAGAGAGCGAGCCAATCCAGGATCTACTATCTTAACAGCGCCTAGCGAAGGCTTTACGCCAGAAGAACCTTCGCCGATACGGAAGAAAATTGGATTAAAGTTGAGGTCGATGATCCGAGAATCTATCATGGATCGGGCGACAAACTTTCCAAGCATCTTGAATAGCTGAAGGATGACATTGGTGCTGGGGTCATCGTCGTTCAACGGTCGAGGGAATAGACCGGTAGATCCGGAGATGAAGTCGCCCGAATCGTTGGAGTCCATATCGCGCCAAAGCCGAAGCTTCTTCTTTGAGAACTCTTTCGACACCGTCGAATAAAACTCGAGAGTAGGTCCAAGACCCGTTCCGACCTCTTCAAAGTATTCAACCTCGAGAATGCTCTGTGAGCTACCATAGAGTTCCATCACCTTCAACGCGGATTCTAGGATCTTTGATCGCGAGATTCGGACTTTTTGACGTTGAAGTCGACCAAGGAATAGGTTCTCGTCCCGCCGGTCGCGACGCGATATCTCCTCCTGTTGGGCGTTCTGCCACCGACTCATAGACCGGGCATAGCCAAACGAGGTCGACTGGAGGAATAAGTGACGGGTTTCAAAGGGGAAGAGGAAAGGATATAGCCGAGCCAGATCCTCACTCCAACCCGGCAGACAGTTGCTTGCCACAATCAGGGGCTCTTCAAGCTGCCTGTTGAGCTTGGCAGTCAACTTGGTGTTGACAAATTGCGATAGGGGTTCCACATTCAACTTCAAGGCATTCTTATTCTCTACTAGGATATCATCAATGTTTGCGTTCAAGTCATGCAGAATGTTTAATAAACGGAGAATGGACGCAGTCGTAGGGTTGTTCGCGAGTGAAGCCGGCACTCCATTCACATCGGATGAACCGTCAAAGGATGAGCCGAAACCGACGGGTTCGGCCGGAGGTGGCCCCGGAACCCGACGGAATTTAATGACGTGCATAGTGGACCAGACGCTGCGACCCATATGATCCTCCGTAGGGCTAGCAAGGTTGTGGACTGCACGGTAGATAGTTGTCTCGTTTGGAATAACTCGGTCTTCGAGGCTGAATTCGATGTGCCAGTCTTGTGGTACGGACTGAATGGCAGCTGCGTAAGAAAGTGGGCGAGATGCTGAGGGCGTTGGAGTTGGAGTAGTCTGGTGAGACCCTGATGGTTGAGGTGGTGCACTACGACTCGGCAGGTTTGCAGATCCAATCTGAGCCGGAGTAGGAACCCGAGTCCCATCTTCCTTTCTGGCCGTAATCTTCCCACCGACAGCCTCCACTAAGTTGACCGCAGACGGGTCTGATGAGGGTGCGTCTTCCATATCCTCGTCAAGCTCGCCTACTATAGCGTCGAGAGCACTACTGTCGGCGCCTTCCGCTTCTTCGTCCTCGTCGGTTATCGGCTTTTCATCCGCACATTCTAATGCATTCTGCAAATCCTCATCGTCCTCGGGTGGCGGCGGAGGGGGAGGGGGGGCTTGTGATTCGCTTGCTTGTGCGGGTTGGCGCCGAGCTGATCTACGAAGAATGGCCTTCTCTCGGCCAGAGCTCGGAGTCGACGTCGCACTAGACGGCGTATCGGGCTGGCCTGGCTGTCTTGACTTGGATCTTCGTGGAGGACGAGAGCCAGAAGCCTGCGTCGGAATCGGGGGCGGGTCGCTCGGATATCCGGATGCTAATCGCTCGGCAGAGGTTCTCAGTCGTTCGGTAAGGCGCTCAGCAGATGGTATAGGTGGTATCCCTGCTGAGCTGGCCATTGCAGCTAATGCCCTTGTTAACCCTTCACGAGACCTAGGGCCGCGGGGGCGCTCGTGAAGACTTATTCGAGGTCGTAACCAGTCGTCGAGAGCCTTGAATGTGGCAATGGCATGAATATGGACATTGATACTTCGGAAAGAGCGAGGAATGTCGGAATCATCGTCAGCGACCAATCGAAGTCTAATCTGCTTCGCCAACATTGACGCGGCGCTGCTGCGATTGCCATCAAATGTACTGTGGTGGACGGTAATGACCTCAAAATGCTCTGATCGGCTGAGAAGATCTTGGAGTTTATGGATGAGAATACTGAAAGGCGTGATGGGAGAATCCGCAGTTGCAGTCTTTGGCCGCGAGCTGACATAACGACCCATAAACACTTCGAGGAACGAAGCTCTTGCGGCATTGGCTAGTGTCTCGTCAGGGTTACTGAAAACCTCTTCCAAGATACGTACGAGACCCGATGCAAGCAATTCGGCGCTCGTCACACTATCAAGTACATCCGCATCGAAATAGGACGCGAGCCGTTCAAAAAGAGCTGTCCCGGTGGCTGGAGAAAGATCTTTAGCAGTCCTTTGGAGATAGAACTCGTCAAGCCCAGTAGCTAGTAACTCAAGATCGTCAAGAATTTTCTTAGCCTTCTTCCTCATGTTCTTACTATGCTTCTCGGTCTCGTGACTCTCCAGGAATTTCTTCGCCGTCTCCGCGATGCGTGACTTCATAGATGGAATATCACCAATAAAAGGGCGCGGTGGCCCGTCGACAGACATAGTTGATCCATCTGAACTAGCGGGGGAGCCGGACATATCGTCGTCGTGGTGATCATTTTCTTGGTCGTCCTCATCGTTCTCCTCCTCTTCTTCATCGTCATCTTCGTGCTCCTCTTCATCCTCATCATCGGATCCATTATGTATGGAGACCCTGTCACCTTCGTCTCCAGATGCCATACTGTGGTCTTGTGGTGTCTCGACCGCCTTACTTTCAGGTTCTTGGTATTCGGCTGCCAGCTTCATTATCTCTATGACGACCCCTTCGCGGTAAATTTGGTAGCGGTAGATATCGTCTAGGCGATTTAGAAGAAGTTCCGTGATCTGAACGGCAGACATGACAAGCGACGGATGGTCCTGCTGAGAGAGTATAGCAGCCAGGAATGAGGCATAGGGAACTGCTTTCAGGGCGTCGACGAGAATGTCCCTGTCCAGATTGGATAGCATCTTCAATTGGGCGTTGAGCACCTTCTGTCGCACGCTCAGATTCACAGTGCTTGAAAATGCGTCCGTCAAAGTAGGAAATAGGATCAGCGCAAATCTTCTGACTTGGTCCTTGCATTCGTCAAGTAGTTCTATTCTCTTCTCGTTGGATGTCTTCCTATGAGCCCCGAGAGTTGACGCAAGCGTACGCTCAGGATCGGCAGCAAACAGGGCTACCGAGCCATCGTTGAATTTGAGACCCGGGAGTAATTCGCAGACGACATTGAGCGTCTCGATAATCTGCTCGCGTGGACGGTGGATCAGTGCCTGCATTATCACCACACTATCTAGCCTCGAAGCGACATCTTCCGTCTCACTAGGGGGAGAGACGCCCGTGAGGATCTGGTAGAGTGTTTCGACTACATTCAACTTAAAGAGCTCTGCAGACAAGCTTGGGCTGGCACGAGCAGTAATCGCCAATACACGGAGAAATTGTGTATGGATATTGGCGCTAATGAGATTCGTGGTACCCGGGACTAGAAGTCTCAAGATAACTTTGAGCAAGTCCACACTGACAAGCTGCTCCAGTTTCGATGATTGGTACTTGAAGCTCTCAATTATACGAGTGACACAGAGCGAGGCTTGCTCAACAACTCGTTGATCGCTACTATTCAGCACATTAAGGAGAATTGGCATAACTCCAGTAATGACGTTGAACGAATCTTCTGGAATGTTACGACAGCAGTTTGCGGCGGTGGTAACAGCAGTCCGCTGTGTACCTGTAGGGAAGAAATCCAGATAAGTAAGACAAGCCGTCAAGCCGCCTTCCCTGACAATGCTTGTAGGATATTCCACGGAGATTTTCTCCAATGTGCTAAGAGCTTGCTCCGCGAGATCGATATAGTGAATCTCCAGAAGCTTCTGGCATAGAATGGGAACAGCACCGCCATATACCACGTTGGCAGCGCTTGCTGGAAGAGCCTCCATCAGATTGGCGAGACATCGGCATGCGAGGAGCATAATCTCGGAATTTTCTTCGCCGGTAATCTCGTTAGGCTGCATCAGGGTCACCAACTCCTTCACAAAAGCGTCGGGCGAGAAATGACCCGACAAGTTGTCCTCATTGGAAACAAGGAGGATTTCGGCTAGTTCTTGTAAGGCCAGGAGCTGTATAGTCGGATCCTCCTTCTGCCTAAGATTGTGAAGAATGTCGCGTAGTCTCGAAGAGATACCAGACATCATACCAGTCAGTGCTCTAAGAGTGCTAGAGAGACCCGAACCGTGAGGACCACCGAAACCGCCAAATGGATCGTCGTCATAATGACGGTGAGGTTCATCGTCATCATCATCGTTCTCATCACTGTTTTCGTCATCGGGGTCGTGCGCAGGAGGAGGCGGAGGTGGAGGCGGAGGCTCTGTCTCATCCTCATGCTCCTTAGTTCCCGTCATAGTCGTGTCTGCATCAGGGGGGGGCGGGGGATGATTGCTAGACGTTCGCTTCGATCTCCGTGTAGAGCTAGAAGCAGCTGAGATAGATTGATCTAATTGGAAAAGAGTAAGTACCAAAAGAGTTCTTCAATCCGACCAAGGAAATATTCCGTACCTTGAACTGCTGGAACGCCCTTCTTGTTACGGCTTGATTTGCGGCTAGATGAGGCTGAGGTAGAGTCCTGCATTCTGGCGGCGGGTGGGGGTGGGTCGGAGCTATCAGAGACAAACATTAATTATCATGTATTTCCAATAATAACAAAATGGGGATTGTGGGTTACTCGAGAGAATAAGAACAAAAGAAAATAATAAAGCGTACCCAGTAGGACTAGACATGGAAGCAGTATTCTTCCCTTTCCTCTTCCTTGAAGGAGATGCGGTAGTAGTGGCGGGGGTAGTTTCGGGGGTCGACTCAGACACCTTCTGCCTCTTAGGTCTACGTGTAGAGGAAAGTGGTTCGGTGTGTGGTTGTTGCTTGGGTGAGTTGTTTTCTGTGGGGGACGGCTTTCTCTTTCGCGATGACGTCGGTCTCGAGTTCTGTGGGGATTGGTTTACGTTCGCCTCGGCAACACTGCTCGTGTTGGCTCGGGCAGATTGGTTGCCAGAAGCTTGACCAGCAAATGGGTCTGCTGATGGTGCTCCTTGGCTCGCTGCGTTGCGCGCAGAGGAGCGGGTGACTCTGGAAGACATGAGTACTTGTTATGAAGTCCGCATGCGAAAAAATGTAGTCGGACTCGAAAAGAAAGAGTTGAAAGCAAGAAGCAAGCAAGAAGGAGGAGGCTTATGTTAAAATGAGGTAAGTGAGAGTGATTTTGATAAGCCTTGCCTCACATCAGAAGCTTGGACAGTGGGACGGAAGTTGAGACTAAATCTCGTAGAAGTAATGGTAGTTAAGGTGACAACAAATTCACCCGAGCGTTGCCTAAGGCCGCTGCGACTACCGGCCAACAGATATGCTCGGCGCAGGTGAATAATTGTGACTACCTACTAGGTAGGTAAAGCTGCAACAAAGAAGGCACGGGAATGAGGTATGCATCAAGACATCAACTAGACGATGCTCAACGTCCAGAAGCTGGTACCCCTCTCCCTCGAATATTTAGAGGTTAACTATACGGCACTAGCCGAGAGCTATTGTCGTATTAAAGAATGATTGATCACGACGAAGCCGTAAGTGCTATAGTGGGAAGAATTGATGTAGAGGGTAACGATTGGTGGGTAGGTGGATGGTAAAATCAAATGAGTTCGGGATGATGGGGAGGACGAAAATGAAGGCTTAGAATATCGATGTTTGATATGGGGTTTAAAAAAAATAAAGTGGTGCCTCGGGACGTAAATGTACCAAGGTATAGTGTACGTAGATGATTGTGTTTGGATGATTCACAGTCTGAGGAAGGTGGAAAGCATGATTGATTGATTGAAAGTTTGGACATGTATCGTACCTGGGTGATAATGATGAGTTCGAGTATGCTGGCGAGGTAGGAACGGCCGATCGCAAATTCAAGTTCGGGTTCAGGTCTGGTAGAGGAGGAAGTCGCGCTGCTTGAGGACCGTTATCGACTGCCGATCTAGAGCGCGGGTTCGCAGCAGAGGGTGTTCGGTCTGCCATGAGTTACGCCATGAGGCACGGCGGCAGGTAGGTCTTCGATGAATTCGAATATTTCGTGTCGCTCGCTTGATTGGTTATGACTATATTCGGTTCTTCGTCGTCCTTCTCTTTTCCTCTCTGTAATATACTTGTCCCACAGATTCGGACAAGAAAGTGGAAATGGAAGTGGGATAAAAGTATGTCGTCAGAATCGATTGACCACGATTCAATACGTATTCGGCTTTGCGGATACGAATGCGGATTATTCCATCAACCTGTCACAAATCAAGTTAATAAAATCAATTTGACCGAGACAAATATGTCGTCGCTCTCGTTGTCGTCGTCTTTCTCGTCGAAGTTTTAAGACGTATGTAGTTGGACGTTTTATCGGAGGAGGTTCATTCGAAGATGCATCGGCGGGCGGCTGGATGGTTGGGCTATGTACATAAGTAAAGGTGGGTTATGAGTGGGTTGTGTGGTGTATGTGGTGTGTGCGTTGTGCCAGAATTTACTTAGACCCGGGCGCCAGCCGTAGCAGTTCGTGCGGGTAGAGGGTGTAAGATGCTTTATTAACGGTGTAACGGGTGTGTAATTAAAAAGACCAACTTACTAAGTAACTTTAATGTTGATAAGCTCGAATCGAAATATACGACCTAAACCGTATGTGTGCGAATAATGTACCTAGTATCGTTGAGCTTTACTACCTAGTAGGTACTATGGACTTCAACCTTGAATGCTGTAGGCACTATATGATGTATTGACGATTTGGTGAAAGGGGTGTCATTATGAACACTTACTTGTTACCTATTAGATTCCGCTAGAGGAACGATAACAGCAGCTAGCCGTTATCAATTAAGTACCTCGCTATTATGTGGGAGCTTTCTCATAATTACTAGGTACATAGGTACCTAGACCTACATCTTGCTTTCTAATGCTTGCACTAATAAGTATGAGCTGGGTCTGCCATGTATGTACCTATAGTACATGTACTTCCTAAACACCGTATACAAATTATGACATCACCTTTTCCACTCATATTTATTTAATCATGTTGACTCTTGAGAACTTGAGCTTCAACACAAGTACCACCATATGAGCAAATGCCTATTGCACAAGATATCAAGGGAGCTCCTTTGCACTTTTCTCCTAAATTGATAGGATGAGAGCTCTTGTAAAATTTTGTCAAGTTCCCCATTTCTTTTTGTTCGACGTGGCTTACAGGCGTTGGTTATCTTGGGGTTTCTACCAATCATAACGTTTAGGGACATTTGGATTCATCGTCACGTAATGAAGACAAGATATGGGCTTAAAGTAGGTACCTATTAATAACGTACATACCCTTATCCAATTCACCAGTATCAAATGATGCTGAAAAATTGGGCAGCTTCACGATGTTCGACAGCGCTTATCAGTATATAGATTTGCTATAATCCATGGGTTTGTTCAACTTGCTAAATATAATTAGAATTATAAATCTTATCTATGCCTTCAAACTGTTGATGCCTTCTTCAAATTCACCCAAGTCATACTCGTTAGGGTATTTCTCCAAGTGCTGTTTCAACCGTTCCATCTGATCCTTCAAATCAGGGGTCATCTCCTCATATACGTCCTCAAACATATTTCGAATTTCTGGCTTCTTTTCTCGCTCTGCTTCCGAGAACGCTTTTAAAATATCCCGTTTGATACTTTCCTTGGCATCTCTCTCCTTGGACTCGTCCCAGATTCCCTTCGTTTCCATGTATTTCCGTAATCTCGTAACAGGGTTATCTCGGCGCTTCCAATCTTCGACTTCTACCCTTGCTCTATATGCGTAGGAGTCGTCAGAAGTGCTATGGTGACTAACGCGATAGCTCATTGCTTCTATCAAGACTGGTTTGCCTCCATCTTCAAGGGCCATCTCTTTCGCCTTCTTGGTTGCTTCTCTCATAGCCCAAAAGTCATTCCCGTCAACTCGCACAGTATCAATTCCATATCCGATTGCCCGACTAGCAATACCATCACCTCGGTATTGGTCTAGAATTGGTGTTGAGATTGAATAGCCATTGTTTCGGCATATAAAAATGACAGGACAAGAGCGTGTGGCAGCAATATTTAATGCGGCGTGAAAATCGCCTTCGCTCGCAGCACCTTCACCGAAATACACGGCTACTACACGAGGAGGTAGAGACGGATCATTTATACGCTGCATTTTAAGAGCATAGGCCGCACCTGATGCCTGTGGTATCTGTGTCGCTAGGGTTGATGAAATCGTGTGCTACGTGGGAGGGTTAGCTATTTGGTCTGATATGTAGATAGACCCAAACATACTATGTTGAGCTCTTTGCTGCCGTAATGTACAGGCATATTTCTGCCTTTCCCGATATCGCTCTTATTTGCAAATAGTTGGTTCATGAATTGCCTCAAGGTGAACCCCCGGTAAGCAAAAATGCCTTGTTCGCGATATTGGCAGAAGACCACATCTTCATTATCTAAGGCCGAGGCTGATCCGATACTAATAGCTTCTTCACCAGCCGATACCATGTAAAAGCTTATACGGCCCTGCCTCTGTACGTCGAACATGATGGGATCCATTATTGAAATAGTCAGCATGGTCCTATACACCTTTATGATCTCCTCTTCGCTAAGATCCGGCTCAAACGAAGGATCGACAATCTCGCCATCTTGACCGACTGCTCGATACGTTGGCAAGGCAGGAAGGTCGCCGGGTAATACGTATTTGAGATCATGCGTGAATTCACTTTTAACGGCGCCCGGGAAGGATACGTGCTTCGAACCAAGTCGTTGGGATATGCTGCTGGAAGGTCGGATAATCGAATGCTGGAATTTAGGGGAACGGAAATAAGAACCGCGGGGTGAAGAGCTTAAGGCTCTCCGCATCGATGCTCTTAGGAATATGTGTGGTTTCATCTTCGCGAAACTATAACATTTTAGGAATGAAGTACTTAAGTAGTTTTTAAATTGCAATTGGACTTAAAGAGAAAGAATTGACTGTATGATTGTTGATCTGACATTCCCAAATGATAGACGGGAATCCGAGGTTAACGACGTCACTTAAGCCGGCGTAAAGCGAAGGCCGGTCCAGACCGAGAGGGATCTCCGGCTTTTAATATCTACCAAAAGTATTATGTAATCCATTGATTCTCAGCACGTTAAATTGGAAGGTTATAGTTATGGTCCGATTCATATTATTTTCTCATATAAGACCTAAGGTTATCTTCCGATACCTAATATACTGGGTAGTGATATAAGATATGTAGTTAGGTACTTATATGAAGTCTCTACCTAGTAGGTAGTTGACAGAATATCGATGGATGTTTCCTACCTACGTCGCCTACGTACGTCCATCTTGTAGAATCATCTAACAATTGTATAATATGAGTCACTCGTTAAGTTAACAGTAAATTCAAATAACGCGCTGGTAGTGTGCGAACCGCAGGTAGATAATACCGGAACTAGGCACACCTACTTTGTGCACATAGGACGACACGTTACGACTTAGGTGCTTGAAAAACAACAAATCCCAAACCGTGATTTATACCGTTCACTTCGAACTCGTATGCTCCTGTAGCAACACAATCAACTCCGTCTATTCTATGTTTTCTACTTGAAGATGAAAACCTTCAAGGCAGACAGTTCTTTTTAATTTTGCCATTCCCCAATTCATTTCTCTCCACTTACCTTATAAAGTTTTCTTAATAACACCGCACCTCTCGTTACTTACCCTATCATCTTAAATCCATCCTGCAGTTGGGATAATACAAGATTATCTCGAGTCTTGTTTCGATTACTAATACACTTGATCCTTGTATTTATTCAGCAAGAGAAGATCCGACCCATCAGCATCCTTCAAGATGAGCGTAGGAGAGAACGTCGGAGCGGCTCTCCTGGTCTTCTTCCTCGTGCTCGCGATCACTGTTGCCCTCTACGGGGGCATCTCGTCGGCCAAGTATTTCGGCTTGGCTATGTTCCGCAACAAGCGAGCTGAAAGAGAGTTCCTACAACGACAACGGCACGGCGAAGAGGTACTTGAGAGATTCGAAGCAGCGGAGCAGGCGAGGCAGTTAAACTTGGGAGGAGGCGGCGGCAGTGGTGTAAGAGGTACAAACGGTGCAAGTGATACGAACCAGGAAAGCCAAGCAGATCAACCTACTCAGTCCACTCAACCAAGTGAACCATCGGCGGCGACCCACGAGAGCCAGCAGCAACAGACCGAAGAAAGTCAGCGAGAACAGACCACAGAGGCGAGCGAAGTAAGCGAAGCAGTCGGACAGAGGCAGACTTCGTCTACTGTGGCCGTGGTCGGTTGGTAAGTGCCTATTTATATTGCCTATATGCGTGTATGTGTTCGAAGGTTGGGACGTGAGAGATTCAAATCTACCAATTGTCTCCAATACCCCAGATATTTAAACCTCCAAAGTCTTGGCACCGGACCCCTACACCCTTCATCCTAGACCTGGGGCTTAGTTCGGTGGAACATACATGATCCACTGTGGCTAGTACCTCTCGCCTAGATCTCTCGCTTCACGGAAGTGACCCCCGAAGCTACCCCCACATAGCACATGCCGGACTTGATCGTCCCACGCCCCGTCCGATCAGCAATTTTTGACCGTAGCTTCACACCTTTCGGCCGGTCGATGCTAACCACCAATTCACCACTGCAGAATCCCACCCCCGAGTACTGGCGACGGCCGAAAACTGCGCATAATCATGGCCGCTCGCTCAACAGTCCTTCGCGCAGCTTCACGAACATTACGAACCTCGAGACACTCTAATTGCTCTTCTTTCGCTTCTCCGTCTCGACATGCAAGACTATTCACCACAACGATACACAACCGACGACCCGAACTCTCCGGCAACAATGACACCAACAGTAAGATCAACAGAGACGGAACAACGCACTTTGGCTTCCAGGACGGCTTTTCCGAGTCCGAGAAGACGGAGCGAGTAGCCGGTGTCTTTCACAGTGTAGCCGAGTCCTACGACCGCATGAACGACCTGATGTCCTTCGGCTGGCATCGAGTCTGGAAGTACGTTACTCCCTCCCTCACATTTCCCCCCTAATCCAGCAAGTACAAACCCAAGCTAACAACCCCAGGGACCACTTCGTCTCATCCCTCAACCCGGGCCTCTCCTCCAGCATCCCCCCCAAACCCCAACGCATCCTCGACATCGCCGGCGGCACAGGCGACATCGCCTTCCGGATGCTTCATCACGCACACACCCTCAACGCGAACCCCGGGGTCCACGTAACCATCTCCGACATAAACCCCTCCATGCTCGCAGTCGGCAAATCGCGCTCCTCCAGCCTCCCCGCCTCCCAACAATCCAACCTCTCCTTCCTCGAAGCCGACGCCACCGCTCTCCCCCCAACCATCGCCCCCAACTCCATCGACCTATACACCGTCGCCTTCGGCATCCGCAACTTCAGCAACATCCCCGCAGCCCTGCGGGAAGCGTACCGCGTGCTGAAACCCGGCGGCGTATTCGCCTGTCTCGAGTTCAGCAAGGTGCAGTCCTCGCTCTTCGACGCCGTCTACAAGCGATGGAGCTTCAGCGCCATTCCCCTGATCGGCCAGCTCGTCGCCGGCGACCGCGATTCCTACCAATACCTAGTCGAGAGCATCGAGCGCTTCCCGTCGCAGGAGCAGTTCCGCGATATGATCAAGGACGCCGGCTTCGTTGTTGGCGGCGAGGGGTTTGAGAACTTGACTGGTGGTGTTGCTGCTATACATAAGGGGATGAAGCCGCTATGATTTGGTCTCTAGTCTTCCTATTATGTACACAGATAGGCTTAAGAGCCGCCGATAAAAAGGAGAAGGGAAAGGGTAAAGGGGAGAGGCTTGTATATCACACTACCTATATTATCCGTTCGCCCTCGATGGCACCGGGGCCATAGACAAAAGGAAGAGAAAAGGGACCGGGGGGGGGGATCTGGTCCTAGTCTTTGAGAATACTCATTGTACCATAGTAACTAGAGTAGATCTGGTGCGGCTCGTTCCGCATAACTCTCCCCTAATAAGAACTTGCATATAGCCAAGGCATGCAGAAGCTATGAACTTGAATACCTAGATATGGTAATTATGTGTGTCGTGACTATGATCTAATTCGTAATTCAAGCCTTGAAAACTGGAATGTGAGAGCCCTCCTGTCAAGTAACAAGCCTCCCATTTACAGATTCCGTTCATGAAGCTTTCTTGTCTAGTAGGTTCAACGAGTCAAGTTCCACTCGCCTACCCAATCAAAACATATTCACAATCACAAGTCACAATGAAGACGCATACAGGTTTCTCAATAATCCATTCGTACGGTTGCATTGGCCAGAACCTATCTCAATGATTCCCGTCCAGTACGGTCCGGGTTATCGGAAAAAATAGGTCACAAGAAACACACCGATCCCCTTTTGCCTGCGATGGTTGCGAAAACAGATAACTGGCACAACCCGAGAGAATAGTGGCTTCAGCCGATGAGCTATCGCGTAAACCGAATCCACGTCCGTCCGACCATATGACAGAGTCCCCCTTACGTTTTTTCCCCTAAAAAAAACTTCCTTCGCAGGCCGGCAGAATCTCTGAACTCCACCTGGTAAAAAAAAATCGACGAGAAAGTTGTTTCGTGGCGTAGTGCCACAGAACAAGCAAAAATTCGCGCGGTCTCACGCGAGGTCATTAGTAGAATGTATATGGGCGATAGAGTAGGGGGCGAAGTCGACGGGTTGTCTACGAGTCGCCAGCGGGAGCTGGGGAGGCAGTTCCGCCCTCACCCTTGCCCATACCTCCACGACCGCCACGTCCGCCTCTACCCCCTCGATCACCTCTACCACCTCGCGCCCCTCCTCGGCCGCGTTGACGACCAGTTTCCGGTCCGCTTTCGCCACCACTAAGGGCGCCACGGTCACCAGCACTGCGATATCCGCTAGCGTTATCCCGACCACGACCAGTTCCCCAGGTGCCGGCTCCTCGTCCTCCAAAGATCTGCTTGCTCTCGCGAGGCTGGAAGATCTTTACCAAGGGACGAGAACGATCTTCAGAATGACGGACCTTGAACTCGTCAGAGAGACTGGTATACGCAACCTCCCGATCCTCCACGGTGTGGAAGTGAACAACCTTATTGTTCGAGTTATTCCCCCATTTCTCAATCTTGGCAATCTTCACCTTGTGTTCTTCGGGGAAGATTTCACGAGCCTGTTCGTCGCTTTGCACATTCATCACAAAGAGGCCGATGATACTGTCGGCAGGAGTGCGGGGCGCGGGTGATGGGACAGTATCCGGCCCGTTAGTTGAGCCGTTGGCACCTGCGGGCTTCTCATTCTCCTTGCCGGCGGCCGCGCTAGGAGCCGGAGATGAGGAAGTCGGCTTCGGGGTAGCGGATTTAGGGGGTAATAACGGAGTGGCAGTATTAGACTTGACTTGTTGTCCTGCGGCTGAGGGGATTCTCTGCGGGCCAGAAATTCCAGGGGTAGACGTCGTTGCTGGGGGTACAGAAGCTGCTGGAGCTGCTGGGGCTAAGCCGGGAGCCGGTGACGGGGTACTTTGGGGGACGGTCTGTTGCTTAGCTCCTCGGTGAGAGAAGTTGAAACCTTGAGCGCGCATCTCTGTGCCGATACGACCGTCTTGGATCTCCAAAACAAGCCAACCGAATGCAGCATCCGCCAAGTTGAAGTTCCACATATTCTTGAACGCACTCTCGTCCACTTGACCTTGAGCCCCAGGGCCAGTCACAGGGCCACCAAAGGGATTTCCACCAGCAGCGGTACGAGGCATTTTATCAACCAACTCCAGTGCATTTCGAAGCAGATTCTGTTGAGCTTCATTCTGCTGGATAGCAGGCTCAACTTCCCCCTTCACCGTCTCCCAGACATCGTTGAACGATGCTTTGGAAGCGGCAAGCTTACCACGGTAATGATCCAGTGTTGGATTAACGCTGAATTCGTTGTAAGAGCTTCCATACCGGAAATGCAAGCCTGCTGAAATAGAAAAGTCTGCCTTGAGGCTGACAGATAATTGGTTTAGAATACCCTCACGGGCAGGTGAAGCGTGAGTAACGAATATGCGCGTCTCGGTCGGGTCGTAGACACGATTGGCGGTATCGACCAATTCTCCCATCTGAAGCAGTGTGGTCCACATAGTACCTTGACCACCGGCAATAGTGGTTCGACCTTCACCATTGTCAAATAGCTTGTGCATGACAACAGCTCCACCAAGTCCAAGCAGTCGCAACTTGACGCCGCCAATCTCCAACAACATCGATCGCGCTTCATCGATAATGTGCAAGTTGTGCACCTTGTACTCTCCCGATCTAAACTTCTCTAGCACTCGGACATCCTCACAAGCGCCCCAAACTGTGTAAACTGGAACATCGAGTTTGACTTGGCCGCTGATGAGTAGTGGCAACTCAGAGAGAGGAAGTTCTTGCGGAGGGAATCGAGTCTTGACAGAGCCTGGCCCACCTTGGCCAATGGCCTTCTTGACTTCCTCGTTGATTAATGGTGAGTACTGTGCAACGTGCTTTAGGGTCCTGTTTCGCAATAGTTAGACCGCCGCCCAAAACCTCGATTGAAACATGTGTATCTTACTTCTCCGCAATGCGCTCTAATGACGTATCATCGTAGAAACCAAAGTCGCCAGTATGAATGATATGGTCCGCTCGTGCAGTCTTCGCCAGCTCGTTCAAGGATCGTAGATTACCTGCAACACGACGATTAGCTCCCTAATAGGTCGACACAGCAAAAAGATATCTTACCTCGAACGTCTGCTATGCACAGAACTCGAATAGGTCCGGATTGGATGACTCGTCCTTGGTTCGGGAGAAGAGGAACAGCGCCGGGAGCTGGCTGGCCAGCGTTCGGGTGGCTACTAGTAGCGCCGTTGGGCATATAGCCCTGGTTCTGGTAACTACGGGACTGCAAAGGGTCAGAAAACACTAGTCGATGTACAGGTGTAGAAGCTTGCTGCCTAAATGTAGCAAGACTGGCATTACGGGGACCAGGTTGTCGGAAAAAACGATGGTGAAAGACATTAGATTCGCGATCAGTATCGCGACGCCGATGACGAAGAGCTATGGTAGGCGCATTCTCCCACTGGGGATTGTGCGGTTGGGGAGTGCGATGACAGGGCATCCACCAGTGGCGGTGGTAATATGGCAAATTCGGATGAATTGGGAGGGGGGGAAGCTGAGAAGCAGTCGTGGTGGAGTGATGACAAGGTGGATGAGGCATCAAAGCCTCAGGTGCAACAGGCCCTACTGCAAGAGCAGAATGGGAGTAGGGTTGAGGATCTGAATGGGCGTTGGGAAACATGACGGGCAGGATATTGAGAGGATGGATCAATACCACAAATGATATAACTAATATACAGAGAAGCAAGGGAAATGTGTAGGTGATGGTATTCAAAGAGGAAGCTTGCCCATCTTATGATATGATGATCCCAACACGAACGAATAATTAAGAATTAGCAAAATAGGTAGTATCACTTACTGCCATGAGGTGGTGCTCCGCAGTTGAAGGATAATGTCTATTGGCGATGGTAGAATTATATCACCGGCGACGATCGTGAGGTTTGTGCACGGAATCGAGAATTGAAGAATGGAAATTGTAGACGATTCGTAGACGATGCGCGTGTGCGTGATCGTAGCTTAAATGCCAGCAAAGTGGCTCGACCAGAACGAGAGACGGGTCAAGGTGCGGTTCAACAACGAGAACAGTAAGGGTATCTTAAAAAAAGAATAATGGTTCAAGAATTGAGGGAATCGCGACGATGAAAAGGGTAGGATCGGTGAGGGAAACCGTCGGGCACAAAAGTGTTGAAGTATGATGAAGGAAGCTCGGAAACTTTTGAATTTTCGAGGCGCCAGTTAAGTGAACGAAGGTTTGGGGTGTCAAAAAGTTCGACTGGGGATAGGGAAGTCGCGACAATCACAAGCTGTACTAATTTATCATTGGCTAAGAGCTTCAGCCTCGATCCACTGTGTGATTCACAGGTACAAGGTACCTAAAATCATTTACTTTTAATCTGTGATCTGGAAAGTGCCCATGTACAAGGAACATGCTTTGAATATTTCAAAATACTTAGGTACCTACAAAGTACAGGCACCTTCACCAAGAGCAAAGCACAAATATTCATGCGTAGCTATATAGGCAACTGCATTATTTAAACGTCACCCGATAATTCAGGCCAATCAATAATTATCACGTTTGATGAGAAATAAGTACTATACTTATTCAATCATAGGTACGAAGTACCTAGTATTTTTTTTTAGGTTGATTTGTGGACTATATCTATTGGTACATATGTACATACCTACATACCTTAATCAGCATCATGCTGTTTTCTTATTACATACCTTAACGTCAAAGTATTCAAGGTTCCTTCAAGTATTTAAATGATTATTTTCTCAAAGTCACTTATATCCTATATACATTAGTTGATTTTTAGCGAAAAGCTTCAAGCATTAAGTTATTTCCTAAAAGAGTAAAAATATTTAAGATTTCAACTTTTATCTTAGTAAAATCGGATTCAAACAATGAGCTCCACTAGCTTCGAAACGATTTCGATTTACGCTGTAAGACAGGTACCATTACCTTCGTGAACTTGTCTCAGCTAAATCAAGCCAGTGACATACTTATCAGCTACGCAATGGACGGTTTTTTATTGGTATTATGCTACAATACCAATCTGCTGCATTGTTATACATACCTAGTACCTATGCACCTGCCTATTTATGATATATTTAACAATGCATGTAGTAGTTACGTCTTTTGAAATCATGCAAGGTGTGGGACAATAGACTTCGTCAAGATTGATGACTGGCATCTACGAACCTCATAAAAATATATTATTTTCATAGCCGTAGATAAAACCATGTAATCGCATTACTATGTTCGTACCTCAAGATTTCTCTAAATCTTCCAAGGTTACCTTTGGTGAGACAAACAATACAAGTGACAAGATTTGATAGTAATATACCTGATATGTCGCCTCTATTTCTTACGTATAGGTAGGCTCAGACATACCTACTTAACTCTTGGCTTCGAACACTCAAAAAATAAACTCAATGTTATGTCATAGTACTGGACTTCACTCATAAGATGGTGTATTTATGCCCGAAGGTCGATTTAATTCTGATTATAATCCAAGGGGGGTTTGCCTCCAGCTAATCTCCACCTGTGCGCAAAGGCCCAAGGTATGCTTCCTAATAGACATCATAAGAGATGCTACTTTCAATATAATCTGGCCTCCTTAACTAGCCCTTCAATTTTTTCTTTCGTGTCCTGCAAAGTCGATCTCGCTCTTAGCAAAGAGAAATATGCGGTCGACAAACTTCGAAATGGGAATGGGAGCGGGAATCTTGAGAGATCTCTGATGTCCCTTGTTGCAAATACCATTCGAAATATACACCCCTGGCACTATGTTGTTATCCGTCCAACAAAGGGGAATGCCCGGTTATGTAGCTAAAGGGATTTGGAGGTTCGTCGGGTTCCTGATGTTCCGCCCTTCACGAAAGGCGTCGTATTCCATCCCCTGGACGTCGAAGAGTATGCATCCGTGTAATCACTGTATAGACACGGGTGCTTTTGGCAATCCCGCCTCATCGATAGATGTATCACCACATTTCTTCGTCCTCGTCTTTGTGCTGGCGGCGCCCGTTTTCACTATTAGTGTACTGAACGTAAGTAGAATAGTAATCCTTGTCTGCGTCTTGACCGCCATAATCATCCATATCTTGGTAGTCATTATTTCCATCCATATGGTCCTTGCTATGCTCATAGTCGTAGATTTCGGCAGCTTCTGGGTAGTCTCCAGCCTCCTGTTGCATGCTGGGATCCCCGTATTGAGTTGTTGACTGGGTTTACGTTAGACCTGGGAGTTTGGTTAGATGAATTATATCAACTTACTCGATGGTATTCGAAGTTATAGCGGTCGATGCTATCCTGTGCCTGTTGCTGTTCCATGTATTGCTGCTCTTGTTCACGCCGCCGTCTCTCTTCTTCTTGCAATCTCTTTTGTTGGGGTGATTGTGGGACTTGTATTTGAGGATGCATGGCTTGGACCTTTGCGAGATACGAGTACATGAAGTTGCTGAGCAAGACCTGGCTATATAATGCACGGCGAGGATTCGCGAGCTTGATGTGTGCCATTCGATATATGGCTCGCTCCTCTAGGATGGGGAACCTCGTCCAGTGATAGTCGACATCGGGTCGTAAGGGTCGGTATGGAGCTGGTTCTGGGGACAACGATCTCTGGGCCTGGTGTTTTTTGCTGGTAGAATCCCTCTCACTTCTTCTCTTGCTACTTCCAAAGAACGATCCAAAGAAGCCATCCTTTTCCTTCTTTTGCTCACCTGACCTTCGACTACTCTCCTTTCTCCGCTCCTCCTCCAGTTTGCTGTCGACAGTGTCACGGTCAAGCAGTAGGCTCTCTCGTCCCTTGTGAAGCGCTGTATCGATCGAGGTTTGTAGAACGTCGAGACGAACGTTATCGTGTGCTTTCTCCACGAATGCCTTGGTCTTAGACTTCCTATTTTCATCATCTTTCTTTTTCTTCTCCTTATCCTCGCCCTTGTTGAACCATTTCCAGGACGTAGCCTTAGATTTCTCACCCTCACTTTCATTTTTCTCTTTCTTGCCCTTCTTCTCCGGCTTTCTGTCTTCGGCGGTTGTAAATGTTGGGATGAATGTAAGCGATTCAGTACTAGTGGCACCGCTGCCTGGAAATGGTGAAGGGCTTTGTGACATATCATTGAGGGTTCGGTTGGGAGTGTTCGGTGATCGGTTCGGTTGCTGAGTTCGGCTTGTAACCTGTGGCGGCGAGGGGCTCTGAAGCGGTTGCCCGTAGTTCGGTCTTTTACTTGAGCGCGCTGGTGGTTCCGCAGGAGCCGATGGAGGTGGAGACACAGGCTGAATAGCATTTCGTTGCGATGATGATCGTTCGGGGAATGGCCTACCCGTTTCCATGGCTTGTGCGTCAGAAGGTTCCTCCTCTGCAATGGATGTCTCGATAATTTGCGATGTAGGAGAAGATGTCTTAATAGCCTCAGCGGACAAGGTACGAGTTGGACCTTGCGGTCTAGTAGGAGAACCCTGGCTTGAGTCTTGTGAGTCATGTTGAGAGCTTTCATATGTGTCTGACGCTGGGTCTTGGGAAAAGGTTTGCTGTCGCCGCATAGGTTTTGAAGGCCTGGAGAAGTTCTCAGAAATCGGTTCTGATTGCACCCGTGTCAAACCATAACCTGGTGGTGCTTCAACAGTTGATTCATTACCAGCTGATCCGCCCGACCCTTCTTCGGGTTTCTTTGCCCCGATGCGTTTCGAAAAAGGAAGTCGTTCATCGGATCTGAGGGAACCTTGTCGATTCTTTAGACTACCTCCTTTTCGATATGTGGTACGGGTCGATCGACGTAGGCCCATGCCTGGCGCGACAGGAAGTATAGGCATATCGTCTGTATTCGAAGACTCGCCCCCTAAATCCTGGCGTTGAGATTCGAGTCCAAGTTTCTGAGCAATCTTGGATGGGTCCTTAACAAGTTCATCTAGACTAAGCTCTGGTGGTCCTTGCCCTGGCTCCCTAAGTGACTTTTGCCTTTCTAATCTTTCGGCACCGTCAACATATCCTTCCGCACCGTGTCCGCCCACATTGTCGATTTGTCTGGAAAGCATGGATTTCTTTCTCCGCAGCCCACCCGAATCGCTCCTCTCCAAGCCATCTACAGACAAGGTGGATTCAGAAGATCTCCGTTTCATTGACTGGACTCTTTTCTCGACGAAATTCTTGAACTCGGTAGGGGCTAGTTCGGGGTGAACACCAGCGGGAACCCATAGCAATCTCGAAGGGTCGGCATCATCGTCTCCTTTTGGAGCTATGGATGGCATCGCCATGAGAGACATGCCCTGGAAAGGAAGAAGATCGGGGTCGCTGTTGTTCGAGACATCCATAGACATGCGCCGTAAGGCTTGTAGGTTGCTTAGCTCTTGCGCGATATCGTTCGGGTTGTCGATATTGGTTATCGGATATTGCTGGGCATCTTCGCGCATATCGCGGAGCGTGGGTGACATAGGCGAATTTGAATTCGGAGATTTTGGGCCTGATTCGAAAGAGCTGGTCCTCGACGTCGTACTTCTTTGGCTGGAAAGTGCTTGCGATTTCTGCGCCGAGTTTCCATTGGTTGCAGGAGGTTGTAGAGTTGTCTTGTCCGAGGTCGTTCGAATGAGCGGAAGCCGTTGCTTATCTAAAGAGCTCTCCGGATCGGGATGCTGTACTATCCTCTCACCCTCCGGAGGAGAGGAGATAAAGCTTAAAGGGCGTGAATCGTAATCGTCATCATCGCCGTACATAGTCCCAATAGTCTCGGTTATGTGATGGGTCGGATCGGAGATGGAGAGTTGGTTGGCATGGCCACGCCGACTCGCAAAACTTCCACCAACATCGCGAGGTCGACGAGAGGTCTAAGTATTTAATTTTAAGTTAGTCGCGAATGGTCTCAGGACGCACAAAAGGAATGTGAATGGTCTTAAGAACAACACAGGAGACACCCAACATCAACATATTGTTGACATGATGAGTTAATAAATGCATGTAGTCAAATAACAGTTTTCTGAAGCCAATTCAAAGACTTGCGACCATATCAATCATATATAACGTCGGACAAAGACGACATACCATCATCGAGGGTGTTAGCAACGACCTCGCGTGAGGTCTTGACCTCCAAGATTGCCCCTTATAATATTGTCGGGTTGCACGAAGCAGAATCTCGTCCGGATCGCGGCACTATCATGGGCGTGACAATGTCGGGCTGGTCTCTAGCGGCGCTGTCGCTGAGCGATGTCCAATATGTAAACTCTCGTAGATGCATACAATAGGATGGTTCAGGAGGTAAGTTTAGGCTGGCGGTAACTGGATGTGACTGGTTGTAACTGGCTGTATCTGGTAGTATCGGTATCGGGGTTAGAGCCGGGGTTCGATTTGGTTTTGGTATTGGTCTTGTTCTTGTTCTGGTTCTTGTTCTCTACAAATTCGCGGGAGTCGCGTCAGGTGACAATATTATGGATTCTGCTATAGGTCATCGATAACAGCTTAGACGATGTCTAACAAATTCGAGCAAAATAACGTCGAAAATATTAGAATGGGTCGGGAAAGACTGTGGACTGTGGACTGTGTGTTGTATTAAGGTAAATAAGGGGGGTTGCCCCGGGAAGTCGGCCGAAAGTTGCAAGTATAGAGTTGTTGGGCTCCGAGGTCGATGTTTATTAGGTAGATAACGAAGTTAGCGGTGCATGGTTCGAATGGTTCGAAGGGTTCGAGATCATCTCTCTTCAACTCTTCTGTTCAAATGTTCCTAATTTTCGCCAAGGCGTTCCCTGAATAATACCGAAATACCTAAGCAGTCCTAGATACTAGGTAGGTACTGGCAGACTGGGTAGGTAAAGAAAAAGGTATGGGTTGTATGGATTGATGGTATGGATTGTATGGTATGGAGTCAAGTATTCCCTAAATCCTACAGTGGCATTCGCCCATCGATCTGATGGAGAACAACCAATTCTTCTTCGGCTCCAGGCCAGGGCTATTATCGGTGTCCCATTATTTGATTGATCCAGTGCTCTGAAAGAGCGTTGCATTAGCGCCGTTCAGAAGCCAGCGCCTGGCCCTTTTTTGGTTGTCGGGGTTAGGTATTTTTACAGGCAGGTTAACCCCTGGATAACTTCCAAGGCAATCTGGACGATAGTGGATTTCCAGGTCTACAAGGTCTACCAGTTAGGTCGCTACGGTTAGATGTCACGTGTGAGCGGCCGGAATGGATGGGACATCAGGAACAAAGGGACAGGTGCAACCTTGGAACACACCGGTTAGCAACTGCCCGCTGCCCAGTGCCTTGTTAGTGCCCTGTTCATAAAAAAAACCCACTGGCCACAACTGACCAAGCAATTGGAAGCCTTAGTTTGTTCGCTATTCCTTCCAGTCGGGGACAATACTTCCTAGCTGCCGCCGCGTCCCACTACCACTACAAGCCTAGCGGAAGCTTAGTGGAAGGCTAAAATAAATGATTAGCAATGCGTCGATGGATCTTTACAGGGGACGAACCCAGAAAATTAGAGCATGCACCAGCATGCCTACTTCCGTCTTTACTTCCATGTGAGTATCCCATACATAAAAAGCTACCCATGGATGCCTCGACGATTATTTGACTTTATAAACTGGAGAAAATCAAGCAGAGTCCTGTCAATGATAATCCTCAACTTCATGCGACAGACGACTTTGGACAATCTCAATAAATTACCAGCGTTGCCGATATCTTAAAATAGCCCAGACCTAGTTTCCCAACTTGCCGAATTGCCACCTCTATTCGAAATGAGGCTCTTCTGTATCCTTGATAAGAGTCCTGCATACGCCAAAATCTCTCGTCATATTTATGAGCAGAATTATTCGCAACAGTTCTCTTCCTTCAATTCCAGCTCATAGAAGCATACGCGTCCTCGCATACTACCTAATATTATAAGGTCTGAGGAATACGCCTCTATTGTCACTTAGTCATATTCAGCCCCCATCCTTCGACAAATTCGTCATTTAGCTTGACCAAAGACCGTTGTTCGTCACAGGCTGAAATTGAGTCGGCCCTACGCTACCCACGGCGTTACGGCACGTTTGTTCCAGATGCAGACCGTATCGTACCGATAGCACTGCTAGCTGTGTAAGCTACAGTACCTACTAGGTAGGTATGTAAGTGGCTTCAAGATGCATGGCTGACATCTTGTTGAATCTGGTTAAGATATAAAGTTCATCTGCGAATTGAGCTGTGACCTGGATTTCCCTGCAGCGTTGAAGGAAAACGCCTTCATTCTCTAGGATCATTTGCGCAAGTATTTGTCTTACTCTTACCTGGGCTGCATCTCGAAGGATTAGAATTCGCCGGATCGATAATCGACAAGCTATTCGCTGGTACCACGGATCCCGACAGTATGGATATCCCCAAACCTTATCTCATGAACAGAAAGACTCTTCATCGGTTGCTCCAATTTCTATCAAGCTTATTCGATTAACTTATTTTAAACCCGAGATTGAGTTTCTAACATATTAAGAATTCTACATAAAGCATCTAAGATTACTAATGCTATATCAATATTATCTGTCTAAGACACGCTCGGCATTCGCGCGGCCCCAGGTTTTAGATACCCGGCATAAGTGGACCGCGAACGGGATAAATCATCCGGAAGGTGAATATCATCGATGTACCATTGAAGACTGTATTCTGTAAGTGCAATCGAGCTTCCAGAATCGGTATATTTTCAGATATTTTAAGGATCGTTCCTGGCCAAGTTTTACTCGGATTTTGGAATGCCTGAAAAGATATTACAACATGGCACTGGTTAATGATCACCGACATGGTTCATTCGACCTTCCCAATGTTTTGATTTGTTGTCTCCACGGTGCTGTCATCCGAGCCGCTGTGCCGCTCCACGAACCCCAACTGGCAACCAGGTTTCGTTTTTCATTTGAGCGGGGTGGCTATGTTCGTCTCGGCAGGAAGATGTTTAATACTTCAGGTGAGTAGGTAGGTACCTTGGTATTTAACATATCATGCGTTCTACATAATTCGTTTCCCGAAAACTCATTGCATGTGCCCCTTTACGGACCCAAAATCCATGAAAGGATTGAATATTTATAAATCAATATAGATATTCCATAAAGCATCCATGATTCTAGATCTTAATCGACCTTCGTGTCCCCTTAATTCGGTGCACCTAGCGTGTTGATTCTACGTTGTCGGTCGTGATGGCGTCTCATTCCCCCTTTCTCCCGTTTACTCTCGCGATTTGGGTTTTAGGCTCTCTTACGGACGTTGTTGCTCAGAGCTGTTGGAGAGACACGAAATGCACGGGCCCGCAAACAGCCGCTTTCTCAGGTGAATGGGAATCGAATCTTTTCTCTCCATCGACACGAACTGTCACCCCCAAGGCCGTGTTCGATCTAGACACTGGAGAAAACTCTAATATAAAGTCTGCCTCGTTCGCGAGCACGAAATCCGGTGTTTATTACGATTTTGGCCTTGAAGTTGGAGGCGTTGCTACGATTCAGTTCACTGTCTCATCTACGGACGGCGATGGCGCGCTCGGCATAGCTTTTACAGAAGCTAAGGATTGGATTGGACCTGTCTCGGACTCATCTAGTGGCGTATTTTCGAGGAAAGATGGCGCACTCTATGCCAATTTCTCCTCCACGGGAGACCAGACTTATGTCATGCCGGACGAGCATATTCGTGGAGGATTTCGATATATGACAATTTTCCTTACCGGAGCAACCTCCTCTGTCACCATTAACGATGTTTCTCTAGAACTATCTTTCCAACCAACTTGGTCAAATCTCCGGGCCTACCAAGGATATTTCCATAGTAACGACGATGTGCTCAACAAGATCTGGTATAGTGGTGCTTATGTAAGTACAATTGGAGGCTGTATATTGATACTCTCCGTTCGGCGAAAAGCTATTTATCGATTTGAGCTAAAGAAATAGACTACGTGGCTCAAATGATCTCTTTTGATGTTTGGGGACCCTTGGAACGGTCGCTGATTTAATTTATCATAGACCATACAGACGAATGCGCTCCATCCCTCAACCGGAAGAGCCTGGCCTGCACCGGCGAGCCAATGGGCAAACAATGGCAACATTGGTATAGGTGACACCATCAACACTGACGGCGCAAAGCGTGACAGAACTGTCTGGCCCGGGGACATGGGTGTTGCGGTGCCCTCATCATTCTACAGCACTGGCGATCTTGAGTTAGTTCCCCGACCGTCCTATAAACTTGAAAGTCGCCCTCCTAATTGTTTGTAGGAGTGTAAAAAATGCATTGGCAACCTTATTTAACATTCAGGTCAGTACTCCTTGTAATAGATATATCCACGTGGACCTCTTTACTAATTATCTCCTTGCGTATAGGCAGAGAGTGGTTTGCTCCCATTTTCTGGCCCGCCGCTTCTGGCCAGAAATAGTGATACGTATCACATGTAAGACCCTACCTGCATTAGATTTCTTCGTCACATTCCTCCATCAAACGATTAAGCTAAGTTCTTCGGTATTATTAGGTGGATTATGATTGGGACGTACAATTATGTCTTATATTCCGGGGATCTAGACTTTATCGGAGGAATTTGGGATAAGTATATCGCAGCAATGTCATTCGTCTCGAGACAGCTTGATTCGTCCTTAGGCCTTCTTAATATCACCGGCTACATCGATGACTGGGGCCGTTACAATGTTGACGATACCCAGGCCTCGGTGCAGATGCTATATTATCGAACGTTGATCACAGGTTCTTCGTTAGCCACATGGGTTGGTGACACAACTGGTGTCAATTCGACGTGGCTCGATACCGCTGCAAAACTCCGGAGCTCCATAAACTCGCAGCTTTGGGATGGAACTGCTGGTGCATTTTACGATAGTATTAAGTCTCGTGATACCAAGACCGGTTTATACCCTCAAGATGGGAATTCCCTTGCCTTGCTCTTTGGAGTGGTGAACGCTACAGCGGACGAGGGGCAAACAATCTCTTCGACTCTTACGAAGAATTGGACCCCGATCGGAGCTGAGAGTCCCGAATTGAGTGGCGAGGTCTCTACGTTCATCTCATCCTTCGAAATCCAGGGGCACCTGTTAGCAGGGCAGACACAACGGGCACTCGATCTGATCCGAACTAGCTGGGGTTGGTATCTGAACAACGTAAATGGCACACAGTCCACTATGATCGAGGGCTATCTCACGGATGGAACATTCGGCTATCGACATGATGCTGGATACGGAGAGGATTACTCATACACATCCCACTCGCGTAAGTATATGTATTTCTCGTCGTTTAGCCACTTACGCCCGAGGCGTCTTTTAGCGGGGTTTACTGACGTGGTCTGCTTTAGATGGATGGGCTACTGGTCCCGTCTCGGCGTTGACGGAATACATCGTCGGTCTCAGTGTGACTAACCCAGCTGGATCGAGCTGGCAAATTGCGCCTCAATTCGGAGATCTCACACATGCTGAAGGTGGTTTCACGACTAGCTTGGGAAAGTACTCAACAAGCTGGACGGTGGACGATAACGGCTATACGTTGAATTATACTGTGCCACAGGGTACCACAGGCGTATTGCTTCTCCCAGTTTCCAAAAATGGTGCGCAATATAAGTTGACAATGGATGGAGAAGTAATAACGGCGGATTCTGAGAAAATTGTTAATGCAGCAGGTAACAGGCAACTGTATACCGTCGTAGGGACGAGTGGGCAGCATCGTATCGCGGCCAGCTAGGGAAGGTTTTAGAAATGGTGGGAAAAATCAACGTTCCTTTCGAACTGTGTCTTGGATGTTACAGGCAGAAGCGTGTATATGATCTTCTGCAGAACTCCTGGCAAACAAGACATTCATTGTATATAGAATTATGACGTTGAGTCATGCTGAATGTTACACGCCATCGAAGTAATATATTATCCTGGTGATGAGGAATGACTCATAATCAACGCGAGGAATTGATATGTTGGAAGATAGAAGTGGTTTGTTTCTCTACGCTTCTAAAGTTGAGAGCGCTAGAAGTAGGAGAGGAAGCACACTGTGACGTGCAGCGCTTAAGGTTGCACGGAGTGTAGAACATTTATGATCAAGTACCTATGTACCTACGTCAGTCTATTCCGAATTAGGGTATGAACTTACGTGGGGTAATACAGTCACCTGACCGCGACTCCTTCTCGCGTTAATTACAAGGGGTCACAGTGCTCTAAACGCGTCAAGCAGTTGAATATTCCTAGAAAACAATTTGTCCCACCTTTTCTTTCTATCGTCCGTACTAAATTGATGTCAATCCCAAACTTCTAAACTTGGTTCCTCCAGTTTACCAACCAGGCAACGACCTGCAAATACGCGCTTTGATGCGATTGTCTACAATAATTCTTTCTTCTCTTTAGCTTTTTATTATCCACCACAATTACACCTGATATTATTTTCGAAAGGGAATGCGTCAAACCCTCTAACCTCATTTGCGTACACTTCATCGCGTCTGAAAAGGCACAATGCCAGACCAGAAGGATTCAGAGCTTTTCAGCCTCTGCAAGTTCGCTTTTATCAAGTGTCCTGAATTGAGCCAGACCGTGATCGGCAAGGTTTGTCGCAATTGACATAACAGTTATGAATGGACTGCAATACTCACTTTGTTACAGCTCGCAGCGACTATCACCCAATATGGCGGCGAGGTCCAGATTGCCCCCCGCGGCAAATCGAGGCTCCCGCTTGATGGTTTAACCCACATCATAGCCACCTCAGTCGATTTTGAAGAGTACACCGAAGCGACAGCAAGAATGATTCCTGTCGTTAGACCCAAGTGGATCTCCGCATCCTTGACTAAAGGAAGACAAGCCCAAATACGCCCCTTTACACCAGATCCCCGAATGATCTTCTCTGATGTCCTACTTTCGTGCGCCGATATACCTCCTACTGACAAGGAGGCGATCATTGGCGCCACAATGGCGATGGGAGGAATGGACTCGGATAATGTCACAAAGCTGACCACACATATCTGCGCGCTTTCCATGGACCACCCGAAATGTCAGCTGGCCCAGAGCAAGAAGCTGAAGTGCAAGATTGTTCTCCCTCATTGGTAAGCAATATTTCTGCCTAATAAATGGTGCTTTGTGTCTAATCTGCCTAGGTTTGACGATTGCTTCAAGTTGGGAAAGCGCATTTCTGAAGAACCGTATTGCTTGCCCGACCCCGAGATAATGCGTCTCAATCCCGAAGACTCGGTTAGAGTACCCTCGAGCCAACATCTTGAGGGCGCTACTTCTGCTCGCCCTGATTACATGCCCAGTCCTCCCCCAGATGCTGGAGGTCGTCCTATCTTGACTGCATTTGAGGGCAAATCGATTATGTTGTCGTCAGACTTATCGATTAGGGATCGACTTAGGGAAATCATCAAGGGATTAATTGAGAATGGCGGGGGTCGGATGACTGACGACGTTGAAGATTGCGACTGGTTTATCTGCCATTATCGCGACGGACCACAATATATACGCGCCTCTCAAGCAGAAAACAAGTGGGTTGGGAACTTGTCTTGGTTGTACCATATCATCACCCATAACCAATGGACGGATCCTCTGAACCGTCTTCTTCATTATCCCATTCCGCGCGACGGGATCCCGGGGCTCAAAGGAAAGAGAATCACGGTGTCCAACTACGGAGGCGAGGCCCGTATATACTTGGAAAACCTGATCGTCGCTACCGGGGCGGAATTCACAAAGACAATGAAGGCCGATAACACACATTTGATCACTGCCCGAGAGACTGGCGAAAAGTGCGAGGCTGCTAAAGACTGGCAGCTCAAAGTTGTCAATCACCTTTGGATCGAGGAATGTTACGCAAAATGTGAGATGCTAGCAGAAGGGGGCAAAAAGTACACATGCTTCCCAGACCGTACGAACCTTGGAGAGGTTATAGGCAAAACACCTTTTGATAAGAGTAAACTGGAAGCTCTATATTATCCGAAGGCACAAGAGGATATTCTCCTGCCAACCAGGCGCAAGCGCAAGATGGCGGATATTGCCGATGAGAATTCGTATCAAGATGGTCCAGCGGAGGGTGTTGTAATCGGTCGTCAATCCCACAAGGGGATTGATATTATGAAGGATACCGATGCAGAGTATGCAGAGAAGACGACCGATGTGTTTGGAGTACCTGCGCCGGCAAAGGGTCGTACTACATCAGGCCAGTTCGCGACTCCGGCTAAGGGTCGTTATGTGCGGACTGGTAAAGAGAACGAGACTCCTTCCACCGTATCTTCATCAAGTCGAAGTGCCAAGGACAAAGCACTGAATAGGCTGTCGGTTCTTGCGCCTGATATACAGCTGTACGAGAAGGAAAAGAAGCGAGGGCTTAAGGACAATCACGGTCTCTGGGGAGGTAAGCGAGCCGCTGATCACATCGACCGAGAACATCTCAATCGCCGCAGCATTTCGAGTCCGGTCGCAGCAAACGAGGAGAAAGATGCCAAGGCGGATAAGCGGCCGGCGAAGAAAGCGAGACCCTCATTACCTGAGGTTAATATGCGTGTGGTGCTCACCGGATTCCAGCGATGGGTCAATGACAAACATCGCGAGGATGCTGATCGCGTAGGTTTACCAAACTCATGCATTGTGAATTTGACTAATATCTTTATAGAAGAAGCTACGTGACCTCGGCATCGCTGTCGTACCTGACGGTCAAACATGCGATTATCTCGTAGCCCCGCATTTAGTTCGGACAGTCAAGTTTCTTCGCAATCTATCGAAGGGTGCTACTATCGTATCTTCAAGCTGGATCGAGCAATGTCTTGATCAAAAGGAACTGCTTGATCCGCAGGATTTCGTTCTTAAAGACAAGGAGAACGAGGATAAGTTTGGCATTAAGCTATCGACTTCCGTTCTCAGGGCCCGCAAGAATGCCGGCAAACTTCTCTGGAACACGCCTATCTACTGCACGAGTAACATCAAGAATGGCCCGGACGGCTATCGATTCATTGCCGAGGCCAATGGCGCTCTATTCATGATGTATGGCGCAAGAAGCGGTACAACGATTAAGCCGACTAGACCTGAAGAGGACGAAGGCGGTCCGGACCCGGTGTATCTGCTCAGTAACACGAGTCCGGAAGAGAAAAGACTATGGAAGAAGTTCGAGGACATGGCTCGAAACGGCAACATGGAGCCGCGCATCGTTGCCGCGGATTGGTTGCTGGACGTGGTAATGAATCAGGAGGTAATGTTCGACGACAAATACCTGGTGACGAATTTCTTTACTTGAGGAATCCATTGACTAGGGTGAGGCGTTCTTCGAGGATACTACTTTTAATGTTGACGTTTATGAGCTCCGTTGCATGCATGGCTCGGGATCGGGGGTAGGGGATGGCGTTTGTGCGTGTGTCGCATCCGTTGCGCTTTGGTCTCCGGCCGCGGGTGGGATCTTATTATTCCCGTCCGCCTGCTGTTGATATTCCGGTCTCGTATAGCTGCAAGTCGTGGCCGTCGAGACTTTTTGTTTGTAGATATTATAGATGTTCCTTGTTGGAGGAACATGCAATACACAAATTCCACATCAGAAAAACTTGATACCTTGTTGGTCCTCCTGTCCGAATATTTGTGCCTTGCCGCGCTTCACGAGCACTTGGAGTGCTTTTTGGAGGATTTCGGCGTCGAGACCGTAGAATTCTGTGATTTGTATGGGTTAGCACTGCTGCCTTTAATTCTCGACTTAAGAGACTTGGATTGGATTGTATAGGATAGGATAGGATAGGAATTTGTGTAATCATAAACATAAGAACCCAACTCACCAGTCCCCCGTGTGCCATCTCCCTCCGTCAACTCATACAGCGTAAGCACCGTATTCTTCTGTCCCGTCTCCTCAACCCACGCCTCCACCACCTCCGCCCACTCCTCCGGCGACCTCCAGTAGATCCAGAACACATCGCCCACCACCTCCTTCCCTCCTCCCATCCCGCTGATACTGCTTATCCCACCCCCACCACCCCCACTCCCCGAAACAGGCTCAGCCCGCCCTTCCTTCCGCATGAAATCAAGCACCTCGCGCGCGTCGGCGAGACGCAGGGATTTGTTGAGACGACGGTTGCGGAAGAGGTCTTCGTATGCGGACCCCTCGTACGAGAGGGACAGGCGGAAGAGCCGGTGGTGCCGGCAGTAGGAGAGGATTAGGGAGGACCATTTTTCGAGCTGCGCGTGGAGTGTTGTGAGGTTTGTTTGCTTGGTGAAGAAGGGCGGGAAGTTGTATTCGCGCGGGAAGTCGAAGGTTGAGGAGGAGGAGGATGTGGGTGGTGATGAGGCGGTTGGGCCGAGGGTTGGGGGTGAGGTTGTGGGGAGGGACATTGTGAGTAGGAGGATTGGGATGATGGGTTAAGGGGCGTTGGAGATGGGGGGGAGGGATATGCGACGGTGTATATCGTGGTTGTGTCGCTGTTGATTGACGTCTTATGGCTGATGGTCTTCACAAGGACTCGGTAGATGATGTGAAGTTCAGGTTTAGCGGGGCTTCGACGTCGAGTCAAGCTACCCTGAGCTTGAACCCCGCTATCGTTAACGCTACAGCTATCGATAGCCTCCAGGGCTATTTTTTAGACGCTATAAGCCCCCTATTCGGTGCCTACCTACCCTTTTTCTTTCAAGGTTAACGTTGTTCACAGTTACGATGTACTAATTTGTTTTTAATCATGTATTGAAACTCGCATTATAACAATCGACCGTAAGAATGAAACTTTCCCAGACAAGAGGTATCCTTAACCATCATTCAAAGCGTCCACTGCATCATTACGGTCATCACTTGTAGTCCAACCGAACTCCGTACAAGGCAACACCGAGAAACGCCAACACAACAACCAGCTTGGGTTAACCAAGCAAATTTAAATCACATCCCAATGCCGCGGGTATCGTCTCTCATCTCGTCACTACCGAGTTCCTTCTCAAGCTCATCTGCTACGAAGCCCTCGTAGTCTTCCAGGTTCTTCTGGATATGGACCTTGAATTTGATGATATCGTTAAGCATCCTCTCGATCTCCGTGTGTAGTTCCTCACGTAATGAGTTCGCTCGGAGGGTTAATTGTTCATATCTAGCTTTATCATTAGCACAAGTGGTTCTAAGTAAAGAAAATACAGTAAGGAAAATACATACTCGATGTTGGTGTTCATCTCTCTTTGCTCCATCAGCTGAACGGATTCGGTAAGTTGGGCTCGCATCTTGGCGAGTTCTTTCTCCGTCTTCTCGATTTGTGCATCCGAGGCCAATTTCGAGGTGTTGGTGATCTCCTTGGTCTTCTCGTACTCCTCTTCTGCGGCTCTGACTCTGTGTTCTAGAGCCTCGACCTCGTTTCGTTTGTCCTCGATTGCTTCCTTAATACCATCGAGCAGATCGTGATCCTTCATCATGACATCCATGGCTGCGGTCCGTCGTTCCGAAATCTCCTTCCTTAGAGCTAGGAAGTCGTTCTTAACGTGCCCGCGCAAATCCAAGTTAAGGATATGCGCTGGTTGATAGCCGGTCACCGGATCGGCTAGTAGGCGTTCACTTCCTCCCGTCGAATACGACCCCTTCATAATAGAGCCTGTGAAGTCTGATTCATTGACAGTCACTGCCAATTCGTATGACTCGCCTTTGGCATTTACTGCCGACGAAGGAATGAGGCCGATCTGGTAAGCGAGAGTGTTGTACTTGTCGACGAGTCTTTCTAGATCGTCGAGCTTGCGGCTAGCTTCCATTTCTTTGTCTGCCACTCTTTTCTTCCCTTCATCAAGTCGTTGTGTAGCGGACTCTATGCCCTTTTGAAGTCTTTCGCGTTCCGAAGTCATGCGGTCAATATCCTGCATGCTAATACCTTGGCCATCGACTTCTTTCTGCAATTCACGACGTTCCTCCTCAGCTTCCTTCAGTTCCTCCATTAGCTTATCAAGTTCTTCTTGTAAGACTTTAATACGGCTTTCGTATTTCTCAGTCCTTGATTCAGCAAGCGCATTGTACTCCTCGAATTTGATCTTATCCTCTTCCATAATCTTGAAATGATTGTCAAGAACACGAGGATCGGGAGTTGACTTTTCCAAATCCTCGATATCCTTGAGTAGTCGAGCGTTCTCCGCTTCGAGCATCTCAAGCTCTGATAAATATTTAGAATTTGACCTTTCGAAAGCTGCGGCCATAGATCCAACGTGGGGCGCAAGTACTCTCTCGGCATCATCGTCGCCAGCGTCCTCGTCCATAGCAAGCCAATCTCTGTACGCTGAACTTAGAAAGTCGAAAATGATATGATCGCCACCCACGTCTACTCCACTCTCTATACAAGCTTCATCATAGCGGTTGCATGAATAGCCTTCGAGCATCTGTGCTAATTGCATCATCCAATGCAGTAAGCCTAAAAAGGTACTCCAGTTCTGGCCACCCACCGCAGAGATTTGCGATTTGGTAATACTCTTATCGTAAGGGTAACGAAGTTGCTTTAAGATTGGAGGAACCTCCTGATCTATGTTCTTCTGGAAACGGTAGCTCGGGTCGATGCGATGATATAGCCATTGGAACATGTAGTTAAAATCCTTCTGGGTAGGCGACTTGATTATGTTATGCGATAGTGTGTGTTTCATTTCCATCTCAAAGTTATGTTGCGATAGATAATCTAAGAGCTCCTGACCGATTCGCGCCTGGAATGATCGATCCTTTAATGGTCGCGGGTCGCGTGGTACGCCAGCAGCCTGCGGTGCTTGTTGAAAGAAGCTTTGGTGGTTTCCGGGACCGTTTGTAGACGTTCGAGAGCGGTAAACACTACTTCTTCGTTCGCTCTCGGAGTTGCGCATGGGCACACCGCCAGAAGCGTAGCTTTTTATCGTGGAACCGGGGACATTCTGAAAGGATGAGCGCTTCACTGACGACATTCCTACATCGGCTAAGTTGGCGCCGGATGAAGATCGCGAGAACATAGGCTGGCTAGGGCGAGCGAGAAGGGATTGTCTAGATCCCGACATAGATCGCATATGGCTACTAGAAAAGCCGCTACCGCCATTTCCGCCAATCGAGTTCGATCTCTTCATCGCTGATGCTGGTTGAGGTATAGCAGTATTAGGATTGATACCACCAAGAGTCTGGCCGCGATTGGATCAGTTAGTTACAAAGATTCTAATTGCGCGCGACAAAGGGGTAAAAGGATCAAGGTGTTCAAAGTGTTTGCGCGTTGGGCGCATTGCTTGTCATACCTCTCGCGGCCGACGGACACTCCAAAGTCCCGGCTCTTGGGACATTGTGGTAAAATATAAGAAATAGCGAGTGCGAAGCAAATGAGGAAATGCTTATCTTCTAATAAGATTGAAGAATTCCCAAAGTTTGTGCTCTGTAAAGTTTAGCAAATTGGAGATTGGAGAAACAGAAACCGAGGATTTCAATGGCTCGAATGCAGGTGCCAAGTGCTTGCATTTTGTCGGTGCCCGATTTCCCCGATTTAAGTAAACAAAGCACAAGGCCCTATGATTGGCTAAGGCAAGGCTACGTCAACAAACAGAATGTTCATACTGGGTGGGGATGTGGGGCTGAACCGCTAAAGAAAGCGCTATGCAAAACCACTGGAATCCACTATTATAGCAAATGCTGGGATGGCATTACCTGGTTAAACTTCCTCCTTTCTCTCAACTCCATCTAATAATACAACAACCATCCAGCTTCCACGACGAGTTCGAAATCGACGCTTTTTCCAACAAGATTTGCTTATATAAATTGAAAGTATCTAAACTCGGTAGTGGAATAATGGTTTTCTTTAGGTCGCCATGGTGCGAAAAATCCTGATCCTCGCAGGTGCACCGGAAACTCATAAACTTAACTGGGATGAGTCAAACCTCCTTAACAAATTCTTGGATCCCATCGCAAAATTTGCTCGCATTGAGGACACACCGAATCTAGTAACCACGGATGAGGTTCTAGGATCCGCTCTAGATGTTGCTCTTTGGCGATCTATACCCTTGGAGAAAACAACCTTACCAACCGGTTTCTCCCAGCTTCATCAAATAACGTCCGATTACCGTGGAGATGAAGGCTTCTTCACGGCCTTTACCGCCTCTCATGAGTCTACCTCCGACTTGGCAGATACTAGTAGAATGAGCCAGGAAATACTAGACAAATTCTACGACCATTCTCTTGCTATCCATAATGATATACCATCGTCCCAGCTACCGACTTTGAGCTTGAGTACCGACGAGTCTTCGTTGAACACCACTGAGGATATGAGTACGTATTTATCGACGCAGGGTAGTAGTTCTTCTGCCCGTCAAAACAAACAATTGCTTCCTCAATTAGGTCATTTGAGCGATCTTGAAGATTTACCAGCTGGGCCGTATCTCCAATCCATCTCGCCCCAGACGATGACGGTTAATCTCATAGTCGGCATAATATCCATCGCAGAGCCACGTACTGTGAAAACTAGATGGGGCGCAACAAGATCTCTCGTTGAATTACTTGTCGGCGACGAGACAAAGTCCGGTTTCAGCGTCAGTTTCTGGCTATCGGCAGAATCCGACGAATCCTCAGCTAAGACCCTTAAGGAGCTTCGTAGACAGGATATCGTGCTTCTCCGTAATGTTGCGCTGAGTGTTTTCATGAAGAAAGTACATGGACACAGTCTGAGGAAGAGTCTCACCAAGATTGATCTTCTCTACCGGAGGAAGTTGGACAGAGCTGATCGAGGCGGTTTATACATCATGAGGGATGTCTCGTCGAAGAAGCCGGCACACCCGCAGTTACTCAAGACTCGAAAGGTATGGGAGTGGGTTATGAATTTTGTTGGTGGCGGCGGTACGGCTCTCGGGAAGAGGAAGCAGAAAGGAAGACCAATAAGAAGTTGGGATATGCCGCCGGACGATACTTTGTGAGTTAATTCATAAAGATAGCGCATCGACGATAGCTGTTTTTTCTCAAAATTAGGATGAGAGATGCAGGTTTCAGGCCAAGACAGCACTTCAATCCAAATAGCCGGAAGTCTTCCCCGTGAGTGTAAGCTACAGTGGACGAATGTGTTAAAGGGTTTAAACTAATATCATGTTCCAGATATGCCTTGTCTACCTAGGCAGATATATCCTAGCCAACCAAACCAATTAGATTGGGTTGAAGGAAGTATAACGCTCTATACTCCATACTCCATAAGAAATATTTCACATTGTCGCATACCGACAGCGTACAAACTCGCATGATATAGTCCGCAGGTGACTGAATTGGCCAATAGGAAGCTAGCTATTGTAGCCGGTGCCCTGGCTCATTAGATACCGCTTACCCTTTCTAGCTTGATTTACCCCTCCATTAAGAATTTTAGCCCCGCCATTGGCAATATGAAAATTGCGATTTAGTAACAGAAAACATCGCATGGTATTCTTTGCATCTACTGCATAATCAGATCATACATAAAAACATAACCCAAGAGACTACCAAGCTAATTTATTTCTTTTCGTTCCGTGTGACCTACCTTGAGCTGATCAGGTTAGATTATTTCCACGGGATTTCTTGCCTCGGGTTATTTATCTCCTTTCTTCCATTGACGAGAAGAGAAGAGGAGTTTGCGCTGCGCGCTCGTTTTACTATTTACTGCGCGATAAATCATAGTCTCACGTCGATCACCTACCTAGCTACTATAGCTGTCTAGCTTCGCATAACGACCTTCAACCATGGCCGGTTACGATTATTACAAGACGCCTCTTGATTCCCGCTATTCTAGCGAGGAGATGAAAAAGCTTTTCAGCCAGAGAAGCAGGCACAGCACTTGGCGCAAACTCTGGCTGTGGCTTGCTGAATCCGAGAAGGAACTCGGTCTTGAGACTAGTAAGACTTTGACTATTGGTTTAGCGACCATAGAAATCTGTATTGACCTGTAGCAATACTACAGTCACGGACGAAGCACTCGAGCAGTTGCGAGCCCATCTCACTGTAACGGACGATGATTTCGATATCGCAATAGAGGAGGAGCGCCGTCGCCGACACGATGTCATGGGCCATGTCCATGCTTATGGTGTCGTAGCACCGGCGGCAGCTGGTATCATCCATGCTGGGGTATGATTATATCGTGAACTTGTTTAATCTTCTACGTGCTAATGCCCCGTAGGCCACTTCATGCTATGGTACCCTGCGACGCGGTTCCTCTTCACTATTATGTTGTTAATTCTCTTGTAGTTACTGATAACACCGAACTGATCCTCATACGCGATGCCATGGACCTTCTCCTTCCTAAGCTAGCCAAGGTCATTAGGGTAAGTTCTTCAAGGACTGGATATATGACTTAATACAATATTCACGAGATAAAAAAGCTGACGCAATGTAGTATGTAATAATACGGGCACCTATTTTTGCTATATATATCCCATATCGTGCATCTCGAGAACGAAACGACCAGTTACGTATGAGACGCCATAGAGAAAGGAGCTGACTTGATATAGTAACCTATCCAACTTTGCGCAACAATGGAAAGATGAACCAACTCTTGGTTACACACATTACCAGCCTGTAAGTCTTCTCTCCAGCCAATCGTAGCTTGATTCCCCACCGTTAGCGATAGCTCAAGCTTTCGAAGGATACCTCATGAGAGCCATAGGGGTTATTATCATTACCAAACATGAACGAATAAAATCGCTGATAATTACCTATTATTAGGCTCAATTAATTACAGTTGGAAAGCGAGCCGCCCAATGGATCCAGGAACTTGTCATGGACCTTGAAGACATTGAACATGTGCGCAAGGAACTCCAATTTCGAGGAGGCCAGGGTACAACTGGAACTCAGGCATCCTTCCTTGAGCTATTTGGAGGCGATGAATCCAAGGTTGATCAATTGAATGTTCTTCTGTGCAAGAAGGCTGGGTTCCCCAGCGTAAGCGTTTCACCACTCACCGTAAGAGATAGAAGTGTTGACTCTCATTGTTGTAGTGCTATTCTATCTCAACCCAGACTTATACACGAAAGGTCGACCTACGAGTGGCTAACGCTATCGCCGGATTGGGTGCTACCGCGCAACGTATTACATCTGACAGTAAGTGTCTACCAATCCCATAAGATCAGATAATAATATCAGAAACTGACCATCTTAGTTCGCCATCTTGCCAATCTCAAGGAATTGTTAGTAACATTAGCATCGAGATTTATGCTATCATAAACTAATAACCGTTATTAGAGAAGAGCCATTCGAGAAAGATCAGATCGGAAGTTCTGCTATGGCATACAAAAGGAACCCCATGCGGTACGCTATATATTGCTTCGTAGTGTTAAACCAACCTATGACACTAACTTATTCTATCTCAGTTCTGAGCGCATCTGCTCTCTTGGTCGCAAACTTGCAAGCCTTCCAGTCAACTTCTCCAACACATTCTCAGCACAATGGTTGGAGAGGTCTCTGGACGATAGCGGTAAGTAGCTGTTCCGATTTCAAATAGATATCGCTAACATGTAAAATTTACAGCTATCCGTCGCATTGACATTCCTGAAATGGTAAGCCGCAACGCCCCTTTAGAATAACCATATGGAAACTAACAATCGCTAGTTCCTTCTTGCAGATGCTATCTTGATTGGACTTGACAACGTAACCAACGGTTTAGTTGTTTACCCCAAGCGAATCGAATCGCGTAACAGACAGGAACTCCCCTTCGTACGTTTATTTCATTTCTCTATGATAAACAACTTCTAACCTCAAATGTTAGATGATTACCGAAGCTATCCTCATGAAGATTGTCTCTAAGGGAGGTTCTCGACAGGAAGCCCATGAGAAGGTCAGAGTACTCTCACACGAAGCGAGCCATGTTGTCAAGCACGAGGGTGGTAACAATGATCTCATCGAGCGCATTAAGAAGGATGATTACTTCAAGGACATTTGGGGTGACCTCGATGAGATGTTGGACCCTAGACTTTACACTGGTCGAAGTGCCGTAATCGTAAGTCTTTAATCTCATTTTTCGTTTATGATACTTGTTACGGCTTTTGGCGTGAAACAGCCGCTGATTAAATATTTTTAGGTTGAAAGATACTGTGGCAAAGGAGGTGTGATCGAGAAGAAGCTAGAGCCATACCAGGAGTACATCTCCAAGGCCGAGACTGCTCAACTCAGTCTCTAATCGCCCCAAGGAAAACTTCAATGTCAGCACTTCGTTGAGATGCTAGGCCCCTTGGATAAAGCCTATCGCGGTGGCTTCGAAACAATCCATCACGTTTATTTTGTTTTTATTTTCGTTTATATGCAGCACGGAGTTCGTGGTTACGATAATTACGCCGCGAGGTACGGAGGAAAAAAAGGTCTGTATAGCAAAAAGACACGGGGAGAGTCGTTACATTACAGGTAGAAAAAGCTCAGTGTGGCACGACATGGAATTCCTTACACGAGGCTATTCATCATGTGAATAAAATATGACTTGCGTCTTATTATATAATGTAACAAAAATGGAGCGTGGTTTTAGAAATCGAATCTGTCTCCCTCCCGCTATTAACTTGAGCAGGGGTTGAGGCTCGCAGCACTCCCGGCATCCATAGGAATGACTTTGGCCTCGACGGCGGACTTGTAGCACCACCGCCACTCGTTCCTACCACCGATCCAATTACACTTCCACGACCAGAACACCCAGCCCCCGGACTTCTCGTACGAGGTCACCTGCGCGGCCCAGAATTTCTGATACCATTCCACTTGGTCGGGCGGATTGCCGTCGATCTGGAACTCGGACCCGTTTTCTACGTCGTCGGCTACGGAGATGGACCACTCGCCCACAATCACGTCATTGCCTCCGCGGTAGTCGCTGCATGCTGCGCTCATGTAGGCGCTCTTGGTTTTATCTACGGATGGGTCCCATTTGAGGTACCGGTGGTCGTCGTATAGTGCGTTCGTGGTGGAGGGGAGATTGCTTGACGGGTTGCCTGAGCCCCAGTCCTGATCCTATTGGTATTGTTAGTACTTATACTTACACAGAAATTTCCGAGAGGGGGGAGAGGGGGTATTACCATCATCTGGATATGCACTTGATGGTCTTCCGCCACATTAAGCCTCGACTCGACACCGCGGATGCGCGTCCAGGCCGTGGGATAGTAGTTCGCGATCATACCCGCGGCTTGCGAGGGGTAGTCGCGGCTGCTGACGGGCTCGTTGATGAGCTCGAGGGCGCCGACGGTGCGGTAGCTCTCGTTCGTGTGGATCCGCTCTGTCATCCACTCGAGGAACTGGTACGCGCGCTCGTAGTTCGCCGAGGTGTAGAAGCCTGGGTTGTCGACTGTGTGCCCGGTGAATGATTGCCTGACGGATTGCGAGCCGGGACCCCCGTGCAGGTCCATAATCACGTACAGCCCTGCGTCGGCGCACCATCCGACTAGTCGGTCCAGGTAGGACAGCCCGCCTTGTGGGAAGTGCTCGTCCGACTGCACGAGTTCTTCGTGGATCCAGTATCCGACCGGGATGCGCACCGTGTTTAGCCCGTAGCTCTTGATCAGGTTGATGTCTTCTTGCGTCGTCCAGGTGTTCCAGTGGTTTTTGAAGGCCGCGTTTGCTGCTTCTTGGCCTAGGTGCTGGACGCATGACCATTCGTCGTGGTCGTCGCCGCTGCAGCCCACTGTGGTGATGGGTGTGAGATGTTGGTGCTTTGAGAGGTATAGGGGTTTACTTACTGCTTTTCCATTCATCCCCGGCCATCCATGGTTCAATGATGAATTGCGACCCGAGATTGACACCGCGGACCTTGCCACTGTTGAGCCATCGCTTGCTGGGCTGGGCGGATTCGCTTGTGGACTCGAGGGCTGGTGTGATTGTTAGCGAATTTCCTGGGAATCAAATGGATAATGTCTTACGGATGGCGGTGGTAACCCTGGCGCTAGCAAAAACTAGGACAGCCGTTACGACTGACTTCGACAGCATCTTGATGAAGAAAGAGCCAACGAATATCGAAGTCTCTCCTGCGGAAAAGACTGTCTTTGGATGAGAAACTTAGGGTGAAGAGAATGGAAAACAAGAACATTGGTTTACGGAGATGTCCATGTTTTATACCGGCACTGCTAAGGACGTGATAGCTACCTAGGTATGTTTATTTTTAGGGTCAGCTCGGAGGGATAAGGGCGCATTTGAGGCTCTATAGGATCGCCCCCCTGGCCCATGGCCCATGAAGGTATTGTCACCTACCTGTTTTCATGAGAAGATGGCGTCAGCCATATTGAATAACGACTTCAGCTTCAAAATCCATGGTGCTTATTGATGCGTCAGAAGTTTCTTTTCTCTTCAAGCTTTGCTTGTGTTGTAATGTTCTCCTGAGATCAACTCTAGAACTTGGTATCTCATGTCTAACAGTAACTCAAAGACACTTGCTTGCCAGTACATAGTATATCTGCTCGTCCGTCGGTGGCCGCCTCTGTAGAAATTGCTGTTGCGCCTCCAGTGTTAGGGCTGATGGACATTGATTGATGCAGATTCTATTTTTATCGACAGCTATGTCCTGACACCCCATCCCCATGGGACATTAAGCTTAAGCCAGCTAAAGAACTAGTGTTTATAGGTGCATTAGCCGAGTAGATGAACCTCAGCTACCGCCTTCTCTGGGTACATATATAGGTACTTAATCTCGCATCTGTTTCCCAATAGTAAGTTGTTCTTGTTCATTTTTGCTTTTTCTCTTAGGGTATTTCTTATGAATACCTAGGTAACTGTTTTCTAGGAAGCTCGCAATCCTATTTTTATCCTGTTGTAACATACCTAATAGTTCATAGAAAGGAGGCTGATTAGCAGTGTCAATCCACCGAGTACGCTCCGATCAATGAAAAATAGGGGGTCGTATGTTTCTCGTGCTGTTCACGCCATAAGCGTCTCTGTCGCCCACCGAATATGTCGCTTTAGATATATTCTACTAGGACAACCGTGATATCTTTAATATGATCGCATGGTCATACCTAGGGATTGGGTCGAAGCTTGGTCTTTGGACTTTAGCGATACCTGACCAAGTAACTTAGGGGAATGATACTCTGGGATGACCAAATTTAGCGACGATAGCGCCCCGTCCCCCCCATATTCCTTTTTGAGAATCAGAATGTTAGTGCAGCATTGAGATACAACGACTCGAAAAAAACTCACGCTGGTTGGGATATGTGTGTACGGTTCGACGCCCAAGACGCCTTCAAGGTTCTAGCGCTATTGTGAGTAGATGCCTCACGCACTTGAAGACGTCACTAACAATTATTATTAGAATCGGAACTCCGAAGGGAGACAAGACGCCTTTGTCCTAAGTTAATCTCACCGAAATGACAGGCGAGGCTTTTCTCGCTACCTGCTAGGACCTGAAGGTATGACGATTTCCCCTAGCAGTAGATGGGGGTAGCAATTCTCTTCTGCCATTGCTCTCGTGGTTGACTCAACGATTGATAATTTATTATTCCAAAATCACCTACTTACCTACCTAGATACATAGGTCCTAGGTAGGCATTCTCCCAGACTTCGCGCATTTCATTAATTTCTCGATAAAATGGCAAGTTATCTGTAAGTAAGCAGGTAGGTATTGTGTAGAAAAAGAATGTGTTGTAGGTAATTAATTACCGCTGCATGCGCTAAATCTATGCTGCTTCAGGCGGCATATGAGGAACGCCGCAATCTTCGGCGGCCTTTGGCCAAATTCTGTGGGATTTATTTCTTGCTGCCATTGAGAGAAACCCCAGCCACTAGGTATTCGCTAGAAACAACGCCAGGGTAGAAGCTTAGCGGCTTGTCCCCTGCACATCGACCTAGGAACTCTTCGTTGGGGGCTTTAAATAATAAGCTATTGGTAGAACAGGACGAATTCCCTTATTTGATGGCGACAACCCAGAAACAATATTGCGAATGATGCCTTGTTTCTTTAAGCTTAGTTTTTTTTCCCTCTTTAATATCCACAATCGTCTTAATATTAATGCGTCTGTACGCACTCGAGAAATCGGAGCGTCCTCATAGAATTTCATTTCGATATAGCTGTAGATGAATATCGTAAGACCAGGACGGACGAAGTCGCAACGGGTCTTGTAGATATAATACATATGAAACCGCAGGTATGTCTGGATTGTGAAGGTAGTAACAAAGCTAACCACCAGCATTGAATGCTCTCTCCGCGGAAATATTAGTGGTGCTCTTGCCCAGCGAGAACGGTACTAGTGGAGTACGGGTACCTGCAGTTCCCCAGACGGCAGTTGCGATACACCCCGGCCGTAGTTCGTAGGGCAAGCGATTATCGCTTATTACTGTCTGCAGCTCCTATTTCAGCGTCGCAATCGCATATCAGCTGGAACGTTTGTAGCAATGCCACACAGGATTCGATATCACTGGCTCGTGAATACGACTGCGAATCGCGGTCTGACTCATCCATGTCATAGAAATGTATATCTATGAAGATCGCCTCGATTTGCGACGTTGCCTTAATTTTATAATGCATTGGTAGTTTTCTGGTTCACTCTTTTTGTTTTGTTTCTTCAATTTACTAGATGTAGACGGTATCTAGAGGCTAGACACTATTAGCGATGCGGCCCCCCGACGACACTTCTGCGACGCCTGAAAAGGTTAATAATCAAGAAGAGGTCATGCAATCTCGCCAGGAAGACTCACAAGGCGAAAAGATTGTTCAAGGTGCTCAAGATTTGGAGAAGAGCGAGCCTGCTGTCGAGGTAGCGACTGGTGATGTTGAGCAGGAGTATCCTTCGTTCTGGAAGTTGGTTCTCTTGACAATTGCTCTCTGCATGGCCCTGCTTGTTGTGTCATTGGTAAGTCTTCTGTTGCTGGAACTTAACGCCTGTTCGAATACAAAATTTCTAATCTTACGCTTGCGCAGGACAGCACCATTCTTGCAACCGCCATTCCCCGCATCACTAACGACTTCAACTCATTAAATGATGTTGCGTGGTATGGGAGCTCGTATCTCTTCGCCGTATGCGCTTTCCAGTTGATGTTCGGCAAGTTCTACATCATGTATCCTGTGAAATGGGTATTTTTGGTCGGAATCGTCCTGTTCGAGATTGGTTCCCTCATCGCTGGCGTCTCCCCTTCCTCGACCGTGCTCATCGTAGGAAGAGCCGTTTCTGGAGTGGGCGGGGCAGGAATCTTCGCTGGTGCTATTATTATTTTAGCAACTTCGGTCCCTCTGAGACAGCGACCTATCTATACTGGTCTATTGTCAAGCATGCATGGTATTGCGAGTGTCGCAGGCCCCCTGTGAGTAGCATCCTCCGATCCTAGTGTATTAATATCGTCTAACTTGAGCGATAGTCTGGGCGGCGCCTTTACGGACCATTTAACATGGCGTTGGTGTTTTTATATCAATCTTCCGCTCGGTGGCGTCGCCGTCGCGTGCTTGATTTTCTTCTTGCCCACTAAGCCGGCGACACAACCTGGACTGCCATGGAAAGAGCAAATCAAACAATTCGACCTTCCTGGTACCTTCTTTCTGATTCCATCGATTATTTCCTTGCTCTTGGCTTTGCAATGGGGAGGTGCTCAATATGCTTGGGATAACGGGCGGATTATTGCCCTATTCGTTGTTTTCGGCATATTGGGCATTGTATTTTGGGGCGTTGAAATTTATCAGAAAGATCGAGCGACCGTCCCGTTGCGCATTTTAAAGAACAAGAACATCTTGGGTGGCGTGTGGTATGGTGTATGTATAAGCGGCGCCGTGTTCGTTTTCTCATATTACTTGCCAATTTGGTTCCAGGCGATCAAGGGAGTTGATGCTACTACATCCGGCCTCATGAACTTACCTAGTATCCTCGGTCTGGTTATCTTCGCTATAATTGGGGGTGGGTTAGCTACTGCGTTAGCGATGTTCACCCCGCTACTTATCGTTTCTTCCGCTATCACAGCCGTTGGTGCGGGCCTCCTTAGCACTCTAAAAGTCGACTCTACCATTGGGTATTGGTTCGGCTACCAGGTAGTGCTTGCAGCCGGTGCTGGGATAGGCGCCCAGAATGTTATGCTTGTAGCACAGGTCGCCGTTCCTTTGGAGGATATGGCTATGGCCACTTCCATCATGACTTTTACCCAAACACTTGCTTCCTCCATCTTCCTGGCCGTAGCTCAAACTATTTTTCAGAATCAATTGATCAAAAATCTTACCGCTAATGCTCCCGATCTTAACTCCAGCACCATTGTCAACGGTGGTGTTACCGCCATCCGAGATCTCGTCCCACCTGACCAGCTTCCGGCTGTTCTACAAGCTTACAACGACGCCGTAACCCAGACCTTTTATGTTGCCGTTGCCGTCAGCGCGTTATCTATCTTCGGCCCTCTTTTTATGGACTGGATGTCCCTGAAACAGCCAGAGAAGAAATCTGCCGAGGGGGGCCAAGATGGGTCTTCTACCGACGAGAAGTCCGTAGAGCCACATATTAAGGAAAGCGAAAACGAGATCAAGGACGGTTCATAGGACTATTAATGCGAAAACCTGCGCTGAGCTTTTTCGGCCTTTTTCGGCCTTTTTCGTTGGCATACATTTCGTTTTTTCAATATCAATCTTGCATGCGTACTAGGTATGCAATTTATAAATGTACCTAACTCCGAATATTAGTTAGAATATCTATTATAGACATAGACAAGGGAATTCGAAGCGGATAGAACAGATGGATATTCTCTTAAATCTTGTCATACCTAATTTTTGACCTAATATCTACCTAGTACCTAGTAGCCCTAACTATAGGGGCCTACGAATTATTTCTAGGCGGTCTCGGCGGGATTTAATCGAAGCCAATCAGGCTCTTCATCCACAGTTGAGTGTTGCCCAATGAGGCAATGGCAAGGAAGCTGCGCGGGCAAGTGCATGGGTACCTACTCGCCTAGCAAGTTAGTTCATCAGTGAGTCGTTAGGCCTCTTGGCTGCTGTATATTAGGAGCCTGCAGGCTATAAGATAGGTACAGATTATTGTCTTTTGAACAACGACATGCGCTAATTCATGGCTCAGATTTTCTAGAATCACCAGTTTTAGATCAGGTACCTATTACACTAGTTCTATCAATAAATGCCAGAGTTATGCATGCTAAGAATTTCATGACCCCAAATGCACCTTAGATACCATTGAGATTATTTATACATACAGGTATAGCAGAGTTTGCTTAAATACGTGGCCATGACTTTCGCCGATGGGATCTGTATTCTTGGAACCGCGATGCCTTATGTCTAGCAAGTGAGTACCTTCGGGCCCGGGATCGTGTACTGTTTCCCGCCCATGTACGGGTTTCCGGTTGTGTCGTAGATGGAAACGAGAATACCGGGGTCGCTCGCCTTGTATGCTCCGGGGAAGCTAACAAAGTCTGAACCGGCGTTGGTCCCGGAGCCAGTGATGCGGATTCTGCATTGTGTTAGAAATAGGGGTAACATGTTAAAGGAGAGTCTGTCTTACTGAGCGCATTCCATATAGAACTGAGCTTGTCCTTGGTTTTGGGCGCCGTGTAGAGCGATTAATTCCACGCGCATTAGGTAATCGCCTGGTGCAATGCATTGGGGCATCGTGAAGTAATGCCATCCGTTGTTAGAGATCATCTTATCGACTCCCCACTGCCCGTTGCTTAGCCCGTCTTCGGCTACCTTGAACCATTTAAGACCGGTTGCCTGGGCCGTAGCAGCATTGTCCACCTTGGCAAGGTATACAATGATGGGGCCTGGGAGAGGTTAATTACGTCCGAAAACCATGTAAAAGGGGTTTATATCACCTTTGTGGCTCTTCGCAATGGGATTGTCTGGGTCATTTGCTGACTGCGCACCCCCAATAACATGCCCCCACCATGCACCAACTTTCGCTCCAGCTGGGACGGTGATGACGGTGCTATCAACATGCTTGAGATCCTTGTTGCATGCAAAAGAGGCATCATTGACGTTTTGGATAGGGTAATCGCTATCAGGAGCACGAACACCCTTGAGCTGGCCTTGATCTACCCCGTTAACGGACATCTTCTGGAAGATGGTATGACCGGAGGCCAGAGCCGCCAGGCTCAGGATAATCGATTGTACCTTCATAGTTGCCCAAGTGTACGCGTAGAGTAACCGGTTTGAGTTCTTGGAGGGTTGGAACCCTTAAAAAAATCTTATGAGCTAGGAACCGTAGACTCACTTATAGATAGAATTGCTCAAGCCTAATCTGGGGGCGCGGCGTCTAGATGTCCGTGGCAATATAGAGGAATTTAAGCGGCCAGTAGAAGTGCAAGCCAAGCCGACACGGCTGGACATATTACCGTACCATCCGTCCGTCGATTGATTCCCCATGGGGTCGGTAGTGAATAGTTGGTATGTGTCTTGAGTAGAGGCTTATTTCGTGTCACTTGGAAGATGTACAGGGAGGATCGAAATTTCTTCGAGATTCCGCCACTCGCCCGCACGAATGGACATGGGACGGCATAGAAATCTGAGTTAGATCAAACCACAAGATATTTCTACTATATATACCATAGATAGCTCCGTAGAGTTATCCACGTGTACTTAGGTATAATTCGTTCATATATATGGTTGTCAACACGGGCTTCTATTACAGACTGGCCATATCAGCTGTGATAGATCGCAAGTTGTCCGACTTGTGATTGTCGTCTTTTGGTGGTTTGGCTCAATTGGCAGGTAAGAACCAGTGAACTTGTGGCTCAGTCCCATGGCATGATAGCTTCAAGTGTGTATCGTTACTCGTATGTACATAGACTCCTGCCAGGTATGTGGGTACCTGAGTCCTAATAGGTACGAGGTGTTTATATATAGAGGCTGCTCAATACCATTACCGAAAGTTGAGTTACTAGTTGGTCTGAAATTTTCGATGGATTACACCTACAATACCTAGGTAGTTATGAAATACCATTGATTACTAGGTACTACTAGGTAGGCAAAGCATTCCTTACCTAATGAATGAAAGCGGAATCTGCTTAGTAATGTTGATTTTTCCAGGGATTAGGTAATTGAAAAATTGCCTAACGTAATAATCCAAGCTGACATCCACCGGCATTTATTGCCTGCCAGGTGCTGTAGCATGTGTAAGTTACTGATAGGCGGACTGGGGGATATTGGCGTAAGTAAGTGATATAACATTCTGTATGTCACCCATAGTTATATATACTCATTCTGAGTGAATTGTATACTTTGAGTACTGTATATATATTGAAAATTCTCATTGATTTGAATCTCATTGATTTGGTGCAAAATGTATCTCGTTTCAATGTGTCAAGAGAAATGGATTACGAATGGGGATAGACCCGAGTGACTCGAAGCTTTGATGAACTTTGTCTGTTGCTAAAAGGAATCCAGTCGCTGATTTTTAGTGTGGGGTTCTTCTTATAAATATTACCCCTGCCCCTAACCCGTGTTTTCAGAGGGGCATTCACTGCGTAGGTTCACCAGTAGCTTACCCTATTGCGTTAAGCGTACCCACCATTTTTTCAATCCTTCCATTTCCTCACAAGTTCGTAACCTAACCTTTTAACCTTTTCAACTTCACGTCCAACGGCAGACAAGAATCGAACAACCTATTTGCCCAAGATGTATAGGAATACCTATCCACCGCCGCCTCCGCCAACCTCATCTGGCCTTCCACTGCCTCCGCCTCCGCCGCCGCCATCTTCCTATGGCAATGAGAGGTATGATCGACCGGCGCAGTCTTCGTACCCACCGCCTGCAGATGGTCCATCGCGACAATGGAACGACCACTACACCCAACAAGACCGTCGAGATGAACATCAATTTCGAGGCCCTTATTCTGATTTGCGCCGAAACCGCCAAGAAGACCGCCGTCGAAATGACGGAGATTATCGCGACCGCGACCGCGATCGTGATCATGATCGCGATAATTACCGCCCTCCTCAAGGCGACTTCACCTTTCGCGTAGAACCTCCGCCTGGCGTCGAGTCCTACGAATCCTACCGTCCGAGGGATAGAGAAAGGGATCGAGATCAACATGCCCCAAGAGCGTATGATGAATACAGTCCCCGTCAATCATCTCGTCATACTTATAATAGTAGGAACAACTACAACGATGAACGAACTGCACCTTATCAATCCCGCCGTAACGAAAATGGTAGACAGGAAGGTCGCAATGGCCGCCCTCGTCGTACGGATGATCGCAGACGCCAACATAATTCATACCAACCCCAACAGGGTACTGGCTATGGGCGACGGGGTGAACGCAGAGAAAAAACGAAGCCATCTGCACGACTCCTACTGCTTAAGAAGCACGACGAGGACCCGGAACTCATGCTAGGCGACACTAAAGGGCGAGTAACTTACAGAGATGTCGATGAACTTTCTGACAGCGATGAGACCGAGATGGATATATCGGACAATTCGGACACAGATGTTGCTGAGCCTGTTAGCAAACGCGCACGTACATCTACCACTGCAACCGCTGCAGAACAAGAGGCGCCGAAATGGTCGAATCCAGACCCATACACAGCACTCCCACCGCCTGATGAGACTTCGCGCAAAAAGAAAGATATGGTGCAGCTAATCCGCAAGGCTAGGGTAGAGGCAGAAGCTAAAAAACCAGCTGCGCAGATAGAAGGGTTGGATTTTATTTCATGTGACTTCAATGATAATGATGATAAGGTTCGTGACCTGCCCAGCAACAGTGAGTCAAAGGGACAGACTCGATATGGACAAGAATCAACCACCAAGGCAGGCGCTAAAATTTCTACTTTACGCGACTTACGCGGGGCAACCGCAACAACTTCTCCTTCTACCGAAAACCGAATTGCATCTGCAGAATCCCACACACGCAATTCCACTTCCCATGAAAATTCTCTGGGTAACAAATCAAACCCCATCGACCTAACGGCTTCTACTTCTCTTGGCAATCGAAAGCGCACCTTCGATGACAATATCAAGTCTTATTCATCTTCTCAAAAATCACGTGCATCGGGCAGGCCAGTAAAGAAGATGGATAAAGGTGGAAATATCCTACCCTGGTGGCTACCTAAGGATGAGCCTTGCCCATGGTTCAAGGCAGACCACGTAAATAACTCTTTCAGTCCTGGTAGCCGGTAAGCTTTTTCCCTTATCTCTACCTCTATCAAGACCATTTCTAATATCATTTCTAATACCCGCAGACTCCATCAAGAGATTGTTGATTTCTATCTTTGGGTCTCTCCACGCTATTTTGAGATCGATGTCCGACAACAATTAATCGATCGACTTGGCAAGGCTATTCGGAGAAAGTGGCCGGACGTTGATCTTTATGCTTTTGGATCGTATATGTCTGGCATGTACCTCCCGACCGCCGACATGGATATAGCCGTCTGTTCCAACAGCTATGTCATTGACCACATTCCGAAGTACTCTAAAAGAAACCACCTGTTCGCTTTACAGAATTACCTCCGAGTAGGCGGGTTCGCCGAGGACGACAACGTCGAGGTCATTTCTAAGGCTAAAGTTCCTCTTGTTAAGTTCGTCGACAGTTTATCTTTCCTTAAGGTCGACCTCTCCTTTGAAAAAATGGACGGTCGTCATGCTATCGCAACGTTCGCCCATTGGAAAGACCGATACCCTTCGATGCCATCCATCGTATCTCTAGTGAAGCAATTCCTCCTGATGCGAGGGCTTAATGAGCCCGTCAACGGCGGTATCGGTGGATTCTCAATCATGTGCATGGTTGTACACCTCCTTGATCAACTACCGCAGGTCCAGAGCGGGGATATGTTTCCCGCGTGGCACTTGGGGGATACACTCATGGAATTTTTCGATTATTATGGCAACCACTTTCGGTACAAGGAGGTGGCAATTCGTGTGAACCCTCCTGGTCTTATTCCTAAAGTGAGTCTTATGAAGTATCTTTCGCTACTATGCATGCTAACTATGAATTCAGAGTGAAGTGAGAGGTTTTACTTACCGCAACTACGACCGTCTCTCTATCATGGATCCCAACAACCCGGAGAACGACGTTTCAGGTGGTTCTTTCAACACCGAAATGATTATCAACTTTTTTCGAGAGGCTTATGAGATTCTTAAAGACCGCATGTATGAAGTTGCTAATGGCGAGAATCCTAAAGACGACCCTTTTGGTGATTCCATCCTCGGTCCTCTATTCGGCGGCGATTATACGTCTTTTACGGAGCAACGCAACCGTCTACGTGAATTATCCAAGCTACCTAAGCCGACGACAGAATCCTACAACGGCTGGGCAGAGTGGTAGCTTGAGAATGAGGATACACCGTAGGTAGATTCCCGTAAGCCCCCACACTGCACCACTTCCGTTGGCAGCCGTATAGATTCTAGACCTTGGGGGATTCGACACAATTGATTACTTGATAGCGAAGCATAGCATGGCGTTTTGTGGAGGACGGCTGATCCTGTCAGGAAAAGGATGTTTACCTGGATTCCCCGGATATCGTTGCAGTTCTACGCACACGGCACATATGACATCAAGACGACGTTTCAATGCCCGATGCTATTACTTCTATTTCCTGATTTTACCCCGTTTTCTTTTTCTTTCATCGTTCGCTGCCATGCAGAAGCAGCCTTATGTACCATAGCAGCTGGAAAGCTCAAGCCGACACGCCCTACGTCGTTCGTCAATTTTCGGCCATGCAATTCTATCGCCCCCCTTGCACCATTTTCGCGAACCTTAATGGTTTGGAACTAAGTGGCAGGGGATATAATTCAGAGTTTTCCTTGTTGTTATATTATTACCTAATTATCTCCAGTGGAGATCATGGACGTGACTGACTTGACCATCTACTGCTCTACTGATCAGGCACCTAGGTTTAAACTAAAAACCTTCGCCTTGCGCTATGCTGACCTTCACATAGATTTCTTGTTTCACTAGATGCAAGTCATCTCTTATTCAAGAGTCGTACTTGCTCATTTTCTCACTGTTCGCTGGGCTTCATGCCGGGCTTCGGAGAGGAGATCATGAAGAGAGCGTAACGGAACACTCGCAATGCGACCAGCAGGGATTATAGTAAATAGCTGAGATTTATTATATTAACTACTTTGTAGTCCTATAAAATCCATAGCAGCTACGTACATGTAGGTAAACTTGCTGTGTATATCACACCTGCCAACATTTCAATTTTATTCTTAATTACGTAAGTCGATAAATGTGTTAGTAATACAACCTTGAATCTTCGAGTCCTTGTTTATGTAAGCTTTGCGCTTACAAATCCACCATTTTTCTCGTACAATTCGTTCGTTGAAGCTTTTGCACCTTTGCATCCAACTTTTTGGAATTATCTAGCGCGACAAGACACCCAGTTTCTCAATATGCTAAATCCGAGACTTGAAGATATTAGGTGAAACGTATTTACTTTCGACTTGCCTAGAAATTAATTGCCAAATCCAAAGGGCAAAATGGATAGCTTGTTGGTAGGCACGTCGCGGTTGCACGATGCTGCATGACATCAATTGTTATTTCTTATGTTACATTACTATATGTCTAGACCCCCTTCTTGTGTTTCTTTTGACAGGGCTCAAGTTTGGTGAGCTCTAGCGTTAGATGCACAATTGTCGATACACAAATGCTTTATCTCACTGGGCGCTTCATATTGAAAATAGGTTGACTATGTAGGTAGGTAGAGGCAAGTTCTTAGTCAACGTCCACATTTCATATCTTCTCGTGATAAACTTCGATTCTAATCCATAAAAATAGCAATGAGTCTAAAGTTATCGGCCGAGACTACCAGATGCAGATATCAGACCACCGCACTATGGGCCTAAGCAAACAGGGCACGATTGTTAGGATTGGATAGCAGTATTCGCAACCAACCCGACGGATTCCGGGGCCATGGATCACAGAGCTTATGAACGGGATGGCGTTTTTTGTGTGCTTTCGATTCGAGACGCCGACATATGCTTTCAAATCAATCATTCTCTATATTTGGCAGCACGCGTGAACTCATCCTAGCCTGTATCTGCAAGGGCAACCAGACATCCCTCCCGAAATTCTCAATAACAGATCAGCATCCCCCAATCTGATATATCAAGTACAAGTCAAGGTAGACATTTCCTTCACCTTGACCCTTTTTCTACAAAGGGACTCCCAGGGGTATGGAATGCAAGGTTTTTTGCATATGCTCCCATCGAAATTGGCAGGTGTTTCCTATTTTTCATCAACAAGTTTTGGTGTTTGCTTACGAAACTCCAAACATCGCATCGCATTTCTTCGATATTTGCAAGTGATGAAGAATATGATATCTTCCAATCACGTGTGCATTCGCCGACCGTTGAGAAGACGCCAAGTTTTCTTTCGTCCGTTACTCCGATCGAGAATCTACTATGAGTCTTTACTTCATCCGAAGTCAGGGGCAAACAAAACCCGCCGCTTACACGATCACCAACCTTGAGATACGGGCACCAATGGAGAGCTCAGTAGGCATATCGAGGGGAAGATCCCCCATCGAGCTAAAGCAGCTAACCAGAGCTAGAAAACTCAGGGCTAGTTGAGACTGGTTTTCGATAGACTAGGTGGCTGCGGTTAACCCCAGCCTAGAAGCCAAAACATCTGATATCTGTCTTTCGCTTCGTTCAACACTGAAGAACATCCCCTCTTGTACTGGAGCTAGGGAAGACTGTCATCCCAATGAGCTGTGTAACTGGTACGGGTTACCCCAGAGTTACTGCTGATAGCTCCTCGGTTTGTTAGAGGATGCGGAATCCCTACCCGATAGACATTCCTTTCGTATGATATCGGATTGAGACATCAAGACATTGTTAGTTACCAGAGGTGTAACTAAATAATGTATCAGGAAAAATATGACCTTATCATTATTCAGCTTGGTTCTTTTCAAGCACATCTTTGTATTGCCTTCTTCCCATTACACGAAGAAAATCCTTATGAACGAAGCTGGGGCGTGGATGTCTGTTTTCTTCATTACACCTTTTCTTCGAAAAACCCAACAATCAATATTTCCTCTGAGGTGTATGAAAATTCCCTCTTAATTGCTGTTATGTATCGAGCTAAAAATGTGTACCTCATATGTGGATTTTCCGCTCTCGGTATGTCTCCGCACCCACTTGAGGTCGGTCACCTTTTACTGACCCGTCGCTCCTTGATATCTAGGAGGTGGGATTTTCGGGTATGATATCAGCTCCATGAGCGGTGTTATTGGCACTTCTGCATACAAGCGATACTTCGGCGACCCAGTCTCTTATCGCCAAGGTGGAATCACCGCGTCCATGCCCGCTGGTTCGTTTGTCGGTATGTATTAACTTAACAGCTTGAAAGTAAACTATCTACTAATAGAATCCTGGCATAGGCTCACTAGCAAGCTCCTTCATCGCAGACAAGTTTTCTCGCAAAGTTGCTCTTCAGGTGGGATGTATCCTTTGGATCATCGGTTCAATGTATGTCTTTAAGAAATACCCCCACTCCCCCTAACCCAACACCCACCATTGCCTGGTTCATGCTCTATCCCCGCAAGCGTCTGTCTGACCAAATTAGTATACAATGCGCTTCTCAAAATATAGCCATGCTATGTGTTGGGCGGGTCATCTCTGGCCTCTGCGTCGGCATTGCATCTTCAATTGTTCCTGTGTACATGTCTGAAATCGCACCGAAAGAGATCCGCGGCCGGGTCGTGTCGCTCCAGCAGTGGGCCATAACATGGGGTATTCTATTGGGATACTTCATGCAGTATACAACAGCAACGACAGGAGGCGGACCCGATAACCCAGATCAATCCGAAGCTGCCTTCCGGATCCCGTGGGGTCTCCAGATGTGTCCCGCTTTCCTTCTCTTCGCCGGCCTGTTCTTCTTCCCTCATAGCCCGCGCTGGCTCGCATCACAGGACCGATGGGAGGAGGCTATCCAGGTTATCGCGGATCTTCATGGCCGAGGCGATGTTAACCATTCGAAAGTCCTCGCGGAGTACAAAGAGATCGAGGAGGCTCTAAGGTTCGAGCGCGAGGAGGCGCTGTCTAGCTTTAGAGCGCTTATTCAGCCGCGGATCTTCAAGCGCGTGGTCCTTGGTATGATGGTACAGATGTGGTCGCAGGTAAGCGCGCTCGAGAATACGGCTGGCATATAATATTATACTGACTCCGGTGGTCGAATAGCTGAGCGGGATCAACTTTATGATGTGTTATGTTGTTTATATTATGGAGTCGGCGCAGATTGGCTCGCCCCTTACAACCGCCGCTATACAATACGTGCTTAACGTAGTGCTGACATTGCCTGTCATACTATTTTTAGACAAGGTCGGACGCAGGCCCACGTTCATCATCGGCTCCTTCTTGATGATGATATTCTTGTTCATTTCAGGTACGCCTATGAACTCTTCACAAATTCACCCATGTAGACCAGCTCTTGGGGACTAACAGCAGGAATAGGGGCCCTCCAAGCCATCTTCGGCCAACCAAATACCGGCCAAGGTAGTAGCGATATCACATGGGTCGTAGTCGACAACGTTCCCGCGTCGTCGGCAATAGTAGCAAGCTCGTATCTATTCGTGGCGGCTTTCGCATCGACCTGGGGCCCGACCTCATGGGCGTACGCAGCCGAGATCCCACCGCCAAGGGTCCGGGCTATGGCGGTTAGTATCAGCACGGCATCGAACTGGCTGTGGAACATGATCCTCGCGTTTTCGGTGCCGCCGCTTCTCTGGAATATTAACTGGAAAATGTACATGATATTCGCGGCCTTCAACGGCGCCGCTTGCATCTATATGAGCCTGTTCGCACACGAAACGACGGGGCTTACGCTTGAGGAAATGGATGATTTGTTTGATTCGGGTCGCCCTGCTGTAAGTAAAGCCACGAGTTCTTTTATTATTTTTTTCCTTTTGGGTCTGTTCAGAGAGAGCCTCCAACTTTTATTGAGAGGTTGTTGGGAATTTGTTGCTCCTTAATACTCTTGTAAAGGAGACATTGCTGACCTCCTGTTGAAGTGGCATCCCAATGGAAAGCCCAGCCGTCTTGATGTACTGCAGAGGGATATTGAACAAGGCAACATCCAGGTTTCCGTTCCGGGTTCTGCTGGTAGCATGGAGCCAAAGGGGGATGGAGACAAATTAATTGCTTTAACAAGAATTAAACGGGTCCCTACACACGAGGAATCCGCCTAGTAGGTAAGGGGGAAAGGGGGGTTTGACTATAGTCTTTTCGACATTTTCACTATGGATGTCGTGGATTTCAAGTAAATGGGAGTATAATGGGCATGGAGATTCGCGCGCTAACTATTAAATATATGCAGGACATTGAAAATTGAAAGATACTTCACGTGGTGCTTTCCTTAACCGAAAGAAAAAAAATCGCGATGCTGTATTGGTATCTATCAAATGACGGGGTATCATAAGTGGTCGTCTCGACCTCTAGTTCTGTTAAAGTGTGGATGTTGCCATCCCCTGACCGTAGTCTTTTGTCTACGAAGCCGCATAGGCTAATCTTGACCGATGGCCTTGCATGAGTGATCATTGTGCGACCACAGGCTACACCATCGAATGCACTTGATCGTCTCGTTATACTTGGCAAGGCTGGCGCATCCTCTGTAGAGACGGCCTAACACCCTTCCGTCGCAGCCCATCTCAGTCGTGCCCGAGAAGGCATACCATCGATAGATGCCATCGTTTGTGGTTTCGGTGTAGACGCTCTTGGTGTCATTGTCCACTAGGAAATGGTTGTCAGTTACAAATTAATCCATTGGACATTCCGAATAATCCAATAGAAAGGAGACTCACTCTTGATCTGCCAATATTGCGGTTTAAGACCCATGCTCGAATGCTTGATCCATCCAGTACAATCGTTCTTCTCGAACTCGACTGCTTTGAAGTCCTTCATTGCGCCAACCCCAGTAGTCGCCAAGAGAAAGGCAACGGTATGTGTGAAGATCTTCATTATTCCGTTTCCTGCTAATAAACTCGAGGTACTCGATGGTGATTCAAATATGGAAACGGGGGGGTGTTTGATTGATTAATAGGTACGCAAGGAATAATCGTGTACGACCTCAATCGAACTATTAAGCGCCTCGAATTAGCTGAGGGATGTTGGATGAAGTATTATATACTAAGGACTTACTTAAGTACTAGAATTTAAGGAACGGAATATTGATTGTTGGTGCAACGTGGATCCTTTAATTGGAAAGGAAAAGAAAAAAAGTAAAAGAGAGACCGTGAGAGGCGAATACAATGCAAACAAAGTAAAGGAATACAAAGATTTCTCACGGCTTTTTACGTCCGATCTTTCAAGAGCACCGCCCATCAATCAAGTCACCTAAGGGTTATGCGTTACGAATGGTGTATGCACAGTCATTTTATTTTTACGATGTCAGACCCACTCGAGGACGACTAGGTACGAAGGCATCAACTGCCCAGCGCCAAATACGAGATGTTCTAACACTTAGAGGTTTGAATTCACGCCAAGAACGTTGACAATAGATCGGATCTCCGCTTAAAAAGAGTGGCTTAGCCTATAGAAATACCTTACCATCTATCGACATAGGCTTTTACAATTCCAAGGATTACATAATAGGTAGTATACAATATATGAGGTGATTGCAGCATACTTGGTACATCACCAACACCATTCGATGTTTTGTTTCATTTATTAGATGTGTCTTATATAAGTCAATTCTTGAGCTAGAGATGCTGGAGTAAGCACTTGGGATGGAATCGCATGCTGAATTCATATCCACGTCATACATAAACCATAGGTAATCAGTCTCATCCAACCGGATAGTTTAACGTCATCTCCAAATAATACTGAATCCACTATGTATCTTCAAAGTTTGGGGCTTCAAACTTCAATCCATATGTCGTCTTCAGTTTTTCCAAATTTTTTAATGTTGGTAGAAATAGGTACCTACATGTACTCGAATACATCCCGTAAATGGCGTCGTTCCTATTTGAGTCGATGTCTCGGCTTCACGCTCTAGTGTCCGATACTCAGCCACGACCGGGCCTCCATCCAATACCTGGAAGCCGGCCTCTCACATTCAGCGCAGCCATCTTGCCGCCCTTAATTTATTATATAGCTTTATTGCTCCTTGCTCCGCCTCCACCTCCAGCCATTGATTCAATTTATGTCAAAACAATTCGTAATATTCTTGCCTTGACTGCCGGATTCCTCTTCTTTTGTCTCCCCCTTGCCTACCATGTCCCCCAGAGCATCGGACTTACCTACCAGCTCGGCCTCGTCGGCCTTTACGGCGGATGTAGGGTAATAGACGCTTTCTTCATCAGTCCTTATTTCTTCAAACATATTCCACGTCGGGTCAAATATGTGCATAAACCGAGACCCGAACCTCCCGTGTCGGAGGACATAGCAGCGACGAAAAAATGGTCAGACGGAGGAGTCGAGGAGCTCCGTCCTCAAAAAGGGAGTACCGCAGTCAATACCACCCCTGAATCAGGACATACCCAGCCCAACAGACGAAGGCGCTCCAGCCTTTCCACCGAAATTGCGCGCAGGATGTCCGATTCGATCCCCGACGCCGCGCGCACATCCTACCTCGCAGTCCAGCACACGCTAAGCGGCCCATCTCCCCTCCCCGTCCTCGAAACCGCAACAACCGAGTCCGGATGGCCGCAGACGCTCCGCGACCGCGCCTCCTGGGCCCTCGAGCTCGAGCTCAGCATGCGCGGCGTAGGCTTCACCTGGACCACAGCCGACGTCCGGCACACGCGGAAGACCTGGCTGCCCACCGTGCGCAACCGGGTGCACAGCGTCTTTTTCCACGCTCTGCCCGTCCTGCTGGTGAGTTGGGTTTGCATTAGAACAGTTTATGTCCGGTATCTCGCGTCCCCGATAACCCTTTCATCAAGCTCTACTACACCAGGTAACGATGACGATGATGATGAACTGCACCTCTTCGACGCCGCCTTATCCATGCCCCTCCAACTCCTCCTCACAGCATCCCTAGGTGCCTTCCTCATGTCCGCTTTCTCCCTAGGCCATTCCCTCTTCGCCATCGCGCTGAGCCCCCTCGCGCCTAGTCCGCTGGCCTTCTTCCCGCCGCTGTACAGCACGCGCGTGTGGGATGTCACGTCCGTGCGTGGCTTCTGGTCGTATGGCTGGCATCGCCTGTTCGCGCGGCTGTTCCTCGTGTATGGTGTCTGGCCTGGGGAATGGGTTGAGCGGAAACTGTGTGGGAAGGGGGATGGGGAGCCCGCGGATGTGGGGAAAGTTGTTGGTGGGTTTTTGGTTAGTGCGGTTGTGCATGCGTTTTCGGTGAGGGGGGTGCTGGGGGGGGAGTGGAGGGAGGCGGTTGGGGAGGCCTGGTTTTTTGGGTTGAATGGGGGGGCGGTTGTTTTTGAGGGGGTTGTTAGGGGGGTTGTGAGGAGGAGGAGGAGGGAGAGGGGGGTGGAGGGGAGGGTTTGGTATGATGGTTGGATTGGACGGGGTTGGTGGATTATGGTGCTTTTGGGTTTGGGGAGGAATTTTGCTAGGGGGTGGGTTAAGGCGGGACTGGTTAGGGAGATTGCGTTTCAGTGATGGGTTTATAGGAGGAGTGTTTGGGATGGGAACTCTAAGGACACGGGTATGGATAAGGTTATGCTGATAGGTAGGCCTATATAGCAGGCTATGAACCGCTATAATTATAGTGAGTTCCGCGTTACACAGCAAGAAAGGGGCTTAATAGGTAATCACGATTACCAAAATAGGGGTTTGGCTATCAATACTTTCTATCTTCTATGGTAAAAGATATCAAAACAAAAAAACTGGCTCTAACTAATGAAACGAGTGTACAAAAACAAAATCGACCGAATGTAAAAATACAATGACAAGAAAATCAAACGCTACTCTCTCCGCCCGATATACCCCTTTTCAAGATGATGGAATCACTTGCTGTCGGCGGTGGCGTAGACATAGGTTCTTCCTTCGTAGCCAGGAACCCAGATGCTACCGCCAGCCCTCACATCTCCGTTGATGTTCTTGCCGCAGACGGCCTTGATCTTGATGAATAGAGAGGCGAGATCCGCACAGGGAAAGCTGCCGTCTTGACCGTGGACTCCCTTTATGAAGAGCGAGTAGCCGTCTATATACAGGCGTTAGTGATATGAACAGGGAGAAAGGAGGTGAGATAGGTGGATTAGGAAAGATTTACCTCCAGCAGCCATGCGCGCGGCGCTACCATCGGAGTTCGCGCCGCAGTACTTGTTCCAGGTCGACATGCGGTCAGCTCCGACTTGGATGTTTGATGTTCCGGGTGAGTCGTCCTGGGTGGAGCAGTGCCAGCTCTCGTTGTTGCCCGGTACCGGTGGCACGCTGGCGCCGCGGGCTTCTAAAGCGTTTTCTCTGATGGGAGAGGCAAGAGTGGTCGGGATGGCAGCGACGACTGCGATGAGGGAGAAAACGGAAGTGAATGAGGTCTTCATTTTGAGTGGTGAGTGTTGGGAAGGCGGGAAGCTTGGTGATGTGTTTAGATGGTGAGGAGAAGGTATGTTACGAGTACTGTTGGTTTGGTGAATGTTGTGTGTGAGTTGCTGTTGCTGTTGCTGTTGATGATGATGATGATGATGATGATGATGATGATAGATAGATCGAGAGGAGATTCAAGTGAATACTTATACTTGCTCAACTAGCTACAACTCATAAAACTTTCTTTGAAGAAATCACCATCACTGCCATGTTCCTTAGCAGGTGGTATGTCATGGATTCGTGCGACGTCATACTCGCCTAACACATCCATTCTAGATATTTGATCTACTCTATTTAGAACTTGAGTATCCAGAAAAAGAAGCCAAACCCCATGAAGCTGAGATATCTCGAAACAAAACTAATAGAGGCGTAGAATGCAGTTCATAAGATCCTCAAGTTCGGTATCGTTTAAGCCAATCTTATTATTAGCAATATCTGCCGTTAAGCGACCAGGGGTACGGCCTATCAGCACTTTGAAAGTGCCATAGGGCTATTAGTTCGCATGGGTGTGGGCTATTCCCATTACTCCATAGTTGATTGTGGGGGTAAGCTTCCATATTCTAGTGCTTACCTACGGACGAGTTCCGCTATGGAGACGCACCGAAATATACAGGGATTCATAGGTTCATCGAATATTTCCGAGAGCTCGAGGTATCAGTACGAAAGATTAAGTATACAGTGAAATATGTATGGAAGCGGCAAAAACGAAGTGACCTGTACGGAATGATCCGAGATATGATAAATATGGATGGAGACGACATGGGATGCGGCGCAGCAAGCTTGGGCAGGGCGATGTCATACAGGGGTAGATCTTGGTAGCTCTGCTCGCACATAATTGGAAACATTTAATTAAATTTTACCCTCTTGATATTCTCATATGTTTCATAGTAGAAAAGTTCTTTCATCTGATAGCGCCAAGTTGGCTTCCTCTAATGAATAGAGTCGTAATTCTACGATATTGGGCTGTAATAAAACCATCCCCTATGTTACACAGCCCGCATCCACTACCTGCTATAGCACGTATAAGTTACTCGAATAGGCCAAGCAGGGGATATTTCAATAAACATCATCGTCCACAACTCGGGTATCATAAGGAGCGAGTGACAATCTATTCATAAACGTCTTCCGCCAAATGAAATATAGAGATACATAGCAATCTACCTAGTAAGTAAAACCTTGAAGAAAAACCGTGTGTTTTGCATATCGACCGATATCAATCATTTAGACCCCCTGACAATGCGCGACATCCTCGTAGGTGCGCTCATCGTATCCCTTGTCATGAGGGGCAATACGGTACGAAAGCGTTCCCATGTTCGATGTAAATTGACCGACATAGTCAATTATCCCATGGTCTCGGTCTACGCGCTGTTCCCAGTCAGCGACGATAGCATTTACGTGCTGCTTGTAGCCAGCCGGAACTAGAGTGCCTTTCCGATTTTCAACCATGTACGTGACTTTGAAAAAAGGGGTATCGGAGGTTCGACGGCCCAGCCTCGATGAGGTTGAATTGGGTATGATTTTGATATCACCGGTGCCATCACTTCGTGAATTGATGACATAGTCGAATTTCTCGTCTTGATCAGGCTCATGCACACCACGGATCTCGACCGAGCGATGCATCAGACCATTTTCGTCACGTCCTGACAAGTTGGGTACATTTTCAATGGATTCGAAATTGAACCCACTGTCATGCAAGTCTTCTGCCATACGCGTAGTAAGTGAATTGATCTGCGCGTCTAAGCTTCGACGATTTTTCGATGGCCGTCCGGGGTCCTGTTCGACGGGTGGACCAGCAGGCTCAGCAGGCACGGCTCCAACATTTTGAGCGTCAAAAAAACCATGCTGGAAAGCCGCAAGAAGGCCGACTGTCACAGACATACCGCCGTATGTACAGTCTACGGCGCCAACCCTGAATGCTTTGCATACGGAGAAGGCAAATAAACCCCATGTGCCCGTTTTGCTCACAGCAACGACCTTCGATTTGTAATCGGGATATTGGTCCGTCAATTTAATAACTTGGTCAATGAGTTGGTTGCAGTCCACAATCCACTCTCGGCTTTCGAGTTTTTCTCCTGAAGTAACGGAGAGCTCTCTTGGCGGAAGAGTAGAAATGGCGTCAGTCGTTTCCACGGGGGAGAGCAGTGCCCCCTGGAACATGGAAACGAAGATGATTGAATGAAAAATAGAGGTCTTCATGGTGAAAGTGTATATCTTGTGTAGATAGTAAAGTGTATAGGTAGATTCGATGAGAGATGCCTAGATATCGTGGAAACTTGCAAAGAATGTGTATATCAGTCTCAATAGAACTAGGACTTGTTGAAGTAGGTGTCGCGCTACTATGTCTGATATATACGTAGGTAGGCTATATATAAATGGCAATGCAATCACATCTTCATATTTCAAGCATGTATGTACTAGGTAGGTATACAACCTTTTACTCCAGGTGCCGCAGATCAGGATCCTCCCAATCTAACAATTCTGCCCGCAAAACTGTGATCTTGCAAGGTGAATTATTCGCAAATAGGTCTTCGGAATTGTCGTTTATTCGATGATAGGAGTTAATTCGATTACATAACTCAGTTCATGAGGCTAGGAATGAAACCCTTGCACAGTGTAGTAGCATCGAGATATCGGCTTGGAAGGATTGCTCCATATAATAAACAAAAACCACGAACAGGGTTTCATAAAGATCTCACCCCCTATAGTTTAGTCATAATAAACAAGGATTCAAGTAAATGACGATTAAGCATTTCATTGGTGAAAATTAGTAAAAATATTTAGGCAATTTGTAGCGAAAAGGATTGCCGAGTGAATGAGGGCTACGCTATGCTGACCGCATCTCGACGGGTTGTGGCTATGCGCAAAAGGACATACCGACAACGTTGAAACTTGGCATCGAGATCGACATGGCGTGAAACATAGGGCTAGATGCCAAGCTCTACTTGAATATTTCCAAAGTCGGCCACCACAAATCGCGGGCACTTACGCATTTTCACCTGTATGGAATCATGGACTGAGAAAGGGGTATGACGATTCTAAATTTAAGAACTCCTCAAAATAGTAACCACATGGCTGGAGAGATTGGTCGAACATAGGAGGCGAAATGCAATGGCAAAGCAGCCCTATTCATCAAGGTCAAGATATGAAGAATGGAGTTATCCAACCTAGGCTATAAAGTCGACGTCTCCCTAAACTTTTCATATGCATCAATAACTCAACTCAACGCTCCCACACATCTCAACTTATTATTCTCTCTATTTTCATACCAAACCACGCTTCCAAAAAACAACATCTATCTCACTCGAACGATTTTACTCCTTTCATCATGCAGTTCATCAGTGTTCTACTCCCCGTCGCCCTTCTCCTTTCCCAGGGAAACTGTCTAGGGGCACGAGAAGAGGCAGGCGAGAATAGTATCCTCGCCAGACAAGACACTATCGTCTGGGAAGGGGTAAGTTTCTTGCCTAGCATCAAGTCTATGCCTGTGTTTCCCTTACTAACTTGAACTCTCATCCGATATAGACCTGCGAAAAAGATGGATTCGGAGGACTTTGCCATGTCCCAAAGCTTAATGACGTGGTCGATTGCGGTTCCGCCAACCCAGTACGTGAATGAGTAGATGTTGCCCCTGAAACTTTTGCAATTTCTAACGAAAAATGTACTCTGTAGTGCAGAACATCTGGCGCTTGGTGTAGCTTCTCTTGGGAGACATTGGAGGTTACATGCCTCTAAGTGTTCCTCTAGGGGTTGGGATTGGGGAGGGAGCGGATTGTTAGTTAGAAGATTTGTGTATTTGTATTTTTATTGCGCTTTGTTTCATTAGTCGTCGCTCGTTAAGTTAGAATAAACCATCAAACATCAAACCGCTAAGTCCCAATGTAGATTTCAGTAATCGTCTTTTGAAGTGTGGTAAAAAAACATTTTGGCTATGTTCACTTAATTGGAGTTAATAAGGAAGCCTTTCTATGCAACTACATCTATGATCTCCCTTCCACCCACTTTGTTGCTAAGAGAGTACTTAGGTACCTGGGTAGCTAAGGAAACAGGCTATCTAGAAACTCATCCCCAACTTCAGAATTTTGACATGACGTCGTGAAGTTTCTAACGAAGAACTGGAAGGATGCTAGGTAATCTCATATATTACCCGAAAGTTACCCATACAGGGACCCCACGTGAGCTACTGCCAGTAATTCCTGTTGTGCAACCCTTGTATTACCCCACACGATCCAGTAGCGCGGAATAGAACAGCCACTTCCCGCTATTTTCAACGGGTTCAGGGTGGGTCTATCCATTTTAGGAAGGACGGAAATAAAACCGCTATAGATCGGCATTGACGAGATCCTTGATGCTTGCTTGTGCCACTCCAGCTGTCCAGGTCCTTCACCTTACCCAAAGGACAATACCTTCAGCTTCATCTATTCCATGAGAAGTGGCTTCACTACGCCACCTAGAGACAGATCGACAGATCGACAGATCGAAGTCACCGCATCAAGCAATAAGGCATGGATATCTGGTTTTCGCCTGACATTGCCATCTTAACGCACAGTGCCAAATCAAACATCTACAACGAACGACCCTCGTAGGTACGAAACAAGTCTGTACAGGTACTTTTTTCAATAATCGTGAGGCTCGGCGGCGGATCTAAACCTCGAAACCTGATTACCAAACGACGTAACTGCTAATTATGTCAGTATCCATGGTCAATATCCATGATCGATATCATACGACGACGTTCATGATACCAAGTCCTAGTTATTCTATGACACATTATCATCTCAGAATGGAATCACTTGTTCAGCTCGAGATCTATTTTTCATCACTCCTATTATTAGCACTTACATGGCATACTCGCTACGCCTCCCCCTTCTGATACTTCGAGATTGTTGTTGATAATTTCACACTTCTAAAGACAGAGATAGTTCAGCTTAACGACTTGGCAGAGGTCTAAAGAATACATATATGTTGGTTCTCTTCCCTCTAAGCCAACCCATCATCACAGCATCATCAAACATCATTACAGTCTCAGTTTAACTTGACAAAATCACAAAACCACAGCTATCATATCATCACCTCACTACTTCACCCATTCATCCACCATGAAGCTCACATTCGCCCCAATCCTCCTAACCGCCTTCGCAGTCCTCGCCAACGCATCCACACCCGACGCCCAAGCCGAGGTAGCTCCTCCCTCCCCCAAGCTCCAACCCACCCACTAACACCCCCCCTAGCAAGCCAAACTCGACCAACTAGACGAACTCTCCAAAGGCCTGCCCCAAGCACCCGGGAGCCGGTTCGTGCAAGAAGGCAACCACCTCCTCAGCATCAGCGCCGACAACAAGCTCCTCGGGAGCAAGATCATCGAGCCCCTGGAAGCGCGCGAAGCCTCGCGACAGGCACGTCGTCGTGGTGCGCCGGTTGCGAAGAGAGCTACTACGCTCGCCGGGCCAGAGCATAATATCTTTGCGCGCGCGTTGATGTGTGCGGATTACCCGTGCGATGAGGCCTCGGATTGTTATGCTTATTGGAGCATTACGCGCTCTGGGAGGAGGTTTAGATGTAATGGGTGTGATCCCGGGTTGAAGAAGTGTACTTTGTAGGTGGGTGGGTGAGTGCTTGGATAGGGGTATGTGCGGTTTGTTTTGATGGAGTGAGTTGGTGAGGTTCAGATGTAGAGGCCGGTTTACATTCGTTTTGCGTGATTTTATTTTGTTATTCAGTTTTTGTATTTATAGAATTCCCTTATACATGTGAGCGTTGTTATGCGTAGGTATTGGTTGAATCGTTCAGGGGTTGTGTGGTAGCTCTAAGGGGTGTCACGTGATGCGATTGGTATGCTCCTTGTGCAGGTTTTCTCATGCTTGATAGATATACTCATGGGGCATTGAAAGGGGTAGTACTTCATACTCTATTAAGCACGGTTATCTCTATAATCGTATATACTCCTAATTCAGAGGGTCTTTTCATTCACCCACTTATCCTCGTCCCACCCAACCATTGTGACAACTTCAGCCCTGTTGGTGAATTTTTCCTCGTCTGGCACTACGGTCTTGAGATACTCGTCGTCTGTGAAATTCTAAAGGCCGTTTCAATCAGACTAAAGGAATGAAAAGGGTTATCCAACAAATGACGTGTTGCTAGCAGTTCCCCCAAGCTATTCGCCCACACGCTCGCACCTCAGTCATAATCCATTACATTGGCACCGAACTTAGCTAGATCAATCGAGTTATCCGAGTGAAACTGGGAGTACTTGACAAGGTTCCGGCGAGTGATAGGAATCGAAAGAAATGTCTTCGAGTGTTTCTCAGACCAGCTAAGACCAGTTATAAGACTATCATGATTCATGTTAACCTAGTCCGAGTACTTAAGGAACGTACTGTTCATGAAATTCTTCATGCGAAATACCATCCTTTTTTTTAATGAAGAATATTATCTTGACAAGTCGGTTGTTGTTTGGTGTCGGGGTTGCTGACGCCATCTCGGGGTTTAGGGACCAAATAAAATTCACTATGATAGCTTGGAAACTACAGTGTAGAGAAGACGGTTTGTTTGAAGTGAACTGATTACCTACCTACCTACTTTATATATTTATGTTGGTAAGTGTTACACTTATAGACGTTTCTAATGTGTATCATTGTGATGGTTGTGTTGTTCGAACCTTTGACCCCGAGAGTATTGGGATTTAGGTGCCACAAGATCGATATCCCATCTCGGGGCATCATTCTGTCCATCACGGATTGGTTCTCAATGTTGACAGCTGTGCGGACCTAGCCCGAGACGGGATATAGTTGGGGGTGACATGCATATAGCACATCGGGTCGAAATCATTCCATAGGATCGGTATATCGGGGTCGGTTTTAGCGATATCTCTCTTCTTTATAATATAAGATGATGTTGGGAAGAATTTTATATCGGAGATAGGGGTCTCAATCTATACGATTGGGTTATCTTGGAATATATCGTGTGCTCATCACTCATCTTAAAAGCTGAACGGAATGGGCGTTGGGCGCCACCCCCAAATATACTAGGTGACTACTAGGTATATAAATTATTGTTATTCTCACTCTTTGATATAATTAAGCGTAATTATACGAGCTTGTAATAGTATATCTACACCATGGTTGGTGCTAAGTGCCGCCTTGGAATGCCTCGTCTCATTTTTCTAGCCGTAATATGAAATTTAGGTAAGTATTCGAGTGATGTAGGGTAATGGAATATTAGTTATTTCGTAATTTAGCTCTGTTCAATGCGAATATTTACTTCTTGTTTCTCACTTGGGAGTTGATGTCTCGATTTAATCGTAAGAGAGCAGTTGTCGGATTCTAGACGGCCTGTCTGTCCTCGGAAGCATGCTCAAAAGACTTGCGTATACGACTCCCACATCAAGAAATAAAAAGTCAAGTCCCCGCGGAGATTTATAGTCTTGTAATACATCACAGTTATCGCACTGCTGTTTCCTGCCTAGTAATGATGGATCTTACTAAACTACACTGCTGCGAACGCCAACCCGAAGCTTCATTCAAGTCAGCTTCATACTTACTATCAGACTTCACGAGCACCACAGTAGCTATAATTATCGTTGTAAGAAAGCGAATGTAGAATAAGCCTGGGACTGACTCTACATAATGTCGCACAGGAAGAAATGCGAAATATCAAGACGTTGATTATCGCCAATGTGAGAATAGGGGGTTGAGTCTTTCATACTGAGAAAAGTAACTAAATTGACAATATATATGACAACGCATATTAAACTTAAACAGTATCAATGCAGCATCCAACATAGAGATGCTATTGAACTCCAACCCATAAACATTTTCTAGGTACGGTCACTAGACCAACCCCCATTGTCGGATCGGAGATGAAATTCTCGATGCGAAAGTGTATAGAAGATTTTTCAGCTGAAGATGTCAAGTTTGGGCGGCGTAGATAAGGCACATACATACCCCTGAATGAAAAACTGGCGCTGAATCATACCGCAATGTTTTAGTCTGGGGTTTAGCATTTACAGAAAGGAGACCACGGTCTCTTTAACTGAGCCTCACCATAGCATCATCCCAAGTTGCCCCGCCCGAAGAGATCCATGGTTGATGCCCTGCTCTTTCATCCTAACTTAAAACATGGGATTATAAACAATCAATCCGGTTATGTAGACTGCCAAATCCGGCAGGAATACGTTGGTTAGTCTTGAAAGGGGGGCCGCAGATTGGTCAACATACGGCCGTGCCGCATCGCAGAGTTTGAGCTGCATCCACTACAACTGAAGATCCGGGCGAGAATTGAACCCTTCCGAGGTAGATTATAGATTATAGATAGCCTTGCGAGGCGGTTCTACGCACTTGCGGAATCGGTGCGGCTGACGGGCGTTCTGCTCTACTGCCGAAGCTAGCGATGATACTCGGAATTCAGGTAGGATTTAAAAGCCAAGGCGGGTAGGCGGAATTAGAATTCAGCTCAGTACCTAGGTAGTATGATAAGCGGTGAGGCACACATAAGGAATAGTAATTCTTCGCAAATATTTCCTGGGCCTCGATATTTCGCCCGTCAGAAAAAGTGTAATATGAAGATTTTGATACGAGTTGATGGCATTCCAAGGGAATGGAACATTGAAGGTGAAACGTGGTTGGGGAGGGGAAGAAAAGGACAAGGAAGTGAAGGGAACCATCGATTAATCGAAGAAAACCTTAAACCATTGAAACGAAACGCCCACCAACTAACTTAGGTAAGCGCACTCGCCCCCAGGTGCCATAATACGTCATCGTGTTTCTCCGACTCCCCCACCCTACCGCCCTTCCGCCCCCGAAAGTTCACTTCTTACATCGTTACATCGTTACATTGTATGCAATCAATATCAACATATGGCATCGTCTATCGAGTTAATTAATGTATTGCCGAGAACCAAGATCTGGTGTTTATTTTTCGACTTCGTACATTCTCCGGGCAATCACCCTTAATTCCCAATGTCACGGACCCTCGACAAACATGGCTCTACGTAGTATATCGCGGCGAAGTGCCTCATCCTAACGTGGCTATGCCCGCGGTATTTTCCACCACCCAACGCCGTGGATATCAACATGTTCCAAAGGAGAGGGCATCACGAAATTGATCTGATGATCAAGTCGCGTATCGCGGTGATTGAAGGTCAGAAAAGCCGCGATTTCCAGGCCATCGGGTCACTCCGTTGGCCGCATGACGCTTCGCCAAAATAGTGGCGTCGCTACACAGCAGCAAAACACAAACAATCACCGTTTCGCGTATCGCTTCCCAGCCTGCCGGTGCAAGTCATAGAGGCAAAGGCGGCTCAACCCATCCTCTTGGCTTATTCGTAACAGATCCGCCAGCCAACCTTTAATTCCTGCTCCCTTTCCTTCGAGAACCCGTCGCCACCGACGGCATCAGCATCGTTACGCTTACATGAGAGGGCGTGATGGGAATCGGCGGATCGTAACAAATAGAGAAATCCGCCCGGCTCCAGCTCCCAACATTTATGTATGACAAGCATGACTAAAATGCGATCGTTGTCAACATTTAGCTCAAAAGGATATTCGGAATTCGGCGTGTTTTAAGTAAGCGCCAGTAGAGCAAGCCTTTAACGTTCGGGTCTATCTAGTAGAATCCTTCGGCTCGGGTTATCGCCATCACCATCAACACAACTGCACGGTGACGCATTTCAACGTTTGGACCGACGTTTTTTTTTCCCTCGCATTCCTGTATCGTTTAGCAAAAAGGCCTCTTTACAAAATTCTCCCACGAAACACGGAAGGATTTATCGAATCCGATCAGCGGTTTCGAGAATATTTTAGTTCCTAGTATCCGTGCTGTCTAGCCCATCCTTACGGATGTTCCGTGTGGGGACTTAAAAGTCAAGACCCATCTGCTTCTACCAACTTGTTCATAATACCATGGTAGGTTCTCTTCCTTGCGCTTCGTTTCGGCGAAGAGCCGATTTCCTTCTTGAGTACCTATCTTTCCGGAGTGCCAGCGCTTGCGCCCCAGATTTGATGAACGTCGCTTGCTAGCGCGGGAATGATTGAAGCATCTCCATTGTAGTACAAGCATATGTACTATGCGGATCGTCGAATTCTAGCTTTTTTTTCTATTTCAGGGACTGGGTATCTTTCTCCCTGCATGCGCTCGGCTTCAATGCGCGCTATGTCAGTTCCACAGCGTTGCGACTATGCGCCAACGGTCTCCCCTTTGCGTATGTAAGAAGAATGAAGGACCAATGTCGACGTCACTATTCACTATCACAAGAGGTTATAGAACTTGACCGAGGTATAGAGGTATTCATAGTAATTAGGTCTCGGCTCATCAACTCTATTCGGAAAGGTATGGGGTAGCACAGCTCATGTAAGTACGTTAAACATCAAAAAGAGAGCCGAATTGTTCGGACCCCAACCCCAGATCGATAGCGCCATCTGTCGCCTATTTCTGGAATCCTTCCTACCAAATACCGAGGACGTGCATTGCAGCAGCAGATCGGTACATCCGAACAACGTTACCTAGCCCTGGAAGATGTTTACTATACGCTAACTAACACACCATCACCACCTACCCGACCAAGTAATCGAAATAGTAGGCCCGGAACATACCTATCCAGAGGGATGCGATCAAGCCGATCTTGCATATCCGTACATAGTGAAGGATTATGTGAACCAAATATAATCGCTGAAAGGCTCATTCTTCCCTATCCTCAGACCGAGGGCTGTAATTACATAATCGGACCCGAGTAAAAAATAAATAAAAAAACGAACAACCAACTGTAACAATACCTAGAACATGGAGCCTATGGAGCCTATAGGCATGGATGCATCCTACGTTCCTACGATATGCCTTCGTATACTCACCGCCCCTACCTATAGCCCATAACAATTGCTCGCATCGCACAAACCCGGAGAATTAAAAGTGAGAAAAAAAAGGTTCAAATCGTATGTATGTGTTACCGAATGTTGGATTTTCCAATTTCTAGTAACTAGGTCGACTATGTAGTTTAATTCTATCGGTCCGACCGACAGCTCCAGGTCTCCCAACCACTGTGACACCTCACTCTCGAAAGCCCATTAGACAAGAGCACCAGCGCGTCGTAGTACCACCGAGCCCGCGTATAGGTAAAACGGAATTCACTTTTTCTCTCTCTGATCTCCCGAGACCTGAAACACCAATGATATCTTTGTAGTAGTAGTATATTGATTCTCTTTCCCATTGTAAAAGTCCGTTCCCCGGGGGAGAAGACGATTCGATGCCAAAAAATGCAGCAAAGTGTATGCATCCTATCTTCTACTCCGCCGGTCCAAATAAGTAACCCTAATTATGCCCGTAACCCCTTCCCCTAGATCCCATAATCCCCGATTCCCTAATTTCGCCCATGCCATTAGAAGTAGAGCAGCTACAAAGCAAAAGAGATGTAGAAAATAAATCTGCAAGTGTAGGTATCATGACGATAGGGTTCCACCCTCTTCTATTTCTTCAGAATCGAACCAAAAAAGGAGGAGAAAGAAGCAACGGAATAGTCACAACCCCCTTTTTTCTCGCTTCGTAGCATGTGTGATACGCCCCAATGTAACCCCCAACCCAAAAACCTAAAACTCCTGGCTATAATGCAAACCAAACCAAACCTTTACTACAAAGGGAAAATAACAGAAATAATAAACTGTGTGTAAATTTACCGCACAGCGATCCCCCCACCAAACATGCGCCCCCACATCCCCCGCCCGGTCCTTGCGCGCTTCGCCTTCGCGCTGCCGTCTTGCATGGCGCGGAGGTCGTCCGCGCTAATCTCGTAGGGGAGCAGCTGCTTCGTAGGCTTGCTGTGAGCGACGTAGCCCCTGCCCGCCGCAGTCGGCATGTCGAGGACGACTTCGACAGGAGACGCGTACAGAGAGCCGTCGTACAAGTAGCTGTTGTCGTCGGGGTCGGAGAGTGGCGTAGACGAGCGGGAATGCTGACGCGAGGAGACTGAGGAGGCGTAAGAACTCCCGCTGCTGCTGCTTCCGGAGGAGTAGACGAGCTGCGGCGGCGACATGTTGTCGTCGTGAACCATGCGGATGGTCTGCTCGGGCGGTGTGCGCGCTCTTGAGCTGCCACGCGAGCTGGGAGGCGTCGGGAACTGCGCGGAGGCTGCGGCAGCCCAGGCTTGGGCCTCGCGCATCTTGCGCTGGTCTTCCTTGCGCTGCATGCGGCGCGCGTGAGATGCCTCAATGTGGTCGCGGATCGGTGCCAGGAAGGGATCCAGCTCACGGTATAGGTCTTCCTCGGAGATGCGAAGCTCCCACTCGAGTAGGAAGAGTAGCTGCTTCTCCATCAGGTTAACTTCCGTCCGGCTGAAGCCAAAGCTGTATCCGTCGGTGTTCATGTGGCTGTATGTCGCCCAGTGCTTGTTCTTAGGCGAGCTATCATTTAGGTACTTGGCCGCCAGGATGAGCGTGGCGAGGAAGATACGGTGCGTTGTGCATCGTAAGCCCTTGGCCATGGGTTGCAGGCGTGATCGCAACCGGGTGAGGTAGACTAATGTGGACATGAGAGTGGGTACCTGCACGTTAGAAGATCGGACTAGTTGCGTGATGAACTCCTCCAAAGTTGGTAGACCGCTGTCGTCAATTTGAACAGCTTTGGGAGAAGGTGTCCTTGGTGGCGAGGGATATTGCGACTTGTGTGCCGGTGGAGGCATCATGTTTGGATCGCACTGGATGACATCTCTCGCTGCTTGTGCCAGATATTGGATCATAGCCGGGCTAACTGGCTTATAGACGAAGTGCTCAAGAGCGGCGGCGTTAAGCTCGCTCGTAGGTATCCTCGATGTCGACGACATTGTGTGGATGTGTTGCTCAGACGATGTGGTGAAGGTAGAAAGATGTGAAGTCGAAGTATATTCCACGGGTTGGAATATATAGAAGTAAGAAGTAGCAACGGCGCCGGTAATGCTGAGTAACGTAATAGTCTAAAAAAGAAAATCCGGGGAAAACGATAGAGTCGGGATGTACGATTGATAATATATCAACCAACAGGCCTAAGTGACTAGGGTAACGTGTGGGAATATGCGATGGATGGGGAGGATGTGAAGTGGATGGGTGTATCACGAGGCGAAGCCTAAGGTCATATCAGACTGACAGACTGACTTAGAAGGCGTAACAGTGAACCAAAGTATCCCGGTATCCAAGTACTAGGTAGCAATGGAAGTAACAATGTACCTTTACTGTGAAGGGGTGCGTAAGTCTGTGTGACGTGAGGTGGTCGAGGCTGAGTCCAAGTTACTGGGTTAATCTGGGCTAATCGATTCTCCCTGGAAAGATCGACTGCTGACACGCAAATGGTGACTGGGTGGGCTGGGCTGGATTCCAGAAAAGAGGTGGATACCAGTGTCAGGGGTATTGCGAAGCCTACCAAAAAGGAGTGGCAGCTAAGCTAGGGTAGTGGCAGGTGCTAGGTGCAGCTGCTCGAGCGGGTGTGCAATGCAGGGGGTAGGGGAGGGGAAGGAAACTGCCTAGGATGCCTAGGAAGCTATGGAGGAGTCCCGGATGTGTCCGACGGGGATTGTTTCCCAGTTGCCCAAGTCGAATTGGGGAACGGTAAGGTGCGTTACGGCAGGTTACTCGTCGGTCGCGGCGGCAGTCCCGGGTTGGCCTCGGGAGATCGGTGCGAAAGCTCGGTTGGCTTGATAATTGTTGAACAAGGTAAATTTGAACGATTGTTTCGCCTGAATCCGGCAGTGAAGGATGATGGAATAGAATCGTGGCAGAGTCCCCGGGAAAAAAACTAAAAAACTACGAATTATGCGTAGTATAATTCTTGTCTTGTTTCGTGTTTCGTGTTTCTCGCAAGCCAAGAAACAAAAAGGACAGAATTGAAGAATAGATTGCCGGGGTAACGAATTCAATAACTTATGCGTCCACGCAATTTAGTTGTGGCTTCGATCTGAGAAGTGGATTTCCTTTTCTTTTTCTTCCGTTTCGGAGCGTCGGGCTATTAGCGCAGTACGAATGCGATGCGAAGGCTTTAATATTAATGCCTATGGTGGCTGACGTGGACAGGTTTTTCTTCAGGAAATATTCAGAAAGTACTTAATAGCACTAGAAGGATACCGAATTGAATTATAGCTGATGGCAAAAAGAATCCAGCTAAGCAGCTAAGCTCCAAAGGTGTGAATATGTGTCCTGCTCAGTAATGAGTGGCGAAGATGCACCAATCCCAAATAACGAAGGCGAGGTTCCCGAACCGGCGGAAGACCTGGATATTGCTAGATTGCTTGAATGATTGATTGATTGAAAGCGATGGAAACGGTTCAAATGGAGCCGAATGAGAAGCTAACGATTGCGCCTTGGTGTTCAAAGGTATTGAATGCTGGATGCTTAGAGAAGGTAATCCTCCGAATCGGTAGGTAATGCGTGGATGCGTAAAACGCCGTGAAGTGAAAGAGACTGACGAATGTCTGGGTTGGTGCTGACGAACAAGCAAGCAAGCAAAGTGGCACCCGATTATTCCGAGGCTCAGGAGTCAAGGCGCAGTTTGTTCGGGGTGTAGCCGGGGTGTTATAAAAGTGAATTAACGATTGAGATGAATCCGAGTCACGAGGACTTCGTGGTAACACTTTTCGAAATGAAGAATAATTGAAAACCGCGAAAACCGACTTTGATCGCCTAAGCTGTGTGTGACCAGCTGTGTCTTGTACTGTATCGTGTCTTGTGTCCCAGAAAAAGACCTTGCGGAAGAGGTGCAACGAAAGCCTGATATATAATAAGATCTACCCAAGTTTTATTAAGACCGGGGAAGCTCTGTCGATCCTATCAAGGAGGTTGTCGTGGAAAAGAGGGGCACGAAAGGTCAGATTAACAGATTGAAGAAATGTATAACCATTAATTGCCGGATAGTCTAATCGGAGGGACGGCGATGATGATAGACTGGCCTGAGTCTAGAAATAAAGGTGGGTTCGTATCGTTAGAAACTCGTATCAGTCGTCAACGTGGGTGGCTGTCTGTCGTAATGAGAAAAAAAATAAAACCGGTTCCCTTTCTGTTTCTCTCTAACTCATTCCACTCAGTGGGTTTCTCTTTTTGGGGTCGATTAATGCTTTCGATGATGGAAGGGAAGATTGATGGAAGGGATCTGGGGAAAGGAGTGTGCGTTTCGAGATCTATATCTACTTTTTTTCTTGTCCCTTCTTACAACGTACTCACTCTCTTTCACTCACTTCCCCAGGGGTTTCCCAATAGGGTTCATCTGATGCGAATCGCGAGTATGTACGTTGATAGGTGAGGCATGTAAGTTGCCAGGGACCCCATCAGAGACCAACCAGCCCGCGTTGCCTATTCGCCCCTACTAGGTAATCTAGGAAGAACTGGATGAATACAAACATAGGACCCCCCAAAAGGCTGGAGCCGCGATGACATGAATGGCCATGAGTGGCTAACGGTTTACAACACATCTCTCAGGGTCCGCCCGCCTACAGTATGCGCCGCATGATCCCTTAGAAGTGCTTGGATTGAGAATGACAGTGGCGGGTGAGTGATTCATTGGTGTAAGTGGTTCAGAGATTCAAGACATGAAACAAGCGAGAGAGGGGTCGGGGTACTTGAACCTGCTGGACTGGAACCACCCGGGCCGCCTACTAGGGTGGCTAGTCGCTAACCTTGGAAGTAACCAGGTGGAAGTAGGTGAAAGTAACTAGGTACCTAGTAGCGCTAGGCACAGGGACCACAGGCATTCGCCAGTGATACACTCGCTGGATGCTCCTTACGCACATCGAGGTTCCAGTTAGCGCACTCATCTAACTCGAGGACTAGCCGCAAATTCAATTGTTTCTTGCTCAATTAACCAATCAACCAATAACTTTAACAATATCGGCATCAACTAGAAAAAACGTGAGCAAATAATTGTTGACTTATAGGCCACATTCGTTGCGACCCTTTCGGCCTATGTTTAGATGTTTAGGTTACTATGTTTGTTCCACGCGCGTTTTGACCTTGGCCGTCGATAGCGTCCGATGAAGTTATTGTTGCCATAATAACGATAATAATGGCCTACCAATAGACCTGCGTCGACGTCGACACATGGGGATGAATTCGGGAAAAAATAAGCCGCAGATGACCAGAGATAGTAAGTAAACAGTTACACCTGATCGAGGCCAATCAATCTTGCATGAGGAACATGTAAACCTTTAAGAGATGACTGAGCTTTGACCTTGACCTCAACCCTGACCTTGGCGAAATATTGGTTCATTGTATTCCCATCATTTCGATATGATGACTTCGTTTATCTACTACCCTCTACGTATCTGCGTATGATCGTCCTAAGTCAAGATCTGCAATGCTCTGCTTTGTCGAAACGAAACGTACATGGGTGATGAAGATGATCACCTAGTCACCCCAGGTCTTCTCCAGTTTTCGATTCTTCATTGCAAGGTACGTTTGGACCATCCAGTCTTGGCAGATCTTGACCGACTCTTCTTACCAACTCAACAGCCAAATAGCCAGACAGCTTAATACCATCTTACCTAGGTAAGACGTTGACGCATCCTCAAGCAGCGAGGCATATCGGCACGATGTACGATACAATTCTTCTTTAATTGGTAGGGATGCACTTCCGGAATAAAGGAACCAACTACCATTAGTTAGGTATGTTTCTCTGCTATGTTGTGGCAAGGTCCGCGCATGAGGCGAAGAAAACATTCCAAAGCCATTGTCATTGTCGCGGATGGTCTTGTTATCATTGGCCATCCTCCCCTGCCCCTCCCACGTACGCCTACGTACGCCTACATTACGCCCCCTATCTGAACTACAACGTCCTGAATGCCTTGGCATTTTTGATACATAGTAGAAATGTTACTCTGTCTGTCTATTAGGAAGCCTATGCTTGTCAATACTCTCGAAGCAATTTTTATAGGTTTACATATCTGGAAATACAGACCCCTTCAATATGACTAGTGCTTCCTAATGTGAACAATCTGTTGCCGTTATGGCGTTTCAAGATTTATCCGAGATCTCACTCCCGCGCCCCTTCAAATCAATATCTGAATTGACATCACTATCACATACGTCAATCTGACTGGAATGGAATTGCCCTTCTGTCCGAGCTCGATCCCTAGCTCAGGGGTAGAGGGGGAGGGGCGTTTTTTCCCTAAAGCCTCGCATTCCATAACGTCTTTATGTGGCGTTGGCCATGCAATGAACTGGCCTTGTCTTATCCAGCCCTAGCGAACGATCTGAGCTAAAGTGCCAGAGTATCACAGACCCGATCAATTATTATCATCTATCATGACATTATCGCTCTCATCATCATCCCTGGACCCCTGGATAACCTCCATCGTGGCCAGGGTAGCAATAATGGAGAGCCCCCAATAACTTTAAATTTTTGATTGTAACGTCGCAAAAACTTCGTATTAATAAGAATGGCATTTTCTTAATAGAGCAAGCAATTCGAGTATATCTAGCAGAAGGAATGCATCGCATTTGACCGAGTGAACTTTACATAGTACACGCCGCACTTAAGCCGATTACATAGTAGTCTGGGTAACGTTTATAGCCAAGACTTCACCGCCGTTCATTATACATACATAATTCCCGTATCGCCTATATTACCGCCTCTATATGCCTAAGATAAAATCTCTTCATCCAGACGGGACTAATAGAATTTCAAACCTAGTTGGGTACCTGCAGGTGTATACATGGTGTATGCATGCATGCTATTTGTTGTTCATATCTGATCCAGGTCAGCGAAAAGAATGGTTTCATAGCAAGTAAGTTCCGCTATTGGCCAGAACCTCTTTGAATCGAAACAGTCCAGGTCATTCTAGGTTCATCCAATGGATGCGGCCGCCTATAAGTTATGCCGTGTGGCTGAACGCTTTAGACCTCTAGACCCCCCTGAATTTTCTTCCGACAAGCATTGGCTCTCGGTAGACCAAATGGCAGGTGCAGATAGTCAGCCACTTTAGGTATACGTGCTTTTGGCCTCGGCCTCACGAAGGTTCTGGGTAACGAACAGCGCACCCATACATACATGATACATATTACATATTACATACACGAACAAAATGAGAAAAAGGTAGGCCAAAAACAAACAAACATACATATACATTTACACGTTGCAAGAGTAGGACACCATCAATAGACGTGACGTTACGATGTTTAGATTATAGTCAGAATAGAATATGCCTCGAATAACAAGAATAGCAAAATAGCCCAACACGACCTGCTGAACTGCATGAATAGAACCTGTTTTCTAACACAACCCTTTCAGCAGCACATGGGGTGTGAAGAGCCTCGGTCGAGCTATCCGTCAAAAATGGAGAAGCGAAAAAGTGTGGCTTATCGAACACTTTTACGCAATTCGATCAATGCTGAAGAAATGGTCGATCTATTTCCCAAAAGGGGGAGGGCTAAGAATGTGGCTTACTGCTGTATGTCTCGCGAGTCCCGCTGACGGAGCGACGGAGGGGCTTCGTTACTTGATATATCCTCGGCCCTTCTTACTACGCGTATAGTATAGTTAGTCTAATAGTCTACAGTTGCGGCCGTTATATCCCAAACTGAGGGATGCCTCCGTCGTTGCGCGTCGCTGGTGGTGTAGAAGGTCCTAACCTAGCCACACGGGGGCATCTATGCCACTGCATGTTTCTCTCTTACGCCGTTACGATTGCTAACATTCATAATCTGATTGCTCCGCTCTGTCCGTCGCCCGATGCACTCATCATCCACTAACGCCGACACACCCAACCTGCTGGGTCCGGTGACCGCAGATAGTAGCAATTATTAAAAAAAACCATGCGACATATTCATCGTGCAATTGTGTTATTATTATTGTCTCTGTTCTTAGCAAATAGCAAATAGGAACTCCAGCAGATGCAACACCAGAATGCCCGGCTGAACTGCATGTCTCGACGAAATGGAAGGGCACACTAGCAAATCTCCAAAAGCTCTCATCAGATAGGCTACCTGGTTACGTCCGTGTGTCCAAGTCTCGGTCACAAGCTTCAAACAACAGAAATTGTACCCAAATTCGCTGAAACACGCATATTTTCATTACACACAGACAATACGATGCAGGTGGATACCATGCGATGCGATGCAATCTCGTCTCTGCTTAGTAAAGCAGCAGTAGCGCTTGGGAAGCGGAGGCCTGGCGGTATTTTCGAGGCTGGGGCGTCTAGATACCGGATCCTTACTGCGACGCAGACAGCGCGGCTACCGTCGTATCAGATCGCCTATTTCCATGCCGCGATCCCATCTCCCTCGCCTCGCATATTTGTTCCCGTGCAGCGGCTATTTGCTTCCCTTGAAATTCTAATCAAACACCGCGAGCCGCCCCGTTTCAACAAGCGCATCCAGAGCGGGACGTAGCTATCCCGTCCTTGTCCTCCCGGGATCTTTCACCAAGCGCCGCGCTTCGCAGTGCATACCCACCTCCCTAGGTACCGGGGGATGATCCGGGTAAGGACATCATACATACCTAGTAGTATGCAGATAGATATACCCGTACCGCCCCGAACCCCAGATTCTGTATTAGATAATAATGAACAAAGACATACATACATATGAGGCGGCATGAATACTCCCTCGGGGACCGAGCGGACCCCCATGCAAATACGCGCTTAATTTCCGCCAGAGCCAATCACGAGCGCCCCTCGCCCCCAAAAATAGCATCCCGCGGCAGCGAGGACGTAGGCGGCTCCCATCGCCCGCCATGTAAAGAAACATTAATAATAATTAATGTCGTTTACAAACGATAGGAATAGCACTCGCTAAATATTCGGTAATTTAACTATACGGCGCCCCTGTCTCTCCACGATCAGACGCCGAATCCTTCCGCCGTAAGATGTATATCGTGGTCCGATATGTACGGTTCGGCGGTAAGCATTCCATATTGCGTAGGTGGCCCAAACGAGCCAGATGAATACCTAGGTAGGTAGAACGGCCGATAATTTCATTCGGCCGAGAGCTTGTAAAGGCAGTTGATGACGAAGTTGAATTCGTCTAGGTAGCAGGACTCAGACAAACGTGGAAGCCTAGGTAGGCTCATGTCAACTAGGCACTCGCATTGAGAGATCGGAAGGTTTGATATAACACCCATAGTTAAGGTTCCTCGCGATTTTTAGCCGTGACTAGACCCACAAGTGCCACATACATTCTACATGTAATCTTCATTTCTTGGGTGCCTAAGAAGACTCATACCGTAACCCAACACGATTTTCAAACCCGCGATATCAAATTGCTATTCCCTACAATCCCCTCCTTAAATCCACGTGGTTCTCACCAGCTCCAAATTGCTACCTAACAGGCACCTACCCAAGTTTAGACAACAAGCACACCTCGCAGATTAAACCAGTCTTATTTTCATCACTGCCTAAAAACGGCGAAAAGAAAAAATTCAAATCAAATAAAATAAGCTACATCCAATAATTCACATAAGCCCTTCTAAGCCCCCAACCCAATACTTACCTCCCCAGGAACCAGGGCCAAAACGGCTAGAACAGTGGTAGAATAAGATTAATCTCCCGTATCTGGGCGCTGTTGCGTGGCGAAGACCGGCTAGGTACCGGTAAAAGTGGATCCGTCTTCATCGGACCCCGAGGTACCCGGAAGGCTGAGTCCGGGTCCCAACGGTAGCTCCTGCATCCGGATAGAGTGTTCTCAGACGTTTGGCTTGATATTGAAACTCTTTGGCGCTGAGGAGTTCGGGATGATACATTGATTGGAAATAACGTTTTGGGGCCCTTATTGATGTAGATATGTATGTAGGTACGTATGAATGATGTCGCTTACTAGTAAACACCCCTATTCTCAACATCAAAACGGAAGGAATCTTGGATCTGGCACATACTACCCCCAACTAACAATCAATCCCGTATCTCTCATAACTTCCAAGAAAATTACCGAATAGAAATTTTCTATTTTTAATCGTCGCTTCAGATGCTACCTATCTGTGCAGAGTAATCCGCCACCACTACCTATGTCAATCATAAAAAAAAAAGATAAAAAAACATATCGGTGTCAAAGTCATCGTCAATCAACAAAGCGCCTCATACACCAAGTCGAATCGTAGTCCCTGCGTGAGAAGAAGAGTCTAAATATCTCAAGAGCGTTTCAGGTATCTCCTAAACAATCAATCTCGTAACTGTTGTCATCCCTCCTTTGCCCCCTACGCCTCCGCCACGATCCGCGTACGCCCGTACGTGTCCCAGTTCATCCCGAGGTTGTCAGCAAGGCAAGGCAGCTGTTTTATTCATTCATCTTTACATAATTGCTAGGGAATATGCCGTGTCTTGAGCCGACCATACCAGTCCTGTGAGATAAAGATTAGCACTAGGCCCGTAACTAGTTTTGTGACTCAGAGATCGTGTACTCACCACCAATCGTTGTCGCTATCTGTCTTCTTCAACACCGTGATGACATCGCCTTTCTTGAAACCTAAGTCACCTGGCTGGTCCGCCTCGAAGTTGAATAACGCAACAGCTTCATTTTTCTTCATCAACGCTTGCTTGCTCGCGAAATTCGGCTTCGGTGCCGCGGGTCTGCCGGGTCCTATTTTCTTCTCCTCTTGGTAGCCACCAACTGGAGCCGAGGCTCGATGATCGCGATATGAGTAATCGTTACCATATCCTTGAGATCCTGCTACCGTGTTCGATCGACCGACGTTACTGGCGGCCGGCCGGTCGTACACATCATCCTGCCACGTAGTCGCACGTCTTGGTCCGCCGAATTCATTTTGGGCGGCAGGCTGTTGTTGAGGCTCACTTTGGACACTTCCTCGCTGGTTGTTCCATGCTACATCATTATGCTGGTCATCGTAGACCGGCACGTCGTTGTACATGTTGTCTTCTACAGTCCCTGTACGCACGCCCGCAAATATTCTAGAGTTCAGGACAGACATTAAAGATCCGGCTGCTGGAGGTGGTCGCACAGAGCCTGTAAGTAGCTCTGCTGCCGTCCATCGTTGGCCGTATAGCTTCTCGTTCGCATCCCTCCGTTCTGCGATTACCGAGCCTTCTAATGACACACCGGCGAACAGCCCCTTCGTCTTGCTGTAGCTGAAGACGCCAGCCACGCCCTTTAGGGACGCGGCACCCGCGGCTTCAGCATTCCGTCCGACCGGTCCCGCTGCTATGGAGACGTTTCCGCCGAGTGTAATAGAGCCTTGCTGTGAGAATGTTCTGACGGCATGCGAGTCGTTAAGGATGAAAACGAAGTCGGTCAATTCGAAACCTATTTGACCTCCAAACCCACCTCCCGCTGTAAAGATAGCAGACGGTGCGGACCACGAACCATCGGTTAAACGAGCGACGACGAGACCGGAACCGAAACGCGCAGATCCGAGGAAGCCGGCTTTGATGACAGTAAGAATCGCAAGGCCCTAGTTGACTATAAGATATTGCTTTTTGCACATATGACTATTGATAATAGCTTCGTTCTAGACTTCAAGCTGAATGTTCACTTACTTTTGCGTTTGCGAGAACCGACGGAGGAATGATTTTGTCGGGACCGAACGCTTGGCGGGGATCGATAAACGAGGTGAGAATCTTGCCACACTTTTTGCACTCCGCTATTAGGATGGTGAGCTATTAGCTTTTAACGCACGGAGGTAATTGCAGGTGCTCGGCCGCGCGGGATTGCGCCTGTGGGAAGCTAGAGACTTACACGCCATAGACGACGGCAGAGGGTTATTGATACCCATCTTGAAGGATGGGTGATGTTCGTTGATGTCTAAGCACGAAAGATGTTTAAGTTCCGGAAGTGCCGAGTTGGAGCGTTTGCGACAGTAAAGAAATCTCCCTAAAGCCGATTATCGTTTTGACGTGCGAATGCCAATTGCGGGGATGGAGGCCGCCAAGTTCAAGTATAAAGGCTTGTGAGTAAGGGATGATGAAGGAATTGACAAATTGGCAAGTTGACCGAATTCTTGAGTCTAGATCGCACCGTTTCTGTGGTCGAATATTCACGTAGGTAAAGTAGGTGGGAAGGTTAAGCAATGACTAAGGTTGGCGATATACAACTAGGCTTTATTTATTTGGTTATGATCGAAATATGAATTATGGCGTCGTCAGCTGAGAGATAGCTCTGCCACTCTGGCGGGGCAGGCGGCAACCACGGCAGCACGGCAGCTCCTACTGATCGTAGCTGCCTTGGAAGCTCCCTAGGCCAGTACTATTCGGCACAGTCGTGTACTTTGAAGGTACGAAGTACAGACGATGAAGTCACCAGTTGCCCAATCAATAAAGCTGGGGTAGATGTCTGTGCAAATGATAGGCGGTACAGGCTTAGTACCGATACAACCAACGGGTCCAGCATTGTACCGAACTAGCCACCCGAAATTGAACTAATGATTCACCAGCCACACCCTGCGTCATCTTCACTCCTTGCCGCCTCCTTTTTGTCACGGAGACATCTCGTGTTTCTCCATTAAAGCCGGATTTTGGGTAAAAGGCATACAATACGCTTGAGGAAAACAAAGACGACAATCAATCTGCGCCCACGGCGGGCTGTGACATCGACGGAAGCTACCTACTTAGTAAACACATATCGATCTCTTATTCGTTGCCGACTCAGCCTTTCGAATATCTAAGAACTTTATTCCACCACGTTCGCATTGAAACTGCACTAATTAGATGAATAATTGATTCCGACCATACCCACCACCTCCCCGAAGTCCTTAACGAATACCATTCCATCAAATCTAAGATGTCGGAGGCCTACGAGCGTGAGCGCCAGAATAATGCGCGACTGGAGGAGCTGTCCGCGAAGGTGTCGTCGCTGCGTGGTGTAACCGTTGATATCTACGACAATGCGAGAGCGCAAGATGTCATTGACAATACCGTACGAAACATCATAGACAATACTTGCCTATTCTTTCCACAATCCGCTAATTAAGATTCTGATTCATGTAGTCCGATACCTTCTCTTCCATGTCAATGCAGCTAAAAGGGTCCGCCGGCCGATTGGGTCGTATGGCAGCGTCGGGGAATAAAGTCGCCATCCTAAAACTCTCGGGCATCCTCATCGGCACGTTCCTAGTCATATACTACATCCTTAGATGGGTTTTCTAGACGACTCCTAGCGCAATAATATACGAACCAACAAAACAGAATACCACGGACGAAGCCCCAGTGAGTGGTTTGGGTGGTCGCAAAAGACTTTGCTGTCAAATTCGTACCTAACAGCACGAGGCGTCTCGTGTAAATGGGCTTTTAAGCGGCAGAAGAATTCGTGAGAAGGGTGGATGGAAGGCTTGATCTGCCATGACATGGTCATAAAAGTATGAATACTTTGGAAAGGGTTGTACTGCCTAGGTAGTGCCTTCACGTATTTGGATGGTATTCGTGGCAGCCTTATTATATAAGAGGGCAAAGCAGTCGAGCTTTCGCTGATTCGATATCGGATGCAGCAGTCCCTATAGCAGCATAGCATAGGCGTTATGAATTTAGCCTTGTTCATATGGAAATAGATGGGTTTCAATTGATAGCCCGATGGATTTATCTGGACCGATTTTAAATATTGACTCGTATTTGACCATGAGCCTTGATAATCTGCTTGACTAGGCTGCCTGGGCTATAGCTAGAAGACACAGCTATGTCTTGGAACTCAATTTTCATAGACTCAACCCCTATTCTGTACAAAACCTCCAATCCGATCGAATTTCGTGGCCTATATCTAGTGAGCCAAGCATATTACTGCCAAACGTTAGAGAATAGGTCCTCATTCCCGAATCCACCACCGGACTTCGATCCATTGTTGTTGGAAGTTCCTGTACTACTCGTCCACCCACCGAATTCCTCGTCTGCTGCCACCTTCGGCGCAGGAGTAAACCCTCCACTTGTGCCCGGTACTAGGCTCTGACTAGCGAAAGATCCTCCGGCGCTACCCCAGGCGCCGAAGTCGTTACCGGCACTGATCGATGGGGACTTAACGGATAGCGGGCTCTTCGAAGCTGGGACTGGAGCCGGGGCGGGGTTACTCCAGGCATTGCCCCAGACGTCCGAATTATTCAAAGCAGATGTATTTAGAGAGGCAGTAGTATTAGCGAGAGGCGCTGGCGTGGGGGCTGGCTTTGGTTGATTCGCGGAAAGATTGAATACGGAACCCGTTGATGTTGGTGAGGGGATCGGCTTGGCAGCAGCCGGTTGAGGAGCAGGGTTAGACCAGTCGAAGAGATCGCCCAAGGCCGCCGAGGAAGATTGTGTTGGTTTTGGTTTCGGCGCAGCAGCAGGCGCGCTGAATGCACTAAAAGCATCCGATGTACTTGTCGAAGGTTTATGTTGAGGTGCCGGTTGAGCCGGCTTGGGGTCAAAGAAACCTCCCCCACTCAGACTCGAGAATGATGAACCTGCGGGTTGGGGGGTAGACCGATTACTAGACATTGTCGTTAACCCCGCGAAGGCATCAGTTTGGGGGCTCTTCGGCGCTGAAATATTTCCGAAACTCAAACTTGCGAAAGCATCATTGAGTCCTCCGCTAGTTGACTTCTGAGGCTGATGTCCCATTGTCGGGGACTGTAATGGTGGGGATTGCATTGCTCCAAACCCCCCGAATGATCCAGTAGATGAATGCGACGGCTGCTGGGGCGGTTGCTGAGGTCGCGGGGCCGAAGCATAGAGAGATAGAATAGATTGCTTTAAGTCAGGTCTCGACTGGCCGCCCACACCGCCTGCATTGTTTGTGCTTGCTGGGCGCGGGGGGGCTACTGGTGTTTCGCCCAAGAAATCCAAGCCCAGAAGTGAGTCTTTCGGATTTACTGCCTTTGGCGGTGCTGGGGCTGACTTGGGAGGAACTTGCGACGAGGCTGGCCCGGCAGTGTTCGCTCTAGGAGGAATATCATCACCGCCAATGAGGTCTGCTTGAGGAGGTGGAGGGACCGCACCTCGTGGTCCACTTTGTTGGCCAACGGAACTCTTCCGAATCGACTCTTTTCTGTCTATACTTTGCTTCTCCTTCACGATGCTTAAGGGAACATCGTCATCGCCATCGACATCTAAGGCGGAAGGATCAGGCATCGGCCCATCCATTACCCATCGTTTCAGCTCATATTTGGTTCGAATAAAGTTCTCGATCTTGGCTTCGGAAGGGGCGTGACCGGCTGCTAATTTAGATTCCCAATATTTATTGGCGCGCGCATTACCCCAGCTCAGAATGCTTTGTAATTGTTCGTCGGTCCAGGAGTCTAGGTCGACAGACTTAACTCGCGATATGTGGGTTCCCATTCCTCGGTGGATTCCCGAGCAACGGATGCAGATAAAGACGCCCAAGTTCCAGCTCGCCCATCGCGGGTCTATTTTAAAAAGTCAGTATTACAAATAATTCAAAAGAAGAAGTGTTTGGTTATGTTCAAGAAAGCATACGTTTGTTTCGTTTACAATCGGCGCATATCTTGTTGGCTTCTAATTTCAAAAGGCTCTTAATAGTCTGCGAGTTTTGGGCTGCCCTTTCAGCAGCCGGATTAGGAGGCCGTCTAGACATAATGTAATCCCTACTGGCGAGGAATTAGTAGTATACGTTGAATATATAGTCGAGCTGATCAACGTTGGCAAGGCGAAAAATAAGGGTAGATAGGAGATTGTGTTTCAACGTTGTGAGAAAGGGGGTATGTAATTGAAGGTGGAAGGATAAGTGCGGTATCTTAGTCGTGTGGCACCGTTAATGGAATTCCAAGTTCCAACTTCGATCTTGAATGAGCCTCGACGAAACTGTGGCTTTCGGTACGTGTAACTGGTCCAAGCGTCCGATTGTACCTTCCGAAGAAGAAAAGTACTGCTACATTTTAGAATACATCAGTTCGGATGTCGCTAGTTTAAGTTAATCCGTTATCTTAGGAATATTAAATCTCACTAATCCATTATGGGTTAGTTCATACTCATGTGGCAAGGGTCGGGACGCAGTGGGACATTTCTGACGACATCAATTGCCTCGACAAGAGAAGCAGATTCAAGGGTCCGATACAATAATACCTTAAATACTTATGCATAATCAACGTTGATTCCAAATCATCCCCTTTCCATCTTTTCATGATTCCATCTCATGTAAATTCGTTATAATTAAAATAGTATATATAGACATACAGCACCTTTTCAACAGAGAGGTAATGCGATTACCTCCGTTCTCCAACTTGCTCCGTACTTTCCATTCCTTCTCTTACTACGCTAGAGTGCGTCCTTCAGCTCAACAATCACTATCGCGCAACCCATCGACGTTAAAGTCTATGTCGATTATACCATTCTTCGGTAGTTTATTTGGATCAAGTTCAAACCAACCTAGCACCATGTCGTATCCAGACCAGAGATCCAGCGATGAGTGGCGTGCCGTTCTCACTAAAGGTGGGGTTTGGATTACTCCTTTTCTACACAAGAATATCTATTAATTTACCTATTCTAGAACAATTTAGAATTCTCAGGGAAAAGGGTACCGAGGCCCCAGGGTCTGGCAAATATGATAAATTCTTTTCTGATGCTGGCGTTTATACATGTGCGGGTTGTAACACGCCATTGTACAAGGCAAACCATAAGTTCAAGTCTGGCTGTGGATGGCCAGCTTACTTTGATAGTATTCCTGGCGCTGTCACAAGGCATGAGGATAATACTTGGGGTATGGCAAGGACCGAGATATGCTGTGCCAACTGCGGTGGCCACCTGGGCCACGTTTTTAAGGGCGAGGGGTACGCTACACCAACTGACGAGAGGCACTGTGTCAACAGTATCAGCTTGAACTTCTCACCCGAAGATAAGCCAGCGGAAACCAAGTAAACAGAATGGTGGAAAAGCATCAGGTTCGAGGCCCTGGTGTTGTATGAATAACACTTGTTTTGTATCCATACTGTTTAGTGAGTCGGGTAGGCGAAAGTATGAGGGGTGAATGGGGTTGTTGAATAGGACATTTTATCAACGTCGCCGCTCGAGCGACCTGAGCTTACCTATATTTGCAGATAATATCGTTTGTGGCATTAAAAACTTAACAATATCTGCAAGTCAACTGCTCCTAGTGTGTAGGTTCAAGTCTATTATTTTGTTCTTGCTTAACGGGAAGAAGCTTCAGTAGTCCCTTCTCAGCTAGGTTTGGACTACCAGAAAGATAATAGTTAACGGTATCGTACGAATGCCCTAAATCGGTTCCCACTCCCACTCCTCATCCACATACGCAGCCTTAAGTCATAATCTTTAGTACAATCCTATTAATACTATTTCTCATTAGGTATCTCGTGTATATATATTTGCTACATTTAGGAAAGGGAGGTGTGATAAGAATACCAACTAGGTCTTCCATATCGACAAGCAACAAGAAATGTCTACATATTTCTCTGGGCGTCGTGCTATTCTACCTCGGTTTACTTTAATACTTGCTGTAGAAGGAACAGCTTTCGATTTCCATGATATGGCTTAAGGGGGGGAGAAGGGGGGTCACTTACAATCGACTATCATTAATATCGATAGGAAAGAAATAGGGAAAGTGCTCGAGTGTCATCCGGGAGATTTAAAGTTCTCATCAGCCAACTAGGCAGCGTTGGTAAATGGGAAGCGAGTATGAAGCCTCAAAACCCTATTCTAAAGTACTTTGTCCGTTACTTTCCACAAAATTACCAACTTTTCAACTTCTCATCTCCGATACAGCAACTTTTTATCTTAAAGAAAAGCATTCGACAACTATTGTTCTGCTACTTCTTTTCTTTTCTTCTCACCCCGTATTCAAGTTCTCTTGATCCGCATAACATCGGCATATCTTTTCATCAAATTCATCATTTCTTTATTCCATCATTCATCTTTCAAAATGCAGACTCGTTCGCAGAACGCCTTGAACAGTAGCTTCTCAAGCTATGCATCATTCAATACGCAGACGCCGAGCCCTCGCTCTCGCTCTCGTCCTGTGACCCCGCGCAAGTCTGTTCAGCAAGCTCCATCCAAGCCCAAGGCACAGCTCCGAAAAAACTGCAAGGTCTCCAAGCTTCGTCTTTCTGGAACTCCTGGAACGCCTAATGCTAGATCATCTACGGAAGTCACCGAAGAGTCGATCGAGGCCCTTGAATCGCAACCCAGCAGTCCGGAATCCGCACAAGAGACGCCTTCCAAGCCTCCCCAATTCTGGAAGTTGTACATGAATGGACCTCCTGGCCGTCTTTATTCCATCCGGGATGTCAGGCGTCAAAAGCTCGTCTACCACCATCAGCGGGACGCGAATAAGCCTATCCAAATGACCTTCGATAAGGGCAAGGTTCAACATATGATAAACACGAGGACAGGCAAGGTTATCTACAAGTCTCCCAGCTTCAAAGTATAATCATGGTTACCAGCCTATGACACTCTGGCGACTTCTGCGCAGCAGCTCTTCTTTTCTCTTACACCGTGCGGTACGACATCATAACAACGGTGATGCTGCTGTCGCAGGCGCCTATAATTCTCGACGTGCTACTCTAATATGGTTTCGGCTTCTGGTTTACACTCTCGGCTTCGAAATTTTCCTTTGTCGTCAAAAGTTTTAAAACAATCACAAAAAAAGTACTACGAAAGTCGCGTCGAATCTTGGTTTACACCAAGTAGACATACACAATTAGTAGGCATTCATAACAACGGCTTGATACATCCATGGATATGCTCTAGAAACGAGCAGGGTCTGATGAATAGAACTTCATGTATATTTCTTGCCGGGTCGCATTGGTACTGGATTAGAGGGACCATAGGGATGTGGGAGATACCCAACTCGCGATAGGGGTGGACACCGACTTTGTAGGAGGTATCTATATATACCTGCCTCGGCGAAGCATGACGTGGACTTTGTTCTCAACCAGGGTTTTAAGTAGAATTGGTATATAGTTTTGCAGTTTTGCAGAATACAGCGATTTCCTTTGTTGTCAATCAATTAATGACCATCGTCGACCGATCTGTGATGAGGTGGAATTCGATTAAACATCCAACAATCTTCTAAGCTACCCAACACCTTACTAAAAATGATTCGTATTACCTCCGTTTCTTTTCGTCTCTTAGTTAGGGTTAAATGCGGTTCCATCGTCGTAAGATGCCCTACCATCGTGTACTTCGGCCACAAGTACACCCCTCGCTAACCCCTATTCTGCATACATGTAATATTTTGATGCATAGAAGTTTCTCTACACCACTAATCGGTCTTAGTTATTATTAATTGATAGGATCCTATGATTTATATTCTGCACCATATCGCACCCTTCAATATAGTAACGTTGCACCTCCAGATACTTTTCGCATTTAGCCACGAAACATGTAGATGTTCTAGACTCCTCCTACACGATGGTCCCGAATATAGCTCCGTTCGGACTAAATTGCAATTATAAAAACCACACATCTGACACCTGTAGGAAGATTGTGACACATTCGAAAATCCAGTTTAATTCTCAATTATCATCAAAGCTTAAGGGTTTTGCGGATATGTTCGTTGTCATCCTCGTCCTAGCTGCGCTTACCATAGCGACAACAATCCCAGCGGAACCACAACTAGATGCATACACTTGGCATATCGTTGATTGGCAAGCAGGCAAATCTCACGGTGATCCTACCGCACCCGTCACCGGCTGGTACAGTGAGTGGCGTGTCATCTTTTAGTCGTTCACTTTCCCTTTTTCAAAAAAGTTATCGAGTTGAACTTTCGCTAGCCTTTAATGTTACCGGGTTACTCTTCGGTGAGGGTTCGGCGCGAATCCCCCCTTTCACGGCCCATTGCGAAGGAAACGCGGAAGGGGACCCCATAACCTCGAACATTACGAGCTGTATCTTGGATGCGACTACCAGTCCACCGAATGCCTCTGTGCTGTCGCAGGTTCTCCCGGTGATAGATTATCAGGCTTACGTTGCTATTATCTATTCTTTCTACCCCGAGTAAGTTGCTGGCAACACGTCCCATTTACCTGTGGGCATTGACAGAGCCGTAGGGAATCGCAGAAGAAACGGAATTTCACGGTCAATATTGCAGAGGACTGGGCGGAGGACAGACCACCGCATAATTTTACCCTCGCCCCTTTTGAAATTTCCTAGACAGAATTAGGCTCTCTTGATAGTCGGAACTATAAAATTTTACTATTCCGCTAAGCGTGCACAGAACATGGATTCTTGACAGAACCATGTTAAGACTCATGTTTGGGAAACTATAATATCGGATGACGGAAGCTAGGAAAGGGGCACGGATGCATTCAAGAGCGATCATAGCAACAACAATCGTGTTTTGTAACTACTTACTCACCTGAGTCGGCGAGTAAATGTAGAACGAAGTAAGTACTACCTCGTATCCATGTAGTAATTCGAGGAGTGAGATTGATAAGGTTTCCTTAGAATACCAGTAGGCGACTAGTAGGTAGACTTTATCTGAACCGGTGCACTGTATTTCGTGAATGTCCATATTAATCAATGCGAAAAAGCCTTTCAAGACGTCGGTCAAATCGTATTGAACATATATCATAATATCATTCAATTATCGAATTAAATAGGACCAAAAGCCACATCATCAAGAGCCTTTGCCGAATTCCAAGGATATTCATCGTGAAGTCGTAGAAAATTTCCAAAAGCCGAGGTTTGTAGAATATCGAAATCCATATTCCATTCACCTAGTAAATCCGGTATGCTATCACGACTAAACTTCCTAGGGCCATGAAAGTTTTCGCCATTGCCAGGACCACTCCGCCGCTTTCGTCCTGCAGGCTCGGGGCCTGCGAGCCTAATTCCTAGCTCTTAGGGGCTCGACCGTTGTAATCAACGCCTTGGGCGGCCGTGTAGTTCGCGAAGCAGTCATAGTCGAAGTCGATCTCCGCGATACGATCCTTGAGGACCGAGACCACGTTGTCGAACGAGCAGAGACCATGAGAATCGACTGGGCAACCAGCGTAGGAATCTGCAACAGGAACGACGGCGTCATTTCTAGAGCGCTTGTAAGTGGATAGAAGATCGAGGTAAAGAGGGAGAGGGGTAGCCTACACGAGGAATCTGATCTGCTTAGTTGGTTGATAGGCCGGGCACTCAAGGACCTGCGCAGTGAAGTGAGTTGCAAATGGAACAATCTTGCTAGCGACGAAACTGTTGTCCCTGAGGTTTCCTGAGGCACTTAGAGCTGGCCCTTTGAACAGCGCTGTTAGGTTGAATGCTGTAAGGGTATCAAGGACGACGACCTCGTGGGTGGCATCAGCATAGATAGACTGGTTTAGGGGGAAATAGGTGGACGAGTTGTCGAATGTCTGGTTCAGAGCTGACCATCCCTCAGGATATTCTCCGGTGAAGCGGGCAACGAATTCTTGTAGATAGGCCTTCCCCTGGGCAGCAGCAACGGGTGAACCGGGGCCGTTGTTGTAGTAGAATGACTTAAGAGAGGTTAGCTAATCAGAAGCACAGGCATTTGTGAATAGTCATGGCACAAAACAACATACAATATCGAACCAATACTCATAGTTAAGGAAGTCTTCTTGGCTGAAGAGTCCACAGAATGCAGAGTAGCCAAGTGCGTTAGTCTCGTACGAGCAAAGTTGGAGCATAGCAAGGATATCTGTAGATGTGAAGTTGACGCCAGAGATCTGGAGGAACAATTAGTAACACATTGGCGCCTATTTTTCCAAAATTACATAGTGTAGTGCCGACTTACCTGCGAGTTTAGACGAGCAATAGTAGCATTGAATGCATTCTTAGCGAACTTGGACGCCATCGTACTTCCAATGCCTCCTCGGCTAGCGACATTTGAATTGGTGCATACTTCATACGGGGCGCCTGAGTTGTTGACACCAGCTGTTTCGACGAGAATCTCGATGCTTACTTGGTCTAGGTATTCGGGCACACCAAAGAAGCCGGCAGCAAAGTTGTGGGTGGTCTTAACCATGCGGTCTTGAGACTCGGTCCGGAAAACGGGAATCGTACCAGCTTCGGTGAAGTTGTTCAGAAGGTGACCATAGAGCTGTCGATGTTGAATACCAAGAAGAAACTCCTGGCTTCTGCCGAACGGCGTGAGAAGTTCACCGCCCAGCTTGTAGGTCCAGTCAGCTAGGAAAGCTAAGTCACCGCTTACCTCCAACCCTGTCTTAGTAGCATTTGCGATCTTGTCGGCGAATTGGGCAGGGGCGGCACCGGTGGTCGGATATCTTGCGCCATGACGGTAGAGCAAATGGACTTGGGTCACACTACAGCCTTCCGGAGCGAGCGGGCTGGTATCTGGTAACCCGTAATCGGCAGAGTTGAGGGAATACCAAGGTGATAAATTACCCCAATATTTTGTGATATCGAACTTGCTCTCGGTGCTGTCGTGACCATGCGGCTGCGGTGCCACTAGTGGGAATTGGTTCGATGGGCCCCGATTGTCTGGGTATGATAGCGCGGTTTGGATTGCAGCGGGCTGCACTCCCGTTGGCGTTGGCCCCGGGAAGCCGACTTCGGACTCGGGTGGGAAGAGCACAGAGTCGACAGAGGCTTGTTTCTTGGTTAGCACTACTTCAATGACTATCCAAGTCTATACGGTTCAATTGTACGACGATTAAACAGTAAGCAGGTAGTACATACTACCGGTTGGAGGGTAGAGATCTGAAACGGCTGAGCCGGCATGGGGTGAGGCCGTAACAAAGGTCGCATCGTCAGCCGCGGCTGTACCGGATTGAACCAGCAGCGCTGAAACGAAGGCTGGAACCAGCTGCATCTTGTTTCCCTCTTGGATCTGCTACCTAATGGTAACAACTGGAGTGCCAAGTGACGGTTTCTCAAGCTTGATTGAAGCTACCAAGGCCGGATTCTTATGTATCGCGGGCTGACTACGCGTTGTCATCAATTGACCTATCAATAAGGCGGGTAAACACATGTGCTAGTTGATCCTGGCTGTTGATCCTAATTGAAAGGATCTCTCAGGGACTCCATCGCCCAAGATGGGCAAGCGGTCCAATAAGAGGCGCAGCATTGTTCCAATCGTGCGGGACGGAGCCGAGCTGAGAAAAAGTGATGACCGTTCGATCCGTTCGATCGTTGAGTCTACATCAACTTCTTTCCACGTGTCTGCATCTTTGCTACTTACATGAGCAAACTCTATTTAGACGTACAGTATGCACTTCCAATATCGCAGGCGCTGAGGCGTAGATGAAGTATGTAGGTCCCAAGGTTATCATAGGTTAGTGTGCACCCCGAAATGTAATGGTTGGTCAGTCGAATTGACTGGAGACTCCCAATTAAGTTAGACCTTTTCGCAGCTGACCGGAACCTAAAAGTTTAAGGTTATGCCATCCCAGCTCCTGCCGTCGTGGCTCTTCCCACTTCTCGGGCCGGCGTCACACATGTCTGGCTTAATGTTCTAGTCATTGTCAATAACAATAGATAGTCACTTGTAGTAATGGTATTTGGAGTTTTAATCAGATCCATTAAGGCAACGAGTTTTTTTTCTTCTATTCAGCAATGCATATCGTGCTACCTAAGCATGTGCCGATTAACTCGGTACCGTGAACTTGATTCGCAATCGAAGCAACATGCAATTGTTCGTAGCCATATTTCAGCCCCTGATATATGCCTATGAACTGAAAATCTTGTGAAGGGCTTCACAAGATCTGGTAGTTGTAATACTTTTGGTGGTTTGCCTGCTTGTTGACAGCCCACTCCTTCTGTCTCGTTGCCTTGTGTTCTTGCTTGCGGCCTCGTTGCTCGGCACGGGTCACCTCCTTCTTCTTTTGGTCCGTCACTCCTAACATGCCGGTTCCGCCATTCGCCCGGCTTACAACAGCGCTATTCCGTCCACGGTCCTGGCGCCGAGCAACTTGGCCGTTACTGTTCTTGACACCATCAACGTCCATGGCATCATCTTCGGGCGATGCTGCCTCGATAGCAAGCATCTCCGCACGCTCGGCAGCCGAGGGATAGTTGTGGAGGTTCTGACGATAATATCTAGCTAAAGATCGGTGGCCGACCGCACGACCGGAAGGAAGGTGTAGCTCGGTATCATCGTAGAAAATGGCACGGTGCTTGTGGGCATGGGAATGCCATCCATCCATCTGATGGTGATGTCGAGGATCATGGGATGTGTGATGGGGGTTCTTGTCGAGTCGTTCGTATTGGTGGATATGTTGATCGACCGGAATAGAGCCCAACTCCTCGGAATTACATGACGAAGTAGAGCTGTCTGTCTCCCAACCTTCGTCCTCCATAACCTCATCTCCGTCCTCACCAACCGCCTTCGCTGAGCGCCTAGCTCCAAGCTTAGCACCACCATTTTGTTTACCATCCTCGATCTCATCTTCGGAGTCTTCGTCATCCGAATACGTGGCCCGAAAATCATAATAGTCACCAATGTCGACTTGCTCATCCTCGGTTGTATAAGGTACTTTGCAATGACCCTTATCTCGCATGTGAGTCTGTATAGCAATTGCCGTATTCTTGACTTTCCCACAATACAGGCATTCATGGAATTCATGGACCCGCTCTTGCAACGCACCAATAAGACCATCAAGATCGACCAAATACTGCTTCTCAGGAATGAACATGCTGTGGATGCGCTCCATGTGAACAACGTTTAGGGAGACGGTCGGTGAATCGTAATTACAGAACAAGCATGACTTGAGCGTCAGATTTGGAATCGGCGTCGATGTGCTGGAAGCGGCCTCACTAGGGTCCGCTAAATCATCTGCTTCTGAAATGGGATGTTCTCTCTTGCGATGTGCTTCTGCTGATGGATGAGGATTTGACGGTCGCTTTAACGGAGATGAACGTTCTGTAAGGCTAGTTTTCTGAAGACCTTCAACAACTTCATTAAATTCCTCTTCAGCTTCAGAATCAACTTGTTTGCTTTCGGTGGCTACAGGTTCTAAGGAAAATGTAGAACTCATAACGGAACTAGCATCATCTTGACTAGGTCCCCGGCGCTGTACGGCAGCTTCCTTTGCCTTGTGCTTCTGGCTCGAAATGTGATTTCGGAAAGAATTTTCGCTGTAATATGTTCGTTGGCAGACTTCACAAATTTGTTGGAAGCCAGCACGGTCTGCTTCGGCACTAGTCTCAGCGCGGGCCTGGATAACCTTTTCAGTGAACACCTCGGACGAGATAGGTGGTAATGTCGCAACACGACGTTTGAGGTTATATCGACTAAAAAAAGGTAGCACGATATACGTTAGATTTATAACTTTTAGGCATGCGACCACACAAAGACGAGGAAGAAGAATAACTTACTGCCAATCGCTTTTCATATGACCCTTTTGAGTGTCAGCAAAGCGGAATGCTACTTGACATGTGTTACAAGTGAACTGATGAGAAGACGCTGCAGGATCCTGCGTTGAAGATAGGGCACCGCCTGACGGTCGGCTCCCCGTGATGGTAGCCATGGTCAAACTACCGGACGATTCGGACGATTGAGAGTGAACCACTTTAGACTGTTGTTAAATAATGATGAGGGGGAAGTCGATATAAGATTGTTAAGTTTAGGGTATTCTAACGACGGAAACTCCGAACCGACGAAATTCCTAAGTTGTCAAACCTAGTTGGTCAAATTTATGTAGGTTTTTGTTTTTTTTTGGTGAGGTGAATGAATGAGGGGGAGGGGCTTGTGAGGCTTTATCTGGATTATCTTGAAAACTAGATTACACTAGCGCCAGGAATGTTGTGATAACGGAACCCGGACAACTCCAGTTTTAGACCAAAATATTTTAGTAAAGAGGGACGATAGGATACTCTAGGTTATGTTAAAATTTTGAGGTACTTATCGGGGGACTTGTGCAAAAATTGCAGAAAGGAATCATTCAGATGGATGAAGTAATCGCCGAAATTCTAATACCTAGTGGCGATTTGGTGGGGGTTGTTTTCCCTTGCCGAAAAAAATTAAAGATTTTACATTGTATTGTACAGTATGTAGTATGTACATACGTCACTTCGTCAGTTCTAGAACCATGCTCAAGTAATCACCACTGAGGCTTAGCCGGAAGGTACATAACCCGGAAGAATCGATCGGAAAACGACAATGCCTCAATAGTAGTCATAAGCATCAACGCTGATTCGTCCATGACATGAAATTCCTGTTTGTAAGCAGTTACAAGGTAGATATGTACCCAGTATCTATATACATAATATTCACTGTATAAATATGATTCATCTCGAATTATTTGTACCGATAGATTGATTAAGATCGATTTACATACATACATGCCTTTCAGCGACATTTAAGATCAGAATTACAGGTTTAGTATAAATCCCTTTAAGAGTCACACGGGAACCCAACTCAAAATATTAATGCCCTCTAGGTAATTGTACATGACAAAACCTGGTATGCAACTCTAGAATCTGATCTGATTGGATTGTGCTGGGCTGTGGGGTAATTAAACCCGCTGCCCAGTTGTACTAGTACGATTTCAGATTTATGTATGTACATACATGTGTACATGACGCTAAAATACATAGACAGAAGACCGGGATAGGTCCGGTATGCGGTATGCGGGTCCTAGTCTTGTACCTTCTCCATATGCGCTCAGCCTTTGGAGATCTCATTCGATCCCGTTGCTTTGCGGCTCGAACCTATGTGATACTACACAACTACAACTACTTCGTGCCGAACTTCCTCACGTACATCCATTGCGCAAGTTGCCCGACTGTCGAATATTTGCCTCATATGTGGAGGATCTCGTGATGACCGTACAATCTGATACTGCGTAACCTCATCGCAGTTCTGATTATTATCATTCAAAACTTCTTATCCAATTCCGTCTTTTCCTATTCTATCCTATTTTATTTCTTCCCTAGATTCAACACTCTTGTTCAATTAATACCCAACCAAACCGATATTGAATCATAAATGACTACACTGTAATCAGTGATCGAAGCCGAGTGAACCATTTCGTCGATAAATCCCCCGCACAGCGAATCGATCTTCGCTGCTGTTCCGTTTAGACCATATGTCATGACGCGAGAAGATAATCGGCCAACGGACAATGGTCCTGGCCACCATAATCTCGAAGATGATGTCTTAGCTGCATTATGGGAAAATGTTCCTTTCCCGCGGCTACCTCCAGACGCGCCACCCGAGATAAAAGACCTTGTCATCAATGTCGAAAACCCAAAAAGGGTTTACGCTATCTACCGCGCCAGCCGCCGCCATGATCTACAGCTATTAGTTGAGAAGTAAGTTCCGGAGTTATCCAAGCTCACTTATGTCTTTTAGTCATATTCACTAATATCCCATAGATTCATCGTCCAACTGCGCTACGGATGTGGCTTCAGCGCCTGTACCACCGCATCGTGTTTTAGTTGCCGAAAACGGCTTGCTGGCAAGACCCCCATCCGCCGATATAATCCTACGAGCGCAAGGACCTTAGCCGTATTTCTCGCCAGTCAAGATGACGCCGATAGCCGACTCTGTCCCCACCTTAACTCCCCGGCCGGTCCGAGTGATGCTGTGAAGTCGTTAATATTCGGTCCGAGATATACATCTTCTCCCAATGATAAAGGCAGCTCAGCTTATAGCGGCCTGGGGTCCATGGCAAAATCTGCTAAAGGGGCCCCAGGTCGCGTGGCATCCAAGAGGACACAGGCAACATCACCGAGTAATCCGCCTGCGGTACAGGCAATTCGAAGGAGGGGCGACCAGATCTACAATAAGGAGGGTGAAGATACTACTAAGACTGAGGCGTCGTCATCACCTACCTTGACTCGTGAAATAGACATCACTGAAAAATCGGTTAGCAAGGATTACCGTTCATTTGCTGCTAATGTCTTTGGGACTGTTGCGTTCAGGATGCTAGAGTGGTTAACACCCAATAATATGGAAGCGATGTCTGAGAAAGCTAAGATGGTTGGAGATGTTGCAGATGTTGCAGATGTTGCAGATGATGCAGAAGGTTCTCAAACGATCTCACCTCGACCGAAATATCAGAATGGAAAAGCCAGCCCACCATCTGCCATATTAATACCCAAACCAGATAATCAGGCCGACATAAGAGATATTCCTAATGGCCACCCACGCGTCATACCAGTGCCGTCTCCGAGTAGCGAAGTGTCCGAATTCTACCAGCGGGTACATCCCGAGCACCAATCGATGCCCAACCCTCATTTTCAAGCTCTATCACCACATCAGAGAAGGAATTCTAATGCTCGAATTCGCACTTCTTCTGTTTCGAAAACTCATGCCAAGGTTGTTTCCGAGCCCTTAGTTGAACCTATTGGAGATGAAACGGGACCCCTTTCGCCTGGAATCCACACTGCTCAGCCAGAGAAGGGATCGAAAGGACTCGTTCGACCTCCGTCAACCATAGCACGAGCTACCTCTCCAGCAGCGGATAGTGATATGCATACGATAACAGAAAGAAAAATTTCAGAACCTTCGAGCCCCCACTCTAACGTGGATGAACATTATCCTCAGATGGATGGCGTTAGTGGAGAAGAAACTTCGAGCAGCGCAGGAACCACGCAGTCAATAGATACGCCAGACGAAAGCCGTGAAAGCCTCGATGGCCAAACCATTGATGACGAGGGCGAGTCGACATCTGAACTAGATAGCTACCTACCACAATCTCTATCACGCCTAAATCTCCAAGCTATAGAGTTCATATGCGATGTCCTCCAGGAAGATGCCACCTTGGAAAGGCATATTTTTACACCACCAACTATTAGCGGATCTGGAAGACGCTCCTCTAACCAGCTTAAGTCGTGGAAGAGAAAACGGAAATCGCAAGCACTTTATCCTCGGGATTTAAAGTTACAATGGAAATTATTTGTCGAACAAAGTATATTTCACGTATTAAGTGACCCCCAGGCCCTATTGGACTCGTTTACCAATTCGAATGGAATGGTGGATTCGCAGACATTGTGGTATTGCATGTTACGGTTGACAAGGGTAGCGCCCAGCTTGGTCTTTGATAGCCTCTGGATGGCTTTAGCAGGCCTTTTCGCACCTCCAAAAACCCTACAGTCTATGAGATCGCCCATATTGAAGGTGTTTCCCGGGCCTGGATCGCAAAGGTCGTTTACAAATGCAGAGACTGCGTCACTTATGTCTGTATGCTTCCATGCTTTGGTTGCCGCAGCTCCGTTGGTAACCGACGCGAGACGACTCAATGACATGTCTCGCATCAGAGCCCATGGGTTGTCGCTAGCAGGCGGTGGTGTTGTGGCGAGGCAACCAATGTCCTTATGTCTGCAATACGAAGATACCTTTACCGACGACATGGCTCTTCGATTAGCGAGAAGATTACTAAGGGTCATTCCAACACGACGGCACTTTGACGAGTTGATCGAACTTGACTTGGACTCGGAAGATGATGAAAATGAAAAAGACGTCGTAGAGATATTACTCTCTCATCTCGAATCTCCGGCACAATCAGCCATAAACTTTTCGAAAGCTGAGCGAAGTATGCACGAAAGGAGGATACCGATCCTACTCCTAGATTGGGCGAGGGCTGTAATGCTACATGAATGGGAGGGAAAACCCGACGTTTCTGGAGATGGCCCGTTCGGTGGAGCCCTCTCCCTAATCGCGGCTATGTGTTAGTATTCCCCTGTTATCTATGATTCTCAAGCTAACAAACATATAGACCAGAAACGCCAGTCGCTCCTCTTAGGTGATGTTCATTTCCGTTGCGAGTACTTCGGTGACCGTCTTGACCCCATTCAAATGCCGATTTCTTGGCTGTCATTTACGTCTACCAAGCGGAGGGTTCATCTTCTGGACTATCCTTACCTTTTCAATCCGACATCTTTAGTGTCATACTTTAGAGCCATCAACTTTTCTCGCATGAGCCGTTCTTACGAGGAATCTAGCTCGTTACAAAGTCGGATCCGAGCAATTATTGAAACCGACAGCCTCGTCACGGAGACACATCAAAAGAATATCCTGCAAGACCTCTTAAAGGTTCCAGCCTCTAAATACTTTATCTTGGACATCAGCCGCAAGAATGTTCTTAAGAATGCTTTTGACCAACTCTGGCGGCGTGAAGAGCGCGAATTGATGAGACCTTTAAAGGTCCATCTTGGAGAAGATTCTGGAGAAGAGGGATTTGACTCTGGAGGTGTGCAGCAGGAGTTTTTCCGCCTTGCTATTTCTGCAGCTCTAAATCCGGACTATGGTGCCTTCGTTATCGATGAGAGAACGCGGATGACTTGGTTTCAGCCTGGGTCTACGGAACCCGAGTGGAAGTTCGAGCTTGTGGGCATGCTAATATCACTGGCTGCTTACAATGGGCTTACTCTACCAATCACATTTCCAAAAGCATTGTATTGCCAGCTTCTCGGCGAACCGGTTACTGAACTACACCACATTGCGGATGGGTGGCCGGTACTAGCCAACGGACTCACAAATCTTCTTGAATGGAACGAAAAAGACGGCTCCGTGGAAGATATATTTGTCCTTACCTATGAATTCTCGACGTCTATGTTCGACCAACCCATCACTCGAGAGATGGACTCATCGAGACGGACATCCTGGCCTCAATTCTCTACACACCCGGAATTCATTCCCTTACCTACAGCCAACCCGCACGATGCACCGCCCGTAACCGGCGATAATCGCAATGCTTACGTTAGCGACTACATCCGGTACTTAACACATGTTTCGGTAGCACCGCAGTTCGCTGCCTTCGCACGCGGGTTCCGGACGTGCCTAAATCCGAAGTCATTGAAGCTGCTGACGCCATCGATGCTACAAAACATCGTAGAGGGTACACAGGATATCGATGTGGGTGAGCTAAGGCGCGCGGCGAGGTACGTGGGCTGGGATGCGTCGCATCGCACAGTACGCGACTTCTGGAGTATTGTTAAGAGATACGATGATCGCATGCGCCGTAAGCTTCTTGAATTCGTCACCGCGAGCGATCGCGTCCCAGTAGGGGGGATGGCGAATATCCAGTTTGTAATTCAGAAAAACGGCGAGGAAGGCGAGGGAGGCCACCTGCCTACTGCGTATACATGCTATGGAACTCTGTTGTTACCCGAGTATCGAGATAAGGAGGTCTTACGCGAACGGCTCACGATGGCACTTGAGAATGCGCAAGGTTTTGGGTTTGCGTAGTTAGACCGAGGCTGACTGCAACAAGGGAGAGATGAAGAAGGGAACTATTATAGAGAAGGAGTGAAAGACGGATAACGTGAAATCATAAGATACAACTTCAGGTATAACACGATGGAAGGACAGACCCTATCAAAAGGGAAATAAATAAAAGTGCTAATACAGTAAATGAATTGCATTTACGGCAGGAGCTGGAAACAGTAGTTGGAAGACGGGTCACAGGACGCCAACCCCTATCTCGGTCAGCTGTCGTTGACTTTTGTATGTATCACCCCCAAGGTTGGAACGGAATGGAATAACAGGATGGTGGTTCAGACTAAGGGGCTCTTTTTTCTATTTTCCACCCTCACATCATTTACACACAGCCCTTACACTGGAAAACAGTTATATACCGAACTACTAGGGTATATCGTCTACCCTTACTTACGCATTTACACATGTAGGTTCCCGCTCACGGTTCTTGTTATACTAGGTATCTGTCGTTTTAGCGTTCTCGCGGTAAAGAAAAAGTTAGGGAGCGGTCGCTTTCGGCTTCGGCTCGAATATACACACGTATATATACATAGTAGCTTTGAATGTCATGCTTTCGTGGTTTCCTAATGCTCCTATACCTATTTAATAATTTGAATTCAAGTGTATAGCGATCGAGACATGGCCTCAGAAGAGGACAACCATGTATTAGTTCTACTGTATCACACTGTAATCAGAACTATCCCCTACGTTACACAACAGGCATCCCCACCTGCGTAAGTTACCTATATAGGTAGTCAGATTAGGGGATATTTAGGGAAGACTCCGATACCGTAGTAATAGTACATTCGTCACTTTTTTCAATTCCGTTCCAATGAAGTAGTAGGTACTAATAGTGATCTTCATGCGATGAATTTTTTCCTTATCTCAGGGGTCTATTGCAGGAGAGGTATCTTGACGTTTTTGACTGTCCTTACATCGAAGTCCGTCTATCCATCTACATACGTATCTCATCGCGAGACGTAGATAACTTAGCCCGTCTAGAAGTCCTGATCTCCCGATCCGCTAACGATAACATTATTGACCTTAAGCACCATGCGGCATAACTGAGTAGCCAGCATGAGCTGCTGCCTCTTACCGATCAGGGGGTCGATGACGAAGGCCTGTTTCATGTCGTTGCTGCCGCCGCTCATGCAGTCGACGCCTAGCCTGCCACGACCGGCATCACCTGCCTTGACTTGCTGCGACTTGACCTCAGCGAGGGTAGCGATGGGGTTGAGACCGCTGTTCTCGGCAAGAGCCATGGGGACGGCATCTAGAGCCTCGGCAAAGGCACGCATGGCGTACTGCTCCAGACCTGGGGTCTTGACGGCCGCATCTTCGACAGCGAGCGAACAGGCGATTTCGGCCGCACCGCCACCGTACACTACGCGGTTGTCGCGTACTAAATTACGGACGACGCATAGGGCGTCGTGGAGTGATCGACGGGCCTCATCGATGATCTAATAGGGATTAGTAAGTGCTTTAAAAAGAGAGAAGAGGCGAGGACCTACCATCTTGTTACTTCCCCTGACAAACACCGTCACGGCCCTTGTGTTAGCGCACTCTTCAATAACGAGCATCTTCTCCCGCGTAGTGCCGAATGTCATCTCTCGTACGATACCGGCTCTTCCAAGCTTCTCAGCCTTCAGATCCTCAAATCGAGGTACTATTCTACCGTTCGTGGCAATAGCGATAAGTTCGATCTCGGGACCGCCTACCCATCGTACGGCTGGTAGCTCGTTTTGTAGTAGCAGGTGGTTTGCCTCGTCATCAAAACCCCATTGGCAAATAGCTAAGTTTGCACCGGTGTCCTTAATCTGCTGAATCATCTCGATGAACTTTTCCCGTTCGTAGCTCTGTAGCTTCTTGAATTCCTCGACTGAGGTAATCTCCAACTTATGCTTAGTCTTCGGCTTTGGCGGCTCAAACGCGCATGTGAGGATGGCGATCTTGGCATCTTTGACTTCGGACGGCATTTGGGGATGCGAGAAGTCCTTGTCGACTATCACACCCTTTACCAGAATAGTGTCTTCTAATGCACCGCCGACCTTACCATCTACCTTGATCAACTCGAAGTCGACATCTTTTCGCTCGAGATCGGCAACGGATAAAACGGCGTCGACGGCGATTTTGGCGAACTGGTCGTGTGCTTTGGACACGATCTTGCTTCCCAAACTTGTCCGTGCAACCTTAAGAAGGTTCTCTGTATTCTCCTTATTGAACTCGATGGTGTCTGATATCCGATCTAGCTCCGCCACTGCAATATCGCAAGCCTGGTCGTAACCATCTGCTATTCGGATAGGGTGAATGCCTTTATCTATTAGCTCGGCGGCCTGTTCCAAGAGAGCACCGGCTAAGACGACGACACCGGTAGTTCCATCACCGATCTCGTCATCCTGGGATTTGGAAAGTTCGACAAGTAATTTGGCTACGTGGTTGGAAATCTCCATTTGTTGTAGAATAGTGGCTCCATCGTTGGTAACGGTGATGTCGCCATCGGGTGATATTAGGATCTTGTCGAGGCCACGGGGACCCAAGGAGGTCTTGACAATGTTGGCAACAGTTCGGGCGGCAAGGATATGCGACTTCACGGCTTCGTTGCCATACTGACGCTTCTTCTTGCCTTGACTAGGGGGGAAGAGGGGTTAGACATTATCTTGATCTGATGGTGTAGATCATGGGACTCACTCTCTGACCACAATGAAAGGCCGCCCTTGCTCATCTTTCATAACAGCAGCTATAAGAAGTAAGAGTCAGTATGTGTATGTGTAGTGCCATAAGTCATGTGTGCCGCATACCATTTTGGAGGTCGAGATCTAAAGTGGAATATTAGTAAATATTGATACAATAGAATGGCGGGGCTGTAGCTACATACTCATCGCCATTTTGCCCCTTTTGGTAGCTCAGAAGAGCTTGTCTTGCTATTATATGAGAAATATCGCCGGTAGATAGCTTCCCCGTTGAATTTCAGCAAGATATGCCGTGGTATGAAGCTGTTTACTCAGTCGGGTTCTGCCTTGCAAGCGGTATCTACCTCGAAATTCTGAAATTCTAAAGATCTAGACCCACATTTGTCTAATTCGGAAAATTCACCACGCCGACAGTACCTACTGAAAGTACCGAAGTACTTCGCTAAAGCTCTTATCTTATCGATTATTACATAAGGAACTCCAAACTGTAGAAGTGGACCCTCTATTAATAGGAGGCTCGGGTTCAATATTCTAGGGGAGCTGCAAGGTTGAGCACCGAGACAGCAAAGAGATATCTGTCACCCTACATAACAGTACATGCATGAATCTAGGCGCATCTGATGCATATGTAGGCTATTTCGCACCATATTTACTCGAAACATAATCCAAAATACATATGTATCTAATGACCGGTTATTATGGAATAATAAAACATACATATACCGACAGTTACAGGGGTAACGTAATTACATTTGAAAGGTAAAATTCTCCAATACCTCGGTATCTAAGTGTTTATATCAGGTAGTTACTATTCCATATGATAAACCCATATAATTAGATGTACTCCTATTCATATACTTTTAGAGTTTGAAAATAATTGACTAAATATCTTTAACTTACTAGTACCTGGAAGGTACTTGGCATCGTTTAAAAGAGGTTTGCTTTTCTCGACGTGGGATTCTTGACCCTGCATGACTGCATGATGCAGGTTGACTTGTTGAACGATCAGTGAATCAAAGAGTCATCATTTGACCTATGTTATAACACCGAATATGCCAAACATTCGCATTGAGAGCCGAGGCACGGCCTGCTCCGGCGAGGTGGTAAAATTTCTCATTAATGTCCCATGGATGCACGGTGGATGTAGGTGGATGTAGGAAGAATAATAATAATTTAATACAACAATATCCATAAATATCTCCTTTCCAACTTCTAATTCAAGTTACGCCGAGAAATTCCATCTAGATACGCACGTACTAACCTAAATATATTCTCGTAAAAGGATTATATGTTCGCTATTATCTTGGTATTCGCCTATACCCTAGCCTCTAGTTGCCGGGTTAGCTTTGATAGGTGAACTAGGAAAGCCTAGGTTGCCCCGCTGACGTCTATAGCCTCGATAAATTCTAACTTTAAAATATCCATATCCGCCATCTCTTAGCTCGAGCTCGAACGTTGGAGCTCTCCTTCTGTCAGCTTCCTACATAATCCTTTCCCGCACCCCAACCGTCAACACCACACATCCCTGTCCTCCACGCCTGACATTACATCCTTCTCTATCCATAATTGAACGTAATTATGGCTCTCGCAACTCAATTCGAAGGCGTGCTTCCGCTGCACATGGTCCAGAAGCCGCCGTTTATGATCGAGTCGCCAGGGGCTGAAGAGGTCGAAGGAGAGACGAAACCACACAGACACATCAAGGCTAAGGATGGCCTTCTCACTCGCCCTGCACCTCATATCGCCACCACATACGATATTCTCATCGAGAGCGCAAACAAACATGGAGATAAAGCCGCAATAGGTTCTCGTAAACTAATCACTACTCACACTGAGACCAAGAAGGCACCAAAAATTGTTGATGGTGTCAAGAAGGAAGTTGATAAGCAATGGACCTACTTTGAGTTATCACCGTACTCATTCCTCACCTACAATGAGTATAAGACCCGGGCTCTGCATGTAGGTGCTGCGTTGAGGAAATTGGGTCTTGAGCAGGGCGATGTTTTACACATTTTTGCGACCACAAGGTAATATTAAGTCTATTTCGCATAAATAGACCATTGAGAGCTAAACTTGAGTGTATTTAGCGCGAATTGGCTGTGTATGGCACACGGCTGTGCCTCGCAATCCATCACAATCGCGACAGCCTACGACACTCTCGGCTCTGATGCCGTCGAATACTCTCTCACCCAGACGAATGCGAAGGCGATGTACACTGATCCCCACCTCCTGAAAACCGCTGGTCGCCCGTTGAAGAATGCGAAGGATGTTAAATTCTTAGTCTATAACGACACATCTAACATCCCAATCTCCGACAAGGAGTTGGAAGACTTCAAGACCGCAAACTCTCACCTTACCATATACTCCTACACCGACCTTGTCGCTCTCGGCGAGGAAAACCCCATAGATCCAGTACCGCCGAAAGCCAGTGACATGTGCTGCATCATGTACACCTCGGGTTCATCCGGGACGCCGAAGGGTGTGCCTATTACGCACGAGGGCATTGTCGCTGGTATCACGGGCCTGTACACCGTTATCGAGGAGACCGTCTCACACCGCGACACAATCCTTGCTTACCTTCCCCTGGCTCATATTCTGGAGATGGCTGTAGAGAATCTAGTCATGTATATTGGAGGTACGTTGGGATACGGATCTCCACGCACGCTTGCCGATTCTTCGACGCGCAACTGCGCTGGTGACATGCGCGAGCTTGCACCGACTGTCATGGTTGGTGTCCCCCAGATATGGGAGACTATCAGGAAGGGTATTGAGTCGAAAGTAAACAATGGTGGTGTATTGTTGAGAAACGTTTTCTGGGGTGCCTACGGCCTAAAGTCTATGCTCACAGCAGCTGGCTTACCTGGCGGAGGATTAATCGATGCCCTGATATTTAAACAAGTCCGTAACATGACAGGTGGAAGAGTGAGGTTTCTTTTCAACGGCGCTAGTGGTATTTCCGACGGCACGAGACGTTTCGTGAGTCTGGTGCTCGCGCCGATGATCACGGGCTATGGTCTTACCGAGACATGCGCCAACGGTGCACTGGGCTGCCCCCTGCAATGGACGCCAAACGCTATCGGTCCCGTCCCAGCTTCGTTAGAAATCAAGCTCGTCGGCTTGCCGGATCTAGGGTACGATGCAAAGAGCACGCCCCCACAAGGCGAAATCCTCCTCCGTGGACTGCCTGTATGCAAGGAGTACTTCAAGAACCCTGAGGAGACGGAGAAGGCCTTCACAACAGATGGATGGTTCCGAACGGGTGATATCGGAGAGTTTGATTCTTTAGGACACATCAAGATCATCGATCGTGTCAAAAACCTGGTCAAGATGCAGGGAGGCGAGTACATTGCTCTCGAGAAACTCGAGGCCGTGTACCGAGGCAGCGAATTCGTTCACAACATCATGATCCACGGCGATAACGACCACGCCCGCGCTATTGCAGTCGTGAGCCCCAACGAGAAGCCACTAAACGATCTGGCGAAGAAGCTAGACGTCGACCATGCTCATGCGCATACCGATTCAAAGGTTCTGGATGCGGTGCACAAGGACTTGGTCGGTGTAGGCAAGAAGGCTGGACTGACGGGGCTGGAGATGGTCGTTGGTGTTGTGCTAGTTGAGGATGAATGGACGCCCACAAGTGTAAGTTCAACTACCCCCCTACCCTTTTCAAATCCTTTATCAGGGACTAACAAAGCAATAGGGTCTCGTCACGGCAACACAGAAAGTAAACCGGAGGGCACTGAGAAGCCACTACAAGAAACAAATCGAGGACTGCTTTAAACGGACAGGTTAAGCGCCTTTGTTGTATTCGATGTATCTACATAAACTAACGCAAACGATGGCTTCTCCCGTCGTGGATGTGGATCTGGATACGTGGCTCGGACGAATTTGAAACTGGCCACTGTGTATTATAGTATTGTCATGGCGTGTAGGTAGCTAGCTGTCTACTTACCTAGGTAACTGTTGGTATTGATGATGACGGCATAATATTACCCGGAATTGTTTTATGCTTGGGGTCTTAAATGCGTGGGTGTGAATCTTGCTGTGGCTTGGTGAAATGGGGGTTATTAGTGATATGAACAACTGACGTTATCGTTGAAGGTCTTTCGGTAATTCCAACTAGCACCTACTTACAGGTATGTACCTATTTAGGAGGGATTGGGGCAGATCACCTGTGTGTAGCCGCATTGAGCTCAATAAACCATAGCCATAAACGCCACGATAATTGATTGAGCTGCAGATCTCTGGTAAAACACTACTAACAATTGCTATTTCCTACATTACAATATAAAAAAGAGTTTCAACAGGGACCTTGTCTACAAAACTAGAAACTCGCAAGTTTCTTTTGAACGGGAAAAGGAAAACAGAAAAGTGGGTGGTAGGGAGACTTTGAGAGCCCCTCCGGATCCAACGCCATCTATGTATGTACCAAGAAAAGGGGCGGGAAGAAAGCCACGAATGATCCCCGTTTCCCCCGGAACTCCCCAATTATCCGTCCGGCAATGCTCGTCCACCGACTGCCTAGGCCGCGACTTCTATAACAACAGTATATGCTCTCGCCCGTATTGATCACCGATGAGCCATGTTTTCCCCAACACCTTTGATATCGAGACGCATCACACGTTGAATCGAATTGATCCGTTCGACATATATCATGAACCGCCCCCACCGCATGGAACATTAGTAGTAGGTACCATTCGTCTTCCAAGTCGTCAGGGAAGGAAAATAGACATTATATACCACCGTCAGACTCCCTATCTATTGTTCCTCTCCCATGGAAAAGGTACGTCCCTGCGCTTGTAAAATAACTGGACTGGTGTGACGTCGTTCGTGCACTCGTATACTTGCGTCAACATCCTCTGCCACGCGTTCCCGGTGAGGTAGCTGACGTTGGCATCGTTGAAATAGATCCATTTATCTTTGTCCTGCGTTCTGCCGAGGGTCCAGTAATGGCCTGAAGTGACGGTCGCGCCTGTATGGCTCTGTATGCTGTAGAGGTCGTAGTCAAGAGGGGCAAGGGCGTTCTGGTTATGTGGTGCAGGCAATATGTTGGCGACTTCTTTCCTGATGTCCTCCGAGCAACTGAATCTCGATAAGTTCATGGAGAATGGGAACTCTACCGGAATCTTCTCCTTTCTGTCGTTAACAGCACCCCTGTATCTTCTGATATATATACGCAATAGAGGAGGGAAGGTTACGTTTCGATATTGAAAATTTAAGGCATCATCCGCCCCGCATTTTTCACATCGACCCGAGGTAGATTTCTCATTGTTTACATTGTCCCACATATCCTGTAATCTATATCGCTTCGAAGGGTCTTGGGGTGTTAAATAGATAGTGTGACCTGTGTCGATAGAGTAATTTGAATCTTGGCATTTTACGCACTGTCTGACCTGTAAGACGTTGATTAAAAAGTGCCTATCGATGAAAGTGATTTTTCTTTGGACTAAAATGGTATTCCAAATGCCTTGGGCTATCTCGCGGGCAATCCGACTAGCCCCGTTCGGTATGTTGATCTGAGGTTTCGGCATGGAAGCGGTCATGTTGGTCTCGTAGCTTAGTTGATCAAAGATAAAATTACAAAATTCGTCGACGTCGTGCTGATGTCGATCGCCTAGCCTATCCACTTGATGGGTGTGTGGATCTATATGACCTTCATGGATGGAGGACAAATATTGCTTTAGGTTATGTAAGTGTATGATTCGGGAATATTAACTAAGGGCAAACATACCATGAGTGTCGAACACCTCATCACTTTAAATTGCCCCTTGTGCATCCACTGCAAAAGATTCTTCAATATCTTGGCCAATAGTTGCGGGCGGGTTGGTTCATTATCATCGCGTCCTCGCCAGGCCTCAGGCCAAGTAGGTTCTAATAGCTCATCGATGAAACCAGGCGAGTTGACAAATACTTGCATGGTAGAATTGCAATAACAAGCAGTTCCGCTATTGTAAAGTCCGGTGCATGGTGCCGTACCGAGATCGCCCCTATTTCCGGCTGCGCTGGTAACCATGGCGAAAGCACCAACATCCGAGTCGTCGTCTCTAGAGTCCAAACCACTATATCTGGTTCTAGGGATAGCGGGCGCTGGCCGCCTAGGTGGAGCTGGGGCTATACCGGTGAGAAACTCCTCTTGCTGCCTGAGAATTTCCTCATTAGCAGGCGTGGTCATCGATTCTGGAATACCTCCTATGCTGGGATAGCGGCGAATGAAATCATCTCTGTTTTTTATATAGTCAAATTCGGAGATTCCCGTTTTATCTTCTTGGATCATATGCTCAAACTGATTGACCTCATCTTGAGTGAGGGTCTTGGTCTTGGTTCTATACCGTCCTCCGCCTCGGCTCCTGGGCGTAGAAGTTGCGCTTAGAGGCATATGCTTTGGTGCAGTGTCAGAAGTCTCGAGAGATATCTCCCCGAATTCGTTTAGCCAAGAGGCTAGACCACCTTTCAACAATTTCGGGCTATTCTTGAGTGGTCTACTATAGCTATAATGTGACAAAGCTTGCCGTAGATTGTGCAGGATCATTTCTGAGGAATCTCCTGTTATCCTATTCGGCATAGAGACACTATCTTGGTCATAAAAAACTACTAAATCGGCCCTGTCGCGTTGCTCGATCGCAAGTTTCTCGTTTGAAGGGGCTAGCACCATACTGTCGGCGATCTCATCCGCGGATATGTTCTCTCGCATGAGAATCTCGGGCTCGACACAAATCGTCCTAGGGGATCTGATATGCCCCTCGTCGAAGGATTGACGATCGCGTATATCGATAATCAAGATTTCAATATCTTTGATCATCAGATTTGCAAGGGTGGCAGCCGAGATGGTCTCTCCTTGTGGAATTTTAACTTGTGTTGCGTTCGCTGGCGATTGTGAGGTGTGATATGACTGAGCCGTAGCGAACTGCTCCCTGCTAAAGGCCATGATGGCGTTTTCCGTAGAGTTGCGAGCAGAGATGCTAGGAGTCGAGGTGATCGAGTTTGTCCTGCTGAACATACCGCGAGGAGTGCTAGATGGAAGGTTGGCAATCTCACTGGTCACGGTACCTCTTGCAGGACTATATATTGCTTCTGGAAGTTTTGGCATTGCTGGCATAGATGTATCTACCGACGGCAATTTTGAAGTGTTCCCCGGCTTTTGTGAGTCGCGTAAACGCGCAAATCGACTGGCTAAGTCTCCCGAAGATGTCTTTGAGACCTGGTTGATAGCGTTTCCATGTAATGCTTGCGGTTTGGGCTGTACCGGAGGTTTTTCTCTTTTTTCCGCTCTAGAATTTGTGCCAGAGTCGCCTGTATTCCCGCCTTTGCTTGTAGTTTCGAATTCATTTTTAGACCCATTCCTTTTAATATCCGTGGATCCATTTACCTGAGCCCGTGACAGTATCGAAGGCGCATTAGCTGATATCGTACGGGTGTGTCCATTGGATGTTTTTGGAGATATTGTTGGCTCTACACCGCTTCGTCGGTTGTCTTCCTTAATATCCTCCTTGATCTTATCAAAGGTAGCGCCATTGGTCGTGATTTTCGTCTTGAGGGCATTGTATAAACGGTTCAGATGCCCTGAGTCAGATCTCATGGAGGGATAATCTTTGTGTCTGGGCACTTTATCGACAGCGATGGTAAATGCCTTAATATACTCTTGCAATGCTAAATCGGGGCGTCTAAAATCGTTGTATGTCATCGCCTGTCGCATATGGGCATCGCCAAGCTCGAGGACTTTCCGTAACGGAGTATGGGGGTCAAGGTCCACACCAACAGATACCAAGTCCTCTATATGACGGTATGGCGCCTTTCCTGTACCCGAACTACTGGTAGGCGCATGGCCGCCATTGGTCATCGTAGAGGTCATCGTGTCTTGTGCGCCAGTCTCGGTGATGACTAAAGTCTTCGGGGAAGCGCCAGAACTTATAATATCGTGAATGTGGTACTCAGTACCATGCCGTGGTTGCGCAGACAATTTTCAATGGGTTGAATCCGAAGATGATTACGAATGGAAAGCGACGAGGACGACGAGAAGGTATGGGAGCGCAAGGGCGCGCAAATGGTTAAAGGATAGACTGTAGGATAAGCTAACCTCGGATATGATCAGAAACCTTTGTAACGAAAGACAGGTAAATTGTGGTAAGGAGAACAAGAGTTATATGTACCACTATTATTCTCAGGATGGAGACTGGAATGAAGAAGACATTCTTTCAGAATAAGGACGGGATCTGTTAACGTCGCGACGTCAGAGGTGGGGGGAGACGAGAACGGAAGGTTGAAAGAATAGAAGAAAGAGAATAATAAAAAAAGATCGTGAATGCACAATGAAAAGATACTAGTCTACCAGTCACCAATGGTGACTAGAAAGAAGAGCTTGACCTATCGGTCTGCTGGTTGAATGCGTAAATATCATTTGTGGAGCTGATTATTTGATTGTTGATATTTGATACTCGATATATATGTATGCAGCATTCATCCGTAGGATCCTTATTGAAGCTTGCAAGTTTAATTCTCAATCCTTTGATCGTACATAAATCTATGGATATTATTACAGTAAGGTTAGAGGCTGCCTACGCTGCTAGGTAGTTCCTAGTAGGTACTAGGTAAAATGCTGTTAGGTAAGCAGATTATTGAGGGGTCATGGGGCTGACGTGACGGGAATGTCTGTGGAGAAACGAAGACGCCACATTCGCCTCAGCTGCAGAAATTGAACTTGCGCTTACGCCGATGTACAGAGTACATGTAGATACCTAGTATTTTAAGCTGCAAGCTCCTGGCACTGAGCCAAGTTCGTGGTACGTATCCACAGTAGCTAGGCAGTCACGCCCTGTAAGCTTCTAGGTACTCACTTACTGCCTAGGTACTAACAGTAGGTGCATGAAATCACAACCTTGGAACTCCTTGAACATTGAACATGTTATCATTACCAACGTCAAATATCAGCCTCCATTTCCATGTGTACTACCTAGGTTGTCGCGCAATCTTCTTTTGCCTTTGATTAAGCAGGCCACTTTTAAGGTTATTATCTCTTCTTTCTTGCATAGTGTTGAGTCTATAGTCACTTGATATTGCGATCCGATCACTCGCGATTGTCGCTCGTCTCTCTCAACACCATTTCGCAAGATGATGGGAGGTTGGTGGTCTTCCTCGGCCAACAGCGCCTTGGATGAACAGATTGAGAAAGCAACTGGGAGTAGTTTGTAGGTGCTACACTTGTTACTACATGTTTATTATTTACTATATCCCTTGCAAGACCGCTAATTTCATGGAAAATAGAGAGGATATTCCCCTCAACCTCGAAATCTCCGATGTTATTAGATCCAAGACTGTGCAGCCTAAGGAAGCCATGCGATCGCTGAAACGTCGCATTGGCAACAAGAACCCAAACACCCAGCTAAGCGCATTGAACGTACGAACCCTTCTCCAACTAGCCATGTCAAATCTTGTCACCTCCGCCCTCTAACTTCCGCCTTCTACCTAACCAATATTAACTTGTGGCATAGTTGACGGATACCTGTGTCAAGAATGGTGGCTCCCACTTCCTGATCGAGATTGCCTCCCGAGAGTTCATGGACAATCTAGTTTCTCTTCTCCATGCAGTTGGTCCCGCCGCCGTAAATTTAGAAGTCCGAGCCAAGATATTAGAATTGATACAATCCTGGGCCGCCGCTACCGAAGGACGGTATGATCTGAAATATATCGATGATACATATCAGACGCTGCAGAGGGAAGGCTTCCAATTCCCTCCGCGGACTACCGTAGCAAGCAGCATGATTGACAGTAGCGCCGTACGTACCACACACCCGACTATCCATCCAAGTGGCATTGTTCTTTTACACACAGCTAACTAAGTCATCGTAGCCTCCCGAGTGGTCTGATTCCGATGTCTGTATGCGATGCCGCACCCCGTTTACCTTTACAAACCGCAAACATCACTGTCGCAACTGCGGTAACTGCTTCGACCAACAATGTTCTACCAAGACTCTCCCTTTGCCTCACCTAGGTATCATGCAGCCTGTACGAGTCGATGACGGCTGTTATGCCAAACTGACAGACAGATCTAATAAAGGCGGCTTCGGAAGACAAGAGCGTTCGCCTACGAGCCCATCATTTCCACACAAAAATCGCAGCTCATCTACTATGCAGCCACGGAACGCCCGGGTCGACGATGCTTTTGATGAAGATCTTAAGAAGGCCTTAGCTATGAGCTTAGAGGAAGTACAAGGACACTCGAAGGGATATGTCCCCCCTACGAATAACGCTCCTTCGGCATCTCACCCGAAGACTAACGTGACTTCACCTGCGCCCGTAGGGGCACCCGAGGAAGAGGACGAAGATCTCAAAGCCGCCATCGCAGCTTCTCTAGCAGATATGGAGGAGCAGAAGCAAAAGCATTCCGCGGCATTGAAGCAACAAACAACAAGGACAGAGAACGCGCCGGCTACTTCATTTGCGCTACCAAAGAATGATTATGAACTTACCCCTGTGGAGGCCGAGAATATCAACCTCTTTTCAACACTAGTTGATAGATTGCAGACTCAGCCCCCTGGCACAATCTTGAGAGAACCACAGATCCAGGAGCTCTATGACTCCATCGGAGCTTTACGTCCTAAATTAGCACGAACGTACGGCGAGACGATGAGCAAACATGGCAAGTTTTTATATTTTTCCAAATATAAAATCCATCCTTAACTAACCGCATCATAGATACTCTTCTCGACCTACATGCTAAACTATCTACTGTTGTTCGATATTATGACAGGATGTTGGAGGAACGTCTATCAAAAGCCTATAACCAGCACAACATCGGTGGCTACACCCTACCTACCCCTACGCAGCAGTCGGGCCCTTATCCTTCAATACAATCAGCCGCAGCCAGAACTTCTACATCGGCAGAAAACTTTTATACCGGAGAGCAACTCCCAGATCCTAGTAGGACACCCGTGCCTCAATACCCTCAACATGTCCAACAAGGCCCACAACAGCAATTTGCAAGCTACGACAAACGAGCTTCGGTATCAATGCCTTCAAGCAACCAATATCCCCATCATGGTGTTCAGAGAAGCGATAGTTGGCAGAAACAAGGACCTTCCGCACCAGTTCAGTATCCCAATCAAGTGAATTTCACCCCGAATGATCCTCCACGAGCTAACCACGCATCTCACCCGTCTCCCCAAACCCCTCTTAATAAAGCGCCAGAACCGGCCGGAGTATCAGCAGCTGACCCTAATGCTTCTTACTATTACAACAACTCGCAACCGAGTAACGACCACGCGACGCCGGGTATTCCTGTAGAAGCGGCGCCTTCACCGTATCCAAATCTTCAACATACAATAAATTATGCAGGGCAGTCAGTCCCTCCGACGCCTGCGTCGGTCCCTACACAACCGTCTCAACCTCCACAGCAATATCAACAAGTAGGTCATCAAACGCAACAGCCACTATATTGGCAACAGTCTCAGCAGCAACCACATCAGCAACAAGATCAGGCGGTTCACGGGTATCAGCCAACTGGGATTGGATACTCTAGATATTCGCAAGATGCATTTCCTGCTGCCCCACAACATGCGCCTCAACAACCTGTCATAGAAGAGAGTTTAATTGATTTATAAGGAGAAGGATCAGGGCACAGTGGAAGGAAGTTTAAAGTATGAGCACTAGGAGGTTTATGGCATTATTGGCGAGATCATCTCATAAGTAGTTGAATGAATAAAAAATCGGCCAACTTGGACAGCAAAATACCTACAAGAAATTATGTATCGCAATTATAGTCTAAGTCAATCAGTTTGCAGAATGCCTACTAGGTAGGCACCTAGGTACCTAAAGCAGGCTGTTCGAGTCGCTACCTATTTATGTACTACTTATGTACTAGTAGTTACAAGTGGAGATGCTATTACGTCATTTGACAAAGTACCTACTCAGGTACCAAGTATCGTACATCAATGCCCCTCGTGCCCCTCTTCTAGTAAACTTAGGTAACCTTTCAGCCTTTGAACATTACCACTCACTATCAGATCGTCATCACCGTTCTTACATGCAGCCGACTGTTGCTGTTACCTTTCAATCTCTATACCTTTTAACTTCCATACCCGTCTAGAGATAATCAAAAGCCAACAATCATCTTCCGGTCGGCACAATGTCGCGCCATCAAGCGTACCGCAATTACGATTACGAGAATGACCTTGACGAATACGAAGGCGATGGATATTCAGACGGCGAAGAAGAACTAAGTCCAGAAGATCGAGGTACGCAAACATTTAAGCTCCAGCTAGTATATTTAATCGCCAATTCCTGCTAATTTTGCGATAAACACAAGCCCAGATGGAGGTTGGCACTGCTGAAGTTCGAGCTGCCCTCGGAACTGAGTCATCAAAGGTTACAACTCAACAAATCCAAGAAGCGCTTTGGCATTACTACTATGATATCGATAAATCTGTAGTTTACTTAACGACTAAGTTTATCGCCCCTTCGAATAAGAACAAGAAGAAAGATCTAGGTAGGTACATTCTTTTTTTTTCTTTTCTTTTCTTTTCTAGACTTGTAACGTCCCTTATGCGTGCGGACACCATAATCATAAAGCCACAACATCTCGCGATCGCAGGTGCGTCTCAAATGTACCTGTAACAATTATCAGGTTTCGTCGACACGCTAACATTGACCAATGTAGCCGCCAAAGGCAAAACATCTTCATTTGCCGATTTCTTTAGCGACATGCCATGGTCAAACATACCAAAGGATCGAGAAACAGTATTCATTGAACCACCGCGGATCCGAGGAGGATTGTTAGGGGGGTCCAGTGCACCAAGCAAGATGTCGAAGCTCCAGGCGCTCGCTGCTGCGCGCAAAAAGAAGGCAGACAATCAAAAATCAGAAGAGAGACAGCCTCAGGAAGCAACACAGAAGCTCAGCAGCCTTTCTATAACGTCGAGGCGAGCCGAATCCGCCAAGGAGAATATACGACCCTCAAATCCCGCCCGCGGAAACAATCCGGTTCTTACTGGGTTTGATGTAACTACTTCTCAGAGAATCGAATACGTAACCTCAAAGATCGGAGATGAGCAGACCCAAGGTCAACTTGATACGACTGAGAACAAACCAGCCAACTCGTCAATTCCTGTTAGCTCTTCGCCTACAGACATTCCATTTGAGACAGCTGTGCCATCCCCCTTTGCCCAGGCCCTCCTTGGATCTGTTAACAATTCTGTGTCCATCGCGCCGAGGAACTTCCCGTTTCCTTATATGAACTTTACTTCATCAGTATCTGACGCCTTTTCAGCTCCAAGTCCAGATGATGTAGTCTTAACGGCACAATCCCAAGGTTCGCTCTTGGCGAGGAAGGTAACTAAGTGAGAGTACTAATACTTTGGGATCAGCAAGCAGTAAGAAGATCGCTGCTAGTACATCTAAGAAGAAGGCCGACTTGGGAGGGAAGGGCGACGAAGTAACAGATAATGTGAAAGGCCTAAAACTCGACGATGCGCCATTGCCCAAAAGCAAAAACCTCGATGTGCTAAAGGAGTTTGACAAGAATAAAGGCAAAAAGAGCGCAAGTTTTGTAGTTGTTGGTAAGAACTATACCGAATGAGGCACGACAATCATGATACCCGTACTGAATCTGATCAGGTCATGTGGATGCTGGCAAGAGCACTCTGATGGGCCGCTTACTGCTCGATCTCAGCGTCGTCGACCAAAGGACTATACAAAAGTACCGGAAAGAAGCTGAGAGCATAGGAAAATCTTCATTTGCGCTTGCATGGGTTTTGGATCAACGGTCAGAAGAGCGGTCGAGAGGCGTAACTATCGACATTGCGACGAATAAGTTCGAGACAGAAAACACATCATTCACAATCCTAGACGCACCCGGCCACCGCGACTTCATCCCCAACATGATTGCGGGTGCAAGTCAGGCAGACTTTGCAATTCTAGTAGTCGACGCTACGACTGGAGCATTCGAGGCAGGACTCAAAGGGCAGACAAGAGAGCATTCTCTGCTCATTCGGAGCATGGGAGTATCTCGCGTAATCGTCGCCATCAACAAGCTAGACACAGTTGGGTGGTCACAAGAACGATTCGACGAGATTTCGCAACAAGTTTCCGGCTTTTTATCAGCGACGGGGTTTCTGCTTAGAAATATCAGCTTTATTCCTGTATCTGGTTTGCACGGAGACAACATAACGAAGAGGTCTACAGACGCGGCGGCTAGCTGGTATGCAGGAAAAACGCTTGTCGAAGAATTGGAGAGCTCGGAGCCGATGACTCGGGCATTGCACAAACCTCTGCGCCTGACAATTTCCGAGGTCTACCGTTCGCCACAGAGCCCACTTACAGTCTCTGGCCGGATAGATGCCGGATCATTGCAGTCAGGAGACGCACTCCTCATCCAACCCAGTGGAGAGAAGGCGTATGTCAAATCTTTGGAACTCGATCACGAATCGGTAGACTGGGCGGTGGCCGGACAAAACATAGTCATCCACCTCAGCAATATCGACCCAATCCATGTACGCGTTGGCGATATCATCTGCGACACAAAACAACCAATCACTTGCACTGACACATTCACTGTCAAAGTTCTCGCTTTTGACATCCTAATGCCAATGCAGGTGGATGTGCACAGAGGCCGCCTACACGCGGCAGGTCAAATTTTAGAGATAGCGGCGCTCCTCGATAAGACCAGAGGTACGGTGCTGAAGAAGAAACCTAGGATCGTGAAGCCGGGGAGTGTCGCGAGGGTGGTGGTGAAGATGGGAACGAAGGTACCGCTAGAGGCAGGCCAACGAATTATTTTGAGAAGCGGAGGCGAAACGGTCGCTGCCGGGTTATTGGAATGAGCTGTTCGGACGCTTCGGTATAGAAACGCATTTTTAAACAGTTACGCAGATACCACAAATGATCATCGGTGCAAAGTGTGATAGGGAGCAAAGACTACTGGATTACTCGGGGAAGTAGCATAGTAACAGCGTGAGCGATGAGAACTAGCTACTACACAAAATCTAGACGAGTGACATGATGTGACCAACCAACCTTAGAAATTTCAAATAATAGTAGGTAGCCTTACGCGAAGTGCGTACATATATGAGGTTGGGGAATATCTTCTAATACGCATTCCTTATATTATTGATCGATTGTTAACTACATACCTACCTTCATACCCGCATGATATCTTGTCAATAAAACCAACTCAATGACCTGGGTATTATACATAGAAATACACAACTTAGCCGAGAACCCATAAGCTTGTAAATGAACATGTAATCTTCTGTCTCCTTAACGTGCTGCGGTATATCGACCGCATTATATAAATATGGGAGGCATTCATCCGATACCGAAGGTGTTTTCCGTGGTATGCGGTTTCGTCGGCGTATACGCATCCCACGGCCTCGACACCTCAACCGCGCTCCCATCCAGCCCACCTCCGCCACCCCCCGCGGCCGGACTCTCCACACTGCCGCGCAAGGTACTGCTTCCGTCGCGGGGCCCGGGCAGGGTTTTGATCAGCCGGTTTAAAATGACGAATTCTAGCTTCAGCTTCGCGCCGTAGACGGCGGGTTTGAAGGCGCCGGCGAGGTAGAATAGGTTTGCGTTCTGGATCCCGAGGAGGGTGATGTCGAGGCAGATTATTAGGACGTTGATCCACATTAGTTGGTGCAGCATTGTTTTCTTCTTTGCGATGCGCGAGGGCGCGATGCTAGATGAGGAGTTGGATGAGGGGCGTGCGGTGGTTAGGAGAGGGGCTAGGTCTCGTAGGTAGGCGCGTGTTTGCCAGATGTATAGGATGCTGAGGGCGGTTTCTTGCACGAAGAAGACGGCGGTTTGGAAGCGGTCCCAGATGTTGTTTGTGGGGAAGAGGGAGGGTTTGGCGGTTTGCTGTTGTAGGGGTGGTTAGTTGTGGGTTTTACCTTGAGGGTTGGTGAGATGAGGATGATAAAGGTGGTATATACCGCGATAGTACCTAGTGTGATAGTAATAATACCAATGACGACTGAGTTGAATATCAATACCACCCGTATCCATTTAAGTATCTTGGGCTTTTGTATTAAGAGATGCAGTCGTGAGAACAAGACCCACGACTGTGAGATAACCATCATCGCCCATGTTAAATAGATCAGGACGATGGGCGTCTGCTTCGCTGTCCATATACCAAAGTCCGCTAGGATGATGAATAAGGTCTGCAGAATAACACCCCATATTCCAATGGCACAGGACCAGAAGTAAAGTCCGCGCCGCCGCTTGAAGAGTAGGAATAGAGATATGCTGATCTCAACACCAAGGCACCAGGCTACGCCGGCAAAACCCGCCATGGCCAGAGCCGCGGAGATATTCTCGTCAACGACGCTCATGGTGTCGCGGGAAGATTGCGATATGGTGATGACGGCATGAGTTCCAGAACGGAGAATCTTACTTCGTGAGATTTGGCTGCGGGGAGAATCTGGAGAGGGAGAGAAAAGGGCAAGTGACGGCGGGGAGGTTCCGGATTAGAGATGTGTTAGATAGAGGAACATGGCGCACCCATCCACCTATACATACACCAGATAAACTATGAAATTTTCGCGGGCTGAAAAGAGTACATTGATCGATCGGTCCGTCTGCGTATTTTGTGCGAGCAGAGATGCAGTATAAGCATGGATGATTACGCCTCCGATCGTATTGCCCGTGTCTTGGAGTTGTGTTACACACACACAACACGCCACAGCCACCGAATAGAATGTAAGGCTTCATGGAGTTGCCACAAGCTGGCCCGGGAAGATAGGGCCTATTATGTATAACCAACCATTTGTCCCAAGTGATGTTTTAACGAATTGGCAAGAAGCAATTGCTATACATTAAATTAGCATAGGCAGCATATGTTACTACCTAGTAACTCAAGGCTCAAGTACAAGTACAACACCATAAATGTGATAGGTAAGTTGGACTTTCCTATACATTTCTCTATTTTTAGTCATTCATTCCAGCCACTTCGCTTCACCGGTTTGCACGGACATTAGATAGGGTGACAGGGCAAGAGCATCGGACGGTCAATATGTAAGCCTTGCCCTTGCATCTTTCTTACCTTCCCCACCACCGTCATCCAAAGTTTCCGTCTTCAGCGCTCACCCCATTCAAACAAACAATCGAATAATCAGTGCTGAACTCCACCAAGTCGTACTTTGAAATAAAGCAAGCCCACTTCTTTCAAAATGTCGACAGCACCAAAGCAATCAGCTAAGGACGTCATCGCGGCGCTCAAGCTATCCCCGCACCCGGAGAAAGGCTACTTCGTCGAGACCTTCCGCGACGAGCACAGCACGTGCATATACTACCTGCTCGAGGGCGAGAGCGGGCTCTCGCACTGGCACCGCGTAATGACGTCCGTCGAGACTTGGCACTACTACGCCGGCGCCCCGCTCCGGCTCTCGCTGGCCTGGGACGACGGCACGCCCGTCAAAGACGTCGTGCTCGGCGCCGATATCCCGAACGGCGAGCGGCCCCAGATCGTCGTCAAGAAGGCCGAGTGGCAGCATGCTATTAGCCTCGGCGAGTGGACCCTCGTCGGGTGCACTGTCTCCCCGCCCTTTACGATGGAGGCTTTTCAGATGGCGGAGCCGGGCTGGGAACCTAATGATAAGGGCAAGGCTTGAGGGAGTATGCACCTGGCTTAAGTGCGAAGAGGATGCATGGAATGACACGAATTTATGAGGGTTATGAGGGCTATTTATGGTCTCGCGGGTCTGAACTGAAATTGATATATTACGTATTGAAATGAAAAAGGTGGTTCCATCGCAATCGGTGCAAACATTTATACAAACTAAAGTACCCTTTCGCTCACCGAGAAAGAAGGTATTCCCGAATGGTGAAAGGTGGAGAAGTCCTGAGCCGGAGCTGCATCCCTTGACGAAGGATATCCTTCGTGAAGCCTCTAGCTCATCCTAGTCCAGCAGACGTGGCGAGGAACGCCTCGCGTGTCATCTTCCCACCGTCTACGAGCGTTTTGTCGCTCTCCAACTTGTCTACGGCTGCATCTGTAGCGTCCTAAACTCCGCCTTACGCTTTTCCCACTCTTTTTCACATATATTGGTGTAGCCGTGTGAAGAGGAAACTACGATGATAGTCCTGTTTCCTGCGACTACTCGATGAGATTGGAGAGCCCTTTCTCCTCGTGCCTTGGCATTTCCGCCTTTTCTTCTTCCAGGACGCGTTTGCTATCTTGCTACTCCTAGTGTTTCTTAATGGGATTATCTTGGAGAAGCCACCACGGAAAGAGCTGAGTCCTTTTGTGTGTTTTGTTCACTTTGTCGAGCCGGAGTTGGTCCTGTACCTGGTGGTGGAGATCGACAGATGCATTCGTTTTATTTTATATCCAATGATATATTTATTAATTTCAGTTTAGACCTGCGAGACAACCACCCTTCATAAGTTCGGAGCAATTCGGGGCATAATACGTTAGTCGTTGGCCATTGTAGAGTAGTGAAGGAACTTTAAGGTTCGGTTGCACTCGTTCCCGCTCTTGATCGGTCACAGGGGCGGACCGGACGCAATATAGGTGGGCTTCGGATGCCGGATGTGACAACGTCCATGGTATGGGATTGTGTACCTAGCCCTGGAGGTACTTAGTTCTCTCTATGATAGCTATAGCTTGCCGGCTTGGATGACTCAGACATCAACATGACTGAACTACATGCATAGGTGTCAATGCGGATAAGTGAAGACAGATATAAGTTTCAAATTAATAGACGATGGAGATCCGACAAGATCATAATGTGACTCAAATAAGTTAAATTAATATTAAGATAAAAGAGACAGATCTCTTAGCAGAGATTCCTTAATGAATTAGGATGCTATTATTAATAACAGGCTTCGATGATAAGTGGTGGCTAAAAGATCTGGCCTCTAAATAACCCGGAAGCATAAGGCTGCGTGGACAAAATTAGATGACACCTACCATATTGAGGTTATTCACATGGCGCCGTCATCAGCCACCGGCCATCACTGTCATAGCTCCTTTGCCTCAGAAGCTAGCAGGGATGTCCCGCATCAGGGCGGGGCGGGGACTATAAACAGCCGCTCTCGTTGGAGAATAGGGTTGGGGCAATCTGGCTTTTGCGAAAATAGCGAGGAAAGAAAGAAGGTTCCAGTGCCTACCAAGTGACATCAGGTGTGAAACAGCCCTTTGAACATTTAAACTTTAACCTTCAATGCAGTCGCAGCTAAGCGCTATGAAAAGAGATACTTGGGAATACAATGCCACTAGCGAATATTGCGAATTCAAAAGCGGAGAATATAGCAAGGTAAAAGTATTGTCATGTAGCTGAGCGGTGTAATATAATAGGGCGAACGCACCCTTGAACACCTTGCATTCACTGGTTTACTTGGCGCCTGACCCACACTTTATTGCAATGTGTTCTCTTGCAAGCTGGCAACATCATCTTTGAACACTTTTTTTTTTTCTTTCTAGCCATATAAGAATTTCGTACTTACACCATCGTGTCTCCCACAAGTTTCTCCTCCCATTCTTCACTCAATCTTGACGACTTCCAGTGCTGTACCAACCAACCAAGGGAGAGGTTGCACAGTGCTTTGGTGTTTCTAATTTTCTAATTATTTTTCCCCTCCTGTTCCTATTCATTGGACATACTAGTGATACCTCGCCGTGATACTCCTCACCATGGCTCGTTCTCAGAGCTCCTGGGCTATCGGCTTCGGCATGATAGCCTGGATCCTCCTCCTATTTAGTCCTCTCGCATTCGTAGGAACTGCGCGAGCAGACGATGTTGCCGACTATGGCACTGTTATTGGTATTGTAAGTAAAAACCCCGCGGGGCAAGATTTATGGCGATTCCCCATGCAATTGAGAGCCACGGTATCCTAATTCATGTTCTCCTATAGGATTTAGGAACTACATACTCTTGTGTCGGTGTGATGCAACAAGGAAAGGTCGAAATTCTCGTCAACGACCAAGGAAACCGAATTACCCCCTCATACGTGGCCTTTACCGAAGATGAGAGATTAGTGGGAGATGCCGCCAAACAACAGGCAGCTTCTAACCCCCTAAACACTGTTTATGATGTCAAGTAAGTCGCATCTAGGCTTCAATTCGATAATTGAAAGAACTATATGCTAATTGCTCTGCTTCAGGCGATTCATTGGCCGAAAATGGGCTGAGAAGGAGGTTCAAAATGACCTCAAGCACTTCCCCTACAAGGTTGTGGACCAAGGGGGCAAGCCCGTTATCCAGGTTGATTTCCAAGGCTCCGCCAAGAAGTTCACCCCCGAAGAAATCTCTGCCGTCATTCTCGGCAAGATGAAGGAGGTTGCCGAGTCCTACTTGGGCAAGAAGGTTACCCACGCCGTCGTTACTGTCCCCGCCTACTTCAATGACAACCAACGGCAGGCGACCAAGGATGCCGGTGTCATTGCCGGTCTCAATGTCCTGCGAATCGTCAACGAACCTACTGCCGCTGCTATTGCATACGGCTTGGACAAGACCGGTGGTGAGCGTCACATTATCGTCTACGATCTTGGTGGTGGTACTTTCGATGTCTCTCTTCTATCTATCGAAGATGGCGTTTTCGAGGTTTTGGCCACTGCCGGTGATACTCATCTTGGTGGTGAGGATTTCGACCAGAGAATCATCAACCACTTCGCCAAGAGCTACAACAAGAAGAACTCTGTCGACATTACCAAGGATCCTAAGGCCATGGGTAAATTGAAGCGCGAGGCCGAAAAGGCTAAGCGAACCCTATCTTCTCAGATGTCCACCCGTATTGAGATTGAGGCCTTCTTTGACGGCAAGGATTTCTCCGAGACTCTTACCCGAGCCAAGTTCGAGGAGCTCAACATTGACCTCTTCAAGCGAACTCTGAAGCCCGTTAAGCAAGTTATCGAAGACGCTAAGGTTAAGAAGGATGAGATTGACGACATCGTCCTAGTTGGTGGTTCTACTCGTATCCCTAAGGTTCAGGCTCTTCTAGAGGAGTTTTTCAGTGGCAAGAAGGCTAGCAAGGGTATCAACCCCGACGAGGCTGTTGCTTTCGGTGCTGCCGTCCAAGCTGGTGTTCTATCCGGTGAGGAGGGTGCTTCCGACGTTGTCCTCATGGATGTCAACCCGTTGACTCTCGGTATCGAGACTACTGGTGGCGTTATGACTAAGCTTATCCCCCGCAACACTCCCATCCCAACTCGCAAGAGCCAGATCTTTTCTACTGCCGCCGATAACCAGCCCGTCGTCCTGATCCAGGTCTACGAAGGCGAGCGATCTATGACCAAGGACAACAACCTGCTTGGCAAGTTCGAACTTACCAACATCCCCCCCGCACCTCGTGGTGTTCCCCAGATTGAGGTCTCTTTCGAGCTGGACGCCAACGGTATTCTCAAGGTTTCTGCCCACGACAAGGGAACTGGCAACAAGGAGTCCGTCACTATCACCAACGACAAGGGCCGTCTCAGCCAGGAAGAAATTGAGCGCATGGTCGCCGAGGCTGAGAAGTTTGCCGAAGAGGACAAGGCTACTCGTGAGCGCATTGAGGCCCGAAACGGTCTTGAGAACTACGCTTTCAACCTGAAGAACCAGGTCAACGACGAGGATGGTCTTGGTGGCAAGATTGACGACGAGGACAAAGAGACCGTAAGTTGATACCCGTTACCATTATGTCTAAAATCACACGCTAACAATATGCTATAGATTCTTGACGCTGTTAAGGAGGCTACTGAGTGGCTCGACGAGAACGCCGCCACGGCTGCCGCCGAAGACTTCGAGGAGCAGAAGGAGAAGCTCTCGAACGTTGCCTACCCCATCACATCTAAGTTGTACAGCGGCGGCCCGGGAGGTGCTGCGGACGATGATGAGCCCTCGGGCCACGATGAGTTGTAAACTATGATTCATAGATCTGTTTTTTCATTAGCATACCCAGGCGTACGAACGAACGAATAAAGAAAGTTAAATAATAGGATTTTAAAAAACCACTGGAACTGGTCATGAGTGAGATTAGATGAGATTTATGAGTTGGACCGTGTTCAGTAGCTTCTATGAGAAGTTATGTACCTAGCAGACAGAGCCCCGATTGCAGGGTTTACGTCAGCGGCTGTGTAAGAAGCATGGTTTGAGAGCGCAGTCATCTGTGGCTATCAATTTACTACAAAGAGTAAAGAAATATAGTATCATAACTTTTATTTGCTTTTCTACAATTGTGGTTTCGGTTCGTTCTGCCTCCCAATCTAGTTCTTGTCAATGTTCAACGAGTTAGAACCACCGCACCCACCTAGTAAGTTATTGCATTGTTAGCATTTACACGTAAATTAAAAGACAGTGGCAGTAAAGTTAGGTATGTTTCTAATATGTAGCTTTTTAACCTTGTATGCAGTCATGTTCATTCTATTTTTGACATAGAGTATATTAACTTTTATTGTCTACTCATTATCTAAGATATAATAACGATACTAGGTATCTTATTTTCCAGCTAAGGAAAGGGGGTATCCAATACAACTTAACTCGATCTAACTCAATCAAAAACGCTGATTTAGACTAGCATCACTCAGCCTTGGAAACAGGCACCGTGTTGTCCTCCGACTCCTCGGGGAAAGACTCGAGGCTCTCTCCTTTCTTAAGCCCGAGCTGTCTTGTATCCCAGCCCTTGCTCTCAAGGTAGGCCCTGAAGTTGGCGTCCTCCTTGGTGATGGTGTCCTGGTCGATATGGGGAAGCAGTAACGCTAGGGCAGACGCGAAGATGCACAAGCTGGAACTGACGTAGAACTTGTACTGGGCTGACTTGATGGGGTCGTTGTCTGAGGATTTGATGTGTTTAAATACGTATGTTCCTACGAAGGCACCGATCTTGCCGAAAGCTGCGGCGATACCGTAGTACTGGCCTCGGACACCTGTTGCGCAGGTCTTGGCAGCTAGCAGGCCGATGTTGTTTCCGGGTCCGACCTCGCCTAGGGACAGGAAAATGCCGTATACGACCGCGAAGGCGCCAACAACAGAAGGGTGTGAGATCTTCGCGTAGCAGCCGGCCATGATGAATCCAACGATCGCCTGTAGAACTTGGCCAAGGATAAGAGTGTAGCGGGGACCAAGGCGGTCGCTAATGGGAGCTCCCAGCATAGTGCCCGGGATGTAAAACAGGTTGATGACCGTGTTCCATCCGAAAATAGTCGTTAGGACCTGACTGTCTCCGTAAATGTTGGCGAGAATAGAACTCGAGTAGATCGAGAATGAATAAGCCGAGAACTGGGGAAATTAGATGGCGATAGATAATCTGAGGTAGGTGTAGATACTTACGTCGTAAATGAACCAGATTAAACTGACGATTAGTAGACGGAATCCATAGTATCTGAAAATAAGAAGATATGGTGTCTTGGCACTGAATTATACTGTCAGCAATATATTTTTATATACATCAGGGGTAGCTTCAAATCGTAAATATTTTTCTGCGTTTGCAACACTACAAAGACAAGCCTGGGAAATAACATATTCAGAATGGAAACATTGAAAAACATAAACTTACTGCTTCATGGAGTTTCGGGAGAATTCAGCAGGCTCCTTAAGCTTGAGACGTAGGACAAATAAGACCAACGGGAATACGACGCCAATTCCCAAGCTTGTTCTCCAGATTGTGCCGAAATGAGAATTGTGAGCGGCAGCAGCAACGACATAAGGAACGAATGCGCCGAAGACAAAACCCCAGTCTATCATAGAGTTCGTGAACAGAATGAACCAGGTGTTTCGGGTACCGCTCTTCAACTCGCCGCTGGACTCGGCGCAGCTCACACTTCCGGCCGGATATTCGCCTATGCATGCATTTAGTTTAGTTCAATTCAATTATTGGTGAAATTCTTACCCCCAATACCAATACCGACCTTTAATTCCAGTTAGTACGGTGTTACTCATAGACTTCAACTCCTGAGTTAAGGTTGACTTACAAAGAATCGCCAAGCAGTCAAGATATTGAACAACCCAACGGCGGTGTTATGGTAGTATGATCCGGCGGCAAGAGCCGTAAAGATGATTAGGATGATAGTCGATATGAGGAGAGAGTTCGTGCGCGACCACTTGTCGGATAGATATCCGAAGAATAGTTGACCAACAACCTATGCTTGTGAGCTTGAAATTGTTCCAGGAATGTAAATAGACTCCATACCGTCCCGGCGAATGCGATAGCCGGTACAATGCTGGCCGCGTTGGAGTTGTTGTAGGTATCTCCATATTCTAATCCCAGCGTCGTGCTTACGGAGCCAATGACCTAGGTGGCGCAAAAGTCAGTGGACGTGTGCCAGATAGCGGCGAGCGAGAAGAAAAGAGGTGAGCCGTACGTTGTTCACATAACCATCGGAAAAGAGACCAGCGCCGCAAGCCAGAACAGGCCAAATGACTTGCCAGAAGGGTTTCTGGTCAATAGGAGGCGCCGTATCGACAACATCCTCGGAGACCACCTGTTGGTCTTCTTCCTTCTTCTTGCCCCAAAACATTTTCTACCGTGTTATCGGTGAAAACAACAATAAGAATGCTGGTTGTAATGAGTCGGGTTAAGCCGAGATAAGCCGATAGCAAGATGACGATGATAATGCTACTTGAAGAAATACTCAACTTATTATATATACCAAGTACGTCCAAGAAGATGTTATTAAAGATAGACACTAGGATCTAGCGACGGGAACTAGGTGAATGGTGAAGCAATACCAAGGTATAGCTTTCGCCAAATCTCAGCTAGATAAGCGCGAGATCACAAGGTTGGGATTGAAATGTTTGGCAAGGTAAGAAATAACATTAAATAGTCTTTTAAACCTTCAGCTAAGCTTTAGCTAAGTTACGCATCCTCGACAAGGTTTCTGCACGTGTTATATGTACAATAAGGCTAACAAACGTTCGGCGAAGGTCTACCTTCCCTATCTGTGTTAAGTCGCACCTGCAAGTCCAAGGTAAAGCTCTTTAATCCTCTTGCCTTCCTTGCCTTCTTCGGTGGAAGTTTCGTCGCTTTTGAGTGGCTTGCTCGAAAGATAAGACAGGTCTAACTCGAATGGGCTATCCAACGTCAACATTCGTACAGCGGGCTTTGTGAATATTTAGCTTACGCAAGTTGATATGAGTTGTGACTAGCCAATTAGAGACTAAAGATATACCCCGTGCCGAGTTCCCGCTCGAAGGCTTGACTTTACCCCCCGGCTCAAAAGCGCCGGACTACGATTATTTGCGGCGAAATCGAACTCTAAGGATTTTCAATTCTTATTTTTGACGCGGCCTTGGCTGCAGTGGTTTGCTGCGAGGTACATGACGATCACCTTTGGTCGCGTGTCGATTTTTTCCTGTCCTCTTTTACCTGTGAACGCTTATAATTGAAAAAGACTTCGACATCTTAGCTTTACCTGAACTCTAGAAATCGGGTCGCTAGAAATGTAGAGAGGATTGGATAAGCTTAAATCTTGGGGAACACCCGTGCTCCCCAAAGTTCAGTAACTTTAACGGCACAACCACTTTTCCATAACGACACAACCACTTCCTAATTGGGAATAGCTGATAGCTGCAATACCCCACCACCTAATTTCGCAGTGTTTTTATCGCATTGCTTTATTAAATTAAAACAAGTTTTTTTATAGGTTAAATAATTTAATAAAATTAAAACTTTAAGTAAATATATAATATTTAATTAAAGGTTTTTATTAAAATTAATTATATGTTAATTAAATACGTAAATATTAAAATATTATATATTAAGTAAAATTTAAATAAATTACGAATAAGTAAATATTAATAAATAAATATTTATATTAATTTTAAAAAGTATTACGTATAAAAAAAAAATATAACTTACCCGTTTTTAATTTTAATAATACGTTTAATAATAATTATATTAAAATACGAATTATATTAATCGATTTTTAAAATAAAAAATTTTATTAAAATATATTTTATATAAGTTTTAATATTATATAAAAAAAATTATAAAAATTTAAAAATTAAAAAATAAATTATACGAAAACTTATATAATAATAAACGTTTATATAATTAAATATTATAAAAATTTAAAAATAAACTTATTTAATTATTAATAAAAAACTTATTAACTTTTTAATATTATATACGATTTTAAAATTATAATTATAATTTTTACTTAATTAACTTATTTATTACATTAATTAAGTTAATATAAAATTATATTAACTTTTTTTTCCTTTATTTAAAATTACCTACTTATACGTTAAAATAAGGTATACAACAAAAACACTACAAAATCAGGTATGGTGGGGTGTTGCAACTGTCAGCTATTCCCAATTAGGAAGTGGTTGTGTCGTTATGGAAAAGTGGTTGTGCCGTTAAAGTTACTGCCAAAGTTGACCGACCCATTGGAACCCTTGCGATACAGTGGGCAATTTGTAATTAACGATTTATCGCGTTGGAGCCGAAAATCCTACGAAAAATATCCCACGTTTCGGCCACGCCGAACTTTTTAAGACATACGGGACTATTCGCCTATGATAGAAAATCCTCTTATCTGAATTATATAACTAGACGCTCACATTGGCTACGAAATCTTGAGAATGGTTCCAATGAGTTTGTTTGTACTCTGTATTCTGTAGATTAAGGTTGTTTCCGCATGCAACACGCCGAGGGGCTAGTTAAGATGGAATCTCATAACTAAACCTTGAAGTTATCTAGTCGGGAGACTTGATGTCACATGTTATTGTATAAGCCGAGTCTAAATGTTTCTACCTTTTGGACTACTTATTAGTACTAGGTATGTATAGTATAGTCTAGTGGAATATTAATGATGTTTGGTTATTTTTATAGGAATCCTAATTAAGAAGAGTCTATAGGTAAGTTTCGAATGACGACATGTATCTCAACAATCATTCTCACATATGTAGGTAATTGGGCAATTATGTTGTCTTTCGAACCTGTCTTGGCCTAAGTCTGCATTACGCTGTAGAAGGCGATGTTGAAGAGGCATTGGCGGACATACTTTCCATAAGCATGGCTATATACATGGACGCTGAAATGCATTCGATAGGGTGTTTATAGATACAATTACTAACTCGCCTCTTTCGACCCAACCTCCCAATTGGCTTCAAAAGAAATAGTGAATCGAATAAAATCACAATATTACAATACCGTCCATTCAACCTCCGGGACCAGCAGATCAACATCCTACCAACTCCACAACATCTGTCCACGTCACATCACAACGAGTCGGAGATTTTCACGATACATACATATATTACCATCACACGAATCCCCTAAACACAAAACTCCAGTCTCGGCGAATCAAAAAACAAAGCTGCGGCTTCTCGGCTAGGAGCTAATACCAGAAGAATCCACCGTTAAACTCCCTCCCTACACAGATCCATCTCCCCTCCTCCGCCTTTTCCCAGCTTAAACCTCGACCTACTAGTAGTCATCTAGAACCGGTGTGCTGGCTTGCTGTAGAAAAAAAAAACATCCATCTATTGTTTGTACACTGTGACTAGACGATACGCGCTATGGGAATATAACGCCTATCACCCGCCACTATCATATTGCCTCCCCCCGGCCTGGGATACGCTTATATCCTTCTCCCCCGAGTCACATCCTCTCCCCGGAATACTCTAACCGGATTACCCATCCGATCTGATCCTCTCGAGACGTTTACGCGGTCTTCTTCCATTGCGAATACACGCCGATCAAACTGCTCACCGTACCCGCCAAGCCGACGAACCCGTCATCGAAGCCGATCCAACCCAACGCCGCCGTGGGAACCGTCAGATCGCAGAGATCCGACAACAGCTGCAGCTGGCTCGCAGCGCGCTCACTACATCTCGTTAGCTCCGACTCACATATCCACACACCCACTCAACCCGCACACGCGAGCCAGGATACTCCAGGAGCAAAACTTACATCACAATCCTCTTACTCTCCACCACGCCCTCGCCCTCCTTCTTATCAACCTTCGCCTCCCTCTCTCTCAACCTATACAAGGTATACATCTGCGCAACAACACTACACGCGATCCCCATAGCCCAAAAGCGATACGCCTCCTTCTGCGCCCTCTTCGCGCCCTCCCACTTCCTGACCCCCAACGAATCCAACACCGTCGCCGCGTCGAACGTCAGGTATCCCGCGTAGCCCAGCTGTCTGCCGACCGCCGCGTAGCGGAGCACGGCATCGGGGACCCCGGCTTTGTTGTCGGCCGCGGACGCCGCGGCCTTGAAGTGCTCGACGTTCTTGCCGACGCGCAGCAGCTTGCGCGCGAGCCCGAACTGCTTCTTGATGGCTTCGTACGGCGCGACTTCGGCTTTCGTCCCGTTCGTGCGGAAGAGATACCATGCGTAGAACCGCGAGAAGTACTGCAGTGTGCGGAGAAGCTTGTCCCGACCGACTGTTGTTGAGACGAATTTGAGGTAGTGCGCTACCGTGGGGTGGTATACGACGGCGTCGGCGACCATTTTTGCGGCGTGGGGTGTTGGTATTATGAGGTAGGTTAAGTTTAGATGTATGTAAATATGAAGGTAAGTAAGTTTCGGATCGGTTCGCGAGGGTTTGCGCTATTATATCGCGGTCGCTCGATGGGAATGGTTGATATTGTAAGGGCACGGTATGTATCACGTCAAACTCGGTGATGGGCTTTAGGCCTAAACGTGCGTGGAGAAGCGATGTAATCAATAGATGAAAGAATCGAGCAAGTCCAAAAAAAGAATAAAAACGAATCAAGTTTATTTCGTAAATGTGTTATAATAGTCTTCAACAAGAATGTGGTGTCGCTATCGTACAGGAGGCGGGGAGTAACCTATTAACAACCGCTCATTCAACTTTCCTACAGCCGACGGGATTACATGGATGGGTAAGTGACGGAATAAATCTGGGGGAGGAATTGGGCAATGCCTAGGTGGTGGATTCACAGATAGCGAAGAGCACATGCCGAGGTCCACCGAATAATTGATAGAAAGGGCGAACCGAACTGCGCCGGCAATTTTGACTAACGTTATGCCGGACGTAATTCCCTAAATCGATTCCGTTTCGGGGATCTTGACTGTAATTGGGCTTCATCATTGGTTGGGGTTTCACTCGAAACGGACTAAGTCGAACGTTACCCGAGATTGATGTGTCTGCACGACTAAGTTGGGGCATGACATGACGCGATGTAGAAATCGAAACGGAAATCGAAACCCAACACGGTTTTAAACTCCGATTTTCGCTCACATCGGAAGCATTTTCTACGTTTAAATCGCCTTACAGATTCAACATTGAAGCCGTGAAGTCTTTCTCATAAATACTAATATACGATATGTATACACATACACTGAATATATTCATAGCCTATTGGACTTGTTCTATCAAATCATCATCACGCCAAAATAATCAATCATAGATATACCCCAACCTGTAATGCAATATACACGAAAGTCTAGAATTTACCCCGAACTCATGCTTCCAATAGACAAGACTAGTGTGCACTAGACCTAGCCTTATAGCCGTACTTACACATAGGTAAGTAACTAGCTACTTGGCATCGCCTTATCATCGGGATAAGGCCTGCCAAAAATGCAAATCACAAGTACGAAACTTGAGTATGGCGGTGTGGTATTTACGGTGAGGAAGGCTTGTGAGAAGCTCTTGTTACTTTGCCGACCTAGAAACTCCTCTCTATAAGACGCCTATGAGACGCGACTGATTTCGCGAGAAACCCCCAACATTACCAGAAGCGCCTGGTCGTAGCGGCAGACGCAAGAGAAAGCAAACCAGCTAATAAATCTAGCCTACCTTGAGAAGAGGTCGCCGTCGACCCTATGCATTCCAAATGAAACGAGAGACAATTAAAACTGAGCCTCGAAGCTCAGGTCCAAAAGAATTCCCCCAAACAGGAAATGCGTTATGAGCATAACTATGCTCGTAAAGGGATCGTTCGGAAGCGAAATATGGCCCATCAGACTTGTCCCTTGCGTCCTAAAAGAAAGCCTTCGCTGGGGTGACCGTGAACGGTCGGCGAGGCCCTTAGTAGTAGGATAACTTCCATCCTACTTCGAATCTCACGGCTGCTCAGTCATACTGAAACAGGACGCTGATAGATTCACCATGGTGGATGCGGCGGATAGCTTCAGCGAATATCGGTGCGACGTCCAATACTTCAAGCTTGGGGCATAGCTTCTTGTGCTCATCCTGAGGAACAGAGTTGGTTACAATAACCCTGTCTAGGGCTGAGGCGTTGATTCGGGCGATAGCGTCGCCACTTAATACACCGTGAGTAAGGAGTGCGTAGACAGCCGTTGCTCCCTCTTTTCGGACTAACTTCGCAGCGCGGGTAATGGTGTTGGCGGTGTCAGCCAGATCATCAACCAGAACACAGACCCGGTTCGCAACATTGCCCACTAGCATCATCGTCGCGTTTTGTCGGTCCGTGATTCGTGTTGGTCGGCGTTCCTAATTGGTCCGAATGAGTTTGAAGACGCGTACGAAATACAATCATCTTACCTTGTGGATGAGGGCAAAGTCCATGCCCAGACTATCCGCAATTGCGGTGGCGCGTTTTGCGCCACCAGCATCCGGACTCACAATCACGGCATCCTTATAGTCGGGAATGTTCTGCTGGATATAGCGCTTCAGCAAGGGACGGCCGTATAAATTATCCATCGGGATATCGAAGAAACCCTGGTATTGTGGATCATGAAGATCTAGAGCAACAACGCTGTATCTAAGGTTAGCTAATATCCTCGCTCATATCTAGCTCCTATATGGAACTACATCATTGGGGATGGGAGGGTTCTGAGATGAAGGTCCAATATAAGGACGATAGATCCATCCTTAAGCTAGGGAGGACACATACTGGTCAGCACCGGCACAGGTCAGGAGATCTGCCACCAGAGTTCCAGCCTGCGCAACCCATCTCTTATATCCTGGTTTAGCCTGGAAGGTTGAGATGAGTCCGGGATTCTCGTAGTCGTGAGTAGTATAACTTCCGGCACGCGAGTGGGTCTGGTATACAGCCGAATGTCCATCGCCATTAGTGCTTCCATTGGTGTTCCCGTTGGTATGTCCGTTGGCATTCCCATTGCCATTGAAGTAGTTCTCGCTATTGGTACGTTGAAGACCGTTTGCAGTCCCGTTTCCATTAGTAAGGGAGGTCTTGCTCATCACCCTAGCGAGGTCAGTTTCTCTGTTGAAACTAGCACTCTTAATGATACCCGGGCCGGGCGTTGCTGGGACGCTCTCGAACGTGTACTTGTCCTTTGGAACCTCGGTCGGGGGTTTCGACAGTGGTGCCCCAATTTTATTATAGGGCAAGTCTGGTTGTCGAGAATAGGGAAACAATGGGAGCACGGCTGTGACACGCTTGGCCGAACCCGTTTTGCAGGCGGATATCACTATTTTCTCTCGTCAGATCTGGTGATACGTTGAGCTAGAAAACCTCTCGGTGATACATACTGATGCAAAGTTCTATGAGGTGGTCGTTTATGGAACCACCTCCAGATTGGATGATGAAAACATCCTTGCCTCGTACCGAGTCCTGGATCTCGCAACGGGTCTCGCCGACAGAGAACTTGCTTAATATGCGGTTCCCGCTGGGAATTCCAAGCATATTACATACAGACTCTGAGAGGGAGGGATGGGAGTTCCCGGAGAGGATGACGATGTTTCTAACCATCTTGGCGATCTACTTGTAGGAACTAAAGGCGGTGTCGAAAGAAAAAAAGTTATCTTCGACTACCTACTAACAGGTAGACAAACACAACTAGCTTTGAGGAGAAATGCGGGTGAGCACTAGGTAAGGTATCTCGTTGACGTATGTGGTCCTCAACAACAGTTTCTTTTCTTCCAAGATTTTTTTGTTGTTGCTGCAGCAGAGGATTCCTATTTGCTCCGATTGCGGTAAGTGAAATATGCCGACGTCAGAATGTCGAAGTAGTCAAGCTTTTACAGCTTTTGAACCGGGGATGAGCAGGTCACAAGACCAAAGAAGAAAGCGAGACAAGTACTGGTCTCAAGCTGAAGCGGATGTGTAGACAGCTGCTCAAAGAGACCTCGTATTAAACCCTAGAGAAGATCCATGGTGAAGGATGAAATAACGAGATATTTGTTGGAAAAGTGTGCGCGATTGTGAAATCTTCAAAGTTTGGTTGTAACTTGCTGGCTGCACGACAGGGAGAAGAAAGATTGAAGAAGATTGGAGGGACTTGGACTTTTCCTTCCAATTGAACCGCGGGGCCCTTCACCTGTGGCACCTAGCACCTGCAAGAGAGAAAAAAAAAAATTCTGCCGGGTTAGCTGAGTTTACGGTTAAGGTTACGCAAAATGGACCTCAATGGACCTTCAGCGAGGATTATTAGCGATGTTAGTGGGTGGTTTCGGTGGCATCGGTGGCAATCGCCGCGAACTAAAACGTCAGAACCACAAGGACCACCAAGTGGAGCGCACCTGCTGCTGCACCTGCTGCAACCGCACTTGCAACCACTAAGCTTTGACTTTGTGAGCCTCTGACCCAAGAAAGACCCAAGAACGACCCTTGATTATGTCTCATAGGCCTGTGACCGGCCGTAGTTCTTAGTGGGGGTAGTTACCGCCATCTCTCTTTATTTAGGAAAAGGGCGTGATTGGTCAAATACCTCCTAAATTTGCCGACTTCACGCGATACGGAGTACAAAGTACATGCTTTCGCTTTGTCTTGTCCGCTTTTCTGACCAATTTTTTTTCTTTTCGAATTTCAATACATCGTCATTGGAGCTAAAAGCACAGAATGGATTGTTTGTAATCATCGGCATTTCTCTCTTTAATGGGAGTGAATTAATAGAATATTACAATCTCCATTTACAAATTCACTAGTTCCCTTGAAGGCTCGGAAAGCCTTAGGGATGGATACATTCACACATACCTGGTCACTTGTCAGATCTCAATGCCACAAATCTAAGGCAGCCAGATCTGGTTGAGTCAGACGGCCGTTGCCGTAGCTCATGCACGGTCTATGAGGTTGCGGCACGTACTTGTACATACTAGGTAGACATTTGTCATTTGGTTTATTTACTTTCGAGAGATCATATGTCATCACTTCTTCTTGATGGAATATTAATAGTGATATCCTATTTCAGACGATCATTCATTAGCTAATCTTTACTTTACTGCAATAACTTCACTAATTTGTTTCCACTAACAGACCTATACAATGCCTGAGATTGCGGAAGGTGAGAAAAGTCTATCGTTTTGGAATACGACATGTTAATAATTTTAAAGTTGCCCGTATTGTCCATTTTCTGCGGCAGCATCTGATAGGGAAGACCATCAAAAAAGTATTAGCCCCAGATGACAGTAGTATCTTCGGTAAAGTCGGGACGAGTGGCCCTGCGTTCGAGAAGGCTCTTACCGGGAAGAAAGTCGTAGATATTGGGAGTCAGGGGAAGTACTTCTGGATGGTATTCTCCGCCCCACCGCACACTGTTCTGCATCTGGGCATGACAGGTTGGGTCGAAATCAAGGGTATACAAACGGGCTACTCACGATACGTTGAGAGGACTAAGGGCGATACGGAATGGCCTCCTAAGTTTTGGAAATTTCAATTCGAAACCGATGATGACCCCAAGGTTGAGGTCGCTTACACGGATGCCAGACGTTTTGGCCGTGTACGTCTAGTTGATTGTCCCGGAAACGAGATCAGAAAGCATTCGCCCCTAGTTGAGAATGGTCCGGATCCTGTTGTTGACAAGGACATATTTACCGAAGACTTTTTGCGGCAGAAGTTGAGAAAAAAACATGTTCCCATCAAGGCCCTATTACTTGACCAATCAATGATCAGCGGAATCGGAAATTGGGTCGGCGATGAGGTTTTATACCAAGCCAAACTTCATCCGGGGCAATACTGCGATGATTTCGATGACGCAGACATTAACGCTCTCTATAAAGCCATCCAATACGTATGTGAGACCGCAGTTGAAAAGTTAGGAGACTCCGATCAGTTCCCCGAAGACTGGCTGTTCAAGCACCGATGGGGTAAAGGGAAAAAAGGTTCACCCACCACTCTTCCAAACGGCGACAAGATTATTCATATCACCGTAGGCGGGCGGACGAGCTGCGTTGTCCCCAACATTCAGAAGATAAAAGGACGCACGGCTAAAGATGGTGCTAAAGAGGAGCTCACGCCACCAGAAGAAGAAAAGGCAACGGAGAGTCGATTCTTCAAAGGCAAAAACAAGAAACCGACAAATAGTGACGTCGAAGCCGAAGAACGTCCTGTCAAGAAGGCTAGAACCGCTAAGTCGAAACCTGTTAAGCAGGAAGAGGAGGAGGAAATCGATGAAGAGGAAATAAAGCCTGCTGCAAAAACATCGCGCAAGTCTGCTAAGCCGAAGAAGGAGGAGAAGCCAGTTGAGCCGGTACCTGAACTTGGAAGGAGGCGGTCGACTAGACTTAGTCGTGCAGCAGCATAGGTACCTACCTAGTCTAACAGGTTAAATTTACCAAGCATGTATGTTTTATTCTGTAGTTAGAATACTCCCAATATCAATGTCTGTTAGTTCATATGTTGCTTTTACACAGACAGTACCTAGCAAGTCTCCCGTCCGACCCTCGAAGCTTAAATTCAGATGACAAGAACAGATGGTCTTCGTCCTCGGACTTATTAGTCCAAGTCCAGCTCACAAGCACTGGTACCTCGCATTAGCTACCCTCAGCATGAACTCAGATTGCTCTCCAACAAACTTAAACCCAAAGCTCCGCACTCCATCATGGAATTTAAACCGGCGTTGACGAAGAAAGCAAGCAATTGATATTGATCATATATCATGAGGGTATTTAGCACTGCTCTAGTAACAACCGCTGGGTAAAATAGACGGTGGAAAGAAATTGCCAACCTAGGTCTTTCAGACCTACAACTCCGTCCGATATACTCCTAATGCTATAACCCTGACGCATGTCATTTCATCATTTCCACATCGCAGATGCGCGCATGTACTGCTATAGCTAGCTGTATATAGCCTGATCTGCATCACTCTATGCTCATGCGCATCAGACCGTCATTGGTATCGACCATCCCTTGAAATCCCACTCGACCTTTGGCCCCATTGATGGGCCTTCCGTTTCCACCAGCACTTCCGTTCTCGCTTGGGGTGCCTGATGCTTTATCTCCGCCATGGTTGCTTCCTGGTCGAGAGCCCCAAGGCATGTCCCGCTGTAAGGGACTTTGTGTGATTGGAGAGTTATGAACACTGTTCATTCCGGGGCTTACAGCTCTTCTCTTGAAGCTGTGCGGGTCGAAGTCGTCGTCTCTTCTGCGCTTGTTGTTTATACGACGGGTGATCTCCGCTGCCGTTGGTGGAATGCTTCCACCTTGCGACAGTGGTGCCGAAACAGGCTGTGGAGTATCTGATTTCTGGCTCTCACTTCCAGGGCCACCGATTGTCATCCCACTGATAGGACCTAGGTTGAATGGATTGACGTTACTGGAACCTGCGGACAATGAGGGCGAATCCATGTTGATATCCTCACTCATTCCGGCCGAGGAACCCCTAGGCATGAAGTACGAAGGCGGAGGAGTGACTCGATTACCACCCACACTGCCTGTTTCGGAAAATGTTTCGAAGAAGTTTTTCTTCAAGTTTTTCATCGCCTGCTGCTTGAAGCTACCTGACAACCCCGAGTCCGTCATCATGTCATCTTCCGGAATGTCGTCAAGGGATTCTTGGGCAGTATTGAGGTTGGGGGACGATTGCGCCGTCGATAGGTTCGGGATATCTAAAGCCGGCGTCGGGCCGGGCGGTATACGTGGTTCAAGGTCCATGTCGCTTTCTCGGACTTGTCGAATCACTTCTGCTTCTCGGCGAACTTCCGAATCTACGGGGGTGCTTTCCTCCGCGAGGGCGGCACGGATACGCGCAAACCCCTTCGTCTTTGGCTGAGAGAAGTGTTTAATAAGTATTACTTTGGTATAGAAGAATGGGAGGACTTACTAGTAGGCTACCCCTTCTCGTGACGGCACGCTTGACGACACCTCTAGGACCATCTCTCGAGAGCGCTTCTCCAGTCTCCATGGACTTTTCTTCGTTCTCGCTACTTGATATATGCAATTGATTGGCGGCCCAACTGATGCTTTCTCTGCGTGCATGAGGGATAGGAACATCTCTGATCTCCTTCGCGATATTGTTAGGTGGTGACTTGGAGAATGCGGCTGGACTTGCGGTGCTAAAACCTAGTCCTGTTGGACCGCGTAGTTTTCTCCTCGGATGCTTGCGGGGCCGCGTTCGGAAGCTCTGAAGGCTGTTAATAGCAGATGATGATCCAGGCATCCACGGGACGACATTGTTACTGGTGCTAGACATCAAGTTGCCCAAGGGTTGGCTGTTCTTAGAAATCTGCGGTGTACTATAAATGGCATCTTCCATCTCCTCATCCATGAAGTCGTCATCGCCGGAAGTCGAAGAGGAATCCGAGGCTATCGGGTTGGTGCTTCCTACCGAACTGGAAATATTCATACGCTCATGGTTACCCATCATAGACCACAATGAATTGACGGACTGTTCTTGTCCGAATTCACCATTACCTCGTCTAGGAATACTCATCGCGCGTCCTCCAATGGTTGGTGATGAATCAGGTGATGATTGCTCGGCAAGGGTGGAGTGGTGTAGGCTGGTAGCTGCTCTAGAGAAATCTAAGCCGCGGGATCGTCTAGGAAGAATATTGGTTGGGGATGCATAAATTTGGGAATGGTCAAGTTTCGGTGAAAGAGGGGCGAGTTTGACCTGGTTTGGTGTCTGGGATGGAGAGACGGAATCGCACTGTGACATCTGAAGTGATAAACCGCGCATTGGAAATTCGGGTCGACGAGGGGTGACGGGAGTCGGGGCGATGGCCGGTATATCTTGGATCTTATCCTTAGTGAGACTGAGAGAGCTATCGGTATCGTCCTTTGATGTCCGTCGTGATGCTTCGAGGATGTGGGGAGATGGTGACAATTGCGTGCCACCTCCGTCCGATAAACTTCTGGTCTTCGAGAGGGGCGACCGCTCAATCATCCCAAATATGGTGCCACTATTATTGCGACTTTCACCCTTAGTGTCTTCGTCCATCACTGCTACCTCATCATAATTGATTGAGGCCATTCGAACCTGTCTATCCATAGAGGCTAGCAATCCTGCTTTGGATTTTATTGCGATTATTGTTCTTCTAAGATAGTTGGACGTTCAGTGTTAAGGACTGGTACTTTTGACGTAGATGAGCCGATTCGAATGTCTTATGGGCCGCATCGATGCAGACAAAGGACAGCGCAGCGCCAATAATGCGAGCGGAGATCGTAGATCAGGCGTACTAGGTAGATAGAATAAAAGAAGTTCAAGTAAGGAATTAAGGATCGACGTTGTAGTTGTGACGTCGCGTCATATTACGGTAAACGCGGACTAGGATAAGAACCTAGATCTTATCGATAAACTATTGCTTAGTTACACCAAACACGGCAGGCTCCGGATATATTAACAGCCAATCAACTTTCTCAATGTAAATAGTTTCTATAAATACCTGGCTACATGGTGGGCTTTCAAAGTTCAATATGCGCCCACTAACGGTGCATTAAAACCTTGGTGGGGAAAGCGCGTACAAAGTTGCTAGGTACTTCGTACTGTCTCTATTTTGGCGGTAAATAAGCCCTCGTTAAGAGGTAACTTTCAATAAATCGTCCTACATTTAAAGTATATACATTCTAGCTAAGTTCAAACTTCAACGCATCATACTGTATGTACACAGTGGTCGGCAATAAGGCCGTCTCGGTATCCGTCGCATTGAAGGGTAGACTTAAAGTGAATTCGTTCAACCCCACTTTCAGAAACTCTGCCGCCTTAAACGAGAACTCATTTCCAAAATTCTGACAGACCACGCTACTTCGGACACCGCACGAACCGCTACGGTATGACGGTATGATCCACGTGCTGATATCCCGTCCGTTGGCGGCGACCGTGTAAGGCAGGTTGGAATACTTCTCATTAGGAAGCGATGCCCACTTGTCATTGCCGTTGGCCGTCTTGGCGCCCGCGAGCTCCACTGTAAGTGTTGCCGTCTGAGCATCACCAGCGAGTTGATCGCTAGTGAGGTTGAACTGTATAGTCCAATTATTGACGTTCTCGTAGTATGGCTGCGAGCGAAAGTAATTAGAACGGCCTGGGAATACGCTCCAGTGGATATAGTTGAAGTCTTCGGCTTCTTTGCTCTCTCCGACCTTGAAATTGACGCCATTCGGAAAGTCGGTGGGGAAATCCCAGTTAGCCCAGTAAATGCGGTATTGCTCGGGCTGCAAGGGTTTCGACGTATCCAGCGCATAGCCGTGCTTGTACTCCCCCGCTGATTTGTCCGGTGTGCCGATTCGCCAGATTTCTTTGCCTTTACTTTCTGGCTTCCACTGGAAAGCATATGCCTTCGCGCCTTTTGAAACTTCGACGTCATCCTGAATGAACCATCCAAAGATGCCGTCGGCATATACAGTCAATCTGTAAGTACCTTCTTTTACCCTGGGAATCTCTACTGTTCCAGTCTTGGGATCAATATCAGCCCAGTACTGCAGGCTCGACTTATCAAAGACGTTCAGTTGGAAATCTTGCTTATTTTCGGAGAGAACAGCAATAGGCCTCTTCCCATCCTCTGGCACGTTGATGGTGGCTTTGAATGTAGTGCGCTTTGACGTTGGGGTGTAATTGGGAACGTGCTGAGCAATGCTATCATAGAATTCGCTGTTCCATTCTGGATTGGCATATTGCGCGGCGTCGGCCCGGAGTTCTGCAAGTGTAGTATCCTTCCCTCCCTTATTGAAGTGATAATACTGCGGGCCCCAGGTTCGATCGAAGCCATGTGTTATGTTAGGGGTAGGGGCGCCGTGATGGCCTGCTACCATGTAGTTGTACTATGAATACAGCTTATGAGTGCGAACTCCTTTGACCTGGGGACCAGAGGGGACTTACCACTATGCCGTCAACGACCAGATCCGAGTGTAACGGCCCACCATAATACGTCTCTCTCGTATTATGTACCAACCAAGCTCCGTACGTATTTCCGTCGGAGCTGGTCGACCCGTCCGAGAATTGTCCATGAACGTCATGGTCTCGCCAAACCTCAGCAAAAGTATACTTGGTAAAGTAGTCCGAGTATTGCTTTACATGAGGATCGCTAGTTGTATTGCCGAGATAAGTCGTGGCATCTTGGACCGTGATCGCTTTACTGTTAGCTTGGGAGGAAGGAAAAGGTGCCCAATTGCCTTCACTGCTGGAGAGATGAGTCCATAAGGAGGTGCTCGGCCTAAAAAGTGTTCGTAGTTCACCAAGGTTTCGAAGAAAAGGTGTCTTCTGATTATAATATGTGGCCCGAGAGAAAACATGCAAACCGGTCTCGCCTTCGCGCAAGAACCAATACTGTTCTAGTGTTTGGTTCGTAGACGCGTAAGTATCTCGCATCACGACACCTCCGTACGGTGTTCCGGTGGTATCGACTCCCTTGAAGAGCTGGAATTTTGCAGTACCTCCGGGGGCCCAGAAACCGCTGGGAACACAAGAGCAATCCAAGTATGGCCCTCTTCCACTCGAACCCAAAAGGTCCTGCTTTCCTAGAACTAGCTTGGAAACTCCCGCGCTGCTCTTACTTATGACCACTAACAAGTCGTCATTTTGTAGAGTAAATTGGGAGCTGGTTTCCGTGGCGTTCAGGAATGCCGTTGCTTGACGCGCAAGGAGGGAGAGAGCTAACACCCTCAATGAGACCATCGCATCGACGAAGACTGTTGTCTCGTGATTACATGCGTTTATGATGTATCTTAACAGAATAAGTGAATTATTGGTTACAATCACGCCAATACTGCTCTTTCCTCTTGCGCCCCAAATGGGATTGATGCGAGGTAGGTATTTCCAGTCATGATCTATAGCTCTCCCAGCATCTCAGTAATCTAATAAATATTCCCCCTTTCAAAAGGATATCTCGGTCCTTCTTGAACCGAAGGATCTGGAAAATTTATGACCTGTATCAATTATGGCAGAATGAGGGGGAGCTGAGTTTAGGTTGCTTGGCTACGATGTAGCGTTACATGGCCCATCAAATCTGGGTTATTAACCATTGTCCTGGATCCGAATCTCTTTACGGATTATTATATTTTGGGCAAGATTTAACTACCTATTTATGCCGAATTGGTAAATGTACAACTTAGCTCGAATCATATGTGAACCGAAGCCATTCTCAACTCCCACGCGGGAACCGAGTCAATATTTAACCCCAAAATAACATTTCTAACCATAGAAGCAACGTTCTCGGTCTGAAGCACTGGCGACATAGAATTACCTCTAGATTACTAGTACCTACTCACCAATGCACTATGAGTCTTACCAAAGAACGAATCACGGCGCCTGGACTATATTTCCATAGGTGCCAAACTCCCCACGTAGCGTTGCCCTGGTGATCTATCATACTCCCACATAGACAACCTTCAAAAAACGATAAAAGAGTCGTAAAAGTAAAAGCTACGACAAGGTATGCAGTAGGAAACCCATGCCGGGTATTTAAGGCTGTCCAGGATTAAATACAGCTCGTTAATTCGTGGGTTCTTAGGCTATCCCGTTATCCACATATGCATCTTGGAGATCAGATCCGGGTGCAACCGGGTGCAACGTCGTCTGAGCTCCCACTTGCCCAAGAGCTTCTAGAACTTTGCTATCGCTTTTTTTAATCCTAAGCTCATATCATGAGTATGATAAAAGATGTTGTGTCACCACTATTATGTACAATCAAGCACTCACCATCCAACTCCTCTCGTAGTTGAGGATTCAATCTACCTAGTAAGAATATCTAGGATTCTAGAAGATTAATTTCATTCTAATAACTAGAAGTTCAAAAGGTCAATAGGCTATCCAGGATTACATAATTGCGCTAAGTTGACTAAGGTAGTTGGATAGCTAGCTAATTACAAGGCGTCGTCGGCGATCACTTGACTGGGAGGTTAGAAACCATTCATCTGACTACATTCACGGATTAAATGCACCAATGTTTCATGACATACGACCAACGACCCACAATTGCGTTGATTCGTGGGATAATTTAAAATTAAGTGGAAAGGGCTGTCGTAATGCTCTATGAATCAATACATAATTAAACATCTCTTTTTCTATGGTTGTTGCTTCACGATGTTCGAGTAAGTCTCGAACGAGTGCAAACCGTCAGAATGCTCACATTCACCTTGGCCCTTACGATAGGGTACCTTTTGAGTATCTTTCCCTCGTCGGGTTTGGGGGCTGAAGCAACGACGGATAGCATTTGTAAGTAAGATATATCAGGTATCTTAACATGAATGTTACTGATTAAAGGCGATAAAGCTGCCTCATCATGTGGTGCCCATCCCACGAGCGCCTCTACGGCTCCATCTGGTGCTGTGGTTGTTGACTCGACCAAGTCAACGACTGGCTCCTTTTCCAATTTGACTGCCGCGCTGGCATCACTTCCCAGCGACTCTTCATGCCAAACCATTTTTATGAAACCTGGAACATATATTGAACAAGTTTCCGTCAATCGGCCTGGCCAAACTGTCATCATAGGGTATACCACAAGCAGCCCCGGTAAGAGCTATTCTGGTAACCAGGTGACTGTCTCATATAGCCGCGGCCTCTCGGTATCACCGCTTCCCGCAGGTCACTCGGACCCCGAGACCGCTGTCATCTCTACGGCGTCCTCGAATGTTGCTTTCTATAATGTCAACTTCATCAACACTGACAACCTAAATGGAGCTACTGCTAATTATGTAACCCTGGCTGCTTCGATCTATGGTAGCCACATCGGATTCTACGGATGCAATTTCACAGGCTGGCAAGACACTCTTCTCACTGGGTCTACAAATGGTTATCAATATTACGAGTCTTCCTATATAGATGGAGCCATTGACTTCATCTGGGGTTATTCAGCTGCATACTTCAAAGGATGCACAATTGCAGCTAAGAAGAAGGGAGGTGCCATCACAGCACACAACCGCAAAGATGCAAGTGGTAAAGGCATTTACGTGTTTGACCAGTGCTTGGTAACCGCTGCGAAAGGCTATGAGTCCGCGACAAAATCAGGAGTTTATCTTGGGAGGCCTTATTCGGAGTATGCAAGGGTTGTTGTCAAGAATTCTTACCTGGATTCTGTAGTTCAGCCGGCTGGGTGGGAACAATGGAGTTCTTCGGACCCTCGACTAAATAACATCTTATTCGCCGAGTTTAGCAACACCGGTCCGGGAAATTGGGAGAATAATGCTGCCGCACGCAAAAGCTTTGGCAAAGCAACCTTGCTGACGTCGGATAGTTATACCCTTTCTAATGTCATGGACTCGACTTCCTGGATTGATATGACGTACTGGAAAAGTATTAGCACCCCTTCGAAGATTTTGACACGAAGGGATGATTCCGACGATTCAGTTACAACACTGGCCGAGGCAGACTCCACCTCTCCAGCTGCGGGAGATTACATCGTGTCTAAGACCCCTATCCAAGGCAAAACCGTCTACTCAACTTTCGCCCAAGCAATTGCAGCTATCCAAGGGATCTCAAACAAAGAAACCGTAACAATTTTCATATATCCCGGTCTCTACAAAGAGCAAATCGTCTTCAACCGATCTGGCACTACGATCTTCCGTGGATACTCGGAGAACCCATCTGACAACACGAAAAATCAAGTTATTCTCCAGAACAGCGTGGGGGTTGATACGCAAGCCGACCAGAGCAACTCGGACTCAGCGACTTTGTATTCCAGGGCCACGAACCTTCAGCTTTTTAACATCAATCTAAACAATGTCTTTGGGCAGACACGCAACTACGCTTCCCTCGGCTTCGCTAGTGGTAATAACGGATATACATCCTTCTACGGGTGCCAGATCACCGGCAACCAAGACACTTTCGACATGAATGTCGGGACCAGCGTCTTTGCGTACAACACATTGGTCGAAGGGTCGATTGATTTCATCTGGGGCGCGGGGACGGCCTACTTCCTTAACTCGACAATTGTGCCTAACAAAGATGGCGGTAGCATCGCGGCTATGAAAAGAGCTTCTAGCACCACTGCTGGGGGCCTTGTATTTGACCAATGTACCGTCGCTGCGACAAAGGACGTCACAGCTGGCTCGGTCTTCTTAGGTCGGCCATATAACGAGTACTCCCGAGTCGCATATATCTATACTTATCTAGACGCCTCAATATCGACAGCGGGGTGGTCGGTTTGGGGGAAGTCGGATCCTAGAACAGACCACATTCTGTTTGGCGAGTACCATAACACTGGTCCAGGAGCCTCCACAAGTGGCCGCGCTACCTTCTCAAAGCAACTTTCCGATTCGGATGTGAAGCAATTCAAACTTGCCAATTTTTTCTCTTCTCAGGGAACTTCATGGTAAGCATTTTGGTGAATTCAGGGGGCTTATGGTCGGGTATGACTAACGATTGCATTTTAGGATTGACATGACTTATGTTAAAACGACCCCTTTTTGATAACCCCTTCCACCTAATGTCCTGGGGTGAAATATACTACAGTTTAAGAGCGCATTGAATTATTCCGTATGATTATATAAACCTTTAATATATCATTCATATGTACATAGACTATTTTTCGATGGTTGAGTTGTAGTTTCCCACAGCCAAGAACTACTCACCTATCCCCTGTGTTACACAGCGGTCGCCTACAACACGCTATAACATGTGTAAGTTACCCATATAAGTGGAGAATGGGATAGATATTTTGGCACGCAACCTAGGAACCAAATACACAGAATCAGAACAAGGCACATTCTTTCTAACATCATTCTATCAACCAGCAAAGAACCCTCCAAACAATTCCATTGTGCTTAAGAAATTATTAAAACCCTCAATGACTTAAACAAAAGGAATTCAAGAATAAGCCCCAAAAAGCCCATTGTACTTGGAGCTTAAAATAAATACTTATAAACCCTCACTCCAAGCAGAAATTGGTGTTTTTCCCCTATTCACTGAGTTTACCTAGACTCCATGGTGCTTCACTTACTCATAAGACCGTTATATAAATCACATGCGCATCTACGAAGCCATTCCAGGCGACGTTCGAACCAAGCGGGCCTTGGCATAATACCACACCCAGCTGAGTGAAGCACCTTATACCAAGCAACCCTTAGAGAAAGCATACACATAACATCCCTACACAGCACTCACCTCACACATAACCCTACCTACCTACCAGCGGTCATATACCCCCCCTCAAAATGTGCAAACGTATCCTAACGCACAACATGCACCACGACGTGCGGACCCCCATGCTCCTCGACCCCTTCAGCGAAACCGCCCCTATCTACAGCAACCCGCGACACACGCACTTCCACAAATGCGAGCTCTGCCTCGTCAAGCCAGAAGACTGGCCTCTCTCGTGCCCCTTCCCAATCTGCACGCTCCACAGCTGCTGCGTGCTCGTCAACACGGTAAGTTACTGCGAGGAGTTCTGGACGCGGATGCGCACGTCGCTCGGCAACGCCGATATCGAAGAGCAGTGCGAGCCGGAACAGTGCGCGCGCTTCGCGCTCGAGCACCGACACGTGCGGTTTCCGTATCTCGGCCGCGCGTACGCGTACCCCACGGACCCGTGCCCGGCGACGTGGCGGGAGGACCTGCTGGAGGTGCAGGGGGACTCGCAGGGCTGGATGGACGGGGTTTTGTTTGCGGAGTGCGAGATGCTGCATAGGCTCGAGGAGGATGCCAAGACGCAGTTCTTGGTGTACCGTGATTTGGCTCGCTTCTGGCCGAAGGGACACGATCAGATGCAAGTTGCGAAGTTCAATGTGGAGCAGGCCCAGACGCTGCTCCTTCAGCAGAAGGAAAGTGTTTCCCGTACGATGAACTGGATGCGGGGTGATTCGTCTGAGCCGTATCAGGCTTTTACGCCGATATGGTGGATGCGCATGTGGGCGCTGGAGCAGGACGAGTATATAAAGTAAGTAACGGTGCTCGTAACCTTCGCGGGTATTGGTAGGTAACGTATATTAAAGGGAGTATATATTAGACGGAGTCCAAAGGCGTCGATAATTCTCCGGGGTATGTTTAGGTAAGAGAATATTCATAAATTTCAAGGTAGGGGATAGATTCTCCCCCTTAACCCCCTAAATTTCTGAGGTGAAGTTAGTATCCTGTAGTATTAGGGGAATTGCTATTGAATCACCATCCTTGTATATATCCATGTCTACTATATAGACTGAAATACTACAGAAAATTACTGGTATTTTTGACAAAGTTTCGTATTCACCGTACTCGCGTCTTGTCGTATGCCTAAGCTGGGAGAACCGGACTACCTTTCTAGGTGACCACAAACCCGACGTCGACCCACAATGGCAAGATCTTAGTGCTATTTCTGGTGTTTTTCCGGATAAAACTGAGCATGTAAACTCTGTCTATTTTTCCTGATGTAACCTTAGAAGTTTTCGCAGATAGTTTTGGCAGTTTGACTTCGCCAAGTCCCAATATTGTTGACTATCGTGGCTGATTTAGGACGCTGCTTTATTATGTTGGGCGAGCTTAGCTAATGGGGGCGAACCTACGCCATATGCTGGCTGAATTCGCGATACCAGAAATATTGACCAGTCCCATCATATCGTCCATAAAACCCGAGGGGTTATATTAAGAACCCCTGTGGGTGTAATATAATAGGCATGGTTTTCAGATTGAACCTCATCGATCGATCTAATAGATGTAGACCTACTAAGTGGTTAGCCATTCAATTGGCTATTAACCGTGCCTTATTTGCCGTGCTTATTTTGTAGGTCGCCGTACCTCACCGAGATATAGTTAACGAACGAAAATCACATCTCGGTAAACGGAGATTTCAGGTAGCCTCATCTAAATTTCGATAATTCACATCAGAAAGACTGTAATTGATGCAGCTTCCGTCTAGGATTCGTGGCTCGTGTTTGCTGAACACGCAATACTCATCTCGAGCTTCTCTCGGCTGACGCTTGATGTACTACCTTAGCTAGTGAAATTGATACGATGATGTGGCGGCAAGGCGTGCTCAGAACCAACATTCGGTGTAGAACGGTACGGCAAAGTATTGCTGAACCTACTCTGCAGCTTCAACTCAGTGTAACTTGTTTTGACGTTGCTTTTACCTTCAGGTCCGACGCACCCCGCATATTTCCAGGTCGTAAGAGGGCTGGATAAATTGTATAAATTGTACACAGTTAATATGCGGCTCCCGGGAGTCATATATCCCCTGAATGTGTTACGTATTGAAAACCTCATCTTGGTACAAATTGATTACGAGCCTGACCTATAATAGCTAGGGGCGCGCGAGTATCAGATTGGCACCGTTGATTTATTAGGCGTAGGCAGGAAGCCACATCTAAAAATTACGACAGAGCTCTCTAGCGGCAGTGCGGAGATGGCCGCTATAAGTGGCGAGTTTAAGGAATCGCGATATTAAGGTGCTGCCGTAGTAGCACGAACAATATGGATGAAGGACGATCTTTTCGAGAATGTTGCAAATGCGATGATTGGTATGTCTCGAGACGTCGAGTCGTTGAATCTCGAGAAAAGAGTTGTTACTTTGTGGATTGATCGATCGGCTTTGATGGGATCGTCGGTGGAGAAGAAAGAAGCTTAAAAATGACAGCGCCGATCGTCAGGTCCCAATTTCAGCCAAAGTCGTCTGGAAATTGACAATTCCCATATCAAAAGTCGTGACATCATTTAGCATTTAATAAATGCGCCGAGTGCCACGTCGATTCTATAATACCAAGAAGGCAAGGCTTTTTCTAGATTGTTGACCGGTATTATCGATTCTCAGCGCGGGCGTTGGATGTTGAAATTGCGCAGCATCACGCAAAGCCAGGGGCATGTAAACGATGACCAATCAGTAGGTAGGTCACACCTCCTCGATCATAATAGGTGTTCCTTCTCCTCTACCACGCTGTTGACAATTCGCCATGAAAGAGATTGCCGATACCGTAATTCTTATTCGGCTTACGGGCATGATATCCGTCAAGGAGCAACAGAGCCTAACATTAGTCATCCAATGAGAAATTCACCTGTGTGCCTGTTAGCAAGGGGTTGCATTCCCACAGATAGATTTTCGATCTAAACGGGATTTCTTCATTAAAGATTCATATAAGAGATGATCAATGATCGATGAATTGGGTTTGGTCGGCGATTTTGACGTCATGTTGCAGGCCCCTAGCTCGAAATTTGAATGACAGCCGACAGGATGCTGCATGGAGAGGGGGGTCGTGAAAATATATTGAGATTCAGACCATAGAGCCAAGCACGCAATACAGGACATAAATCATCTCGGAGAGCGAAATAGGTGTCGCCAAAAGTATAAATAGAGGCGTCGGCTCCTTGAAGAAGAATATCATATGCTTGTTCTTCACCGGCGACAGCAACATATTCGAAATAATCCGTTCTCTCATCTTGACTTTCTTGAGCTTCAGCATCATAGACTTGACTTATCTTCAAAATGAAGGCCGCATTCATTAGTCTTCTTGCCCTTGGTGGCTTCATTGTCACCAGTATTGCCAGCCCTGTCGCTGTTGACACCAGAGTTGAGAAGCGCCAGGACATTGACGCCATCGAGACCGCCTTGGAAGCGCTCTTTACTCAGATCCAGGAGCAGACATCTCAGATTAGTAAGTCCCTATGGAGCGGACTGCCAATTATGTTGGGCTAACAAACAGTCAGACGCGACATTGACTCCAGTTCAGGATGCCGCTCCAGAAGTCGAGGCCCAAACTGCTGCCGACGCTATTGCCCCTCAACTGGAAGTTATCAGCGATCTCTTGGATAAGGCTGGTAGCATCGCCAAACGTGCTGTTCTCGAGGGTCGATTCGTCAAGGAGGACATCTTCAAGACCGTCGGACTCATCTTGTTTGAGTTGCTCGGTACCGTGAAGTTCATCCTCATCAAGCTCGGCCTTGGTAAGACAGATACTCCATGATTTATATTTCGATGCGAAACTGACGTGAATAGGCCCTGTTTTAATTCACTTGGTTCCCTTGATTCTTGCTCTTGTCAAGACTCTCAAGGCTCTTGACAAGGTCGTCGAAGGCCTGCTCATTGCCGTCAAATTCATTGCCGATGACCTTCTCAAGGCCGTTGGTCTCGGTCTTGTCGGTCTCCTTCCCTACTAGGGAGATGACCAACAGAAACCAGAGTGGTCATTTAACTGAGAAGGATCGATTGTTTTTTCCAATGATAGCTTGTAGCTGGGGTCGATATACACGTTTGGCGCTCTCGATAGCCTAGATAGCGATGGTCATCAATTCGCCGTCATCGCTCAATATTTCCTAGGCAAACCAATGATCAATATACATATTCTCGTACTTATCGCGATTGAAATGAGGATAATTGAAAATGGTGTTTTGTTCAAAGTGAAGTTGAAACTCGAAAAGATGAAAAATGGAAGGAGCAAGATTGTGGGGTTGATATGTGACAAGGATCCCGCAGATCAGACAAGATTCTCTCCTGTGATTGGTCGACAGCTTTAGTGAAACCCAGTTCCCCCTGATAAGGAGATCGCCATTGAGGCTCTTTGCCTTACCGCTGTCGACACTCTCTGGTTGACCAATGATTGACCAATGGAACAAATGGAACATCATAAGTATCGTGCCGAAAGAGGATGTTCTGGGGAACTTGGAACTGCTTGGCCGGGTCTCAGACTAAAACCCATCAGATATGAGACGAAAGACCACAAAAATTAGCATTGACGAACGCATGATCGTTCGGTTGTCGGATCGTCGCTCGTGTTTTCATCAGGTAGGTTGCCATTAAAAGGCATGAAAGATCCCCGACAAGCATGATCTACCTTCTCCCGCCCATCTCTCACTTCTCACATTCTTGAATCTTAAATCTTGTCATCCTTCTGGGAAGGGGTTTTTTCGTTTCTTCACCTATCCACTCGTTCCTGTCCCTGGTTGGCACTCGACTTTCGTTCTCTGTATATACCATTAATACCTACTCCCAACCCGACAATAATACTCACCCATACCGAGAATCAAAATGCGCGCCTCTATCGCCCTAGCCCTTGCCGGCACTGCCGCTGCTCTGCCTAAGATCCCCTTCGTCGCATCCTCCGACGTGATCACTCTAAGCAACACCAACACAGCCGCCATCACCGCGCGCCAAAGCAGCGCGAAAGCCTGCTTCGTGATCGGCTCCACCACGCTCCCCGCCGAAGTCGCCGACGTAGCTGCGAGCCTTGCCTCGAGCGTAACGTGTTCTACATCTAAGAAGACGATCTCGGGCGTCCCGGATGTGACCTCGGGATCGACGACCTTCTCCTCGATCGACTTCAGCCAATCGAGCCAGACGGCGCTACAATTCGCTCTCTCTAAGTTCGCGACCGCGAGCCCGCTTGCTAGCACCGACCTAAAGACCTTCCAGGATCAGCTGAACGTGTATCAGGCGACGGAGGCCGGTATCCGCAGTGTCGGTGGCTCGCTCGCCATCAAGGTGCCCAAGTTCTTCCTCGAGATGCAGGTCAGCCGTATCCAGACAGCCCAGGGGAACGCGCCTAAGGCCGCCGGTCTCCAGGTCGATCATCTCCGAGACAAGGTGTTGAAGAACGCGCCCAAGGAGGCCAAGACCTTACTCGATCAGGTCACGCAACTCGCGACGCAGCTCAGTTAAAGAGGTGTAGAGGTTAATAATCTATTTTCATGGAAGAAATTTGCAGATGAGGCATGGGTCACCTAAGAGCGTAGTCCTAGCTAGTACGAGTTTGAACGTCCGTCTATGATTAAAAACGATTCTCCTGAAGAGTGGTATTGCTCCCGAATTTATTTCCATCTATCAACGCCTGTGTATGCAATTATTCTATGTCTATCCGTGCTCGTATCCTCGAATTAAATGTTCGGTGATAATAGATCGTATTTTACACATCTCTCCACCTGCACCAACTGTTAGTATCGGGAATGTATCGGGAGTGGCGAGAGAAATGAAACTTACGTCTTCTATACTGGCTTGCATGAACCGCCTGGCTTCTAGTCCTGCCCAAACGAATAACATGGAGAAATCACCCCCCTTCATCATCTGAGCTCCGCCTTGCGCACCTAGTTGTCTAAGAATTGGTAATGAACTGCTTAGTAGGTCCACGTTGGGATCAAGGCTGCGACCGATCCCCTCCAGAAGCAATATGCTGATCACAACGTTGACGAAGTCGCCTTCTAATCTCACGTGATGCTGACGAACCATATCAAGAACTTGCTGTAGAATGTCGCCGATTTTGACATTGCCTAGAGCGAGAGTAGAGCTTTTCACATTTAAGACGAGGTGTTGCATTTTTAATGCAAATACTTCCTCATCAATAACCGCATCAGGCTGTCGGCAGCGTTCGCACATGAGATGGCCGGCTTTATATCCGTCGAATTCGGCGATGGCCCGGAAGAGGTCTAAGAAGTTGCGGCGGTTTACCGCGTTGAGTTCTGTCACAAGCCCGGTGTCGATGAAGATGAGCTGTGGCCTAAAACCTTCTTGGTCGATCTTTTTCAGTTCTGCCTCCCAAGCTGCAGAATCTCTTCGCTTGCGGAATGGACGTAGTCGTGCAAGTACCTGCTCGGTAACATCGGGTTGATCTTCGGGATGAAGTTTATGACCATTGCCATTAGATGGGTGACGCAGACTTAGGTTTGGTTGATACGCTTGATAAAAGCGAACCATTATATTTCCGGGATGTAGGTCGGCATGAACAAAGTTGTCAATTAATAACATACGCAAGAAAGCGTCGAGGCCTTCCTGGGCAATATCTCTTTGGAAGACACCACCCCCATTTTCTAAGAAGTCAGCCAGGGGTATGCCCTGTGCGAACTCTTCAATCAGCACTTCTCGAGTTGTAAACTCGAGGTATGGGAATGGAAACCACGCTGTAGTGCGATCTTTGAAGTTTCTTCGAAACTTGGCTAAATTGGCAGCTTCAATACGCAGGTCAAGCTGCAGCTTCATCATCTCTCCAAATTGTGCGACCTCATCCGGCAAAGACAACCATTCAATGGTGGGTATGATATTGAGGACTGAGGCGAAGAAGTGCATAATTCGAAGATCACGCCGTACCGTACGCTCGACCTTTGGGTGCAAGACCTTGACGGCGACGTAAGAGGATGGAACCCGCTTTGGGACACTCTTCAGAACCGTATCCACCTTTCGGCGAACATTCCGTCGAATGTTGGTGCGAGTCTCTAGAACATCAACATCGCCTGGCGCTGCAAGATCTGGCTTCAATTTGGCTTTATACACCTGTGCAATAGCACCAACGCCCAGAGGAGTTTCATGAAATTCTTCGAAAATGTCTTCGAATCTTCTCCCGTCAAACGCCTTCTCGACTATTCTCATTGTTGCATCCAAGGAATGAGCGGGTGCATTGGAATGAAGCTTGGACATTATATCGCACATCGCGGTCGGGAAAATATCAGTCCTCGAAGCTGCCCATTGACCAAGCTATCCAAGGAGTACGTTAGTTTACTAGTCATCATAATCGTCGACATGCGTCATGTCAGCATTGACACACCTTGATAAAAGCCGGGCCAGCCGCCTCCATGGCCTTCACTAGGAAGTGATACCACCATAATGTACCCGACCTCTCGTTGTTGCGACCAGGCTGGCGACTCCCAATCCATATGGATGGGACAGCCAATATGACTGGTATGAATATGAAGACTAATTCAACAAATCTTACTCCAGTGCAAAGAGGCTCCCATATATAGAGACTAAGGAAGATGATTATTCTGTGGCCGAAACGGCTGAGGGGACCTGCATCATTATCGACGGTCTTCTTCAACTCCGCCCGTGATGCCTCGAGCATACGACCCTCGGCCGTCTGTTCCGTATCCCTGTCATCTTTTTCGGACAACTGGACGAAGGCCGCCGTTCCAAGAGCTACGTGAGTTGTAGCTCTAATTATCCTACCCCCGGACTGGGAATTGCGCCATGGTGTATTACCGAGAAGCCGGAATCGAAATGTCGAGTGCAATTGTCTAAGATTCGGAGAAGTCTTCGGAGCATGAAAGAAACATCGGCGAACGCAAAACCGGCCAAGTAAGATGACCGGTCGCATTTCTATTCACACCTATGATTATAACAAAAGGCAATTATTGATTGACATGATGAACGGACTCCTGCTATGCTAACGTTGGTAAGTTTCACGGCTGTTGCAGACAAATGTTTATGCCATTGATATCGTTGGTATTGTTGATATTATATGGTGAATCTTGTAGAATTGAGATCGCGTAAAGTCAAAGCACCCGATCTGTAAATGATGTGACGTAGTAGATTCGGCTTAGACCGAGGCCGGTAAAATCCCGGTACTTGCACGTGTAGGCATCGTAGTGAGATTAGGTAAGATGGGGTGACCGACATGTACCTAAGTATTCAGAAAATCATCACGTAATGGATTTTAGTGGTCCACAATTACATACTCGCGCCTTACACTGGCTCGATGCTTCTATCCGTCTCCACTGACTCAGCCTTAAAGAAACTGGCCGCGGCAAATAAAAAAAAAAGTTAACGAGTTAAAGACGAGAAAATCTGCGATAACCCCTCCTAAGAGAACAAAACGCCGTATACCCTCTCGGTCTTGATTTCCCGTCCTCTGAAATACTTATCACACCTACTTATTCCTCGTTCAACCACAATAGATCAAGGCCATGGGCTGGTTTTGGTCAGACGGCCTTCAGGCCAAACTCAACGAGCAAGCCGCATCACATCCTACTCAAAATGGGCCGCGATCCCCCCCTGTAAGTTATCCCAGAACCTAAATGATATGGATTATCCCAAAGTACTAACCAGTGCTCTCTGTATAGCCCGGATGTCCGATGCATAAACACCAGAAGTCTGCCGACGCAATAAATCCTTCAAGCTGCCCTGTGAAGCATTCCCCTGTCAATTATGAACCTGCTTCGGAATTCGGTGGATCTCGCTCCTATGCGAAGGGACGTAACGAACAACGCGATTTCTTAGAACAAGAGAGGGAGTTTAAGGAGGAGGTTAAGGAAAGAGTAGAAACCGACTCACAATCCGCGTTTTCGAAACTCAACCCTCTAAACTACATGTTCCGCGAGTTGTCACAAGAGCCCGCTCCCGATCAGACATACGCCCTTCCCACCTCGCGAGAACCATCATCCATCCCCAGAGGCGATGGTGACGGGAATTGGGAATATCCCTCCCCGCAACAAATGTACAACGCTCTCCTCCGCAAGGGCTACACAGACACAGACGTTACCGCAGTCGACAGCATGGTAAGCGTACACAACTTTTTGAACGAAGGTGCCTGGTCCGAGATTATGGACTGGGAGAGGCGATTCTCCGGTGGTCTCTACAAGGGCTGGCGTATGTGCAGTCGTGGTGAGCAGAACTTCTATAAGATGGTGAAGAAATACGGTTACGAAAAGGAGGTAAAGGATCTTAGTCCAAGTTTGGTCAGATTCCAAGGTCGACCACAGGATATGACACCTAAAGCAGCTATGTTCCAGGTCATGGGCTGGTTATATCCCGGTGCCTTCGCGTAAGTCAATGACACCGCATTCTCATATGTAGAGAATCACGCTAATACCCATTCACAATAGTACTGAGCCGCCTTTTGACCGGCACGATTGGTATGTAACCCGAGAAGTTGATGGCCAACGAAAAGAAATCCGGTATGTTATCGATTATTATTCCGGGCCACCCGAACCTACCGGGGAACCAGTGTTCTTCCTTGACGTACGACCCGCCGTCACGCCGACGGGAGCAGCTGAGAGGGCATTGCGATGGGGATGTGATGTATGGTGGAGAGCGATAGGTGGCGATGTGCGCGAGCGCGAGAAGCACAACAAGCCCAAGTGATGCGACAAATATATCGAAGACAAACGCAACCACAAATAAATGACGTCAATTGATCGCGGAGTTCGGACTTGCATTGCAGGGTGTATCAATAGGGGAGTTGGGCATGTTACGACGACACCTTGCGATGCATCACGAAGTACCTTTGTTTTTCTGTACCATAGTCTACAGATTCTACTATCTCCTCTTCGCCGGAAAGAGTGTCACCGGCAACGTGTTGAAATCGCGCTGTAAGCCTCACCAGCAAATGACCCGCTGGTCCGCCGATTAATATATAGACCGAGCTAACAAGCCGAAAACTACACTTAATCGCTATTGTTTCATAAGCACAACGATCGCGGCCGTTGTACCAAAGTGCCGCTACCTAGTAACATAATTATTAAATGTTAATAAGCCGGGTAAATTTAAGGTAGTTGGCGCTCGACTAATACATCTTGAGATCTCGTTCTAACCTAGCCGATTCTAACCGTACCTAACTAGAGAGAAATTGATCGCATATATATTAAATATGTCCTTATTATAGATGTGACCCTTAATATATTGAGGCTCATTCCCCCGCATATCATCCTTGGTTTGAGATTTGCGCGACGTGTTCAGATCCCACGACGATGTATCTCCACAGGAATGATCCTCCAACGTGTCCATTACGAGCCAGGAAGTAAGCCGCAGCAGCCCTTACATATTTAAACATAAGGTTGCTGCGGTTGCTTCATAGGTTACCATACGACCTTGCCTACCTCGCACCTATCTCTAAGATTGCAACTTCTGACACAACACACCCTTGTCAGTAGAATATAAACTCGTCAATTATCCAATCTAGTTAAATGCAAACAGTAAGTACCCAAAACCATCCCCAATTATCCAATCTAGTTAAATGCAAACAGTAAGTACCCAAAACCATCCCCAATTCCCAACAATGAGATATAAGTCATACAACCAAATTCAATTGTATGTGCCTATAATATTGACCAATTAGATTGATTTGGCCTCATTCTTCTAACGGCTCAAGACACGCTCTCGCGTCCTAATGCTACGACTAAACCTTCACAATCTATTAGAGTGGAATGTCGAGGGTCTGCTGGGTAGCTATAAAGCAACAACTTTAGATGAATTCTGGATTGGACTGTTGGCTTTCGAGGCTATCTTGATTACGAGCGTGCTCGGTCTTCGGGCCCTGGAGGCGATAGGCCGTAGAGTGCAGAAGTCACGGTGGAACAGATCCCGCGGTGTATTATTATAGACTCTAAACTATCTAGAAGCTTTTAAATGAATAACGAGATTACCCATGAAGAGCTTACTCCATAGGATACTTAAGACTCATAAACGCGAAGCAGACCCAAATTTATGGACGACGTGGCTCTAAGGCTGAATACGGAATTATAGAGCAAGAAATCGTTCGAGCGCTGTATTACTTGAAAAGGTTTCAGCGGTAGGTAGTGGCTGAGGGCGATCGAAGGCGATCGAAGGCGCACTGGAAAACGCCTCCGACGTCCGAGATGTTAATTCGCTATTTCTACTAATGTTACACACTGACGTGGACGTGGCTTAGTTGTCTGCCTGAAGAATTTACTTGCGGGGTTATTTCCAGACAGGGCTCAGTTCAAGATATGTATTATTTGAAGGAACCTTGGAAGTCTTCGAAAGCTAGTTTTATGAATACCTACGTATTAGACCTACCTACCTCAGAGACAAGAAACGCAGCTATCTACCTACCTAGGCAGACATACAGTGGTTCATAACGATGGATGCACTCAGTATAACCGCTAGCATCATCACTATCCTCCAATTATCCTCTCAAGCCGTCGGCTACATAAACTCAGCCTCTGGCGCGAAGGAACATAGGAAAAATCTTCGTGAAGAGTTAAGATCATGTGAATCCATTCTCAGACAGCTTAAGGATGAATCCGATGACTCTGAGGAAGGTAAAGCATGGTCAGACACGATTAAGGTCCTCGAGAGCCCTGATGGACCACTGGGTCGATTATCGATTACCTTAGACAAAATCGTGACCAAGCTTCAGCCCAAAGCTAACGAGAACAAGCTATGGCAAAGTTTGAAATGGCCTTTCGGCGAAAAGGAGATAGGAGAGATTATCGCGGCTATTGAACGCGAAAAGTCTCTCTTGGATCTGGCTTTGGCTAACAACTCCCGGAAATTAATACAGGGAATCAAGAAGACTTCAGAGGAAAATGGGAAACGGCTTTTAGAGTTAACACGTGAACTCGAAAAAGGCTCAAGGGATACTAAGGCAGACATTTCAGGATTAGAGGATCGTATGCAGTTCATTCAGGATTCGCATGAATGCCTCCACGATGACCTAGGAAAACTTCATCGTCATGACGACGATCATGAATTCCACCTGTTCCTTAATTGGTTGGCCAAAAAAGACTATTCCATGCAACAAAACGACTTCATTCGTAGGAGACAACCAGGAACGGGACGGTGGCTCTTGGATTCTACGAAGTTCCGGGAATGGGTAGATACTCCGACGACGACCCTCTTCTGCCCTGGAATGCCAGGCGCCGGAAAGACGATCCTTACATCGATTGTTGTAGACGAACTTTCACGTCGGTTTGAAAATGATAATGACATCGGCGTTGCGTATATTTTCTGCAACTTTCGACAACACGATGATCAGCAGGCTGAAGACCTTCTCGCAAACTTACTCAAGCAATTACAACAGTTTAGGCCTTTACCTCCTAGCATGAAAGCTTTCTACCAGAGATACAAGAATATGAACAGAAAACCTTGCCTGAACGAAATATCAGATGCTCTCCGGTCAGTAATGACGACATATCGAAGGGTATTTATAATTATCGACGCACTCGACGAGTGTCAGTCATCTGATAGGTCTGAAGAGAAATTCCTGGCCGAGGTCCTTAAACTTAAGAATAATGGGACTGCGAATGTCTTTGTTACCTCGAGACTAATCCCAAAAATCGCCGCTAAGTTTGAAGGTGCCATCTCACTGGAGATACGGGCAAGTGATGATGATGTAGGTAGATATATCGATGGACAAATTACCCGACTGCCAGGTTTTGTGGTTCGTCATGACGAATTACGGAAAGAAATAAAAGCTGGCATTGTTGAGTCTGTACAGGGAATGTAGGTTACCTGATTCTTTTACATCAAAGTAAACATGCTGATCGACTTTCAGGTTCCTCCTTGCTCAGCTCCATCTTGATTCCTTAACTGGGAAGAGGTCTCCAAAGGCTGTGAGAACCGCTCTCGCAAAACTGTCCACGGGTTCCGAGGCATATGACTATGCTTATCAAAGCGCAATGGAGCGAATCGAAGGGCAGGGACCAGACCGACGAGAACTCGCTAAACAAGTTCTATCGTGGATTATATATGCAAAGAGACCTCTTACTACAAGGGAACTTCGATACGCTCTTGCAGTGGAGCCTTGGGAACGTCAAATGGACGAGGAGAATCTACCGCAAGTTGAAGACATGGTTTCGGCATGTGCTGGCCTGGTCACGATAGATAAAGAAAGCGATATCATCCGACTGGTTCATTATACAACACAAGAATATTTTGAACGGACGCAAGAGAGATGGTTTGCAAATGCCGGGTCCGAGATTACAACAGCTTGCATTACCTATCTTTCATACGACGTCTTTGGAAGCGGGCCTTGCGTATCAAGAGACGAATTATTCGAGCGACTAAGGATTAATCCGCTCTATAGCTACGCTGCACGATTCTGGGGGTGTCATCTAAGGTCGGCTCCAATTACCTGTAATGGATTGATCGGTTTCATCCAGAAAGGACCTTATGTCGAGGCAGCTGCACAAGTCTTCCCAGGATTCCAAAGCCACAGTAAGGAGGAATTTCCAGACCAGAACTCTACAGGCTTACATCTACCAGCACGCTTTGGGACCCTGGAAGCGACATGTGCTTTTGCTGAAATGATGAAAATCCTGGATTTACCAAACTATCCACGTCAATCACTATTATTCACGCCACTGCTAGAGAACATACGAAAGTTACCAAGTCCCTGCTAGATGAGGTAAATATCTGCATTGCTAGAATAGTAGCCTATAAAGGTCAAGCACTATCAGCCAAGGCAAGCATGTATCACTCACTTACTACCTTAATGAGATGCTGTTGGAAAATAAAGCAAATATAAATATAGCAGACGACGAGGGCAGAACACCCTTGTGTCATGCTACATTGAGGCGAAACGAAGCAATAGTACGGTTATGAATCGGGCGCTACCTAGATATATGGCGCTATTCATCGTGACCATTACGGCTAGAGCTCTTTATTATACGCGACCACATCAGGTTATATTCGAGATTAACGTTACCTAGTACCTATCGCTAAAGCTATCGGTAATGGACCAGTGACTGAATGATTAGTGAAAGCTGGAGGTCTCGAAAAACCCTCTAGGAATAACGGAGACATCCTCCATGGTGTCTATTTCCTGGAGCGAGAATAACATGTTAGCGTTGGTGGCTTCGGTCGTCGTGTGGCTTTAGTGGCGAGGTCTCCGGATCGGAAATGTGGGTACGGAGGTCCATAGTGGCTTCTCGGTCGTGGATATGCGGCGAGCGGGCAGCTCTATCAATGGTTGGGTAAAGAGCTATCTCGGGGCAATAGCGTTCAATTAAATCCGTACTTTCCATTTCCTCTCGGTCTTTATGGGGATAAATCAATTACCCAATCGGAAGTCGACGGTGGGATTACGGAGTTAGTTTTAATCGCGAAATGCATTGCTTACGTACAATCACATTGTCGCGAAAGGGCGACACAACCCCCCCCTTTGCCTAGCCCGCTAAGCTGAAAATGGGCTGACTAATTGGTCACATCTCGTATACGACGATGAATACTCCTCTTTATAGCTTTATTAACCCTAGGAATGTACTCAAGCTGGAAGTCTGACCACGAAACAATTGTCTACTAGCTAAACCATCTTCCCTAAATCGCTTTTAGAAATCAACAATATGTCTACGGCTACTTCAAGCTCCATTCTTCTTTCCGGAGGAACTATCATAGCCTTTAATGAAGAGGCCGGGTCTCTGGAGGTAATTCGAGATGGCGCGCTGCTAGTTACCGACGATCACATCTCAGGGATCTATAATACTGCACACCCCAGCAACTTACCAGAGAACACGGAGATCGTTGACTGCACACACAAGATTATCTCCCCTGGTTTCGTCGATACCCATCGACATGGTTGGCAGACTGCTATAAAAACTCTGACGGCTAACACAACATTGCCTGACTACATGTTCCGATATGCAGCGGGCAATGCTTCGGGTTATTATACAGCTGAAGATGTGTATATCGGACAACTGGCAGGGCTCCTGGAGGCTCTCAATGCCGGCGTGACGACTTCGCTTGATCACGCTCACCATATCTGGTCTAAAGAAACATCAGAAGCCGGTCTTAAAGCATGTGACGATAGCGGTGCCAGAGTTTACTGGAACTGTGCTTTCAGTGGCACGCCGACATATCCGTGCTCAGAGCAGATTGCCGACTTCAAGAAATTTGCAGAACCGAGGGCCTCATCGAATGGTTTAACAACCCTTGGCGTCGCCTACGATGGATGGTCTTTTTCCCCGCCTGAAGATACTAAGGCGGTGGTTGCTTTGACTAAGTATGAAATAACGTCGTCAGCTCAGCTCTTATATCGCGACTAATATGAAGAAAAAAGGGAGTTAAATATTCCAGTTTTAACCGCGCATTACCTGGGTGGTCCATGGACGGGTACGTCTGGACATAACATACGCCTCTTACGTATAATTTCGCGGGGAATACTGACTCTTTCTCTAGGTGAAAACATACCCGAGCTTCTCCAGACCCTTGGGCTCCTAAACACGGACATGGCCGTAGTCTTGTCGCACGCCATGGGAATTACGCCCACGGTAGCGGCTATCCTTCGCTCAACCAACCAGTTCATCTCGATTACGCCTGAGTCGGAACTGCACTACGGGCATGGGCATCCAAACTCGCATCAGATCCAGGACCAGGCTTCTCTCGGAGTCGACACGTTCCACACCTTCTCGACGGATCTGTTAACGCAGGCCCGGATCTGGCTCCAGCGCACAAGAGCCAGGCTTTATGACCAAGTCCTCGAGAGGTGGGAGATCCCGAAGAACAACCCCATGTCCGTTAACCAGGCATTCCTCCTGGCGACCCGACAGGGCGGGCTGGCACTCAGACGGCCGGACCTGGGCGTGATCCGTGTTGGCGCGAAGGCGGACCTGGTCGTTTTCGACGGCCGGACCCCGGGAATGCTGGGGTGGCGCGACCCCGTCGCCGCAGTGATCCTGCACGCGAATGTTGGGGATATTCAACACGTGCTAGTGGATGGCAAGTTCAGGAAGCGCGACGGGAAGCTGACTTTCGAGAATTATGACTCCGTCATCGACCGCTTCCTCGCGAGCGCGGAGAGGGTGCAGAAAGCTGCCATCGACCGCCCCGACCCTGTGATCGAAGGCCGCTTCTGGGGTGGTTGCCCTTATGGCCTTGCTGCGGAGGTCGATGCGAGCCGAGGTTCCGGTACTGGGTATGGCAAGCAGTTCCTTCACAAGGATTAGGTGTATCTAACAAGTGTTCTTCCTGAAATCTACTCTATGCGAAGTTATCTGATTAGATTGACTTGCGTCGCTTAATCGTGTTCATGCGTACGCATTGTAAGTTTACCTAGCAGTGTCATTTCAATGTTGTTACAACCCCATGGGAAAATCATCGGGATACTTCCGATATCAATCATATTAATTCGCGATCTCAGCTCGGTAAGGGCACGTCCTCGGATGGCGTGAGGGACATACGGGAAGGTTTATCGATGAGATTCGAGGCTATATTCGACGAGATATATGCTGTCGTGAGCCTCCATGACAGTCATTTCGCTGTAATTACAATATTCTCATTACTTTTGGAGGACCTCTCTTACGGTCTGTTTCATGCCCTAGAAGCCCGACTCGAATTTCTTGTTTTCGCTCCCGGAGACCAGGAATAGGTGGGCATAGGTGGAACCTAAACCACATGTCTATAGAAATTTCCCCGTCCGAGCGTAGGGTTCAGTCAGGGGATAATCTTTGGTTTGGGATTTTTGATGTAATCTTCGATTGGTCAGATGAATGTTCTATGCCCTAGGTGAACCACTTCCGATTCCGGTGTCATACGAACCGCTGCTGATATTGAGGAGGTGATCGACACGAACTAGGGAATTGGGGGGAGTTAAGGTGAGGAATAAAATGTCCAATTGGCCTAATTACTGCCCTATATTCTAATAAAGAAGGGATTTTCGTAAAATGTCCTGGCACACCTAGTGGCGATCTGGCGATCAAAAGTCCTTCTTGTTTGCCCATGAGTTGACACTGCTTACAAGGTGCATACCGACCTACCTATACAAGTTCATCCTTCATCCTTCATCCTTAACCTCTTGATAGAGTCGAATAAAAGATTCACTTCTGTATGTTGGTGATTGCAGAAATAACGCCAATCAAAACTCAGATCACGATGATAAGACATAACAACGATATGGTAATCCTGAGAAATGGACTAGGTTAGTTGGTACCAAGAATGTAACGCCGTGATATTGTTTTAGATGATACGGCCTGCAAGCTAGGACCAAGTCCATGGCTATCGGCCGGTACCTGGTCCTTAGCGCATACGCTAACAATTTTAGGGCCAGGAACCCCTGAACTTTACCTTTACGTAAATCCGATTAGTTCTATTGGAGGGGGAAGCTTACAAGCAGATGTCCAGAATATTCCCAGGCTGCTAGGTGCGCCGTAGATTTGCCCACCATTCGCCTCCATACCATTCGCCTACCATTGCCTGTCTTTGTCCACCATACACCGACAGAGATACCGGACCGTGTGCCACCTATCCGAAGAGTCGGGGCTGGTAAGATATTACAATGACGTACGGATTCATGCGAAGATGTTCCTGGTCAAAAAACCCCAGGATTTTTGTGATGAGAACCTTTACAGCTTGTCGTTATCAGCCCAGCATGCACAAATATCCGCTTATCACACTACATCATCACTAAAAGACGCTATTGATTACCTGTCAACACGTTTAGTCTACCTTAGTCTATGAAATGTCCGTCACAGGAAACAGTTTGCGTGGTAACGAGGAGTTTTATCCATTTATGAAATAAACTGATTCTAGCTGGAGATCGAAGTTGCATTTGGATGGATAACCTGGTTTACTTGGAGAATATCAGTGGTAAATGCCGCTCAGACCCAATCGGGAAGACCCCCATCTGGGCTTTAGTCGGTCGGGATGCCGGAGCCAACTCGTCCCATCCGTCCATTCTATGCTCGATGTGGTCTAAAGCCTACCAGGTTGATTTGATTACCACCTGGTATGTGACTGGGCAGGCATTATTATTCTAGACTCCTGGAGCGACTATCAGTCAAATACTTCGACATTAACAGAACACTAAATAATTCAACTATTTTAAACCTGAATTATAGTTCAAAAGGACACTCGGTTTTAGATCGAAATTCGATCACGAAATAGGCAGGAGAGCAAGGGGTCAAACTCCAGAATTGATTATAGGAAGGGGGCTTGCGGCTTCAAACTAAATCGGCTGACGTTCATTCTAATTACAAGATGCTGTCAGAAGTGGATTGAGTGGGCCGCTAAACTACAGATATCATCGTAAGTCGTCCTGCTTATTTGTTCCCACTACACTTACTTATTAGTATGTAAAGCTCGCCATCGAATATATCGCCTGGTACAGCGGCGCGCTGTAGGCATCTGAACCTTCTCTCACAGCGATGCTATATTATAATATCACGACAAGGGCCAACTCTAATAAAGAAGCCACCATCGAGAAAATCGTTCGGCGCGCTCAGCTCACAAGAGCACCTACATACCCCCCAACATGATCGAGCTCGGCCGGGATGACTACAATGTCTTCGCCAACCGAGTACTATGGTCCCTCTTCGCAGTCACAACTGGTAAGCTCCCATACCCCTCTATTCGCAGAGCACTCTTCTCACAGTAACCCCTCCTACAGTCGTAGTTGTGCTTAGGGTAATATGTCGCCTACGGTACGCCCGTCTTCAGAGGATAGGGCTAGGGTTGGACGATTACATTACGCTCTTCTGTCTTCTTCTAAGTTTAGTGGTTACTATTCTTATCACAGTCGCAACTGAATACGGCCTTGGAAAACACGCATACGAATTGGATGACGACCGGAGGAGGATGGCGTTGGAATATAACGTGATCATAAACGCCATCTTGATATGGCAATTCTCACTACCCAAATTTGCGATCATCGCCATTTTAAAGCGCATTCTTAACTATGGAACGAGGACGGCGGTTTTATTTTGGACCCTCGGTATTACGTCGCAAGCCTGCTTCTTCGCCGTCTCCGTTTGGTGGTTTAAACAATGCGACCCGGTAGAGTTCGGGTGGGACAAGAGAATTAAAGGGGGACATTGTGCGGACGTCAGCATCATGATTAACCTGGCTTACTTTACATCGGCTTACTCGGCGTTCCTCGATATCTTCTTCGCCTTTTACCCGCTACCTTTCATTATGCGCCTGAATATGCCACTACGAAGTCGCCTCGGCGTCGCCTCAGCCTTGAGTCTTAGCTCACTCGCCTTTGTCGCGTCAGTCATTAAACTGTCAGCGCTCGGGGAAGCCTTCTCGATATCCGCAGAAGATCCAACATGTAAGTTCTTAACTTATCTATCTTGGCGACGATGGTTTACTATCGGCTAGTCAATGCTTACAAAGTTGGTTTAGTTCCCGTTCCATATCTTGACATTTTAGGAATGTCAGAAGGATATATTTTGATAATCTGTTCCTCGCTGCCTACTCTTGGACCTCTCCTCCGAGCAGCGAAGATAAAATTAACGAGTCACGATCTTGGCACCAACAAATCCGGTGTCCGTATCGACTCCAGCATTCATAGTTTACACCACAACTTTGAAAATACTAATGGGCAACGACATGCGAATGGTACCTTCGAACGTTCAATTACTGGGGGGAACGCATCCAGCAACGATGCTATCCCGCTAGTTTTATCACCCATGCCAGCAGCGACCTCTAGCGTGAAGGATTTTGGGATACAAAAGACGGTGGAGGTTTCCATGACTTCAGAGCCCGCCGACCCTGGGTCACAACCCCGGCAACATAGCGTTCGAGTATTCTGAAATTTAATACGAGAAACCGTGCCATTCTTTCACGGTTACTGGCATGATAAAAATGCTGAAAACAGTTAAAGGGGGGCTGGAATGCATAGGTAGTAATTGCAAAATTTCCCTACAACCCCAACTGCTACGCCGTCCATTTTCGACTTTCATCTGATGAACAATTCTCTATGTACTAGACTGTCTATACCGAGGAAGTGCTTTTTAAGACTACACGTGCTGAAAATCGCCGAATAGTCCCCCACAGTTGTGATCCACATCATTGGATATTTATTAATCGTATTTTTTTAATATTAATTTCCATTCGAAATCAAGGAGTTTTGGAAGCACTTATCATCTCTACTTCTCTTGGCCTGCTAACCCCTGCTCAAGTCCAGGCTCTGCTGCTAGCATTTCCCCTGCATAAATGCCTGCAGAAACCACGCGCTGTTTGACGCGAAGAGGCTTTCCGGCATAGCGTGAGGGGATTGTAGCATTTTACAGAACGGGCAGGGGTTGGCTCCCCCAGATTTCCCTCGCCCAGCCGGCCAAGATGACGCGGTGTTTGATGATGCACAATTTTATTCAACATTGACCTGGCAGTTAGTTATCGATGGCATTATCGCACAAAAGAACGGCGCCATAGCCACGTGCCACGTGGATGATGATATGGAATCCGCATTACACTGCAATATCGCCTATCATAAGCGACACGAAATATTGAAATTATTGGGAAGATACCAGGCATGATACAGCCTCATCTACGTGGACTTCTTACTCATTCTAGACACTCTTACCGGTGAGAACGGATCGGGTATATAGAGAAGGTAAGACAGCAATGGTGTAATGGAGCAACGGCGAATTGATTTGGTGATGTATGTATTTCATGAAATCTTGGTTGATCGCTCTGGGGGTGAAGCCGGACGTGATCAGGTTGTACATACGCATAGTCGGTGCACTGCTCGTGCGCAGAAAGCAGACCAATCATTATAGATGGCCTCACAAAGCCACAAGTTCTGCGAAATCATTTACTGAAATGCCAGTCTAGACACATGAGGGGCCTATCACCGAGATACAGTACCAATAGCGCTAACGTGAATACTACCTTAACTCGTGATAGGAGACCCGATTCGTACAGGTAGGGCTAACAGGCATAGTCAGGAAGTGGGGAGTGGAGGCGATTTAGGTAACAAATAATAACTGAACTAGCAGACCGCGTAGTGGCTGATAGGCGTCTTAAGATGGTCATGCTGTGGCTCTAGCCCTCTGTCGTTATTTTTGAGATATCCATAATATAAGAATCTTAGATGTGCATGTGGTATGCAAATCTGAAGATACGGGATTCGATCGTTAAGGAGATCAAAAATGTTCTAAGGAGAAATAGAATAATAAATATTTTCTAACCCTAGCACACGGTCCGCTTACGGTGCACTCCCGACTATGCGCGGCATTCCTATTTGTCGAACCAAACTTCACGATATCGGGACCGCAAAATCTGTCAGCAATAGTAGAGCGGCGCAGTGACTCCACTCGGAGGGTGGACGGGCTTCCTTCCAATTCGTCGCTACTAATTCCCGGGTCGCTAGTTCCCTCAGCCGTTCGCCGTCTACGCAGTACCGTAGATGACCGCTCAAAGGGAAATGTGAATGGGGCTTAGGGCTTAGATAGAGTAAAAAAATCAAGGAATTAAGGAATCAAGGTTCCTGGTCCCGTACGGACCGCATCATAAGTCGCCGTTCCGTGCAAACTATTGGATATCCGGAAGTATATAGTCTGATTCTCTTTCCTGATTGGCGCTGCTACGCTGTAGAAATAAATGCACAAAGGGGTCGTTGCTGTGCTATGACCCCTTTACGCTACAGCCGGTGAAAAATCCTCTAGTACCTGCATCTGCTTACTGCGGCTGCGCATATCTGCACCGTTACATTAGCAGAGTCGTAACCATCTACTCAGCACGACAAGATTATCGATTTCAATTGCTCCAAAAGTAGCTAATTGGTCTACTTTTCGTGATCCTGTATCTTGCGTGCATCTTGCGGCGTTACATCGCCGAATCAATACCGGAATTTCTAGTCCGGTGCCCCTGAGTTGACTTCGTTATTTAGGACTCGCAAGCCTCAAAGTTATAAGATGTAACTTAGTTCCTGCAATTATGACGATGTGAATTTTCTTTCAATTCTTCTGCCTACATGAACAAATATTCTTTCCACTCGAAACGGCCAATCAAACGGTATTCTGAAGTTTCCGCAGAAGAAAGCCGGCATCCTGCAACGGTTGAAGGACTCGCTCGGGGTCGTATTTTGCAGCTTTCTGCAGTGTTTTCACGCCTTATGCCCCGTAGCTGCCTAGCCAGCGCATCCTGAGAGAACAAAGCGTTATTCATAGACAAGAAGTTCTAGCGTCGGCGTTGTTCTTTGGCGAGCTTTGTCGCGCTTTCGGTAAACACCTTGAGCTCATATGCCACCGCCGCGTCATCTTCATGAGGTTGCTCAGTTATGAAATTCCATCCTGGACTTGGCATTAGGCGATCAAGGAAGATAGTGCTGGAAATACTTACAAGCGTAAGGTGTCTTCCTTAGGTCCAATTGATTTCCACCTCTGTCCTATCCGATCTGCACCATTATTGTAGATAGAGGTTGAATGCTTTACCTATAGGAAATTCCCAATTCGGGAGACCTAGGTTTATATAGTTTCGAGCCACCGCTTGTGGACAGACACAGAAATCGCAGGAGATACCTATTTGTAGTCGCCAAGGAGGCAATCCGCCTAATACAAGTTAGCATAAACTCCCAGAGAATTTTGGGCTATCTGCGCCTTTCGCCTTACTGGCGGTTTCCATTGCCTATGGTATTGACTAGTGAGGTGGGGGTGCCTTTCGTCTTTAGCACAATGGCTTTCACACGAATCTCAAGACTAAAAAAGCTGCTGATGAACTCGAGTCGCTTTGTTTCTAGATCTGTATAGAAGCTTCTGACAATTATGAAGAAGGGATGGGTACTGGTAAATATGCTAATATTCGGGTCCATTCCTATTGCTTTTCACTCTTCGGGGGTGGCGTCAAGAACTTCCTCACAGCTGAATGGGCCATACGTGAAGACCGTCTATCAAATGTTGATGTGAGAATATAACTGAATAGTGAATAACCTCGTAATTCAATCCTAGAATTACTGAATAGTTAAAGGCGAGATTGGCACTTGTAGATATTGCTAGCCCGTACTGAAGCTTGCGCCAACCCCCTCAAGGCCACTGTGGAGATCCGCGTCATCCTTGATTTGGCGTTCATGATAGTCGAATTGGCTAAAACAACATTCTCAAATGCGTTTTTTTTCTCAGCTAGAAATATAATGATATCGCAAGTACCTGATCTTCACCTTAAAGTTCTGAATGTTGTCCACTGCTAGTCCCTAGATGTTAGGAAAGAACGATATGCCACCTAGCTTATGTCATCAGGCAGAAAAAGGGTTACTGCAGTGTAAATACCTACCTTGTTATACCAATATACCTTCTAGCAGAAAACCAGATATGTTGACAATACTTGAACGCCTTGGTTCTTCTAAGAGAGCGTATGAGAGTGATGATTCTTTTTTTCACTCACAGCGTTAACGTTCAGAAACAAGAGACAACCAACGACTGTTTTGGAAAGGAACAATTGTATTTGTTTCTTAATTCTTGAGAGTCCCAAATATTATTTATTAGCCGGATTTCCCTTTTAGTTTTTCTTGTTCATCCCAAGATTGTATTAAGAATACGAGCAGGACAAAGATGGGTTTGCAGGATTACGATCAATGGATTAATGACTTTGGGGACTGTTACGCCGGGATTCCTAATTCTCGGGACGCTGACTTCTGGGGCTTCATCCCCGATCAAATACCTGCCCCTATGGCTCCTCTAATGCCTGCTCCCCCTACAACTTATGGCACTTCGCAGCCTGTTTTTGGTATAGAGCCGACTTCGTTCCCCTCTAATGGCGGGCAGAGCTTTAAATTCCCAGAATCATCGCTCCACATGCCTCAGCCTCAAGTATATAACCCCATATTCCCAGAGCAATCCATGTTACCCGCCCATGACGCATATGGTTTTAGTCAGCAGAGAAGGGTTGACAACTCAATGTATTATCCCAATATATTTCCAACTGCCAATCCGTATGCGAACAATTTTAATCCATCGTATGCGCCTTTGCAAAACAGAGATCTAAGTCAATCTTTCAGTCCACAGCAATATGATAATTTCACTCCTACAGGTCCTCAAGATGTCGTACAGTATCAATACCCACTAGTTTCCGACAAACGACCAATCGTCGTTCATCCACAACAGAAGCAGCAGCGGCAACAACAACAACCGCAAGCTCCGAAGAGACAAGGAGGAAATTATGGGGATAACCCACAGCGAGGCCTCGAACCCCCGCCCCGAGCTCAAGAAGCTCAAAGGCCGACGCAGGCACGACAAGACTCAGGAGAAGATGGGAATGAACAGAAGAATTCAGTGAGACAGAAACAATCCCAGCATCAAGAGTCTTCAAGACACAACAGCCCAGAAATCGGGGAAGCTTCACTTACTCTAAGCAAACCACTTAGTCTACTAGCACAGCATGTCAAGCATGTACCTGTTGAGGACATTTCTGTCTATGCCGACCGTGATATCTGGCAGCGGAGAAAGGAGGCTAACAACGACGGCCAAATAAAGAGCCCATGCAACCAATACGGTTTGTATTGTAAAGCATACAGGCCTTTGATCAATGAGCTAATGAAATTAGGCTTCATTAAATGTGACGAGAGTATCCGCCCATCTGGTTACGGGATGAAGATTTGTAGTATGAGTTGGCATATGGAGTCGTGGACGATTCGAAGCAAGTTCAACAAATTGGCTAAGACCAATAAGAAACGACACGATATGGCATTCTCGAACGGAGCGTTCAAGGTAAAGCCACAGAGAAAGTCGAAAAGACTTATTCTCTCTCGATATCATGCAGCACTCTCTGGTCAAAAAGGCGGCAAATAACTCTGACGGTGAAAGGAATACTTCGAACGAGAAAATGGTAAGGTTGAACTCTTCGTGAATTTACAGCTCAGGGGTTCAGGGGTTCAGGCGTCATCTATCTCATGAAATAATAGTAAGTACTTGCCTTTAGATTGTAAATACTATTTAATTCCAAAGCTATATTATCTTGTTGAAAAGTTTGTTTTCAAGTATCGTCTTTAGACGTTGATGATATTTAGTCTATGTCATTGACAGACGTTTTGGAAATGATAATATTGTATCAAAAGTGATCAGAAGGTTTCAGTTACGTAATCCGCCCCCCTGTGTAGTGCTGACAACAGAATTAGTCATATTACTAATTGGATATTGGATGATGACTCATCATACCGGTAATGTGCGGACTCATCTATTGCGATGGCCTCAACTTTCGTATAAGAAAGATCTATGTCTTACTTGCCAATAGCTTGGTACCTGCTGAAAAATCCTCAGATCCCCTCCTCCTCCCGTATCCAGTAGTCAGCAGAGGCCTTGAGGAATTTCTTCGACTCTGCAGCTTGGGGAGGGGTTCTGAGAGGACTACCCGGAAACGATGGAGGGTCTCAATTCCGCCTGCGTATCGCTACGGGGTTTATACCTAAGCGATGGGAACGATTCATTATCTTAGGTACCGTCGCGATTCCTCAATCTCCAATAGACTTCCGCCTACCGCTCCGAAGGCAATCTTCAGAGCCGCATAACGATAACCGGTCTTCCTATGCCATATACAGGCGCCCCCGTTCCCGAGTCATGACGTACCGCCGTGTATGGCGCGTTCGGTGTCTTCCTATCCCAAGGCTGCGAAGACTTTTGTGCTCGGTGGCTGCGTTCATTCATAGATTATTCAACTGCCTGGGCTTGGGTGGATAATGATCTCTTGCATAGAGGACGGCAAACAGCGGCGATGGAAAATGAGATTGATTAAGCGATTAAGTGTGGATTTCGCTGATGGAATGGTTACGCTGGTGTCACCACGGATTGAGAAGAAGCCTCGGCTAAGAGCCCGCTTGCGAAGGAGTCCTGGTCCCCAATAGTGGCGAAGGCGACGCCTTCAGTTATGGCTTGGGAGTAGGAGCATTTGGACGTTCAGTGGGCGTTGTATTTTGCTGCTCTCGTGGAGGATGATGATGACGACGACGAACGCGAGGATCCGGTAGATCCGGAAGATGTAGAGTTCCAGCACCTTCGAGAAGGATTTCATAATCCACAGTTGCCGGCTCGTTAAACGGCTGGGATGATACTTAACCTAAGGATCGGCCGCAGGCGGGTGCGACGGGTGCTTACCGATCCGCCGCGCTAACGGAATGTGCGGGACCAGGTCGATCTGTTGACACTGGCCCTGACGATAATGAGTGTTAATCTATGACTGTCGTTCTCGGATTAAAATATAAAATTACTGAAATAATAAGTACCTAGGTACCTGAGATGTTGGAAAATGAGGGGGTGGAGGGTAGGGAGTTATGTGATTTATGGTGGGGTTATTTACGGTCGCTTGTGGACGCTACCAGATCTGACTAGCCTATCCTTGCCAGTAGTTTTAACTTTAAGTTTGCTTGCCTAATCGGGTAGACTTGGAGACGATGATTGGCTAATGGTCGAGACATACTTTCTCCTAGTGTAACTACAAACAAAAATAGGCGAGGAAAGTCCCCGTAGAGATCCAAGGATGTAAATTATGGCTGGAATAGCGGCAGAAAATGCTATATTTATTATGTTGTTGCCTAGGTAGTCGCTTGTTACTGGGTTGGTACTGGTTAGGTAGGTACCTAGGTAGTACCTTGCAGATATGTAAGATACCGTCTATATGTATAGTGTACGTAATAAACAGACAATAATTGAGGTCTACGACCTCAGGGTAACCAATCAGATTATTGGTGAGGTTATTCTAGTGGTGGAAATGCTGTATTTAATTGCGGTGGTGGAGGGTTGGTAGATACGCCACTTCGTCACCGACCGCCCAAAAACTGCATATTACAATTCTTTGCTGTCCACTTCCTTTTCGCCATTTTCTAATCCTTAACGAATTTATTTCCGCCCATAATTGTCGGTTAACTTTCTAACGACTTCTCTTTTAACCTTCCTTAACAACAATTAATAGTCTTTTACCTTTAATTGACGTGATAATCGATAATCACTCATCATGTCTGTCCCAGACAGTTGCACCGTCCTCGTAATTGGAGGCGGTCCTGCAGGATCATATGCCGCTGCAGCCCTCGCGCGTGAGGGCATCGATGTTGTCATGCTGGAAGCTGACAGGCACCCCCGGTAAGCACCCATCAAATATTTCTTCACTATTGTCGCATTCAAAAGGCGCGAACTAATATTCCATCCCTAATTAATAGTTACCATGTAGGGGAGAGCATGCTTCCGTCTGCTCGTCACTACCTCAAATTCATCGATGGCTTTGACAAGTGGCAAGCTAAGGGATTCCAGATCAAGGTAAATACTATACAACGAGCGGATTCTATATGACTTGTAATGCTAATTGAATTTCTAGAATGGCGGTGCCTTTAGACTGGATCCCTCCCTTCCAGACAGTTGTAAGTTAGCCTATGCGTCTTCAGTTATTGATCACTGCTAATGAAGTAACTAGACACGGACTTCATTGCGTCCGGAGGTCCTGCGGGTTATGCATGGAACGTAATCCGTTCCGAATCTGACGAGCTACTGTTCAAGCACGCAGGTAGCTGCGGTGCGAAAACATTCGACAAGACTAAGGTCGATACTATTCACTTTGAGTCTCCAACTCCTATCGACAAATCGGACCCCACGTCCAATACAGATGCCTCGGGTCTAGGACGACCCGTGTCAGCAACATGGTGTCATAAGGACGGCCGTACTGGAACAATTTCCTTCCGCTATCTAGTCGACGCTAGTGGACGACAGGGAATCCTGAGTACTAAGTACCTTAAGAACCGTAAGTTCAATCAGGGGCTTAAAAATGTAGCCAGCTGGGGATATTGGACGGGCGGCGGCGTGTATGGTGTTGGAACGTACAAGGAGGGGTCACCCTTCTTCGAGTCTTTGACTGGTATGTTACTCAGTGAATCTAAAATGTATATCTGGATATTAATTGTAACTTTATACAGACTCTAGCGGATGGTGTTGGTTCATCCCTTTGAACAACGGTACCCATTCGGTGGGTATCGTCCAGAACCAACAAATGGCCACCGACAAGAAGCGATCGACCAAGAATCCTTCAACCAAGGATTTCTACCTTAGTTCTCTCGACCTTGTGCCGGGTACCAAAGAACTTCTATGCGAAGGAGAATTAATCTCAGAAGTCCGTTCAGCTTCCGACTGGTCTTATAGCGCTTCGACATACGCGCTTCCTTACGCCCGTATTGTTGGCGACGCTGGAAGTTTCATCGACCCCTTCTTCTCATCAGGTGTTCACTTAGCCTTCCTCGGAGGGCTTTCGGCAGCTGTAACTATTGCTGCCTCTATTCGAGGTGACTGTGACGAAGACACCGCGGCGTCGTGGCACACCAAGCGAATCTCGGAGAGTTACACTCGATTCATGCTTGCGGTTCTGAGTGCAACCAAGCAAATCCGCCACCACAATGAACCAGTCATTCATGACTTCGACGAGGAGAGCTTTGATCGAGCATTCGATCTTTTCCGACCAAGTACGTATAGCCTAAAGGGAAAGCATCTAATATAACTTTCACTAACAGTGTGATCTTCTAGTTATTCAAGGAACGGTCGATATCGACGCAACGACCAATGCGAAGCTCACGCAATCAGAGATCTCCAAGACTGTGGAATTCTGCTTCCGCTCATTCGCCGATGTCCCACAGGAGAAAAAGGACGCCCTGATGGAGAAGCTAAAGGGTTACGGACTGGATGGTAGCGTCGACGATGATAAGGCTGCCAAGACTATCGAAGACATTAAAGAGGCCCTCACGCCAGAGGAGTCGCAGATCCTAGACATTCTCCGAGGACGACGGATGGTGCGAGCAGAGGATTCTATCAACCTTGTGAACTTCACTCAGGATGTGATCAACGGACTGAGACCTAACATGATTCACGGAAATCTCGGTCTGATTAAGGCAACACCCGTTGCACACAGCTCGGCACAGCTGTTCTCGCCTTCATACTTGAGAGGCGGTCGACCGGACATCAGAACCCAGCGAGGGGACACGGTTTCCAAGGCTAGAGTCGACGGAGCAAGTAACGGAAATGCGTAAGAGGTCTCCTTGGTGGCGTTTTAGGAACTCGAGACTTCGAGTAGGCGGGGTTCAGTTTCTTGTTGTTTCCTTGCCGGATTGATCAGAGGATTGTGGTTTTCATGATATTCGATGTTGCCAGTTTGCGCGGCATCTTTCTATGGAGTATGATGACTTTCGTCGGTCAATATCGCTAGTCTTCTCTAGACTACGCTTTTAGATACTCTCTCTTTTTAATTGACTTCTATTCGTCTGTAAATTCCAGTCCTTCGTTTTGGACTTATGTTATAAGAATTCGGCCGTTGAAGATCTGCCATAGCAACAGAAATTTATCTGGAACATGATATAACTCTACCTAGTAGTTTCATGATTTATGTAGCACGAAGTTTACCTGGTTCGGTTTATTTCATGTTAACTCAATTATTGTGTGAAAGCATTTCTATCTAGGAACCCTAACGTAAGCCCATCTCGGGAAAATTCCCAGAAACATAAATCAAAGCAGTCGGGGTTCCGTATCTATGTGAATACCGTAATAGCGTTCATCCCAACTCGACCAAATAATCATCCTCAGTCATCTGTCTATCGACCGAAGTGAGGAAAATCCCACATCAACATAGCGTCCTTGTATGTATTTTCTCTCCATGGATTATAAGGTCTTTTACATCGATGGATGCAAATATGCTCTGATGTATATTACGCGGGATACATATAGATAGGACGTTGGTTCGGGGGTGGAAAGATCGCCGGATGGCCTAGCTGATTTTGGACAATCCCAGAGAGCGCTGCACATCTGGAAACTCCAAGCCAACTAATAAAAGTTAGTAAAGAAAGTTTGAACTTCAGTGCGGCATTGTAACGTACGTAGGAGTGTTCTCGCTGGTCGGAGGATATGTACCAGCCTTGAGGATCACGTTAGTGACGTTAGTACCCATGCCTTTCCATGCATTGGCGACAGCTGCCATGATGGAGTCTTTGGTGAAGAACTCTCCTGCTACTACTAAGCACTATCCAGTACGTTAGCTGTGATATGGTCTTTGGCTTTATTCCCTTTCACCTTCAAATTTAGTAACGAACCTTCAAATGAGTGTTGGTACGGCCGCGGACCTCTTCGACGTGAGAGGTTATAAGAGATTCAAGCTGGGGGATGATTGAGTTGTAAATATCTTGCAACTCGCCCCTAAAGAAGTAAGTAGAGGTTCCAAGGTTTTTGGGAATCGTGTATGGGTATCTCACTGTGTAATGGTTTTGTTGCATGCTCGAGGAGTGGTCTCGATTCGTACAACCCAGGTAGCATCAGGGCCATTGAGCTCAGGTGTTCGCATATTTTTGCTCCACTATGCCGTTTGTTAGCTGGATCAGAGGTAGTAAGATTAAAAATGCGATAAATCAATATGAAGGGGATGATACTTACAGCTGACATCAGCTCATCGTGGCCCTGAGCAGATATGGAAGAGAATCTCTTCTCGCCAACCTTCTTCTTCACAAGGGCTTTGAAGCGATCACGGAGGATCGAAGGTCCGGAGAATTCGACTACGAATTGAGTAAGTATTGAGGTATTTCTGAAGATGGAATGGCATGGTCATACTTTTATCTGCTAGGATGTGCAGGCCCATTCCGGGATTCGGCGAATCTGCCAGCTGGTAGGTAATGATATTTCTAGGAAACATTAGTTATTTAGCCTCCTAACTGTTGGGCGGACTGGGTAAACTTACGTCGTTGCGGCATCAACTGACAAAATGGTGAATAGGTCATTTCTATTCAGGGTACCCAGACGTGAGAGGCCACGGAAAGTTCCTAGGGCAATAGCACACATCTCTGGAATAACCGAGAAAGTTGTTTTCCCAGCCTGTCGGTTCTCAGAAATTTTGCTGGCTGCTAGAATCTCACATAACATGAGGCCAACACGAGTATTCCAACCACCTTGAGTGGTGACGACCACATGAATTGGAATTTTCGCCAATTCGTCAGGGGTGAAGATGACCTCCAGCTGGTCGCAAGAATGCTTGTAGACACAGCCTAAGAAGTCACACACAGCTTGATGAGGCTTCTTGTCGTGTGTGTTACAGACACGTCTTCCGTTGTCGTAAAATGAAAGGTACTCGCGATCTGGAGGGGTGCAATGACGATCAACGAGGAGTAACGGCAAGTGCTCGATTGCTTGGGCGCCTTGGGGGATGTTGTAGCCCCAAGTGGCATTTCCATCGAGGTTGTAAAAGATCCTTGACGGGACCATGGAACGGGTGCGATTGGTTTGTCCGCCGTAGGCAACGGGCCAATGTTTGATTTGGGCCAGCTCATTCTTTATCGTACCATTTTCATCCATAAGCCATGAAACCTTGGTGTCCCTAAATTGTAAAAGAAGAGATGTGGTTAGTGATCAGACGTCGAAATTTCATTTATTGTAAGTGTACTTACATGACACCAAATTGAATGCCAAGTATAATGCGAGCCATTTTGACGATTTCCAAATTTCGTGTGACGTAGAAGCTAAAGAGAAGGTTGGACGATAGTAAGGAAAAGGGGAATGCGAGATACGAGGGTCGGCGATTTGGAATTGTTGAATTCACAAGTTTTTTTTTGGCGGTGCACAGTTCTGAGATGAAATGCGAGAATGTATAGGGAAAGAAATGGGAAGGGAACGAACGTGAACGCGACAACAATGGTGGTGATGATTGTAGACCCACTTCTGGATAAGGTACACTACATAGATACCTAGTACCTAGTAATATAATCACAAGTGAACTAAAAACCCTAAATGTAATGAGTCACAGCGCGTATCGCCCTGAAAGTACGATGCCCTCAGTATCGTGTTATTAGGGCTGAACGATATCAATACACATTGAGTACCTGATACATGTGTATATGGAAGTTTCCATTCTCCCCTCTATGTAGTCTTTTAGTAGTTGCTCGAAGTCAACTACGTACATACTTATCAATTTGATTAATTAATATTATATAGGTATTTTCTTAGTCGTTAGATATCGAGGTAAAGCGTGGCGCTCTAGAGTCTACTCAGATATGCTGCAGTTATGTCTGTGTACGTATCTCATACTTATGTAGGTACAAATGGCAACCGTCGGAAGCTTCATACATACCGTACCCGCAATATGTGGTTCCAAATAACGGTTATTTACCGCGAAAAAACTGTTGTTGAGAGAAGAAAATGATTGTTAACCTTAGATAATCATTTTTTACTTTATATAATCATTATAACATAGTTATCTGGTGCCTGATCTCGCATTATGAAAGGTATGGTTTATTCAGGAAAAGGGAGCCCCGCCCCCAGAAGCGAGCTGACATAATCAGGGAGCTCTTCCCGGAGGGACCTCCACCACCTAATAGCCCTGTCACAAATTTCCACTGAATGGTTGTTAATGGGCAAACGCATTTGGTGTCCAAACTCGTTTTTGAAAACCTCTCTTTGCCACTACGGTACCTACCTACATACCTAAGTACGTTAGTACCGGTAAGCACTGAGTCGTGAGTACCTGTAGCGACTAAACCCACGTTCAAAGAGACAATTGATTGACCTTGACATTTGGGAATTTAGGGGTCACATGTGCGGCATTTTTATCAATACCTGAGATGCTCCTATGATCGACTATTTCTTACAGAAGGGTGTTCACTATCACCTCCACTGAATTATAGATAGAGCTTTTAGCGCCGCCACCACAACGCTAGATCTTGGGCGGGCCGTGCCGTGCCGTAGTACCGGTAATTAGGACCTATTAAGCATAGATACGTAACCTAAAGAGAACAACAGAAGATACTATATGCCTAACTAATACCTAGTACTAAGTACAAGTTAAGTTTATCTACCAAGCTAAGCATATAGAAATACATGTGTCCACCTTTTATTCATTCACCACACAGTGTATCAAAAAGTCCAACCCACGTCTTCGACATCTACCTTCTGTACCTAGGTACCTAAGTAGTAGGGAACTTACCAAGCGCTCGGCTCGGATGGAGCCCAATTCGAGTCAAAGTGTAGTGTTAGGTCTTCGTCGATATGCTGGTCTTGTAAAAGTTCGGAAAAACTAGATTGTAGATCTTCGACTCGAGAATTCACATTTGACCATATTGGTTCATGAGTTCTTTGAGATATGAGATCGGCGTAAGAACGCAATTGCATCACAGAATCTCGGATATGGTGAAGTATCTTACGGTCTGTCTGCGTGACCATATCTTCTAAATAAAGCATGCCCGTCCTCGTCAGCTCCATGTCCGATTCCTCGGTTCCAGAAAGAGTACCGAAAATCCGGTTAGCAGTTAAAGATATCAACCCTGAATTGTACGCGCATAACGTCATCCTATTTATTCTTTTAGTTAACAAATTGTTATTCTGCACGATGATGTGGGAATCTGTGTACCTGATGAAGAAATTGTCTCTGGGAACGACTGTAGTGGATAGCGTCATGTACTCCCGACATTCCTCCACAAGTATCTGCCATCCTTGCGGCATAGGCGCATGTGATGCCTCCTGTCCCGCGGCGACTTTTCCACCGTAGTCTCGAAGATGTCCCATCCATCTAGAGTAGTGAAATGAGTCACAGGTGCTGGCAAAACTGACCAAAGCGCGACATGATAAACGAGTGGAGTAAAGAATACACAAATATCTTGACAACACAGGCATATTCGCCTGTGACAAGATCGAAGCACTGAATTCTTGTGGTATCTGTGAACTCCATGTGTTGAGTATCGCGAAGACTTGTGCAATGTTTTGGGATTTCTCCTCGGAACTGGCTTTTTGTGCAGCGGCTGAATACACACACTCATAGACTTTCCCTTGAATCCTTGCCAGTTCTACGCGAGCGCGGAAGAAATTCATCTTAGTACATCCATCAGGCGCAAATATAAAGCCAGCGAGATCATCTTCAGCCTCGAGCGGAGGCAAATCTAGATCGATCTCACTATCCAGTTGGACTGGAGCTAGTTTAGAATATAAGCTCATGTCCCTGTCGAGGATATATGCCATCCAAAAGACTCGATTTTGCTGTATGGACTCGGTCTGTCCTAGATTCTCAGAACTCTTTCTACTATGAAAACCGAGCCTATGAGCTAGACGAAGAGCTGTGGCAATCAAAACTAGAGCTGGCCTTAAATCGTCTGCCGTCCAGAATAAGATGACCATTCCAATAAGTATCTGAACATTTATCAGAGTCGTCTCGCGCATTATAACTTGCGTTAAAACCGATTGGGCATTGTTGAGATAGGTCTCGGTGCTGCCTGTCGAGGTTATGTCGCCTGAACGACTAGTATGATGAGCAAGTGCAAGAACCACGTTTATCATCGCCCATAAGACCGGATCCCTTGAGTGTGGGTCTTGGTACCAGCTCCTTACAGCCTGTAATAGCGTTCCCGAGTGAAACAGAGGGAAGATTGAATTGAAAGTACTTATGTAATACTCGACTATGGGCATAATATCATGACATGGGGGTAGCTCCAGATGGGGTACGCTGGATGTGCGATTACTCAATGTAATACACTCTTCTTGGCCGACAATTGGAAGTATCTGATTTGGGGGGTTTTGTTCAGAATTTGAAAGTCTTTCTAGTCTGTGAACCTTTTCCAAGACTAGATTAAGTTGATCTTCAAGGGTTTTGACGCGAGATTGCAATGCATCCTCCTTAAGATGTCGTTGTATGGCAGCTTGCCTCCTTGACGGTGTCTTTCGACTAGCTGCTTGAAAGGTGCAATCGGAGTTGTAAACCATGCAATGAGAGCAACGGGGTGTTTGACCGTCACATTTGATTTTCTTGCGATAACAGAGATCGCATGCCCTGCGGGGGGGTTCCATCTCATCGGAAGCCCAATCCTTGTATTTTCAATTACACACAGTCTTCACGTCGGGTGTAAACAATCATTCGTTGTTGGCGTACCGAGATAACTCGGATATATGACTACACACCTCAATAATACTAACAGAACGTAAGACATGTATAAATAGTGAAGGTGATATAAAGAGGGAGGAGCGAGTATCTTCGTCTACACAGAGAGGGCAAATGTGAGAACAATTAGGAAGGTACAAGGTTCGGAGGTCAAAATAAACGAATGGCTTCCGCGGAGGCTCCGGTGACAAATATGGATCGGGTGAGGAAGTGGGGCGGAACCTCCACTAAGGTAGCGCTAATGCAGAGCCCTAGAGCCCTATCCGAAGACCCGGAACGATTCATTACACAGGTGGAGCGATGACACCTACAGCACCTAAAGCCTCCGCGGAAGCAGCAGGAAGAATGTCCACGGGTATTGGCTATTACCCTGGTTGATACCTGGAAAGTTTAAAATACCACGGGAAATATGAATAAAAGGACGATATAGTAAGTATTCTTGAATACTTAGGTACCTACTTAATAATGCAACCGTGGATACCGTTTGACTAATAATTTTTGACATTCACCACGTACCCTACCTAGTACGAAACTGCTATCTGTATTTGAGGAGCACATATCTACTGAACAATGGTAAGTAGCATGGTCTTGTCCTGTAGAGTGTTATGTCCTTTGGTTGCATCTATCATCAGCAAATTTCTTAGGATAATTACCTACGCCGTCTCTAATAACCAACAACTCAACTTCACAGCCACTCATCTATTCTAGTTTAAAGTTTATTGATATACACCCTTACACCTAGAACTTTAACGTACGTAGACAGCATGCTACCCAATCGACCAGATATCGATCATTCTAAAGTAATAACCCAAGGCAACCCAAGCTACCGCGGCCGAGATGCTGAAAAACACGGCCCAGCCAAACAGCCACCACGAGATGGTTCGTTATCCGGAACAGAGCACAAAGACAACACAAGGAAGATACGCGGGTTTCATTGGATTATAATCTGCGTCTCTCTCTACATTACCTGCGCCCTCTATGGTCTCGACACAACCATAGCGGCAGATGTCCAAGGCCCCGTGGTTCAAGACCTAGGCCACGTTGAACAACTTGCGTGGGTTGGAGCCGGCTTCCCATTAGGTTCTGTCTGCGTTATTCTCTTGCTTGGAACCCTATACAGAACTTTCAACATGAAATGGAACTTCGTTGCGACCACGGTGCTCTTCGAGGCTGGCTCAGCACTCTGTGGGGCTGCGCCGACTATGAACGCCTTGATTGTCGGTCGCGTAATCGCCGGCGCCGGGGGTAGCGGTATATACCTCGGTTCATTGCAGTATTTCGCAGTCATGACGGAAGAGAAGGAGCGTGGCTTCTACATGGCTCTTGTTGGCGTGTTTTGGGGTCTTGGTGCTGTCCTGGGACCTGTTATCGGCGGTGCCTTCGCCGTATCTTCAGCAACTTGGCGCTGGGCTTTCTACATCAACTTGGTCATTGGTGCTATCTCAGCACCGGCCCTTCTCTTCTATCTTCCATCCATTCATCCTATACAAGGCGTTAACATAAAAAACCGGCTTGCGACTATCGACTTTGTTGGCTTCATTCTTAGTGCTGGCGTCTGAGTCAGTTTCCTCTTGGCATTTACAATGGCTGGAAGCCAATGGCCTTGGAATGATGGACGTACTGTTGCTACCTTCGTTGCATTTGGTGTAACTTTGGTCGTCTATATCTTGCAGCAATACTTTGCTCTCTTTACTACTCCGGCACAACGCCTATTCCCGGGACATCTGTTACGCAACCGAACTCAAGTGCTGCTATATGTTGTTACAGCAGCTGGTACCACGACACTTTTCGTTGTCGTGTATTACATCCCCATATATTTTCAATTTGTCAACGACGACCAAGCGCTGATGGCAGCCGTACGCCTACTCCCTTTTGTCGTTGTTGGGGTGACGGTGAACCTCGTCTCGGGATCCTTCCTCCACTTCATCAAGGTATATATGGTTCTGTATGTCATAGCCAGTATCTTCTTGATAGCAGGAGGTGGTCCCTTAGTTGTTTACCTCGACCCCAGCTCATCGACGGGAACCATCAACGGCTTGACAGTACTCATTGCTGTCGGTAGCGGTCTATCAATGGTGACCTCCTTTACAATCGCCTCATTGACCTTGAAGCCAGGGGATGCGGGTGCCGGAATCAGTTTGCAAAATGTAGCGCAGATAGGCGGACAAGTCATTTCTCTCGCTATCGCTGGACAGATATACCAATCGACTGCTACCAGAAATCTCTCTGCGGCCCTGGCCAGCCATGGCTACTCGGATCAGGATATTCGGGGAGCCGTAGCAGGTGCGCAAAGTACTTTGTTCCAGGAGTTAGACGGGGAGCTTCGAAACAGAGCAATTGAAGCCATCACCGGGGCAATGCAGATGACCTTTGTTTTGGTACCTGTGGCTGGAGGTGTCATGCTAATCGCCGCCTTATTCATGAAGCGTGAAAAGCTTTTTGGGAAAGTTGTAGTAGCTGTTGGTGCTTAGGGCGCTAATGATAGAGGTTTGGCGGGGAAGCGGGGGCGGGGTAGTGAAGTGGAAGTGGGGTAGTGAGGGGAGCGTATTCTTTTACTTCATGAGCCATCAGGTAAAACACGGGAATCTAGATCTAGATATGATACCTCCTCATTCAGATTGCGGATTTATCCAGCTTCGTAAAATCTTAATTAATCTATAAACAAAAGTTATCCATAAATGGAGCATTGAAATCAAAATTGAAACATACTTAATCCATACGCTGTGCTGTGACGTGATCAAGCAACGAGGATTGAGAATGGGTCTACAAGGGGCAAATTAGGTAGTATGTGCGCTAAAATGGATATTCCGTAGCGGTCGGGGTTTGTATAATACAGGGGACGGTTTTGATCACAATAGCCCTCAAGGCTTCAAAATTTTTGCGTATTTCGGGCTGTTTATAGGCTAAAACCGCGTACCTAATTTAAGATACTGTTGCACCATATGGCTTATTTTTCAGCGACCGAACCCCTAAACATCAGTGAATAACAACTATATCTAGGGAACCCGCTGTAGGCGACTAATCATCCACAGCCGTAGGTATTCGACGAGTTGATTTGAAGTTAGAAGTTCATTTTACGGTCCTAACAAAATAAACAAAAAGAATTCTAACAACGGATATAAATTTATCTGCATCCCAATTGAGAATGTAACGGCGCAGGTAGCCCCCGGGTACTGAAAAAGGTGTGTCTGCAGACTTGTGTTATGTAATCAAGACCAGGATTACCTAATATTCACGATTACATAAGCTTACTCCGTTACCCCTATTACCTAATCATCCTTCGAACTACTCGCTGGTCCGCCAACTGGCCCATCAACAAGTCTAATGACGCCAGATAGCCAAGTCTCATGATCATCCAGGAGTTCCGGATCACCGCCCCATCTGAGGACACTCGCGAGCCAGCGATAATCCCCCAGACTAGGAGAATACTTAGTCCCATTCGGCAAGGTTGCAGTAACCCCCGTCCCTAAGGGCCAGTTATACGTCGACGGTGACAGAAGCTCCGTTGAATTAACAAGGGTTCCGTAAGATGGAAGCCCGTAGATCGTTGTCGGTGGAACCGTGGTTGAGGGTCGATATTCGTGCTTCTCAGCCGGGTCAAAGCCATACAGGTCAGGTATAATGCTGATGTTCGCCGGTACCAAATCTATGCGGTATCCGCGAGTGAACTGGCTACGGCCGATGAGCGAGCGATACGATAACGACGAGTTGACTTCGAATAGACCCCTGTTGATCACCCAACCCTCATCAAACTTGTAAGAAAGCGATGGCTGCACATTATCGGATGTGTTCACGATGTGAAAGTAAGCAGCGTTGAAAAGGGAAAAGGGAGACCCTGAGTATGGTATACTGAACTCTTCGTCTTCGCTAGTCATTTTTATGAAGCCACCGAAGACGGGCTGCCGTTCAGGTTTTACATCCGATGTTGGAGGCCGGATTTTGAATGAAACGATTGTTGAGTCATTCGCCGCGACTTCTACCGTTGGTGCCTCAAACTCCGCGGATCCGTAGATTGGGAGTTGATTCTCTTGTGAAAAAATAGGGTTATTAGGTGGGTTTGGCTCTGAGTAGGAAGCGCCTTGATGTGATAATGTGTATATCTTCGAAACGTTGGAACGATTCTCGATGGTAATATTTACCGTTCCGTATTCAGTCCGAGAGTTGTCGCCCACGAGAAGTTGACCTGGGGAGACGCGGCTTTGGTATGTTATTGCCTTATACACATTCACTAACCCCGCTCCCTGTTGAAACGTCCCAGCGATCATAGTATCATTCCAAACCCAAGGAGTTGGACTCGATGTTGATTGTAAAAGGGATAGAATTTCCCGAACGGACAATTCAGGGAACTGGGACTTGACCAGGGCATAGCACCCACTTATGAACGGGGTTGCCATTGAGGTACCTGAAAGAATGGTATAGTAGCCTTGATCTCCTAATGGCCAGGTAGAAAGTATTTGACCACCGGGTGCTGAGATCTGAGGTTTCAAATCATAGGTTAGGTAACTAGGTCCAAAGCTTGAATAAGAGTCCATCTTGCCACCGACTAACCGCGGAGGGGTTGAGTATGAGGAGTCGTTAAAATATAGCTTGTACTGGCCCGATCCAGTGATATTCATATTCGTAAGGATAGTCGCGCTATCAAATGCATTGATAGCTATGTACTGTACAGAACCGTCGCCAAAGAAACCTGTGGATGCCATTTCATAGTCCACGTTATAGGGGTTCGATGTATTTGTATGAAATCCCATTATGTAACGTAGACTACTAGGTTTCGAGCAACACCCTACTGCGCCAGTATAGCGGCAACTATCGGTTACCGGAAAAGCAATGATAGTCGAGTTCAGCTTTCCTTGATTTTCTAATGATGAGATGACCTCGTCCCATGAGCTAGAGCTAGAGCAACCATTATCGAGTAGGTAGATCTCTAGCCCATCTGGAAATTCAATAGGCCATAAAGATGCATATTGAATTCTAACACCTTGGGAGTCTGTAAGTGTATAAGCTAGAGGGAAATTCTGGCTCGCAACAGAGCCAACCGATATCACAGCTGGGAGCTCAGCAGGCGTCGCGGTGCGATACAGCTGAGGATCATACTTGCTGCTGGATCCAAAATTTCCTTGTGCAACAATAACAGCGATACCTGCATCTACGAGACGTGACGCAACTTTCATCAACGGATCGTCTCGATTTTGCCACGACTCTTGTATACTAAGTGACATGCTTATGGCATCTACGCCATCTGCCTGTGCTCGAAGCATAGCAGCCATAACGCGGTCTGTAGTTTCGCCATTAGTAGAACAGTCAAAGACCCTGTAAATATACAGTGTTGCTTCTGGGGCAACACCAGATATGTTGAGCGTCCTGTTTCCATCTGAAAGTGGATTCATGCCAACGATTCCTAACGCGTGCATCAGCTCAACTAATCTAGAATAAAAGCCCGGCTTGTGAGATATCGTACCTGCAACATGCGTTCCATGACCACCGCTATAGCATGCGGTGAGGAAGTTATCACTTTCGACTGCGGTTCCATTGTCGGCCAACCAAGACCAACCTCCAGCAATTTTGAAACCAGGACCAACACCGCCACCCAACGCCGGATGACGGTAATCAACACCGGTATCAATAATACCTACTTTCACACCCTTACCCTTGATTCCGAGCCCATGGAGTTTATCAACGCCAGCCATTTCAAGGGTTGAGGCGAGATTCCCATCGGGCTTTGGTGATACCATAGGCATTGCGGGGGGATCTTCATAGGATCGAACAGGGTTTCCCACAGTTGACCAGTTTTCTTGAATGCCCGGATTCGACAGGAACATCTCATAAACAGGACTCACTGATAAGACCCCAGGAATTTCGCCAAGGCTGGCTGAGATAGCTTCTGGATCGTCATCTCCGGAAACTCGAATCGATAAGCCGCTGTAGATACCCGGTGAGCGATATTCGTGTGCGATTGTGTAGTCAAAGGGCAGTGTGACTGCATATTTATGGAACTCTGCATGCCAATCGAACTTCCTCTGGTCATTGCTATCTCCTGTCGCGCTATCGGCCAACTCAATTATATAGGCCCCCTCAACGAGTCTTGGTTCTCTAGTAGCAAACACGAGAGTGTATAGAACATTGAGAATGAGGATTCGGAGCATATCTAAGGCTGAAATGACATTTGATGGTTTATTCAAGTTCGACAATAGAGGAATCCGGCGGGCGCGATATGAAAAGGACCTTATATTTGCCGCAGCACTTTAGCCTATTCATTCTTGCTGTCGCCGTAGGCGAACATAAAAACTTCCCGCTATTTACTGGGGATCCCAATATAAATTGATTTACGTCATTTGGATGACAGACTCGTTAGATTCGATGAATACCCAATAGGTACCAAAGCTACCTAGGTACTCAGCCTACATATTTGTTCTAGATAGGTAGCTGCCCAATCTTCAGCGAAAGCCATGTAAGAACAGGTGACCTGTTATGCCCGGAGAAGGCCCTCGATAGGTAGGTTTGGAGCTGTTTACATTTACCTGCCTAGTATTCATGATATCGACAGCGATCGATAGTATAGTTGAGAGTATAACATGGCTACCTATTTAGGTATCATAGGTTAAACATTAGGAAGACACATATCTTTGTCCTGCGTGTCTTGAAACAAAGAACAGAAAAAAGTTCCAAAACATATAGGTCAAGTTGTCTGAATCCACGAAACAATTGTGTTGTCTGTTACAGGTGAGAAACCAGTTGTTACCAATCTGTATTAAGTGAATGGATTCTGAATTTATGGCACTGGGCTATATAAGGACATTACTCTGCCATCTAGATTTTGATTTCGATTCATCATTAACACAAGTGATTTCAATCCAACAGAAACTCACAACAGTTATATAAATTTAAATCTGATTTTATCGAAACTTTCTCAACGATTTCAATCGAAAAAACAAGAACACTAATCGAAGATGTGGGACTTCAAAGATCTTGACGATTCCATCAGTGTCATTTCGGAGTCAACTGTATATCCGAACGACTCTTCACAATGCTCTGAGCCTGATCTCGAGCAGCATGGTTTTATGGGTTACCGCACCGACCGACAAACGGCAGGCGCGATTTCCGCGCAAACCATTGTTTTTAACATCGGCCGTATTGGGTCGATTACTTACAATAACTACGAATGCAAACCTAAGGGCGAGAGTTATTGTAAAGAACGTGGTTCCGGACAATGTGGCACATGCACTTGCACACGATGCAAATGTGTACCGTGCCCATGTAAGTCACGGGGCCCAGATATTTACACACCAGGTCAGTGTGTAATACCATCGACTGGTACATGTATTGGTACATGTGGCCGTTACCCGGTTCAGCCTCAGCCAGCACCGGTTGAGGTCCCAGGCAACCGGAAGAGGAAAGGGTCCCCTATTAACGAGGCGGCACCTGATAGAGAGGGGAAAATGCCGACCACCCCAAAGAAGATCAAGACTGCCCAACCTAAGGAGCAGCGATCTCCTTTTCTCCCGCCTCGGTCGAATCTGATGTTCGGCGCGAAGAAAGCCGCAGACGGGCAGACGGCCGTACCGCCAAATGTCCCGGTGCCCCAGGCTGGGGATGGGAAGGCAGGATTGGGAAAAGGTCTGGGCTTTGGTACGGGAAATTTTGTACAGCCAAAGATTCTGGTGCCTCAGGCTGGGACTATGAAGGCGGGATTGGGAAAAGGTTTGGGCACTGGTATGGGCAAGTTTGTACAGCCTAAGATTCCGGTGCCTCAGGCTGGGAATGGGACAGTCTTGGGTCGGAGCAAATCAGACCCTGGCAACATCTTTCGCCCGGGGCCGCCGGCCAAGATGCCACCAGCTAAAGGAACGCTCCCTGCCCCGAAGATGCCAGCTGTTGGCAAATTTGGCAAAGGACCAGCCGCGAAAAAGATCACGGCCGCTAAGAAGGCTCCAAAGACGGCGAGCACGTCGGAGTCCAGCCCGTCGGAGGCAAGCGGGTCGGTGTGGAGCGCGTCGGGGTCGAGCTCGTCGGAGACGAGCTCGGACGATGCCTGGATAAATGCTCCAGTATGGTGATAGGTAGGTGGGACCTTTTTCTTATGTCCGTTAGGTACCTGGGGAGTTAAGTCTTGAGGACATGTTTTTTGTTTACATGAAAAGTATTGTATTGGAGATAAAACAATTGTTTTACAAATAAATAGGTAGGCTTATATGCAAGGAAGTGATCCAATAAGGCAGCGCGTCGATAGATATATGTATTGAATTGCATTGAACCTTAACTTTTCGAGACAGCAGATGCCTTTTTTTAAGATAGGGGAAACTAAAAGGCCTGAAAGATTAGTCGTTTTAACGTCAAAAGATCCCGGGAAATTTTAGTGTCTAGGTACGGATTTATAGGTACCTAGGTACCTGCTGGGCAGGCTTTGAACGCCATAGTGGTCTTAGTGGTCTTAGTGGGTTTGTCTAACGCTAGACTGCCCACCCTGCCACTATGCTTCCAATTGACATGGACATCATTTAAGACTCAACACCTTTCAGATATTATATAACTGTGCCGTAAACAGAAATCTTAATTTTCCGAAATCCGTACCCATCCCGACTTGAATGTCGGAGGACGGAGGTTTAGATCTAGTTTTAAGGATGAACAATTCCTCCGAGCATCCCCAAATGTAGAATTGACGGAAGAATTTCAAGCGGCGGGATAGCCCTGATTGGCCAATTAGTTCCGGGCTCCTTCTATCCCCTAACTCCTATATAATGTTGGTAGATATCTGTTTTATTTTAAGCTCATAAGTCCTATATTAAAGGTAGGTACCTAGGCTATCATTGTTGTATTTATATAGCTCACATGTTTCGTTTGTCCATAATCATTTCGCCTACTGTCATTCAAATTTCATTATACTGTAATGAAGAGTCGAATTATTCACATCGTGAATAGTTATTTCCAAGGACCAAAGAAATATTCCATTGAGGTCAAAATATCAGGACGTCATGTCTAATATATACTATTTCCTACAGCTGATCTGGTACCAGCTAACATTTAAGGCGAGACCCCTACCGGATGATATTCGACTTGAAGGACAAACGGCCATCGTGACGGGCGCAAATGTAGGCTTGGGATTTGAGGCGGCTAAGGAGTTAGCATCACATGAGCTCTCGAGACTCATATTGGGCGTTCGCGACCTAGCTAAGGGAGAGGCGGCCAAGGCAGAAATTGTGCGAGTAGCGCCGAAGTGTGATATCCAAGTTTGGCAATTGGATCAGGAGTCGTGGGCAAGCATGGTTGCATTTGCAGAACGCGCACGTACCGATCTGGACCGCCTCGATATCATATTGCTAAATGCGGGGTTAAAGCGGCTTGAGTATACACGGTCACCGACGAGCCACGAGGTTCATGTTCAAACCAATTACCTTGGTACGGCATTGCTGTCATTACTTCTCTCAGAGCCGCTACGGCAGACAGCACAGAAGCTAGGCAAACCGGGGCGGATGACCATCACAACATCAAGCGTTGGGTTCATTGCGCCTGTCCGCGACATTACAAATCCGCAAGAGGGGAATTCCATCATCAATTGGCTTGATAATCCGACCTCGTTCGTACCCGGTGATAGCCGCTACTATCTTTCCAAACTGCTCGATATGCTGTGGACTCGGGCCCTGGCGTCTCGACTTAGTGCTAGCGATATCATCGTCAACACCCCCAACCCGGGATATTGCCAGAGTTCTTTCCACCGCGTCGACCCGAACGGTGACATGTTTTCGAAATATCTCGCCTTCACTACCGTCGAAGGTGGTCGCCACTTGACTGATGCAGCCGTCCGACACCCGGATAGTCATGGGGCATATTTAAGCGAACAGAGACTTCGACCGTAAGATGAATCATTTCATATGATATTGAGTATATCTTAGCTAACACACCGAATTAGGTTCCCCAATTTTATATATTCAGTCGAAGGTGTGGAAGTCCAGCAGAAGCTGTGGGATGAGACGATAACATTATTCCGGCAAGAATGCCCGGAGGCGAACATCGAGGAATTTACTAGAGGCGAATAAAACGTTAGTCTATAGAGAATGTGTCATAGTATGAATACTAGGTAGTCAGTATTCAATCGGAGCTTTTAGTAACGAGTTATCAGCCAGTCGGCGCCCTTTTGCGGCTATGAAATCACTAAATCAATCCCCAAATCTCGGGCTGGGCCATCATCCACATTAATGGCGAAAGAGATAATCTGTGTTTTAGCAAAGAAGTCTTACGTATCACGCAATCGCGCCTGCGGAAATATGAATGGCGGCAGGCTAGTGATGATGGATAGAATATTTCCAGTAGATCCGACGTAGCTAGCGGTTCCGTAGTCATATTATTGTATGAATGAAATGACAAAATTGGTCAGGCCATTGCTGGCATTCAGTTTAGCGACGAAATGGATAAAAAACCGCCAGAAAATCATCTGTGGCTCACATCGATTTCATGGGTTTTAGCGCGTATGAGTTACAATCTTGTCACCGGACTCAATTTCCTCAGTCCGACTCGACTAAGGCTCGGTGTAGAAACAGCGAAAGACTAGGACAATGCCAAGCACGCCGTGAAATGGTCGAAATTTGATTCGATTGTTCTCAAATTCGAAGCGGGGGCTTTGCACACCTACCTAATATACGGTGAACTCATCGGAACAGTAAGATACATACATACCCAAGTGATTGCGAGTGATTGCAAGTGATGAAGTATAAGATGTAGCCGGATGAAGATACTTAAGTATAAATGCTCGAGTTGTGTTGATTGATTAAGACGGCGTTGCAATTATAGGCGCGTAAAATGAACTGGTGGAGGGCTGAATTAGGGGCCTTGGTGGATTTGTCTTCACTTTATTGTTTGTCGCATGAAGGCAACGAGTGCTGATCCCAACCTTCAGATGCAGGCAATCCAGATGCAATCCACAGCTAGAGTGATCAGGTGAAGAATAAATGGCCGGGGCAATTTGATCCAGAGCAATCGAATAAGTCTATCATTTCTCTGTCTTGTCTACCGCTTTCATCGCGTTACCTAGGTAGGTAGAGGATCCAGGCGCGCGGCATCGGTCGCGCACCAGTGAAATGAACGAACGTGGTCATGGTCCAGCTGGAAGACCCAGACTGAAGGTGTATTGGTTTAACTTGATCTGGTCGAACAATAATGATTGACAATGTTATTGAAAAGAGTAAACAAACGAATACGAGGAACGGATTGAAAGGATATTCTAATAAAAATGTCAATGAATAGTACTAGGTGTCTATGTGGCCTATGTGTGTATGATACCTACACCTAGTATCGTACCAATACGTTAGAGAGGTAGATATCAAAGTTGGAGGGGTAAAAAAGGAAGAGGGAAGAAAAAGAAGAACATTGAGGAAAATGGGGAGGGTAATAACGAAATGGTGATGGATGAAAAGGCAAGAACCGAATAGTTAAATCAAAATATGACAGCGGCAAGAGGGACTAAGCTAGAGCTGCAATCACGGGCATTTTTTGTGCTATCAAACTCATGCGCCCCAACCCTTTCCCTTCCCCCCTTCCATCTTTCCCACCCCTCGACCAAGTTCCGACCAATTCTAGGCCTGATTAGCCGGGTCTGTTTATGCGAAATGCTGTCACTCTGTTTTTAATTACTATTATTACCTTGCTCAGGGTATTATTCATGTATTATTCGGTTAGGTTGGGTGGTGTTGTGATGGAGGAGCTGTCGAATCAGTGATGGTACGCGGAAACAACAACACACTTCATGTAGGTACCTGCCCTAATCACCTTGCTGCCCTCTTGCCCTCGAGCTCTCTTCTTAATCTTCCCATCGCCCTCCCCGTCGACTTCCCTTCTTTCTCTTCCTTTTCGCAACCTTTTTTCCCCATCCTATTCATCTAACAATCACCTATTGAAGCTACCTTAACTACTTAGCGAGTTTAATTCCTACTTTATTACGCAAATTTTCGCTATCGCGTCACCCTGTCGGTTTAGTGTCTTGTAAGCAGCCCAACCCGAATATTCTCTTCCCTACACCCATTCTTCTTTCGGTCGCATTTTGTTTCGCGTCCGCATTCTACATCACGCCATCCATTTCAAAACTTCGTCGTAAATCCTACATCGCGATCTAACATTTGGTGTAGAATTTACCCAACTTAACCTTAAAAACGTGAAGCAAAAATGCCACGCGAAGGAACGCGATCTGCCACCGGCAACTCTAAGCCGCGTGTTTTCCAGACAGTTGACACCGCGCCTGCCATCAAGCGCAGCACTAAGCCCAAGGTGAAGAAGTCGCCCACCACCACTACCACCACCACCACCAAGCCTGTTGTAAAGGCAAAGGCTGCGAAGCCTACTGGTGTAACCAAAAAGAAGACGGCTGCGCCTAAGAAGGAAGGCGTCGCGACGAAGGTATGTTTGTTATTATTTCGACATTATTATAATATTCAGCATTTTATCTTATTAGCATCGCGTCACATGTCTTTCTGAGTTCATTTTCGGCATCATAGCATGCTAGTTCTTGTTATCCTCCTATTTCTATTTTTATGCCCCTGTCATGCATCTTCTCTCCCCTTTTGTGGCCAGTGTAGCGAGTTGTCTTACACCGATATCCTTGCATCCTGCGTAGCATTATTCATATCCTAACGTGAGTTACAGGTCAAGGCTGCTGTCAAGAAGGCAGAGGAGAAAGTAGAGAAGACGGAAGAGAAAGCAGAGAAGCCTGAAAAGGCCGAAAAGGTTGAAAAGACCAAAAAGGTGACTAATTACTTTTTACGGCGGTCTCTTGATATTATATACTAACTTGTTTTACAGCCCGCCCCCAAGGCCAAAACTGCTACCACCACCAAATAGACATGATATCGTCTGCCATTAAGTCAGGTCCTAACCGTCGAATGATTTAGGCCCTATCATTGATAGCATAACTGTCTACCAAACCTTGCCATTTACATATACTGTAGTCTTTTAACGGAAGACTCTAGACCGATCTCCCCCCTACGGCACCGAAATCAAAGATGACATCCATGTCATCTCAATCTACCTTGCGCTGGTATGATGGTCACGCTTATCTTGCACTTATACCCTCAAGCTTTCTCCTGTTCCTTTCACGGTCTTAACTCTTAAACACCCTATCGCTCCGCAGCTACGACCGGGCAAATGCGGGTAGTGGACTTTCTTAATTTACTAGGGGCTAAGAGCTGGTGCAACAACAAGGAGCTTGCAGTAGTATGGTCGATTTCCAGACGAAGATAAAGAGTGCTAACTTTTCGACCTTATGTTGGTTCTGGACCATGCGACGGGGTATGTGGTATATCGGATGAGACGAGGACAATTCGCCATGATCTCCACATGGCTACGTAATCCTAGAAAGACATCGAAGGATTCCCAGAATCTAGTTAATTGAGTGAATTTACCCAAGGGACCATGACTTGCGTGCCTTGTCATACCGATCGAATGCCTTGTGACTCGAATATACACGTCTCTATGAGACAATATGGTAAGGGAAAGAGATCAACACCGAGTCTACTCAATCCAACGTGCCAACATTTATCACGCTGTTCTAGTACTCATATACCTCTACCTACTTACCCCTATTTTCCCCATTGCTACGATCGCGACTGACGATCGGAAAAAGTCTGAACTCAGACTGGTCTTAGTACGTTCCTAACCAAGCTTCCGACTCGTATCCAGCTCTTATAGTTAAACAATAGCTTAGGTGGTCACAGTCTACGAGCAACGATAAATATAGTAGTACTTTACTGGTCATTAAAACTGATGTGTTATTCAGAACGTAGAATTCATCAACCCCTGAACTTCGGCTCGCCGGAATGGCCTACTCCTCCCGTGCAACTTATCAACCCTTTCCTTCCGCGCGTGAGCCAACACGATATTATATCCCAAGAAAAACGCCAAACCCGCCCTCCGATTTTCTAGGAGCGAATTAGCGAGTGATGGTATCAATATCCAACTATGGGCGGTTCCAAACGTCTGCTGCTGCGGATGGTGACGCCTAAGGTGGAGGGTATCCTTCGTAAATGATTTTGTCGTGAATTATGAATGTAGTGTTGATGCCTTTAGAGCTAGTCTTTCAAATGTGTTGATCAATGGCCATATCCTAAAATCTGTACCTATTCCGACTTTATACAATGTCCGCCGTGGTACAATAATGATGGTAGATGAAAACGCCTATTTAGACAGCAAGGGTATTCGTGAACGATATAGCTAGACATGCTGGAATATCATGAGAGGGACGGAAGTTGATGCTGTTGCTGCTGCTTCTTGCGTGCTTTCTCGGCCTCCTCCCTAACTCTCCAGCTCACCATAGGATCCCACTTCTCGCCTGACCGTTGCACTTCGCCGTGTTCGGTCGGGAACCGCGTTATCTGACCGGCAGGGATCTTAATATTCTCCCAGTTCTTGTCTTCGTCGCGTTCATCTGTGTGGATCTAGTTAGTGTTTGTCATGACGACCAAGTTATCGACTCAACATACCAAGTTTTATAACTTGCATCTCCCTGACACCACAGAACATCCCGTTCCGACCCTGTCGCTGCACCAACTGCCAATGGCCAGTATTGCCTTCGCCGACCCATATCTCTTCTGTAAAGGTCTCACCCTCTTGAACCGTACGGTGTGGATTATAAGTTGGTAACGACATGAACCACGATATTATCGCATGGGGGATGCTAAACAGCCGCTCCCATCTCTTGACCCAAGGAAGCCATGACAGAGTTTTTTCCGTGTACGCGACCCGTACATAGGGGTTCATATATATTCCCAATTCCTCCTCTCCGGCCTTCCTGGCTACTTGAGCCACATCGGCATGGAACAAGCAGCATTCGCACGCTTCGAAGAAGACCTCGGGCTCGTAACGAAACCGAACTGGGGAAGTGACGTTGTGTGGTCTCACGGGGTCGATAACATAATTGCTGATGTCCTGGAAATGGGAATTCGGCAAGGATTCATTCATATTTTGCACATGTTTCGCCTGCATCGCCACCATGCCACTCCAGCAAGCTTGGACGGGAACAGCATCTTTCTGACCGACCATGGCAGCCCGTGATACACCATCGCCAACATTCAGGAACACCGGCCAAAAGGGTAGGCCAGCAGAATACCCTTCATAATCACGGGTTACGTATAAATCATAAAATTTGAGTGGTGTCCAAAAATCGACAGCGCATGCTGACAAGTAATGCGCTCGTCCATCCGACTCGACATTGGTGCTAAAAAGCAGATGAGCTGCCTCGATTGGGTGGAAAGTTACGTCATTTAGGAACAAAATTTTGTCATATTGTTCCGTTCCAATACTGGGGTCAAATCGGTCGAGAGGTCGTAGGGCTCGGTTTCGCATTTCTGACAAATAGGCCAAACGCTTCACTCGTGCAGTGTCGTCGGGAAGTTTGACGCTTGGAAAATCTGTGATCGGTACGTGAGGATCGTTAATAATAGCGTTTTTGCATCTAAGCTGCCGTCGTAAGCTTTCGAGGGCGGTGGCACCATCTGGCCCGCTATCGTTCTCGTATATACTCAGGAAGACGTTATCGTGCCCGAGTAGATGTATCAGTTCCAACAAACTCTCGCCCCAGAAGCCATTTGCTAGGTGACCCTCCTTATCATATAAGGAAACACTGATAAAAATCTTTTCGTTGTGGAGGTTCGCACATCCCGGTGTTCGAAGAGGTCCTTGGCATCTAGATTCTAGATCTCGAAAATGTTGAGGGAGTCGCGTGTAGGACGGAGCAAAGATGGGTGTTCCTATTAACAGTATACATATTACCCAAATAATGTATTTGAGCAAGACAGCAGCAAAACTTGCCGGATGTCTTCGAACTTTCCTTCGAAGAGTCCTCAACCGGGATAGACACCATAGCAGCAACCGACCGTCCCATGTTTGAGTAGACCAAGCCGAGTCTTCTAGTCGTCCAGGCTCTATATCCTTGTCCGCATCGTCACCGAGGAGGGCAGTAGAAGAGGAAGCTGAGGCTTGAGCCTCATCGTCGTCTAAAAGGCTTAACCGTTTCTCTTGTGATGTAGAGCCAGGCATTGAATGAGATCGAGCATTAAAACGAAAGGGCGAAATTAATTAGGTAGACCCAATTCCGGGCCGTGTGCATGTAGCACAACTGAGGATAGTCTTTATGCCAGCTTGATCGGTGACTCAAAAGTCGTGACACTCGCCTGACGTGTCGACGGTGGAACAGGTTTTGGGGCGATGGCCAGCCCAAGATCGCCAAAAAGACGATATCGCAATAAAATCAAGTCAGATATCCAAAATCATGCTACTTCGTCCTCTATATGGCGGTCTGTAATTATGCCAAGACTATTGATGTTTTCTCCGTCTCGTATAGAACCGTTCGAAAATTTCACGATGGTACGTATAAGGGATAGGATATGGAGATGATATAGTAATGGTAGAATCGTATGATTGATTGGCGCTGGAATAGGAGGAACGCGATCGGACTGGGGGTCGAGGTTGACGAATTCTGCGGGCACGCGTGAGATTATTACTAGAATTGGACGTGCCTATGATTTCTTGCGCGACGTTCTGCGCCTGGTCTTCTCGGTGGGTAGATGATATTAATCGATGAACAAGGGAGGATATAATGTCAAAGATGAACAAAGAATATTTCTGAATATACAAATGCTACAGGATATGACAATACCTGTGAATGTTCGAAGTTGTTTCTTGAGTTAATAGGGAGTTCAGGATTAGAAGTGGAACAGGAGAAGGAGAATCGTGCACGGGACCATTACATTGGGACAGTTTAGGATAACCTAAAAAAAAGGGCTGTGCCGCATTTATTACGTAGTGGGTATGCTGAGGCTTTGCCGTCCAGGCCGTCCTTGGCAGACGAGGTACAGTTGTAGCTGCAGCTGCAAACCCTACTACTTTTAGCTTTAGTCAGGGCGTCGGAATTTCAGCTTATGATTCGTGGGGCGCAATTAGGTCAGTTAGGTCAATCGGGAAGCCGCGTCAGTCCTGATGTGGGACGAACATTTGCTGTACTGATTACTCGAAAAGGTAATTGCTACCTAGGACATATCAGATGCACAATTGTACGCTATTGCCATACAGATCCATCCGTATCTTGGGGTTCGAATTGCCAAAGGGCCAAAATATTTGGGCGATGCCTAAATTGAGCACCCGCGACCCTCATTGGCTGTCACATGTGTGTACTTGAATACTTGGTAGATGGGTTTGCTTTAGCGGCATTCGAAATCGTTGGTGTCGGCACTTAAAGCTCGATTTGCGTCTTCAATGTCACCATACCTGTACATCAAATATGAACGCAGTATATCAAGATAGTTACTTGATAGGCGAGATCCAATACTTTATATTCTTGAGGTATGTATGAATATTCGTAATTGTGACATTAAGTTTATGAGAATTAGCTAAATTGGTGTTGGCTACTAGGTAGGTAAGTGTTATTCAGGATAATTACGAGTACCAAAATCAATCCATTTCATTCTGCAACAACAATAAGCAGCGTATGCATTAAAGGAGCTGTCAGCGACGAGACCCATCTAGTACAAATAGCCCCATTGGCTGGGAATTCGAGTAGTGTACTTAAGAGGTAGCTGCCTATTGATGCGTATTTACATCATACCTCTGATTTAATTTAAATAGGAAGAAGAAACATCTTGAAACTGCTAAATCTCTCCTATATTTAACCAGTATCGGTGCAGAATTGATTAAATGTGAAGCTGAAATATTTATACCCCCAGTTATTAGTGTGGGGGTCTATAGATATGCTGGGATATCTGATAAATTTAAAATTTCATAACGCTCCAGCTGCTAACCTTACGAGGTACGTATCTGGAGATCGAAATCTTTCAACCAACATCAAAAACTTGGAAAGCTCAATTCGCACTTCGCCATCGAGTTCGCATTCGTCAAGTGGCTCAAAGTTTACTACCTAGTTACTCATAAATTCTAACCCGAACTTAAATTTATATTTCAACACGTTATATCAATTAAGGTGCTCACGTGTGGTCTTATTTCTCAGCCACGCATTCTTAATTATATATTCAGAAGGATTTTACGATTTCAATATTCCACGACTAGCTCAGCACAGCCTAGAGCCTTAAGGGGAAAAGTGCCTTGGCGATTGCACTTCGCATCAACTATTCATTTGTCATGTCGTGATAGCACGTATGTAGGCAGCAATAATCGGTGTTTCAATGGATTAGGAAGCGAGTTTGAGTCCCCTCTCCGTAGGAAGGACGCAAATCCAACTCCTAGTTCCAGGTCGTCGTTTATTTTCCTAACATATTCGTCCTCTAATACTAAGATGAAGCTTATTGGCTTCAAGAGTTCTTGTCGCCGGTGGGTTAGGGTTCGAGAGGTGGAATTTGGGATCCAGGGAGTCAGCCGTATTCGAACCGTATTCAATTCGCATTCAATCGCGTCGGTAGTGTCTATCGTCAGCAAAAATTACTGACTTGCAGTTTAGGTAATGCCTGTACCCAGCCATACATGTAACTAATGACATGCTGTGGCTAAACATTTAAGCAATGAAGCGATTGTCTAACCCGGTATCTCACATTACCTATACATGGCCTAAATAATCGAAATTCGGGTTAGCCGTGATATATTACAACCATAGTCTACTACGACAATAATACCGACAGCTTTGCCATTAGAATGGTCGAATAATAACTGCAGGAAATCATATACATGCATAGGGCTGATGTTGGCATAATGCGCAGCTGAAGAATTGAGGATCATTTAGCGATAACAGCACCTATGTAAGTACCTAGTAGGTATCGCGTTTCCCGAATCAGGTATGTTGCTGCGATCTCCTCCCTTGGTGCAGCAAGAATGACTGAGAATGCGACCGTCGGTCCACCTTAACGCATTGGTATAAAACGCACTTCCATTCTCCAGACCGCGCAGTATAACCCTTTTCGTATACAAGATTCTACATCAACTTAATGCGCGTCAACCATGGTGGGTGTTCCCAGATCGAAGCGATGCGATCGCTGCAAGCGTATCAAAGTCAAGGTAAAATTAAACCTCTAAGAGCCATCGTGCCGAACTGACGGGTTGGCTAAATACGGCGTATAGTGTGATGAGACTTGGCCAACATGTACGCCTTGTCTGCGAGCCAAGGTCCCCTGCTCCGGTCCCCCAAACCTGACTAAGTTCATCAACAATGGCCGTCACACTCCTGTCGCCGAGGAATCAACCGAGTTAGGGGTTATGGTGCAGTTTGTGGCATCGGGGAGAGGAGTAAAAAACTTAAAGAGTATACGACAGCAGGCTTTACCGAATGGTGCTCAATTGGGCCATTATCGCCTATCGGCAGATGAGCCACGAAAAGCTTTAACAACAGTAGCCGATCGTGTAGCATCTCGTTTCGTCGGATACCTTGCCCATGAAAGTTCTGTGTGGGATATGTTGGCTTCAGCTGGTTACAATAAACATCTCCCGGTCAGATTAAGCGAGAGCGCTGCATTGAGGGATAGTGTAGCCCTTATGTGTTCTACCTGGACCAACTACCGTCGGAACGTACCACCAGACCAAATAATTGACACCAACCTTTACGGAAAGGCCTTACGAAGCCTGCAGCGTTCCCTCAGTGACCACCAATTACAGCTGCGCTGTGAAACGCTTGCAGCAGCAACTCTTCTAGAACGGCTTGAGCTTATATTCGATACCCATCGTCCATTCCATCGAACGCGTCACTCGTTCGGAATAAGCAGTCTCTTGCTAACCCGAGGACCACCAAACCCTAATGATGAACTCGACATGCAGTTAGCACTTGAAAATCACGCTTCGATGGTGTGTATCCCCAGGAATTCTTGCCATTGTTCACCCAACTAACCTAACGGAATAAGATATCCCATTGGCTTGTTCATGGTGGCGAGAACTTCTATCTCACACCTCCATGGGCTTCAGTAATTCAACCAATGAAGTCCAAATTACAGGAATCCGTCCCAGCAGAACGGTTGCCTTCTTACACACTAGGTTACTATTATGGATTTTGGCCTGGCTTGGTTCATGAATTTCGACGCATCATTAAACAACCCGATGAATTCTTGAAACGGGAGTTGGCGATAGATTTCCGAGATCGGGTTGCGACCATGGAGTTGAAAGTTAAGGACATAGGCGAATCCCTGATCGAGAGAGCTCTCCTTACCGGTCGAATGGCCGCGCGACTTGACCCTGAAACTCCTATTGGCGGGAAGTTCCACTTCGAAAGCCTAGACTTACTGTCGTCTGTTATGTCATATGGGATGATTCGTACTGTCCTAAACCGATTATATTATCACATAACCGATCTCCTAGGAGAGCCTGACGTCTTCCTAGAATTAGAACACCAAAGTGTTTGCAGATCAACCTGGATGTGCATACCGTTTATTAGGGGCTTAGGCATGGTACCTTCGGCCATGTTCACTTCGTCAATATTCCTGTCGTGCGAGGGCGCAGATGAAGTTGAGATGGAGTATCTCCTAAAGACTATACTTGAAATGACCACGTATAGTGGGAGATATCCTAAAGACAAGCCATCAATGAAGCGCGTCATCCTCAACACAGCAAAAGCTTTGACAGGGCGTGGTGATTTCGCCCCCTCCATCCAAGCCGCATCTGAGGACCAACAGGATGAAGGGTCATGAGATTCGTAAACAGAAAATACAACTTTTACTAAAAACCAGCATGTAACACAATTACTCATCGGGAAAGTAGTAGCAGATAATGCTTCAAAGGGGCTTAGTAGGTACCTATCACTCAGTTTTATCATCCACCACTCACAGGAATACACAAAGAATTCACTGCATACTTGGAACCATTATTCTCAAACAAATGGATAATTCAGCACATTAACCAATTCAAGATAAATCATTATATGCCATACGCGACGATAAGAAGGAGTATCTGACGTTGCCCGATATTAGACTTAGTACGTTAGGTTGTGGGTGCTAATGACTTAAAGCCGTGTAAATTGAAATAGTCTATAACTGTGTGGCGCTTCTTTTTAGTGGCAAAGCCCCCTAATCAGGCTCAAATTACAGCAGCTACCCCTCTGAGTTTAGTGAAAGGATCACTGCCAGGTCTCGATTTTAGCCTGGACTAAATACAGTATGAAACAGCTGTTTACAAAGTCACGCACTGGGCAAGGGATGCGGCTAAAAAGTTGAATACCACACACAGGTAAGTACTACCGACAAAGAAAATGATATTAGGTACCTATGTTGACGGATATATTTGTTTGTAGGAAGCTACATAGCTTGAGAGTACCTAATATTGGTTATTGGATCAGTATTCTACCTTATTTACTTTTGACCCATCCACAGCTTAGGTAATAGGGGGAAGAAACTCTGATTACGTAACCCAAGCTTGATATCGTGCCCCTGAATCACGCAGGATGGAAGATTGCTCGCATCAACCACCCATTGAGGAAGACCTTTGAAAATGCGGAGAAACTGATGTTTATAATAATAACCAAGTATTTTCTAAAAACTACCTATCCAGAATGTATACAATTGTTAATGAGGCAACATCCAACGAGCGAATCAAATTAACATTTCCCCTAGAATATTAAACAACCCCCCCTTCTCTTTTCAAAGGCCGTAAAAGGCAACAGGAACAGCCGCAATAGCAACAACCATACCCAACATCGCCTTATTCGCCTCCGCAGCACCCTTCTTAGTTCCAGAGGTCGAAGAGCCTGAATCAGAGCTAGAGTCAGAACTAGCGGTACTTGAAGCAGAAGAGGCCGTGGGGGTAGGAGTGGCAGAGCCAGAAGCGGACGAGGATGAAGTACCGGAGAGCGCGTCCTGGACCTTTTGGTCGTAGTCAGGGTCGGTGGTCCCGACCTTGGCCTTGCAGGAGCTGGTTGTGCCGTCCCCGCAGATACCGACGCCCTTACAGCTGCTGTTGCTGTCGAGGACGCAGCATACGCTGTCGTTGACGCCGCTGATGATCGCGAAGCCCGGGCAGCATTTGTTGTTGGCGATTAGCTGCTGGCCGGATGGGCAGGTTGTCTAGGTGAGGGGTGTGTTAGTGGTATATTGTATAGGAAGATAGGTATACCGTATTGGTGTGTTGTTTTCCCCCATCTCGTTGTGTATTACTTACAGCCTGAGCGATAGATGCGCCGAGGGCGAAGAAGGCGATTTTGGAGGCAGCAACCATTGTGGCTTTTGGTGGAATGATATGAAGATGAATTAGTTAATGGCAATGAAAGTGAATTGAACTTTTAAATATTGGCAGTTGAATAGCGAGTGGAACCAATGTCAGGATGATGAAGTTGTGTGAGCTTGATTGATTTCTCTTGGACAGAGGATGAACTACATTATATACTCGTTTTTCGAGACCAATTCATGGTGTCGAATTTAGAAGCTCGCTTATATGTTTCTGACGCGACAGAAGATCACCTTGATTCTTGTCTTGGATAGGGCGAGTCGCTGCATGAGCTGCGATGTAAGAGTGTCTCGTTAATCTGCCCCTGAAAATAGCCTCGAACTTATGCTCTAGATTTCGCGAATGCCTAGCTCGAGTACACCAAAACGATGGGATGACTGATAAGTTTACCGCGTTACACTTCCCAAAAGGGAAAGAGTCTCAACATTGGTGGGCGTGCTGACTAGTACCTACCCGTGCTGCAGGTAGCGGTGCGGCTGAACTAAGGCTGTATGACAGCCATGTTGCTGATAATTAGGCAGGTGGGTACCTAGGTTTGGACATTCATTAGAACATTTCTACCTGCATATAAAATTAGTTCACGATACTTTATATGATCTTTACACAATCGGACCTATACTGCGATCATCATTTGGCGGTATAGATGTCGAGTTTTCGTACTCTAGAATGTTCCTCATTCGTTCTTTCGTGTGTACCTTGAGTGTGATTGCTATTCGTCCCCGAGTTTATCTTCCATATGTAGCAATTATTCTTAGAATTTAGTACCTAGTAGGTTAGGCGCTAGGCACCTACCTAGTAGTCATGGGGATTGGCATTAACCAAGTAAGTTTGAAAATTCAGTTGGTGTGCAAGTCAAGTTCAATAATAATTGGCATACTACATCGTGTTATATTTATTTCCTCTTTTGGCTTATTCACCAGTGAAAAGTCGTCCTGGTACTTAATGTAAATTCCTAGCTGCTATGCCTGTACCACTGCATATTGTCTTGCGACTCTATTTAAAGTCCAAAAGATTCACAATCTTTCAAAATCGATTATCGAACCATTGAGGTGACCTCACAATTCCAGGAGGTCTTTGAAGCAGACAATATGAGAAACTTATCTAGGACATATAGACAACTAAATCGTTATTAGCAAGGTTGGTAGAAATTCACAACTCCCTTTCATTACTTATCTATCTAGGCTTCCTTTATTTTGAAGAAATGAGCAAACTTTCACTAAAAGAGGTCAATGCATGGTGTCAGACAAGATGCCTTGCAGTGATAGTTCAAGTTATGTTATACACGACTATCACTACTACATACTACTTAGGATACATCACGACTACGGTAAATCACCCATTCAAAAAAGGTCACCATTTCTAATTCATCGACCGAAAGTGGCGAGAGTGGAGGATTAGGTAGGTATGAATGTCTTGCATGCAGAGACTATTTTCCCATTTAAGGAACCTAGCAATGCCCCCCAGCTCCAACTTCAACCCCTGAATGCTAGAACTCAGCCTTACAACTTCATTCGGCCGAGGTTTCTATTTTACGGGGTATTCCAAATACCTTAAAATCAAAGACTGCTTTACTTTCAGCGATAATTATATCCTACCAACTACAATATGCCCAGATATTAGTTATGGCTATCTACTACCTAGGTAGGATAGGTTTTCCTCATAGCTGTTGAGATATACCAGAATTCTCTCTTCTTTCCCATTGGATTTTACCGGCCTGTTTTCATAGGTATAATTCATATCATGATATCATTTTAGGAATTTATAAGAGAACCCACTTCATTTAGTGTGTTCAAGTATTTAAGCATATCCTGCAGCGTGACTCATGCTTAGGTAGGTCGGTTTACCGAATTCGATAAAAAGAATTCCATGCCACAGGGCTGCAGATAAAAGGATTGAATGGAAACCGTTTAGAGGATTTAGAGGGTACGTGCTTAACCGGGTAAAGCCTATTTGAAGATCTTAATCGTACGTTGACACGCATGATAGGTGGATTGAAAAGTTGTTGGTTCGAAATTTTGCTTAGCCACAGGTATGTGTGTCGCTTCACATTGTCAATTCTCCGCCATTTCTAAAATTCCAATCATCCAATTAAAACACCAGCTCGAACTTTGATTCATTCTTTCGCTATGAACTACCTCTATTCTACTAAGGATTGTGTGAGGCTTTGTCGGCGTTAGGTCCTGGGCAATCCTGCTGGCGTGGAGGTTACGTGGAATCTATGTCTGGAGTCCTATGGCAAAAGTCGGGTTTTTGTGCGATTCCCGATCATTCTAATTGGCATGGTCAGTTATGGTAAATATAATTGTCCATTTTATGGACTATGAAGATGTTACCTAATAGAAGCGGGCTTTCCTGGAGTAATTATTATATCAATCGCATTAATAAGCTCAGCAGACATGACCCTACGAAGATATACATATCCATATCCATCGCTGTAGCTTCCTGGTTCTTCATAGACCTTATTGGCGCTATAGAATCGGGCACTGATCGAGCTCCTCTCATCGCCTCTCTTGCCCGCTTACCAGATCATGTCGACTCCGACGTCGCAATCGTCAGACCGCGGTCGCCGTACAGATGAGCCGACGATACAAATCCCTCAGCTCAGTTGTGAATTGTGTCAGTAAGTAGCAGAAATTTGCCGTGTGGTATTTCACTAGTTAATAAGTTCTATTCCAGAAGGCGCAAGGTTAAATGCGACAAGTCAAACCCATGCTCTAGTTGTGTCAAATCAGGTACCACATGCGTTCCGATATATCGCAAACGACTACCTCGTGGTCGCCATGTCCATCCTCGGTCCTCTACAACAGCACATAGCAACGAAGAGCTGAGAGATCGGATCCTACGGCTAGAGGCCCTAGTTGCAAACCTGGGTGGCATACCAGATTCATCAGCCGTGAACACACCTTCGAAACTTGAGCCGGCGACACCGTCTGGTAGTTCTGAAGTTGTGGATAATGCGAGTACCGGAAAGCAAATTGGGCGGCAATTCTGGTTTCACATTGCCGAAGAGGTAATTTGTGCCCCTCTAGTGTGCCACTATTCGAAATACCTAACGCTAAATAGATCGGCGGTCTTCGCGACATCGTCGGTACCCCATCGGATGATGGAGAAAGCGTAAGGTCCAACCCGAAATCGATTTCTAGCCCAGGCCTACGACTACTAGGAATTGGATCTGCACGGAGCAGTAGCATTGGAGCAAATGATGGTATCTTGAGCGATACCAAGCTGACGGCGGAGCTTTGCCAAGTCTATCTACGCCAAGTGGATCCTATCATCAGACTCCTACATCGCCCCTCGCTGAGCAAATTCATGATATATGGCCAACCTTACTTAAACTACGATCCTAATCATATATCCGCACTATGTATCAAGTCTGCTGTATGCTATTCGGCTTTGGCTAGTGTGACAGATGAACAATGCCAAGCTATACTGAATATGGATAGGTCCATATTAATAGCTGAATATAGGGCGGCCTGCGAAGCTGCACTGGAAAGAGCGGATTTGATGATTACGGACGATATCACCATCTTGCAGGCCTTCATATTATATCTCATCGCGCGACGGACCGAGGATTCTAGTCGTGCTATCTGGACTATGTTCGCTATCGCCGTCCGAATGGCAAAAGCTCTCTTGCTCCATCTGGAGATCATGGAATCTTTCTTCAATCGGCAGATTAAGCAACGATTGTGGAACACTATATGTTTCCTAGATATCCAGACTTCATTTGGACAAGCTACCAATCCCCTTATTGGGCTTGGCGGAGTTCCACCTGTTATTCCAATGAATATCAATGATTCCGACTTCGATGTCGATACTGTCGGGGAACTCATGGGCAGAGATGGGTTAACCGACATGACCTTTGCCCTTGTTTTATATAATGCGCAGCGGACCGGGCGGCTTTTGAACTTCCACGGTAAAGCAATGGCCGATTTCAACTGGACAGAAAGGGAAGAACACGTATCGCAGTTCGAGAAAAACGTCCTTAACCTTTTAAAATTCTGCGACCCAGAGTCAAGTGCGTATGCTTGGTCGACCTTCCATGGAGCGCAAATGCGAGTGGTAGCTATGCGTCTTACGGCTCTGAGGCCATTGCACCGTCTTAGCAACAGACCCACTCCTCAAGCCCAGAACTTCAACCTACTCAACAGCGCCTTAGAAGTCTTGAATAAAGTACACCTTATTAGAACAGACCCAAGAGGAGAAGGGTTTAGATGGTATGAAGTGGTTCAATGGCACGCTCTTGCGATAGCTATCACCGAATGCTTCTGTGCTGATTCTGACGTACTTCGAATCTCTTGGCCGTTGGTGGAAGCATCATTCGAAGATTATAGGACCGACCTTAAAAATTACCATCAGGGGATGCTTAGGAAACCCTTAGAGATGCTCATGAACCGGGTCCGGATGAGAGTTGATTCACTTCTCAGTGGCTCAACTCCTTCACATCAATATTCACAGACCAACCCCGAGTCATTGACCCCACTTGGGACAGGCCAATTAGCTTATTACCCCTATTCGCATGCGCCAAACGCCGTTACGGACGCTGTAGAAGCCCCTAATTTGATGGGTCTGCCTTCTACTCAACATCTACCCCAACAACAAATATCCCCCATGAATTTCAATGTCAATCCGCCGATATCTTACGGAAACAATATGTTTATGCCGTCGTCGGTACCTCCGTGGTTTTTATCGCAATTGCCATATGGCCCAAGCACCCAAATGAACGACCTATTCGAAGGTATAAGTGGCGTGACTAACGATATGTCATGTAGGATATGGGAAGAATTCGTATCGAAGTTACCATTCGAAGACTCTCTGCAGGTTCCTACCTGATGGAATGATGATTAAGATGCCTCAAGCATAGTGTATTAGTAAGATTTCTATGAAGAGCTTGGCTGCGCGAGTGATAGCTAAAAGTGCGCTGTGTAAGATGTAATGTATAAATACAGTATTAAAAAAGTCTTTTGGGATAAGTACCTATAAATGGGTTGGATTTATGGCAAACTGATTATCCCGTTGATATTTGCATGCTTTGGTTGCTGTGATGTAGGGGAGATAGATTTGGTAGCGGATGAGTAAGCACCCCCAGCTTATGTAACGAATCAGAATTGGGTTTAAGGTTTTTTAGGGTAAGGGTCTAACCCTAACCCCATACCCTAACCCATGTTCTAAGCCTCGGGCTGTTTACTCTTAGAAACTTCGCATTTTCGAGTTTTGGCACCTTCAAAAGCGTCTCAGAATGAAGTATTTGAGAAAGCCTAGGTAATTTAAACAGAGATAATTATCAGAGACGTATGGGAGGTAGTGAAACATGATTTCCGGCAATAGTTGTCCCATAATTATTCATATTCTTCTTTTCTCCCTTCTTTTCTGGGTACTAGGTGCCTATTATCAACCCCCAATACCCCGCTATATCACTTAAATTTACAGCACATCCTCCCTAACAAACCCCGCCCCCATCTCCGCAACCGCATAAACCACCGCCTGCGGATTCGCCGTCGGCTCCAAGGGAACTACACTAGCATCGCAAACCCTCAAATTAGCAACACCGTAAACTCTCAACCTTGAATCCACCACACCCCCAATCTCCCGCGGCATCATCGAGCACGTGCCGGTGTAATGGTACGCTGCATCGGCGGTGCGAAGGACATACTCCTTGGCGACCTCGAGATCATCGAAGCGCTTGGTGTAAGGCTTGAGGTACTGCGTTAGCGGCGCCGCGCGGGTGATTAGGTCCTCAGTGAACTGCACTTGGCGCGCGAGGACTTCGAGATCGAGGGGGTGCGAGAAGTATCGCGGATCGATGGTTAGACCCTCATTTGTACTGGCATGAGAGGGGGCGGAGCTGGTGATGTGCACTGAGCCTCGGGAGAGCGGGTGGGAAAGCTCGATTGCGATGGATACGTGTTTTCCTGGGGCACGGTAGGTTGGGCTTGGGGCTTCGAAGGGGGCATAGGCTGGGCCGAAGACGTAGTTGCCTACTGGTTCCAACGGGTTCGTGAGAATGGAGCGGATGAAAGCTTGGTGTGCGGTTGCGAAGGCCGGGGTGGTTTGAGGGGAGAGGGATACGTCTAAGGCGGGATCTAGGAGGCCTAGCAATTTGTCGAGGTCTTTGCTTCCGTTTTCGGTGTGTAAATCGGGTAGCGGAAGTTGGGCCATCGTGATCATGTTGCTGGTGCTCAGAGGACCCGTCCCCTTTGTACCGTAGTCCTGCATCGCAAGTGCAACGGCCTCAGGTTCCTGGCGAAAGAAAGCGTCAATCGTGTCCACATCGTCGCGTACTTCAAAACCTAGTCCTGAGAAGATGTGGTTTTGAAGGTTCTCGCCAACGTGTGGGTTGTCAACTACGACGTCGATTCCCAAGCTCTGAAGCAAATCAGCCCGGCCTATTCCCGAGAGCTCGAGGATTCGGGGCGAATTGATGGATCCACCAGAGATGATAACCTCTTTACGAGCACCAATAATGTGAGAAACTCCATCTTTGGAAATTGTTTGAACGCCTTTGGCGACAGCATCGCCTCCCGATGAAGATTTTTCGAGCAACACCTTTGTCACGGTCGTCTCGGTTCGAATCATCAGATTTGATCTGCTTCGAATTGGATCAAGATACGCATTGGTAGCATAGCTCCTCTGCTTCGTCTTGGGATCGATACTCTCCGGGGCGATAATTGGACCGCCAAGGTTACCGGAGAGGGGATCACTTTCGGGTAATCCCACGGATCCAAGGCCTTCAATCCAGGCTTTCTCCCAGAGACTTTCAGGTGCAGCTAGTGAAAGTTGGAGTGGGCCATTGCCTTCGGTAACATTTGAAGGCTTGTGTAGAGTAAACGACTTTTTCATCGCTGCCTCAAATGCGGCATAGTCCCAGCCCTCGTTGCCCAGATTATTCCATGCTTTCACGGTCGCCCGAGAAGTAGGGGTAAAAAGGAAGCTGTTAATTGCACTAGAACCTCCTAGAGCTTTCCCTTGCGGGATCGTAATCTGCCTTGTAAGATCTTTCTGGGGAGCAGTATGAAAAGTCCAGTCAGCGGACGAATTCGACAGCATCGGCCAAGCGCCCGGCGTCAAGGTATTCGGGTCCTTGCTACGATCTTCACCGGTTTCCAGAACGATGACCTGCAACTTTGGGTTCTCCGAGAGGCGGTTGGCCAGAACAAGACCCGAAGTACCTCCACCGACAATGACGACGTCGTAGGTTTCTGAGGACATTTTGATGATGTAATGAGAAAAGACTAAGAAGAATTGCAGAAATGCTACGGATAATAGAGACCAAAACTCGATGATTCTTTGAGGAGGAGCTTCATATCAACTCATTTAATGGGTGGTAAAAAGCCATAATATGTTTGGCTAGGGAGATGAGAACTAGGGCCAAACATGTGTTCATCCCTTGCTGGAGCTTTCAGGACGCTACCTTTGAACATTCGCATTAGAGTACGGCCTCACCCGTTCCGACCGATCCCAAGATACGTAATCAGCGTGTATGGGTTATGTACAGGATACAAGCCCCAGAGTACTGCGAGAGGAGATATGGTACACAACTGTTAGAGTGTATAGGGTATACGTGGTATCACAGAGCAAGCGACGCTAGTGAAATCCGGTTGGACCCGGAGGCGCATAGGCATAAAAATTACATTACCAACAACCTTTTAGTTGCCAACAATAAGGCAGTTATGGCCACAGTGGTTACACAAAAGTGTTCCCTAGAAACCCTTCAAGGATAATCAGCATAGGGCATTTCAAATTGGGGGCCGGATAAGGTGCCTAATAGTACTCGGTAGGCTCGGTCAACCTATCCCTAGCTTCTGAGTTGCTAAAGGCGCCATTGCGAGTGCGCCAACCTTCACCAAAGGGCCTTTCTTTGATGCAAGAGGACAAAGAGAGGAAGGATAGCAACAACGGAACTACACGTTAGGTTATTTTCAATCCGGGAAAATATCAATTACTGACCTATATATAGCCATTTTTGCTTCTATTTCCTGTTGTTTTCCGGCTGTGCCCTTTTGAAAGATTTGGTTAGAGGCGCATTGCCTCTCCAATGACAGTATTAAGATGTGGCAAATTTGTCAGACGCATCAGTCAATTCTTGGTTAAATCTTGTCTGTATAGGTACTCAGCGTGCAGCGAGATCTCATGGAAAATCGTAGCCCAAGATATGCGCAGTAAGTTCACTATAAATCATTAGCTCAACGAGTACAATAAACAACTTCAACTGATATATGGCTTACCTGCTCAGGCACCCGCCGGAATGACTAATAGGCTGTGACTTCTTAGCTAGGGATTTGCTTTGTCTTCCTTGTTGTTTCACATGAGAAATGAGGTAAGATGAGGGGCTTCTAACTAACTGGCCTCCATTCGGCAGTCTTGCTAACATTTGTTCCTCGCACCACTCAACCGGGTCGTACCAGTCTTTTATCAAGATAATTCATGGCAAAATTTCCATTCCAATATATAATAGCCAAGGGGTTCTAGCTAATGGACTCAGAAGTCTTGACATTTCTGAGTCTCAAGTATCCCAAAGGACTTACTAACTGCGAACCAAAGAAAGAAATCGGTGATATTCACAACAAATCCTTCCTAAGCCTTTTCTTTTGCTGTGCGTGAAGTTTGTCTATCCATTTAAGAGCCTTCCCGTCAACTACCTCGTGAGGTTCGGGTAAAGACACGGTGGCCTCAGCTAGACAGTACTAGGTAGCTCTACCGTTTCGGGCGGATTCTCGCTGAAGAATATTACATAAACTTGAATACCTTACAGTTTAATATACTATCAACTACCAATACCGAAAGCAAAAGGGTACGGTGTATAAAATGCTTTTTTGGCTACGCATTAAATATGTGAAACTCTTTCTGCACGTATATCCCCCCGCTTTCCGGCGCCGTGTTCGTGTTATGGAACTTGCAATGTGCGCGGAACTCCGGCGTTTCGTTTGAAATGATAGAACGCATCTCATCACCATGTGAAGTTGGATGTGTGGATATCTTAGAGAATTCACTGTTGTTGCTTTGGTTCTTAGGGCTCGGGCCGCTAGAATCACCCCATGTCCTCGGTCGCCCTCGCCTTATCCCTTCCTTTGTGGACGGACTTGAGCTACCATGTAGCTTCTTAAAGAGCTTTGATAACGGTGGTTGGATAAATTTCTTAAAGAATGGTGCCAATGTAGGTATGCAGGCAACAATGATCCCGAGCCAAATTTCGACATCGCTGAGCAGCCCAACTCTTGCGAAACCAAGCATGAAATCCGGATCGCTATGGACTGTCTGTTCAATACGGTAGCACATGGTAGCGACAGTTCTATTCCAGCGATCAGCAGTGTAGTCATCAAAAGGAGGTTGTGCCAATCTATAAGCAGGAACTTACGCGAAACCAAAACTAAACATGACCATCACGACAATTTTATTGAATAACGCCATCTGTAGACTCCAAAGCCATGGCATGGGCAGTACTATAATCATTATGTCGAGAATTAAGTTGAGAGATATAGAAGAATACTCGGATAAAGCCAGGGGTCTGCACGAGCCCCATGGAACAGGGTTCCATCCCTGAGAAATTGGATTGCAGTGTGTTATGAATACAACGAAGAAGGTAATGCCAAAAAAAGAGCTTATCGCCATAAGAGATATGGCCCATCGCTTGAAAGAGGAAGTAGTGAAAATTCGCATGTAGAACGCAAGCACAGCTAGCTTAATGGTAGTGGCGCTGAAGATCCACGTTGTCGACACTGCAACAACGACCTTCTAGCAGAGTTAGTATAAGTATTGGTTAAGGTACCTAGGTAGGTAATAAAGACCTATGAGATAGCTATCATACCTTTTGTTGTACTCTTAATTCATCGACACTCAATTCTGTTGAATGATTACCCATGCCATTGATTAAAGACCATATCCCGAGGCCTTGCTGAGCAAGCATCGACACCTATTTTTGTATAGTGCTTGTCAATTTGAGCTCACCTAGATCTAGCAGGGAAATGAAGTGACAACTCACGTACGCAGCTACCACAAAGCCATCATCCATATAAAACTTCCTCTTTTGAATTTTGGCAGACCAAAGACGCAGGACGACAAATGCCGTTGTCAGAATAGAGAACGATATGATCCACGCAAATATGGACCAAGAACCGGAACCTCGAATCATGTTGTTTCTGATCAGAAACTATCAAGATAATGGACGAAAGATTTCAAGAAATACTTATTACTCCCCACTTAGCTTCTGTTCCTCGATATCAGGTAGGAAATAAAGAAATAAATCCCAAGACTCAAGCGAGCTTCCTTAAACTAGTCCATAAAATGATTAATAAATTTTTGTAATCATAAAGAAACCTTACCGTAGTGGGAACATCCCACTTATGAGAATGATTCTAAATAGCTTCAAACTCTTACATGCATAGGAATGATTTAATTGGAAGAAATGATTCTACACTTAATACATTGATTCTACGATCGATACAATGATTCTATAGTCGATCTAATGATTCTACAGTCGATCAAATGATTCTAATTGTTACATGCATAGGAATGATTTAATTGGAAGCAATGATTCATAACTGATAGAATGGTTCTATTATTTAAGCCTTGCAATTCAACTTAGAAGTTGTATAATAGGTTCGATCCTTCGATTCTTCGATCCAGTTCGATTCTGCGATTCAGTTCGATTCTGCGATTCAGTTCGATTCTTCGATTCAATTCGATTGTATACTGGTATATTGCTTCATTAGTCAACTGCTTGATTGATAGATTCATAGATTGAAACGTACCTTGGTAGATTGAAAGATCAGAAGATTGGTATCTAGGTAGGTATCTTATTAGTATATTAGATCAGTCGATTGGAAGATATATACGTAGATACCTAGAAACGTACATACCTTGATTGAACGATTCAAAGATTGCTTGCTTGATTGATTGCTAGGTAGGTAGATTAGTAGATTGAATGATTGCAAGATTAATACGTACTTACTTAGGTAAATTTATCGATCGCGCGATTGATATTCTGGTATATTTATTACTTACCTAGTAGATTAGTAGATTCAAAGGTTGAAAGATTGATATAATACGTACGTACCTAGGTTGGTATGGCGCGATAGCTTGATTAAATATTTTGTAAGGTTGAAGGATTGAAAGATGAATAAATAAAAAGATGAAAAGATGAAGAAATAAAAAGATTGGCAAGAGAAGGTAGGTAAATAGATAGGTAAGAGGTACGAAATAGAAGGGAAGGTAACGAAGGCGGTAGGTATTCTGCCAGATATTAGAAGTAATGAGGGTATCGCCAAAATAAAGGTAGGAAGGTCAGGTACGAGACTCAGGTTTTAATCACCTACCAAGGTAGATCGAATAAATCGAATAAATCGAACTGATCAAACTGATCAAACTGATCAAACTGATCAAACTGATCAAACTGATCAAACTGATCAAACTGATCGAATTGACTGACTGAATTAACTGAATAGATCGAATAGATCGAATACGTATTTACTAAGGTAGGTGATTGAACTGATCGAATAGATTGAATAGATTGAATAGATTGAATAGATTGAATAGATTGAATAGATTGAATAGATTGAATAGATTGAATAGATTGAATAGATTGAATATATCGAATACGTATTTACTAAGGTAGGTAGGTGGTTGAACTGATTGAACTGATTGAACTGATTGAACTGATTGAATAGATTGAAGTTCAAGGAATGATTCTTAGGTATAAAATCTTTAGAAGAAAGTGAGGTTATTCGAACCTTGGAAAGTACGAAAGGGTGGAATAATTATTCATAATTAATTCGATTGTAATCTAAGGAATGATACTTGAAGGAATAGGTGTTGTTGATGAATTCGATTACGATGTAAAGAATGATTCTTTATTATTTACTGATTCGATTGCGATCTAAGGAATGATTCTAGTATTAGTCTAAGGAATAGTTATTATTAATGGAATGATTGAATAGAAAAGAATGATTCCTAAAATATTTCAGGAAAAGTGAGGTTATTCGCATGTATTTTATGGCTTTAGAATGATTCTTAAACATGATCGATTCTCTCGATGTACCTTGCCACCAGATTTGTATGGGAAGGTACTTAAGACTAGTGGAAATATTCTTATAAAAAGAATAATTATCTTATAACAATGATTGTAAAAATATCCGCTTTGCCGCTACGGTATACAACCACTTCATTCAATCCTATTCCAAATACAGACGAACACAGACATTGTTACGTCATTACCTAGGTAGGTACGTAGGTACCTACATACGATTGTTTCTTATACAAGCTCGCCCAAGTTACAAGCTTTAGACATAATATACCTGGTAGAGCTTTATTGAGAGTGATTTCTTCACAATTCCTATCCCGAATACCACTTTCAGACTGGTGGACGCCATTACAAGTTCCGCAGCCCTCCTCGTTGACCTTCTCAAACGATCACACGTAGTGCTGTTTTTCAACTTTTACCATTTCTTGTCTTTCGACGTTGTCAATTGATGAATTCCCGGAATTGTTATTGCGCACACCAGCTGCCCTCGGATTGAATTATATAGTGGGGATATGGAACAAAGGACTCTTAGTGCATGTCCTACGTTGGTCTATAGTACATCGATCCGCCATCTCGCCATATCAATTTATCCACAGTATCCACACTATATTCCATCCACTAAATTCCCTATAATTGTAGGGGTCTTAGGGGATATTAGGCGTTTGACTTATAAGGGAATTAGCGCAATACAATTTATACGCTATAGAAATGCGCTAATCCAAAGATGAATATAACGCTTGATATCACTTAAGTCCCTTATAATTATAGGGGATTTAGTGGCTGAATACTGTGTAAAATAATGACAGACACTGTAGATAAATTGATATGGCGGGATGGCGGATCGATGTACTATCGACCTCCGTCCGGACGACTACGTTCTCAACTATTAGCTATTAAACCGATGAAAATAAAAACATAATGTGAGAACGTAAATATTTCCTAACGCCCGTTGAGGGAAACTGTCCTCAGACCTTTTCGTTTGTTTTTACTTGTTTCTTTTCCTCAAGCCCGAACTCAGTCTCGAGAACTGTCCGCAACTTCACTTCCCGCTCCACAAATGACAAGACGAACGCTAGTGCCGGAAATGCGATACCTATAAGGAAAACCTTGCTCATGGCTCTTGTAAAGGTTTCAATGATCTGACTCCGCGTTGGTTCAGAAAACGAAATGACGAAGTCTCGGGTTGCGCTCGAGTACGCGCCGCCATTTTGTAGTGATGCTTTTGCTGCTGGATTAGCTATGAGATCGGCGGCATACTGACTGCTGTAGATGTTGAAGATAGCTCCCGGGATCGCGACGCCCCAGATATTCCCAAAGCTGCGCACAAATGACCAGCTCGCCACTGCTGCCGCAGAATCCGCCTCCTCCACACCTGCCTGGAAGCCTGGTAACAGGGTGTCTAAGACCATGCCAGCGCCGATAGATGGAGGAATCTGGAGGCAGACCCACTTTGCCGTACTTGAGTCCTTGGTCAGTACGGAGAAAGAACCGATGCCAGCCGCAAGGAGAGCGAAACCGATGATGTGGAGCACCTTGTATCTACCCCATTTAGACAGGGCAACCGCTCCAACCGCGGCCCCGGGGACGGCTATCAGGGTGATCGGTAGAATCTGTACACCTGAGCGGGAGGGTGTTGATAATTGGACGGCTTGAAAAAAGAGAGGCAAAAAAAAGAAAATCCAGTAGTTCATCAACGAGACGATGAAGGTATTCACATATATAATTGCAGAGGTGCGATTTGCGAACAGTCGAAGCGGCCTATCGACGATCCAAGTTAGCGCTGTAGTCTCTTTTAGTAATAACATGATCAGTATAACTAGAATAAATGAAACACGGCTCGATAATCACGATTGATAATTTCGCAAGCTTGAGGCACGATGAAGAAGAAAAAAGGTTGTGGGGGACGAACATTACTGGCTCCAGCACCCATGTGGATCCTTCAAGGCAAAAGAAACCGACGAGACCGGCGAGGCCAATGATGAATGGAACAAGAATATGATAAGATGACCATGGGTACTCAGAGCCGGCCCAAGTTAACGCGATGAGCACCGATACTGTAGATGCTACCAAGAGTGTGTTGCCCGCGACATCAATCCGCTTGAGCTTGTCTAGTACCTTGGTTTCCTTATCCCATTTCACGCGTAGAAACAGCCAGAGAAGGGCGAGAGACACACCGCCGACAGGGAGATTGATGTAAAATACCTAATAATTGAAGAGTTGTCATTAGTAAGCCAAGTACAGTCTCAATACAGTCTCAGAACGAATCAAGATCAGTCACGAACCCATCTCCAAGTGGTATCTTGAACAATGGCGCCGCCAATGACAGGACCAATAGCCATGCCGACCGCGTACGTAATGGCAAGAATTGCTTGATAGCTGCTCCTAAGTCGAAGAGGGACGAGGTCAGAAATGACAATACCCATGGTGGCTGTCATTCCTCCACTCCCAGCACCTTGCACTGCGCGGCCAGCTATTAGCATAGCCGGTCCATTCGCCCCCCCAGCGAGGCCGCTGCCGAGGGTATATAGAGCGACGACGAATAGTGCGACATACCGACGACCAAATAGACCGGCAAGTTGGCCTGTTAGGGGCTGCACGACAGAACTAAATTGTATTCAGTAGATTTACAGGTGAGGATAGGGAATCGTAAAATCTCACGCTGCCAAGAAGAATATGTTCGTGACCCAGATGTAACTGCTTCCTAAACCTAATTGCTTAACAATGGTAGGCAGAGAGGTGACCACGACGGTATTCTCAAGTGAACATAGGATCTGCATAGTACAAAGAGCAAATATGATGGTCCAGAATCGATAATCCCGATCGTACGCATACTCAGTCTGCGACTCGCTTTTGACTTCGACAGTCGCAGGCTGTTCTAAGCTAGGCTCAGTGGCAACTTCAGCGCCCAACTTCATGGTCGATGATGTGTTCGAGTCTGCCACAGTATGGGCCATGTCCATGGTGGTGAGATGAGATGGGTGAGTGAGTGGAAGAGATGGTCGTAAACCCTTCACCTAAGGAGGGATGTGGGGTCGTAATGGGCTAGGGATACTGGCATCTAACGGTTAACACAACAACAAGAGATAAACCGTAGAGAATATCGGTAAAAGCGGGAGGCCTTTGATTAGATGTGTCACCAACACCCAAATTTAGAAGCAAGAGTTGTTCGCCCTTACTTGCAACCTCAACGAGTCGTTAGTTGGTTGTGTGTGCTCGCCCGGTGTTACCTCAATTATACGAAAGGATAGCCCAAACAGGTCGTAATAAAGGTCTTGACAAAAGGCTTTTTTGTAATATTTCATCTTATCTATATGAAATGAATTATAAGTTAGAAAATGTACCTAGTACCTTAGTCTTTGAAGGTTTTCAAGTTGTCATTTTAAGTTTGGCGGCTTGTAGAATCATGTTCCCAGGGAGGTACCTAGTACACAGGACGGGGCACCTGACCCCACCATCCCTAGGTACCTAGCCATACCTAGCCATACACCTAGCCACAGCGTACTTCCGCTAACCGCAGGTCCTCCAAGTCATCCCAATAAATATCGTTCACAAACCCAGCCTTGGAGTTCTGAAACTAGCGCCCCATAGCGCGCAAGCACACTTCGTCTTATAGCCGAAAGGCGAGGTACGCAAGGCCGACTCGCTCCTACGTCCGCCACATTAGGTCGGTCTTGCGAGCTCTCTCGGCGCCTCCACGAACTAATAGGATTACCCCATAAACCGGCCCATGACACTATCAACTTCTAACAAACCTCGACAAGTTGATCAATCTCCTCAACCGCAACCTTCAGCCGTCTCTGTCCCGTAACTGCATCGATAACGTGTTCTGTCTGACCCATACGGTAAATCCCTAGGCGGCACGGCATAGGGATCTCGCTATTGGGAATACGATCGGGATTTCATCCCGCCACTTCGCACGATATGAGTTGTGATCTCGCCTTGAAAAAGCGATTCGTGCTCAATGTCTTGAGGTCATCGATGGTACCACAGTGGCATGATGAAATTCTTCCGGGGGCGTGTCGAAAATGATGAAGCTGTAGCGGTAGGTTTCTATAAGACTTTCTACGAGGCCGACGCTATAAGGGAAGGGCGAATATTTTCAAAAGGCGTTGGTACTGGTGGCGGTGAAGCGGGACGAGGTGATGCCGGTTATTCCACTCGTGCACCCCGACCTTCCGACCCAGTTGATGAAGTTGTATTTCATGGATTCCACCAGTTTGTAGCCCGCTACGTAGCGCTTGTCGAAGAATTCTTCGAGGACATCCACCGCCTCCAGAAATGCCGAGTCGAGCCGCTTCTTTTCTCCTCAGATTTCAGAATCACTATAGCCTCTAAGCAAAGATCTAAATTTCCTTTGGTTCTTAATGTAGAAGGATGTTCTTCACCTAGAATCCGTTCCTGTAATTCTATTGCCTGTCGATATATCCGCTCTGCCTCTTCGAACTTTTCCTGGTTGTGAAGAACACCTGCGAGATTGCCCATGCTAGTAAGTGTGGTGGGATTTTCTTCACCCAGTATCTGTTTGTTTAGATCTAGTGTCTCCCGCCACATCCGCTCTGCCTTTTCGTATCTCTTCTCGTTGTTAAATATAAGCGCGAGGTTGTTTATGCTGGTAAGTGTATCAGGATGTTCTTTACCCAGTACCCGCATTCTTATATTCAATATGTACCGATGCATCTGCTTTGCCTCTTTATTCTTTCCCTGATCGGCAAGAACAAGTGCGAGGTTATTTATGCTAGCAAGTGTGTCAGGATGCTCGTTACCCAGCACCTGCGTTCTTAGATCCAATATCTGCCGGTGCATCTGCTCTGCCTCTTCGTAATTCTTCTGGAAGCAGAGAATAGCTGCAAGGTTATTCATGGTGGCAAGTGTATCGGGATCTTCTTTTCCCACCACCCTCATTCTTATATCTAATATCTGCCGATGTATCTTCTCTGCCTGTTTGTGCTTTCCTTGATCGTAGAAAACAAGTGCAAGGTTATTCATACCATTCAGTGTCTGATAATGTTCTTCACCATATACCCGCTTATAGAATTCTATTTTCTGTTGATACAACGGCTCTGCCTCTTCGTACTTTCCCTGGTAGTAGAGATTAAGGGCAAGGCTGTTCATGGTGGAAATTGTTTCAGGATCTTCTTTACCGAATAACCGCTCCTCTAGATATAATATGTTTCTATACGTTCGTTCGGCTTCATTATACTTTCCAAGAAGAGAATAGCTCTGTGCAAGAACAATAAGAAGATCGATATTTGCCTTTTCATCAACAGACATGTCTTCAAGTTCTAGTACTGCCTGTCCGTGTGGTAAATACCTCATCCAGGCACTCCTATTCTCGTTCTCGGGAAAGGGGTATTCTTCAGCAAGGTGTTGAAAGACGTTCGTTGTCCATTCTTGCCACTCTTTGTTTGTCTGTAGCCAGTTCCTCATGGCTAATCGAACGAGCCGATGGATATCAAACGATTCTGGATCGCTGCGCTCCATTATGAATGCATATCCTTTCAAGATGCCAATTGCCTCGTCTACTCTTAGCCCGTCTTCCTCTGGAGGGAGTAGTGACACTGGGATGTCCTTTTCAGCCAGACAACAGATAAATCTCATGTATCGCGCGGCAAGTGGGTAGTCTCGATCGATATGGTTAAAAGAAATGAGCCAGGTTGTAGCTACGGGATTGTTCATATCCTTGTAGCGGCCGCGATCTTCGAAGTCTTGGCTAAGGAGCTTAACCATGGTTTTGTCATTCGACCGGCAATGCTGAAGATATTTTTGAACTGACATTCCCGTTCTAGCCAGGTACGCCGATGCTTGTTTGATGGCTAGGGGAAGGTTGGCGAGGAATTCTAGCAAGTTTTTCGTGCTCTCCCCATCGCATATCTGGCTTTCTTTTAGTCCCGCCCGTAACAGATTCGTCGCTTCATCCTCGTTCATCCCCGTCACAATTGTGATATCCTTTTGTGAAATATCAAGCTTGACTGTGGCCTCGTGAGTTCGGGTTGTGAAAAGGATAGAGCCTTGCCGACTAAACGGGAGATAATCGAAGAGCGCCAGATCGGTGAATAGCAACTCTAGATCATCGGCATTATCGATGATCAAGAGCCAGTTCCCGGCGCTCTCGTTACTAAGAGCAGCCTGAACAAGCGTCTTAACTTCGTCCTGATCATTGTCAATCCCTTTTACCCCTAACTGGCGTCCGATGTCACGGTAGGCATTCTCGAAACTGGCAGCATCAACGGCGGGGACCCAGAAGACGGAGCACTCGGGGTGATGGTCGCGGACCTGGTAGGCGGCCTCGAGGGCGATCTGGGTCTTCCCGATGCCTCCGAGGCCCTCGAGGGCGGTCCGCTGGCAGTCGTCTTTGTTTGCTCTCGGGGGAATTCGCTTAAGGAGCCGCTGTAGGATTGATTCTCGTCCGACGAAGTTCCCGTTGCGTCCGAACGGGACCATGAAGTAGGTCGGCTTTGCATCTAATATCTTGTTACTGTTCTCTCGATGTTTCTGGGTTTCGGTTGCCTTATCCAGGATAGACTGGATAGCTCCCTTGACTAATTTGAAATCACGGCAATCTGGTCGCCCAAACTTATTCATCATCACATGCTGCCTCTCCAGACTCTGACGATCAAAGCCGTGTAGACAGGCCGAAGACTGGGTAACCAGCTGCAGACGTTAAAATATGTTCCCGAATAGGGTGGTTTAGGTTCTTACTATATGACCGCGTGACAATATATTCGAAAACCAGGCCGGAAAGAACCTGTTCGCAATCTTGGTCTTCCTTGTCTCGAAGAAACATTGAACCGGCAACCGGATGGAATCGAAGTTCGCAATTTCGGCAAACTTTTGGACCCGCTCGCGAACAAAATCATGACGCCCTTCAAGATCCTTAATCAATTGACGTGACGCATCCTTGCCCATAATCCCCTTCACCATCACCAGCCACGACGCAGGGCCAGCTGCATCCGTCCCCGAAAGAGGGGTCGCTAGGAAGACGATGCCAACAGTAGATAGGAGTATCTGACGATATCTACTGCCTTCTTGGGCGGCCCGGCAGATGGCCTACGGAGATTAGTTATGGCTTCATGAATCATAGATTCTCGATGTAGCTTACCTCAGCCAAAATAAGCCCCCCAAAACAGGATGCGATAAATATGATGGGTCTACTTGAGGCGCCACGTTCTTCTGTCACGAGAGCGAGTAGATTGTCTGCATGGTTTAGTAGTGTTTGGACAGGGGCATTGTCGAAAACTTTCGCGTTCCAGTCGTATGTATAAACCCGGGCGCTTGGAATGGCAGCTGGTAGCATATCGCTATCTTTCAGCCAGTTCACAGCCCGACTTCCGTCTCTTTTATCAAAAGTCCATGTCCGCGGCGATTCGGTATCAAGGCCGTGGATTGCGATGATGCTGATATATCAATCATCATTAGCGGGAATACGTCTTCCACAGCAGAGAACGTACTCAACGGTGGTGTCGTCAACATCTTCGGCAGGGACGACCTTCCTGAGTCCTAAGTGTTGTTGATAATGCGTTTCTATAAGAGGCGGCGTTTATGAGTATATATCTAGCTTCAAAGAGTTGACGTAGGACATACCATTCGGTCTCATCGCGAGAGGTCCCGCAGGTTGCAAGATGGTTTAGGTAGTTTACTCAAAAATTACTTGGGGATCCGCGCGTAACTAGAGATGATCAAACCGGGGCACGGGGTTGTACCAATATAGAAGATGCTTCGTATCATAACGTGGTAAACTAATAGATTAAATGCGGATGGAGTGAATTTTCTGAAGATGGAGGAGAACGACACGACGAATTCATTGGCGCAGCTATGGGTCGATTTGACACGTGTAGAAATATTGATGAGGCGAAGCAGACTTTTGGTTGATTGGCCAACATTGCTGCTGAAAGAGAAGGGGTGGGATTTTTAAATAACATAGACCGTGAATATGCCTAGAGTATGTAAGTGAATTGTTTTAAAATATTGCCAGATCGTTCTATATTATGAAGATCGAACTAAGTTCTAGGAAAGAGAATCAGAGAATCAAGTAGGCCGCGGCAAGAGGATCCACGATGGAGATCCGCATATTACGTAATGGCAGGACGGCATGGGCCGTCCCGCGATCCACAGCTTAGCTAAAAAAACTATAACGGCGCGAAACATAAAGTTAGAGGTACGAATAGAGGCGTATATAATAGCAATAATGTCGATGCGAAAATAGTGACTTGGAAAACCAAGCATAGCAACCAGCGATATTAAGTACTGTTTACTAGCCTTATTAACATAATCCAATTCACGGTCGGCCGAGTATAGGCGACAGCGAATAAGGGCAATTCGCCACGAAATGGAATGTTGCAGCCCCCAACCAACGGACAATAGCAGGCAATGCCCCTATGAAAGTTGCTGTCCTTAGAAGATGCTTTTTGGATTCTGCCTGGGACCACCGAGTGGTGCATTGGAGATTCTGATTCAGTGAAGCCAGTGCTAATCGGGGCACAATCACAATGGCCGCCGCCACCCCCACCTGAAAGAGCTCAGCACCACCCCAGTAGTGGGCCTTTCAAAGGCATCGGTCGCAAGACATTCACTAATAGGTACCTAGGTATCTACTATGGTATTGTACATAGCCAGCGCTAGAAATTAGGATTAGGACGGCGGACCATAAGAACAATTCCGCCAACCCGCCAATTCAATTAATGTATTGAAATGTATACAGTATAAAACAGTATAATGACGTACAGTCTGATAGATATTTCACACAGTGCCCTAAATCTTACAGTAGGTTATAACGCTACAAGGCGCTAGAAGCCCCTGTAACCTATAAGGATTATAGCGCATAGTTTTTTTATATAGGTAGGTAGGTACCTAATGGATGTAATTTATAATTCGGATACACTTATACAATTCAATATTATGTCGCTCGCAGAGATAGTAAGTTTATTCGAAAGCGCTTTAAAAGTCCTTTCTATTTATATATATTTTATTTCTTTCAACCCTGTTTTCATACGTTAAATTTCAATCGAACTTCCAGATTATTACAGTAGGCGCTATTGACATTTACCCGATGAGGCTCAGCGTGTGTCACGTGACACCCCTCGTTTTGAACTATTACGCGTATATGCTTATTTACCTACCTATTAATAAGTGCGCATTTAACTGAATCGAATCAATCGATTAAATCAGATCAGTTAATTGATTTAATTCGTTTCGAAAAGGTTGAAATATTAATATTATGTTTAGAAAGCTCTAGCGCTAGCTTTAGGGCTTTTTACATACCTAAAAAGCCACTTATAAGTTATAAGGAGCCCATGCGCTATAAAGCCTGTAAATTACAGGGCCTTCAGCGCCCTATAGCGCTAAAATCCCCTGTAAGATTCAGTGGCACTGTGTGGAACACCTATCAGACTGTACGCTACCACACTGTTTTATACTGTATACATTTCAATACATTAATTGAATTGGCGGATTGGCGGATTCGCCCTTATGGTCCACTCTAATTAGCGATAGAATTGGAAAGCAACCCTGCCGCCAGCGACCGAGATACTCTGGCATTGTCAGCCTACCACTACAAGACCCTGGGCAAGGAACTACCAACGCGTCAATAACTTAATTACACAACAATATTCGTCTTCGCTGTCAGTTGCGCCATAAGTGGCATAAAGACCCGAAATAAAAGTTTCGAGTATCTCCTAATAGCGAGAAAATAGATAATTAAGAAATATCTTTAGTGTAAACTCACTAAGTGATTCCAATATCAACTAAAATATACTGGACACTTCGCTATCAGGTCTCTGAAACATAGAAAATATTACCTCCTCAGTACCTAAGCAGAGGCCGTAGCTGATTTGCAAAGCCCTGGACTGTCGGCCTATATACTGTAGGCAAGTACCTACCTAAGGTAGCAAACTGAAGGTTTTCACCAGCTACAAAAGCCATCGCCTCTCGTAAGGCATTCGAGGCATACTAGACGAACAATCCCAGGCTGCAAGGGCGTACTCAGCTGGAAGATCGCAGCTCATGTTAGTGAATAATAGAGTCATGATCGACGAGGACGCGCAGTACATAGTAGAGATAGTAATGTCTTGGGGCCGGGGTAACTCTTCAGCTCGTGTAAGGCTGTGTTAAGGTTAGCTAGAAGTGGGACATCTGCAACTGCGAGCCGGCCAGGTGGAAATAAAAAGGGGCATGCAGGCATACATACTAGGTACCTAGCGACCCAAGCTGATGGTCCAAGCTTTAGGGCAGATAGGGGTATCCACCTTCCTGAACAGGGGTAATATGGAGCAAGATCTGGCGCTAAAGTGTTCCCTTCCCGTTAATTTCGTAATTGTCTGTTCTGTTTCCCTACAACCTGCATCCTCTTTTATCGGAACGGATGCTGCCGTCATTTATGGTATCATTCGTGGCATCATTCAAATGCCGTTCGAATCTGACAAGGTCCCGCCTTATGTCAGGTACCGTCCTTCAAACGCGATGCGCCTGTTTGTCTGACCTATCCGATCGGCGAAGAGCCTCATGGCTTTAACTACCTTGGAAGAGTGTCATGTTTCACTGACATAATGATTTGACTCCCTTTCTCGGTTCGGCTTCCCCGTTATTAGCCCTCCGAATTGGCTGTTGGATCAAGAAATGCAACTGTCAACACTCAGCGGCTTTAAGCGGCCCCACAGGTCCAAGGGTTTCTCTAAGAGTTTCCTATCATGAGGTCCCCTAAATCACCGGGTGTAACAATGTGGCCCCGTCCATTCTCATATTCCAGGATATCGGGAGTTTAATATTGTAGGCTTCAATCGCCTTGACGCGCCCGTACCACATGGATATGGATATTATATGCAGGATCTAGGGTGAACGTCACGCGGCTCAGGGATGATTTTGTAGCCTTTTGCTCGGTCGACGGAAATTCTACGTCGGATATGATTACGTTCCAACAGATTAATGGACGACGACAATCTAGACGTTTTGATCGGCATCGTTGACTCTCGCTGATCATAACCTCTATGGTTACTCCACGATGCACTGCTCCACAAATGCGACTACAAGTGCGCAATCGGCGGGTTTACGTCCCTCAATCCCAGGCCTCAACTCTACCTAATCGGATAAAGCTATCGTCTACAACCAATCTTCATGTCATCCCCAGAAATGGCGCCCATTATACTTAGGCGCGTCGCAAAGGCGCCAAATTCCTGCTCGGGGCCAGTAACGTTGCAAGTATAGCAAATGTTCTTGATGCAACGAGAGGTCTAGCAAAGGTTTAGCGGGAGTGGGGTGCACCGACCAGGTTGGTCAGCTAAAGAATCTCATCATAGGCTCGACCTCGGTACCACGAGCATCGGCAAGGCAAGGTTTAGATCTCTTTAATACGTCGTCCTGGGAAGGATAGCCCTAATTAGGAAATACCTTATCTCTCCACATATGAAAAACCGACAGTGCTCCGGGAGCTAGCTTGGATTCAAGCTTCCAACTTGACAGTCGTTGCTGTCTGGTGGGGTCTGAGCCAAGATATTATATTCCCATCGCGTGAGGTAAGGAAGCGATGTTAAGACAAGTCTTCCCTATGTCTCACACATTCCACCACATTACCTTTACGCCCGTTAGCTTTCTTGTTATCCTGAATCATTTGATCATCTAATTTTAATCTAATCTTGATATTTACGCCTTGACATACACGCCTCGATCTATGACAACTATCCCAAGATCTCAAGTTGGTCAAGTGATGGTGGGGTATGAGCGCGAATATGGATGGATCCATACAACCCTGTGATAAGCTGTTGACCCCTGTGCTAATCTCGTCCGAAGGGTAATTGGTGGTGTACTGGTCCTAACTTATTCAGTCTCTAATTGGTTGCTGCCGTCAACTTCCCCTGAGCAAAGGCCACCTCCATTACCGAGACTCTCAAGTCCTTGATATGTCAGACACATTCCAACGTCCACCTTCCCTATGCGGAACTGGGAGGGTGCACGAGGGCTTCCAAGATACAGTGCAGCTTGATTGTCCCTCAAAAATTCTCACGAGCTTCACCACCGGAAAAGATCCCAAAAACGATGCGGCGGCAGGGAATATGACGGGATGCATCAGCGCAGGAGCCCGTCTGGGTTGATAGTAGCAACGTTGCCGCCTTGGGTCGAAGAGCCGCCATGAACGGCATGTCGAGGCTGCTAGCTTGTCAGTGACTCCTTAATTCCGATTCTTCAGTCGCACCCCTGTACCACATGAGAGACACACAGGTACAGTTGAGGCGTGCTGAGATCTTGTGCTCCCTACACCAAGGAGACATATAAATATAATAGCATGTCGCCTTTCGTTCATATCTGCACATCCAAGCAAGATTTCTTCACTCAGTCCAGAATTCCATTCCTTCAGACTGCGCCAGTCATTACTCTGAACATCAAGCATCATGGTTTCCGCTAAATCCTTCCTTAGCACTTGGCTTTTGGCATCACTTGGGCTGGCCAACCCAATCACCCAAGCCGAGAAGCGGGCTTCTTCTTTCCAGAACACGGTCTATTTCACTAACTGGTTAGATATTTGTTGATCATCTTTATGGGTAATCATAGCTAATACCACCACCTAGGGGTATCTACGGACGTAACTATCAGCCTGCGCAGCTTCCGGCCTCGCAGATCAACCGAGTTCTCTACTCATTCGCCAACCTTCAGTCCGATGGTACAGTATATAGCTCGGACTCATATTCCGATCTACAGAAGCACTATGCCACCGACTGTAAGTGATATATGGATATTGTTACTACCACTAGTAAAGTTTACCTATTCACATCATGAACCTTAGCTTGGAATGATGTCGGTAATAATGCCTACGGCTGTATCAAGCAACTCTACATGCTTAAGCAAGCCAACCGACAACTAAAGGTATGTACTAGTTCTTGATATATGTGCTTCACTATCTAACTATGCTGGGGTTTTAGGTGTTGCTTTCGATTGGAGGATGGACGTATTCAACCAACTTCGCCGCTGCCGCTAGCACCGACACAACTAGGAAGACATTCGCGTCGACAGCGATCACTCTGATGAAGGACTGGGGTTTTGATGGACTTGATATCGACTGGGAGTATCCCGCCGATGACACCCAGGCCACTAACTTCGTCCTTCTCCTAAAGGAGATCCGAAGTGAGCTGGACGCATACTCCGCCCAGTACGCCAACAACTACCGTATGTTCATAGCGCCCTCCATTACCAACGAGGCCCAACGAGCCCCTAAACCATCACCCTCAAGGAATTGCTAACTTACCCTTTCAGATTTCCTCCTAACTGCTGCTGTTCCCGCTGGACCCACCAACTATAATAAGCTTCACCTAAGCGACATGGCAGCCGTTCTCGATACCTTCAATCTGATGGCTTATGATTACGCTGGTTCTTGGGATTCCACTTCCGGCCACCAGGCGAACCTACACCCCAACTCCAACGCCCCTGTATCCACTCCCTTCTCTACCGACGCAGCTGTTGCCGCATACATCGCTGGCGGAGTCCCAGCCTCGAAGATTGTATTGGGTCTTCCGCTATATGGACGCTCGTTTGAATCTACTTCCGGCATTGGACAGCCGTACTCGGGTATCGGAACTGTACGTAATATCTCCCTTTTCCGAGTCTTTTTCAGGAGTGAACGCTTGAAGCCAAATCCTCTTATTAAAAAATTACTAACCCACTATTAAAGGGATCATGGGAAGCGGGTGTCTGGGACTACAAAGTACTACCTCGCTCTGGCGCTTCTGAGATCTACGACGACGTCGCGGGCGCTACATATTCCTACGACAGCTCTTCCAAAGAACTCATCAGCTACGACAACGTCGACATGATAAACAAGAAGATCCAGTACCTCCAGAGCAAGGGTCTTGGCGGCACTATGTGAGTACCATCCCGAGCCAATTCCCCCTTTTCTTATCATCGAAGCTCCAAACCTCAAAACGCGAGATTTAATTCTCAGTTATTGGCGACATAGACATTATGAAAGGAAACTCACTGACTCGCGATGTTACAGGTTCTGGGAAGCTTCAGGTGACCGCACCGACAGCGGTAGTCTAATCGCAACCGCATTCAACTCCCAAGGCGGCTCTGGCTCCCTCGACTCGACGCAAAACCTTCTGAGCTACCCCAACAGCCAGTACGACAACATCAAGAACAACCTCAAGTAATCACTTACCCGAGTCAACTGTCGACCTCACGGCGGTCATTTGGATCGGGGGCCGGCGCTCCGTCTTAGAGGACCCCCCAATTATTGTTATTTTCTTCTTTTTTTTTTTTTTTACCTGTGGCGTTTTTCGACATAGTACCGACATTCGCTTCTTGTTATAGTAATTATTGATTTTACGGAGATGTAAATATGGACGATCATGATGGAGGGATATATTCTACGCATTTAACTTAACTGTATATATTTACTCGAACTTTCTCCGCGCTGTATATAGCCTATGATGGAGGAGTCCAATTTGAAGCATAAACCTACCTACCATTCCAAACGTCCCTGTCCCTACTTTGTGATTGATCGCACTGACTGAAGTCGCGCTTAGAAGCGCCTGTTGAAGTGCAAGCACAAATAGACTGAGTCATTATATAACACCTATACTCCATATACTAATAAAAAAAGCGAATGAATCATAGGCTTTGCTTATACACGCTGCTAACGCCGTACCGTTATTCGCGTTGATACACATTGGGTTTGGTGTTGTGGCGGCGCCTGAGAACCGCTACAAAATGTGGCGTAGTCCTAGCGCCACCCCCTATTTCGCCCCTATCCATCACTATTCTTATCCTACGTCACAGTGTCAGTCCCCAAACGCACACCACAACGAACCAAAATCCACATACCTAAACATTCCCTCCACCAAACCTCCCCAACTATTAGCTCCTAGCATGATCTACATCACACTACACCGATGTCCACGGCGTTTCTTCTCATTAAATTGATCCACCCCGCCATTGCCCCCGCTATTCCGTGGCGGATTCGACGAAATAATCACAACCTCGCCCTCATCCTCCTCCATCACCAACACAATAGCATCCGCATTCGCGTTCTCGATCTCTCGTAACGAAGTCGGGGTCGAGTTATCCCCACCAGTCCCGCTCCCATCACTTGTCTTGCACCGACTACACGTCCCCGTCAACGTGCGTTCGGTACTACAGGTGCACGTGCGACTCGAGCTCGTCGTCGGTCGGTCCTCTGCTATCGGCGTGATCTCCGCGCTGAGCCGGCTCAGGTGGCTGTGATACGAATGCATGCGTGCGGCGGGCGGGCGCGATAGCTGTACGCTGCAGCGCGGGGTACCGGCGGGGGTTGTGGAGGGAAGAGGGAGGTGCAGGTTTGATTGACTTCCTGGTAGGCTGGACGACGGGAGAAAGTTGACCATACGGTTGAGCTCGCCGTCTGCGTTGTGAGCGTGCGATTCGGCGTCGTCGGTTGGGTCGATGGGTGAACCGAGAGCTCCTTGGTCCGCTTGTGCGTGTGCGAGGGTTTGTGCGAATTTGGAGTGTTCGCGTAGCCAAGGCCCGTATTTAAAGACGATGAAGACAGATGCGCAAAGGATTACGGCAATAGAGAAGAGGATTATCGTTGCGACGAATACAGAGAGCTTTTCGTACCTGTTTGGATGGTTAGTATTCGGGGTAAGTGTAATGATTAAGACAGGGATTCGCGACGTACTGCGAGACAGTTAGTATGATTCGGAAACATTGTTTGAGAGTATACTGCTAATACTAACCATTGGAATTGCATAAGGCGTGAGCACACCAGCGAGGAAATCTCGCGCCCAGCCATTACCGCCCGTCGCAGAGGCAGCATACGGACCGTAAGCCCTGAGAACATAATCGATGGTACCCATATAAATACAAAAGTTGGCTATCCCGATAAAAAATGAGCCTATCATACTCGGGAACCAGTGGATGGGTCTTGAGAGGTAGGCAGACGTGAAAGCGAACAGTATGAGACCGATGGGCAGCAGCGGAGCGGCATACAGCAGACTAACGAGTCGGGATTCGTATTGCGCGTACTCACATCCGGGTTTCTTCTTGCGCATCTTTACGTTGTGTTTAATAATGAAGAAATAGGCAGAGTATGCGGCCAGATACCCGAGGCCGAAGGGTATGAAAGCCAGACCGATCTCGTGGGCTTTGAAGCCGTATTGCCAGTATACGAAATTGAGACTCTGGACCATCACTGTGGAGGTTCAAGAGTTAATACTGGTCACTTCGGTTGGGTATATGCAGAGGTATGCGTCACACGGCAAGAAGGCATATGAGGCCGTTCAATCTGAGAGAATACAACTTCCGAAGGAGGTTCGGAGTATGTGTAGGGCGACTAAGACTAGAAAAGAACTCACTGAAAATTATCGCATCGGAAAATCCGGATAGTAGGGAAAATACGAGCACTATCGGCTCGGAGAGGAACATCCTAAACGGTCGTAACCAGATTGACCCGTACTCGCGCACGTTGATGTGCTTCTTGCCGGCGATCTCGCCTGGGCCGTATAAGTTGGGATTTCTACCGGACTTCCGCTCTTCCTTCGCTACCTTGTTCATGATAACAGTGACTCTTGTCTCTGGCATGAAGAAGTGGTGTAGTAATTGCACAAAGACGCCGAAGAGAACCTGAATACCTAAACACCATCTCCAATCTAGATGTTCCTCAATGAAGCCACCTATGATAGGTCCGATTATAGAACCGCCAACCGAGGATAACACTATGAATGAAGTTGCATGTTGGATCATAGGATCCTCAGGCTCGAATATGTCCGAAATGACCGCGAGCGTCACGCTGCCTCCGGCGCTAGACAGTCCGCCTAGGGTACGACCGACAACATGTGCTGGCCAGTTAGGTGCGAACCAGACCAGGATTCCCCATATATTCACCAAGCCCAAGGAGATCTGTAGAACGGGCTTGCGTCCGAACTCCTCGGACCATGGCGCCCAGAGCTCACAGCCGAATGCGTAAGCGATAAGGAACGAAGCGGCACCGCCCCAGCGCACGTCGAACGGGGTGACGCCGTAGTGCTCTGAAATGCCGCTAATAGCGTTGGAGTAGAGCGTTGTGTTCAGGTTCATCGATACCTGGGTTAGGAATATTATCCAGAGTCGAGCCCACTTCAACCTTTCACTCCATTTATAGCCCAGTCTATCACCACAATCAGAAGGCTTAATCAGTATTCGACTCTCTGACGTCGGAATCTGAATATCGCGGCGTCTTCCGAAACCAATATTCATTCGTCGAAGCCTGCCCCCTCTAGTGGTCTCGGGTTCCTCTAATACTGGTGTGAGGCCGTTTTCCCGCGGGTGGTCGTGATCATGTTGCACCATGGCCTCGACGCGTATCGTGGGTATCTCCTGGGAATTCCAGGGCCGCGTGTTGGACATACCCGCGGATGGCATGGTGTGTTGAACACGGGGACCTTTGCTCATGTCTCCTTAACTATGTGCGGCTAATACCTCTGGGCATAGGCATCTCTTATCGCAATTATTAGGTCCTTGTTCCCGTGGGCTCGTCTTCGCGAAATCATAGGCTAGATAAAGATGTAAGTTTGGAATACGAGAAGGTAAAATTGGGGTGATCCGGTGCTTATATGGCCTGGCAAACTATGCCTTACCCGCCTCCCGGATCTCTCTGGAAGGGGAGAATTTGAGGGGAAATGGTTTGGGAACAGACCTATTCATTTATGTGACCGACTTTGAGTTCACGCACTTCTTGAACTGGTCCTGAGCGTAGCAAATACTGTAGCTCGGACAAGATGAGCCTTGATTAAGGGTATAATGGAGGTTTGATCCGATAGGCTTCGTACCGGAGTTATGGCTTAAAATGCTTGGCCTCACCAATATTTTCTCTTTGCTTGAAAGAGGTCTAATGTGCGGACCTCAAACACCACCAGAGCGACGATCTCACTTGACGATCCCGAGAAAGAGCGTCCACGATATATTTAAAGTTTACGTCCCACGACTGAGCCCTAATACTCTGGTCACGAGATGCGGAGATATATGCATGATATTGTCATTGTAGCAGGGTTTGTGGATGGATGGAGTCTAGTTGAAGCCATCGAGATATTACTAGGTAGTAACACTTCAATCCGGCTTTCGGGGAGATACCCTGAAACTTTTTCGCATCCAACAGTAACCATTCCAAGGAGGAACCATTGAAAGTACCTATTTGGATTCTTCCATATAGCATACCTTAGTGAAGTACTAGAGCAATTGAAAGCTCCTTCCTCGTCGAATTGGTCTGACAACGTGGTTCACGATATAAGATACCAGGATCTCTTCCTGCAACAAGTCTATTAAAGTTGAACATTTCGTCACATCGTCCCTCAACTACGACATATCAGTACAAGGGTCAAACTTTCTTCGTAGGTATTACGAGATAGTTCCGGATAGAGACGTAGAGTTCACACACCTTTCGGACCTCGAGGACAAGATCGCAGTTGGATTGAAAAGTGAGGTGCAATTTCCAATGTAAGTCCACGGATACTTATTTCAACTTGATAATTCGATCCTGTCTTTATCTTAGTATATTATATTGATAGATGAAAGATGGGATGGATAGCCGATTACATGACCACGATATTCGGGGGGTAACACTGATATCTTGGCAGATGGAATAATGCCATTATTTAACGTTCTGGAAATGTCTTCTAGTTTCATATTCACGAAATGGCATCCCTTGAAAGAGCCTAGGGAGCTACAAGTCCCCTATTGTATGTAGAAACCTTAAAGTTCATACTACCTCAGACATTTCAAGAAAAGCTATGATGTCATCAGTCGAGTCCTAGCATAACAGGTACGCTATTTACTCCAATAAACCATTGCCTTTGACCGTTGACTCCATCGTGAAGGCCGTTATGACATGAGGCCCTAGGCCTTGAATACCCGGTTCCGTACTCATGTTAGATCTACAGCTAACTACGAAGTCAGAGGTTTGACGCCGCTCGTCGAACACCAGCTCATTGGGTAATACTTGGTCGCATCGTGTGATCTATCTCTGTGTAAGACGATAGTAACTACCCCATACCTAGCTAACGGGAGTTAGGTACGGCACGATGTCCTACTGCTGACGTTATATTCAGCATCCATGGCAAGATGCCGGCGTCTTAACATCTTTTAATTGTTTTTAGAGGAGCATATGAAGCCCCATAGCCCAGGATATTGGTCGGCTACAAAGTTTCGAGATCAGGGCCCTCAACTTTGCCCAGGAATTCGCCTTTCGCACCCCGCAGAAGCTCGTCCATATCCACCAAACCTGTAGCGATGTATTTCTCGCTAACACCGGCATTAACTCTTTTCGAGAGGAGTTCTCTTAGCTCGGCGCGCAGGGCACCTAGCTCGGCCTTTGTCATAGCTCTCGCCTGTTCCTGCTTTTCCTTGCGACCACCTCCGCGCCCTCCCCACTTTCCGGCCTTTTGCATCTCGTCACTATCGTACTCTACACCGAGCTCTTCCGCCGCGTTTCGCATCCAGTCGTCTTCTTTACTCCCTTTCTCTTTAGCGAGCCCCGCGTCGGCAATTTTCTTCGCTATGGTAACACGGGGCTTTAGGCGATTGACTAATTTTCGGTCCATATCTAACGTCTGTACGAAGAAGTTCTTCTTGACCTTACCACTACTCAAGTGTACCTTAGAAATAAGTCGCCGAGTCGGAATGACCTCATCGGGTGCGCAAAGCAGTATGCTCAGGCCCGTTTTGTCTGCTCGCGCGGTACGTCCGGACCTGTGCACGTATACATCCGCCGCGCGGGGTACGTGATAATGGACTACCAAATCTACATCCGGAATATCCAGGCCTCGTGCGGCGACATCTGTTGCGACGAGGATTGATGCTTGGCCTTGTTTTGCACTAGTAAATCGCTCAACAGAACGCAAACGGGCCTTTTGTGGCATTTGTGAGTGTAATGGATGGGTCGGCAGATTCATATTTTGAAGCATAGGAGCCAATCTTCGGACCGAACTGATAGAGTTGGTAAAAACAAGGGTCCGTACATTTGGATAGAGTAGCAAAAGTGCATAAAGGTAAAGGTCCTGAAGAGAATTAGTAATCGTTAATTCCAATAATTCGGCTCAGCTCACCTTTTCCATGGCTCCACATTCTACTAAGCCTTCTTTAAGCCCTTCCGCCATTTGGGATACCGGATTTACGTCAATAAACCTTGGCTTTTCTTCCCGGAAATTCAACTTCTTCAGTAAATATTCCATGGAATCTTGCTGGCTCATCAAGTCATAACGCCCCTTGCCAGCGAGTTTTTGTTGTAAACCTTTGTGAAAGGTGGCTGAAAATACAAGGGTCTGTCTTGGCGAAGGCGTCGCATCCCCTTCATCATCTTCGTCTTCCTCTGTTTCAACCCGATCTAAGGCATTGAAGATCTCCGCTGCTTCCTTGAAATGGCCCTCTGTCAGAAGTCTGTCGGCTTCATCAACCACCAAATATTGAATTCCCTTAAAACTTTTCATCAGTTCTGAGCTAGAACTTAAGACCTCCCACAATCGCCCAGGCGTTCCAATAACAATGTCTGCCTTAATTAATTGACGCTGTTGCTTGTAGACGGATAGACCGCCAGTAACAGAGCATACGTAAGGAGAAGTCGGTAAACCAGCACATAAATTCTTGATGTGGTCAGTAAGTTGGTGCGCAAGTTCTCTTGTTGGTGAGAGAACCAAAGCCAGTGGAATCTTGGAGGTCGCTTCAGAAGCGTTGTTTCCTCCCTCCTCGGATAAATCTAGCCATTTCTCAACGATTGGAATACCGAATGCCAAAGTCTTTCCTGAACCTGTCGATGCTTTACCGATGACATCGTGACCGGCTAGAATCTGTGGTATCGCGGCTTCCTGGATGGATGTAGGCTTCGAGAACTTCAACTTCGCTAATGACCCAAGGATTTTGGGGGATAGGCCTAATGACACCCAGGCCGACACATCTACCTCGTCCTGCGTTTCTTCTACATCATTCATCCCGGCAAAGACATTAGACTCAAGCTCTTTATCCTCTTTTTCATTTGAAACTTTCTTCTTCTCCTTCTGCTTCTGCTTTTTCTTCGTTTTTTCTTGGGTATCAACGGCATCCCTTTTCTCTGTCTCTACACCTTCGACGGCATTTGTGGGTAGGTTGGGTGGTTCATTTTGTGAAGTGGCATTTGTAATAGGCTCATCATCAAATCCTTCGAACTCGTCGTCGTCATCGTTGTCTTCTTCATTGAGTGGCTCGTCATCCTTGGCCTCTTCGCCGTCTTCAGCATCCGAGGCAACAGCTGTCCGCTGCGTCTTGTTAGCATCTTGAAATTAAAATATAAAGGTGTCGCATACGAATTGAATTGTATTATCACTATTTCGGATGATCTCGACGTCGTCAACTTCCTCTAAGCCATAGAATCCCTCGGCATCGTCAAACATGTCGGGGAGTTTTGCTTTGCGCCATTGTAGTGAATCGGCGCTCATAAGCTTCCTTGCTTGGGTCTTTTTCGTGGATTTTTGTACAGATTTGTGAGATTTTGCCTTCTTATTTGCAGGTGCATCCACATTTTGACCAGTGGCCTTCCGTTTCTTGAGGCCGTCCATGGTGTACTGTGGTGTTGGAGAAATTGGGTATGGTGGGATGGTAAAATCACGATACGCGACGCTGAAGTTCTGGAAATTTTTGGGACTTTGAATCTGTTATCGTCTTATCAGCTTATCGGCGATACGATAAGAAAATGCGCATTGACCACATCTTAATTCAGCCCTACAAAACAGCAACTTAACTGAAGAAATTGTTGGTGGGGTTCAAGTTTTACATCTTCAATTCACTTGAATTTCACGACATTTTACTGAAGTTAAACATTAAAGATGGGGAAATCCTCTAAGGACAAGCGGGACGCCTACTATAGGCTTGCTAAGGAACAAGGATGGAGAGCAAGGAGCGCTTTCAAGCTCTTACAGCTTGATGAAGGTTGGCTTAACTCCTCTGATTGAATGAGACGACGAAGAGCGCTGACCAAAAATAAGAATTTGACCTATTCGCCAATGTCACTCGCGTAGTAGATTTATGTGCTGCTCCAGGAAGTTGGTCTCAAGTTCTCTCCAGAGTGTTGATCAAGGGGGAGAAGTTCGGCAGAGCAGCCTGGCAAGACCGTGATGCGAAATTTAGACAGCAGATGTTGGGGTTATTTAATCCCAACTCTGATGCTAGCGAATTGGAATCCCTGGCACCGACGCCGTCGCCCATTGAATTGAAGCCACGGCAGGACGTGAAAATAGTTTCAATCGATTTACAGCCTATCAGTCCGTTGCCCGGGATCGTCACGCTCCGAGCTGACATTACCCACCCAGCCACGGTTCCACTACTTCTAAAGGCGTTGGATCCAGAATATAATTCCAGAACCAAATCTCAGCAAGCCGCCCACCCTGTCGACCTCGTACTCAGTGACGGCGCGCCCGATGTAACCGGATTACATGACCTAGATATCTATGTACAATCTCAGCTTCTTTTTGCAGCCTTGAATCTGGCATTATGCGTTTTGAAGCCTGGTGGCAAGTTCGTTGCCAAGATTTTTAGGGGCAAAAACGTGGATGTCTTATACGCTCAGCTCAAGATATTCTTCGAAGAGGTCCATGTCGCAAAACCGAGATCCTCGCGTGCCAGCAGTGTTGAGGCGTTCATCGTATGCCTGAATTTCCAGCCACCCAAGGGATTCTCAGCAAGCCTCGAAGAACCATTAGGAGTTGGCTTCCGCTTATCAAATATGACGGAGCACAACTCCGAAAGTTTACCCATCACGGCTGCCACCATATTACAAAATCCAGAAACAGGGGCGTGGAATAGCTCTCCGGACGTTATTCAAACTACAGATCAAGACGGAATTACCGAAATACAACTAGAGGATCTCCATCAAAAACAAGAAAACGATGTGAGATGGATTGCGCCTTTTATTGCCTGTGGAGATTTATCCGCATTCGATTCCGATGCTTCCTATCGGCTACCACCAAACCATGTATCCCTCGACCCAGTACAGCCTCCAACAGCACCACCTTACAAGCGGGCAATCGAAATGAGGAAAGCATTTGGCGGAGCTTATGGAAAGACGACTAAGGACTAAAAAAGGGATTATAACAGACAGCGTTAGACATTTTTCGAGCGAGGTGATGCGGGTCCTTCAATTAATCCAATGGTGATACCTGTCGTGTTGCACTCATTCCAGTCTTTGGCCCCGAGGTATTTACTATAGAGCTGCATCTTATCGCTGGTCAATAACATGAACCGTCGCAGATGAGCCCAGCTCTTGACAACCTCATCAAGACACCCCATCATCCAACGGCCTAGACCTTTACCCTGGTATTCAGGCAGAAGGTACACATCAGAGAGGTATGCGAAAGTGACATCATCAGTCACCACCCTCACGAGCCCAATCTGAACGGGACTGCCTTGGCCTATTAACGTGAGCTTGGTATCATTTCAAGGTAGACATCGCAAGATACATACCAGCAATCTCCGATGTTGATTTAGGGAGCACGTATAGCCCAAGACACAAAGAGTTGTGGAGTGCTTTTTTCGCTTCGTCCCGTGGAAGACCCTGCGCCCACCACATTAAGTCAGAGCTAAGCGCCGCATTGACAGCATCTATCTGAATAAGAAGCGGTTCGGTTGATATTAGATACTCATCCCGATACCAATTTCGAGGAGTCGTTTCCAGAACCATGGTGAATAGAAGCTCAAACACTATCTTCTCAAAATACCTATACGTCTCCGACGGTTTGAAGTCGAATCCGGATCAGCATCGACGTCTATATGCTAATGACTAGCACCACCTTTCATGACGCACTTCCCGCATGATTTGTGCCAGTAAACCTAACCTTATGCACGTCCGCAGTTGGGGAAGCCCCTTACCCAATGTGCCCCTCGTCATAGTTACACCGCAGTACGGATGACGATATCAACGGAGCAATATTCAAGTTCACCGATTCACCGATACTCAAAATCTCAAAATACATCATTTATTAGCATTATAACGATGGCATATTATCATTTCACGTATAAAGATACTCCTAGACTTGTATTCAACCATCTTAGCAGCCGCTCTCACACTCCCACCGCGCCGGCATGCTTAGCCTTCGCCTGAGCATTAAACCCAGTCCAAATGGTATCCTTCTGATTACACCCCCAGGCCGTCGGACTATCATCATGAACCGTCGTCCGCCTTAAATCCCGCCTATACTTCCCCTCGAACGCGCCGCCTCCCGCGCGGTGTAACACGCACCGATTATCCCAAATAATCATATCACCAACATTATGCCATTCCACTGTAGTCGTGTTTTTCTTCTGAGTGGCGAACTCGTTCAACCTCTTCACCAAGTCCCATGACCCCGGGATCTCATTCCCGTCCGCATCTTCAATATGATGCAAATGCGCACCTATAAACAGGTTCATCCGCCCGCTCGGCTCGTGCTTCTGCAATAGCCGATGCCGCTGCATCGACCCCGCCCTCGGATCCACGTCTGCGAAAAATTGAGGCGACCCTAGTTTCCGCGAATGCGCCATCGAGTGCGCGCCCACGTAATCATTCGCCAGAAGCTCCTCTTTCAGATCCGAAGGCAGCTCGTCGAACGCCGTGCGCGAGTCTGCGAAGTCCGTGTTTCCCCCGTTGCCAGGCGGAGGCAACTCGCACGCGCGTAGAAGCGAGAAGGAGGCCCGTCGCGGGTTGAACGACGAGTCTGCGTGGAATAACCCATTGCCCCGGTTCGAGTGCGCGCGCGCGCTGTCTGGTGGGAGGATCGTGTCGGTTTCTCCGTCGATGTTGCCGGCGTCGAAGAGCTCGAAGAGGGCGTAGCGTGGTAGACGGCCTCCGCCTAGGTATCGTCGGATGTTGTCTAGCTCGCCGAAGCGGGAGGAGAATTCAACGTGTGCGGTGTCGTCTAGGCCCGTGTTGCGGAAGACGCAGAAGCCGTACTATTGCGGTGGTTTTCTGTCAGTACTTGTTCTTATCGTACGCTTAGACGGGGTCTAGTTACCTTGGCCATGGCCGCGAGGATCTCATTGAATTGGTCTTCTGATAGATCTTGGAAGTTGACTCCGCTGACCTCTGCCCCGAAGGTTGGGTGCAACTCCTTGACCTGAATGGTCTTGAAGGGAGATTCTTCAATCACTCCTGGCATGCTGTTACTTTTCTTCTAGTATTATCGCTTCTACGTTTCTAAAGGCCAAGCCCGAGTTTACGGACACACAAGAACCTATGGAGTCCGTAACGGCCGTACTTATACCGGGATGAGGTAGCCAATCTCTGACATCTAGTCGAATCATACACCTGCCGAAGGTATGTCATAATCCCGAGCAAGGAATCCGTGCGGGGTACAGACTGGCGGCAGAATCACGGAGTCCCATGATCAACGGCGTTAAATCCGACAACCCAGCTACTCCTAGTTCTATCTATGTGAAGGATTTCAGTGGCAGATCATTCTTGGAGAGATACAGCTTGAGTTGAGTTCAGAAGCTGGGTGTTCTTACGTTCCATTGGCTTGGACCCGATCGTAGGACTACGTCCTTGGCGCAGTTCTGATTTCCCGAAGCGGATGCTATGGAGGCTACCATAGGTCCAGATATAAGTCAATAACTTCTTCTTGTCTCTAGCTGTAAGTGAATGAGCTAGGAAAAGTAATCTATGTGATAATATTACAATATAGGACCATGAGTCTGGCTACTTCCCGACTGACCGGTTACGTAACGCGGAGAATGGTAGGTTAAAATACAGTGCGACACAGTACAATTAATACATGAAATATCCGCTCCTTACGTAACGCCTCTAGAGATACCTATTACGTAAGCGATTGGATTACGAATTTGTAAATTGGCAGTTTCAAGTTCCAATGTTTCAAGGTTCAAAAACTTAAGAAATGCAACCATATCTACTAGGTACCAATCTATTAACTGATTATGGCAGGTCTTAGGTTACCCGCTTCTATGATTACGTACGCCAATTCGATCTACTTGTCTGCAAATAAGATTCTATCCATGGATCAAAGTAACACCACTACAAAACACCGTACGACTGGGTCACCGGCTCTAGCGTATAAATATACCTAGGTATTTACATACGTGCGGGTGAGACGAGAAATTTTCAACTGCAGTTCAATGTTTAATCTACCTAGCATTAAGGTATCGTCTCTGGGGGGTTCCATATTTCATATTCCCCTCATTGTCATATCTCAAAAGCATTGAAGATGATATTATTTCCTTGAACATGTCGGTAGAAATTCTTCGTCGCGAAGACGTGATTGAAATTATCAAAAATGATCAATCCGCGAAATCGTATGTTTGGAAGAGGTTCTTCGATGTCTTTGGCACGACGGGCTGCCTTCTAGACTGTGAAGGAAGAAAAGATACTAAAAGACAGTTTCGCAAAACGCCCAAGACCAAGGCTGATGAGGTTGCAGGCCAATGGTTCAGTATAGGTGAAATTGCAGAATCTGCTACACGTGGATGCGAATCATGCAAGGTTCTGCGGCGAATTATTACGAATTTATTCCCGACGGATAATAGTGATTTTTCTGGACTATATGAGTACTCCATCTCGAAAGTTTTTGAGGTCAAACGGCGAGCCCAAGATAGGGGATGTTTGGAGGAGACTATCCAGCTGTTCCAACTTCCGAGTATGTCGCAAAATCTCACCAAAATAGTGGGTTAACTAATATTTACTAAGTTCTAGCGTAAAGCTACAATTTATTACTCAATCAAATATTCTCTTCGGTAGAGACACTTCGTTTACGCGACTACACCGATGGATAGATGAATGTACCAGCACTCATCAGAGCTGTTCGATGCATACCTCCTCGGCTGATAGAGGAAGTATCGTCCGTCCTACCCGCCTACTCGATCTAGACCCCATTCAGCAAGGCAGTGAATCCGGCATTAGACTAATAGAGACGAGGCCAGACCGTATGTATCAGTATGCCTGCCTTAGTCATCGCTGGGATGAGACTATCCAGTGTCACCAAGCAACGAAGCATAACCTACCTAGGCTGCTTAACTTCTTCCCTATAAAACAGCTCCCTCAAAACTTCCGAGATGCAATATCTATTGCACGTGAACTCGATATACGGTATCTATGGATAGATTCACTTTGCATTATACAAGAAGGTGATGGCGGGGTGGATTTGATTCAAGAATTGGGGAAGATGGGCTTGATATACTGGAATGCCTGGCTCACCATCGCTGCAATATCATCGCCTAATTCGTCAGATGGCTGTTTCATCAAGGATAAATGGCCAGATTTATGTTTTTCAGTCTCCAACACCCTCAACGAATCCTATTTCATCGGAGCCCGCGTTCTTGACAAGGAAGGGAAGCCTCAAACGGCTCTTGATATCGAACAAAAGTACCCACTGGCAACTCGCGGCTGGGCATTTCAAGAGTATTGGTTATCTCCACGCCTCCTCCAATGCAACTACGGAGAATTCACATTCAGGTGTCTTGAGTCTTCGCACTGCGAATGCAACTCGAGTATGGCGCCACATCCGGAACAACCGATCAACTGGCTTGGGAAGCAGGAGAGGTTATCTTGGGACCTGCAAGAGATCAGAAAACACGACGCTTGGTCGAGTATTGTTTGTACATATAGGAGCCTAAATCTAACATATCCCAATGACGTACTGCCTGCCATTGCAGGATATGCGCAAATATTGGCACCTCGTCTTAAATTCAACTATGCCGCGGGTCTATGGGAGGAGAGAGTAGCGACTGAATTGCTGTGGTTTATCGATTGTCCCTCAAATCAACTCAAGCCACGGCCAAGAGACTCGACAGCCCCATCATGGTCTTGGGCGTCGGTGGCTATGGGGCAGGACACTCGCTGCGCTTACAACGACGCTCAAAGGATCACAAAGACACTCCTCATCGATGGTGCTATTCAAGAGATTCATTGCGAGCCAGAGTCATCGGACAATCCATTCGACAAGCTGAAATACGGATACTTAAAGTTCAATACGACATTATATATGTGGTACATTCGTTGGTTATGTCTGGAGGCCAAGCGTAGTGGTGGATATAAGAACCCTTTTAATCGTTTTGCGTGGGATTTTCATTTCAAGAAACCGACCAACATAAAGATCTGCGCTGCGGATTTGGAAGCTCTCGAAATCGAAGATACATTCTGCCAGGTGTATTTCGATGCGCGGGTGGGAAAAGAAGAGCTAAAGAATTACGATATCGTTGGTCAATGCACATCACCTGGGAGGAACCGTTGCCAATTCGCTCAGATCCATTTACTGCACGCGTTACATGATAGGTATCAAGAAAAGACTATAAACATATTCTTGATGCTAAAGCGGATTCCACCAATCCACGGGAAACCCAACTGTTACCAACGTGTCGGCTTATTGAAGACGGTTCATATGAGCGCCAACTCGCCGCCCTGGGAAGAGATGATTAGCGGTACGATCACACCCTGTCAAGAGGAGTTCTGGCTGTTTTGAATCAGGAAGCATTCCCTTTATCCTCGTAAACGTACGTGATAATGAATATTTTCATTTAACTGTTTACTAATCACTTGGTCCGAACATCACGTTCATGCTTACGTAATATTTCTACATAGATTAGACGTCGTATAAGTTATATAAAGTACCCCTTTACCTAGGTATACTCAGCTACATAGAATTTTAAATAGATTGCCTTAGTAGGTGTCTATTTTACAATTATTTGTGCTGTTTAACTCATTTATCGGGTAGAGGGTAGCTAGGTCAGATGTAATATACTTACTTAGATATGGTACAAACTCCTATAAATAATAGATCTTAGGTGGCATGCCGTTTGAATATATTGTATTCATACCGACCTGTGGATTGATAGATTGCATTCTTGCAGTAGTATTATAAGAGTATGTTGCTATAAAAACTTATGGATTCTTTTTCAATCACCCAGTAGCCTGAAAACTACCACAAGCAGCATGGAAACAGGAGCCATGCATGATAATACACAAAACCAGCGGACAACCCGTTCTATTTATACGGCCACCCATCCTGGAGGTATGTTCGCTAGATATCCTTTTACTAGCACAATAAATATATAAACTTTCAGCCATACATGTGAAGTTAGTTTTGAAGACTGTAGATATCATCAAAGTTGAACTACCACGTTAAATTTGATGAAAGTAAAAGTTTTGCATCAATTCTGACGCGTTTGATGGCCTAGAGGGCCTCGAGATACTCGGATGACGCAGGGGGGAATACCTGCTAGCTGAATGAGCGTTCGGGCATAAACCTAATGATGAATTCGAAGTTGAGCTTTCTGCAGCTGGAGCTGTATTAAATTTAAATACCTGATCGTCTGTTGCTATGGTTTTAGTCTACTGGGGGAACTGTCTTGTCTTCTTGGTACCTACCTATCCACAGTAATATTGTCTCCTTTTGGCAGCAAGTGACATCCTCGTTGCCTAGCACTTGCAATGTCCCGATATCGAATCCGACAATTTCACCGGACTCGAATGGTACTTGGGTAGGTGACGAGCGGCAGAATTTCTGCATTATCCAACCCACCGCCCTCACGTTCTACATTGTCCACTTCTAAGTTTCTACAATATCTCTGTGGAAGATTCACTTAACAATTATTACAACAACAACACTGAAAAGTACCAGAACAAAACTCAAGATTATTGCTACCCATTATTCACCCAAACAATCGCTTGATTTACCGCGCAATATTCACCGTTTACCTTTGAAACAATCACCCACGCTACTGCTTGCAATTTGGTACGTTATTCCCCCCGGCTTATGCCTCAATAATCGATGATAGATCTTCGTTGATCGCGCTAACACGACACTATACCTAGACCTTGATTCAATCGACTTCATCATGTCTTCCCTAAACAACACTGATGATGGAACCAACCCTCTAATCAATCTCATGTGTGAGACTGTCGGCATCGTTCCTCCTGGGGCAGACGCATACACTAGCCGACCGGGCACCCCTCTCACGGCCGAGCAAACCCAGTGGGTTCTCTTACTTATCCAAGAGCATAAGCAGCAAGGCCGGCACCCCTTCGGAGGTCGTGCCACTCAAGGTACGCAAGTTTTATTGAACCCCAAAAATAATGCCGACTACTATCGATTTTAACTCTTATCCTCTAATCTGCGAGCTTTATATGTTATAAAACTACCTAGGTAGCCACAATGCTAATACATTCTATAGAAGCTGGAAGTAGTACCAGCCAGGACGCCGCCGCGCCCGCGGCTGAGACTCCCTCAGTCGAGAACCCCCCAGTCGACGAGAACCCCCCCGTCGATCAACAGCCGGCCCAGCCCGCCAACCATGGCTTGACGTGCAGCCAATGCACCAAGGTGTTTAAGTCAAATAGGACTTACCAACAGCACCTAGGTGATGTGCATGTTGGCACAAGGTGCTTCTGGGATAACTGTGGGTTCACGACTAGCACCGAAGCACAACTCAAGCGCCACATGAAGTCGCACAATGACCGTGCTGCGCAGGGAGTTACCGATGGACACATGATCTGTCATTGGAAAAACTGCGGCAAGAAGTGCACTACCATGGGGACAGTCCAACGCCACATCTGCCGCCATGCCATCAAGGCAAAGAAGGCTGCTGGTAACCATTAAGGAGGTAGATTCGATGGCCTAGATGGGTTTGGTTTTGTGTTGGACGCGTTATTAAGGGAAAGGGAACACTCATGTTAATATGGACTTGACGCGAGAAGTGTACTAGGCCTAGAGATCACGAAGGTCTTTGGCCCTTAATACTGAATTAGTGACGGCTTGGCCGTTTGGCTACGCATTATCCCTTTTGTCTTTAACAATAATTATCAGAAGGACGCCTGTGATTACGTAAGCACGAATAATTCCGCAAAGCCCCTTTTCACACGGGATGGCGGTATTATTGACTACATTATCACGTAAAAGCACTAAAAAACGACATAAAAGTAGAACTACCTCTAAGATATACCATAAGGTACAATAAAGGCAAGATGAATTGATTCAGCTATTTTCATAATTTTACCTAGCATGTTGTAACGTTAAGATGCAGCATAGTTGAATTTCGATATAATAATTACCATTATCAATCGTTGGGTCATTGTGTACTGAGTATCGAGTTCTATTAATCTGGTTCCTAGTTATTGTAGTAGGTAAGTCGTTACCTACCGAGCTACCTCATCTTGTTCTGCTAAGCTAAATCTTGTCCCAGTCCGCTGTAGATACTGAGATACCATGCTATAAATGAAATCAGTAGCTCTCTCGAAGGGGTATATATAATCGACGACCTTAAATTTCCCCGTGCCTTTCTTTTACATCTTTTTTTTTCACGCCAACAATCACCTTCCTTCGTCTCGCCTGCGTCTTGACACCACGTATGTATTATTCAAATAGTTTCCCTGCTTGATACTTGTGAAGTACTTATTGTGAACTTCCTTGTGCTAATAAATCGTACAGAGCAACTTTCACCATGTCTGCTCCGTCGATCCAGAGCCCGGACAGGGTACCAACGCCTCTTCCCATTATTGACAACGACCATTGTAAGTAACTCTTCTCGAAGTTGAAAAGTAATAGTTCATCCTAGGAAAGATATTTGCAGTCTAACTTTCATCCCTTACCTTTCTATTCGTTTATAATTTTCTTCGTCGTATTATTCAGCGATCACACTAACAAGCACCGTAGCTAGCGACGAGGACTACGTTCCAACCAAGCCGCGTCGAACCACCACTCGTGCACAGACACGCCGTCAACAATCCCAGCCAGACCCCAGTGAATTCACGTGCGCGCAGTGCGGCAAGGTGTATCGCCGTCGTTATATCCTTGAGCGTCACGAAGCTGAGGAGCACATTGGGACGACTTGTTTTTGGGGGAATTGTTCTCAAACCTTTGAGACTGAGCAAGAATTGAATAATCACCTCATCGCACACAACAACGCTTCTTCTCGGGGCCGTAAGAAGTCATTAACCTGTAACTGGCCCGGTTGTGGTAGTCGCTATGCCTTCGCGGAAACCGTGGCGCGTCATATCAGACAACATAACTCGAATGTGCTCAGACTACGCAGCCGCGTGAGCCATTAAGTATTATAGGAATCTGTCATGGGATGGGATGTTTGCTAGTGATGGAAAGAAAGAAGGGGCTCTATTAGCTTACAAATACAAACTGTCATAGGTTTGGTATTTACCAGACCTGCCATCGTAAATGTACCTACCATTGATTGATCGGAGCCGCAGAAGCTCTGATAACATGTATTTTCGTGGAAGTCCAATGATCATGTCTTAAGGAAGTGATTATTCTACTATATAAACTACCCTCACCTCCTTGTGCATTCACACCGCCGGAGTTTATTCTAATATATTATTTTACTCAATCCCCGGCGGATAAACGACCACGATCGCTTACATGATCGAAATAAAATAATCACGAACAATTTCCCATATTTATGGAATAGAATGTTCTACGCGTGACGCGTTATATACCTGCTGGGGCCCCCCACCGAAAATTGCCACCAGCTGGCGTCTTTTCATTTCTTCAAAATAGAAATTTTCTGTCACAACCAATCCAGCTATGATCCATCCATTGGACTAGAGTAGTTTTAAAGTTTATTAGGCTTCATTTTAATAACCGAGGCTTCGTTGAAAGGTGATTGTGGAAAATCTGACCTCCTTATAGAGGGATGGTAGTATCGCCAACTTTGTTGTCGTGTAAAAATATACCTAATATGGCTATTACCAGCTGATTACCCCAGCTTGGCAGGTGGGCACGGAGTTTAATGCAGCTGTCACCCTGCATCGTTCTTTCCTTACCATCAGTATTTAGGCAGTGACTGCTGCTATTACCGGTGACAATTTTGTTGTACAATATTTCTGGTGTTAGATTAGAATGGTAGGTGACGACTGGCATGAACCCAAGAAGATATAAATTCTAGGTACTAGCCTACTAGGAATTCAAATTAAAACCTGCAAGGTGATTTCACATTAATACCAACTTTCTCTTTTTATAATATCACCAACTCTCGTTCTTCATCTTTTGTTTTGTAACAAGCACGGTTGTTCGGCAGTAATCCGTTGATTTCTAACTCACTTGTACGCGCGTTATTTGCATCAGGTATGTATTATAAACATCTTTCATACCTATTCTACCCATCTATAGTATCGCGTTATTAATTGTGATGCTGTTTTAGACGTATATCACAATGTCTTCGACAACTTCCACCTCTTCGTCCTATGGCGGATACTCGCCATCCACGTCGAGTTCCTATTCCCCTTCACTTTCTGGATCATCCGAATCATTAATTTCCAATTGGGACGTCTCTTCTGAGTCCCAATCCGACTCACCGTCCGATGCATCTTTCGGATATTCCCCTTCTGTTATATCCTCCCACTCGGCCTCCGGATCTTCTGAATCATATAGTTCAAGTTCAAGTTCTAGTTCCGGTTCCGGCCATTCCACCCCTCAGGCCGAGTATAATACCCGTGCTCGCATGTCTGCGGCACCGCTCACCGAAGAGCAGGTCGGAGGGAACCAAGGATTAATCCCTAACCACGAACAACAGCAAGGTGGTCTTAACAATGTTGGTACGTAAATGTCCACAAAGATAAACCATAACTTTCAATAGCTAATCATCGCAGCTGCACCTGCACAAGAAACTCACGCCGTCCAATCTGTCTCAGCAGACCACAATGACAATGATGCAGAGGACGCTCCAGAGGCTCCAGAAGCTCCGGAGCATAATGTGCCACAAAACAACGCGGTTCTTCAGTGTGCACAGTGTCACAAAATCTTTAAAAACAGGGCCACCTATCGACAACACCTTGCCGATGTGCACATCGGAACTAGATGCTACTGGCCGGGGTGTGCCCAAGTATTCGCAAACGAACGGGAACTTAATGCCCACCTTCGGGATCATAACGATACCGCCTGCGGATGTGATCCGGTGTGCAAGATAACTTGCCACTTCCCCAGTTGTGGTAAAGTTTGCACCATGGCAGAGAGTGTCGGTCGTCACCTTCGCCGACATAACATTGAAGCTCGCAATGCTTCCCACTTGTAAGGATACCTGAGAAAGGAACCTGGGGGTTAATGGGTGACCTGTATGGTTTGGGCAGTAAACTGTAAGTTTCTGGTTTATTCAAGTTACATGTACTTGTTATCCAGCATAATCATCTAACACTTTACTAGGCATCACTGTTTACTATAATATCCTCCGCAGGACAGTAGGGCGGGCCAGCCAAGTTCACTTTCTTGGCTTGCGAATCTCCTTCGTCTGGACCTACATTGCTCGATACCAAAGGCGGTGATAGGTTACCCATCATGTTGCTCAGGATAATGGGAAATTGGGAGAAGGATTTTGTTTTTTTCGCTGGAGATACCACAGGCTCCCGAGCTTAGGCCGGCCTGGATTTTCTTTACGCTGCAGCAATGACAGCATTGTCATTTTCTCACTGATTGTTCACGGTATAATAATTTATAAACGTCGGATATACCGTTTAAGAGCTGTGTTGGGCGAATTATGTGATCGTGTAGCCATGTGAAGGTATCTTATGTGCCCAGTCTTGGTAATATTTTTCGTTTCAGAGGCTCCAGGGCTGTTTTAGAACATGTAAGTCCACTAAAGTTTAGGGGATTATAATGGGTCTTCAGCGTTAGACTTATCCCCACACTCACTGTAAATCTACTAGTGGGGTACCTTATTTTTAACCAATTAAATTTGTTCAAAGCTTCCCGTCCCTAAAGGCGCTGTATTTATAGGTGTTTTTAGTGATACATAGCGCTATGATTAAGTCTACTTTGTAAGAAGCCCTGGAGTTTCTCAGCAGATAACATGTGCTAAGATATAGCGAATCAGTCACTAAAGCTCCCTTTAATCATAGTGCGCTTTGCACCTATCAATTGAATCGTGATCGGCTAGTGCAACTGATTGAATTGAAGTTATTTACAACTTTAACTGGTCAACAACATTGCGAACAGCTCCAGACATATCTTGAAATACCTCGGTGTACAGGTACCTAATGCCATTACTTATCAGCCAAAGCAACCACTTTCCGAGCCCCGTTGCTGTACAGTTCATGAGCCCCCTGGTTCGGCGACCACTCAACACGGCACGTATGGTCCTCATTCAACCACCGCACCGTGATGCTGAATATCAATGGTTTTTTCTCGGCAAACATGTTGGAATTTACCTCGAGATATATATCCGTGATCTCAGGTATACCCTTCATGAGCATCTTGGTTACCTGCCGGATCGCATCCGCATCAGCATGAACCCCCTTTCTGATATCCTCTAGAGTGCTGACCAGCGCATCTGCCTGCGCCTTTATCGTATCAAAGTCCTGCTTCTTGTTTTCGTATTCTTTCTTGAATGGCATGAGCTCGATCTCGGCCTCAAGCTCAGCAATGGCTTCCCGTGCCGCTTCTTGCTCAGGCCTAAGCCGCTCCGTTTCGGTCTCGAGGGCGTTCCTAGCAAGTATAAGTTCTTTTTCGAGCCTCTTGCTTTGTCGCAAGAGCTCATCATACAGAGAAATCTGTCGGTCCAGCTTGGCTCTTTCGTCGCGAGTCATCTCTTCGATATAAGCTGCGGGTCCTTTTTCGATCAGCTTTTGCACCGCCATCCCAAATCTACCTATATCGTATAGGGTATTCTGGATATCACGCTCGATTTTCTTGAATTCATTCGATTCAAGGGTCTTTTTTGTGGCATTGTACAACTGCTTTTCGAAAGCCTTGCGTGCGTTTGCTTGCTCTAAACCCAGGGTGGCTTCACTCAACTTCCACGTCTGCGAGCAATGTTAAATTTTGTACGAAATGTCATGTGCCTGCTTGCCCTTGAAAGGCTACTTCTGAGCAAGCAAGGAGATTCTAGACTTACCCAGTACGGTGTTTGCAAGATCCCACAGCTTTTTAAATTCCGTTCGCAGGTACATTTCCAGTTATATCTTTCGTTCACGAACTCTTTTCGTTGGGGTTTCTGCGTTAGAATCTGCATTCGAAGCTATTGAAGGGGAAAGGGCAGTATACTTACCGGTCCAGAAGTCCTGGTGAGGGCTTGCGGCAATCACCTTTCGTAAACCGTCTCCCCAGGCCCGATCCTTTTCTTGCTGAAGCCTGTCCCTCTTTAACTCATAGTGCTTCTGCCGGGATCTCTGCTCCTCTATCTTCTGATTATACTCCTGCCTCATCTCACGCTTCTTCTTCTCTAGCTGGACCTTAGCTTGGTCTAGTTTCTTCTTCTGTTCCGCAATTTCGGCTTCCTTTCTCTCCTTGTTTGACTTGGCCGCCTTGTACTTCGCGCCCAGCTCGTCAATTCGATCATGTAGTCTTCGTAGGACGTCGTTTTGTGCCTTGATCTTCTGGCGCTTCCTCAGCACTTCATTATTTGACTTGGATTTTAGCTTCTCGAGTTCTAATCTCATTGTGATGAGTTCGTTATTGAGATGATAGAGACGTCTTGAAATTTGAGCCTCCGCTTCGTTGATCGCATTATTTGCTTGGTCCTCGAGGGCGGTAATGACATTGATAATGCCCTCGCCAATAGACTGAATGATCCTCGCTTCAAGATGGCCTATGAAGTGAATCTCCGTGTTTTCCAAAGACTTCGAACGACCAACTGTAATGATACCTTTTACAGAGAATATGAGAGCCTCGGTCAATTTGATTCGAATATCGAACTCGAGGAGTCTTTGTTCAAGGTAAACATTGATATAGACCTGCAGCTCAATACCATAGAAACGGATGATTCCGTCGATAAGGATCTTATGTGTTCTTTTCGTGGCCTCGATATGTAATGTCGCACGCTTCTTGCCATCGTACTCCTTCAACGAAGTGATCTCGAGACCCCCAATCCTGAAGGCGTCTAATCCTCCCTTGATAACTAAGCCATCATCTGTAAATGACCCGTTGAATTCACCTTGCTTATCAAGGAAAATGAATCTACCTCTGATCTGTACGCCGCGAGGATAATACTCGCACATGAATTTCGCTCCAGAGGAGAGGTATAGCTTAAGGTCGTTGAAAGAAATGATGTCCTTCGTCTGGGTTGCCTTTTGTGCGAAATATTCGTCTTGGCTAAGTTTGCTGGCAATTGAAAAAATATCGGACATATCTAGCTTAGGCATTTCGATGCGCAAGACAGTAGCTGCTTTGGTGACGTCGATGCCCATATCCATACAAAACTTATAGTCGCCTATATTGACTTGACCTTTGAGGGCGAAGCGACTATTTATATGTAATTTTTATTAGTTTCTACTACTAGGTAGACTGATAAGGTTTCGCGCGACTCACGTTGGACCGAGTTGAAGTACTGTCGCATAGTTGAATCCAGCTTCGATACCGAGATTGGAGATTATGAGCGCCTTATTTAGGTTGAAAGGATTGATCCACTGGGAATTCGGATCCATCACCCTACCACGAAAGTTATTCAGTCAGAAAATAGGTATGAAGCATAGAAGGTACCTGGGGTATATGGGCTCACAGCAATCCACCAGCTTCTCGCACAGTCCCAAAGAGTATACCATTGACATGGATAGGGTCTGAATTTTCCATTATAAGAGTGAGAGTTGCCTTGAGCTGTAGGCACATCCCGTATGAGGCATGGGCACCAATAGAAGCGGAAAACCCGGAAAAGTAAGCGTAGGGGGACAAGTTAACCTGTAGTAGATGTACTGTTGTATTAGCTTCCCTCAATAGTCACGGAGCTCAGTAAAAATCATTCAGGCTTTTGTTGACTCACTCTGAAAGATGACGGCAGCTTGATCTTTGCTGTGACCTCTCCATCGGTGTCAGCGCTTAAGGATAATTGTAGGCCATCTATCTTCCTCCCATTGTTCAAATGTTCTAGTTGTTCGAATCTGGGAATAGTAGCACAAATCTGAAAACCTGAACCGTCCTAGATTAGCAGTTACTTATGCACAGGAATTTGGATCCTCATCTTACCCTTCTTGACCTCATAGCCGTATTCCTCAATCTCCGCCAGAGCATCCCAGTCTGCGTGCTCTCCATCATTAGCTTCGTCGTCCGTATCCATTTGACCCATCAGGGTCTTGTTTTCGGCCATGCTCGTCCCATTACTCATACCTCTGTCTCGAGAAGAGACAATGACCGTGACATTCTCTAGCTGAAGATTTAGAAAGCTCTGTTCCTTAATAGAAGGCATAGCATCCCGGAGTCTTGAGTTGTTAGCCGAGCCGAAAACGAGCCAATCCCGTCCTTTACTGTTTTTGTACTTTGTCGTGTAGAAGCCAGCTCTAAAGGTAATGTTGTGGTAGTTCATGATACCACGTATCGAGAATCTACTTCTGGTTTCGCTGCTGGAATCCCCCACTTGCGGACTGTGGTGTTCTTTTCCTTCCCTAAGAACATCGTTCTTCTTCCCTTTACTTCCTTTGAACGCCAGGAAGACCATCAACCCTGCATTTTCAATGAAGAAATTCGTTCCTGGAATCTGGACATTTCTTACATCGCCCGTGACCGTGACACCTTCAGTGGCAAAGGCTAAGCTAGCCGCGTAACAAGTAGTGTCACCAACCGTGACCTCACCCAAAAGCTCCAGCGACTTGCGATTGTGCGTTATATCGGAGTACTTAGTACAAGAGATCCGGATACTCATGTTCTTGAAAGTGATATTGCCATCGGCATCACCATCATATTGTGAGTGATTCAACGTCCTTTGACCTGTGACTTTTGTATAGAGGTTCTTGATATCGCCAAGTGCCAGGTTTCCTAGGCTGGCTTGAATGTAGTAATCCTCTAGTCTCATTGGAACATCATTTTGGCTCTCGATCGCGATCCAGGTCCACGTCAAAGCGTGTTTCCAACCCTTTGAGAAACTCCCGCAGACCTCGAAGTGGCTATCGCCGATTCTGATTGTACCGACAACATCTAAGTTGATTGATGAGCTAAAGTGGCTTTCGTCGATTAATGCCATCATGGTTGCCTCCTCCATCTGTGAATAGGTATTATGTCTCGATCAGTCGATAGATCTCTTCTCGTAATCATGCCTAGTAGGTATATATAAGGGAAAGATCATTTCGTGAAACTTACGTCAAAGTTCTTGAAACCAAAGATATCCTTCCACCCTGAGACATCAATAAGCAGAGACCAGGTCCGGCTTGGCTTGACTCGTCTCTCAGTCTTAGCTTTGGTCATCTCTCTGATAATACGATAACCCAGCTCGAGTGGTGCTTGGGCCTCTGGTATACCCATCAGCGCTACCACGCCGAGGAATCCAAAGCCGAATTCCCATGAGTCCTCGTTCTTCTCTGCTGTTAACTCAATGCCGAGTGTCTTGAAATCAAGAACATTCCAAGGCTTGAATGTCATATCCTTGAAATACCCCTGGAGAACAATCTTCTCTATCTTCGGGGGTTTAGACCAGTTTCTTTCCTCGGAGAGTAATGCACTGAAGTGAATCGTATGTGGTTTGTCAGACGTTCCGAAAAGGATTTCGATGGCGTCTCCGACCCAATCCAAACAGCCTTGTAATGGGATGTCGAGCTCCAGTCGAAGTCCAGGCTGCTGAAACGAACTTTGGATCACTTTTTCGGAGTAGGTCAATCTTAGGTTGGCGATAGGGAGGTTCTTGAAGTCTTCGCTGTCGATGAAAGGTAACAATGCTTCGAGAGGCTTCCCTCCGAGGGCTAGGCTTTGAGCATCTATGGAAATTACTTCCAGAGAGGACTCCAGCGCATTGTCCCTAGTAGATATTCTCTTCTTCGAGGCTTCGTCCTCTATTCCTATACATAGCGTTAGCCTCAGTACGAATGCTTCCACAAAAAGAAAAGAATATGGTAGATGCTCCACTAGAGATACGGGAATAATAGTACACATGGTAGGAGAGCTGACCTTTGTATTTGTACAGCTTAGCTGTGAGGCCTTTAACACCCCAAAAGTCGAATATATCCCCCGAGACTGTATAGTGGTCCAAAACGTCCATTTTCATACCAGACTTCAACATAACATCTTCGAGGTCACTTCGTGAGGGCTTTGGACCTATCGATACCCGAGGGAAAACGACGTCATAATCTCTACCCTCCTCAAAGAGATCAAAATTCTCGAAACCAGGAGGTGCGATGTAAGGTTCAGGGAAAAGAAGTATCGGGGTCCAAATTTCGTCAGCTTCCGGCTCTTTTGAGAGGAGCTTTGCTTCTTGTCCCTCGGGAACCTGTACTGGCAGCACACGAAAGTCGCCGAAGTGACTGCCGTCTCCTGGTTCCTCGCTCACAACTAGACTGACGTTGCGGACAATAGCACCACCAATTACGACAGCCTGCTGATCATATAGGAAGGAGGAAAGATCTTTCACATTACCAATACCTCCGTATGGCAAGTCACGGAGTAAGTTACGTGTTTCAGGGTGGTGACGAGCTACATTATCAGTGGTTTTCGGGTTGACTTCAATGGTGTTGCGGAACTTGACATTTGATTTCAACAGAATAGTATCGATAGAGTCGCCGAGGGAAGGAAGGTTCATATATTCAAACTCTTTAATCATCTTCGCGCTAGGAACATACATTCCAGCTTCAACATCTGGAGAACACTCCTGAATGATTGTTTTATGTGGCATGTTTGGAGAGAAGGTAGGTATACCGAAGCAAGAATGAATCTAGACTCTAGACAAAGGCGAAAAATAACTTAGAATCGCCTCAACGTACTATATGGCGAAAGTTGTAAGAATCTTTACTTTTCATTCTACTCAAAGGGACTTTCCAACTATAGTGCCATGAGACTCGATACTCGTCACCCAGTCAGAAAGAATATTTTCGCCCAGGTTAGGTTCAACCGAGATGCCCCATCTGCGAGAATGAAGCTACCTCATATTGCGGAATGGGATCTACTAAGCGTGGGGGGTACTTACCTAGTAGGCTATCCAAGGGGCGTTTGGTATAGTGATGATATTGAGAAAAGACGGAAAGGGGGAGAGACCAAGTCATAAATTGCACATATCAGTACAATCTATTGGAATCTTGCAGCTAATCAAATGGGACATGATTTATGTTCGTGGCTCTGATGGCTCAAAACGATAAATGATCTAGGCCAAAGGTAAGCTGAAATCATATCTACTCGGCGCTATTTCAAGGCCAGCTCTACGTTCTTGCATCACTAGTATCACATCTTAATGGTAAAAGAAGCTCGATCCACAGCCCAGCGGAGATGGGAGTAAGTGAAGTTTCAATACAATTCGTTCAATACCGGATAGGATACCCAACGTATAGGTTCTTGCAATATTAGTGCCCAAGGCTGTCCTTAGTGGGTCTAAGGCAGCTGATGAGTTTTATAGAAAAAAAGGCAGCATTAACCGCACCAATCTAATTGTCTCTATCACGAAACATCGACTAGCCTAACCTGCCCACAAATTGCTTACAAAAGTATTATTTCACAGCACATAGGTAAATTTTGTTTCTTCGACTTTATTCGGCTATGCGACATATCCTGGACGAACGACGTTGTTGAGGCATAAGTCATCTTTAGACTCCAAAATGGCAATGGCACTTGATCCAGAGGCGCCCCCAGACGCATGGCTTAGCGATCTAGCATACCATTTAAGCTGGGAACTATGGATGTTGGATCACCATGACGCGTCGACAACGGAGTTATCGCAAATCTTCGGAAGTGATGGAGTTCCCGACGTGCCACCGCAACAGATTGCACAAGAAGCTAAGAAGAAGCTTTCCGTGCTGAGAATGGAAATGCAGAAAAATGGAGGCAAAATCGATGAAAGCGATCCCGATTTTAAAAAGGCCGAAGCCGAATGCAAAAAAGAAGAAGATAAAAAAGAGTTTAAAGACACGAATACATGGTGGAACCAGTTCTTCAGGCAAAAAAGAAATGACACGGTTGCTGTGGCATTATGCAACGAGGAAATATTGATTGCCGCCAACGTCAAGGCAGGCAATCATAGATACATAAAGAAAGGCGGTAGAGGAAAGCATCGTGTCGGGCCGTATGGGTTTCATGATGGGCGTTTCATCAATACGATACAAAGTGCATGCAAAGCCTTCAAACAGATAGGCAATAGGAAGATCTATTTGCTCACACCAACGGAGGAGCCGCCGGACATGTACGAAAATATGAAGCGACACGCGGAAATGCAAATCTACCGGTATCGGCACGAATTCCCAGAATCTATTAAAGCTATTGGAGTATCTAAGTTGGCTTGCCGAAAGTGCAGGATGGTCATGGACAATAACGGTATCAGATACGTTGACAGGGCATTCGACTTCCTTGCACACCCCATTCCGCCAGAAGAAGTGGAAATCACACTCAGAGACGCCAGAATCACCAATTGGTTGGACCCGTTTGATCCGGAATTTGGGGATGTAGTAGCAGAGCAGCTAGGTCACAGGTCGAGATAAAGGTTCGAAGGGACTTTTACGAGTAGATAAACCGAATGTTAGATATTTTAGAACCCCATTCTGTTATCAACCATTGCGATCTTCCTAGGTAGGTACCTACTAGGTACTCATACAGCACCTGTGACTCCACCACATAGGTATAGGAGATCACATTTCTTTCCTCGCCTAACATAGGTATTTATGCATAGCGAACCCTAACACACGTAGACATCTTAACCACTACCTTTCCCCTCGTATGCCCCGTGATAAGCTTATGAAACGCTTCCGTAGCTTGATCAAACTCAAAGATACTGTCGATGATGATCTTATCTGGAGGGAGACTTAAGACCTCTTCTAAGAAAGAATACTTGAACTCGAGATTAATACATGTATATGAGGGACCAAGGCCTGCCCTTCCACCGAACGCTCGTAACAGCATCTGGGGGTTCCAAAGGTATGTGTTTCTGCCTCCCGACGACGTCAGGTCCGTTTTATCGCCAACGACTGTTACGTATCTCTTAGCGAGTCCTAGACACTCTTTCCCTCCAACGAAATCGATGATGACATCAGGTCCAAACGCCTTGACTTGCTCAGGAACACTCGTTGTCGTGTAGTCGATGGTGTCGTCTGCGCCCATGCTACGGACGAAGTCGGTATTTCGACTAGAGCATGAAGCAACCACTGTCCAACCACGCTGCTTGGCAATGTGAATCGCATACATTCCGCAGCTGGAGCTACCGCCGAGGACAACAACCTTCCCATTATTAACATAAGATTCGATTTCCTCGATGGTCGTTCGAGCTGTAAGCCAGACGAGTGGGAGAGCGGCAGCTTGTTCCCAAGTCCAATCTATCGGTTTATCCACTACCACAGACTTCCTAGTATCGACTATGATCTTCTCCTGTAGAGTTCCTCCTGGTACGAAAGGGATGATGCCAAATACCTCATCGCCTGCCCTAAACCCGGAGTCGACACCTGCTTCTTCCACCACCCCTGAAAAGTCCTCGCCGACCCCTTTCTGGGAGGAACTGGCAAAGCTCGGAAGGCGTGATAGTAGAGGGTATGACATCAACTGGACGTCGACTGGATTTATGGACGCGGCCTTGGTTCGGACACGAATCTCCGTTGATTTAACTGGCCCTATATCATATGGTATTGTCGATAATTGAAGTGCTTTGGGAAATCCACCATGGGTGCAAGTCCAAGCCATCATGTCTCCACTCATCTTGACGTTATGTTCTAGGAAGCTAGCGTAGTCGAAGAGAGATGTTGGGTCTGAACCTCGGGGATAGCATCGCTTTCAGAGATGTACGAGTAGATCCAATGCGTCCATTAAGTTGTAGTCATTCGAATGGTGAATTTATTCTAGAATAAAGATAAATTCGAGAGGAGAACTCGTAGATTGATTACGCATTTCGCGTGGTAATCCTGGAGATGCCGGCTTATTCGAAATCAGTTTATGACATGGGTCTTATATTAAACGAAAGAGGAAATCGGTGATGTGAAACTCGCCATATTAGTAATGTCCAAATACGTCGTACCCGCAGACCAATCAACGCCTCCCCCTGGCAGCGTGGTTTCGGTACTCGGCCGCCAAGCCGAGGTTCGCTCGATAAAATGGCAGGCATCGGTACTTCAAGTAGATCTACCAGGGGTAAGATCGAGCCCCTTTGAATGAGGTTAAAAAGACTACAAACCGTCAGTTCACCTATCATAAAGTCCCATCCGAAAAAACTAACTGTTAACCTTCTCATCCTTGATTTAGGCTTCAGCATCACCGAACACGTAGACTTTGATTACTACGAGGGAAATTATAGGCTGCAAAGATAGAGGTACTAAAGAGGATGACATCAAGCCTTCTGATAGGAGCCTCATCCTACCGATATGACCACGTTTCGGGTCTTCGCCACCCCCTGACAATTTTCCTTTCTATATATCTGTTGATTCTTTTATTTTCTCGTGTTCAATCTATCGTCGAGATTTTTTTAAACTTGCCTCGTTTCATATTTTATTAGGTAAGATCTAATGAGAGTACCAATTACCACCAACGCAGTGCGTCCCCCCTTTTTATCAGCCCCACATTTCGTCGAAGCCACATTCTGCTCATTCCAGACAGCGCAGACGTCCAGCAACTTGATAGTTGAGATAAAAGACCAAATAATCATTAAAACTGCAATATCTATAATCGTGACCGAGTTCAATTAAGTGATGTTGTATACCCCTTATTCTCAAATGGAGAACCGCTTACGTGTGGTTCAACGCCAGATTAATCGCGCTCCTTATGATCGCAAACTTTCCTCTAATATTCTACACTGCTGCTCAGGTTAGTCGTGTCATGGACGCTGAATTGCGATTGTTTATTCAATTTATAGCATTAGATAGTTAAGTGTGATGTACGAAGGTTCGGACACAAAATTTGGTCCATCAGCAACGTCCTTTACCCAGTGCGTGATTAGATAAGCAGTCATTTCATACCGTATTGTGCCTACTGATGTATCCGCTAAATTCTAGTGGATAATCGTTATAGCCCAAGCCTGTTTAAGAAGCCTAGCCACTAAAGAAAAAAAGCCACACAGTGCGAAAGTGATGGATCAATTTAGACTCTTACGGAGAGCAACTGCTAATTGAGAAGACAACACAATTATCTGGGATTGAAGCAATGCCCTATCATTCTTCACTATTCCTCCCTTCATTCTCTAATCCTTCTTTGCTCTTTTTTCTTTGATAATGTGGCGACGAATATGTCGCATGAGTGACTCCTTCACCGCAAACGAGGATCCGCACTTAGGCCACTCGCAACTTTCTCCGTTCCCTCCCTGATGAATATGAAGGTGACGGCTGAGTTCCATCTCTGTGCTGGCAATAAAAGTGCACGAAGGCCAGTAACACTTAGTTCCGATGTGTTTCTCGCGCCCATGTTGCAGGTGCGTGGACTTTGATTTGAAATCCTTGCCGCAAATGTTGCAAGAAAGGGATTCTGAACCTTCTGCCATTTGATTAAGGGACTCATCCTCGGGGTCACTGCTTGCGCCCTCTTCTGCTGAGCTGCTTTGGTTTCCATCCTCTTCATCAATTGATTTGCCGCCGTTACTATCTGCTTCAAATTATGTTAGCGTCACGGCTTATAATCGCCGATGTAAAATAAATGACCACCTAGATTGCCCTGAGAATTATGTAGGAACTCACCCATGATGCGCCCTACAGCGGCTCGTTGATTGATAACTATTTCAATCAATTCGATCTGTTGAATCGACAAGGGCTCTGGCGACTCCCCCGTGTATTCATCGGGTCTAGACGGGTCTATCCCCTCCATCTCGGAAATGCGGGCGATTAAGGATCTGACGCGAGTGCGTCTAACGGATTGTGAGTCTGATGCCATAGTTTTTCAATTGACAGCTATGATCTCTTGTGAGCATGATAATATTATGATTTACGTCTCAGACTATTCTAAAGTCAGGATACCTACTAGTGGATAGGCGTTGAGGATAGATTAGTGCTTGTAGTGAATGTCTTTAAAAGTAGAAGAAAGTACCTATGGAAAACTTAGAATATAATCGTTGCTCGTACTTTATAAAGGTTGTGGTGGGAAAAAATAATATTAAGAGATGGGAACTCGATATCGAAAGTTATTATAATTTCGGAGACCTTAGATTCGGTCACTGCTTAGGAGTAAGTACCCAGGTACCTATGAGCTTTACACTGGCTTGCGCAGCTAATAGACAACCAGACAGTGGCTCCATTGTAGGCTTCGAGCAGGTCAGCAGGTAAATGTGTTCTATGCTAACAGTTGTTGAAGTTTCGAGTCAATTTACACTGCCCCTTCAAATAAAATTCTGCCCATATTATAACGAAATATTAATCAATGCCTACTAGGTACTAATGTTAGAAATTTGAAGATTTACTCATGAGGAATCATTCGAGACCAAATGTATTACCTAGTAGGTACCTAGCACTCTACCAGGCACGTAGGTAGGTAGGTAATGAATAGTAAATGCCTTACTTCCCTTACTACTTTATATGAGGTATGTAGGTACCTATTTGCTAACAAACGAACGTATACTATTGAGAAAAAAAGTTTTCTCGCAAATAGAAGACTCATATCATTAATTTAACAAGCCTAAGCAAGCCAGTTATTTAATATTACGAGCAATAGGGCATGTTTCAGTTAATCTTGTTTATAAATGGTACGCGTTTTCTAGCTTACTACGGCGTGTTAGGGCAGTTAAGGAGTTACCAACTTACCACTATAATGAGGACGTCCTAGGGAAAAAGTTAAGTCTTGTTTACATGGGATATTATTAAGTATTAAATTGATTATATGAATTATCTAATCATAGATAAAATAAAGCGCATTCTACTTTACTGTCGTAGTGAATCCACTACAGTGAGAAACGCGAAAAAAAGGGGGATCAGACGAAGTTAAACTGGTATCTAATTGGCTGAGCTTCCATAAATGTGGGTCATATGAATGACAGGAGGTTAAAAGAAACTACTTACTTGTATCGGGATAGGATTGGAAAATGAATCTTTGTTTTATTACCTAGGTAGGTATACTACTAGGTATATATCTTTAAACGCCCATTCATATGAAGGTTCGGGCCTACATAAAGTTTGAAGCGGGTGCTAATAGTCGAAAGCCGTGTGAACTTGGATATCTTACCGTGTGGCGTTTTTCTCCAGTGGTTAAGCCCTTAAGATAGGCTTTACTTATAGTGGCTATCCCCTAAAATCTAGCGGGCGGATCACTATGAAGTTTCGGCTTTGGTCGAAGCTTAATACAGTATAAATCATAGTATGCACTGTATAAGAGACCTAACTAATAGTAAGGTCCGAATCAAGTCATTCAAATCGACGAGGTCCTGGTTGAGTGGGTTGGCGATATGTCCCTCGTTTAAGTGGATTATGGTAAATACCTAGTAGGTACCTAGATACCTAGGTAGGTACCAATCGGCTCTCGTGGAGTTGGTATAATTTAGTGGATTGAATGCTTAGAAAGCTTATTTGCCCCTATCCCCAACCTCCCCGCCTTCTAGGGGGCGGCTTACTCATATCGGCTCCACCATATTATCGTAGGAATATTTCTCCGTCACAAGCCAACCATCACAATTTAATGGACCACGACGGGTTTATACACAGATGACTAAGCATTAGTCATATTTCATAGGTGCAGATCGAATCTAGGTACATACTGGGTACCCTATATCTTATCTACTAGAAGCACCAATCCATAACTGATAAATAATAACCCTGGTACCGTTGAAGGAGCGTTATTCTTCTTATCCTCGCTTCCGGAGCTATTGGCTCCAGCAGTATTTGTAGGCTTCGCGTCGGCGCTCGCAACAGTGATCGGGCGCTCGACTCCGTTGTATGTCCATGTATATACTGCCCCACTAACTGGAGTTGTGATGCTTCCAGCTATGTTGGATGTGGTTGCTGTCCCATTTTGCGGGAAGTCGTTGGGTTCATAAAACGTACCAGAGGAGTTACCGCCTGGTGGTGTATATCCAAGCTTACTATAGCAAGGAAAAGCATCCATATCTGTAGCACAAGTTGCCCAATCTTTATCATTTGCGATTAAGGAGTCGTAAATTTCATTTATGCCGAGGAGAGACGGGTCAGTGTTAGGACAAACCGCCCAGAAGCTTCGATATGTTAGTGTATTGACTACGATCATCCACTATTGAGGAGATACTTACGCTGAGAGCATTGCACTTTCAGAGCAACAGGTACAAGCTCGTGCGAATATCTGAATCTCGTCATTTGAAGTCAATTGGCCGACGATATCCTCGCCGTTGGCACCACAAGTTTCTATTTCATTAGACGTTCGATACAAGGACGTTAGAAGTTTGCCCAAGTTGCAAGAGCATGAACCCGGTGCATTATCTGGCGGAGGATAAAACGGGATTTGGTCCAAATGAGGATTTAGACAGTTTGTTGCTATGTCGCCCGCCGTTTGCTGATATTCACAACTGTAAACCTTGAAGCTCAGTTAGCATGGACCCACAATTTCAGGGGCTACCAAGAAGGAATTCACCTGATTCCAACAATGCTGACCAGCACAATCCAACTGTTTCTGGGTCTGTACACAAGAACAAACATTGATACAGTCTATATTTTGACCTGCGCAAGTAACATTTACGCAACTAGACCACTCTACCGCAGCGTTCTCGTAACATTCCGCCACGCCCGATGGATCCACGCAGGACTCAGAGTCGAAGTATCCAACAGTTGTAGCCGATACTATCTTTATAGAGAATACGGTAACTATGGATGTTGTAATCTGGGGGAGCTTGACCATTGTGTCGATTTCGGTCCTCAGTATACGATACTGAGGTTATTATGCTTAATACGGCATTACGAAGAAAATGACCCATCAACTATCTCAATGCCCAGTTAGCCCGAGATATATATATACCCATTCCCATCCCCTTAGTCTCCTGCCCTTTTTAAAACAGTCATTCATCTGGTCCACTGCGGCTGAATTAAACGAAGGCTTGGTCCTAGTTGCCAAGTCTTATAGGCCATGTTAGTGTACCTGTTGAAAGCTCGCCAAGCGTTTAGTCTAAGAAAATTGCCCTTCCACTCGCCCGCCATGTCGATCTTTTCACTTTCATAGATCAGGAAATAAACGTTGATTTACTCCCGACTCCTTTTATAATCCAGCTTTTATAGATGTGCAGCCGTTTTTGGGGGTAGAAGGTCCTAGAATTCGTCTCGGATCGAGTCTAGCGGTAGACATAGACTAACATATAGAGCGGAGAGGAGCCACTCGATTCGGCCGAGTCATCAAAATTAATACAGGAAGCATTTTAATATCATGATAGAAAAATACATGAGGCTCTTCCAGTGGGGCTGAATACCTTCCTCGCCCCGTACCAGTCGATATTCGTCTTCATTTATATTATGAGGATGCTTGGAATCTGTGAGACCAATGTAAAGGGGGAAGATAGGTCCTTATGTTACTCAAGATGTTGTCCGTCTGGTTATCAGACAACTTTTGTAAGACTGCACTCTTTCCAGTATCAATTCCCGAGTGAATAGCTGCTCGGTGGCACTCACAAGCATATTCAACCACACCTCGCAAACATCTTGAGCCTCTATGTCGTAACATTGAGATTTCCCATGCCTATTACATCCTTAACGAATTCTAAAATATGAGCTCTTTCAAATTACCAGGGTTTATTTGAAATCAACCTGGACTGGGGATAAGATTTTAATTCGGTGGCGTGCTTGGTAAACATGAATATGACGGCTGACATGTGAGTGATCCACATCTTCAAATCCCGAGCACAAGTCGGTTAGCCTATTAAGACCTTTTAATTTATTCCACTCTTTTTCTTTGCCTAGTAAATTTATAGTCACGAACGATTATATGCCCAGCTGGCTTGTCGTACCATTAATTCGCGATCGGCATCACGACATCCACCGAGGGCGGATCCGGCGTTGTGCGGATCTTTTGCCTGCCGCATTCAAAACACTCGCTAGTCAGCCCTGCCTGCGATGGTTGCATTGTGGCGATAACGTCAACTTGTGAGAGGTTACACGCGAAGCGGCAAAAGAGCATCCGGTCTAGGCGACCACCATGCGGCTCCTAGATGTAACCACTAAGTTACATACGTCACCTAGGTATTTCCGAGATCCGTTCCCTCGGGCTCCCCAGACCGGTATGGGAAGGGAAGGACGCAATGAAGAATAGGTATCAATTAATATTTCAGATTTCATATTGGTCACCTTGTACAAGACCTTCATCATACGGCATCATCTACGCGTTTTCGAGTGTCTTGAAGAAGAACTTCCGACATGCTCAAGGGTCCAGTTCATACCTAGGTAAGTAGTCGAAACAGTGGTATGATGAATTTAGTAAGCCGTATCCTCTTTTGGTATCAGATAATACCCCCACACCCTAATCCTGGAGTCAGCCACATGGAAGATATACAGAGAGTAAAAGGAAAGATGGCACGTGGGAATGAGGTATAGTCTATGAGCCTCAAGGCAGACGTTTTCTCCTAAGCGCATAGGCGCGACATCATGGAAACACGCGCCTCCTAAGCCAATGAGTATAAGGTTGAAACAGTAGCCCGGGGAAATTATAGTGACTCGGATGTTGCATCTAACGCAAGCTGTCCTCACCTAAGATACGATGTTACTATGTTTAGTGGATATTCGATGCGGTGCAACGGAAGATGCACGTAGTCGATCGGCTTATATATATGTACGCCATCTAGCCTTCCCATAATGTGACGCACCTACATTGAAAAGGGGCTGAGATTTGGTAGGGTCGCATCGCCAGCCCTAAGGAAGATGCAGTAGTATTATATGTCGGTCGGGCCGGCTGAAAAGGGATTAGCGATCACGGCCTCTCGCATCCCTAGTCTCCATTCGTAAAGGCGCCATGCGACCCAGTTCCCGCGGCTCATCAGTACCAGCCGGTGGCAGCGGGACTTGCTGCAAATGATATCAATCCGCGAGCCCGATCGCGAACCCGGTCCGCTAGCGCGGCAAGGGGGCGGCCCGCATTAATCATTCCGAATGGGGACCTCATTCCTCGGCACTCGCTTTCATTATACGGAAATGGCGATGGCACAGATTGACGCGACTTGATTAACTCAAGATCCTATCTAATCACTTCAACCCCCAAAATGCTGATAAATTTCGTCGGTATGCCTAAGTATCGGCACATGTGTGATTATCGACACAGACCGAGCAGATTCCGCCACAGCACGAGGCATGGACAGAATAGGCTCGTCTGACGGTGATGGAAAGTCAGGGATATCTCTCAAAAGGGCCAAGATATCACATATAAGAAGATAAAGGAGCCGAAGAGGAAGCTAAAAATCGAGATGTTCATCACCGAAGAATCCTCATCAACAAACATCAAGAAGCTATCTAGATCTATTCAGAAAATGTCTCCCGCCGACTCTTCAACTTCAGGCGGATCAGGAAGTAAGAGTCCACAAGCGTTCAAGTACACTATATTATCAAAAAGCTAACAAGAACAAAGAGAAGGGTGGATCCTCGAAGAAGCAGAAAGACAGCAAGAAGAAGTCCTCCAAGGTATGAGTCTAAAGATTTCGAGCAAGTCAAAGAGTCTAACAAGATATCATTTTAGAAGGACCAACCTCCCAACCAAGATGGAGGGTCATCAGGCCAAGGTCAAGGTGGTGGTAGTGGTGGAGGAGGAGCATACGTCTCACCTCCTGACTTTTTCTCTTATAACGATCCCGGCGACGACTTCTCGGCAAACTAAATACAGCACTCTCAACCATGGGTTAGACTACCACGGCTCATAGCTTACGGGAAGGGGCAGTTTGGGGATGGCTTCGAACGTAGTCATCGTTCAGGGGAAAAGGGGGTAGATGATAATACTGGTCATTAGGATAAGGATTACATGATATGTACCACCCGGCATTCTTTTCAAAACTTGTATTAGTAACCATTTATAGACACGGTCCTTACAAAATCAAGTCATCTCGTATAGAGATTATTATATTCATCATACGAACTTGCTTACTTGTTGGCCTGTGCTCCCACGATTCCCACGATATAGAAACAAGGTTATGAAGAAAGACCAACCACAAACCTGAAAGAACAATGACTATATTTATATGTACCTATTCACTATGAGAACCAATAGATAAATGACATGCAACTTATGTAATATGCCGATATATAGTCGTTTCAGCGAATCGCATTCGTGTATTGCCACTACCCCTATCTTATGAGAAATTCTTTTTATGTTACACTTATAATGGGGAATATCTCTTCTCCTCTTTTCAAGTATAGGTAGCTACCTTATCACATGTTAGGTACCTATATATGTAGGTTTATCACTTCTAACATGCGTCTAACCTTTAATTAGGTATATGGGTGTCAGGTGAGGTCGTATCTTCCCCATAAACCTACAAGACCTAGATTTTCTAGGCAAGATCGGTCTCACTATTCCTTACCTCTACACGAATGAAGGATATAAACAGACAAGGGACTAGTAGATCCCGTCTAAAAGAAGCTCTCATGATGCCATAGCTTTCAGGTCACCTTAACACGCCCCTATCCCAGGGTTTCTGTGGGTACAGGACTTAACTCAGCATACATGTAATCACTAGCACCATAAAACTAGCTAGGTTTATATCTAATCCTATAAGAACTTGGACAATGCTTCCTAGAATCTATACTTCAAAAGTCGTCTAATTCTTTGCCAATTACGGAGCTTGGCAAGTAGTATAGAATAAGTGCTGCCATAAGCTTAGACTTAGGTAAGATAGCCTCACATAACACGAATTGTCCGGGGAGTTGGTTACTAATATAGAATATAAGATACGAGAATATATCGCCACAGGTAAATCCACCTTATAGAGTTCTTAGTTACCGTCACACCCTGCTCCCTTATATTCATCATTTTCGTGGCATTGTTTTGGTCAAGTAAAGCTATCTCGGATTTTGACCTCTTTCTATTGGCCGTCGCATCGTGAGCTGTAACCCACGTGTAAGTTCACCTTCGATCGACCGCGAAGTGTGAATAGATATTGGGCTGCTTTAATTTATTTTTCGGGCGCATATATACTGGGGTAATGTTCACTCACCAACCTATGATTTCATAGAAGAGACAACTCAGTCTGATGACAATTGCGTTACCTTTGAAGTGAACAGATTGCCAATTTTACATATGAGGCCATAATTGCATGAGAACAAGTGTTTTTATCTCGTCGGATGCGCAACCGGGTTAGGCAGACAAAGTAGATCCCGGAACTCAGCTCAGGGGAAGAGAGTGGAAGGTAGAGGAATGAGTGATGAGTCTTAACCTGCTTGGTACTTGCAACGTGTTTGTTCAAACTTGGGGAATATTAATAGTTTGAGTTTGTAACTTGTCAACCATCTCAAACTTCGACAAACTATTGAGGACTTTGAATCTTATTGAATTGAATTTCGGACGATATCAAGGAAGTTGAAGTTGAATACGAAGTGACATGGTCATGTAAGGTCATGTAAGTACATCATAAATTATACCCCGAGGTCCGAGCTGGTGGAGCTGCCCTTGTGTAGCGGTGCACAGGTGCACGGTTCAGGTTCAGTAGGCTAATCGACGCAAGTGACAAGCCTTCATACCGAACTATTCCCTGCAACGAAGACCTAATACAGCTAGCCGCTACAAGCCCCGCGCAGCTAAATAAGGCATCAACGCCTGTACCGGGTAGGTACCACTCAAGACCTCCAAGTGCGGCGTAGCGCAGGTGATTTGCTTACTGCTTGTGACGTTTTTTGGCGGGGTCATCCGCCGTGATCTCTTTAAATCGTCATTTACGATTCTAGCTTAAACTTAAGCCGAGAAGCGCATCGTCAACATTTCTAATCTGACTACAGAACTTAAACCTTGGAACTTATCTCCTTACTATTTTAACTATCTTACCTAAACCTCTTCGAGGCGATTTTCAATCCAGTCTTTGCCGGCACTCCGGCAACCTTTCTTTGTCAAGAATCCCTTTCTCTTTCAACCACACCCGACAATCAGCAATACCGAATTCCTGGATTAATCAATCCATTCCTACGACCCCCAATACAACTCCCCTGAGGCTGAACTGACCCGACTCGACTTGACAAGTCATCATAATCTAACGACATAAACGGAAGCCTACAAGGAATTCGTCTCTATCCACTATTCCCCCTTTTTCGAATTTCCATCGAGTACAGACCAATCACCATGTTTGACCTCATTCCAAAGCTCCTTTCGTACGTCCCACTGACCCCGTCCCACCAACCCCCCGGTTCTTTGTACTGCAAAGGTTGAAGATCGTGAGGCGAGCACCGCCATTTACTAACGCAGTGACTATAGCTCCGTAGCATCCTTCCTCTTCCCCCTCTTCGCCTCCTACAAGGCGCTCAAGACCTCCGACCCCGCGCAGCTGACGCCATGGCTGATGTACTGGTCCGTCCTCTCCTGCGCCCTGCTCGTCGAGTCCTGGACCGAGTTCATCCTCTGGTGGGTGCCGTTCTACTCCTACATGCGCCTCGGCTTCCTGCTCTACCTCGTCCTGCCCCAGACCCAGGGCGCGCGCGTTCTATACGAGACCTACCTGTACCCCTACCTCGAGGAGAACGAGACCGCGATCGAGGACTTCATCGCCAGCGCCCACGATAGGCTCAAGGCCGCCGGAATTGCCTACTTGAAGCGCGCCATCGAGATGCTGCGCACCCAGGTGCTAGGCATGCCGCCGCGCGAGGTAGAACAGGAGGACACCCGGGCCACCGCTGCGCCCCAAGGATATACGCAAGCACTTCTAGCGAGGTTTAGCGTTCCGGCAGCTCGATGGGCGGCGAACAACACCGATGCCTCGGGCGGTCCCAACTTCTACAACATGCTAGCCGGTGCCGTGGGTGCGGCAGCCAGCAGCTTCGCGCCGCCGTCCGGGAACCAGGAGGCATCAACGGCCACACTGATCCCCGAGAATATTGGTGGCGCCGAGGACAAGATCAACTTCATCGTCGCGCAGAAGGAGAAGCTGGCACTCATGATGGGCGCCCTGGACAAGGAAGCCAGACAGCTCGAGGAGCGCAAGGCTGCTGATCAGGCCAAGAAGGAGTTGCGCCCTAGCAGCATGAGCTTGGACGGGCAGGATAGCTCACGCCCGCCCAGCGGTCACAGCGTGTGGAGCGGCCTCAGCAAAAGCCGAAGCGAGGTCGATTTTGAGAAGATCGACGCGGAGAGCGGTGCTGAGGAGGATGAAGGGACTTTACGTAGGAGAGGGACTGTCGGGGAGCCGAGTCCCGGCAGTACGAGGAGTGGATGGAGCTTCTTGGGCTGGGGAACCGTGGGCACTGGACAAGCACCAGGGACCAGTGAGCCAGATACGGGACGCAGCTCTGGGATTCAGAAGTAGGCCAACTCTACGCCCACACATTCAAATTCAATCGCATGGAGTTAATGGTTTCTGGGTCCTTGGACGGTCTTGCATGCTTGGGGTGACGGGTAGATTTTGGTTGAGTTGGGGGTTAGACGATAGGATTCAACACTTGCCCTGAGGAATACACTCTGGAGCTGAAAAGCCGTGTCTTGTTCACGGCTTGTGTCATTATATTCTCTGCCTCCCGTCTATCCTAGTCAGTTTCTCTTTCGTATGTGACCTATGTATAGACAGCATTTCTAGTAGGAATCTTCGGGGTATCTCCCTATCGTACAACGCCCCTATTCGTTAAATGACATCACCAAGCCCGTAAACCCCCTCTATGTCTTCTTAAACGGGTAGCGAACCTCGTCGTCCTTGCGTAGCCAGATCTGCTTCTTCTTCTTGGTCGTGACGTGCTCGACCCACTGCTGCACCGCGTGCTCCTTCATGAACTTGCGGATGAACCGCGGATCCCATAGCTCCGACGCAATACCCAGGTCCTTGCAACACCGCATCAACGCGTTCGATTTACATCCCTCAGCCGCTGTCGACACGCCGTCTTCGGTGAAATACTGCTGTTCGCCTCGAGCCTGCGCTACGAATCTGTTCACCCAAGCAATCATTAGCCAACCACTCTTTAAAAGCACATCAAACGTACGAAAGGGAAAGACTCACCGCCCATGCACAACAAGCGCATACTCCCTCGTAACCAACTTCTCATGCACCATCAGCTGTCCCCGCGGCGCCAGCCCCCACCCCCCAGGCCCAAATGCCGCGTTTAAAATCCGCCGGTACTTGATCTCGGGCAGGTATATGATGCCGTCGGGCTTGACTTCGATGTCGTCTGCGTCCAGCCGCGCTTGTAGCACTTGCGCTGTCTCAGGCCCGAATGAAGAAGTGCCTAGACCGTGGTAGGACTGCGTCCAGTCGATTGGGCTGCCGTTGTGGTCGGCGGAGGCGGCTGGGGAGGTCGGGGATGGGGCGTCGGGGAGGGGGACGCCGGAGACGGCTGGGACGGGGGTTCGGGCTGCGGTTGGTGTTTGTTTGGGCGCTGCGGCGGCTGGGGTTGGGGTTGGTTTGGAGGTGGTGGTTGATGCTGCGGGTGCGGGTTTTGAGAAGGTTGATGTTGAGGTTGCGGTCGATCGGGGAGGGACTTGGTAGGGCTTCGCTTTGGAGGCGCTGACGAGTGTTCGGCGGGGTAGGTGGGATAGGTTCTGCAGGCTCGCTGGAGATTGGAGACGTCCAGATGCCGCTCGTAACGGCGTTAATGTTCGTGATGCCATTGTTGTCGAGTGTGGTCCTGTTGTTGGTGTTTTGGTGTTGTGATGTTATCGTAGGTATTATGTAATTATTGTATGAAAAGTTGGATTTTTTTGGACCGTTCATTCAATTGCGGCTCCGGGTGCCGAAAGCTTATCGATAGACCTATAATCGTGGGGATTTACAGACGGCTAGCGTGATAACGTCGCAGTTCCCTCCGGACATTTGACAGAGCGGACAGTTCTGAGGGTATTACGACTCGGGAGTTTAGAGAGGGATTAGTGTGATATTAATAGCTCAACTTCCTAAGTCTTGCTCATTATAGTTTTACATAAAGTGCAGTGCCCAGCGTTTGTTCCTTTTTCCCCTTGCAATCGCGGTCATGCATCTTTTGTAGATGTCCTCTCATCGTTGTTGTGTTTCTTCCAGCAAGCTCTGAATATCTCCATCTATTGTTGGTGAAGTCAGTCAGTAGATGACCGATGCAACTAATTAATCATCTACCTACCTCTTTCTTGCAAGCTCGCCAATCCTTCTTTTCGAAGTAACAATCAGTCAACTTAGCATTTTCGTCTATTCCTATTAGTCAGTGCTTCAATATAAGACGGCATTAGCGTGTTCCCGTATTCATACCTGCGCATCCTGTGCTAAAGATCCTCTTATCCCTATTATTAGGAAGAAAAGCGTCAGCCTACGACGATTGACAATTGTTTAAGGATCATTTTATCAAGTCTTACCATTCGTCCGGCTCATCATCATCCTGAGCGGAGCTACTCTGTTGGCTTGTATTTTCTTCTTTAGACATTGTTGAATGTTCTGTTCCGTTGAGATCGCGTGATCCGGGCGTTGGGATTTTAGGGGCTAAAACCCGCTAAAGGGCGGTGGAAAGGTGGAAATTCGGGCATCCGGACGGCGCTGAAATTACCTCATTAAGCCCATTAAACCCCCTAAGCCGTCCACAAAATCCCTCCCTTCGGATCATCAACGCCGAATCTTAGAAGTCAAACAAAACTTCGTTCAAAATGACGTCGCGCAAACTCAATGTACTAGTTTATACAGGTACCGGATCTACTGTTGAATCAGTTAAGCACGCAATCTATTCTCTACGCCGACTTCTCTCTCCAAACTATGCAGTCATCCCTATTACCGAGACAGTTCTTCTAAAAGAACCATGGGGACCTACATGCGCGCTACTCGTTTTTCCAGGCGGTGCTGATCTTGGGTATTGCCGTGTGCTCAATGGAGAAGGAAATTCAATTATATCCGAATATGTACGCCGAGGTGGCTCGTACTTAGGATTCTGCGCTGGTGGTTATTATGGATCCAAGAAATGCGAATTTGAAGTCGGCGATAAAGCCATGGAAGTGGTCGGATCTAGAGAACTAGCCTTCTTCCCTGGTACGTGCAGAGGGGGCGCATTTAAGGGTTTCCAATACCACAGCGAGAATGGCGCACGCGCTGTACGAGTGAACGTGGTGAAAGATGCGTTTAGAGGGGCAGGCCTTGTTCCCGAGGTCTTTACGTCTTATTACAACGGTGGTGGCGTTTTCGTCAATGCAAAAGATGACAATCGCAATATTGAAGTATTAGCGAGTTATGCGAGCGAGCTTGACGTTGATGGTGGCGCTGAAAAAGCCGCTTTAGTGTACTGTAAAGTTGGTCAGGGCGCCGCAATCCTTACTGGACCTCACCCAGAATTTGCCGCAGCGAATTTGAGCCCGCACCATAGCGTTGAAGGATATGATGAACTTATCGCTGCCCTCCGAGCCGACGATGATTCACGAACAAGCTTCTTAAAGGCGTGCCTAACTAAGCTCGGGCTAGACGTTAGTCAGGAATCATCAAGTGTGCCGTCCCTCTCTCGACTTCATCTTTCGTCTATCTCTAGTAGCGATGTTGATGATTTGCTACACTCATGGGAAGATATTATCAGCAAGGAAGACGGCGAGGAATATATCCGAGCAGAAAGCGATTCATTTCATTTACAGAAACCAGAGACCATGTGGTCTGTAACTGGCTTAAAAGAAGCACTAACGCCCAATGACAGTCCGGATCAAAAGCCTCCTGACCAAAGCGGCGAAGGTATGATCGACTATAGCACCATTACAAAGCGTATCGTGACGCACGAAGATGGCTGGCCAGAACCGAAAGCCACACCTTACTTTAACCATAATGCATTCTATTCTAGCCTGCAAGAATATCGCCGATCGGAACCTGAGGCAGAGGAATGGGGTGACTTTTTCATGTATGGGGAAGTCGTCACAAGCACCAACACACTACTCGAGAAAAACTTCAAGCTCCTTTCTAGATTGCCATCTGGGTTTACATTAGCGGCGACTACCCAGGTTGCGGGGAGAGGACGTGGAAATAACGTATGGGTATCGCCGGCTGGGGCGCTGATCATGTCTACGGTCATTAATCACCCAGCTCATCTCGCACCGAGTCGACCCATCGTCTTCATCCAATATCTAGCTGCTATTGCCATTGTCCAGGCAGTCAAGTCATACGACCAGGGATATGGCGAAGTACCCGTGAAGCTAAAATGGCCCAACGATATATACGCACTAGATCCAAGACAACCTTCGTCGTCTCCACCTTCCTACGTCAAAATCGGTGGTATCCTATCCAATTGTTCTTATTCTTCGGGATCGTACCAGATAGTCCTCGGAATCGGTATAAACACCGCCAACGGACGCCCTACAACATCTCTCGACACCCTACTTCCTCCACATCTCGCCCCATTCCGGATTGAGAAACTCATAGCAGGCATTCTGACTCGCATAGAAGCTCTTTACAAGACATTCATCCGGAGGGGTTTCACAAGAGATATGGAAGGCGAGTATTATAACTACTGGCTACATGGGCGACAGATCGTCAACCTCGAGGCCCAAGGAGGGGTTAAGGCTCGTATTGTGGGCATTACGAGAGACTGGGGTATGCTGAGAGCGGAAGAACTAGGAAGTGATGATAAGCCGACAGGCAAAATCTGGGCGTTGCAGAGCGATGAAAATAGTTTCGATTTTTTCAGGGGGTTAGTAAAGAGGAAGATATAAGTCATATGCTAAGGGAATACCTACCTGGTATCCAGTGCGTTGACGACCACCTATCCTATATATGTCCTACATTTTCATATATAATCCCGCTGTCTAAACATATACTTACCTCCTGAACGCTGAATTGCCGTCAACACATCACTACCTTATTTTCCCAAAATACATTGTGCACAGGAGAGAATTAAGCATAAAGAATCTATTAAGTAAAATAAGTCGAGTCATTCGAATAAGCTAAATATTGCGCGTTCGCGAGATATAAAGCTCTGTTATTTCACCAAGATCAACAGCTCATTTCCAACACGCCAACTTCCGCACCGCAATCACCACCTCAGCTAAGCTCCTTAGTCTCCTTAAACAGATGGTGCGCAAACGCATCCGGCACCGTACCCCCCTTAACCTCATTCTCCCTCGCAAAAGCCCGGATCTCCTTCTCCTCCGCATCGCTCAGCTTCACATCCATCGCATTCCAGTTCTCCTCGAGGTACTTCACCCTCTTCGTCCCGGGGATCGGGAAGATATCATCTCCCTGCTTCAGCAGCCAGGCTAGTGCCAGCTGCGCTACGGTACACCCCTTGCGGTCGGCGAGCTCGCGGAACTTGGCCACGTACGCGATGTTTGACTCCCGGTTTCCGTCCATGAATTGCGGGAGGGCTTTGGGTCGCATGTCTGCGCTGTCGAATGTCGTTTCGGTGTTCGAGAAGGCGGTGGTGAGAAGACCGCGCCCGAGCGGGGTGGCGACTACGATGGCGGCGCCGACGTCGCGACAGGCTTGGAGGAGGTTCGTGCCGGATTCGCCTTCGATGCGCTGGCTGAGTACTGAGTACTCGGTTTGCACGGCGGCTACGGGGGCGATTTTTACGGCGCGTCGGAGGGTGGTGGAGGATACCATTGAGAGACCGATGTGCTTGATCTTACCCTCGCTAATGATGTATTAGTTAGATTTTGGTGAGGAGGGACACAGGGAGGTGAGCTTACTCCCGTAGCTCTTTTAGGGCCTTCATGGTTTCTTCGATGGGCACGTTTTCATTGACGCTGTGGATGTAGTCTATCGGTTTCATCACTGTCAGAAACATGTCCCAAAACAGAGTCGCATCTTAGAGTTCAAATAAGACAGTGGAAAGAGGCTTACACAGATCGATACAGTCGACACCGAGAGCCACGAGACTCTTGGCCGCAGCCTTCTTAGTGTACTCGTAGGAACTGTCGGCCTCGAAGGTCGCGCTACCCTTGATGTGGCCGTACTTGGAGGCGATGAAGATCTGGTCACGCTTTCCGGTTCGCTTAAACCATTTCCCAACAAATTGCTCTCCGTCTCCGTAAAGACTATTGATCGTCAGCCAGTTGCCAAGGATACCTGGCTTACCCCTTATTGGGTATAAAAGGAAAGAGGAACTTACTCGGATGTATCCCAGAATGTAGATCCGATTTCAAGAGCGTGGTCAAGAAATTTAAACCGCTCTTCTTCGTCGGTAAGTGTCCCGTAGGTCGAATAAGATAGACCCATGAGTCCCAAGCCCAAGGCCGGCACCAGGGGGCCGTTCTTGCCGAGGGGGTGGAGGATAGGCTTAGCAGGCATATTGATTTAAAGTTACTCGTGAGAGAATGTTCGGTTCAAGTTGTTACTCAGAAAACACTGTGTCGTTGTGGTTTGAAGCCAGACCAAACGAGCGAGAACTCTGGGAGTTATATATCCATCGATTCCCAGCCAAATCGCGTCAGGAGTGACACCGGCGCGGATAGGCGGTCACCATGTAAGAGCTACACGGAAGATCCAACGATCCTATCTCCATACCTTCTCTGTTAATCCCGTCCATAAAGCCCGCAAGAAGCATGAAGTCACACATCATCCCGCAGTGGAGTATCATGGCCTCAAAGGAGCTTAGTCGACTCGACCAATCAGAGCGCAGAGTTTCCGAGCAGACCAATCGATCGTAGAACCAATCGAAAAGCTTATTTTAATGCTGATTTGATGAATTGGGTATCGGTTGGCGTCTTAGTCACGCCGAAACAACCTCTACCGATCCTTCGTAGGTAGGGTAGAGCAAGGGTTTGTCGGCGTTGGTACATTCTCAAATTGTGAATTCCGGTCCAACTTCGACAGATGCCGGTTCATTCGCTTACGCCTTGCAGGATGCTACCTACCTAAGTATCCAACAATTAGTTCTTATGGTGTTGCCTCGTATCCTCTTTCTCTTGTATGATATTGTGAGTATCATGAAAGTGGGCAAAAGCATCTATTTTAATTCAATAAGCAAAGCAATAGTGTACCTGTCTATGGAGCTACATAGACATAGATACCATGGTAGTATCTCTCATTCCCAGTCCCAGTATTTCCATATTCCCGTCCCCTAGCGATATAGCAAGATAATTGTAGCTCCACCAGTAGCAAATTCCTTTAGATCTGAATCCCGCCATAAGTATGCTTCAAGGCGCATATCCCTTTAATATGGTACTCTCATAATAAAGATACGCGCCGAAGATTCGAGCCGTGAGCAGCTAGATATCTACCCAGTAATTCCCAGTCTAAGCAGTGGTGTTAGAATAAATGTTTGGCGAAAGGGGCATGTGCCCCCGGGCATACTGTAGGGAATAAAACCCCAGAGATGATATGAACGATAAGTCCGGGGAATATGACTGAAGGAGTGAAAGTGTAAAACCTGCAGCTTCGCCTTTTAAGGAGCCAGTTAGTTGTATTTCTACTAGTCAATAATCGACCTTAGAAATCGCACTTACCTAGAACTAGCAGGCCTAAGTTCCTCGTGCTAGAAGGAGGAAGTCCATACGAGCCCAAGACAAGTGATGCTGCTGGACACCAGATGTACGGCCACCAAGATGAGAATGATTGTCGGAGAACAGAATTCTTGACGTGAATTGCGGAAGCAGCCGTGTCCTCTAAAGAGCCGAGGATGCCATTCGTTATATTTTGCGCACGACGTAAATGATTCGCATGATCGTAATATTCCGTCGCTAGAGTTTCCGATACGCCAACAAGTCGTTGCATTCCCTAGTGTCATCAAGTTAGCATTAGTAAGGCTCGTCCTTCGAGGGGAATATTGCTGACCTCTTCCAGATTGTTCTGTCTAGTCTCTAGTTCCATTGCCTGTAGACGAGAAGACTCCTAGGATTTCATATGTTAGTTTAAATATGAAGAATTACAATAGCATAACGTACAAGTTGGGTTTGCAAATTCACAGCAGATTCGGTGGCAAGTACCATCACTTGCATGGCCGTGTCCATTGCAGACTCTACGCGTTGGTTGGCAACCTCTATCGATCGCTCGTAGGTAGCCGCAACTTCGGCTTGGCCTTCAAGAACACCCTTGAACATCACACCCAGCATTCTCTGAAGGTTGAGCGCGTTCTGGGTGCCTGAATTGACTAACTCTGTAGTTTCCTGTAATCATTCGGTCAATTGCATGTCCAACTAATTGAGATCTCTATAATATTTACCTTCACCTCTTGAATAAGCTGACCGAGGAACAATTCCTCCACAGATTTCAGCATAGCGTTCAAATGATCAACCTTCGGTGAGAGCTCATCGATTCTATCACCTGTCGCCTGGGCTCGTATACCTAGGCTAGTCAAGTGCTGCTCGAATTGCTTGTCGACGTCATCGGTGAATCGGCCCATAATCTTCGTTAGACGCTCAAAGAGAAAGATTTGTTGAGCTAAAATGTGTTAACAAGGTCAAACTGTGAACTGGGATAATTTAGAAGTTAATCATATACCTTTCTGGTTATCCGCTCTGGCAGCTTCGCAGAATCTCAAGGCTTTATGGCGGTAGTTGACCCAAGTGTTCTAGGCCGAGTCAGACTCCGCTAAACCCGTGAGACAGCCGTCAATCTCCGCGGAAGATACATGCAGCTGGCCTGAGTTCTGAAGTGGAAGTTGGTTTAAGGCAGGCTCTCGGAAGTGATCGCATTCTGTAGGAATGTCGAAACTACCTCTTTCTAGATCGCAGATGGCTAGACTTGCGGCATACGAGTCAATGAAATCTCTGATTTTCCTACCACTGTCTGTGAGAACAGTTGCCTCATTCTTGCTCTCGAGAACTTCACAGCTGTTCACCAAGAGGCGTGCGGCTGTTCTATGGCACAGAGGCTCTGATTCCAATTCTCGCAGTTCACCTAAAGCCAGTTCATAGGAGTTAGGCAATCTTGAGCCAGACTGCAAGGCTTGCGATAGGCTACTTCGTGTAGCACTCTGCTGAACATGGCCTGCTCTCACTAGGACCCGATAAGCACGTAATTATTCAGGTTGGAGGGGGTTTCTTACCCAGATCTAATTTTCGCGCACTGCTGCCCCATGAGATTCCAATAGCGGAGTGAATCTGTGATGCCACAAGGATGCCTATTCCCACCCAACCCATGATCTTTCGTTTGTTTGCCATAATATCTCGTTGTTATTTTCGAGGATGCCAATCAAAGAGCGGAGGAGGATGAAAACGTGTCGATGTGGTTACAGTGAAAGAGGAAGTGACCAGAATGACCACAAATCCTACTATTTCTTGCACTGAAGAAGTGAGAGAGGGAAGAGGAAATAAAAGTCACATCATGGGAAGGTTGTAGAAGATAAATATTCATGTGAAGTTGATGGCGTCAAGGTAATTGTCACGGATTCACATCAAAGATCCTTAATCGTCTTGTCATCAAAATTCGGGTTCGTTAAACATCGAAACATGATTTAACTGGTAATTGATTGATCCGGATTCATGAGCAAGGACTAGAGAGGCGAGAAATAGGTAATGGCCCATAACTAATCCGCTGGGATCGAAAGAAAAGACAGAAGATTGAACACTCAGTTGTGACATCCATCTTGAAACTTTCATTTAAAAGTAACCTTAAACTATATAAGTGCCTAGAGAGGTAATTATATAGGGGACTAGTTACAGCGGTTCCGAAACAACTTTAGAAGTTCCAAGGTTGAGATGGAAACTGCAATGATGGTGACTTGCACTTGCACTTTCAGCATTAAGAAGGCGAAGCTGCCCCGCCTTAGTCATGATTTGCCACGTGATATAATTTGACCCGATTTTTTCTTTCATTGCCAAGCATCCCGCAATTGAGCTCTGCGATTAAAACCTCTGGGAAATCGAGTTCTGCAATCAGTCAATATCACTGCGGAGACCCCAAAACAACACGATGCTGGCGCCCAGCGGAGGCAAGATGCTCAAAGGAGCTCTTGCAAACACCAATGCCTCTGTAACGCTCCCAACTTTCCTAGTACCAGCCTTCCAAACAACTGCGCCGCGACGCCAGTTCTCCAGCACAACGAATAGATCTTCGAAGCTAGGCCGAACACCGATATCCATTCCTCCCGGTGTCGAATTGGCAGTTGGAGAGCCCAGGATCAAGAAAGACCCTACAACATATCTAAGGATACCAAAACGAACAATTACTATCACCGGGCCGTTGGGGAAGCTCGACCTGGAAATCCCCCCGTACATCCACATCAACCATGACGAGGCTTTAAGAAGGGCGGTGCTTACTATTGAGGACACAGAAGCTAAGCAGCAAAAGGAGATGTGGGGTATGTACAGAGAGATGTCTCTATGAGGAACCAGAACTGACTTGGAGCGAATTAGGAACTACATGGGCATACATAAACCGACATATTATCGGCGTATCAGAAGGACACACAGCTGTTTTACGACTAGTAGGTGTAGGATACAGGGCGATGATCGAGGAGCGGCCGAAGAAGGCAGAGTATCCGGGCCAGAAATTTGTGTGCCTGAAGCTCGGCTTTACACATCCCGTGGAGGAACCAGTCCCCTTCGGCATGAAAGCTAGCACACCTCAACCGACAAGAATCCTACTCGAGGGCATCAACAGAGAGGAAGTCATGTCCTTCGCAGCCAGAATACGTAAATGGAGAAGGCCAGAGCCATACAAGGGGAAGGGTATCTTCGTCAACGACGAGACGATCAAGCTCAAGCAGAAGAAGATCAAATAGGCGATCTATTTCCTGCACGTGTATCTATGTACTATACTACGGCAGATACCCAATCAAGACCAAAAATATGTACTTTTATGCATGCCCTTTCTATGACGTACACCTATTTTCTTATTTCTTCGTAAGAACCTCCTGGACGGCCTTTAGCACCTGGGGTTGAGTAGCAGCAAATGCGGCGACGACGCCCTTGTTATTTGCCAGTGTTCGTCCAACGCTAAAGTCTAGTCGCTTGCCGTGGATATCTGTTACGGCACCACCAGCCTCGCGGACGATGAGATCGCCCGCAGCGTGGTCCCAGATTTTCTCCTGGTACGTCGCGCTGACAGGTAGTCTCAAATAGATGTCGCCAGCACCTCGTGCAATAGAAGCATATTTAGCCTGGGAGTCCATTCTCACACTAGGATTTGTTATGCCAAGCAACCGAGCGATCTCGGCCTGATCTCCGTGGGACGAGTGGCCGGCTTCTACACTCTCGCAGAATGTGGCGACGGAGATGTCAGTGATAGCTTTCATAGAGATGCTCTTCTCCTTAACTAGGGAGCCAGTAGTCAATGAGCGGCTTGTGGCGCCCTGGCCTAGCACACCCGAGAATAGGACACCTCGGCCCTCATCAGTCTGGCCAGTTTCCATGCTTCCTGATAGCGGAGCAGAATCGTCAATAGGCAGATTCGGGCAACCCAGGACGCCAACCTTAACATCCCCATCTACCATCAAAGCGAGACACACAGCATATTGGCCACCACGTAGGAAACCCTTGGTCCCATCGATAGGGTCGATGGCCCATATGCGGCCCTTAGCGCCACCTTTACTGTTGCCGTAGTCGATCATTGTCATCATGGACTCCTCGTCATTGATCTCCCCGCCGAGCAGACTCTCAGCTTCAGGATCAGAGAGTTGAGTAGTCTTAACCAAGTCCCAGATAGTCTGTCTTAAATTGGTGTCCTGGCGCAACTGAGCGGCCTCCTCCTCAGCGACGATCTCATCGTCAGGGAAGTTCGCTTTCAGGGCGCTAATAATAAGGGCCTGAGCACCAAAATCACCGATCGTGACAGGCGATTTATCATCTTTAGAGACGGTTCCTTTGGCTTTCTCGTGGAAAACCCTCTTGGTCAAAATGGAAGCACGCTGGACGGCTAGCTGAGCTATCTCAAGCTCTTTGGCGTATGACGACATGTTACTAGTGAAGAGTTGCTGGCGGGTAGCAGGGGAGAAATGCAGGGACAGTGAGGTAAGGCGGGGCAGAGCTCGAGATAGAAATATAGCCAGGATCACAATTAGGAGGGATAATAGGAACAGATATTTTGTTGTAGAATTGGAGACTACCTTTTTATTCCCTTTTTTAGTCCTCATCTAATTAGCAGAATTAGATGCACGCTTGTTAGTTGGAATCTGTGGGAACTTGGAACTGTGCTGTTCAATTGAAGCCCCGCGATTCCGGGCTTACATATGCTGTAAGGGGTGGTAGCGGCTGCACTGCATCGCACGCACCCGCTCAGGGATCCATGCAGCAAAATATTTTGATTTTAGTGGAGTAGTTACGGGTAGCTGGCAGTCGGGGACCCCTAATCCTAGTGCTCTGGCCCGTTACCCCTCCGACGGCCGCGACTTAGCTAAGCTACTAAGGTCAACATGTATCCATATATTTGACGAAACCTATCAACGTAACCCTTTCAAGGATGAGAAAGAACATCTGAGAACAAAGAGATACGTACCTTCTTCTACATCTATTAATCACAAGGATTGAAACGACGGCACTTCTCAACTAAACCTAATCCAACCAATACTCCGCAATATTTCGTCGATTAAACTCGATTAACTCGCATTCAATTAAAATTACAAGGTCAACTTATACGCAACCTTTTTATCACTCGGCGCGATTCTCCAAGGTGACCAGGAGCACAGGAGGGTAGTACAGCCAATCTTCGCCGAGATTGCTGCTAGTTCTACATAGTACAGCCAATACATCCAATACAACCAATACAGTCATCCTTTCATACTACCTAGAAGTCTAGGTATCCCTGGTCTAGGCCGCCTGGCATTCTGCAAAGTCACCTAAGTCAAGCCGCCTAAGTTGCCTAACATGAATGCTACAAAGAGAAAGTTCAATGCCTTGTTGCAGGGACTCGGCGCAAAGCCAACACCTCAACCGCCATCAGCAGATGAACAAAATAACAATAACAAACCTAGCACCCAGTCAACTCGCCCTCTGACACCAACTTCAACCCTCGCGCCCGACGACACATCTACGCAGACGAAAACCATGGCTCCGACAGGAATACCTACAACACCCAGTGACATATTTAAGCGCCGACGTGTGCTTGAATCAACCACTGGAAATGAAAAGACAGGTTCAACTACCATTTCGAACGTCGTGCTGAAGAAGTGGGCGCCAGGGGGCAACGCCGTCTCTCCTAGCAAGTCTCCCAACAAGGAAACAAAAACAAAAACAGAGCCAGAACCAGAGCCGGCCAAGTACTGTCCCAGCGATCGCGATGAATTAATACGACGACTTAGGACTTTCCAGGAGCTGACCGAATGGACACCGAAACCAGATAAAGTCAATGAGATCGAATGGGCAAAGAGGGGCTGGGTTTGTCAGGGAAAAGAGCGTGTACAATGCACATTATGTCACAAAGAATTGGTGGTCAAGATCAACAAGAATGAGGTAGACGGCAAGGAGGTCCCAGTCCTTGTAGGGTCGGATATTGAGGAAGCTTTGGTGAAGAGATTCGTCGAGTTAATCATCGATGCGCACCAAGATGCTTGCTTATGGAGAAAACAAGGGTGTGATGGTGAGAACTCTGTGATATCACTTGACATGTTAAGGGCACCCATTTGCTAACTATCGGATAATAGACACTCTACTCAGACTACCTCTGGCAAGTCCTCCGAGTGCTCATGCCTCTCTGCGCCAACGATACGATGATCTTTGCGCGCGACAGTCATTCCTCCCATACCTCTTCAACCTCCGCCTACCCGCAAGCCTGGATCTACAAGCTGCCAAGTCGCAACTTGGCCCAGCATTCTTCACGCAACCTCCGCCACCAAGCACAAATCCATCAACTCCGAATGACGTTGCTCTTGCTCTTGCCCTCACTGGTTGGCAAGGTCTTACAAACCCACGCATTGGCGCAGTGCCGAACTCGGCAACCTGTGCTACATGTTTACGTCGTCTTGGTTTATGGATGTTCAAGAGCAAGGAGGTGGATGAAGCAACAGGACAAATCATCATTCCAGCACCTATGGATTACCTTGATCCTGTGCGCGAGCACCGATTCTTCTGTCCTTGGCGAAACGCCACCACCCAACATAATCCAGGTGCCAAGACAATGGACAACAAGACTGCTTGGGAGGTGCTCGTACAAACAGTCAAGAATCACGCCTATCTTCGCATGCAATCGGAGAAGAGCGGCCATCGCGGTATCCTTCATCGCCCCACCGCATCCGTTCCGGTAACGCCATCCAAGAGCGTTAGAACGGTAGATGAGGGGTCGCCTATAGTAGTAGACGATGAAGATGAAGATACCGCCGTCCGAGACGCAAAGGACAAGGAAAGATGGGCGCGACTGAGAAGAGTAAAGAGCCTGTTCAATACGAAGAACGGGAAGAAGCTGCAACGAACACCGAGTCGCCCGGGCACCGGTGCTTCAAACCGTCCTCCTACTGGGCACTCAAGGGGGGCTAGCGTACCACCTGAGACGGTTGGAGAGAAGAAATAAAAGAGATATACGGAGAATTGGAGAAGAGTAATGTCCATATATTTATGGATGGTTGTAAATTGTTTGTCTGGAATATTGTACTCTTAAGAAAACTGAATTGGTAATAACTGCAAGATACCCAACCCACCTGTACTTACACACCTATACTTACATCACCCATTCAACAACTAATCTAATAATGTATCGATACGAAATCGTGGCGCTCTTCCTCCTTTCATTGAATTCAGCTTGGCTAATTAGCTAGGCATATTTTGGTGTTGCCCCTATTCCACGGGAAACGAAGTCGCCTTTGTCTTCGAAGCAAAATGTCAAGAAACTTGGTGCTGAGTGAATGTGACAGACGACATGTCTAATATACTAGAAAATATGGATTAGTGAACATTAGGTATCGTCCCAATTCAGCTGAGGTATTCAGGGGCAAGATTGAATTTAGAAATCGATCAGAAGCATCATTGTTGACGGTACATGTACTTTGTACTAGATGGTGTAATTTGATTACATAAGCATATCTAGTCGATCCACTCCCAAAATGCCACCAGGTAATCATCGACCGTCCGTCCTTCAAAAATGTGACTTCCCTAACTTCAGAATTAGGTAATCCCGGCAATGCGAACAGGGGGAAGGAAATTCAAAGATTATAGTGCCAAGGCTAAATGCACGCACAGTTCATCATCTCATTGTTCCAATGTTCTTCATTCTCGTCAGAATAACGTAACATTTCAAATCGGTCTTCCGCCTCCGGTGTCTGCCATTCCACGCACAAATATCGCATATCGCATTATGTTGCCACCATGCTCAGCGTGCTGTCAAATTTGACACCGTGCGACTGCGGAGATAATCTAATGCAAGAGGATGGACCTCGTGCCGAGTCGAGTCTTGTCATCCGACCAACAAGATCGTGCCCGATCACGTTTGCAGCCGACCCTCTGCGGCTTTTGTGCGTGAAAGCAAGGGTCGGACATGATAGACATGATAGACAGACATGTCCATAATGCCCCATTCGTTCCCAGCTTCCGTTGAACGGAAGCCGGGTGGCGGCACGACCCTTGTTTGGTCAAAGCCTACCCGGTGCCGTTAGCTCTGCACTCCACTGTCATGTCAATACCGGCTTGGATCTAACAGCCCCTGGCGCTAGTGTCACTTCTGGAGGACGTCGGTTTTGATATGTTATGTCATATCTAAATCCTACCTCTCTTGTGACCTCTCATAAGATGACGCTGAGACGAAACTTATGGCTTGCCGAGCCGTGCGTCACAGAACGCCGGCCAAGATCCGGTACAAGCAATTCACCACTCAAGAACTACGATTGCTCTCCATGGCTGCTGAACGGGAATGGCCTATCACTCTTCCAAGCCCGGGGAGCCTTATGAGGGGGGTTGCTATGTTGTTTGCGTGTGGGATTGCTAGAGTAAGAGTTTATAGGTATCATTTTTTTCCTAGGTAAGGTGAATCATGGAGTAAACGTTCCAGAACCATCATTTGTTTTCTTCTCCTTAAATTCCCAACCCAGCTTCTCGGTTACTCGTTTCCTTAAGGCTGTTTATCATATTTGGAATTAATTTCCCCATTTTCAGCTTGTATGAAAATACAAGAACAGCCAGACAGACATACCGTTGTACTTCCCCAGGTTTTCTTGTTGATTTTCCATTCGCCGGTGGAGTTTACTCCTCCTGCTATCCCAGAATTTGCATATACCCTTCAGCCTGAATTACACAGGCCTCGCATACCGACATCCGCATTTCCCAGAACAGTGTCCCATTTTAATATATTCCCACAATCTGCACGCGGGTTCTATTATCGGTCACCCTAGCTCCTGTACGTCTCCGCCTCGTTCAAGCTGTCCGTACCCAGCAAGACCAAGGGGAATCGACAACCGACGCGCAGGTCGCACCTCAGAATATTCTCTCCGAGCGGTTGACGGCACGAACTATCCCAAAATGGCTCCGTCGCATCCGCCTGTCACCACTTATTTCATTGTGGATAATCTTCATTGCCCGACATGTGTCTCTGCCATAAAAGAGACCTTACAAGACGTCGAAGGTGTAGGATGGGTATCGCCTAACATTGTCACTAGCTGGGTCGCGATCGAGCATGATCCTAAGGTAACTCCGAACGATATGTGGTCGAAATTGGATTCTGCCGGTTTCGATATCTCTGGTGTTGGCTCGACAAATGGCGACGTGTCCTTGGCTGAGTTAAGACGTGGGGATCACTCTAACGGTCTCCATCGCTCAGATACACATTACTCATTAGATCTTGGTGAACGAACAACCCCTTGGGGTAAGATGGTTAAGCTATCAGATAAGCTATCGGAGAAGATTCTACCCAAGAAATCGTCGACGTCAACGTCGAAGGCTGATAGGGAGAGAAAGCAAAAGGAGCATCTCAAGAATTGTGAGGAATGTCGAACCAAAGCATCGAAAGCACCAAAACCCACTACAATTAATACCATACCCTCTGGAACATCGTCTAACACGCGCAATGGTCAGACAGAGGATGAACATGCTGATGATGAGAAGTCAACTAAGGGGCTGGTCACGTCAGTCCAGCCCCTTGAGAATGAGAAGAATGTCGAATCCGAGTCTCCCGATAATGTTGGGCACCGATGGAGAGTTTCGATGACTATATCAGACTTGGTGTGTAACAGTTGCGTGGTTACCCTTACCGATATTCTCAAGAAGAGACACTGGATCACTAAAATCTCCATTGACTACATTTCCGACAGTGGAGTCTTCGAATATATCGGTACCAAAGAAGATGCCAAGCAAATCGTTGAGGCAATCGAAGACACAGGAAGAGATGCCGAAATCGTGCAGATTACCAATGTCGATCGCAGTAACAACCTTACCAATGAGAGAACTGTTAGGATACGCATTGACGGTTTCTACTGCGAACATTGCGCTGATCGAGCTACGAACAGTCTCGGAGGGCTTCCTCGAAATCTCAAGATTGAGAAGAGGCCTACACGCGAGCAACCTATCTTAAAGGTCACCTACACTCCAGTAGGACCCAAGTTCACCATCCGACAGATCCTCTCTGTTATTGAAGCAAGTGATCCGGCATTCAAAGCATCAATCTTTCATCTGCCTACACTCGAAGAGCGTTCGAAAAAACTGCGGGCGGCTGAACGAAAGAAGATCGGCATTCGTGCCTGGTTCACAACAGCCGTCGTGATTCCTACGTTCATCATCGGCGTTGTGTACATGAGTCTTGTGCCTGATCACAATCCCTCGAAGATGCTTCTCATGGAAGCTTGGAAACCCGGAATAAGCCGAGCACAGCTTTCTCTGTGTATCATGGCAACACCAGTGTACTTTTTCTCCGCCAATCTATTTCATCGGCGTGCGATTTTAGAGATTAAGGCATTGTGGACACGAAGGCCACGAAGAGATGGCCTACGCTATATGGATGAGGAAAATGAGACGGGCCAATCAACGAAGACCAGGGAGTTCCTCCAACGATTCTACCGATTTGGTAGTATGGATATGCTAGTCTCGCTAGGAACTACGATCGCCTACGTTTCGTCGATAAGCCAGATGATTGCCGCTGCAGTGGAGCGCCCCAAAATGGTCAACGACGCAAATTTCTACTTCGACTCGGTCGTGTTCTTGACATTTTTCTTGCTCTGGGGTAGATTCATTGAAAAATACAGCGAATCAAAGTTGGGAGATGCTGTAGATGCTCTCACGAAGCTTCGCCCCACTACCGCCAAGCTCATCGAGAAGGTCACGGACACGGATGAGAAAGAAAAGGAAGTCAACGTCGACATGCTTGACGTTGGAGATATCATCCGTATCCCACGCGGTGCGTCGCCTCCTTGTGACGGAAAGATCGTAAGCGGCGAATCCAATTTTGATGAGTCTAGTCTTACGGGAGAATCATTCCCTGTATCAAAGGCCGCCAATGACGATGTCTTTGCAGGAACTGTCAACATGGACCGCCCCGTCTTAGTTCAGATCACTGGTACCGCTGGTCAGTCGATGCTCGATCAGATCGTAGCTATTGTGAGGGAAGGCCAAGCCAAGCCCTCTCAGATCCAAGATTTGGCCACTCGACTTACCAAGTACTTTGTGCCCTTCATTACCCTAATTGCCATTGTCACATGGCTCATCTGGCTAGTACTTGGTCTTTCTGGTGTGATACCAGGACATTTTCTTGACGTATCATCTGGTGGTTGGGTCGTATTTTCACTTCAATTTGCCATTGCCGTATTTGTCGTCGCCTGCCCATGTGGCCTCGGACTTGCTGCTCCCACAGCAATATTCGCCGGTAGTGGATTGGCCGCCAAATATGGCATACTTGCCAAGGGTGGAGGTCAGGCTTTTGAGAAAGCGAGCCGGATTGACTGTGTGGTCTTCGATAAGACTGGTACTCTCACCATGGGCGGTCAACCCACGATCACTGACTCTACGATCTTCCCCGACCAAGAAGTCAGCGAATCGCAGAGCAACACACTCTTAGCTGCACTCCGAGCCGTTGAGGATAACAGCGGTCATCCTATCGCAAAGGCTATTGTGTCCTGGTGTGCAAGCCAAACACTTGAACGTGTTGAAGTTACAGATGTTCAGGAAATACCAGGAAAGGGTTTGAAGGCGACTTATAACGCCGGCAAGCCACTCCAGCCATTTGACATCGTCGTCGGAAATGAGGCATTAATGAATGACTTTATGGTTGATGTGACTCTAGGTGTTGCGACAAGCCTTCAGACTTGGAAGAAAGAAGGCAAATCAATCGCAATTGCCGCTATTAAGGGTGCGAACAAACCCGGCACATACAGAATCGCGGCCGCGCTCGCAATCACCGACCCTATCCGACGCGAAACCCCCGCCGTGATCCGAGCTTTACAATCAGCAGGCAAAGACGTATGGATGCTCTCGGGCGATAACCCGACAACAGCAAAGGCCGTCGCCCTCCGCATCGGCATCCCCGACCTCAACGTCATCGCCGGCGTGCTACCTACAGAGAAACACGAGAAGATCAAGTGGCTCCAGCAGACGCTCAAAGCGCGCAAAGGAAACGTCGAACTCACCAACCGCCGCGCATTCATCGCAATGGTCGGCGACGGCATCAACGACACAGCAGCGCTCAGCACCGCCGACGTGGGTGTAGCCATCGGATCAGGCAGCGACGTCGCGATTTCCAGCGCGGACTTCGTCCTCGTAAACAGCAACCTCGAATCGATCGTCACCCTCCTCGACCTCAGCAAGGCCGTCTTCCGCCGCATCAAGTTCAACTTCGCCTGGGCCCTCGTCTATAACCTCCTCGCCGTCCCTATTGCCGCTGGCTGCTTTTACGCTCTTACCGTTAATGGTCAGCATGTCAGACTCCCCCCCGTCTGGGCTAGTCTTGCTATGGCGCTTAGCAGTATTAGTGTTGTTATGAGTAGCTTGGCGCTGAGAAGTGGGATCCCGGGGTTGGGGTTTAGGGTTAGGAAGGTTTTCGTGCCGGAGAGGGTTGGGAAGGGGGGTGTTTATGGGTTTGGGGGTGTGAGGGTTTGATAGTGGTGGCGAAAAGGGGGATTGTGAAGGGACGTATTGGGGGATGAAGTTAGTGCTGAACTGAAAAAGATACAAGGCGAGGTAGTTGGGTGTTTGGGGGAGGTTGTCTGCCACCTAGTGTGGGATATCTGTCGGTTTTGCCATCGCAGTTGTCATCGTGGATCTGGTTGAGCCTAGCCTAGGGCTCTCCAATCCCGCATACGATGGCTTGCACGGCATGTTTTGTTCATATTCCGCACGGCTTTGGGCTTGCTCGCTAGTTACGTAAGGTATACGAATCCATTCAATCTTTCTAAGTTTTTGGTGATGTTTTAGCTCACGATGCTGTGTGTTGTGTTGGTGGTGTGGCTAACGGCGGTGTGGAGTAAATGAGGTAACGCGAAGTGAAGTGGAAAGGTCGTAGAACGTTACGCAGCGGACCTTTCGTAGTTTATATGAGGGCTGTCTATGTCGTGTTTATTGGATCCGTAATACAGTACCTGGGTAGGTAGGTAAGAACTCACAGATTCGTGATGTGGTATATTACGTGTGGCAATTCCAGCACAGGAGTTTTATATGTTGCGTCACGTAGGTCTATTTCTGTTTCTATGTGAAATAACCTAGTATTTAGCAATTTGGTGCATAGTTCCCACATGCGTCATTATCATGATCCCATCCAATAGCCATCTACTACCCAAGTTATTCACTTAATTCCGTGCATCATGGGCCTTCCCCCTAAACAAACCAATACGCTATCTCACTACCCCTTCTCCCAGCCCGATACGAGATCACACCTATTCTCCCCTTCAACGCCAATACACGGCGTCCTCGTCATCATCATCCCTCTTCTCCCCGTTACTAAGTCTTAGCTCATTCCTATTGTACTCAGCTTCGTCTTCATCCCTCTTCTCCCCCTTGCTAAGTTTCAACTCATTAATTAAGTACTCAGCCTCATCCTCTTCCCTCTTCTCCTTGTCGAGACCGTACCGGTGTGGAATGTACACCCCGTCCTCATCCCCATCTTTCTTCTCCTTACTGAGAATGAACGCGGGTGAATTGTACTCGGCTCCATCCTCGCTCCTCTTCTCACCCTTACTGGGAAAAAATACGCTGAAGCCGTACTCAGCGATGTCCGCGTCGCGCTTGTCTTTCCCAGCTGCTGAAGAGAGTTTGCTGTACTTCTTATTGTCTACGCGCTTAGCGAGAGATTTGTCTATAGAATTTAGGTTAGTAAGTCCATTTAGAAGACGAAGCATATCTCAGGTTAGTCAAAGCTGATGGTATTGGGGGTGTATCATACCATTCTGGACAGGGGCGGCGATGGCGCCGGCAACGAAGGTAGCGATGTATAGCTTGGAGAAAAGCATGATGGATAACTCTGTACTGGAGACTAGGTTTGAAATGTTCACGAGATCGAAGGTTAATAGTTGAGTTTTAGTATAGCCAGGCAGGAATCTATGCCAGTCTTCTCGTCGAACTTTATACTCGTCCAAAACAGCTCGCTCGGTTCTCCTCATTCCTCCAACCTTTAAGTCCGGCATCACACCGAAGACAACGAATCAAGAAATCGAGATAGTTGATGATTATGCAAACGCAGTGAGATCAATAAGCAGCATCATCTGTGCAACTTGATCCTGTCCCGAACCCCAAGTTACGAATGAGATTTGTAAGTTACCAATGCTATCGTAGCAAGTCTGTTGTCGTGATATTCAAATGGAGCCTCCGCTCATAGGTGCCTCCAACAAAGCTAGTGAGCTAGTGGTAGCTTTGTCTTAGTTGACGTTCCACTGCGTATAGCCTCTCGGATGATATGGGTGCTTGCTATTCAAGTTAGCTGCCCTATGGGAAGCAAAGTTCCCGAAAAGCCTCTGCCGGAAGATCAAAAAGTGAGAACATGTCTTAGTCTAGATATAGCCAGTCATGAATCGAAAGTGTATACTAATACTACCATTGGACTCGGATAGGGCCGTTCCACGACATCGGTTGGGACCCACGGTCGAGCCTGGCCGCTATAAGACTTAAGCAAGAGCTAATGTCGACCAAGGATGATCTCTAACATGGAGATATACAGTAATTCGTTGTGGCGAAGAGTATGAGTTGACGGGATGCTCTCATGAGCCTTATATCATTGGTCCTTGGTCGGTTATTGTGTTTAGCATTGTGTTGTAAAACACAGATGTTTATGCCGCCATATCCTAAGATATAAGCTAGACGATCTCCCGAACCGTCGGCTAGGTCACTGTCTCGGATATATGTCAAATCGTCTCTTTCCGGATCGCATTCTTATTCCCAAGATCGAGATAGGACGATAGGAGAGGCAATTTAACCCGATCTCTCGATCTCTTCTCATGAGTACTATCACTCGAGTCAGTATTAATCTTTGCACAAATTCGGGACTAGTTACTTTGGTAGCTCCTAGACCATTCTATCTTATTGTGATTGAGGTCATATACTCCCACAATCTTAACTCAGACGACCATGCCAACTACCATGCGGGGATTTTCTCTGTTCTGGGATCAGCAAGCAACTCCATGGCGATGCGAAGACGAAGTTGAGTCTTCAGAAGCATTGCTTGAAGAGGATGTCGAGCGTTATATGCCCGCATCAAGGGGACGCGGAGGGAATAGAATATGGTGGGTTTTATCCCTTATTAACGCCATATTCTTTGGAGGGGCCGTATTCCTGTATTCTGCTGCTTGGGTGAAGCATACGGGGCGTAATGCGTGCCTTAAAGCCACCTCCATTTACTGTAAGTCAATACCTGCGGGTCATCTAATTCCCATCAGGATATAGATTTCATCTTGCTAATAATTCTTCCTGTAGCGCCTGTACTTGAAGAAGTCAACATGCCGTTGACCAACACATTACTGAATGGAAGTCTCTGGCTAGGAGAGAATCCGCCGATCTGGCGGGCCGTACCAGATTCCAACAAAGTCGAGGAGATCTGGGAAGATTTTGAGCACGTGAAACCAATTGCTTTAACGAGAAACCAGATATTGGCCATGGGGAAAGACCCGGCCACGGTAGTGAAGTTTGACGACGAATATTGGGGACTTGGCGACGACGCATATGTCGGGGGACTTGACTTTTTCCATCAAGTTCACTGTCTCAATACGCTACGGCATGAAGCTTTTAGGTATTGGAATCGAGAAGGCGAGACAGTCCCGAAGTGGAACGATATCCATTGGGTTCATATACAACATTGTGTTGGTATGATGATGGAGCATACGCTCTGTAATGCTGATGCTGGATTTATGACGTACAACTGGATGGAGCACGAAAAGTACCCCTTCCCCGATATGAGTGGTGAGTGCGGCTCATTTTATACCGTAATTGCTCCTGGTACTCGATGCTGACGCTGCACATACTCTTCAGTACGGAAGCAATGCAGAGATTGGCGCCAACTGATAGAATATCGCGATACGCACAGCGTGAACAAGACTCTATACTCGAACTGGAAGAAGCCTGAGGGGGTTACCCAACTCAAACAGCCCCAGGACTGGTGGGAACATCGTGGTGAATACGATAGGGCGCACTACGCCAACGGGACAGTAATTACGGGTTGATCGGTCATATTCGAAGTCCAAATGAGGTTCTCGGATTAGTATTAGTATAAGAGAAGGAAAAGTTGAAGCTTCCAACTTTGAAGATAGCCCTGTACCGCACATTTGACGCTAAGGAAGACCCCCGCACCCCGGCATGTAAGCAGTCTGCATTAGCGTAAATCAACCTCAACCAATCAGAATCTAGAAAAGAGACGGTGGATCTCAGATGGGAAATCGAACCATCAGGTTGGTACCTCCATTAATGAGTCTTCTTCTAAGCGATCCCAAGTACCTCCAAATATGATCCCAGAATACCCTCATCCTCCTAAGCGGCGAAGCTGTTAATCAAAGTCATGCTGGTGTCGTAAAAATCATATGAGGCTATAGTCCCTCAGTCCGAGGCTTCCCGAATGACATGTAGGTAGCAAGGTAAAGAAATAATAAATAAGAGTCAAGACAGTTTCATTTCCAATTCATATTTCTCGTAGATATCACCACTTACTACTCAGCATCTCGAATTATTCACAAAAAATCAAAGACATAAAGTTAGCAACTTCAGCACTTCAAAATACCTACCTCCCATCAATTCCCAAAGCCATGGCATCAGGCCTCTTCCTCAACCCCCTAACCCTCCTCCGCGTCGCCCCTCTCATCACCTCAACAGCCTCCCTCACCATCGCCTCCGACTCGCACCTCTTCCTCAGCAGCCTCGTCTCACTTAAGCGCGAGCGTTCCACAGTCAACCAAGTAGCGCCGCGGTACTTCGAAACCTTTTTCTGGCGCGGGCTTCCCGAGATCCTAGTGACCTTCGGACTCAGTCTCGCCTTCGGCATCGCGAACTCGTACGGCGGCAGGAGACCGCGAGCCGCGGCTTGGGCCTGGTACGCCGGGGGGTCGGCGTTTTCGCTCGCGCACTTTGCGTTCGTGCCGACGATCGCGTTCAAAGTGAGAGATGCGATCGAGGCGAAGGAAGCGCCGGATGGGGGCGCTGCGGAGGCGATTCAGGGTTGGTTGAATGTGCATCATGTCAGAATGGCGTTGGCGGATATTCCGGCGTGGACGTGTTTCCTGGTCGCGGTGGTGAAGAGTTTGAGGCCGATTTAAATGGGGCTTGCTATAATTAGGTACTTACGGGTTACTGGAAAGGGGGGTGGTAGTGCTTTTTGCGAGTGAGACAAAATTGTATAACCTCCGACCACCGATGAAGTACTATGTAATGATGTATGGTACAACTAATCGAGATAGACATCATGTCATTTCAAAATCGAATATCTTACAAAGAAAATATAGCAAAGATTTCATTTACATTGTCACGAAGCCCCCAATACGCAGCCGAATGGCCTCGGTCAAGCTAGTAGCTACTACTAGTAGTCAAGCTTGCGAACGGCGTATTTCTCCAATTTATCCATCAATGAGAATGAGGGGCTTATACTCTAAATTCAGTAGAAATACAGTCTATTCTAGCATGTTCACAGTCTAAATCTCACTAACATACCGACTGTACTTTTACTCGGGTGGGGTACACTTACCCCTATTTGCTTTCTACAACCGAATCGACCCCGAGCGCTTCTATAGTCCTTCTCCACACGAAACCCGACCCCTCCAACCTACCCCACGATGTCGGACGTTGAAGTAGAATCATACATGCTCTCGTAGTTGCTTGAGCGTGGTATAGATAACTCAATTCTTCTTAAATCGAATTATTTCTTTCTTGTTTCCACCGTTAGTCCCAGTAGACCTCGCTCCGGCCGTTACCTACATCCTTCTATAGTCGCCAACACCCAGGGTACATGAGAAGACTCGAGCCAAGAAAATGCCCGAGATCACAATAACCGGCTTCCGGACCCGCGACGTGCGGTTTCCCACGTCTCTCGACAAGACCGGGTCCGATGCCATGAACGCCGCCGGCGACTACTCCTCCGCATACTGCATCTTAGAAACCGACTCCGAGTTCACCGGCCACGGAATGGTAACCCCCTTCCCTTCCCTCCCCTCCCCCCTTCCTCTCACCCACCCCATCCCACACAACCCACTAACACACCCCAGACCTTCACAATCGGCCGCGGCAACGACATAGTCTGCGCCGCAATATCCTACCTAGGCGACCGCCTCAAAAACCGGACCCTCAGCTCCCTCGTATCGAACTGGGGGCAAACATGGCGGTACCTCGTAAACGACAGTCAGCTCCGATGGATCGGGCCGGAAAAGGGGGTGATCCATCTCGCCCTCGGGGCCGTCGTAAACGCAGTCTGGGACCTGTGGGCGAAAACGCTCGGAAAACCCGTGTGGCAGATCGTCGCGGAAATGACGCCGGAGGAAGTCGTGCGGTGTATTGATTTCCGCTACATAACCGACGCGCTGACGCCCGAAGAAGCGCTGGCTCTGCTGAAGAAATCGGAAGAGGGGAAAGCGAAGCGGTTCGCGGACGCGCTGGCGAGCAAGGCTGTGCCGGCGTACACGACGAGCGCGGGGTGGCTCGGGTACGGGGAGGAGAAGATGCGAGATTTACTGCGGGAGACGCTTGGGCACGGGTACAAGTACTTCAAGCTGAAGGTCGGGACGTCGGTGGAGCAGGACCGACGACGGCTGTCCATTGCGCGGGAGATCATCGGGTACGATTCGGGGAACGTGCTGATGGTTGACGCGAACCAGATCTGGAGCGTGCCGGACGCGATTGCGCATATGAAGGAGCTGGCCGAGTTCAAGCCGTGGTTCATCGAGGAGCCGACTTCGCCGGATGATATCCTGGGCCATAAGGCGGTGCGGGAGGCGTTGAAGCCGTTTGGGATTGGGGTTGCGACGGGCGAGATGTGTCAGAATAGGGTTGTTTTTAAGCAGCTTATTACGAGCGGGGCTATTGATGTTGTGCAGATCGATGCGTGTCGGCTTGGTGGCGTGAATGAGGTTTTGGCGGTGCTGCTGATGGCCGCGAAGTATGGGGTCCCGGTTGTGCCGCACTCGGGGGGTGTTGGACTGCCTGAATACACGCAGCACTTGAGCACGATCGACTACGTTGTTGTCAGCGGGAAGCTGTCTGTTCTCGAGTACGTGGATCATCTACACGAGCACTTCTTGCATCCGTCGGCGGTGAAGGATGGTTACTACCAGACGCCGATGAACCCCGGGTACAGCGTGGAGATGAAGCCGGAGAGTATGGACCGGTATAGCTTCCCCGGTGAAGAGGGCGTGGGTTGGTGGAGAAGCGAGGAGGCTAGGGGAATATTGGAGGGGGAGAAGATCTAGTCTTAAGTATTTACATTCATCTGAGGGCATATCTCTTGGGGGGTAATATATGTACGGCAAGGTATCTGGGATTACATGAAGTATTCATGAGCATCTACATTAAGACGCATTAAAAGGAGAAATGAACATCTGCTTGGTTCAAATTTGCGAAGTGATAACAGCTGCATGTATATGTTTAGCTGAGGAACAAATTCCTACCTTAGCCGTTCTCGACCCAGGACGCAGTATCTATAGCCACGAATCGTTCTCATAGGGTACATCTCACTCAAACACCAGAATATAAGTCAAGCACACTATATTGACCTAGATCTTAGCCTAGTCGCATTAGCCATCCTCAACTTCACTTCACTCCGCAGCAATTTACACATCACCTCCACCAATATACAAAGCCTCACGTCCCATCTCCAGGCCCAAATAGCATTTCTCATCCCCTAAGACATTAACACCTCAGCCGTCCCCCCCAACAGAACTTCAAATCAAAGCCGCCGGATCTTCATCCACTCATTAGTTCCGAGCCCCAAATTCAACCCATTCCTAGCCCACCACCTCCGCACCGGTCTGGGGTCGCCAATAGCATCCTCAAGAGCCTCCTCGATATCACACGTCTTGTACTCGACGCGATGAGATCTACCATCAACCTGATCCTCTCCCCTCGCGTATTTCTTCCACCATTCGAGCACCTCGACATATCCCTGTTTCGTCGGCGCGACTAGGACCTGTGAGTCAAAAGACAATTTGTCACCCTTGAGCTCGCGCCAGACGTCGAGAACGGCGGTTTGTCCGTGTGCGCTTGCGATCTTGCACACGCCCTCACTGTGCGCGGCTGGGATACCCGAGGACTCCCACCAGCGCAGGGCGGCCGTCTGTCCCTGTTGCGCGGCGGTGAGGAGGCTGCGGCCGGGTTTGAGGGGGATATTATCGTGTTTCAGGGCGGCGTCTCTCCACCACTCTAACACAAGTAGATGTCCCTTTGCCGAGGCGGACTCCAGCGCCGCCTCGGTATACTTTAGCGAGAGGCCGGAGCGGAGCCACCAGTCCAGCACGTGTACATAGCCCATGCGGGAAGCGTTGTCCAGCGCCTCGGCGTCGTATTCCTTTTTCAAGAACGAGGGGGAAGTGTTCCACCAATCCAATATATCCGTTCGTCCGTATACCCCGGATGCCTTATTCGGTAGCAATTTAGAGCTAAACGATGCCCAGAAAACCTTGCTTAGATGTGTTTCTAGATATGTTAGGACGTCGGTTAAGGAGAACTTGATGATAAGTTTGACCGCGAGGTAGGAAACGAAACGCAGTGCTTTAGGCGCTTGAGAAAGCTTGTCGCAGATGGCGGCGGATCCGGGACACGAAAGGATCAGCCACTCGAGATCGTGCATGTATAAGTCAAGGGGGTCGGCAAGGGCCGCGCGATCGAGTCGCCATTCGGGTGGAGTTTTTAAATTCGTATATACATTAAGAGCAGTGGCTACTTCCCAATCGCCGACATGTTCAAATATAATGGTCCATATCTCCGGTGGTAGAGCCTTGGTAGATCGGATCGGAGTAGTTGTATGCATGGCCTGCTGCGTGGCAACTTCGACATCGTGTCCCAGACTCATTAGCTCGGCTTGATTTTTTATTATGCCGACCAGATCGTTGAATCCATCCCAAGACACTATACGCTTATGCGCACTATGTCCCTCGTAATGCCATAACACGGGAGCCATGACCTTGACCCAATTCCACTTGCGCTTAATCTTGCTTAACTGTTTCTTCGTCATGGGGTTCTCCCACATCTGGACCGACATGCCCGGTACCAGAAGAATCTTCTTGGATACGTCCCATGCTCTTAATATTTCCAGAAGGGTCGTATCGGCAATGCCGGACATCATCTTAGCGAGATGATCAGCATCGATAGGTGCAAGGACGAGTAAGTCGGCCCAGTCGACGAGTTCGAAAGCAGTCTGTTTGGCCGATTCTATAGCGTCTCTTGTCCTCTGATCCGCATCAATGGCTACTGTCGCTAAACTTCGGTTCTCCATGACAATTATCTCGTGGGTGAGTCGAACGGGTATCTCATCGACAAGAGCTCGGGTCTCGATCTGGGCGTCCTTGAGCAGACGAACGGCGATAGCCTGAGCGTAAGCAACGTCTCTTTGGCCATTGGCGGCAACTAGTAAGCGCAACCTTCTGGTGCGCGGCATCTCGTGAAGGGATGAGCAAGAGGAATGTGCGGTTAGAGTAGTGGAAGGAAGACGATGGGCGAGAGAGAAGGGGCGAGTAGTATCGGTAGAAATAGAATCATCGGCCATCTTGACGCATTGTGACGGCTAAGTGCCAGCGCTTGTGGTAATATACGATTCGGTGTGGAACTCGGGCACCAATATGTTGACCGACAATACGGCTATGTCGTTGGATGGTTTGGGTGGTTTGGGTAGTTTGGATCGTTATTATGGTGCTCGTACACGTAGACTGGCTAACTGGTCAACTGGTAGAGTTTTGTGACGATGATCTTAATGGTGCAGATGATCGTTCGGCTTATCCCTGATGCTTGAATATGCAAGGGAGAATCGAGTACTACGCACTACCGACGCTCTAGTGTGTTTTCTAGTGCACAGATGCTTATTGTGATGGGTATGATATCGTAGTACGGTAGTGTCGTAGTATCGGATAAGCCCCACGTTAAATCAATTCCGAGGTGATAGAGACGACTAAAAAAAGAGAGTTGTGTAAATTGAAGTGACGCTTCAGATTAAAACAAAGACTTTGTGACCTGTTTTGTGACCTGTTTTAGGATATGAGCGATAATAAAATCAAACAAGTTACACTAAGAAGAGTCGGTGAAGGTGGCATGAGTGGACGGCGTTACACCACGACATATTATTTAAGTATTTTTCTGGTATGAGACAAAGTTCGTACGATCGATAGTCTAGATAAGTGTAGGATGGTAAGGATGTGCATGCATAGAAGCCGCAGAATGACGCTTGCTGGGTCTCGCTTTACTCCACATCGGCGACTGCCTCGAGTGAAGGTGGGGTTAACTATAATCGATCGGATATTGCTATCAACATTCTGTACGCTGTACGGTCTAGCAGTGGCTTCCTCGAAGTTGGAAACTGCATATGTGCCAAGACGAAGGAAATCTAAAAGGTTATAAGAAGGAAGTCGGAACTACCTCCCATAATGAGGAGTTACATACCGGTACATATCTACCGGTATGTATGCAAGTGACAGTGATAGAGCTAGTTACGATAATCCCTGACCAGTCTCATCAGTCCTATTAATAATCCTATAGAATGTTCTTCAAACTCGTCGTGTATACCTATGTACTACTCTTGGCGTCACCGCATATATGAACGCATAACACGTCACAGAGGAGGCCGTCATGAAGTAATATCCTGATTCTAATAAGTAATCCTCAAATTCCCCTCCTGCAAAAAAGGGACTCACTCCATATTCTTCCTGTCCTGCGTCTGCTTTCGCCTGCTATGGTGTACCGTACATAAAGCCTAGGATTAACCAGTGTCTGATATCCTAGCTTATGATTAAATCAGATATGAACAATGGGAGAACTGGTAGCACACCAGTGCACCAGTGGTAAAAATCAGTCCATCCGTGTAGGGCTGTCGTGTGTACCCTCGTCTTCCTGCGTATGTGCTGTCGAGGTAAGACTTCCGAGATGCTGCTGAAGGAGAAAAATGTAACTCGAATGCCATGTCGCTCGCCTAGAAGTCATATAGAACTCATTTTCAACGCAACCCAATCACACTCATCTCCAACGTCCACACCCTTCGAATCCACACCTTCAAAGGGCCATCTACACCCTCCACATCTTTCAAGTCCACGCCTTCCCACCAGCAACGTCGTGCCGGCTTTCTCCAGAAGAGCAGTAGCTTTTGTGCCATGCCGACACCATTACTTCCCATATCGTTGCCACGGATATCACTTCGTAACCGGGCAAGGGCCAGGCTGCATACGACAGCTTTGTTAGGCTCGCCGGCACGGTGACCCCACCGATCGTCGTGATTGAAACCGCTATATTGGATGTCAGGGATAGGTCATACGAAAACGTAATCAGTCCGACGTGTGGAGTGTTAACTTACCCGGCCGTAAGCATCTCGATCAAATGCGCCTCGGTCGTGCCAGGCTCGTCACTTCGTTTCAATCCCGAAAAGATACCGTCTTGTTTAAGTAAAGCTCGAGCAGCAGCTCTCTTAACCTCAATCATTTCCGCCTGGCTGATATCCCCTCGTGGAGGAATAGCATAGAAGTCCAAGTCCTCCCTTAGGACAATGATACCAGCTCTCTTACTTCCATCTTCGCCTCGACCACCAAGCGAGTCAATAGGGACGGCACCGCCATCAGGTGAAGCATTGGGGGAAGACTCGGTGGGGATAGATTGAGCTACATTCCGGAAAAAATCCAGCATGTATTGTAGTGATGCAGGGTCATACTGAGATGTGAGGTCAGTGAAATGTATATCTATATTAGACACCAGATTGCGAAGGGTAGAAGAGCGCGGTAAGGATGTGTTTTGGGGAGTAGCCTCTTGCGTAATTACGCTTGAAGACATTGGAGTGAATCGAGTAATAGGTTTATCATTAAGTGTACTGACATCAACTTGGACGGCATCGCCCTCAGAAAATCCGCCCATGTGACCTTCGGGGAAGAGTCCGTTGGGGAATAGGGAGAGAAGGACGAATTCAGGTAGTGTCAGCAGTTCATCTCTTGAAAGAACGAAGCGCGTTCCGCTATATTAGTGATTCGATTAGTATTGAAATTCGAGAACTTGTGGATTTAAACAGTATATGGTACCTACCGCAAGTCCATAGTGATCGTTTCATCGGCTCCGACATCTAAATACCGGTTTAGCATAATCTCCCAAACCAGCCACGCCCCCAATATGTCGCTTACCTCCAATAGCATTGATAGGAGGACCTCCCTGCTGAACTTGAGTAATAATACTCGATGCACCACCGGCGGCCGCCATTAGATAGGTGAATGAGAGTAGTGGGCTATATCCTTCAGAGTATGCGGGAGGTGGCTCGCTGTCGTCACCTTTCTGGTTTGATGACTCGCCCTTGACGTCCTGCGGGAGCGCTCGCTTAGTCTCGGCGACAGTATCTTCGAAGGACCCCGATCTCTCTAGAGGGCTTTCGGACGCTGATGCTGAAGGCGCGTAGGCAGGTGCTGCAGTTGCAGAAGATGCTCCAGCTTCAGAGGCAGGATCACAGATAGCTGGTGGAAGCTTGAAATGATCGTCGACAGTATATAGGCTCGAGAAGGGCGGTGGTGCAGGACGAGAAGCACCAAGCGAAAATGAGGTCGAGGCAGAGGCTTCGGAAACCGAGTAAGGATATTGTGGGGGAGGTGATCGTGCTCGGCTAAGATTGTCTACCTCGTCGCTCTCGAATCTCAACGTCTCTTCTGATTGTTCAATGTTGGTCGGTGGAAGCCCGGTGGACACGGACTGTCCGTTACTATCCTCCAGATTTTCAGACAACTTGGCGGTATGGTACGCGAAACGGGAAGTTGGTTTTATTTGATGGGCGGCTACTGATCTTATCACGATCGAGAGCGGTGTTGGAGATCTCGATTATAAGCGGTAGTTACTAGGTCGGTTTGTTTGTCGCATGGAGAAGCGGATTTGAGGATCTAGACTATAACCATCGCACAATCTCGATAGAAAAGTGGCTGCAGTTTATGGGTAGGTCTAAAAGTAGCGGACTTTTGTTGAATTTGGGTGCAGCAAATGAAATTATGAAGTTGATGAATCTGGAATCCCAGTCTCGATTTCCCTAATTTTATTAGTTATTAGGCCCCTGAAGCTGAATAGAGCACAGATGTATTTTTTGGCTAACATTTGCTGTAAAGGTACTTAGTGCAACCAACGATCTGGGGAGCCGCTTCCAGATTTGGTCACAGCGTTGTGACTGGTCGACTAACCGCCAATGTCCCGAATCCAGCGTTCGTCCTTTCCCTGTCTTAGAATTTGGTTATGGGCTTCAATTATGCCGTTAGATGCGTTAGGTACTTAGATCTATCTATATATATCAATTTTCAATTTGTATTTAAACATTAAGGGGGGGGAGATGCCGAATTCAGGAGCACAATTAATCAATCGGTCCCAGAAATCTGGGTCTCGTCATGAAAGACTACAAAGAACAACAATCAATCAATAGTTACAGTTTAGCATGTTCTAGACTAAAACGAGACCTCCGTTGATGATAGTATATACGGCTAAATAATCCGCTTATTATTCTAAAGTCAGCGTACTCTGTATTAGTTTAGGGCCGATAGACAAACGGACAAGCCCAACTAAAAGTTACTGGACTGCTAAACTCTAAAACAATAACTACCTAGGTAGCCATTGAATCAGAATATAACTATGGAAAGCTCTACGAATAGTAAACTTGATCAATACAGCTTGAGCTTAGCAAAGCTAAAACTCAGTGTCAACCCCATAATGCCGTGTCGTAGTCATTAATCGCAGGTAGGTACAAGTACATAGAGATGATGGCCATAGCATTACAAAATACCCAATACTGTAAAACAAAGATCATATTGTAATGCCAAGACTAAGAGGGTTCGGGACACACATCTTGTATCACCATATTTGTGTAAGTCAGGTTTGAATTACCATCTATACAGCTTCCGTAGGATATCATATTTATTTCCGAAATTTTCGTCTAGTTGCAAGACGCAAAGCTGCTCTGCTTTTCATGGCCAACAGTCCTGCCGAATCAGTGCCCCATCTACATCTTAACGCCGGGCTTCGTGTCAATCCTCCTCGACCTTGTTCTGTTTCCGTCGTCAAATTCGTTGGTACGATAGACCTGACTCCTATTCCTCCATCGTCTTGACGCACTCCCACTCTCCCCGTAGGTTCTCCTTCCATAACGAGACCTTATTATCGCCGCCACTAACAGCTAATACGTTACCGCTAAGACTCCAACTAACCCGCCAGACCTCGGCTTCAAAGTTCAGGACCTTGACCGACCACTGCCCCTGGCTCGCGTTATCGCTTGTCCAAATTCGCACCGTCTTGTCTTGCGAGGCGGATGCAATATAGCTCTTCTGTAGCACGGTAGGGCTCCATGCAACGTCCCGCACCCAGTCGGTGTGCCCTGCCAACGGTTCCCTTTCTTGCTTGTAGCCTTGCGAAGCAACGTCGTAGGTCCACAGCTTGAGCACATTATCACAACCTCCCGTTACGAAGCGACGCTGGCCAAGAGCACCGGTGCCTGCTGGTGCCGAAGAGACAATGCTACCAGGTGTCGTCGCAGGTGCCCAGGAAACTGAATTCACGCCGAGTCCGTGTGCGGGGAAGGAAACGTGGGAGAAGTTGTTGTCCTTGAACTCGAGCACGGAGACGTTTCCGTCAGAGGACGCGCACGCAAGGAGACAACCCGACTCGTGAGGTGACCATGCCACCATGTTCACCGAGGCCTTGTGGAGAGCAAAGTCGAATATTCTTTGCCAAACATTTCCCTGCTCGCGCCAGATAAAGACCTTGCCGTCGTAGCCTGCCGAGGCGAGGATATTGCCGTATTTAGGATGCGCCCATGAAACACACCATACTGCGCCTTCGTGTCTATACCCACCATTGTCAGGGACTTTGTTGCTTCAGCGAGTAAATAGACCATACCCTTTTAATGTCTCTGTTAATCTCTGGGATTCGCCCTCAATCTCGAATATCTTGATTGTCTTGTCGGAGGAGCATGTTGCGAGGCGTCGGCCATAGTAGTCGAGAACAGCATCATGCTAAGGAGTATTAGCTATGGCTATGATAACAGCCTTAGGATAGACTAGAGATTCGGTGAAGGTTGACCAAGGGGCTTTACATACAATCATGTCATCGTGACCGGAATTGGATATCACTTGCGCCTGTTATAAGGAGGTCAGCGAATTGTAGATCAATAGGCATTACATTTCGGCACAAGCATACCATTGTGAAAAGAATTTGAAAGAAAGCAGATTAAAGAGATAGAGTAGTCAGCTGGGAAATCGAATGCTATGGAGGCTTAAGAAGATAGCCAGCTGTTATGTTGAAATCGTCTGTCCTTTCTAGTTGGCGGCCAGGGAAGCAAGTCTAAAGCTCCGCCAAAGTCATAAAAATCATAAAAGTGTACATAAGTGCATTATTTGTTATGGATCAGTCCAGATTTCATAAAGCTCAAGCCCCACAGAGGCTCATCGGATTATCAGCGCTTCCGACAGTGATGTACCGAAAGTACCGACAGTACATGTATGTGGGGATCAATGTACCTGAATAATGGGAAACATATGGCGGGGTGTCGTGGGGATAAATGGGTACGTATCCAAGTACCAGCTCTAGTACCCGATGCGGCTATGGTGATTGACATCATTCCGATCGGTTGATATGCGTGCAGCCGAGGCTAAATAAGCTTAACAGCTTAATAAATGGCCTGTAAAGGAAACCGTAAGTGGTTAATAGGCATCCTTGTGATCCTTGTGATGCCGATTGCGAATCCCTTCAAATTCATCTTCTAACAGAGCATCTACGAAATGCAATTGTACTTTTATGTTCTTCTGAAAGTTGTCGTGATACTAGGTACCTAGTACTGTATCCATATTTATTAACTGTACTTCTATATACGCGCATTATCCAAGCACTGTACAAGTACTGATTATTACCTGTGCGATTACCTCGATCCGTACGATAAAAGGTCTTGTAGCTGTCCAAGTAACTACATATCTAGGTAGGCAACGAAAATACCTACAGGCAATTACAGACAGTGGCCATTGCTGATAACGCAGTAACTGAGAAGGACCGAACTATATAATTCTATTTCGTCCCCACCAATTCACAAACCTTCCTCTTTTTCCTTCCGTTGTTCAATCTCTACACACGTCAACATTTGCTCGCGAACTTGAGCATATCGTCGGACGTGTCATTTAAGACACAGAGCAGAACCGTAATCGCCGATCCATATAACATTCATCAATTTAAATCCTTTGTTCTTTCACTCATTCACTCCATCTTACTTTTATCATGTCAGACGGTATGTGTGGCGGCTCTAAGAATCCGATCCTTGGTCACTTCGACCGGGAAACTTATCGAGAGACCCGCGCACGAAATGAACAACGCGCACAGGAAGAAATCTTACTTGTTAGTATCTCCGTTGAATCAAAATCGTTGTATTCATTTCTAACGCGTTCGCAGCGTGCAAGTGTGCGTTACGATGAGCAATTCAGTCAATTCCAACGAGAGAGTGCCCCCATGCCCCACCAACAGCCCGCTACCATTGCCGACTATCGTACACTACCTCGTCGCATCCAGTCGACCAATGCCCCTCCCGGTCCTAGAATGCTAGGTGGCTATGGACACCAGCGCCCTTCTCCCTCTGGTTTTGCACCTCGCGCCGTTCCTACCCAGCCCATGGAGGCAGGTCAGAGTACACACGAGAACTGGGCTCGTCAGTACCAAGATCAGCAACTCATCTCGAACACGTTGAATTTTCTTGCTCGTCCTGCTACCAGGGAGGTCTTCAATCATCCTTCTGTCAGCACCCGTACCGGACGACCTTACGATAACGCCCTATACCGAGCGCAAACACGAGGATCAATGGCATCCGGGCCAAGCTTCGCGCCGATCTCCATGGATCAAAACGGCGCTTCCATCGCTACTGGTCGCGTGAACCCCCGTGTTGAGTTCGACAATGCGTTCCGGGGATGGATGGATACCATGGGTGCCGAAGACGACGAAGATCTCTGGGCAGATGATTTGCCTCAGACCGAAGTATCTGAGTCGGCCACAGCCCCAATCTCTGAAGCTCCCGTCACGAGCCCTGCAGCAGAGGCGACCAACAGCCAGGAGGAGCAAGCGGCCCGCACAGAGCACACGCGAAACAGCGAAGACTCTAAGCTCGCAATCGCGGCCCAAGAGATCATCAACTCCGTGTCTGAAGATCAATCGGATAAGTTCCAGCAGTCAGAGTTCCTGAGTCTCATGCGCCGAATCGCCTCTAAGGACTTGGTCGTACGCGACAACGCATTGGTGGATGCCAGCACCCTCGCCACCAACTCCCACGACGCCAGCATCACCAATGCAGGTAGCGGTAATTACAAGCAGGCAACGGCGGAGGATGAAGAGTAAGCAGGATGAAGTGAATGATGCACGGCCTAAGAGGAGGCTACATGGACGCCTGAAAATCGAAGGCGTGAGGCTTGGGAAAGGGAAGCAGGAATCAACGACCTATTACTTGAATTCAGGGTTCTAAGTTCTACGTCGGTTTACCTAGCTACTGGACATCATGGACAGCAGAAGCATCGTCACAAACATGATCCCCCTTAGATAGCCTAATGTTCATCAACTGATACCACACATATTCGTGTTTGTCTTGTTTCCTGTGATCGATTTCGTGATAACTACCTCGGTGCATCTTTTAACCCATCCTGTGACATGTAGTAAAATCCGTACATGATTCGCCCAACGTCGTAGGTACTAGGTAATACCATAACAGCGCCTCAACAGTGGGTGACGCTTAACCTACAACTGCGATGCGGTGCGATGCAGGTAACTAAATTCTTTCGTTCATCTGACACCAATCTCCGGAAATAACGCCCTTCCATTTATACGTAAGAAGGCAATCGACGATCTGAGATATTATCTACAGTGACGTAGCACACGACGGGCCTCACATTATGTATGTAAGTACCTATCTGCCTGTCTGCCCTATCTCACATATGCACGTAATGCCGATTCCCTCCTCGTATCGACTCCAGCCAACCAACAGAAGCGCCATTTACACAGACGTGGAGGCTATGCTAACAATAGCCAGCCAGCCCTTTTCAGTGGAAGTGGGCAAATTGCACAAAACCCGGCCTCACAGCCTTGTCTTGGAATCCGTCCGCGCCGACGGACTCCGGGTCCGGCCGCCTTGTGGTCGGCGAGATGGACTAGTTAAGTGGTGGAGCGTCAGCGATTTAACTGCCTGGATAATCCACTCACACAAGTATATATACTAGGTATCTACGTAGTAGGTTAGCCGGTTAGTAGGCACCTACATACATCGCACGGGAGAAGGCAACCAATCCGGGGTCCGCGGGCCTCACCGGCGGTAAACGCAGGCGTCAATATCTATAGGTACCTAGTAGGTAGGGATTTGCCACGCGGCTCTTCGATATCAAGAAGGGATGTCTGAGGCGTCTGCCTTGGCTCCGCGCATTTTCGATTTAAGGGCCTCAGATTACTACGCCGCGGAAGATTACATACCGTATGTGTTATTCCCAGCATGCCGCTTACGCGATCATAGCATGTGTGTATGTACATAGCACCGCACGGTCGGATGGATACGTGGTTGGGATACTACATTGGAGTTGGCTTGGGATGGCGTCCCTAGGGGCAGCTGACGAGAGCCGCTGCATGGTATCGACAAACATAGGGCGTGGACGAGGAGCGGATTCGGTAAGCGTACATATATGTGTACTATAGCTGTTACTAGCTACTGCTGGTAAAGGCGGAAAAAGTAGGGTGGGATATCAAGAATCCGCATATGCTGCCAAATATGTCCCGCGACGTAATCTACAACGTAACAATTGGTCCAAATATAATGTACGTATAAAGTACCAGACTAAAAAGGCACTGTAGTTAGCCCTGGAAGACCGTAAGCTCGGGGGAATTCTGGAGACACTAGCAACGTCTCCGCGGCTTACAGAATTAGATCGGCTAAGGAAACGTGGCCTCGTGAAAGAATATAATATACATATCCGTTAGGGATTTGGTCCTGTGTGTTGAATGGTTGAAGTGATGTGAGAAGAAGGGGAGGGAAAAGATGAGATTGGGTGAGGCATGCAGGACTGGGATATTGTAGGGCTGATAGGGTGTGTCGTGTCGGATTCTTGGGACTTCTGAACCAGGTATGTACGCAATATGTTGTGTGCCAGAATCTCCCAATGATGTCGCGCGGGATATCAGGCAGGCGTTTCTGGGAAATATATGCATATCTGGTCTGAATATAATATTTTATATTTCAAATATTTAATCGTAAGAAACGGAGCCTCGATAATAGTTGGCGGTCCGCGACAATCTGTGATAATCGGCAAGCGACGGCGTAAAAGACTGCGCCCTACGTCTTGCAGGAAAAGTGTATCGGTTCCTTGGCTCGATATCCACTGATGTATGTAGTACCATATGTACGACCCCCTGGACATGCAGGACAAGATGATCAAGGTCCTAGGTCCGCAAAGCAGAGATGCTTGATGCTTGATGCTTGATAGTAGACACATGTCGATATGTAATCCATCTTTTTGAGCGATTTTCATAGGATCCCAGGTACAGTAGTCCGCGAACCAGCCTCCGTTCCCATGCCATAACCGCTACTGCAAAGTTCGCACTGCGGCGGAATTACATTAGTATTTTACCATTACCGCATACAGCAGTATGCCGACAGACCATGCCGTAAAAACGGAATAATACCAGTTTGGTATCACATAGGATCTAATCCATTCAAAGCCAGGGACTTAAAAGGGCAGGATATGGCGAACCGTGTTCCATATACCCATATCAGCCATACCAGCCATATCTACTTCCGTACAAGCACAACACGACGCTGTAGGTAGCGCAATACTATCGTGGTATGCATGTTCCATACTGATGGAGATGGATGTTACATAAGACGCGGGTGAGGTTCGAAGTATGAGTCACAACCCGACGGCAGGGCTGGGAAATTGCAATTCTCCATAGGAATTGGTCGATCCGATTGATCGAATTGCTTCTCTTGCCGATCTCATACACACCATCTTCGCCCATGCAGCCATGCGAATGTCTTGAATGTCTGAATTGAGTTTCGATTCCGTTGGTCCCTTGAAGTTTGTGGGGTTGAAGAAGCCGACGCCACAGCGCCAATAGATGCTGGTGCACATCCGCGTCGCGCACGCACCAGGAAGTATGCCAGTGCCAGGTGTGCGCAATTCACGATTTCCCATTTGCGATTTGAGATGCGACTTGCGGCGCTTCGTACCAAATGCACGAAAACGTCATTTGACATCGTGACCTGAATATCATTGAATATCATTTATCATATTCCTCTTCTTCTTCTTCTTGACTTGCATCAGTGGATCATCCTAAACCATTCTTAGGTCTAAGCACGTAGTCGAATATTACATAGTATGGTAAGGATTCTATTAGCGTGTCCTCGAAGCAGTAAGATATCGTGAAAAAGGCAAGACAAAAAAACTGGAGTAAGGAGTATATACGGATTGGTCAGCACAGCCACCACTACTTCAACCGTCCAATGAAAACTAATATTGGAATCTCGAAGATAATACTAAGTATTCGCAATATTTATTATGGCACTGTAAGCGGCGAGCTGGGGATGTACATCAGTATAACGTTGATTAATAATTCTGATTTTTGAAGCTTCTTCACGTTGAATATCTCAAGGGGGGAAAAGGTGGAAGAGAAAAAAACGGAGGTATCACAGTACCTAGATACCAAGATACATCACTTCCGTATCCAGCTCGCCGACGTCAATTAACCAATGAGAGGCATTTATAGTTAATGGGCGAACTGGTACGTACATAGTACTTTCGTAATCAATCACAAGCCTTAGCCACAACGAGTCTAACATCTTGGCAGTGCAACGCTTACATTGGGGACCGAAGGGCTAAATAGAAATTCAATTTAGAAACGGTGTTAGCGTTGTTCAAACCCTCAACTCCGGAATGCCACGGTGATAAGATAAAGAAATAATCTTTCAACCGTTACATACAAGGTATTTTCTTTTTTTTTTGCGCCGGCGTAAGATCATATATGTTCGAGGTTCGGATGTAACTATTCGCATCCTCCGATAATACTACGGTACTGCTAGAAATACAAATAACGAGCAGAATTATTCGCAAAGTACTGCAAGACCAGAATGGTGGTACTATGTAGAATATACGCTGTAAAATGCGCAGCAGGGAAAATACGCAGATGCGGAGGAAGGCTGTGCGCTAAGAGGAACATTGGATTGGAACATTAGGAAGATTGGTCGCAGGGATAGTTTAGTGCAAAAGGAATTGTGGACCAAAAGTGTGAGTCATACCTCTTCTGAAGCGAACAGATTGTGTTCTCGCCTATCTGTTTCAGCTGGTAGTTTTGCGGTAAAATGTGCTGGACGAGCCCGCAATCAAAATTGTTAGTGGTTAGCAAGTTACCGTAAGACCTAACTGAACAGCTGCTGGGAAAACCCCTTGACACTTGAAATCCACCCGCGCGTCCGCCTAACTTACTGGCTCGTGCACGACCCATTCCCTTTTCGAATTTATACTTGGGTACCTGGTACTTACCAAAGGTATATCTCTCCGGCAGGCTCTAGGATCAGATTGTTGCCTGAAAAAATACTAAAGTCTACTTCCTCCCACCAATATTCAGGCACGAAATCTTTTTCTTTCCCCTCCTTCTTTTTCCTCATCACACACAACCATCCAAACTAAATCATAAGAAGGTCAACCACAATTCAATCAAGATGCGCTAAGCAAACCTGACCTCGTCGTCTGTTCCCTTCTCATTCCCCTCAGTACCTTAATCGGTCAACAAAATTCAGTCACCAACTAGAAACGTTTTTCTCCCCACTCAACTCTTTTCGTCAGCTCTTCCTTTTGAGGTTGATCTGAACTCACACGAAGCTATCACCAGCTCCCCAAGTTCTCCTTTCAATACCGCCACAATTTCTTCCCAAGACTCTCCAGTCTTCACCACGGATTCACAACAGTCATCATGGCTTCCCTCCAGTTCCCAGAGCCAGCCGGCCCAACCCGAGCAGCCCTTATTCCTTCCACCGCAGCAGGACTTCGTCTTGTTCGATCAAGCCCCTTCTCAGAGCCAGAACGCTAATCGCGCCTCGCCGTCCCCTGCGTTGCACGCAGCACTTGGAACTCCCAACACCAACGCTAGTCAATCTCAATTGTTCAACGGTTCTCCTTTGCAGGGTCAGCAACGAAACCAGCAGCAATTACTAGCTCAGACTATCCAAGCAACTGGACATCAGATTTCCTCTCAGGTCTACACCAATCGGTTCATTCCTCAGCAACATCTTTACGCCTCTGCCGCGTTGTCTCCTTCGGCGTCTTCGAACTCTCAGAATCGTTTTGCTCGTCCACCCATCCCTCTTTTTTCTCAGAGCACGGGTAACCGACAAGTTGCATCCACCATGGACTTGCAAGGTAAATTTCTTGGCCCCGCATTGAATGATAACCAATTCTCACATCCAATAGACGCAGTTCGTTTCGAGGATTTGGCCAGTGGTGGCACCACGGCGTACTCTTCCCCGGGTATTCCTAGCTACGACGCTAACATGAGCTCTACCCCGAGCTCGATGAGCAACCTAGCCACGGTGTCTCCCTACGAGCTGCACATCGATCATTTCTCGTCTGCCCCGAACTCTGCCGCGATCACGAACCTAACCTCGCCGTCGTTGCCCAACGAATCTCCCGACTTCTTAGATAGCTATGAAGCCTCTCCTCTCGTTGGCGCTCACGAGGCGGACAGTGACAACTGGTTTCCCTTATTTGGCAACCCTCCTGCAGCTGGTGTCGGTTTCAATATGGACAACTACTCTCCAGTCAACGAGCCCAAGGACCTTGAATCGACCGAGCCCGTTTCGAGACCTCGTGTCAAGTCCAGTGGTTCGCCTCCGACCAAAACTCGTGGTGTTTCTGAGGGTGGTGTTACCAAGCCCAAAAAGCCGCTTCCTGCTATCACCGTAGATGATCAGAACGACACTGTCGCAATGAAGCGAGCGCGTAACACCCTGGCAGCACGCAAGTCTCGTGCCCGCAAGGCTGAGAAGATGGAGTATTACGAGAAAAGGATCGAACAACTCGAGGAGGAAGTCGCTTTCTGGAAGGAACAGGCTCAGTCCAAAAGCTCGTAATCAGGCAACGGTATGGTAGAACATCTGTTGCAAAGGGTGGAACTGGAGGGCGGCATCACGACCGCCTACACCCAACCATGACAACCATTTCGGGATGACAGTGGTAACAGTCCGATGCTACCGGCGCATTTGGACGATGACGCCACTTGTCGAGGAAATTTAAATAGGCTTCTTTCTTGTCGTTTCCTCCATTTTTTTCGGTTCCATCGCATTGGAGCAACCAAAATTGGGTGCGGACAGGGTTTTTTCATTTAGTCTTTTTTCGAGTTTTTTTCTGTCAGAGGCCTCGGGCCTTGCATATATCTCTGCACACTTTTTTCCTGTCATTTCTGGGAGGCTAAGTTGCAGGATATCAATCAATCAATGAAAGTCATGAAACATACTTGTGTGTTCTTCGTTCCCATGCTTCTATGATATGGTGTGACTGGTTTTCCGTAGCTCGTCTCATCCAAGTCGTCTATGGTGCCGTAAGCCTGGAGTTTTCTTCGGTCTGGAATGGTTTATAATGTTAGCTAGGTGGAGGCTCAAGCTGCTTCGTCTTTATAGGTATGCTTTGACATGTTCATGTTTGGGAGCTTGCTTGTGTCTTGGCGCTGTGTGTTTCCTCTTAGCTGCTTGGGAGCTGCCTTTGCCTCGCAGGCCAAACTGCATGATGAGCCCCGTTTGACTGGTTTGGTCTTGGAGAATGGAGAATGGAGGGATGGGAGATGGATGGGAAAGGAAAGGAAAGCCGTGTTTATGTATGTTCGGGGCTGTGGATGTGTTGGGAGAGGCGGACAGTGGCGGCTAGACATGGCACAGTGAAGACTGTGTTTGTTACCGGTTCAACAAATTCTCAATCCACTTTGGAGAGAATTTTCTTGGGGATTGGGTGCTTGTGAGGTGAGGTGCAATCTTTGCACGGGCCTGATGGGGGTTAGGATGGCTTTGTTACTGTGTAGAGTAGGTAGGGAGAAGGGAAAAGTTGGGAAGATGGGATGGAAGTTGGAAGATGGATGGATGAGGATGGGATGAAAGAGGGATGGATGGACAAACAGAAGAGATTGGGAAAGAAAGGATGAGGAAAGGATGGAGAAATGATGTGGATGGGAGTGAAATATTTAACATAACGCCTCTTTCGTTAGGTATTACTCATATTAATGCCCTAGACACTTGAATTCAGAGTTGTTCAGAGTTGCGTAGCAACGGTGACTACCTAGTAGGTATTTCTATTCCTCCAGTGGCGTTCTCCTCTTCCAACTGGACGTTGACTATTATTAGCTACGTTATGTGATGAGTCTTAATAAGAATGGAGCGTTACAGTAAGAGGCCAATCTGTTGAAAGTCACCCAGTCGTGGATCTCGTATAGCCTGAGTCATTCGGCCAAGCTCACGATGAAAATGCAAGACTCATCCAGTTTCGTATCAAAGACTTTTCATTCAAGTTGCTATGGGGAAATCCAATCTAGGAAATATCGAAGGGAGATTTATTGAGAGTCATACATGATGGCGCGTATAAAATAAAGGGACAATGCTCTCAAGAAGAAGAAGAAGAAGATGATGATGATGAAGAAGATGAAGATGATGAAGATGATGATGAAGATGAAGATGAAGACGACGACGACGACGACGACGATGATGATGATGAAGTAGAAGCAGCAGCAGCAGCAGCCGCCTTTGCCTTCGCCTCCGCCTCCGCCTCCTTGCGAGCGACGAGGGCTTCTATGCCCCTTTCCACTGCTATCCTCTCCATAAGATCATGAAAATGCTCATGTGCTCTTCCAGATTCATGTTTCTGCTGATACAACTTCATCCACTCAGAACTGTTCTTCCGAAGCTTCGAACGTAGTATTTTCGCGTGCTGGATCCTTTCCTGGAGCTTGGTTTCCAAAAGTATCTTTCGCCATCCCTCCGGCCGCCAAACCTCATGGAAGGTCTCGGGTCTGCGGCGAGGATCGAGCATCATGTAGATCCAGTAGTGCGTGAAGATACCAACGATGCCCATGAACGTCAGAGAGCATAGCTGTACCTGATACAGTCCGATGAAGTTGGTGAGGGCAAAGAGAGGTACTCCGCAGAAGAGCCATATGACGATGACCTGGTAGAGAACAAGGACGAAGTGATAACCCTCGTACGCTTGCAGCTCGCGAGGACCGTCGGAGAAGACGCCGAATCGCGGCGGGATCCCAAGGACATTTGACTGAAATCGGTAGCATTCTTTTGCGATCATTAGATGAAGGGCGTTAGGCTCTCCGCTGTCGTTCTGTTCGGGGTCGACGAACGCCTTAAAGATTGGATTGGTAAAGATAAAAGACATTGTGATGGTGTTTTCTATACCAGTTAGCATCTTTTGACAGGCCTGGATAAGGGCAGGAGAGAGAAAGAAGTCTCAGAACTTGCGTGCAGTAGTATGATGGTGAGATAGTAAGTCGTATGTATATGTGCGGTACTGTTATTCAACCCCTTCACGCTTGGGATTCTAACAAGACTCGCTACGTGGAATCTCCTAGTTATCGTGCTCTTCAAGTGGATCTTCAAGAGGATGTGGTGTGTGTAAATTATTGATGAAGTAAAATACAACAATGATTACGATGAGCTTGAATAAGCCAGGGTATTCTCTTTCGAGAAAGTCGAGCAAGGGAAACATGATTTCTGGATGGGATGTTTAGTAGGTAGGTAGATAGTTGTGTTCAGACATACATGTACGCATAGACTGGATGTCTTCTATTTAAAGGCACGAGGAGCTGTGGTGTGTGGAATATGAACTGCACAGGTTGATATGATAGTTTTCGCTGTAAAATCTAAATATCGATATTTTTGAGGGAGTGAGATTTTAACAGGGTCACCTGGTAAAGTCATATAAATTAGCAATCGTAAACCAAAGAGCTAGTCTGCATTCGATAAACTTAAGGAGGATCTATGCATATTAGTCCAAAGCTTAAGGCATAAGATATCGTGACAACGTGGTTCAGAGAGTCAAAGCACCCTACATCTATCTTCATTAGAAAGGCAATAAACACTTGCTCCACAAGAACAGCAGATAATGGGAGTACTTAGTGGAAAGTAAATTTCTCAGTTTTATTTCTGTGCTGTTTAACTTCGTCTAAACACCAACTTTGCTCTTTGGAATATCAAGGCGAGTGCCACAAAGCCCCCTTTCCGCTCAGCGAGCAACCAGCTGACATCAAAGTTCCTCTTCTATTGGGAAGACACATGTAAACGTCATAGTAATATAGGCATGTAAATGAGACTCTCTATGCCAGTATCTTCTATTGATCTCCAGAGCCTTCTACATCAGCATCATATATAAATCTCTTTATCAACGCCGCGATTGCCTCATCCGTCTCCCCAGGTTGGTTAGGGAATGCCTCCGCGGTTTTGTCGCGCACCGCAGCTTCGGCTGTTTGCAACATATATGCCAAACTAGCACGTTCCCGAACTCTGTCTGCGAGACATCTAGCCAAGAAATCGCGAAGATCGTCGTCGAGGGTGGGGTATTTCGCGCCGTTTCCGTGGTGTAGAATCTCCGTTGCTCGTGTTTGGAAACCTTGATATTCCGTAATCCACGCCGAGATCCGTACTTCGTGTCTTGCGATCAGGTTAATCATAATCTAGATATATGTTAATTAGGTAAATTCCTAAAACCGATATGGGCTTGCTATCAATACCCTGGATATTTTCCAAACATTATCGGCGACCCCTTGGAATCCCTCCCTTGTTCGACCAAAATCAATGAATTTAAGTGGTGGAACTATAGAGTGTTCTTGAAACCTCAAGCCAGCTGTTCCTATCATAACTGGATATTGTTAATATCTCGATATATCCATGGGTAGAAAAGATTGTGAACAGACCATTTGACAGATGTAGGTCTGCATGCTCGATATCACTTGGCTGTCTACCATCCTCAGGGATCGTTTCTAGTTGGGATACCTGGTCCTCAGTGCCATTCATAGGATAAGCGAGAGCAACACAGGCTCTTATTACTAAAATCAATCGTTGCATGTTAATCGTAGCCTCGCCATTTAAAGGGGATTATCATACTTACAGCACAGGAAGAAGGACCACAGTATGCGATTTGGTAACAATTGATCGTGTTTTATTAATCTGTCATATAGCCGTCGTATATCTGCATTTTCCAAATACTCAAACACCGCTATCGGTTGTGTAATACCTTCCAACCAGTCCCTAGTTGTTGGTACCTTTCGAGCGCCCGTGACTGGGTCCAACGAGGGAGGGTCATCGCGACTCCCTAGCATCCTCACGATGTGCTCAGAACCGCGAAGGGTCTAAAAGAAACAAGTTAGTAGAATATCCTGGTTGATATAGAATGCTCAGACTTGCTTTCAACCATGTTATCTCGTTTCTAAGGTCATCATCCCGTCTCGGATCTACAGACCGCTTTATAGCGATGCGTCGATACGTCGTTAAGGAGAGCTTCTCGATGGCAGAAAATGTGAGACCGAAAGCACCTCGTCCAATGAGACCTTCGAAGGTAAATCTTTGGTATTGTGTGGCGAAATGTGTTCTTAGTTCGGCTTCGATTTCTTCTATAGTTTTGTTGCCATACGAAACCACGGTGTCAGACCGATGAGCTGGGTTTATTCGGTCATCCATAGGTTGAGAATATGCCGTGATGCGATTGAATTCGACAAGTGTGTGCGTAGATAGAACACCTCCAAAATGAAACCGAGATGGGCCGAGAAACGCTTTGTATGCATGGTTATATCATTAATAAAGACATTGTGCATCTAATTCCGGAATAAGAGTAAACATACCTGGATCTATCACTGAGAAACAAAGGGGGAAATGTATTGTTTAATCTAGCTGTGTTAAAGTTTGTAAGGCGACGACGCTCATTCTCAGGTCGGATAGAGTATCACTGCTCGATATGGAAAACCAAAATAAAATGGCTGCAATGTGTAGTTCTTGTAATGGCGTATACGCCAATGTAGGCAGCTCAATAATAGAGCGACGTCCTATGTTTCCGCAAGGAACATCCAGTTTGTGTGAATGTTGTAGGTCACCAACTCCCTCAGTGAAGCACATTAAAATCATCATCCGCCGCCAATTCCCTACATGCTAAACATAGCATCATATCTCATTTCCATCCCTACCTACCTACATATCTACCAACATACCCTCCCTCTCCTAATGCGCCTTCACAACACCCGCAGCATCAGCCTGTGCAGCAATCCTCTTCTTATACGCCTGGACATCGCCAGGGAACTTCCAAACCGTGCCATTCTCGCAAACCCAAAGGCTCTTGCAAACTGTCTGCAACATCGTGACGTCGTGAGAAACCATCAGCACACCTCCCTGGAACTCTTGTAGCGCTTCAGATAGGGCGTCCATGGCCTCGATATCGAGATGATTGGACGGTTCGTCGAGGACTAGGATATGGGGCTGCGTGAGCGCGAGGCAAGCAAATGCCACACGACTCTTCTGACCACCGGACAACACTTCCATTTTCTGTAGACCGGTTGTGCCCGTGATACCGAAAGCGCCAAGCTGTCGGCGGTACTCCTCGTCTGTGCGTCCGGGATACGTCTTTGACATGAAGCTGACAGCGCTCATCGTCAAGTCTAGCGCGTCGACGTGGTGCTGGGCGAAAAACCCGATCCTTAAACGAGAGTTCTGTGATATGATACCCTTCGTCGCAGACAGCTTGCCAATCAGCAACTTCAATATTGTAGTTTTACCCGCACCGTTAGGTCCGACGATACCGATTCGTGAGTCGAGCTGAACGTCTAGGTCGACGTCCTTGAGAAGGACCTTGTCGAGACTGTAGCCGAAGGTGACACCCGACATTTGCACAATGGGTGGAGACAACTTCTCGACTTCGGGGAAGCGGAACTTGACGCTGTATTCGGTCTCGGGGGGTTCAAGGATAGGCATGCGCTCGAGCTTCTTGATACGAGACTGGGCCTCGGCGGCCTTGCCGGCGTTATAACGGAACTTGTCGATGAAGGACTGTAGATGGGCACGCTGCGCTACGTTGTTCTCGTACTCGCGCTTAGCCGTCTTCTTGCGCTCCTCGCGTGTTGCGTAGAAGGACTCGAAGTTGGCACCGCGGTAGTAGTCGAGCCGCTCAGAGTGCTGGTGTATGATGTCTGTCGCGACTTCGTTAAGGAAGGCTCTGTCGTGACTGACTACCAGGACGGTGCTTGGGTAGGTAAGGAGGTAGTTCGAAAGGAAGGTAATGGAGGGGACGTCCAACATGTTGGACGGTTCGTCGAGAAGTAGCAAGTCAGGCTCGCAGAAGAGGGCTCGGGCAAGTGCCAGACGCATACGCCAACCACCAGAGAATGTCTTCGTGGCAAATTGTTGACGTTCTGGGGAGAAACCCAAACCTGCTAGAATGCTAGCAGCTCTGGACTCTGCCTTGTCTGACTCCATTTCGGCTAATTTCGCTTGGATTTCTCCAAGTTTCTGGTCAAGTGCCTCTCGATCATGGTCTAACTTTGCGGCATCGGCAGAAGTATCCGCCATGGACGAACGCTGAGACTCAATGTCGGCGAGACGTGCTGTGATTTCCTAGGCGATAATATTAGCAAGCAAGACTGAGAATTGAGAGGCGAAGAACATACTGTTTGCTCCTTGAGTAACACCTTCCGCCAAACATCGGCATCTAAGACAGCTTGCAAAGCAGACGTGTCATCGCCAGTAATCTAGGACCTATTAGCATGCATATCAAATCATGAAGCTACAGCGATTGTCATACCTCTTGTTCGACGTGAAGAATAGAAATATGTGTAGGAACGGGTAACTCTCGCCTGGACAACGCCCTGAGTAACGTAGATTTACCAACACCGTTGTGACCAACCAAACCATAGCGATGTCCATAAGCGAGAGTTAGGTCTGTATCCATGAGGATACGTGTTCCACCGATACTAACATCTATATTCTCAATCTTGATGTCCTTGGTCTTGCCAACGCCGCCACCAGATCCGAGCTGCAAAGGGTTGACGGCCATATAGAACTCTTCGTAGCTCTGGGCATTCTCGGCCTGGTTAAGCAGCTTAGAAGCTTCATACTCAACTGTCTTGAATTGTTTCTTATTCTGTTTGGCGGCGATTTTACGCTCTGCCTTCTCAAGCTTCTTCCGGTCGACCTTGGACTCTACCTTACGGGCATTTGCAGACTCCAGGTCGACACTACCGGTAGCCACGGCTAGAGTGGACGACATGTTCCGCTGAGAGCCGACCTGGATGGCCTGGTCAAGTCGCCTCACGGCAGAGGGTCCCCGCCGCTCGCCATTGCTGCTGTTGGCCTCTTCATACTTGTCAACCCACTTGGAGACTAATGAACGGATATTATCTTGGTTTGAGCCAGCCGGGTCTCCGGACGCAGAGAGCAGAAGTTCGGTGATGGCAGCGGCAGCCTCAGCGAGGGGTGATAGAGCGGCTGATTCCTCATCCCCTACCCAAGCAGTAGATGCATGTCTAAGATAGCCTACCGAGTACTCGGAGACGACTGGGTCAATGTCCGGAATTGCGGCTCTGATATCGGCTTCCATTATTCCTTGTGTCGGGGATGGATGCCGGAGATTACCTTACCCACTAGGACTTTGGAGGGTCCAGAACGTATCAAAACGGGATTCAATTTGCGAATCTTCCAGCTGGAAAAGGCTGAAAAAGCTGGAAAAGCTGAATTTGTCTATCTGGTCTTTTCGTTGCCCCCTGAGATCTTTAATGACACCGCTTCCAATGAACGTGGATCCCTGGTTGTAAGATTTAATTTCCAGATGCAGTGCACGATGCAATAGGGTTTCTAGTGTGATCCGTTTGTCGTCCAAGCGGCGGTTATGAATCCTGAAATTGTTGCATCGTTCAGGAAATCGGCACAAAATCATAAAATGTCGTCTGAATAAAAAAGTGGAATTCATAGGTACCTAAGTACCTACATACGTTTATACGGTATAAATGGAGATATACACTGTACATGGGTTGAAACGGGGATGACTAAGATTATTAATGTTTAGTTTACCAGGACTGCGGTTTATCTTCGGCGTCGACGATATTGACTTTTAATTACATGTGATGAAAATATGATAAATATCGCTATTATTCATGTAGGCATCCGTGACATAACCTTGAATCATTGGATGATATCTACCAGTACCTAAGTACATCCCAGTTACATAGAGTAAATTCATTCAATATTCTTCTTTGTTGGCTGCAATTTGGAACTTACAAACAACTTTAAACAAGAATCAATTGATACGCTGCAATTGACATTGGAACTTTTTCAAGTCGTGTTGGTCGAAGTTGAATTGGCCATGTGCTTAGGCCTCGACCTTTTTTTAAAGATCAAAACATCGAAATTTGTCCAAACCTATCAGACCCTTTCATTATGAGGCGATTCACCATGTTGGAATCCCTACCTTGTCCCTGTTCCTTGTTCTTCCTATTTAGGCGACGCCTAGCTCCGAACGATCTGCTTCTCAGGAGCTGTATCGAGATCCAATAGGCTACCGATGTTAAGACCCAAGGGATATTGTCAGGATATGTTTAGTTGTTTTGAACTTTCGACATGGGGAAGTCTTGGACCCTTACCTAACCAACAATTCGGTCTCACCAGCAATGACATGAGAAGTCTAAAGGACCTGGACGACATAAGGACAGGGCTAGCCTTAAATTCAAAGGAAACAAGACTGGAGACAAATCTTGCTAAGCTTCGGAGTTTGCCAGTTGCCAGTTGCCTAGCAGCCTAGCAGCTAGTGCCTATTCAATGTACAGCATCGCCAACGCCACTACATAAGATCGACCGGGGATTGAGGCGTCACAACTCGTCACAACTCAATTCGGATCGATCTCGTACAATCTGTGCGTGCCAATAGGATATTTGCCTGTGATCGGTGCCGTGCCGGGTGAAGCGCGTGGGAATGACGCGGCGACCACTCGCGGACGCGTTCTGGAAGCCCATTCACCATTCTAGTATCGCATACCTGGCACTTTGAAACGCGCATCATTCCCGTCGCGCTCCCGCCCAAGCTGATTGGTCCTTCTACGCACTGCATCTTCCTAGCTAACCGCAGCCGCTGTAGGATTCTTCAGCCAGTCAGCCAGGCCGTGTCTCACAGCGCCCTATCATTGCCATTGTTGGCAGTTGGAACGCCTCCTAAGATCTTCACTAACAAGAAAAAAAAAGTATTTGGAGGCATCCATATTAGGCTGGACGCCCGGTGCAACGCGCAGCTGGACAATGACCTGGGTGATGCGGCCGCCGCCTGGACCTTTACAGTACATTGGCACTGATTTCCACATGCTAGATGCAACGTATCTCCAGGTATCTTACTTGATTATACTCGCCAATCACTCGCCAATCTGCGCGTATGGTTCGATATATGTATGTACCGAAAGTCCTAAACACTCCCGCTGCAGCTGTCATGAGATTTAGGGTATCGATACTATGGACCCTCTTCTCCTTAATAAACGTATTTCACACGATCCGAGTGGGATCGCTGGATAGTTCCTGTTCATACTCTTGTAAGACCATTTTCAATCTATTCCCCGATAGCCCTAGAGATCTACTCGTGGGGGGTTACATTTCGCCTTTCGATGGTGGCCAACGTCATGTCGCCATTAAGTGCCAATGGATTTTAGATGCAACTGCAAGAAAATCCTGAAAGCTTCGATATCATAATCGACTTAAGCATGCGAGACATGGTCCTGGGCATTTGCTGTAATGATCAAATAACACAACTGGCGAGTCTTAGCCAATGAATTCCACGTTAGTGAAGAAACAGTTCTCCAAGAAGCAAATTTTCATGCCAGGCTATAATCGTAATTATAAAACCCGAGGTCACAGCTCAGCAGAAAAGACTAGAGCTCGCAGCTTACTGCAGTCTAACCATACGATCAATATCGATGACAGCATGATCCTGTATGTATAGCACGGATTTTCGATCCGCATCCAGATAGTCGGGTTCAACACGAACGTCGCCGCAGCAGCGTCGGAGAAGGATTTAGTTTCACATCCGCTTCCTTTGCGAATGACGTGATTCCTTTAGAAGCTACCTACACATAAAAGAACTATAATATCTTCATTAATTGCCTCGGCCTGCGTACTATCCTTGGTATGCATTATCGAGATTATCGAGACATGTAGCTAGATATGTGTAGCTGCACCATAAGGTGTGTGCAGTACGCTGTATACAATAGGCAGGCTCTCGCTCGAGCGGAGCTAGACGACATAATTGACCCGAGAATCTGCAAAGGATATCCCAACCTGTACCGGCGTTAGCTCCTTTTTGTGGTTCGATGGAGGTGTCCGTGCCGTGAAAGGTGAGCTTCAAGTTTATGAGGTTTCGGCGCCAAAGCCGGATTTGGATCCAGGGGTCTCCTTTCTAATGCGTGCGGACTCTTGGAAAGACCGGCGCCCTACTAGTAAAAATGTCCTCGAGACGGTCTTGGAAAATAGCCGAAAAAGACCGCTAGCTAGCAATATATCGGCTATCGTGAACTATTAATTCTCCACAAGAATCGTCAGAAGTCTCGTTTCAAGTGCTTAGGTTGTCGGCGATAACAAAGGCCTAGAGCATCTTGTGCGGCGTGTCTTTTGCCATGCTATGCTCTATGAAGACGTCGGGTTTTGGTTGTGACGCCGTAACAGAAAAAGTGATCCTTGTTCATAGACGAATCATTGGACAGGAATCTCTTCTACTTGATCGCTAAAGTGATTGACTTACTAGGCGATCATCAAGATTTCAGCTGGTATTTTGAATCCTAGACCCTTCTGGTGACTAGACCGAGTTAATAGATCAGAGAAATCGTCGCATATTTGAAGACGGCGTCCTCGAAACGGTCCACATGATCCGGCATTGCGCAATCGTGAATCGGCAACCCCGGTTGAGGTTCAACTAACAATACTTGGCTCAGGCTGTCAGGTAATAATGTCTGGTACCGAGACTGCGAGATATCGACCCGAACCCGAAGCCTGGGGTTTGTGTCCTGAGCGAGTTTCACTCCTAAGCCACATCACATCGATGTCTCTTTAGCACATAATAGTACGACGCCTCATCGATCAATGGCATTGATGAAGATGAGGGGTAAGTCTGGGTACAGTAGCTATTTTAAGGAGGACTTTCAAAGTCCCCACGTCTCCAGCTTTTTTTTTTCATCGTCACACGGCACAGTGAAGTACCTACGATCTGGTGTCTACATTGATATTTACCTAGCTCCTACTTCCAAGTTACCTGCAACCTATGTGATACCTACCTAGTATCTACTCTACCCAACCACCTTACTTAAGTAGGTAATATACTTAGCGGATAGCACTCGTTATTACTTACTGATAGGTCATATAGCTCGCCGTGTATTGCTTCGTGGTTCGGAAGGTACCAGGCATAACAAAAAGGCGAGCTACATAGCGAGTAAATGTATATCGGGTATCAGATGTTTGCATCCGTTCCGCTGGCTTTGCCAATTCCATCGTTACTCCCGCAAAAAGCGCTCTTTCTCAAGCGAAGAGAGGGAGCTTTGCATTTTGTTTAGCTAGGTAGTTAATATTTAAGTAGTTGATAGATGGAAGAAAAGTGATAGATAATAAGTCGGCTGTGATTCGCAACGGAAGCCGATGCCGTCGGATCGTAACAACGACGACGGCAAGATGCCTCATCCTGACAAGCAGAGCCTTGTCTCGGTGTTTCGGTCTCTTATGATCAACGGGTCTTGCTTTGTACAATAAAAAAAAGCTGCGAGGTGTGCGCCGCAATTTAAGCAACACTCGTATCGTGTGCCGTCACCTAACAGCTCGCTAGAGCCTTAAGAAATGACCCCTCTAGTGTTGCCCAAGCAAGATTTCTGTGGGATGTGAGACGTACAGGAGAGACCGCTTCCACGTTTATTTCTATTTGCACGGACCCTGACGAACGTTTTCCGGGGAAAGGTAATCGGTAAACCGGAGAATAAAATCCATAAAGGTAGGCCGCCACAAGCTATGACTTACTAGACCGATGGAGAAGGATACACAAGCCACCGGCGGTCAAAACCCCAAGACTTACATACCATGTATGATATGTACCTAGTAATTGTGGGATAATAAGGTGTGTGGGAAGCGTTGCTAATGAGTGGTCGCACGATCTGCTTGTTCCCCATGGAGCACAGCTTGCTCATGTCGTGATTCGTGACAGCAGGAAGCGGTAGACGATAACCATTGGCTGGAATGATACATCGTAGTTGGTTACGGAGCTCCTCTAAGAAGGGGGACCACAAGCACTGACACTGATGAGGCAAGCATCAGCATGCAGGTTGCAAGTGCCAAGTGCGGTATTGGCAACAAATATCGCAATCAACGATATGCAACAGTGACATGTTTAGTCGATGAAGCCGTTTGCACGACTCGTGCCGTTCCTCCGGTTCTTTTTCTTTCCTTTTCCTTTTCCTTTAGAAAGGGGCTTTTTCTCTGTAAATTTAGCTGTTGTCAAATATATTGTAACTATATCCCTAAAATCCGAATGGGAAAAGAAACGTAAGGGAACTTGTAATAAAAACAAAGTATAGGATGGCAAGGCTGCCTACCTAACTTGACAACGAAGAATAAGCGCTTATGCAAATAATATCTTGGGGTATACATATAAGAGAAGCTGATATTTGCATTTCGCTCTTCCCGAGAGAAGGGAAACTCGAGGTTATTATCTCCGGAGAATATGTCAGGACAAGTTGTTCGCAAATATGTCTATGGACATCGCTGAAGTAAGGGAGTTTTGTTGATGAACCTTCTAAGCTCAATAACTGTCAGTAGTTCGAAGCATAGTCTCAAGTATTCAATTCTTGTAACGTGTAGAGATGATCTTGCTCTTATTAATATAAGTCAAGAAAAAAGATTGGAGACTGAGTCGACTCGCAGTAGTTTAGTCAACTAGCTGCGACTTCTAGCAACTAAGAAGCCTGAACCTGAACCGAGAATCTGGAACGGTCGAACCAAAGCACAAGAATGACATAATTAATGCAGCGTCATTTAAGGCTGGGTTGTGTCTTCGAATCGTGGAATCGTGGAATCTCAGAATCTTGGGATCTTGGAATGTCCAATCGAACCTCTCATTCTCCTTCATAATTCGACATAACCCCGAGATGCCCGCTGGTGTGAAGAATTAAATTAAAAAAGCATTCGACATCGAAGCTGATTAGAGGGGGGTTTCTCTAGGTTGTCTAGGACTGGCATCTCGTTTCGACCGTTTCGTCGCTCAGCACTTGACCTGGAAGCCTTTTTGGCCAATGACAAGTTAGGAAAGGTCTCGGATAATGAATGGCGCTAGTATGTCGCATCGGTCTATCCCATCCAGGAACTAATAATAATAATAATACATAAGAGCAACAATAATAATCATAATAATAATAACCTCATCATCAGCAGTACTTATGCGGACTGCGCGTCCGGAAAGTGGACAAGGCGAAATCCACTTCAAGGATCATGCATCCTGAAAAAGTGCATCACGATAAAAAAAAAATAGTTTCTTTTCTTCTGTAATGAATCTGAGTACCGTACCTTGATATAAAAAAAACATTGAAGGAAATATGGAGAATTAAGTTAAGCATAAACATTAAACTTCAGTCACCTTACGTAAGTTCACGTACATCTTTGAATCGATCTTGAAGAACATCAAATCGTTGTGTAATTCTTTCCTTACCATGAATGTACCTGGGTACTTAGGCTTCTCAGCAACAGGGCGTCCTGAGATGATCGAAACTGCTAAATACCAATACATATGAAGCGCTGCATCAGAATGGAAGTATGACCTTGTTCTTGTTCTAGCCTCGAATCCTTAATATCATATTTCCAAGTTATGCACTGTAAGCCGGGCAGCGTACTGTACTGTACTGTACATGTAGGGAACCCGCATTGCATTGCAGGACAGGCAATTACAAGCCTTGACCTTGGCACACGGTCTTTCTCTCTCCTATCTTTAGGCGTGTCACACGATTTAAACACTGTATTGTACTGTACCGTACAGTACAGTCCTGGAAGGCATTGTATGATTTGTATGCATGTATGGGAAACCACATGGTGCGCGTTCCTTCCAAGATAGCACCTCTCCAGGGCTACGATATACGCTGTAATAGCAGGGTACTTCGGTACCTATGTACTAGGTATGGTAACATGAGCCATTGAACCTAAAGTTTAACAATAAAAGTTGAGTCTAGGGGAATATAGGGACAATTATGTAAAAGGTACTATGTTACTTGGACCGTGGACTTTCCTTCATTTTACTGGGGAATCTGTGGCTTTAATCTTAGATCGTCGAGTGTACTTTGTAACCCGGACCGCTTGTAGTATCTAGCTCCGTACCCAGAGGTAAACATCCCAGGGCTCTTATTATTTTTTTCTATCATCAAAAGATTCCAATCCTCGTTCACCAATCTCTTTTTTTCCCTTTCTCACAGGCAAGATTCAGGTTTAGTTCCAGTCATAATTGGTCTTGCTATGCCTATATGTCGTATGTTACTATTTTCTTTCTGCGGCTTACCCTCCCCCAGATCTGAGAGATTTCCATTTCTTTTTTCTTACTCCTAACTCCCATGACAGGCCGCTTCTTCGTCTACTCGCATAGGGAGACGCTCTGTCAGGAGTCGTAGCAACGGGCAACAATAACGACGACTAAGGAAGCAATTATATCTCGAACTGCTTCGTCTTTGCCATTAGTACCTTTTCTAGGAAAGACAACTACTTTCTAGGACCTAATTGGATTCGCTATATTAATCCAATCGCACCTAGAACTGGTCGTGTTAATGCCCTGCTACCAGTAACAGTAAATATTGGACCATCCCGCATAATAGAACGAATCGTCGCGCCAGGCCACTGAACCTACGACCGCCGACCAACTACTTAGAACACCACACGCACACGGACCTGGATTTTAATAAAATTAGGTTTATTCACATCGTCAAACCCCTTGAATACGAAGCCTTCATGTCTCAATGAACAATGGTCACGAAAACTTTACAGAGAGTCGACTCTTTTTCCTCCCGCTCCTCTACAGAAGGCAGCTCTCTTTTCTCCTAACACCCGTTCAAGATGCAGACGGTTCCAAGTGTAAGTTGAACGCGTCCGCTTTGTGCAACTCATCAACCATATTCTATATTCCTAAAAAGAATTGGTTAACCATAGTTACTTTATTTAACATTTAACCACATGGCTTGAAGCTATATCCGGCCTCCAACTCCTTTTTGTCGTTCTACTAGCGTTCCCCTGATCTTCTAGGTTTTTGTGTGGCTTATACCTGTAACAATTGCTGACTTCCAATTAGCTTATTGGAGCTGGTACTGCGGTCGCCGCGGCGGCAACGGGGCTAGTCTTTGGTGAATTACCAGATGGACAACCCACACTGCATCCAGACTCTAGCAAGAGAAAGTCAATAATATCTGATAGAGATTTTCTCAGTGTATTTTCATCTCGACCTGGAACAACGAACTCCACCGCTACTGCTCCTCCGAAGAACGACTTCGTCCAAGACTCGAACCAACAATCCTCTTCATCTAATGCGACAACCCGACCACGAATTCCTCGACGATCTTCCCATATTCATATAACACCACCGAAATCATCGGGAGCGCGACACTCGGCTGCTAAGCAAGGGGAATTCTCACCGGCTACACCCATTGCCGAAGACGCGCGTGATTCCCTTTCTTCGAGTAGTTCTTGGATACGCAGATTATCTATACGACCGTTATCCCAGCACGAGAGTATAAGGTCAAGTGTGGGTCCAGACTCGCCTTCCATCACCTTTTCCCACGGATCCGCTGCGCCAATCCTCTCGCCTGGAGGGCATCCACCTGCACAACTACCTCCAAATAAATTGGTGAAACGCGCATCCGCTGCCAACGGAAGCAACGCAGGCCCTATAGTTCGACGAGGTTCAAAAGCCCAGATGACATTACGCAGACCAGCTACGAGCCATCAGCGATCCGCTACATTGAATCAGCAGATTAATCCCGAAGAGTTACCAACTTTGACCAAGGTCTCGTTCGATCGACAAAGTCGGCCTCGAGCGCAGACTTTAGCCAGTCCGACCGAGTCGGTTTTTCCTGCTCCTGGCAGGAAATCGTCGCCCTGGAAGTCGTTTTGGCATTCCCGTTTATCTCGAAGCACGGTTAAATCCTCACCGCTGAGGAGTAATGACACAACTGCCCTACCTGGTGTTAAGCGAATCTGTGTAGAGCAGCCAGGCCGCCGAAGAGCTTTCTTGGTGGCACCGAGCCTTCTTATGGGTACCTCTATCTTAGAGGTGCCGGATGATATCTCACATGAACAAGAGAGCCAGTCTAACACTGAAACTAGTCCTCAGACTTCAGAGAAGTCCTCGGTATCTCCTGAAGCTACTCCTTCTAAGCAACCACGACGCTCTATCTCGATGCACTTCAGCTCGCCCTCGAGCTGGGTATCAAAAACTGGCAGTCTTCGACGTCGCAAGCGTGGTGAGACGATGGGCGGATCTAAGAGACATGTATCGGCACCGGCCACGACGGGTACCGAATCAATACCAGCTGATGCAGCCGATCGCGAGGAAACCTCGAAAGATACTAGAGAATTAGATGCTACTGAGGCGGAGTCGAATGCTTTAGTCCGACTTCCCACTCGCACACGAAATTCGTCCTCTCCCTTACCGCCCATTTCAAGGCTCTCCAGTTTTCATATCGATCTAAACAAGATCGGGACATTATCAACGGGATATTATGCCCCGTCTGAGATATCCACAACTAATTCTATAGCGGGCCCAAGAGTAGTATCTAATACGTCACAAGCCCGAACGCTCGATCGTACTTCGACAACTGCTAGCTCAGAGTATCACCGCGGATTTACATCTGGTGAAGATGATGACACTGACTTCAAGACGGATACTCCATTTGATTCGATACGAACGGCTGCATCGGGACGTAGAAGGACTCTTGACAGTCCCTTAGAATCGATGTTCGACGAATCTCCTCCGAGTACTGCGGGCAATAATAGCAAACCGAAGCGCCTATCAATCCAGGAAATTCTGGGACCATCTTTCAATGATGGAAACAAGATTATGGAGGAGGATGAAAATTTAGCCACCCCTATTCGAGGAGCGTATGCAGTAGCGGGGGCACGATTCCGTACGGCGGATATCGGAGATGAGGATGGTTTTGATTCTAACCCAGCTTCTCCTAATTTTACTACTCAAAGAGATGTGACTCGGTTTTCGTTTGACGATGACGACGACGATCTCGATTGGGATAACGAAGAAGAGAATGGGATATGTAATCATCTGTCCCCTCCTAGCTCCATGAACTCGCGAAAGGGTAGCCCAAATTCTCGAACGGCACTCGGGTATAGCAATGGCAATGCGAAGGTCAACATGCGAGTTAACGCGCGTACTGATCCTGCTAGGGAACGACCCCGAAGTACCGTTTTTGACTGGACAGAATCTGTTGCCCATGAGAAGCATGATCTAAATGGTAGCTACACACGTCCCAAGACGGTCCATGGGAAGCAAGAAATGGATGTTAGGGGCGGGCGCTCTGCGAGTCGTAAAGGTCCTATACCTGCCCACGTTAGAAGTCAGAGTGTCCCTGTCGTTCCTGACCAATCTGAGACTACTGCGCCTACTCCGAAATTTGGAACGTGGGGGCTTGGTCAGAAGAATGCAAGTGAGGATTGGGATGATGACTTCGAATTTGAGGAAGAGGAGAGTTTTGGGCTAGTCTCTGGAGATCATGAAGAACCCCGGTTTTCGATGGTTGTCCCTGCATCAATTCAGGCCACTCAGCCTACGATTCGAGCACACTCCGGACAGATTCGGGAGCTGTCACTTTTAGTTAATGATCTAAAGCGGTTATGTCGACTCGGTCGTGAGATGGACATGCTCAGTGGATCTGCGAAACTTTGGCGGGAAGCTGAGGGCATCATTGCACTGGCCTCACCTGATGACGATCCTACGGAGTCTGTCAACTCGAGGCACAATTCGCAGACCGATCTCGTTGACGAGCGATTCATCGACCAGGGGTTTAACGGAGCTAATCTTGACGATCATGGATCTCCTAAGGTGACTGGAAACCAACGAAATGCTGTCGTCCGGGATCGTCCTGCGGGTCGACGCCGGTCTGTCTTCGCTCCTGATGATGACATCTTCGGCACGTGGGATCACACGGATGAAGAGCAGCTCCCTGATCCTCCAAAGACCCCAGAGAACCGGGCTGGAAAACCTGAATTCGGTTCAACTAGCGTTGCTAGATCTGTCATGGAAGCTATGCATCCACGTCAGGTTAAGCTTAACGTCCCCTACGAGGATAATGAGCCGCCTGGAAAGCTCAATTTTGACACGAACAGCCTGAAGGAGCTGGTCAAGAGAGCCAGCGACTTGAGAGACGGCCTATCAGACCTCGTTCGCAAAGCGGACCACCTCACACAGAGCCCAGTGCGAACTCCGAAACACACGAGGGCTGACGGTAGTCCTGCATTCACACGAGTATTTGACGAACCGACGACAAGCCCTACAAGGCGACTACCTAATAGCCACAGTAACACCTCTGTTATCAGCAACGGCTCTGTTGGCGCGTCTCCATCTAATGGTATTAGTCAGCGTATGCAGATGATGACTGTTAGCTGAAGATCACGCATCCCATATTTACAAACCCCCTTCACCTCACATCGAATCAAGGCCTAATTGCGGTGGGAGCTATGTATATGTACAAACGTTTGTTTAATCAGCATAGCGCAGGGTCGGTTTTTAGTTTTTCTTTTATTCCAGGACTCGCATACGAAGGGACACTTACTCTTACGTCTAATTACATTGAGGAAACGCCGAAGGAAACATCTGCCAGGCTGATATTAATTGTCGACCCGAGCACAAACCTAATACGATATTTCTCCAGTACCATGCTACCATCGGCAATATCTGGATACACCGCGATGCGGATTATTTGCAGGATCATTAATGTTGACCGATACTCTTCTACTACGACTCCGAACACCCTGGCGTACGAACGTCCACGGATGATGATACACTACCCCTATAGAATCAAGGAGTATTACGAATACGAATAACGAATTTTGCATGCCTGGTCCATGCCCGCACGACCCCATAGTCCTATCGATTCCAGAGCAAGAAATGGATCCGAAGGGTTCTTAATTTTTACACATAGATGGGGATCACGAGTGGAGGCATCAGACCCAAGGACGCCAACGCGAGCCCTCGACGGGATTTGACAAAGTTGCCTCCATCTCGCTTCATGCATAGCCTCTCCCCAGGCGAATGAAAAGAAAGGGATACGGAAAATCCGAAACCTAAAATCCCAATGATATATGCATTCTCGTTTGTCTAGCCACGTCTTGACCTTACGAATATTCACCGCTGTACATCAGCTTATTGTAACGAATCGTTTCCCGCTTAGTTTCAGGTCAGAAATAAAAAAACGAATCGAGTTATTTTCATTTCCCCGTATTTCTCAAAAGGCATGGCATTGGAACGGAACGGAACGGTTTATGGCGAAGTCATGGGGCATAAGGCGTGCATTGTGTACAGGTAGACAAGTCGGCTTTGGTTTAAGGCAGGCTGGTTAGGCAAAAAGCAATAGAAAATGAGAAAACCAGGCGATCTAACCGGTCGACCTTGTCAGAATGATTCCTAAACGCTTTTTTATCTCTGCTATCGTGACAAGCTTTTGTATGTTCCTACACCTTACACCGCTGATTTCTGTATGCTGGGTAAGTTAAGATGATGCTGTCGCCACAAGATGAGTTCCATTGTAGGAATTGTGTAGTTGAGATTCAGTCATATCCTATGCGTACCGAGGTACATTGGTAAGCATCGTATGTCTTCTAGGAGGCCGAAATTAAGCTTTAGCTCTGGCTTTGTCTGTAGCCTTGAGGCGCATTTTCACGAATCACGATAGTGATTATCCTCCCCTATCAGCCAATAGATTAAAGGGGTACTTCGACAATAGGCGGTCAACCGTTACTGTTTTCATTTCCATTAGTTACCAACGCTTGTTAGCCAATGCAATCTATCTGCCTATGCAATTCCGACCACCATTACCTCGGAATAGTCATACTTGTTGTGCAGAACTCATAGGCAGCAGAATAATAAATTGGTTGTATCGATGAAATGCATTATGTACCTACCTACATACAGCTATATGAATTACTAAGGTGCTGTTTATTTGATGCGTCACGATATTTGAAGTATGTATGTAGGTAAATAGGTACAAAGTACATAGATCAACGTTTATTAAGAGAGACGGTTGCCAAGCACCCGCGGTTTTGGTAGACAATACTTTTCAAATTACCAAATTACAGGTAATTAGACTAAATCTCAAGTATCTTGTACCTATCCACCTGTATGCCGATAATGAGGCCCGTGCGTTAGGTTTGCTCCCCTGTTCCCCTGGCAGGTTGGTAGGCAGGTGCAGCTGGTGCTGTAGGTAAAGTGGCAGCTGTGTGGTGGGAAAAGGGAAAAAGAGGGGATCCCCTGTTAACGAATTGGAGCGACCCTTTCCTAATTGGAAATCTCCAGGCAAAAAAAAGCTGGCCTTCACCTTTCTCCCGCCCAAAATTCACACCAGGCACAACACAACCTTTCCTCAAACAACACACACCGCTCCTCTTCCCTTTATTTCTTCTCAGCTTCTACCAACTTTACCATCTTCAAGAACGCATCTCTTTTTCTTCACTTCTCTTGCTAGCTTCCCTCAGTCGTGTCCGATTCATAGTAATCCTCCACCATCAAAATGCGTGAGATCGTAAGTATTTACCTTATCTGATGTTTACTGCTGACCCAATCCTGCCACCAAAATGCCCCCTGAACGCGTCCAAACCTCCAAACCCCCTTGATTTCCTGCCCCTCACGCACAGAAAAACACCACTACATCGCATTCTTTTCTGTGTCACATCAGAATCAATCAACGCATCAGCTTGGGCAACAAATCAAACAGCAATTATATTGGATCAGATAGCTAACCGTACTTTTCATCTAAACAGGTTCACCTCCAGACCGGCCAGTGCGTAAGTACTATAGCTACAACCACCGACGAAGAATCGCGACGGAATATAGCGGGGCTCACGAATATTATAGGGTAACCAAATCGGTGCTGCTTTCTGGCAAACCATCTCTGGCGAGCACGGCCTTGACAGCAATGGAGTGTAAGTATTTAAACTGTCGATCATCAATCGTCAATTCATGATGCCAAGAAAAGCAACTAACGACCAATAAACAGCTACAATGGAACTTCAGAGCTCCAGCTCGAACGCATGAGCGTTTACTTCAACGAGGTACGCAACCAGGGGAAACACCTTACCTCTCTATAGGTGTAGTTACTAATCACCCCAACATGCACAGGCATCTGGTAACAAGTATGTTCCCCGAGCCGTCCTCGTCGATCTCGAACCGGGTACCATGGACGCCGTCCGTGCCGGACCTTTCGGACAACTTTTCCGACCTGACAACTTCGTTTTCGGCCAGTCTGGTGCCGGAAACAACTGGGCGAAGGGTCATTACACTGAGGGTGCCGAGCTTGTCGACAACGTTCTGGATGTCGTTCGCCGTGAAGCTGAGGGCTGCGACTGCCTCCAGGGTTTCCAGATCACCCACTCTCTCGGTGGTGGTACCGGTGCCGGTATGGGTACTCTGCTGATCTCCAAGATCCGCGAGGAGTTCCCTGACCGCATGATGGCCACCTTCTCCGTCGTTCCCTCCCCTAAGGTTTCCGACACCGTCGTCGAGCCTTACAACGCCACTCTCTCAGTTCACCAGCTGGTTGAGAACTCCGATGAGACCTTCTGTATCGACAACGAAGCTCTTTACGACATTTGCATGCGTACCCTTAAGCTGTCCAACCCCTCATACGGCGACTTGAACCACCTCGTTTCCGCTGTCATGTCCGGTGTCACTACTTGCTTGCGTTTCCCCGGTCAGCTAAACTCTGACCTTCGCAAGCTTGCCGTGAACATGGTTCCCTTCCCTCGTCTCCACTTCTTCATGGTCGGATTCGCTCCCCTGACCAGCCGTGGCGCGTACTCTTTCCGTGCTGTTACCGTTCCCGAGTTGACTCAGCAAATGTTCGACCCCAAGAACATGATGGCCGCTTCCGATTTCCGCAACGGTCGCTACCTGACGTGCTCTGCCATCTTGTAAGATTACACCTTCCTACTGATTCTTGACAGGCGTTGTACTAATTCGAATATTCTAGCCGTGGTAAGATCTCCATGAAGGAGGTTGAGGACCAGATGCGCAATGTCCAGAACAAGAACTCGTCCTATTTCGTCGAGTGGATCCCCAACAACGTGCAAACCGCTCTTTGCTCCATCCCGCCCCGCGGCCTCAAGATGTCGTCTACCTTCGTCGGTAACTCGACCGCTATCCAGGAGCTCTTCAAGCGTGTCGGCGAGCAGTTCACTGCTATGTTCCGACGCAAGGCTTTCTTGCATTGGTACACTGGTGAGGGTATGGACGAGATGGAGTTTACTGAGGCCGAGTCCAATATGAACGACTTGGTCAGCGAATACCAGCAGTACCAGGATGCTGGCGTGGATGAGGAGGAAGAGGAGTACGAGGAGGAGGTGCCCGTTGAGGGCGACGAGTAAGCTAATTGCGTCTAATACCCATTTCCATAAACGGCACCATACAATTTGTTGGCACGGCACGGATGGGATGAGTAGGGCATGTCACGTTTTTGGTGGTTCTCGTCTCCTATACTATTCTCGCGCCCCCGTTTGTCACCTAAGACCTTCAATGGATATAAAGTAATGAAATTGATCCTTCATGGTCAATTGAACGGTCTTTGGGGCTTGTTAGATATACCTCTTCGGTGTTCGTCTGGAGAAAAAAAGAAGGAAATTCATTCCTAGTAGTGACAAGAACAAGAATTAATTGTCTTGTTCCAATTACGTGACGACTTCACCCTGTTCTTATGTAATGTCTAGGCTTTGTAATACATTTTTAGTTCGATTATTCGACGAGCACGTAGTTGAACTCTTTGTCCGTAATGCGTGATTTGTGTATTTGTCCTGGGGTGTTGTACGTCCCGGGATTATGGTATATATAACGAGAAAAGAGAAATTGTAGACATTGCTTTGCTTCATAGTCACATCCATCGTCCTACCAATCCACCGCGACACCACCACCACAACCGCCACCCCCTCCTCCAACAGCCTTCCTCCCGCCCCCATCCCCCTCAACCTTCCCGCCCCTCCCTTCATCAGCCCTCTTCCCCCTCCGCCCCTTAAACCCGATCTTCCGATCCAGCTCCTCAAACTCGCCGCCGGGCGTATCACTCTTTCGCACCATCCATTTACTCGTCCCTAACGCGGCGTCTAGCTCCTCGATTGGCGGAAGCTTGAGGTACACCATTCCGTCAGAGCGTTCCTCAGCGGCGAAGGTGGCGATGGAGAGGTCGGCGTCGTTGCGGCAGGTGCCGTTGTCTAGGTCGAAGTTGCGTTTATGGTAGGGGCAGGATATCCATGGGGTTGTGGGGTTACCGCAGGGTTCCTTTTTCGCTGCTGTAGGGGAGGATGGTTCGGAGGGTGTAGGAGAGGAAGAAGGGGAAGCGGGAGGTGATGGCGGTGCGGCTACGTCTTGGCCGATGAGTCCGTCAGAGAGCGCGAAGGACCGCTTGTGCGGACACATCTGCTGCGTGGCGTAGTACCTCCCGCGAACGCGCCATAGAGCGAGCTGTGTGTCGCCTCTTTTGATGTTCGCGCTGACGCCGTTGGGTGTTGCGTCCGCGCCTGCGAAATAACTCGCCTCGATCACCGGCTGCCATGATGTGCTACTCCAGCGGTCCTTCAATCCCTTGAAGTCCTCGTCTGCGGCGAGTCGGGGCCAATCTACGGGCCGTGATTGCCCTCGGTCGTCTTGCGTTTCGACGGTCTCGAGTGTGTCGCGCGTGTTGGCAAATTGTGCGAATTTGCCTGCAATCAATGGGTCCCGCACCGCTTCGGCCCATTCGTCGAAGAAGGAGTCGACGAGCTGCTGCATTTGAGATTCTAGCGAGGCGCAGATCCCTAGCTTATCTTCGAGGATCACAGATTGTAGGTACTTTAGGCCGCCGGGAAGGTTCTCGAGCCATCGCGCCGTCCGCTGCAGCTTGTCGGCTGTGCGGATGTAGAACATTAGATACCGGTCTAGGATCGGTACGACTTCCGAGGGTGGCACGTCTTTAGCGAGAAGCTCGGAGTGCCGCGGGTTGGCACCGCCGTTGCCGGCGACGAAGATGTTGAAGCCTTTCTCGGTCGCGATGAGTCCAAAGCTTTAGGTTTGTCAGAATATCTTGTGATATGATGATTAAGATAATGAAGGAGAGGGAAGATGCTTACTCTTTATTCCGAGCCTCAGCACACTCGCGGACGCAACCGCTGACGCCGCCTTTTATCTTATGCGGACTGCGTATGCTCTTATATCGCTCTTCTATGCGTACAGCCATGCCCACGCTGTCCCCGACACCGAATCGACACCAGGTCGTACCGACACAACTCTTAACGGTCCGCAACGACTTGGCATAAGCGTGTCCGCTCTCCATACCGCCCTCGATCAGCCTCGCCCAGATATCGAGCAGGTCCTGCTTCTTGGCGCCGAACATATCGATGCGCTGGCCACCGGTGATCTTAGTATAGAGGTTATACTTCTTCGCGACCTCGCCGATGACGATCAGCTTGTCCGGCGTGATCTCTCCGGCGGAGACGCGGGGGACGACCGAGAAGGTGCCGTTCCGCTGGATATTACCCAAGAACCGGTCGTTCGTATCCTGCAGCCCGTGCGTCGTCTTGCTCATGACGTGCTTATTCCACAGCGACGCAAATATGCTAGCCACGGCTGGCTTACAGGCCTCACACCCATCCGAGTCCGGGTCGTTGCCCGCTTCCCGCATGACTTCGGTTAGGGTTTTTAGTTGCTTCACGCTTACGATGTTGAATAGGTCGGCGCGGGAATAGCTAAAGTGGGCACATAGGTAATTCGTCACTTCGGCGCCCATGTCAGCCATGGTCTTGCTGAAGATGCTGGTGACGAGCGGTATGCAACCACCGCAACCGGTACCGGCTTTGGTACACGCCTTGACGTCTCCTAACGTCTTACATGTGCCGTCCTTGACGACGTTGACTACATCACCCTTCGTGACGTTGTGGCAGGAACAGATTTGTGTATCGTCGTCGAGATCATCAGCTCCGTCGTCACCCTCTTTCTTTGCACCGAGGATAAGTTGTGCTGGGGGAATGTCTAGTTCTTTTTGGTTCTTGACCATGGGAACTAGTTTTATGTAATCGCTGGTATCTCCGATCATCATACCTCCGAGGAGGTATTTACCGTCGGTTGTGAATAAATATTTCTTATATACTTGAGCGAAGGGGTCCTTATACGTAAGAGCTTTAACCAGAGGAGAGGGAGACCCTTTGGTGGTGCTCTGATCTTCCGTCTTCTTTCTCGCCGCCTTTGCTGGTAAGAAACTGGGGCCATCTCTGTCGGCGAAGAAATCCCCGAAACTCGCGACATCGACACCGAGAAGCTTGAGTTTTGTGCTTAGGTCGGGTCGTTTGAAGATTCTTGGTACATGGATCTTGGCTTGTGTGAGATTGAAGGAGAGAACGTCGGCCATCTCAACGCCGGGTGCGATGAGACCAAAAGTCTGGTTCTTCCAACTTGCACACTCGCCGATCGCATATATATCCGGGACGTTCGTACTTAAGTCGTCGTTGACGAGGATACCACCGCCCCTGTCAGCGCACTTAATGCCGGCACTTCTCGCCAGGCTATCCCTCGGTTGTACGCCGATAGCAAAGCAGACAGTGGAGCAGTCCATCTGCTCACCGTCCTCGAATATGACACCTGTTACGTTGTTTCCCTGGTCGGTTTTTATCTCTCTCACCCTCTTACTTAGCAGGATCTCAAGTCCTAGATCTGTAACCTTTTCAACAACTAGATTACCAGCGTCGGCGTCCAGCTGTCGGCTTAAAACCCATTTGTTTCTCTCGATAAGTTTCACCTTATCGTAACAGTTCAGGTCCATCATGGCATTCGCAGCTTCAAGGCCCAGTAGCCCTCCACCGACGACGGCGCCGACCGTTCCCTTATGCGATCCTCCGAATGTGATGAGATTCTGTAAGTCCTCAATAGTCCGGTAGACGAAGACCCCATTGGCATCATGACCGGGAGTATGCCGTGGAAGAATCGCATCGGAGCCGGTTGCCAGAACAAGAATATCGTAGGAAACCACGTCGCCATTAGCACAAACTACAGTCTTATTTGTAGAGTCGATGGCAGTAACCAAAGTGTTTACGTGATAGCTCAGTTTGTTGTCCGGGGCGTGCTGTGTATACTACGCGTCGGGTAAGTAATTTGTCTCAATATCGAACCCGCCTTAAACCCGACGTACCCATTCTTTCGGATTAAGATACAAGTTCTCAACCTTTCGGTGGCTGAAGAAACTTGTAAGACCAACTCGATTGTATGCGAGGTGGGGCTCTTCGCCAATAACAACGATATTATATTCATGAGTTCTAGCATCGAGCTTCAAAAGCTTTTCTCTAGGGGGTGGTTAATAAATTGGCATAACAGTAGGTCAGTATTTGCTCACATGAAGGCAATGCCGACCATTCCTAGGCCGACAACAACCAACTTGGTTTTCTTGTCAAGAGCCATTTTGAAGTAAGTTAGGGGCACAGATCCCACGATCTACGTCACAACTTGACCCCAGATCTTACGTGCTGTGCTACTAGAGCGTTCACAGGATGATTCGCCTATGAAGGGAAAGCACTCGTCAAGAATAAGATGGATACATGAAGCACGAGATAATTGAGATAGCGAAGAAAGTAAACATGGCTTCACGAAGAGGGAAAGAAAAAAAGTAAAGACGACAGATGAGCTAACATCGAAATAGAAGTTGGAGTTACCTACATGTCCAATGACAGATACGTGCATCTCCGGCATCAAGTTGCTCTAGACTGTTCAGAGTAACCTACTAGGTACCAATAGATTAACCATGATGATGCTGACCAAAGCCAAGATATCCATGGTTCTCATTGGGTATACAGGCACGAAAGACGTCGAGATAGTCTAGATAAAGGTCGGGTTAACCAACAATCTGGCCAGGTAGCTAGGTCCATCCACGAATCCGAGAACTCGGCCCGTAGTTTATACTGTAGTGCATCTTAATAGGTATTTCCACGGCTAGACCAGGGTCACGGGTATATCATTCTGTATTGAATGGTTGAATTTAGTAAATACTGTTTCGTACAAGATAAAAGATGGAGTTGTTAAACATTAAACTTGGCTTCGGGTGATACCCAGGGACCTAAAGGGGAGATTTCGATAAGGTAACGTCTCTGACCAATTAGAGTTTCCCTAAATTGTTAGTGAAACCAAGGGCCGCGGAGAAAGATGGCAGGCGTTACTAAGAGGTAATTCGTGCTACCTAATAGCTTCTAAATATTTATTAATGCTGCTACCCGTTTCCAAAGAATTTTACATCTCCGGTCATATTTACATTCGTCTTTCATACTAATCACCTTTCTGTCCACCTGGACAGTTTCTCTTTCTGTTTCTTTCTCGCGAGTTATTTATTGACGGATATCCACCAACCCACGGACGATGTTCGGCATTCGTTTATATTTATGTTTCTCCTCGGAAGCAGTGAACTCACTTATAATGCGCAATATTTGTCTTGGTGCTCGTCTTTATAGACAAGTACAATCGGATTAAACGCCATTAGACGCTTCGAGTAAGCGTGGAACCCGTCAGGTTTTGACTGGAAGAGGGCGTTAGGGGAAATTTAACCAACCTCTTAAACATCCTGTTACACAAGAAAGCCACGATCTCCGAGTTCCACCACGGTGAATTTTCGCCACGATGGCTGCAGGCTCTTAGTGCCTTACATATCTAAGTACAGGTAGATCATCTTATGATCTTTCATCGGGTTGTCGCTGCGGCTATCCGGTATATCCATTACTGTGTGGATCTCCACGGGACGTACTTGAGCTGAAATACAGGCTTTTCTTTTCTTTTCTATGACCCGTTCCCAACGCCTCTCGCCATCTCATCAGCAGTTCGCCACATTCAAAAAGCCTATGCGTCTGATGATAATCACGAGTTTTGGCGGGTAAGCACTTGGGGAAGCGGATAGGTTCCTATAACATTTTCATTTTCATTTTCTTGTTATAGGTCTCTCCTCCTAATTTGCCATCCCCCTTTTTTATTGGAAATAAGGAAACTTATATACCTACCTAGTACCTACCTACCTATGTACCGCCCAGTCTTATACTCCTGTGGCTTACAACCACAATCCTGTACCGACTAACCCGATTATGAACTCGTGACCACGCCTCAGCCCGGGATGAGAGCTGTCAGGTAGATCCCACCATCTCGGGGTAAAATGCGCACCGAGATCCGAACCCCAACATCTGCGCCTCTCACAACCTAGCTTCTCCCCCAAACTTCATCATCCCTACCGCCTTCTCCTTGCTCTTAACCTCGCCAAGCCAGTTCGCGCGCTCCTCGATGTACTGCTCGACGCGCGGCTTTAGGACCGTCTCGTGCAGGCGGAAATCATCCACGGTGCCGACACGTAGGATGCTCAAGTGAGGCCACTGCGCGCCAATGCGGTACATCAGCGTGCCGCACTCGCCGCAGAAGTGATTCGTCATGTGGTGGCCCGAGGCGATTGTCTTGTTCTGTGAGAACGTCTTGAGGAGCTCTTGCCCGCGTACGTGGCGGAGGTGTGTGTTCGCGACAATGAAGTTGGTCGCGAACATCGAGGCCGTGATCTTGTGGCAGTCGGTGCAGTTGCAGACGAATGTCTCCACTAACCCCGGCTTTTGGAGCGGCTGATAATGGTTAGCAGGGTGTGTAGAATGAGCATGGGGGTTGGCGAGATAGGGGCGGATGAGCGAGATAGGGGCGAGGTGAGTGAACTTACGAAGACTAGCTGGACAGCACCGCAGAAGCATGTCGCTGTTGCTTCGGTCTCCGTAGACCAGCCATCGCTAGCACCACTAGCGAGGGGGAAGTACTGCTTCGACTTGTCGGCGGCGGTGGTGGTGGTGGCCATGGCTGTAAAGCTCTGATCTTATATAACACGGAAGAGGTGAGTGTGTTTGAGTCTATTAACGATGTGTTATAGAATGCGATGAAGATGAGATTTATGTCCTTTGATGGCGGTCGAGTTTCTAGCTTATATAGATAATTTCAAGCTATATAACAAAGCTACATACCTACCCATGAAAGAAGAGTTTCCATCCTATCCCCGTACGAATCCTGCGAACCTATCCCCTATTTTCTTCTTTCGGGATTTGGTTTACTGATACTATTATTCAGCATGAATTCGGATTTAACACTCGCTCGCATGTTATTATGACGCGAAGTTTATAGAAGCATGCGGGTTTGAGGCTATCTAGGGTTCGAAATGGACACGATCTGCAGGACCGATTACCTAGATGGGAATATGGTAGAGCATAACTTGCAGCTCTTATAAGTCGCATCCATGGATATTAAGAGCAGCTTTGTATATACGTAGGCAGGCTACGGACCTTAAAGCTATTAAAAAAGACCTGCATATGTATAATCAATGATAAAAGTTACGTCTGGTAGTATGGAAGGTATGGGATGCAGAACGGATAGACCCGCGACCCCGGATTTCCCCTTCCGGGTAATGGTGCTGGTGTTGCTGCAGGATGACTAAGGACAGAGTTTGCACATCTGCATCTTGGCCTCAGATCTGGGTCCCGGCAATTGTAATAGAACTTTATTGTTATTCTTTCGCCTTTCTAGAACGATGTTACGTCATACACATACATGTAAATTTATTAACACGGCGAGGTTATGCCGTCTATCCCACTACGTCACCAAGACATAAGAATATCACAATCCGATTCTTTCGACTTTCTTAATAGTCATTGATATTACATCACAACTGAATAATTCAATGATATCCCTATATCTCGCCTATTAGATACTTAAAGTATTGTTAAGTTATATATAATTAAACATGTGAATCTCAAAATATAGTTATATCACTTCATAGAGGAACTTTTGTATAAGTCCGTGAATAACCGACCCGATACTTATATCGTTCATCTCCGACTTACCCATTGGATAGCAACTCTGTATAGATACGGGTAAGTATGAATCTCTCGATAAAATTCTTCTAATAGCGTGATTAGGATATACCTAATACCTAAATATTTAATATACTAGTGAGTATGTCGTGCTAGACTCCACGACTAGTCCACCCTAGCGCTGTCGATGTTCATCTCACATCATTAGCTTGCGGGTGTCAATTACGGCCCCCTTTCCTTTATTGCTCTGGACCGAGGGCCATGCCGAGGTCTGCTTGGCTAATGGTATAATACGATCGCGATAGCTTCATTCGAAAAAAGTAATAGTAGTAGAGGGCTGGAAATTTAGGTATCTTGGTGAGAATTTGGTTGAGGATCGAATACCATCCAAATACTTGGCCTCTTGGCTTCTTGACACACAGACACAGGAAGTATGGTCTAACAGTTCATCCTTCGATCGGTTAAGCATACTCCCTTACGTCTCGGTTCCGGCCATATCGCAAATTTGCACCCATTCGGACAAGCCCGCGGTGCCATACGAGAACCATTGGGAGAAGAGACCGGTCCGTTACTAGTGGTTGAGCCATGACCTCGATTGCTTGTCCTGCTCGAGCTTCTGGGTTCCATAATACCTGAGGAGCTGAATCAGAAATCGCTTTAAATTGTTAAGTCTCGTACGGTAGCTGTTGGTGAGAATGGCTAGTCGGCTACATGGTATCTGTTTGACCTTGGGAACAAATCATAAAGCTCGTATGGGGTACATTAACTGGTCGTAGCTGTCCTAGCTCCAACTAGGCCAGAGCTTGAACCTAGCTACGTGCGTAGAACCCCCCCACGATAGATAGAGACCAGTGTTTACTGGAACATAGATCGGAGGCGCCGTGCTACTTCCATGGTTGTCGACGTGCAGGTTATTTCCAGTAACCACCCCATGCGAGGGAACGAAAAAGGTCGGGGATATGTATATTCTTAGACTTTTCATCTGACGTATGTGTATATTCTTTTTCCTATACTTAGATATCAGGCTCGGTATAGATTAAGTATCGGTGGGTGGCATGGAAAATGCGAACTTGGTAATTAGAATATAAAATCTGAATCAGGGGAAGATGATGACAACATCTTATAGGATCGCTGTCTCTGACCTCTCAGTCGGCAGTACGGCATGACCGAGAATAAGAGTGACAACGCGGACGAGTTATACGTGGCGGCCAACACTTAACGGCGTTCCCCGCTGCTTCACCGGCGCAGGCTGACGGGTCGCCGTATGTGATACAGTAACATATTCTAGAAAAGCGACTTCATGCAGCCCATTGGTCAACAATCGGAGAACCATGCCATACCCCAAATCTGCAGGGCTGGGCTAAAATTAACAGACCCGATTTCACTTGACAGGAGACTCTTTCATTAATATTACTTAGGAAGTATTCTGTATGTCGGGTAGAGATGTCGAACATTAGGGCCGATCGAAGCTGGCCAATTCAACAAAGACATTGAATGGCTCGGTGACGGCTAGACTTGGAATGCTTGGAATGCCTTTAGAAGCTTTAGAGAAGGCGGGATAATTGCGGAATTGTTTAAAAAGTTCCTGGCTAAGTGACACGTTAAAAGAAAGGAATATTCCCAATTGGGTAGAGGTAAGCTCTGAATTGACAAAGGGAATGCGGAATGCATTGCTAGACCACCAGACTAAGGTACTAAGGACAAAGCAAGCTATTGCGGCGATGTAAAACAATGGGTTAATATCCAACACACGCCCAGGCTTTGATAACATCGTATAGATTCATAGAGAGAGGTTGGCGATGGTAGACTTCCATGTACCTAGTAGATGTAGATGATATTTCGTTACTTAAGGCACGTTAAGGTAGGATGGCAGATGGTTGGGATGGATAAGGGGGCATAGAATAGCGTGGTAGCGTGGCAAGCAAGGAAGGCAACAAGCCACAAAGCGTGGAAATGTATGGGCTGAAACACGGATCGATACTAGAACTTTACTTAGTCGGGTTAGACTTGACGCATGTTCGTACTATATTACACACTAATAGGCTCTATATCTTAGGGTATCTTGGGTATCTTAGGTATCTCAGGTATCTTAGTGGACCGAATGGCGAAGATGGAGTAGGGGAGGAAACATTGAAGCCACAGACGGTCAGCTCACACGCGGCAACTGCTAGGTACTTACTTCTTAACTGCTTAACTGCACATGGGAACTCCGCAGCTGAGCGGCGACGATCCTTCATGTTATCTCGAATCCCTACATCTGATAGGTCCATACAAACTCAAGTCCACCTTACGCTACGCTAAGCTGGCTTAAGTACCTTTTTACAGGTCTAGTGCTTGTATAGGATACCTGTAATCTCCCCATTATCTCCCTGCTAAACCTCGCAACACGGCACGGTGTAGTACCTGTGCTATACTTTTTTACCTAGACCGACCTAGGTACTCTCGCCCGTGCTAGAGTTTGGTGTCCAGTGTCCAGTGCTGTTGCGATCGTTGCAATTGGGCGGTTGCAGGCAGGTGGTACCTACGTTAGGTACCTACATCAATACCTGCAGTCCTGCACAATTACCTAGACCATTCTGAACTCTCAACTCAAGTCAACTAACTCTCTCTTCTCTACTCTAAACTTACTCATTCTCTCTTATCCCTTCTCCTCGCCTCTTGAGATGATAGATTTTACATACGGGCATACATATACATATCGAACCACCAGCCTCCGGTTGAGGTTCTTGAATTAATTTTCCTTAACTTCCATCTCTTACCAACCCATGGTAGTAATAACTTGCATTACCTAAGTCGATCATCAGGCTGAGAATAGTACCTAGTCTACAACACGCAGCAGCGTACCCTGGGACATCTCAGAGTGGAAGTGGATAGTGGATCATTTCTGACCTCCTGACATCCCCAAAATCCTCCCTATCATCATTTTTATCTTTTTGCGCTTAATAACTATTCTATCTTTTCTTGGTCTCTTCCAATCACTCAATCGTTATATCGTCATTTGTTCAGCGTCTTCACGCTGCTGAACACCACTTAGAAATTGCCGAAACTGGATCGCCATACTTCTATTCCCAATGGGCAACAGCCAAGGCAAGCCCGTTGACCTCAACGGCGAAGGTACGTTTCTCTTAAATTCTTTACAAGGAGGCTGGAAACCCACGCGATGTCTCGGAACTGCTGTTCTTACCGCCAACAACTTTCATCCGCTAACGAATTGTCTTTCTCTGTTGCTTCGCAGTAAACCTAAACCATTTTCGATTATTACGAGTCGTCGGTCGAGGTGCTTTCGGAAAAGTACGAATAGTCGAGAGGAAAGACACGAACTTGTCGTTTGCCTTGAAATACATTCGAAAAGATGAGGGTATGTCAATTCCCCAAATGAATAATAAATACAATTAGGTATATTGTTATATGAGAATTTTGGGATATTGACTTTATTCCGTCTTAACAGTCGTACGGTCCGAAAGTGTTCGAAATATTATACGAGAACGACGCATGCTTGAACATGTGAACCATCCGTTTATCTGTAACTTGCGATATAGCTTCCAAGATATCGAGTATATGTATGCATCAATCACCAGTGGCGGCACCAAAGCGAGCTATCTAATACGACTTACACTAATAGGTACCTTGTGGTCGATTTAATGAGCGGAGGCGATCTACGTTTCCACATTTCGAGGAAGACCTTCACCGAAGACGCTGTACGGTTCTGGATTGCTGAATTGGGTTGTGCCCTCAGATACGTGCATGGGCAAGGTATAATACATCGAGACGTCAAACCGGACAACGTGTTGCTAGATGCTGATGGTCATGTCCATTTGACCGATTTCGTAAGGCGCCGAACGTTCCATTTATCATTCTATATGCTAACCTTCTTGTCATCTAGAACGTTGCGTCTGACGTGGTGCCTGGGAAGCTTCTCACTAGTAAATCGGGAACTCTTGCCTATCTTGCCCCCGAAGTCTATGCAGGCAAGGGCTACGATGTGAGAGCTGATTGGTGGTCCTTGGGCGTGCTATTCTATGAATGCATATACAATAAGGTAACGGAATAGCCCATTGCCGATATGAAATCTACCCGTCAGCATATGTGCTTACCAACATGACAGCGGCCTTTTGAAGGCAATTCGGAATCCACCCTGACAAACGTCATTCTCGCTGCCAATCCGAAATTTCCTGTCACCCAACCACCGGTGTCGTTGCCGTGTCTATATGCTATCGGTTCTGCCTTGAACCCGAATACTGATAAGAGGCTTGGTAGCACTTGGGAAAGCTTCACAGACGAACCTTTCTTCCAGGCCATTGACTTCCCCGCATTGGAACGAAAGGAATTAGAACCTATTTTTGTTCCATCGGCAGACAAGACCAATTTCGACGCCACCTACGATCTCGAAGAACTGTTGCTAGAGGAGGCACCGCTGGAGGCTAGGGCGCGGAGACAGAAGCCTAGGGAGAAGCTAAAGGATGATGCCACAGAAAAAGAGATTCGAGAAGAGGAATTATATCGTACCATCGAACGAGATTTCCAACCGTTTGATTATACCGTAGCAGCATACAAGAAGTAAGCTTCCGGACAATTTGACCTTTGCATATACTAACCTCAGAATAGGATTACGGGAATGAAAGAAGGTTCAGGTGAACATGATTCAGCGCCCGGTCCATCTCACGAAGAGCCCCAGGCTATCAGCACCAACGAGGCCAAACCGGCCCCAATCAACAATGGGGTTGCACAGGCACAGCATCACTCTTCGCCCACACAGGACGGCTCGCATGCGAATAGAAACTTTTCGAACAACAGCCGTGTACCTAAGGCCCCGTCACGAGCACCACCACCGCCGCTACCTTCGTACCACCGCGCATATACTAAGAGCATATCGAGTACATCAGGCATACAAGTCAAGTCCCCGACCGGTGGAATCTCGGTAACACTTGAAGATACGGGAAGCTGGTCAGATTTAGCGCGAAGGGATGCTACATTGCCGACCGATGCTAGCACTGTAAATGACGATAAGGCTTCTAGTGGAGGTGGCGGTGTCTTCGGCATTTTTGGCAGAAAGAAAAGGGGCCATAGTCCGAAGCCAAAAGAGAGGGGTGTGCTCGGCAAAGAAGGAGCACGACAGGTTGTCGGTTGATTTTCCCGGCCACAGGCATAATTATTATTTCAGCTTTTTGGGCATTGGGAATCGGTTAACGAGGATTTCGTGGATTTATCCGCATATTATACCCTCATCCATCACAGAGAAATCCCCTATAACATTCACGAGTCAAAACTAAACTCTGGTGGCTTCGAAGCCAGTTCGAATCTCCATTACTGGAAGATTGAATTTGACTCATCGATCTGGCGGATTGCAATTTTTTATCAGTTTCAAACGAATACGGACATCCGATATCACGAGTGACGAACCAGGCCGTTATTCCTCTCATTGAAACTAACAACGGTGTTAGCTTATAGCAAGTTGATACCACCAACTCGTCTCCCCTTCAACCCCCTTATCGTCACCATCGGCCCTTAACGAAATACTAAGAGCCATCTCATTACTTGTATATTCTAGTGTGCAAGTTCCTATCATCGGGTTCAAGTTCGGGTTCCGGACAACCCGGCCCGTGATAGGGATTGACATCCGGCACGATACTGCTTCGAAGCTCCTCTAATGCTGCTTCGGAGCAAGGGTTAATTGGCAATTTTTGGACCATATACGGCTTACGGTACCCGCTGTTAATACCAATTCGCGGGGCAGGCAATATGAGACGGGAGACGGGACCATGTTGGGTAGCAGAGGGTGCATAGACACTGTTACTACAGTCGGCATGTTTTATAGTGAAAGAATGGGCTGGTCCATGCCAGCACGCTCTGTACGGTACGGTAGAGAGATCATGCAATATACATACACTACTTTCCATCATGAATAATAAGTGACGGTTTCGATTTCTATTCCAGTTGATATATCATGAGATCAGGGGAGCTCGCCTGGTATTGGCGATATAAACGAACAAGGCCATATAATAAAGTGGTTTGTACCTCGGAATTGTACTATGTCATGATATTATTCCGTGAAGTAAAACCGAGTTATAGTCCTATGTGGTTGTTACTTAGGGCGTATCCTTCTTGGCGCGTAAACAAGACAAGACTCCTTTGTCTAAGAATTTAGTTCTTACGCGGCTATCTCTACAATACTCATATTTCCAAACCGAATTTTATATCCGGAACATCCGTATATTTGGAGAAGCCCTTCCAACCAAGCCGACTTCTTGGAACTCGCTAATTCGCATTATGACTTCGGTATGCTGAGATAGCGTAGCCCCTTTTTCTCATTTAGAAGGTGCGTTAAATAGGGGATATATTTACCAATGTATTGCCACTTGCATTAAATACCTATCCAGTATCTGCCAATGAACCGAGAGAATTCATACACTTATCTGAATGAGGGCATATTGAACAGTTGCAGATTACGTGGACCCTTGCCGTCGAATTGAACACGGAAGCAAGGAGACGGATGAAGTGAATACCTCGGACCCGAGACATGTCGGGAAACTGGTGCTTTTGGTTTCCCGTGGGACTATTGCGAGATATCACATTCCTATCGTTTTCAGCTGGGGGGGTTTTATGTGTGTTGGTCTGGAGAAATCATGCTAAGGCCTTTTCAGCTTGGGATATGCCATTAATTACCTCATCTCAAGTACCTAGCTAGGTAGGTACTTAGCGGTTATCGAAGCAGCCATGTAAGATTCACTCTTCCTGTTATGGGTAGGCTATCTACAGTGTGAGATCGAGGTCCAAACTAACAACACAAGCCTTCCATGGTGGTAAAAGCCTCAATACTCGAGCTGATTACCTAAGGTTCTCCTTATAATGATACCTATATAAACCCCAGGTAGGTATATTCCTTATGCTTCCATCCCTTTTCGATATAAATCTTACAGATACTACAACTGTCATAATATTCACTTCCCCGTATCCCAACCACCACCAGCGGCTGGGTATGATTGTGTGATGTAAAGAGATGAGTACCTACACTCATACAAATTCACCATCAAACCAAGACGACGAAACTTTTAAAATTGTTAACCTTGGAAGTTATTGAATCCACGACTTTCAATTGTGTATGCAGTCAGTCCTATGTAAAGAGAGACAAGACAAACGCTTCGTCACTCGAACCGAAAGTCCCCTTTCCCCACCTCATATCATTTCCCTTTCTTTCGTCTTTTCCTTTCCCATCTTTTCCGCCTGTCGTTCGCGTCTGGGAAGATCTAGTCCCAACCGCTTCGCCAATATCATGATATCCTACGTTGGGAACCTCATCAAGGTAGCGATAGGGGCACATATCTCCCAGGGCATACAAAGTCATCAATATTCATCATCCCTGGTCTCATCTCATCCATCATTTACTACCTAGGTAGGCAAGATAGGGTAAGTGTATACCTCCAAAAAGCCGCCTGGCCGTAGGCAAGCCATTCATTACGAATCGAATGAACTGTGCCACCTAGGCCCCCTTTGATAATAACAACCCACCCGGAATCCACGTAGAAGTAGAGACACGGTCCAAGGAAAAACAAAACAAGACTCGACAAGAAAAGAAAACAAAAACAACATAGAAAGGTATTTTTTCGCCTTTACTCTGTCGAAAATGCAACTCCGTTTCCCATGAATGTGGTCTGACGACATATGAGATGGAACGTAAGATCTAACACCCCGGAGTTGAGATGGTAGGCCTCGTCCCTCTTTTCTTGTCCTCTTGTGTTTCGTTTCTCTCGTCTTAAACCGCGGTGGTATTGACCGATACCCCACGCCCCTTTCCGCCTTGAGGCATACCTGCCATCGAAAACAATAGAACTCCTTCCGCCTTTACCCGATGAATGGTGGTGGTGGCACAATAATAGGTAGGTAGGCAGTGGCTTTCCCTCTATCCGAGAAAGCGAGGAACCTCCGATTATGTTCTTTTTACAGCGAAACCTTCCCGGTTATGGACGAGGTGCACTTTCCGCTAGCATCAACACCTAGATACTTGGTCATCACGGCCTTAAAGTCCTGCTCATCAACAACGGCACCGGAGCCACCACACTTGGCCTTCTTCTGAAGATCGGAGCAAAGACCGTCAAGATCAAGATCTCCGGACTGCACGCGGGGGCAGGCTTGCAATTTCTCCCTATTTTTGTATTAGCGCATGTCTCATTATTTACTTCAACAATAGAATTTGACATACCATATATTGTTACAAGTGAGCAACTTTCCGTTGTTAGTCAGGATAGTATCATCAGACTCCTTGCGGGCGTCGATCTCGGCAATGAGGTTCTTCTTGGGCGCGTTGGGTGCGTTGGGGCTTGGTGCTACGTTATAGGGCGTTGTAAAGTCAACGTCAAAGGCATCGTTAAAGAAGCTATCATCGAAGGTAGCGCTGGAGAGAATATTATCCTGCGGCTCTCGGTAGTCACCGAAAAGCTGCGGATCGAATTGGCCACCATTTTGCTGTGACATCCAGTCGATGCTAGAAAAGTCCACGTTGCTTAGGTTGTTAAAATCTAAAAATTCTGTTAGTTAGGACGTTATAATCGACGGGGTTTAACGAGCTTACGGTTCATAGAATCAGTTGTCAAAGACGGTTGTTCCTCGCCGATTGTTGTAAGAGTATCTACAGGCTTGAAGCCCATTGGTGACTGAGTACATGGCTCAGGAGAGGTTCCGCAAGAAGAGCTGGGTCCCATATTAGAGTTCGCCGTCGACGAGCAAGGAGAGCCCGTGTTTGCTCCGTTCACGCTGTTGTGGCTAGAATCTAGACTGGTTCTGGACACACTGGCACCGAAAGTGCTATCGTAGGGAGAGCCCGAAGATTTCGATGACGCATCCTTGGATTGTGAGTCAGAATTCTCCCGACTCTTAGTAGAGTTAGGAGTAGCCTGGTCCTTAGATTTATCTGTGGGACTATTCTGGCTGTTTGGGCTGTTGCCGGACGATGAAGTGTGGTACAACGATGTCCTAGGGATAGGATTTGCGTAAGAGCTCTGAGGCCCAGGAAGGACACCGAATTTAGGGAACTCGAATTGGAAGTTGACGTCGTTCAAGTTTTGTATAGCGGCATTGCCAAATACTGCATTGCGGCTTGGGTTGCTGCTACCAGTGACTGGGCGGGGACTATTAAGAAGTGTCAACTTTTTCTTGTACTCGTTCAATTCCATCGTCAGCTTGTCGATTTGAGCGCGCAGTTGAGAGTTCTCATTGTTCGTTTCCGTAGAGACTTTCTCAAGCTCCTCTACTTTCGTCTCAAGGTCCTTCAGATGCTTCTCTTTGCGCTCTCGGAATGCACGCTGAGCTGCGCGGTTTTGTGCTTTTCTCTTCTGTACGTACTATTGTTAGACGTGGTTTAATTCACCAAGACCGAGTGGTTTATGCTTGCGACTCACCGAACTGGGTTCGTTCATAAGAGGCTTGCGACCGGGTTTCTTGGGAACCTTTCCTTCGCTCTCCCTTCGCTTGCCTCCACCCTCATCCTCGTCCTCATCCTCATCATCTGGGTGGCCTCTCTTATCAGGGCTCTCCTCTTCGGGAGAACTGGCTTTAGAGTCGTCAGTGGGCGACGTTCCTGGAAGGTCCCCAATCATCTTTGCTTGGCCATCCTGACCGAAGTCGAAATCGAAACTAGTATCAGGTCCAAGATCGTAATCATAATCCAAGTAAGGACTCTCTTGAAGACCATTGGAGGTACCGGTCGGGGAGGCTAGGTTGGGTTCGGTCTTCTGGACCTGGGCAGGAGACTTAGACAAAGAATCAGGCGAGAGAGCCATGGCGCTGTTTGAGCTGCTGCTATTGCCGCCTTGTTGGTTCGATGTGAGAGCGCGGAACAGCAAGTTCTGCTGTTGAGGCGTGAGGATGAAATTGTGTAGAGCTTGGGAGTGAGTCGAAGCCATTGTATTTTGATGCCTAAGGAATGGCGGCGACAGGTTAAAGAAGCGATAAGTCACAACTAAGGGAACAGCGAGAAGATTGAAGATTGAAGACTAGATATGATGTGATGTGATATAATATGAATTGAATAAATGTTGACGACTTGAAGACTCGAAGACTCGACGACCCCTCTTAATTGGGTAAATACGTCAGTGATTGAGCCAACGCTGCCAATGACGACGATTTGGTAGCGGAGCTTAGGGTGGGAGAATGGCTCGAAGCGCAGCAATTGCCGCGCTATAAGATTGACGTATAAGTCGTCGTAGCTTTAAGATAAGATCGATCTTAAGAAACCTATAGGTCGTTCTAAAGGTCGATGATAGCCACGACTAAAGTGCCACGCAAAATATTTGTACGTATTGTAATGTGAGTGATTGGAAAAAAAAGAAGACAAAAATTCGCCTCCCAGGATCCCTGAGGCTGAAGATGGAAAGATTGGAAGGGGAATAAACGGAGGCGTTTTTTTCGCCTGGTTTCTTTCAGAAGGGAGTCGATGTAGGGGAGCCACACTACTAACACTCACACACACCCCCCTTCTTACTTGGGACAGCGTGGTCAATGGGAGAGGCTTGTATTGGCTGTATTTGGCTGTATGTATTGTAGGCTTGTAGGCTTGTAGTATGATGTATGTGAGAAAAAACTGATCTACGAATCTCTCACGATAGGAAAGGAATTTGAGAGAGGGGGGCAGAAGACAGGCCAATTTTCCGATTTGTAAGCGCTGTTTCAATGGTACAAGAACAACTGGGAGGTTCGACTTTCATATTTCAAAGGAAACCTTGACCTCGATGTGGCGGGGGGATAAGCCTAGTCCTTGTACTGGTTCCCTTTTAGGTCCTTGGCCTTTTGCTAACTCGGACATAACGGAGTTGATTGTGGCTGGTCGCCCTTCGTATGTCTCTCCGTGTTACGTCCACGCCCCCTTTTGTACCTTTGTATTTCTCTGCAACCCCTGCTAGCCCATCTGTACTTAAGATCCACAAACACCTCGAATTTCAACAATGTTCAAGACTTCAAGTGCGTTTCTTCGTCTACAAATCTGTACAAAATTACCTCTCAGCCATCATTGATGTCTAAGACCGCTACACATGGCGTACGTACTTAATTAGTTTGCTGATCCACGATACTTGGTCTGCAGCGTACGGAAGGCATTTGCGTGACAGGGTCATCCTGGCCTCAAATCTGGTAGAGGGCATATTGGATTTCGACATGACATGTATAGGTATTCATACATACGTACCTATAAGTCGAATCGCTGTTGTACTTAGTAAGGCCACTTCGAAGTACCTAGGTAAGATATATCCAATAGGAGATCCTTTGCTCTTGGAGGTTGCAGGCCACCGTAGGATCGGAACGGTGTCCCAACGGCTTGTATGATAGGCCGAGTCACGTTATCGGATCTCTATTTAGCCTTTAAGTGGCGAGAACCAGGGCGAGGTGATTCTATCAACCAGTCAACCAGTCAACCCAACCCATCTGCCCATGTATTCCGTCTGACCTCGGCCATCGGACTCTGTCAGTCTGCACACTGCACGGTTCTGCAGTAAGTCTATGATGGAACAATGGTAGGGACGATGACTCAACTAGCTCAACGTCAGCCTGGTGCCTGACTTTTTAGGACTGTGCCGTGATCAGCGTATAAAATTCCCTAGTATGAGGCAGGATACGGTCACAGGCTAGCCTAGGCCCCTGGATAGTGGGAGGGTCTGAAAGGGCAAGTCCGCATGATACGTATAATAATATACGCGAGGTATGTGTGCAGTGTGTGCAGTGTACTGTATGCAGTGTATGCGAATATGTATGCGCTACCAACCGGCGTTAATGCCAACCTCGCGACCCTGCAATATGGTAATTCCCTGGCTTATGTACCTAGTATCAGGCCAGCTTTCAGTTATCGCTTGGGTAGGTAGTCTTGGTAGTTATGGAATATTCCGTAAAAACACCGCTATCTTGCGGCGTATGTAAGCCCTAAGCTAGGAAATAAATGTATGAGTCTTAGATCCAAGTGCGGTCTTTATTGCTGATCTCCGTAGAAGCCGTGGGGCATTGGTCTAGAAGAAATATCTGATCTGCTACCAGTATGTTGCAGTGATACAACAGCTGACTTGAAGGTTGATTGCCGTTTATTCACAGCGTCACAGGAGATCCGGAGTGGGCAGACAACATTCGGCCAATACTCTGCGAATAAGTGACGGAATTCCAAATGCTGCTTTATAATGTGTAAAAAATGAAATGTTTGTCCAATAAGACGCAAACAGCATATGCGAACTGCAAAGTGCATATCCCACCTCTCAAACCGAAACAGATATTACCTTGCAGATATTGAAGAGGGCGATGGTTAATATACTGAAGTCTAATAAATTGAACTTTTCTGTGCATGTGGATGCGGGGATTAAAAAAATAAGAGGAGAAAAGAAGACATCCGATTCAGGACTGATTGAGGTTGACACTTTCATAGGAACAAGGTAGGCAATGGCAATGGTAAGATTCGAGACTTGACAAGGCAAGAAAGACGGTGGAAGATTTCCGTACCTTTTTACAATACGAAGCAGGAATATTGAAGAGATACAGGATGTTCTATGTGGGCTCGGTACGGACTTCCATCCACTAAGAAATTGTCGATGTTCACGCTTCCCTGGCGGCGATTCCCCGCACCTGCTCAAGGTACAATACCGGACGAGGGGTGGAGGGATGAAAATGGGCTAAACCGAATATGGTAGCAGGTTATGGCCGAGCAAGTACCTTCTTATGCTAATTATGCTGTAATGGTACAACGCTTGACTTCCTGACTCCCCTAAACATGCCTTAGCCTTTCGATACGTCAATCGTTAATCGGCAGATACCATCAGCCTCGTCATCTACCCCAAAACATCTACAATATCGACACCGACTTCAACATACCATTCTCTATAGTACCACTTACGAGAGTTCTAGTTGCTTACGTATCACCCCCTCTTTCTGTTGTAAAAGAGGGGTCCCATTTAGGTCATTCAATCTGACACGGTAGTTTAAAGAATTCCATGCCCTGATCCAACCATGGATCTCGCATACGATCACATAGCCGAAGAAGCTCTCCCTAAGGACGGAAATGAGGATCGCGACGGAACCCAAAATGGCGAATCGTCCCAAAAGAAACCCGAACATACTCTGAACGAAGATCTTCAGGAGGCATATCGTGCATTTTCTAGCAGTACTTGGGGTACATGGCTCGGCGGAACTGTTGGTAACGTGATCAAGCAGGTACGGTAATTGCATGAATTCATAGGGGCAATCGAATAACATTATTCCTATCAAAGGGCGAGTCTGTATACAGGGAGGCACATCAAGAAGTTACCTTACTCGGCGCGGATGCTACCAGGGGTCTTGCAAATCTCCGTGCAAGAGCTCTCTCGTTGACTACATCACCGCCTGTCATTCCAGAACAGACATCGCAGTCATCCAGTGATAAGGAGAAAGATCCCGAGACTACCCCGACGACAGCGAGAGCTACCGGTCCCGACGATCCGGCAAAAGAATCCGAAACGGTTATATCACGGTTGAAGGCAGAGGCTGCGAAGCGCTTGAAGGATATCCAACGTGCGGAGGATGCTGCCGATGAGGCGCTTCTAAAGTTCGGCGGAAATGTCCGAAATTTCTTCCGTGATGCTATTATCGTCAAGCCTGCTTCCGAGTCCGGTGACTCTCAGTCAACCGCCCGTCGCTTCGAAAGCAAGGATGAATCTGGAAAACGAGTAATTCATACTTCGAGATACGATGCACAGCTTCATGTCATTCACACGACCGAGAAGAGCTTTACCGAAGATTCTGCTACTACCGAATATGCTGCATGGGCAAAGACCTTCGATGCGGAGAAGAAGACAGAGAATATCAGTGCCGACCTTGCGAAATATCCCGAACTACGAGCGAACATGGAGAAGCTTGTCCCTGACAAAGTTCCTTATGCCGACTTCTGGAAGCGATACTATTTCCTCAGACACAGTATAGAGACAGCTGAAGCACGTCGCCGAGATCTACTGAAGGGTCTGTTGCATTTATTTTATTTGATATCTAGAGTAAATCTATATGGACCTAGCTGACTGGCATTTAGCTGCATCTGCCGAAGAAGAGATCGGGTGGGGCGAGGAGTCGGAAAGCGAGGAATCCGAGGAGGAAGAGGATGAAGAAGAGTCGGAGGAGTCCGACGAAGATACTGCTCCAGCTAAGCCGGTGGCAAAGCCAGCAAGACCAGCTTCGACCGAATCTTCCACGACCATTCACCCGCCTGCTCGTGCTGCCCCGGCCAAGGGACATCTAAAGCCTGCAGAACCCCGAAAGTCTAACGACGAGAAGTCTCAACCCGACAGCGATACCAGTTATGACGTCGTTGGCGCGGCTTCCGGAAATCCAAGCCAGGCCCCTAATAGCCCAATGGAAACTCGGAAAGCAGAGGACAGCGATGACAGCGACGATGAGGAATGGGAGTAATAGTGCTGTCTGAAGGTTGGCTTGTTGGCACTCTGCTGATTTGATTGATATGACTTTGGAGTTATCGTTGGCGTCGGTTGGTTCTTTTCGGATGGCTTCGAATGCATGATATTGTTCTCCCTGCTACTCTTGTATATCCTTACAAGCACATTTCATTGCAAAACTGCTATGCCATATCATGCCGCATCACTACCAGCTACCCTATCCTCCAGGGTTTGCGGCAGAAGACTTCATATCTCATATGCTATTACTCAACGCTTCTTTCGCGTAACTTTTGTAAAGCCATCTTCGTCTACTTCTGGTGGAGGGCGCTCCTTAGGTGCCGCGACTAAGGCGGGCGCTTCGTCCATCTCAACGTCCTCGTCCTCTTCATCATCGTCGTCGTCGTCGCTTTCCCAGTCAGTTTCCTGATCTCCTCCATCCACCTCTTGCATCTTAATAGTCTTGCCCTTCGTAGCCAGCCATCTACGTCGCAACTCTTCCACAAACTCGAAACTTCCGGTGGCGCACTGCGTGCGGATCTTCACGATGCGATCGGCCACTTCTACTTCCGAGTCATCATCGACGTTGGTCTCAAATTCGTCCCACATGACTTGCAATAAAGTGGCTTCGACGTCTTCTGCAATCGGATCTTGAGGTACCTTCTGGGACGGTTTGCGCGGCTTGGCTAGGTTGACGAAGCTTGGAAACATGTCGACAATAGCGCCTGCGAACCAGTCGCGCTTGTCATCGGAATCGGGACCGCCTAGGCTGTTTTGGACTGCGACCGTAAGAGAGACCCATAGGTGTAGCGAGATTGCTACGCCTTGTTCGAATTGCGCCTGTCGGGTTTCTGGTTGTTTTAAGTCTAGTTAGCTAATATTTGGGATCGAAATGAAAACAATCCAGTCTATATAATAAACCATTTATAGGAAAAGATAGGAAAGGTAGTAAATATGACACATACCTGGAGACGATTCTGCTTCTGTCGACGCCATTTTGGTGATTTGCTCAGCCTTTAAGATCGCATTTGCTAGGCATTTGCATTTACATGGAGGGGCATTTTACATATTTTCACCCACTTTTGATAATAATTTCTTCGTTCATTATCCGTTCTGCCGCTCTTTACCGCACTAGTGCGTCGCGGGTAGGGGACATGCACGTCTAATGAACTGAGATCCACGCTAGCCTCTCTTATCGACAGCCCTTCCCCTTTCTGGACAGATTCACTGTGAATGGGTCGTTCTGTCTCATTTGTCTCATTTTGGTCCGAGACTGGCAGGGAAATGACATCACCAATAATTGATATGTGAAATGAGGTAGCTGGGCAGGCGCCAAATGGGTAGCTTGGCTACCTGAAGCTTCCCTATTATTTTTATCCACTTAATACATAAACCCATAAAGCCAATTGGGAAAAGGAGTGACAATAGACTTTCCGATTCGCATCCCTTTCCCTTCATTGTTCCGTCTGACAGGCTTGGACGGGCTTGTATAACTCTCAGGGTCACAAATTCCTAAGCTTACCGGACTACCCAATGCTTCGATTCAACTACACAAGCCGCCACCGTTACAGCTTCTAGCAAGCTACGATCTTGCGCTACTCGACTATAATTCGATATACGATACCTAGACCGTATTTAGGCCACTCTGGGTAACCATGAATATGAACACGGCCACTGTTTCTATGGCGGTTACGCCGACCGTCTTGTCGACGTTTCTGTCCCACGTATGTGCCCAATCTATTAGGATGATTCCTGTCTTCCCGTCTTTCCGACAACCTAAACCTTACCTTAGTACGGAACGTAAGGATTGTCATTGGTCATGAATGGTCGAGCTACCTGATGATATCTCGTTGACATTTCACCAAAAACTTGTTTGATTTCGTCTGGTGTTTATATAGAGATACTGTACTAAACTGAGGTGTGGTGACACTATAGTATCTAAATCGCAAACCTTTACGCCAGCGACCGACTGCCCACCTCTCGTATGACGAAGGCTTGCACCTTATACGATCCTTCCTCACATTCGCGTCGCACCATACCGTCGAGGAGCTACAAGCTTTCACTTCGCAGTGGGTACCACATCCTCAATGGGTTAAAGTGGACCAAGTCGAGATTCCCGAGTCAAAGCTTCTGCAGTCTGCCGACATTATACAGGAACAACTAGGTCCAGATGGTATCAAAAGAGTCGGCGGCCAGAATTGGTGGCAATGGCGGAAGCTCAAGAGCCCCCTTAAGGCAGAATGGATAGAGATGAGGGCCGACTATCATGACCGTAAGAAGGCTAATGATTCGGGCAAGCGAGTTATGCTTTACGTCCATGGTGGCGCCTATTTCTTTGGGAGTGTCGACGAACATAGATATCAGATGCAACGGCATGCCCGGAAGCTAAAGGCCAGGGTCTTTGCTCCTGAATACCGTCTAGCTCCTCAATTCCCCTTCCCCTGTGGACTTCAGGATTGCTTAGCAGCGTATCTCTACTTGCTTGAAACTCAAGATCCAACCACCATCATTTTGGCCGGCGATTCCGCTGGTGGTGGAATGGTCATGAGCTTGTTGGTTATTATGAGGGATAGGTATATCCCTCTCCCGGCCGGTGCTATTCTCATCAGTCCCTGGGTGGACTTGACGCACTCTTTTCCAAGCGTCTCCAATGACTGTCCTCTTGATTATATACCTCAGCACGGGTTTCACCACAAGCCTTCAAAGGCGTGGCCTCCTTTGAATGTAGACGAATATGCCTTGTTGAAGGAACAAATTGCCACAAACACGAAGTTGGACGCAACCAAGTTGATGAAACAGGAATCAGTGGAAGCGAGGCATCTTCCTCAAGACCTCGCTCAACTAAATACAGGGAAGGTGGAGGATGGTGATAACAGTAGCTTTGCTGAAACAGGATTCCTCTCAATCAATCTCGATGGCAAAGAGGTCAAACTCAAAGATCAGATGCAGGTAATTATCGAGTGTTGAATGAAGACTGGAGAAAGTCGCTAATGTTTCTTCTAGATGTATACTACCAATGAGCTTCTGTCACACCCTTTGGTCAGCCCTGTGATGCAATCTAGCCTTGGTGGGTTACCACCGCTACTCATCATGACAGGGGGTGGAGAAATCCTCCGAGACGAGCAGATATACCTGGCACATAAATGCGCAAATCCTTCCAAGTATCCACCTCCGGACTCCGCGATGAATGATGTAGCACGGGAGCAGCTGAATCGTTACAAACCAACTGATGTGCAGCTTCAAGTCTGGGACGATCTATGCCATGTTGCCCCAACTCTGAGTTTCACTCGACCGGCAAAATATATGTATCGTTCGGTAGCCCAGTTCGGTGCCTGGGCATTGGCTAGAGCGCAAAAGACAGAGATCGACATTCTCGATGATGATGATATTTCTGTTATATCAAGTTCTAGCTCCGTTTACAGTTCCGATGGCGGCACTACGAATAGAAACGCTGGGGAAGAGGTTCAATCTGAGAAAAGCCCCGAGTCTGCAGTGGGCAAAGCTGGAGACCCCTTGCCACCTTTTAAGAACCATATGATCCGCCAGCGGGTTAGTCGCCATGGTGTTATTAGTCCCTTGGCGGCTCCTAGCGAGTTTCCTGGCTGCATCATGGATCGAAATGATATTGGCATTGTCAAGGAAACTCCAGTACGGAGATGGCTCGAAACACGCTCCCAGTGGGATAAACGCTTTGGCAGTGTCCGTGTCAAGATTCACAAGCGACGATTTAAAGAGATGGTCGCAGGATATGTCGGCTTCGATGGAGAAATACCTCCCCCATCCGCTCTTGCTAGCAGACGCAAGGCAGGCGAGGATGTAAAGGAAAAGAAGAAGACTAAGAGCATGGGCCTTGCACTGTGGTCTCTCTGGGGGTCTAAACACGATGAGGCTACTGTACAACGGGAACATGGAGCTGACAAACCGGGAGTCAAATTTGCTACCCCTGAAGAGGGAGAAGGTGCCCGCTCACCATCTGATCTTAAGGATCAGGAAGATGGACCCGCCGATAGGGCGGCAACACGCAACCGGAGTCGGTCAAAGACGAAGATTGTCAGGGACGAGAGTCAAGTTGCCGAAGACGGTGGTGTCAACGACGATACTCCTATATCTGTGCTCATGGCTATGAGGCAGGAGAAATCGAAACAAGCCGAGCGGCCGCCTACTGCCGGAAGTGACATGCTCAAGCCAGATTATGTTCCGGACACGGGTGTTATGGGCAAGCGTCCTACTGTCTGTGGCATCGCCGTGCCCTTCAGTCTTGATAAGGAAGCCGACACTGCTAGCATGATCACGTTGACATCGGCACTAGATCAGCCAAGCCGAGCTGCAAGCCCTGCACCACTGAATCCACAGGTTCGGGCTATGGCAGGTACTAGTGCTGCTGTCGTCGCTGCTGCCACCGATAAAGCGAAAGATGAGGTTATCGATCCGGAAGCAGTGAAGAAATCGGGACCTCCGACAACGAACCTTACACGAGCTTCGATTGTTGTCTACAGCGATGAAATTGACAACCTTTGGAACACTCAAGCTCCAAGCCTAGCAACTACACCCTTCACCGAGAAGGGAAGTTACGCTACTGCACCGACGACACCACTAGTCGCTGTCGATGGGGCCTCTCCCAATACAGAACGCCCCCCATTGGAGTCGTTTGTTAGCGCGCAAGAAGATTTGCCTATGAAGAAATAATCAATTTGTCGTTTTGGAAGTTGGGGATGTAAGGGGAAAACGGGATACAACTATATACCCAGATCATATCTTATTTGTCAGGTTTGGGATAATGTGCCAGCTATTTTTGTTTACTATGTCGTTTTATATACCCTCGTTAAACTTATGTAGTTATAGGATTGGAAATTCAATTATTGGAATTACCGGATTAAAAGTGGCTTTGAATTTATGGTGTTATGTGCTTTATGGTGTGATGTTCTGTGATCGGTATAATACAGATTTTACATGTTGTTTTGACTGTCGTGATTTTCGTGCCAGGTTTCTCTTCTTCATATCCCAATGCCACAAGACCCGAGAAGATATCCGGCCATGAGAACGGTAACTTGAGGGTAACTCAGTTAACTCAGCTTCGAGCAACAAACCGCAGTCATCTCCCCGATACTCGGCGTCCGTCTATTCCAATTGACAGCAAGTTTTACTCCTTTCAAGACAACCTCTCAGTCCAATCCGTTCTCCTGCTTCCACCGATCTAGATATAGCTCCGCGCTCTTAGGTCCCATTTGATAACCCTCGTATCGACCTTTCTTCTCCCGTACCAGTTGCGTTACGTAGGGCGTCAACTATTATCATATCTCAATCAGTCTCCAACAATTCTCAATCCTAATACTACTACTCGACTTTTCAAGGGGGGGAAGAGGCTACCTTGAATTTAGAAAGGTTGGGGGGCACAACAAATGTCCGCACCCGGCTCCAGTCGATCACGTAGCCACCGTATTTGGTATGCGATCCCATCCTGCCCGTTCGCGTTCCCTTGTAGAACCCCTTGTTGACATCTTTGGTCGTTAGCCGGAATTTGCGGAAGGCTTTGAGGAGTGGCTGGGTGGGCTGCATCGCGGCGGTTTTTTGTGGGAGGTCTTCCCTTATACCTCTCTATGAAATTCGGTGGAAGGATAGGGGAGGGTTTTGGAGGCGTGGTGCTGAATAGCCGTTTATATCGCCCGTATATAAGCGGCAATTGATCGTGCTGCAGATTGACGCCAATGAAAGTGCGAGTATAAAGAGGCACCGGAGTTTGAAGTCGCAAAGCCGCGATCTTGAAAATCGTCAAATTTAGTGGGGCAGGAACTTTGGTACTTGAAGTACCGTCGAAGTTTAATTGGACCCCTGGTAACTACGCTAAACTTTATGGAGTAATTACAGCTCTAGCTCCCCCACCACTTATCGCTATCACGGCAGAAAAAAAGTCTGGATACCGCTTTCGTTTTTTGTAAGAATTCGTACCGTAGATTCTGCAATCCTGCTGTTTCTAAGCCGTGATTCGACTTCCGTCGTCGTTAACCCAAGAACGCATTTTTAAATTCGAGACCGGATATTTGGGTACTAGGATACTTCGAATTTCTCAAAAGCGCAACGGAAGAAGCATAATTCGACATGCCCGGCCGGCAAGCCCACGGACGGCCCGTCGGCGGCGCACAGAGCGCTAGCGGCAAGGGTAAGGGCAAGAAGAGATCGAAGGCTAGGTCTTCGAAGACGGCGCTGAATGCATTCGCTATCGCCTCGGAGGAGTTCGCCGATCGCCCGACTCGCACCCCGCGTAACCGCGAGCTAGACGCACCGCTTGAGGGAGGTAGTCGTGGCGGCAAGCGCTCTAGGAATCAAGACGACGAAGACGAAGACGAAGATGATGACGACGAGGACGAAGATGAGAGGCCCCCGAGGAAGATGCGCCGTGGCGCTGATCGCGATGAGGATGTTGAATATGGCAGTGATAGTAGCGGGAATGAATGGCGCATTGGTGTTGATGAGGACGATGACTCTGAGATCGATAGTGATGATGCGTTTGGCGAGAGCGATGAGGAGAGGTTTGAAGATTATGCATTTCGTGGGAGTAAGGGGAAGCAGAAGAAGAAGCAGAAGCGAAGAAATGAGGTATGAAAAGGCAATTTGAAAATTGGTGCCATTTGAGGCTAATAGATTTATAGGATGATGACGATGAAGACGAAGACGATGAGGATATTGATGATGCCGACGGTGCTTCTCTCGGATCGGACGCTATTGATCTTGCTCAGGCTCTAGATATGTCTATGTCCGAAGATGACGAACCTGGCCCCGACGAAGAAGAGTCTAGTTCGGATGAAGGATCTGATGACGAAGACGAAGCATCTAGCGATGATTCCCCTGACACCGATGGCGACGAGGATGACGATGTATCAGAGTCCGGAATTAATGCATGGGTTTCTAAATTCTCAGGGGTAAAAGATGCGGACGAGCAAGAAACTGCGCCGACCAAGAAACCTAAGCTCGGGTTGAAAGATCTAGGCTTATTGGGAATTAAGGACCCGCAGATCAAGAAGTCCCTTAAGCTCATGACGAAAGAGGAGAAATCAAGCAAGCCGCAGAAACTTGATGTGCCTCTCGCAAGACGTCAGCAGGCAAAACTAGATCGCACCGTCGCATACGAAAAGACGAATGAGTCCCTAGATCGGTGGACGGAGACGGTAAAGCATAACAGACGAGCGGAACATCTAGTATTCCCCTTACCGCAAAACGAGACTGGTCTCTCTAGACACGACAACAGCGAGATTCAAGCCCTAAATCGCAAAGCGCCAGGCACTGAGTTGGAACAAGCTATCTTTGCTATCATGGAAGAAAGTGGCCTAGGGCCAAGCACCAAGAAAGAGACAAAATTAGACGATGAAGGGTTCGTAGACGCCGACGGCGTTTCGCGAGATAATCTCAAGGAGCTGTGGCAGCAAAAGCGCCGCGAGAGAGAAATCAAGTCTCGGGAAGACGCAAGAGCAAAGCGCATCAAGAAGATCAAGAGTAAAGCCTATCACCGAGTACATAGAAAACAAAGGGAAAGAGAAGAAGTAAAAGAACACGAACGCATGGCCGCGAATGGAGAGATCGACTCGGAAGAGGAGCGCGAAGCCCAGGATCGCCAGCGAGCTATGGAGAGAATGGGAGACCGGCATAGGAAGAGTAAATGGGCCAAAATGTCTAACAAGGATGGTCGTGCCGCTTGGGATGACGATGTTCGAGTAGGAATAGCTGAGATGGCTCGACGAGATGAAGAGTTGCGCCGTCGTATCGAGGGGAAACCAACTAAAGGAAACGATGATTCAGACGATGATTCCGATTACTCGGGTGGTTCGGATGATGTTGATGAGCGAAAGAGGCTTCTGAAGCAGCTCGACGACGTTTCTGATGCCGAAGATGGGCAAACGAAGTCGAAGCTGATGAACATGCAATTCATGAAGAAGGCGGAGGCTACAAAAAAGAAGGCCAATGATGATCTAGTCGCCCAGATACGACGGGATTTAGCTTCCGACGATGAAAATGGCGAACAATCCGACGACGGACCTGAGGATGTTGGTCGACGAATCTTTGGCCAGGCATCGGAAAAGAAGACAGTCGAGAAGCTCGTTAAGGCTAGCAAGAAAGACAAGACAGACAAAGCGGAACTCCAAGCTGCTAGGGATGAGATTGCGGCTGCATCAGCTGGCCGACCGAAGGGTCTCTCAGCCCCGGTTTCGCAAGATGCAAACGCGACCTCGACAGGAAGTGCTTGGACTCAGCCATCAACGACAAGACGACACAGGAAACAAAAAGGCAAGACAGAACCTAGCGCAGACGTCCTAGAGCTCGGCATGGACTCGGTAGCCGTAGGAGTATCAAGAGCTCTAGCTCCAGCTAAGAAACCTAAAGCTAGCAACAAACAAGCAATCACCGGCCTCGAAGACTCATCAGACGACGAAGAAAGCCATCTTCCCATCAAATTCCGTGACCACGAACTTATCGCAAAGGCCTTCGGTGCCGCAGACGTCGTGGCTGAGTTCGAAGAAGAGAAACAGGCGGCTGAAGAGGAGGACGACGATAAGGTCATCGATAACACACTTCCCGGCTGGGGTAGTTGGGTCGGTGATGGCGTTAGCAAGCGCGAGAAGAGTCGACACCAAGGTCGGTTCCTGACTAAGCAGGAGGGGATCAAGAAGAAAGACCGTAAGGACGCGGGGCTTAAGAGCGTTATTATTAATGAGAAGAGGAATAAGAAGGTATATCTCTCCCTGGTTTTTATTCTATATTGGCATTATGAGCATTAACTAACACATTGATTACGCAGAACGATAAGTTCACAGCTACCCAGCTACCGCACCCCTACGAATCGAGGCTACAGTACGAACGTGCACTGAGGCTCCCTGTTGGCCCTGAGTGGATGACCAAGGAGACGTTCCAGGAGGCGACGAAGCCGAGGGTGTTGATGAGGCAGGGTATTATTGCGCCGATTTCGAAGCCTACGCATTAGACAGGGTCTAGTGTGCTTGAACGTGGTTTTATAGGCGCCTAATACCCTAGGTAGAGTGGTTGGAAGTTATATCTACTTGGTTAGATGATGTGCATATCAACATTCAGCAACATAAGCATGAATAGAAATAGAAAATAAATGATGCAGAAATATTTCCACAGAATTGTGACATCCGTGCTTCATCAATAAGTAAATAGGTATGTCTACCTAGACTTTGAACATTCGTATTCAATGGGGTATAATTATCAGCTTCATACTCTCACTCCCCCAGTTAATCCTCATCATCACTACTGTCCCCAAAAATGGCCTTCAGGACATCATCCTCCGCCCTCTTCCCCTCCAAAACCTCATTAACCTCCGCATTAACCACCACCTGCGGGGCCTGGGGTTTCAGCGTTCCTTCCGGCACCGTCACCGCCTCCCCTACCTGTGCCGGCGTCTGCGCCTCCGTCCCCGCAGATCTAACTAACTCATCCAGCGTCATCGCATTCTCCGAATACACCCCTCCAGAAACAAACGCCCTAAACGGATCCGCGGCCCTCCCCTTCGCCACACCCGCACCCCCTCCCACTCCTCCTCCCTCGCGCTCCGGATCCGGCTGCACGTGCGCAGGAGGCCTCACATTAAACCTCTTGCAAAGCAACCTCGTCGGATAAAAATCCGCCACCTTCCGCGTCATAGAGCCGTACATCCCCATCCCCGCCGCCTGCTCCGCCGGATCCGTCGGTTTGGGGGGCGGTCTGCTCACCACCGCATCTGCATCCGCTCCCCCGCTCGCGTTTCCTTTTAGTAAACTCGACGATGAAGCCGTTGATGTGGTGAATCGGGACGCCATGGCGCCGGTCATGGGTTTAAAGATCAACGCGCATTTCTGAAACTCGTGGAGTTCGCGGAGATACGCTTCCGCGGAAACGGCGGGGGATTTGTCGGGCGGGGAGGCGGCGAAACCCGCGGCCCATTCGAGATATTTCCTGTACCTGCTGCGCTTAGCCTCGTCGTCGGCGTATGGCGCGGTGCCGTTGCCGGCGGCGCCTCGGGCGATTGCTGCTACGGCGGTTGCTTTGTCGATGGTCGGGATTTGGCGCAGGAGTTGTTGCTGTTTTTCTGCGTCGCTTAAGGCGTAGCCGGAGGGGATCTCGCCGAGGGCTGGGGGCAGGTTGCGGTTTCCGGTTGCGGAGGCGAGGCGCTTGCGTGCCGTGGAGGAGAGGAAGTCGAAGACGGATTTGCCTTGGAGTTGGGCTTCACCTAAGAGTTCGGCGCGGGAGCGCGCGTCTAGTTTGGAGGCGCGGGCTGCGTCGGCGGTGGAAATGTAGGTTGTGTTTGAGGTTGAGGGGTCGGGTTTGCGTTGTTTGCTGGACTTCCAGTCGGCTGGTATGATGGGGGCTGGGTATTTGTTAACTTCGGAGTTGATGGACGATGCCAAGTCGTCTGTTTGTGTGCCGAAGATGAAGCCGTCGAGGGGGAGGCGGCCATCGTGGCATTTTCGCAGGTTTTTTCCCGCTTGAGCGAGGGTTTTCTTGCGGGATATGAAAACTGGTGCTGAGCGCAGCGCTGGGTTGGCTGACGTAGTTGTGCTTGTCGCTTTCTTCTTCTTTTTGTCGCCTCCTATGACCCGGTTGTACGATATCCGCGGCCCGATCTCATACGGGTCCTCATCGTCGGATCCCGTGTCGTTGAGAACGCCGATGCCTATACCGCCCTTTCCGAATTTACTCGGCTTCTTCTTCTTTAGCGCGTTGGGACGTATTAAAGGTCCATTTTGCGAGTCCTCGTCGGAGCTCGAACCGGCTTCCGCTCGTGTGTTTGCTCTCATCTGTGTTAATCGTGATTCTCCTCGGTGACCTAGCCCCTTTCGATCTAATTTCTTGTTGAACGAGATCATGGCTACGTTATCTGGCGCAAAGAGATACGTCTCGCCTCCATCCTGAGCAATACCGCTTAACTTGTTGCTACCGGCATCAAGTCGAGCTTTCCGGCGGATTTTAGGACCAATTCCCTGACCATCTTTCCAGCCCATCTTCCTTAGTAGTTTCTTCCCCATCGTATCCCCCTTTACGCGGAACAAATCCGTAAGCCCTCCCCGTCGAGAAAGCCCATCCTCATCGGTAGACCCTAGTCCGGCGAACCCCTGCGCAGTCTGTAGCTTCCTTGCCTCTTCCGCGTCGGCGAGATCCTCATCATCCATGAAGTCCTCCGGCTTCTGTTGCTTAGCAGTAGTGTCATCCTTCCGGCGATTCGCGCGCGACGAGACAAATGTAGAGGGTGCCCACCCTTCCTTGGACCCGACGGTGTTGAAGTATCCCGCACTCCATCCCCCTGTAAAGGCTCCATGGAGGCGCTTGCGGCCGCGCTCATCCCGAACCTCTTGTTTCCATACTGGGACGTAGGAGCCGTCGTCGCGAACGTCGGGATCGAGGGGTGGTAGAGGAGTGCCGTAGACGACGTACGACTCTTGGTCTTTGGGCTCGTCTTCGAAGGATTTGCGGGATCGCTTTTGTGACATGGGCAGTATTCTATGACCCCCAAATTTGATGTAAGGTTTCTGGCACAAATTCACGGGTTCTTTCAGATTTGGGGTGCTAGAACGTGTACGTTTGTCTGAAGTAAGTCGGGAGCTTTGGATGATGAAGCTGGGAATGTTTCTTATCGATAAGTGGAATACAGTATCTGTTCATGTAACTAAGTATCTTTTGGATTGATTACGTAAACAAGTACTTTAACAATTAACGGAAGCTGCTACGAAATACATAAATTTCGTGTCTTACAACATCTTTTTGGCATATATTTATCAATATTCCTTTATAAATAGGAAAGTTCGACATAATGGATGCCACCATTTCGAAAATTGGGAAATAATTGCTGTGAGTATTCTAGCTTAATCAAGTTTCCGGCAATGCTAATGATGTAAAAGGTGTTTAGTACCGCACACAAATTCAACTGCATGTCAAGTAAGGACAATACGTCAATTAAATGCCTCTGCTAGGTACCTCTTACTAGCCCACAAGAAAAGCATTGTTAAAGGTGCTGATGAGAGTCATTTGTTATACGTGAACCGAGACCCTTTATAGCACTGGAGTACAGATTCGTAGGCTGTGAGGTAATCTCACACAAAATGAGGTTGTCCTGCAGGTCTGGAACCACACACCCATATTATAAACTGCTTACCGGGTGACAATTTCTAGTATAAATTGGCACATATCTTAGAAATGGGTTGGTTTTCTTCAGCTGGGAGATTTGTTTGAGTAGAGAACTCCGATTGCTCATGAGCACTGCTATATCTTCGGACCAGCTTTATCTACCCTTAGATACTGATTTATCATAGACTCATAGTTATTCAGTTCCAAAAATTTGTTGCTAACAAATGAAAGAGTATAATTCCGAATATCTAGCTTCCTTGCCGTAGTGTGTGCTTTTTAAGTACCTACCTACACCGGTACTATAGGCAAGCTTCTAGTCAGAAAAAGCAATGTGAAACCTAAAAGGGGTACAATCCAATTCAGCTGAGGCTTAAGGATGGATGTGAGAGCATTATTTATGGTTTCTATCTCAAGTAGGCGATTGGGTTCAAGCAAGTCCTATATAAGGAAGTAGAAAAGCTTCCATATATGCGAGGAAGATGATAGGATTTGTTGAGGCACGTTGTAATATGCCGAGGAAGAGAAGTCTAATGTGGATATTTCATTACTGAGATCATAGACATGGACATGAACATGGTAAGACGCACCTGTACCGATATGGTTCAACAGATTGGTGTTTTCGATGATTGCTCCTTTAGGATCTAACTCGCTTCACGGTCCAATCAACCCGTCAAGCCGTCTCCTTACTCAATAAACGGTCAGGAACGGGAAAGTCGAAAATGAGCAACCTATCACAGTCCCTGGCTGACCGAAGAAGAACAGGAGCGATATTCGACGATGCCCATTATTTTCCTGATCTGTTCAAGCTTCCAACCTGCAATACAACCTTGTTGGTAGTGGGTGGGATAATGGGAGTATCCGGCTACTGTCGTCATACCCCTCCAAAATATCACATCCATCCCAAACCTATGCACAAATCAACTGGATCGTGATTAGAAATATAGGAGGATCTAGTACTCTAAACGCAGCACGTGTAGTTAGTTGACTTGTCCATCATTAGTTTCGTGTTTTGTTGTAAGTTTTATAACCTACCATCTTTAACAGTGTGAATGGTTTCCGATTCCTATTGTGTAAGCGACATTCCTTGTCTAGGGAACATTATAGATACTAGGTGCTGTGCCTTATGAAAGTTCCAAGTTCTTCAGGATAAGAAGGATGGGTTTCCATCAATTGTTTAAAGGACCGCAAAGTTCATTAGTCTCGATTAGTTTCAGGGGCCGCTCTTTCAATTTCGTCATTCTGTACGAGCTGGAAACCGCATCACCCACCAACCGGGCTACGTAAGGTGCGCACTAAGCAACTTTACATAACAGTGGCATGTCGGGGCTAGCATAGCTTAATTTACATACCTACTAGTAGGTACCAGACAGATAGCTTCTTGAACTGAAAAGCATTTATGGAAAGAATGATCCAGTCAGCTTCGTCTAGGTTATCTCACGGACTACAAGTGTAACTAAGTTGCTAAGTGAATATCATTTCTTTTTTCTTTCCCCTATTTCTTTTTGATTATCAAGTGCTCTTCTCAGGTGCCTCAGCAGTTTCGCCTTACGAGACCTTTTGTATGGCTGCGGGGCTAGGTGAATTCGATTGTGATCTTCCCTGTATTATCAGCCGGCTCTCGTGTTCTGGAATCTGGTTTCTGGGCACACCAAGAACACGCACACGGTCAAACGGCTTGCGTGGGACTAAAAGTGCTGCTAAATAGTTGTCGGTACTGAATTCCCCGGCGCGCAGGTGATGGTAGTGGATGGTGGAGGTAGTCCCCTTTATTAGACCGTCCTTATTACTACACGTAAGTAAGTGCGGTTCTTACGTGTAACCTATGAACGTATTTGCTTAAGAAAGGTACATTGACGCATGGATGAAAATGATGGATGTTCCAGCTCCCCGCCGTTATCACCAGCACTAAGGTTTCCTAGCTTTCCTAGGTACATTAATATGCCGACTAATCAGCCGTAGCGAATTTATTACAGTGTCCAAAGTGTTTAGCAAGTGTAAGCCAGGACTGCCAGGAGGAGCTTCTCATCAATAAGGAGCTTGCAGACCCGCGAAAAGACGCTAATGTATCCCGGTCCAATTAACTCCTCCTCTTTTTAGCGTAAAAGTTGGTACTGCGAAAGTAGCGAAGATAATAGGTAGTAGGCGGTAGATGGTAAAAGGAAGGCACCTTGGGGCACGAAGGGGGGGGAGCAAGCAAGAAAAAAAGGAAGTGACGAGGCTTTCGTCTAGTAACTCGGGACTGGACTGTATTTTGTAACGGTACTTCGTACCTAGTACAACCTTGTCAAGCTGGTTGATGGCTGCTGTATTGTACAATACAGAGGTAGGTACTACTAAGTACATACATACCTGTAGTATTGTACCAAATCTTTCCCGACCCCAGTTTCCCATTTCCCAGGCTGTTCAGGCTTGTTCTTTCTAGGCTGTTCCGCCTTTACTTTACTGCCCAAAATCAGTTCTCCAAATCTCTGGAAAGCACCCAGCACTATTCTGTTCCGTACCAAATTCTTTAATTTTGAATTTTATGGATCAGAAGCATCGGCCTTCATTAGGCCTTGTCACCACAACTCGTCCCCGTCCCCGTCCCAGTTCCGACTACCCCCTTGTTGTTAATCAATAATCATTCTCATACTGTACGGTACGGTTCACAGGATTGCTGTAGCAATACCTCTGGTACCAGTTGCCAGTTGCCGAGCAATGTCAACTTCAACAACTGAACAACAACAACATCATCATCATAATCATCACCATCCTCAGTCTCCTCACCGTAATCACCAACATTCATCTTCTTCCTCTCCCCGGTCTCGTCAATCACAGCCACCTGTGAGAAGCCACTCTACTCGTTCACGCCCGACAAGTTCCACCGCCGCTTCGCCTTCCCAACAACACACCTCGGCTCCACACCCAACTCGTTCTGCCTCTGCCTCCCACCACCATCGCCATCATAGCCGACAGACCTCTTCTTCCGGTCGTCCTATACAAGACATCCTTCCTCAACAGGACTATGAGACGTCGAATGTAGTTGCTAGTCACCATCAAACTAAGCGAAATTCTAGCAAAGACCGTCCTCCCCCAATTTCGCGAGGTGGGACCGATTCCAAGGGCGTACATCGCCGGAGCAGTACACGATCTACTCATAGTAAAAGCGACATGGCAGGGCCGACCGCTGTCGCAAATAACGCAGGCCCAGCTGCAATCCCGCCCGTCATGCAAGCTGCAGCAGATGCTCGCGCCACTGGTGCTAAGCAACGAACATCAAGAACATCCATTCCCACCCAATCTGGAAAATGGATTCTAGGCAAGACTATTGGCGCTGGTAGTATGGGCAAGGTAAAACTTGCTCGCAAAGAAGACGGCACAGAACAGGTTAGTACACCTAGCTTGTATCCTCTAGATATAAGTCATCTACCTAAGTATCTTTAAGGAACCCCTCTCTGACGTTTGATTGTATAGGTCGCTTGCAAGATCATTCCGCGAGGCTCTACCGAAGATGGGCATCACAGTCGAGCCGACAAAGAGCGGGCTGATCAATCGAAGGAAATTCGAACCGCACGCGAAGCTGCAATCGTTACCCTGCTACATCACCCCCACATCTGCGGCATGCGAGATGTAGTTCGTACCAACTATCATTGGTATATGCTCTTCGAATATGTCAATGGTGGCCAGATGCTTGATTATATTATCTCCCATGGAAAATTAAAGGAGAAGCAAGCGAGGAAGTTTAGCAGACAGATCGCAAGCGCTCTTGACTATTGCCATCGGAATAGCATAGTGCACCGCGACTTGAAGATCGAAAACATTCTGATCAGTAAGACTGGAGACATCAAGATTATCGACTTCGGTCTGAGCAATCTTTTTGCTCCCCGAGGTCACCTGAAGACGTTCTGCGGTTCTCTCTATTTCGCAGCACCTGAACTCCTGCAGGCACGAGCTTATACTGGTCCTGAGGTTGACGTATGGAGCTTTGGTATCGTTCTATACGTGCTAGTTTGCGGCAAGGTCCCCTTCGATGACCAGAGCATGCCCGCTCTGCATGCTAAGATTAAGAAAGGACTTGTGGATTACCCTAGTTGGTTATCTAACGGTACGTGATTCCTCCCGAGTAGCTTGTGGCTCATATAGCGTTGCTAACATACATCTAGAGTGCCGACATCTTCTATCCCGCATGCTTGTCACCGATCCAAGACAACGTGCTACGATGCACGAAGTCATGAGTCATCCGTGGATGATAAAGGGATATGGTACGGCGCCCGAGAACTACCTACCCACTCGCGAACCCTTAGCACTACCTCTAGAAACTGAAGTCATCAACGCTATGACTGGTTTTAACTTTGGCCCCCCCGAGGTAATCAGGGCTCAACTTACTAAGGTCATCGAATCCGACGATTACAAACGCGCTGTAACACTGTTACAAAAAGAGAAAGAAGTGCCACCCGTCCCCAAAGATGTGGAAAAGAAGAGAGGGTTTGGATTTGACTTCTACAAGAGACGCAATTCTGGAAGTAGTCGTGATAACTTGTCGACTCCAAGCACAGATGCTCTTCAGATTGGCGTCGATCCGCTCAACGCCTTTAGCCCTCTGGTCTCCATCTACTATCTTGTGAAGGAGAAGCAAGACCGTGACAAGGTAGACATGGTGCCGAAGTCGCATACACCGAAGAACGTTGCCGACTCTCCAATACCAGAGATCGCACCTCCTCCCGAGGCGCATACAAATACTGCAGCTTATGAGATGGCTGGAGAGAAGGCGACTGGAGGACGGTCAAGGCCTCGTGCTAGAACCCATGGAGAAGATGATGCACCAGAGGATATCAAGAAGGCCAATGCAACGCTCAACGTCCCCCCTCCCCCAGAAACGCCCGTTGATCTACCGCTTAAGAGGGAAAGCACTGCTGCAGGTATCCTTAGGCGATTCAGCACCAGGCGTCGAAAGGAACCAGAGAGGCTCGATAAGGATCGCTCTCACCCGCCCGTTGTCCACGTCCATTCTCCCGCCGACCCCCCGACGACGCCACGTAAGAGCTTTAGTATACGGAGATCAAGGCGTGAGCGAGATGATGACAATACTCCGGGAAGGTTACGTTCCGGGAGCAGTCAGCCGCAGCATCGGGATCTACTTAGCCCGCCGCTATCTGCCGGTGGCAACTTGTCTGGAAGCAATAAGGGCTTAGGGCGCTCGACCAGTGTGAGTTCGGCTGAATTTCGCAGGCGACCTTTCGGATCTGCCAACCGGATCCCTAAAGAACCGCCGCCAACTAGCGGCTCTGATCAGTCGGCAGCTACCGACAAAGTACCTCCGGAGCCTAAGAGCGCGTTGAATCCCCGTGCTACTTCCATGAGAGCAAGACCGCTTGGCCACGCTCGTAGAGAGAGCATCCAGGCACGAAGGCTCCGTAGAGAAGGGGCCCGAGCTGCCGATGTCCCCGAAGAGACAGACCAGGAAGTTGGCGAGGCCAGTGGAAACTCGGCAGAGCGCTTGGATGATTCAGAGTTAGCTAAGCCGGTCTTCTTAAAGGGCTTGTTTAGTGTTTCCACCACCTCGACAAAGTCAGTACCTGCTATTCGTGCGGACGTTAAGAGGGTGTTGACGGAGCTTGGCGTCGACTACACAGAGATCCGTGGGGGCTTCTCCTGCCGCCACATGCCTAGCATTGACCTCAAAAAGGCTGCCGAGGCGGCGGGCAGCCCTGTCCCGACTCCAGGCCATCGACGTAGGTTTAGTTTTGGCATTAGAACGGAACGAGATCGTGATGAGATCCGGGATATGTATCGAGCCCCCCCAACACCACGAACACCCGGAAGACACGCTGACCGAAGCGACTCGGCATCAGAGCTGTCTGACCCGGAGAGCATTCAGCGGGACGCAACCAGTTCGTCCAGGCGAGTACCGGGTGAGACGACTACCCATGTCCAGAGCGACTTGGGCAGCAACATGATCTTGGAATTTGAGATATTTATCGTCAAGGTTCCGCTTCTCTCGCTGCACGGAATTCAGTTCAAGCGTATGCAGGGAAACACATGGCAGTTCAAGAACAGGGCGGATCAAATTCTGAAGGAGCTGCGGCTATGATCTAAAGCCGCGTCGCGGATGATGAAGTCGGGTCGAGCAGGCGATCCGAAATAATAGAAACAAACGGAGTTGGTTCAAGATGCTCGAGGAACGGCCGCTATCTTACTTTGCGGTTTCGAGACCTTGGGACCTTGACATGTTGAGGTTCGGTGGTGTAAAGGTGGAGCTTAAGAGGTATTATCGTTGAATACTTCGTGATTATTTGAAAGACGGTTTCTTGAAAGGGCATGCTTGGCTTGTTGTCGATACGGATTGTATGGATTCTTCGAGGCCAGGCCGCGCCTAGTGCCCTATTGTAAGGATATGATGGAATTGGCAGGTTTGGCGAACCGGACTTGACGACCAACGATGCTTTCCTAATAGCAGACGCAAATAGTAATGTACAAAGTACATCCGGAGATGGATTAATACGTGTTGTCCTAATTGACCTAGATTCATAGGTACCTAGTCTCGCTGGCTTATGTAGATAGAGGTCAACATATGGTACTAGGTAGTTTATCCTACCGATAATTCAGTTGTACCCGTATTCCAATCTGGGTTCATTTTCACCGGAGTTACTATTCTATATAATCTTATTAAGCTAATGGGCGAGAACATGTGATTGTCAGATTGTTTATCTCTTGCTTTTTGGGTATCTAATGATCCGTATTATCTCCTCTTACCAACAGCTCTAGCTGGAGCTCTCTATGTAGCACAGATAGTAAGCAATCCCCGATGTCGAGATGCCTACTACCTAGTAGGTATGCAGGTATGGTAGTAGTGGGATGTGAGACAGCACGATGTTGATAAAGGGGATGTAGGTACCATGGTACATAACTACCTAGCTTGATGTGGCTCGTGCTTCACCCCGCTGCGGCGCAAGATAAACGGTGTGAATAAATCAGTAGGGCGTTGGAAGCTAGGGCTGATACGCAGCAAAAAAGATAAAAAAAGGTACGTAACGGTCGTAACGCAATCGGGGGGGATGGGGTCTACATGTGGTCAGTGCACCCCTCTTAGAGTGTTAACCCCATTCCATCGGCAAATTAGGATGCGATGCTTCAAAGACCGGGCTTTCTCTGGCGAACCCTGCATCAACTTCACTTCTTCAACTTTTTGAAGTTGCCTACCTACATTTTCAGCCTTACCTATTTCCTTTGCATCCGCACACGTTCTGAAGTAGGTTGCAGATAATAATTTTTCTTCGGACAACTTTAAATCATTTCTTGAGCTAATTCCGCGCCCGAAGCTCCCCCAAAACATCGTCACGGACAGTTTACTTGGAGCGTGTCTTCCCAAGTCTAGCCCAATTCTACCAAGAGTTAATAATCCAAGACCTCTCCATCACGATCACATAGGGTACATCAACCTCCATATACCTCAGATATCTCCCATATCATCGACGTCGCCCTCGATTAGGAGAAATTGCCACGAATCACTATCGTCACCAGCAGAAAACGTTGCTACTTCACCAGAGATAATCACGTCGGAACGGAGATCCCTCATTTCTCGTCAAGAGCGCATTTCCCTCGCGCAATAATTCAGACTCGCTCTTCTCATTCACTACCGACTTACTGAATAAAACGGAGAACCATCCTACACTGAAATTTGCCGAATAATATTTCAAACACAGCTGGCGCGTATTAGCGGTCCCTACATCGATATCCAATCCAGGCGGAATTCTAGGATATATCTACGATTGCTGGTCTCCCCCACGAATTCTTCAGAAAAGGGGACGTATTCGCCTGGCCGAGTTGTAATCCTCACATCTATAATCGTTTACGATTACATCATCCTATACAGCATCTTTCCCTATCAGCTTCCAGAAGAATCAGCATAGGAACAAACGCCGGCGCAAAAGAATAAGCCAAGGAAGCAGCCACGAAAGATAACGGTGCTGAATAGAGAAAATACATTCAACGATAGGCGAAAAGGGACAAGTACGCTACAAACTCATTCAACATACGACGCGCGCATAACAACGGTCGATCTAAATTGACGATCCCTAACACCGAACTGTACACGAAATTACCAATAAACCGAGCAAAAACATACAGCCGACACCATGTTACCGAATCCGAGCCTTTACGGTCACCATCAGTACAACCCCCACGCTGAGCAGCCATGGATGCATCAGCAGCCAAGTCACCAGCACCAAGCCCAACAGGCTGCTGCTGTTGCGGCCGCTGCTCAGCAACAACACTACAACAGACTGGCAGGCCAGCATAACAATGTCACAGCAAGCATCAGTGCTTCTGTTGCTAACCATGTTCAAGAGAATGGCTTAGAGAACGTGTCGGAAGACAACCGAAGAACCCTTACATTCGTTGCCGATCTGCTTAACGAGAACACACGTGAGGCTGCTCTTCTAGAGCTAAGCAAAAAGCGTGAACAAGTGCCCGAACTGGCGCTTATCCTGTGGCACTCATTCGGTTAGTAACATTTAACCGAAGCTATCGTGAGAGAAAATAGTGACTAATCAATATCTAGGTGTTATGACCTCTCTGATGCAGGAGATTATCTCGGTCTACAACCTTCTCAACCCGTCTCAGTTAACAGCTGCTGCTTCGAACCGGGTCTGCAACGCTCTTGCGCTTCTGCAATGTGTCGCATCGCACAATGACACAAGAACTTTGTTCCTGAATGGTACGCACTTCATTCTCTGTTTTCTATAGGTTTTTGTATTGACAAAATGATTATAGCTCACATACCTCTCTTCCTCTACCCCTTCCTGAACACGACGTCGAAGTCACGACCTTTCGAATATCTACGATTAACCTCGCTTGGCGTGATCGGTGCGTTGGTCAAGAACGATTCTAGTGAGGTAATCAACTTCCTCCTTACCACTGAGATTATTCCTCTTTGTCTGCGAATCATGGAGACGGGATCCGAGCTTAGCAAGACGGTCGCCATCTTCATTGTTCAGAAGATTCTGTTGGATGACAACGGTCTCAACTACATCTGCGCCACCTACGAGCGTTTCTATGCCGTAGGAACAGTTCTGAGTAACATGGTTGCTCAGCTTGTCGAGCAGCAGACGGCTCGTCTCCTTAAGCACGTGGTGCGGTGCTTCCTTCGGTTGAGCGATAATGCGCGCGCCCGAGAAGCACTTCGCCAATGCCTCCCAGAACCACTCCGCGATGCCACATTCAGTTCCGTACTTCGCGACGACGCAGCAACTAAGCGTTGCCTTGCCCAGCTACTGATTAATCTCTCCGATAATGTGGTAGAGAGTAACAGTGCTCACGCAGGCCTATGAAGTTCCGCAGACGTACGAACGACATGGAATGTGGCCCATCGCCTCCTATTAGCCGCCCTACATGCCTTCAAGGGCTCCGGAGGGACCTCTCATCTCAGCTTATCAACATGAGAGCCATATTAACGACCCTTTACCTTACTGTAAGACACCAAAAGAGACAACGATGCGTCTAGTCTATCTGAAATACCACCGAACTTGCTGTTACTTGCTATGTTTGGACGATTCCATCATCGCTTAGTTGAAATGAAAGGTCACATTAAAGGAGGTTCTACTATATTTTAAAGCACATCACAAATCACCGACATGCCACTTGGCTGCTTTATCTGACAAGTTGTGTCTGGACATTCTCCAGGTCCAGCCTCAATTTCCGTGTCACAATCGACTACCGATCTTTTAACCCACAGACCCGAACTTTTTTTGGAAGCACGATGAAGCCGACGATTTCATCAACTACCCAATCTCTAATCTGCCTCGATCTCATAATACTAGTGACTAGTCTTGTTTATCTTGACTATCCTAGCAAATGTAGCCTGTATACGATCCGGAACAATCCCGTATTTGTCTGTACCATACTTGAGACTCATCCTAGATGTATCTCCTTCCCATCACCGACATAATCGTCCAATCGTTCAGCACTTCCAGCACATACATTACAGCCTCGTTTAAGCCACGTAAAGTGAGCCTCCATCATCGTCGGTGTTCCTTGAGGAGAAATAATTCCAAAAATAAGCACTTATGCTTTTAATCGATAGTCGGAACCATATCTGGACTACAGCCCGGATACTCCTTAAACGGCGGAATGGAAATGAAGATCCAGTGTTTTGCGGAGGATCACACAATCGATATGACGACAACCCATAAATCCATGGCATAAGCCTTAGATTTCCATACCCCCCCTGCCGTTATTGTATTTCATTACATATCGCAAAAAATGCCGTGATATGGATACCCCAAGTTTCTTTGCGATCATCCCCGGTACTACGACATACGTGCGTACTTACCGACAAAAATCTTGCACATAGGCGGCGTTCAGGGCATCAAACTCATCAAGCGTAGCGGAGGAAACACAAAACTATTTAGAAAGAGGTGGGGGGTTCGGCGTTTGTTTGTTTGTTTTTTCTTCTCTCCGTCGACGAAACAAAATCCTTGGTCCCGGGTTCCAGGTCCCTATTCTCGTGCTTCTGGGTTCATGGATGGCGAAGGGAGGGAGGGGATATTTGTGGTTGGAGGATTGTGGCATTTGAGATGGCGTCGGATATCCTTTCTTGGTCTTTCTTCTTTTTGGTGATGCTGTTGTTGTTGAGGTGTGAGGCCTGAGGTTCGATTCAGCTCGGGAATGCTTAACCTGTCCCCTATCCGTTGGCATCTATCTATCGGACGTTTGTCGGCGTGTACGTGTGTACGAGTGAGTGAGTGAGTGAGCATACGGGTTTTTGTGTGTTTTTTCGGCTTCTTCGATGATCTCGTGGGATCGATCTTGCTTGCTCGGGTCTCGTCGGATGTATGGATGTCCCTTCTTCTTTTCTGCTGTGCTATGGATAACATGTCCTGCGGATACGGATACGAGGGTTTTTTAAGATGAGGTGAGGAAATGGGGAGGAGAGGAGAAGGGAAGGGAGGGAAAGGCTGCTGTGTGTTATGTGTAGATTATGTGTATATAAGACAGGAGAAAAGGAGAGGAAAAGTAATTGACTTCTGATGGGAATTCATGGGTTGGTTGATGTGTATGTGAATGCGTGTGAGGGCATGTTGATATGGTCTTGTCGCGGTGGGATCGACTTGCTGATATTTGAGGGCTGGGTGATGCGATCGTCGGGGTTTGTGGCTGTTGAGGTAGGTAGGTTTGGACGAGGGTGTAGGTTGGTATAGAGCTAATCGTCCTCTTATATAAATTCAGTGTAGGATAGAGAGGCGAAGTGCACATTGTGTCACAGCTTGCCAACATGCGGTTGCTCATGACGGGAGTGTTTTCTTTCTGATATGTCTGTGACGGCTATGAGGTGGTTGTAGTATGTGAGAAGGGTCGAGAGAAACGGCATCGTTTCTAGTGAAACCTGTGTTGGCATAGCGCCTACATAACGTAGATGGTATTTTTAACGTTCGGCTCGTTATAAAGGTCGTCGTCGTCGATTTATCTATACACGAGATGGGATTTACTCGTAGATTAGCATTTTGGGCATCGATATCGTTGAAGAGAATTATCTACTCGCCCTCTATTATTTAATACGAGACGTATTCCCACAGAATTTAGGATAGGAGAGAAGTTTCAATCGCTAAGGCTTAAGGTTGTTTAAGGTAGGATTTAGAAATTTCCACAATCCTCGTTGTAAATCTCGCTTTGAGTTGCTATGACTTTGCTTTATCATGATGTTTGATGCTCTTTTGATCGTAGGAAGGGTTTTAGGATGAACCATTCTTTGGTCTGATCTTTATCCCATTCTAACTCGTGTCCCTCTGCACCGTAGATCTTCGGAGATTATCTTGTAGGAAGATGATGTCAGCGGCGGGAATGATATTGTATAGGTACCTAATGTATTATGACATAACTTGAGTAGGTAGAAAGGAGGCAAATCGATAAATTGTTCGATCCGGAGTATGGAGTTTCTCCAAGTAGATATCAGATATCGGTATCACCATCCACACAAGCGTTGTACGCAGGTAATATCCTGCAGAACATCACCACTAAAGAGCATTGTACATCCCCAGATCCAGAAGCCCAATCCCAGCGCCACATCACCACCACCAACCTCTCCAACCCCCCATCCCATCTCAGCTCATCTCGCCAACCCTCAAAAACGCCATCCATCTATTTTAAGCCCCGATCTTCACACAGACGCAAACGCCCTGCCTGCATGCACACAAAAGTTCCAGAAACCCGGCCACGGCTGAACCTTCCCTCTCACAACCTCCCCATTCCCATTACCAAATCCAAACTACCTCTTCACGCACCTCGCCAGCGTCTCAAACAACACATAGCCTACCACCCAAGCCTCCAGCACCGAAGAAACAAACACACATGCCAAAACGGGAAACACGACACGTGCCCAGCTTCCCTCCACGAAAACGTTACGTACAGACGCATGTACGTGCGCTCTCCCCGGCATCTAGGCGCTGTCTCACCCGTCCCTAGTCCCCCGCGCGGCGGCTCCACGGCCTCCGTTTCAGAAGACGAGGCGCCAAGAAGCCAAGAAGAGTGGCATCGCTGCGGATATCTGGAGTGCCGGTTTTACCGACGCGGAAGCGGGCCGAGGGGTTTGGACCTGGACCCTTAGAGTTGTACCTAGAGGGCAGGGAGGTTATGGTGAGGGAAGTTTTTGCTTGGTATTTTGAAAGATTTGGAATATTTGGAATTTTATTGCTGGGGCGCTATTCGCAATTATAGGTAGGTATGCTATCGTAATAGTTCCCTCCCTATTCAGAATTTGTGTATGCGCAGTAGTAGTAGATATGCCTTCAGATTCACTCTAGTGATACAGTATCGTTCTAGAAAACTAAATCTTCCTTTCCCTTCCCTTCCAGCTCCCTCCCAGTAAAACGTAATAACTCATTAATCCTCCAACCAGTCGATCAATCCCATCTCCAAGGCCGTATCTTTTGTGATCGTTCGTCTCTGCCAGAGGCTTCTTCTCGCAGCGTTCCGTTTCGGCAGAACCTCCCCCTATCTCGACTCGGCTTTTCGTTTTTGATACGGGGGTATAAGGAGATATATCGCTCTTTAATGTGATGTGTGGAAGAAATCGCGTCCCTACCTATCTCCGCGGAGATAGATATTGGGCTCTCAAACTGACGATAACGGAAAAGGGGGGACCAGGCTGAAGCTTTAATACCGGTGATTTCGGTAAGGACTGTGGTGTTGTAAAATTACACTTTCTCACGCATGGAAAACTACTTGCTGCATTTGCCAAGGGAGCCCTTCCACGTAATATGATAGCACAGCCGACGCCCTTGGTCCCCACCACACATCCATTAATCCGTGCCCATGTTTCGTTCACTACCCGACTCGTCTCAAGTAGCTGTTTTTTTCGAAGCAGCAATCCGATGCTGCTCCTCGGGGTATCGCGGTCTATGTTTTTCTCGTTCTCCTTGTCTTTGAATCGACTCGCGGTTCGTAGGTGTTCGTTGCTTGGGAATCCTTTTAAGCGAAGGCGCCGACGATGGACATGCCAGCAGCTAGATATACCATTAGCCAAATATGAGACAAATATATATTTTATATGTGAATAATTACCTCCGAGAAGAACGTAGCAGAAAGCAATCTTCTTTTGCTTCATGGTGAGAACATGTTGTGATTCCTCGGAAAGGAAGTCTTCAGCGAGAAGGTCGACCAAGGCAGCGTAGATCAAAAGACCAGAAGAGCTGTGAGGCATTAGCAAATATTAATTTAGATCGGTTTGTAGATCTGTAACATACATCGAGTTGAAGATACCGACAATGATCAGACCGAAGGCGCTGTTGGGATCATAGCTGTTGCGTGCAATCAAGCCGATGGCCTGTCCGATGGGAGCGGTGGTTCCGAAGGCAAACACTAATAGCCAAGGTCGAATGCTGCCCTTAGGGTATGGTACAGCTGCGATACGAGAGCCAAGACCAAGACCTTCAAACATTTGGTGGAACAGGATGGCAATTAGAAGGACGACGAAACCTTCGATGGTGATGGAGACAGTCATTCCGACGAAAACGGAGTGGAATAGGATACCACCTTCTAGCAGTGTGATGTTCATTGACATTCTCTTGTAGACTAGGGGGTCGACGGGTTGACCCTCCTCGTCAAACATGCTCGTCTCAGAAATGACAGTATCTTGTTTGGGAGCTTCGACCTGCATGCTGCTAGGACTGACAGCACCGCCGTTGGCCCTGATCATATTGACAAGCTCGAGACGCTGGCGAACATATTGCTCATAGAAGACGATGAACCATGGAGGCATTTCGGATTGAGGGAGGTCGAGCTCGCTGACAGCGGGATCGGGGTATTGTGACTGATCGTACTGCTGCTGAGCCATCTTCTTTTCGTAAGAAATGTCGTCAGCTTCGAAGCTGTTTCGACCCGGGAATCGCTGGGGGCGCTGAGGGGCAGCCGGCGGTGGCGCGTGAGCCTCAAAGCCGGTGGCACCGCCATGAGAGTGACCACCCATCTTGTTGTTCATCCACATCTCAACGACGAACAGACAAAAGAGAGAAAACATCATGATGACACCGGGTAGTGGGGGGTAATCCTTGGTGAAGAGGTCTGGTAGACATGGGTCTGAAAGACTGAACCAGGCTGTGGGAAGAAGCTGATGGTTGTTAGATTGGATGAACCCAAAACGAGTGATAGACTACTTCTTACATGAACGAAGGCAGTTGCTATTAGGACACCTGTTCCAAAGTGCTTGCAAGCAAAGAACACATTCTGCGGGACCTTAAGCCAGCTAATCTTCTTCGCGGCCACGGGAAACCCAGCTCCAAAAATCGACGCCGCTAAGACAAGAACTGAGAATGTAATGTTAGCTGACTTCGATCTAAGAAATCCCAAGTATTTTTCGTCACTTACAGAGACCGATTGTGTGGAGAGGCAGATCGTACTCTCCGGCTTCCTTGCCACTGCCACAAACGGGCTTCATGTCTCCCATATCTTCTGTCGACATGATGTCTTCTGGTTTATTTCTTTTTTAAATGTGAAAAAAAGTAAGGGGGAGAGAAGTGAATGGCAGTCGGGAGTCCGGCGACTGGTAAAAGTGAAGGTTGAAGTTAATACAATAGAGAACGGGCAACAAATACGAAGCCGTCCGGCGACTCCTGTGCGTAGAATAGAATAACAGACGAAAAGGCTTCAATCCTCACGCCAAGAGAAGGGAAGGTTAAAAAGAAAAGAAACGGAAGAGAATGCAAAAGAGAAATAGGACCCCTAACACTCTATCATGGGCACGGCGCATAAGAATAGGATATCAATCAGAACCTCTTGGAAGATCTGGCAGACCTTTGCTTTAATATTGTCTTGTCACGTCAAATCTTGCCCGTCGATCCTCGGCTATTCTTGAGATGAAGACCCATGGCACTCGATTCGAGATCCGAAGTGTGCAGGTGTGTGTATGCAGCGATGATCTAAAATAGATCCTCTCGACTCAAATTGACGTTTGGCACTTGTTCAACGTATGACAGGAAGGGCAGGTAGGCTGGTAGGGCAACTCGACGCTTGCGAGCCGAAACCTGGTCGTGGACATGACAAGGCCATTCTTTGCTTAACCGCAGATCAACCAAGTCAATGCCTTCGAAGGTGTTTCATAGCCGATTTTTCGATGGTAACGGAGAGCGGCATGGCATCTCTACCAAACTTAGCATCGCGACTTCGAAGATCATGCCCGTGCTGGTGCGAGCTTGGCGTGAGGCTCACCTTGAAGGGGGTCCACCGCAGCGACCGAGATCCATCTAACTTGGGCTGCTTGGCTGAATAGCCACGGACAGAGCCAAGGTACCCAGGGTATGTTCTACTTTCCTCTATTTTTCTTATTTTGTTACTGTACACACTCGACCGTAGTATCACTTTCCGGACTAAGAAACCATAGAATCAACGTTGAAGGCTCGGCGGCAACCGGAAAAACACTGCAAACATTGAAGGTCGTAGGGTTGAAACAAGTTCCACCTTCCCAACTCCCCTAGTCAATTTACCTACCTACTCCTACTTACATAGTAATTACTCACGATAATCAGGATAGTCAACGTTGAAGCATCACGCAATGGTGCCTCTTCCGACACGGCTTCGAATTATGTACGTGGTAGATCGAATAAACGCAGGGTCCCGTAGCTGTCATACCTTAATTCAGTATTCAGCTAGTCGGGGATTTGTGTGATTGTCGTCGTTGCCCCGTAAGGAATAAGCATCTTCGAACCGCACGGGGAAACGAAAAGGCTCTTGGCAGTATCAATATTTGTGGGCTACGATAATGCGGCTTTGGGTATCTGATGCGAGAATACTAAAGGTTGGACGATGAAGAGGATGCCCAAAACAACGCAAGGCTTGGCAAACAAAGAGTCCGGGGTATCTGGACCAGTTCTGACCAATGCGGTTGCGTCGTCGAGATGGAGGTGAGCTTAATTGCCAGCCTTGTTGTGACAGATAGGACTTGATAGTCACGGCATTCGCAGACTCCGCTTGAATCGAAACAAATTTTAGTCCAATTGAACATACCGCATTTGAGTAAGATCAGCTTAGTGCCGATGTGAAAAATCCTTTGCCAAGATCACTGTCGTTTGAGGCCGCTAGGAAATTGCGGTCTAAGCGGAGTTGGTGAGGGTTTAGATAGGTTCGATGGTCTAGATGACCCGGACCGGCATATGAACCCCTGTCTAATACTCTTTTTTAGCACCGGGGGGTTACCATTCTGCCCTGATTGAGAAAAATAGTGATGTAGTTGAGTGACGAGGTAGGCGGGCAAGGGCGGGATAAGCATTCCAGATGACCCAAATGCATAGAAAGCTGACCTGGAAAAGACGTGGAATTCCGTCATTGAACCGGTCGAGTGTAATTGGGTTGTAACGGGGCGCGCTGCTACCTTGACAGCGGGTTGGCTCCCTCACATTTGCCTTCCGAGCCACGTTTGGATATAATATGAATCTTGTGCGTGCAGAGATCGACCTCTCCCACTTTCATTCGGAAACATTTTTTGTATTGCACCCTAAACGCCTTCGTAAGCATGAATCCCGAGATGGCGAATCAGAATTCCCAGGACGACTCGAAGCCGTCAGGTCAGTCGTTTTTCTTCCTTTTATGCTCGTCCGATCTTGTTATGGAGGCTTCATGGAAACATTCATATCCGGCGCCTTCAAGTGTTTTGAATTGTTTTTTACCCTATATCAGGCGCAGTCAAAAAGCGTTACAATTACGGGCCGACTAACATCAGGTGAAGATACCACCACGCAAGCAGCTGCAGGTAGCGTAGTATCCGCGACTGCTGCTGCGCCCGAGGGACCGGCTTCACTCAAGGATGATAACAATGGTAGCCAAACCTCGGTAGCAATCGGGGAATCGGCCGCAGCTCAGTCACCTGGAGTGAACTCGTCTGCATCCGGCGCTAATGCGAATGACCCGATGAACATCGGCCGCCATCGCCGCGACAATGTCTCAAAGCGCCAGATGAAGATTGACCATCCGAATGGAAACAAGAGAGCGCTGAAGAAGTTCTACTCTAGGCAGAATGAACTTATCGATCAATTTCTAGGTGCCGATGACGAGGAACAGCTGCAGATTGAGGAAGATGCCCGGGTGGCTCCAAGGATCAAGTTTGCGGTCAATGCCTCCTTTTCGGTAAACTTCTGCCTCTTCGTAATCCAGCTTTATGCTGCTATATCGACTGGGTCGCTATCGGTAATTGACCCTGGGTGCGAACATTCCTCTTTAATGAACATAGTTGACCATTCTGATAGCTATTCGCCACTGCTGCTGATGCTTTTGTTCGTAACTTCTTGTCTTGAAATGCTGATAAAGTGCTGCTTGTTGACCTTAAAGACAGATGGACCTTGTCTCGTCTTTTGTAATGCTGATAACCTCACGTATGGCAGCTAGAGCCAGCATCTACAAGTACCCGGTTGTAAGTACCCATTGGTATCCATTGGTATCCATTGGTGCCATGACCGCCCAGGTTCACTGCATGCTCATAGCCGCGTAGGGTCGCACCAGGATTGAGACCATCGGAATTATCCTCTTCTGTGCATTAATGACTACTGTCGCCATCCAACTGCTCGTGAGTCCATTCCCCGCGGCGTTTCAGCCTCTCGGGTTTGATGGCTCTAACTCTTGGCCTATAGGTTGAGTCTGCGCGTACTCTGGGCGACGGACCAAGCGAATCTAGGGAACTCCATATTATCCCCATAGTCTTCGTGGGCATTGCTAGTAAGATGTCTTGGACCGCAACCAATAAACCGGGGTTAACAAGGATGTAGTTTTTGCGAAGGCCAGTCTCATGGTTTACTGCCTTGCGTATCGCAAATACCCGTCGGTTCACGTCTTTTTTGTAAGTTACCCTTAATGGTTATGGAGATGCTTCTACTGACGGTTGAATAGATCGACCACCGAAATGACATTGCCGTCAACATATTCGGACTGGTTATGTCGGTGGTCGGAGACCGATTTGTTTGGTACCTGGATCCTATTGGAGCCATATGCATCGCACTCCTGATCCTGTTCTCGTGGATCGCCAATGCATTCGAACAGGTCTGGCTACTTGTGGGGAAATCTGCTCCAAAGGAGTTCGTGTCGAAAGTCATCTACATGAGCATGACGCACGATCCCCTAGTCAGGAAGGTGGATACAGTAAGTCGACGTCGAACCATACTTTTCCACCCTTTTTTCAGGGGAACGCTGACAAAATGCCTTAGTGCCGAGCATATCATGCTGGGCAAAACTACTACGTCGAGGTCGATATAGTTATGGACCAAGATATTCCCCTCAAGATCTCTCACGACGTGAGCCAGTCTCTCCAGAGGAAGCTCGAAGGTATTATTAAATCCCTCACTTGGGCGAGATTCCCATGGTTCTATCGGCTTAGGTAATGTGCTTACTAATGATTTCCTAGGCTTGGGCGATGTCGAACGAGCATTCGTCCATGTCGATTATGACGATGACCATGATATCCACCAGGAGCATAAACCCCTATATGAAGAGAAGAAGCAGGGCCGAACCCTGAAGGACATCCTGCTCTTCCGAAAGAAACAAGGCGAAGATATACTTCGAGAGGAAGATAGATCGAGATGACGATCCTTCATCATCCGATGATCCGACTCGTTACAATTTGAACTTCGACATGAGAGTATGGTCTAAGGGTTATAGACGGTAAAAGGGGTAGTAGGTATAGAGGCGAGCTACGAGGCTGCGTTCGCTCGCAGGAATGAAAATCGAAGCTACGGATAACTACCGAAAAAAAGAGGTTGGTTGGCTGGTTGGCGGATTGGTTGATTGAGGTTATTCAAAAGTTGGTCTACCGACAAGCGTAAACGAATAATATGTGCGACGTCCGAATTTCATTGTGTTAATAAACCCATGAGCGATCCGATTATACTTCACCATTAGATACGATAATTGATCGCGAACTTTTTTGACGCAAGAAATGAAATACCCGTTTCCTCCTTAGAAGTTGAATTTGTGAAGAAAGTGTATGAATTTTCAGAAACCGATTGAGCGACGCCATAAAAGTCGATCCTGCCCTTTTTCTTGATTACGTAACATCCCACGCTCGGAGTAATCGTCATTGTGGCGCCGTCGTCGGGCTTAAGCTATGTAGGTACTCCGGTATCTTATCGTATGATTAGAAACGAAAACCTTCCCATTCGCAGCTTCGTCTGGGCATCAATTCTTTTTCTCAGAGGGAATTCTCTCCTCACCAAGCCCCAAATGTCTCTTTTAATTCACGGGCTGCGAAGGGCGGCGGCGAAACTGGCTTCTGGTCAACTCGTCTGGCGCCAATGCCTTCGTCAGCAGCCGCGGACAGCTCCGTCGCGGGTCCTCCGGTCTTTGCAAGCGCGGCACGCCAGCACCGACTCGCAAGCCCGTTTCGCCCGGTACTTTACATCTTCCGCCGTTCCTCCCGACACGGTGGCGACAGCGGCGGTGAATGCAGGTTCTAAGGCTGGGAAGAAGGCATTTCCCGAAACGAGCTCCAGGAGCGCGGGGTACTGGTTAATCGGCAGCGCAGCCAGCGTCTTCGGCATCGTGGTGTTCGGGGGTCTCACACGGTTGACCGAGTCAGGGTAACTCTCCCTCCTACCTCCTCCGCCTTCCTACTCCCACCCTCTTTTCTACCCTCCCCTCGGCCCCAATCTAACACCCTCCCAGCCTCAGCATAACCGAATGGAAACCCGTAACCGGCTCCCTCCCACCGCTCACCCAAGCCGACTGGGAATCCGAATTCGAGAAGTACCGCGCATCGCCCGAATTCCACCTGCTAAACTCACACATGGACCTCGAAGAGTTCAAGAAGATCTACTTCATGGAGTGGACGCACCGGCTCTGGGGGCGCTTCATCGGGCTGTCCTTCGTACTCCCTAGCATATACCTAATCGCCCGACGACGGGTCACCGCGCGCGTGGCGGGACATCTCGTGGGAATATCCGCGCTGATCGGGTTCCAGGGGTTTATCGGGTGGTGGATGGTGAAATCCGGACTCAAAGACGATTTATTCGCACCCGGCTCGCACCCGCGCGTCTCGCAGTACCGGCTCGCGACGCATTTAGCCACGGCGTTCGTGTGTTACTCCTGGATGCTCCTCGTCGGGCTGCGCATCCTCCGAACCTCACGTCTTCTCTCCTCCCCCGCCTCCGCGCAGACTCTCATCACCGCGCTTAAGAACCCCGCTCTAACACCGTTCCGCCGCTACGTCTCTCTCCTCTCGGCCCTCGTCTCCGTGACCGTGCTTTCAGGCGCTTTAGTCGCCGGTCTTGATGCCGGGCTGATATATAACGAATTCCCCATGATGGGACGAGGCCTCGCGCCGCCCGCTACGGAGCTCTGGTCGAAATTCTACTGTCGCAAGGAAGACGGGTCGGATCTGTGGTGGCGCAATATGCTCGAAAACCCGAGCTTAGTACAGCTAGACCACCGCATCCTAGCCACCACCACATTCTGCGCGGTCCTCGCGCTGTTCGCGTACTCGCGCACGGGACGGGTATCCGCGGCGCTGACGCCGAATGCGAGGAAGGGGATGTTGGGCGTGGTGCACCTAGTGTCGCTGCAGGTTGCGCTGGGCATCAGCACGTTGATATACATGGTTCCCATCTCGCTTGCGGCGGCGCATCAAGCGGGAAGCTTAGCACTGTTGACGGGGGTTTTGGTCCTTGGACATAGACTACGGGTGCCGAAGTCAACGATTGCGATTCTGCAGAAGAGGATCGCGACAGCAGCGAAGACGCGGTAGCGTTTCTCAAATGTAGACGATAGAAAGAAAGAAAAAAGTAGAAAGGAAAAAGCAAAAAGCAGGGTATCGGGTTGGCATGATGATTATGACGTTCACTGGACATATACTAGGTTATGTAATTTTATGTAGAAACTTATCACTTCTCATGAATTCTTGTTTTTATCCCGTCCTGTGTATGGTGCTATACTAATAGTAGCAGAGCATGACATAACAACATGACATAACAACATGACATGATATACCATGCCATGCCGTCGACCGGGATCTCGGGGACTACTGTACCAACGCCGTAGACCATATGCAATAAATATCCCTCCAACCAAAACAGGATTCCGTCCTAACAAAGGCTAAAGGTGTCCGTATCTATTTGTGGGCTAAAAGAAACATCGTCAGCATACTAGCTCAACAACCAAAAGAGATAATATAATTAGGAGTACTCACGAATTCCCTCCAAATGTACTTGCGGCTCCTCTGCCCCGTCGGCGGGGACCTTATCCTTCTTCTGTTCCGGGTTCATGAAGGGGAATAGCAGCACTTCCTTAATGCTGTAGTTGTTGGTCAAGAACATGACCAGTCGGTCGATACCTAGACCCCAGCCGGCGGTGGGGGGTAGACCGTACTCGAGGGCGTTGAGGAACGTCTCGTCAATCATCTGAGCCTCGTCATCACCCTGGGCCTTCTGGTTCGCCTGCTCCTCGAAGCGGAGTCGCTGCTCGAACGGTTGGTTTAACTCGGTGTAAGCGTTCGCAATCTCCTTCTTGCAGACGAAGGCCTCGAATCGCTCAGTTAGACCAGGCTTGTTACGGTGGTCCTTGGCTAGGGGTGACATGATCTTGGGGTGTTCAGTGATGAAGGTAGGATTGACAGCAGTCTCCTCAATGAATTCACCTGTCAATCGGTCGAGCATTCGTGCAGTCGTCTGGGGCTCGGGGCAGACAACATTAACCTTCTTCATGACTCCCTTGAGCCACTCTCTCGTCTCATCGGTGTGAAGCTGGTCACCAGGAGGGAACTTCTCTCCTGTCGCTTCCTCGAGAGCAGGAATCATCTCCACTCGTCGCCATGGCGCCTCCCAGTTCACTGTGTACGTCTCACCATGCTGTGTAGTGAACGTGGTTGTGTAACTTCCAGTAAGATGCTTGACAAGACCGGAAACGAGCTCCTCAGTCCGGTGCATCAGGTCATTGAAGTCAGCATAGGCTTCGTAGAACTCGCAAGTGGTGAATTCTGGGTTATGGGTTAAATCCGCGCCTTCATTTCGGAATAGGCGACCAATCTCGTACACCTTGTCGTACTCTCCGACTATCAACATCTTGAGGGCTAATTCGGGAGCAATGCGCAAGAATACGTCCATGTTATAGTCGTTAAGGTGAGACTCGAATGGCTTGGCGGTAGCGCCACCAGCAATCATGTTGAGAATGGGCGTCTCAACCTCTTCAAATCCAGCATCGTCGAGGTAACGGCGGATGTACTTGATGATCTTAGTGCGAGTGCGGTAGGTGTTGGCGGTCTTAGGGTTCATGATAAGGTCAAGGTATCGCTTGCGATGGCGTTGCTCTTGGTCCTTGAAACCATAATATTCGTCGGGTAGTTGGTGAAGACAAGGAGACAGCAGGATGACCTCAGTCGCGAAGATGGAGAGTTCTCCCTCCTCACCCTTCTCAATCTTGGTCTTAGGGGCAGTTCGTCCCGCGTAGCCGACGACTCCGATGATGTCACCACGTCGAATGTGGTCATGTTGCTTCTCGAACGAAGGTGCACCATCGCGAACTTCTTGGGCTTGACACATAATCTGGGCCTTGAAGCCATTGTTACCTCGAATGTCGTAAAAGAGAAGCTTGCTACCCGACGCGCGCTTGTTGTATATTCTGCCAGCGACTTGCAGCACCTTGGTCTTGTCATGTTCGCCAGACTTGAGGTGACCATACTCCTTGGCTAGGTTATTTAGGTCGTAGTCACGGTTGAACTTATGGGGGTAGGGATAAGGATCATGGCTATCGATGAGCTTGGTAATAGCGCGAGATCGAATCTCGAAGTATTGCTAGGTTGTGTTAGCCAGCGTCTATTTCATCCGATAATAACAATGTGATAAATAATATGATAGACAATATGGGATGAAATAATTGAGATGACTTACGTTAGGAGTCAATTCCTTCTCGTCAGCTTCGGCGTTCGTCTTCTTCGCAGCCTTGGGGGGTGCAGCAGCAGCCTTCTCTTGCTTCTTAGCATCGCGTTCGCGTTGCTTCTGTCGCTTCTTCAATTCTGACTTAGACACTTTCTCTCCAGTAACTTCATCCAGGTGCAAGTTTGCGACCTGTTCGGTCGGTGCTTCATCTGCCATGGTGGCTGTGATTCGAAAATGTGTAAGTCGTGCGTGTCAAAGTTGTTGTGGAAAGAATTTGTTTTGATGAGCTTGGAGTTCGAAAACGTCTATATAAAACTGATGAGCTTTTGAATTGATCACCCCGCGTCGTTTGGCTCAAATTTAGATTTTGTGATTGCGATCGCGGGGTAATTTTTTCAATTGAGTCACTGCTCCAATTTGGCAAATTGCTCACTCGCGTCCGACGCGGGGCATTTTGATCACGTGCCAATCAGGTGACGTAGTATGATAATTGTATGTATCTAGTACATAGGTACCTACGTACCTGCATATGCTCTGTTTGGCTTACTTAATGCTGCTGAGAAACAGCCATCCATTTCTAGCCAATCATATCATAGACCTCTGCTAATAACCAAACAGCCAAATCTCGTTTAGTCTCCTACATATGTAGGTCCAAACTTAATAATTTCCTCCAAAATGTGATTCAAATATTTCTTATACGAGACATGCATCATTCATCACCCACTCACATTACACCTTAGGGTCCTCCTTTTGGAATACTCTGGCAGTCTGCCCCGACCATACGCGTACTCATAGCCATGCTACCATGTCAGCATGTTAAACGAACATGACCGACGAGAACTGCACACTTTTTAGTGTGCAAAGGATCTGCAGATAATATGGGATGGACAGCGTCTTCGGTCCACCGTAGGCTTCCATCATCACGATGCACCGCCCCCACAGAGCTGAACATCCTGGCAACCCGTAAATCGCAGTCCTGGATATCGGCAGCTGCCAGCTGGTCGACGAAAGCCTAAAAACCGAAGACCTTGACAAGCCAGCAGATAGTTTATCATCTAGAAGCGGAAGATGGCGCGACAGGAATATGTAAATACTTATATTCCTTTCAGTCTGCAGCCTGCAGTGAAGTGCCACGGGGGTACGCGGCCGCCATACGATAACTCCGGATACCTTACGCTTCTCCGCGGGCTGACATGTGGCTGAGAGCTCAGATCAGCGTTGATCCCGAGAAGGGTGCAGGGCATATTATCTAAAAATCGAATGCCACTCTGGAATTTCAGGGTTCGGCATTTCTTGAGTAAAGTATTTGAATATCCTGGCCGGTTTAACGCGACATTAGTAGACCGAGAAATTGCTTAAATCGGACAATCGCTTCGGCATACGGCTGGAAGAATTCGCTTATCCAAGATCGCAATTGAGTGAGCACTAAGATTGCATGTAAGCTCATCGACGAGAAGAATTGCGAGAAAATCGAGTGGGTTCATCTGCCCGATACAGAGAGCGTTTAGTTGTTCCTACGCCTCATATTGTCGAATTGATCGAACCATCTAGAATTGGAAGATAGAAGTATCTCTCGTGTCATCATGAAGGAGCATCACAGATATTTCGATTCTCGAACTGGATGAAACCAGTTCCCTCGGGGGTTAGCTAACCGCGAAGCTCCTGTCAAGCCAAGCAGGCGGGAAAAATCTTGGACTAAATCGCTAACCCTTTCGTAATCGAATCCATCATATCATTGGTCAAGAAGAATGGAAATATGCAATCGTACGAATTATTAGCAACAGCAAAATTAACAGAGTCGACGAGTTGCTCGGTAGTGCAAATGCAAGGGACTGCCGAGGGCGGCCGAGACTTGCAAAGCTAGTACTATTTATGATATGTGCTAATCTTAGTCATACAGTTAGCTCTAGAGTGGCAGAGTGATAGAGTGGCTGTTAGTGTTTGCGGGTTTGGAGGACATCTTGTCACCGTCTACCTCGAGCAAGGAGCTAACTTGTCTGCTTGTTTCGCAAGACAACGTGGCGACACCAATGCAAATGTGTGGTTAGCCACCTTATTTGACCCGGAGGGGAGACCAGTTATGGGGATGTTTAAGTTTAATTCCTATCGGCGATACAGTAAACCTTGGCCATAACGATTGCCAAAAAACACCACCTTCATATCGCTATAGTAAATTATCGTTGTGGTAAATTTCCTAAAGTAGTAAAGCGTGTCACGCACTGACTCAAATGAAGGATCTAGGCCGAGATGGGCCAAAATGGGCCAAAATGGGGTTCATATAAAAGCTAAAATAGGTTAGAATATTACTGAAAATGGTAATTTATGGGGACATTATAAAAGTATTAATACCCTTACCATAACGATTTAGGTGGTAACTTTTTTAAGAATAACGATATTTCGTTATGGTAAAAATATCGTTATTTTACATATAAATTCGCACCGTTTCCTACAAAATATCGCTATATAAAATTATCGCTATGCACTATAATCGCTATGGCCAAGGTTTACTGTATTAGTATCGCTCTGGTAACTCTCCTCTTCTATTTGATGAAGTACAAGCTGATATAGTGTAGATCGCCTCGCCGCAAACTAGATGTCGATCTACTAGTAACTAGCGAAATACATACATACAAATATGTAGCGCAGCGGCGGGAGTCTGTCAATCTCTATCATGATCTAATGACACAGGGGGGATTTAATGGATTTATTGTGGCAGAATAGCGTCAGCAACACTTCTAGGGCTACTGCATAGTACATCATTTTTTACATCTACGAGATTTCACATTTCTGACGCCATCCCGCATGAGTGAGTTACACAGTCTCACATCTCTTACTCTTCAGCTGTCGAATTTTATGGAAGGATTTATTTTTGAATTAGGACCCTGGTTCGCTCTCCTTCTCCCTCTGCTGCGGTCATCTTTTGCCTACATACATACAGCAAATCTGTATACGCCGTAAACTAGCTCTCCTTGTCGTCCCTGATTCGAGGGAAGTCCGAAAAAAGTGTAATGGTTATCAATAGACCCATGGTCGAGTCCACTTCCCGTCTTATTTTTTGACCGATTTTTGACCAATCTAAGTAAACATTGGCGTCGAATACCCACATATTCCCCTAAACACCCACGAGCCCGGCAAATACGCCAAGCTATTACAGAGTAACATTAGGTCTAAGAGCCTCCAGGGCTGCTAAAGAATCGTAGGGCTGTTAGCTAACAGACGAGCTAGGTACAATTGACGTAGTCGAATGGGGCAGAGGCTGACACGCCCACACACGCCCAGCACTTCGCCTGCGCCAACAATCCTTCCACTCATGCGCAGCCACCGTAGGTCTTTCAACTCCTTACCTTATGGAGGAAATTCCTTGTAGTTCGCAACGCCGCAGCGTAGCACGGGCCCTAGGGCTCTTGCTGAACTGGGGCCTTATGTAGACTGTCATGGCCGCTCAAAAGCCGGCGTTGATTTACGTCAAGTATGCCAAGGATGTACCTGACTGTCGAAGCGGTCGAATAGAGCGAATTTCGCACATCAGGTAACAAATGTAAAGAAAGGAAATCGCCAGAATGCCGTCGCAGCTCACCCAGAACGACCTTGCCATCCCGCAGGACCCTTTCCTGCCGCAAGAGTCGGCACTGGGACCGGTCTTCCTCGATACCCAAGCATGCCTCTGTGCTCTACGAGGGACGAGTCATCTACGCAGCGGTGAGAACGCTTGGGAATGTATTGGCAACCAGACGCAGGGCGTATACCAAGTGACGACGGGGAAATGGTTCAACAACATTGGTAGTGGTACCCTGCAGGATGGCCTCGGAATATCAGACGCTTCGAACACTCCCGATACCAGCAAGGCTTTAATGTATAATAACGGCTCGAGCTCCTTGGTCGACGTCGTCTCCAGCGAACTTAGCGTATGGGATCAAGCTTGTACCGGCCAAAATCACTCATCATTCTCGACTTCTTACTATGGGTCATCAGCTGCAATTGGCAGGAATGATACTCCCACCGATGCTGCTCCCTGTTGGCGACCCGGAGCATTCCCAATAACGATCCAGGAAGTAGCAGATTGGCAAACCAATGGGTGCAATGAGGGTTTTCTATGTGAGCCAAAAGTCTAGGGATACTCGGATATCAAAGGCTTCGAGAAGACAGACTAATGTATGAGCCAGGTTCTAATAATACGGTTAATTCATTACCACAATTCTGTCCTCCCATCACCGATTGTCAAATAGCGAGGTTGGCAGGGTTTACATGCTCAACGGGCGGTAGAAACATAGGAATGGGTCCTTTCGAACCTGTGGTATGTCAGCAAGGGTGGTATTGCCCGAAATCTTCTGGAGGTACAGAATCGATCCGTTGCCCAACCGGCACGTATTGCCAACCCGGTGCTCCTACACCCACACCTTGCAGCGTTGGAAGCTGGTGTCCGGAGGGCTCGACGTATGAGACATTTATCATACCCGTTATCGTTTTAATCCTCGCCGACCTCTTCCTCGCGATCGCATTCCTGTGGTATTTCCTTCGCAAGCGTTTCTTCAGGAGTCGTGAACAGACAATCGGTGGCGTGAGTAGGGCGAAGAGCACCTTTATCAGGCAAACGGGCGGTTATAAACCCCTTGAACCGGACTACGAGATGCTCCCGATGCGAGCTACCTACATGCCGACCCGAGATGCATGGACCGGATTCGAGGCCGCCCTTAACTTCCCCACGCCTCGTAGTTCTTCGTTGAATATTCCCGATACCGAGTTCTCACCCCAACTACGGGCCTTCGTAGAGTCTATGAGAAGAGCAACAGACGGCGCAAAGTTCGGTTTATCGTTTGCGTATTCTAACCTGAGCTTTCAACCTAAAGGAAACCCCAAACCGATTCTTCAAGACGTCACCGGGTCCATCGAGCGTGGATCTCTAACTGCGGTCATGGGCGGTTCTGGAGCTGGAAAGAGTACATTTGTCAACGTGCTAATGGGTAAAATTACTAACACTGGAGGTACCGTCATGATCAACAATGTGCCCGGAAAGATAAAGAAATACAAGAAGCTCATCGGTTACGTTCCGCAAGATGATATTGTGCTTCCCGAGCTAACGGTCTACGAGAATATTCTCCATTCGGCAAGGATACGTTTACCTCGTGCTTGGAAGGATGTCGATATCAAGGCTCACGTCAACTCGGTCATCGACTGCTTGGAACTGTCTCATGTGCGAGATTCCTTGGTTGGTAGTGTAGGCAAGCCCGTGATTAGCGGTGGACAGCGAAAACGAGTCAGCATCGGCATGGAATTGGCTGCGGCGCCCATGGCTATCTTCCTTGACGAACCTACCAGCGGACTCGACGCAACCTCCGCCTCATCCATCATGCGAACCCTCAAAGCCATCGCGCGCCTCGGTATCTCCGTCATCGTCATCATCCACCAACCGCGTATGGAAATCTTCGAAATGCTCGACGACTTAATTCTACTAGCCAACGGGCAGATTATCTACGAGGGCCCGGAAACCGGCGTCCGGGATTTCTTCGAGAACGTAGGCTTCCAGTTCCCTGCGCACGGCAACTTCGGCGATGTTGTGACCGACATCGTCACGGGCAACGGGCGGGCGTACAAGCGCTCCGGTGACATCTCCAAGGACTCTTTGATATCGTACTGGTCGCAGTCCCGCGAGAACAGCTCTATCAAGGAGAAGCATGCCTCGATGCGATACTCACGGACCTCCGTCGCTGAGAACAACAGCAAGAACCGAGAACTTCTGCGTACGCGTGGCGCCCCGCGTCTCAAGCAGCTATGGCTTTGCTTCTCGCGCGCCATGCTCCAACAATGGCGTACTAGAACTGCCTTCTGCTTCGAGATGGGTCTCGCCTCTGTCGCTGGGCTGCTACTCGGGCTGGCCCAGAATTCGAAGAAGGGTGTTTTATTCACAGGCATTTACAACACGCCATATGACGTGCTCTCGCTCGCAACAGACGTCAAGTCCGTCCCCGAACTCGCGCTCCTAACCGCTATCGCCATCGGTCTTGTCGCCGCAGCCCCCGGCGTCCGCGTCTTCTCCGAGGAGATGTTACTGTACCGCCGAGAGGCCGAAGCAGGACACTCGCGCATCGCGTATTTCCTCGCAAAGAACTTGTCTGTGCTAGTGCGCATGGTATTCGGATGCATGCACTTCACAACGCTACTCTTGATTCTAGCGGTTCCGATTATTAACTGGGGCACCGCATTTCTCGCTAATCTGGTCTACTTCTACTGCATCTACGGGCTAGCAAGCTGCATCAGCATGGTCGTGCGCCGCGAGGACGCGCCTCTTATCGCTACCATGATCAGCCTAATCGTCGGCATCCTGTGTGGTGCCGCGCCTCCGCTTGCTAGCGTTATCGACTGGCATATGGAGTGGTTGTGGCGGGCGTCTCCTGGAACCTGGCTCGCGGAACTGTACTTCGGACAGTTGGTCGAGCCGTTTCGATACTTGTACAATGTGGACCTGGCTGCAAAGCAGGTCGGGTTTCGTCTCGATTGGAACTGGCGCAATATAGGTATCATGATGGCGATCGGAACGGCGTACAGGGTCATTGCGTACTTCGGGCTGCTGCTGGGGAATAGACTGCGCATATAGAACCTGTACATAGTGAATAGGTGCAGGTGTTTAGAGGGATTGTACTTGGACTTCTGCATATTATGGATATGGTTAGGCGGCATATATCATCATACTATTGTATGAACAGTACATATTTTTGTTAATGAAATGTTTAAAAGGGTTCAAATTTCGAAAGTTAATGCATTTTAATGATGGTGAGAATTTGTATATAACTCTTATTCGATAGGCTCTTAGAATACCTAGGCTTGACTTCTCGAAGTAGTACATGTACCTATGGATGCTACCTTTATTTTGACCCTACACAATCGTGCATCGGAGTTTCGGGGGGAGATGAGGTGATCAGTGGCGTTCAAGCCTACAACTCTCGAATAGGAATTGATAATCGTGAATAGCTGCAGCTTCCCGTCTCCGTTGCATCATCAGTGCTTTACTCACAAGCCTCCTTAACCCCTCATCCTTGGCGTCTACTTCCACAAGGTAATGGCGTTTGTCAGCTGGATCTATCAGACATTCAAAAAGCTTTATTTCTCAACAATCGAGACCACGCCTATAAAGCATATGACCTAATATACAAAACGCTCGTGTGGGCTCAAGTATCTAGGGTATCCAAATATACCGATAAAAAGCGACGTCGAAGGAAAGGAGAACGAAAATCTAGGAAACCACTGATACCATCCAGTCATGTTGCCTAGTATACACGCCCCATACCCGTCACTCTACACAGAAACGCAGCCTCATCTTCTCGCATCCGCAAGGATATCCTCCGCCGCCTTATAAGCGAGCTGGTAAATAGCGACCGCTGGAAAAGTGCCCCTACCATCTGAAGTTAGCAACGCATCCCAATCCTCGCATCACATACACACATATATAGCGGTATTGGTAGGTAGGTGAAAACAAAAAGGGGCAAACTCACGGAATCTTAGGAAAAGCCGACGCATCCACGACCCTCAACCCAGCGACCCCTCTTACCCTCAACTGCCCATCCAAAACCGCCAACGGGTCGCCATCAGCGCCGATGGGACAAGTACACGAAGCATGGTGTCCCCACGCCTCGTCCCTAACCCACTCCTCAATCTCCTCATCCGACCTCACACTCTCAGGCGGCCAGACGCGTTCCACGCCCACGCCACCAACCTCCCTAACCTTCTCAAAAACCCTGATCCCCCACTTCATCCCCTCAACCGCCGCCTTCAAATCCAGCTTCGCCAGCTCCTCGCCGCGAACACTCCCCTCCCCAAAACTGCGGAACGTGATCTCCGGCGTGTCCCGCGGGTCCGCGGACGTGAGATTCACGGTGCCACCGTTATTCCGCGAATGCGCTTTGAGCACGAGCCACGTGAAGTAGTTTTTCGCGCTGGGAGTCACCACCGTCTGCGACATCCCGGGGAAGTACCCCTGGAACAAACCCGGCACGCCGCCGGCCCAGAGATCGTGCACGCGGCCTGCGACGGAGGACCGTGTCCAGAGACCGAGTGCGAGCCCGTTTGTTGCGTAGGGCCCGCGGGCTAGGACTGCGGGATCGCTGCCGTTGCCGTTGACGGGTTTGTGAGTAACACTGTTACTGGAGTTGGTGTTTCCGTTGTGCGCCCAGGACGCATAGCACGGGTCGTCTGCCGTCGTAATAAACGTGCAGTTTGCGAACAGCGTGAAGTTCTGCGGCGCTGCGGCTGATACCCCGATTTCGTACCTGTCTTGCAGGTTGCCTCCGACTCCCGGCAGGTTTTTCACGAGGGGGATTTTGTGCGCTTTTAGCTCGGATGCAGGACCTATGCCGGAGAGCTTTAGTAGTTGCGGCGTGTTGAAGGCGCCGCCTGCTAGGATGACTTCGCGGGATGCGCGTACAGAGCCGGGGGTGCCGGTGTGGGTGCTGTTGGATCGCGGGTCTGCGCGGTAGAGCGCTTCGCCGTAGAGGTACTCGATTCCGGTGGCTTTGGGCTTGGCGCCTTTGGTGTTGAAGACTACTTTTGTGGCAAGCGTGTGAAGCGCGATGTCCAGGCGGTATTTCTTTGATCCGTTAGCGTTTTTCGCTGTGGCTATCTTATATACCAAGTCGCGTGGCGAGGATCGTTTCCAATCGGGCGAGTTGATGGATAGGGGGATACGTGCGAGCGTATCTTTCCTGTCGCGATCCGGGGAATTGTTGTTGATGTCATAGGCCAGGAGCTTTCTTCTATGTTAGTACAGGGGAAGTCCCGCGACCAAGCAAGGGAGGGTGAACAGAGTGGTCGTGCGTATGCGAACGCGTATGTCAGGGGTAATGGAAAGAGGATGGGGTGTGAATAGGATGGCGCACCTTAGAAAGGCTGTTTGCGATCGAGGCGGTAGAATTTGATGCCAACACCTACTCGAAGGGATTAGTTCATCGACCCCTTTTATCAACCCCCTTTCTTAGGCTGTGTACTCACTTTCGTGGCAACGCTACCAACAGCTTGCTGGATACTTTTTAGGAGACCACTTGTGTCAAGACCTCTTGAAGATGCTGCAGATAGAAAAATAGAATCCATTTTAATATCCGGTGTAAATAGCCCCATGGGTTCTATTGTAGTCGATAGCCATCCACTAAACCCGTGAGCCTTGGTTACATCTTCCCGAGCGGAGAGGTATTGGTTCTTCTCCATCATCTTAAAATATCCCCTCATGTTCCTTGCACCCCAATTTTTATCGCCAGTTAAATTCTTGATATACTCCCAGTCGTCATTTGCTGGCAGAACGGCTAGTAGGGCTAGATGTTCTGTGCAACCCCCTAATCCACCCACGCGAGGGTAATAGTTTCCGAGCATCTTCGAGCCCTTTGGGGGGTTAACGCCACTGTAATATTCGCCATTTGGAGTTAGGTAGGTCAGCTTTCTGTCACGTTTGGTTTGGGTTTCGTTGGTGTAATGTCGTGTGAAGTATCCCCAATTAAGCTCGTTTCTCTCTGATGCCCCGATGTACAGAGACGGAACTTCGACCTCGCGTATTGCGCCATAGTCGCCTCCAGCGTCGATTAGTAATACTTTACACGAGTCAGTCGTTTTTATCACAGGAAAGATGTAACCGCTCTTACAAGCCGCTAGTCTAAGAGAAGACCTGGGGAGGAGAGAAGGAGATAAGGGGATAATAGAACACGCGTACCACTATGGCCTGCGAGGGCTAAACGAGCTGCAAGGGGAGAACCGCCAGCCCCTGACCCAACAACGATGTATTCATAGGTTTTGTTTCCTGGAGGATTAGCTGGTAGCTGAGGCCCATTTGGTGGATAGTCATTTTGCACAGGGGTGCGAGGAACAGTTACGTCTATCGCGGCACTATAAAAGTCAGAGCTCGTTCGTTATATGGAATGTACCTAGTAGTTATACGGACTTAGCTGCTGCAAGGCAAACAAGTGCGTTGAGAAACGCAAGAGCTGCTGTGAGTATCATCCTGTCTCGATTTTAGAGGTGCTTGATAGAGCTTCATGCATCGTTTCAGAAGACCCAAGTCCCCGGGCCTTTTATAGTAACGGCACAAAGAGGACATGGTGAAGGGACAGAAATGTGCCCTTTCCCTAAATAGTGAATCTGGCTGGCGCATAATCATAGTCCGTAACTTGGGCGCACGAGGGCTGAGTTCAAAGGAAGAAGCCATGATTCCTGTCATCTCGAAATACCGATTCAGATAATAGGCATCGGATCCGGACATCTGGGGAAAAGGGGATAAAGGGGTCTCGGATTTCGTTCCCTATTGCAGGTGGTGGCTGTCACGGGACGCTGCATCAAGTAACTGGAAGGAGTATCCTCACGGTGTAGGGCTTCCTCTCATAATGAAGTTAAGATAAGGTGTGTCTGAAGTTACATGCGACCGATACAACGCGCTGGGATGTTAACCTTCTTCGCAGCATGCTGAGTACAGCACCTGACAACCCTGTTCAAAACGAGACATATCCTGTAGTGAATTTCTCCAATCGCCAGCGCCCGCTTGCTGTAGCATAGTATTGTGGGATTCGTTATAATTAAGCGATCTATTCAGGACTTAGTTAATACAACCTCGTCTATACTCTGCTTAATCACCTACTGGATTGCTATCAGATCATCAGTCACGATGAAGGATCGATGTCCTATGACGCCTGGCTGAACGATAATCTCTCTGCCTATTACCTTACAATCCGAATAATTATAGGGTTCTGCAAGGCTAACTTTGGCTCCAATGACCAAGTAGAGGCTGAAACCTAGGTATTGTTCTGAGATGAATACTTAGGGATGAGTCGTCGAAATTGAAGGCGTAGGTTGTGAGCTGGCGCGTGAGGGAATGTGGCCGGCCACATTTTATAATTAGGACCTGCGAATCTATCGCTCACCTATAGTGAATATACCTACCTACCTAGTAATTACGTAGGTATCACGTTTTGAAGAGGGTGTGTGTGACCGGAGTAATATATGTTGTGCCGTGAACAATGTCTCAGCCCGACTCAAGGAGAAAAAGTGTGCTGACCAAGACATTATCTGCGGTGTATCTCTTTAAATAATTGATGCACTTTTATGAGCGCCGCTGACGACATCGGGTCGTAGTAATTGAATTTCACCTTACGTAGGCAAGTATAGGTTAATATGAATGACGGAAGTGCTCTCACGCTTTTGCCAAGGCCGTAGGTCCGGCTCCGTTACGGGAGTGAGATATCGGGGGCGGTAGCTAGAGGAGCGAAGGACCCTATTTTAGAAACTGCGTGGCGCCGACTGATTTGCCTGGATAAAAGTAATAGCTCGATGTTAGCTTGAGAGCCTTATACCTACCATGGTCACCAATGACAACCTTGGAACGCAATTCGATTCACCCTTAGCCAACATGACTTAGCCTTGTTGGGGCATACTAGAGAATTGGGTAATGAGGGCTTTTAGGAGCATCTCGTTAGGAACACAAGCCAGCCCTGAGTAGTCTCGTCGGACAGAATACTTTAATACATCCGCGTGGGAATCGTGCTCGAAATTCATGCTAAATCTGGGTAGACCCGCCTGAATACTGGTGGCAGTGCTTATGTCAGATTGTGTCTCGGATTCCGAGGTCCTCCCATCCAACCTCTCGATTTTGACCGGCCGAATAATTGAGCTGTATTCCGTACGTCGGATCGAAAAGATCTGGAGACGACGTGGCGGTCAACCAAGCATCCGCATGGTTTAGGCAGAGAAGGACACCAAATTGCTTCGACGAAGTAGGTACCTAGGTTGGCACAATGCCTGCCTGCCTATCCAAGAATAGGTAAAGACTGGAATATGTTATGAGGCGATGTTGGAGAGTATACTATTGTGTAATTCTCCGTCCCTCCGATATCCTTCTTTGTATTTTCTAAAATCCGAAAATGAAGGGAGGAAAGAAAGGGAGACCACTCTACGTAAGGCTGATTAAGAATACACAAGAAGGTGGGACACAAACAATAAGAAGTTAAATTTAGAGTTCACACATGGCTCTTCCCGTCCATTTCTAGTCTCGCCAGGCAAAAGCGGTTAGACTTTAGAGTAACCTTCCCCAGTTTCTTATTCGCTAGCAATACCTAGAATGGTGTTCAAATAAGCGCCGGAAACAGCCCGTAAAATTTAGAGAAGGAAGGAAAAAAAATATTTCCAATGATGACGGACTTTCCGAGACCGTGTTCACTAACTGGAAACTAGCGAGTTAAACGGTCAAAAATTGGTCATGCGAACGCGGAATACGAAGTTTTCTTCAACCATCAAACGATTCTTCGCCATCTCAAGACGTAAGCCGCATGTTACCTACCTACATACCATCTTTTAATCCAGTGGCTAAAATCCAAGCCACTTTGTCGCCTACTCAAAGAAACTAAAGATTCGGGATATTCAAGGCTAAGAAGGAAAAAAAGCGCACAAATCCGGTAGGTAGTTCGATCATATTCTATATTAAAAAACAATAAGGGGCACAGCCTCTTTGACTTCTCCTAGCTCCTGACGGCGTTTCGAAGTTGACCGACCTACACGCCGATGCAGTTCCTGAGGGAACGCCCAGAGGAATCATGAAATCAGTGGATTAATTGATACAATTGGGATTGTTTCAATTAAAAAACTTGATTGTTGTACATAGACCTACCTAGTAGGTAGGTAGTTGTTGTACAGCATTCCAGGTAGGACGGTTGCTGGGCGTTATGCATCATCTTTGATGCACCACTCATGATCTCTGTCGTGGAACTAGTAGGGTTTCCGAGTTTGAACCGTTTACATTTAATGATAATATCATTCAATCATTCGTGTTGGTGAAAGGTGGTATGTAATGCCAATTCCACACCTTGTCGGCGTACATTGACGAATTGGTTTCAACTACCGGTACTAGTTGGCTACTACGGGATGTGATAGCCTATTCAGCCATACGAGAATCCCTAGTGTTTATTGCGGTAGGAAGATTCCAGGGCTGTGAGGTAACCTTTGGAGGGCGAAGGCAATCGCAGTTCGCGCCAACGCTTTCGGGCTTGCAGAATTTATTCATGCGCTTAGTTTGATTTTGTATTAGCACCACCATCCCTGCTGCTTCGGCGCATTTCGCCTGTACCTGACATAAATTACAAAAAAGAAGCCACCACTGAAGAAAAAAAATACCCTTATGCGGGTTGAAAGTTTGGCGTCAACCGGCTGCTGCCGAGTTTCCGGGAAACGGTTGTTCGGTTATTTTAGAGTGCATGGTGTTTTATTTATTTATCTATTATCTATTTACTTACCTGAGCCAAAAATGTTTAGAAACAGCCTAACGATAGAGAGGAAATGCTAATAATATTAGTTTTCAAATGCGCTTGATTATTATCATTATTATTGCGTGCTTACCTACATCAATAATATGTACCTACTTGATTTCATGCTTAATGGTCAGAGTTAATGTACTTCAATGGGCTGATGGGTTGTCCTTTACTTGGCATCTAACCCCAGGCTTCAAGTTTGGTCCATTAAATTAATACTCCAAGATGACTCTTTCTCAAATATACCTTCCATACAATTCCCAAGAAGTTATTAATGGTTTTTCTCATTGGCACACCTAACTCAAAAAGGCTTACGACACAGCATATTATTACTGGTCTCATACGGGATAGGCTATAGAAAATATTGGCATCTTGGCCAGCTCTTACCCCCTAGTGTTTTCATTTGCCATTTGCTTCAACTACTAGGTAGCAGAGTGGTTAGGCATGCATCTGCATGTAGGTACTTCTAACAGGTACACAAGTAACACAACAGCCTGCAGCACTGACCTAATATCGGTGCCCGGCAGAGTGGTACCAAAAACGCGCAATACATACCGATGTGCGTCATCTGTCATTTTCTCCTCTGATCTCTCTTTGTCAAAATCATAATAAAGTCCACTATTGTTCACGAGCCACATGAACTTGAGAAGAATAGAGTAAACAAAGTCACGATCATCGGTTAATCGTAGACATTGTCGGACGTGCAACGTCACAGCTCTTTGAGATGAGCGAGATGGGGCGGATGGGGTGATATGATCTAACCTTTCTACTTTTGAAGATGTCCCCTAGGATACGAGCAGGGATTATCACGATGTGAGATGATGGGGCGCAGCCTGGGATGGCCCTTGTCATGTCTCTAGGACTCTCAGCTCTTGGTCACAGTTGATTGGCTCAGGTGATTCAGCAGAGCCACAAGTTTGGAGCTTTCCCTGCTTGGCCGTCTCGGGTCTAACTGCCTATGGCTAGAAATTTATTCGAGTCTGGACTTTCCTAGACAGGGGAATCAGGGGCCCTGCATGGGACCGTACCTACCCAAACGAGAAGGCTCGGCCTTCACGAGTGGAAGGACCGCGGGTAAGATCGAGTAAGGATAGTCGTTGGAAAGCGCCGGTTACTTGGTGGTTGTGCTCGTAAATAAAATCACAGGTGCTCCCTCTTCCCTGCAAACTTCTCCTTTCTTTTCATTACTCCCACACCTTCGTTTTTCCACAAAAATACGCATTCCCCCTTCGACTGTTGGTCTTACCTTACGTATACAGCGTGGTCAGACCCTCTTTCGTTAATTACCAACAGGTTCTGTCTCTCGTTAAACACAGACTTTTTAAATAAATACTCGCCTTTAATAATCCACCTCTCTCCCACTCTATCCTAACTCCCCTACCTTGTTCATACCTAAAAGACAATTATACGCGAGATCTAAAAAGCATCGACAACAATGTTCTCCAAGATTTTGTCCGCCACCACTGTGGTCTTGGCAGCCACTCAGATGGTCTCTGCTCAGACTTCAACTGCTTGCGATCCCACCAAGAAGAGTGAGTTTACCTAATAACCCAATTAAAGTGTATGATATCGAAGATCCAATTGCTAATGGCAAATTAAAGCCTGCCCTGACGATCCTGCTCTGGGTACCTCGGTCTCTATTGACTTCACCAAGGGCAAAAACGATCTGTTCACTGACGCTGCTGGAACTACGCTCAAGTACGATGGAAACGGCGCTGTTTTCACCATCAACAAGGCGACCGACGCCCCCACTATCACCAGCAACAAGTATATCTTCTTCGGCAAGGTCGAGCTAGTGGTTCAGGCCGCACCTGGTGCTGGTATTGTTACCAGCTTCGTGCTGCAATCCGATGACCTTGACGAGATCGACTGGGAATGGATTGGTAGCGACAAGGCCCAGGTTCAAAGCAACTATTTCGGAAAGGGAGACACCACCACCTTCGACCGTGGTGCGTACCACGCGGTTGCCAACCCCCAGGACAACTACGACACCTACACCATCGACTGGACCAAGGACTACGTCCGCTGGATCATCAATGGCAACCAGGTTCGTGAGCTGAAGTATGCCGATGCCAAGTCCGGCACTCGATTCCCCCAGACTCCCATGCAGATCAAGCTTGGAACTTGGTGCGCCGGTGGCCCCGACTCTCCTGAGGGTACCGCCCAATGGGCTGGCGGCCGAACCGACTTCAGCCAGGCTCCCTTCGTCGCCCACTACAAGACTCTTACCATCACCGACTACAGCAACGGCGTTAAGAATGCTGAGAAGTACAGCTGGTCCTCTGGTTCCGACGGTTCTTACGGAAGCATCAACGTCATCACTGGTGATGGTAGCTCCTCCAGCGGTAGCTCCTCTTCCGCTACCAGCTCCGCTAAGTCGTCCGCTACCAGTGGAGCTTCATCTGCCACCAAGTCCTCGGAGACTAAGAGCACTCTGTCGACTGCCACCGTCTCTGCTACTGCTAGCGGCTCGGCCACCTCTGGAAGCGGGTCGTCTGCTTCGTCCACTGCTACTTCCAGCGGCAACAACGCGTCTGCCTCTGCTAGCTCCAGTGGCAGCGCTTCCGCTGCTAACACCAGCGCACCGGTCGCCACGACAAACGGAGCCTTGAAGACTGGTTTCAGCGTCTCCGCGCTGGCTGCCGGCCTCATGGTCGTTTTCATGCTGTAAACGTATTATGTTGGACTTTGTAACTGGCGTCCTTTTACGGCATTGGCGAATCGGCGATCTGTGGTTTCCACTTCAATGAACCGGCTATATTCAGTTCTTCTTGACGATCCCTTGCACATAACCCGAACTCGACCCCCACTTTCCGAGAGTCGATTCGCCTCTTTATATACTTACTATTGCTTATAATAACGGTTCATACGGGTTACCCGGTTACCAAGGGGCTTGACGTCCGACAGCCTGCTAATTTATGTGGTGCTCCGGTAAACGGGTTCGGTCAGAGAAACGATTAATTGCATGTATAGGGAGCGAAAGAGACGAGAGAACCTGTACAAAGGTTTGTGGATGAGTGACATATATAGGATTTGGAGGGATCTTGTACGCTTTGAGACTTTGCTGCTACGCATGATACCACCTGGTAGAAAAAATTTTACAGTTTTGCAGTTAGCAATTATGTTTGCGCCTCCGTGAAACACGACGTGAAGTTGTTTTAACTTCGTCGTTTGCTCTAAATCCCGTTATACTAGGTAACCGTCAAACGGGTAGCTACATAAAGTTGACTTTTGCGTATGTGCGTCGAACTCTATCTGGTCAGAGCTCTTTGGTGAGATCGGAAATGAGCCGAACGACATCCCCTTTGTTTGGAAATGCCAAGTAATTTCCTTCTCGCCTAGCTTAGCTCAGCTCATCTCAGCTCGGGGTCTGATAGGGCTGTAATCTGCGAGCTTTTCTCGCGGTTACGGCGTTCCTGAGCCGCATACGCATAAAGGGGGAATCCTTACCTGAGTCACCCTGTGTTACTACATAGTCCAGCCCCGGCCTTTCTACTTCGGCTGAGATTCGGATTTGGTTCGTGGTTGGAAATCTAGAGCGAAAATTACAACGCAGGTATGGGGTTGGGGTACGTGTCGATAGTGATACTAAAGTCTAAAGGATCGTATTGGATAGGTATGCGATAAGCCAATACTTTATGTACGTGTAGGGCGTAAGGATGGTTGGGTTGTCGGAATTACGATCCGGTGAGATTTTTAGCGACGGGTTAAGAAAAAAGTCTAAAAGAGTAGATGGCGTGGCATACGTAAGATGGGTTGGGTTGAGACTGCTTGAGGCTTCACGTTTTTTTCTCTCCTTACCCGTTGGACGTTGCGTAGGTGTCTGTGGAGTTTACGCGCGTGGTCCCTTACCTAGTGCCACGGGGCTATGTCCTCAAATGCGCGATAGCCTCAGGCTAGCATCGCGTCAAGCTACGCCGTATTGAGCTAAGATAGAGCCGAGTTCAGTCTAGGTATTAACTAAACTTAGGTTGGCGAACCTCATCTAACCCTTGCCTGAGGCTATGCGATATAGACTACGGCACTATTGATGAAAATCCAAAGATTTTATATTGACGTATATTCGTACTACCCGCTTTATTTATAAATGAATTAGATCAATTACGATAGGCTGGTGCGTGAGTTGATTATTGAGAAGATTTGGGGAGTGTAGAGTGCGTGTAGGGCGGTGGGAGATATGATCGTACAATTCCATAAGGTACGTTACGGCCTTAAAACTTTTATGTGCGAATACCTACCTACCTACGACCCAACATGTTGTTAAACATGCCTGATAAATTGCAGTGACGAATGTAGATATTGGTGGATTGGGGACATGACAATTTCAAGTACCTGGTATCCAAGAGGCAGCTCACTTCGGCCGGTAGGCTTTACATCTCCCATGCTCTGCGAGGTTCTAAAGATGGCTACCTAAGTGCACCCTAACTGATAAAATCCGCCATTGTCGGCGCAGCGAGCATATGAGGTGAGTACGAGATGAGCCATAGAGGTGTCTAGGTATACCTAACTAGGTAAATAAATCGTATTTAGAGAGCTATTGGGATAAGAAGGTAGTATAAGAAGATGGCTTTATTCACTAAGTTGGAGATAGAAGTTGTAAAGCACAATTATCGATTTTCGAGCTATATATATACATCCCCTGACTATCTAGCAACTCCTCTAGCTACCCTGATCAACAAGACTGAGAGTATCGTAGGATGCTAGATACAGGTTCTCAAAGAGACCATGGGGGTGCGGTGTTAGATCCCCTCTACTCAACAATTGATTATAAGTACCTAGTTTAAGAATATTTAGAACACTGTTCTGCCGAAAAGAAAAGGGGATACCAACAATATATGAAGAAAGGGGTTGGGCTTATCAGCAATAGGGCAATATGTACCTAGAGAGGCCCGTCTCCCTATCTCGATTTTAATATATGAGATAACTAGGACTTGCATGTTCATAATAGATGATTACCTATTTTTCATTTGAATTCTGTCTTTTCTATCTCATCATCTCTCTAGCCTCCTCGTTGCGCGAAGCCAGATGGCTCGATATGACCTTGGCCTATGCGAAAGCGTACTACTCTTGCTAAAAGTAAGGAGTTTTATACAGCAATATTTAGCCGAATCAATTCAACCTGACCTAGTTGGATTATACCGTAGGAGAGGGAGGAGGGGGGGTGGGCGTTGAGCGCTGAATGACAGCGCATATGAGCCACGGGGGCTCTTCCTAATGCGATTTCACCGGCGGAACTTAGCAGGTAAGTAAGCTAAACTCCTAGAACTTTCTCATATCTTTGAATTGAAATCATTTTTTTATCTGTGTCGAATAACGTTATTCTCGTATAAAGACCGTTTTAAGGCATATTTTCTTTTAAGCTGACCGCCCAGACTGCCCCAAAAGATGCAGTCAACAACATTGAGCATGTCGCGAACACCTTAATGAAGCTTTTACTATCGCCGGCAACAGCCAATGAAACCACGACGAAGATGTTCAACGGAATTCTCAAAATGCTGTAAACTTTGGCGCGAACATCGTCCTCTACGAGACGACCCTTCAGATAGCCAGTGCAAGGCCAGTACATACCGACACAGGCCTCAAAAAGGCAAAAGAGCCAGAAGGCAGCGTCCTCGGTTTTGGGGCCAGCAAGCTTAACGAAGCAGAAGTTGGCAGCAAGTAGAATGCCGATAAGAAGCCGGGAATATTTGAATGGTCGTTTCTGCATGACGATGTTGAATATCAATGCGGCCGCCATCGAGGATGCCATGAAGCTAGAGAAGATGTATCCGTATGGAAGTTCCCCGGCAGATGTTTGGACAGCCTTCATCGCAGGCGTCCAAAAGACGACGAAGAGATACATAGACCCTTCAAACATGGTCGAGGCAAACCCGAGGACTAAAATTGACGGCTTTTTTAGAGTCGACCAAACATTAGATTTCTTGGACTTATCCGATGACTCTGATTCTTTCGCGCCATAATTTTCAACCTTTTCATTCGTCAGTGTTGAGAGTTGAACGAGTTCAAGGTAGCATCACATACCCAATGAGCCCATATTAGTTGGAGCGCACACCACAATAAGCCGGCGCTCAGTAGAAATGGGGCTTTCTTAGTACCTGTAATCCTGACAAGCCATTCGCCAACAATGCCACTCATAATAGCTGAGAGGCTGCTGACAATGCTGGTGGTAGCATAAGTCCTGGACAAATCACATCCGTCTTCAACGAGTTTGCGCTCACGGAAGTTGGTCACCATCCAACTATCAAACACACTGAAGAGGATGCTTGTGCTAACCCCTCCTAGAATTCGGCCTAAGAAAAGGAGGGGCATAGCTGGTAGTACAGTAAAAAAGCAAGACATGGCGTAAAGGAGGCAGAAGACCATGCATACTGCTTTTCGGCCATGCTTGTCCGCTAAAGCACCGATAAAATACGCGCTGATGGCACCCGATAAAAAGCCCGTAGCGAATAGAGTAGACACCAGACGCTCAGAAAGGCCGTGTTCATCGCGGTATAAGGAGTACAAGTAAGGTCCCTATGATGAGCTCAATTAGCCAATCTGATATGGTATCATGATATACCGACCTTGTAAAACGCACTTGAATCCAGTCAGCGCCCATGATGAGGGCGTACACCTTGTACCAATCCGCTTCGGGGTGTTTGTCATCTCTTGATACCTGTCTGCGAGCATCGGCCAGTTTCCTCAACTCATCCCGCCTCGTGGGTTGAGACGCAAGAAGGCCTGCGCAAATGGCCAATAAAGCATAGAAGCTATTTTCGTAATAACCCATGCTAGCAATGCGACTTAGGATGTCAACTTGCTAAGGTTGATATTGATAAACCAGTCGCAACTCGAAGTTAATTCGAAATAGTGATATATGAGGTAGAATATCAATACCTAAGTATATACTCGAAGCACTCTTCTATTTAATAAGATGATACTAGGAAATAGTAATGAAGTTGACACTTGTCGTTTGATATTACCCGGGTGAGGGTCGAGCGCAACATGCTGCGACAAACCATGTTCGAGAGACTTGAGAGGATGTTCTGGATGTTCCATATTGGGAAACATGCTGGCTAAGGATTTACAGGCAATATACTATATCCGTAATCATATTTAAACGATTATACAAGGTAGGGCGATATGTAATGCGTAGCATCGTAGATCGCTGTATAAAATGAGGCTCTATTCAACCGGCTGTTGTGTGTTTGGTCTTAGAAACATCTTAGAAACAAACATCTCTTAAAGTTGTAAAGAGGAAACTTGAAATTCAGTGGCCGAAAAAGGAAACACGGGGTAGTTCCAGGATTAGCCCCACAAAGCTCTTCAGGTACTAGGTACCTATTGTACCTGCCGTGTGGAAGTTGAGGTAACCATCCAAAACACCCTTGAATGTTTAATTCATGGCAACATCACCTCAAGAGATGTTGCAACCCATTCAAAATGTTTAAACTTGCTCTTCTACTTCCTCCCTTTATTTAAATCGCATAGGGTACTTGTGATTGAAGGTACCTACATGACCCCACCATTTTCTCTCGGGGTGATCCGGACTCCTATCTCCCGTTATCACACGTGGGTATGTGAGTTCGGACTCACCGCCACTTATCGAAGTCTACATAATCTCTGGCGACATTTGTTTGCGCATAGGGCAAATTCGCTGGCTTTTGTCATTGATACTCAATTATAACGCATGTATTACAATATTTGTAGTATCGATTGTTCAAGGTTCAGTGTTTGCTTTGTTAGAATTTGGATTAGGTACCATATAGGCATTTAGGTCTAAGTACTTCCAGGTATGGATAGCTACGGACAATACTTCCGAATCCGATGATCGGGCCGGATAGGAAAATATCTTAGTCTCCAGGTTGAACCTTAAACTCTGTCGTCGCTGCGAACAGTGCGCCGCCATTGCCGTTACTCGTTATTCCCCATATCTTGTAGACATCAGTCTTACCTAAGGTGCTAGGTACCCAGACCTAGGCTGCTAGGTAACTAACCAATCTTGCCAATTCAATATTTTGTTCATTTCTTTTTCGGCGATCACCAATTCCTTCAACAACATCTCGCGCATATCGGTATCATCGTTTCTCCTTTCGCGCATCATCGTCGACAGCTACCGTAGTACTGAATCTAAAACTACCTAGATGCGAGCTGCGAGCTGCCTTATATACCTACCCTAACACCACCTTAACGCCCTAACAGCTGAATAGAGCTGCATGGCATTTCCTGCATGTCACTCGATTCTTCATTCTACATATTAATACATACTACCATTTCGTAATAGCTACTTTCATCCAACCGAGCCGGGATCATCAGCAGTCCAGTCAGAAGAGACCTGAGACAAATTTCAAGCCACTCACCCAGTCCCCCGCCGACACATCTCTTTCTTGTCATACCTGACCTTCCTAGGTACGGTACAGTACAGTACGTCTTTGCGTCGTATCGCATGTACAACGCCTCCAGGATTCTACGGACCGATACTTAGCACGCTACGATATCCTGTCCTCTTTCTCCTCATACCCATCTTTTCCCCAAAAAGTACCAAAAATCCTGACTTCCGAGACCTTATCCCCGGGGACCCCTCCCCCAAGCCGTTTGGCTGTACACCGACGGACACGCCCACGCCCACGCCCGCTTGGGCAGCTGAATTGTTCTGGCTGACAGACGGACTCTTGTCTTAGGGGTGTGTAGTAGCAAAAATTACAGGTATTATGGCTAAGGACAGCGATAATTCCGCCGCAAATGCCGCCCAATCAAAAAGACCGGCAGTAAATCGCCATAACAGCGACTCCCAAGTTCTCGACCATGCATCCCGCCAACAACACCATCGGACTAAACTACAAAAACACGTTGTAGGCGGAGGAGCCACAGGTCGTTTCCACACACGCGCACAATCATCTAAAGCCTTACACAAAAACCACGCCGCCTCCTCCACTTCCAAGTTGACACGAAACCCTACCTCTCCCTCACCTGAACGTACCCCTATGACGGCCCAATCACATCGTCGCGACACTTCAGACGTTAAGCTGCAGCGCGACCCATCATCCTCTACTCTCAAGAATAACTCTTCCCAGTCGAGTTTGAAGCGCAATCGTTCCCATGCTGAGATAGGAAAGCGACCCAAATCTGCCACGAGTCTCAAGCGATCTTCGTCCCACAAGGAAGTCAGCAAATTAAAAGGCGCAAAGGGTCAAGTCCATTTCGATCTTGGTAGCGACCAGGAAGACGAGTGGGTGGACGCAAGCGCATCCGCCTCGCCCTACCTATCAAGACGCGGATCTGCCGTTAGTAGCGAACCGTCCCCAGGAAAGGCGTCGCGTAGTCGGGATAATTCGCGACCTCAGACCCCCCACGAAGAGCCGCCGGCCCGCAAACAAGAGTCCCCACTAGACCGCGAAACGGCCCAACATAACCAATATTTGACGTCGCGTCTACTGCAACGTACACCATCTTCGAGCGCGCCGCCCCAAATGTCTGCCGAAACTGTGTCTGTACGCCACAACTCGGGATCGCCCGAATCTCAAGCTAGCCGCGGTCCGTCAAGCCTATTCGGGACACCTAAAAATGCCGCTGTAGTAGGCAGTGGAGGGGAAGAGCTCACCTCACGTTTCGTTAACGGTAGCTCGGGTCCCGGCTCAGGTCCAACGGCAGAGAGTGGTTCATTCTATGCGTCGGCACGAGCATCAGGCCAGCGTCCTGAGGGTATGCGACGGCCTCAGTCGCTCGGCAATATAAACCAAAACTACCGAACATCGATAAGTGACGATGAGAGCGACAGCGCTCTAGCACCTCGCACGAGGAAGTCGGTATATAAGGCGGCGCCAGCGGAGAAATCGCGGACGCAGCAAAAACTTAATCTCCAACGGGCCAGCTCATCCATCGAGCCTACTCAGCCGGTCGGTGGGGTTGGAGTTGTTGGAGTTAGTCCCTTAGTTGGTGGTAGCGGTTACGATAACCGAGACCCGCGCATAGGCAAATTACTCGAACGTACGGGTATGGAATACCTTGTTGTCCGTCGATACCAGAACCCCATCGCTCGTTCGATAGCAAGGCTATCGAAGCTCCCTGGCGCAAATAAAAGCCAGCACATACCTAACCAGAACGGAACTAACGGGACGGTGAATGGGAAGAGGACGTCAGCTATAGGTGGTACGGGTCGTCTTGATCTAAGTCAGAATTATGCTATAGACAAAACAAAGTCGAGACCTACCACGCCACGTCAAGGGGTGTCAATACGGGCGAACGGGACAAATTCCAGTTTCGATGGCGAGGAGGAAAGGCTCCACGACCGGATAAGTGGATCCAGTTATGCAGATGGGGCAGACGATGGCGTCGCAGCAATTTTACGGAATCTTTGGGACAAGAGTATGGATCTGAGCGCAAGTCAGGACTGAGCGAGTTTATCGGGAGGCATTTTCATTAGGGCATGATCGAACCGGTCGGAAAATCGAGGGTCCACATACGCATATTAGTGGTATAGTCATACGATACAAAAAGTGAATAATAATTGGTAATGTTTTTGCACGATCTTGGTTTATTTATGCTGGCTGTCGACACCCAGTCTGGGGCAGATCGTCATGGCTGATACGCTTCTTCATTACCGAACGAAGCCAATATGGATATTAAGTCATAATGTTGACATCCCCCCAGTTTGTTTCTACCAGATGCATAATGTTCAATATGTAACGTCTATCTAACTAGTGGGAAGCTATTCAGACAGTTTGACCGTTAGATAGATATATCGATTAGAAGTCACGAACCTACAATAGTATCACAAAGGATATCGCAAAGGGTAGTTGAATGGGAGAGACCTTAAGTAAATACTCCCGGCAACCTTCCCTGAATAACGTTATCGCGAAAAGCATTCCACCCAGCTTAATATACCTGTAAACGATAGAAATGCGCCCACCACCTAATGCCATAATCCTCCACGCTTTTATCTAGCTCTACCCATCCATGAGGACATCCATACACCTGACATCATATACACCCTAACGCCCGCTCCTATTCATCCCGTCGTGTTCAATACCTACCCATCTTACGGCTATGGTGATGCCAACCGCTACCGGGTTCTGATATATCTTCATATGTATCCACCACGGGTCTGCGATCGGGCACGCGCTGAATGTTAATTTATCGACGCCCACAAGGGCGAAGAATACTCCGGTGAAGAACATGACAATGAAATGCAAGATGATGGAGAGCCGGGTCTCCTCGGAGTCCGGCATGCATTTCTTGTTTGAGGATGATATAGACGTCTCGTGATGTTTATTCCACCCTCTGTTATGGTAACAACTGCCTGTGTTGTCACTGCGTAGTTAGTCTGTATGTAATCGTTATACGCCATCAAGGCGTCCCGCAACTGATACCTTACCCAACTCCTTTGGGGTAAATGATAGGAGGTAATGTTCTGTGGCCTAATTTTACTGGATGCCACTATCACCTTGCCTAGGTATTAGCTGTATCTTTGTGATATATATCTTGAAGATCGAGAAGTTATATAAACACCAATCTCACAGACGTCGTTCTAGTAACCCAGGGAGTCAGGCATACATCTTAACCTTCAGGACTCATGTAAGGGATATAGGTTCCGGAGAGCTTCAACTGAATGTGTTTATGTGATATGGTAAAGGGGTCTTCTTTGAGGAGCTACTGAAATCTCCAGCAATCGCTTTAAAAGAGACATGGCTCTGTTGTTAAAGTGGCTCTTTGTGTTCGACCCAACCACACACAGGCTCTTAGACACCTACATGTACTTACCAAGGTAACCCATCCACACCACTCGGTGGCCCCGAAATATCCAAGCGACCTCGTCTGTGTCGAAAGAGCTGAGCTAAGGGTGTTTTACTGCTCTGTAGGTTTTGTATTCCAAATGACCTTCCGAATCTATAGGTATGTTCGTATGTAGCTGAATTCGGCTATTCAATCTTGGATATTAATTCTCTTTTGGTATGTTATCTTCGGCCGTTTCCGCGTTATACGTCGTGATACTGTTGGAACTAGTAGCGGCAATAGGCGACACCCTGAGCGTATGGTCTTTCTCGTGGATCGGTTGGGTTATAGCTAGGGACACACGATGATGGACTTTGAGATATCGTATAGGACAATGTAGATAGCTTTCTATATCGGATGGTTGATTGGTTGGGCCAACTGGTTCTTCTGGAAAACGGTTCGAGGCGATCCACTGGAGCCTTACGGACGTCATGAAATCGAGGGCGTATATTTCAACGGAGGAGACAGCTACGAAGAGATCTATGGGTCGAGTTTGGTTGGGATTCGAGAGTTGCCAGTCGATATATCTTGACAAGGTGTCTTAGGAAGAACTGTCTGTTTGCTTTAGTACTTCAGTCTTGGGGAGATCAAGATAGTTAGTCGTTAGCAACAAAAACCAGGCTACATTCTGTGGTATACAGGTATCCATAAGTACCAAGGTAACCAAAATTAGGTACCTAGTCTACTCCTAGGAAATTGGTCGAGTGAGTTGACTTATTGCTGTCATAGGCGTATGTGTATGACCTGCTATCTATGTTGATTGTAGATGGAAAGTCTAGGAGATATCGAAACAACCGATTAAGAAGCGAAGATCATCAGCACTGTTTGACCATTAAGTCAGCAATATCATGGTCTCGAACTGGGTCTCATTTGTTTATACACGAACGATAGGTATTGAAGAAGTAGTTCGATGAAAACAGCAGTGTTATATGAACCATGTACACGTTAATCTATTAAATAGAAATGAAACCTGTGGGAAAGGGTAGTTTCATTTCAGGAGATGATCCGATTTGATATATTCTTTTGAGCTTATCTTTCCCCCCAGGTCCTCACCAGACAGCTATCTTATCTGTCCTCCCTTCTTCATTGAACCCGGTCCGAGGTCTCATTTGTATGTGGCTTCGATAAGAGTACGCCTCCATTAAATTTGAAATTCCGATATCCCGGTTGGCTTGTTACAGTGGTCACTGATAGCTGCCGTGTCGCCATTACCAACAAAATTCCCCCGTATCTGCAGAACGAATCCGGTGACAGTGTCTCATAATACAAAATCTATTGTAAAGACACTTGAATACATCGATTGTAAAGCTGCGTCTACAATCTATAAGAATATCAGCATATTGTAAAAAACCATTGCATTGAACTTCCTTCGCGGAGAAATAATGAAATACTTGACAAATAAGTGCTGGCGACCAAGAGGAAATTTAGCAGGGAATTCAAATAAGAAACTAATGTTAATTCCGAGAAATTAGTTTCATCGATTTGAAAAACAATGATGTTGACTGCCTGACTTTTCTACGACCTATGACCTGAAAACTTGTCAAGGCGTACTTATCAACTTTATGCTGCCAAGCATCGTGAGGCGTCATGGATAATATCGGTACCGAATATGTGTATTTCGGTTTGAATTCGACACGTAATATTCTCAGTAATTTTGTATAGGTAGGTATCATTGCTCCAGTTCTAAAGTATTGGGAATTTCTAGTAATTCTCTTGGGTTTGCTGGTCAATGTATTGATTATTCGATCGAACCCTACGGTGTCACGTATCGCCACCGAGAAGTAACTTTTGCTCATATGATTAGTGTAAGCGAAACATTATTATGATTTATTTCTGATATTCATAACTATGCATAGTTTGGGGTTATCGAAATCGGATTCTCGTGTTAGTACGTGATTGCCGAGTGAGATGGAGGGAAGCCAAGAAGCCCAAGAGATAGCTCAGCCATCTTTTAGTATATATCGGCAGAAGACGCGTTAATCGAGGAGATTGGCGTTGACGAGGCCATTATGTCCGAGCATTTGGAGACAGAGCCTACATGTATTAGAAGCTTATAGGCTGGCCTTAACCAAGGTTAATATGCAACCCCACGAACATGACCGCGAGAAGTCCAGTCATGGTTCGATAGTGGACGCATCCTCACCTTGACTGTGATAGAGTATCACGGTACCCTTGCTTACCTTAATTATACCTCCTATAGGTGATGTATACATGGTCATCGTTGCCAATGCGGGATCTTGGACCGGCGAGGGTTCCTATAGGGTGTCGTTATTGGAACTACCCTCTTTGCACCAATTCGCGGCCTGTGCCGTCTCTGCACATCTGTGTTGCACATGTAGTGAGCCTCTTTATTACTTCTCGAGACCTGCACGGAACGATTCCTTGCCTTCGCTTGCCCGGCTTGGCCTCTTTCAGTTGAGGCTTTTCCGAGTCTCCACAGGATCACAGGATTACTGCATCGGTGCCTTAGCGCCAAGAGGCTCTTATTGTTCTTACCGGCATGGGACCATGGGTCGAGGATAAAATCCGAGGCCGTGCTTCTTATTTAACAACTTCGAGTCATACATACCTAGTGACAGCGCATCACGAGACAGCTCTGGATTGTCTAATGTTTTTAAGGAGGTGCAGGAAGATGGAGCGAGAAGCTCTTTTGGGCATTTATGTTGCATGAAAAGTTAACCCTGCTTCGCCTCTCTAACATGTTGCCTGTCTGTCTGTGGCATTTTTGGGACTGGGCTGCTGGGGCAGGGATAGGTTAAAAGCAATTCTGCATCGGGACCAAGGTCATCGCAAGGACCACCGCAAGCCACGGCGGGATCGCACCGGCTGGTCAGACAAAAGACTGGGTTGGACGCCGGGTTGGCACGCGGGGAGCGAGATCATAGGCGGGAGATAGATGGTGGCTGATAGCGGATCGTGGGGGACCCAGAAATTTGGTCGAATTATGTGGAATAGATGCCAGGGCTGTCAGACAGACCTGACAGATAGATAAACTCGGAATACATACCCTGACACCTTAATCTTTATTTATTTTTTTTCCTTTTTTCTTTCGCTGTTTTTTACCGATGATGCGGTGACGTCCTAGGCTGGTCCCCAAGAAATGCCATGCCCTATTAGGACCGAGACGGTGACATAATTCACTCTGCCTGTAAGACGCTAACGCTAGGATCATTGGCTCTTCCGAAAATGCAACCGAATCCTTCGGAACGATACTTGTTGACTTGCAGCCGGTGGAAACTTGGTGATGCGGTAAGGGCAAGGAAGAGAAAAAAGAATGAATGAAAGAAAAATAAGATTTATACGACATGCATCTCGTTATGCAGTGTAAGATTAGGGTTTTTATCTAATTCCCTCTTCTCGTTCTTAAACTCTGATAATTGAGTTGATGTTTCCCAAATTCAATTCTCAGGCGCGACACAATCTATGATATAAGGCAATCGATTGCACTTACTAACAGTTTATTAATGGCAACAACGAGTTGTGTACGATGTAAGAAAATCAATCACAACTGGAACCTTGAAGCGTTCATCCCACAATTGAATCTCTCTACAACCTTACCCCAGACTGCCCAGATATATGTACATATGTACCTTGCTCATAGATAAGAAATGCACGTGCTCTTACATTCAAGTATTGTACATCCAGGTACATACGCACTTGCCTGGGCACACATAATTTATTATACCTACCACCTTCTGAACTGACATTGCGATTTGTAATAGACACAACAATTACAAAAATCGAAAGAGAATGCGATGGACAACTAGTAGCTAAGACACTCGAGCTCCGTATACGGACTATATTTGGACTTGCCGTACATCCATAATGGGGACTTGGACTCTCCTTGTTATTAGGTACCCGAGATTGACGAAACTGCAAAATGGCATTTTTAGCATTTTCATCATTCCGGGTACTTAATTGATCCTATTGTCCCACTTCTATTTCGCCCTTCTCTGCCCAAGGAACCCTAAGGAACCCTGCACGATTCGGGATAGTCGAACGATTACGTTAAATATATTCGCGCTACTAGCCGTATTCCACCAAAGGCATATTTTCTATTTGGTAATGGAAGCAGTTCTTAGCAGGCTTTGGCGCGTCCCTGAATCCCCTAATTTATCATTGCCAACCCAAAAGTCATAGATTAGATCAGTCCGCATAAGTACCCGGTACCGAGTCGGTACTCGCTTCTCCGATCCCGTGCTCTCTTCCCCCAGGTCGCCGTTAGGGGCTTAGGGGAAATCCGGGTTACCCCATTAGCCACCGCCCCATCCCAGTTGAGGCTGTCTTCTTACCCCCCATGTTATTTCGATGTACCGTCGACATTGCACGAACTAACACGGGTAAGGTGCATACTCTGATCTAACTTCATGGAAATGTATCCCGAAACTTTCATTATTACAATTTATTTTCTGTCATTATATCAAAGATAAGATTATCTTTAGGTTATCAATTGCTCCATTATAATTCGCTCGTTTCGAATTCATTCCCTTTTTCGTTCCTAAGGCAAATGACATGTCATTTGCTTCTTCCTCTCTCACAGCCTGCACGATTTACCATGCCTAGTACTCTGAATAACGTCAATACACCAATACATTCGATACATTCAATATCATTATCATTATGACTACCAATATTCTGTACAACTTCAATTAGTATTACCAAATTGATGTTTTAGCGGTAAAGGACGATCATAGTCGACTTTCGATCGGCCCCCCCCTTTGCCCCCCTTTGGAACAAGGAACAAGAGAGAGAAGAAGAAAAGAAAAGAAAAAAAAGAAAAAGAAAAAAAAAGTACAGGAGAGTTAGCCGCAGAGAGAAGATAGTCCCTGACCTCATCCCTTCAACCAACGGGCTGTCATCTATCTACCTAGGTAGTTGACCCGACCCGCCTTGTCCGTATCATTATCGCCCTTGGACTCTCTAGTCTACTGCCTCCTACAGATTACCTAGTCTGAATCTCTTCCCTATGCATCTCACTTTAAACTTACATGGGCTCTATTACCTACATTACCTACGTACTTCACTTCTACTCCTCCTTGTAGATATACATATCTAGTTACCCTCCCTTCCCCCCCCAATCAGGTCTCCCTTTTAACTGATACATATATATTTCAATGACGAAGATAAGCCATTCTTATCTTATACTTGCTTCTATCATCACCTAGTGTATCTCAGCCGTCGGCACACGGAGCAATTACAATATATTAACTTTGGTTTGGCCTATCGCGGCGGCATAATCGCGAATCTAGGCCTGACCCCTTGACCGGAAGAATCACGAGCGCATGCGCCATTTGGGACTGCATGCGGCCTTGTATCTAACGGTGGTTATTTACCGGAAACGATAGGACAGCAGAGATACGGGATCCAGGTTCAAGGTATATTTGATTTCCCCGGCCTCAATTTCGATAAGACAGATCCCACCAGACTGGTCTGGGTGGTGTGTGTTGAAACACGCGGCGCAACTCTCGCGTGGACATTGGACACTGGACATCCTACCTGCGTCTCCCGACGTTTCCTAACGCCTCCCCGTGCCACTTAACAGCCTTATCATCCCAACCTTCCTTATCAAGCATCCCATAAGGTCCCATAAGGTACCATAGGGAGTTCCTCGAAGCAGTGGAGAGCGCAGAGATCTGCAGTTCTCTGCTACGATTCGACGTTGTATTGCGGCAGCGGACCCTGTTCCTTGAGGAGGCATTTCCCAGACTCCCCATTCGGTAACCCATCATACCCCCTCTGTCCGGATATAGGTCCATTACATCACCTTGTCACCTTGTAGCCCGGTCCTACCAGGCGAGCCGTCATTTGGCGTCTACCTAAGCGGACCCCCGACAGTGATACGGCGAAGCCGACCTCAGCGAGGAAACACTGCTAGCGGTATTGGGCGCAACCCGCTTAATAATTTCAGCCATGTCCAGTCTTAGCACTCTTCCTCGGACGGCTCCTATTGCTATTGCTCCTAAACCTTTACAGCTATTTCCTAGTCGCCCGCATAGCAAGGAGGCATCTTTTAATAGTATGAACAGTAATGATTCAACAGACTCAGATTCTGCTGTAAGTGGTGGCGGATCCCCTTGTGAATCTTGTCTGAGAAGGCGATTTAAGTGTGTCATCGGGGACGACGACGAGAGCTGCATCTCTTGCCAAGTCCACGGAATCCCATGCTCTTTAAACCAGAGCCCTCAGCCTCGTAAAAGAAAGCTAGCGCGTGACTCGACCGAAGAAAGTAACGGGAAAAGAGGGTGAGTGTTCACCGATACTTTCATTCGTCATCCGTCATTCGTTATTCGTTGACCCCCATCCTTACGTTATCACTTGCAGCCCATGGTCGACAGAGTCTTGGACAAGAAAAAATTGCTGACATATTATTGGTCAATGCAGCTCGCCCGCCAGGTCTGATAACAGGAGAAGGCGGCAACGTCAGGCCAGCTTGTCAAGTACAACTGCTAGCACTTCTTTAATCGAGGAGATGGCTAATTTTGGTGGCCCGACTTTGCTAAAGCGCTCTCTTGGCCTCCAAGAAGACCGTTATAGCCAATACATCGGCCCTACCACCGACTTTGAACCCTCTTTGATCAACCTGTCCCCATTCGACCCTCAAGATGAGAGCTTACTTGCCCGAGGTACTCTGAGAAAAGTGAGCGATAATGACACGTTCTTGGTATTGCCTGATAATGCCACGCATGGCCACGAGCATCAGTATGACGACACCGACGAGATTCAACGGCTGGTGGCGCCCTACGGCCGCAAGTTAATCGACCTGTATTTCGAAGTTGTACATCCGGCCTTTCCCATTATTCAGAAGACCATCTTCTACGAGAAATACGATCGAAACTACCGGGAATTTTCGCCTGCGTTGTTAGCTGCTGTTTACATCCTCGCCATTAATTGGTGGGACCACTCGGAGGAGCTTTCTAAGAACCAGCGACCCAATGTGCGAGAACTTGAGAGATTAATACGGTCTTCTCTGGCCGATGCCATGTGGCGACCAAAACTTTCCACCGTGCAGGCCGGTCTCTTGCTTTCGCAGCGACCTGAAGGGGACCAATGGGCTCCGACCGCCCAGATCGTAGCGATTGCCCAAGAGCTCGGCCTCCACCTAGACTGCACGCACTGGAAAATTCCACCTTGGGAGAAGGGGTTGAGGAAGAGACTTGCCTGGGCTCTGTACATGCAAGATAAGTGGGGAGCCCTTGTTCACGGACGACCATCACACATCTTTAGCTCCAACTGGGTCGTGCAGCCGCTGGCGCCAAACGATTTCCCGGAAGCTGAGTTAGACGAACAGAAGCCGGAGGAGAAGATGGATATCGAGAGAGGTCGGACGTTATTTGTTCAGATGATCTATCTTACCCAAGTCCTAGCCGAGATACTGGAAACGTTCTACACGCTCGAAGCCATGCAGAACGTCAGCAATGCCGGTCCACAAGGTACCCACCTTGTTTTGGGCATGGCAAAGCCTATCCAGCTGAAGCTGAAAGAATGGTACGCTGCGCTTCCGACCGCGATCCGCATGGACTCTTCTTTCCAGTCTGGCAGTGTCACCTCCACTCGTTTATCGAGCATCGGGTATCTGCACTTGGCTTACTTCGCAACGGAAATTACTCTGCATCGTAGAATAATCCGGTCTCTAGAGACGGAATCGCAGGCTGTCGATCCCTATGTTCAGCACATATGCCGCAGTGCTGCAAAAGCTCGTTTGATATCTGCTATGGATTTCGTCAATCGTTTGACGCCTCAACATTTGCGGTCTTTCTGGTTCTTTGCATCGAAAACCAACTTCGCATTAATTGGTACTTTTGGGTCGCTTTTATGGGCAACCTCTCCAGGTCGTGAGGAGGCCGACTGGTATCGGCGTAGGCTTGGGGAATACCGCTGGACTTTGAGCGTCAGCAGCAAGCCTGGCGAATCCAAAGGCCTGACCGAATTTGCAATGGGTATGCTCGACATCTCAACCGGGTTGCTGAAGAAGCTCCCCGAGAAACCGGAATTGAGCCGCAGCGGAAGCGCCATTGAATTCGATCCCGGAAGACGACAGAGCATTCTATCCATGGGGATGAGTAGTTCTGTCGGGGAGCTTTACAGCGGAATGGCTAGTGCGGACATCAGCAATATCCACAGCCCAGAGAGCATAGATAGTAGCGATGAAGACTATGATACGTTTGCTCCGATGGCTGGAATGGCCTCTATGGGTGACTGAGCGAGTTGTAGGAGGGATTCTCCTCTTTCCCCTTTTCGATTATTTTTGGTGCACTGTTAGAATGGGGGTTGGGGAATGAAGTAGGAATAGAAAAGGACTGGGATGAGGCAAGGTCACGCCATAGGCACGAAATCTGACGACTGGGTAATCGGTTCCATGAAAACATCCATTATATATCCTCGGGTACGGACTTACATGTCTTGATGAAGGTTTTTGGCATTTATTTCACTATTTCTTTTTATTTCCCCTTTCATATGTTCGTCATCTCGAATACCCCGTCTAGATGTCATCTGTTTTGCGCTTGTCGGCTATTTAACGTTGTCGGTACTGGATCTCATGCATCGCGAATAGTATTTGTCGACTGGGTCGAGGATGCATTCGTCGGGAAGGACAAAAAAGGCATTGTCGGGTCGCATGGATGGTCGGATGCATAGCTTTGGGAAGACTGTTATGTAGCCACGAGCAATTAATTGAGTCTGAGTCTATGTTGAGTTGATCTACCGTGCAAGCATCAATGGGTGCATCGTGTGGTGAGTCCAGCTACTCCAAGGACCTCTGTCTTTTATACTGACATTTTGTCGAGATATCGGTATCGTGTCTTAATTACATGAGAATTCTAGACAGAACACCGTGGGAATTCGCACCTATCTGGCATTTTAATCGCGTTTATTGATGTTCCACATGCCATCAAGGTATTCCCCGACGACGTGTTAAATCAAGGACATCTTCAAGGTAGCACATGTGAACACACCCTTCTGGTCACGTACGACATGTAGCAGCAAACTTGTCATGCCAAGAAAAGAGGTACCCATATAAAACATATCGTTGATATTCAAAGCGGTATTCCGAACTATATATAAAAGAAAAAAGGTAAAGAAATCTCAAATATGCTAACCAGTAGCACAACCCACGCTCCCTACACCATCTATACCAGACTCATAGACCCGTTCCGACGTTCAATAAGTCATTCGTGTATACCATTAACCATCCAGCTTTCAACCGAGAAGAGACGACCCCGATCCGAGAGATATTTAATTGTCCAAGCTCAATAATAGAGCATGAGCGAAACTAGCAGGGCGAGGGATAGATGCAGAACCCATCCCTCTAGCGGGATTCAGCGCGCCCCGCTCAGCGCCGGCACCCCCGCCGCGGTGCCCAGGTCGAAGCTGCAGATGTTCGCCGCCGCGCATTGCTTGAAGCTTGACGGCTCCGCCGTGTTGTTGTAGATCAGCTCGATCCATTGGATCTGCAGGTACGCGCTTTGCCCGCTCGCCATTGCGCCGCTCCAGCTCCCGCCGTCGGACCACGCGTTGAAGAGCAGAGTCGTCGGGTCCACGGGTGCTTGGTACGTGTTCTGCAGCATGTGTGTCCCGTCGACGTACCAGTCGCTTTTTCCGGGCGTCCAGTCGTATCGGTGCACGCGCCAGTTCGACCATGTTCCGCTTATCTTGACCTGTTTCGTGGCGTTCGGTCGCGAGGTTCCGTTTACCGTTGCCGGCTGGTTCGTGTAGTGCACTTGGTTGTTCGCGTCTGAGGTCAGGAACTCGGTGTCCGCTTCTTGCACGTTGGCTTCGGACGCCGCGTCCTTGTATGTGAACATGGCGGTTACGGCGCCTGCGGCCCCCTTTGTGCGCGCGTACATTCGCATCGAGACGTATTGGTATTGCCCCGATATGCTTTGCAGCTCGGCGGACGACTGGAAGTTGCCGTTGCTGGCGGGGTGCCGGTATGTGCGGAGGGTTAGCCAGGTCTTGGAGTTCGCGTTCGTGTCGCTGTTCGACTCGATGTACACGTCGTTCTTGCTGTACTCGTTGTACACGGCGCCGGAGTCCGTCCACGCTTGGATCGACCAGGTGTTGGTGAAGTTGGTCGTGTTGAAGTAGGCGTGCGTCACAGGTGCCGCTAGGGCCTGCGCGCGATTGTTAATCGCTGCGGGCACACGCGGGTTTGCGATGTTCCGGAAGTCGAAGAACTTGTAGTGCGCGAAGTACGCCGGGGAGGTTCCGTTCGTTCGGAAGCATTGGCATACCGAGGGGTCGACCCCGGTGGCGGCATGCGCGGTTTGCGTTCCGAGGAAGGCGGCGCCGGCTGCCAGGAGGGAAGTGAAGGAGACCATGGTTAGGTGCCTGTGTGGATAAGACGCTGCAGGTCTTGGCCGTGAGGTTCGTCAGGGGTAAGGGGGTATTTGATGGACGAAATGGGACAGGGTGAGATGAGTGAGTGTTTGGGTTGACGATCTGCTAATCTGGTGTAGGATTGGCCACTCAGAGACTCTTATATATAAAGATCCTGCTGAGCCTTCGATCCGTCATCGCTGGTGACGTTTGCTCGAGTATGAGCCGCTTGCTAGCCACCTCCAAGAATTAGGCCGAGACCTTAGACAAACAAATGTCACCCTAATCCCAATTGGAACTGCCTACGTTGGTAGGTCCTAGGCAAAACATTTTTTTCTTCACCATAGCCTTCTTTTGGCGAAGTTTGGTGTGCTTTCATGACATATTTGCTCGGTGTGTGGGTATGGATGATGTAGCATCGCGAGTCAGTTACCGGCAGGTGGTCCAAAATCATCTTGGCTAACGTCGGTGCGCTAGATCTGTTAGTTTGCAGAGCGGCCGCAATAGATGGATTTTGAGTTCATCGGATCCATGGATCGCTGAACGGGAGGGAAATCGATCTCATTGATCCTCGCAAACCCGTACGGAAAGGACCCTGATCGTCCACGTTACCCCAGGGCAGTTTTTGCCGTTCAGGGGGTATGTTGGTGGTACGTAAAAGGCATCTGCCATCTGGAAAGGGGAGGTAAGTCGAAGCTCAATAGGTATTCAAGTGTACCAGACGTGAGGGCACCTTTTCGACATTTCAATAGTTTGTTGGTGGCATGTGAATTCGAAAGTTTCAAAACCCGACAATCAAAATCCTTCTTCGGTTCCCGGCTTACGTCCTGAAGCTGGGTCGTCCCATCGACCCCCTACCTCTGCGCCGCTCCAGTACCAGATTTTGGTAACAATTTTATTATTGCTTTAATCATATACGTAGGGCTTAACAACGTTACGTTTGGTAGACGGGTATCGCAACGTGAAGTTGTGACCTGCCATACCCGGCTATACCAACCGACTGCATGTGCTTTCATAAAACGTACTCAATTCCCAACTCCATGAGAAGATTGTGGCCTAACTACTCTCTTAATTTGAGATTTATGTTCATGTTGGTAATCCTTCGTCACAGAATTATTGTATTGCACTAGATTTCGGACTGACTTGAACTAACTAATATGCTCAAGTTTGGTCTAAGTCTGGTCTCGGACTTGTTCCTGACTATCGTGAGCTTCTTGACCTATCGTGGTTTGGCGGTCCTGCCACACACCAGTCGACTTTCGACACAACTAATAACCGTGAAACAAACAATCATATGAACAAGATTCAAGTGGTAAAAGAATGTTTGAAAAATCTGTAAATTGCTCAGCCGAGGCCGGAGAACCCATGAACGGGCCAAACAAACACTGGCTTATGAATCTGGGGAATTAGTATTGGTTGGAGAACAATGGTAAGGGTCTTTAACATATCCAAGTGTTCTTAGATCGCGGGGTTTATTATAGCCAATCTCCACTGGGGGTTAAGTTGCTAGATCTCGGAGTAGTCATTGCTTAGCCATGTATGGGATATATAGCCTCCGGTAGTGAATCCCATTGCAACGGTTTGCGCTATTATTGAGATTTACACTCGTCTATCTACAGATATTTTGTTTGTTGGGTTTCAGGGCTCTACGAATATCTGGGTACTTAGCTACATAGGAGAGATCGGACGCATCATAGGTAGTACACAGGTAGAGACGAAGAAAATTATCTCGTTAGAGCCTCAAAAGCCCTGGGAAATATATACACCTGCGTACCTAGTAGGTATACCTACAGAGTACCTGTTGCCGAAAACCAGTTAGATTTAACAGCCGATCTAATATATCAACTTTCTGTAGAGTCTTCCATGATAGACTTTTTACTTAGACCCCTGAAGCCCCGTATAAGTCTAAGTCCAACTGTATACTACCTACCTAGGTAATGTATAGGTGTTGCATTCTTGGCAAACTTTGAATTGACTGAAGTCCTTGGTGACTGGGATCGGGAAAACCTAATCCAAAGGGGTGTGGTGTCGGCTTGGCCTAGACCACACGGATACAGACTCAAAATGACTACACGTGGGACCCTGCTAGTAGCAGTATACTCTGTAGACCAACGGCCTGAGTAATCAGCTTTTAGCATCACGTTCCCTAGGTAGGCGACGTAAGCTTTGCCAAAACTACAATATATCGTTCTCTTACCCTCTCATTCGCCTTCACTATTCCTACCCTGTTAAAATGGACCCTATATACCATGCAAGGTATCTAGGTAACTACCGTTTATGGAAGCTAACTCTAGGTCGGCTCCTCATAATGTAGTCAGATTTGAACTCTGATGTTATTGCCCAGAAATAATACGTGAGGTTGACTTAGGTAACGATATACTACCTAGGTACCTAGGTATCTAGTTTGTACGTACCTAGGCTCTCATTTCACCCCTCTCACTAACACTTTCTTTCCGCATAACCGTAACGGATGATGTACTGGTAAAGAAGCATCTCTATATAATATGATAGTTACTTACCTAGTAGTATCCTTAGTGACTAAAACATTTGTTGATGTGTGCCAAAACCCGCCAGCTAAGTCAATAAGACATCGCCGAAGTAAGCTACAAGTTCTAAAAGCATTAAGGGGGCTCCTTTTACCCGTGCAATGGATTTCCATCTCGGTCGAACCCGAGACCAACGCTACTATTCATCCTAGCCTTTATTCTATATGAGCAAATATTAGGTAAATAATGATATTTATTTCTATGGCTAGTGAAACGGCATCATCCGTGGCTTACTTAACGTACCTAGCTTACGTATGTTAAACTTCATGACTCGGATAGGGGTAAAATATTTCATGTCTAAGAACAAGATAGAGATGTGTTAGAGCTATCCCCGCTAAGTACCGAGGCAGCTAGGGGGGCTCTAAAATGTCTAGTCGTTCAAGCACGTTATATCACATAACATTCAGGTACACACTCAACGATCTAGACCCCTTCTCATTATACTGGAAGAAAGTATTTGACCTCAACGGAGCCAATGATATCGTATTATTATCTATAAATCTTTTGAATTACCTACCTAATATTGAGTTGTTCGATGTCCTTCGGTGTTAACGCCGATTCTTCGGCAATAACACCAATGGTTATAATAATGTCGCGTAGAACTCAGTGTATGAATACATCATGTGTCTTCCTATACGAAGAAAAAGCCATCAGTAAGTTGCTAGGAAGATGTTCATAAATAGGTAGAATGATTATAAAGCTGTAATTCCCATGGAAATTATCTGTACATATGGTGGGGAGTAGGTAGGTATTCTAAAAACTCAGGGATACTTTCCGAATGGGAATGTTGCAACCTTTACCTAGGCTCTCAAAATACATTCCTAGAATGACCACGTGCTGTAATTGAGTGAAAATGAAGACTTTATTATAAATATCGCGAATATGAGGAGTAGTCGGGCTATAACTTGAAGCTAGTCGCGCTAGGGGCGTTAACCCCCCCCTGGAGCTACCTAGATGTACCTATATGAGTGTTAGGTAGGTAGGTATAAAAATAGTTAATATAGCAGTTCAATGACATTAAAAATGCCATTTCCATGATATAGAGTATACGATGGGATATAAGGCAAAATATGAGCTCATTATGAAGAAATATTCGTAGGATGCTACTAGCGTTTGTCCTAGATGATCACGTAGAACTTCTTCAGGTATGATTACTCGAAAAACGCGCGTTTGACCAAAAACATCAAGTAAGCCATACGATTATCAATCAAAAACCTGACGATGGAAAGTTGACTATACCCGTTGTATATAATGTCGGGGTTGAGATGAGGAGTGCGACGTGCCGGCACCGGCCTAAGTGGTATTGCGTGATTCTCCCGCAACTGTCGCCATCGGTATCTTTATATGATTCGCTATATCGTGAACCCTTATAAATAACCACATCTCAAGTCCAAAAACCGACGTAGATTCTAGATAAACCAGTTTTGTATAATCCCCGCAACTGATCATCAAGATGCCTACAGAATTCATCAGCTTAACATTCCCTAACCCGTCTACGGACATCAACCCCATCCCTAACTCCTCTATTGACCCGGATTTCCTGGAGCGATATGCCCGGAATCTAGACGACTATGCCTTCAACTACACCCTAGTCCCGTACGACTCCTCGTACTATGACCCCTGGACCATCGGCGCCACCATCGCCGCCAAGACCAAGAACCTCAAGATCATCATCGCACTCCGCCCTAACACACTCTACCCCACAGTCGCCGCCAAAGCCCTAGCAACGCTGGACCAGCTCAGCCGCGGGCGCGCCGTAGTGCACTTCATCGCAGGCGGCAGCGACGTCGAGCAAGCGCGAGAAGGGGACTTCCTCAACAAAGAGGAGCGATACGGGAGGTTAGAGGACTACATCAAGATCCTGAAGCGCGCGTGGGCGTCGGACGAGCCGTTCGACTGGGACAGCAAGTACTACCAATTCAAGGGGTTCTCGAACAAAGTGCGGCCCGTCAACGGGAAGAACATCCCCGTGTCCGTCGGCGGGTCGTCCGACGACGCGTACAGGATCGGCGGAAGCCTCGCGGATATCTTTGGGCTCTGGGGCGAGCCGCTGAAGGAGACGAAGCAGCAGATCGATCGCATTTACGAGGAGGCGAAGAAGGCCGGACGCGCGGATGATGATAGGCCGAGGATTTGGGTCACGTTTCGCCCGATTGTGGCGGAGACGGAGGAGTTGGCTTGGGCGAAGGCCCATCGGACCCTGGATTTGTTGAAGGCGGCACGGAATGATAGCCGGGGTCGCCCGAAGCCGGAGACGCCGGCCGCGCCGCAGAATGTGGGGTCTCAGCGGTTGCTGGAGATCGCGAGTAAGGGCGAGGTGCAGGATAGGGCGCTGTGGTACCCGACTGTGACGGCGACGAACGCGCGGGGCGCGTCGACGGCGTTGGTGGGTTCCGTGCAGACGATTGTTGATTCGCTGCTTGATTACGTTGATTTGGGCGCGGAGTTGATTTCGATCCGTGGGTATGATAACTTGAATGATGCGATTGATTATGGACGATATGTCCTGCCGAAGGTGCGGGAGGCGTTGAAAGAGAGGGAGGGTAAGACTAATGGGACTCATTAGTAGGATATAGGATATAGCACCTACCTACCTACTTAGTGTACAGAGCATTTGTAGGCTTTCGTTGAGAATACATGTTAAATGACATATTCCTACTAGTTTATCGTGAGATGTGTTTGAGATAGCGAGGGAGGAATAGGGGTTAGGGGTTTTGTGTACCTACCTCGAGATGAATACCTACCAGGTACATGTGATTTATCCCACAATTCACTTCTACTTAGGGGAGGAATTCTGTATGTGAGAAGATCATGTGAAAGGAGTGAATGATCCGGCTATTGTAGTCGGATCGGATACTGTCAAGAGACTACATTTGATTGAACGCCTTTCCAGCCATCCTGGCCCCTTCCATACAAGCCCACTTCCTATTTGAATCAATATATCTGTCGCGACGATCAGTTGAAAGTTGGAGAGTAGAAACTTCTCTCTCAGCCCTTTACTCAAAAGGGGCGACCTTCACCACACTTCGCTCTGGCTGCTGGTCATCGGGATCTTTGACACCTGCCGTTGCTTGGTTAGTAGACCTCGCCTTCGCGCCCTCCATTTCCAGCGTTTTGCCAGTTAGTTGCTTCTTTGCAAAGTCATATAACCCATTTCTCTTGGATTCATCCGACGCAAGGCTAGAAACGTAATTAGTAGCCTTCATTGCCATGAGACCCCAGAGGTCTTTGCAGGCTTGCAGGTCTCGCTCGAGAAGGACGACGACGATAGCTGTGATAGTAAGGATACCTGCTTCCGTATAATCCTTAATGATACTACTCTTTAGCGCGTGTTCTTGAATTTCTTGGACTGCTTTGGCCATCGATGATCCTAGAATGGACTTCGTATCGGCGTCGAAGCTCCCGTTGAAATTTTGGTAGGAGAGAAGTTTCGCCACAAATTCCCTCTGAAGATCCACTGTATTCTTATCGAGCTCATCGCTGTTGTCGGATTCTGGAATTATTTTCCTCATCTTGTGGAACAATCTCCCAGATGCCATTTTCCTTCTCGCTCGCGATGTTCCTATAGACGGTATAAGCGACCTCCAGTTGAATACTGGCAGTAATGCCTTTCTTGATTTCTTTTCATAATAGACGGCCTCACGTTTTGATTCAGAGTATCCTATAGGTACAATGGTACGAGATATGGAACAAGTATTATCGAAGTCCATGGATCGCATCTCGGCTGGAAGACCGATTTGAGAGAAGTCCTCGATGCAAGGATCGTACATAGATTCCAAAAATTCATTATCGTAATTTGCGTTTGCTGGGTATCGCTTAAGTTGTCTAATAGCGTCTGACGTTTCATCTCGTACGATACCTCGTGGTTGAAGTAGATCGTCTAGATCATCGGCGGAATCATGCACCTGGATGTTTTTGTCCTCTACCTTAGGAGCAGGGTTGTCCTGTTCAAGGAAGAAACTCGTCCATTTAGATGCAAGAGAGAACCTGCAAGCTAGCTCTGTTGCCTGATCCAACGAGAGTGTCTGTTTTCCAGGATACCCTACGTCATCCACGATAGATTTTACTCCAAGATTATGAATCATTGTATCGGGTTGCATTAGTTTCGTCACGGCGATAGTAGTGGACTCTGTCTCGCCGTTGGACTTAATGGTCTCGACAACCACACTTCTTAACTCGTCCAATGGTAAGTCGGGTTTGGAGAGTAAATATACCCTGTTTCCTTGAAAGGGGTTAAGGTCCCCAAACTCAGCCGGCGATGCCAAAAGTTGGCCATAATTATCCTTTCCGTTGAGCTTGATTCCCAGAGTCTTAACGTGGGCTGTGAGGGCTGCTTTCAGCATAGCCACAACACGATCTTCCCAGCCACCTGTACTCGCTTTCGAAATAACCTCAGAATAACCTCCGCCCCGTGAAGCGATCCCTTGTACGAGCGCGTGTGAGACGTGTGCACCGATACCCAGTGAAAAGAATCGCACTGCTCCCTGCGAGTTTGTTCTAGTCTCCTGGACGAGCGCTAAAGTTTCTTCGAGTCGCCATACTTCCCCATCCGTCAATACAATCATGTCGCAAGGGCACGACGTATCTCTACTAGCGACCATTTCGGTGAGGGCAGGCAGCAACTCGGTACCTCCCATGTCTGCTTTTAGGTTGGCCACATGATCCAAGGCTAGCTGTAGGGAATTTGAACTGTAGTCTTGGGATTTATGCCAGAGCTTTTCAAAGGAAGACCCGAAGGACAAGATGTTGAATTTTCGGCCAACCGGAATCCCCTTGAGGAAGAACTGCAGGGAAGATTTCACTGCCTCGATTTTGTCCTGCATGGAACCAGATCTGTCAACTAAGAAGATAACCTCCCCTGTCTTAGGCGTTTCATTGCTCTCTTGCATGAGTGAGGAGGGGATGGTGATCATCATAGCTTTTTGATTCTCGAGGGATGAATGCGACTCGAGCCAAGCGTGGGCATGATCTACCTTGCTAGGGGAGTTTGTTTCGATTGTAAGAATGAAGTCTTCGTGTAGAAATCCCACACTAGAGTCCAAATTGACCACCGCAGAATCTATGGGGGACTCGGAATTTCCAGAAAGATCTACCCAATTTGAAGCTTTGACTTTACCGAGACCTTGGTTTAATTGAATCTTATGGGTGTCGCTCTTGATTTGGAGGATCTTTTCAGCTTCCAGTACCTCAAGTTGCAGAGTGAATGAATTAGGTGTTTCGCCGGAGAGATTTCCGCGGATATCTGGAGGAGCATTTCCATATCTACTGGCGATAGCTGTCGGTATGGAGAACTCTGTGATGTTCTTCTCTTGTGAAAATTGCCGTTTCAATAGTGTAACGTAAGTGAGCTCAGCCTCGAGTCTTGTGTCCACAGGAATGTTTCCTAGAGAGGCTGTGAAAAGTTCAGGAGTATTCTGTTCCAGTAAAGCAGCTGTTCGCTCCGCCGCAACCGCTTGTCGGAAAGCCTCTCGAGCTTCAGCCTTAGGCTTGACCTTAGCTCTTATAGTTTTATCCCGACCAATCCGACAGCTGAAGCTTGTGACGGTGCATCCACTCGGTAAGGGGAATATGTAGGACGCTTTGGGTATAGTGATGTCGGCATTATTCCAGAAAACCTGCGATACCGTCACTCGGGCCGCATCATCCACAACACTTCCGTTGATTGAAACAGATAGGGGAGATAATAAATTTCTTGTGGGCTCTTTGAAGATATTACCGGGGAGCTCTTTATTTAGATGACTGTTTTTATCATCTCCCGAAGGTATTTTCTGCGGGATTTTCTGCGACAGCGAGTGAGTGTAATGTGATACAAGAGGTTGCCCCCCTAATTCAGCTGGGAGTGGTTCCCTGGGATCCCAAACGATACCCGCAGAGAATATGGCCATGGTTGATGGCTTGCGATATGAATAGGTACAGGTAAATGTCTAGGTACCTAGGTAGGTAAGTAAATATTAAATCTGTCAGAGAATGTTGGATTTTAAGTTATAATTATATAAATTCGAGGAGTCGATGGGGAGGATTGGAGGATTCGATTGTCTTAGGCGTCAAGCTTGGCAGTGCGACGCCATTAGGCGCTGAAGATGTGATTAAGCCAGCAGAAATGCCTTAAAAACTGCCTGGGAGTCAACCTTACTGAAGGATCCACCCCTCTTTCATGACAGCCCGTCAAACCTCCAATTGATTCTCGTGTTAGATATCAGGTAGGCACCTTGCTCTTTGACTCAAGTCCTACGGTCCCCCATATCGGGTGCGCATCTAGATCGGCCTTAACAATGTCCTTTACACCGTCTATCGGAGATGTGGTCATGATGGCCCAGATTGCATGGAAACTTGCCCAGGCATTCACCAAAGGTCGCAAATCTGCCCCCGCCGAGTTCTGCGAGGTTGAAAATCAGTTATATTCACTCAGCGCAGCCTTAGAGGCTATAAGGGGGGCTCAAGAAAGAGGTGACCTCGAAATTGGACACATCAATCCCAAATCGATCTCATCTGCAGGCAAAGATGAATCACACAGCGAAAACACGGTGAAAAATATCCTTCAAAATTGCCTGAAAACATTAACGCACCTTGAGAATATAGTGAAGAAATATAGTGTGATTCGTCAACCGACCACATCTTCTCATGGAATCGGTAATTGGAGCCAACACGTGGCTAGGAACTGGAGGAAGATTGAGTGGACGACTGAGAAAGGGGACCTAAATGCTCTCAGGGGTCAAATCATGATCCACACTAACAGTCTTAACCTCTTGCTCGGGGTTGCTACGAGGTATATTGTTTTCTGTACTCATTAGTTTCCTAGAAATATACTAATAATCATCAGTTCTCAAGCAGCTGGGATCCGGAAGTCTGTTGAGACATCCTCTGCTATGATCAAAGAGCTGTACGAATGGTACGAGGATAATGTCAAAGGCTTAAAGATAGTTGGGAATAGCGAGTCGGTCCCAAGCCCGCCAGCCTACATGCCCACCGAGGCATCCCATACATTCGAACTTTCCATTCGGACGGCTCGAGGGAAAGAGATAGTTTGCCCTCGAGCTTATTTTAACCGTGACTGGGATCAGATTTCTTTTACTGACAGTATGTATTCGGATGTGGAGCCTATGTTAGCTTGCGCATGTCGAAATCATGGCAACCAGGGGCTACACCAGCCTGCAGTGCAACGATATACGCGTAAGTGCCTACCTAGATTAAAGACATACAGCATTGGCCTGTCTCTAATAGGTTTATAGTGTCTCGTATCACTTTCCCTGCACGACTTGCGGGTGAAAGGCGGTCCTGGATTCTCTTCAAGATTTCTGACAAAGTTACCAATCAGCTTGTAACTCTGTACATTACCGCAATTCACCGTAGCTGTTCGTGAACCACTACTAGTAATTTTGATGCCCCTTGCTAAATATAGGAAGACATCCAAACATTAGAAGAAGCGATTCTCCAGGATCTCGCTATTCGACGAGCAGATGCAATTCTGGAACAAGGCTCCGGCAATGGCCTTTGTTATCTATCAGCTGACACTGGAGAGGAACGTGTTATTGCTTCAATCGGGTAACCTACCAAGCTTCTCTAAAATCCAGCAAGTTTCAATCTTACCTAGCTAACACGAAATTTTCATCGTTTAGAGAACTTCGAACTGCGCAGAAGTCAATCGAATCCATCACCTTCAACTATGGTGGTCGTACTTACTCTCGTAAATATGTCGACAATTTCCAGATCTTGCAGTATCAGACCTTAAGCCTAGACTCGTTGACAAAAGGAATTCAGGAAGAACCATTGAAACCTCTAGATTATGCAGAGGTCTTTATTACCTATGGTGGGCAAGACGAAGAGGCGCAGAGTGATGTGGTTAACAACACGCTTCACTGTAAGTTCGATTTGATGGAATTCCAGACGAGTAGATTCGCTAATTTGAAGAAATAGTGAAGCGAAATACCCAATTGAAGCTTGATGACGGTCATGCTCTCATACGAATAGATGCCATTGAAGCAATAGGAACATTGAAAGACAAGCGAACATCGTGTCTTGGAGATGTGGGCATAACGGTCCAGCTTACGAGTAGACAAGCTGCGCGAGAGCTTCACGAGAGGTTGGAAGATATGCGAATGGAACTGTTTATTAGGAGTTTACAGTATCCACGGACGGACGAGTCGGTAGCCCTTCGCTTGTGAGCACACCGGAACTATTTCCTATCCAAGAAAATTTGACTGGGATGCTGACCTTTTCCAGACAGTTCGTTAACATTACGTGCGAATACATGTGTATCCCTGATGCCAACGTGACGGTAACTATCGACGCCCAGGGCAAGCGCAGGCTCATCATCGAGAGTCGGAACAAATGCACTCTCGTGAGTCAAGTCCTTGCAGATAACTTCTCCGACTCTCTCTCGGGAAAGCCCGATTATACCCGGCCGACTTATGTTGTTCAATACGATGAGAGCGGCACTCGCAGCGTTTACAGATACGAGCGTGGATTCAGATACTTGGATTTGGGTGGCCAACAAGGTAGGTACCCGTATATATCAATATCCATATTCTTGGTCTTCAGAGCTGATTGTTCCATGTAGCCGACCGGATGTTTAAACTTGCTTGGGATACCACGTCGATGGAGTTGCAAACTGCTGGAATCCGCTTGGATTGATGGAACTGAAGGGATCCTGTACGTGGGAAAATATCGAGGATAACTGGGTACAATTCGAGTAGGTTGGTTAATAGATTGACGTCTATCATTAGATGAAATAACACTATCTACCTAGGTAGTGTTCATTCACTGTGGTAACGGCTCCGCTAAGATAGATGCCCAGTCCGGGATCGAGATAGTGAGACGAGTGGGGAAAACCGGCATCGGAACGGTTGAGATGGCCCCGAGGTTATCAATTCATCAGAAGCCCAAGGCAATTCCGCAGACCGGGGAAACTCCTTGTATATTTTCATTCGACAAGCTCTTCTGGCGAAAGATTATATGTCGTGTAAATCGTATAACGAGTCTCGGTACATGTAGAGATGGAATGAGTGGGGACCGTTATCCCATCTTCCTTTTAGCGTCCGTTCATTAGTACGTTAGGGCATTTAGTTTGCCTCTAGCAGCACTCTAGGGGAAATAGATGCCCATATGAACAGCCCTAAGCAGCTCAAATGCACTATTAGATGTAGATAAGGGCCACCTAAAGCAGGTTTCCTCTCAACAGCTCCTGAACTTTGGTAGATCCGAACATAAGCTCGATAGCACGGCCATATGTGATACGTTCCTAGGGCTGCTGCTAATAGTCGAGCTAAATCAGAAAATCCTGGTTCGTTGAGAATAATAAGGCATATTAAATTGGTCGAGAGGAGTAATCCTCCGTACTGGCGTAGAATGAGCTTCGCAGCCACGTTACAGCCGGGAAGTTGCTGGTCTGGTGTGAAAATAAATGACAAAGCCGCAGCAGTCTCAATAAGAGCATGGATAATAAATGGTGATTTTGCTAGTATCATCGTCTCTAATTAGGTACTAGGTAGGTAGGTATTAATATGAAAACATTACGGTAGCGATATTTCCTCGCGATAGAATACTGTAGAGATGTCAGCGATGAGAGGTGTTGTTGATTTACAAAGTTAGGTACCAAGTGGGGAGAGTAGAGTTGATTAGAGAGCCTTTCCAAGGTTGCCTTGAAAGGGGCAACAGTGCATCCATGTGTAATGCATGTGAAAATGGAGGGGGTTTAGCGAACCTATGCCCCTTGCATAAGCCCTAAGCGAATGCTCGCTGACACTGCATGAGCCCTGTAATTCTTCGGGGCTAGAACATCGGGGCTAGAACACGGCTTGCTTAACAGGCAGGTACTACGTAGAGATCCAATACTATTTCGAGTAATGCTGATGCTATTATTGATGCCACTGCTGATCTACCTACTTTGTACTAATTAGAGTTCAGAGCCACGTAAAAATCGACCCCAGTTCGGATGATAGGAATTCGGCATTTCGTGTGCCGAGTTGGGACCTCATAGAGTTGACAGATGATTCATGATTTCGTCGATGATGGAGTTGGGACCACTAAAGCACGCCCATTTGATGATCGGTAGCTCGTATGGCCAGACAGCCAGATAGCTTTTATCGAAAATAGAACCCACAGTTACATACTATCATGTGGGTGAGGAATGGCGATCCTGTACGATTGTCCGGGTACTATGCCAGGATAGATAAAGCACATACATAGTTTGGGCAGGTAGGGGTGAAAAAAGATGATGCTTCAATGTTCGAAGTTGAATATGTGATACACAAAAATGAGATATTCCAAGTACCTCCAGGGCTGCCTACATTTAGGTACTATGTACTATGTAGGGCTACAACAGGTCTATGTAGATTGGAGGGTCACGGTCCTCTTATTGATAGCCCTAGAGCCCTGGAGCCCTGGAGCCCAGCAGGAAACAGCCACCTAAACTGCCCCGGTGCCTGAGCTAAATCACGCTAACGGCCGCTAATCTTTAACGTGGGCAGGTACAGCCAGAGGTACAATACAGTTCATATTAAGTACCTGTGTCATGACTGTTTCAACTTTCGGTCGCCATACCCCGATCAACGACTACGGTCGTGATTGCAACCTCAATTCTGGTAAATTTTTATCAGAGAGCACCTACCCGAAACACCAAGTGCTTTGGACCTTCCTATCAGATTCCTTACCAAGTAGTTGGCTCCCTCTTTTTTTCTTCCTTTCCAACCTCTAGACTCACATCATCGTGGTTAAAAGTCTTGGCATCTTGCGTTCTTGTCTTCTTCCTATCAGCTCTGCTCAATTAGAGATACCTAGTATTGAAACTCGATAGATATCCATTAGTCTTGTATTCAGTTAGACCTATCGTTTACTACGATCACCTCGGTATCACAAGGTTTAGCTTCTAGCTTCTAGTCTTTATCATTCATCACCATCCATCTCGCACAGGCGCCGAGTTTCTATATCTAATCCCACCAAGCATCTGAAGCTGCGAATATCCTCATTTTCACTTTACAGCTTTCCTCTGAGCTTCTCAACTACTCATTGAGCTCTGCCTTTCCTAACCACCTGAAATCCACACACTGCTAAGTATAATGGCGTCACCAAACACATTTGGGGAGCTGGGCCTCTCAATTATCGGACTAGGAGCGCAGTATCCCCCATACTTACTCAAAGCAAGCGAGGTAAACAAGCTCGCTACCAAATACTATCCAGATTCTCCCGCGTAGGTAACCTCCTAGCTCCATTGGTCTCATGCTGATAAATGGCTGCTTTAGTATGCAAAAAGTACTTGATATAAATAAGTATACAGGTATTGACACACGCTCATCTATTGGAACTTCGGATCACCCGTTAGTGAATAAAGAGGATGCACCGTCAATAACAGAACTTCATAAAACTTTCATCTCGGATGGCGTCCCACTTGCTATTGAGGCTTCGAGAAAAGCTATTGTGGAAGCTGGGATCGATATTTCCGAGATCACTCACATGGTTTCCACCACCTGTACCGATAGCGCTAATCCCGGGTTTGATCATTTCGTTGCAAAAGGACTAGGCATTTCTCATAAAGTGGAAAAGGCCCTACTACATGGTGTTGGTTGCGCTGGGGGATTAACGATACTTCGAACTGCCGCCAATTTAGCTTTAGGCCATTCCATGAGGCGTAAGCCTGCTAGAATCTTGTGCGTCGCCCTCGAGGTGAGCACAACGATGGTCCGCAGCGAACTTAGTAGCATCAACGAGTTACAAGAAACGCGTATTGGTCCTTGTCTGTTCTCTGATTGCGCCTCTGCGTTGATCCTCAGTAATGGGATTGGGCAGCCGACAGCCGAACCGATTTACGAATTGCTTGGATGGGAGCACCAGATTCTACCGGACACCGAAGGCGATCTTGGCTTCGATGTGGATCCTCTTGGCTGGAAAGTTGTACTCACGCCTCGGGTTCCAAAACTAACAACCGACGTGCTCAACTCGAGTTTCCTCGATTTACTGGGAAATGTTCCGGATCTTCCTACCGGGTATCGGGAAGCGCCCGATTTTGACTGGGCGATGCACCCGGGCGGTTTGACTATCTTAACCGGCACTGAGAAAGTGATGGGTATATCGCCGGAGCATATGCGCGCCAGCTATGATACATATATGAACCATGGAAACTCAAGCTCAGCAACTATTTTCAGCGTGATGAACCGGTTAAGGAGCAAAGATATGGACGCAGTAGCCCCCGAGGGCCGGGCACGAGATTACGTAGTCGGCTGCGCGTTTGGTCCAGGAATCGCCGTCGAGATGTGTCTGCTTAAACGCAACATGGGGCGGTCGGGACTCTATACTCCTCCCGAAACCGACAGCGAAGCCAGTATAAGCGAAGCCGGCGAAGACATCGACTGGGCGAGTATAGACCCTAAAGAATCAATTCCAGGCACGCCTGGGTCCGATAACCGAGGCGAGCGAAAACTAGTGTTCTGCGATGATATATTTATCAACGAGGCGATTGCTAATGTCGAATTGGATTAATGATACCGAAATATACCCATGTCGCATTTATTAAACGTTGAATATATGAAATTATTTACTGTTGGAAATGATCGTTCTAGGAAGTCTGTATTTTGAATTGGTGAAAAAGGCGGTTTGAATAGCTGCTCCTTAGCGGGGATCTTTCAATGGATACCTGGGCAGTATCCATGGGTTTTTTTTCAGCTGCCTCGGTGGGTTAGCACAGGTAGCATCCCACCTACAACAACAATGAGACAGTCCCTATCGCCGCTGAAAGATAAGGAATTGGAGAAATCTTGGCTACTAGAACATCGATACCGTTCAAGGTAAACATAGGTACCTCCTTGGATACCATTTTAAACTGCTAGCTATGTTCCGATGTCGATGACATATTTTTCCCATGGGGCCGCTTCGCTCCTATATCTCATCCCCTTAGCTTTGTTTATCATTATCAATATGGGGTATTTTCATGCGGTTGGACTAAACTACCTGGTGTTCTTAATGTCGGCGTCGGCGTCAACAAGTGTTCAAAGCACGAACGCCATGGGAAACTCGCCCGGTCTACCGATGGTCATTAATACTTGGGGCGGGGCGTTCACTGCAGCTACAGATGCAGCGTATCTATCTCTTCTGAAGCCGGACATATCGGCTCTTGACGCCGTCGAGATCGGCTGTTCTACATGCGAGGTCAATCAGTGTGATGGTAGTGTAGGTTATGGTGGCTCCCCAGACGAGAACTGCGAGGTGAGGATTAGGCCAATTCTGAAGGTACAGGGGACTAGGCAATTAACTCGCACAGACAACGCTCGATGCGATGATAATGGATGGCACAACTCTAAAGTCTGGTGCCGTCGCTGCTCTCCGGCGTATCAAGGACGCGATATCCGTTGCCCGTGCCGTCCTCGAGCATACGACTCACACACTTATCGCGGGGGACTTTGCAACTGATTTTGCCGTGCAAAACGGGTTCACAGCCCAGAACCTCACGACAGAAGCCTCAGCCACGTCGTGCGCCCAGTGGCACGTCGCCAATTGCCAGCCGAATTACCGCATCAACGTGTCGCCCGACCCGGCTTCTTCCTGTGGTCCGTACAAGCCTGTAGCTTTAAGTTCCGACGATGGGGTAGAATATACAGAGGAATTAAGGCCAAGAGGTAAAGGACCTCCAGAGGGCCACGACACCATATCTATGATTACGCTACATGTCTCGGGCATCATGGCCGCGGGTACCTCAACAAATGGAGCTAGTCGAAAGATACCCGGACGCGTCGGTGATGGACCAATTACGGGCAGCGGATCATATGTTGATGGAGAGGTAGGCGGGTGCGGGGCAACGGGAGACGGGGATGTTATGATGCGTTTTCTACCGTGCTACCAAGCGGTCGAGAGCTTACGGCAGGGAATGAGTCCCGGCGAGGCTGCTGAGGATGCGGTAAAGAGAATGCTGAGAAAATACCCGGAAGTGCAGAGCGGCATCGTGGTTGTGAATAATAAAGGCGAGCATGGCGGCGCTGGATCCGGTTGGACTTTTACGTACTCGTATCGAGGAGGCGGGATGAATGAGACAGCTGTGGTGAGCGTGCCGCCTATTGAGTCTTACAAGCGTTGATTTATGGAAGCGTCAATTTGAAGAAATTTCATTTAAATATTATTGTGTCCAGTGACTTAACCAATTCCTGAAAAACATGGCAGCTTCATTGGCGGACTTGGGTTATTGTATCACCTACGGTAATATTTATTTAAATATTAATTACCTATCCGTTTTTTAACATACTCACCGCAACTATATCACCTATCACTGATAACTTATTCGTATTTAAGCTTACAAAATCAGGAAGCCATGGCGCGTTGTGCAGATAAACAACTCAAGGACGAGCCTGAAACGGAGGGAAAAGGAGAAGAAAAACCCCCGCGCGATCATCGATCATGTTCCCCGCCGCTATCGACCTCCTCTACCAAATGTAGTACAATCGATCAAGCACCGCTATATGATCCTAAACGTACTCGTAAAATACCTATAATTCCTGGATCGGTACCATATGTCGGCGATAACTTTACGCCAATCCCTCAACGTACCTTGGATATCTTCTTCTTTCGAATACCTTCTTGTCATGTGGAATAAGGTTTATTTTAGGTGGTCTGTGCTGAATAGCTATCCTGTCTGTGCTTTGGAGATATTGTCAAAGTCTGGTTACTCATGTGATCTCTCTGAGGCAAGAAGAACTTTTCCTAAGAGTTTCTGTTTGTAAGAATAGAGTTAGAGCAAGATACATCTCTCTTTATTAATTGAATGGTTCAATCTCACTGCCCAACCCATATGCACGCTAACAACCAAGCAGTATTCGCTTACCCCTTAATGCTACACCTATGCAGTAACCCCCTTTCCATCGCCATTCAGATACAATCCCCTCAATTCCTTCTTCCACTCTTCAAGTGTCATCCACTTCTTTCCCTTCTCTCCATCCGGCAAGGGTACGGATCCCTTTGGCATACCCTCATACTCCTTTTCATCCCAATTAGGCAGCTCGATGAATGTGTGTTCCTTTTTGCAATTGATACCCTTCTTCTTCAGTTCGCCTTTAAGAAGCAAAGCATAGCATTCGGCGTCTAGCTGCGTCGCACCCAGGCAATCCGCACACGTGTACACCGGCTCGTCTATCACCGTCCACTGTTTGTAGCACCCATCGCAGGACACGAACCAACCCGGCTGGTTTGGGTCATCACTAATACAAGCGGGTTCTGGCGCTTTCAGCTCAGGCGTCGGCTCCCTGATAACTTCGCTCGGCTGAGATTTATGCTCACCCTTTCCACCGGGTTTCGGACTCTGACTCCGGCTTCTGTGGCCGTTTCGGACTACATTCTGCACGCTCTTATTCGCAAAGCCGTTGCTGTGTGGGATGACCGGGGTCGTCTGCTGCTGCGGCTCCTTGTCCTTTGGCCCGCCGTTGGCAGTGACGTCGGTAATTGTGCCAGCGTTTTTAGCAACCCAACTCTCCCATTTAATTAGCGCTTCGCGTTGCTCTGCGTTGCGCATCGCCCATACGATCCGCGTGTTCTTTGTATCTTCGATGGTCGTGAGTAACCGCGCCAACAACCAGTATGCGGATTCGTCATTCTCCTCATCGTCATCAGACAGTAGCTCGATGATCTCCCGCACGATACGCTCGATCCAACCGCGTGCTAGATGAGAATCGGTCTTGCGGCGGTGATGGTACCGGATCAGACAGCACACGGCGATTGTGCCAGTCCACAGGTCACAGCCATCGGTTGAATCGGGGTCGGGCAGTAGATTCGCGATGAGAGACCCGTAAGAATCGACCCGCTCGATCGCTAGACCCGGCTGGAATGCCTTATCCAGATATGTCCGAGCCAAAGCGTTCGTCATGTCGTCGACCGAATGCCGTGACAAACTATCATTACGATGCAGTCGCACATCTCCCAACGCCATCTCCTGTATCGCAATGACCTTATCCTGCTGCGCGCCATCAGCAGCCGCTTCCAACGTCTTCGCAAACCCGTCGCGCAGGAAGAAAAGCAGATCGTGCGTATCCTGCGCAACACCCATATCAATAGCCAGGGTGAAAAACGCCTCGATCACATCCCACCGCTTCGTCGCGTCCGCAGCCTGCGCAAGCACATTCGCGTCCTCGGAATTGGTGATCTGCACCACGAACTCGTACACCAGCTCGTCGAAATACGCCGCCCACGTCTCGCTCGTGCTATTCAGCGTCTCCACAAACGCAATCAACTCATCCCACGCCCCACGCGCCTGGTACCGCGTCAACACCTTCGAGTAGTCCTTGAAATGCACGTAGTTGTACCGCAGACTCTCCCGGTGCGTCGCCGCCGCAAGCGCCATGTCCTGGCCCAAGTCCCACAACCGGTCCCCTAGATCCAGCGTTATGCGCGCGAGAAGCGCCGAGTTCGCACTGTCCCGGATCCAGAACTCGTTGCGCCCGCGCACTTCGTCGATGTCCTTCTTTGCCTGCGAGAGCAGCCGCACGGCTTCCTCGTTGCCTGTGTTCGGCTGCTTCGTGAGGAAGTGGCAGGCGTGCCAGTTCTTCGGGTTCAGGTCTACGGCTTTTTGCGCGCGCGCTTGGTAGATCTTCGTTGCGTCGGCTTCGGTGTGGCAGAGTTGGAAGATTATTAATGCGCCGTGGATCTCCCAGCTGGATTGCTGCTCCGGTGTGTCGTTTGTCTTTTCAAGCTCGTCGGCGGCCCAGTCTTCGATTTGCTTTAGTGTTTCGAGGGTGAATTCCCGGTTTTCGAATTCTTCGTACGCGGGGTCGTTGATGTTTCGGTAGGCGTCGGGGTCGCTGGGCATTTGAGAGGATTTTTCGGGGTTGAGCTGGTGAGGTTGTTAGGGATCTGTGCTGTTAGGGGTTGGTAGGGAAGGGTGGCTTACTCGTGATAGATATCCGCGGATGAACCAACATGCGCACCAGAAATGGCGAGGCGTGAACTCCACACGACGGAATAGGTGTGTTGCCATATGCTTAGCGGCGTGTGAAAGAATTACTTTATGTAAATTGGTGGAAGACGACTTTGCGGCCTCGACGAATGAAAGACCCGGTTCGTGGGTTATGTACTTCGTCACGGAGGAGTCGCGTAACCAGCGGGATATCTCCTGGACACCGGACATGGAGTACAGCCATTCGGCTCGTGTTTCTCGGAGATCGATGTACTCGTCCCAGTCCCAAGTATGCAAGCTTACGTTGAGATTGAACGGCCAGAACATGGAGTCGATTCCGCATTCCTCGGTAAAGAGCTTGACGAGAAGTGGGCCGATCTGTGCCTTTAACTCGCGGTCGGCGGCTGAGAGATCGACATCCTGCAGGTGGTCGAGAAGCCAATACATCGCGTACTGGCGAACCGATGTGTTCTTCCTTAGCTGTTCTTCCGTGAGTACGATCAAGCAGGTTAATGCGATTTTGATGTTGGCGTTATCAAGGTCAAGGCTGATGTAGTCCTTATATTTTGCGCCGAGTTTCATGTCGAAGAATTGTTCGAATTCGAGACGTTGATAGAGATCAGGCGGACACACGTTATTGAGGAAATGACGGACGATGCTGATCTCAGACTCTTGGATGATCTTGGGGCCGGACGTAACTACACTTAGCCCAGATCCAGAGTCTCTCGAGTCTCTTTCGAAACCTTTCATCGGAACCCGTTCCTTGATTTCGGAAGAACGCCAATCAACAAAACCTGAATCTGTAACGGTGAAGATAGGATATTTCTCTCCAAGCTTTTGCGCGAAAGGAAGTAGAGATATTGTAAGAATCATTGGTGTGGCCTCTTGGGTGGTGCTCTCAATATCTGACAAGCCCGTCTTTCTCCTCGTTAGCGAAGGAGTAAGGGGTTGTGCTACGGCGCTGTTCCGATGTTTTACGGATAAGAAAGACTCCATCATGTCGACCGGCAGCCAGCGTCGACCAGCTTCGATCCATTGTATAATCTCATTGATCTCTTGGATCTCCTTAACGGTGCGGATGTTGTTGAGTCGACGAATCTCAGCGTCGATCTGGTCCGCCCGGGTCTTGTCGGCATCTGCGAGAACCTCCTCTATGTCATCGATAAGATCGACCTTCGCAAGGGAGTTGAGACTTGTGTTTAGCTTGAAGTAATCGCCGGCACACTTGTAGCGTAATGTCTCGAGAATCTTGTTTCTCCACTCGGAAATTCCAGCACGGCCATCATTTTTGAGGATTGGCATGTTGTCCATACGGAAGTTGATGTATTTATCAATATCATCCGCATTATAATCGGCAATCGGAATTGTGTTGGTCCTAATTCCTTCTGTTCCATCAAGCTCGGTAAACATCTTTGGAGGAGCAGTTAAGAAGATGCGGACTATCTTATTATCGACTATAGAAGTCAACCTCTGGAGCAGTGGTAGAAGTTCATTGCTGATGCCATCGATAAACAGGAAGAATGTCGTGTCCGGGTTTAGACGCTCCTTGTTGTTGATGAATATCTGCTGCCAAAGATCGATTGAGCCGTCGAAATCGGGTGTTCTTTCGAGGATTTGGTAGACAGATTTAGTCATTGCCTCGTAGGCAGTGCATATCTGCCAGAGCAACGTCCGCGAAACAACTTCTAGTCTGCTACTACTAGCCTCTTCATCGTCAGATTTCTTCTTTTCGCCTTCCAGGAAGAAGTAGGCCGTAACGGCGCGAGATGTAGGGCCAGCCCGATTCATACTTCTAAGAAATCTCAGCGTGTTGGCCATCATCGACGTCTTTCCAGAGCCGTTTCTACCCCCTAGTACCAGGACAGGCTTGCTTGGGACGGTGGATTTCGACCATTCTACGAAGTCTTCGTGATCCATGATCCACTTTCCAGTCTCGGGAACCAGCGTGTTCTTGCGAGCGTTGAAGGCTCTTTGCCAATTTGGAATCGGTTCCCCATCGTTGTCCAGCGTGTTTGGTGGAAAACCTAGCGCCTTAGCGATGGTCGTGCGCCACTTCTTCGCTTCCTGTTCCTTCTTCTGCTCCTTTTGGCCGTCGAGTATCAACTTGATATCGCCAGCACTGTCGCTTACTAGCTTGTATGTCTGCGCATTAACCAGGAGGGACTCCTTAGCGTTAAGCCTATCCATCATGCCAAGTAGGTCGCTGATGCCGTTGTCGTTTAAGAATAATTGTTTCGTGAAAGCAAGGAATTTGTTGTGCTTCCTACGTAACTTAATAGTGCGATCGCAAATCTCAACGAATAGTCTGAGATTTTGAACTGCGACTCGTTTGAGTCTCACGTCCATGCGTCCCTCATAAGACTCAAGACGCTCGAAGAACTCGGTGCACTTCTCAAGAAGCTCAGCGAGATTTTCGAAGATGCCCTCATATCCTTGCCATGCTTGTATGACGAATGTGAGTGCGTTGTAGCACATCCCCGCTGGGGCGAAGACCTATACCGACTTTTAGCAAATGGCGAATGAGTATACTCGACTCCACGAGTCCACTTACGGTTGAGGCACCCTCGGCAACTATCCCTCCTACAGTATTTATACATTGCAATGTCTTGTTCACGACACTCTTGAATGCACCGAACTTCTCCGACTTCTTCTTATCAGAAGCTTGCACGCTGTCGATATATTTCAGAACAGAGTTGATGTCGAGCGTCTGAACCTTTTTCGGGTCTCCGCCAGCTAATTCGATTACTTTGTTCTGGACTTCTTTCCATGTTGCCTCGATTTCTTTTTGTTCGGCTTGCTCCACAGCCTTTTCGCTGGTGGAGCTCGTGCTCAAGACGCTGCTTGACGCTTGTAACGTCGGCGGCGCCATTTTGGCGTGTTATATCTTGGTGATCGTCTTCTTAGTATGCGTGTCTCATTCAACCACATACAACTTCTTGATATTACTGTTAAGTTTTATAATCATGACATCGCTTTAACTTAGTAATTTCCACTCTGCTCTAGCTGGCTCGAAACCATTTAAAGGGTTCGAGTCTCATGCACTTTCAGGTAGCCACATCATACAAAGTACCGCTGTCATCCCAATGGAGTCAGCCTAGCTCAGCCAACCCCTCCGACTCAGTTACTCCATCGGAAACTCAAGACAACGATTGGAACGATTGTGACGCCTGCATACTACCCTTGTCACCATTGACGAAAGATCATACTCCACTGGACCACATCTATGGGTCGATCCGAGCGTTTAACAGACGGCAAGGCTTAGTTTTTCCAAAGGACCCTTTTTTAGTGCAACATACGGCTCCTAAGGCAATCCCTTCAAACAGATTGTGAGGAGAATCAAGTGATTAGTTCTCCAGTCTTTCAGCCCTTCGCGAAGGAATGCCGTCTAGGCAGGGTTACGTAAATCCTTCTCAAGGATCGTATCCCGCAGATGTGGAAACGTTCGAAGTGTGAAAAGAACAGTCGATGAAACACCACCCCTGGATCCGGGTAACGGCAAGGGCTGAACTAATGATAGGGCAATGGGGTACCCACGCGAGTATCCTAGCAGCTGGTCTAGGTAACTCCTAGTTCGAGGCAATGCCACTGCGCACGGATGATGCATTTTTAGCCCGTTAATAGTAACGGCTTTAAGGAGGCACAGGTACCATCATGTGAGTCCTACAAGTCCTACCACTATGCGTAGGTAATAGGGGCTCAAAAAGAACCTTCACCGAATTATGTTTCGATGGACTTATGCTAACTTGTGCAGAAGTCAACCTGCTTGTGTTCCTAAAGTGGATGTAGGTAAGGCACCAAGGCGAATGTCCAAAAAAATGAAGATATGTACATTCATCGCCAACATTTTTGGTCACATATCCGACCAGGAAATCTAATATGTCGTGTAACCATCCATGGAGATCGATATATTTATTCCATGACCAATGAGCGCGCTTCGTGACGTTGCAAACAGCCCGATTTGGTCGGCCTGTTAGCGACCCGATAGGGCTTCAGCCGGTAAATGCTTAGCAGGCCTTCCCTTTTCTCATTCGTCACCTCGAACGGTGAATAGATCCAGCTCTGTTAAAAATAGCATCAACAAATGAGAGGCGCTCCTAGGTGAGTCGGGTTTGTTTTCAAGTTACGCGTTTGAAATATCCCCTTTTCCCATGTTTACACCAACGGATAGCCAAAGCGCGCATTGGAATTGTCGTGATAGAGCTATGGACCTATAAGAATAGGCGCTGTTACGGGATCCAACATCCCGACAGCCACCAAACAGCCACCCCCTCAATACCAGCAAACGCCGGCGAATCGGCCTATCCCCGTTCCTATTTCCCTACCTCCCTAGGTACAGGCAGATACAGGTAGGTACCTACCTATTCATCTAGCACTGGATAACAGGCACATTACCCGGCGCGCTGTACGCCTTACCGCCGTTATCAGGCTGGCCAGTCAACCCGTAGATGTTCGTCACGATGCTCGCGTCGTTCTTCTGGTACGCGCCGGGGAAGCTGACCGTCGACGTCGGCTCGAACGTCCCGCTGCCCCCGACCTTGATCTGCGCGCACGACATGTAGAACTGAGCCCCGTTCGCCATCCTCGCCGAGTGCAGCGCCAGGATCTCCACGCGCATCAGGTAGTCCCCCGGCGCGATGCACTGCGGCAGCGCGAAGTTCACCCACCCTTGCGCTGCGATCATGTTGTCCACACCCCATTTCTTGCTCGATGTGTCGAAGGTGTCTTCCCAGATCTTAAACCATTTTAGCCCGGTTTTGCTCGCCGTCGCGGCGTTGTCGACTTTCGCGAGCCAGGCGGTGATCGGGCCCTTGTGCGACGGCGCGATCGGGTTGTCTGGGTCGTTGGGGATTTGGGCGCCCCCGATGATGTGCCCGAAGTAGGCGCCGAGCTTGTCGCCTGGGTTTACGCTGATGACTTTGCTGGAGGTTGTGCCTTGCTTTTGGCAGATCATGTCTGGGTTCATGTCAGTCTTACCCGGGTGTTGATTCTATGGTTGTGATTCAGATCTCCGTACCTTGCGAAGTCACATCGTAGACGGGGTTGTTGTCGCTGGGTGCACGTAGACCGACAAGAGAGCCTTGCTTCTGGCCGTTGACTGAGACTTCCTGTATACGTCATGATTCGTTAGATATGGTTCTCCTTGAGTTGTATGTCAGGAATGGTTACCTGGAAGATGCAGTGAGCCTCGGCGGACAAAGCGAATGCCGCAGCTGCGATTAAGGAGAACTTCATCTTGTCTATAGTTGCCGCGAACCGTGTACGATGTGATCTACTGGTGACCTGGTTTGGTACCGTGGATTCACCATCGACCCTGAAGGCTCCATCGCGCGTATATATACGCGATGGTCCATCACCCATGCACCCTAACATGCCACTGCATGTCACGATATGCCGAATATGATATACTAAAGGCACATAGCAGGAGCCCTAAGCCTCCACCAAGGCCAACAAGCCGCAATTAAGAATTCCCCGAGAATGATTAGACCAAGGTCTATGCCTCTTTTCACATATTAGACGAGGTCTCTGTGTGGCTTGGTGGGCCCGGTGGGTTCTGGGGTAATATAGCCGGTAAAGGCAGGATTCATATCTGGGGTACAGGCGATTGGCTATAGATCTATTGGTGTCTAAACTTGAAGGTTCCGAGAATTAATCCTAGAAGAAACGGGAACCGATTGGAGAACGGGTATGGGGAAAGTTCATTTATACCTGCGCAGAAAATCCGGGGCGCATGGTGAGAGTACGGGACGATAGCCCTATATTCCGGCTGCCAAGCGAGTCTACTAGACCATATGACAGGAATAAAACGAGATATGACGATATTGTGCATCTACAGACAAACGGGATTGGAGCGGAAGGGCGTTAGCTATACAGGTGAACTTGGTGGTCGTGTTATGCTTGAAGGCCATAGTATGCCCCCTTAATACACACCTGCTGCGGGAAGGGCCGATTCTATTTGGAATCGCAGTTATTGAGGCTCTCCTCGATTAATATTGCCATGCTGATGCTAAGGTCAAATCATTCTACGCATGAGCCGAGTTCCGAGTCTTTGACTCAACCGATACCTACCTACTAATCATATCTATGGTATTAGTCACTCCCGCATCTACTTGATATGAAATGGGACGACAAGTGACACCTGTAGGGCTAGAGATAGATCCAAGGAGAATCAAGATGTGGACTCATTATGACTAAAGCTTAGATCAGTAGCAAAGGTACGTAGCATACCGTATACCTCCTATCCACAGATTTACGATTCCAGCAGGTGGACGTTAAGTTGAGTTGGTTGATACAAGGCCAGGAGTGTGTCATCATATATGATTGTATGAATCAATCTCTTGCGCACCAGCTATCAGATATTGATTTCTTCAACGTCCCTTAATGATATCCGCAGCCTTCTCAGCTACAGCATATACAGAAGACATAATATTACCACGAGGGATCAGCGGGAAGATACTCGCATCGACAACACGCAGATTCTCCGTCCCGTACACGACCAGCCTCGGATCCACCACCCCTCCTTTCTCCCTAGGCAACATCGCCGCCGAGCCACAACTATGGTACGCAGTGACCGCCGTGTCTAGGATATATTTCTTCGCCCCATCCAAATCTCCGATGTGGAAGGCATCTGGATGGTTCCGCTTCCCGTCGGGCTTGAAGAACGCCGCTAGTGGCTTCGATGGGCGTAGCTGAGTGTCTAGCGATTGGACATGACGCGCCATGATTTCTAGATCGGCGGGGTGTGAGAAGTACCGTGGATCGATGCTGGGTACGGCGTCGATGTCCGCGGAGGAGATGTGTGTTGTGCCTCTGGAGAAAGGGTGCGACTGCACGCAGGCTAGGCTAGCGAAGTTCTCAGGGAGTAATTTCGAGCCGACGAAGCTCGAGCCGTGCTCGTGCAGGTTCGCCTGTGCTAGGAACATGAGCCACCCGGCCGAGCTACCGTCCGGTTTCTCAAGAATAGAACGGACTATGTCATAATACTCTTTATCTTCAGGCTTCAGAGATTGGGGAAGCTGGTCAAGTAGCTCGGCGGCGTTTGGAGTAGGCATGAAGGCGTGAGACTGCATGCCACCGATGGTGAAGGGACCGGCTTTCTGCTCGACGTAGAGCTTCTGGGCTAAGGCGAGTGCTTCGGGTTCTTGCCGCAAGAGAGGATCCCCTGTGATGACACCGTCGATTACTTCATAGCTCATTCCCGTCATCAAGTGATCTTGTAGATTCTCTCCTACGCCTGGAAGATCTACGTGAACGGGAATCCCATGATGCTCGAGGAGCTTCCCATCACCGATTCCAGAGAGCTCGAGAAGCTTCGGTGTATTGAACACACCGGCGGCAAGAATAACCTCTTTATTTGGCGTAAATGTCTCGATATTACCTTCGATCAAGACTTGAACGCCTGTGGCCTCGACTGTGCCGGAATTGGTCTTTGTGAATATGATTCTCAGAGTCTTGGCATGTGTAAGAATCTTCACGTTGGGTCTTTCGCTAGCAGGAGCCCCATATGCCGAGTAAGAGTAACTCCGTGTTTTGGTTTCTGGGTCGACGGTTGCCGTGTTACTGTAGCCTCCAATCGATTTTCCCGAAAATGGATCTAGCAGTAATGATAAGGACTCTCATGCAAGTCAAGCTTTTCGCCGAGTCTTACTCACCGGCGTTTGTGGCTTTATCTAAACCACGGAATGCGTCGATCCATGCCTTGCATAGAGGATTTTCAATAACGCCTGGGAATGTCACTTTAAGAGGCCCCGAAGTACCACGGTATTCATCATCGATCCAATCAATGCCGAGATGCTCGAGCGTGGCTTGATTCGAGGGTGGTATCAGCGTGTATGACCTTTTATAAAACGGCGCAAGCCCAGCCCAGTCCCATCCGGGATTACCCAGCTTCGCCCATGCATCGATGTCGGCTTGAGCTGGAGCGATAAATGCCTGGGCGTTGATGGCTGAAGAGCCACCGAGTGCTTTTCCCTGTGGCTCCTGGATAGACCGACCTCCTAAGCCTGGTTGCGAAATGGATTTATATTGCCAGTCGGCATCGGAACCCATGAGGGATGTGAAGAGAGCAGGAATGGTAACCCGAGGATCGGCGGAGAGGTCATTGCCGGCCTCAAGTACCAATACTTGGACATCGGACTTTTCGGACAAACGATTGGCGACGACGAGGCCTGATGTGCCGCCACCCACGATGATATAGTCCGGAGAGGAGAAAGCCATGTCTCAGATCGCCAAGATAAGAAGATTGTCAAGAAGATCGTTAAGAAGTAGCTACGGGATTATCGTCCGCCGTCACCCGCCTTCTAAGGCTTTTCTACCCCCCAAAATGAAGAGCTATGCAGGTTGGAGCAGAGGTACGTATGGACTTAACCACCCCGGTCAACCTCAATAGCCACAAAATATGCCCCATTATTACGTACCAGTTAAAAGCTAGCTACATACTCGTCTTACGATATGATAAGATCTGTAAAGCTCTTCACAAACCCCATACAATTTCGGCGGCTAAGGCGCTTCATGGCTAGCAGGTAGGCTCTAGAACATATGACGTTAAACTTATCTACTAGGTATGTGAAGATGAAGACTTGTACTGGGCCAATAGCCTGATGTATCTTATACAGTGATAGATCATCTAGTGTAACTAGTACACGCTAAGAATCTCACGGCTCTATTATTATCGATGCCTACCTAGGTAGGTAGCTTTCAACCTAGCATCGTTATCGAGAAGGCGGCGCAGTGAGGCACTCTATCCACTTTCTAGTTAGGTAGGTAGGTACTATTTTGACCATTGAGAAAGCTTTTGTATCGAGCAAAGACAGACTATAATCTATGTAGAAACTCACTGACACATAGTCAAGCTGTGCTGTCAACACCTCTCACCCATGCTCGATCCTCGACTGCGACTTCTCCCTCTGCTTTTACCAACTTCATCTAATAAAGAATCGTTGACGAAGCTAGAGATCATAGTTGATCGTACGGTAAATATGATGTCGTTCGACAGTACCAGCTTATATCTGGATATCAAAACTGGTCGTACTGAAGTACCTAATGGGATTTTAGATCCGACTAGAATCATCGGTGTCTCAAAATGTGGAATTGGGCCGTGGACAAGTAGAACGATTGTGGCCTGGACGGCGAGAAATCTTGGAATATACTAGGTACTAGGTAGGTATGGAAAGGGCATAATGTAATATGGGCTCCTCTCGATTACCGCCCAAGTAAGTTTATAGATGAAGTTTATACTGCTTCGGTCTTTACATCAACACCGACACAGTTGGCGGCTATAACAATCGCTCTCGGGGAGTTGTATGATCGGGCTCTCGGGTTCAGGACCATCCCCTTCGTAATGCGGTGAAGCAAGTATGCTCTTTGACATGACTCTCTACCTAAGGCACGTAAAGAGTGGTAGGAGTGTTGTGCGTCACCTTGTGGATCATGCGAGGAATCGTTCAATCACTTCGAGATGTGTTGTCGAGACCTAAGCTCCAGGTATGTAACATGGACATATCGTGAAATTAGGAGGTTGTTAGTTAGAAGACTACGTCAGAAGCTATCTCTCGGATTTAATGGGGCATATCTTGAATTGGTATGGCTTACAATTCTCGACTCTGGCATTGGTGCAATATATATCGAGATGCCCCATTTAGTGAGTGCCTTTTCGCTTCGCCATCCTTGCCAGATCACTTCCCCGTAAGCTCTAATGCAAGTAGAACGGTCCTTGGTCTCATACTAGCCTGCGCCAGGGCTGAGTTTTGAAGCCTGTTTTCTACTATCGTGTAGACGGGGTCTACATAATCGCTTTGCTTTCTTAATTTGGAGAGGATCTTAATCGAATCCTTCGAGATTGATCATCCTGCATGGGTCGATAGGTATTTTTTCTCAACACGTGGAGCCCATAACAGATAATAGTCGCGAATACGAAACACCCAACGCGCTCAAGGAAGAACGAAAAGCTTCGAAGAGTTTAGGATAAGTGCAGCAGATAGATAGGTAGAGTAGGCAACTCTTTAAGATGATTTACAGGTACTAGGTATCCCGAAACATGTCATAGGCTGGCGAGAATCTGCAGCTAATAAGTCCCGTGCCGTCGATCATCTGTGCTGAGCCACTCTCCCACACTCCCATTTCGGCTCTTGGGTGAGCCGTGTTCCACCGCAGCGTTCCTTATTGACTCGATGGAACCTTGCCGCTTAAGTGTTCTCGAAGCTAGACTAATTGGAGTCGAAAACCAAACAATGCCTAAACCCTACGACCGTACCAAGGATACCGAATCGACCCTTATGGGGCAACTCAAGTTAACAGGCTCGCTAAGGAAGGCTAGGCGTAGATCAGCCGCGAACCAGCCAATATGGCAGTCTCCTCGGTCTCGTAGTCTCGCAGTATGCTGCTATGTAGGTACTAGGCTGCTAGGTATGTAGGTAGACAAAAATATCGCCGAATGGGTCCTCTCTGATTCCCCGGTAGACACTCGGATTCGGCGGGGGATACCCTCGTCGACCCGAGAAATTTACATACCAGGGTTCAGACAAGGGACTATCCATCCTTTTTGCTGACTGATCGCTCTAGACTTGCCTGAAGCTCCAATGCCTCTGAAGCGTCTTCTGTAGTATTCGTTTTCGTATTTGGATGTACGTATTCTCTTCGTCGGATTTTAACCCATGTATTAGGCTTGACTAGGGGGCACATACGATGCATTAGATGTCATACCATTGGGCGGCCAGAGACTACATATCCCACACCGCCCGCATCCGTTTGGATTTCCTCTTGTTCTGCTTAGCTGCTCAGATTTTGGCAGTGGCAGCAAAAACACGATGGAGGCCATCGCAAAAGTAGTCGAGGAACGAGGACCAGTCCTTGCGTCCGTCGCCGTGATACTCGTCACCGCATTCATCGCATCTCTACTGGTCGGAGGTAGCGACAATTCGAATATACCGCTAGTAGGCACGGAGGTCGGAAACGCGGAGAAGCGAAGGAAGGCATTCATCACCAACGGCTATGATTTCTACAAGAAGGGATACGATCTATTTAGATCAAAGGCGTTTAGGTTAACTGGACTCGATGGTACGAAACAACGATTGTCGCTAGAGATGGCATCGGCGGATAGAGAAGATGCTAATGATGTTAAATAGGCGATCGTATCGTCTTGCCGCGGAGTCTCATGGAGGAAGTGAGGCAGCTTCCGGATGATGTTATTAACATCAACAAGGCCTTCGATATTGTATGTTTGGCGTAGTTCCTCATGATGGTTTCAAATGGATGTACTAATACAAAACATAGATGAACGAACAGAAACATCTTGGCATGGGAGACCTTCGGCAGACTGAATTTCTCATTCACGTTATCCGCGGCGACTTAACTCGTAGTTTGGGTAAGCTGCCTTTCCCACAACCTATTTGTTTTAAGTCGATTTGGGACTTGAACTAAAATGGTCTAAAGTGCGCATCAACCCACGTCTCTCGGATGAGACCGCTCGTACAATCCGCGAGAACCTGCCGGAGTCTAGCGACGAGTGGACATCCGTGGTGGCGTATCAGACGATGTTGACCATTGTAGCTACCATCTCGGGCGCTATCTTCATCGGACCGGAGCTATGTCGATCAGAGGACTACCTGAAAGCTAGCATTGGTTACACCCTGGACTTTATCAATGCCGTGACCAAGCTGAAGCAGTGGAGCCGACGGTGGCGTTGGTTCGGCCGATACTTTACCCCCGAGGTTGATAAGTTGTTCGCCGAGCGCAAGAAGGCGCACATCTTCCTCCGGCCCGTCATCGAGCAACGGCGTGCGGCCATGGCGGCCGGCCACGATCTACCCGACGACACCTTGCAATGGATGTTGAACAAGGTCGACGAATTCGGTCTATCTGATGACAACCTCGCCGAGACACAGCTGAACTTGAGCATGGCTGCTATTCACACTACGACGCTAACCGTTACTATGATGTAAGATCACGTCTCTTTAGGACCATAACGGAATTAAACCTGTACTAACATCACCACGATAGCCTCTACGATCTTGTCATCAGACCCGACGTAATCGAAGAAGTACGGGAGGAAATCGAGACGGTCCTCGCAGCCAACGGCGGCGTCATGACAAGTCACGCGCTCTTCGAGATGAAGCTCTTAGACAGTGTCATGAAGGAGTCGCAGCGCGTAAACCCTGGAAGCATGATCCGATTCCAACGCTACGTCGCCAAGCCCGTGACCCTCAGCGACGGCACCCACCTCCCAGCCGGTTACATGATCGAGACACCCCACGCGCTAACTGTGCAAGACCCCGAAGTATACCGGAACCCCGAGGTAAGAAACTCCCCGACCGGACAACCATGTATACCTACCTAGGTAAACCTGATTGCTAACACCAAATAGGTATTCGACCCCCACCGATTCCTCAACCTACGCAACGGCACATCAGAGGACCTGCTAGGATACAAGAACAAGGAGCAGCACCAATTCGTAACTGTGACCAAGGACTTCATGCATTTCGGATACGGACGACACTCCTGCCCAGGCCGATTCTTCGCCGCCAACGAGATCAAGCTGATCCTCGCGCGCGTGCTCCTCGACTACGACATCAAGATGCCGCCGGGTCTAACCGAGCGCTACGCCAACCTGAAGATGGGAACCGACGCGTTCCCCGACCCGACGAAGGAGATATTATTCAAGAGGGTTGCGTCGACATCGTAAGGGAGACGTGGCGACTGGTCTAGGTAGGCAGGGAGCGTGCTGTATTGAATATTATGTTATTTATTGTACATTCATTCTCCTCATTACACCAGTAACAAAATTGTTAGGTATATATGAAAGATAGACGATAGATATCTAGTGATATTAAAACCCATAACCCAATCCCATTTTTATACGCTTGCTCGATAACCCACATGCGCGTCTATATCCATACAGATACCCCTTTTTAACCTCATCCACCAAACAGGTACCTATCCATAGTAATACTCAGCGACAGTTAACTCAAGGCTTCCATCTCCACCCAGGATGTTTCCACTCCAAACTCTCAATCTGGCTCTGCGACAACCCCTCCAACGCCTTACTCACATCCTTCCCATCGCGCCGTTTATTATCCGCCTTCATCCACAACAGGGTCGCCGTCCCAATAATCAACATCATAGTCGACGCAGCCAGATTCAATCCATTACCAATAGGATAATCCGGTCCATCCCAGCTTAAATAACTCCAAGTCGCGACTAAGCCGCCGATATTGCCTAGCATCATATTCGTGGCGAGACTCATGGACCGCGCGGAATCGCTGATGACCTGCGCGGACACCTGCGCGTTGACGAGCGGGCCGACGGCGAAGGTGCTGATCGCCGTGAAGAAAGTCGCGGCGTACCGCACCTTGGGGTCCTTGGATGCGAGGAACATTATGTACCCCATCATCGTGAAAGGCGCGGTTAGGATGATGAAGATTTGCCGTCGGTCGGTGCGCCAGCTTATTAACGGGATGGCGACCTCGAAGACGGCGCCGACGACGTAGGGGGGGACGGTGTAGAGCTGTTTTCGGATCGTCGTGTAGTTCGGGTAGATGCTGGCGACGATGGTGGGGGTGAAGACGGAGAGACCTTGTACGGTGATGCTAGAATTGGGTTAGTGATTATGGTGCAAGGGTTGGTGATACTCGGTATAATGCAAGGGTGCACATACTTGTTAAACAGGAAAATGAAGGCTGTCGCTATCACGACAGGGTTCCAGATCCCTAACCAGACTTTGTTGCGGTCTGTCTTGTCGAGCACCTTAGACTGTCCTAGCATTTCCGACTTTACACGGGCGATGGCTAGGGTCTTTTCTTCTTCCGAGAGCCAGCGGGCTGTCTCGGGGCGATCGGTTAATGTGATGAAGGCGATCAGGGATAATCCCATGGTAATGATTCCTTCGACCAAGAAAATCATGCGCCAAGCTGTGACGCTACCAATGTTTGATAGACTGAGGATGCTATAAGATTATGAGTTAGTTACGACCAGTCGTAACATTGACATTATTTTTAAATCTCATTTATATTTATTTCCATTCTTCCTTCCAAGAGTCTTTCCAAAAAAAAAAAAAAGTTAATAAACTTGAAATGTTTACTTACCCCGAAGCAAGCAGTCCACCAAACGCACCGGCCAATGGGGACATCACGATGAATAATGAGATCCGAAAGACCAATTCGGAACGACGATACCATCGCGAGAGGTAATATGAGATACCAGGCATCATGCCGGCCTCGAAAAGGCCGAGGAGGAAACGAACACCACAAGCCGCCGATAAATTGTGAACGAAGGCCATTCCCAACGAGCAGACACCAAAACCGAGGGAGAGGAAGGGGATAAACCAACCCGGACCAATCGCCTTGCAAGCTAAATTGGACGGGATCTGGAAGATGATATAGGAGATGAAGAAGATAGAAAGAAGCTTGTTGTAGTCGTTCCCCGACATGCCCAAGTCTACTTCTAGTCCGGCCAACCTGGCATTACCTTGAGCTGATTAGTATGAGCGAATTTGTGATCTAGAGCAATGCCATACCGATATTCGTGCGGTCGATGAAGCAGAAGAGATATATTAATGAGACTGTAGGTACAACCATCAAGTCTATCTTATTCCGAAGCTTCCTCTCAGCCAGTCTGTCGAGCTGAACGGCTGGCTCGCCATTGCTATGATGAGTTTTAGCATATGCGCGGTTTACATCTCGTGAGCTCCATAGCTCTCACCTGTCAGTGGCTACGAAGCCTTCTTCAGCGGCGAGATGAGCATCTTTTTCGACACGTCGCTCGTATGTCGCGGACGTCGGCCGAGGCTCATTCCCATCAGAAGAACGCTTTACGTCGTCTGTCGCCGCCATATTCATCTAGGTACCTAAAAGGTATGTTCTCATCTATGAGAATTGAGAAGCAGACGCGCGAGAAGTAGATCTTTTTAAAAATGAAAACGGCACTAGAGCCCTAGAGGTTAAGGCTCAAGGGATGACAAGACGTTAAAATTGCACTCGTGGGTGGCTGCAGGGTTATTTATTCCAAAGCTTAGCTCGACGACGGTGATATACTATGTATTATATTTCATATGAATTATACATGGAGGTACCAGGCTTTGAATGGTAGCCTTATGCGAGGGATTCGTCGTGCATAATCAGCAGCAATTCATAAAGGTTTGTCGTATCTTGTTTAACCCCAGAAGCAAAATGATAGGACGCGTAATTGCTTTTGAATTTGCGTTGGGAAAGTAATTACACCAGTACGGGCCGACAGGGAGCTAAAGGATCGCGGGGAGAGGGTTGGAGCCGGAGCTATCGCGGACTAGGAGGTAATTTGGAGATTTAGAAGTAGGATTCCCGTCACTGCCGAATCATTGGTTATTAGTGCTATTACGAAGTGACACAACAGCTGAAGCGTTTGCGTGTGTGGCGGCCGTAACTTGTGGTACCTACCATCATAGTACAATGCCTAGAGCCTTATGTAGGAACGGTCAGGGATACATCGTGGTCTAGCGTCGAGTAGCCGATGCAGGGTTGAGTAGTACCGAAATGCTTAAGCGTAGCAACGAACCGAACCCGATCTTTTCTTGAACGGAATAGACCTACATTCAGTTAGGCTGTCCTTACCATGTACGCCGTGAGTCGGAGGTCTTCTTTTATGCTATGTCCTTGAAACAAGTACAGGTACTATAAGAGGTAGGTAAGTAAATATTACATGTAAGCACAATACATTAACAGGGTAGTAGATTAGTAGATGATATGCAGAAGAAAAGAATTCGATACCACCTACCTTTTTATAGAAATTAATTGCGAGATCTGTATTCGAGATCCTTCAGCCCAGCGGCCCGCAAATGCCAAGCTTTAAATTTCAGGGGTCTCTTATTTATCTGATCCCCCACAATCAACCAACTAGTACTGATGCCATCTCGGACTTCTAGAAATATAATAATACCTTGATGTGTTCCAACTTCGAAGGCCTTGAAGATAATACCCTAGTCTCTTGCAGGAGATATACATTCGAACGACGGGATCTATCCGCTCGGTACATGGTCATTGACGGGAGCATATTTCCCCTTCCCTTGACAGCGTAGGATTGGCTTCGGAGTTAGCTTTGTTTGCCGGGCAGCTCGGGCTGAAGTTTAACCATGTTCGTATCCCTTCTTTGACAGCCGCTTTAATCAGGGTCGATCCGCGTTGCCTCCACGTGTCTTTCAAGGATAAGCAAAGATAGACCTAGCTAAAAGCCGAGATTCAAACTGGGAGTCTTCCGAAACTGATCTCGGTCCTAAGTTTGACTAGACCTTGGGGAAATATTTTCTCCTCTTTGCCCAAATTCGATATCGGTATTTGAAATACACCCGTGACTCGATGTCTACCTTGTAAAAGACTTCTTCCTTTACCAGGCCATGAATGTGATCTTTTGTCTTGAAATAGACGTAATGCCAGAAAGTCCGAGACAAGGTGACGTGGCGATTGTCGTTGTCATTATGTCATTTCCATAATGTGTCCTTCAACTCCTCAAACCTTTAGGCGACATGACCGACGATACTAGCATCATCGGTCGAATACCATAGCACCTATAAGGCTGACTTCGAAATAACGAGGGAGTGCCTAGTCAGAAGAATGAGGGTTGAATCCATAGGTAAGCGACGGCGCTCTCAATCGACACCGTCCTCAATCAAGCGTCGCCAGCTTCATAGCAAATATCGCTAAGCGCCATAACCGGTTCAAACGCACTCATCGAATACTCCATCGCCGAATCCACACCCGCGCCCTCCACCTCAGTAACCCTCTGGCTCTGACTCTGATTCTTCTTCCCCTTCCCATTCCCCTTATCCACCACCTCCTTCTCCTTCTCCCTCCCTCCCTCCCTCTCTCCCCCCTTCCCCTTCTCCTTCTCCCACTCCAAAACCTCAATATGCGAAAACCTCCGCATCCAATGCCCAATCCACTGCTTCCCCAACCTGCGATCCGCCTGCCCCAACCTAAACACCCTCTCCGCAAGCCTAAACACCTCGTCCTTCGTAGGCGGACACCCCAAAGCCCCCTGCGCGCCCGCCCAATCCGCCAATAGGCTCTCCTGCCGTAACGTCAACCTCGACATCTCGCCGCGCAGATCGCGGCCCACGCGTCCCCTCGTCCGCGCATTAAGCTGGCTCGGCGGAACGCCGAACCGTCTCGCGACATCACCGACACGATCGCCGTCGCGCACAGCAGCAAGTGCGTTCGCCATGTCCGTTTCCGTCCACTGGTAGCGCGTGGGCTGCTTGTGTTCTTCGACGGAGCGGCGGGGTGGGGGTTTAGGTCTGCGGTTGCCGAGACGGTCGGCGAGAGTGGTTTTGGGGACGCGGAAGCGCAGGGAGGCTTTGCGGAGGGACATGCCTTCGACGGTGATGGCGTGTTGGGCTTGCGCCATGTCGTCTTCGGTCCAGGAGCGGTACTTGGATTTGCGCGCGGTGATGGTGGTGGTTGTTGCGGTGGCGGGAGGGATGATGAGAGGGGTTTCGGTGGTTGGGGGGGAGGGTAGGTCCATTATGGGTAGATTTATCTATCTATGTATTTGGGATATGTAGTCCTCCTTTGAGTTTTCTATGGTTATGACATTGAATAGATGCTGTGATGGGTATTATGAAGTGTCCTAATCTTGTGGATTAAGTTGTTAGGTTGAAATTGGGAATGCGGGGATCATTTTGCTCACTTTGTTGGCTGGGGGAAGTCCGGACACGTGCAATTCTGCAGGTACCGAAGTATCTCCTTCCTAAATTCATCGCGACGCTTGTGATAAGTTATGTATCCCTATGAAACAGGGGCAAACACATTGAAATATGTAGCGTTTGTTGAATCTTTGATTATATTATTCGTTCAATGCTGTACACCTTTATACCTGATGGATGATGGGACATTAATTCTGATTAACATCAACCTCTTCTGCTCATCCTTTTACGACGCCTTCCCCAGGACTGCCTCCGACTGCTGTCAAGCTATCCATAGCCCAAATCTATCCATCTATTGATATAGGGCGGTGTCTCATCGTAGTCGAGCCCAACTTTAGAGACTTCCCTCTACTATTATTGGACGTCGACAGACTAATAGTTTAGTGTTTTCGATGACTGACCAGTGCTTCATGACACGCCTGCCGCTTTGCCCAGGCTACCGGATCCCCTGCTGCTGAAAATGCTCATAATACCAAAGCCGACGTAGAATAACATGAGCGGGTATGCCACCAAGGCCCTCATCTGCATCATTCGTCCCACGGCGCAGAACATACCACTAGCGCTTGTTGTGCACCATACGATAGCTGCACTTGTCAAGATGTAGCCGAGCGGTCCATCCATCGGTATAATAATGCCAACAAGACTAGTCATAACTAGCGGGAGTAGGCAATACCCAAGTACACTTGCGCTTCTCGCGAATGTCAAGTTGTTGCTCAGTTGTCCCTTATTATCATCCCTGCCGCCTGCGTTAGGATCGCTTGGATAGCCTGGGGTAGCCGAGTATGCTGGTACAGCAGGTGATGTAGAATTAGAGTCGTCGGGTGACATAAGCGATAGGATTGTGTGCAGCGCAACCGATCCCATCAACGCTAGTCCGTAAATGTATCCGAAGTGCACCTTGCCGCTGAAGAGTAAAAACGTGCCGAATAGAAGGAAGAAGAGGATAGGGCCGCCGAGGTCTGAGTCGTCCATGATGTGTTGATCTATACGTCCGAAGGGGTTGAGGACTGCTAGGGTCTAAACAATATTTAGTGCTGTTGTCGAAGAGTTGAAATTAGTTAACTAGCGCGGAAAGCTCACCTTCATTTGTATGTGATCAAAGTTGACACCTAATTCTTCTAGCAAAGGAGGCTCTCCATCATATCCTTCCGTCGAGAAGGCGGCTAGCCAACCTGTCCGTAGGCCACCTTGCTCGCCCATCCTTCCACTCACGCCCGGCGCGGCACCAAAACCCCCATACCCACTAGGCCCAGGCGTAGGTGCGCCATATCCATATGATTGCGCCGCAGTTGCTTGACCTGGAACACCTGGCGAATATGTAGAAGGGTAGAATTGAAGGTTTTGCGCTGCTGCTGCACCACCGACGAACTGGTTTGGAGGAGGCGCGCCGTAGTATTGCGACATGTTTGGTGGGCCAGGAGTCGAAGTAACTCTCGACTTGCAATGGCAGGGATCGTGCAGTAGAATAGGAAAAAAAAGGTCGTGCCGGATGGATTGTTTTTTGGTTATTCAGAAAGCATGAGAGATCTTGGAAGCGAATGCAACAGTTGGTTGGTTGTGTTATGAATTATAGGAGAGAAGTTGTAGTAGACAAAGTTGTTTCGCAGGAAAATAGGTCACAAGTAATTTAGGTGAAAGAAGTCGCCAAAATGAATCTGTCTTCACAAGGTCAATACGTAACCTTCTTTTGGTTGCAGCTTCCCCTGTATTATGTGGCTGTTGACTGTTGATGTGGCTACCGTCATATCAAAAACTGTGGCGGTGTTAGGGTGGCTGGGTGGCTAAAAAGTGAGAAAAGATCCACTTCCTCGTTCTGTCCAACCCCACCAAACGAACATTGCCGGAATTCCGGAGCACCAAATCCGACATGGTCTTCTAATCGAACCGTTATCGCGACAATTTTCCAGTTGTGACGACCTCTTATTCTCTCAACACATTCCGAAAGGAAACACTTCTGTCGTCCTTATTCTTCAATCCCGGTATACTGCTCTACATCTTCATTGAGCGTATAGGTCTTTTCGACAGTGCTTTGGTTCTCTATGCAATAAAGATGGTATGTCTGTGAACAAGATTTTTTTGTACCCGAGTGAATCGAGTGAATTGGTGGATGCGCCACCAGTATTATTCCCGCTAACAATTTCCCCAGGCGCACCGCATCATAACCCAGATCGTCTTAGTAGGCAGCCGAGTTCTCGGTCGCGCCTTCGCCGAAGCCTATAAGCAAGCACAAGCTTCTTCTAATTACGCCCGCGCGCAAGCGAAAATCAACCCGAATGCGCCGTCGGCTCGAGCAAGCCTCTCCAGTGGCATGACCTTAGACGAGGCATGCAAGATCTTAAACGTTAAGCCGCCTCAGGGAGGCAAGGCGAATATGGAGGAGGTCATGTCCCGGTTCAAGAAACTATTCGACCAGAATGATCCGCAGAAGGGAGGCAGCTTCTACCTACAGAGTAAAATTTTGAGAGCGAGAGAGCGAATAGAAGTCGAGGTCGGACCTGCTATGGAAAAAGCTGCACAGGAGGCGGAAGCAAAAGAGGGATGGAAGCCGAAGGTGTACAAGGACCGGTAGCGACGTCGATTCCAACCAAATTAAATACTCAAATTTACCTAACCATGGGATGAGTGTCCACCGAAGACACCAATTACCCATTATACCCGAGATCGTTAGGGAAAAGCATCTTCACTCGAACGGCATGGCCTGGCGTTACTTGGGGGTTTTTATGCATTCAGGGACTTATCAGTTCCTTGTCGGGATAGGAAAAGACGAGGCTTCGTGTACTACGATAATCATTGTATACTACCAGTCAAAAAGGAGCGAGAATATGAACATTCGTCACGTATTGATCAGGAGCTGGCTGGGTTTCCTTATCGACCGAGGCAAAAATGCCACAACCATTTATTGAATATATGACTCGCAGAACATGAAATTTTCCTGCGGAGAATGGCAACTACCTAACATCTACCCAGGTAGGTAGGCAGTTACCTGAATCAATATGAAAGATATATTAAGTCTATCTAGTTGAGATACTGACTCTTGATCAAGAACGCCGGGCTTCACAGGAACTATGCGATCATCAACGCCTAGCCCCTTGAAAGATTCACTATGAGCCAGCCCAACGGAAGGCTATTTATAGCGATGTTTCGTGGGCTGAGGCTCGATATAATTGAGCAATTGGCCTAATATGAAGGGGCTTTACAGCGTTGAAGATTTCTGTCATCTATGGGCCTTGCCGGACATCCCCTACTTCATTCATAAGCTCCACTCAAGATCATCTCCCCCACCAGATACATAACTAATAGGTATAAAACGTGGCGGCCACGCTTATGCAAGCCCGTCACCAAATCACATGTCTGGAATTGTCTCCTTTTATTTCCAGGTCATAGTATATTACGTTAGGCTGGCCCCCAGCAGAGTACGGCCCCTTCGTTACTAACATCTTACACAGTAACAGAAAGGATATTCAAATTTGACCCTCAAGGAGATGATCATTCGTCTGCCAAGGCGGTACGAGCCCTGATCGGTGAACGCCGTGCTACACGACGAATATCGTCTGCTTTGATGCTACTCCCAATTGGCCGGAATATTAGCCACAAGTAACTTACTACTGCATATGCTGTATAACGTCAAGACAAAAATACTCATGATATTTTCAGCTTTTATTCTCTACCAGTGAGTCCCCTGAGGAAGTTACACGAAGTTCTCGCCCCCTACTAACCAGTGTGCTATGTACTAGGACCCTGGTAGATAATTGCCATGCTCCCACATCCTACTCGTTAAAACTAGTCTAGGAAGTGTCTGTATCGCCTTTATTCTAAATTGTTAGGTATCCTTCTTCGTACGACGATTCGATTTAGTTTGGATAGTTACATGGAGCATCACAGTCCGGCACCGTTAAATCGGCGTCCATCTACAGCATCGACAGCGAGCGGATGGACCGCAAGGACTCTCGCAGGGATGGGGTTAAGTACAGGTCATATATGATCTACCTACAGAGTCCAATGACTATTTTGACTAATTTTATAAACAGAACATGTAACTTTGGGTGATACTTTCGTTAATACGGAGAACGATGTTCGAAGTATTCCGTTAGAACTATCCAATGTACCCAAGCAGAGATCCGAATCAGAGCAGTTAGGACAGGTGCATCCAACTCAAGATGGTCAGGCAGCACCAAGCCCCCAGTCTCAGTCATCCAAGAGCATCACGCTGGTGAAGATATGGTGGCTTGAGATGGCTTCATTCTTTCTAGTGATTGTGATGATTGCCGCACTTGTGGGCACAATCCGACCTTACCAAAATCAGCCCCTACCTCAATGGCCATATTCTCTCTCTATCAACACCATCGTTTCCTTCTACTCTGAAGTAATGAGAGCAGCAATGATTATGGTATTAGGTGAATGTAAGCGAGTGATCAGACTCCTTGAAATTATTACCCAAGACAACCGTCGCTAACGATTTTCTAAACTAGGCCTCAGTCAGTTGAAATGGAGTTGGTTCACGAAGCCACGTCCTCTAGACCACATGGAACATTATGACAACGCGTCCCGCGGGCCATGGGGATCTGTCAAGCTATTATGGGCTATACGTCTGAGGTAAATCCAATGCGTAACACGATTATCGCTATATCATAGTGATCTAACGAAGAGGATATTTCAGTGCCATACTCCCATCCCTTGGTGGAATCATGATGATTCTATCGTTGTTACTTGTCCCCCTCACGTGAGTTGAAATGTCCACCTTCTCTTCTTCTAGACTTACCCAGGTATTATATAGGCAACAGATTGTCCAATTCAATTCATGTGAAATCCCAGATAAGACGCTCAATGCATCTATTCCGAAGACAAACTTCGCCTCAACTGGAACGTCTTTACATGTAGGAGCAGGACTAAACACTATCTATCCCATCGTACAAGATACAATGAACAGTGCGGTATACGAAAGCGAACTTAAACAGACGCCTTTCACTTGTCCAACCGGAAATTGTACTTTTGATGGAGTTTACCACTCAGCGGGGTGGTGTAGTACCTGTGAAGATATTTCAGACCAAATAGAGATTTCTTCGAAACCTGGGCAATTAAATTTCACTTTACCTTCATCGAATTTAACCGCGACGGCGGGGATAAGAACATTCGTGATGGCCCAAGGGAATACAGGTATACAATCCATCCTCGGATGGAGTGTAAACGGAACGCAGCAAAGATTATCGAACACGTCATGGGGAATCCGAGGTTACGGGGCAGCAGAATGCACAATCGACCCCTGCATTAGAAGCTATAACAGTACGGTGAAAGGGGGTAGATTGACGGAGACACTGTTATCTACATCTAAGAATTGGACTAAAAATGAGTACTGGCTCAACTCCATCGACGTCTCATGTTTAAAAGCTACTGAGATTCAAGCACTGCACAATGCTGGTTACGACTTCGACCCTGAGAAAACGGCGTGGCTCCCGTACAATCTATCGGTACGAGCTAGCGAAGCGTTCAACCCGTCAGTTATCAACGCCACGAATACGACCATACGCCCAGAATGCATATACCAGACGTATCGAGGCCAGATATTGAGCCTGAATACTTACCTCAAGACTATGTTTGCTGGCGAGGTCGCCTTTGCACCCTCAGTGCTAGGCGGCCCAGCAATTCTCCAGTCGATCTTCCAAGAAGGCAACGTTACCTATTCCACCATCGACGACACGTTTAACCGGGTTGCGCAAGCATTGACTATATACGCGCGCGGGGAAGGTACCAATATCACGGGTCTTGTTTATCAAACCGAAACATGTGTCAGCGTTCGATGGGGATGGTTGACATACCCCCTTGCTCTAGTACTCGGGACCATGATCTTCTTCTTGTGGACTATAGACCACACAAGGCGGAACGTGGGAAGTCGGCAAGACTACAAGTCTTCGCCTCTCGCATTGCTATTTCATCGTCTAGGAGACGCGGGAAGTGAGGGCCCGGTTTCTAATATTGAGAATAGTGGCGAGTTGCAGAAGAAGGCGAAGGAGATGAAGGTGGTGTTCCAGAGCACCAATGATGTGTGGCGCTTTACTGAGGTTGAACATGCATGTACTTCTGGGGTGAATAAACCAAGTGTTTAACCCAATGGTAGTTTAGTATTAACATCATTTTAATTAAGAGATTCAATTAGAGCTTACATATGCTGATGATCATACTTATTGTAGAGGGCCCCTTAACAGAATAGGGGTATGTAAAATATGCGGATCTATACCCCCCGCCAAGACTTAATAGCCAATTGTCCACTGAATATTAGTGGGTATTAACCGCTATAACTTGGGAAGCTCAACCGCTGAAGGAAGCCACCACACGACATGAGAATAGTTCGAATTACATCCTGGATGGGTTCAACCAAAGACCTGATGTATGCACCTAAGTTGCGTCTATAGCGAGTTCGCGGTATGGTCTATGTTTGGAGTTCCGAAAATTGAGTAGCATCGTCGAAGCTGCGAGTAAAAACGAGGAATATTTTTGAGCTGTTCGGCAGATTATCCATCTACCGCGATTCGGAACAATATTATTCCAGCTCTGAACAGTAGCTGACTAAGCTACTAGGTGGACTTTTGCTGTATGTTGTTTGCGAACTCTAACTTGAACTTATGTTCTACAATATCAATAATCAGTTCCCGTTCCTGCGATCAACGAAATGAATTACCAACGCACGAAATATGTCGCGAATGTCTATGGATCTCATACTGGCGTCAGCCATCTAGCTGTCTGGGTCACATGCCTTCATGCTACCTACCGAAATGTCTTCCAAAGATTTTCGCCTACGGTTGACATCTTCATTTCTGATTTTACTTGCAGAAAAAAATATGAAACATGCACTCGGAATTTTACTAGGCAATCGCGTATTGCTTCTTTTTCGTTGGGGTTGCAGATCGATGCTCAATATGGTAATCTGCCTGCATTCAGCTCGAAACTGTGCATGAATTATTGATTCACAGCGGCTGAAAGTGGAGCTGAAAAAAGGGGCAGCGTAGCAGCAACATCACAACATGGCAGTACGGCAAGTCAATATTGTTGCATTCTAGGACAACATTGGGTTAAATCGCCAACAACTTCACATATTTTCCGATTTACGTAAAACTTAACCTACAGAGAGGTAGGCTATCACGGACACCATGGACAACTAATGCAATGTGTCTAGGCAGGGCCTTCGCAGAATACCTACTATTCACGATATGCTGCATACGCCTATTCATTGAGTACCTATCTACCCACCCAGGTAGGATACGTCGCGTCGTTGAGAAAACATTAGCCCGTTCATAAATCCAGCCAATATGATGAAGGGAACATTATTAAATATTACGAGCCACCCCTTGCGCCGCCCTTCCAGCTCCACCAACATCAATAGTCGATTAAGCCAGGACCATCATTCCCATGAAGCATGCAACTCCGAACAAGCCGCCGAGGCTCATCGAGTTGAACGAAGCGGCGCCCGTGACGGGCACTGCGGGTGTAGGTGTAAGGACCTGTATTGCCAAAATGTTAGCGCTGGATCAGTACGAAAAAAACGACAGTTTTATACAAGGCAGTAAATATGGTTGCGGATGTCTTACCTTATTGACGACGTGCGCAACGCCGTTCTCAAGGATGAGGTTGGCCTGTGTGATCAACCCGCCGTTGACATAGTATCGTCCAGCACGGATGCTGATGGCGAGGGACTCGCCTCGCTGCGTCTTTAGGATGTCACCGTCCTTAAGGTCAGGTAGGTAAGCGACGTTACCAGCGATGACGTGGTCCGAGACAAGCTGCGAGGCGGGGAGGCTCGAGTTGGAGGCAGAGATAGCTTCGTTGGAGGGAAGGAATACGGTCACGGACTGGGTGCTCTCTACCGTGCTCGTCGTGTTACTGCGGGATAGCAGGCCAGCGAAGGCTGTCTGTCCCGTTGACTGGGCAGTGGACGATAGAGACTCGGGCTGAGTGAAGTAACTGCATGTCGTGTCAGACAACCACCTGCGCTCGCGAAGAGCGATGTGACTTACCCATCTGTGATGTGGAGTAAACCGCCATTGTACGGGATATCGCCTTTAATGACGTTGGTGATCTTTCCCAGACCAGAGGATATCTTAAGCAACGATGGGGTTGTTCCATTAGACTGGCGCCGGAGGAATGATGGCTGCATCCATCGTTTGGTGGGCGATGTGAGGTTGGCTGGTCGAGTGTCGATTACTACTCGTTGACCCTGGCCGCCCAACAGCGGACTCTGGTAGTTCGTCTCGAGGATAGAACCAGGAATCGACCGGCTAGAGGTTTCTAAGCTCGTTGTCGCGCGAGATGACTGGAATGCTGCCGCTCGTCGATCTGTCACCGAGAGATCTCGTCCTAGCACCGATATGAGGTCATATCCTACATCTGAAGGCGCAAAGACCGTTCCGACTTGCCCCGAGAGGTATAACTGTAGAGTTTCGGGATCTGACTGGATGAATTCCGCGAACTTGGAAGCTCCAGACGAAACGAGTGCCTCAACAAGAGTTGGTAGAGATTGGGCTGCTGCCGAAGCGGCGATTCCCAGCAGGAGAAGCACGGCGGTCTGGGGTTGTGGCAACATCCTGTAACTGATTCCCGGTTTCTATGATTCTAGAAAATCAGAAGTTTCGGTACTACAATCAAGATCTCTGTGTTCTAAAGACGAAATAAGTCAAGAAGCGAGCGTTGGGGCAAGTAAGGAGGGGTTGGCTGTTATTATGGCGGGTCAACGTGGGCTCTTTATTTAAATTTGGTAATAGGAGAGGTCTTGGAAGTACCATAGCTTCTCAGGTACGGTAGGTACCATCCCTCGAGGTCACGAAGGTTACAGTACTTTGGAGGCTCAAAATCAGAATTGTTCAACCTCTTAGACACGCAGCTTTATGCATGCGCGTCCTACCGAACAAGGTCAAGCGCCTACCTGAGTTGCAAGGTATGTACAGCCGTGAACAATATTCAATATTGGATCTACGCACTTGATTCGGTAGGGCACCGATGCATTGACACAATTTGGATTTGTGCGTGAGCTTCCTATTCCATTCGTTATTCAAAGCCTGGACTTAGCTGATATTAACCACTCGATATAGGTCTTGGCATCTCAAAACATTGCAGCTGAGCTATCCCTTTCCCTTTATTGCCTGCCACGCCTTTTACCCCCATTGTCCGATCAGGCTGCTGCTGTTACATCGCCGTGTAGTCTGACTTTGACACCTGCAATTCGGGAAATCGCTTATGCATGCTTTCGGCGACCTGACCTGAAGCGAGAGCTGATAGATACTATTGTCGAGAATCCTGTAAGTCGCCGTTCCAAGGGCTATGGTGAAAGCCGAAGATGCATATGTGATGTGTACTATGATTTGTTCTAATCTAGTAAACATAGTGCTGAGAGGACAGCATACGAGCTCGTAGGACTGTTTACTGACTTGTCTGGACTTGCATGTACATGATTCTTGCGATACCGATGTACTGTACCTGACGAGAAGTCTGTTGTTGACCTTGCCTGCGGTAAACCAACTGCCGCAGCTGCCGGCAACAAAAGGATACGACAGGGCGGACGTGAAGAGGGGGATGGTCTATGATTTAATCAAGCCCACCTCTTACTAGGGCGTGCCGAGCCGATCCTCTTCCTTCGACAGTTTTCTGCAACTATACGCAACTCGGAGACTAGACACGTACTCTTCCAAGATGGTCGTCTCAACGGCTAATCAACTCAGTTCGACATACACTCTTTGGCAAAGATTCACCTTCCCCAGCGAACATGGCCCCAGAGATGCCGTCGCCGTGCCGAATTCGGTGGCCGAGCAGCTCAACTCCGCTTATACCCTCATCATAGATATGGCACTTGTACAGTTCTTCACCATACTCTTCGGTATTAGCCTCTATTTTTATTTGCGGAAATACAATGCTGTGGATCGAATGAAAAACATTAGTCCTTTAGCTCCTACTATCTGGAACAAGAGAGCGGATCTTGTGGATTTAATAGTCGAAACTGGCACTTCGAAGGACAACTGGCACAAACCGAATGTCATCTTGTTACTATTTGCATTCCTTATCCTTTGGGTTGGCGTGAAAGCGACAGGAGTTCTTGTCCCTCCTCTTCTCACTCTCGGTACTGCGGCACCCGTGAACCCGGCTGCTATATATGTACCAGACCGTACCAACGATAACAATGCAGAGACGGCTGCTCTATTCCCCCTGGAAGTGCCACGGTTTATTCGCGCTCTTGGAAGCACGGTGAACGAAGAAATACGCAGCAAAGTCAATGTCAGCGATGCGAAACCGATAGGACAGACTAGTAATGGCGAAAGAATTCTGCAAATCGACTACTCGTATAATGCTACGGGAGCCGACTTCGGATTGCAGAAATATCCCGAGTTGACCCTTAACGTCGTCGGTTCGTGTACTACGGAGTACGGGTGGTTGAACGTGACCGCCCCTTTTATCTACAATAACGATGTATACGTCATAGACTGGTACAACCTCTTCGGAAACACATCAATGAATCGGGATGTGTCTTTGTTCGACGGCAGAGAGCCGGTAGGGTCATTCTTCATCGGGGATCCCGTGCCGGGTATACTACCTGATAGTAACGCTACTTGGGCGGCGCTTGTATCGTCAGTCAATAGAACCAGCTTCAGTCCCGGAACCGACCCATGGTATCTTACAGGGCCTGGTATAAGTAATTCAGGTGCCGGATATGCAGTATTGGCAGCGCGACCGGCTCTGTCGTGCTGGGAGGATAATATCTGGTCGTATAAAGGCCATAATAGTACCATCGGCGCCCTCACAAGTACCGCACTCCCAGGCTTCGAAATATCCGACAGCCTCCAAGACATCTTCGCTGCCGTGCTCGGTACCCCTATGATACAATCGGTTGGCCAACATCTGCAATCTTCGGCTCTCCTATCTACATCCACAGCCAGCAACCAGATATTCGACGCTAGCTCTAGCAGTGTCCACGACGACCTCGAGCGTCTGGTGCAGGCGGCATACGTAGCGACAGTCAACATTTTGACCGACTTAACCTTGTATCCTGTCGGAGCGAGCAGAGATGTGCGGAACGTGGCACGCGGAGACTCTGGCCAGACCAGAGATGGGATATCCGATTTCGTTGTCTGGAGTCCGGAAATCAAGACCTTGTCGACATTGGTAGTCATCGTCATCCCAAGCGTGTTCGTCGGCCTCTGGTTAATAGCCATTATATTAATGTATTACACCCCGGTTGGGATCGTCACCACCCTTGATTCGAGCGACTTGCAAGGGTTGCTTGCGAGAGGTGGATCGGATGAGAGGGCAATGGTTTTAGTCAACCCACCTAAAACCCCAGAGAACCAGTAAGTATTAACTCTTTACACACCTTCCATATTCATCTACCAAGATATATACCTACTATATACCTACTTGATTCTAACGATATAGATCTGTAACGAATTCCAATCAAGGTGTCACCGGAAACGAGACCACAGGAACGACCGCGAACGTCACGACTTCGTACAATGTGTCGCCAATCACAGAGTCAGGGCTCGGTGCAGAGAAAAAAGATTGAGAAATGGTAGCTAAGCAACGGGATCAGGATTAGGGCTTACGACTGTCAAGATCTTGAAGTTTCTAGGTTCTCTATTTTTTTCATGTTCCTTTTCTTTTTCTACCCTTTTAAACTGAATGATACCAAGTCGGAGACCCGGGTTTATAACGAGATATGGATATCCAGCACCAGAAGGCGGACCAGCGGAACTGGGGTGGGGAGGGGGGTTGACATGAGATCGGATGAGTTGACGGACTGTTATGTCCCCTTAATGAATTTCAAGCTTAACGTACTGTGGTGTTATTCTCTAATTACCTAGTAGGCAGGTATACTTTTAGGCATATTAATAATAGGCTCGCTCATTCATTCAACCATCATATGGAGAGAGAGGATGTGTTTGGCTCAGAATTTATCAATTTTGAATGTCAAACCCATGGTAGTAAAAACATCTCAAGTAAACATAAGTCATCATCATACTTGATCAGAATCCAAACCCCATTGGACATCCTCCTGTCGCCCCATCTTTCTCTTCGATCGAAAGCTCCTTCATAGCTTCTGCCTGTTTTAATACCTCCTCTCTACCCATCTTCTCGAACTCGGCCGGGCCAAGCTCCTCCGGCACATATCCTCTTCCTTGATACTTCCCGCCAGGAGCGACCTTGCCACCCGAACTAAGCCATAACATCACCCGATTATAGAGTGTGTCGGCCACATACCACGGCTCAAAGCCGACAAACTGTGCGCTCCGATATATACGACCATCCTTAGCTTGCGGCGCCAACGGATCCATAGGCACAGCGCGCGGTAGGAAGAAATACCGCACCACGAACCCGCGCACGCGAAAGAACCCCTTCGTCAGCATCGTCGCCCACATCGGCGGTTCCGGAAAACCCAAGGACTCGCGAACCGGCTTCTCATCGATAAACGAGACGAACAAACTCCTCATCACACCATGCAAGAAAGTCGGCATACCCCTCAAGAACAAGTTAACCGTAGCCTCCGCAACCATCTTGTTCGACGGAACGAAGTACATATGCTTAGCCTCATACTCCAGCTTCCACGTCTCCAACGCCTCCAGGGTCTCCGGCACCAGCTCCAAAAACCCCATGCGCCGCGCAAGTTCGCGCCAGTACACCAAATACGCGACCTTCTCCATCCGCGTCACCGGGCGCCAATCATACCGATCGATCCAGCGCGCGGGCTCGAGCACAAACAGCGCAAGGGTATGCACGTAGTCCTCGCGAACAATATGGCTCGTATACCGCTCATGCATCCAATTCAGCCTCGCCATCGCCCTGCGTCCCCTCTCGGAATCCAAATCGCCACAGAGCAACTCAATCAGCAAAATGGCCGTATCCTCGGCCCGTCTCCCCACGCGCGACGGATCGCACAGCTGGCGCGTCTTGACAAGCAGCGGGGTGCCGGTGGCCATACCGTAGCTCTTGACGAGGGCCCACTGGGTGCCGAAGTAGAAGAGGAAGGGGGTGTCGCGCAGCTGGTGCAGACGCATGACCTCGGCGGCCTGCCGGTAGTTCAGCGCGTACGGGTCCGCGACGTAGGCTGCGTATTTGCGCTCGAGGGCGCGCAGGGCGCGGAAGCGGAGGACTTGGACGAGCGTGAGATAGCATAGGAGCGCGGTCGGCACGACGATGCGCCAGCCCGGATCGCCCGGATCTGCGCGGCTGAGGCCATTGATGTCGGCGGAGGATGAGGGGGGCGGGAATGTGCTGTTGGTGGTGGTGGAAAGCGGATCCATTATGAACTAACTGCCCAGGGAGATAAAAACTAGGTATACATAGTGTAGTCGGTATGATGTCTAGTTAGTAGGAAGAAGGAGAATACATACGAAGAAAGGAAGAAAATGAAAGAAAGGGATCAAAAACGCAGATAACGTAAGGCATGTTTCGTTTCGTCCCTTGCATCGATTGATGCCTGCCTTAATGAGTGCTACCATACCGAGGAGTGGGGGACCTCGGGGGGTTCTAGAAGTGCGACAAACGACATCGATGGATATTACTGGCTCCCCGTATCAAAGGCGGATTCAAGTTTCACGGATCCGCCATCGATTCGTACGAGAGAAAACCGCTCGGGATCGACCGTCGCCCGCCAAGATGCAAATGTGAAACTTTTACAGACTAGTCGCATCCGGTATAATACCCGAAAACGAATACCGGGGTCAACCTTGGGGACCTACACATGTCTTACTATATTTGGCTAAGGGGCGCATCATGGTTGGCTGAACCTTTTACGGCGGGAACGCGGTGCCGTGCCCCTGAATGACATAACCGTCGTGCTTATGGTAGAATCATTACATGTCACATATTATGTCAAGGCCACTAACATCTGATTATTTGGTTAACATTATGGTATTATTCTATCATAATAATAGTAATATCGCGTTTACCAAGAAGGTCCCGCGTCGAGGAATTAAAAGCCAGACTAGACCATATGCGAATCTAGCTGACTGCCTCCCACGTATAGTATATCAATTCCCCCTTTTTTAAACATTACCAACAGGCAATAGACTGCGAGCATAAAAACATTAGAGGGGAGAAATAACTCGAACGACTTTAAATCGTCAAAGTGCCCGTCAGAGGCAGATTTCGGCTGCTTGCTCCGACCGAGATCTTGTAGCCGCCCTTCTGGAGAAGCCACTTCTGGGCTGTGACGTCCCAGGTGCTTAGATCTCGTCGGGTCAGGCTGAAGTTGACGGTAGCCGACTGGCCAGGCTTGAGAACGGGCTTCTCGAAACCACGGAGTTGCTTGACGGGGCCGTTGGGGATTCCGACGTACAGCTGCGCGACTTCGGCACCGGCGATCTTGCCAGTATTCGTGACGGTCGCGGAAACCGTGGCGACGATGTCCCAGAGATCTTGCTGGCCGCCCTCGAGGATGGTCTTGGAAGGGTAGGAAGAGGTGTCGACACCCTTGGTCTTGGATACCTTGAGGCCGGAGTAGCCGAAGGTGGTGTAGCTGAGACCGAAACCGAACTCGTAGCGAGGCGAGATGTTCTTGGCGTCGAAAGCGCGGTAGTCGATGTAGACGCCCTCGGAGAAGTCGGATTGAGGGAAAAGGGAGTAAATGCCGTCAGGGTAGGTCTGGTTCTTCAGGATGCCGAAGTCGGACTCGTTGCGAGGAACGGAATACGGCAACTTGCCCGAGGGGTTGACATCGCCGTATAGGATCGAGGTCAGGGCACGACCAGAGTCTTGTCCGGGGAGATGCGCGAAGATGAGCGCCGTTACGTTAGGGTGGTCGATAAACTGGTCGACAAGTCTGACACCGGCGTTGTGGAACACTACAATCGTGTTGCTGCAGTTCGCGGCGACGTTCTGGATAAGAGCATCGGTGTAATCGTCGTGTAGACCGGGTCTGTCCCAGCTTTCGGAAGCATAAGCGTTACCAATAACGATGCAGGCGTCGGTGGCCTGGTCGACTGCGGGGTTGCTGTCATGGAAGTCCCACCATAGACTAGTGCCGTCGTCGTAGGCGCGCTGGCTCAAAGCTTCGTAGGGAGAGCTAACGTATGCGGGCATGTTGGCTCCTGATCCACCGCCGGTGATCAAGGTACCGTTCAGGGCAATTTGGGTGTGTATAACGTTGTCGTCACCGTCAGTGAGCACATCCTGAGGCGCCAGGGGCTGCATTCCAAGGTTCCAACCGCCGGATCCAGGTGTGTACTGATCGAAGGATTTCGCAGAGTATCCGAATAGGGAGATGAGCTTAGGCGATTTTAGGGGAAGCGCGTTGTTGACGTTCTTTACTAGGACGTGGCTTTCGACTGCTCCCTGCAGGAGAATTTGCTTGGCATCAGGCGACTTGGCGATGATTCGTTGGTGAGATTCCGAGAGGTCGTATGGCATTCCTACGCCGATAGTCGGGAAATCCTTGTCTTGGCCCATCTTGTACCAAGTTGCGATAATTCTGCGCTTTGTTAGCAGATGTTCGATTCGCCCGAATTGAACTGCTGAATCCTTACCTTGTGGCCATATCATCCAGTCTAGTCTCTGCAAGACTTCCGTTCGTGACGGCCTGGGTCAGGTTGGCACCCCAGAAGTCAGAGCCGTAAGGCATCACCATATCTAATCCAGCCAAAGCTGTGGCAACGCCGGCATGCTGAGCATACCAATCAGATACGACGAATCCCTATTGACTTGGTTAGCAACGCGCTTTGTGAATCCATTGGGGTTCAAATACCTGGAAACCTAGCTCGGTCTTCAAGAGTCCGTTCAGGTTCTTGCTGTTGGCGCAGCCGTAACTGTTGTTGACTCGGTTGTAGGAGCACATAATATTCACGGTGCCGGCCTTGACAGCATCTTGGAAGGGCCTGTATTCGGATTAGTCAAGAGTGGTTTTTATGATTACACCTTTGCACTTACCAGAGGTACAACTCGTGCATGGTCTTGTCGTCAATGTTAGCAGACACTGACGAGACATTGCCTTCGGGGTTTCGGTTCGTCTCTTGCTCATTGCCGATGAAGTGCTATGGAAAGATGTTAGACATTTTTCGTTATAGAGGTTGCTCATGCTCTTTACCTTAGTGCTTGTTGAGACACCCATGGATTGAACACCTTTGATGGTGTCTGCTGCCAAGACTCCACATAGGTAAGGGTCATTTGAGAAGCCTAGCCGAATATTAGCACACATCAACAGTCAAAATAGGGGCAATCAGCATCTTACCTTCCCAGTTTCTTCCGCTGTTAGTAATGCGACCCAAAGGTCCCACCACGGGTCCAAGGGCCATGTGAACTCCTTTAGCACGGAATTCCTTAGCCATTCCAACAGCTCTCTTGCTGGCCAAGTCTCGGTTCCAACTGAATAATAGGTAAGCCAAAGACATGTCTGAATAAAGATAGATAAAATTACCTGGCACCAACAGAGATACCCGCAGCCCAACTCGATGCAAAGTCGGTAGTACGTACTCCATTACCAGCATCGCTAACACAGAGACCACCGAAACCGACTCTCTCGATAGGGGGAATGATGCCAGAGCAAGAGCTGTCTGCAACAATACCTCCCGTAAGGTTGACCTTCTCCTCCAAGGTCAACTTAGCTACGAGAGCTCGAGCCTTGGTATAGGAGTTGGCCCAGTCTCCGGAACCCGTGCCATTGGCTATGCTGTCGTTAGTATTTCCATGAATTATAACTGACGAAGCAATTCACTTACGCGAAGGGTATACCGGTGGTGATTGGCCATAGAAGAAGGTGTCATCTGTGATGATAGACTGAGCAGCAGTGCCGCTAGCCAGACCGGCTAAGACATATACCAATGTTGACAACATTGTGTGTAGGATTGACGCTGTATCAGTTGTTGAGATATGATCTACATCCCAAGGAAAGGCATGCCATAAATACGAAACATTCATCGTATGTAAATCAACTCTATTGCCTCCGTGAGGGGTCGGGAAGATCTAAATTGCAGTCGGCCCTTCTCCTGAATGGCCTCAGCCGGTATTGGTGCAAGAGCTAACGAACCCGGTTGGAAGCCCACAGATTCGGGAGGAGACAGGCAGGGATGGGCGGCTTCGATGACGGCAGGGCTTGGGGAATGCGGAGAATGTCTTAAATGACAAAGGAAAACTACCTGGAGTAAACAAAGTCCGTAACTACGAAAGCTGAATCGATCGCAACGAATTGGGGTACATCTAAGATATTGGAGATAACGAGTATAGTTCCAGTGAGCCTCAATGAGCTAATCCCTATTTACTCGGTAGGTGAGGAGTTAGTACGTATAAGCATTCGCTATTTTTCTACACCACGGTGAAGAAGCGGTGATGTTCACGATATCTAGCTGCACCCCGCACCGGACGTCCTACCCCAGTTCCCATAAAGTAACAAGGGACGGACATCTGGGTTGCCAAGAGTTGGGGTAATAGACTAGTCTCCGGGGCCATACCCAAGAGATGCTTGATTCGTCACCATTCGGTATTTGGACTGCTAGAGTTGGTAGTAAATAAACCGAGGTCCGACTTCGTTCGCCTCTTCCACCAATCATCCCCAGATTTTAATTGACGGTCTCTGGCTTTCGCCGATATAACTAATCTTCCATGTCTCCACAACAAGTTCGAAATTGCATGCTCATCTCCTGACTACAATCTTATTCATCATCGCACCTCTACTAGCGGACTATCCACAGCAAGGCCAGACCTGTAATTAATGGGAGAACGATCCACCGCGGATGCGCAGACCCGGCATCGGATGTGGTTGACGATGCATGTCTGGATGTTGAAGCGGATGTTACCGCTGTTCCTGTAATTGATCCTGAGGTAGTGTCGGTGATAGGAGTGACACTGATGGTGGTGGTTGGCGTTGTGCTAGTTGTTGTGGTCACGATGGTGCTCGAAGTTTTCTCACTTGCGGAATAAGTGGTATGAGTTAACACAAAACTCCCACTATCACTCTCACGTGTGGTAGTAGTTAGTGCGATCCCCATAATCGACGCGTACTTCGTGGCAACCTCCTTAGGAAGAAGTTCTAAGTCGGTCTCCTGCCATGCGATAGTTATCTGATCGTGCCCTATCCACATATTGGATAGCGTGGTGTAGATATCGGCGGTGCTAATATTGGGCTGGAGAAGGAAAGCCATCGGGGTCGAGACCATAGAGTTGCAGAAGTATTCGGGCATGCCAGTGAATCCGCTATAATGAATTAGCTACCTATTCGCTAGAATGGACGAAGGGAGTCTCGACCTTTGACAACATCCTCCGGTCCAAAGGGTCTTGCTGCCGTCTACATTTGAGGTGGTCCTCGCCATGGTCATGTAACCGGGGCATACACCAGGGCTAATCATTTGGAATCTCGCAGTATATTGACTCGGTACACATTTCGAAAACGACGGGTCGACCCATCCGCTCGACGGCGATAGGGTGCTCGAATGATATGGATTATTGTCGATATAGACTTCATATCTATTCGCGCACCACGATGATGCCGTGAATACGGTAGTGAGCGCTTGCATTATGCAGTAGTCTCAACGATTTGCTGGTCTTAGGAAAAGGGTGTTAGGATGAAGAGATTCGAAGGAATTGCTCGAGGATTCGGTGGTTCATAACTCAGATGAACAGATCGATGGGGTGTCCTCGCGGATAGAAACATTGTCCTAGGTTGACTTGTGTTTCTGTTACAGCGCAATTATCCAACCGTCTTCTCTGAAGTAACGATTGTGAGAGTCTAAAAGGGGAAATTGTACTGCCATGTCTGAAAGAGTTATTAAAGAGGCGAGAGACATGACATGTGGAAAGGAGGAAGAGGAAGGATGTACGAAGACTTGATTCTCTTTTGGGCAAGAGGAACTCCCACTGGTACAGATAGTTACCATTGTTCCTTCTCAAAGTTGTCAACAAATGTCTTTTTATTACTACGGTACCTACGATCTTTCCCTTTTTTTTGGTTATTGATGATAACCCCCTGGAAGAACTTGAAATTCCCTGGATTGCCGTTGAAGTTCATCCAATCTGTCTCTGTTTACTGTGAACGTATTACCCATCCTTTTCCAGGAGGTCAAGTAAAATCTGGTTGAATTCTACCCTATTGCACTGGGATACAAGTATCCCCTGTGTTATATACCTAACCAGCATGAACTACCTACATATCATAATAAGTGTAAGTTGCTTGTACGGACGGAATAGGGGACATCTTGACGTACAGTGCGATACAGTAGAATTAATACATGGTCAATTTCTCTTGATGCTATTTTGCTTATCTAAGATAACGCAGTTAGTGGGGCATTGTTGAACGATTCACATTTCCCCGATTCACCCCGAAACTTAAACCATCCAAAATGTGACTAAAAGTTAGAATCTTGAATGTTAAAACATAATACCTAATGAAATATCAGTTAGGTAATAATCATAAGTTGCCATCTTAAAATGTCACCTGTTCATAAAATAGCTCTTATCCAGCTTCATCCCAAGGTCAGTCAATATTACCTGTTGTATACATTCCAACCCCTCATCTCACCTGGAACGAATACGGGTTATGGCTACCATAGTTCAGAATTACGTACTTATTTCCATATAGCCTCTTTCGCCGGTCAACAATTTCGCCAAGGCCGAAGCTTTCATACGAGATGCCGCTCATAAAGGATGTCATCTCGCTGCCTTACCCGAGTACCACCTCACTTCGTGGGTCCCGGACGAACCGAATTTCAAGGAAAGTTGTGCAGAGTCGGCAAATTACTTGAAGAAATACCAGCAATTAGCTAAGGAGCTAAATATTTGTATTGTGCCCGGCACAATCATCGAAGTAGAAGGCGATTCCCTTCACAACATCGCCTATTTCATAGGTTCGAACGGCGAGGTGCTAGGGCGGTACCAGAAGAAGAATCTTTGGCACCCCGAGCGACGGCACCTAGTCTCATCAGCCCACGAACCGCACGTGGCTTTTGACACGCCACTGGGGCGCGTGGGGCTACTGATTTGCTGGGATCTAGCTTTCCCGGAGGCATTCCGAGAACTTATCTCCGACGGCGCACAAATTATCTGCGTCCCTACGTTCTGGAGCATGAAAGACGTCACCGATGAGGGGTATTCCCTTAATCCGGACGGCGAAGCTCTATTTTTGCAGAGTACGGTGGTCAGTCGAGCGTTCGAAAACACATGCGCGGTTGTGTTTGTCAATGCAGGAGGTCCACCAGATAAAGGGGAGAACACTAGTTTCGCGGGCTTAAGTCAAGTCAGCGTACCCCATATCGGTTCACTTGGGAAGCTGGGGCGCGCCGAGGGCGTTTCGATTGTGGATTTGGATATGGATGTGCTAAAGATAGCGGAGAATAATTATAAAGTCAGGGAAGACATGAAGAAAGAAGGCTGGCATTACGCTTATACTCAAATCAGAGACGGAAGCAAATTGTAAGTAAGCGTTGATTGCGGCAATTCACATAATTGACTTTCAGATAGGGAATCATGAAAAGTTTAAAAAGTATAACTGGTCTACTATCAATGGTTGGCATTGAAGTCTTCATGAGGCCAACTCTCATATCCTGAAGAATACGTGGGTACAGGATGGCCATCGGTACCTGACACGCTCACTTGAGGTGAAATTGCGTGATGGACTAATCCTCACATTTTGACTGGATTATAATAAAAATTGAGAAATTCGAAAGATATTCTAGAATTACCGCGATCCCCGATCCCGCGCTGCCCGCCCAACGCCACGGTTCGGCATCTTAATCGATAAGATTTACCTAACCCCTTTTGGATATCCTGGGATCAATTGTGGCATTCCAGTGGTGCAATTTAGTACTTATAGCAGCGCTAAACCCGATATAGACTAGCGTGCTATTGCGTGATCACTTACTACGAAGACGAATTCTTAATTTCTCATTCTCAACGCGATTTAACAATTCTTCGCGCCAACCATCTTCCTCGACACCCGCCTCTTCGCCGCCGGTTCACCACCGAGAACCGCTGGTTGGCGAAAAAGGCAAAATGGGTTCAGGAAAAGTATGGACCGTCTTTGGCGTGGATGTAGGTTGATTTTCGCTTTTTTTCTCTTTAATCCGGGGCGGAGAGTGCTTAATAAAACCATATCGTCTCCTTTTCCAAAGGTACAGTCTTTTTGGTGCTGGTTGTAAAGTCAATTTGATACCTGCCCTGGTATCTCCATCTCCCTACTCTTCATCGAGAGAAGTAGGTGTTTCTGGGGTTGATCAGTGATATCTGGCATTGTCTGATCGCCTGTTTCGAAACATAAACACATAAAACTTCCATTTGTTTGGAAGGTTCCTCATCTCCATTAAATCACCACGATCTAATCCACTGTATTTTGTGTTTCCAGGAAGAATTCCCAAGTTCCTACTCCTATAAGTATTGGCTTCAGAGAAGTCCGACCCAATCAGTTAAGATGCATTTCAAACAACCTGAAAGTAGTGGTGGTGCTCTCGCCGACCAGGTAACCATGCCGGAAACGAAGACTACTCGCGCCGAGTTCACCAAGGAGTCCTCGACTCTGCCTTTTGGCCAACCCGTGTCATTATCCTCGATATCCGGTCCTACTTATGTCACCGGTCAATTGCTCGTCCAGCAGATCGCCTATGCCTTGTCCGATAAGATTTTCTCCTACTCACCTGAGACCTTTGACCTCGATGTTGCCGTGAAGGCTTGGACTAAGGATGGTGATAAGAACATCCACGGGTATCCCACTGCTGTCGTACCCCTCCAGACTCGTTCGGGCGCTGGCACATTTGCCCTCGGCTATATATTCTCCAAGGACTTCGATTTGAGCAAGAGAAACATCCCTCAGACTCTACTTGCGCCTTCGCTTAGCTTGCGCCACCTTCGCTCTGCTTTGGACCAACTCGCTTTGCTATACGGGGTTGCTAGCCCTTTCGTCGCCCACGTCGCCGCTACCGATTATACTGCCGATGCCGGTCTTGTTGCAGAATATGGAACTGCTCTGCAGTTATCCGAAGAGCTTGGATTAGGACTTGTCTCGAGTGGTTCTGCCTACGAGGCCCAGCACATCTCTCTGTTCTCTACGTTGATGGCTAAGGTCTTGCCTACCATCCACTTATATGATGGTGTTCGTACATCGAGAGAGACCTTAAGAGTTATCGACGTCTTGAGCCAGGTTGGCGTCGCCGATATCTTCAATAAGGTCTCAAAGACGGCAGAGACATTGAACAAGCGCCTCGATAGTGCCGGCAAAGTCCTTGAACTTCTGCGTTCTTTCAATGACGAGCTTGGTACCGACTACGAACCCTTTGAGTATGTTGGTCACAGTGCTGCCGAGACCGTATTCGTGGTTTTTGGTAGTGTCGAAGCCCAGCTAGCTAAGCAAGTCTTGCCCAAGCTTGCTGCTGACGGAGCAAAGGTTGGTGCTGTCGCTGTCAGGATTTACAGGCCTTTCATTGAGGAAGCCTTTATCAAAGCTTTACCAGCCTCCGTTCAACGTATTGCTGTCCTAGGACAAGTTGCGAACGAAGCCGATGCATTGGACTCTTCGGTTCAGTCTGTCTTGTACTCGGATGCCCTAACTGCTGTGTCATTTTCCAACAAATGGACCTCGGTCCCCGAAGTCACAGATATCAAATATCCGGCCTCGCACACTTTTACTCCATCAAGCTTTGCCGCTGCAATCACCCAGGCGACAAGCAAGATACCCATTTCTCAAATCCGGTTGCCCCAGCTCGACTCTGTACAGCAATACATATTTTGGGATACTGACAATTCTGTTGCCATATCTGCCCCAACTGTTGTCGGTTTGCTTTTGTCTCGCGACTCTACCAACAATATATATCTAAACGAATCTCATGATAACTTGGTGCAAGGTGGTGTCATCCGTTCCGATTTAAGATCATCCAAGAAGACGATCGATGCGCCTTACGCAGTTGAAGATGCCGACGTTGTCTTGGTTGGTGAAGAGACATTGTTGAAGGAGGTAGCTGTGTCTAATAGCGTCAAGGACAATGGTAAACTCATCTTGAGATTGCCGAACTTCAAGGATGAGGATGTTGAAAAACGAGTACCTGCCACGATTCGCAGTGATGTGCAAGCTAGACACATTTCGCTTTACATTCTCGATTCATCTTTATCTCCGGCTTTCGAGAGCGACCTCGGTGTCGCTAGATTGCTCGTCGAACTTGCTTTCCTTAAGGTTGCACAGTCTGAGCTCAAACAAGAGTTTTTGGAGAAGCTAGCTGTTTTAGAGGCCAATCCTTCCGTGTTGGAAGAGTGCGTTGATGCTCTAGACAAATGTCTCAAGCAACTCGAGATTCCGGAGTCCTGGGCGGAGATTACCGAGGAAGCTTCTCGCAACCTCCCTCAAGTGCTCAAGACAAACAGCTTCGCGCCATTCGAGAAACAAGAAGCAGAACAGGAACTAAAACTAACCACTTGGGAGTCTGCTGCCAAGGGCCTAGTCTTCAAAGAGGCGTACGCCACTGACATTACTCTGCGCCCTGACTTGACCGTCAAGACCCACACTATCCATGTCAAGGAGAACCGTAGACTAACACCTATGACTTACGATCGAAACATCTTCCACATCGAGTTTGACCTTGGCGATTCTGGTCTGACTTACAAGATAGGAGAGGCGCTCGGAATACACGCGGATAACGATGCCGATATGGTCTGCGAATTTATCGAATCATATGGCTTGAACGCGGGCGATCTCGCACAGGTCCCATCTAGGGAAGATACTAACGTTTTAGAGACAAGGACTGTCTATCAGTCACTGGTCCAGAACATCGACATATTCGGAAAGCCCCCCAAGCGCTTCTACGAGTCATTAGCTGAATTTGCTACCGATGAGCTTGAAAAGAAGAAGCTCCTTTCCCTTGGTACTCCAGAAGGCGCCGAGGAGTTCAAGCGCCGCTCAGAGATCGACACAAACACTTTCGCCGATGTGATTGAGGAATTCAAATCTGCTCGCCCCAGCTTCCCGGAGCTTGTCCGTCTGGTCGGACCCCTAAAGCGTCGCGAGTACTCGATTGCCTCTGCCCAAGCGGTAACACCGAACGCCGTAGCTTTGATGATTGTAGTTGTGGATTGGGTTGATTCTAAGGGACGAACACGCTACGGCCAAGCAACCCGCTACCTCAGCCGCCTTCCCGTTGGAGCTGCCGTCACCGCATCCGTTAAACCTTCAGTGATGAAGCTACCAACGCGTGATGATGCGCCCCTCATTATGGCCGGTCTTGGAACTGGTTTGGCTCCGTTCAGGGCTTTTGTTCAGTACCGAGCGATGCAGAAGGCGCAGGGTAAGGATATTGGTGCTATTCTCCTATACCTCGGCTCTCGTCATCAGCGTGAAGAGTATCTATACGGCGAGGAATGGGAAGCTTATCTAGACGCCGGCGTCATCACCCTGCTCGGCGCCGCCTTCTCTCGAGACCAGCCCCAGAAGATTTACATCCAAGACCGCATGCGCCAGACTCTCGGTGATATCGTCAAGGCATACATCGAAGAGGAGGGTTCGTTCTACCTCTGCGGTCCTACTTGGCCTGTGCCCGACGTTACGGATGTGCTCAAGGAAGCCATTGCCGCTGAAGCGAAGGCAACTGGAAAGAAGTTGGATGCCACTAAGGAAATTGACCGACTTAAGGAAGATGGACGATACGTACTTGAGGTTTACTAGATGGATTTGTTTGTTTTGCTATGAGCGATCTAGATTTGTCATGAGTTCATGTTCCTACGATATACATCTATATAGATCATGAGCGATTTGGATTCAGTCCAATAAATATTATCATAGGTTTTAAATACTTACCTATTTTTGTCAATCGCTACAGCATTATTCAGTGGTACTGTGTCTCGTATCCTAAACATTCTCGCCGTCAATGAGGGGCAACGAGGGGCAAGATTATATAATCGGTTACGTAAACATTTTAGATTATTACATAATAAGAATTATGTAATCGAGATCAAGTAAAGCGATTACTAAGCCCGTTGGCATTTCTAGGATTTCTCGTAAGTCGTCCACCATTTGATACCTACATATTAGGACCTTAAGAAAATATTCGCATTGCGATTTTTCGTTGGTACCTAAGAATATTGTTGTGAGGAAATTTTTAAGGGCAAAAATCATTTAATTAGGTACTAGGTAGGTAAGTATCCATGCGATAGATTTAAGTAATCATTGAATTTGTATTGAAAGGCGCTGTTTTTTAGGGCGTGTAGCCTGAACGTACAGCTGTTATCCACCCACTCTTAGCGCGTTAATCGCTGTAGAATCTAGGTCTTGGGTGCCTATTACCTACTACCTAACGCGAAACCTCAAGGGTGAGAGCTCCGCAGACCACCACGCTCGTCCAATTTCAAACGTAATTTTCTTCGTATCATTTTTTCTTAGTCAAAGTGTCATCACTGTGTTGTTCTCTCGTAGACATTATCCAAGCCAAAGCGGCACCAGGGCCAAGAAGCCCTTCCACAGCCAAAAGTTTCAATGCAGTGATACTGGTCGATGATCTCTCCGTAGATGGTCGAGAGACTGCAGAATTTTTTAAGACGATCGTGTAGAAACCGATAGCTAATATAGACAGCGAGACGGACAAGTGACCGAATTGAATAAACAGTAAAGCAGATTCGTGAATAAGAGTCGGTCCAGGCTGGACAGCGCTAGGGCTTGGCCAATAGACCCTGCTCCAGCTGAGGTCCGCGTTCTGGAATACCCGCGTAAGAACGCTGATATGAATGATCGCGCTGACTGCGCCGACGATAGAATAGGCAACAGAAACTGGGCTCGCAAACCCTTTATATAAAGAGCCGCTGCGCGATATGAGAGTGCCAACGAGATCTTGGAAGGGTCCAACCGCTAAAGGCGCAAGGAACCAGGCTATCACGCTATCTTGGATGCGGAAGGGCTCGGCACCAAGCAATGCCGGGGCGAAGAGGGTGACAGACAGAACCAAAGTCCAAAGCGCCGTGAAGGGTAAGGCCTGGGCCTGGTCGCGAGGTAGACTCGGGCTGTTGGTAGATCTGTTCGTGACGTAATGGCGAGAGAATGTAGGCATGATAGAAGCCGCACCAAAGAAGTTCCACATGATCTGCCAAAATGCCGGGCTATAAGGGTAGAGCGCATTTGGTTAACTTTCCTATTACTAGACACGATAAATCAGAAGTTATGGAGGAACCTTACTATCTCAAAGGACCTGTCTTCCTATTCCGTCGGTCCTCAACCAAGGTCATCGTACCGCAGACAGCAAGGGAAAAGATGAGATCAGCGAGGAGAAGAAATGGCTCGTGGTTAAGCAGGTCAGTCGAATCAAGAAGGCCGCCAAAGAATACAACAAGTATGCCGAGAGGTAGGTCAATCGGCCAGAGCCCCGTCCATGACTTGAGCGGCGCGCCGTCTGGGAATGTGCTCTTCCAAGAGGCCAAGATCATAGCAAAAAGCGAGCCATTCAGCATCATTAGGATCCATTGCGCAACGAAGCCAAGACCGGCTATGGTGGAAAATAAGTAAAAAGGTTTGATCGGTGGCATGACCACGGTAGAAGGCTACCTAGGTAGGTAGTAAGGTAAAATTCGGGTTTAAAGAACTATGGTTAAAACGCGAGTAAATGGATGAATCTTAATATCTCGACAGTGAGATATGAACATGACATTTATAAGAAATTCTGATGCGATACAATATGATACTGCCCTTGACTTGCCAAAATCATAACCCCGCCAAAATCCGATACGATTGAACGCGCTTGGGTCGCGTTGACGATTTTTTCCATTAACTTACCCATGTTGTGCAGAAGTTGTTGGTTCGAATAAACTTCATGATGGAATTATTATTGCTCTATGAGGAAATTCTAACCGCAGATCATAACCGAACTGTCAGTGTCAAGGGGTCAAAACACGGTTCCAACGCGATATCACATGTCCTCTGCAGAGCGCCGTAGGGATATGTTCAGTAATCAGTATCATAATACTTTCACCTCCGATTTCAGGCAAGAGTAATCGGTTTAAGAAATCTTCTCTTCCTGCTAAGTCCGAAGGACTTGTATGAATCGCCGAACAGATATCGGTTCATGAATTGTAACAGTAAAAAGGAGCCAACGGTGTCTGGATGTTGATTCGACTGTTTTACACGAGTATTTATGACTCATAAACTCCATATGATTTAGGTAGGTACCTACCTAGTAGGTATGTTCTCGTACCTATGGAGTCGATGAAGTAGTCAGTTCGAAGAGGTAGGTTGGGTTGACCATAAACGCACTTGCAAACCCAGCATCCATTCAAACGACATAAAGGTCATACACCTACCTATCTAGTACCTATTAAATAGATAAACAGTGTGACCAATCGTTAGTTTCGACTTGATATCATCTAAGAAACCTTAACTCAACCTCCTCCCCCTTATTTTTGTACGACCCCCTATTAGTTATCGATAAGAAAAGGGGGTAATAACAATACTTAACCTTTCCACCATTACATGATTCTGCTGATACTATCACGAGAAGCAACGAAAGTTTCTTAATCTTTATCAGCCTTGGTATAGGTATTACTCTTTGATCTTCCGATGCTTCCGGTTCTGTAAGAGCTAAGTGTCCCGCTCCGGTTGTCTACCTGCACGTAAGCGGCGCATTGCGGCGGGACCTAGCACCCGATGTGGAGATGAGAGTGGCTCCTCTTGGATGAATAATACGCGTAATACTATACTAGGTAGCTGGGCGTAAGCATGAGTGTCATAGAATGAAATGTGCACTTTGGAGCTGCTCGCTACTAAGAAGAGATACTGGCTGTTTTTTTGAAGAGATGGTTTAGTGCCTTGGGACGGTGCGGTGTGAGGACGACCTTTCTTGGACGGCTGCTTTTTTATTCATGGGGAAGATGGTTCTCGTCCAAATACTTAGGTGGGACACGGAATTTTCAAGTTTGGGGATTTTATGGGGTTGACGGCGTAGTCAAACTACTAAGATCTATGTTGAGACTTTGCATGATCTATGTAAAATTTAGGTAGTGACTAATCGACCAAATCAACAAAGTATCGCGAGAACTCCTTCACCTTTCCTGTAAAGCTTCACGTACTATTACCCTAGGTGGTGCGAGGTGATGGCTCAGACTAATCTAAGGGATACCCAAGATTGAAACACTTTACATATTGCTGAAGGATTTAAACTAAGGTAGAAATCCTAACCTGGCGCGATTGAACGATACGATAGATTCATTGGGCAATTCCACACCCTGATAGTCCTAAATGATTAATGTGTGCCATGTAAGAGGCCATTGATAACATGCACAGCTCTTTTGAATAGCCGTAATCGCCCCAGGGCTAGAAGATCTTGAATCTACGCCAAACGAAATGTAGAATGGCAATTGAAGATCTTCTCCATAGGACCCGGATTTCTGGTCTACCTATCGCCTCCCGCCTTCCGATTCAGAATGCAAGATAACCAGGCTGCCACGATAGGTACTAGACGAAGGGATTCCCTGACCGAAGATGGAGTATCGATAGTCTTGCTTGATACCATGATACCTTCCCGATCCTAACAATCCGTGTCTTTCCATGAAACTGTTCAAATGCCTTCCTTCGCGTCTAGTTCGTTAGCTATCCTGTTTGAAGCTCGCGGTCCGATACAAAACAGCGAGTGGATTCTAACTTAGTCCGGTAGTTCGATGGCCCTGGAGAATGCGGAACCTAGTCCAGGTCCCCTAGAGCGCCGAGGACTGTGCATTTTTAAGGTTATTTTTTTAGTGTGTCATTTTGAGCGCTCAGACGCTGTAGTGCTGTGCTATTATTAGAATTGCCGCTGGTTTTAGTGGACGGGTTCAGAACCGCTTCATACAAGGGATAGGTCGCACGTTTTTACGTTAAGATACCTACGTATGTAAAGGCGGGCTATGACTCAAGGTAACTGTAAAATACCTGGTTCTGAAGCTGAAATTCTTATCCTGTAATGAAGTACCCGGGTAGGTAGAGACTTGATTTCAGTTCTAGACCTAAATGCTGCGCCGCATAGCTTAACAAGAAGTAATATCCCGTCAGCTAAAACATACCTAGCAAGGTCCTAGCAGTGCCGATACCACGGTTTTGAAAAGATAAGGCACCTATTCTCCAGCCTTAGAAGGATCGCCAAACGATGCTTCCAAGACTTAGCTTGTAGTAATTAATAATGGAGTAGACGTGCCGTGGACGGGCTCCAAGTTTTAACCGCTGCGCGCCTCGTGAGGATTCAAAGCCCTGTACCAGACCCTGTAAATACAGCCTGCTAGATCGGACCTGATGGTAAAATGCGGTATAGCTTGAGCTGATCAAGCTGACGTCAGGAACTAGTTCATATAACCCCGCCCTATCATGTTGAAAATGCTAATGCTTCTTGTAGTGTGGAGGAAATGCCGTGAGATAAATCGTATTTGAGATGTTTTCCCCTTTGCTTCGAAGGCTGTTTTCCAGGGAAAAGGAGATTAAAAGGACGAAAGCCGGCAGAATTTTCTTGAGTAATTCAGCGCGTGCAACTATGGCCACCTATATAGGCCGTGCGTGCGTGCGTGCTGTAGCCCTGGAGGTATTGTGGATGGTATGTAGGCGATCCTTCTGGGAGCACTGCATCGTGAATTAACGATTGGTTCTTGGGGGCTGAAATACCACCCGCCACCCCCGGCCACGCATATTCTCACAGTTCCTAACCCAATCAAGGAGGAGTAGTAGAAGAGATAGATACCTCTTTGCGTAATCTATCTTGGACCGACCGTTTCTCTTTAAGGCGACAATCGTAACACGGAACGTGGTAATTGATTGAATACCACCCTCTATCTCATTAGCCATCACCTCATCGTACACAGAAACCTGCAACTGAATCCTTCGCGATGCATTCTAACTTGCTTCGTTTCTTCGCCGTTGTAACATAATATAGCTCGTGGCTCATCTATTCGTCGCTGCGACCATACCGTTAATCATGTCCCCCAAATGCAACCCCTCCTCGCCAGATCCAGCAACGTGCCTGATGAGACGGAGGGTCTGGCCAATTTGAATCATTCCACCCATCTTACCATCTTATATGCCCAGTAGTCCAAGTCCTTAGCTGCCCAGTAATCCCGCAACGCCATGAGGTTTTATAAAAAAGCATAGCCTGTCGATTTCCTGCGTGATGTCACCTTACTGCATCTCAGCTCCGTCGTAGTGCTGACTCCACGAGTTCCGTTTCCAGGCTCCATATCCACTTACCACGCTGCCACGCTCTCACCCATGTAGGTCAGCCGGGTGGCCACGCATCCTGCACCGAGGTAGCACCACTCAGAGCGAAGTGTGATCGTCGAAGCCTGAGCCTAAGGTATAGATAGAGTTCTTATCCACTCGTTCGCGCCCAGGTATTGACCTGGATGGATCTTTCTTTTACGATCACTGTTTGCTGCCTTGATCCGATTCCCAATCAGTCATCTTCGACTCCGTCCCGGCTTTCGACACTTCAAGATACGGTGGAGGGGATCACTACCCGGAACAAGATAACGTAATGCCGGACCTCTCATCACTAACGCCGGCCCAACTGCAAGCGTTACTCAACGGGCCGGCCCTCGCACCACCGGATGGTGTCATACCAAACTTCGACAACAGGGAGAATAAGAATTATATCGCCCAAGCAGTAGTACCATTATGTCTAACATTGACGACGATAGCGGTCTTCCTTCGGGTTTGGGCTAGGATATTCTGCATAAAGAAGGTTGAATTTCCTGATGGTGAGTACCTACCATTCATCTCATATGCCTGACATTGAACCATCCTGTGTATTCTAACAACCTACCTTCAGTATTAATGACAGTTGCGTTTGGTTGTTATGTAACAAATATCTACTTTGGATACCGCTTACTAGAGAACCCGGGCGTGTTCGTCCACACATGGGACATCCGTTTGAAGGATCTGTCAAGCGTTCTCTACCCCTTGTTCCTCAGCGCCAGTTTCTATATCGGCGTCGTGTTGACTATTAAGGCGGCGATTCTTCTCGAGTGGGCCCGCATTTTCATCCCATACGGGGTACGGAACCGTTTCTTCTGGTGTGTATACGGTGTTCTAAGCGCCAACACCATATTCTACATCATCGTCCTCTTTCTCATGAACTTTGCCTGTACGCCGGTTGAGAAGAATTGGGATCCGTTATTTGTCGGTGGATCCTGCCCTATCAATACACAGGCCGTTAACATCGCATCGGCCGTGTTGAATCTCTGCTCCGATATATTTATCCTACTCCTGCCACAGCGCATTATCTGGGGGCTGAAGATGTCGACGAGGACGAAGACTGGTGTATCCATTATCTTCGCATTTGGTATCATGTACGTACCGCTTGTCATAACGGCATTCCTATTAGGAATAAAATCTAACAACATCACAGATGCATCATCGCAGCGGGCTTCCGCCTCGGCGCCGAAATCGACTACACCAAATCCGACGACATCATCTACAACATCTCGCCGGTACTCCTATGGGCGCTCGGCGAAATGACCTGCATGTTCCTCGTCTTCGGAGTCCCCAGCGGCGCCAAGATAATGTCGGACACGCGGATCCCCAGCAAACTCGCCTCATCGCTGCGCTCGCTAGGCGGTCGTTTCCAGCGCAACTCCTCATCGCGCGGCAGCAACACCGGTGCCTCGTCATGGCCGCGCTCAAGCATGATCATGAACAACTCGAACACGGAAGCCTCGTCGCGGCCGTACTACCGCAAGATCGACAACGCGCACAGCGGCATGCTGCTCACGACGATGGACTCCACGCGCGGCATGCCGCCGAACGATTCCCTCGAGTGTCTTAAGGATAACACGACTGTGCTGCCTGCGGAGCCGGAGGCCGGTATGATAATACGGACGACGCAGTTCGTGACGCGTGAGGATTACGGCGGGTATGAGCACGGGCTTGCGATAGGGGATGGATATGAACGCCAGCATCCGTGGGCGAAGGATCGTGTTTAGGAGCTTGGGTTTATGGGTTTGGGTTTTTGATCTTCTCGCGATTGCGATTTGGTTTGGGTATGGATTGGGAAAGGTTAGGTCGTAAAAGACTTCTAAGAGTCTGGATCGCTTTGGATATATGAGGGCGGACAGATGGATACTAGGTACGGAGCTATATATGTGCCGGAATAGGCCTGTTGGTAGCTGTGTACAGTTTGTACATATAACAATGGTTATTTATATATGATTTCCAAGGATGCGCCGTTGGAAATATCTATTCTGGGCTTATCTTCTGCATGTTGGTGATGCGATATCTGGATCTGACATAACGAACGACGGTATAGCTGACCAACAATCGGCTTTTTCATCGGGGATCTTACATCTGCTTTTGTTTCTGAGCTGTTATTGACGGCACCTGGAACAGAACATGCGACTTCGCCGCTAAGCAAGTGTCACGGTTATCCGCCCTCGAGGCAGTTCTACTATCATGCACTGACCCTTTGAGAGAGCAAAACATCTTTTGGTCCGATTGAAGAGGCAAATTTGATGCGCAGCGCTCAGATCGACTTAATCGTTGGAGGTATTGAGGGGATTATATTTAATCAAGTATTACTAGAAAGTATCTCAATATGATAGAGTGTAAGGGCATGTATACTAGGTACGATCAGTCGTTTTTATGCACCATTACTATTCGATCGATTGATCGTCGGTAACACAAAGATGTCTTAAGACGGGACGGCTTCCTGCAGGTCTCGTTTGCCAAATTTGAAGATCTGCTTTTCACTTTATCTTCTGGATTCAGTCATGGAAATACTCGACAGGCTTCAAAGATCCCAAATATCAATACCTCTGCGATCTATATCAAACCTTTCTATCACTATATGCAATTGAATCCTCCAATGCGAAAGTCAAGATATAAAAATACGTGTATTAGATAATACGTACACACGACGATGGGAGAACTAGAGAAGGAAAACGAGCCCCATGCCGCCGATTGACGGTGCACTCTTGTGCTACTCCGCCGCCGCCACCACTTACCTAGTAGGGGCTTGTGCCTGTACACCCGCCTCAGTCAGACACGCCAATACAATACGCCTCCTTGCCCCAGAAACTAAACGATTACAGCGCGCATTAGCGAGTGTTCCCGATAAACACAGCGAACTCAACGACGTCTAGGGGATCAACTTACTGTTCGCAGTTGTTATTCAGAACCGGGTTCCACTTATCTGTCCAGAACAGGGCGGTCAGCACACAAACTCTCTCCTCTAGCAGCACCTAATTTTCTTGTGGGGGTACCTAGTAGGAACTTGACTTACATAACTGCTCAAGCGTAATATTATTCCTCTTCGCAAAGACCTCGCAGCCGTCCTCGTCTTGCGTGAGGGCGTACTTGTTGCAGTTGTCCGGGATGCCGGACTGTGTTGGCCCCGGCGGCGTGACGCCAGTGGAGGTTGGTGGCGGCGCGCTGCTGGTGGTGGTAGTAGTGGGTTTGGGATCGTCGGCTGAGACGCAGTAGGATGTGTTGAGCCAGAGGTTTTGGCATTGGTCGCCTGTTTAGAAGGTTAGCCCTAAGCTGCCAAGTAGGTAGGTGAAATATCTATGTCAAGACTTACCGACGGCGGGGTTCCAGGCGTATAGCTGGGCGACGGTGATGCCTTCTGCCTTTGTCCAGATCTCGCAGAGGTTGTCGGTTGTTTCTGCGGGCGTCTGGTCCCACATGTAGCACTTGTCCGTCGCTCCCTCGGTGGCGTCTTTTGGCTTGGGCGCATAGGGAGAGTCCGTGTTGTTTGTGGGTGTAGCTAGCAGCGGGTTCCAGAATAGGCCGCAGTACCTCTTGTTCACGTCTAGGTAGCAGTTATTTCCGTTTGAGGTCTGGTTTCCATCTCCGGTCCCGTTGTCCCTCTGCACACTCGGATTCCAGCTCACCCATGTATCCTCCTCTACACCGTACCGCGACGCAATCGCCAAGCAACTGAGGTTGGGGATCGCGTTGTCGTACATGTAGTAGCATCCCGGAATCGAGCCTGTTGCTAGGTCATACGTCGGGGTCTTCCAAGGCGTGGCCCCGGTTGAGGTGTTAGTCGGCGTGTCCGTCGGCAGCGGATCATGCGTCCAGATGGTTGATACGTCTTCGTATTGATCGAAACTTGACGCAGTTCTCGTTGAGGTGCTAGTAGAAGTCACGCTGCCATCGCCTCCAGTTGGCGTGGCGTATGCAAGCGGGTTGCCGACACACACGACGTGACCAACCTGACGCTTGAGATCGGCATTGCAACCTCGCGTGCCGAGCATCGGGTTCCATGACAGGAATTGTATCGCTGAGATACCGGCGGACTTGATAACGGTTGTGCATGTATCATTGGCCTTGACCGTGTACGTCTTGCACTTGCCCTCTACGCAGAGAGACTTCCGGTCGCCGGGAAATCCCACGCAACCGGAGGTGAGCCCGTTAAGCGACAACAACTGCTCGGTGCTAATGCCGTTGTCGCGCGCAAAGTCGTCACACTTGGTGTCTTTCGTAACAGGCACCATAGTGCCCGAACACGAGCGCGTCCCGTTTGGCTCGGCGGTAGGTGAGCTAGCATAGCCGCCGCCGGTCTTAGTGGGCGTGACAATGGGCGTCAGTGACTTCCCACAAGAGGAGACGGTGGATGTGTATTGCTCCGCCAGCTGGGAGTCATAGCCACCAGGCGTATCCTCCATTTGGACGCGATACGCGCCCAATTCGCAGTCGTCGCATGGCTGCGTGAGGTTTTGGGCGAAGCGCAATTGGCACCACGCCGTCGAGTCTTTGCCTCCTGCGCTATCTTTCAAGCAGCCCATCTTGTAGCTGGCGAGCACCAGGTCTACAGCCAGGGCTGGACCGAAAGTGGTCTCGTTGTTGCCGCCGAACATGGAACCCTCTTGCGCATCTGTGCCTGGTATGTAGGTGGTGCCATTGGACTGCGGGGGCGAAAGGACATCATCGCTGCACGCCTTACTGACAGCAGAGTTCATTGAGGCAAGCGAATCCGCGCATGATGAGGTGCAGAGGTTATTCAGGTCATCAGCCGTTAGCTTTATTGCTGATGCGCCGTTGCCACTGGCTTGTCCTTGACTTGACAGCAGCAGCTCTATGGCGTCAGAGTTGCAGGACACAGGCGTTTGCATGGCAGCGATGCATTTTTCCGATATTCCATTCACGCCTGTGAAATTGAAGAGCTGTGTCTGCGCATTGTCGTCTCGCGAACTCAGCATGTGTCTTAGATGAACATCATGGATGGGGACAAATGAGCCTGAGACGGGCGAGAAGAGAACGCCAGCGGCGGAAGCCAGTAGCAGGACGTCAATCCCAAGTCCGAACATAGTGAAAGAACGCTGGGGAATTCGACACCCAGTTGAAGTGAAGTTCGAAAATTCAAGTCAAAGAGTTGGGACAGACCCGGGTCTGAGGAGCGGGATGTCGAGACTCGACCTTACCTATGAACCATCCGTTAACCATCAGCTATGTTACTCGGTTACGAATGGTTCGGGAGTTCGCGATCATTCCCATTTGAAAGTCCTATTTCTGCCAAGAATGGAAGTCACTATACATTGAGAGAAAAACATCTCCTCCCCCGAGAGGATCATCGGGATGCTGATTCAATGCAGCTTATTGGTCGTCAGTACGATAGACTGATAATGGACAGGCCTTAGGCCTGTGTTATAAGGCTAACTAGTGAATTGTGACTGCAGGCACCAGGAAACCAACTCGTTGGCGCTAGTCGACTTAGATAATAAAAATATTACTCATGCTATAAGTGTGTAATATATTCAACATCCTAATCTTAATCGAATGAGTTTTTAATCACCCGTCGAATCGGGATCCAATCAGAATCCGATTAAGGCGCGACTATAGAGTCTAATGTCTCGGCGTAAGCAGCGGTCTTGTCGAAAGCTTCTTCTACCCCCTAACCAGCTGGATAAATCTGACAGGTACGCCAAGAGATGTTGGGTAAGGCATACTACCGAATGCCGTCTAAAGGATTTTACGCAAGGGACGAGCTGAATGTGATACGGCGTACTAGAGTAGACGAGCGGCGTATTTAGCCCTAATGAAATTGATGAGGTAAGTCTAGCGGATTATACTGACTTGGCATCGTCCATTCTCTCACGCATGCCGAGGGTATTTCTCACTTTTGCTGACCAGGTGATAGCGAAAGGTATGTTTAATCAAACGATGAAACGGTAGACATGGGTAGATGAGTCCTAATGCTATCACCTGGGATAGCTAAAATGGTGAGAACTAACACACGATAGTCACTCCGCAATTCGAATGTACAGATACCTACCATAAGGCTGAACTGAACTAACGATCAGATCCTTTGAGGAATTTGCGGAATTTGTGGATATCGAGCCTTTACCAGATCAAGAGGGGAGAATCAAGAGAAGAAGTGGCATATTCTTTATAACCGCGATAATGACTGACTCCCGCTCCTTCGGTTCCATCGTTAATGGTTCAACTCATTCCCTACACTCTTTTGTAGCTATCCCTCTTAATAAAACTTTCTTCTTGTCAAGGTTACACCTGAGGCTCTCTGAACCTAGACCTCAAAGTAGGTAGCCATGGGACAAGAAACTTGTGGCTTTAGGCCTCGGCCTTTGGCCCGGGGCTTATTGTCGATTCTTCTGATGGTCTTCCTGTCTCCTATCCTCGTAGCGTCGGCTGGCCCAGAGATTGGGATACGTCGCGGCGCCGAGTTAACCAGAAGGGCTATCCCGGAATCAGTCGATGTACTCGGTGTCTCAGCAGTAGAGCCGAACCACCTCAGCCTCTTTGGCCGGGCTGATCGCGACGATGACCATACGTGCGCCGAGGGCAGACCGTGCAAGAACAAGGCGTGCTGTGGATCTAGCGGAGTGTGCGGCTACGGCCCGGTATACTGCGGTAATGGATGCTCGTCTAACTGCGACGCCAAGGCCGAGTGCGGTCAGTATTCGATCGACGGCAAGACTGAGTGTCCGCTCAACGTGTGCTGCTCCGAATTTGGCTTCTGCGGCACGACGACCGAGTTTTGCGACCCGGGCAGTGGCTGTCAATCCAACTGTGGAAACCCGTCTAGCCCCGGCTCCGGCGGCAATGTCCGCTCTCAGATCATCGGCTACTACGAGTCCTGGCGCGCATACGCCGACACGTGCGGAGCCTTGAAGCCAGCCGATATCCCCGTGACTGCTTTGGACATGGTCAATTTCGCTTTTGCTTATATTGATCCGCGAGATGTGAGAAAACATTCCCCAATTCCCATTCTTTTTAAGAGACTAATAGGAGTAGCTCACTATTATTCCAATGGTTGGTGAAGATGGTTCTCAATTGAGCGATGCCGATGCCAAGAAGCTTTACACCGAGGTCACCGCTGCTAAACTTCGCAATCCCAAACTGGGTGTGTGGTTGGCCATCGGTGGGTGGACTTTTAGCGATAACGGGTGAGTCTGATTCGCCTATGCATTGGGCGCTTGTGTACCTAGGTAGTATTGTTTGAGGACTAACAAGATGGCAGTACTGATTTTCAACCCGTCTTTGGACAAATCGCGTCCAGCTCAATAGCCAGACAAGAGTTTTCCCGCAATCTAGTCGCGTTTATGAGCGAGTACGGATTTGACGGTGTTGATATCGACTGGGAGTATCCCGGAGCACCCGATCGGGGTGGCACCGATGCGGATATTAAAAACTTCCCGCTGCTCCTCGAGGAGATCCGAAAAGCCTTTAATGATAACCGTCACGGCACCTGGGGTATCTCTATTACGGCGCCGAGCTCATACTGGTACCTCCGATGGTTCGATCTGCCGGCGCTAGCTAAGCATGTCAACTTCATCAACCTGATGAGTTACGACTTGCACGGTATCTGGGATAAAGAAAATGAGATTGGCAACCAGATTTTGGCTCACACCAATTTGACTGAAGTCGACCAGGCCCTGCAGCTGTTCTGGCGCAGTGATATTTCCCCAGCCTTAATCAATCTCGGTATCGCTTTCTATGGACGCTCGTACACGCTGAGCGACTCCTCATGCTCGAAGCCCGGATGTAAGTTCAAGGACCCAGGTGCTAAGGGAAAATGCAGCAACACACCAGGCTACCTCTCTTACCGAGAGATCATGGACAAGATTAATGAGGCCGGTGGCGATGCGGCCGAGACGTGGGACAAGGAAGCCGGAGTCAAGATGGTTGTATACGACAGCAACAACTGGATCTCGTACGATGATAGTACTACATTTCAACAAAAGGTTGACTTCGCCAACGAGCGTGGGCTCGCGGGTATAATGGTTTGGGCTGTCGACCAGGACGACGACGGGTTCAATGCTCTGAAAGCCCTGTCTGGTAAGAATATCGATTCGTTGGTGCCCGAGAGCGATACTCTTGGCGAGTTTGATCTTTCAAGATGCTACTACACTGATTGCGGAGGCGAATGTACTAAGCACACTGGGTACAAGGAGATGGTTAGTACTTCCGGTTCCTGCTTTCTCCATCTTGAATGGAAGCAGTTTATATTGCATGGATTAACAATATTTGCAGACAAGACTCAATCTGGACAGCCATGGCCGCGGATGCCCCAATTCTGGCAAGGACTCGAAGCAGAGAGCCCTGTGTTGTCCTCCATGGGGTGCGCCAGACCCAGGAACGTGCCACTGGACCGATAGCTGCTCGGGCGACTGCAACGAGGGCGAGGTATGTGCTTTTATAAACAGCTCACTCAATACTGCTTTAGATGGTTCGTAACGGCTAACAAACCGTTTGCTCCAGGCAACTTTAGCCCTCGACAACTTTGGTGGCAAGGACTGGTGTAGGTTCAACAGATACCAGTTTTGCTGTCCAGCCTCCAACGTCGAAAAGGCTGTAAAGGCATGCGACTGGGTCCACGGAGACTGCCCCAAAGATAAGCCGCAATATCTCACCTGGTCGGGTAACTCGAAACTGTGCTGCCCGGAGAAGCCCAAGTTCAAGAAAAGCACTTGCGACTGGCATGGAACCGCCGTATACTGCAACAACGTGAACTGTCCTGTGGTATGTTTCATCCGCCCGCACACGCATCTTTGGTGTGATTTTACTAAACGACGTGTTTCTAGGGTCAAATCACAGTGGCAACGAGTTCATGGGCCACTCCCATCAAAGGCAGCAATGTCGATTCCAATGGTTGTTACTTTGGCGGCAAAAAATCTTATTGCTGCGATTCCCCCGTCGGGTGAGTGACTAGGAATAGACAATACGCACCGAGATTTTGGCTGGATTATTGAACTAATCGCGAGAATAGAGACGCGAATTCTGCCGGTTTGCTACCGGTGTCCCTCGACAACCTCTTTCCTGAAGCGGACGAGATTCCCGCTTCTGACGAAACCGAGTTCAAGGAATCCCTTGATGGCACTTGGTCGTGGGATATCGACCCGGATAATACGCCCTTTGGTACGCCCCCTTTTCGAAGCCCCCATCTTTCCTCATGCCACTTCTCTTCAGCTTCCATCCCCCCCAACCAAATAATCAAGATCACCACTCTAACCTGATTACGTTCTTCTAGCCTGGGTCGTGATGGTAGGCCCCGAAGGCAGCGTCCAATCGCTCCGTAAACGCGACGGTTCTTTCCTAGAAACATTCGACTGCCCCAACCCATCACCAGAAGACTACAGCGTGCAAACATTCCGAGCCGTGTGCACAGCCGGACCCGACGATGTCGACCATGACTGCGAGGACCTTTTACTAGGCGACGGCGCGCACGGCACCATTGCCCGCCTGCCGCGCGAGTGTGGTCCAGACGAATGGGTGCGAGTCGTCTCATTCCGCGAGATTTCCAACACCACCGTGCCGCGCCACCTCGTCAAGCGCATGGTACCTGGACCCCACGCTAAGGTTTATGAAATCCAATACGACTACCAGATCCGCGACGTAGCGTCCCCGGAAGAGATCTTCGTGCGTATCGACAGCTCGACGCACGAGGGGTACTGGAATGGCGTTGTCGAGTCCGAGGGCAAGGGCAAGCGGACCGTCGTGGATGGTAAAAGACAGAACTGGCGCGAGCCGCATCTAGAATGGTTCCGACGGCACGAGCTACGCAAGCGTGGTTTCGGTGACCTAGAATGGTGGAAGAACCTGTTCAAGGGGTTCATCTCCGACGGCGCCATCAGTAGTAGCGAGAAGGCCGTTTACGAGTTTGACCAGGTGCTGTACCAGGCGTCCATCAGCTGCCCGCCGACGTTTGACGCGACGATGAAGGCAAGAGTGGCTGGAGGGCTAAACGCGGATCTCGACTGGGGTATTAGTCTGATCGGAACCGTCAAGGACACCAAGTTCGAGCAGTCGTACGCCTACTTCTCCATCAAAAGGTTCACTGCCAATGCCCAGACGTACCTTGAGGGCTCGGCTCAATTCACGTTTGAGTCTAAGGAGACTCACTTGCGTACGTTCTTCCAAGCCTAGATGACTTTATTTTTATTTCCTTGCTTTGCATGTACATGGCTAACTGGATTCCGTTTCATAGTCAAGAACTTCGCGCCTTGGGGAGGAAGTTTTAACATAAAGGGTCTTGTTACAGTTGGGCCTTTCATGGACGTCACGGCGCAGATAAACGCCATTGCGACGCTTTCCGGGTGAGCTATTTGTATCATGTCAAAACTAGTACGCAGTGTCGCTAACCTCAGTCCCAGGAAATTTGGAAGTGGCACGACGATATCCAATTCCGACATATACGGCGAGAATGTGAAAGCCCTAACGTGGATGTATCCTCCGCAAATGGACGTCCTCCCGGAATCTGACTCGCTGCGTTCGGGTGTGTTCCCGTCTGATGTGTCAGTGGAGCCGAGCTACGAGGTGTCGGTCGCAGCGAAGGGCAGCGTGGCCCTCACATTGACGCCTAGTGTGGCGTTCAAAATACAGGTCGACATCAGCGGAGCATCAAAGCTACTCAAGACCGATACGCACATTACGGCCGCCTTCCAGAACCGTATGGTCATCGGCGTTGGTACCGACGACTCGTGCTCCAAGGGTCTGCAGTACTGGGTGGACTATGAGCAGCAGTTCAGGATAATCACCAACGCACCCGCCCTGGGATGGGACATGGATACTAAGAACATATACAAGAGCAGCAAGCAGCTGCTCGCTCCAAAGTGTTACAAGTTCACCTCGGACAATAAAGCCCGCCGAGAAATCGACTACAACGCTACCTGGACACCACCGGACATGTCCATGGGATTGATCCGTGCCCGTGCCGACGACGAGCTAGCCGTGAACCCGCTATTCCCCGATCCGACCGGCTCGTGCCTCGTCTGCGCGCGAGACACATACGTTGATGACAGCCCGTGCGGTGCTCTTTTCGACGAGAACGGAAATCAAATCGATCCGGGCTGTGACAGCGACGGGCAAACCGATGAGGGCTCTGGGTCGACGAAGAAGCGTGCCATCGACTCGTTGGCGCAAATCCGACCCGAGTACGCCGAACACCAAAAGTGGTTCGAGAAGCGGGCGATCGAGAAGCGCGGTGACAAGGAAGGCTTCACCCTCTGCGAGATTAAAGCTGGGGCATACAACCCGGCCATTAACGTTGCGAGGCTGTACTTCCCGTCGAGCGGCAATGTGATGGACGGCGACACAGGCGGCAACTACCAGACGTATGCGCCAGACGACAAGGATGACATGCTTAACTATGGTAAGTCGATGACGTCCGTTGATATCAAATAGAAAAGTGTGCTAATGAAGAACCTCTTCGGCGTAACAGGCTTTCAAGCACAGCCCACACCACCGAGATCTGACTCAGGGAAATATAATGCCGAGCATGCACTTGTGAGTGACCTGGCCTGCTTGACTTTACGAGTTGCCTCGACTAACCATAGGAATAGGAACACCAAACGGTGAAGTCATTTCTTGTAGCATTCACAAAAAGTATGATGAGGCGCGGCCTCGCGGCGCCCAACACCGCGAGTGACGCCTGGAAGGATGCGCATACGACTAAGCGTGACTCATGGCTCAAAGAAAGACAGTGGACCTTCTGCATGCATATGAAGTTCTGGCTTGACATGATCCCGCTCACAGCGACATGGTTAGACAACAATGAATACCAACATCCCAGCGGCGCTCTCAGCCAGACCATCATGAAGGCCCTGCCAAATAACGACCATTATGGGGCGGAGATGCCGCTGCTCGACATAGATACTAACTCGGTGAAGGAAGCGTGAGTATCTACCCCGGCTCGAGTCTCGATAGAATGAACCGTGGCATGCTGACTAAGAGCTGTTAACAGGGCATGGAACGATGGAGTAGAAGACATCCGAAGAGTGGAAGGTTGCCTGAAGAAGAATCCACCGCAATACGCCCGCGCCATCTGCTCCATGCGCAAGGCTGTCTTCGTCCTCCAATACCACCATCTCATCGAGGACACACTTAGGAGGCAGGCCAATCGTATTGTTACCTTTCTGTAAGTTTCGCCGATGACATTGCATTTCCACAAACTTTGTTTTGTCATTCTTGCCGCCTGGACTAAACCAGTAATGACTAACATCTTCCCTCCATAGTGATTCCATGGAAGACGCAGCAGCCAATTACAACGGCGCGGCAATCACCAACGGCGCGACCTACCAACGGATAGAGATCTCGCGGTACTTCAAGCGATGGATGTACGAGCACACAGCGACGGCAGCCCTGAAAATGGGCGGTCTGCTGAACCAGAACATTGAGGCCGTCGAGAACCGCATCCAAAACCCCGGACCCCCCGGTGGTAACCCAGCCGGCGGCGGTACCACTACCGGCGCCACTCAAGGTAACGCGCAGATCCTGGCCCAGCTGCAAGCGCTGAAGGACGGGTACGCTGGTACGGGACCGTGGGATAATCCGTTCCCCGCGGCATGGGCGAATGAGCTGCCTCTATAGGTGCCTAGTGAACACTTTGGGAAAAAAAAAGATTAAAGTGGAATTAGAGGGGGACGAGTTTGACATGTTAAACGTTTTATTTCGGTAGTCTATATTGGTAGTCTGGATAGTTTTGGGGGACAAAGTAAATGTTAATAAAGCGAAACATGATGAATACCTACCTGTACCTAAGCTGCTCTGAGTTGATAAGCTATGAAGTCGTCAATCCTCTTGACTGAGGCTTGAGCAACCCAACTACTGACGAAGTTTTGAAAGCTAGCGCCTATAACGTAATCTAGGGAGAAGTAAAGAGAAATAAAGAGGAGCGAAAAAAAAAAGTCTATTAAAGCTACTAGGTAGATGCTTTGTTGCGAAATTGTCAGGTTGAACGGGAATTTGCTGAAGACTGGTCCTTTTTTAATTGTGGAATTACTCAGATGCTATTGGCTAAGAGCTGCCCGCAGCGGTTGTTGATATGCAAAAGTACGTTCAACCTTGGTATTGATTGAAGATCGATAATTGGTTATATGAGTCCGTATTTTTGTTTCCATTAATTATCGATGTCCCGTGATACACCATAGGCAGTGTGGACAATCGTGATATTTCTTTGGGTGGCCCCGCGTTGAAGCTGGTAACGGAATTCCATACTCAATGTACCTCGGGATTGATTTGAGAGTCGAGAGCTCTCAGATGCCACTACGAGCAGAGGTTCGTTGAATCCAAGGTCGCAAGTTCACCTGAAAGCTCAATCGAATTTGTGCTTGTTTATTTTCCCTTTAATATTTGTGAACTCATCGCTCAACTCTTTTCGCTATTCTTCTCATATTCTACTGGCAAGTCCATACCGACCCGGCGGGCAGTCAGTCTAACACGTTCCTCGTCATCCATATTCATGCCAGGATTATATCGCTCTAGCAATGCTGTGTATTGCCTCTGAGCCTTTAGATATTGAAGTAGCTGGTCGGCTTGGGCGACGGCGTGCTGGTGTGGCGCATCGTCGGCAAAGCTTTGCCTTAGTCGTTGATGTAAGGGCGATCGAGTTTTCGATAATGATGTGGACGGGAGCGGTTTTGGTGGAAGCTCCCGGAGAAGCGAGCGATATAAGGAGCGAAGTTGCGACTGTTTCGACATAGCTGCTGAGGAATGGAAGGGAGGAAAAGAAGTAATCGAAGAGTTGAAGAATGGAAAAATGGAATGTTCAACTTGGAACATTTAGATTTCAAAATGGGACAAGATCGATAAGATAACGCTGGAAATACCAAAGCAATGTACCTAGATTACGTAAGTTGGGGGAGTCTAAATTTTTGTTAGCCCACTTCAACTTTTTTTTTCTTTTCTTCTTTCGTCTTTCTCGTTAATACTGCGCATCCTCATTTTTCGGTTCCCCAATTGCCCAGGGCGTAAGTACTTTACGATGAGAGAATAGTTGTCCAATGTCTATTCTAAATATTAGAATTGGTTGGCGTTATGTATTTTATGCTGCGCTTAAGTTTCAATTCTAGTTATCAGAATGTCTTGCGCGAAGACCAACCAACTCCATGCGCTCCTGGCGATGCCAGCTTCGCTACGGCTAGTCCTAGTTGGTAACCCTACTCGTCTACGACTAAGTCCTACATATATCCCTCTGATAAATGTTAGACATTATTCCTCAAAAGCGAAAAGAAAGGGAGATCCCGCCGAGATCGCTGCATTCCAAGCACATGATCTTGGACACTCAGGCACCGCTCCAGTTAGGGACATCTCGCATACCCAACTCCACGAGATGGTCTCTCTAGCCCTCTCCCCTGACCTCCCGCTTCGTAAAGGGTTGGAAAACCTCTTTTATATACGGAACAAAGCCCTATTGGTTGACGCCACCGCGGATTTTTATTTGCTCAAGAAGAATACCCTCATTCCCGAAGTCTGCATCCTTGGTCGGTCTAACGTTGGCAAGTCAACCTTCGTCAATGGCCTTGCCCATCGCTTTAGAAAGGATATGGCACCTACCAGCAAGAAAGCCGGAAGGACAAAGACAATGATGACGTATGGGTTTGGGCCGCCGCCGGGCAAGATCGATCTCCCACTAGAACCTCTAGGCAAAGAGAAATTGCCTAAATTTTCCTTCTATGTCGTAGACATGCCTGGATACGGGCAAAACTCGTTAAAGGTATGGGGAGACAATATCAAATTATACCTGGAAAAGAGGAAGAATCTGAAGGGGGCCATTGTGCTGATCGATGGCCAAGTTGGGCCAAAACAAACCGATTCTCTATTACTCACGCTGCTATGCGACTTAGAAATTAAAACTACCATCGTTCTCACTAAGGCAGACCATTGCGGCGAATGGATAAATCGTCTACGCCTTACCTGTCGCAAGTTGAATAAACTTATCGGCGACATTCGAAAAGAGAGGGTGGAAAAAAACTGGACCGTGGATCAGAATATATATGTCACCGCTTGTGGCGCGAAAGACACCCATCTCCTACATTCAACACTAGAGACTGCGAGGATAGCGATTGCCCGTCTAGCCGGTTTTGTGATAGACGTACTACCAGACACTGACAGGGATAAAAAGTGGGTTGGAAAACCCGTTACATTTGAGATGCTAGGAAATATAATGAAAGAGGATTCTCCAGTAACCTATGAGGAGGCCGAAGTGAAAAATAAGGCAAACGAAGAGGCCCCAAAAACCTCTGTGGAGGCTGGAGTAAAAAACGAGAAGAATAATAGTGCTCTAGCAACGTCTACGAAGGCAAAAACCTCTTCTTTCGCTGACCTGGAAAGGGCTGCGGCGCAAGAGCACCGCGTCCGTACTTGGGCTACGCGCTCCTCTTCGCGTCCTTCGTTAGATACTTGGTCTACGCCAGGATCACGTTCCAGGACTTTTGTCCGAAGGTTCCACGGTAGCGCGGCAAGGCCGCAACAGCAGAAGCGCAAATCAACGAAACAGCCTCAAAAGTCTGGTACTGATATTTTTGACGCTTTCATTAATAGCTTGAAATCTTCCAACACGAAGGGAAACTACGCGCGAAACGTTCGGGATCAACACGACAGGAAGCGGCAACCACCTCCAGTTCGCACGGAACTTCGTGCGGCCTTATCTAAACGAGCTCAGTATCTATTTTCGCGTTTCCCCGAAATAACGGATCAAACACACAGTTTGAAGCTGAAAAGACAATCGCTTACGGATTTGTGGGATCGAGCGGAAATGCAGGGTAGTCCGAGTAAGCCAACTCAGACGAAACAGAAGTCAGCCAAGAAAAACGTGGCCCCGATCGACGACGATGAATGGCCTGTGATGCCTACGCCTGGCGGCAAGAACCGATCTTCGGCAGCCTCGGACAACATCATGACTCCCGACGCATTTAAAGCTATGGTGACATCGCCCAACTCGTCGCCCAACTCGTCGCCGGAAGAATCGGGTATGAAGAAGAAGAAGAATAAGGGCAAGGGCAAGGGCAAGGGCAAGGGCAAGAACGCTAAAGCTGAAAAGCTGCCACCGCCAGTTGACCCTTTTGAGGCCAAGTTTGGCCAGGCTTTCACGACAAGTAAAAAGCAGAATTTTGGTTCCAGCTCATTTTAAAAAGGGGCTGGTCGGCTTACTCATCTATATTGTGCCTTGTACAAGTATCTGTCAATTTTATAGATTCTAATGTACAAATACCATTTCAACTCCTATCGCTAGGAGCTTTACTATGCAGTGGGCTAAGATGTGATATATATGCAGAAGTTGGAGGGGCTACCTAGGTAGTAAATGAATAAGGCTCCATCTCTCCGTTTAAACATGTGTAGGTAGCGATTCAAGTTAGACGCGTGTCAAAACATATAGTCACAAAAAGCACGAGATACAACTCCATCAACTTCCATCTTAATTCCATTATTTACTCCAATTCACTACTAATCAGCGCATCCGTAAACTACGTAGCAGCAGCAACCAAACTCGACGCCCTAGGTGCTTTAGGCGGTTTCTTAGCCCTCCTCTTGCCCCTCTCCAAATCGGCCATCGAACCCGAGACCTCCGCCCGTTGAAACGGATAATTCGGCACGAACACATCGACGAGGTTGTCCCAGAAGCCGAGATCGTATAGGTTCTCGATGTCACGCAGACGCCACACGCGCTCCCACTCGCCGACGCCCGGGGCGTGCTGCACGTCAGGTGGTGCGCCGTCCTCGGTGCGGATGAGTATCTGCATAGGCTCGAGCGGCCAGCGCGTCCATGCTGCTTCGTGGCGCAGGTCCTTAACCCGGTCGCCGGGGAGCGCGCGCTTGAATGCGCAGCCGTCGTCCATCTCCATCTGCCAATCCTGCCACTTCATACTCTCATTCGTCGTGGTACCGCAGTAGATCAGGTATATGTGGTAGGCGAGCAGGCCCCAAACCAGCGGCGACGTCATAAGTGCCAGGAGGGTCACGGAGCCGACGCCGACGTCGTCTTGGATGCCCATCGTTAGTGCGATGAAGTACTGGCTCCAGGACCAGGTGTGCGGTTTCGGGAACAGCGAGAAGTTCTTGTTGTGGTTGCGCGCGGTGTCGGCGACGGCGACGAGGCCGAGGAGTCCGCCGTATAGGGTTAGCGTCGCGGTGGAGAGGAGCAGGAGGATGAAGTAGTGCTGGTTGCCGTAGCCGACGCAGTTGTTGATGAAGACGCAGTGGTGGTCCATCTTGTGCACGCAGCGCTTACATACGGAGCAATGTTTCGAGCGCGGCGGCTTTAGGAGGCCGCATGTTCGGCACAGAGAACCGGGGTGGAAAAGCGAGAAATCGTATGGGTAATGCGACATAAAGCGCGAATGTGTAGCGGGAGTGACGACGCCAGGGTCGCCGGCAGCGGCGAGGTATAGGAATAGATAGGGTAGAATGATAGATATACTGCCTAGAACCTTGTGGATGAGGCTCAGGCGCGGCCATACCCCTGGTAGATACATGTATTCGCCTACGGAGAGTAGTAGTACAAAGAATATGAGTACAGTTGGGTGTCGATCGTACATGATGTAACGACCGAATCTACCTAGTGATGTGGAAAGGCGACCAGAAGTAAGCCGCTGGTCGACGGCTAAGACCGCGTTAGGGACGTATACCCATATTGCGCGATGTAGCCAGGCTATCGGTGTATGTCTAGATGCCAAGTTAGCCCAACAGTTTCATCTATGCGGTGATAGGTTCATACCTCAAAGCCGGAAGCCTGCCGAAGAATGCGACAAAAGTCATGAAAGAAATAGCCAGGACGACCAATACGATCTTTGTGAAGGCCGCCATTATCACGCATTAGGAAAAAGCGCAACAGTAAAGCTTATACGGGTTATTGAAACATTTGAATCAGAATAGGCTTTGACGTCGTTCATCGTTAAATCCTCATATACCGAGCTAGGCGCTGATGCGAATCCATGTGAGACGGAACTCGGTAGAAATGCGCAGATGGGTATTATTCGATTAATGAGAATGATCACAAGAGTGCAATAAAAACTGGCCAGTGCTAGTAAAAAGAATAGAAGCAATAGTGTAGACGGGTTTCGTCTAGTTTAAGTAATGTGCCGTCGTCAGCTGTTGTTCATGTTCTAATAAAAGACTTCAGGTTGAGACTTGTAACAAGCTGGAAGTGTAGCACTTGGCGTCCAGCGGACAGCAGTCGCATACAGTGTCATCAGGGGGGAAACTGTGTCTAAGTCGTCGTATCCAATTGATTTGATTGGTCAATATTTTGAGGCGGTGCACGGGTCATTCAGCCTCTTTTGTCAGAACTTAAAATCTTAGATTGAGGCTGCCCTCCCAAATCTAAGGAAATCGCGATTTCACATCACGCGTCGCATGAAACTCTATTCACGAGACTTTAATTCAGAATTCGCAAGATTGTGCCTGACCTTTTTTTCAACAAGAAAATAAAAAGAACTCATCATCCAGCAACTTGCTCTTCTACCCCAAAACACCTTTTCTGAGATTACGCTTGTTGATTATAAAAAGACGCGCCCGGCGCCACTTTATGCAAAAGATTTCCAAATCCCACACCCGATTGCTGCTAGACCCCTGAAAATTTATCAGCACCAACAAGATACCTGGAAAAAATCGCTTTCCTGCTGAAGTATTCTGACTATTTGAATTGAAAAGATTAATTTGGCTCTAATAACCGACTCAACTATCTATTTTTAGGTCTTCATTCGAGCAGGAAGACGCTTGTGAAGTTTACCCCAGGGTTAGCTGAGGGTTAGGGTTAGGAAATGGCAGCCCCCATTGTCTACGAAGGGGCCCTCGCCCCTAAAGAACGCCTTTATAATGGCCTGTTTAAGAATATGAAATTCTGGGTAGCGCAGCGCGTCCCAATGAGACTTACCTGGATTCAAAAGATTCAAGTAAGAGAACGATGTCCCTAGCTCGCTGCTTTTTACACTAACATATTCGGTAGGATAACGGCGGCAAAGTAGTTCCACTTGAGAAGGACGCAGATCTTCTGATCGCAGATCATTTGAAGAAGAATAGTCCACCCGGATCATATTCTTATGAATGGATCGAGGATTCCATAAAAGCCGGCGTTCTTCAGACTCGTGAGGACTATATCTGTGCACCAGCAGGTCAGACCCAACCTACCAGTTCAGCCGCACCACGGAAGGGTACAAGGGCGGCTTTTACGGCCGAAGATGACAAGATCCTTATAAGATGGGTCATGAAGAAGGAGCGAGAAGGCGAGGCTTTAAGTGGATATGAGATATACAAAGAACTTGAAGCTAAGGTAAGACCATACTAGAACAACATCATGGATATATTAACAGTCAGCTAATAAATTAGCACCCAAACCACACATACCAATCTTGGCAGGCCCGCTGGGTCAAGAAATTACAACATCTTCCTCGACCTGAATTGTCTGACGAAGAGCTGCCATCTCCCCCAATCAAGCAAACAGCCAGAGACGATGCACGTCCATCTCCATCTGTACCAAAATCACCAGCTACTCGAAAAGTGGGGCCAATATCCACTCAAAGTCCTACACCTCGGACGCGCGTAAAATTTACCCAAGAGGATGACAATATACTGGTCGAATATATGCAGCAATGCATAAGCCACAATAAAGCAGACCGGGGACGCAAGATTTTCCGTGATCTCGCTAATGATGTATGTGTCGTACTAGTTACCTTCATACCATACCGTTCGCTGCTAACTTAACCCAGTTCCCACAACATACGGAGCAGTCCTGGAGGGACCACTGGATAAAACAACTTGCACCAAAATACGAAGACCAGATCGCTCATTGGAAATCTAGAACTACCAGAGAGGAAACACCGGAAATTCAAAAATCCTCCCCAGCGCAGAAATCCACAAATAGCCATACAATTACACCTCAGAAGTCGTATACAAGGAGCAAAGGACCAGCCCAATCTATATCCAGGGGTGATGATGAGGCTGAGAATGAAGATGAAGGTTTGGAGCGCCATTCCTCCTCTGAAGTCCAGGCGGGACCTGAAGCTCCAACTTACGATCCGTCAGATGCGTCTAGTGGCATGGACCAATCATTTGATGGTGAACTCAATACGAAGGAGCTATTCCGCCACTTTTATGAAAAGTTTATGGAAGATGACGAAAACCGTTTACCGATTCCATTTCTTACCGTAAAAGGAATCACATTCGAGCCATGGAACTTATGGGAAGCCGTTGCTTCTCAAAAGATGGAGCCAGAAGAGCGTGATTGGCAACAAATTGCTGAAAAGCTTGGTTTTGATTGGGTTCAGCATGAGACTGTTCACGATGAGCTCCGAGAATGCTATGATAAGCATCTGTCCCTGTTCGAGGAATTCTGGAAGAATTTCGTGAAGGAGGGAGAAGAGGAAGAAGAGGAGGAGGGAAGTGAAGCTCCAGAAGAACCCTTGCCTTCGTCACCGCCGGTAATTTCCTCTCTCAAGCGATCGTTAGAAACTCACCACTTTTCTCCTGACCATACATATCCACATTCCTCACCCAAGCGACGAAGGCTCAATAAAGATGTAGAAGTTCCATCGACTCCTGATCATGTTAACGGAACATCTAGTCTACGCCACCGAGCTGATATTGAAACGACCCCTACAGTTCGCCAATCAACCCAACAATTCGCAGAAGATGGGGATGAAAGGAGCGAATTACAAGATACAGTTAACGAACTACCTGAAATACGGCGTGGACGAAAAACGGTTATGGAGCCGGAGACGCAAGATTTTAGATTTGATCCAGAAACCCAGAACATCGCATTCGAGACGCAAGCCAATGTCGAAATAGAGTCGCAGTTTAGCATCACGCCATCACAACAGTTGCGTCAAGAATCCGACGCTCTATCACCAGATATCGCAAACGCATCTCCTACGCCCAAAGCCAGGAACAAAAACGCCACCCAAGCAACTCCTACTCCAAGGAGATTGGTTCGAAATCCCTTCCAAGAGGACTCTGAAGGAGAGACGTCGGTACCTGCGACTGACAGTCATATAAATCAGACGACTGCAAGTGCAGCTACTGCTAGAAAAGCAAAACGTCGATCTCTACCAGTGTCATTTTCTCACAAGTCACCTCCTATTACTGGTCCTACTTCGGTATGTCCTGAAACACAAGCCCAGTCGCGTTCTCCGGAATCACCGCGGCCAGTACATCGCTCAATCCCTATAAAAGAAACACCCGATGAAGTTATTGATCGTTTCTGTTCGCTTGGTTACCCGGCGAATATAGTAGTCTTAGCATTGCGCGCTACAACTTGGCGTCTGGGTGACGCTGGTCAGGTCATGGAGATACTGAAACGAGGAGAAGAGTTACCGCAGAGGACTCACGGGGTATGGACGCAACGTGACGACGATGCCTTGAAGTTAGTTACTTCGGACGAGCCGCCAAAAGATGAGAAGGAGGAAAAGAAACGTGCTAGGGCGAAAAAACGACTCGAAGCGAAGCATGGTCCAGAGTTAATGGAACTTCGATGTACGTACCTAGGGGGTATTGCATGAGGCCGTTGCAAACATGTATAGTGTAGAGAAGATGGGTTTTAGCATCGTTGATTGCTATAGTACCCAGTAAGTACTAATGTATGCCCTATCAAAATCACTATCCTGCTCATTCTTACTGTGAGTCGCACAACTTAATGAAATACCCAATTATATCGTATCTATGGATCTAAAATTACAAACTGTTTGAGTTCGATAAGGCACCTCGAGTATTAAGTGACCCAAGGAGTAACGGATACCTATTTTAGGTATATAGGTACCTAGGCAGTATGTACCTAATAGGTATAGTATAAGGCCCTTATATCAAAATGCCCCATGAACTGAGAAGTGAAAGACATCTATGGATCTATCTACTAGTAGGTACATAACTTCGAAAATGAGGGTGGCAGTTGCTTAGGCAGCTACCGACCTGGTTGCTCGGTATTGCCAACACCCTTTATCAGGGAAAGAGCCACCAGTTTAACGTAGTTAACTATTGTATATTTAGGAAGGTACGTTCGTAACGCTAGGTGATAGGATAAGTTAAAGCACAATGTCAAATGGCAATAGCTCCTGCTCAACTTGTCTATATGTACCCACCGATTTGTATCGTCACCTACCATCCAAATGTTCTAACCCAGTACCTACGTGTCGTAGGTATTTACTTTATGCTTTTTTCCTACCAGGCAGTAGTAACAACTTCACCTTCCAAGCATATCGTTTTCTACCTATTTTCTCTTTACCATAATCCATTTTCCATTGAAGAGCCAACGCGCCAGTCCGTTCAATCTTAACGGCAGCGCAGACAATATGGAAATCGATTACCCACAATCCAACATGCCTGGAGGCGTGTTTCCGTTACTTAATCTACCGCCCGAAATACTGCTCGAGCTATGCCACGCCTTGGTACCATGCGGTCCATATCTAACCTTCAGTGTCTATGAAAAGGCATCACAGGGCTTCGTTGATTTGTGCCAGCTAGCTCGAACTTGCAAAACACTTTCGCGCATTGTCAGGACGTTCTTTAGAAACCCTCTATATAGGGAATCTCGACCATTCATTGGTATCTTGCCCTACGCACTTAACATCCTACGGGATCCGGAGCTTGCCCATTACGAGACAACGTTAAGGATGGTTTCTTCAAATACGGATGGATCAATCGGACAAGGCGATGTTGAAACTTTCAAACAAGCATCACGAGATCTACTAGGATCCCCCTTCTGCAGAGCAACTCTCAGCTACCTCCAGGGTGACAAGTCCCGACATTATTCAAAGTTTGATATCTACAGAGCACGCTCAGATCTTACGTATATCCTTCTCGTGAAGCTTCCCAACCTTACTTCCATCACTCTCGACTACGCATTGTGGACTCGAAGAACAACTCCCAAGCCCTTGAATCTTCCCTTTCTCAAGCAGGCAAGATTCATCGGCACTAATCTTCGTACTCCGGAAAACCATCTTGTCGCTACAGACCTGTTCTTCTTCCGACTTCACACCAACGCCGCGCCGAATCTTGAGATTCTCGAAGTGGAACGCATGCATAAATGTACCGGTCCTCTCGTTCTGCAAAATGTTCGAACCTTACGCATCATCAACTCTTACATGGGTGTAGAGGATCTAGACAGACTTTTGGGTAGTCGCGAGCTGTGTCTTGAGAGCTTCACCTACAAGACGGGTCTGTACGAGAATTACATTCGTATAAGAGGTGCTATCCGAGCTGAAGAGCTATTTCCTAACGAAATTGTCAAGTCGCTAGAGAATAGCCCTTCGCGCACCCGCCTTCACACGCTCAAGCTCGATCTCCGAGAACGAGGAGACTTCTCGAATAAACCTTCTGACATGAAGTCCCTTCCCCACTGGTATGATTTCAATAGGCACAATGCCGTCTCACATTTCATCTCCACCCTTGACTGTTTTCCGTCTCTCCGAGACATCACCCTGACACAGCAATGCCTCTGGGAGCCGTACTACAATTGGGCTACCGGCTTTAAGAAGGACAAAACACCTCGAGCCCCTTCTCGGCTAATTAGTCTATTGTCGAAATCTGTCGAGACCTTCACTCTCGTTGACATCACACTGGAGTTTTTCCCGGCTATCATCAGTCTTGCGGAGGTCGTCAATAGCAAGCAGCAATTCTCGCATCTGAAGCGGGTGCGGCTTCACCCTCACCCAAACTTAATCAAACGATACACCCACGCGAAGGCGCACGCTGATGATCCCAGTCTGCCGAAGGGTAATTCGAGAGACATCGACTGCACCGCGGATTCACAAATTCAACCGCAAATGGAAATGATAATCCGACTCTTCCAGCAAGTAGGAGTAGACGCCAGATTCCCCTTACGTGTTTATCCAATCCCTACAGACAACCAGGTTCACCTAGAGCGCCAGCGTGAATTGGGACACTGGTGCCGCAAGTGCCATTTCCACCCCAATCATTATTTTCCTAAATACAAGACTTTAGTACAGCAACCGGCACAATGCACAGGGTATATGCTGACTAGAGTACATGATCATGGGCGGAGTGAAGTGGCGAAGGAGAGTGGATGTGTTTATGAGAAAAGTTCCCACCCTAAGAACTATTTTCGATAACAGAGTGCAACGGTAGATCTGGGAAGAGTATCTCTGCTGGGTGGGATTATGAATGAAGGGGTATTATAGTGGCCTCTTTGGGGCTTGATGGTCCTGGAATATTCCAGGAGATAGGCACGCAATGAAAACCATGAATCTACTGTTGAAGTCTTCGTTGTGTGATTCTAGCTTGATGATTGTGTGACTAGGTATTATTTAGACGTGAGATCATCTGTCGAGGATTCTTAGTCTCTTGCGTAGGGAACTAGGTTGAAAGCTATGAAAGGCTACCTAGCCCCTTTATCTCTACCTACCTACTAGTCAACTAGGGACAGATATTAAATCCCTTCTGGGCTACGGAAAGTTCTAGTAGAATCCCCTGATATCATGTGAACGACAGATATACCGTAGATAACTCTTATAATAGTAGGTATTAGCTGCAGCCCGCCAATTCTCGACCCCTTATTTCTTGTATCTTACAAATACGGCCTTGCCTACCTAGAAAGCACATTGTTGGAACAAACATCTTAGACCATCGATGGGAACAAAATTGCCAGAGAGAATATAACGCTAGAGCTAGACAAGATGCCTATGCCAAATATAAATCATATCATACCCGGTCCATTCCAATGCGGAAACTACGACCCGCGGAACCTCCCAGATCTCGATGACGATAGTTTGGATGATTTAACGGCGGTCCTAAGGGCTTTAGCCAAAGGAAGCTATCCTCGTCTAGACTCGGTCCCTCTCGCACTTAACGCCTACAACTGTAACCGGAAGGTGGATATAGATCCATGGGCATATTTTCACCCGGTAACCGTCATCACGCCAGCGGACGTAAAAATGAAGGGATCCCCAAGTATCGAACTAGATAAAGACGTGATAGACGACATGGCAAAGCCGTGGAATCCTATACGGCATACCGGAGGTCAATTCAACGCTGCAAAGCGGCAGTTCGAGAGAGGGGATTGGACTCCGCCACCGGGTTCGGCGAGATACAGGTTCTTGTGCTTTATCCATAAACACAGGATCAATCGCAAGAGCACTATCCAAAAGGGCGTGCATACAGTTAGCATATGGGATCGTGAGGTGAGCCCCTAGTCAATCCATATAATCCCACATCGTCCTCAACTGATAGATATACAACCATAGTGGGACGAGCTCACATGGCACGACACTTACCACGTAGACCGCGAAACGCGCAGGCGCGAGATTGAGCGGTTCTGGCAATGCGTGAGAATGCCGAACTTAATTGACCGTGGGTACACGCGGGAGCAATTCATGAACCGTATACGTTACCGGATCGTGTACGATATCTGCGAGCGCGTCGAGAATACACTGCGAGATACTGGTAAGCCTGTCTTGGGTGCCCCACTTAATACCCCTTTTTCTTTTTCTTACTCCCTATCTCCCCCATTCTTACGCCCACCCTCCCACTAACGATGTCCCCCTTTCTAGTACCCCCCCGGAACACCCTCTACGCCGTCATCGGCGCGGCCTTGCAGCACATGAACAACGCGTGCGATGCACAAGTCAGCATCGTCCCGGACCGGCTCGAGCTCTTCGGCGCGCAGGGACTATCGCTCGTGCCCCGCTTCTTCGCGCATCTGCTGTGGTTGTGTCTTGACGCGCGGCCAGACTGGACTCGCGAGCAGAGGGTGAAGTTTGTTAAGCAGTTTAAGATCTTGGAGAGGTTGAGGTGGATGAGGGCTTTTGTGAGGAGGGATTTGGAGCGCAGGATTGCGGAGGTGGAGATGGAGGTGGAGGATGGGGATGGTGGTGATGAGCGGGAGGGGCGGGAGTGGGTTTTTGGGCTGCTGGGGATATGATGTTTCTATGCAATGTTGAAATATGAGCGCTTTCAAATTGGGGTGCTTGTTGATAATGAGCGAGATATGAGTCGAGGTCGGCTGTCTACTAAACTGTTAGCATAGCAAACTGCTTGTACCTACGTGCCAGAACACAAATCTATACACAATAAAACTTACCTGATGTCTCGCGTACATATATATAGATGGCATCCAACCCGCGATTCGGGATGTTAAAACGAACATAACACCACGCCGAATTCAGAACAAGCATTCCAATAACAGCCTCGATAAATCCAAAATCTCGAAGCTACCCCTTACCCACCTCCCCTTAACTACTCTTACTACTCTTACTACTATCACTACTCGAGCTCCCCTTCCTCTTATGCCCCTTATGCTTCTTCTCCTTCTTATGTTTCTTCGCCATCTTATGTCCGCCATACACCCCCGCCCCCGCAAGCCCCACCAGTCCCGCCGCGGGTATAAACCCGGACATCCCCCCATGCCCGCTACTGCTTCCGTGCCCACCACTATTCCCCGCGTGTCCGCCGTACCCCCCATACCCACCCTGCGCATGTCCGCTTTGCCCGTACCCCCCGTGCCCAGATGTCTTCCCGCCTAGATACGACGCCGCGGCCGCGGCCCCTAAAGCTGCGAGGGGAGCGCTTCCGCCACCGCCGTGTTTACCGCCCATTGCGCCCCCGATGAGCGAGCCTAGGCCCTTGTCGTTCGGGTTATTCGGGTCGCCGCCGTGTTGTGGTGGGTATTGCTGGTACTGCTGCTGTTGCTGCTGCTGTTGAGGAGGGTATTGGCCCGCGGGTGGAGGGTACTGGTTCGAGTAGCCTTGAGGCGGGTACGCTTGGTTGTGGGTGTCGTAGGCAGGCGGCGCGGCGCCGCCAGGGTATGGGGAGTGCTGTTGAGGTGGCGGCGCGCCGTAGGCTTGGTTCGGCGGGTATGAGGGGTATTGGGCTGGTGGTGGTGAGGCGTATGAGTGCTGCGGCGGCGGTGCGCTGTATTGGTTGCTGCCGTACTGGTTGTGTTCGGGTGGGTATTGGCCCTGCGGCGGGTATTGATTCGGCGGAGGGTATTGGCCTTGAGGGGGATACTGGTTCGAGGGCGGATATTGGTTTGATGGAGGGTATTGGTTTTGAGGCGGGTATGGGTTTTGCTGCGGGGGATAACCTCCTCCGCCGCCGCCGTGGGAGCCGTAGTAGTCGTGGCCTGACATGTCTCACGTCTTTCCTTTGGTGTTGGTAGATATGAAGAAGGTGAAGGTGGTGAAATGTTAGGAATAAGCTCGAGGAAGGTTTATAAAGTGCGGATCGTGAGGCCTCATTTCGACGGTAGTAGGCTGGGGGATTAGGGGTAAATAGAGGGGCATATGCGCGGATTGGTTACAGATTAGGCAGTTGGAGCAGCGAAATTATCGTGACGCGGTGATCCTTCGACGGCGTCTTTTACTTATCCCTAAGTACCTAAGTACTCTTCTAGAAAGAGATTGGTCAATCGTGTGGCTGTGCTACTTGAACCCTTAACATAAAAACCCGGTACAAATATCCCCCGCCCGTCAGCCTTGTGGGTCCTGGGTGCTGGGCTGTTATCTTAGCTGCGTAGGTACCTGAATACCTGTCCCGAAGGAAGGGAAATGCGGGGCTAGCTGAGCGCTAACGTAACCTTGTTTGGCGCTGTTTGCTCTGTGTAAACTCATGGAATTTATGAAACAGCTTCTGTAATTTATTCTTTACATCCCTTTTCTCCTACTCAGACTCTAGTATCGCGACATAAACGTAACTAAACTATCTAATACAGCTCCATAATACCAGGTCGATGATAGATACCTACTTCGGGTTTCGGACTTTCATCGTAGGCTAGACCGACCCTCGTATCGAGCCTTTGCACTTTCAGCGTTACGGAGCTGAATCGCAATTGCAGATCTAGTGTAGCCATGATTTTAAGACTCTGAGCTGTACCTGTCTAGGTAAAAGACACCTTGCCTGAGATTCTGACCGGTCAAGATGTGCCCCCACTGAAAAAGAGCGAGAAGAAAGCCATGGCGCCTGCGCTACGTGTTGTTAACAGGGATATAACTACGAATTGGCGGTTACTGGTAAGTAAGGGGACAGTGGTCGCCCGTAGGTCTTGTCCGAACGAAATTAACAGAACTCAAGGGAGGCCAAATTCATTAGAGAGACAGAAACGAGTTTAAATTATTATCTACCTAGTATCTAGGAAGATAGGGTTTCTGTTGATGGCATTAGGTATGATACCGCTTTCCCACTTAGCAATTTGTTGGTTTTAAGAAGTCATCGCGGTATTAGAAAGAAAACGGAAGTAGCTAATGAAGGTTTGATATAGAGATTGTCAATTAATTTTGATACATAGCGAATTATTGAGGGTATCTTGAAACTATGCTAGCGACCGACTACTACTATTAGTTTCTCAGGTTAATTAGACGAAAAAGAAGCTTTTTCCCCAAATGCCGCCATCATCCGTCCGAACTCCGAAAAAAAGAAAATAAACTCCGCAGACTCCTATGTGAATGTCGATCTTGTCCTAGATATTACTTCTCCACGAACTGATTATTCTGTCTCCGCCAAGTGATGAACTCCCATACGGCGAGAATCGTCAAACCAAGCTGGGTGATGAACATCGGGATTAAGTTGTACTGCCAACCCCTCATAACAGAAAGATGGCTTTGGATATCGCTTCTCGCATCGACTAGATCTAGTTGGAGGACTGCCGAGAACCAATTTTGCGGCGTCCAAGCTTGTTCGGGGTATGGACTGCCGTTTAGACTTGCAGCTAGCGAGGGGTCGATCGTCTGACCGTTGTGCGCGTTGGTGACCGCGAATACGTAGGCGAGCGCGCCGATTGTGAGGAGCAGCGCCGGGATGTTAAGCCCTACCCAGAGGTAGTACAAGAACCGAGCGAAGTTCGCCAACCCGTCTCCTCTGTTGCGAGCCCAATACCGGAGCCAGAGAGACACGATGCCGCCGAGTCCGATGAGGACAAAAGCGGTTCCGGCGGCGCCATTGCTCGTGTGGCCTTGATCACCCATCAAGTTTAGGGGTTTTCCGGCGAGGAGATAAGTCGTGCCATCTTGGTTGACGGTAAATCCCTTAGAGGCTGTCCGGTGTAACCATGCGACCATACTGCTAACGAATGACAACTCGATGATAGAATCGATCATGAGTAAACCTAAGAAGGCTTTTAAGGCGAGTGATGTCCTCCACATTTTGCTTTCGATATACCCTCCTTTTCCTGTTGCTGAAGGTGATGGAACGACGGTCGGTCGGGGAATAAGAAGTAGGTAAGTAGGTGGGAAGTTAACTCCCTTGCCTCGAAGTGCGAGCCTGATTGATTTTATGATTGCTCATTAGGAAAACCCAATTCCCAGAAGCCCGAGGCTCTGCCCGTTGGTTTGGACTAGGGCTGACGACATCGGTGTGCCCGGAAAAGTGTAGAAATCGCCAATTGCACATTTCCGTTAACTTCGCTATTTATGTCAGCTGAGGCTTATTGGCTGATTATTGTGTAGCTGTATGCAGATAAGATGACCGTGATATTGAATCTCACCCTCCACGATATCTGAGTGGCCCCATCGTACTCCAGCCCCCAAGGCTAAGACAGAAGACCCAATACCCAAGAAGCAACAATGAATACGATCAAAACGATATCGGGCTAACGTCCGCAACGTGGCTTTCGCGTGAACTAAATTCGCTAATCTCATCCTAATTGCAATCCTCACATGGCTTCTTGATATGTTCCAGGCGCAATGAGGCGCGCTACTACGAGATAAAAAGTAAATTTCCATGTGCTAGGTACCCAGGTCATGATAGAATCTTGAACAAGGATTTACACGTGGAGTCGGTCGCCTATTTGATTACCTACCTGCTTGGGGTGGCTCGTTGGGGGCTATTATGGCGATATAGGCGACGATTGATGCATTATACCTAGAGTAGTTGTCGCACTGCATGTTGGTCGCATTTAGGACACGGACACGAGAGTTCGCGAATAGGATACTGGCAATGATAACTGTGTTGGACGAAAGTAAGATACTGTACTGATTAGAAATTAAATATATTATAATTAAATGCAGGTAGGTAACCTAACACGAATAAGGCAATAATATCTCCGCGCCATCACCAACCTTCCCTGCACCACCTGGAGGCTATGAGACATGCAGAATTTTACCTATTCTTGATGAGGAGTTGCTTCTCCTTCTGCAAGTTTTCTGCGACATCAACCGGAATCTTCAGAGTAGTAGCGACGATACCTGCTGGTGTCAAAGCGAGCCACTGCGTCAGGGAGATGTCTTCGACTCGGTCGCTCTTATAAATCTCAATCCAGACCAAGTCTTCGGTGTCAGACGTATTCTCAATATAATGGCCTTGTTTGATTAGTTCATGTAAGCCATGACGCCATGAGATTGCAACTTACCGCTGTTGTCAGGGAATACACCCGTGTCTCCCGCACGGAAATCAAAAGTTCGAGCAGCAGAACTGCCAAGAAATACAGTCGCACGTCCCTGGCCTTTGTGGAAGTAGAGCCACTCTTCCGCCTGTTATATTGTTAGCATTAATATCTACTTAGAGGACTCAGAACGATAATTCTTACATTCGGATGCCAGTGTAGTTCCCTGAGGCCTCTGGGTTCAAGGGTGACCACAGTAGCTGCTATTGTTGTCGCGATGGGGAAAGTCTTTGAATCAACGATGCGAAGCGTGCCGCCGCCGCCCGGAACCTTCTCAAGCGGATGATCTTTTGCGAAATATGCGAAAGAAGCGTTGCCAGTAAGCTCGCCATTACCACCCGTCACATTGTGATGATCGACAGTTCCGTTTGTAATATACGGGTTTGGCGACGGAACTGAACCGAAGACGTCCTCGGAAAGACCAAAGTTCTTGGCCAGAATGGACTTAGGAGTATGAGTGATCCAATCGTCTACATTGAACGTGGTCCTAGAATGAATTTAATGAATATCGCTCTCTCAATGGGCCATCGAGGTCAATGACTTACCCAACAGCATCAAAATTGCCGTCGTCAAATATGAGAAGAAACTCATTCTCGTCATCAAGGCCTTGGACAGTGTGCGCCAAACCTTTAGGAAAGTACCAAATGTCCCCTTCTTCAAGCGTCGCAACTTGAAATTGGCCATTTTGGTCAACGCCAGAAACCGAAATCGATCCAGCATACACATATCCCCACTCGGCCTAGTAATCTTCAATTAGTGATGGAACGAAGTATATCAAAGGTGCTTTCTACATACCACCCGATGCCAGTGAAGCTCTCGGATAGAGCCCTTGGTCAAATGCTGCTGAGCGCCCGAAATCTCCTTGCTTGTGGGCAAGTCCGTGACTACTTGTTCTCGAACCCAACCCCCTTTCAAGATTCTGGTCTTGGAATCCGAGAAACTCCACTTGACGTTAGGCACAACGCCACTGTCGGTGCTCTGTTGACCTAGATTGTCTGGGTTTTGAAGATCAAGGGCATGGTTCGTGCCGCCTATTCGTAATTAACGATCTGATCAAAGACGAGAACAACCGAAAAACGTACCTAAGATTGGAGCGCCTTTGCCATTGCCATCAATTGGTTGACCATCTTCAAAACCGCCTCCATTTTGGCGCTCTAAGACAGCGCCACTAGCACCAGTGGCGGCGAGAAGCAAGGAAGAGATCTGGGAAGCTCGCATTTCGACGATCAGCCTATGACACTGGCAATGAAAGCAATGATGGACGCATTAAGCTTGAAGCAACACTCGGCGGAAATGAGAAACTATTTATACGCATTTTCGATGTTATATATCCCGTGTGATGCAGACTGCAATATGCAGGATTTTTGGTTACTCTCGCTACTCCTTGCTGGCCATGAGGACGGTCCATGCTCGCATCGCGAAAACACCCCACGCACAAACATCACGACGCCAAGCAGGGTCAACCCCGGACATGCTCATGAACTCGATGAGATCTCCGTGCGATGTTGCTAAATGCCATGTGCGGGGGCCTATAATCAGCCGCGATCCTAGAAAACACCATCCATATTAAAATAACGTCATCTCTTGGCAAACATTGATAATGCGAAATAAACCATGCGTTATAGTTGCATGCCTAGCTCGACGCGCGAAAGAATAGAACCTCGAACTATTTGCGATCATCACAATTCTAATTTTTTTCTGGTGACCACTTTCGCAATCGCGAGGCTTCCTTGCGGCATGCTGAGAAATCATTACGTCGTCAGGGGTAGATTCAGTTGAGTGACGAGAAAAAACTGGGCACATTAGCTTGACGATGCAACTGCGCTTGGGGTGACATCAATGATGTTAGAACAAAGTAGGTAGTCTTTGTCAAATACTTAGTCATCCCGGTGAATTTCACCTAGGTACCTAGTAGTATCCGACGAAGACCACACTCAGACCAGTCCGCCCTGACGGCCAGGTCCCGAGCATAGAACCCGGTAAAATTGACGGCAACATCAAGTAAAAGCCGTGCACATCATCACTCATCATAACCCGCGGTTCTAGACGCGCCTCTTGCAAGCAAGAACTCATACGCCTCAGTGTCTCCCCTGATTTCCGCCGCCTCCAAAGCCGTCTTCGGCTTTCTCTTCGAACCAGCCTGTCTTCTCGCCCACTCCCACTCAGCCCTCTCTCTCGGATCGGTAATGGGAGGCGGCCTATCACCAAGCCCGAATCCCTGACGCACGTAATTCACATCCAAGTGATACTTATCTAGCAACAACCTCAGATTCCCTACGCCGCCCGTCTTCCTCAATTCTACGGCTTGGATGAGCATGTCGTCGGTCGGAACGACGGAATAGAGATCGAAGAGGTATTCTAGTACCTCTGGTTCGCCGTGTGTAAGTGCCATGGCCGGGACGGTCTTTTTGCTTATGGGGTTGGCGTGCATGTCCCACCCAGCCGCGACGACGGCGTTTAGTAATGCGACGCCGTCTGCTCCGTTAGAACTCCCTGCGGCCCAGAGACTGTGTCTCCGCGTTGGTAGCGCCCACCTTGTCTTTATGAGAGCAGCCCATGTACCGGCGGATATACCCTCTGCATCTTCAAGAGACGCGCGCTGCATCTTGAACATGCAGGTCTCTGGAGGTGGTGGGGCTACCGGGGCGTGGTTGACGAGGTCTCGGATGAGCGACTCGTTACCAGTCTGAAGAGCGGTTACGATGAAAGCCTGGCGGAAAAAGGGGGATGCTAAGACATTCTGGTCGTCAAGTGTTTCAATAGCCTCGATGCTCTGAGATACGAACGTGCATTCCATGAATAGGGGCACCAATCTTTCCACTACACCCGGAGTTAGAGAGTTAGGCTGTGAGGGACGACTATCGTATCTATGAGATACGGCAACACACCATCAATTGACTCTGCCAAGTCGTCGTATTCACATAACTTAATCGCAGCAGCCACGGGTCCAAACTTGCCCTTCCAGAACATGCGGTCTAGTTGTTGGTTCACCGACTCTACATCTTCTGGATGTCGCACGCGAGTATCGGGAGAACCGAGATGACTCAGACAGTTTGAGAAGAAGTCGCGGGTCGAGATGAGGTTTTGATCCCATTCCGCGGCAGTGTGGTAGTAACAGCCCGGCGTGATCTGACTCGCTTCCATAATTATAGTTGCGCCAAGAGCAAATCAATTATACTACTGGGGGTATTAGGATACTGGGCAAGTATCATATAGACATTTGTTGGTCAATGGAACGTCGGGTTTGCAATTTACTATAAATACTCGCTGGTATCTGTCTGGGTAGGTTTATTGGGCTCATATTGGAGGTATGTATGACTTGCCTAGAATAATTGCAAGGCCTCCAATGACTCTGAATATGCGGCCCCCTCTCGCTCACTACGTCTTCAGCAAAGGCGGACCGACTTCGCCGTAGGTAGATAACTACTAGCTTTACTAGTAGAGAGCATTGTAAACGAAGCCTAATAAACGCTTGGTTTTCTTTTTGAACTTCTCGGCGGGGTCATCTACGTACTAGGTATCTACCCCCTATAAAGCCGGCGTATCAAGGCCCGTTACAGCGAGTGGGGTGGTGGGTGTGGGGTCTAAACCGGTGCGCGAAATGCCTAAAATCGCCAAACCGCCTAAAAATCAACATCAAGGGCTTTATGGCTTAGGGCACAATTAGTTGGCATTTTGGACATTATATGCTCCCTACCTTTCCCGCTAACGTCCCTTATAAAAATAAAGGACTTAAAGCTGTGCATCTCTTTTCAATCTCTTTTCAACAACAGCTTCAAATTCTAATTAATGGATAATACTACCTAGGTACCTATATTACTTACTAGGTATTATAAATTATCGTATTCAATTGCTTGTCAAGGAACGTTTTCTAAAGCGAAGTTTTGGTATATGAAATATCTTAGTTTGGTTACATGGTTTTATTTCAAGCTGTTGTCGAGCTGCGAGCTATGTTGTTGGAGACAGTGGAGCTAAGAGAATGCCAGTGATTTCAATAAGTTCTAGGTCGCCTCTAGGCTGTCGAAATGACTCGCCGCAATCGCTCGCCCTGATAACCTCCAGCGCTATAATATGAGCGCTAAACAGCGCTAAGTCCCTTATTCTTATAGGGAGCTTTAGCGGGGAATATGCTGTATGTATAGTGCGAATGCCACTATCCTATGTCCTGGGTTGAACATCTGACGGTTTCTAGGTTATGGTTCAATTTCCCGCCGCCAGAACCCCTAGCTTCAGATTAACCAAGATATAGCACATCTCTGTAAATATACAGAGTGAAGGCCCGTTCTAGGTAAGTACAAAGCGTTCAGGGTGACAGTAGTACGAGGCTCTTAACATGATTTTATTTGCCTTGCATCTATGGAAGGTCCTCGATCACTCAATCTAGGCTCGTATGTCGGGTGTCAACAGTGGCAGCCGCAATATCCTCACCACGGATGGCAATTTCAGAGGACGTCGCAATAATTTACCAACTCTAAAATAGAGCCGGGTATTGACCGACCCTGAACAAGATTTTACCTCGATTAAAGGATAATACGACAGACTGCAACGAACTATCTATTGACAATATAATTTGATGGCACCGTTTGTATGGGGGCTACACAGTCAGCCGTTCAGAAATGTAATTCTAGCCTTGGCGAAAGGGGTCCAAAAGACAACCTTCACCGACAGCAACATACTATAAAAAGTACCATTTCCACGATCAGATTGTTGTCGACTGTATCTTATGGAGTTAGATCAAAAACTTCACTTCCATACCTATCGTTTATTTGTCCACAAGAATCAATCACCATGAGCTCCTCGGCCAGTATGGATTCTGATCGGAGTGACCAATACTCGATTTACGTCGGAACTTGGATTAATTGGTCTCGTGGGCAGATCATGGGTTCTACGCTGACTCTTACCCGACGAGATGCCGATCTACTAATCGCATTCACGGCTGTGTTGATTTCTTTCGTCGCAACTCGCGTGTGGAAAATTATTTGCTTCTTCCTACACCGAGCCTATTCGAAATCTACTCCTCAGGATGTCGTCTATCATCAACAACAGGCAATATTACGTAACTCATCCTCACCCGAAAATGCTCTTTATTTACTACTTAAACTCTTGTGGTCTGGAAATTTTGCGAAAAGACGCCTCCGCCCGGTACTGACTATTCTCGTTGCTACTCTTTGTGTATCCACTTTTACGGTTGCCGGAGGTTTCTCGTCACAAATTTCGACCGCTGTTGGGAGTGAAGTATTACTGAAAGGGACCAATTGCGGATATATCAATTCTTCCTATATGTTTGAAGATTTAGACATGACCTTTACTGCTAAGGCCTATAGGGCCGAGAAGTCTAACAACGCCGCCAACTACGCCCAACAGTGTTATTCAACTGATGCGGCGGCAGGGTATCTTGACTGCAATCGTTTTATTACGAAAAAGCTCCCTATGGAAAATGATCTAAACGCGTCATGCCCTTTTGATAAGTCTATATGCCGGAACGGCTCCGCCAACCTGCGCCTCGACACGGGTTACATCGACACTCACGCCCATCTAGGTATCAATTTACCTACTGATCGAAGAGTCCAGTGGAGACATGTTACTCATTGTGCGCCCCTTGTAACAGAGCGATACACAACTCAGGCAGTTATGTCTGATGGTAACTTTACCTTATATCATTATGGAAACGTCACCCAACCAGACGGAGTGAAAGACTTTATCTACAGGGCCAAATCAATAAAAGAACAGTACGCATCTATGATGTCTACCGACGATCTAGTATCATACGCAGATTACCGTGTAGAGTATGTTGTTTAGTATTTCCCTTCTCATGAATACCTACCTACCTACCTCATATTAGGGGGAAAACCTGTTTTCATCCTTTACTTACTGAAGTTGAAATGTCTAGGGTTTTTTCAGCTACGGTTCAAAACGGGAGCTATGATCCAGCCGGTTCCTCTTTTATGCCCATTAACTCGCTTACTAGAAACGACGCCGACTTGAGTCTGATTTTCCTGTCTGGAAATGGGGTTATATATGTCGAGCCGTCAACTGATGAATGGTACCGCGTGTCAAAAACTCCAACTTCAATCTCATACGCGGAAGCCACCAACGCAGACTCATTTCCGGCTTATTTGCCCTCGGAACCGGCATCTGTAATGGGTTGTGTTGACCAATATCAGTTCTGCAGGCCGGATGCGAAAGGCGGTCGACAGTGCGGCTCATTGGCAAGCATACGGGACGCAATTATGAGTGCTGCCCCCTTCTTCGAGACTAGCTTTGATAATATCGTGGATCGCGTCTTCGAGACAGAACTGGGAACTCTTTTCCAATATTTTCTCAATCCTGTAATAAATACCGACTATGTGATCGTAGGGGCTTTAGAGCAACTAGGATCAAAAGGACTTACTTCTTATCGGAAACTGTATAATGGTTACCAAGGACCATTAGCACCGGATCAATGGAAATACGACGTGATGAATTTATTTAACATATCAATGGCATCAGCTCAAGCTTTATATGTTAATACGGCATTTGGTCCAACTGATCCTACCGTTCTACGGCTTTACGCAGACTATGACACGCCGTATTCGCAAAAAATATGTAATAGCCAGGTATTTATCTATCTACTCTTTTCCCGGTGGTCTTCATTCAATTAAAGAAATATATAGTTATATACTAACGCTTATCAACAATCATTATTAGAAAATTCGAAGTACAGCATATGGGTCGTTTAGTCTATTTGGGCTTTTTTTCACCCTCGTCCTAGGCTTACTTTTAACATTGATCTCATATCTCCTAGAACCCATATACTCGATTCTATACAAGAAGAAAGGGTATAACAAGTATTCCTACGTAGAATGGACTACAAACGGGACGCTACAACTCCAGAGACTCGCACATGAAGAGATCGGCATGGGTACTTGGTCGAATTGTTTAGATTCTATTCCTGTCACAAAGGCGGGCGAGTTACTAGGCTCCCTAGACCTTGCAGACCCGAAGCATCCGGCTCTCAGTTCGGCACATGAAGATGCACATCGTGAATCACATGGTTCAGATGTAACCCAAGATTCTAACGATACTTTGGATGAAGTTCAAGGATCAGATGATACTGCGGACCAAGCTCACGAACCCGTTGAGACACCACAACAAGTACCGGACCCCAATGAGGCACATACACTAGGAGCTAGTAACGAAATTATTGAATCCGAAACTGGAGGAAACGCCCTGCCATCGACACGGGATCATATCTTGGACGAGGACGCCATCAATGCGGGTGATGGGGTGGTCTCAGAAAATATAACCCCTATCCAGATACCCACCGCTTCATCTCAAGTCTCAGACAACAATCCCCTTAACAATGAGAAATAAAACAACCAGAATTCTCCTAACTATGTCAATTAGATTGAGGCACTCTCCGTTTTAATAAAGTCGACGAAATGCGCAAGACGTTTTTAGCTACGTCAAGATGGCCATGTTCTCGCACGAGCAACCAGCATGATTGAGGGGTTTTAAATCGATTTAGTTTCTCAAACACTACTTTGGGATGAAAAGGGGCCTAAAGGATGTGGTAGAGTGGGTAATAAATAAGGAGATGGGAAAGTTCTAGGGTTGCTAATCATAGAAGGTACCTAGGTACCTAATAGAACAATTATATCAGCTATGAATCATTGCTTCCAATTAAATCATTCCTATGCATGTAACACTTTGAGCCTATTTAGAATTATTCTCATAAGTGGGATGGACTTCCCATTACGGTACCTGTAAAGCAATTGATCGATGTTCTCTGGTTAGTGGATAATACCTGTAGCTGTAGGTTAATTTAAGCGTTAAAGCGTTTACCACTACCACGGCTGTACGCTGTAGCACCCCATCTTACCCCACTATGGCATATGCCGACTATCTAAATGCTAGCCCTAAGGACCCTGTTAGCGCGGGGGTTACAGCGTAGATTATTAGGAGATTTAGCTTATCCCAACGTGGATTAGGGCTTTACCAAGAACCATAACATTGGATCGTGCAGTCTTCAGCTTATACCAACATACATCCATGTTCGTTGACCTTCAAGGTTGTTGAAATAGACTATTGCTATATCCAAGGTCTAGTATTGTACGAAATAGTATTAAAGACGCTGATCGGACCTGCAAACAGATATAGTTCAACACATATTCAGCACTTTGCTCTTGCGTGACCACCCATCTAGGTAAGCACAAATTTGACCTCACAAGATGACTTCATTGACATCATATCGTCCAATAGCACTAGATGTTCGTACTTGATGTTGGAATCGGATTGCGATCGAGGCCCTCATGATGCTATTCCGTCATATCATGACAACATTTAAGTGAAATTTGGATCAACATATCGCGGGATCGTGCACAATATGTGAAGACATCGTTCATGGCGAGAGTCTCGGGTAGGTGGTTGTAATGATTCACGGAGAGAGAAAAGAAGCCTTGGCGTCAGTCGACTCTGCGATGATCTCAAATATATAAAGGCACGTAATTTGCTCTTACTTGCTCATATTCATCATCAGTTTCAATCAACAGCCTCAAAATATCTCTACTCTAACCGTACTAGGCAGTCGATTTCCTTCAAGATGTCTTCATCTGCAACCCTACTACTAGGAGCATCGCTCTTAACTTCATCAGTATCGGCCTTGTCATTACCTCCCCTGATTCCTTCCATTCCTGGTGTTACAGAGGCCCTGAATCAAATTGCTCCACCTCTTCCTATCCTCCAGGTTCCAACTCCAGCATTAGATAGCCCCCCATGGGTGGGAAGCAGCATTAAACCTAAGAAAATAGGTTATTTCTGGACCGCTGCAGGTGACAACCAGCATAAAGGTCAGTAAATCGTTGCGTAATGACAGAACATTGAATCATTCTGACACTCTACAGATTTCCTGGCAACCTACAGCCTTGATGATGTAAGTTCATACCTATACATATATCACTCAATGATACCTAGTGATACTCTATCATGAGATGAGCATCACCTTACATAGGAGTGATACGATGCAGTAATGATGATCTACTTCTTCATAACTAACGAACTACTGATAGGATACCTTTGGGACTCTCATATATGTCACAGATGTTCCCTCAAGTGGCAATAGTCCTCACCATCTTGGACCATCCCATGATGGGAAGACCCTCATTGGTGGTGGACTGCTCTCACTTTTGAAGACGCAAGACACGGCATTTTACTTTGACGTGTCTGACCCGTATCAGCCAACCTTCAAGAAGAGTAACCGTGGCATTCTCTCGTCTATCGTAGACGAGATTCGCGCAAAACCTGATGGGTAAGTTCTCTTGATTATCTCTTCAAAAGGAGTATTACTGACCATACGATAGAGGTTTCTTCATTACATACATGGGCTGTAAGTATATATGTCCTCTTTGTGGAGCCTAACCATCTCTATATCTACCTACTAACATGAATCCTAGCTGCTTTGGGCACCTCCCCTGGTCGCCTTGTTGAAACCGATGCCGATTTTAACATCATTCACGAGTGGCCGGAAAGTGTAGAAGGCACTCTAAACATTCTAGGGGAACAGTTTTCCCCTCACGGTCTGTCCGTCGACTTCGACAGGAACGTCATTTTGACTTCTGATTTCATTGTACCCCTAAGCATCCTAAAACCGAGCTTGGGCATTCAGAGGGCCAACACGCTAAGACTGTGGGATCTTCCTACCCGCGAAATCATCAGCACAATTGAAATTCCTAATGTACGTGCATACAAAGAAGAATATGATGTGAGGGGTTTTATTAACGGTTATTGCAGGGCGGCGGCATCCAGGACGTCAAGTTCATCCCTGGTAACTCCGAAGGGGCTGCGCTTGCAACCGCAGTCCACTTGGGCCAAGTCTGGATCATCTATCCCCACCGCAAGGATAGCAACGGCAAGCAAGGCGTAGCTAAGCTTCTTTTTGACTTGGGTCCCAAGGCTCGCGATACCACTGCCATCTAGTATGTCTTGCCTTTCTATCACACCATACCTTTTTACCCCCCGCATAGTCTACTTCGTACCTAGGCACGACTAACCTTCTGCCTCCGTAGCTCTGATATCTCATCTGATGGAAAATTCGCCTACTTCACACTTACAACAGCAGACCACATCGCAGCCCTCGACATCTCCGACCTGGACAACGTCAAGCGCCTAGACAACCCTGACGAGGACCAGCCCACTATCGGCCCTCATTACATCAAGATCACGCCTGACCAGAAGCACATTATAGTAACCGATTACTTCGTGCAGACGGGCGACATTGGGCTCATCAACACCCCCGCCGACTTCAAGGCCCTGTACATCGATATTCTCGACGACGGGTCGCTGAGCTTCAACCGCACCATCGACTTCCAGCGCGAGTTCGCTAATCGTGGTGGGGCTAAACCTCACTCCTCCGTCGTATACGATCTTACGGACCCTGAGAACCCTATTTACTACTAAATTGAGTTAGATGACGGCGATGAGTATGACGATGTTAAGGGGATGAAGGATACGGGGAATGCTTACTAAGTACTAAGTAATGTTTCAAGCTAATTATTCACTTCTTCTATTAAGAGGATTGAGAATTTATATAACCTAATACAATACAATATTTCTTGGTCGCTTTAGACAAACCTTTTAAATAATTGTTTATTATATCAACCTTATAAGAATTAATCATATTTTGTATAATCCATATATGTATCAGGCAATATTTCCAAGGTTATTGTCACGTCGTGAATGAGGGGTGGAAAGCTTGTAAGACTGCCGGCTTAGCGCTAACTTAACCCCGCAGGACCCCCTAAAATGGCCTACCCCAGGGCTATTAATTGCCTAGAATTATCCCTAGGAACCCCGCTCAAAACGCGCTAAACCTAGTAAAACTCAGCATCTACCTAAGTACTAGGTAGGTAGGTCGTTTTCGTAATTTTAGTTAACCGCGATAGTGGCTCTAGCGTATACGACATCCCTAAAAATTTTTATTGCAACTCGTAGCTGGAAATGCTCCGGGGTAGGCACAGCGTCTATTCACCTTTCTAGCTCAGATATCGATGGCATTCTAGGCATTACTTACACATATTGGTTAACCTAAGATTTAGCACAAGAAATAGGTGATACTTGTGTAGTTGGAAGTTAGAGGTTTTCAATAATACCACCATTGTTTTCGCAAAGCGTTTCCATAGACCAGATTTGGGAGATTCCCCACGGTCAACAAATCGCTACCACAGGCGCTCAATGTTCCATGTGTAGGGGTGATAGGCAGGGTATTCAAAATACGATACGAAGTAGTATTGTGGGGAATACGATACGATACGAAGTAGTAGTAGTATTAATACTAGTATTACTGCTGAATACTACCCTTAGCTTAATCTGGGTTAGCGCCTGTAATCTAAGCTATAAAGGGTAAAGCGAAAGCGTCACGTGCCATTTTTGAAGATAACACATCAAAAATATTAAGTAATTAATCATTACATAATCAAAAAAGTAAAATTTTAGAAATAATGGTTTTTATGCTTATCCGTCCGAAGGACATTATTACGCTCAAACTTTTCTTATTACTCATAAAACCCCCCCTGTAATTACGCGAAAAATACGAAGTATTACGTAAGTAATTGATAAGTAATTGATAAGAGATTTTGACATACTTAATTGGCTCAAATCTTCTCTAGCGCGCTGCCAAGCCTTGGCAAAACCTTAAATTCATCCACGTCTCTAATTGGGTGCATCCCCTTCAATTGATTACATCAGCTTCGATTCGACTGATCTTCCAATTGAACTGATTTACCTACCTACCTACCTACTTTTTCAACCTACTTTTGAACCGACTTTTCAACTGACTATTCAACTGACTATTCAACTGACTATTCAATCGATTATTCGATCGACTATTTAATCAGTCCGGCGACTGATTTATTAGCTGTGTACTGATTGCATCTGGGGACTGGACCAGGGACTGATTTACTGACTATTTGACTGAATGTTGAACTGGCCGTTGAACTGATCGAACGACTGATCCAGGGACTGGATCCAGGACTGATTTACGAACTGATCTAAGGACTGATCTGACTATTGAACTGACCTTTGAACTGATCTCGGGACTGACCAGACTAATTTACTGACTGATCTACTGACCGTTGAACTGATCTGGGAACTGAACTGACTTTTCGCCTGATTTGCTGACTAATCTACTGACTGTTGAACTGATCGAACAACTGATCCAGGGACTAATTTCCTGACTGCTGAACTGACTTTCGAACTGATCAGGGACTGATTGACTGACTATTTAACTGCTAATTCAACTGATCGAATATCTGATACAAGGACTGAACTAGGGACCGATTTACAGACTGGTTGATTAGCTGTTGAACTGATGGAATTACTGATTCAGTCCCTGGACCCGGGACTGAATTCCTGACTATCGAACTGATCTAGCTCCTGGATTAGGGACTGATTTACTGACTATTCAACTGACTTTTAAACTGATCCAGGGACTGGATCAGGGACCGATATACAAACTGATCTAAGAACTGATTTGACTAATCGTTGAACTGACTGTTGAACTGATCTACGAACTGATTTGACTAATCGTTGTACTGGCCTTTTGAACTGATCCAGGGACTAGATCAGGGACTGATTTACGAACTGATTAACTGACTTTTGAACCTCCTTTTGAACTGATCTAAGAACTGGACCAAGTTCGAAGAAGCTGTTCATAGCAAGGAAACTTTCCCAGTCCTTCGGGCGGATATTACCTTTTGTTTTTACCTGACTTTCCTTTTCCTTTTCCTTTGAAATACTTATTCCTTTCAAACCCCCATATATCGCCTTCCGCGAGGAAAAATTTTTTTGACCTTTTTTTTTGTTTTTGGAAGTCCCCGTAGCTCGCGTAGGGCCGTACTTTGAAAAATAAAAAAAAAGGTCAAAAAAATTTTATAATCAATATTTTCAGCCATTTTTTGCTTTGTCAGCCATAAAAGTGGATATTTGTCCTAATTAGGCTTAGGGTAGTATATTACTACGATACGATGTAGTATTAGTCATCCAAACTACTACGAAGTAGTATCGTATTACTACCATGGTAGTACAATACGATCGTATTTTTTTAGAACCCTGGTGATAGGTTGCATCGCGGTGAATGGGATATGTGGTGGGAGCTGGGTTACATTTGCTAGGGTGCCAGTGCCGGTGAGCTTAGGGACGGATTTATTGTCCGGGTCTTTATCTAGCCACTAGGAAAGGGAGAAGAATCGTTCGGTTAGTTAGGTGCCCTCGACTACCGCGATGACAGACGGCCTAACCTCCCTCATACGGCCCACTCGTCATCTAAGATCTCCACCACCAATTCCTTTCCGTCCAAATGCTTCCGTGGCACCTCCCGCCAGGCTTCCAGCACCTCGTTCTCCGGCACGAACCCGGAGCTACTGGTCCAAATCGCCTTTACAGATTTATTCTTTTTGTTGTAACTATAGCAGAACTTATGCCACTCATTTTCGATATTAATACTTGCATCGAGCGACATATCTTCGAGTAGGGGCATCTCGAGGGCTGCGCGCGCCGCGGCGAGATATCGGCGCTGGAGGGCAGGGTATGGGACAATGCTTCCCATCTGATTATTTGAAACGCCAGGGTTGTGATAGAATAGCCACTCGCCTGATGGTGTGATAAGCGGGTATTGAATATAAAAGGTCTTCAGCCGCGCCCAATGTGCTGGTGATGCCATTTTGGGGACTAGGTTATGCCGAAGGAATATTTCGTCGCTTATGGCAACATCGCAGAGGTTAAAGACCTGCGAACGTTGCGATATCTTCCTCAAAGACCGAGAGAGTTCATCTGGTTTGGCCTCGCGTTGATCATTCCGTCGTACAGGTGGTTGGCTGAATTCTGAGAAATAAGAGCCGACGAGACTGAACTTATCAATGGCATGCGTGATATTATTCAGGGCTTGGTTAAACTCTGTAGAGAATTATCAGCGAGGGTTTGGTTGGCGCGCAATCGACTCGATAGGAAGAAAAGTGGCAACGTGTCGATGTAAAACATCTATCAACGCATACGTCTAACTATAGGGAGACGTATTTACGCTGACATATAATACTCAGATAGACATAGGGTTACATTTTACGTGATTTGCTATGGTGAACTCATGGGATCTTACCGCTCCGCTCCTCGAGGTTATCCTTAGTATGATGCCAGAGGATGTGAACTTTCCTAGCCGTCGGTAGCCTCGCTACCAACGTGCATATAGCTGCCCCGGAGAAACGTCTTGATTCTAGCTCGTCCGTCTCCGTATCTACCTCCGTAATGACATTCACTGGTCCAAGGTGTAAGACGCGCTCAGGATCTTCTAGCTCTAGTGGCAAGTGATACTGCTCGTGGGCAGCCCGATATGATGGTAGCTCGGGCTTCTCACGACGGCCATCGTCGTTCAGCGCAAATGCGTCAAGTCTAAGTTTTACCGGAGGCCCGGGTGTCCAATGGCTTAAGGTCGATAAGAAGGCCTCGAACGTATCTTGAACTGCGCGATTTTTCTGATTTCTCTCTTCGGCCGTTTCGAGGTGTGGTTTTGGCAGTGTGGGGTCCGGACGCGGCAGTACGACATTGAGTCGGATGGAACGCACGTACTTTTGGCGTCGCGGGACCCCGTTCAAGATAGCTTCGGCCTCGGCTAGTCGTCCGAGATTGAGAGAGAGCTGGGCGAAAGTCTCACGCTCTATAGCAACCTGCCAAGCCTTGTTGACAGTGGCATAGCGCGAACATCCGCGAATACGCATCCAGCTTTTGAAGGCTCCGGGTCGGGGTGGATTCTCGCCGCTAAGGCTGATCCAGTCATGACTAAGATAATAGACAATTCCTTGAATGATCTCTGGCGGAAACGGACCTGACGACGCCATCTCGAAACTTAATGATGACGCCGTAAAGTTGGAAATTGGATATAAATAGGAAGAAGATAAAAGGGTAACAGGTAAATGAACGTAAGTGTACTAGGTAAGCAAGAAATAATTAGGTAAATATCACAATGCATTCAAATTCGGAGTTAGGTGGGATATGGGGGGTAAATTACCCCACTACGATGATGAGTCAGCGAAAATGATTAGGTAAAGAATGTATTATATAAGCACAACTCGAAGCGGTCACAAGTTCCGACTCATAAAAACGAAAAATGTGGTTTGTTTCGATCACCCTCAGTAGGAGCTGTTGGAGTTTGAATATTATGAAACGGAGCATAGGTAGCTACTAGGTAGGTACTTGCCTAAGTTTGCATAACTTGGGATGAAACTCGGAATAAAATACCTACGGACAGTATGATAATGTACTTACACCTATTATTTCTTTGAATTTAGTATAACTACCAGGCATTACTAGTAGCTTGAACTATACGTAGCCGTTCTTATTACTCGAAGTAACATTCTCCTATTGTAAGTTAGAATACATCCCAGCATATAAAATGGATTAAGTCCATGCATATTAAGAGCCAACAGGTATAAAACGTTTTATGTGTCTAGGTAATGAATGGGTTTATTAAATGTCCATAGAGTACCTATGTATGTAGTATCGTCATGTGAAATCAAAAGGCATCTAAAAAACTAAGTTGTTGTGCAAGCAACATTAATCTACTCTTGCTCATAAAGGACGGTATACATGCGGATGAAGCCCCTTGTCTCATCTGTCCCAGGGCTACCAACCAACAAGACATTTCATGGTCTCTCAAAACCTTGAAAGCCTTAGTAGACCGTATCCTGAACCCACAACATCTCTCGAATTACTCCTCACACAGAAAAGACTCCTGGCACATAGTAGTTAGGTAGAGAAGGACTTAAGGTTATGTATGTTATATTAACAACCACAATTAAAATTGGTAACAAAGATGACGATGTTTAACGTTATCCGCACAACAAGATTACGACGAATATTACTTTTTATGTCGTTAAACACAAACTGTATAAAAATTAACGAGTGATTCAAAGTTTCATTCCCATCTAATTTTGAAGCCAATAAAAATAAAATGTAATGGACTGTGCCTAGAATGATTTCTTCGTAAAGCAGTCTAAAGACATTATCAAACATGGAATCATTCTTATGATAGTATGATCAAAGATCGAATCTTAAAGATAAAATCCTCTAGATGAGGTATTTTTTATTGGTTTAATAAGGCTAAGCTGTAACCAGTTGTGATGTATTGGAAATAAATTAAGGGAAGTACCTAGGTAGTCAAGGAAGTATCCAAGCACTTCTATCCAAATAAGGCTATTATTCAGGTATTACTCGCCTTTTTGGAAACCAGAAAAGGACCCGCGTGTGACTGCCATCGTAGACTTTACTCAGAGCGGATACACTTGGGCATTAAACCCCGTAAATTTAGTAATTACCTAGGTACCTTGGTAGGCCCATACATCACAAGTACCTATACTTTGAGTAATAAGTAGTTTCCATTCCTTCCTTGACACTAAACAATTTTTCGGTCTCCAGTGCAAGTACCTAAAATCCCAACCAGAATCAGTCGAATTTAAAAATACAAGCAGCTATGTATCTGGCCATTACATATGTTACTGATTAACACCCCGCAAAAAACTAGTACCACTTACTATTTAACCCCGTACCCTCAACCATTCTTTCCCAATTTCATTTCAACCTACTGACCTCGACATAACACACATCACATCATACATTCCACATCCTCTCAAGCACCGAACGAGTAGCAATTCTGCCAATATGGTTTTTCGAAATTGGCAGAAGACCAAGACTGCCCTTCCGGATGTAGATCTGGAAGCGGTCCCAAATCACCCCGCTGCTGATGGCTGGGTCGGTACGGATGGTCGGTTCATGTGTGAATGTGGTTCAGCAATGACAAACGACAGTCATTGTATCTCATCTCACCTAACTAAAGTCCACAAACCAACGTCTGCTTATCAGAAGTCGTCGTTGAAGGTAGATGGAATTACCTGGGCTTGCCCAGACTGCGAATCGCGTCACGTAACCTGGCACGCACTGCTCGCCCATTTCCGGCGACACCCGCATGGGTTCAGAGGCGATTCATCAGACCTGAAGGAACAAAACGATCCGTATCGACCTGAGAGCAGTCTGGATGCAGCCTTCAAGGCATTTGTATCTCGTGGTAAGCATCCAATATTAAGAAAACTCATTGTATATATTTTTAACTAATCGATTTTTACAGCGAGACTCGTCAACCGAATCCATTAAAGGTTCTCAATATGCTGGGGTTTTATTCTAGGGTATGTAGTGCTTTTGCCAATTTGTCGTGGGCCAGGCTAATATTTTACGAGCTAGAAAATCAGAAACTCGAGCTTGTCAAGGATGGGAATGGTTTCGTGGTTACGGCACCAGAGGGCACTGGCTAAATAAGACTATGAATTCGACGTCTACATGAAACAATCATTGAACTGCTACATGAGTGATAAAGAAGACGAATCTCACCTGAAGTAATAATGAATTTACGGTTGTTTTGTAATTGTAACTTCATTTCCAGAGTTTCGGATTCGAGTCCGAAAAGACTTCGGAGTCGGTAGGTTGAATATCGGCATGGGGTGGGACACGGAGGACCCACATTCGGCGTGTTCGCCGAAGTTACCTTAATAGGCAACTCACGATCTCGTTATTGGATTCGGATCTCGGAATTGAATTATCCGTAAGGACAAAGTTAATCCGTGACTGCCTAAAGGGACGTGAGCTGTGAATGAGTGTGCTTTGGCTTTATTAATCTCTACTCTTGTAGTCACCTACATGAACCACCTGAGTCATGAACGAAAATCTTCGTCTTTTTGATACCTACCTACCTACCTATCCATTTCTAATCACGGTCGAATATTTACACGAGACCTGGTATTGTAATCCAAGTATCTCCAAGATAGGGCGGAATAATCTGCTCGTTGTAGGACAATTAGGTAATAATTGATTACATCAGCTAAATAACTCATGATTAGATCAGCATTTCTTGATCCGAAGCCTTCAGCATGATTATATCAGCCGAATATGCTGACTCATAGGAATATGATTACGTAATTTCCACAGTCCTTTCAATTTTCTCTTTTACAAGATCATATTTTTCTTTTCGCTATAACCCAGATCTGATGCTGCATAACTGTATAGAGGTCCTTAAGCAGGTATCATCATATACGAGTAGAAGAGCATGAGAAACAATATTCCACGTATTAGGTATATTGGATCTTAAGTCGTGGCATATATGCCCTTCTCCGCCTATTTAGCTACCTACTGTAGGTAATACTGCGACAAGGAGCTAGAGGCTGTTGTTCAACATAGGAGACAGGAGAATTACCTTGTAATCCTAGCACATCAGTTAAGTCATTTTCTCCGACTCCATCCTACGAGACTAACGAAATATTCCAAGGTTACTAATTGCAAAAATTCCCAGACGTAAAACGCCATTCCTCTCGCCCATCAACAGTAATTCACTGCCCCTCCCCCGCGTTCTGCCTCCTAGCCAACGCCGCATCCACAATTCCACCCGCCAGCGTCTCAATGCTCGTTTTCGCATCCAGCAACTCTCGCATATTAATCTTCGCCCCCAGCGCCTGGTGGAACCAATTCAGCAGCTCCGCCGCAATCAAACTGTCGACGCCGTGGTCCGCCACGGCGCGTGCCGGATTCACATTCGAGACTTCCACAAACAGCATCTCTGCTACTGCTGTTGTGATGGCACCCGCAACGAAACTAGCTGTTTTGGAACGCTCCGAGGTCCCGGCGATAATTGCTGCGTCGAATTGTCGGCGGATGCGCTCGAAGGATGACTTGTAGGTGTTGTCGTCGCCTCCTTGCGCCCCTGCCGCCGCGTCTGAAGAGCTGCCTAGGCGATGGTATCGTCGCGCATCCTCGAAGGCACGCATGATAAGCGAGACGCGCGCGTCATCGTACCAGCGGGGCACGGCGCTTCTTGACTGGCCGCCTGGACCTGCATCGCGTGCATCGACCTCCTCTTCTCGCTCTTTGACCGCCATAGCACCTGGGTCTAGACAAGTAAGGATATTGGAAGCAGAAAGAGGGTCCTCATCCTGGCCGATCCAGTTCGTATCATTACCACCATCGTTGCTCATGGCATCGTTCTGGCCATTAAGAAACGCGGGTTCTAGCCGGGCAAGAAACTCTGTCTCTGTGAGCGTGATAGTCCTGTTCCGCGCAAACATATCCACTGTAACCGAGTCCTGGCCTAGCTCTCCAATATCCTTCACGAATCCAAACGAGATGCTCGTTGCGGGCAACCCGAGCCGTCGGCGGTACCTTGCAAACGCGTCTTGGAACGCATTGGCTGCCGTGTATGCGCTCTGTGTGGCCAATGCGTAGACCGACTCAAGCGAGGTGATCATGACGAAGAAATCCAGCTGTCCAGGGTGCAGGGACATGGTCATTTCGTGGAGGTTCTTGGTCCCCTGAACCTTGGCTGCCAAGCTATCACGCCATCGTGGCACGGTCAATTTATCGAAGGAGACGTCGAGGTAAGAAACGGCAGCGTGAATAATGCCTTTGAGGGAGACACTAGGGAAGAAAGATGAAATATTCTGGAAGAGGCGCGTTACTTGAGACAGGTCGCTAATATCGCATGTGAAGGATTGTATGTTAACGCCGCGCTCGGTGAGCGTACCGATGAGGTTTTGCGCTGCAGAGCAACTCTTCTCGATTCCGCGCCTGGATAAGACAACCAGGTTGCGGGCCCCGCGTTCGCACATCCATCTAATAATGGACCTTCCGAGGCCGCCAAGTCCTCCCACTACGATATAATATGCCGTAGGATCGAATTGGACTCGTGACCGTGATGGCACTGGGGGCATTCTAACCAGTGTCTGTGGATCCTCAAACGTTACCACCAACTTACCAAAATGCGTACCTTTAGAAAACTTCAGCAAAACCTGGTCAAGTTTGGATACGTCAGTGGCTGAAAATGGGCGTATTGGCTGGATGAGACCATCCCGATAATAGCTATGGACGGCCTTCATCAACTCCGTGCCGATCGCGGGGTCGGCGTCGAGAACAAGCGATAAGTCAAACGAAGAGAAGCTGACACTCTTGCCAAAAAGACCCATCTCTAGAGCTTTAGATTCCTGTACGTCAACACGTCCTACATCAACCAGATGGCCTAGTGGCGCCAGCGCCTGGGCGGAAGCGTACAGTACGTCTCCCCGAGCCGTACTAAGTATAACATCGAAACCGCGACCGTCGGGTGTCATATGAGCGAGCTTTTTGTGCAGAGAAGACGCGCTATCTCCCGAAGAGACGGCAATGACGTGCGATCTTGGTAGCTTCATCTCTCGAATTAAGAAATCAGCTTTCTCCACTGTTCCCACCATAGCAAAGACCTCTGCGCCCTTCGCCTGCGCTAGCTGAATAGCGGCAAGCCCGAGTCCACCGGTAGCAGACTGGATGAGGACTTTATGTCCTCGCCGTAAACGAGCGGCGTAATCAAATGCATAAACCGCCGTCATGTACACCAGAGGCATAGTTGCGACTTCAATGAGATTATCTTGCGCGTCTAACTTCTGCGCAAATGCTGCAGGAACACGGGTGTAGTTTCCGAATTGACCCCGACCCATGCCATATACACGATCGCCAACGCAGAACAAACCTGCAGCGTCGGTTCCCACTGCTGTCACGATGCCGGCATACTCAGAAGATAGATTGTTAGCATCGAAGCGGCCAGATGAGACAGCTAAGTCCTTCCAGTTAATACCCACTGCTGCAACCTTGACGTCTATGTAATTTGATGGTATTCGGGCCAGCAACTCCGTGTAGGGTCGAAAGTACAAAGAGCCAAGTATGCCGGGCGCGGAAAATGCTGCGCGGACGGGACCTCGGCTATCAAGTGGGCATAATGATAACATCTTGGTGTATCGTTCTTGGCTATCCTTGGAAGATATTTCGGCATACGATTGAAGAGTGCTATCGGGTACGGCGCGACTGACCCAGAGGCACCCGTCCTGCCAAATGAATTCGCGGTCATTTATTCGAGGGCTCTGATTCTCCTCTTTGCTATCTTTAGGCTCGTCAACTGGAGGGAATAGTTGATCTGCTATGCAGCGGACTAGGTCTTCGGTTTCGTCCACGGTAGAATCAGAATGTTCAATAGAAACATCTATCGAGATGAATCTACCCGTTGGATTCTCTGTCCCTACCGTCCGCAATAGTCCAGGAATTAATGCGCCTTCTGGCTTCTGTCCCTTTGAATACCCACAAAATGTTAAGCAGAGCAAGGTCGCTGTTTTGTGGGCGAGGTATTGAAACGTGCCAAGATAATATCCTTCAGTGTCGAGCAAAAAGTCCTTCTCATCATCCAAGAAGGCTACAACGTGGGCATCTTGTGGTACTGCACTCGATGCTTGGTCGAGGGGTACAACTTGGACTGATATGCCACGTTGTTCTAGCTCCTTTCGGAGCTTACCAAGAAGAGGCTGATCACGTTCAGGGCTGTGAAGAAGCTGAACCTCGACGTACCCTGAGACTTTCTTGCTCTCCTGCATTACGGCACCATTCTCTACAAGTGTCGATACTAGCGTCGTGATCGTATTGTTTGGCCGAGGGTAATCATCCAACTCCAATTCGGATCCGGAAAAGCCCACTTCCCTTAGGACCCTATCCCACGTATCTAAGCTCGCGAAGGCGCCATTAACCCTACCGTCGGGTATTCCGTGCCAATATCCAGTCAAGGTACCCAAGACGAGACCACCGATTACACTATCTTCTACGGTATTCTCTACCAGTACAAGTTTTCCTTGTGGCCTAAGAAGTTTCTGGCAGTTCTTAAGTGTTTGTGAGATACTGGCGGTTGCATGCAATACCTGCGAAGCCAAGACGATGTCGTATACGGGCTGGTAACCCTGCTCTGCGGGGTCCGCCTCGATATCCAGGACAGAGTAACTGATGTCGCGAAACTCGGCTAGGGACGCCTGAGCTGCGGTTAGGAAACCTGGCGAGATATCGGTAAAGGCATATTCGCGGTAGCGCTTGATTCTGTTGGGGCCTGTGAGTGCTTTCATGGCAACTCGGGTGGCACCGCCAGTCCCAGCACCAACTTCGAGAATACGCAGGTGTGGGTTTGCGTGAGCTAAGCTGTCTAATATCCGCGAGAGCTGTTGGTACGCGCTTGTCATGAAGATTCCGTGCTTGTATAGCGCCGATAGGAGGTTAGTGTCGTTGTCGCCGTGGACCATGATATCAACCCCAGTCTGACGCTCGAAGAGGATATCAGCCATATTCTCGTGTAGCCTTTTAGCTATCTGGGCTTCTACGATATCCTTGATTTCGAGAAAGAGCCGATCAATCGTTTCACTCCGTTCCTGGGGCGGCAGCAATCTAGCTTCGACCATCTCGGGGATTTTAGCCTCCTCAACATACCTCTTGATCCACGCGAAAAAGTGGCCTATGTTCCCTGACGGTGTAGGCGTTAGCCCGACCTCGGGACTACCCTTCGTGAATGTCTCATACACGTCTGCGAGGATGACACAGGACATCTTAGTCAACTTCCCTATAGACACAAGACGGTCTAGGTTCTCCTTGGGTGGCGGATATAGTGCATGACATGACCGGTAGTTTAGGGAGCGAAAATCGGGTTTCCATATCATCCGCGAAAAGGGGGCAGTAAATGCCGCGTGCGAGTCACTGCTAATCTGATCGCTGATAGGTGCCTTGTCGATGTAGCTGATACACCGAAGCTTCTCAATGGCGAGAACTACGTCGCCGCTTGGGTCAAGCATCTGCAATTGGTTTATATATGCGCCTCTGAGGCCGCGCAGCTCACCTAGTGCGACGGCCACGGCAGTGTCGCAGCCTCCATTATTAATACCATCCCCGATGTATAGTCGAGAGAAGTGAACTGGCACGAATGCAGTTGTGGTAGCTTCGACGCGGCCTCCGTAACAAGCAATGAGCCCGAGCTGTAATGTAGCGTCAAGCGCTGTCGGGTGGATGGCGTACCTCGACTCACCTCCCTTGACCATACCTGCCGTAGTGGTGAGTGACACCGTCGCCGAGGCAAGTTGTTTATCTGGGTCGGTGCGAATGTTTGCGACTGCCTGGAACGCCGGGCCATATCCAAGCCCGATAGCCGTAAATGTCTTATACCACGACCGTGCATCGATTACGCGGGCGTCCATGGATGTTGTATCAATCTTCTCGGTCTTATCATGCAAGTTCCCCACTTCGATCTTGACTACTCCGGTACAGTGCTCAGTCCATGCACTGTCAATAGAATTGACTTCAGCTTGTCCGGCGGAGCTGATGGAGAAATTTGCCCACGAAGTCAATGCCGCGGGCGTGGCATCAACAAGCTCCATGCTTAATATTACCTCCACACCATGATCATCTTCAGGTAGCCTTAGTGCATTCTTGATGGACACATTTCGAAGCGTGTACCCCGTCGGCTTCGGTACCAGTTCGGGGGTCTCCTCGTGAGTACGTAGTGCAGCTTCTATAGCCATGGCTATATACCCTGTGGCAGGGAAAACCGCATCTAGAGACATGGTTAGGTCCTAGAAGTAGCTAGAGGGGGATATGAACAATATTCTTATGGAGATCCTAGCTTACCTTGAAACAATCGATGGTCACCTAACCAGGGCAAATCCTTTACCCGCAGTATGTTCCGCCACTGGGGTCTTAACTTTGCTGTCCCGGGTATCTTAGAACCAAGTAGGTCGTGACGCGGGGCTTTTCGGAAGCGGTATTCTTTACTTGAACGGCACTCGTAATAATTGATTGGCCCATATGTATACTGGTATGGCGGCAGGTCAATAGCGGTACACCCATGGATAAGAACGCGCTTGTCGTCATCATCGATTGCGTTAACAGCGACCAGATCAATCTTCGTGTTCAGACAATAAAGTGACCCAGCAAGCTGTAGCATCGACTTGCGGGCATCTTCGCCTCTCTTCAAAGTCGAGCCGGCATAAATGATCTGGTTCTGCCCTACGCTTTTCAAGATCTGCTCTAATGGTCCCTTCAATGCTGAGTGGGGTCCAATCTCAATGAGCGCTTTGATAGGACCGTGACTAGGAGCGTGATCCCGACCTGATCGGACTAGATTTGAGATAGCATCGGAAAAGCGGACTGGTGACTCAAGATTGGCCCTCCAGTATGCAGCGTCATTACCGATACTCGATGGTGGGTCTTTGTTAGGGGTAACGGAGGACACCCACGGAACACGAGGATACAATTCCCCCTCCGCAACCAATCCCAGTGACCTTATATGTAAGGAATTATAGGAAAGCATCTCCTCGTACTTCTGACCGGGAGCAATCATGTGATGCGAATGATACGCAATACCCCCCGTCTTCAACAAGCGGTGGAAAATACCGTCTACACCCAAGCGCGCAGCAAGTGCCTCGATGGCTATTGTGTCCCCAGATACCGTAACGCTCCCAGGAGAGTTTATAGCGGCAATCTGCACTCGACCATTTTTAGGATCCTCGTCGTCTAAGTATCCCGAATTCCGAAGCTGGTCCGGACCAAGACCTACGGCTAACATTGCCCCTTCCTGCTTATTATCCGTGACGGACCGACCGCGTAGATACGCCGCTACAATGGCATCAGCAGCGGTGGCGCGGCCCGAGGCGTACGCGGCGGCTATCTCTCCCGAAGAATGACCAGCTACGGCGGCGGGTCGCACTGACCATGAGGCGAGCAGGTCAACTAGCCCGATCTGGATCGCGGTGCATGCGGTCTGAGATACTGCTGGTGTTTGGATAAGACCCGAGTCACAGTTTCCCTTGAGAATATCTGCGATTGACCATGTGGACGGAGACATTGGCAGTGACTTCAGGATATGGTCGAGATGCTCGATCGCGGTACGAAATACGCTGTATTCAAAAAGCTGCTCAGACATCCCGTGCCATTGGGCGCCTTGGCCGGTAAAAACAAAAGCCACATCTGCTGGCTGTTCATGTTGTTGATGGACCGAGCCGGTATGGATGCTCTGTTTGCTATCCACGCTAAGTAGATTTAGCTCAGCATCGTCCCTAGTCACGATCCGGAAAGCCTTGTATGGGAGGTCAGAACGTCTGGCGCTGAGCGTATACGCCACGTCTGCAAGCGGGTATTTACGAATCTCCCGAAATATAGCGTCGATATTAAGCTGGAGAGAGGACTCGTTATGCGCAGAGAAAGGAAGCAAGACATGTTGGCGACTAGTTGCATTAGTTGTTCTTTTCATCATCGGGGCGTTGATGAGAGGATGATGAATCCGCTTTTCCCGGCTCTGTGCCCCGTTTCCGTTCCCGTTGACATTGTGATGGCCGTCAGCGGACCCGTTGTTGTAGTTGACTGCTTGGTGATCATGAACGCGATTGGTGTGGCCATTGAGCGCATGCCCGTTAGGCTCAGAACTTAAGCCCACATTGATACTAGGTGTTTCGCGATGGAAAGAGAGGGCACTAAGGTGATCAATAATGCAGTGACCATTAGCCCCTCCGAAACCGAAAGAATTAACACTAGCCCTCCGGGGTCGATGTTTAGGCCAGGCTGTGACTTCTCTTACAACCTCCACTCTGCTGTCCGTAAAATCAATGTTTGGATTTAGTACTTTGACGCCAACATTCGGAGGGATCTCACCCGCCTCCAACGAGAGCACAACCTTCATGATGGATGCCAGAGCACTTGCGGCTTCGGTATGGCCCATGTTAGTTTTGACAGACCCGACGAATAGAGGCTCGGGGATATCCATCTCCGAACTCCTGTAGGATCCAAAGATTTGATTGGCGGCCGCTAGCTCGATCGGATCACCCGCTGGGGTGCCCGTGCCGTGACACTCGAGATACGTAGTATCAGAAAACGGTAGCCCGGCATTATCGTATGCTTTACGGATAACAGCCTCCTGTCCAGCGGCGTTGGGGCGCGTAATCCCACCAGTGCGGCCGTTTGCGTTAACAGCGGTACCCCTAATAATAGCGCGGATAGGGGACCCGTCATTAAATGCCGACGATAGCCGTTTAATATATAGCGCGGCGAAGCCTTCACCACGTGCGTACCCGTCGGCAGACGCATCAAACGTATGACACTTTGATGTAGGTGAGAGAGCGCCAAGTTTGTCAAGCGCGATGTGTAGGCTAGGATCCGCGATCCAGTTCGACGCTGCCACAATAGCCGAGTCACAGTCCCCGTTGCGGATTGCGCTAACAGCTAAATGTACAGCGTACATGGACGAAGAACAGGCCGTGTCAACGGCGACGCTGTCATAATCTCGGAATTTAGCAACTGCATGAAATTCAAAATAGGAATAAATGTTAACTTTATTACATACCTAGGCCCCCGAAGATCAAAAATATGGCTGATTCGATTTGCCAGAATACTCACGCCTGCCCCTGTTGTTGAATACGGCTTCGGATAATCCCAGTCACGTGTCTGTATCATCCAATGGTCGAGTGCGAAGTTCCCAACAAAAACCCCTGTATTTGATCCGGCAATGGATGCCCATGTTTCGCCGGCATTCTCAAACGCTTCGTATACAACCTCGAGCAGCTTGCGCTGTGACGGGTCGAGGGTCTCGGCTTCGCGTCCCGTGATGCCGAAGAAGTTGTGATCGAACAGTCGCGGATCGCTGTCGAGGAGGAACGCGCCTTGCATGGCCATCGTGCCGGGCCGCCGCGAGTCCGGGTGATAGAACCCTGTGGCCGAGAAACATCGTGGAACGGAGTCGAAGGAGTGGAAGCCGGAGCGCTGATCCCGCAAAAAGGACCACATCTGCTGCGGGGATTCCACGCCACCAGGCCATCGACACCCTGAATTTTAAACCTATTTAGCTTTCTGAGGGCATATTATTTTTCAACACATGCCTAGACTTTGATTAAATATGAACTAACCCATGCCAACAATTGCCACAAGTTTAGCGTCGGGGTTTTGGTCTTTGCTGGAACTGAGTAGAGTCGCCATAATACAATATCACTCGAATAATCTTATAAGACAAGTAATACTGATGTTAGTTATGTTCTAGTGAGAACCAATATTGATCATTAGGAAGAGTCTTGTCGTCTTATTCCCATAATCTCCTCTAACGCGACCCCAGACAAGCACGAATATCTTGAACTTGTATAGTAACAGCGTTACACAGCTATATTAGTATACAAATGGGGGAGTACCAGGGAGATACTTCACCCCCGGTCATGGTAACTCGGAAGAACGATACCTTTTTCATAATCGTGCATCGAATCCTACCCAACCTATCGAAGTCAGCATGTCACCGCTCCTACAGCTGTGGTACGTCACCACTCCAGCGGGCTGAGACAGTAGATAGCCTGCAGCTATAGTATGACACCACTCTCGAATTTCCTTGTGCTAGGTAGGTAGTTGATAAAGTCGCTGCATTTGCTTGTTGTGAACGAATCCAAGGGACCTCTCTAGTTCGACCCAACCAAGAATACATCGTCATGGAGCCCAGTGAAACCCAGAGCAGCGAGAGCACCACTCGTGGTGATCCTTCCTTACTTAACATTGCAGAAAACATACTGGAGCAGACTAAAGCCGTTACCAGGTACCTTCAGAACAATAACCTCGCCGAGCCGACATTTTATCCTAAGTCGAGCCAGCCCCCCACCACGGATGAGTACCTGCAACTGCAGAGTAGCCTGCGAACGTCTCTAGAAGACCTTCAACGGCTAGTCGAGGGCCCGAAGAGGTTTCTGCGGTCATTCGTGACCATGGGGTACGACATTGCAGCCCTTCAGGTAGCTCTGGACTTTGACTTCTTCACACTCGTACCACCGGACGGAGACATTTCCATGGAGGATTTGGCAGAAAAAGGGGGCCTGGACTTGGACCGGACAAGTCGAGTCGTTCGTATGTTGATAACGCATCGCTTATTTGACGAGAAACGACCAGGCTATGTATCGCATAGTGCGAGTTCTCTTGTCTTGCTAGAAGATGAGGAGTTGCGCTGTACTGTGCAATACTCGTAAGTCCATGACACCTATCCTCCGAAATGCTATTGCTGTAAATATTAATAGCTTCGAACGTTAATTTTTGGAGGTAGATTCGACGAGATGCTGAAAGCGGCTGCGGATTCAAATGTTAGTCTGAAACAATACCCTTCTGAATCAGACAGTACACATTGTCCCTTCTATACAAGACATGGGCTTCCACTCTTCCAATACTATGCCAAATACCCCGACAAAGCTGCGCGCTTTGCAAAAGCCATGGCTGGGGCGACGAGAAGTAAGCATCTTGATTTTCCTATATCTAAACCGCACTCGACAAATAGACACTTGGCAGTGCTGATTTGGATTTGTAGTGGACCGCCACATCAGAGAACTGCGAGACTGCTTCTCCTGGGGAGACCTTAAAGGTACTGTTGTCGACGTTGGCGGTGGGAGTGGTCATATCTCGATGTCGCTAGCTCGGGTAAGCGCCCCCCAAAAATTAATCTAGCCTACGCCTATTCCTCTCGGTATATACCTACACGTTTATCTAATTTTATCATTCGTCGTAGTCGTTCCCGCATCTTAATTTTGTGGTACAAGACGAGTCGACCAACATGCTTGACGAAGGCCGTGCGATTTTAACGGACGATGTTAGGGAACGCATCACCTTCGCGCAGCAAAGCTTCTTCGAGCCGCAGCCGGTTCGAGAAGATGATCCCGCAGCAGCGTATCTACTTCGGCAATGTGCGCACAACTGGTGCGATCGAGATCTTGTGACCATTTTTCGGTCAATCGTGCCGGGGCTAGAGTCATCCGGGTCAGCTACACCGTTTCTGATCAATGATATCGTTATGCCTGAGCCCGGTGAGAGCTGGCCACGGTTGCTAGAGCGGGATATTCGGCAGATCGATATGATCATGCTAATTGGCTTAGGCGCCAAACAGCGCACCAAGAGGGAATTTGAGGCATTGCTCAAAAAAGCAGATGCACGATACGAAATCCTCAAGGTGCATGCAACTGGTCCAATGGGATTGCTGGAGGTTTATCTAAGACAGTGAGTATTAGATGAAAGATGAAAAATCAATGGTAAGATTGTAAAGGAAGTTGTGGGGATAATTGGGTGGCAGAGTGGGTACAAGTAGCTAGGTTGTCACGTGTTTTCCTACATTTGATTAGTAATAGGATTTTCCTACTTGACATAACTTTCGCAATCGTTTGTGACTCTAATTATTACATCATATTTAATATATCAAAAGTCAAGTTGTTAATAATACGATGTCGTCAAGATAAGCATTGAAAACCTGGCAGTGGCCCCACCCCTTCCCAAACAACGGATGCCTCGTTCTCGAGAGCCTTACGTGTGGGATTCCAGAAGAAAGAATACGCGATCAGTTCGCCAGCTTGAAATCGCGCACATGGATAAGAAACAGAGACACACCCACACCACCCAAAACATTAAGCCGAGGGAGATGCTTCCGCTACTTTCATAATTTTTCTAGGCTGTGACCCCGAGACAGACCGTGGGGGCGACGCCTCCTATCCCTGCCCCCAAAAGCTTAACGTTCACGGTAAAGATGCGAGGGTAGCGCGTTATGCAATGGGGGCAGGTAGCACGACAGCAACACAATTTCTAAAATACCAAGGTACCTACGCATGAATGTGTCGCGGAAAACACCTAGGAAGGCAATATATCTACAACTGTCTCCAATTGCCAGCTCCGAGTGAATCCTATAATGTCACCGTAGCTTACCTACCTGTACTCGGCATTCTGCGCGCAGGATGACTACCTAGGTACGCTGCTATGCCACACGCAGGCGTCCGACTCTCCGTGAGCAAATAGTTAGGGTACATTATCTGCCTATCATATCTAAACCTGGAAGTTATCCCGGAGATCAAGTCAGCGCCACTGCCGTGTAGCACTGCTATGGAGGTTGAAAACTACAGCACAAAAATAGGTTTTCGCCATAGCCTCCAAGTGTGTCTTACATCGACCGTTGGCTAGGTACTGGTTAGGAGGTCGGCAGATAAAAGAATGAAATTATATTCTCTAACCCGCTTCTTTACCACTTTCTTAAGCTCCTGCGCTAAGACTAACATAGCACGATGTCGGACACCGCGGAGCCACTTCCGGCCTGGATCTATGAGAACAAGCAAGGCGTCATCATCGGAGTCACAACATTACTTAGCGTGCTTGCTATCGTCGCGGTCATCCTTCGCTTTAAATGTCGATTTCTAGCACAGGCCAGTATTGCTCTTGACGATTGGCTCATTCTACTAGCCTTGGTAAGTCGAGTTGTCCGAAGAGACAATAAACTCCCGCATTTTACTTACAGATTGTTACAAGCCATTCTCCATCGCAGAAGCTATCTGTGTTGCATACGGTATGTTGGACACTATGAATATCTCAGAGCCTCATATCGATCCGAGACTAATAGGAATTGTACAGCAACGAAGGACGGCTTGGGAAGACATGTAAAGATCATCTCGAAACCCGCTCTCCTAGAAGGCGGCAAGGTCTGTCTAATCGACCATCAGGATAGTGATCATATGTGACCGGGCCTAATGTTTTATCGTGTAGCTGTTCTTTACTATGCAAATTGTTTGGGCTATCTCTACATCCCTCGTCAAGTTCTCTATCCTCGTCTTCTATCTACGCGTCTTCAGCGTCCTCAACTACATTCGATTTAGCGCATGGTTCCTAATCATCACGGTCGCCTGCTGGATGGTCAGCAATGCAATTGCCCGCGGTTTTCAGTGCACGCCAATCTCCAAGGTCTGGGATGATTCGTTGCCGGGGCATTGCTTAGATACTGTAGCCCTATTTGTTATTGGCTCAGTCTCCGATGTCGTGTTGGACTTCTTGATTCTTGTCTTGCCTCTACCAGCAATCGTCAGGTTGCAGATGCCGCTTTCCAAGAAGATCTTAGTCGCCATTATCTTCGCCCTTGGTGGCCTGTATGTCTCACACCGTCTTTAATCTTCGATCTCTATACTAGGTGCTAATCTCTTCTGCGGAACCCACAGAACATGTGTCCTTAGTCTTATCCGCTACCTCGAGACCGAGAATTCGATCTATAACCGGGAAGATGTCACTTGTAAGCGCCATCCCATCCGTGGAGCCAACCCCAGCAGGTTCGGCGTAGCAATGTCTCCGAATTTAATTAACCCCAAATAGGGACTACCCGATTTTCGTTAGTTTTATCGGCTGCTGAGCCTTGCTTAGGCATTCTATGCGCCTGTCTCCCGGCATTGCAACCGCTAATGCAAGGTCTAAAAGAGGGGGCCCTGAAGCTGTCATCGATGGCTACCGCGCTCATTCCAAAGAGTAACAAAGGTTCCAATGCATCTCAAGAGCCATGGAAGGCAAGACTATCTTATCGGGAGCAACGCATTGAGATCCCTGACTGGTCGGAGGTGAACCTGCAAGAGACATCAAGGAATAGGCACTGGGCCGGTGACGTATGATGATGTATCTTTTGGAGTGGATATTATGGTGAGGTATCTACCTAGGTATACAAGAGGTCATGTTACAACTCATGTAAGTTAGGAAACAGGGGTATTGGATATTCCTTTAATAGAATTATAGAATTAAGGACACCCTTTCAGATACTATGATCTTGGCTGATGGTATTTTGGTGAACATGTTATGTACCAAGGTAGGTACCTAGGTACCGATTTACTTACGGGACATTATGGAACCAGGCTGCCAGGGTTAGGGGTAGGGTTAAGTTTAAGCTTATGTTATGGGGCAGATGGAATCTTGCGGGGAAGGGTGGGAAGTGCACTGTGAGAGGTACAGGTATTTAGCTGAGCTAATCATTTTGAGCTTATGTAATCAACTCTTACCTAATAGTCCTGTGACTGGAAATCCTTCAATGTTCTTAACTTTTCTTTTCATTGCAACCTTGAACATGGTGTGGTTTACATAATCGATAATTCACAACTGGCACGTCCACATCTTCATACTAACCACTGATAACTTTCCTCAGCCTCACAAACACCACCCGTGGCCTTCGCGTAATTCCCTCCGTTGCAGTATTGCCAGCAAGCGCCTCAGGAATCTCCAACATTTCGAAATGCCACACTAGCAGCGCTACCACGATCCGTAACTCCATCTGCGCCATTCTCTTCCCCCAACAGCCGCGCGCCCCGTGCCCGAACACTAACTGCGGCCCGGCGCCACCGTAGAACTCCGCATTGGAATCCCCGTCGCTGTTACTCACCAGCCAACGCTGTGGATCAAAGGTCCGCAGGTCCCCTTTCTCGTCCCAGTGATCATTTATTTTCGCTGCCCGCGCCGCGGGGCTCCGCTCCGATGCTGGAACATTTAGCGACGGCGAGAGAAATCCTGGTCCATTTGATATTAAGAAGACTTGACAGCCCTTTGGAATATGTCGACCTAAGATCGTAGTGTCGCGAATTGTCTCGCGTGTTACTGGCACCGCGTTGAGGCGCAGTGTCTCCTCAATGAAGGCGTCAAGGTAGGACAGTCGCGTCTGGCGCAGCTCCTCGAAGGTCGGCGGTCGGCCCTCTGCGACAGCCTGCGATAGAGCGGCGTACAGGACCTCTCTAAGCTTAGCTTGGATATGGGGGTATTTGGTAAGGTACTTGACAAGCCAACTAAGTATCGCGCCTGTGGTATTACCGGCAAGTATTTGGCCGAAAATCTAACAAAAGGAAATACTGATTAGCGCAATGTGTCTAGTTTAGAAAAGACGATAGAACTCACCTCGTCGACGAGAACGTCGGTCTCAAGCTTCGGGGCCCGACCCTGTTTCTCTGCCTCCCGCTTCTCCCGCATGAACATGTGTCCAATGGCTGAACGCATCTCGCCGCCATCGTAATCCTTAAGTGCTTTTATAACTTGGTCACGTATAACTTGACTCCTCTGCGAAATAATATTTTTATACCACGACTGCCTCTTCCACCACTCACGTTTGAGCTTCGGTGCCAATGAAGAAACGCAGGCTTCAACCACACCTGGCGCTGAGCGCACCGCGGTGATGAATTTCCCAACCGGCGCCTCGGGGAACGTAATCGGCTCATCAATATGTCCATCCGGAAGGTCTGATGTAGTGAGACGCGACATCAACTCAATCTGTGGGCCCAAGCTTGTCTGGTCGAAATTTGTTGTAAATGCGAAATATAACATGACATCCAGCGCGGCATAGTCCAGGTCTGTCATAATACTAAACGGCCTCCCGCCGGCTAGTCGCGTTTTTGCCTCAAGCAACCTCACCAGTTCCATGCACCTTTCGTGCACGGCTGGCCCCATGACGCCATGTAAAAAGGACGGCGTCATCAAGTCTTGCATGAGCGCCCTGCTACTCTTGAAGCGGTCCCCACGCGTGCTCGTGCGTAAGGCAGCAGTGAATTCACCCAGGAAACTCATGCTGTCTGTGATAAAGGTGGACTTGTCGAAGTCAGCATCATGGGCGGGCGCCGTGCGCCGACCGAGGATATCGTATGTCTCGCGGTAGTCGGCAAGCAAGACCCATGGCTTAGCGAACGGACGCACGAACACTTGGCATAGGGGTGAGCCGGTCTTCTCGATCTGGGCAGCGCACCATGGACCAAACTCGCTAGTAGCGGCTACGGTGCGCGCCATGTCCGGCCCATCACCGAAGAGCGAGGCTGCGGAGGAGGGGTTGTAGGGGATACCCGCGAGAGGCTTTGGTAATAGCCGGCGGTAGAGAGCGTAGAGGCCGATGCTGAGAAGGATTGGGATAAGATACCCCGATGGCGCGGCCATAGTGGGGCCGGTTGGTGGAATGATTCCTTCGTAATTCATGGTTAATACGTATCTAGGACGAATTAAGAGCTGGAGCTTATCCCGATACAAAGCTCGCGGGCAATTGGATTCTTTCTGGGACTTTAAGCTACAGTTGCAAGATCACATCTAACGTGTCTTACGCCTAGTCCGGACAATTAGAAGACTGGAATCGACCCCGTGGCGGTGACCCCGCGGATGGAAGTATGAGGAATGCAAGTCGATATGAATCGGGGAAACTTTCCGCGATGTCTAGAAGTGACATTTTACCGCCACAAGATAATATGGATGCGACACAATTATTACGCAATAATGGCACCCAGTGTAAGGCTTCCTCAAGGCTTAGGCGATATTAAATAAGGTCTTTAATTACCAAAGTTCACCTTCATCAGTTTCACGGATCGATGCACTTCGCATATTGCACCCCATTCCAGTGCCCCGACAGGGATATTCATTGGCAGATAAGCTCCCCCCGATCAATGCCCGGTCCCGCTCTCGGTGTCTTCAACCACCTCGGAGTATATACATATGTTATGTAACCTGCTGTTGTATTGCTTCATCTAACGCTTACCGACCTTCGAAGTATCTCTTATGTATCCAGATTAATTCCAACCATTGTCTAACAGATCGGCGATGATCTTTCCTATAGATATCTCACCTGTCTCCGGCTTGACTGAGCCTCATTACACAGCCAATGATTACAGGTATGTATATCAATATGGCAAGAATCGGCCAGTAGCATAGCGATATCCTCGCGAACTAGAACGATCTTCTGCTGATTGTCGCAGTCGGGAGGATTCGACAGGTGTCAAGTCATACACGGAGCTCTTATATTAATCTGGTGACGATGACGACTTCTTCAGCAGCCTGCTTAAAGTATGACGAATCTGTCTTCATAGTGGAGGGGATTACTATCACTTATCACTTGTTTGTCGGCTCTCCTGCCGACAATCCCGCAAAAAACTCTAGGGACGAGGCATGTTGACCACGAGGTCAACAAGAGGACCTCGCGGGCGCGGCTAGTATATCGGCATGTGTGTTATTTGGTCGGATTTCCAGTTATGAACTACGTTCGAAGACGTAGCTCAGTACGTGTCATACCCTCATGGGGGCTCAGTGATATCTTCTGTGTTACAGCAATCAATAATACTAAAACTACTAGCTACCTACAACATATGCCTAGGATATATCTAAGCTAATGATACGGCGAGCAAATGAGGCTCCATCGCTAAATTAGAAGGTATCTAGGCCTTCATGTTGCACAAGGTGCATTCCTTTATATTAGTCCGTCAGCTTCGACAAGGTGCTCTGGGCTCAGATTAGTGTTGAATCAAGAGAAGGGATTTAGAGGAAAGGCAATGTCTTGTCGAGTGGTGATGGTTGTATAGTAGGTAGGTAGGTATAAGGTACCTACCTAGCGTTAAAGGGTCATATGATGATACTTTGCTTCCGATATTGAATGGTATACTGGCACGGGCTAATCGTTAAATCCCTTATTTCACCAATACTGGTATCCTAGAAACATAATGTAAATTCTCTAACTACCTAGTACCTATGCTAAACTCTAAACGTATCTATAGATAGGTATAGAGGATGTAAAGTACCTAGGTATGTACTAGGTAGACAGCTGCCCGGTTGACAAAAATAGGTAGGTAGCGAGTAAAGGGACATGTGCACAGATATTAGTCCCTTTAGCGATAATTACCTACGGTACCTAGTCATCGCTGCCGCTTGAGGATTCGTCAGAGCCTTTAGAAGATTTCTTCCCACGAATTCGCTTCAACTTTCTACCAAGATATGTCTTGAAAGAGAATTTCTTGTCATCTTCGCTCTCAGTGTCATCGTCGGAACTTGGTAACTCATATATCTTTCTTGGGCGTATACCCACGCGACCACCTGGACGCATATTTGATGTTGGAATTACTTGTACGACTTGGGGGATTCCACGGCCTACACCTGGACGTGGCACTGCAAGACCCATACCCTGGTTTGGTCCTGTACGAGGCATACCTAGATGTAGTCCTGTAGGCATACCTTGAAATGGGCGTAAGGGTGGACCCGATGGTTTATTCATAGGCCACATTTTCATTGTTATAGCCCAGTCAGGCTGGATAGCCTTCGACCATGCCTGGGGTAGGATTATCTCACCGCTGGGGCCCTCCAGGTCATAATGGCCTGCCTGGACGTGAGGGCCAATTTCATTTACATGCATGAATGCATGTTTAATAAGTTCCTCCATCCCCTATAGCAGTTAATCTTTACTGAAATTAATTTTTCGGGGGAGTTATAGAACATACCTGCCATGTACTGCATATGTCATAAGGAAAATTGAATTTCCTTCCCACGGCATCCTTAAATCTAATGCACGCCTTGTTCTCAGCCTCAATCCTTGAACTATCAAGCTTCTTTCTAATATCAATCTCAGCTTGGATCCGGATTACTTCTTCCATTCGTTGCTTCCACTCGGCGTCTTCAGCAGCTTTCATTTCTGCCGCAGCTTTCGCTTCTGCCTCTGCCTGGACGACTAATGCTTTTTCGAAAAGCATTTGGAGATATGATCCAAGATCTCCAGTGGTGGGGTTATGTTCTTTTAACCCCTGGGGAGTCTGTGATGTTATCGAAGATTGGACGTTGCCGTTATTACGTGTTGCAAACGATACTTCTTGCCGGCTTGGTCGTTTTGGGGTTGGTTTCAGAGGTGCATTCAATCCCTCTATCCTCCCAGGAGAGCCAACAACACCATTCACCAAGTTGATCGCTTCACTTGGGGTTTGTATGTCTAGGCTAGTGTCTTCGATTCCTTCCAGCCATTCCATTCCACTAGAAGGGAGCGTTTGAACATTTATCTCGAGTTTGTTCCCTTCGTCATCAGAATTGCGAACCAGAGATTGAACTGCGGTCCGCTTTTGCTCGTATAAGTCAGATATGTTTTCCTGCATGTTCACATACTCCGTATAATTTGCGCTGGAGTGATTGGGGTAGTCCTTAACCTCCAGTTTGCTTTCCTGGTCTTCTTCTTGAACTTGATATTGCCCAATATTCCCGGCCGGTGAAGGAAGACTGACAATTATGAGATCGAAGAACTTCTATGTATTGTGGGATGTACATACTGGTTTGCTGCGGCTAGTAACGTGTTGATGGATGAAAGCCGAGAATGCAGTGTATCACGTAGAAGCTTTAATTCATCCTTCCTGAAAAGCGCCCATCCCATCTTACACCAGCTACCTGATAAACCACCACGAGGCGACAATTTTTCTTGGTAATGCTTGGTTCGATCAAGAAAGTCCGCTATCGTTGTCATGGAGGGCATGACGATCTGAGCTATCGAATTGAGTGTAGCTCGGGGTAAGACTTCGCTGCGGCATAATTGAGTAAGCTGTATTAGTATTTGTTGTATTCCACAGACTTCTGCTAGGGCTTCTTGGAACTCTGCACTTGCGCCTCGTGTCTCTGTCATTACTCGTATGAGTTTGTGTGCAAGGTTCGCACCAGCGATAAAATCGCCCACACCAAAACCAAATGACATTTTGACTACCGAGTTTAGTTATTTCTCAGGTAATTTCATGCTTTATATGAGGCTATAAAAATTAGAAATTCCAAAAGACCCCTCATTCTAAAGAGAAGGTGCTTACATTAAATAGGGGTAGTTTACTGGTGAATGCCGACCACAGCCTGCATAACTGCATTCATGTTATTCGCCAAGGCGACCAACACTGCCCTAGGACTTGCGTGAGGCTTTCCACGGGGCTTAATAGAACACCTTCTGAGAGAAGTTAAGCAAGTTTCAAAAAGTTGTTGGAGGTTCATAATGGAACCCTACATTGAATGTTGCGACTAAATGATACTACCGACGGACACGAAGCATCCGTGATAATCAACACGCTGTCTACCCTTCTAAGTGCGGGCCTGATAACTTATGAGCTTGGTATTTGTACTCATAGATATCTTAGAAGGTCCTTGGGTCAAACCAGGTACGAATTGAATATAAAATAGGTCTCAGTAATTTTAATGGATATCTAACACTGAGGATTCTTTCAGACAATGGAAGCATTCCAGCGCATCCAAGAATATCAATTCGCTATATAAGTACTTCGAGTGCGTACCCAGTATCTATCTAACCTGAAGATATTCATGTCATCTCTCAAACTTACCCTAACTGAGAGAGGTACATAAAAGCCGTAAATTCATACCATTCATCATGAACTAAAAAGGGGTATCACACAAACAGGCGGGTTACAAGCAGTCGCCCACACTAGACCCATTACACCAACAGTGAATCGCGTTGACTTTGCCTTCCTGCCTTTTCAATAGTCGTCGGGGACACTCTTGGTCTTTGAACATCCTTAGACGCCGCCGACGCCTCCATCCTCAAGACTCTCATCCCAACCACCCGTTGACAAGAGCCACTCACCCACACGCTCCTTAACACCCTTCATACCCTCACCAAGCGCGCCCTCCCATTGATCCTGAACAACGCGCACCTTCTCCTTAAGATCATCCGTAAGCATCGTCTGCTCCGCCTTGCGCTCCTCCTCAACGACTCTCGGATCGCGACCCTCCGCCTCCCCAACCTTCGCACGCGCGCTCATAACCGCCTCCTTGACCTCATGCAGGAGACACAGGAGATTCGTCTGCGACTCGATGAACTGATACGTGCTCTTCTCAGCATGCAGCAGGAGGCTAAACAGATACTGCAGCGGATGCGTGAGGTAACTCGGGTTCTCCTCAAACTCCGCATTCGGGATCTGAATGCGGAAATGCTGATCCACTGACGCCGGAATCTTATCCAACAGCCTCTTCAGCGGCGGCGCGAGGTCCCAAAACGCATTAAGTTGCATATCGACCCCCCTCACGACATTCTCCTCTATAACCCCGCGAAACTCGCGCGTGCGCTGCAAAACCTCGCTCGCGAACGCCACGCGTCGCTTATCCGCGTCATCGACGAAAAACGCCTCCGCTGTGCGCAGCTTCTCCTCGTTCCCGGAGAGCCGGTACGGGGTAATCACCATCTCCTTGTAGCGATCGTTGCGGTCGCTGAGTAAATCGTAGTTCTCACGGTGCAGCATCTCGCGGGCTTCGAAGATCCACTTCAGCAGCGTCAGCTTCTCCAGCAGCTCCGGCTGCTCGTCGCCTTCTTCCTGCGGCATGTTCGGGTCCGGAGCCTGTGTTTCGACAAATAAGCGCGAACGAAGTTCTTCGAAAAGCGAGGTTGCTTGCGCGATGCGGCCTGTGAGGAGTTCGTTTAGTGGCATCACGACGGCGTTTTGGAAGCGGTCGAATTCTTGCTTTTCGAGTTCTTTGGCTTTGGCGTTTTCGGAGGCTTGCGTGTCGGCTTCGATGGCGGCGGCTTCGGCATAGGACATGTTACCTGCGCTAATTTCCTGGTGTAGGTTTGCGCGTAGTGATTTTTGGCGTGTGGTGGCTGCTTGGGAAGCTTCGTCGCGGGCTCGTTGGGTGTCTTGCTGGAAGCGGTCTTTGGTTCCTTGAATTTCTCGGAGGTCGCTGAGGGCTCGCACGAGTGTGCGCGTAGAGGAAAGTTCTGGGTGGTTGTTATTTACAGCGGGGTGGTGGCGCGGATATGGTGGCGGTAGTGTTACGAGTCGTGATATATCAAGCTGAGATGGAGACGGAGTGTTCGGTGCTGATGAGGCCACGGATAGAAGTGAGTTTCGGAATGGGTGAGGTGTTGTGGCCTGCTTTGATTCGTGCCATCCCACCTTTTCCGGGGGGTATTCGTTTTCTGAATAGTGTTGTTCACTAGGTCCCGCATGACTGTCCATACTACCTGGCGTGTCTTGCCATTGTAAAGCTTCTCTAGCCTCTTTAGGTACGCCCATATACTTTGATTCACGCTTTGTCCTCTCTATTCTGTTTCCTTCGCCGCCAGATTCGGTTTCCCACCATCGGCTCGCTGGTCGTCCTCTAGAACTAGATTCATCAGGATGCTCACTAACGCTCATGCTAAGAATGGGTGACAGCGATGGCATGTATTGGGAATTCCAATTCGTGTTACCAGGGGTTCCATTCATAGGAGAGGGAGAGGCAGTTAGGTTTGCGGAAGCTGGAGCTGAGTTCGATTGGACTTGTTCACGGAAGACAGAATTCATTGAATTTCGCTGTGATCTCGTTTCGGACATCTGTGGTGTCCATTCTCCGGATTGTAAATTCGTCGAGTCGCGCCGCACCTTCATAGGGCGGAATAGATCCCGTGTTAAATCAAATATTTCAGATCCCATCGCTCCAATAGCCGTAGCGTATCTTTCGCGCCGTAACCTAGACTCGTTGACTATGAAATCAGTGAAGAGCTTAACTCGCTCGGCATCTGATTGTACGACTGCTTCCTGGTTGGCGAAGGCTTGAAAGCGTTCTACACTGCCTCGACAGAACTGCTCTGGTGTCTGGTCGATTACAGCCTGTTTGGTTGCAGGATAAGTAGCTGATGAGAGAGCATTCATTAAATTTTGGATTTCAGGCCGTGCCTGAGAGGAGTTAGAGGCTGATCGGCTTTGTGGTGGTGGTGTGGGAAGAGCCTTCGGAGCGATAGCGTGGCCCGGTTCTGCAACCGGATAAGCCTTTTGCGGACGCGGTGAAAATGGTGGCGTCGGTGTCTCTGGGTGGAGTCCGGCAGACGGACGAGGTGTTGAGTTTCTAGAATCGAAGTTCACGTCATCGCCGGATCTTGGCACGTCGGCTATTGATTTACCACCGCTGCGTGGAGTTCCCTTATGAACCGAAAATTTTCGAGTTAGGCCCGATCCGCTAGGAACTATAATATCAGTCAAAGGCTGGATCCCATCTTCCGGCCTCTGTCGTGTTCTACTCTCATTTCGCCTTTCTCGCAAGGATTTTTCACCTCGGACAGCACCAGTCCTATTGAGGCCGGCAGAGCCCGATGCAGATCCCGACTCGGGAGGAACATGGGAACTAGACTCGGCGGCAGATGTATCGATAGTTAGTCCAAGAGGATTAGTCGATTTGCCACGCGCGACCTGCCGCTCCTCATTGACCCAATCTGCAGGAGTTGGTGGAACGGGACCAAGAGCAGTTACACCACTAGGAGGTGGCCTCCTCGTGGGTGGGGAGACTACGGGATCAGTGGTTCTATTAAGGCTTTGGGATCTGGACTGGGTGGGAGGAGGCCCCGGCGGCGGCGGTGGTAGAGGCATGCCGGGCTCCCATCTCGATTGAGATGCCGATCGAGACCGAGCTGAAGTCGGCGTGTCAATTGCACTCGCAGATGCTGCCCTGCGCGCACTAGGAGGCACACCGAAGAGATTAGGGTCTACTGGATTTGCTGGATTTACGGGAGTGGGGACTTGGATTGTAAGTGGCTGAGGTCGGGATAGTGAAGTGGGAGGATGAGGATCAGGAGGCGATGACTCGGGGGTGCCTCGATCTCTTCGTCTAGTTAAAGATGGTAGGCCAAAACGCCTTTCGCGAGAGGCACCACGTCCATTTGAGCCCGGCGGCGGAGGAAAGTTTTGACTATTCGCTGGTTCCGGTGAGGGACGATGGACACTTGAGGCTGGAACCCGAGCTGCGGATATGTTTGCCGGAGGAGTCTCATAAACAATACTAGCTGGTCTCTGACTTCGCGGAGGGGAATAAGGTGGAGGTGGAGCGGGAGCTGCCGCTTTCATGCTCGTCAGCTTACGGTTCACCGACTAGCGTCTTAAGACGATATTTTATGAACTACTTACTTTGTGAATCGCGTAGCGACGACGGTGGTGGGAACTGTCGCGTTCGCTCAGGACCGACAACAGGAGAAGGTACCCATTCTTGAGGGTTGTAAGGTTGTACTGAACTTGCCGGCGTATGAAGTCCAGCGAAGGTGTGAGATGAGCTAATTGATATGGCAGAATGCGGTGTGTTCAGCTGATTGTGAAATCCTCCAAGAGCGGTCGTTCTCAATGGATTAAGCGTTTGACGAAGTCGAGAAGTTGCACTCTCGCGCGGACTGGTCATCATCACTTATAATGGTCGCAACCGACTCAGATAGATGCGCGCGCGGGGAAGACGACAGCAGATAAATCCGGTACAGATGCTGGCGCGAGCGGGACGTTAATTAATTGCGCTTGGTACTGATATCCTAAAATGTCTTACGGCCGGCACTCGTTGCGCTCGCTACCTTCACCACTCGTCCTTCAACCGGTGAATTAGAAAACGGTCTTGTCGCCGACTATTTTCCCATGACCCGATATCCCGTATATCGAATAGGAGATGAACGATTTGAAGAGCCGACAGATGTATTCAAGACGCGGCTGAAGACTTTTGTGCAATGTTAGAAAAAAAAGAGGGTGTAGGAGATGAAAAGTGATGGACGGACTGGATAGGACGATGATCCAGATCCCCTGGCCAAGGACGTGGGGGAAAGGATGTTTCTTGGCAGATCCCTGGACGCCCGCATAAGTGCACGGGCTCGTCAACTGGTTAATGGCAGAATGGGAGGTAAATTCCGAGCGATGGGCGTGATCTTATCCGCTTTGTCCGTGAAGGCTTGGACGAATGTAGGAACCATACGATATTTAGCCCCTTAAGTCGGGCGATACAACATACGCATAGTACAAAGTATGTAGGACCGCTCGCCCTCAGTATCGCATGTATCAGTTTGAACATGGACTATGCCCTGTAGAAACTTCTTAGGGGCTCCTCTTCCGTACATTCCTCTATGTACTAGTAGGTCTATGTCGCAGCGTGAAGGTAGCTGAAATTGGTTAGTATGTGTAAGTTAGTTTCCCCATGTTGCATGGTGATGGGTCTCTTCTGCTTAGAAGAGTGTGTTTAATCAAGAACAGCTAGACGAACGAATAGAAAAGACGGTCGAATGGAGTGATGAGAGGTTGGCCCCCCCCCTAGTGGGCTGACCGACTTGGGAATAGAGTGGTCGGTACTTCTGACTTGGTATATCTGAAGAACAGCCCACGATTGGTTCATGGTGGTGTGGATATTAATCTATATTTAGAGATCTGCAACCTTGGGTCGAATATCATTGGCCAACTCCTTCGTTTCCCCTCGTGGGTATGGCCTTGTCGGCGCTTAACGGTTACATAGAACGTTCCCATTTGTGATTGGTTGATCTTCTACACTTTGCATGAGCGGGGAAAGTTCGTGATATCCGGACTTCACCATCGCCAGACCTTGGAGCTTGTGTCATCTATAAAGGACGGAATATTAATGTATATAATATGCACTGATCGTCCGCAGAATCTGCCTTCCGCTGCAAAGCAACACACCTTGAGATCCGTCGCTCATAATTGTGCATGAACGAGGCTAAATTTCCTGCTACGTACCTGATTGCTTGGGGAGTTGAGTATGAATTTGAACGAAGAATCCGTCAAATAGTCCAAGAAGACTTCCAGTCAATGGAAGTTTCGTAGGTTTCGTAGGTTTCGTAGGTCTCGTCGTGTTGGCATTATTCGCATTGACTATGAACTAAAGGAAACTCCTCGCATCCCGGTTCCCGTGTGCGCGGTGAAGCTAACATAGTCACTTAGGAGATTCTAGGTTAGCATTGGCTATTGAATGCTTAAATATAAAAATAGTATTCGACTTATCACAGTAGTAGTAGCATGATTTCCACGTGGAAACTTACATGCTTGCAAATTCCCGGGCCGACTGAAATGTCCAAGCGACGTCGATAGCAAGAGACGTTATTTTTCAGTTCTGACAAGGTGATTTAACTCAAATATCCTGGCGAAGGAGATCGTTGCTGATATTAATACCTAGTGTACATACATATTTAGTAGCTGCGGCCATGTAGAACATACCTGCATATAAAAGTAGTATATATTTCCTACATCAACGCATAATAGCCAAGGGCCATATGTACCTAGTCGGGAGGTAGGACCTGTGTAAGTGACCTAAGATCCATCGACAGATGATGGTCATAACTTGGCAAACAAGCCAAGTAATGATTAAGTACAACTGTACGGCGATTGTGGTTTTTAGAAACACGCAGCGGCACGCGGCAGGCGGAAAGCAGCATGGATACGAAATTGACACAAGCAACAGTTCCCGGAGATGAGGTCTTCAAATATTGAAGCTGTGCATAGGCATGTTGTTCGACATCACCAGACATCTACCCAGTTGGTATTTCCTTGGGAGTAATTCACGATGTTATATACTAGTGGTGTATATGGAAAGTTGTAGGTTAAGTAAAAATGACTGTTGGAATAAGGGATGAAGCATGTGAATTCTCAGGAACTGTAGGTACTAGGTATGTACTATTGTACCTAAAATGCAAAATAGCGGGTAAGACGGTCGTTTGCAGCTGTCCGGGTCGGGTTTAAGCTTTAGAGTTCGCGGTCCGATGTTTGACCGATTAAAACCCCTCTTCTATTGGTCCACTGGAAGGTATTGGAAATTCTTACTTTGGCACTAAATTTCGTTGAAATTCTAGAGCTTTCGGCTGCATTTTTTTCTAACCTTACAACATCTCGTAGCCGGCTGCGTGCCCTTCATGCAGACGATTTCTTCTCTTCAATTCGTTTACTATGATTACAGATTGATTCCGTAGTCAACTTATCCGTCCATCTGTCACCAGTAAGTTTTCATCTCCTTATTTTTATCGTTTCCTTCCTGTCATAAGTTTTCTGATGATACACAAGCTGGCACCAGTCATAGAGTGACTTGTACTCCCTTTCCTTGATGACCACATAGCTATGGTCCTTGAGACTGATATCTGATCAACTTTCGTTATTCGCATTGAATCTTCTATTCATTAATAACTACGCACAAGAGAAGACAGCAATCGCTAATATAATCGCACTTTTTGTAGCTTCCAAACCAAATCCAGACTTCGTCCGAATTATCCTCTTTCGCATCCCACCATGGTTCTCCACAACCCTAACAACTGGCATTGGGTCAGCAAGAATGCCAGCGAATGGGCTAAGCAGTGGTTCGAAGAGAATCTTACCAAGGTCTCGGCCGAAGATGGAGAGGTCACCGCCAAGATCAATAAGGTTGTCAGCATGGACGGTGATGTTGACGTAAGCCAACGGAAGGGCAAAGTGATTACCATTTATGATGTGAAACTCGTCTTAGAGTACTCTGGTTTGTCATAACCCATAGATATATCGTAGTCCAAGGCAGTCAAGTTGTCTAACTTGCATTAGGATCCGCGCCTGGGGAAGAAAATGTCTCGGGCACGATTACCGTACCCGAAGTTGCCCACGACACCGAAGAAGATGAATTCGTCGTATGAAGATCCACATTACCATGACTGATCATGACTAGTACTGATCGTATGAAAGTTTGACATAGACATCTACTCAGAGTCTCAGGAGAAGCAACCCGTGAAGGACTTAGTTCGATCTAAGCTGACGCCTCAGTTACGAAAGGAATTTTCTAAACTTACCCCAGCTCTAATTGCTGAACATGGTAAAGATATCCAGCACGCCGCTGGTTCAAATCCATCGAGCGGATTTACTACACCAAAGTACCATACGCCAACTGGTGCCACCACGGCGAGTACCGATGCCAGTGCTGCCACCCAAAGTAACCAAGGTAGTGTCGTCAACACAACAACAGTAACTGATCAAGAAGAATTCCGAACTACGGCCGCCGAACTATACCAGACTTTCACTGACCCTCAACGGCTAGCGGCGTTCACTCGTGCCCCGCCAAAGAGATTTGACGGTGCCAAGAAGGGCGGAAAGTTTGAGCTATTTGGTGGCAACGTGTCGGGTGAATATGAAGAACTCGAGGAACCGACTAAGATTGTCCAGAGTTGGCGATTGAACCAGTGGCCAGCAGGTCATCACTCGAAACAGGTAATTGAATTTGATCAGAACGACGTTGACGGCGTAACTGTGATGAGAGTTACCTGGAGCGGCGTTCCTGTAGGCCAAGAAGAGGTGACCAAGCGTAACTGGGAAGAATACTACGTGAGGAGCATCAAAACAACTTTCGGGTAGGTGGACACCATCGTTGAAATGAGTTGTTTGGTGAATCCTAGCTAACATGAGGAAGATTCGGAACGATCCTATAACCGAATGCAATCTAGATAGTCGACCACCGGCGTTTTCTGGTTTAGTGGCGTAATTGGTAAGAAGTTCGATCAGTCCTCACGGATGGTTGTTAACCATTTCATCAAAACCATAGTCGTAAGGTAGAGAGACATATTGCATTGTCAAAAGACAAACTTAGAAATAACGAAGACAAATGATTTGAATGATCGAATTTATCGCCGTTGTGTTGCTTAATATCGTGAATAATCCATAATGTATGGATATTCTATGGGCTCCTGTAGTAGCCCTGGGAGTGAATATTGGGGTCGTCTCCAGCACCTCCAACCTCCAAACTCTGTTCCCCAGCCTCTGGACGGACGCGGGACAACCCGAGCCAACCATCTAGTGCCCTAGCTACGTCACCTGCTAGGTACACCTAGACACCCCAATTTAGGACTCTAGCACCTCTAGCTCCAGCTACCGAACCTAGGAGCTTCAAGAACTTCGACTCATTCAACATAGTTAACAAAACAACAAAACATCGATCCCATTTAATCCAATCCAACTCAAGCAATCGACTTTTCAATCTAATCGTTTTCTGTGATTTTGAATTAACACGCTATCTTCTACTTCTTGGTATTATTGAAACTGTTTGAATATTCTTTCTTGGGGCACTGCCATTTATTTATTTTATATACCTACCTATAGTTCTCTCTATGCCTATGTGGTTGATTGTTCATGACAGCTATACCACAAAATAAGAGACGCCCTCACCACTGTATTACTATCTATTCAATGTCATTATTATACTAGAGCGAAACTTGAGTAAAGGACAGCCAGTGCACTAATTCCAGTCCTCGTTAATCCTGGTTTATTCTCTATATGTCTAACAACACCGAGTCGTCTGAGGCGAACATGGTGATCCGACAGAGCGCAGATCTCCATGTAAACTTACAAGTCATCACTACTTATCCTGACCTTTGGTCGGAACCACTAAACCTTCAATCATCTAGCACATCGTTGGTGACCAATCCAATTGGAATAGGCCACACAGATATCCAACCCAAACGAATCCCCGACTGGAGTAATCTCAAAGTTATTCATCGCAAGACTTTACCGCCTCGAAGCCATTTTCACGTTTATAACACTGAGGATGATGCGCTTTCTAGAGATGTGAGCCGTTCTAGGGCTGTCTTGCTCTCCGGTACATGGGGTTTTGACCTTTCACCTGGTCCGTTTAAGGGCCCCCGGGACTTTTATAAGCCCGACTTTGATCACACAGAATGGAAGCTCATCAAGGTTCCGGGTATGTGGCAACTTGAGGGATTCGGCAAAGGACCTCAATACACCAACGTCAATTTCCCCTTTCCAGTGGATCCACCAAACGTCCCATATGACGATAACGAGTGCGGTCGCTATATCACACGCTTCACCGTTCCAGACACTCTCAAGGACGGAGACCAATGGCGGCTACGATTCGAGGGTGTCGACTCAGCTTTCACTATTTGGATAAACGGAAAGGAAGTGGGCTACTCACAAGGCTCGAGAAACCCCAGTGAATTTGACGTATCGCCATTTCTTGATCTCGATTCCGAAAACACTCTTTGTGTTGAGGTATACCAACGGTGCGACGGAAGTTACATCGAGGACCAGGACCAATGGTGGCTCAGCGGTATCTTCCGAGACGTCTGGTTGCATTCATTTACCTCAACTCGTTTCGAGGATATCCGTGTTGAGACAATACTTGACGATGATTACGCAGATGCATGGCTTGCGGTAGATATTACGCTAAATAAGCTTGGCGAAGCTGTCACATCTAAACTTATTGATGGTGATGGTGAAGTGGTATTCCGTTATTCATACACACCACAGGGGCGAACTTCTAGATGTAAGGTCCGTGTGGAGAATCCCGAAAAATGGACAGCTGAGACCCCATACTTGTATACGCTAGTACTCTCTGTCGGTTCGTCATATGTCACCCAAAGAGTCGGATTTCGAAGGACAGAACTTATAGATGGAGTATTTTGTGTCAATGGGCACCCTATCAAGATCCGGGGAACTAATCGTCACGAACATAACGCAAAATCTGGGAGAACTGTCCCATACGGAGACCTCCAATGGGATCTCCAGGCAATGAAGGCATTTAACATCAATGCTATTCGCACTTCCCATTATATAAACGATCCTAGATTCTACGACCTTACCGACGAAATGGGATTTTGGGTACTCGATGAAGCAGACCTCGAATGTCACGGATTCGGCGAAGTTGGTGGCGATCCGGCAAGTTTCGCATCTGACAATCCAGAATGGAGAGATGCGTACGTAGATCGTGCTGTACAAATGGTGATGCGGGATCAAAATCACCCTTCTATCATCATGTGGTCTCTTGGTAACGAAGCCTTCTATGGTAGAAATCACCAGGCCATGTATGATGCTATCAAAGCGATCGATAAGACACGCCTCATACACTACGAGGGTGATCAAGATGCACAGACGGCAGATATTTTCAGTCGAATGTACACCCCTGTTGACGAAATGATCAAGCATGCTGAGGAGAAGAACTGGGAGAAGCCTTTTGTTATGTGCGAGTATATTCATGCGATGGGTAACGGTCCCGGAGCTATACAAGAATATATCGAGGCTTTCTATAAGTATCCGCGGCTCATGGGAGGCTTTGTATGGGAATGGGCAAATCACGTAAGCATTTATACCGGCTCAAGACTACGACTTTTAGTATGTGCTAACGTCTGCTCGAAAAGGGCCTCATCACAGAATCCAAAGATGGAGAGAAATATTTCGGATACGGCGGCGACTTTCAACCTGACGAGCCTAATGACGGTAATTTTGTCATGGATGGATTATGTAACTCGTCACATATGCCCGGTCCCGGGCTTGACGAATATAGCAAAGCCATCGAACCGATTCAAGTCCTCGGCATAGAGGGTACTTCGATAACAATCATAAACCGCTATGACTTTCTGACTTTAGACCACATTAGGTGCTTTTGGGAACTCATCTCCGACCGTCAACAAGTGATTGGTAAAGAGATATACATCCCAGCAAACGTTAAACCTCACACAAAGGCGACGATAGTTCTGGGTGGAATGCCAAAGACTCTATCTACGAACGCATGGCTTTCATTAGAGTTCATGGTTCGTAGTGGAACTAAATGGATATCTCCTGGTCGAATCGTAGCTCGAAGCCAGCTCGCGCTCACCCCTCCTCGGACGCTTGCCCTCCTCAAATCCCCCTCCACACCAGGCCGCCCGCGCATCCAGCGCACAGACGATATGCTTTACGTCACAATCGCCAAAGGCACAACGTTTGGCTTTGATACGGGCAATGGCACTCTATCATCTCTAACGCACACTTCGAAGCCAGGCCACAACCTCATTACAGTCCCCTTAGCCCTAGACTTCTATCGCGCGCTCACGGATAACGACCGCGGCGGACCCCATGGCCAAGAATGGATCGAGAAAAGAGTCCACCAGACGCGAAACCATTTTTCGCAAATGACCACCACTGAAACCGAATCAGGCTGCACCGTCGTCGTGAAAGGGCGCGTCGCTCCCCCAGTTCTCGCCTGGAGCGTCGACACGACTACGACCTATACCATCACCCAAGATTTCTGCAGCATCCGCATACAAGCAAAGCCCAACGGGCTCCTCCTCCCGTCAACATTCGCACGCTTCGGTCTATCCTTCGGTCTCCGCGACCTTAACATAGTCGAGTGGTTCGGTCGCGGACCGGGCGAATCGTACGCGGACAAGAAGCGCGCGCAGCTAGTGAACACCTGGGGCTGGGCCGCGGACGCCATGTTCCACCACTACGAGTTTCCGCAGGAGAGCGGCAATCGCACCGATGTGCGCTGGGTCGAGCTGCGCACCCGCTGGGGCGGCGACCTCGAGTACCCCGATTGCCTCCTCCGCGCGCGCTTCGGCGAGCACCATGGCGCGAGTTTTAGTGTCGCGCCGTATAGTACAAGGGATATTGACGAATGCAGACACCCGTATGAGCTGAAGAAGAGGAGGAGGGACGATTATATCGTTAGGTTGGATTGGTATCATCATGGCTTGGGTACGGGTAGCTGCGGACCCCCGACGTTGCCGCAGTATCAGCTCAGGACGGATCGCGAGTTTGATGTCGAGGTGTTGTTGGATTAGGTTGAAGTTCTGCGCATCTACATAGGTTGGTTGTATAGCAATTTGCCCATTATCCCTAACTTTACGCTACGTATCAATATCACAACTACAGATATCCTCGAGGTCGAAAGCCAAAAGCTTCCTAATAGAAGGTGAAGTCTCAATTCGTAAAACCTAGGTGATCATCAGGTAGACCACAGTACGCAGTCCCATTTTTCTCATGCTTTACAGTACAGTCTCATCGCCATGTCATTAATCCTTAACCGCATCCCACGTCCCGCAGGAACCTTTTCTAAATCCCCATTTTCGAAAAACAATTCCGTGCCAACTTTTCCCCATACTAAATCCATATGAAAACACTCGCGAAAGCTTTCCCCTGGAAAATCAAAGATATTGATACTGACGACACCACCATTCAGTACAAGCACGCATTTCCCGACTCCTCAGATATACTGCCAACACCCAACCTCCGCCTCGACACCATTCAAATTCAGCCCCACAGCATCAATACAGTTCGTCAAATTGAAATTGCGCGTGCCAACGTAGAGACGGTAACTAGCGCCCGTACCGGACATCCAGGTCTCGATGTCGGGACACAGCTTCACGCCGCCGATGTTGGTGCCGTCCGGGGATAGGAAGTCGAGCACGTAACGCGTCGGCTCGCAGTCCGAGAGAACGGTCTTGTTGTACCAGCCCCCGATGAAGGACCCGGGCGGAACGTAGGTCGAGTGCGCGCGTGCGTACTCGACTTGGCCGGAAGGCGCTACGTAGATTGATTGGCCACCGGGGACTTGGACCTAAGGGGGGTGGATTAGGAGGTATATTTGGATTGCGAAGTATTAGGAATACTTACTGCCATGCCGGTTAGTCCTTCATAGACGAGAGTTCCCTGCACTTCAGGACACTTCTTGCCAATGTCGTCCGGGCAATAAGTCGCAGGCCCCGAAGTGCCGGTGTAGAAGCCTTGACCGGCGGCATTGAGCAGAGCCCCGTCGACGTTGGTGTCTGGGGCGAAGACGGTGAGGAAGTAGGTGGTGGCGGATGCGAGTGCCGAGTAGGCGAGGACGAGGATGAGGGCCTGCATTGTGCCGTATGTCTCGGGAATGTGTTTAATTGCTTTCGGCGTTGGACTGAAGACTGGTTCGATTAAGAATAAGCGTAGATGTCTCGGTTAGACGGGGAGGATTTATAGTTAGGTTTTAAAACGAGTGGTAACAACAGTAGTTGAGTGTCTCACTATTATTCAAGAATTGGAAGGAGAGCAAACAGAGGCCAAGATTGTAAAATAGGTTGGGCAGTTTAATGTTGGGGAGGGGATAGTGAGGATTAGATGGAAGTGTACGACGTTGTAAAAGGGGCGGATCAAAGGGGCGATCCGAAGAGTCGCACGCCAATTTTGTTTGCTCTTGCCCGGTTTCTTTAGCTTGTGCTTTCTTGACTCGATATGTTTTCACATTGTGGAAACAGCAAACGACTCGAGGTTATACTATACGTCACACAGGTAATGAGGTTGTTCCTTCCCACCTCATGAGCATGAATGACCTGCGAATTTGCGTATCTGATTACCTCTTTCCCTACAGGATTTTAGCATTCGTCTCATCGCTACTCAGAGTTAAGAGCTGATCATTTCAGAGAAACACGACAAATGTATCCACGGATGACTCTACCACAGGGACAGCTTTTCATATTGATTATATATTTTTCTTCAAAAATTTCTAAGTTTTAAAGTGAAAAATCCATCGAACATCGTCCTTGGTGTTTGTTTGATGGTTAATTAGATCCGAGCTCGTACTCAAAGGGCTGAATGAAGATGCTTCGCCCTGCGCTATTTCCTCAATCCAACACCTGTATGTTACCGAAATGTAACGAGCGTATTATGCCGCAAACAAATTGTTTCTATTGATGGGTTCAGTGTCGAAAAACAACGTTGAATATTTTGCTAATCCATCTCTAACTCGAAGGCGTATACGAGCAAACCGTAAACTGTCAGCTAGTAGTCAAACTCGCTACTTGCCCCGATCACCGCCGGGAACTGTCTTATAAACGCATAATGAGGACCTACTGTCGGGATGAACTCCGATATAGAATGACTGACAAATATCCGGTCCCTATCTAGCCATTTTTAACCGAGTCCATGGGTTTGCCCGAGTTTAGTCGAGGTATCGATACAGGTGCGCGTTGAAGCCGTAAAGGGGGGCGAATGTAACGACGATAAGGTAGAGAGTGGGATATACCAGCTGACCCCGAAGTCAGCCAGCCCATTTCGACGACATGTTTCTCTATCAGCTGTAAGACACTCCAGCTATTTCTCAATATTTTCCTATTTCCATGAAGAAAATGAAAGTCACATTGTGGCGTTATCGATATTTATTTGGTTGGAAAGAGGCATCGTATCTTATCGGTGGCTGATTTCATAGGCCTTACTTTCAACCTGGAAGGCTCAAAGCCAAGCCGCTAGCAGTTGAGGTCGCTGTCGCAGCCCCTGTCTCCCCTGTTCCTACGGCGTTTCCCGGCCTATCAGGCCTATAACTTAGTGGGGCTACGGGGCATTCACGATTTACGTACGTGTCCACCGCGTTTTTCCAAGTTCTCGGTCACCGCAGTTACGTAGTGCATCGTTACTCCTACACGCAACGACGTGTCAAGGTCACATTTCTTGAATTATATCCATGCCCACCTCGCAGAATGAAACACCGCCCGTCCATGTTCCTGAATATTCCTTGTCACGGGATTTAGCTCTCATGCGGATATTAGCACGTACCTACATACGCATAGTAATTGCCCACCTACCGAGTAACCAAATATCTACCACCTACCTATCTGGGACGGCGCTTTCAATATTTCAGCTTGTTACTTACCTACATACTTCATACGCCTAGCTTCGTCCATCTAGGTAGAGTCGTAGATGAGGCCTCAAGTCGCATCCGTCGTCATGAAACAAGATGGAATAAACTTGAGTCGTACTACTGACGGGCAACCGCAGCGGCAATGCCGTGGCAAGAATATGTCACTTCATTAAGCAACTACCATTCCCTGTTTTGTCTCTAGTGTTGAACTACCGGATGACGAAAATTCCCCACGCCTGCCACGAGCTTCTGACCTATCCGAGTTGAAGAAGGCACAGCTCTTAAAGACAAGATGGACAAGATAAGGTTCTTAACTCCATTCTGACGTTGTGCTAATCCATATTATGTCGTTAAGTCTTGTTCATGAATGGGAATACATCATGAAGTGGCTAAAATTGGAAGTGAAGGTCAGCCCTTGGACTAACATAGTCCATCTTGGTCCCTCCGCTACCCACTTCCCCGGGAATAGAGACATATCGATCTTACCTACAGCTACGTGAGTCAGCCTTGCAACACATGCCACACTTGGAATCAATATGTATGCATTATGGTATCATTCGCATCCTTATCTTTCAGGATACAGCTGCCTCTATCGCTGTCTCATATTTCCGGCAGCTGGGGTTTGGTTGAAAGATGTTGACGGCAAGCTCCTTTAACTGAGCATGCTTCCTGTCTCATGATCTGCCTAGGGCCTACATAAAACGACTTAGCGCTCTGTCTTGAGAACAGCTTGATAGGTAAAGGATAAAAGTTGCCTTCTAGCCCTAGACCATATCCCTAACCAGAGCCTTCGTATTTCTTTAGCTAGTTCACCATCACTTACATCACCTCTGCATTCTGTGACCTCAATATTGCCACTCCTCTAACTATTAAAGACCCTTATAGCTCCTTACCTACCTGAATACTTGCCTAAACATATCTACTCTCTACCTATCTACATGTCCCTATCCCGAATCTCCCTAAAACGTACAGCTCTTTTTCGTACAACCTTTGCCCAGATACCCAAGATGTCGACCCGCAACCATCACGTCTGCTGCGTAGTACCTCCTTATCTGCTTAACGCTATCGCCGATAGCAGCCACAACGAGGATCACATCCGAGAATGCGCCCGCAACGCTCTCACCGTCCACAAAGACTATATTGGCAAACGCGAGAAACGTTTCGCCGCTCTCTGTGCACCCCGCGGTAGCAAAGCCGCAGCCGGTCTTAGCAGGCAGCATAGCATCGTCCCGGATCACATGCTGAAGCATATTGCCGAGTCTGAGGATGTCGACGATGATACTCGCGCCTGCGCTAGACGTGATCTCGAACATATCAAGAAAGTCCATACCAAGTACCAGGAATCTCAGGGGCTTCGTGCTGAGTCATCCGATCAAAAGGCTCTTACGGCTGCCCAGCAACCTTCGCGAGATACCGAGAAGACATATCGCGCCGTATATAATGCCAACCACGACTCGAACGAAGCCCACCTCCCAGGAAAGGTTGTTCGTGTCGAAGGTCAGAAAGCTTCGAACGACGAATCTGCCAACGAGGCCTATGACAATGCCGGCCTAGTCCTCTCTTTCTACAAGGATATCTTCAACTGGAAGTCCATCGACAACCACAATCAGCAGGTGATCAGTTCGGTGCATTTTGGCATCAATTACGAAAACGCCTTCTGGGACCCCGAAGTTGCACAGATGGTTTATGGTGATGGTCACACCTTTTTGACAAACTTTACCGGAGCTGTTGATGTCATCGGCCATGAACTCACTGTATGAAACCCCCTCCCCACAATATTAGCTAGATAATGCCGTTAACGCCTCGAAAGCACGCTGTTACGGAACACACTTCGCCGCTTGACTACACAGGTCAGAGCGGTGCTCTCAACGAGCATGTATCAGATGTCTTCGGCATCATGATCAAGCAGAGAGTAGAAGACGAAACTGCCGATAAGGCCGACTGGCTGATCGGCGAATACTGCCTCATGCCCGGTGTAAAGGGCGTTGCCCTGCGCAGTATGAAAGAGCCCGGAACCGCCTACGATGACCCTCGATTTGTAAGATCCCATCCTCTATCATCATGATACTGTACCATCTGATACTAACTACTATCAGGGCAAAGATCCCCAACCCGGAAACTTCAAGGACTACAAAGTAACCGTAGATGATAACGGCGGTGTACATCTGTACTCTGGAATCCCAAACAAAGCATTCTATCTTGCATCCGTCGCGTTTGGCGGCTACTCGTAAGTTCACGTCCCTCTAAATTCTCACCCCCGTGGATGAGTCAGCATTACTAATCACCATTACCTAATCACAGATGGGAGAAAGCCGGAAAGATCTGGTGGGAGACGATGAACAGCGGCCAGATCCCCGCCCGTTGTACTTTCGTCCAGTTCGCAGATGTGACTGTCGACAAGGCCGAGGAGCTCTTTGGCGACGACGCCGCTGCTATCGTCCGCAAGGCCTGGAAGGATGTCGGTGTCGTGAGGAAGTCTCATGCTTAGTGGCCGGGAGGTTGTCCTACGAACTAGTCGACGACAGGTATTCGAGAATCATGGTCTAGTGATGGAATGGTGTGAATAAACGGCTGGTTAATGACGGTTATAACGAATAGGATGTAATGGATATGTATGGCATGATATGGGTATAATAGAAGTTGGATTACGTAATCCATTTTGGGATAGGGGTCAGGGTCACGCAAATAGATTAAATTGAGTATTAATATCTTTTCTTTACTTGTTCTGCCCTATGGCATCCAGTTTTGGCCGTTTTTATAATTAAGCGTTGCTACCTAAGTACGTACCTAGGTATTTAGTACTTCACTGCTGCCGTAGTCATATACGCTTTCGTATTGACAAATACATCATGTTTTTGTACGGTGGACATTGGAGCTTTGTACCTTGGTATCTGACAGATTTAAATGTTCTGGTATAATAAAGTAGGTAGGTACGTAGTACTTGGTACGTTTATTTATTGAGCTTTGATTAATTTATACTATGTACATAGGTATCTGAGTCATATTGTAGCTACGTACCCATGAATTATTCCGTTGTGACTGGTCCTCCAACGAGGTTCGTGACGGCCTCTTCTATCTTCTTACTGATTAAGTTTCGTTCATGGCCGGACCCAACACTACTTAAACAACTTTCCCCCCCATGAAAATTAAATCTTTTCTTCTTCTTCTTCTTCACTTCACGGTCGGCTCTTCAGTCGTCTCGTTGGTAATAACCCAACAATAATAGTAAGACCACCTTTGATCTACCCATTCCCATTTAACAATATACTAATAAATCAAAGGCTGGCTCTCGGTCGTCGTACTATTTCACACGAAATTTAAATTCGTTAATTCGTACCGCACGCGTAAGTTATATCCATATTTTTTTACGCATTCACATCATTCAACACCCCATACTAATCTGAAACAGACCTCTCCGCCCAGCAACCTAATCCATTGGGGCCTTCGGCGGGCCGACCTTAAGGTGTTGGGACCTACTAGGTTACCAATCACCTCACACTCCTCTTCCGCAACCTGCGCCAGGTGCGCAGATGAGGTCGGCCCGTCCGATAAAACAACACCAATCAACCCCCTACGGGAGGGGTTAGAGCGCGTTCGGAAAGCCCACGAAGCTGGGCTTGGTGCGTGCGGTACTAATGCACTATCAATAAGAAGAGCAATTAACTGCTCCCGCCCTACGGGCGCGACATAAGTTCGACGCTGATTTTCGACTGGAACGCAGCACCCAGGTGTCTCCCATGGGCCACCGTCAACCACAACGTCGCAGGCGCCCAGCCAACCGTCCCACGGACGGCCACCGTTTTACGGTGGCTTGCATAAACATGCTTGGCCGTCCGTGGCCGTGGCTGTGGCCGACGGTGGCCGCTATCCTGGAGATAGCAATAGCAGGCCCTGGGTGGCTTGCATAAACACTCTCGGCCGTCCGTCGTCCTGCCGACGTTGACGGCCATTAAAAGAGAGTGGAAACACCGACTGTGAAGTACGATAATAAATATGCGACATCATCATAACTCCGAACGACCAAAGAACGGTCGCTGAAATGATTACTTTCCCAACAAGACTTCAGCATATTCGACTTCAACAAACTTGTCGACTAAACATGTTCTTAATATAACCAAGAACATATCGACATGTTTATCAGCTTGTTCCCATGAATGGGACAGAGCGGGGCACTCGGCCACCATGTCAATGTGGCCTCCCGTCTCACTACTTCAGGTGGTAAATAAGAGTACAAACACGCCCATTTCCGCCGACACATCGGCCGTTCCCCGTCCCGGCTGCAGCCCAGGACTGTGGGAAGCGGTTAGCCGATTAGACAATAAAGATTAAGAGAAAAGAACTGAATGAGTTATAACAAGGATAGGTAGGGGACATATGGTCCCCGAGAGGCCTGTTGATGGATAAAGGATTTCATGTACTTACATACAATACTGTCTTCTTGAGAACAGCAGTTCAGAGCTCCTCGCGCAACAATTCTATCTTTTTCTCACTCAGTAACTCCGCTTCCTATCAACAAATCTTAACCTACGGCATCAGTAAATAGGTTTTCGCCCGGACTCTCGTTTGACCAAAAGGATCATCATGACCAAGATTCTGTGAGCAAAAAGTCGATTATGTACTAACATGATTGTACTGGTCCGTAAGCTAATCTATCCCCTGTGCTAAGAAGTAGAACATCCACTGCCCACCCCAGTATGTGCGAGTTACCTATATAGCTGTAACAGGGGATATTTAGGTGGGGTTACAGTGCACTTCTAGGTCCCACCCGCAATACCATCATCATCATATACGCTAACAGCAAATTTGTATTAAATACAAAATATACAGCCATTGTATAGGTTCTTAGCGAAATAGTTCAAGCTTCCGTACGTCAAATACACCTTTGAGCATTATTTCGAAATGTCCCTTGGCCCGACCGCTGAAGAAACATACCTAGCAAATAGCTCATCAATCGGCGATTGACGTTATTTCAATTGCTTCCGCCTATCTTTGGATTAGTCCACAAAATTCACACAACCACGGAGACTGTCAATAAATTCGGGATCAAATTCTGATAGCCACGCGGGCTCATTGTGGCCCGGGGAGCATTCCGTATTTTCGTCCTCCCGCAAGGGATCCGAATCGAAAAAAAGAGGTTCGCGATCATCCAGCTCGGAATTAGGGGAGGGCTGAAGGTCCTCATACGAGCCTAGTAACGGCGAACCTGAATTTGACGTTTGGGTTTCACGCATCGTTGAGCCCGACTGTGGACACTTACTTCGACTCGGAGAAATAGTCGTAGGCAAATCGAAACGGTCAGAAGCCTTGTGTAATTCGTCGACTGTAGTAAAGCTGAGATCTGGTTCCTAACCATACTCCATGCTTTCCTTCAGTGTGTGAACAACACCAGGATACAGAGTTTCATCGTTGCTTGATTCCACCTGAGATTTGCCGGTATCCTTCAATTCACTAAGCCGGATGAGGCTCTCTACATCAGGGAATTCGTCTTCATCTTCCTGGTCAAATATGTCGCTATCATAATGTGTGTTACAGTTCGCAGGATCCGACTTTGCATCTACTTTACTCGATATCCTAGGGGCTCCGTCAAGTTGTCCTGATGGGTTAGAAAGGGCCTGAGTCTTAGTGTTAACTATTTTTAGGGATGGATCGGTCTTGCTTTCTTGATTTAGCTTGTTTTGGCGCTGAAGGTTTGTCGTGTTGGAGGAAGTAGAAATTTTTAGGGGCGAGATGTTTACCTCGTTGTCAACCGTTGTAGTGAGATCGATACACTCAATATCAGAAAGTGAATCCAAGTCGGAGGAATACTCAATGGGTTTTCTTCTCTTCCAAGGCTGCACCTCGTTGGTTTTATCAGCTGTCAAGCGCTTTCGTTTCATATTTGGGAGTGTAGTAGAAGACCCGTTGATCCTAGAAGTAGGCTTCGCGATCCTCTTTTCTTTACCTCCGTCTGGTCCGAAGCCCACGTCGGCTTGAGGAGCTCGCATGTTAGTTGACGGTCGGACAGCGGAACCCTTCCCTTTTGTATTATCGTCGACGGTGTTGTGTTTGTTCTGAATCTTTTTCTTCTCTCGTGGGGGTGGTCGGGGTTTGTCAAGGCCTTCGTGACAACACCGATGAGTGCAAGGTCTTCCCGTAGTAGTAAGACCGGCATTGCGGCAGCGATGATTGCACATCCACTTTCCATTATCCATCTGAGTAGGCTCAAAAGCTGAAGGTCCCTCCTCAAATGATAATAGGTCATCGACAAACGGAATCTCGTCTTCGAAGCTATCCACTTGGTCTGTGTGACTCAATGACTCTACTTCGTCATCCTGGCCTACGGCGAGGGCAGCACCCAGCATGTCCTCGTCGGGGAGATCATCGTAATCTATATCATCATCAAGCGGATTCATGGTTGATATTGGTTGCTTGATTAGCGGTGTCTTCCTGCTTTTGAACGCCGCCTGAGGTATACCGGGCTCTAATACCCTCATAACTTGGGTTCCGACGATTTCTTCACAGCTGAAGTAGCAGCTGATTTTTTGATCTGGATCATTGAGAGAAACTGGGAATCTCAAGTCGAGACCAGCTGATTTGTTAATTTTTGTCAAGTTTCCGCGCCAAAAATACGCAAGATCGCCATTCGTAGTCAGAACCACAAACGTCACAGCCGGTATTCTATTGTTCCAGGTCGGCACTCCCCCGGCATTGCAATAACGAAGGTTGACTTCCAATGTTACCGACACGCTTTCCTCAGGTTGCGATAGGCGAATGGTTGGTGAGATGAGGCGTGTTTTCATATCTAGCCGAGGAAATTTCTCCAGGGTTTTCAGCAAATTTATCCCATATGGAGGGTTCTTACTTGAGATGCGCTCAATCTCGCTGAAGTCCCTATCGGCCAGTTCTAGAACTGTATAAACACCATGGCTGACCCATTTACGCACCATTACAGGACCAAACCCTGGAATCTGGGAAAGTTGCGATGGCTTATCCTCCCACGAATTCGCGACAATGCCACGAATGAGCTCGAGGCCAGCTTTTGTGCTAAGCCCGTCTTTATCGAAGACTCGGCAGTCCACAAAGCAACGTACCAGGCGGTTCAGTCTATCGAATATGGCGTTTTTTTCCGTCGCAACCCTCTGTCTGAGGTGGCCGAATCCCTTGTCGCTTGGCAGCTCGACGCCTCCAAGATGAACCTGCACCATAAGGAAAACCTTATGCCATGTCTGCGTTAATGTCTCTTTGATTGGATAAAGGATGAAAGGGGATTTGTTCAACTCTCGAAACATAGCACGTTCATCCGGCTTAAAGCGAAAATCCTTGAATTCTATGGCCTTGGAAAGCGTGGTAAGCTATCAAACCAGGTCAGTAATTGACGAAAGTAGTAATTTTTGTCCATTCTTGAGCTTACAATCTCCTTAAGCGGAGCGCCTGTAGGGATCGACAAAAGCTGCTTCATGGTGTCGAAGTTGACCATATACCTCGACATAGCATGGCCATACTCGGTACACTGAAACGGGACTTGCTCTGTCACCAATCCAAATTGCTGTAGGAGTTTGACGTCTCGCTCGCACCATTCTTCCATCCTCATTTCGATATCTTCAGTGGTGCGAACGTCTTTGATATCATAAAGCCATGGGGCCTGGCACACTCGTACATTCAGAAATGTACCTTTGATCCATTTCTTCGCAGTCTGGACTTCTTGAATGGTACCCAAGCTAATTTCTGAGTTGAGATGTTCGACCAGATTTCGATGAAGCATGCTTTCCAATGTCTCCTCCCCCGACATCATTTTCTTATACCGATTAATATTCGCCTTTTTAGTCATAATAATAGCGACCGCGCTGTCATCAAACTGTGGGCGGCCCGCACGGCCAAGCATTTGCATAACCTCCAAATCCGAGTATTCTTGAAGCTTATCGCCGAAGTATCCAGTTGTTCCCTTGAGGACGACAGTATGACAAGGGAGATTCACGCCGACTGCCAGGGTAGACGTGCAACATATGACATGAACATGACCATCGAGGAAACCCTGCGCTATCGCAGATCTATCTGAGGCGTCAAGACCTGCGTGATGAAAAGCAACACCATACTGGACGATCTCTTGGAGTTCTCTGTTTATAACAGGAACCCTTCTTGTTGGCGCGGGCCAAGCCTTATCATCCGTGCTACAGTTTGACCACCATTCGGCTAACTTCCGGGCCGTAATTTCGCATGACTTCCGCGCGAAACAGAATACCATGATCGGTTTCTTCTGCGAATGTTTCGAAAGGAGCGAGGTAAGCTTTTGGTCAAGTGCCTTCTCGAAAGTGAAGTCATTATGATGGGCATCGTATCCATAGACATAGCGCTGCAGCTTGACTGGTCTTAGCTCTTCGCCGAAGGCCTCGGTCAAAGCCATTTCTCGCTGGTTAGAATGATTTCGCCCTAGCCATTTGGCGACATCTTCAATATTGGGGACAGTGGCGCTTAGGGCAACGAAACGGACGTTTGCCCCAATGGTTTTCATTCGCGATACAACAGCTTCCAGTGTAGCACCACGGACGTCTTTCAGGATATGTACTTCATCAATCAGAACTAGTCGAACCATATCAAGAAGCCTTCGGTGATCCGACCACTTCCTCGTAATAGAGTCCCACTTCTCAGGGGTAGTTACGATGATAGATGCGCTACCTACTCGACTCGCCTGCGCTTGCGACGTATCACCAGTGAGTTCGATGCATTGTAAGTTCATGTGACTGAACTTTTTCTGCCAATCCTTCGCACGTTCTGAACATAGCGATTTCGTGGGCGCTTGGTAAACAATCTTGTGATTCTCACTACCAGGACCCATTATAAGCTTGCAGATGGCCATTTCAAGAATGGCCGTCTTTCCAGATCCAGTTGGGGCGGAGACAACAACATTGTCATCTGTCTCGTACACGTGTTTGAAGCTTTTCGATTGAACTACATTAAAAAGCTCGTAGGGGAAAATAACGCGGAATTTGTCAGGCAGTGCTTGTCGTGGATCAATAAGGCGAACGCCTTTGACAGATGGGGGCTCGCCTGAGGCATGGGTGAGATTCAAATTCAAATTGCTGGCTCTCTTTTGCGTCATTGTGGGGCGGTCTATAGTTCTCGGCCGTTGTCTGAGACTGGAGCGTGCAGAAGGGCTAGATCCACTGAGGTTCATAGGAGAGCTACTACTATGTGCATTTTCGAGGTTCGGGGTCAAATTAGGAGCTTTCATCCGTCGTGTTAGTAAGACAGAAAGATTCTTAGAAGACGGGCGTCAGTCTTAACTAACCAGTATGAAAAGGGGGAGTAGCCATCTGCGCTTCAAGTTGAAGTTCTCTCATCCTATGGATCCCATCACGCTCGGAAAGACGTCGAGAGGCTGGACTTGGTTTGATGCTCCCTGCGCGGATCGTGTCGCTTGAGAATGGCGACTGATGTTCTGCATCTCGCGCCGTGAAATTCCCAAAGTGATGGCTGGCATCTCCTAGTACACGTCTTGGTTGAGTAGGGGTATTAGAAAGCGGCAATGACAAGCGTCGATCTGAGTATTCCGAGCTCTGTAGGTGAGAGGACCTTTGTGGTCGGCCAAGCAAGTTGCGATCTGAGCATGCATTATGAGAACTAGTACAATATGAAGTTTTAAGGATTGGCTTTGCAAGCAGACTTACCAAACTCATCCAGCTCTTCATCTTCTCTGTCGCTCCTCAATTGATTCACGAACATACCCTCTTCATTAGCTCGGCTGGAGGAATCAAATCTGGGAAACTGATAGTTGCGGCCCGGAAAAAGTGTGTTGGTATGGTCGATGATGTTCTGGATATGTCTATCATGTCTGATTCTATTTTGGAAGCCATAGACATAGCCATCTCCGTCTGGCTCGGTATCACCAGACATAACTTCGATGGGGGAAAGACTCTTGTGATATAGGGCAGCTTAGATATTAGTAACAGGGAGCAGCATGTAATATAAGTTTGGGAAGAGATGGGAAAACATGACTAGGAAGATGTTAGAATGTGAGAATATAAAAAATATGAGAGAAATAAACCTTATCTCGTGGGGTCAAAGGTTAGGACACTTCGCTTGAAGATCGCACCTACCTAGGGTTAGCAGTAATAGGGAATATAGTAGAGTATAGATACTCAGAGAGAATGAGTAGGCACCTCCTGTCGTATTTCACTCACGCCTTCCCACGAATACCAAGTTACAAAGATATCCAAGGTACCTAATCAAAGCAGCACGTGGCCATATCAATAGGGGTAACACCACAATCAAGAGGCTAGAGACGAGAAAAGAAGTAATGTGTTTTTTTCATATGGCGCGCACAAAAGCCTATCCATTTTCCTTGCCGACCTCATTTTCCCCAGTTCGAGTCCTCGTAAACTACTTCGGCCGTTTCCCACCTTTTCCCGAGCCTACCAACGACATATTCGAATTTTCGAAAATGTAAGGAGTTGCGCACTTCCAGGATCGATCGATCGATATCCGCAATGATACTCGCGAGCCTCGGGCACACCAACGCGACCTTTCTCCTTGAATTCGACTCGGCGCTTATGCGAGCGAATTTTCCTCGAAGGTTCAAGATCGCTACGTGTAGTTCTTATCTACTACATAATGTGTGTGTGTATGTATTTATGCGATAACCTCATTCGTCCCGATTCTTACCCCGCGACGAAGGCACCCGGTTATGGTGTCGCAGCGGCGAAGCGGGACGTGAAGTTGAAAGACCCATCCCCTTGATATGCTCTAGCGGATCGGGAACGCTTAGCTTATCGTCTGTGTATCTTGGCGTATTCATCGGATCGATCGTCGTCTTTTCGTAATTGACAATGTTGATCGGTGGCGGCCGGCCGCGCTTCCGGTCAGGGCCAGTGTAGAGGAATGTCGAGACTAAGACCAGAACTGTACCAATCAAGAACTAGGAATTGTTAGTAAATTGCTTTATATCGTCGGGTGACTCTAGGCCATATGATATAACTTACCGCCAACGTCACTTGCACTTTGAAGAACCAGACGCTAAATAGGAACCCGATAATAATGCTGATGCTTGTCGCGAAGTTCTTGGCAATGTTATCCGCATAGTTAATGCAGAGTGACGCAAGAACACCGCCGAACGCTTGGAGGATAATCAATGCCCAGACGATCCAGTTATATCCATCGAAAACGCCATGCTTGGCGATCTCCTCACCATCCTTGAATACAATTCCCAATAGCGCAGGGAATAACGAGTAAAAGGATAGCTGGATGTTACGAGTCCAGACGGAAGCAGGGTATTCGGTATCTTTGAGGACCTTCTCGAAATAGACTCCTGTCAGGCCTGAAATAACTGCGACAGCCATCACAGCCGATACTCCAATAGAGTAGTTCATGACGGGCGCATTATTCTGGTCCTCCTCAATTCCTTCGTACGTCGCCGAGCGCTTCGCGAGGGCTTGACCGACCTCAACCGCGGTCTCCATGCCGCGCTTCGTAAGCTCCCTCGCAACCTCGCCCATACCATTCGCGACCTGGCCCAATTCGTGCACCGAACGAGGGAAGAAGTGATCCGTCATATCGTGGATCATGAACGAGCTATCTTTCGAGTTCGAAGACGGAATCGACACGACCGAAACGCCCATGGTCAGAATAATTAGGGAAACCCAACGCCTCACGGTCAGGGATCGGCCGAGCATAGTCACTGTGAAGATAGCGGTTGTAAGGATCTTAAGTTGGTATAAAATTTGGAAGTGGACCGGGTCCAAGTTTCCCACTGCGACGTATTGTAGAATGTTCTGTAGAGTGTATAGTGTCGCCGCAATAGCTACCTTCCACCCATCGCCCGAAAACACAGAGTTGTATATCTGCTCGAATATGACGGTCGCGGGCGTCGAAGGTGCCAAGTTCCTTGATACTTCGTATAAGGCAAAAGTTAGGGAGATGGCTAACTTAATAACTTCAGTCAGGAACACGGCTGTCGAAGTAAAATATCGGTGATCGCCACTCGGAGGCATCATTCGCGAATAGTGCATAAGTAGAATCAGGGCCGAATTTTGGAAAGTCAACTAGGAAAAGCGAAAATGTTAGCTAGGTACCTCCGTATGTGCTTTCAACTCATGTGACTGCAGCTTCTTTTCCATGGCCCAAATACATACTGTAATAAGAGAAACTTGCTTCATAGGCATGCCGAAGAGGGTCGGCCCTCCCACGGTTTGCGGGGTTCCATCAAGGAGAGCCATGATGAAGAGGAAATCTCGATCGCAGCTTGACCAACTCGGTGTTTTTCTTTTTCGTTATTTCGCAGAATTTCCCTTCTCCTTTTATTCCCTTTTCTCCTTCGCTATCGTGAAACCGTCTTTAACAATTGAGGTTTTCGGTTAAGGAAAAAAAAAGCCGTTAATGTAGTTAATTGATGCGCCAAAAATAACGTGTGCGATATTTTATTTATCTTTGTTAAAACCGTTTGTCCAGACAGTGCCAAATAAGTCGTTCTAGGCGATCGGATAATATTTGGTAGAGAAAAATAAGATTCAAAGGGTGGGCGACAGCGATGCGTCGCGTGTTGTTAAGAAAATTAAAAAGCGATGCAAGGCGAATTGAGGTATTGCCGATTTGGGTGTTCGCGCTTCACGCCACCCACTCCAAAACTCTCTCCCAAAACGGGACCAGACCTATTAAGCTCTTTTGACCCCTGAATGTGCCCTGGATGTGCCCTGGATGGTGCCCTGAATGTGACGCTACTAATCCGTACTGGAGCACGTAAACTGTCCGTGACACTCTGGATACAACGGCGGTTAGGTGAACTCTGATGCGTCGTACCTGAAAGTGGTCAGGTTAGAGGTCCGGTTTAGGTTAAGTTGAAAGAAGTAGGTAGGAAAGGTAGGAAAGGAAGGAAAAGGGAAAAAAAAAGAAGAAGAAAAGGCTTTCAGGAGTTATTGTTCAGTAAAAGGCAGCAATCAAAGTAGTATGTATGTGCTGTCTCGCTACAAGTTACATGTATGATTTTATTAGGGCTGGCGCATATCATAGGTCGATGATATCAATGGCGTTCGATTTTTGCCCGATACGTCAAGATCATCGAAAGTCGAGGTGCAAAGTGCGCTGTGCCTGGTTACTACAGGGTATGTATTACCACGATTCTGCAAATGATATCGAATCTAGGAAGCAATTGTGGGATTTCAGATCCAATCCGGTTCCAACCCTTGATGCTTCATGTACTCCTAGCAGTCCTAGCAGTCCTAGCAGCGTAGGTATTGTACAGGCCAAGCTGGTCTAGGTACAATATAGGTAGTATAAATGTAATGATAACGACAAGGGAAATAATGAAGTGCGAACCTCTCTGCCCCTTTTAAAATTTATGACGATCTAATAGTCAGCAACGATTTGAGTTCTCTAAACTCTGAACTCTACCTACTAGACTGCTAGGTACATTAGCTTCCATTCATGTGAATCACCTCGATGACACAGGTGCGATGCGCTGGTCCGCCGATTTACGCCTTGACCTCCGAAAGGCTTCCGTGATCGTCACGGAGCGATCTGATTTTCTCAGAGGGGTTATCCGAAAAGGCTTGAAAATGCTTGAAAAGGCTTAATTGTTGATCTCCGCCGGTTGACTTCGAACGAAGCATGTTTCGAATTGTTTTAGCACCAACCGGAAAAGACATCTCGCTTCGTGGATGATTATTATTATCGACACGCTGATTTGATCATGTCTCATCTCTTATCTCTTTTCTCTTTTTCCTTTCCTCTTCATCAAACTTCATTAGTACTAATACATACATGCATCATGGGTGCATGATTTCGGAGTACGATTCCATCATCTGCGATATTAGTTCGGCTTCCCGCAGTGATTCTTCTGCTAGCAAACCCCCGCTGCCCCTTAAGCGTCATTGCGCTAAGATGGAGATGAAAATCGAATTACGTCGGACTATCCGCTGTCTTTCCTGTCCGACATCTTGACAAAATCCGGAAATGCAAAGCGAATGGTAAAAACGACTCATAATCCCACAGCATCCTACTGCAAGTCATCATCCTATGATACCACTTGGCAGCATAAAATCGAACCAACCTTGAATATCATCTTGATTTGCGGAGGACAGGGAGCGTTCGGGTCAGATCGTGGAGCTCAGAGCGCGGGGCTGGGTTCTTATGCCTGGTCGGTCCACTTGGTGATTTCTATGCCAATCGACATTTTCACGTGGAGTACTAGGTAGAAACGCACCAGGCAATTATTAATTGACGATAAAAAATCATGATGCTCGAAGCAGACAGTCTGGCTACAATGACGTAGTAGCTAGGGCTAGAATTTACGTGCAATTTAAGACATATGACGAAGTAATTATCCTAAATGAAACAGGTCACAAAGGACTAAAGAAATAGGCAAAAGAAAAAAACCAAAAAAAAGAAGTGGAAATGGATAAATGATAGATCAAACTTCCAAAAAATGAATGTTGCCAGCTGCAGGGTTCGAACCTGCGCATCTCTCGATAATGGTGTACAAGATAAATCCCTAGGGGACAACTTAAAACCACCGCCTTAGACCACTGATTTGTATGTTAGCTTGAGAATGTTTTTTAGGTGGTGCGGGAATTATCTTACCTCGGCCAAACTGGCTTGTTGACTTGTCTAAGTACAGCGGATATTGTTCCTTATATCTAAAATCCACGAATAGTCCGGGTAGCCAATCAATTTTAGGGGCTAGCAAACACCAACCAACACCAACCAACCATACGCGGGTAGAGACCTCTATTCTATATACTCATCCTATACCTACATGCACATAGTAGTAATTCAACATTCAAATAAAACATCGTAAAAGTCAAAATATATAGATATTTATTTCTAATGAATATTTTATATTATTCCTTTTTTGCACGTCTGCTGCATATTTTACAACAAATTCAAAACAGACGCTATTCATGTTTGATACACATCCATACAATGTAACATATCCGCGCCCGCGCCCGCACCGACGCCCACGAGCATAGGTAGAATAAAACGTTTCTAATCCGTCGTAAATAGTCTTCCCCATACTCCATTATCTAATAATACAAATGATCGCTTTTTTCGGTAGTACATGCCTGCGATAAAGCAAGCAACTTTGACGCAAAATAAGCAAAAAATTACCTCCCAGATTTATGAGATGCACCTGAGGATAAGGCGGTAGGTAGGTAGTTAACCCTGAACCACAGAGCCTTCTCTTCCACATCGAGTGGGCGTTGGCTGAAAGAGAACAGCTTTCTCCCTTCTCGAATAATAATTAGACGTGACGCGTTTCGAAATTCTGACATAGGGATAGATGAGATCGATCGATCGGTCGAGAATATTAAGTCGTATGCAGTGATGCTGAGCTTTCCCCATTTTATGAAGACGAAAAAAAAACAACCCGATGTTTTTTTTAGTGCTGATTCCCAACCTGAACTCGCTTGCTTGAAAGTCGTAAAAAGAAAAATCAAGCGCTGGACAAATAACCGAAATGTAAATGCGTGCATCTTGAAGACATAGGGAAATTGTGACGTGTAGTGGTCCTGTTCAGCCCGATAAATCATGAGAAGAAAATAATATCCTTAGGGATGAGAAACCCATTCCACTTCAATCATCATCACCCCACCAAGGAATTGGGGAGCTGATCTGTCCCACTGCACTAAGCCTCACCACCGCGCTCTTCTTGCCCTTCTTATGGCCAAAGACGGAGGGCGACAGTAGGCCATCCCCTGGAGATAACGGGCTATCCGGTCTAGGGATTCCCTTCTCCGGCACCGGCGGTAGTGCCATTTTGCGCCTATCGGCAACCTCCTCGGCGTAGTCGTGGTCGTCGAAATCGTCGGCATCGATATCCTCATTAACGCGAGGATCTATCTTCGGCACGCTTCTCATCGGGTTGGTTCTCGGGCTCACTGGGCTCGAGTCAGGACGCGGTCTTCCATTCATCTCGTAGTGGCCGAGTTTTGATCTCGTCCTACTCTGACGGCCACCTGGAAGCGGGAAGTCCAAGTCCTCTTCCATGAATTCGCTCAGATCTGGGCTTGGCTCTGACTGATCGATTACATCGATACTATCAATGGGCCGATCCAGGTATAGGAGCACGCGTTCGTGGCGAGATTTCCCGGTACGTCGAGTCTGGGGTTCGGGGGAAAGTCGTAATCGAAGAGAGCCTTTCTCTATTGGGTCGCTATGACTAGTCGAAGGTGGCACATCCGCGCCGCGTGGTCCGTTAGAATGATCGCGTGGTCGAGATTGTCGCATCAGCGATGATGCCCTCCTAGGAACGTTCTTCGGTTGCTTCGCCTTAGTACGAGCTTCTCTAGCCTCTTTAGTTTCCTTTGCAGCCTGTCTCTCCGCATCCCTTAGATTCGCCGATGCCAATTTTTCAAGGTCTTCCTCCACGGCTGAGCCAGCTGCGCTACCTCGGTGACCCCTATCCTCCTCGATCTCGGCAATGATATTCTCCCGCATCCTGGCTCTCTTCTTCCTCAGCGCAGCCAGCAGCATCTCTTCTTGCCTTGTCACGGCCATTAATCGTGCATTGTGCGGTTCGCTGGCCTTGTTGGCCGCCGATTCCTGGCGTGCCGGCTCGGGTGATTTTTTACGGGAACCAATACTTGTGGGGGACAATGGTGGCGTCGGCTGATCTGAGGCGTGGGACTTTTGCGATATACGCTGTTTCCCCTGTTGTGATATGATGCGATCCAAGTTATTCGATATACGATCCACGGAGACCGACGATGCAGCCTCGGCTGTAGAGGCTAGTGGAGTAAAAGTTATTGCCCTCGCTTCCTGTACCTTATAGTTCGGCGGAATACTAAAAGTTGGAGACAATACGGAGCCACCGGTTCCCGTTGTCGACACAGACCCTCTATGTTCCTGCTGGGAAGGATGAGAAGGTATAGATACGCGAGTTGCCGTGCTCATCGATGAATTAGTCGAGTAGTTAGTATTTGTCGAAGGTGATCGACCAGCTTTCGTCTTCGGAGAAGCTTGTGGGATGGTAAGGAAATCATTAAGCTGGGCGTAAGAAGCCCCCTTGGGATTAGTTGAGTGACTACTGATCGATAATCTCGATGCACTTCGTTGCCGCTGGCTTGAGGATACGCTGGCATCATCACGGAAGCTGTTTTCGTAAGATGGCAAAGATGAACCCGGTCCAGAGTACGCAGTCTCCTCGTCTGATTCCGAGTCAGTAAGCGATAACACACTTTGCTGCTGTCGATCAGAGTCCAAGGTGCTCATAATAGATGGAGTGGCCTTCGAGGTCCGTGTATGTCGGCTCGATATGCTTGCTGGATAATCATTTCTAGACGCCGGGCGTAATTGTAAAGTGCTGGGTGTTCCAGCTCTAGTTGCCGTTGCTTTGCTCGACTGAGAAGTATTCCGGCTATGTGTCCATCTCGCATTAGTTGGCAATGGTGTGATCATATCTTCGCGAGATACGTCAGGAACTTCGGGTTCGTAAGTCCGAGGTAGTAGGCGTGGTTGGTTCGATAGTGTTTTCTCTAATAACACTTCATCCTCCTCATCTTCTTCTTTCAGGTCTTCAGCATGTCGGAATGACATTTGTTCATAATGGTCGTAAAGTTGTGTTAGTGTACTTGCATCGTTCCCGCCCTTTAAGCGGCTAGGTCTCCCCGACGCTGCGTGGGATGTGATCTTCTTGTCTGGTCTTGGGGTCCTTTCATCAGAATTCGATGAGGCCAAGGAATTCGACATATGTGACATTACAGATGGTGATCTCATCACATAGTTATTTCCCAGAACAGGACCAACTCCGTGGGGGTCCCGATTCTGGTCCTTACGAGATCTCAATCTCAGCTTTGAGAAGTCCAACTTCGAAGGCTTCTTCTTTTGTGGACCCTTGCCATAAAGCGCCCCATCTATATCCAATAACGCGCCGGCTTTCGACGGCAATCCCTTCGCCATTGCTGAATTAGAGGTTTGTTGAGATATCGAAAGTGGCATCTTCGCTGATTCGTAATGCGAATAGACAGTAGAACTAGATTGAGGTCGACGAGATATGGAGTCGTCTGTCGTGGCCTCTCGGCTACGAGCACCGAGGGTGGCGGCAGACCTCTTCGTCTTTAACCCTTTACCGAATGGGCCATTAGCGCTACGCAGTCGTCGAGGTAGAGCCTCCGATTCCTCCTCCCATAAAGTTCCACCGTAGTTTGTCCCGGCCAATATATCATCGTCCTCCTCTACGATGCCGGATTGACTAGTGCTACTTTCTGATATCGATATACTGATACCGCCGTTCGACTCCGTCTCCCACAATCTTCCAGGTTCCCTTATCGAGGTAGGCGATACAGTATTTGCGCCACCAGTCCCCAGAATCTTTTCTGCCTTTGAGAGGGGGTTCGATGTCGCCACGGCAGGTGTATGCCTCGAGGAGCGTCCCGGAATAGGGAAGGTGAATTTAGATTTATGACCCATTTTCCAAGCAAATAACTACTTCAACCAACAGGTAAGTTAGTGATAAGGCCTATGACGTTAAATTCTCGGGGCGGTCGTCGTCGTTCGTGCACAAGGCAATACAATTAAGAGATCGGTTAGTGGATTCCGAAGGTTCCTCTATCCCCGTGTCTCGCTTCGTCTCTCTCTCCCAGGACAATGGTTCCGGGTGGATAGGCATGTAATTGTATACTAGCTTTAGATGCCGAGAAAGAAAGCTACGGTACGGTTAAGGAGCGGCGTCAAGATGAAACGAAAGGACCGACCTCGGTCAATTATAGAACAGTCGTAATGTCGGTGGGCGATCAGTTAGCCCAAGTAGCATCTCCCGAAACCTCCTCTCATATCCTAGTGTGCGAATTTCAGTCGTGTTCAGAATCGCATGTCTCGACGGCGTGGCTGATTGCTGTAATAGAGTCGAAGGCTCAATTGCCAGTTCGGAAGGATTGTAATCCCACGATATAGTTCGAAGGGTCGTCAGAAAGCTTCTCAAGTTGTGCCGCCGGAAGCTAAGATCTAGGGCGTAGGATCTTGTAAATGGGCTATTTACCGACTTCTTCACCCCAAACTCAGAGATCCTCATCCGATCTCAGCGTCAAACTTCGGAGGCGCGACTCCATGTATGAAGGACGGTATATCAGAGGAGGGGGAAAACAAGAACAAAAAGGGATTGGAACGATGGCCCTCCTCACGACACGGACTCTTTTTTTTTTCCTGGATATTAAAATTGGGGAATCCAAGTGATGTACATCTCCATACAGTAGGTAATACGAAATTACTGGCACATCTACGCACATCTGCACATCTGCATATGCGAACATATATACCTGTACATTATCTTTACTTAACATGCTAGCAAACCAGCATACCAGCATATCTAGCTGTATTATATGTCGGTACAAAACAGTGACCTGCATATGTATGTACCTATCCTGATTCCTCCTCGAATGATTAATGCCGTATTAGAACAATTATAGCTTATTTTAGTCCCAGTTCCTCCATTAGGTAAAATTTGTGCTGGAGAACCTATCACCCATCCACGCGATATCCACTGAAGCCACCGGCACGATGGAACGATAGAGACGGCGCCAAACCAAAAGGAGCCCCAAGCTGCCAAGGTGACCTGCAGATAGATTGCTGCAAAATATTCAAATCAACCGTCCATGCCCGTCGACCCACAGTCCCACTCTGCCCACCTAAGCCACCTGGCAAATACTCCAGGGCTTGCAAGCCACTCTACAGATCCAGGAGAGAGGGGGGTTGAAGACCCCTGAATTTAGCCCCTGTAGCAGGTTGTAGTAGGCTCTTCAGCGGCATCATTATTGCATGCCTAGAATCAGCTATGTAAGGTACGGCTATATTATATCGTCTTATAATGCAATACAATGCAACCTAATGCTACGTATGTAGTAAGATGTTCAGGTCGATCAAATAGTTGGGAAGAAAAAGGCCGCATAAATCAAGAAAAGCATTAATAAAATGTCTGCATGGTATAATTTCATAATCAATAAATATTCCAGCTCACTAGTGAACACGCTGGACATCACGGACACGTTCGAAGTCATCTTGAAGCAAATAAAAAAAAAAACATTCAATGGTCTCCATCCCCTTTCATTAAAATACGGCTGTTTGCCGCTAAATTGGGGGCAAACGGCTAGGTTCATGGAAGTCGGATTCAATGGTGTCGAAAAGGATTTATTAACCCAAGCAAAAAAAGCAGCAAGTTCAATAGCCCGTCAGCCCGTATCATCCGGTAGCAACCCGCGAGCATCTAACCTACGGTATTGGAAATCCCTTCTTCTCCGTTCACTCTTCTCGTCGGCGTCGAGGTCCGGGCGTACCAAAAAAAATTATCGTCGTCTGGGAGTGGAGACGATGCTTGCTCAGTGCTCACTGGTGTCCCTTTCAGCAGCCCAGCCTCATCAGCCTCAACTCTGTCTCAGACTCTCAGACGATCCATGGATTTCCAGCAACCTTGAAGAAGGTTGGTGAGGAGCTCTAGCAGCAGCCCAATTTTTCTATGCTAAACTTCCTAGCTTCTTAGCTCGAAGTCCAAGCACCCGCCCAAAAAAAGGCTCCCCTTGCTGACCTTGCTGACCTTGCCGTAAAATACTAATATAGTGACGTATCGGTCATCCGCTACTAGATAAGCTGCCAGACTTCCGATAGGTGCTGGAAGATTTTGATAGATTCTAGCTCTCAAGCCATTGCGCTTGCGACGCAGCTAACCTTTTGCTAAGGTAATTTGCTTCAGTCGCGCACATGGCATCCTCGTTTTCGTCACACCGTTTCTTTCTCTGTTCCACTTCGTCCAAGACAATTGCGTTACAGATTAACTGCAAGCCGCTGTGGATGTCTTACCCTGAAGCATCGCGATAGGTAACACGGCACGCCTGTCCAGGTACCTAGGTGTGCACGATAGCACCTAGCAGCCTAGCTATGGTGGACTCAACACCAACCCGTGACACCGTAGACACGGGAAGATATTAGCTTTAACGACGGGCTGCAAGGGACCGTCAGCTTCCGCCTGGAGAAACTGTCTAAAGAAGCGCTATAGAAACCGGTCACCGGTGGCGGCCACCCGGAGCTACTGGCGTGAGATAGCGTCCGACTATGGCGTCGTAATTTCTCCTATTTTTACCTGGGTGTTGTCTCCGTCATAAATCAGTCAGGTACGCACGGGATTCGACGAATTAAAAAGTGAAGAAAAAAAGCATCAGCTCTCCCGAACGCGACTTTGGATGCAAAGACGCGGAACACTTGCGAAAAAAAGAACATGTCCCTAACCATGACTCGTATGTGGCCATTAGTCTATCGTTAGTCATTTTTGATCTCTCCTTTAATTCATCCATACTTCGGTTTTCCATCGGTATTCCCACGCTTCCACAAAATCAATACGCACGTCATTGCGTGTAAGTTAATCAAATATCACGAGTGACACATATTCCCTTCCCTGCATACATGTCTATCTTCAGCACTGTCCCGGCATTGTCCCACCCATCTATGAAGTACCTAGTGACACATGATCGATGTCAACAGGGCATTCGTAGAATCCGCATGAGGATTGCTGTACCTTCCCGATACCATGCCTACAGCCGAGTCAAAAGGATTCGTGTTGATTCCAGGTTGCACACCCAGGTAGGTACCTAGTAGGTATCGATCTTTGCGATCTCTTTCAGTCGACCTAGGCAGGTTTGGGTAGACTAGTTGCTTTTAGCTTAGCAAGCATTATCCAATACATTTTATGTATATTTGTTCATATTTGTTCATAATTAACAGTGCGTTACGACTAGTATCGTATCGTCATTTTGGATATGGAGATCCGGCAATTTATTGCACGATGTAAATGGTCTTCAACGGTATATCGGGGAACTGGGACGTACGGTCGGTACCTAGTTAGTGCTTACGATCAACGGAGCTCCAAGATGTTCGAGGCCTGCTAGCTTTATGTCACATCATTCATTCATTACATAGTTTTTTTCATGGGCGGTATAAAAATCTCCGATTGGAGCTATTTTGTTGCGATCTAGCTATTATCTGTGTATTTTGATGATCATCATCTTCTTCTTCATCCCTAGCTATCTGCCATGTGTTTGTTGTCAACCCTATGGTCGAGCTAGGAGACTTCGTACGGAGTATTCCGACGTTTAGCTACCTAGCTCCCGGTGGCTATTAGCATCTAGAAGCCTGTCAGTGATATTGCTTTATGCTTCTGCAAAAATGTCTGCAATGGATCTTTGTGGATCGCGTGCGCGTTGAATCATAGCACAGCGGTGTCAAGTTTCCGTGGTAATATGCGAAAAGCAAAATAGTGTAATGCGAGGCGTGAGCGCCCCCAATCTTCGCCATGCCGTCATAGGGGCAAAAGCAAAAGTTTCCTCATACGAAAGCCCTTAGGCATCGCAACTCAGTGATCTTCCAGCTTGGTACTCTAGCGAGATCGTTCTGTAAGTGCAAACATGTCTCGAGCGTGGGCATCGATAATTGCCACCATCTGTAGGCCAGCGCTGTAACTTAGCTCCTGACCATTCGAGCTTCGGGTGACAGGAAGGTCGTAGTTGAGGCCGTTGATAATATGAGTTACGCGTGTAGTCTCGACGTGTTCCTTAACGATCCATTCCACCTTGAACGGTTCCGAGATGTTCCATCTGACGTTGTACCACCATCTTGGATGATGTACATCCTTGGACGGGATCGACTTCATGATGGCCTATATTCAGGGAGTCATACCAATTAGTAACTGAGCAACAATGGCGGGATGATTAGGATAGGCTACATCCAGGGGGAAAGGGGCGCCCTGGAAAAAGGAAAGAAAAAGGAATACTGACGTAACCCTGAAAACCATGAGAATGATTGACGGCAAAGAAAAGCACCACAGTAATGCCACTAGATAGTATGTCGCCAAGTTGGTCTGCCTTGTTGATGTTGGTAGCCCAGATTCCATCCTCCTATTAAATTTGTTAGTTGTTGCAATTTATCATATCTTCCAGAACAGGTCTTACGTACCATCGAGTTGTAGACATTGTTCCAGCTACCAGATCGCATAACGAAGAACCGCACCGCTTTAGAACACATAAGATGTTAGTATGTTATCACATAGGCACTTCTTAGCCCCTTTTGAATAATTCTTTTCCGCCAGACTTACTTCCTTTATCACCAATCTTGAAAGACTTGGGACGGCAGCGAGTGGCTCTTTCACGAGCAAAGTCACGGCTGTCGGTTGGAATTTGGCCGCCGGGCGTGTTGTGAAGGTCAGATACGAGTGACGATGAGGCAACGTAAGTTGAAGAATCCGTTAGGCGGCGGCTATGGCCAATTGACTGTCCATCGTCAACTCGGGGCTTGCTGTTCTCCTTACGGCGGGATTCTGGATAATCGCGAATGCGGTAACTAGTGTGCTTGTCACGATGCAGTTCTGCAGGTGATGTGGAACGGGCGCGAGGCTTCTGTGATCCAGCGTTGTTGCGACGTGGAATCTTAAAGCTTGTCTTGGGGCCTTTTGATGCCTCGAGAATACCGGCCTGAGTTAGTTCGTTCTCCTCAGCAGGCCTACCATAAGCTTGATACTTGTCCACATATGGGCTCACATCGGACTCCCGTCCCTCTTTCCGCCGATAGTTGCTCAGCTTCTCCTCCCGGAATTCAGTATCATGCCAATGAGTGAGTCGCAGCCAATCTTGGAGATCACTAGAGAGCATTGACTCCATGCCGACACCTTTGGCAACCTCACCACGACCTTGCTGGTAGTCGCGGTGACGGGTAGACTCGGAAGTAGCCATGTCAAAGTTTGACATGGTTATTGATCCACGGGCGATGAGTAGGAGTGTGTGTAGAATAGAGAAATCCTTGCTGTCCTGTCAAAAATGAGAATAAACGCAATGGTACCTAGTAGAAAGGTACCTACCTAGGTAATTCACGTGTATGTGCTTCGAGGATTTATTGTTGTCTGATAGATTCACCTTGGTATCTCGACGTGGTGGTGTTCGAAAGTAGCGGTAGGTATTGCAGGGATATTTTATTTGCAAGGTCAATAGACTCTAGCGCAGAGGTGTGTATTTGGGGTCGGAAAGTGATGACTTGGAAATGGGAGAGGGTGGTAGAATGAAGATATCCCAGGGAGATGTAGGCTAATTTGTATCTCAGAAGGATATTCGAGTAAGGATTGGAGGTTGAAAAGAAGACGGCATAAAGATGGCCAGTCAAGGGAAATACCACTTGATTTACATCTTCTGGAGATTTGGATGAAGATTGTAGGAATTAGAAAGAATGTGATGAGATTAGGAAATGAGCTTTTAACTTCACTGCTCTCATGCAAAAGATTTCGTAATCGGTTTATTTGAGTCATCAAAGAAGGACAGAGCTGTAGAAGTGGCAGGTAGGATGACTGTCACCACCGATGAACTGGGGTAGGAAAGAAGTAATGTCAAAAGGAGTAAAATTATTTCAAGATGATATTTGATGTTGCCGTTTACGACTGACTAAAATCACTCCTCGGCCGTCCTTTTTTCGGGATAGTCCTCGGTACTGACATAGTGAGTCGTTTGTAATGCTTTGCGGTCTGAATGGCTAACTCCTTCTGGTATGACGGGCTAGGTACATACCACCCTATTAGGTAGAAAGGGGCTTATAGGAGGCTTGTTGTCTAGAGATTGGAGTCATATGACCGGAGAGCCCTGGAGGTCTTGTACGCGATGAACGACTACCAACCTAGAACCTAGTAGTTCCAAGGTTGCTAGTAGGCATGGTATCATAGATAGAGATACCTAATTCCTATGAGTTCCTTGACAACCTTCGATCATGCTAGGAAAAAGCTTGTATCAATACTATCTAGTACTTTTGTCACCTTTTCTACATCTACGAGTATCTAGCATTTGATGGTGTGCCTCACTTTTGATTTATTCATCTATGTAGGTACCTATCCAACAGGGGCCTTTGTCCACTGCTACCTACACGGTGACTGGACTGTTGTAGACAAGGATCCTATCAATGGAGCTCATGCAGAGTTAGAAAGCTTTTATTAGATTTCTATGTACTAGGTATGTACTAGGTATGTATAAACAACGAGGAACTATTCTATTATCAAATGGCTGTATGGAGGAGTGGGTGCTAGGTATATAGAGAGTACTCTGAACTATTTCTATGGAGAATTGATGATTTTGGGATGTAATGCTATAGCGGTGTATCGAGGAATAATTTACTATTATTTATAACAGTATAAGATCAAGCCGGTGGAAGGAAGGACGCAAAAAGAGCCCCTTGAATAACGGCATACATAACCATGAACCTTACAACAGTATTTCCAAATGTTGAGTTCTTCTGGTCTGTGAGAATTTTTGCCAGCCACCAATACCAAAGGGGATACCCCGATGATATTCTTGTGATAATTTGGATATGATAATTTGTAATCGCTAAAACAGCTAAGACGACCTGGGCTAAGGCCATTGACCGAATTAGTAGAGATAGATGAGTTGGATCAGCTGGGTCAGATTTCTCAGCTACAACCTTGAGAGGCAACTTCATGCATTCTAGCCCTGATTTGGCGAGAAAACAAATCATCGGTGTAGCGAGTAGGAAAAGTGGTATATTTGATGGAGTCCAGTAACGGAGAAAGCCAACGTTCCTGCCGGTCTCATTAGCATGGGTTACTACGCGTAATGACTTTATACTAACCAGTATCGTTCTTGGACGAATGAATATATGCTGCGTAAGCCACTCGTGCACCAGGGCCTGGACGGTTGGATGAAGCAAAATGTTTGGTAGGCACTTAGTTGCGGTGCTATAAAGCCGATCGCGATCGCTAGACCTCCGACTAACAGAGCACAGCGTCGCCGTATGCTTGTAAAGGTCGGTGGTGTAGTGAGCTCCTGGGCCAGCGCGATGGCGAACGGAATTCCATTGAATAGGCCATTGCTACGGAAGGTGGCAGCAAAGCCAAACCACATACCAGAAGCAACCAAGCTTACATCATGGGCAAACGTTTGCTTCGGCCCTAGCAGGCCCTTCGCAAGAAAGAGATACCCGGTGAAAGATAGGAAGGCAAAGGTGCTCTCCGCATAAGGGGCGGACAAGAAGAGACCGGCTGGGGATAGGATATGCAGAAGGGCTGCAACGAATGAGAGCCGTTGATCTTTGCAAACGACAAGTCCAAGCTGATATAAGGCAAGCACGGATAATAAGTGGGATGCATGGGCCACTAAGATTCCAACAGCTGGCTCGAGGGAGCCCTGTGCTTGGATGCCAACACTAGAAAGGGCTATCGGTGTAAATTAGAATAATGTATAGACACTATCATACTATGATTGAGGTATGTAGAGGGCCTAGGTACCTACCTTGGATGAAAAAAGATATGACGGCTGGTAGTCCACTACCAAATGCCCATTCTTGCTCATATAGATAACCTCGACGAGATGCTTGTATGAAGTATATAGAGTCCCATCTTGTCAGTTTTGTAGCGAGATCGAAGGTGGATTCGTCGGATGAAGCTATCTCGGAGGATAACAGTGTGGTTGAGGTGTCATAAGCTGAGCCGATACTATTCCCGATAGCAATAGCTAAAAGTAGCGTCTTCCAGGCAAGAAACGTGACGAGTAACGATTGGATAGGACGCCTATAGCCTAAGGAGAGCATGGTAAAGAAGAAGAAAGATTGTAATAGAGAAAGTTGTTGTTTCTATTTTTGTTTCCAATTAACTTTCGATGCTGGAACTTGGAAGCTTCCCAGTTGTAAAGTTGCAGAAAATGTGGGGTATACATGGATCTAGCTAGCTGCCTGTCGTGGTACCTAGTAGCAAGAGCTTAAGCCACAATTGGAATAAATCTAGAAGAAAATGTGGCTTGATAATGTGTACCGCCACCAATTCTAAGACAAGGACAAGTCAATCAAATATCGGAAATGAAAATTCAAGACCAACAAGGTTCAAGGTTGAGGAATCGCCAGATAATTCCCAAACATCATCGATATCACATCTGGGCAAGGGATTTGTTGTACGATGTGATTAGCCCTGCATCATTAATCTTCTTAGATTTCCACTATTAAGGCTGATATTGCTAATACTACCTATTGCATAGTATCTATCTTCTACAATTCCTCCGGTTTGCAACTATTGTCGTCGACTCGTCGAAGTTTAGCAACTCTTAAAACAATTCAACGCCTAAACCCCGGATTCAAGACCGGCGTTTCTCAGTGTTTCCTCCGATATATCTTTGCCTCGGGTCCCTTTAGGGAAAGAGGCACGTTGACGTTCTAGAGTATCTACCTACCTAAGTCTCCTAGGTGATCTTACACGCAGTCATTGATACATCGAATGCGGACATAAATTTCAACACACGTATTCGTATGTGGACAGAATGATGATTATGTGAAGTAGATCGACGCAATCTGCGGCATGTCGTCATTGTTTTACAATGCTGTATTGCAATTTGTTCGTCCGTTCCTAACCTTACAAAGCTTACAGAACTTACAGGGTTCTAATGTCATCGTTATCACAAGTCTCGAGGATGCCCCTAAATTGCGGACAGGTGCCCATGACCTCTCGGATCCAACAGGAAATATCGGAATGTCAATAGCTTCATTACTCAATACCCGCTAGGTACCTAGGTAATCAACGATTAAGAAGGTACCTATAGAATGCTCTTGAACACTCATTGCAAGCATCCGTCATCAATACCAGTCACCTGCCTCGGCTCCCGCGGGAAGATATGGAGAAGGTAATCGATTTCTTGAATCTTTACCCGCCATTTTTGAAGAATTAGCTCACGGGTTTTTGTGTTGCCCGAAGAGCCTGCCACGCTACCAGGCAGCTAGGCAGCTAGGTATACTAAAAGATTAAGATATCTACTAAAATAGGTCGACTTCTTAATCCGCTAACCGCTAAGACGCATGGTTTCATGATCATCAGGCTTCCAACGTTCCCGCGGCGTTATGGCCTCACCGACATATTAATGGCGCCCTCTTACAAATCTTGATTGGATCCGAAAGCGAGCAGGATGGATGGGTGTCTTGGTCTACTCAGCATACTTACTTTTTGGCCTCGACCACCTACCTACATATATGGGGTCTTCTAAATGTGCCGCTGTGGCTGATTATTGATTGACTTACTTGAGTACGACCTAAGAGTGTACCCAATTCAAACTTCAAACTGGGAACAATTACAGACTGTTTTAAGCTTATTAGATATTTATATCTAATGACTTAATAAAGCCGAAGATTCGATAACCGAATTATCCTGTTGCTAGTCTGGAAGTATCGAAATGACGAGATGAGACGAATTTTGATCTCTGCCTCACATTTTACATTTCACATGACTCGGCAATCGCAAGAATGGCTCAAGATAGCGGGCTCGGCAACGGGATTCTCGCCTCCACGGGTGTCGTTAAGTAATTGGTCTAATCGGCCCCCAAAGATAGACTTAAGCATCCATCTAATTGATGCATATGGATGGATGTAAGGCAGAGGACATCCGCACCAACCGAAAAAGAGAAGAATAGGGAAATCTAGAGCGCTCAAAATTTTGAATGTAAAGAGTTGTTTCTTTTTTAGACCGGCCGATCGGTCGAGCCTGTGATTTTCTATTATGCCTTCCAGGTTTTGGCCTTATGGGGCGGTTAGAAGACTAAAAGACGCTAGGGAAGGAAGGGAGACAGGGAGACAGGGAGTTTGTCCGCTAGGTGCTAGGTATGTGCATAACTAACTGCCGGTCAACAAGGTTCCGATCCATTGGTCCATCAAAGCCCTGATCTGATCTTTCTCATCCAGCTCATCGTCTTGGTGTGTGTTCTGGTGGTCTCGGATTTTCGTTTTCGCATTGGAATCGTGCATTTTCCCATTCCAACCATTCCAACTTTTTAATTATTACCGTAATATCAATAATAAACACCATCTGGGCACCATCCAATGCTACCCCATAACCTGCCATTTCATTTCCTCTGCCCTTACGATCAAACATACGTTAGCCAACCGTTATCTGCCTGATCTCTCCCCTTTTTATATTGTAACTTCATAATCTATTAGATACATACACCGACTAATACTCTGTACCTACCTACCTACCTAAGCTATCGAATCGGCCAAAACTTTCATGACCCTCCTTTTTTTTTCTCCTTGAATATTTTTATGCCTCGGTTTCGTGAGCCAAGCTACGACAAGCTAGAGAATAGCTACCTTTAGGCTACTCACTACTAGATAGCTAAGATCTGGACTCGGATAGTTTCGAATATCCGATTCGGGGTTTTCTGCTACAATTCTTCAAACGTCTGCGAATGATTGGGAAAGTCGGCTCCGATCCGAGCTGAGCGTGTGGAACTTACCTAACCAGGACGACGGGGCACGCACATGGCGGACGGCGATCAGACCCCACTGATGCTTCCATTCTATCCTCGTAGCCCCTATTAAAACCCCCTGTTCCCTAGCCGAATACGCGTATTCCAGCCCTAGGGGTTTACCAAGTGGTTCAGCCTGTCAGGCCATCAAACCATTCAACTCTCAGCTCTCTCCACTTGATCTACCTACCACTTCCCTTCTAACCTTCTAACCTTCCAATTATCTACACCTCAAGCGATAATACCTTACACGATAGTCTCCTGTTTTGTTCCAGATTCGCTTCGGGATTCGATCCATACGGGTTATATTAGAAAAAGGGTTCGGATGGTTATTCATCCCGTTTTCCTCTTTACTCTTTGACTCTTTGAGCGCAAGTGAAATATCGAGAGACACGGAATCGTCATCGTTTTGGTTCGGGTCTTAGTACATATCTGTCGGGAGAAGCTGCATTTCGACCCTAGCTTTTCATTACTCCCCACTTGCATTGCCGAAAGCGAAGCTTTGATGGCCGCTTCTTCATAATGTTCCTACATTCGGGAGCAAGCCTCCACGGCCATGAATATTCGAGCCGGCCCGCTCCTCAACCTGGTCACCGACGCAATCCACTCTTGCGCTCTGCTTTCGCTAAACCTATAAATCGACCTTCATCTTATCGTAATAGCGCCGAGATTCCTCCTCTTCCTAGCGAATCTAATTCCCTAGATAATTCCCTAAATATAAGGCGACCTAGGCCTCTCTCAGAACAACTCCCTAAAGTCACTCAACCGGTTGTAAGATTTGAAGAACCCAAATGCGATCCCCCGACTCCGGCGAAGCCAGAAGCGATGAGCGAAGATGAGGGCTCGATTGCTTCCGATAGTGACGCAAGCCGGGTCTCGTCATCCCCTCGTCGTACCCGTCGAAGGGTCCCGCGGAAGAGCACCACATTTCTTTTTGCGCATCCACCTCCGAGGTTACGCAATAAGCAACTATTAATTCATATTCGTCCGAAATTGTTGCTCCAAATCCAACAGTTATCTGTCAACCAGCGCCCGAGACCGATCATCGATGTATATCCTTCCTCTGCCGTCGCCGGATCATTGATTGCGCCTTTATTAAAACGCTTCCCGATGATTGCTCGCATTAAACGGGAATTGAATGTACAAGATGTGATGTTAGTAAAGAGCGAGGATTATGCACAGGCGTCTGGGTCAGAGAGTGATGGCGACGAGGACGATATTAAATCGCGCGAGCTTTTAGCCATATTAAGTCCATTGAGGACGGAAGACAAAGCCGAGATCGTGTTAGCTGACGGGTCAGTGTGGATCGTGACGCCCCGACTAAGCGGTACCAGTTCATGCTCGTACGAGTTCGTTTCGGTTGATTCGAACGGAAATACTATCACGGCTCGGTGGGTTCGTAAACAGGTTGTTACTAAGTCGCTACCCGCCACGCCGACGACTGCGCGCGGTTCCACACCACCACCGCCTGTAATTGACTACAAATTTACCTTTAGCATAATCGATCCGAATTGCCGGCGTCATCCCATCATGGCCACCCTTACAAACTCTTCCCTCGATATTCTCGATACATATACTACTGTTTCTCAGTCCGCCAGTCGTTACCCTCCGACTTCTCCTTTGTTATCTACACCTACGCCTTCTTCTGCCAGCGAGGAGAATCCGTTCGAACGAACGACCCAACAAGTGGAAGATTGGCAGAAAAACTTTATTACTATATCGGCTATTTGGGTAATACTTCGCCATGGCTCACCCCCGAACTATAAACCTGCAGATGTCAATAACCCGGGCGTATCTATCCCAACGCCGCCACCAGACACAAACGGAGTGACTCGTCGGCGGTCATTAAGTGTCAATACAGATATGACTCCCAAAGTTAGCTTTGCCGAAGCTAGCTGTCGCCGGAAATTCCCAGGGGCCTCGTTACGGAGTGATCAGTTTGTATCAGGTGTGCTACCTAGGAGGGCGACATCCACCAGCGCATCTTTCATACCCAAACGCAACATTACGGATACGAATCCTAGCCAAATAAGCAGTAATTCAGAGCACGGAGCGAAGAACAGGAGGCCATTCAGTGGTGATTGGAGTGGTCCAGTGAACCGGAATGTGGATAGTTCGTTGGCAGCCATATTGGACGCACCGCTAACCGCGTCTCCCATCGAGATATCCGCACCAAGTAGCACTCAGACATTAGCCCCTACCCCTTTGTCCAAAAAACGACGAGCTGTATCGGCATGCTATTCAGTCGACCCTGGTCCATTTAAAGCTACTAACGTCGAATTTATGGAAACGCCTGAAAGTCGACGCAATTCGTTCTTCCACAGCCCATTACAGGACAGCCAAAAGGATGATCACGACCACAAGGTCAAGAATCAGAAGTTGAGGAGCTTCACAAATTGGTTTCGAAAGTTACAGGGGCGGTAGGACTGCCGGCTGCACCTTTGCTAGTAGACAGCGAAATAAATAAATTCGACTGGATTGTCCGTGGATGTGGAAACGAAAACTTGTATCATATTTTCGCATGGGCCGGAGTTACAGGGTTGGGGGGTCTAAGCATTGGATTTGGATGGAAAATCACATCTTTGGTTATTACAGCTACTCCTACGGAAGAGGGTTGAATCTAGTTCACCAACTAGAACCCTAGGAAGCTTCAAGGCTTAAAACAAGAAGTTCCGATATATAGTGGTTGATCGCGAAGAGCCGGAAATCACCATGGCCCGAGGTTAGAATATTCATAGTCGCCTAGAAAAAGGAACGGCTTTGAGCAGCATCGAAAAGGTTGTTAGCTCTGATGATATTAAATAGTCTTAATAGAAAGAACATTTATTATCTCTCTACTTGGCGATGGTTTACATTACGATCTAAACTGACCAATCGACGTGAACAGGCCCTACCGACCTATCACGCACACAAAAATCCAAATACAGGCCTCATCATAGCGGCGATCTAGCCCTATCTATTTTTCTTACGACTAGAAGTCGGGTATCAATACCGCCTGACGGCCTAACGGTCAGGAACATGCCCTCCTACTTGGACCTGCATCTCGGCAGCATGCGAATACTACCGAAGCTAGCGCTCGGGTAGGCGCGTAGGTACTCATTCTTAAGTCGCTATAGCTTACCCGAGATCGACACACGTGATACCGTGTAGTTCGGATCCGAACATCTACATGTGGAAATGTGGATGTTTGTGTTACCCCCGAGGCTGTTGGACGAAACTTGACCGTGCAAGATCACGCAGGTTGGTCATATGCTTCTGGGTTTTTATATATAGGTAGCTAAAGGCACTGTTGTTAAACCGCTTACCTCCTACTGGACCCGGTCTTGGTCAGATATGACGTATATTCCCCTTTTCTTACTTATCCGGGTGGGCGATTGCCAACATCTCAGAGAATGGTTTAATCAAGAGATCTGAACCGATTGAATGATTTACTATTTTCCTGTGGCATGAGCAATCTGAGATATCGTATCTGAGGGATTCATGTACTGGGGTAGCAACGAGTATTGTTTAGGTAGGACATATTGAGGTATGTATTTCCTTTTCATACCTACCCTTAGCTGATATATCAACCCTCTAGGCGGAAAACCCGACGTAATTGTCCCTCAAGGTCGTCGCGCACGGTAAGCAAGTATGGAGAGACGGATATACGGACCGTGGAATAGATATGATGGCGGAGTTGGTTGGATGACCGGTGGCGGAGTTGGTTGGTTGGTTGACCGATGCCGGTCAGGTTGTGGAGAGTTCAAGCCGGTGGCGGAGCTTCCCGTTCGGGAGATTTCCTACATTGTCATCACAATGACGACGAATCGCAGATGACTTAAACATCGATTACGATGCGGAGAAGCCGATGTTCTGCCGTCGGGAGCCCCCCGGCTTGGTTTTGCCCCAGATTCGTGATAAATAACATCTCCGTTTTTCGGTTGTGGAGGTCAGATCGTGTACCGTAGTTTCTCCAGCGGTGTGTATAAGTAAGTGGCGGGGAGACGAACCGAATCTTTAATTGTTATCTGGAGATTGTTCGCCTTCTCACCCCCTTAGTTCGGTTGGAAGGCCACATACTACATTTGAAAGTTTCGAGGCGAAAAGACGGGATCGAACATCCTGCCATCATGGCCATGCGTGTGCAACAGAATGGCAGCTCCTCGACTTCGGTTATGGAGCTAGAGCCTGTTTACATGTCCTCACCATATTCGAACCAGGATGCTAAAGTTGATATACCAGCCCGTGGACCGAGTCGCCAGACAAGCAGCGGACATAGCGTTGCTGCTTTTGATGAAGATGCAACCTCACTTCCACCTCCTAATATGGTAGCCGAGGCCGTGCAAAGATGGAACTACCCTCGAAAAAACATACCGCGCGTTGCTTCGTGTTTTTGGTCTTTTATCGTGATGGGCTCAAATGATGCTGCATATGGCGTAAGTTCTTATTTAAGAAACCATAGCCACCTAGATATGAACGGCCCCGCTAATATTTTATATCTAGCCTCTCATCCCATATGTACGATAGTTCCCCAAGTTTCAAAGATGAAGTTCATCTAGTGGTAATGGTGGACTAACCTATCAAATAGATTCAAGCTTACTATGGCCTCACATATGTAATAGTATCGCTCATCTTCCTTGCCCCCTTTGCGGGATACACAGCGGCGGCATTCTCGAATAATGCTATCCACCTTAAGCTGGGTCAGAGGGGTGTCGCCTTCCTCTGTTCGGGGTGCCACTTGATATCCTACATAATAATCGCCGTCCATCCCCCATATCCAGTTTTAGTAGTTGCGTTTATGCTGGCCGGATTTGGCAATGGTATATGTGATGCCGGTTGGAATGCGTGGATTGGTAATATGGCACGGGCGAATGAGATGCTTGGTATTCTTCATGGTTTCTATGGAGCTGGTGCTGTCATCAGTCCGCTGGTTGCTACGACTATGATTACCAAGGCAAATTTGCCGTGGTACGCCTTTTACTATCTTATGGTGAGTTTTTCGATGTCACCGGGGGAACGGATAGCTGACTAGGTGTGTTAGATTGGAATGGCTGCGCTCGAGGTAGTTGTTTCGGTCAGTTGCTTTTGGAATGCGACTGGGCGCGAATACAGAGAGTCGCTCGCGAAACATTCCGACTCATCCAAAGGTAGCCTTAAGGAGGCTCTACTAAAGAACCCCGGAGCTCGTGTGACTTGGCTTTGTGCCTTTTTCTTGCTCGGTTACGTCGGCCTTGAAGTCGCCCTTGGAGGGTGGATCGTCGAGTTCATGATTCAAGTGAGGAAAGGTGAGCCATTCGCCAGCGGTATGACGGCTACTGGATTCTGGCTCGGCCTGACGATCGGACGTTTTGTCTTGGGATTCATAACACCGAAAATTGGTGAGAAATTAGCGATAACGGCAAGTGTTTTTCGTATCTACAATGACTTGACCTGGCTCATTCGTATTCCTATGCAATTTCATGGGCTAACTGACCGGTCAATAGATATATCTCCCGGTGACGATGGGTCTAGAGTTGTTGTTTTGGCTAGTCCCCCAGTTTTACGTTTCCGCTGTCGCCGTAGGGCTTCAGGGGTTCTTCATCGGCCCCCTGTTCCCGGCTGCCATTGTCGCCATGTCAAAATTACTCCCGCGGCATCTTCACGTCGGAGCTATCGGGTTTGCTGCAGCTTTTGGCGGTAGCGGCGCAGCGGTTTTGCCCTTCGCTGTTGGAGCTGTTGCCCAGGCCAAGGGCGTGCAAGTGCTGCAGCCGATTATCCTCGCCCTTCTTGGTATCATCTTGATGTTCTGGGTTGGATTGCCTAGGATAGATAAGAAAAAGGAGTGATTGTGTGTAATAAGTCGCATATTAGGAACCTTGATATTAGGAAACCTGGTAAGCGCGTTACTAGCTCAAAGTGAGCTGAATCATATATTTCTCATTGCGATCCCTTCTCATAATAACTTCTGATGCGACGGATGCGGAAGCTGTGGAAACACCAGATGACAATCTTTTGAGACAAGATTGGCTTCAAATAGGCTCCCTTATCCGAATACTCCGTAACACCGCGCTGGCTATGGCATGGCCAGAGCGAATCCTTCCTGGCAGTTTCTCCTTACCGACTGCGGAGATCTCGGTGTAGCAGGCAAATAGATATACCTACCAACCTAGGTATGGATACCGTCGCATCCGTAGACACATGCATTGATGCCTTCCGGGAATCGTTGGCGTCGCGTTACGAAGCTGCTTGGGCCTGACTACCTGACCATACCTTGTGGCAACCTACCTAGGTACCCTTGTGGAAGTCATTATTGGGCTGTTGAGTTGTGATAATCCGGCAAGATGGGATCTCTAAGCAAGAAGAAAATGATGATAGAACTAGATATACCAGCTCTTAGTTTTATACGACTGTGCCTGTTATGAGAAAAAGCACTCGAGCAAAGTCATGTGAGCGTCTTGATATGCTGCCAGCAAGGTTGTAAGAAAAAGTGACCTGAAAATTGCACGCACTTGCCCAAGATACGTAGAGTACTTTAGAACGATTAGCTAAAATATAATAAATCGATGAGACATCCGAGAACAATGTGGCTAGCTAGGGGCAAGGGTTGGGCAATCCGCGGGAGTTGTACCCGTCAAATCGGGATCGATTCCCCAGCCACGTCCGCAATATCCGTTCTGATTTGCATGACGTCGTGCAGTACTAGCTTTGGCGGTTCTAGGAGCTGAACCTATGGATTTCTGCAAGCATGCAGCTTTTCGATTTTTATAATAGGAACCATTGGTGATCCGCGGCCACATGCATTCTTTGGCTATTCCATTTTCCCTCAAAATTCGGATCTGTACTTGAGGCACAAGTGACTGGTCACCAGCATGTGCTTTGTGATATGTCTGGTATAATAATGAGAAGCTATCCCATGCTGCATGTTAGTTCGATGTCCGATGCAAGGCCTCTATAATATGCCAATAGTATCCGTCCCAACGGGACTCGACAGGGTCATGATCTGATATTTTTGAACTCGAAAGTTGATTTGCACGGCAAATATATAGAACAATAAGAATTGTGAAGGAGGGAAATAGATTCATTGATCAGTATGTTACTAGGTAAACCTTTAATGCTAGGTGCTAGGAACAACATTAAACCCGAATATATGGCCAGCGCTGTCCTAAAGTTATGAGAGTACTAGGTAGGTACAATACAATACACATCTCAAGTTTAAGGTTACATAGGTAAGTAGGTAGGTACATGTATGTACTTGGTATCTAGTACGTACATTCGTCGATTTGAACCTGCACGTGTTATATTAGTCATTGTAAAACATTAGAACCCAAGCTGGCCATTTGGAAATTGATGGAAGAAGGTACGAGACGGAATGTAGAAATGTAGGCTGCTATAGTGATTCGTAGTTGCTCGTCACGGGAAGTTTGCGGTTACCTACATTGATTATAGGTGGGTTCGGCCTATTACGCCTATTACGTACTTCCCTTTCTGCCTCTGGAACAGAACTTACAAGAACAAACGAAAGCGCGACCACTGGACACTGGCCTAATTGACTTTCAACTACTCCCCACTTGTGAATGAGCCAAGTGACCTAAAAGTTATTACATCTTTCACCCCAGTCAACATCCATGGATCCATGATCTCGACCAACACATAAACTTCGCTGTTTATCTGAACAAATACATCAACGGTGCTATTTATCAGCCTTTGATACCCGTTTGGTAATCTTTCATCGACACTCAAACCAACAATCCAAACAATCCCGCGATCCCGCATCTGACGAGGCTAGCAAAAAGAAAAGAAAAAAGAAAGCGTCGCACATAGTGAGGGGTCGGTATCGGTGTGCGTAGAGTGCGGCGGTGCATCGAGTAGATCGTTCCCCGTTTTCGAGTAGTCCAAACCCCAGAGCAGCTAGCAGCAGCTAAAGAAGCTCCGAGAGCTGCGACATGTCAGCGTGCACCCTACTCCTAGCACTCCTAGCTGCAGCACGAGACCAGCAGCCACTATCAAACTAGGTACACCGGGCGCACTGTCTACTACCATCGTTAACGGTGTGCGTGTGCAAGTGCAAGATCCATAGCAGAAGGGACATCGACAACGAAGTTTGGGTCTTGAAATTATCCAAAATTTACAACGGAGGTTGTATTACAACCATAGCATTTCTTGCCCCAGAAATAACTCGATACGATCTGATACGATACGATACGATACGATAACACAGGGCTGAGCCAAAACAAGGAACCAGATACCAGATACCATTATCTACGTAGCCATGGATGAGGCTCTTGATCCTCCATCTGCCGCAGCCTTTCCTGCCACAGGTGTATCACATTTTCTCTATGTCGCAGGCGACGCAATCTCGAGAACAACCTCTCCGGGCCCACCACCTTCTACTTCACTCGATGTCGACGACAATAAACGATATCGACCTCGAACCTTTGCATATTTCCAATTATTACCCTACCCTGTCGAAGACGAAGCTGAACGCGATGCCGCCTTACAAGGAATATTGAAACAGCTCTACATAGCTATCAAAGCTGAAGACTTCTCTCCTGGCGCCCTTCATTGGACGCGCCAGCTTCAGGGATGGCTTTCGTTGAAGTTCGACATGTCCCGCGAACTACGCGCTAAGCTTGTCAAGTTGTACTTCCACCTCTCCTTAGCCAAGGGCCTGGATGATACTTCTGCCGATCGGTTTGCCAAAATGGTAGTAACCCTTATCAGGAGAAAACAAGCGCTTAAACCCGAGGTTGATTTAATTCTTGACTGGAGACCGTTATGGAATGAGTTGAAGGCATTGATATTGCCCAGCGAAACAGCTGCACATCACCACTCTAGGAAACGAGGGTTTAAGCATCTCAGAAAGCTGTATCTGTATTCGCAGATGTATTTCGACCCCAGAGAGCGACGTGCCATGTTAGAGGAGATGCTACCTTTTTTCAGTACCTCAGATATTCAAAATGCCTACATTGTCGTCGGCGCTTTGAATGTTCTAATGCCTACAACTCCGGTCCCCCCTACCGAGCCGCAGTCTCAACCGTCGGATTTCGTACCTACCTTCTTCCATCTTTGGTCGCTAATGACCCGCTCTAAGGTCATGGACAACTCATTTATCGATATGTTCTCTAGGATTGCTAAGGATTATCTAATATGTCGACACGTACCCTTCAGCGAACATGGTATCTTCACACGAGAGCAGTCCGATCTGATCTTTACTGCGATCCTTCGCCTGACTGAAATTCCTGTTGGACAGGCTAATTCCCCATATACCTCAATCGATTATTCAGCTGGAATAGGCTTGTTCCTTGAGAAGGATAAGAAGAAGCACCCAACACCGTACATAGTTGCCCGTTGGGTTATATGCTCCCTATCGCCCTTCTGTCTCGACAAGGAAAATTCAATCCTGGATAGCCTTGAAGGGCTAATGGAGTCGGTTGACACCTTCTTCCACCCGTCGAACCAAGGTTCGTGGACCAAGATATTAGCTCAGCTCACATATTATCTCACTGAGCTTTTTGTGTCTCGTTGGAACAGAGAGCAGAGCGGAGAGCAAGATACCCCGGCTGAACGCAGGATTAACGATGCTCTGAAGCGTCGATTCGTCTTGAGTTTGCGAGAAGTCACCTTTATGGGGCTTTTTGGGAAAAGCTCCAGTATCACAGGCTTATACTTCAACTCTCTCCAGAACCTGACTTATCTCGAGCCTGACCTAATTCTACCTGGTGCACTCCAAAGGTTCTATCCGAGTTTGCAAGGCTTGGTCGAAGTTCATCGGACCACGTCTAGTCTCTGTGGTCTTAACATGATTGCCAATATCATGTCACGCCAGAAGGGATTCAGATGCCACATCACCGCATTATTAGCACTAGCTTTACCTGGTATTGACGCTAATGACCTGAACAAGACACAGTATACATTGAACTTTATTCAAAGCGTTGCGTATAGTATTCCATTTGTGACTTTGACGAAGGAGGACAATACCGTCCATGACACCACCCTTGCTATGCAATGGGTTCAAGGGGAAATGGAGCGCATGGAACGCGAAGGCCAAGACGTTAAGATCGATTACAAGAATGAGCTAACTGATGAGGATGAGGCGAACATTGTCCGGTCCTCGACTGCCGGCTTCGGTGAATTTATCATCGCATTATTAGGCAAGGTGTTCACATTGCTTGAGAATCTCCCTGACGCGGCCCAAGTACGTTCTGGGTCTCCCGAGGATAATATTATTAATACCTTGCCGGCTGCCTTGACTCCGATGTTTGCCTCTCTATCGCCCGAGCTCTTTGAAATTGCCCTGGACAAGCTGTCAACCTTCGTTTCCAGCCATGTTGTTCATCAAGCTCGAGATGCGATGGCTTGGATCTGCAACGCGTTATGTAAGGTGAATCCGGAGAAAACACTCAAGATTTTCATTCCGATGTTGATCGTCAATATACGCAACGAGATTGACTATAACGGTGCAGCGTCTGATCGGAGCAGTGGCACTGAAGTTCTTCCCCGAGACAGGGCCCTTGTGTGGCACGTGAGTATTTTGAGCATGTGCGTTGTACACGTTGGTAGCGAGGTGCTGAAGTACAAGAAAGATCTCTTCGAAATAGCAGAGTATATGCAAGAGAAGTGCAGAGGCCTACCTACTATTCATATTAGTAACTACATACACCACCTGTTACTCAATCTCACACATACATATCCCATAGACACTTCGCTGTACGAACCTGATGTCCTGCAGCGCGGCTTGGACGTTGACGACTGGGGTAAAACGACGTCTCCAGCGGATTTGACAATTCGATGGCATCGTCCCCTGCAGGAAGAGATTGAGTTCGCGGTTGAATTATTCGAGACACAGGCCGAAGGTGCTATGAAACGCCTCGAGTCGTTCATGAGCGAGAATCCTCCCGTAAGCCGAAAAGGAAAGAATAAAGAGTGGTCGGATGAAGTTACTCGTCAGCTAGGACAGCTGCGATTGGTCATCTCCGGCCTCGCATCCCTTTTTGATCCTAAAAGAGCATCTTGTGGGCCAACAGGACATGTTAATGGCAACGGAAAAATTGGAAGTCAGGAGGACGAGACAATGGCTGATGACGATGATGACAGTGAGAACCCGCTGGCGGAGGTTGGAGAAGATGATGAGACGAAGCCACAGTTTAAGTATCCGAGCGGCTATTTACTCACACCAGACACCCCGCTTTATAATCGAATCCATGAACTTCGAGAGGATATAGGACGGCTGCTCTCCCGAACACATTCCTTCCTCAATGATCACCAAGAAGACGATGTTTCTTGTTTCACGTCATTGTACAACACCTATCGTACATGGATCACAGACGTGGGCTTTGAGCGATCAGCACATCCATTAGATCGACTGATTCGACTCTACAGAGCAGACATTGCCCCCTTCAAGATCAGCGGGTTACGAAAGCCGTACCCCCGGCCGCTCCTTGTCAAGCGAGCCGACGCATACCAATTGCAACGAGTCAAGCATAACGCATCGATTCGTAGGAAGAGTGAGCTAGACAAACGTTTACTGCTCGACCTCGCAGAATCGTCCGTCTCGTCGTACGCTGATGTGCGACGAATAGCTCAAGGAGCGCAAGATGCGTCTCTCAAAGCATTAATTGGCGGCCGCCCACTCGTCATTCCCGTTATCCTAGAAAGATTCCGTAAAGCACTTGATGAAACCGACCACGACAGGATCAAGGGGGCCATGTATACGCTGCTCTTTACAAGTCTACTCAGAACATTGATGAGGGATTGGAGATTTGCTCCTGACCTCATGCGACTATACATACAGTCAGTAAATATCGACAAAACGTCAATCCAGAGCTTAGGAGCGACCGCCATCTACCCACTCGCTGAATTTGGCAGGCGGCTCGAGTTAATGGTCATAATAGACGAGCAGACTGTAGACTTGATCAAGCCTACTGAAGATTGTTCAAAGGCCATCAGTACGAGGCACGATTTCATCAAAGAGCGCAGAAAGAAAGTCGAGCAGAAGAAGTCGGATTTGGGACTAGAGTTGACGGAACTTGCGAAGGAGTCTCACTGGAAGACAGCAAGTCGGTGTGCTATGTTTATATGCAATCTCTGTCTACGATTTGAGTCTATTGCGCCACCCCAGTTCATCGAACTTATCGCTAAGGGTACGAATGATCCACATCCTGGATTAAGGGCTAATTACCTCAGCGTATTCGCAAGCATCTTCACGTCGATCGATCAGCGTGCCGTGTATGGGCATAGCTACTCCAATTACCTCCAGGAGAAGGAACGGGATATCAATAAAATCATTGTCCCAGTTCCGAAGGGCGACAGCGAATATACAGAGCGCTTCTTAGACAGCTTCAAACACCCCGAGAATGCTGAGTATTTCGTTGACACGGACCATGCTGGATGGTTGGTCTGGGGCAAGCAATTCAATGCATTTAAAGCTAAACCGGAAAAGTTCGACGACTATGATGACGTCGAGAAGGCAGTCAGACAGCAAATCGGCAAACTAATAACGAGGGAGTGGCTTTCTCAATGCTTCGCTTATATGAAGCAAGAGCCGCGAGATTCGACAGCTGATAGGTTCAGAACCACAAATGTCTCTTTGCTCATGCATATCTTCGATCTCATGATCTACGGGCAGACCGAGCTCAAGTTTGACGATGTCAAGGAATTAGTCGCTGATGTATACGGAGATGGGAGCGACAAGCATCAACACCGCGCCACGGCGGAGATTCTCGGTGCTCTGATGGTTGGCACAGCGTACGACCCTCTTAATATGAAGAACGAAGTATGGAACTTTGCGCAACCGATGATTCTCGATGTCTTTGCAGACAAATTGACTCCCGATAACCTCTCATACTGGGTCACATGCCTCCACTTCATCATCGATACGAAGGACCCTCGTCGTGCTAATGAGCTCGTCAACCGTCTAAGTTCTTTCCGCCTGGATATGAATTCTAACGCTGCTTTCAAGGAGTCCTCAAAGGTACAGCTTCTCGAGTTCCTGATTAATGACTGTGGATGGCACTATCGCCATGAGAAGCCGATCCTGGACGACTTCATAGCACATATCGATCACCCGTACAAGGCTGTGCGCGAATCAATTGGTCGCGTCATCGCAACCATCTACAGAACTCGATATCATGAGTCGTTCGAAAGTGTCGCCGCTCTACTTGAGCAGAATAAGGCAGACTCAAATATTGGCATCCGACCATACAAGCCAACCGAAGAGTTCGCGGCAACTATCAAAGATGTATTTGACCGTCTTGAAGTGTGGCGCCATGAGCGTACACCGGGGCAGCAGACACCGTCCTCTTACACATCTGGGTCGAAGACTGTCCTAATCTGGCTTGACAGCACTCTCTCGTCCCAGGAATGCATGCAACTCATTCCATTCTTCCCAGATCCATTTATTGATCAACTTCTACACATGATGGATGTCAAAGAGGATCCGGAGTTGATGCGTCTGGCCTACCATGTCTATCGTCACTTACCGAACATTCCATTCCGTACCGGCGAGGATGAGCCCTTCATCGCAGCATTGGTTCGTCTCGGAAAGACTGCTACAAGTTGGCACCAACGTCTTAGAGCTCTGGTGAACATGCAAGTAATCTATTTCCGGCGACTATTCCTGATGGACGCTCCTCAGAGAGCATTGCTCTTCGACGCTGTAAGCGATATGCTAGCCGATCCCCAGCTTGAGGTTCGAACGGTAGCCAGCGCTACGCTGGCTGGTATGATTAGATGCTCCCCCGCTACGGTACGGAACCCCTTCATTGTGAATCTGAAGTCGCGCTTCGAAAAAGAGTTGGCGCGAAACCCAATGCCGAAGAAGAGACAGCCCGGCACTGAAACCCCGATCAACGTCACGCAGCAAATCGTGAGACGACACGCTGCGGTCTTGGGACTTGGATCGTTGATAGAAGCATTCCCGTACGCAACTCCACCACCAAGTTGGATGCCAGAGGTCTTAGCCCTCCTCGCGAGACGCGCAGCAAGTGACCCTGGTGTAGTTGGCAAGGCTACAAAGGCAATTCTTTCTGAATTCAAAAAGACAAGACAAGATAGCTGGGGAGTTGATCAGAAGGTAAATTTCCCTCTGTCTTCCATTTGTCTTTGGATTATCCCAACAATATGCTAACGTGTCATAGTATTTCACTCACGAGCAACTCGAAGATCTCGAAGGGGTTCTCTGGAAGAGCTACTTTGCATAAGGGCGAACACATAGAGGTCAAATGTTTCGGTTATTGATTTGGTCATAACCAGGCATGTAGACCAATGATTTGAATAGGTCACCTCTAATCATGATACGGCACATTTTCCTAGGATACCGGGCGTGTACAATAAGGGCCACCGGGGTGTGTTAAGAGTACACCGGATGGTGTATCTCTTCTTGATATTGATGTTTTCAGATACTACTTGGCATAGACGCGAGGGAGTCATGAATGAGGTCGGACAATGAACCCATGAAGGCGCACACACTTTCGGGGTACCACGAATATCTACAGCTACGTATAGCTTTATCCGGTGATTCAAATCGGTATCGCCGTTAGGGCTTAGGAAGTATACGGCTGTAGAGAAGAAGTACCATGATGAATAATTTGACCCGTTTAGTCATGTGCTATATTGGTTAAAGGTTTATGTACGCGCTTAACTCGATTATTTCTATTTGTGTGCTGCTACTACCGTATCTTGACTACGGGCTGACAACGTGGCATGGAATATTCATAATTAAATCGGACTTTGGGGGCATATGCTGACATCGTCGCCTCGGATCCTTCGACCATCATCCTACTCCATTCCCTACGCCCTTATTACACCTGTGATAAAGCTTTAGTGCGGCGAGCAACCCCTTTCCTAGTTACGTAGGTACCTACCTAGTATACCCCGTTCGTTCATATTTTGAAATCCATACTCGGTACCTAGGTAGCGACGTGTATAGTTCTTGTTACATTGATATGTTGTACGATGCAATGCAGGCAAATATGGGTCAACAAAGGAGGAGCAAATAAACGCATGTGATTTTCATTCCATTGTCGATCCTCTCCAATATATATATACATATTATTAGATATAAAAGATATAGGTCGGAGATCAGTCTTTTTATAGTACTTCACTAAGTAATATGGGAACCTCAGGACCATATGAATGGATTACATAATAACCATTTGCCGCCGGTCTAGGTACCAAGTGGCGAAGTGATGGAGCCAGCTGGCAAACAGCTGAAATCCGGGTTATCGTGCTTTACAGCAACTGGCGTCAAGTTCTCAACATTTTACCGATCTGTTGAACTACGACAATTCTTACTGACTCACCTCAAGTCCAAACCCACGGCCAATTAACCCAAACCACATCCCGCATCTCTCTCACGGGGTATTTCGCCACGCTAGGTCATCAGCAGGTACCTACCTTTCAACCGGGCAGTAATCATGGGATCGATCGGCGCAGAACCAGCAATCGCCGACCCCGGCAAAGATGAAGCCACCATCAAGGCACACCTGGAGGATCTCACGGCGGCCCAGCTGCCCAACTCGGCCATCTACGGCTTTCTGCTCTCGGGCGTGCGCATCGTGGCAGCTAACCAGGGCTTCATGAGAGCGAGGCTTACGCTCACGAGGAATCACATGAACTCCGGAGGCGGCATCCACGGGGCCGCGAGCGCGGCGATTGTGGACTGGGCTGGCGGCATGGCGATCGCGACGTGGGATCTGCGTAGGCGGACGGGTGTGTCGGTCGATATCCACGTCTCGTATCTCTCGTCTGCCGTTGAGGGAGATGAGATCGAGATCGAGGCTTCGGCGGATAAGGTCGGCGGCTCCCTCGGGTTTACGAGGGTTGTTATTAAGAAGGTCGTGGATGGCGTGGCGGGGCCAGTCGTTGCTAATGGTTCGCATACGAAGTTTGTTAAGCAGAGGTAGCGCCGGTACGGCTTTGGAAGTGTTGGTGGTTTCTGCATGGCAGCGTGGGTAGCAAGCGATAGCGCGTATTGCTTCATTTCAACTTAACATCGGGGTTGATAGACGAGGAAGATAGATTTTAGACGCTTGGTATTGGCGCAGAAGTCTCGATGATAGACGGATAGAATCCTCAAGGAGTGGAGGCGACGGCGAACTGCTATAGCGTGTCGCGTACAGAGTTGCCTCTATCAAGGCGCTGGTAGCCAAATACTAAACCTCTACACCGTTGTTAGCAGCTTTTTCGTCGATCAATACCTAATCCGCCCTCCAGAAGAGGGTATCAAAAGACGGTATGAACTCTAAACTACCACGACTGTCGTAGCTGAAACCGACGAGAGGAAAGCATAATGACTAAAGTTACCCCCAGCCTAGGACAATGCGGAATGAATAGGCTGTAACATCGACGTTGGACAGGATCGTGTAACTCTGGGCATAGAGTACTTGGACTGCGTCACCGCCTCTATGGAAGGGTTCTCTCAACCATCGACGAAATACGAAGTTTCCGTGCTTTTAATGCACTGTATAAAGAGCCCCCTGGCTTGCGGCGACTTCCTGCTCCAGTCAATAAGGGGTAGATTGCTCACCCCACCGCCATGACATTCACAATTCGCCCACTTCGTAACCAAACACCCCTTTAAACAGCACCATAAAGTTAAAGTCATAAACTCGCAGCTGGAGGCTTTGGAACCAAGTAACTGCCTAAAGCAAGTTCGAAATCATCGGTCTGAATAGGTCTTGAGGATGTAACGATGTTGTCGAGGCCCACCCAAATCTTGCACGACTGCTTTTTCTCTTCCAGCCCATAGCAAACCTCAAGAACGGCTATCCATTGTATAATTATAATCTTTCCAGATAGAATCCCATCGTGTATAATAATGCTTGGAGCTTCTCCGTCTAAAGTGCCATATGATCTACCAGGCAAGCACTTAAATCGGAAAGATCGGACTCGAACTCGATAAGATCGAAGTATCGTACAGAGGTATATCACTTGGTACTAGGTAGAAGTTATAGTCGGCGTTTCCGAGCATCGATAGAAGCAATCGCCATTGGTCATACGGATAAGGCGAGGCTTGATGGTCCCCTCTGCCCTGTTCCCCCTTTTGCACTAAACGCAATGCTCTTGGACGAGAATTACAATAGAGCCAAGAGAGTACCGGATAGACATGGAGGTTTCAAATAGGGCTACCTAGGAAGTGCCGGCTATCTGATAAGAATCCTTGCGGAAATTCGTCAAAACGATGAGGGGGGAGAATTAGCAGGACCCGCGTTGCCAGCCACTGATATCGTCGTCAAAACCGTAGATCAGCTCGGACTACATGTAAACACTGTTAGTAGAGTAGCCTTTTCCATCAATTGATGGGTTGAGGGTTATGTAGCCCAACCTTCATCTACGATAAGATGTTGGCCACTTCGCTGATTTCCGCCACTATACGGGAGCTCGTTCTATCTCTGCCTCGAAACGTTAGGACAATCCGTTGAAAGAAGGCGAGAAATACACCACAACAAGAGAATGGGATTTAGCCGAATATAATAGCATTCTAGCGATTCCATCCTAAATCATGGTAGGACAAGACGACGAGGTCCGGGAGCAGCCAAGGTCTGTGCACATTCAATGGGTTAACCGATGACGGGTTGAGAGATAGTTTATGCGACCTTTTCGTTGTGGTATGCAGCGACAGAGGCTGACATAGAAGCTCTTATGGGTTAAATGCAATCAATACAGTGCTTACGGCTAGTTTGGGTAGGACCGAGCCGGCTTAGAAGAATGTCAATAGGTGACGACATTCTTACGCCTTTGTCATCTTCAAGAAAAAGGTAGCCTTGCCTGCCTTACCAGTATAATAGTAAAGATCGGATCATGGATGTATTCAACCTAATTCCTTCCTCCAAAGCCCTATCTACTCCCTCTAGATTACTCCAGGATCTTCCATCCCAATAAGGCTTTCTCGGAGATGAGCTCCTGACATTCACCTTTCGTGATATCCTTATTGTGGTGGAACCAAGCTCCCACCACACCTGGATACTCTATTCCGTATTGAGAAGCCTTGTTGGAGCCTTCTAGTTCACTGGTAGAGAATAGGGGTTCATTCCGAGGATGGCACGGGCCAAGGGGCTTGGATCTACGAGCTATCTCTATTATGAACGTTCTAGATGTTCATTGACTATTTGTGGCTCTACCAACAATGAATACTCTGGACCGAAGGCAATATCGCTTCGCCGAATACTTACCTAGGTAGGCTGCTCGAGGAGGAGTCACCCCGCCAAGTAAGTCCTACGCCTTTTTAGGAGAAATATTGATTTAGGCAGCATAACCGGCAAACCCGCTATCAGAATTGATGGCTTCAGCATACGATGCCCCTCACATATCACTAGCTCCCACTGACACGCCCGGGGCGGAGATGCCACGGCGGCCTTGAGCCGCACGGAGGTCGATTAGGAAGGCGGAGTCGTGGGTTTCGTGGTGGGGGTTGAAGAGCCGTAGGAGTCTGACTAGGTAGCCGAAATCCACAAGAGTAACTAGGTAGACAACCGCTATAAGCGTCGGTTTGTGTTACGGAGGTCCGCGACTCGACGCGTTGATGGTGTGGTTCTAGCTTTGTGGGAGTTTGTGGCGAGCGGACTTAAGGGGAGTTCTCGTATCAGGGAAAATTCGTAACTTATCGAGTAACGATAGCCGCCGAGGATCCGGCTTTCCCCTCTTGAGTGACCTCAGTACCCTGAAGGACTATTACGAGGTAGGATAGGCAGATAGGGCATCCCATCCTTGAAGATTACGAGACATACAGCGCAGAAAGCAGAGCTGCCTTGAGAGAGAAGCACCCATTTAGCGGCTTTTTTCCCCCCTAGGCTTCTAACACTATCCCACCACCACGATTGATCTACAGAAAGCGACGAATTAGGCTAACATTCTTGATGTAATGGTGATGTGCATGAATAGTGCTAATCGATGCAGACGACCACACATCGTGTCTCGTCTTTCCCTTCTGAAAGCTTCGATATCGCGGGAGACGCCGACCACGCGCCGAAGATGCTTGCAGTCTGGCCTTCCCGCGCATGGCGGCACCCACACCCACACACAATTCGAGAGGGAGAGAGGTCATGGCCTCCTTCCTCGGGCACGCAAAAGGACGCAACGGACGCAAAGGAAGAAGACGTGGCCGTCGACGAGACGCATTAACACTTACTATTTCATCGATATTAGACGTGTATGACTAACTTAGGGAGCACGTAGGTCCGATGTAGCAGATTCTTCGATCAAGGAAACTGGGGTTTTAAAACTTCTTGCAGGTTTGCTACATAGTATATTATTATTATTTTGCTTTTGCTTAGGGTTATTCGCTTTAATGCCCTTTCCCAGATTGAAGCTTCGACCGGAACTACCGGTGCATATGCCCGGGAGGAACAACGCATGAGCGGGAACGATGTGACGACCCTGGTGATTAGCAGCCCTGCAATCCCTTTCAGTGATGGCGTGAGGTCCCAAGATCCCCGATGTAGGAATCGGTGGAAAGCTTCCCCAGACGGGAATACACGTAGCTAAGCGGGCTGTTCCCAAGATTTGGGCTCTATTGGGAGTGAAATGGCTAGGCCTCGGTGCATCGCGAAGTCCCACTTGGTCGAAGAAGCTCTTCTGTCCTGAGCCGCCTCGTATACTCTGCAGTGGAAAGGCATGCGTGCGTGCGTGTCCTTTTCTAGATGTTCGAAGCTGTATGTAGTAGGTAGGCATGGGCAAGGGTAAATACACAACTCCGCCCACACAGTCCTTCTATACTGTATGCAGAAAAAGTCCAGTTACCGTAGTGTGTCGCTAGCGACATGTTTTTGTAGGATGCTGTTTAAGCAAAGCAGGCAAAGGCAGGCAAGCTACTACTAAGACGGCACAGAGGGCATAGGAAGCACCACAGAAGTAACAGCGATAATATGCACCATCCTGGATCTTGCGGCGAAGGGTCCGCCGAGGGGAGAACTGCCACCGAATCTTCCAGGTTGTGGTCTCGGCTTTGGGTGACCAGGGGGGGTTAGGTGGTGTACTATGCGTAGGTAGGTAGAAGAACCGACTAAAAAATCGAGGTGGATTCAAAATCCGGGTGCATTTTGAGAGTCAAGGTCAAGCCAAGTCAATCTACGTTCCTCCACGAATAAAATGTTGATCGATGAATTTCTCAATGAGGAAAAAAAATATTATGACACTTCTATCGTAGGGAATAGACAGCTGACAGGAATACCCCGGTTCATGACCGGTGTAACGGTGAGCTGGTGTGTCTCGTCGTGTTGAAGGAGAAAAAAAAGAGGTACTCGCCGGTACTGGTCCAATCGTAGCCTCCGATCCCAATCCACCTGTCGGTCAACCTCAGCGAATAGTATAGCGAGAATGCCTCTATTCTAACGGCTAGACTCAATGACATGTCCTGCCTTAACGAATAACACATCAACGTCGGCGGAGAAGCCAATTTTACATAGGTAGGCAGACATGCGGTTTTAGGTACATGGTCAAGAAGTATTGATGAACATAACATAGCATGATACCCATCGTCACCTCTTGGTCGATGATCGGCAAGTTATGCGTACCTAGCATCGTACCTTGCTGACTCTTACCTAGTACTTGAGCTGTAAGGTAAGCTCGTGCCTGTCAGAGATTGACCAGCATGGTCGGCTCAGCTCGCATATGCAAAACCCGAAATAGAAACAAAAGCAGCTGCAAAAATGTCGATTTGGGGTAACAAGGGGTGATCTTAACATACAGGATTGAACGAATATCGGTCAGCTATCATAATATCTACCTACTTCAATAGATAGGCATGTGCCGCAGGCAGTGTATGTAGATAGATAGATACTAGGTAGGTAGATAGGCAGGTAGGTGGTATCGAGGAAGGCAAGTGTGTGTGTGTCAACGAAGGAGCACGCAGTTTTGCGGCGAGGCAGAGATGATGATTTGTCGGAAGGGATGAATCAATCAAACAGGCGAGCTTCGCATACGATCGCGTCGCCTGAAACACGATGCGGTTGTCATGATATTCCTTGCACGATATAGAAAATTCGTGTAGGCAAGCTGGGGTCATCTTATCATAGACCTACCTACATAGCAGTATAACTTATAATTTATAACGTATAATTGCCTCGTATTATCATATACTATGATATTATGATACATATTATGGCTAAGTTTATGTTTCAGGTCTTGATATCGGTTCGGGGTAGGTATTCAGCGCGGTCGCCCTGAGGACTTGAATGTTGCCATATGCTAACCGAGTATGGTTAGGGATATATATGTGTGTTGGTTCGTTTTCCTTAGGTACCTTGCTTACCTAGTAGTTACTGGATAACTTGGCAATGTATTGAATATTATCGTGAGAAAAAAATAAACGTTTTGTTCGTTGTGGAGCAGAGAAAAAGTCGGTATCTATCTTAAGAACCGCTAAAAAGATCGCGGGTATGGGGAAATCAACAGTTTGTGGGTAGAAGAAAACCTTCTGCGATGGCAATGAGTTATGCGACGTTCAGGGGGTCGTGCTGGGAAGTAAGATGCTATTGCCACCTGTTCTGGAAGGGTTCCAGTTGGTTCCCGCCAGTTGATGAGGTGAGCATCCAGCCTCCTGCTGCTTCTGGAATAGGAGTATGTTTCGCAACTCTGTTTCTAGCAATCTCATGACCGAAAAGAGAAACTCACGTTCAGATTCTGCACTTCCCTAATCAATAACAGCGACTTATTTAGGTCCCACTGCCGTCAACGGCTACCGTACTCTGCTATTCATGTACGATGTGTCGTAGCATGAAGGTGGGACAACTCAGCACATGGCACCTGCAGTAGCGACTGCATCATAGTAGCAGGGTCCTGTATAGCGCCGTACGGATGTGTGGATATAGGGCATGTATTGTTGTATTGTATTGTACGAAGTGGGAAAGGAACACCGCATCCGTTATGTTGGCGGGTGGTGGCAGATGTTACAGCGCACGTGGATTTTAGGAGCAGGGCGGAAGAGTCGACGACAAGGAGAAGTGCCGATATTCATCCCACGTTAGATTTTATCCCTAGATGTCGTGTGGTGGAAGACGACCTAAGAATCTATTAATGCGACTCATATAGGGTCAAATAGTGCCTAGGTCTACCCTACTTGGCTGGCTTGGGGACGGCATGGTTAATACCATTCTGGAATGCGGAGATCGAAAAAAGAGAAACTGCAGGGAAATGGTAATGACGGACATCTGATACAAATGACATCCTTGAACGGCAAGCTATGGGTACCTGGGAGGTATAATACGTAAAATATAATAAGCTGCGTTATAACACATCTGTACTATGTAAATCAGTGCTCTGTTCAGGTAGAGCAGGTCAGTGTCGTTTTCTTGTGTCATGCACTAATACATATTGATATTGTATCGGAGAGAGACAGAGAGAGAGAGGCTGGCATTGGCAAGATAGCAGTGCAGTAGCAGCTAACAGCGCCAACAAGCACCGCACATGATTATTGATAAACGTTTCCCAACCACCGGGGCTTTTTGTTTTTTTTTTTTTGTTTTCTTTTTTTTGGCATTGCCGAATTTAGTAGCGGACAGTTCCTAAAATGAATGTGGGTAAACGTAAACGCCTCTTCGTCACGGGCTACAGGCTCGAGCGGCGAGCGGTCTAGCCATAATTAGCCCGTTTGTCAAATCTGGGGTCTGGTCCATGTGGCTGGGAAACCAACCCGAATGTTCCGGATTCTTAATCGGCCTGTGCGTCTTGTATGAGCGATGTTAAGGATGATATCCTTTCTGCTTTGAAGTATATTGCTTGGGGTATCCTAGAACCTAGGAAAGATCAGAGTCGCAGGTGACGATGCGGTATCAGATAGGCCTTTGCATTAGAGATGAACTGGTGGTTCGTCTCAACGAGTTGTAGCAAAGTAAATGGCGGTGGTGGGTTACGCGAGGATAACTATTGATTAAAGGGCTGCACGGATTTCTTTTGCCCGTTCGACACGTAATGCAGATATTCCCAGCAAGACCCATCATGTAGGGAGGCATGAGGCATGAGGTAGGTACCTATGCAATAAAGTTTTTAAACATATGAAGATAGTCAGATATATTGGTTTTTTAGAAGCAAGGATACATGTATCGCCGACATCGACGTGCGATATTTACGTGGGGTAAGTTCAAGGTTATTATGATTGCTGTATGGTCCCCTAAGCTATATAGGCGAATGTTATAGAACTCGATTCGGCGAGATACAGAATGGATCGTACATAGATTATGGCATAACCCATGATAATAAAGCCTGGCTGGCGTCTTGCAACATCTTCGTCTTGTGGGGCGCCATCGTAGGCGAGAGTTAACCGAAGGAGGCCAGTCGGGAAAGGCCGCATTGTCGGCGATGAAAAGGTGAAGGTTAATAGATATGGGATGAATTATATGGGATGAGATACATACCTAGCCCTTGATAGCCCTTGATAGTCCTTGATATTAAGTCGGCCAGGATTAAAAGAGGATGCCGGACCGTTGGTAACAATCTGTTACGCGGTTTGTAGAAGAATCCCGTGGGGGAGTTTGGGTTCTGAAGCCACGAGTCATGACGAATAGGCAAGGGGGTGGCATGGCCTTTTGATCTTGGCAACCCTGTATCCAGGTAAAGCACCGGCAGGAAGCGGCTTTAAGCTGGCATATCATATTAACGTTTGGTGCTGCTATGCGGCTTATATACCGTAACTCGGCCGTGAACCATGGTCGTGCGATGCGTGGAGTGTCTAATGTAGGTACGGCAACGGAGCGAGTGTGTCATCCCGTCCTAAGTCATGTATGGTAAGTTCTGATAATGATATTAATGTAGATAGCCTTACGTGACCACTGTCTCGTTGAATTTGGGGCTAACATCTCACTTTAAAAAAAAAATAAAAATAAAAACTCGACCCCAGATCGCGGCTGCGAAATCTCATTCTCAACGATGGTTAGCGATCTAAACCGAACCGAGAGCCCCGATTTTCTGGATAGAAATTCCGAATACTTACCTGTATCTAACAAGTACTTAATAGTTACTTACCTAAGTAGGTAGGTAGTAGGTATCCAAGGAAGCGCATTAGTTGGAAGTAAGATGTTGAAGTTTCGACTCTCGAGATCCAACCCTAAACTACCCACCTAGGTAGACAGCTCTCGATAATGCTAAGAACTAAAGCAAGGATGACGACAGGGTACATTACCTGTTAAAGATTCTATTGATTGGCGGTTGAAAATGTTGCAACATTTCGCGACTATGCTCACCTACCTCTTAACCTTAGGCTACTAGGTACAATACTAAGAGGTAGTAAATTCATCTACCTAACTGTTAGTGTATCTGCACACTATTATAAGCCACAATTCGATAGGGGACCTCGATTCGACTGGATGTCAATACGGTGTCGGTATAGGTACATGGTGCACTGTGAGTTTTACTTCCCGAATTTCCAAGAATTCCCCAAATATTTGTAGTGGCTTATAGACCCCTGACCCTTTCAAGCCTCATAGAGGAAGATCCCCCACTCTAAGCCACTATCGTCGAACACTTGCGCGTGAGGTATTGTCTGTTGTAGCTAATGTCGTCGTATGTATGTGTGTACCTAGGTATGTAGGGTAGGTAGTACAGATATCTTACCATGTCTTACAATGTTTACACCCTCTTCCGGCACTTACACGACCCTTACCACCAACGATTACCAACAATATCACCACCAGGAGTCATTCCGCAACTTTTAGAACTCCATGGCAGGTGACTAACCAACCTACCAACCAATAGAATCCGATACGCGGGACCATCTAACGAATTTGAATAACTATTGCAGTAGAGCTACCATCCACACCGAGCCGGAATACACCCCACTGGTAGGTTCTCATCTGCAATGTTCCGACCGGACCCTGGATGTGCATATGCACGCCAAAGACCCATATGTATTCTGCATGAGCCAGACGAACGGCATAAGCGAGACAAGTGTCAAAAGCCCTATCGAGTACCTAATTATGCTACTACGTTGGTACTATGGATGTTGGTATTTGTGGTGTGTTCCATCGCGCGGAACGGTCCAGTCATGTACCAGAGTAGACATGTATGAAATGTATGAATGTGCCCATAAACTACCTGCTGTAGGTGGTAGGTAAGGTAAATAAATGTCGGTATGTATGTCTGTACGTATGTCTGTACGTATGTACGCACATTACATACCTACTACCTAGGTAGTATCTATTGTACGACAAAAAAAAAGACCGCTGTTACTATTTTGGCTATTATTAAAACTGGCAATAAATATATCGCATCATCCTAACCTTCGTCATCGTCATCATCGTCATCCCTATCATCATCATCAGCAGCAGCATCATCAGCATTATCGAAACCGATCATGATCTTCGGCAAGGGGAACGGCCGACGAATTAGCTCGCGCGGTCGGCCGTACGCGCTAAAGAATTCCTTTCGTCTGGAGCTTCAGAGCCCCGGCCTGATCTCCGCCTTTCCGACAAGATCAGTGTGACCATATGGACCAGCGGTACATACATTATGTACGGCGATTGTACTGTATGTGCGATGCAGGGCAGGGCCAAAGAACGTGACAAGTTGGAGATGCCCGATGCTGCTTTGACAGCTGGCCCTCACATGTTGTGGCCTATGCATTGCGCAGGCCAATGCCTTGGCGGCCACGAACCGCAGAGCTAGCAAAGTACATGCAAACGTGCTTCTTCGTCCCGAGTACCTATTTTGTTCCTGTTAGGATTATCCTTCTTAAGATTTTCTATGCCGTTACCCGCAGCGTCAATGCCGGTTCGCATCGCATCGAATCTCTGACTTAGGGGTTGTTGCAGAAGTCTATCTTAAATTCTAGAACCTGGGATGGGGAAATAAGGAATGGTGAAGGAGCTGGAGAGGAGTCGAAAGTTACCTAGGTTAGCATATTCTCTTCGTTCATCGTTCGTCCGATCCCCACGACCACTTCGGAGCTGAAAGGTCTGTGGTACACCCTACATACAGCCCTGAAGGGCTAAAAAATCGCCGACCAAGATCTAGGTGACCGCTTGCTTTACCCCATCAACTTTTTGTCGTCTGGTTCTCTTTTGAGACCAGTCTCGTTCGCGGCCTTTTCCTGATTCAGGTATTTATATTGCTTCTTAATCAATTAGTATTTGCCCATGTCCTAAAACGGTATGTGGGAATCCTCTTTAACATCGCCAGCACTAAAGCACTAAAGCCCTTGGTATTCTCACGTGGGTCAGTTCCATTAAACGTGGCGTGCTCTATTATGTACCAATACATATTATACCTACCTACCTAACTAATCCTTTTTAACCCATCAAGCGAATTACTTTGACGTTTTTTGGGTATCTTCCAGGTTAGTATGCGACATCCTTCGAGATGGTGTAATACCAAAGTCATCACAATGTATGTTCTCGCATTCGGGATTTATTTATTTTTATTCGTATTGCAATAAGAGTTAAGAAAACGCGACCTAACAGCCCTAGATATACGCATAGTACACGATGGATGTGACAGGGATGATCTACATATGAACAAATAGTCGTCCAGTACCTTAAATTTACAATTTTAAAAAAGCTTCTAGCTCTTGTAAGATGATCGGTCAGAGTATGCATCGATCTATATTAGTTCTCCTATATCCATCCTCATTAGATATTTTTACCCTTTTCTGCAATGAGAAAATGAAAGTGGATGGTGTTCGGACACCGTTCACCTACGGCGACTCCTTGAGCCTGTTCCTGTCATAATAGCCGTAATAGCTACCTACCTACTTACCTACCTAGTATTGTACCCAGACTGTCAGGTCTTAAGGATTCAGGAACGCGAACTACTTCGCCACATGAACACGACCCCTTTATTATTAGTGTACAGAATTGAACCCTGAACCATGTCAAATCTCTTTGGGGTATTGCAGCACGACATCTATATCAACCAACTTAAAAGTTTTGACGTGCTAATACGGCAGGATGGGATGGGATGGGATAGGATGTCAGAATTAAGGTAGGGGACATATGCCGCGCTCGACCTTGAGGCTGTGAAGACCGGATCGCCCTACCCATTTTAGCGTTTGATGGCTTCTTTCGATGCGCATTCTTTAGCATGGGCTGTGGAAGCTTCTGAAACACGGCCGGTCCAGTCCCGGCTGGGGATTCCGTCCGATCTCGAAATAAGAAAACAGATAGACAGCCTGACCTGGCATACCTGGCATGCCATGTCCATGCCTGGTTTAGCGGCAGGCCCGTTAGATGACCTCTGCGTTTCTTTCGTTGGTTTTGGAAGCGGAAGAGTTCTTCATGCTGACCAGGTGCTGAGCTGATTCGGCGAATAATTCAGATCTTCCACAACCACGCACGCACGAATGCGACGGCAGGGTGCATACTACCTAACTACTAGGTAGTAACTAGGTAGTTACAGCGTACCTATGTAAAATACGTTCGTTCTCCATTTTCCACTCTCGAGTCTCCATTCTCCCAGTCTCCATTCTCATACAACACCGACATGCTATGTTAATGAGCCAACCGTGCGAGTAATGTCACCCTTCGGCAACGACATCCTAGATTATCGAAAAAAGAGAATAAAATAAAATGTTGGGCTAATTTAACACGAGTTCTTCTACCGGCAGGCCACAGCCAGTTCGCTGTAAAGGTAGATCTTTTCAGTATATGGGGTCTTGGGAGCCGTACCTATACTTGTACGGCGTTAATTACTAGGTGGCATCGGCCCTCCTCGAAGGCTACTTAAAAGAGGGACGATGCAATTGATGTACCATACTTGGCATAGCCCGGGGATTACACATTTTTGATAGATAGTGGAGCACTCGCCTTCACCGTCCACGTCCTCCACTTTGCATGCGAGGGGGCGTAGCTCTTTCGCGCATACCTATCTGCACTTACTGTGACCGTTCGGCTCTAGAAGGAGTCTGTCGTATGTACCTCTTACACTCTTTGCTCGCCGAGTTGCCTACTAGAAGTCTCATCACCTGCTAACCGTATGCGCGTCTGCGGCAGTCTTCTCTTTGCTAATGTATTGTATTTTAGAGGAATCGCCTTTTTGAGAGACCGGGGTTCGTCCTGGCCGACTACCTACAGCGTACCTACACACATAATACTCTACCTACCTACCTACCTTAGTACCTACACCTACAGGTAGGTATGTAGGCACACCACACACTGTGTTATTTCATTCCTGCCGGCTCAAAATCTCCTAGTCTCTACCTAGTAGTGAGCTCGAACAATATTTCCTATCCATATCCACAGTTCTCGTCAGACCTCCTCCTTTACCTATCCTTCAAGGAGAACCTTGCTCTGAGAATAGTATGAATAGTATGGATTTATATGATATTAAAACTACACATATATATCACACGTGGGGATAGGGAAGCGCGAAGTCGCGTTGGGGTTCCGCGTTCGATAGTCTGGTGCGGTGCGGGAGTGCCAGCATCAAGTCCCTCGCTCGTTCGGATGCACAGCACGGACAGGCGAACCAGCCCTCCCATGTACAATACATAAGTCTTTGTGCGGATAGAAAAGCTTGAAGCGGCGGACCCCCCCCTGTCGCTCTCTACTCTGATCATTGACAACGGTTGACAACGCCCCATGCAGGCTCTTTGTTGTACCTCGATGCGAAGTACACTCATCCTGCAGCTCGACCCCTGCTGGAGGGGGGAAGTATGTCTACTTTTATACAATACAGCATGGTTTCGTCAGCAGAGATAGCTCTCTTCTGGTATGGTGTATCATTAGGCCAAGGCGGAGCTAGGCTGTTGCTGTTCACCATGCCAATCATGAACTCGAGGTACAAAAGATGGGCGAGTTTCGTATACTATGTACATCCATCAAGGGTATCCTCTTAGACGCTACCCTCGAGGGTCGAGTACCTACCGGTTGATCCCTACATACTATGTACAGAAATTTGGCCCACCATCGTCATTCCCCGTACATCACAGTGCTTAATGTTGGCATATTTTTTTTCTCTGGAGCTTTCTGCAGTTATTGGCCAGATCACACCACTATCGTTTGTCTCTGGACCTGCTTCGAATATCTACTGTGCCATTTGTACTTGGACCGGTACATATTGCCTAGCTTATGCCTTCCCGTTGGTAATATGGTATACCGTAGTTTATTCTTCTCCACATGGTAAATCCATCCACCCAAATACATGACTAGTTCCAGAATCGTCTTCTTGAACAATCACGACGAGGACGTCGTGTTGTCTTAACTATCCAACTTCTACTGGCCTTGACAATAACCTTTGGGAAAACCTGGTTACGGTAAAGACAGCCTACATTCCCTCCGCACGACCGGCCTATCGATATTGCTGGAAGATCCCGGAAAGCGGAAATACCCCCACGAAGCTCTTCGCCCACCTTGTTAGATTTCTCGTCTTTTTTCCCTTCGTCTTCCAAGGTTGGACCTTCTTTCTTGATCTGTACAGCTTCAAGAATACACCACCATATATACGACCAAACTCAATTCATCCAAATAATACTAGACGAATATCCAACCGACGGCGACATCCTTGGACCACGACAGATTCTTGATTCCTTCCAAAGGCGGCCCGAACGACAGCAAGACTCCCAGGTCCTTGATTCCCAAGCCCGCGAACTCAGATAACAGCCTTCCATCCCCATTCCTCGGAACGGTACAGCGTGGACCGGCCATCTTGGATTAGGTACATCTCGTCCTGACAAGCTGTGATTTTGGGGCGCACTCCTAAACCTCCCAGAAGCAACTGGTCCTTGGATGTGAATTTAAGAGAGGGGTGCTAGAAATTCATCGTGTGAATACGAGATCGCGAGATCCTGGGCACTAACATCCTGGTCCGATATCAGGAAAGCCATCAGGCTGCCGGCGCCATCTCCAAGTCGAGTAGAGCATCGCAAAAGTAGAGAACCTCTCTATTCACAACGCTTTTCCACTTGACCTTGCACCAAATACCGGCTATTCCTTGACTCTTAGTACGAGGCTGTTGTCCTAGCGGTTGTAGCCGAATCTTGCCGGGTCACTCACCGCATTACCTGATTACGCGGGCCAAACGAACCAGAGCCTCGCGCTAAGTTCTAACTCCAATAGTTATCAGTAACAGTCACAGCTCCTCATCCAAGAAACGGTGCTCGACAGTAGAGTGTTAGGTTGAGGCTACGTCTTCGGAAACAAAAAAAATCTTTACGGTTCTTCTACCAAGTCATGCGCCTGCTCACAACTATCTACGGGTAACGATACGCCACTGCCGCACTTTGCGAAGTTGAGGTGGAAGAATAGTATTTTTGGATGGCCGTGGCGACTCTTTGGCTTCAGTTTGGCTTGTGACAAGGATTGTAAAACGGGAAAAAAGACATCTAGTTCACTAATCAAACTCCCACAGTGGAATTTCTATTAAGTGAGAGCTGTTTGCCGTCAACTGGGAAGAGACGTAGATCCTACCAAGGAGTCGGTATTACAGAAGTTACAAGCAACAAGAGTTACTACCCAGTAGGCTCCGGTTGAAGACTCAGAAGAAGGAACTTAATACACATGCAAAGGAAGGAGACAATACGACCCTTTTACACGAATTGTTTTGTAAAAGTGCTCTTGTACTTGTCCTCATCGATCCTCTTTGGAAAGACGCGTCCCTCGACTTGGTCTTCACTAATTACGCTTTGTATGAAAGCCAGTTTGGTGGGTTGTCTTGGACACGGATCTGGTAGCTTTTCACCTCCGGATCGGATACATCACGATTATCTCGAGATTCTTGATTTCTGAAGTTACCTATATTGAAAGAGTTATCACATTTTGTTGACTCTGTTGGGTGGTGACGTCGTGGGTCGTGAACCAGCGAGAGGGACGATTTGGAACACACAACCGTCAGTACCCTCTATTTTATTATCCTCTCCCCGTTCGCCTACATCTCGTTGATTTTTTCCCCTCCTACGTCTAATCTTTCTTCAAGAGACTTGATAAAAGTTATTCCTTCTCTTTCGTTTACTAGATGTATTAGCACCCTTCTCTACATTGTTCTATTTAGTTATTAAGCCACCTACCTTTCTAACTTATTAACAGATTTGATCCCACATTTGCGAACCAGAGCAAAAGCAATTTACCATATATAGTGTTTTGCGAGTTGCGCATAAAGTACCGCATGATTGCTTCGGTAAGTATCCCATTGCCAACCTCTACTGTCCTAAACCTGCTCAAGTCTAATTATTGTCAAAAGAAATGGCATTCCATACTCATCACAGCACCCAATGGGTCAGCCATGGACCTCCAACTGGATATATGCCAGCGATGAGCCCAGCAATGCCTCCATTATCCGGGCCTCCCCAGGTTCACCATCAACAACATCCGCAGCAGAGTGGCCCTCAACCTCAACGGTAAGCAACTAGTTCACTATGAGCTTTTGTAATTTTATGAAGACGCTGTTTACTAAATCCTGATAGTCCCGAATCTTATCGTTTAGAAGTATTACAACAACCTACCATGGCTAAAGCTGCTAATGGTAAAGACAAGGGTAAAGAGCTTTCCCACCCTCCAATATTTGGCATAATACTTACCTGAGAAGACCGTAAACCTGTCGACCCTCCTCCAATCCTTCAACTACACGTACCCAGCGACGAAGATCCCGATGGTGTATACCGTCAAAGTGAGTACCTAGATACTTGTAGAAAAATCTGACCTAAGTACTAAACATTCTCTAGGTCCGTATCTAATAGCTGTTGCATATTTAGAGTATGCGCATCCTCCGGGCCCGAATGGCCAGTCTACACCCCCCGCAAATATGATGGCGGGCACAACAGTGTCATCATTACACCGGCTGAAGGATCCCACTAACAAGGAGGGGGCATTCTTCGTATTCGGCGATCTTACGATTAAGAGTGAAGGGGAATACGTAATTCGGTTTGATCTGCTGCAGATGACGATGGATAATATCGAAGATGGCGAGTTTTGGGTCACAATTTGTTCGGTGACGAGCGACCCCTTTAAAGTCCATGCTGGGAGAGCCTTTCCCGGTATGGCGGAGTCTACGTTTTTGACGCGTTCATTCAGTGACCAGGGCGTCCGCCTTAGATTACGAAAAGACTCGCGGCAGATTGCCAACAAGAAAAAGAACATGCGTATGGCAGACATGGACAAGCAGACAGGACATAGGCAGGGCGGAGCTCCACAAAATGGTGGCATGCAACCTATTGACGAGCGCTCCTATCACGATTATGCAGAGGAACCCGTAGCAAAGAGACACCGAGCAGAATATTCAACGATAAACCCCGGAACACCTACACAGGAAGGGGGACCAGAGATGCGATGGGGACCTTATGGTGGTCCCGCGGGTCCTGGATATACGTCCCAGCAACTGGCTTTGGGGTCTGTAACTACAGGGCCACCGAGTTCAGCGACGACAGTATCAATGCCTCCTCCAACAGGCCGTATCGAAACTCACTTCTCTTCGTTACAAGGCCCTCACGCTTATGAGCGACAATCTCCGTTAAACCACTCACCGATCCAATTCGGAAACCCGAACGCACCAAACTCTTCTCACCCTTTCATCTTCACAGGAGGTTCTAACGCTGGAAACAATCCACCATTAAATCTTGCTCCGATCCCGACACATCCCCAGAGCGCGATGGCTTCACCAATACATAATGTTTCTCCCCGATCACACGGTCCACTAAACGGCGCACCCCCTTCGGGAACCGCGTCACCAGTAGGTCCTAATCTATACACTACCGCACCACCTACCTCAAATACGCACCAGACTCATCACTCCCCCTATTCTAATCAAGGGGCATACCAAGGTATGACGAATGCCTACGACCACGGCAGTTTACGAGAACACGGCTTAGGAACACCTTTGACAGCGACTATGCCGTCTGAAAGCTTGAATGGATCTTACCCAATTAGCGGCGCAGATTCTTTCGATCACCATCTTGGCCACATGGTCAACAAGACGCAGCAAGACCACTGAGGATGGCTGTTGGCCAATATTATACCTCCCACGAGGAAAGATTATTATTGGCGAGCTTAAAAGGCTAATAATTGCTGGCATACCTACCAGCAAAAATTTCATACCCCTTTTCGACTTGAACGAACGCTTGACGGCTTAGAATAATACTTAAGATTTCGACGTTGGCACATTATGAGAGTACACTTTATTTACACAACCGTCCTGTCGTTTTTATCGTTCCTTTTCGAAAATACCTATTTGTCACACGCATCCCATGGAACATTGCATCGAAATGGAGATTTTCCAGTTCGCAGGAAGGCAGGTGGCGTTGGTGTGTGTATGTGCGTATGTGCGTGCGTTGGAATTGGTCTACATGTTTTTTTGTTTTTTGTTTTTTCAAAGGGAAATTGATGCATAGTGAGGGACAGTCGTATTTCCTCCGGTTCATCCTTCTGAGTTTGTACGGCAATACGGGTTTTCAAAAGCACTTCTCTGAAAGATACCCAAATGGAGGCTATTCTGCGTCATTGGTTTCCCCATATTCCCCCTCCGCGCAACCATTCGAGGTCCCCTTTGTTTACTACTACTTTACGCACGTCAAGGGGCTAATGGATTCGCCCCTGGAGGCTCTTGGTATTACGATGACAAAACCTACTACGAGCACTCTTCAAGAATCCGACTTAATTGCTAGAGTAAAATAGAAATGAAGGCATCACTGCAATGCTATGCTTAATTCTGCAATGTGACTCGACTTACTACGAGCTTGGCATTAAATACATGAATTCTTCCTTCATCGATCGCGATTCTAACTCCGAGTGACTGTTTCTAGTAAGAGAATGCTTCCCCTTATGATATCCCGTAATATAGGTGCTACTAGTCGGACTCGCCGGAGAGTCACGGCTAAGACGTCTCCGCTTGCCAACTCAGGATATAGGTGTGATACAAGTGCATTGCAGTTCTGTGGACGCGTTTGCATACAATAAATCAGGGCATAACGGCATGGACTCTAGCTGCAGCCTCGTGTACTATGTAGGTAGCCCAATACAGATCAGTTATTTCTCATCAGATCTATAAACCAATAATAGAATTACTATGAAGCAGGGTGTGCTTTGTGCCCGCCGTTATATATCATAATATAGCCCAGGGGGTCGAGATATCCTCGAGACAAGGTAGCCAAGCTAACCAACCCCCGCAAGGGGCGGAACCAAACTTACAAACTATTCGGAATGCGTCCACTACAGTGAGTACAGCGTAGATAGAGGGACAATTAGGGCTATTAGGTGACTGTGTATTGTACAGTACATCGAGTGTTACAGTCTCTCTGGTACATAGTTTGCCCCAGCGGCGAATTATCATTTGCAGAACTATTGGCAGTTTCGTTGTCATGTATTCCCGCCGCCCTGTACATAAACGTGTGGCTGGTTGTAAGCATGATGATGTGTTTGAACTATTATGTGCTGTTTCTTGACAAATACACTACTATTGACTAATAATTCTACATCGCAGCCCCCGTCAGATGCAATTCATCCGGTTGCTTACTGTCTATAGCTTCTTGCAGGTCTCAATAAAAGGCCGAGGCCATCTTTTTTTGTTTGATTTTGTAAATAAGTATGCCGTTAGAGCCGTTGTACATGCCTACAAATTCAATGTGGTCGTAGAAAACTCCCAAGCCGAGCACTCATAGGTACCTACCTACCTACACATCTCAAGTAACTGTCAGGATTATCTACCGTGCCCATTCCTCTTCCAGATGGCACGAAATGTTACCAGGTAGCCTGTAATTACCTAACCATCCTGATCAATGTCATCTAGAGTCTATCTAGTCGTCATGTTACAGTTGATCCTTGCTCTAGCATCCCAGAGGAATCCATGTACTCGTACACTACTTCATATCTGTCTGTCTAAGCCACACCGCAATTACTGTTGACAATCTATCTTAATTACGTCTAAGCTATGAAGAACCTCCTTTTCAATTCTACCTAGGTATTAAATTCTTTCCCTAGCCTGTCATCTAAAAGAGTAGTTAATATTTTACTTACCTGCATATATGTAAACCCTGAATTAATAACGAGTCTAAGCCACACAGACTGCATTAAATCCATGTCCGGGATTTGCACCCGACACTGGGTACTTATTATTACTCAGTAAATTCTATTATTCCTTCACTCGCATCTCCCCAGAAAGCCTCTACCCAAGGCACTGGAGATCGTCCGGCTCTTGTAATACCGCTTGTATTTATGATGCTTAGTGTCATTGGTTTCATATTCCCGGACTCGAAAATAGCGGGCTCTCCCGAGTGAAACAAATTTCACGTACCTACGCACGCTTTGACGTTTGAAATATCAATCAGGCCTATACAAAGTTACTACCTAGGTAGGTAGCTAGACGACAAGCAAATGTATACCTAGCTTACGATGATAATAATTTGGAAAGTTACTCTAAGTCTTTCGTTGAGGTAGTATTTTTCTTTGAGGCTCGCCATCTAATCACGGAAGACATGTTTACATTACCTGCTTGTTATATAGCTAATTTGCCCTTTTCACCTTCGTCAATACATAACCTTACTCCAAGCCAATCCAATATTATGGCGGTAACTTAACTCACTTTACCAATCAGACTTCTTCAAGACTTCGGGCATTCCCACATCTCAACCACACATCCTCGTATAACAAACAATTCTCAGAGAAACGAGATACAGTATGTATTATAATCTCCACATTGGTACATTGTACAGATTTCAGAGGTGGCTGTCATCGATTATGATGTGCTCAAGGTGTTGCATTTGGATCCGCAGCCACTATTGATCGATGAACGACTCGCTTCTCGAAGTTACAGATAACCGTTGAAACGTGGAGTTCTTCAGAGCTCACCCCTGTTCGTTATACCCTGTCATATGTTCATCCACGCGGAGCCATGATCCATGTTCGCTGCTTAGGTAGCTACCCCAGCCATCCTACAGTACATTACCTCGGTCCCTAGACAGTAGACACCAGGTTTGTATCCAAGCAGGTATGGTATGTATGATACTACGTAAAGTACAGACACGTTTTAACAGACCCGAAGAACTTACGAGGATCTTTGCTCGGCCCTAGCCTCCGAAAATATTCTCCGATATTCACATTGACCGAATCCGGTATCGCCATCCTCAGAGCTAGCCGGGGAGCCGGCGGCGTAGCTCACGTTCGTAAGGAACATAATAGGAAAACGAACATAGTAGGGAGATGAGCAGATGACGCCGCCGGCAACCACCACAGCATCTAGCGAGCACGCGGAATATGCAATCGACCTCCATGTCCTATCACACCGAGCCTGCTTGGCCATCTTGGCTCCTCAGAGTCGCGCGCGACTTTGAACATGTCGTATATTGCTATAGACTTGGCATCAAGATTGGACCAGGTAAGCGCTGTAGGAAAATGACATCTCGCTTCAGCACCAACGGGAGCTATTTTCAGAGCAACATACATATGCAAGTCTGCCCGCAGTCGGCGCGGATGACTAGGGTTGCAGCTCGAAGTACGCGTAGGGGAGGGGGAGCTGCAGAATGAGCACACCATCAATCCCAAAAGGGCAATGGCAAATGATGGCTTTTCCTTGATCTGGACTATGGGGATAAATTGATTGCATGCGGAGTACAGCAAAGTTCAACCTCCCTGGACAGCTTTCGGGTAGCGAGTTCACAAATCTTCCGACCAAACATGGTCCATCTCGCCGTCAACTTAGTTGGCAGATACTGCAACGACGGGATAGAATCTTGGAAGATCGGTAGTACATCTAAGGATTATTAAAACCATGTTTCGGTACCAATCCGACATTGATAAAGAACTATTTGACTTTAATTACGTATGTCAACTGCGTTTCATGCGTTCGTACGTTTGTTTTATCATGTCGTTGCTTCCGAGACCTACGTAAATAGGTACCTATTTCGACATACAGCGCGGAGCCCATGTCACGAGTTGCTCACAAGTTACCTATCTATGTTCATCTTCGGTCCCTTTCTCTATTCCTGCTTAGAAGTCCCTAGCTACCTAGGAAGGAATGCTACCGTTATTGGTTTGTACTCCGGGAAGCGAGATGAGTGTCGTTGAGTCGTGCCAATCATGACATAGCTCCGTGAGTTACTAGTGACAGATACAAAGCAGTTAGTCGTTGACTTTAGCTAGAGAACTGGTGCGGAAATTCAGATGGCGTAACGAGCTGATCGGCAGGTGACATCAACGACGTATGTACATACCTTAGACAGGTAAGTTGTCGACGAGAATGCACTTCGCCCGGTCCCTTGTCTAGGTATTTACACGGACTCCTCACCCGGATACCACGTTTTTTCCCCTCACGAGCTTGAAGGGGCTTAAGAGCTGTCAAAATGCAGGTAGGATACCCCAAATTCGGAAGATTAATAATGAGCATTCCTCTTGACATCCCCACTACAGATTGTATAATCCCTCTCTAATCCGGTATATCGAACTTGTAATTTCGTTATTTCTCTATACTACCTATCTACCTACGTATGCGAATAGCTAGAGAAGCAGTTAGAGCATTGAGAAATATCTATTGAAGAGAGGCAAACTAGCTAAGGACGCTTTACCCCTTTTCATGCTTATCTCCGACGCTAACTACCATTCACTTTAAACCTATTGAATATATAGTAATATCAAACCTCTATTATACCCCCGCATGTCATGGATGCACGGTACTGCACTAAGAGGGTTGCAAGACAGGGAGTCAAGGGTCCCGTTGAGTTGATCCCATCGAGAGCAAGGGTACAACTTCCGCGAGCCGTCGTTACATCGCGTGCTCAATTCGAGAGCACTACACAATTATTTGCTCAAGGTACTGGGACCCTGTATCCTTTCGGGGTGCCACTCTCAGTCATGGCAACGATGGAGGAGATTGTTCAAATTACCTATTCATCTACGATAATACCTGCAGAATGGAGTCAGAAAAGACCGCCCATGTGCTATTCCTACTGTATTGGACTGTGCAAGTAAGTATCCCTTACTGTGCTAATATTGGCAACTAATACCCAGTATACTCATCATAATTGGTAGAAAATGCCTGTTATGTAATGAAGGGGATAGTTTTAATGACAGTGCAAATAGTAAGATTAGCACATGGGGCACTTTTTCTGACTCCATTCTGACCTGTCAACATGGTCGCCGGGTTGGCACAGATATTCAAAAGTCTGACGATATCTATCTAGGTATTAATCTTCAGTAATACTAAATTGTCGATGTCATTGCCTGGAATTATCCTTAGGTCCAGGATCGAAGATCTGGTCATGATCTTGGCAATAGAGGAATCAAACTTAGCCTTCTTCGTCCAAGTATATCGAACCAGTCTCCGTTTTTAAGCCGCGAATTGCTACGTGTGCCACTCACTATCCGATTTCCTAACTATCTAACTTCCCAACAAAATGAAAATCGAATTAACTTTACGAACCATAGTAGCCGCCAAGAAATTTGCCGCGGTTGCAATCGCGAGCTTGCTGGCCTCCCGCTCCTCACCGTACCTACTGCTTACTCTCTGTATGTACCAGTACTATCGTTCTATTCTGGAACCTAATCTCCCGGAAGCCATACAAGAGTAGATTCCGTCCTTCTTCCCTACCACCACAATGATACGCATGTAGTTTCTAGCGCCGAGCTAGGAACTTTGGCCTAGACCTGGATACCGAATTCCGCCGAGACCTTCCCCGGTTGAAGCTTCTCTACTATCCGAGATCTTAATTACGCGTGTTACCGCCGGTTAGGTTACAGTCATAGGATAGACCTCTGCATCAGCTCGAGAGATTATGGTATTCCAGCCTACGAGAAGCCTTTGACGTGCCCCGTAAAATACACAGCAGGCCTCGGCACCAAAATAGCGACCTGCCTGGAAGAGGAGAAAGACCTGGGACCTATGACCACCAAGCTGAGAGGGGTACCTCAAGCCGTTGGACCCGTGGCGTAGTAATTACAGAGGCAGCCTAGCCCAGCCCGAACGACTTCTGCAACAGTCGGATCTAAAGAGACTAGATGAGGAGGTCCCCCGTAGTAGCCGCTTTTTAAATTAATTCTCCGGCGCACCTGAGATGCGCTGCATGGATGGGCAAACCTCCGCCTGGTTGGCCTGTTTACCTAACCTACGGCAATTACTCGCTGGCTGGCCGGAAACATGCGACCCGTACTGCCCTCGTTATAATGCGGTGCACCGTTACGATATCGTGGGTTAGCAGTAGCGCAACATCGACGTAGGTACCCGGACGATAGTAGTGGATATGCCGTGCCATAGAATCTATATCAGTTACACAACGTGTGGGAATATCTCAGTAAGTACGGTAGTTGGCTGCCAGTCATCTGGCTCTTTAAAGCTCCGTCCGCATCACGGAATTCAATCCTTCTATATCTTCAGATGATGATTGGAGGGTACAGACTAGTTGACCTTTTTTAACCACTCCCCCTGGTCGAGATGCATAGACACCCTTAGAAAAGATTACCGTACGCATAAACCTATAGATTGGTAGCTTGGCCTCCTGGCGGCCTGTAACGGTTCATGATTCACGCCCACCCCTCTTTTCACCTTCCTTATCATTCGCATCAAGCCGTTGCCTTCCATTTAACAGATTTTGCCTCACCGACGCAACATGAGAACCACCACACTCGTACCAGTCTCCGGCTGATAGAAAACTCGAAATCGATGGTTTCTATGCACGTCTAAGGACTAGGTAGGTAAATATCCCTCTCACACCTAACATACTTCGGTACCTACTTACTTATACGGCATATGGCTGTGGAGAACAAGACTATGGCATTCCCCCTTTTTTGTAAATATAACATCCAGGGACAGTAAAAGATCCTTACCCAAGAATACCCATACCTACCTAGTACCTATCTTCAGATAGGAAGAAGCGGGTTTCTGCGGTTGGTATCGTTGTTCACCCACTGTTGACTAACTTATACACAATAGACTCTTAGAGGGATATCGGGCTTCTAAGGAGTCAGGACAGATGGTTAGTACCCACTAGGTATCTACCAAACCGGGTTTTGCTCTGGCTTGCTAGATTCTGGTACTGAATCCTATTGTTTCTACTAAAAGACTTAACTAACAGCATTGTCGAATCACCAGCGGTGGCTCGCTAACGCAAGCCTATTTGGTGCATAAAAGGGACCAGGATCTGAAAGTCACATGCCCTTGAAAATTAGGTAGCGAGTTGTTCTGGTACTATAAGTGAAACTAGCAAACACCGCAACTTTGACAGCTACCTTTATCGGAAGTGAGGCTAATGGTTTATCAGTCGTTACTCAGCTAACGTTGAGTTTATTTTACAAATATCCTGCGGTTCTCTTTATCACAATATCTAGCAAGCTGACTTACACATTCTAATGAGGATCAGGCTTGTATTCTGGTTATACCTACGGAGGTGGCGGACAAACTATAGGTAGTCTCCACATGGAAGTACAGATCAAAACATGAGCCCGGGGTTTTTTTTTCAAGATTATGTAGGTACCTAAGTATAAATAGGTAGGTAGGTATGCAAATAGCAACATTATATACTATTAGTGAAGTAAAGAGAGTGCAAACCCACTCATTTACTAGGGACCATTCACGCCATTTATTTAAGATGTGTAGGACCCGAAAATCGATTTGGACAACTTTGTAAGCTATCATGGCCATTTTTGGGATTTCAAACAACAGTCTTGATTAGCTCTAAAATGATCATCGTCTTGAATAACTTCGAAGTTTCCAATGATGCAGTTTCGGAGTATTTGGGATTCAAGAAGCTACCTAGTAGGTACCTACCTCATTCATAGTTTTCAAGCTTTGTAGGCAACTCTTTAGCATCACGAGGACATGAATCCAACTAAGTATCCGATAATTAGGTAACTAGTATCTCGTTTTATGTATATTTGCTGCCATTGCAACATAAGTACCTAGGTATGTAGGTATTCATAGTTCCAATATCTGCATATCTACCTGATACTTGTGGATAAGTCGCCTTGGGAATACTGTACATAGTATGGGTATAGTATCTAGCACCTTCTTGTAGTCTAAGAGAACGAAATCGCCATTCGCTGCCAGTAGATTAGTATAAAAGTCTAAGTATGATACCTTTATAATAACTATTCTAATTACCTACGTGGTCACCGAAATTAACCTTGGAAGGCACATATTATTTTGTGTTATGAAAGTAAATCTTACGCTACTAGGTAAGGTACAGGACACAAAGTATTCTTTATATTAGTAACAAACATCTTAACATCATAAACAAAGGGATTAGAACTTACATCCGTAACTACCTAGCAGGTACGAAGTAAGTAAAAATCAACCATCTCCTATAACTCTGAGGAAAACGGGAGTGTCAATGAACCTATGTTAATCTAAACAAAAAATTCTAGCATTGCAGCTATGATATTATACCTGGCTCCACCAAAATACTTGGTACGAAAGACAATTATTAAATCCTAATGTGGGTTGTCCTACGTGTCTACCTAGTAGGTTGGCTTTTATTTTGCTCGCGTGATCTGGTACAAGAGCTACCCCTTTTCCTTGTATGAGGCTTCATGGTCATATACCTACCTACACAAGTGGAATCTTGTCATAGGCAATAAGACCTTAATATCTTCAAATTGTATTAATGATTACATATTTTAAAGTTTGATGCCTTCTGGTTGTCGACTTATATTCTATTTTATATGAAGAAATATTTGTACTGTTTAGATGAATTTACTTTACAGAATATTGATGATTACGTAACGATGACTTTATGCCGTGTATCTTCCGGATAATTTGATAAGCGCTTACATAGAAGGATTAGGTAATCCATATTATGTAATTTAGCTTATCTAATCAGTCGCGTCTTACCCCTGAGCTAGGCAACAACTAGGAACGCGTTCATCCTCGTTCGCGTCAACATTTAGAATCGCGTGCAATTGGTTTTCTATGATGACAACTCTTCCCAAACAACATCAGGAACCATGTCCAGATCCCGGGAAACTTGTTCACATGAAGCCTTGCTATTAGAACCGTCAGCTTATGCTAAAGAAGTTGGATATAGCTGGCCTAGTTCGGATCGGAGATTAGCTGCAACGACAAAGTCAGGGCGAAATCCGTTGATAAGAAAAGGCCAGAAAGTTGAAGATGTAGAAAAGCTGAGCGAGGCTATTGCCAATAACCTCTCTGGCACATTTCCAGGCCCGTTGATTCTACCAGGAGATGAGCTGGCATTGGATCCGAAAGACCCGCCACAATCATTTCGATCTTGGCTTAACGAAGGACTGCGCAAGAATCGAAAGTTGAATAGGAAGTGTAAGACATTATATGTTGCAATCGCACCTGAGATCACATCCAGTGTGAGTTTCATGAAGGCAGGACTGCAGCCATCAGTCAGGAAGGGTAGTAGGGTAACAGCCACTAAATCGTTGGATCCTCCATCACCAGAGGATATCATAAAATATACGGGCGCTTTTTATCATGGGCTACTTGTTGAAGCATTTCCAGGTAGTTTTCAATTCGTGCCGTGGGACGAGTCGAAGAAATCACGCAAATCCGATAGTGATACTGGTTATGTTGGCCTCCTTGCGGGCAAAAACAGTACTCGCATCCGCTACAGACCATCCCCTGACGGCGTTTTCAAGTATCAGCTAAACCTCAACGATCTTATCGACGCTGCTATCGAAATGCTGACAGGAGATGCGTATTCTCTCCTTTTACTTGTCAACCATGATATGTACGAGGACGAGGATGATGTCTTTTGCTGCGGTCGGGCCTACGGAGCTGATCGCGTTGCTGTAGTCTCTACCGCCAGGTACCATCCTGCCCTAGACGATCACGCCAATATTGATTTCGCGCATATGTGGCCGACGTCTCATTGTAAATCCTACGTCGATCAACTCTGCGGAGAAGAGGGTCTCAGACAGGACACAGAAATGGCTACACGGGTAGCAAATACATCTGGACCACTCCGGGCAGCGGTAGAAGCAATAAGGGGGTTTGAGAACTCGGCTTTGGAGGATCCAAGAGGCTTATGGTTTTCAAGGATTACAAGGACGGTGGTCCACGAGCTCGGGCACTGTCTCGGTTTCGCACATTGCGTCTACTATGCCTGTGCAATGCAGAGTTCGTCGTGCATGGCGGAGGATCTCCGACAACCTCCTTATCTATGTCCCGTGTGTCTGGGCAAGGTATCCCATGCGATTGCTTGTGAACTAGAAGGACGAGACGAAGCCGGCAAATACGAATATGTAAAGGACAGGTATAGATCAATAGCTGATTTTTGCGATTCGTGGAAGCATGTTGGCTTATTCGCTGGGTATGGGGCTTGGCTCCGTGCAAGGCTCGAACAGCTAGACATAACATAATAGATAGGTAGGCAGGTAGATTATGAAGTCATGGCTAGGTAGTAGTTTGGCACCATTCTGCGAGGTAATGCGATGAGAGCTTATGCATAACTGGATTAGTGGTATGACTGGTAGTTCCCGATTATGATATTCATGAGACATACTTTTAAGCGTCGATGCGTCTAAAAAATATCGTCGACTTCTAAACCACCATGACGCCTTATAATAATTGGACCCGAACTAACATTGACCGAGGTCGAGTAGGGCTATAGACGCGTATACTGAAAGAAACCTTGGAAACCAGTGGTCAACATTTATGAAACATTGAACAGACAGAATTGAAATTGGACTTTTTAGAAAACCTACCTACTTGTATTCATCCATTAAACATCTAGGTAAGTACCTAGGTAGGTAGATAACTATAGCTTCGCGATGGCAGGCATTAGAGATTCCGAAGAGAATATATCGGTAACCTAGCACCATTCTGACTCCATTGCCGCACCTGATAGTCTATGAATGTCTACTTTTTGTCCACCTCTAAACGCAACTCGGAAATAAGAATGTTCGTTCTCACCAACCCGCGTAATCGTGATGGTCGGTAAGGATGCATGCGGTTCTGGTCTTAGCTAGGTGGTATATCCCTAGAAATAAGCCTTCCTCCTAGATTATATTTCTTTTCCAGCGCGGCCGAACCCTTCTCTTGTTCACGAACACGTTAACCAACACGATCGCGGCGATGATCATATAGAGGGGGAAGAGTATCAGGGAAAAAATGTCAATCCATCTCAGTCTGTAGGGTGGTTTTCGGAGGGCCGGTAGTAGATAAGGCCCCGTTGATTTGAGAGCATTGGTGATCATGGTTGAATTCGCGAACACCATATCTTCTCGAGGGTATTCCGAAGGTAAAGCTTGAGGATTAGAGATTTGTGTTGTTACTTATCTACAAGGAAATAATTTGGAGAGCCGTGTCGGCTACCTAATTTATATTTTAATCGTCTTGGCGCCATGTTTTCTTATGTGATATAGGCCAAGATGTGGAAACGAAGTCACGCAGTCCTTGTTGTGATTGCGACGAGGAGCAACGAATATTTCCATAGGCTTCATTTGGGGTCTCTATTGCTTGGGTTTCTTAGCTTGGTGAATAAGCATAAGGGCTATTTGGCAAACTGATGCTATCACTCCTCCGTCCGTGCAGGTCTCTAGGTCAAATTCACTAGGTAGGTACCTAGGTACCAATGTCATACTCTTGCAGACTCAGTTCTAACTTAGGATTGTGAATTGACCTTCGATCGACCGGTAATGTATTCACAGGGTGTAGTTTGCGATAACAAGTATAGTGTGATACGTAGAGAGAGGGAGCATTCGATATTACATGTTTGCTTCGATACATATCAGTAATAGTTTGACTTATTTGTAAATCGTCATTGCGAAATCAGGGTGGTTACCTATATTCCAGTAAGAGATTTAGGAAGGTACCACAGATAGCTACCCGGATGGGAAACATACAGGTACTAGGTAATAAATATACTTAGGTAAATCTATAACTAATGATAGAAAGAACGACCCGGTACGGAGGAAAATGATTCACCTGACGGACGGCACTTCCGGGGCAAACAATACGGAATCGGTCGCCGGATAGTGGGTCTTATCACCGAAGTTAATCGATTCTGGTGCTTTAACGACATGCGACAAATATTTTCCTATTCGCTGTCCGGTGTATACGTGACATCATCAAATTGGGGTGTCGTATCATCTTCAAAGGCAAAACGGTACCTTTCTTGTAGGGAAAATAGCGGTCTGGATATAGCGCATGTTCTGAGTACCATCAAGGGGTCTTCGTGTGGTTACATAATTATATCCGGCATGAAAGACGAGGAGCGAACCGCGATCTTGGCAGGCCGTCAAGTAATGATGACCTGACCCAAGGCTCTGGGTTTGTAGGAAGTTGACGACGGTGGCGTATTTGGCAGGACGCCACGGCATGCACTTGTCATAGATCTACATGGTACCTAAGTAAGCCGGCTCTTTCTCTTGCGTGTAACCATCATATCCGATCATTTCGGGAATATCGGATATCCTCTTTAGCTTTAGTCAGTTGTGTTTCACGGCGGAGGATGTGCAGACAATCATCTTCTTGGGTCAACGGACACAGCAGACTCTCGTGCAAACTATATGAATCTACTGATATTTACTTTAGAGGTATTGGATTCAATTATCCGATGGACCACGAAGCTGAGAAGATGAGATATCAATTCTTAAGCAGATTTTAGTGAGCAAGATGAATTTTCCAACTTCCTTTCAACCTATCGGCACTTATAGTAAACTATACCTAAATAGGTAAGGTATTTGTGCATGCAAGACACTGATATGAACCTATGAATTTGATATTTCGCGGGCATGTTCCTAAAAGGAATGTGCTAATAGGTACCTGATCACACGATATGTAAGGTTAAAAGCTGTCGAAAATCAAATGATCTTATATTGGACGCATCTACAAAGGCTAGTACAATTTACTCGATTTTCTTGTTACTATCTGACTAGGGTCTAACAATGGAGCACTTTACAAAGGATATGAAGTAATGTGCAATTCGAAGTAACGTAAGTAGGTACTTATGTACCCTCAATTCTCCACTCCTATAGGCAATACGAATGACAAAAACGACAATAGATTGACATGTATTCAATAATCGGAGATCCGAGACGCTAAGAACGGAGATTCGAAGATTGCTCGGATTTGGACATGAAGATAGTATGATGATGTGTTCTTGATACCCAGTCACAAGCGGCGGCAGTCCTCGTAGAGACGTTAGGTAGGTTGTGTGAAGGTACCACTGTGCGACTTGCTCAAGGTATATAAAAGGTAATCAGCCATGTACGTATTGCAACCATGGCCTACTACACTTCTACTCTATCAACCACCAAAGCGAAATACGATATATATATCACTCGATATATAGCACAAATTGAGCAACTGCCATCGCAAAACCATGGCCGAGGAACAAGACCAGAAACTCAACGTCATAATAGTCGGATCGGGGCTCGCCGGTCTGGCTGCGGCCCGTGTCCTACGGGAGAAGCACCAAGTTACCGTGTATGAGCGTGGCGAACCTTCAGTTGCAACGGGAGGACAAGGTATCGCCAACTTCCCCAATGCAACCAAGATCATGCAGCAGTTGGGGTTTGACCCCGAGCGGACTGGTTCAGTGCCTGTCCAAGGCTTTAGAACACTCGACAAGCTCGGTAACCTAGTCTTCGACACCGAATTTCCCTTCCAGGAGAAATATGGCGCCCCCGCCTTATCACACATGAGAGTTGACTTTAGAGCCGAGCTGCTTCGTCTCGCTACCGCCCCGTCAAAAGAACTAGGCATTGGTGGCGAGCCTGCGAAGATCGTGTTCAAGAATGGCGCCAAGGACATCGACCCTGAAGCTGGAGAGATTACTTTGGATGACGGAACGAAGGTAAAGGCGGATGTGATCATTGGTAAGAACCTAACTCATAAGCTACAGCTGTATTGTTGCTGATGACAAGTTAATAGCTGCCGACGGAATCCACTCCCGCCTGAGACCGAAGATCGCCGGCCCGAACTCCCCTAAGCCCAAGAAGAGCGGCCTGACATGTTGCCGAGTGGCTGTCTCCGCGAACCAAGCTATCGAAGCCCTCGGTCGCTTGCCCGATTGGTGGCAGGAGCAGAATACCGGCGACCGTCGTATTCTAGTCTTTGAGGCTCGCGATGGCACCGACCGCATCATGGTTATATACGGCCTCCGACACTTGAGTTATATGAATATGTCCTGTATCTTCGTGACGCGGGAAGAGAAGGAGAGTACGACCAATTCTTGGTTTGCCGATGGCGATCGTCAGGAGATGTTGGACATCTTCCACGACTTCGACCCGAGCTTACTCGCGCTCATTGGGTAGGTAGAAATTTTCTTACCATTCTATTCTATGTTCTCCAAAGTATCAGCTAGAACTAACCACCGTGCAGCGCGGCGACCGAAGTAAAGCTATGGGAACTCCAAGACATGGAGCCACTTGATTCGTGGAATAAGGGTCGCGCGATAGTCATCGGCGATGCTGCTCACGCCATGACGCCAATGCAAGGCCAAGGTGCCAACTGTGGTATCGAGGACGCCGAAGCCTTTAGACTCTTGATAGAGCCAGGCGTTACGCGCGATGACATCCCCGCAATCTTGAAGACGATAGACAGTGTTAGGAGGCCACGCGCCGCACGTGTCCTCTCCAACACGCGGGCAACCCAGCGCGGCATCAAAGGAGATGAAAGATACAAGGTAATGGATGACAACTGTACATACCACGGGATATTCAAGATGATTGAGGGCCAATGAGGCGTCTAGAGCTAAAGAGGTGTTGTCCGAGCTTGGTGGCTTGAGGAGTAGGGGCTGGGAATACCGGCTGCCGTCTAGAAACTCATTCGGGTGGTGTAACGAATGATGAGCATCGCATATTTATTTTTCATTGTACTGCATCCTCAGCATATATACGAACTTAGGTTCGGAGCGGAGTTTCTCCAGATCTCCCCTCGTTATATAGGTACCTAGGTAGGTAGGTAGGTAGTTGATCAGATACCTATCGAGTATATACCACTCAGCCCTCCATTCCTCTCCGGACCTTCAGCAAAAAAACTCCTGTGATAGTTTGCCGTTGTTGACAGTGTGAGACAGGCAGAGCCGCACATTCTTGGTGGTTAATTAATTCCGGATGGCTTCCGACGGCTTGCATCATGTACGCTCAATCCTCAAGCCACGGAAACGAAACGGCACAGCATTGACTGCCCAAGTGAGTACCGGTACCTAGCAGGTACCTAGTGTATGAATGTATCGCAAGGCATGCGCCCCTAATCGCCATAGTCAGTGCTAAGAAGTCGGTCAAGCAGGCAGTAGTTCGTTCACATTTCTAAAGTGAAGCTTAAAAAGTGTGATAGAGTCTTGAATTGTCATTGAGGCAACGTCTATTGACATTAGATTACCTAGATGGTTAACTTGTTGGTACAACAAATACCGAGATACCTCATCATTCCTTAGATATCCTGTAATGGGTAATCTAGGTAGGGTTCGATTCTCAAAAGGCATCAATCTCTTGAGGTCCTGAAAAAGAGTAGCAAAAAAGCAGGAGCGTAGCTAGGGACCGATCAACAATACCTCAGGCAATTCAGGCTAGTTGGTCCAGCCCAAAAAGGGTGTGTAGGTATAAATGCAGCACCTTGCAGCCTCTCTGCAAGTCACTATCACATTTGAGAAAGTGAAAGACATGCATGGAAACCAACTTTTATAGAAGGGTATTTCGAACTGAAACAATGGGAATGGCCAGAATCAAATTGAGGAAATTGTCGAAAAATTGGTGATGATAATTTTTGTTTTATTATCTACTAGGTACCTAGGTACCTAAGTTGTAGGGCGCTCGCGCTTCTTGGCAACTGGGCTCATAAAAGTACTAGTACTAGGCCGCTTTTAGATAAAGTGGAGACGGTAGCGGAGCTTTCTTCAACTTCTGAGCGAACATGGCATTATGATAATAGATCCATGGAATACCTATCTTGTATGAGTTTCTGCATTTTCTGGAATCGAATAAAAATTTGGTATAAATTCAGTTGGATCGCCAAGTTGAAATTTGTATTGAGTTATATCGACCGCGAGGCCGATGTTCGGCTCAGTATGGCATCTGAACGATTGGATTTGAGTGGCTTACCTCAGGAAGCACCTACAAAACTTAAGAACAGATTGCGTTATGTAGATGTAGGTTTAAGTTGATTTATATTAATTGTCTGGTTTTGATTCAGGTCTATAACACTTGTAGGTATAGGTTGCAGTTACCGCCACCGCTAAGGAATTTGATGGCATCTATCGAAACAAGAAATACCACCAAGCCGACTTCATAAACACATTGGATCGCGCGCAGGCCGCTGGAGTAGAGAAGATTATGTTAACGGGGATGTCCCTATCCGACGTTTCTATAAATATTGGAATTGCACAGTCCCGTCCGACCCAATGTTTCGTCACAATAGGTGTGCACCCATACCATGCCGCCGAGCCTGATACTGAGGGACCTACGTATCTGGTAAAGTTAACAGAAGCTATCCGAGCCGCTCTCGCTTCGACACCGTGCCCTCTCGCGGCTTTCGGTGAGCTAGGTCTTGACTACGATCGATTAAACTACGCATCAAAGGAGGTACAGATCCGCACCTTCAAATCGCAATTGGATTTATTCGTTGAAAATGGATGGGAACTGCCGCTCTTTCTGCATTGCCGTGCAGCGTTTAACGACTTCGTCGAAGTCATAAGTCCTTATGTGGGGCGATTACCGAGACGTGGCTTAGTACATAGCTTCGTTGGATCCAGAACACAGATGGAGAAGCTTGTGGAGCTCGGTTTCGACATCAGCGTAAATGGGTTTAGCTTCCAGTCGCAGGAGAGTGTTGATATGGTGGCTGCGATCCCGTTAGAGCGCTTGCAGGTCGAGACGGATGCTCCGTGGGGAGAAATTAAGAGTGGTAATGAAGTTTCAAAGCGATATCTGACTAGTGCGTCGCCTTTACCACCTAACAAGAAGAGGGATAAATGGGATGCGACGTGTATGGTGAAGGAAAGGAACGAGAGCTGTACGATTGAGAGAGTTGCTTATGTTGTTGCTGGCTTGAAAGGGGTTACCGTGGATGAGGTGGCGGAAGCGGCATGGAAGAATAGTATAAATATGTTTGGCCTCGGTATAATTGGTAAAGATTCGTGAGCTATATTGTCTAGGTATATCCTAAATCAATAACACTGTTACTCGGAATTCTACCTACCTACACAACTTGCGTAAATATTAGAAATAAATGCTGGAGCCTGGAGATGAATTTCAAGCTTCTAAGGTTTTGTTGAAGGGTTTAGAGTACGATGTCTAGGTACTATATATGCACTGTATTTTATCGCTATACTCCCCGTATGGATAGGGGATTTAGCATTAGTTAGCGATGTAATTCTAGGGAGTTTTAGCGCCTACCGTGTAATTAAATTGCAGGTAGTGAGTCCTACTCCTCCAAACGACGGTTCAACAACAGCTTAAAATAAAGTCTTATAATTACACTTATTATACATTTGATATCACACAGCCCGGATTGGATTAAATGGCTTTGAATAATAGATTAAAAGATGTAGGTTTTGCCTATTTAGAATTCAGATTTATAGCCGTTGTGAAGCTGTTGTTAAGCTGTTATTTAGCTGTTGTGCTCTGAACAACGCCTACCTTAGGCACCTAACTTTGGCATTTCGCGGCGCTATGTCCTAAAAGTGATTTCTCACCTGGCACCTGGCACCTGGCAGTAGGTGTCACTCAGTAATCCGCGCCACAAACAGAACTACTAAAATTACTGATTACCATCACGTGACTCTTGTCACGTTACACAGATGCATCGAATCAGAGTGCCGACACGATTTCTCACGAGCCTTGCTAGTTCATCTTCTAATTCTAATGTTCACTAATCATTAAATACTAAACCCGCCTTTTCTTGATTCTTTGACCGTCAACCAATACAGATCGGTTTAGACTGTTGCTATGACGCTTATTTGGTTTTCATAAGCGAGCTGAGTGCATACAAATCGCGATCAAAGTACCGGAAGTACTTTACGACGGTGAAAGTCATTGGCGAAAGTATTTCGATTTTGCACTCAGTGTGAGTGCTGACTCAACGACTTGGACGCTGTGCTCTGTCGTTGGCCCCCGTTATTGCCGGAGGAAACGGCGGGGAAGGCGAGTCTTATCAAGACCTCACAGGACAAGGTCTCGACCTTAGCTCTTAGACTCGGTACGGAACGCCTAAGAGGCCTTCCGGCTATCTGCAAAGGTACACACCATGGGACCTGGGCCCCTGTCAACAGTGCCTCCCTATGTCCTCGATGTCCCAGCAAGATCCTGCCACCCGGTCCCAATACATTGGGGACGGTTTTCAAGGTCATAGAGGACAACCTAGTCGGTCTAATCCCGCGCATAATAGCTTGTTGTCAGATCCCCTCTCAACAACGCCTATATATCCATTTTCCTCCAACATTTATCGCCCCGTTGGCCAATCTGGAGTAATAGAACCTATTAATAGTGTAAATGAAGGACCTGGTTTGTCCACTGGAACCTCACTGGCTCAACACACTTATTGGGGTGGTGGAGTCCAATCGGTTTCTCAGCCAGAGCACACCGTTTTCCAATTTACTGCTAGTGGAACACCAGCAGCATCGCTGCCAGAAGCACCGCCAATGAGGTACCTTCATACCGACTTACCTGTGCTCAATGTTGAGCAGTATGAGGAGGGGCGTTATTCAAAGCAGCCTTCTAAAGGTAACCCAAAGCCAAATATTCCGGCTGACCACGCCGAAAACGTTCCAAATCCGAGGAAGAGAGGAAGGAAACCAGCAAAACATGATCACCAAAGGGAAGCAAATGAGGAAACCAAGAGAACTAGAGGTCGCCCACGTCTTGAGACAAAAGACCAAACTCCTACCGAGGTTAGTGGATGCCTCCAACCCCTATATCTTGCCAACTGCCTCCCCGTAGTATTTCGCACCAAGAAATTCGATGGGTGACCCAGCTTTTGAATATCTTAAGCTGGTAGACCCTTGATATCTATATATGCGCTTACGTCTAACCCAGCGCCGACGAACTCAAATCCGACTCGCACAGAGAGCATATCGTAACCGGAAGGAGAATGCCATCACAGATCTCCAGGCAAGAATCGACGGATTGAAAGACGTGAACAACGAGATCAATAGTGCATATCAAAATCTTTTCGACTATGCTTCGCAACGCGGGCTTTTGGCTCAGGCTCCCGAATTTGGACAACAACTTCAAAGGCTCCAATCGCTTGTTAAGCAAACCCAAGAAGAGGATATTCCTAGGCTTAGTGATCAAGATAGCCCGGAAGGGAACTCTGATGATAATGTTCGCGATACACGTGAGACTGAAGACATAGCTGCCTTGAACGAAGAGATCGTCCCTATCACGGCGCCTACTACGCTTCCTACTACATTGCCCGAGGGCCGGCCAGTTAATCTTTGGGGTGGGTTTCAGGTATCGCATGAACCTGTGATCCAACAGGAGGCATTGGCTAGTACGTCTAATTTAGATCCTGCATTGATGTCCTCTCAACTGCACCAACATCAGTATGAGATTGTCACGACACCAACTCCTGACAATGCTAGCTTTGGAACAAACCTTTCGGTCGATATGAATTTCGCAAACCCGGCATATACGAATTGGGCGCAACATCCATATAATCGGCTTACTGGTCCTCGAACGATGTCTTTTCACGAATGGGCATTTGCTCGGAGACTCCATAGACACGCTGTCGAAAGGGCATCGGCCCTGATCAACATGCCCAACCCACCCCCAACAATCCTGTCACGGGTTTTCGGCTTTGTCATGTTGTTTGAAACTGTTGATGAGATTAGAGCACGAACAACGGCAACCCTCAATCGGATTAGGCATCAACCGCTAAATTACTGGGAGCATCCTTTCCATCGGCTTGGCGGCTCTGGTACTCATTTCTCAGATCAAGATGGACCCTCTAGTCTTTCGGGATCGTCAGCTTATCAAAGCACCGGTTTTGCCACTGGGCCCTTTAATGAGCGAACGACGAGGGTGCGTGATACTTTATTGGGAGTGTCACAGTATATCAACATGAGCGGTTGGGAAGGGACTTGGTTCGACTCGGGCGAAGTAGAGACCTATTTGGCACAAAACGGGATCGTCATTCCGACAGCAGCTGATTTACATCCCGTTGAGGTCCCACCAAGCGCGTTTTCTGACGTCCAGGAACCTCAGATTCAGCTGATGCAGACCATACCCCCCAACGCTACGCATATGCCGCATGAAAACCAGTCATTCGCTTCTGGTGTATCTGACAATAGCTCGCCACCTACGGGAGTTCCTACCTTTTCGGCAGCGGTAAATGTCCCTAGTACCGTAGGAACACCTACAACCCAAGGTGATGCTTGGCCTCATGTTTCTGTCACGTCAAGCCTTTATGGGACCTCACAGCTTTCAGATGGAAGCATTCCAGCTTTCGCTGGCCTTGATAACATGGCCAATGTCTTTCCGAACACTCAGTCTTACATCTACCCACACCACGAGCCGGTAGCTCCCATACCACCTCCAGCCCCGAAGAGAGTTATCCTGGATGTAAATAAATTTATATCAGGTAAGTTCGCATGCAAACTCTATGAATCCGCGACATTAACTAACTGTATTTTGTAATAGACATGATATCACATGCCACTTGTCTCGGACGTGCTCCCGCTTTCAGGCCGAAAGATATTGCGAACTCGTTTTGGGGTGCTGTGATATCTGATTGATGTGTATCATGCGCAAATTTTCTGCTATTTATACGCGTACGCGATTTTGATTAAGGAGAATACCCGGTATATAAGAAGCGTTCTGTTCATTTACCTACCTATTTTATTCATACATAGGTACCTAGGTATATATCACGGTTATATGGGCGGCCATTTGCCTCGGGCGCACCCGAAATATAAAATTGGAGCAGCGTCTATTGTTTTGTGCAAGGAGTAAGGGGTTGGGTATATATATATATTTTTTTTATCTATAGCCGGAGCTATTCGCTCACATATAAAATACATGTCATCTACACTCTATGAGACCATAGTTGATCATTCTAGGAACTGAGCCGGGCGCGACTCTCGCTCTCTTAGTCGTTTAGCAGCCTCGCTAGCAGCGACGAGCTTATCCCACTGGTCGCTACTCGATTCATCCGTCCTGCCCTCTGCTCTGGCTAACTTGCTCTCCTGTTTCATGGCGCGCTTCTTGCGGATTCTTTGTACTTTCTCCTGCTCAGCCAGGGCCGTCTCTTCCTCGATCAATTTCCGCATGGCGTCCGCCCGCGCGATCTCGTGCAATCGCTCTTCGTTGAGCTTGTTATGCAAATAGTCGATAGCGTGTCTTTTTGTCGTATTTCCAAACGTATTCCCGCTCGAGAAGTCGGAGAATATCGCATCTATCTCGGGAGTGTCTGAGATTATTTCATTTCCGCCGCCGTTAGGGCGAGTCATGCGATGTGTCTTCAGCATCGCACCCACATCCTTCTCCCACGCATCCTCGAGCTCTGCATCGGGTAGCATCTCGTCCCAATAATTTCCTAGGCTATCGTATCGCTCCACGCGCTTCTTGATCTTCTGTGTTAGCACGCGGTTCAGCACCGGCGGTTGCGGCTTCTTGATCCGCAGGAACGGGATGTCTGATGCCATATCCAGGCGGGGTATATGCCTCTTCCCGGACCCGCCAAGCTCCTCCAACGGCCGCGGCCGGTTCGGTGTCGTGTACACGGGCGTCGGGTGCGGGTTATCGGGCGTAGGTTCCGGCGTCACATTAACTAACAACGGCACGGTCTCCTTCTTAGGCGCGGATGTGATCTTCGGCGGGTTGCGGCTATTCGGGGGATGTAAAGCCTTAGCCTCGAGGGAGAGATTGCGCTCGCGCAACCGCGAGCGTAAGAAGGTGATTATGGACTCGTGGTTTAGGTTGCGGGCCCATTGCAGGGTCGGGGGTGAGGACGCTTTCAATAACGCAAGCATCTGGTACCCTGCCTTCAGCGCGGGGAACACGATCCGCGGGCTGGTGTCTGCGCGGTTGCGCCGGAAGGCTCGTCGGATTAGGTGCTTGATCGGGTTACCTGGCCCCCAGGCCTCTCTGAGTTGATCAGGTAGAGGGACATTGGGGGCCTCTTTGAGGAGGGCGCGATAGAGGGCAAAGCCTGGGTGAGAGGTTTGTGTTAGTGATCCTGTGCAATAGTGATGTATCGATACCTATATAAAGCGAGATAGCCGGGTACCTAGCTATTAGGTAGGCACCTAGGCATGTAGCATCCACTAGATGCGCTGGAGATAATAGAGGTTGACTTACATGCTGTCCGATGCCGTGAGTCTCGGGCTGGTATTAGAAATTTTGGCATATGGGCATCGAGGCTTTTAGGTGTTGTCGATGTTGACTGCCCTCCGTTTTGTCCACTTCTACAGTTTGCCAAGGTTCTAAGAGCGAATATTCATAAAGTTCTAAAAATTCAATTAAAAGACGGAATGATTCCGCGCCGACTTAGTCACCCGGGGTCACGTGGGCATATATTAATTTAGTGAGCATTCGGTTAATATGGGCAACATGTTACGCTAAAATGTCAAGAGTCACGATAGTTACGATAATAAGGGAATAAGCTTGCTCATACAATAGAGGATAATGGTTAATTCATTGTTTATTCATGCCAAAACTCCAGGACTTAAACCTTCCGTCCCTTTCAATTGGAGATTCCTCCGCGATGGTTCTGGCCTCGCTATGATGCAATGAGTTGATCTATCAAGCACTAGCACGATCATACTGGGGAAAACATCAAAATCAGAATCTGGGTCTCTTCCAAGACCCGTGTCTAGGATGCTGGAGGTTGCGCGTTGTCTGTCAAATTCAACCCCCTCTCGAAAGCTTCCTCGATGCAACTATCCTACTGGCCGGGGTAAACTGATCCTTCGGGTGGCTGAGGAAGCTTCTTGCACTGACTCGATGCCATGTATCTAAAGTTGACCCGTGATTAGTATATCGTCAATCTATAAAGCCCAGATCTATGCTCGATATAACAACCTCTACTAACCTCCGAAGTTCGATCAGGATAGTCTCCATGGTATTGTCTCGCTTCCAGTTCGCTAAGCATGGTAATTGGTTTGGGTCTACCACTCCATTCCTTTGGTTGACACACGGGAGGTTGACTTGGCTGACAAACTGGATCGTGGGTGGCTTGTCGGGGTACTGATCACCACAGTGCATTTTAACGGAGTAGATTCGGTTCTCGTGTACGCTCTATAATCGCGCATATCAGTTCCCGTTTTCTTGTTCGTCATAGAGCATATAGGTTATAACTAACGTGGGGAGGTCCCAGAATAGTGCCGTTCCAGTCGGACATTAGGAGGTCTTCAGGGTTATCTAAACCATAAGAGCATGCCTCTATTGCACAAATAATCGATCGCAGGTCAGCCTAAACATTTAGATATCGTCCAGGAAGGGTTGAATATACCAGCTCCCAATCCCTTCTCTCCCTTTTCCAACTCCTCCAAGAGACGGAAATTTCGAGGAACTTTAGCGCCCATCTTGGATACAATCAAGTAGGTATGTGTCGAGGAGGGAAATCTATTGTTAACCGGATGAGGTAATTAACTCCGATTCTTAACGTGTTATTGTGAGATTGTAAGTATTTATGCTGCCAGAGCCTCTGAATTGGTAAGAGAGTTGTAACTTGGAACGCAGCCTCACGAAGTTACAGCGATAAAGATGAATGATGCGGGATGGTGGGGTTGAGGTACAAACATGTATTTCGTACCTGGATACCTGGATGGAAGGTTCCGCCGCTCTGGGTGCCTTCTGCTGCGCCCTCCGAGGCCTGCTAATGTTTTAGTAAGCACCCCTGGCACCTTGGATTTACATTGTCTGCCACATTATCTGTGGCTGAAACTGCGATTACCAGGTACCCATATGCTTAGTCATGATCAATTTCTTGGTAAGTGGGCTTATGACGAATCTGGCAAGAAGCTGTGAAGCTTACGACTTACACTAAACAACTAATCAATTCAATCTTCCATCTTTGTTCGATGCCTCACGATAATTAGTTGTCAAATACTTGAACTTCTAACTCGTAGATTTGATCAGATGGATTCTATTCAACCTGATTGGCCAAGATGACCTCACAGCTCCTCTCTACGGAGTTAACCAATCTCATACAAGAGAGTAAACGGAAACATAACGATCTCAGACAGGCATGCACTCACTTAAACTTACCCCTGGCTCAATCTCTATGAGTTTACGGGTAATCTCAATGACACAAACCTTTGCTAATTCATTTCCAGGCAGCTGAAAAGTCTCTCGAGGAACTTAAAGGAATTCGTGCCACAAGTGAATCACACCTTGCTGCTGGTATGCTTCTCTTCTAGACTAACCGGATACCGAGGAGTACTTACGGTATAATGTAGAACTCTCTCAGAAGGTCAATTTTGTCAACCCCTTTGTCATAGCTTGTGGTACAAGAAACGCCAAGTTTACCGGAATCGCCATTGTCTGCTTGTCCCGCCTCGTTCTCGTCACAGCACTCCCACGATCCAAGTTGAGCCCCGTCTTAGAAGCATTACGAGAGGCCACCTCCGCTGGGCTGGATGTCCAACTTAAGATTCTACAAGCTTTGCCATCATTGCTCCAGAATTACTCTAAAGAGATCCAGGGAGATTTACTTGTTACAGCTCTGAATATCTGCTTCATTTTGCAGACGACAAAGAATGGGGTCGTCAACAACACATCCGCAGCTACGCTTCAGCAGCTTGTTATGACCGTATTTGAAAAGGTAGCAGCTGAGGATAGTGAGTGAAGACTTGTACTACGTTGAACTTCAGATATTAATGTCGTTTAGAATTAGCACCTGATGGGAATTTTGTTGGCGATGCCCCTACCGGTGATGGCGCCGTTCAACTTCGCGCCGCGTCTATGGATGCTTACCGTATTTTTAAAGATATCTGCCTAATGACAGAGAATCAACGACCAGAATATCTCAGGTTTACTGGGCTTCCACAGACATTCGGCTTAGAGTTGATAGAATCGGTCTTGAGTCAGCATGCCATCATTTTCACCGACTCTCATCATCCGGAACAGGCACATATACTCCGCACTGGGGTAATGCCCTTTGTGATCAAATCATTATCCGGAAAGCCGAACTTTGCAACTTCCGTACGTCTTGTTCGTATTTTATACACGTTACTCAGAAAACATCTTGATGTTTTACCGGCGGAGGGTGGCGAAGCCCTCGATACACTTACTCAACTACTAGATCAAGACACGGCTGCTTGGAGAAGAGCATTATGTATGGAGGTATTTCGGGGTATATTCTCAGAGCCTCCTCTACTCAGGCGTATATATACCTTCTACGATTCTGAAGAGGGGGAGAAGGATGTTCTTAGGAATCTGACCGCTACGTTTGTTAGGGTTAGTACAGAAAGACCCGTGGTAATTGGTCTGGGCCACCAGTCTACTATCCCCGTCGCAAACCCGTACGCAAATATAGGGGGCTCATCGGATCAGGCAATGCTAGAGGCTAGCGGCGTTACTGGAATTATCGGCGGATCCGTTGGTGAGGGAGGAAATACCGGAATTAGCTCCCAATGGAGTACGGTCCGAGTCGCTTGCATTGATCAACTTGACAAGACTGAACCGCCGTTGGTTCCAGAATCGTACATCTACGCATTAACACTATCTTGCATCACTTCCTTGTCTGAAGGGTTGGCTAAATTCATCTTGCCACTTACGGTTCCTCCCGACAACCGGGCTCGCAAACGTGGTGCTAAGCAGCCAGAAACGGGGAGGAATTCCCCCAGTCTAGTTGATGATGATACCGGTAATCTAAAAACTATAGTAGAGAGGACGGCCACTCTGAATTCTCTCGAGAGATCAGGTTCGTTCAAGAAAAACCCTGTTCCCCTCAATCCTCTGGCAGTAAAGGACCATCCCTTACATGCCGAGGTCGAGATATGCGCGGCTATCATCGACGAATGCTGGCCAGCTATCCTTGCAACATGTTCTACCTTTTTATATGCTGCACTCGATTCGGAATATTATCATGGCCTGGTTCGAGCGTTTCAGAAATTCGCCCACGTTGCTGGATTACTTCACCTTACAACCCCAAGAGATGCTTTCCTCACAACCTTGGGTAAAGCAGCTGTGCCCCCCAACGTATTCACTGCTTGCTCAAATACTGGCGCATCTAAACCTACCGCCGTCAGCCCCGTTTCTGAGGTCCCCAATAGTATCATAGGTAATGCTAGGGGCCTTCTTAGCGTTGATAACTTGGTAACCCCAGTCGGCGCTGCCGGTGAGAGGCAGAGACAGGCATCTATGGATGCTAACACGATACCTCAAACTTTGAACACTCGGAACCTTCTATGCTTACGCGCATTATTGAATTTGGGAATAGCCTTGGGGCCAACACTTAGTGCCTCTTGGTCAATTATTTTGGAAACGTTACAACAAGCCGACTTTGTGCTATTCGCAACTGGGAAGTCTCCCGGTAGAACCCCAATCGCCGGGAAGGGACCGGACCCGAGAGCAGAGAGTGAAGCTTCTTTGCTCTTGGCCAACTTCAGCACTGAGATAAGGGCTGTTGAAACTGCCGCATCTAGACTCTTCGAAAGCACGGTTGATTTTCCTAATGGTGCTTTTGTGGAGGTCGTCGACGCCATATGTGGTCTGCTAGATCAACGAACAGACCAGGCTTCAGAAGCATCAAGCCGACCACAATCATCAGCTTCCCTAACAACGCCAGTGCCAATGACGGGCCTTCGAACGCCGAGTGGTCAACATCGGAGACTTGTCAGCGTATCTACCATACTGCCAGCTGGTCCCAGTCAAGAGGATCAATTTGCCCTTGCGAAAATCGGTGAAATTGCGAGTATCAACATTGAGAGACTTCTAAGCTACCCTCCAGATGTGTCAGGCTGGACGCGCATCACCACTGAGCTTATTAACGCATTAAGCTCCGTCCCCATGCCAGCACAGATTCGAAACCGTGCTGCAGATATTCTTGTGCATCTTACTCTAAACGCAGCCAAATCTGTAGTTGGCTTCGACGACGAAACCCGCGGTCGGGTTCAACTGCGCCTCCTCGAGGCTCTCCGCGACTCCTTGCTTCCACTACAGATGGAAGATCGTGCAGCTTCCGTAGCCACTCATTCAACAGATATTGATATCCATAAGATCATACTCGAGGGCCTTAAAAGCCTTCTTGATGACTGTGGCGATACGCTTCTGAGTGGCTGGGAGATTACGTTCGAGATTATTGGTAGTATCTTCGTTCCAAGAAGATACGGTGACGGCACACGAGACACTGGTGACCAATCCTTCACCCTTACAACACGATCTAGCAAGCTCATTAGATCCGCGTTCAATTCTTTGCAATTAATATGCTCTGACTTCCTCGGGTCATTGCCCAAATCATGTTTTCTTATTCTTGTTGATACCCTGTACAAATTCTGTTCACAGGACGATGATTTAAATATTGCGCTCACGGTAAGTCGCTTCGTATATTCGTGCTCGCCTATCTGCCTTACTAACTTTTCTTTCTTTGTCAGACTGTCACGTTCTTCTGGGTACTTTCTGATTTCTTGTCTGGGAAAAGCAAATTGCTTCCAATTACCGATACTCTTGTTGATGATCCTGATGGCATTTCATTAGTTGAGAAGGCTTCGAATGCTGAAGATGCATCCTCGGACGCTGCCTTGTGGATGCTTCTCTTGTTGAGACTAACTACCGTGACAGCCGACGATCGACTTGATTTAAGAAACAGTAGGTAATTCGATAATTATGTCATGGTTCTATACTAATAGCATGTTTAGGCGCTATTCAGACACTCTTGCGCATATTCGATGCATATGGAGAAAGGCTCGGTCCTGAAGCATGGTCTGTCTGCATCAAGTCTGTCATTTTTAAACTTCTTTCGTCAATTGAGGAGGAACTTGAAGATGTTGGCAAGCAAGACGTTGACGAGAAAATACGCCACGACTGGCATGACACCGCTGTTGTGGTCCTAAATGGCATATCTAGTCTCCTTGCCAATTATCTTGACGTGCTGACTGTCCATCCCACATTCAACTCATATTGGCAGCAACTATTAGGGCATTTTGCTTCCCTACTTGATTTCCAGGTTCTAGAAATTAGCACGGCAACGTTCAAAGCGTTGACCCAGATGCTTTCACAAAGTCAGAACGGTATAAAACAGAATTTTAACAAGACAACAATTGACCTGGCCTGGGATCTGTGGTCTCGTGGCGTTCCTGTCTCTAGAAAAGGCAACACGGGCAAGATCACAGATAACCAAAATTGCCTTCTCGCCTACGTCGCGGCTCTTCGCGACGTGTATCGTCTTATACAAGTTGACCTTACAGTTGACCGCATTCGTCGAATGTTAACGCTATTACGAGAAGTCATGCAAGTGGCGACCCCCGGATCATACATAGCTGATATTGATCATGTCACACCTTTGCAAGGGCAGGTTTTAGAGGTGATAAAATTACTTCGAACTGATCTACCAGGGGCGCCGTCTGCCGTGATATCTCAGACCTCCGAATTCATCTCACTGGCTTTCCTCGAAGAACATGCCATGTCAAGCCAACGCAATTCACAAAAACGCACTTACGTTGCTATGTCTAAGGCCAGCATGTTGATTCTTCAATCATTACTTGTTAGCCACGCATCCGACGTAAAGATCTATAGCGACGGCGCATTCCTGACCGCTCTTACGGCTTTATCGAAGCCGATTGTACTTAAATACAGATTTCCCATCATCACTAAGACAGAGCAACCTTGGAGGTTATCCACAACTTCTGCTTTGGTTATTCTAGAAGCTACTCTCCCCCAACTCCATAAACTCGATATTTCCCGGCCAAACCTACAAGACATTTGGGAGATGATCGTTACTATTGCCAATGGGGTCATCAGTGCAGATTGCGATGCACCCCCAGATCGAGTTAACATTGCGGACGATCAGGATTTTGATATCTCTTCATTCTTGAAACTTCGTGAGCTCATCATTCCTTCTCTAGGTGGAGAAGTTGTAGCGGACAAAACCAGAAAGGTGTTCGCAGAAAACCTATTCCGCATGTCCATCATACATACACCAGCACCTGCAGAATCCGCGCTTATCTACGGAAGCGATGGAGATGACATAATTGGACTCTCAAACCTTTACAAGCCACGAAGAGGCCGTACCATCGATCCACCTCCTGCTAAACGCGAGAAGATGTGTTACATATGTATTGATGAGCTCTTCGCCTTGGTAAGTAACCATAGCGAAGCATCAACACCTCACATAACAGTTCAACCCCCAACGCCTGCTTTTCCTCCACCAAAGGTAGCGGCGAATATGCCATTTGAATCCCCTCATGCTCTCCATGTGCGACTAGCAAGAACGGCAGCACCATATTTAATACTGAGGGCAGCTCTTACACTACGGGCCTACATTGCAGATCAGCCGCTGCGTGGTCGCATGCCGCAACCGCTTAGCCAACGCAAAGAACTATCGCGGATGTTAGAAAGATTAGTAGAGCTTCGAAGCGAACCCGAGGCTATACCCGACACAGCCAATGTCGAAAGCGAGAGCCGTAAACATCTACTCAGACTTTACCCGTTGATTGTCAGCGCGAGCAGCGTAGCTGGCACGAGCGGGGATGAAGGCGTATCGAAGTTGCTGACGAAGGCATTGGAGGTTGTTGGATCGGAATTGGGGATTTGAGATTATTAGTCTTTTATGACGGCAATGATGAGCTGAATTCGCAGGCTATTAGACTCGTGGTTATGTTGAATTACCTTACAGTGGTTTGTATGAAGCTAGGTAGGTAGTATTCTCATAAACATTAGGTAAAACCACAACGCACTCGAAATAATCTTGAGGAGAGTTGCGTACATAGATACTTGCTAGGCACCTACAACCTCTTAGGCTTATATTCATCCTTCGAACTTTTTATTAGCATTCCCAAGGGAGCTGCCGCCTATCTGACACGACCTAAACTCCCATGTCTCGTGCCCCCAATCCACCCCCACCCCATCATGCGTTCTTATGAGTTGCGTGGTCGTTTTAAGAGTGCCATAGAATTACATATCCATACAATAAGACACTTGAGGCCCAAGTAGGATGATTATACCAACAGTGATGACAATGCCTCTACCGCAATGCCCGCCGACGCCATGCTCAGCCGATTTTTGATTGTTTTTTTCTCTCCTTTTCTCTTTCCCTCATGCCGAGTGATATGATAAATCTCAACCTCCTTTTTGATAGATACGGGTTTGGTGTTACAGTGACCTTTTTACGGATTCATGCAATCGTTTCCATCTCATTCCCCATCCGTCCCATTCCTCCTTACCACCCTCATATGTTCGTAAAGGATAACGTGACGTCTTCCTTACCATAGTATCCCGATAGCCGACTGAGCTATCTCACTTTGTCACACATTTCCTCACTTTCTACGAGCCGTGTTATCGAACTCCCTAACCATCGAGTCGACGACACTGGTCTCCTTCTCCGCGGGCTCCTCTGACCTCCCCTTCTCCATCAACTGCTTAGCCATACTCCGGCTCTGCGCCTCGCCCACCTTTCCGTACACACTCAGTCCCGTGGCGATCATACCCCCGATATCTCCCACATTTCCAGGAACAACCACCGCCGTGCTCTCGCGCGCCAGCTTCCCAAACGCATCGACGTATTTCTCCGCGACATTCAAGCTCACCGCACCCTGAGCCGCCGCCCCACCCTCGCTGATACTCCTAGCTACGGCATCAATACCCTGAGCCGTAGCCTTGGCTTTCATGAGGATAGCCTCGGCCTCACCGGACGCGCGGTTGATGTTTTCGGAGCGAAGAGCCTCCGAAGCGAGGATCACGCTCTGCTTCTTTCCTTCGGCTATGTTGATCGCACTTTGGCGCTGACCCTCGGACTCCAGGATCTCGGCGCGTTTGGATCGCTCCGCTGTCACTTGTCGGTGCATGGCTTCGACTACGGCGCCCGGCGCGTGGATATCTCGGATTTCATATCGGAGGCAGGTTACACCCCATGCTTGTGCGGCTTCGTTGATGGCGGCGGTGATGTTGGTGTTCAGGGCGGCGCGCTCTTTCAGTACGTGGTCGAGGGTGAGCTGGCCGATCTCGCTGCGCATGGTTGTTTGGGCGAGTTGGGATATGGCGTATTCAGCGTCTTCTACGCCGTAGCTGGTAGAGGGTGGGGTGTTAGTAAATAGGATTGGTTATATTATGGCCATAGTGGGGGTGTGAGCAAGGTATTGAGGCAGAAAGACATACCTGGCTTTGTATGCATCGAAAACCCTGGTGAACAAGACGCCGTCGAGCTCTAAGGTCACGTTGTCGGCGGTGATGGCACTCTGGCTAGGTATTTCTATGGCGACTTCCTTTAAACTCTTGACATAGGAGATTCGGTCGAGGAAGGGGACGAGGATGGCTAGACCGGGCTCGAGAATACGGTGGAACTTGCCCATGCGTTCGACAATCCATGCCGTCTGCTGGGGTACGAAGCGGATGATGGTGTTGGCGGGGAGTGAGGGGCGTTGGAAATAAGACGGCGGAACGGTGCCGAGGCCGCTGAGACCCGAAGGTGACGGGGCAGAAGATTTGGTAGTATTTTGGAAAGTTCGGACAGCTCCTAAAGTAAGCGTAGGTGCTAGTAGTGATCTTGTTGCTTGTCGAGTTATTTGTCGCGTGGCACCTTGCCGTAAGGCCGACGAAACAACTCTCTTAGCTCTGGTCAGCGACATGATTGCTGCCGTTCCACTTTCCACACACTTCTTTTCCTCTCGTTCCTATTCTACTCGCTGAGGGCCACGTCACAAGTCGAGTCGGCGTGTTAGGAAGAGTGAGTGGGAGAGAGCTTGGAAATTCATTCACAATGATGACATTTCTTTTTTGAGAGCTTCAAAAGTCTCGGAGTTTACCTTGGAGCTCGGGCCACATCCAATTACGTAAACATCATTTCTAGAATTGCCCCTATATATAGGTATTTTCTTAAACTTATCGCCATAAAGAGTACTATTTCCTCATTTATGGAAATATGCATGAAATAGCTATAAGCTACACCCCTTTTCTAAGTTTTCGTCGCTTCACCCTGAGACCTTTCAGCGACTTTACCATAATTGTCTTCCAATTGAAAATATTACCCCGCACTAGCTAATAAATGATCGAAATCTGAGCGATTGGCGAAGGGAATTAATTTCCTGGCGACATATTCTATTTTGCGCAATCGTTGTTAAGAATCGCGAAGATGGCACCACAAGAGTAAATCCGGAAGGTAGAGTCATACCCAGAGATCTAAGCAGCTTGGCAGTCTCTCGAAATGCACCAGACGCTTGATCACTCTGCATGATCTAGAGCATAAGGTTGATTTAGTGGTTAATGTTACTAACTACTAATTGTTGACCTTAGCTAACGATATCTCGTTATGATTCCATCGACAATTATTTACCTCCGATGTAACGGTACACGATGTTTAAATTTACGTGCGAATAGATATAAAAAGATGATACTACGCTCAGGTTATACTTACCAACCCTCCATGATGTTTATTGAGTTCAACCCTACTACGTACCAGGTATTGCTCTTGTCTTTGCAATGAAGTCCATTCGGTGGATTTCCGTACTAATTTCGCTCGCCACAAGCGTTGCCTCACTTCCTAAGGCCGACCAGGTAGGAGTTACAACTTATGATGGATATAAGGTATTCCGAATAAACACGCATGCGCGACCGTCTATCATACAAGAAAAGCTCTCGAATATCACCTATGAGCAATGGAATCACGATGTATACAAACACATTGATATTCTCGTTTCTCCTGACCAGATCACACGTTTCGAATCACTTGAACTTGACTACAAAGTCATGCATGAGAATCTAGCGGAATCAATTGCTGCAGAATCTGCTACCAAACCCATATATCAGCGACAAGCCGGGAATCTTTCATGGTATGATTCATATCATGGTTACGACGATCATGTTCAATATTTCAAGGACTTACAACAATCATTTTCAAACAACTCTGAGATCATATCGTCTGGCACTTCATATGAGGGAAGAGACCTCTATGGCCTTCACTTGTGGGGTGCGAGCGGGCCTGGTAAGCCAGCAGTACTTTATCATGGAAATGTACATGCTAGGGAATGGATCACATCGCCTGTAAGCAGTATCAGTGAAGTGTCCCCATGAAAACCAGCATGCTAAAAACTCTAGGTCGTCGAGTACATAACCCTTCAGCTTATCAATGGCTATAATAACAATGACAATTTCACTCGTTCACTAATCGATAGATACGACTTTTATATAATTCCATTTGTGAACCCGGACGGTAAGTTGTCTATACTTCTTCAACTAGTACCTCTCATGTCTTTCATCGATTGACTGTTTCAAGGATTCGTGTATTCTCAAACATCAGAGCGTCTGTGGCGGAAAAATCGGCAACCGCCACCTCCCGGAGACAACTTGTCTTGTATTGGTCGCGATGTTAACAGAAACTGGGAGTTCGCGTGGGATTCAAATTCTCGGGGGGCCTCGACCAACCCCTGCTCTCAGACCTATAGGGGTGAAGCACCCTCAGATACCCCAGAGGTTCAGGGTCTAGATAAACTAGTGCGAGAACTACGTGATAGATCCGGCATCAAACTTTTCATCGACTGGCACAGCTATGGGCAATACATTCTATCTCCGTTTGGGTATAAAGAGACACTGTACGCACCGGAGTTAGGTAAGTGGACCAAAGCGGCAAGCGTGGTGAGCGAAAGTATTAGGGATAGTTCGGATGCCCGCACAACGTTCACCTTTGGTCCTAGCGGTGCCGTGTTGTATGTTACGACCGGTGCAGCACCAGATCATGTATACAGCATCGGTGGTGCGGAGTTCTCATACACCATCGAACTTCGGGATACGGGAGATTATGGATTCGTGCTGCCTCCTGAGCAGATCAGGCCTGCTGCCGAGGAACAGTGGGCTGGTCAGAAAGCTTTACTGGGTCTACTAGACGAGGAATTCTTCGACGGAAGGGGGCCAGCATAGCCATTGTGATAGTAGGGTTCTATCTGAGAAGATCAACAAACGACCAAAATATACAATGCATACCAGGGGAGAGGACCTATCACTCACTGATCATAATAAATATGACAATCTCATCATAACGAGGAACAAAATCGTGATCCGTTTAGCACAAAGTATCTCCGCGTTATAATTCATACACGCGAATATCCATCTGTCCAACCTGCCCCGTCACCCGGACTACCTATGTACTATATCATCCAATGAAACTTACAAATATAACCTGTTACTACCTGTTACCTCCTATCTCCTTTTTTTACCCCGACGTCTCTGTTTGGTTGTCTGTGTCATCATCATTTTCGCATGAGGAAATCCTTATCTCCAGTCATTATTCCGCAGGCACATTAACTCCGCGAAGGAGTTGCGTAGATATACCTACCTACCCAGTACCTACCCTTGATCATGCCAGGTAAGCTTACCTAGTATTCTCTTATTTAATATTGTCTGCTTTCTACGAAGGTTCAGACTAAAACTTTTATTCATGCCTAGGCAGGCACACTACGGGTGCTGATGGCTTAAAGCTGTATAAATTAGAGTATCCTCTCACCGTGTGGCGTTTTTTTCTAGCGACTAAGTCCCTAAAACAAGCTTAAGTTGTAGCGACTATCCACTGGAATTTAGCGGACAGATCACTATCAGGTTTCAGCTTCAGCGCAAACCTAATACGGTATGAAGTAGCTGCTTTTCTAACCACGTACCTATTGTACAAGGGACGTTCTGATGAAGCGTTCAAGAGTCGACCTAGGATTCAAGCTTGTATCGCGACGTAGTAATTAGGTCTATACAGGGGTAACTGCGGCACAGTCTTTTCCACCCGACCGGTAAGCGACCGTCCATAGTCCAATTAGGAAATCTATCCGGTATTCGTCCGCGATGACAAATGACCGACCGGACGAGATGGAAACCCGTTCCCAACCCCTGACGAGAACCTCATTGAAGTCGCCGGGTTCCACCGACACCGATATATAAAAGGCAGTGTAGAGCCATTGAATATTTGTAAGTGCGTATAATCCGTATCTCAACAATTACAGATAATCAGTAACCACCAAAAATCACAAATCGCGTTGAACTTCCCATCCACACTTCACCATGTCTTCACCAAACTCCGCTCAGCTCCCAAGCACCTACAAAGCACTAGTCTTTGAATCAGCCTCTATCAACCCCAAAGTAACCTCCCTCCCGTCCCCAAGGCCAGGTCCTGGCACAGTCATCGTAAAGCCGCTCTACAGCTGGGTATTCAACTACGCAGCCGACATCTTCACCAACGGCAACCCACGCAACTACCCCATCTCCTTCCCCATCATCGGCGGCGGCAACGCCATCGGCCGTGTCGCCGCCACATCCGCGGATACCCGGAACCTCACGGTAGGCGACCTAGTCATAGTTGAACCCATCATTAAAGAGCGCGATGGCGCACACCTCCCCAACACACGGGGTCTCGGCCTCTCGGATAACGGGACGTGGGCGGAGCTCGTGCAGATCCCGCTCGAGAATGCGATGCGCGTGGATGAGGCCGCGCTCAAGCGGAACGGCATCGCAGTGAAAGATGTCGCGTTCTACGCGCAACTCGTAGTTCCCTACGGCGGGTTCCGCGACGTGGGTCTGACGGCGGGGGGAACGGTGCTGATCACGCCGGCGACAGGTAATTTCGGCGGCGCGGCGGTGCACGTCGCGCTTGCGATGGGGGCGCGCGTGATCGCCATGGGGCGCAACGAGAAGATCCTCGCGGAACTAAAGGCGCTGGCGCCGGGGCGGGTAGACACGGTTGTGTTCAGCGGGGACCTCGAGGCTGATGTGGCCAGCATCGCAAAGTACGGTCCCGTCGACGTGTTCCAGGACTTGACACCACCGATGGCGACGAATACCTCGCATATCCAGGCGGGGATCTTGTCTGTGCGGACAAACGGCCGCGTCAACCTGATGGGGAATGTGAAGGATTTGGAGATCCCGTATCGCGCGGTCGTGTACCGCGGGTTGAGGATACAGGGGACTTTGATGTACACGCGCGAACAGGCCTTGGATATGCTTAAGTTGATTGAGACGGGGACGCTGAAGCTAGGCCCTCAGGCGGGGTTGACGACGAAAAGGGTCTTTAAGCTGGAGGATGGGGTTGCTGCGCTTGAGTTTGCGGCGAAGGAGGCGGGCGCCGGGAGGGCGGTCTACTTTGCCCCGAACGAAGAATGAGTAATAGGCTGTAGCTATTATTCGATGACTGTGCGCAGAATAAATCAAACGGTTTACGAATTTTTCATGGGTTTGGTCGTAGTTGGGTTCTAATGACTTGGCTAACCAAAATGAAATCTTTTTGGATTGGGTGGGTACCAATTTTGTGAGGCTATTCGGGCCCATATATTTATACATACCCCATAAAACATGGTGGTTGGTGTCCACAATATGGTTGATCATCCAGATATCTGGGTGGCTTTTTGTACTGTGCTTAAAGTCTAGCTAGACCTAAATTCCCAATGTTAATACGGCAATAGCCGTTATGAAAACTCCGGATAATCGGCAGATTCAGGGGCGGGTTTTCAATCGAATACGACCAAGCCAACTGAAAAGATAGCTATGTGCTTAGGCGATTTTGTCAGCTTGCAGCATGATTGTATTATGGTTCATAAATGTAGATAGTCACTGTCGGTGGCTACTTCACCGCCGTAGTACACGTGTTAGTAGGTAGAAGAGGTGATCGACATGTACATAGACTTGTTCTTACACCAGATTACATTGAGTGTTCACTGTCGTCAATAACTCCCTAGACGCGTCGCATTTGTCCTAAAGGCTATTGAATTTACAGCTTCATGCTATAATCAAGCACATCAAGATTCGAGCAACCACAATGGCACCAATTCTCGAGTCCGTCATAGAGGATTATCGCTATACGGCCCTTCCGGAACAAGGACCTGGAGATCTTTATATCCGTCTCCTGGATATACTTCCAGGTGGCCCTAAAGATGAAGCGCTCAGACTTGGCCTACGAACAACTCGCCTGGAAGAAAGCCCGACGTATGAATGTCTCTCATATGCCTGGGGTACGTCAGATGGAGACCGTGAAGAAAAGGAGGTCTTTGTCGTAGGACCTAACGCCGAATCGTTCAAATTGAGAATCCGCAAGAACCTTAATGACGCCCTCCGAGCCTTGCGCCACTCGTCACGATCGCGCACTATTTGGGCAGATGCAATTTGTATTAATCAGGAGGACCACGAAGAACGCAGTAGCCAAGTCATACTCATGGGTCTCATATACTGGTCCGCCTCCAGGGTCAATATCTGGCTCGGCCCAGATAGACGTGGGGTTGCAAAGATGGCATTCGAAGCCGTGAAACCAATATCAGCTGCGCATTGGGAGACAGATGCAAGGTTATCGAGTTTTAGCAAAGAACAAGCTGCCGAACTGGACCCAGTTCCTTGGGAAGGAGTCGCGGAGCTTTATCGAAATTCCTGGTTCGAACGCGCCTGGGTGCAACAAGAGTTAGGCCTTTCAAAAGAAGCCTATTTTTACTGGGGAGATAGCCCTCCGATCGACGTGAGGGATCTCTTTAGCTTCGATCTCTGGATGGAGAGCGTTGGCGATTCCGTTAGGGCTCGATTCATCGGCGACGCATCTGGAGTACGAGGAACACGGAACTTATGGTTACAGTATAGTCGTGTAACACGCAGCGACTGGCCTGGAGATCCTGATCAATTTATGGCCGAGAACCCTTTCCTTCAGGTTCTAGTAGATGGCTCTAACTGCAAAGCCACCGACCCGCGAGATCATGTATACGCCTTCCTAGGTCATCCCGCTGCGCGAAGACGAAATGCGTATGAAAACGATCAGAGTATGAACTACGCGGAGATATTTATTGATGTAAATCATACCTTTATAACACCCGACTATAGAAGAACTGTCGACGAGGTGTTCCTGGACGTTGCCAAGAAATTGCTGGTGCAGCATAACGACTTGCGAATACTTGGCGCAGTCTCCCATTCTACTGGAACAATTGCATCTGATTATCCAAGCTGGGTGCCACGGTGGAATGCCAATCAACATCGCAAAACGATTGGCATATCAGTGTCTATATGGCCGACCAAGATAGATGTCCCTGGACTTCCCACAACGCGCATCGAGGTTAACGCACTTCATGTCCAAGGCCTGGTTATCTCAACCGTTTCTAGTCTTCTAAAGTGGACTAAGGAGTGTATACAGGTTGCCACGGTGGATGTGTTTGCGCGAAAGAACACCATAGAGATGTTATATGGGAGGCGGCTATTTCAAACGAAAGATGGACGGAAGGGTATGGTACAGGATATCGTACAAGCTGGTGATGTCGTGGCTCTCTTAGTAGGCGCATGCTCTCCTTGCGTCCTGAGACATGTAGAAGGTGGAAAGTTCAAGCTTGTAGGAACTTGCTTGATGCTCGGTTTGGCGGACGATGATTTAAATGATATGATTAATAATAGGAGAGGACAAATACAAGAAATGATAATAGTGTAGGTAGAAATGGTTGACGAAAACACTGGGCAATTAATTAGCAGCAATCTCTAGTAGACTGCTAACGTGTTTAGTTGCCTAGGTGATTTTTTAGCAGTCATTGATGGGAGCCTGGGGACTAAGAATTAGCGGTAATCCGTGGTCTTTTATAAGCCCTGGAGGTTTCCAGGTGCAAGCTCTATAGCACCAGTGCTAGCCCGGGAAGATTACAGCAGTTCCACGCTAGTGGTAGGTACCTAGCACCTATAAATATCCAACTAATGCTAATATTGAACGAAATACAGGTCGATCTAGGGGCGAGGAGTTGAACTTTATAGAACCCCCACCCTTCGTTTCCAAATTCGAACCCGATCCAGGCTATTAACCTGTGGCATTCTTCGGTGCAACATTTGGATACTCCACACCTCCAGCCCAAACCCGAGCAATATCTCTGGTGTTCGTGATATTTTCCAATGGATTACTATTCAACAGAATCAAATCGGCGCGTAGCCCAGATTTAATCGCACCCCTGTCCTTCAACCTATGCACTGTAGCAGGCACAATCGTCGCGGCACGCAAAGCCTCGAGCGGCGTCATGCCAAAATCTACAAAGTTGGCCATCTCCTGATGCAGCGACACACCAAATGGGAAGTAAACGATAGGTACCAGGCTACCGACCGAATCAGTACCGGTGAGCATAGTTATCCCGGCGGCGTGCAGCTGCTTCACGTTGGTAACTACATGCGCATACGAATCGTTGGCAGATAAATTCCCTCGAAGAAATTGGCCGATCTCTGGTTGTATCGTGTACCCACGCCGAAAAATCTCCACAGTTGGGGTGGCGGCTAGATCGTGGTCTTTGATCGACTGGAATATATTGGGTGGCAGTAAACCGTCATCGGGGATGTGTTGCAAGACGTCTGTTCGAGCTGACACAGCGCGCGTGTACGTAGCCACGCTCGGCGCATGCTGGACAACGAAATGGCCGAGGGAGTGCGTATACTCGACTATCGTATTCTGTTGATCTTGAGTTGGGCCGTCAGCTGCTCCCACGATCTTAAAATAGTCAGAGCCATTGCCGAAGGAATAATCAACGAGGAACTTCGGGTCCTCTCCAGGGGAAAGACGCAGCGAGGCCGGCACCGGATTCAGCTTCGCATTTCCCCCAGACGGGGCGAGGGCTGGTAGCATGGAAGCGAATAAGGTAGCCAGGCCAGGGTTTGATTTAAGTGTATCGCAAAGTTCGTAAGTAGGGCATGCCATGTTAAAGATAGTCGTGACGCCGTATGAAGTCATATTTTCTAGTCCTTCGACTGACTGCACATGGGCGTGTGCGTCGATCAAGCCGGGGATTAGGATACGATTGCCGGCGTCAATGGTTTTTGCGATGTTATCGTCCGAGTCAGTGATGTACTCGCCATCGATTATGACTGTCTGGGGATTCCCTATATTATAGCCATCAAATACTCGCACATTCTGAATGGCTGTTTTAACAGAAGCTGGTACATCACGCTTGCGGAGAGCCTCCTGCACATCTCGTAACCGAGGCGCAGGAATATGGTCGTGGAGGCAAGCTTCCGACCTCTCGAAGATGAGAAGCGAGACTGGGATAAGCTGTTTAAATTGCATCTTGATGGAAGTTAATGGAATATGATATGGATATAGAATGTCGAGATCGGTATTGAGTCGAACTCGCTGCCCGTTGTGGCATATTATATACTTGCGAAATAGCTCATCGTATGACCTAGGTGCACCTGGAAATAGGGAAGATAGTCGATGGCATACGAAGCTTGATTTGCACTTTTCATCCAAATCATCTTCTGTTTCTCAACTCACAAGTGATTCGTGATACAAGCGAGTCTCAATTCCTCGTACACTAAACCTGAATAGTTCGAAGAGAATATAAGAACAGAGCCCAGCTCATTCGGAGGGCCCGGTCGAGTAGTCCTGTCATCCATGTCATCTTAACATTCGGATTACTTGGGAAGTAAACATTTTTACAGTATCATTGTATGTTAGGATGCGGCACTCAATAAGCGCCGCTACCGCTCATCATGGGATGATGGGATGAGAGAAGGAAAAAAGATGGTTAAAGATCTCGACCAAGATCTCAGGATTGATAAAACCAGGGGGGTTTCAGGGATACTCGTACACTAGACCTATAACAGGATAGTGTAATCGGTAGTGTAGCGTCAGACGCGTTGATGACGCTGCGGAGTATGGAGTGGAGTGGGTAGGGTTTAACCTTGAAACGTTCAGCTGAAGACCATTACCGGGGTGCCATTAGGCGCGGAAGTACAGCACCCAGGTAGCCCAGCCAGGTTGCCCTAGGTAGTCCGGGTGCTTTCAATGTTTTTCAATGCTCCAAACTTCAATCTTCATCAAAATGCATCTTACATCTATTTTCATCAATGTGCAATTACAATTGCGCATTCAATTCCCTTGTGTCTTAGCGGCACAAATTCTAGATTGTTCCGACCCCGAAACTTATCGGTCTTCAATCTGTTGTAAAAGCCCGAACACCAAACCTTGAAGATGTTTGAACGAAATCGTCCTGTTCGCTTGGTTTCTCATCCAGACCCTTCCTAGTCCACCACACATGGGGCTAGCGATGCATCTGAATTAGGTGCTCTGAGCCGTTGCTTTGACTTTTATTTACATGGCGACCATTCAGAATAAGGAGCGCAGAAGCGTCTCCCGCCAGTTTCATAGGAAATCTCGCAATAGTTGTCTACCATGCCGCAAGCGACGCGTTAGAGTAAGCTCTTAATAGTCTATAGAGTATTTCTCTTAGATGTTCGCATACATGCTGACTCTGACTAGTGCGATCTGCAGCCGCCTACTTGCTCTAACTGCCAAAGGCGTAATGAGCTTTGCTCTTACAAACAGCAACAAAACCAAGCCTTGGACCTAGCTCTGATTTCAAGCCTCAGTTATACAACGGAAACCTGGCATCGTAATGGCGACAACTTTTTCGATGGCTATGTTCCATTGGAATATGCAACCTCTCATATGGCTCCCAATGTTCTCCGTCATGTAGACAGCCCACAATGGATACGGCAAGTCACAGGTGTCAATACAGGTTCTGTAAATAAGGTCATGGAGGAGACTTTTTTCCTCTCTTGGCTGTCGAATCTCGAAGGAGCAACGCTTGCTCAAGAATTTGACCGCCAAGCAAATTCTTTCAAATATGTGCACCGCATAATCACCGCACTTTACGCGCTTCATGAATCCAGTCAAAAGACGTCGCACTCAAATCTCCACTCCACCGCATATCGTTATCAGATCGAAGCTTCCATATTGTTCAGAAACTCGCAAGTCGAAGTGAATGAGGCGAATTGGTTGGCCATCCTGATGTTCGGAATAGGAGTTATTGTCTTTCAATTTGCTTCGGCCCTGGAAGCATCCGACGAAGATAGCTATATGGAGCTCCTTTACATTTTGCGTAACTCTTTTGGCCTAGCTGCACAATTAGGGCCTTATCTACATGCGAGCCCGCTCATGCAGTTTACTAAACTTCATCTCGGTCGACTTCAGCTACACTTAGATGACTTCACGTGGGCTGCTATATGCTGCCTGGACTCGCTTAAGTATCCAGTGGATACTACTGATGAAGAAAGACGTGCGTGTCTACACTCTATCGCGGCACTAAAGGGATGGGTTATCGAGATCGATGGATATCCAAGAAATTGGCTTCATTATATCAGCTGGCCCGCTGCGCTCTCCGATCATTATCTTACATTGCTTTCTCAGAAACATCCCGTAGCTCTCGTTGTTTTCATCTACTGGTGCTGTATAATGCATCGCTGTCCAAAGCGTTGGTACATGGTCGGCTGGCCTAACCGTGCTGCGGACTTCGCTATGAAGTATCTTGGAGAACAGTGGGATTATATACTTGAATTTCCCAGAAAAATACTAGCGAACGAATTCAAGAGTAGCAGGTCCCATAGCTTAGCTCTCATATAAGTATACTACCGGATAATACTTGAGTCTTGAGAACCTGGCCGCCGGGAATAACGATCTAGCATGCACCTGCATGCCACACCACCACACGATTATCAATTCATTCAACATATCAATTACTTCCTGTCTATCTCCTATGAAGTCACTCAAAAGCAAGCTTCGCGGAATATGACTTGACGTCGAATAGTGTATCCAGTAGCGTACGTTCGCGTCCTACCCCATCTGTGGAAGGACTTTTAGAGGTCAGCAGAGTGTCATCGTTTGTCACAATTTACGTCCATCTATAAGAGCACCAATGAAATACTATCCAAGTTAGAGGTACGTTCAACCTTTGGCAGGGTTTCTCACATAGGAAGGTGACTTGACTGAGACATTGAGCATTAGTATTACCTAACTACCTAGTAGGCACTGTACTGCTTTCTTATTAGGTTTTATTCTGTGAGATAATTCCTCAACCTTCGCATTATGACCTCGACTACCGTTTAGATCACAAAGAAGACAAAATTTCTACATCGCCGTACCTAATTTGACGCTCTATGAATTAGGTCGATTCGTAAACGCGAGTTTTTATATTCAAAGTGTTAAGCTACGACATTAGGTATGAGGGAATCCCTACTTTTTGTCCTTGTCGGACTCGTTCCTTCGTGTGCGGGGCACAGTGAGGAGATATGGAGCTCGCTCAATACTAGCACCAATGGACGTCTTCACACAGACCAACCCTTTGCATTACCATGTTATTCGATGTATAATGGAAACCCAGTCAAAGCTAATAAAGAGCAATGCTCTACTGTTCGAGATAATTATACCACCAATTCGATCCATGCAGCAACCCCCGGCGGATATCTGAATCTTCAGGGGGAGTTATGTCTAGCGAACCCCTTAGACGAGTGTACTCTCAACAATACAGTGATTCCAGCCCCAGAACCTGCTTCCGGAGTCTCGTGCAATCAAGGGAGTGTTCCTTCATATTATATCGAGGTTGAAGAAATTTCAGACATCAGCGCAGCTTTAAGATTCACTCGTGAATACGGGGTGCCCTTAGTAATCAAGAACAGTGGTCATGATTACATGACTAGGAATAGTCAAAAAGGAGCTCTTGCTCTCTGGGTGCATAAACTGCAAGGTCTTACATTCCATGAGGACTACGTGCCAGAGGGATGCGCCGAAAACCTAAGCGTTGGTCGTACTGTCACTACAGGAACTGGGGCTAGCGCGGGCGATATTCAGAATTTTGCGCATGAACACGGAAGTACGTTTATCAGTGGCTACTCTCCGACAATTGCGAGTTCTGGGGGGTGGGTTCTTGGCGGTGGGCATAGCGTGTTGTCGCCTGTGTATGGTCTTGGAGCCGACCGTGTGGTCGAATTCAAGATCATTACCCCCGACGGAGTCATCCGGGTTGCCAATCAATGCCAACATGAGGATCTTTTCTGGGCTCTACGCGGAGGGGGTGGTGGCACGTTTGGAGTTGTGTTAGAAGCTTCACACCGCGTTGAACCCTTAATGTCCGTCGCGGTTGCTAATATCATTCTTCCCGAAAATGGAACAGCGGATACATCGTTGCAGTGGATCGAATTGATGGCACGACAGTCCTTAACTTGGGGTAAGCAGGGCTGGGGAGGCCATGCGGCAGGGCTGTACCTAACCTATATGAATCCAATGCCGGCCATCGCTAACTTGACGGATGGATCTTCTGCTGCTAGGGACTCGATGAGAGTTGCCACAGAATTTGCACTTGCTGCTGGAGGGACTAGCACCATAGAAGTTCTCCCAAGCTTTCTTGATGTGTGGAATAAGTATGTTCTGCCGGGAGCCTTGGCAACGGCGGGAGTAACTCGCATATTGGCAACAAGAATTATTCCCCGAAAGTTATTTGAAGACGAAGCCGGAATAGCCAAATTGATGAATTTCATGGAAGCTGCACAGGAACTAGGCTTTGATCCGCGTGGTTTCTACTGTCCAGTGGGTACTCCTTTTGTTGTTGGCGGCCCGATGAACCTTAACGCTGCGAACGGGACGAAGCCTGCAACTTCTGTTCATCCAGCATGGTATGATTCTCTTTGGGATATTTCAACATCCTTGACAATACCCTGGGGTGCATCATATGAGCAGCGGTTGCAAAATATGACAGCAATCACAAAGGCGACCCTCCTTGCGGAAGAACTAACTGGCACCGAAGGAGGGACATACACGAATGAAGCGAATCCTTTCACGCCCAACTGGCGTGAATCGTGGTGGGGTGATAATTATGAGAGGTTACTTGAAATTAAGAAGAGGTATGATCCTGAAGGTGTTTTCAAATGTTGGAAATGTATTGGCTTTGAAGACGAAGAAATATCTACCGAAAGATTTCATTGTCAGGGAAAACTACAACTTGACGTTGATCGCAACTTGGCAAATGCCATATGACCATAGTAATTCGGATCAAACTTACGAGTAGCAATTCACATTCGATATTTCCACGATCTAGGACGTTAAAAAGAGTAATATAGTCAGGATCAATGTTAGTTGGATTCTAGATAGGTCCTACCTAGGTACCTATTGAGCCCGGCCAGTTTCAACTCCCGATGCTTACCCCTAGGAAAAGTAAGATACTCCAACTTTACACTAATAGGCTAATACATAGACCAGTAATTCCTGTTGAATAGCCCCTCGAATATGATGGCGTATGCTGTGAAAGCTTGGTATTATGTAAGACGTGCGATTCTCATAGTTCAATTCACTACTAGGACTACTATGGAATAATGTTTCAAGACAAAGAATCGAACAATGTTGTCATCCTGTGGCTAGTAACCGGGCTATAACACCGGAATGATCGGCTATTTACCTACCTAACCATTCCATGACAACCGATATTGGTCAAATTATGAAAAACATTTACCTCCAATTGGAGAGAGCCCGCGAAGTTGCCCATTATCTCAGCTCTTTATAACCGCTAAGCCTCACGGTGCTGACAGGCTGATTTCTCAACATATAACTCAATTAAGTTAATTCCTAAAATCATCAGGTAGGTAGTTACCTAGATACCTACCTAGGCATTAAGGTATATTCAAGAATCGTGATATAGCCTGGCAGTTAATATGGTATTATAAAATTAGTACCTACGCAATAAATAAGTAGGTAAGCACATATGCAGACTAATGCAGAAAAACGTGTCCGTCCTCGTGAAGAAGTTTTGTAAAGATAATTGGATGACTTAACCGTATGGCTTGTATTTGATCATGATGTTTTAGCTAGGTATGGTCAGCTCAGCTGTTAGGGCTGAAATGGACTAGGTAGGTAGGTCATAGGCCAAGAAAGAGGAACAAAGATTAAGTTCGTATTTCACAAGGTATTAGTAGAAAAGTACCTACCTAGGCAGTAGGCAGATTCTAAGTAGTCATTGACGACCTCACTCGGGACTTTTGACATCTCGTATTTGAGTAAGATCGATGCAATCGTGGGCGAATTGGAAGGTGCAGTCCTTGGGGGATTACTTCGTAACGGAATTTCCTCGAAATATATAAAGATGCAGTTCCCTACCTACCTACCTAGGTAGATATATTATCAGAAAGTATATTCACAACTAAACACTAGACATCCACACCGCTGAGACACTCAATCAACAATTGACTCATAGGAACATCTACAACTGATACCAAACCATGAAGTTCTCAAGCGCAATTCTCTTTGGCATGGGGCTTGCCGCCAGCTCTTCAGCTCACCCCCTCGAAGAACGCGATGTTCAGGTCGCGCATCTCACTTTTCATGGAGGCCCGGCCTCATATGATCTCGCTGTACCAGCTGATGGCTCGGTAGTTAAAACAAGTATGTTATAAAGACATACGACCATAATAATAGAAAAGGTCTCGGCTAACTCGACATAGACAACGATATCTCGGTCAGCATCATTGATGCTCCGGATTATAACGCCATAAGCCAGTGTACTTTCAACACCGCGAGCGACAAGGCACTTGTTAGCAGCATCAACACCCAGACTGGTCTCCAGTCGATTATTGTTGGGCCTCCCCAGCCTATAATCAGCGTTAGCTGCAGTGGTGTCTGCACTCCAACGTACGGGGTTTGCTTTAGCAATGGCCAATACACCGCGCCTTGCTGCAACGGTTTCTGCGCTGCTACCAGGTGCCGCCCCTGGAACATCACTAACACCGGATCATAGACATGATGCTTCAGATTGGAGTAGGGCACAAGATAAATTTATGAATGGGTTGAAATTGTGTTAGTTATGGACGATAGGATGATATTAGGTAGTCTTTGATAACCATAGCATCGTAGTAACGAATTTACTCTCTTTACCTATATACAACACTTTATATGAGATGGTCTGATGCAAATAAATAGGTAGGTAGGTATTCAACGTTATAGTGTAGGTAATCTTTAGGAGGATGTGGCAAATTGCTACGGTAATTATTATCAACATGTAGGTACCTACCTACGTTATCACGATCAATTATCGTGAACTTCCCCGTTGGAAGATCCCCCTAACGCTTGACAGATAGCTATATCTCCTCACTGTCTGTTTAACAAGTTGTTTAATCACTAATCTACTATGAACATAACACCTAGGTACCCAGGTTCCCATTTCAATGAAGGAAGACCAGAGTAGAACAAGTGTGGTGAAAGTCACATATGTATTAACTTTTATGCGAATCAATGTTAATATTATTGTAGCGCGCTGTAGGGTGGCTATCCCATTATTACCTAACCACAGTCTTTTGTCGGCTAAAACATGTATTAGTTACTTTAATAAGTAACTCAGGGGATGCTCTGCGTAGTTTAACGCAATGCTACCAGGTACCTACTCACGCATAGTCTCTTTATCTTGACGCTACCTAGTATGTTGCGTACCTATACTAGTTACGCAGTTAAAACATTGAATAACATTTTAGTTATTTAATTGTGCTATAAACAGCAAGTCGTTGATGATCATAGATATATTTTGTTGGACCTTGAACGAAAACTTACTAATCCGGTGACACCACCTGACATAATCTAAGATTACCTAATTGTCCATGACAACGGCGATATTTACCAGTAGCGAACCTAAAGATCATTAACCTATAACTTTGACTCGTCACGATGCACTCGTATTTCACGCGAATTTCCATTTCCATGTCGGGTACCGAGTAAAAAAAAACAAAAAAAAACAATGCGTTGGATTATTCATTTGGTATCTCCTGTTTCGCCTATAAAAGTAACTCATACGTATTTTGGTAGGTAGGTATGAAATGTCGGCTTGTGACGCTTTTCTCGGCTGGGATAATGAAAACATAGTTACATCGCTCGACGAATAACCGAACTTCTGTTACTCACCTTTCCAATAAACCAAGATAGATATCCACCCCTCAATAGGAGTTTTGCTAGGGCCACGTCAACACCTAGCTTGAATGGGACTTAAAGAACCTAAAGAGATCCACGAGGCTACTGGGTATTCTTTGTGGAGACATCGAGACGAAAATAGATCAAATGATTGCTTGGCCGCGTAATGCTAGCTGGCAGCGCAAAGATAAAGCTTTACTAATATTATGTCCACCAGGAAGAAACTCAGGGACGTCGATCAGGGACGTCGATCTGGTACGTCGATCACGAAGTTCTAGAAGGCTTATACCCCATGCATTGGCATGAGTGGATACAGTTGATGAGGCTTCTCTAGGCTTTGTAATTAACTTACGAGACAGGTCACTACGGAAGACTCCAGGGCACTTATACCCCTTAGGGGCGCACTAAGGTCTTGGCGTTTGGACGGCGATGACCGCGTCTCAAAGGGATATAATTTTTTTGTAGATGGTTTGATGAGGGCAGGGCAAGCTTATGAAACCGAAACTTATTATTTATTCAATCTATTATTATTCGTACTAGGAGGTAGTTTAAAATTCTTACTTTCTTGATGAGGATTAATTAGTAGAAGTCGGAACGTGCCGTGAATACCTAACATAAGCCGTTAACTCCCTTGTTTAGAACACTGTCAGGGTACTCACGGGCACCCCAGATCATAAAACTGCGGCTAAAATATACCAGATAAGAGTTCTTAGCCGCACAGGGATCCCTAGTTGGAATTATACCTACCCTAGTACCTAACCACCTAGGTACCCCTAACAGTGCGTGCTAGAACGATCATGGTTAGGTACCTATCTAGTGGCAGTACTGGAACTAGCTAACAATCAAATCAATTAAGGGGACAGTGATCTACTCAGAAATACATGTCATTGTCACATAACAGCACCGTTTAATTTGGTTCATCAGAATATTTGAACATTTGAGATTTTATTATGTCTCCCCCGAGGATTGCAAACGAGTGAAAAAAAAAGAAACGAGAGTAAATGGATCGCTATGAACACGAATGTGTGTATGCCTAGATAGTAGTAGGCAGGTATGTGTCTTTCCGCCTTAAATAATACATCTTAGATTGTATAGTTTCCTATACACATCTGTCTTTCAACTCATCGGTTTTATATTCCGGAGTCGTCTTGGTCAATATCCTCCGAGTCTTGGAATGTTGACCAGGTAGAGCACTGGTCGGTCAGCGCCGTCGCGTTGGTTATACCCGCGATCTCGGAATATCTCTCAACGAATTGTAACGCGAACCCTTCGCTTGTATGCCAGCCGATATGGCACTGTAAATTATGTTAATACTCGGGACCTTAGAATTTTGAAGGGTTTTAGAATATTACTTACGTGCATGAGCCAGACACCGGGGTTATCCGTCTCGAAGGCAATAACAAGATATCCGCTAGCGGGCAGCATAGCAGTGTCTCGGCGAGGTGGGTTGTCTAGGTTCAGGGTTACATTGCTGGAGTAGGTGCCGGTGTCTTGCGCAAGGACGTAGAAGTCATGTCCGTGAAGATGGATCCTATGGCATGGATTAGTACAATATTTCGCCTAGAATATATTTAACTGCCGAGCTACTTACGGGTGGGTGACTGCAAGATCAGTGGTGATGGCCAAGTAGAACCATACATTTGCTTCCGAGAGTTGGATTACGGAGTCGTCGGTCTCGAATTCAGTCACTTCATCCAAAACTTGCGCAAGGGTGGGGTCGGTCCAGTTGACCAGCATAGACGTGCTGTTTAGAGTCCATTTGAAGACGCCGTTGCTAATGGCGATACCAGCGTCCTCGCTAGTGGAGGTGCTCGAGGATCCCACCGTCTTGGAAATGTACGGGACAAGGTTAGAAGTTTCGTCGTCACAAGAATCAGTGTAGTTGTAGCCTGTAGTTGTGGGCGTTCCAACGGTATCGGCGTATGTGACGATACCACGAATGTTATCCGAGTTGTCGTTCTCAGAGCAAGCGGACTGGGGAATGGCTCGCATCCAGAAATTGTCTGCAACCGAGGCTCTGTGGAAAATAGGGTTAGCAATATTTCCTGGAGTAGGTACCTAATAATAACTATGTGCTTACTGGTTAGCGGTGACAATAATGTCGTAACGTTGTCCCATGCCAATGTTAAGGACGGTCGTGTTGTATGGCTGGATCGGAATGAGATCGGTTGCGATAACTTGCATGGTGTGGTTGTCGATAGAGAACTTGAAGTGGGTATCAACAGCGCCGTTGACAAGTCTCATGCGGTAAGAAGTTCCAGAGGTGAAGGAAACGTTGAGCCTCGATCCGGTGTCATTGTAGACGTTGGTGCCGTTGATGAGACCAGTGTCTAGAGTAGGGGGGCCATTTGTCTCGGCACTAACCCAAAGTTCATCTACTGTAGAGTGATCCCAGTCGGACAAGAATACCATTCCAAGATCTTCATCATAGTTGGCAGTGGCCGGGCCGTTGATGATGATACCGCCAGCAACACCCTCCCAGGCTTGAAGGGCAAAATGAGAGTGGTACCAAGTAGATCCGTACTGGATCGCCTTCCAGGTATAAGTTGTCGTCTCTCCAGGGGCTGCAGGGCACTGAGTAATAGACACCACACCATCGTTCTCGTTGGTATAGTTCTGACGGATACCGTGCCAGTGGATAGCTTTGATTATTGTCAGCTCTTGATACAAGGAGAAGGCGGATACAACGGAGAAGACCGGGGTAGCTCTACTATGCTTCTGCGGCACAGTCGAACAAAATCAAGGAAATCTTGGAGGTTATACTCACATGTACCGTTGTTGGAAGTGGTAAGGGAGTTCTTAACATGTACAATTACGGTATCACCCCAGTCAGCGAAAAGAGTTGGTCCTGGGATTGAGCCCTGTAGCAAAAGATTAGCAAAGTCCCATGTGTCAAGGACTTGAATGTCGGGGTTGCATTATAGGACGTACGTTCACAGCCATGGCTGTTCGAGAGACTCCATCAGGGGCGACGGTAACGTCTGTCAGCTCGAGCCAATACTCCTTCGTCACTCCAGTATCTACGACTTCAGTCATGTAGTCGGTGTCGATAGAGTAGTCGCACCACTGGCTTCTGGTCGTGGCCGTATTTCCCGAGCATGCTGCTCGTGGATACAGGTTAACCTCGGGGACGAACGGAGAGGCTGCTGCTGTTCCATATAGGAACAACAGAGGAAGAGTTGATAGTTTAAAGGCAGACATGATGATGTAATGACTCCAGCTGTAGCCGGAAAGTAGAATTCAAAGCTGATCCAAAAAGATAAATGAAAGTTGTTTTTTTTTAAACACAAGCCTCTAGGAGACTGAAGAGCAAAGAACGACTTGGTTGTCCCTCTTCTTCTTCCTGACATCACGAACGAACCGGGCAGTCTTTATGCTCGCCATCGTCTCCTATCCGGCCTCCTATTGCCCACTTGCCGACTACTATAGGATTAGACGATATGAGACGCACAATCGTAATGGTTCGTCCTAAAGTAGCATTGCATGGACTTCTTCCAGTATACTGCACGTGGGATGGTCTGAGCACAGAATCCACCATCGTCAAGTCGCACCAGCGTGACCCCTTGGAAGCTGAGAAAGCTGGTTTAGACGCTTGTACGCTTGCTGCGCGATGCCTTCGTATCGATGAAGTACGCGTACAGACAGGAGGTGGCCCGCGTGTTCTGTGGAGCTTCATGGATGATGCCTTGCAGTGGATCCTCGAGCCGCAGAGCCGCCGAGGGTATAGTAAGGCGTCCGTAAGGGACGTTTCACGGATTCAATAGAAAACAATAGAGCGATAAGTCTAGACTCCTTTGATATGTAGCATTATTGACCGGTCCAAGCTCGTGACGGAGTTGCACTCAGCCCCTCGTGTGTGATCGGGGGTAGATAGTCGTAGTCGGCGGTTGGCCGCATCATCGAGCCCACCCGGATGCTTTGTATGCATAAGTTATCAGCTCCAGGGATTACGAAATCTTCTTGTAAGCCCTGTGACGGGTAGCTGATAATATTGATCGATGATCCTAGATCTTATTAGATAAACATTTTTTAATCCGGCTTGGGCGCCGGTCATGGCGTAGCGTAGCTGTCAAAAGTTCGCTGCCCCTGCATCTGCCGAGAAATATAAGTGGATTTGACTATCGAAAAAAATGAAAATAGCTACGTTTGGACGAATAGCCATGTTTGGACGATTACGCGTTTGCTGCATGGGACCCTGCTCTGCTGCGGTCGCCGCAACCCCGGACCCTCCCGCACCCCCGCGACGGCCCACAATCCGAATATAGAGCTTAAGACCGTCATGGCATAGTCGACATTTAATAGTCAGGGAGAGCTGACGAATCTCTATACAAGCAGGTTCAGGAAAGGGGCTCTTTTCGCGGCTATGAAAAGATGAAAAGACCGGCGTTTGGTCGAAATATCATTTATCAACGACCACAACTCGGTTGATATCTTTTCTCAGATCCCAACAGGGTCTTGCTATCTATCTTCTTCTTACTCAAGTTATTCTGTCCTTTGCGAGAAAAAAAACAAGTTAACTCCATTCGTTACCTACCTAGTACCTACTATCCACAATGCCTGCACTCAAGAGCCTCCTTCTCATCGGCCTTCCCATGGCCCTCGCTGCTTCACCCGCTGTCATGAGGCGCGGACCCACATCCAACTTCAGCCTCTATGCCTACGGTGATGGCATCGGTGGCGCACAAGTCTTCACCACCGGTGGTAAGTCAACTACCTAGGTACTAAACCTATCTGCGACGAATTGTCATTAATACATTTTATAGATGGCGCCTTTGTCGGTTCGGCATCTTCTTCAAACAGTACCGAAGCTGCTCCAGTTTTGTGTAAGCCGTATAGAACTAAACTATAGAAATATCTAGGTACTAATTACGAATATAGTCGACGTCGGTACGGATAACGCTCTGTTGGGTAGCCCGAACGCCACTGAAACCACTCCCTCCTGGTCAAACCTCACCTTCAATGTTCCGGACACTACTTCCAGCGGTCACCAGGTCTCTTTCAGCAACTCTACGACTAATAGCACCACCGGCAGATCTGCTTCAGGTTTCGTATTCTATGGTCAGTACTTATTCCACCAGAACACCGGTGGAAATCTCCAGTCGATGTGGTACGCCCTTCCTTCCGATCAGGACGGTGTCTGGACCTTGAACTGGAACTCAACTGGCGACGACACCGACGGTCAGGTGATCGTTACCTTGAGGGCCGTAGCCCCATCGACGGATGCCTCTTCAGACACGACTTCGTAAGCAGAGCATGGATTAGCAACCCGCCACGATCATTTAAGGAGTTGATAGTCTATCCCGTGGGTTGGGTTACTGCCTCCCATGAATCACTCGTTGACACAACAAATTCACACCGAGGCACTCTTTTTGAATCTAGAATTTGAAAACATTTCAATAGATACCTAACTTTATCTTCTATAACAAATTCACTCGCTTTGCAAATAAGTCATGAGATTTGAACTTTCTTTATGCTCCTTTCAACCTCCCGTATGGACCTATCTGATAGGTAGGTGCCTGCCTACCTGGGTACCTATGCAGGTAGTTTAGTAATTGATATTATATTCGGCTGTGAAATTAATGACTCAAAATGTTCCTCGTTAAGTCAACCTAGTATTCAAATTTAAGTTTTCCTTTTCGGCTATCTCATTACAAACCCTTATTTGACATACCTTCGAAATATTTCATATCGTATCAGTACTCTCATCCCTTTCAGCGGTCACATAAGTCGGAAACGGGTTATCGGGTAGGAATACCCATTATCTCCGTGTGAATGTTTTGTCCGGTGGCCGAGTTGTCGTGTTTCTCGGCAGGAAATGGAGCAAACGCGCGCCTGGAAAGGAAGCGAGCTCGCACATGATAAAAGAATGTGACGTTACTGAAGCCGCTGACGTAGGAATGGTAGGGTAGCCCTACATATATTTCGCTTCAGCCATTGGTGGCATGATATGCAAGGTATAGGTAGGGCCTGGGCTTTGAGGAGATGGTAGTATCCTCCTTCATTTTATAGGTATTGTTATAAGAAAGGGGCGGTTTATTTTCGTTATCACATCGAAATATCAGGTGTTGTACAGCCGGGTTGCCTTACCGGAGGAAAGGGGTAATAGGCTATTAGATAGTCAATGAAGTAAAAATCAAGATATGTCGGGTGGATTAAGTTAAGGGATATCACTTGCATGAGAGATACTACACAAACGTCATGAATATCAACCAACTTTAGTATACCAACAAAGATTTTCCTACCTAGGTACTGAGGTAGGTACCTCATAAATCGTTCTATTAACAACAAAGTCATTTAATATAATGTTATAATGAGAACTACCTAATTACAAAGAAGTAACGTATTTTGATTTTGGAATATTTACTAAAGTAAATAATTAAATGTTTAGTTACTTACTAGGTATTTAAGTAATTTACGTGTTTAAATGTAAAGAAATATATGTAAAAATACCGATTATACATAGCCATGAAAGAAATGCACTTGAGTACTTATAATGTACCTAGGTAAATATATTAGGTTAAAACAGAAGCATACCTATATATGAATAATAGTTTGAAGATTAGTTAAGGTTTCAAACTAGGTAGTATACATGGAGGCTCTAACTTCTTTAATCCGGTCTTATATCAAATTATATCTTTTTTCATACACCCGAACCAACCAAACCAAATCTCTTCCAATATTTTACGCCCCATGAATAAAGCTCTCCTTGCACAAATAATGTTTAGTTAACAGATTGAACACTAAGATATTATTTATTTAGACGCCAAGGCTATGCGTGAACTATGCAGTGTTGCGGGATGGGTATGAATGCATACTAGGTATGCCAGGTACCTACCTACCCATGAAACAGTGAAAGATGTCTTTTCCAGGAAATAGTCCGGATTTTCAGTGATTTAGATGTATGCAGACTTTGAAGACCAGGCCAGAATTCTTTGAAAAGGTAGGTAGGTGCTTGTATCCAGGATTTCGGGATTTGGACTCAGGAGTTAATAAGAAATATTGAATCATGAGTCATCATTCGTATTACCTAACAGTTTCAACCTACCTAGTATTCTTATCTTCCCCTGACTTTAATAGTTGTTATATCACAAGTGTTCCGTGGGAAGACACTCCCAATTGCTTCCTTTGTTGTGACTCAAACCTTCTCATGACAAAATCCAATGCGACCTCCGGGCCTTCCGACGGCCCCTGAATACTCAGTTTAGCACTAAGCTATTTCTAGAGTGTTACGGCAAATATGGATATAAAGCATCTATGACTTAAATAGCTGTGCGAGAGGTTCTCTGCTTATTCATTATCTTGGGTATCTAGTTCCTTGATTGATCGTAACAGCCTATAGACTATCCTAGGTAGGTACACAAACCATTACGAAAATTCGTAGTACTGAAGTATTGGTCGGATATAAAAATAGGGGTATGCATCAGGTAGGTATGTATATGATTTAAGTCACCAACACCTGCAACAATTATATTAATGCAGGCACGATCTCAAAATCCGAGCATGAGATTACATAGTATATAAAGGTATCTTTCCAACATCCAATAAAATAAGAGCAGTGACATGTCGTGTTGTGACTGAAATTTTAAGCCGCCCCTTTCCATATGCATAGAACTTGTACGACACGAGTAACATAAGTAACACCAAATGCCGCCCATTAACGCCTCATCGCTAATATCGCCTGACTCAAACTCTAAGCAGGCCCTTAGCTGCGATCATGGTCATTAGTATATCAAAAGGTGGAGGGAGCGCGGACCAATGGGGAGCCACCAGGGACGCCAACACGAAGTCAGTAAATGGTGTGTAAGCACCATGCAGCAGTTGGAGCAGTGGCAAGATCGAAGTAACCAACCAATACGCGTATATTCAAAATCCATTGGTGCTTAACTATCCGAGGGAGGGCGGACGATAGCTACGACAAAAGCATATCTTGGTCGTCCCCTCGATGGTAACGATATGAACTCATCCAAGACTTTCGGAATTGTCTCGCGCTCTTCCCTCGGTCGGTTACATTCGACAAGTCATATTCGCATATCACGCCAGGCGGCTATCCGAACAGCCTCATTTTGCGAGCTGAGGAAACATCTAGAACGTCGAAACATTTTGCGGGGTGCCACATCCCGATCTTCCATCCGCGCGCCTGGCCAAGGAGTCGCCATGAGCACGCGGTCCGTACACCGGGTTCCTATCGAACCACAACGTGTCGACGCACCCCTAACCCAGTCTGCGACCTTTCTCGTAGTTACTATCGCTCCTACACCAGACGCCGCCCATGTGGTACGCTCAGTTCTCTCAAGCATCGGAAGTTTAGCTAAAAACGTCGCTATCCGAGATCTTGGCGCCGCGTTTTCTTGCACGGTAGGAATCGGCAGCGATGCATGGCCCTCGCTTACTCGGATCCCACGGCCGGCGGAGCTTCATCCATTCCCCCCAGTTCATGGTCGGAAACATGTTGCCGTCTCGACACCGGGGGACTTGCTATTCCACATCCGCTCAGAGCGACGAGATCTGTGCTTTGAGTTCGAGCGGCAATTACTCGACGCTCTTGGTGATGCCGTTTCCGTCGCCGACGAGACAACTGGCTTCCGCTATTTCGATGTTCGTGATCTTCTAGGGTTTGTCGACGGCACAGCGAACCCAGTCGGTCCTGCAGTGCCAGACTCTGTCCTCATCGCGGAAGAGGACGCATCTTTTATTGGAGGTAGCTATATCGTGGTGCAAAAATACGTGCACGATATGAAGGCTTGGACTGATCTCTCCACCGAACAGCAAGAAGCTATAATCGGGCGCAAGAAGTTCGATAATGTCGAGCTAGATGATGCCGCAGCAGATCAGCAACAGTCCCATAAGTCACTCGCTACGATTGAAGACGAGAATGGCAACGAGCATGACATTCTTCGAGATAACATGCCATTTGGTTCGCCCGGTTCAGGAGAGTTTGGAACTTATTTTATAGGATATTCAAGGCGGTTATGGGTTATCGAGAAAATGTTGCAGCGCATGTTCATCGGTCATCCGCCTGGTTTGCACGATAAAATACTTGATTTCTCGACGCCACTGACAGGAACGACATTTTTCGCGCCATCGTCGGATTTTTTGAAAGGATTACAGATAGAAGAATAAGTTATATCTAGATATTATTATGTACCTATTGTCGATCGACATGATCATTCCATGGCATTAGAATAATTACCTAGTATATTTGTACGCCGGCTAAATGACGCAAAAAAAAAACACCAAATAAATTATTGGAGGAGTGAGAATGGCCTGAGAGCATGCACCCAATCAAATCATTTCATAATAGAAATATCGGGGTTACCGGATCTGACGGAGTTTACAAGGTTTTAGCGCCGGTCTTAGCGGGGTTACTGCGATAGGAGATTTAGGAGATTTCCAAGGTTTTGATAAGGACTGGAGAGAAAAACTACCTAGGTACCTACCCAGGGCTAATACTACACAGTTTTTAAACTGGGGATCGATGTTAATATGAATCAACTTCACATGATCGACAATAATTACCTACTCTAACTCTACCTACCTAGTAGGGATCTAAGATGTAATCCCTTATTCAAGAGGACGTCGCAAATCTATTATTCTTTAAATTTTTCTTCTCAAGACGCCTATTTATTTATTTTTTAAATGTCGACTGATACGCTACGTCTGTTGCTCCCCCGACTTCTAAGGTCTTTCAGTAACCATGGACATGGACGCGGAAAGAACCTACCAGGTTATACATCCCTAGCTCGGTCTCCTTTAAGTCACCCTCAACGTTTAAATCCGCAAACATATGCATTTTCGAGCATGGCACAGTCTCCGGGAAAGGTAGCCGCGACGAATAATTCTTCGATGGGAAAGGCGGAAGACTCCCACGCAGAGCCAACAAGTCTAGCGGATGACGGTGCGATGGAGGAGACTGACAAGAAAACTGTAGCTATTCTGTGGGATCTCGACAATAAGACCCCCAGTGCTCTGCCCGAGGGTCTCGCAACCACCATCCGCTCTTTAGCTTCTAGGCGGGGTAAGATCATTGAGTATTCGGCCATGGCAAATTATTGCGCCGACTTACGCCTACCTCCTGCTGCAATAGAACTCAGGAAACAGCGGAAGTTGTTTATGACTGCTGAAGCACGAGGACAATTCAAACCTGCCGAGCCATATAGGTGTCCTGTGTGCCAGAGAAAGTGTGCCACGCAAGTCAAACTAGAGAAACATTATAAGCAACTTCACGAGCGGGAACTCCGCGTGAAACAGGGCCGGCTAGCCTCACTGGGGGGTAAAAAAAGGGAGAAGTGGCTCAAGGATAAGGGCTCAAATCTTCGTAAGCGTATAGAAGCTCACGCCGAAATCCTAAATCCCGAGGCGAAGCATAAAGTCTTTAAGAGCCTGACGAGAGCCGGCGTATTAGTTCGGGTGGTGCAGAAAAAACCTCAAGCGGCCGACAAGGCACTCATAGAACGATGGAAAGTAGTCGCAAAGAATTCGAACCTTACTCTAATTCTTATCTCGGACGACTCTGACTTCTGCAAGATGGCCCAAAGGGCAAAAATGAGTTACGGCGTGTATGTTATCGTCGTAAGTGAAAATTCAGAAGGGAAACTAGCCGGGGTTGCCGATGAGTGGTGGTCGTGGGATACTCTTAACAACGACGCGCGGGACACTAACCACATCCTCTTGCGTGAGGCTCTGACTGACTTGTCCAATTCCGAAGAAGGCGAAAGCGATGGAGGTCCCGGTTATGTGATCGACGATGACTTACAAGAAGAGCTATTCGAGATGCAATTAGGAAACGAAAACGTTGAAATCGAATGCGAACCTTGGAAAACTAGGTAGCGATAAGGACACCGTTCATGAATAATCGCCGACATAATAGGGCTTATCTAGGTAACTGAGGGGGAAGAGGGTTGCCTGAAGTCTTGAGAATCGGATCTTGCGTACAAAGGACGAAATAAGAGTTGGTTGCATCAGGTATATCGAAGTACGCTGCATCGTGTCACTCGAACGGTGGTTCCAGCACCGACTTTACTTCCGCCATCTACCTAAGTTATGTCAATTAGATGCCAGTTCTAAATTACCTAGGTACCTACCTAGGTAGGTCGCGTAATACCTTAAAAAATCAACCTTAGGTAGGTGCAAAATGGCTTGGGTGCGATTAGTAGCGGTTACACTGTACAATGCAAACACTGTATTTTACCGCTAAGTTCCTCATAATAATAGCGCTGTTTAGTCCTCTTCAGCAATAGCCCAACAACCCTGAAAAATACCTACCTACTTATTACCTAGGTAAAAGAGCAACTTCATGTGTGGAATTAACCAAGTTTGATGTTTATACACGATGATCATGGTTGGGTACCATACGTACTATACTAAACAGTTTATATATACAACTGGTTGCTTACATCTGCCACCTAGGTGTAATATTGTCATAGAATACCCCCTTAGATAGCAATACACCAAATTAGACAAGTCTAGGCCTGATCAACTCATCACTCACCCAATTCTCTATGAAGGATTATGCGCCTAGTTAACTCCTAGGTAGCTAATGCCCAACGCAGGGTTAAAACATATCTTTGAAGTGCTGGTATACGTTACCAATACTGTAAGGTAACGCGGTACTGTCATCAACAGGCGGCGGACCGGCCGTCGGCGGGTCCCCCGGGCTGCTCTTCTTGCCCATGTAGCCCTCGAATATCCGGGACATCTCGCTGGATATCTGGTGCCCGTTCTGGACCCCGGCAAAGGTAGGGGGCGCTCCCGAGACGGGCGAGGGCTGTAACCCGTAGCCGGAAGCGAGGAGAGGCGTGACCCCCATTTGGCCGGTAGCCAGCCCGGCCATCGTGAGCGCGGCCGAAGAGTGGGGGTCTTGCGCGAGTCCGAGACGAGGTGCCACCTCGCGAAGCGACTTGATAGTGCTCCAAAGGCGTTGCGAGACCCATGATCTGGAAGATAAGTCCTTTACCAACTCAAGCGCCATGTAGAATTCGTTTCGACACGTCGAACTAAAGTTGACCGGAGCATGGCAAGATGCGAGGAAGAGCACCGCGATGGCGGCTAATAAAAATTGATGGTAGAAGACCTGGATCTTCCGGTAGATGTTGGTCGTGTTGTTTAGGTGAGTGAGGTAGCAAATCGTGTTTTTAGCAAGCTTGACAGCACGCTCGGCAAATTGCATGTTTTCCATGATGCTACTGTGAGTATGCAGAATAGGGGTATATAGCCAAGTCCGAATTTGGTTGAAACGTAAGTATGTCCAGATCTGTAGTCTCTGTATATCATAATCCTTCTGCGAATTAACTGGAGGGTTTAGATATATTGGTAATGCCTCCCAATCGGCTAGCTCAAGCTGAGTTTCTTGGGGCACTTCGCTGTACCATTGTTTTATTTGCCGGTCGAGATCCTCGATTTCATTTGGCCGAAGCTCTAATGGCGTGTTAGGCTCAAAATTCCGTACCAGTCGCCATACTCTCGCGCTCAGTTTTGAGTAGGTAATCATAGCGACCAGATAAGGATGTGAATCCTTCGGGCTGAAATTAGCACCAGCAGCTCCTCTGACGTCCTATGGGATGAATTACTTACGGGATAGGGCAATTGAGGATCGATTTCTTCGTCTGGGACAGTAAATGGCAAACCTGTACCGAACGCCCACCTTCGATCCAATACGTAAGCCGCCCAAAATGTGTTGATCGCGTTATTACGTTCCTCCTCGTTATCTATTCGTTGGATCGCGTCGAGTCGATGAAGCCCAAGCTCGAAACAAAGGCGTGTTACTTGACCCATAGTCCGCCAGGCTAGAATTTCGTCATTGGCGAGAAAGTAATAGCCCGCCTAGGTAAGTATATTAGCTTTGGTAACTATTAGGCCGCCTCGCGACCGGGCATACGAGAAAGGCACGTCGTGAATGAAAATGTAGGACGTACCACAAGAGCTAGTATTGGCATATTTTTCACGTCACTTGGGTCGGACATCAACATCCTGTCGGTCGTCGGCCGGACGCTGAGAAAGAGCCTTTGCGCCTTCTCGCTGTTCCCGTGCTCCTCAATTTGCAATGCGCAACAAATGATGAGCTTAAGCAAAACCGTATTCCGATCCTTAAGGTTGCTTTCTTCTCCATATAACATGAAGTTCTTTCTAGCTGCCTCCATCCACGAAGACAGAGTTTTTGCATGGCGAATAACCGAATCCATCTTAACTACCGGGTACATGATACCAATCTCTTCGTCGTGAACACGGCATAAGCGCACTAAGTCATCTTTGTCGAATTCCCATAGCGGATCGCGGGTAAGGACGTTAGGAGTCGTGGTTAGTTGAGTCGTCATATTCGGGGACGGTGCGGGACTTTCTTGGCTATAACCGTCTGGCTCGCTGCCATCGGGCGGATTGCTATAACCCATCTTATGTAAGGTATTCTTCGCGACATCCAGGTTGAATCTGGTACTTGTGGGCCCGCGGAAGCCAGGCTGACGAGACTGAACTAATTCAGCCGGCCTGTGTATGGGCGTGATGGAAGGTATAGAAGAGGAGGACGGAGTACTCGACGTAGATGGTAAGGTGGGCGGTCGGTCTTGAATAGGAGCTAGGCGCAAGGCTTCCGACCTCAAAGCGTTCATGTTTGCGAATAACGCATCGACCTGTTCCTGCAGCTGATTGACCTTGCTAGTCATATATTTAAACTCGTCCGAGTCCTTAAACGAACTAGAGCAGCAATTGGGCGCGTAGAGGCATTGGAGGTTGAGGTTTCCGCATCGCTGGCATGGAGTCTCGCCATTGCATTTTATTTTGCGTCGCTTGCACTCGTTGCTAGAGAGGGGGCGTAGAGTCGGTCAACATCGCGTAATTCGAGCCAAGTCAAATCGCGTCTTGCGTCGCTACGTCGCTACGTCGCGTGTATTCGAAGAGGGAGGGTATGGATGCATATGCGAAAAGACTCACCAAGCTATGGATATATACCTATTCCTCTTACTTCTTTGCTGAGGTCCTTTCGAGCTTGGCGACTCTTCTGCGCTGTTCTTTCTTTTGGCACCGGGAGCTGTCGCTATACTACTGCTGCTATTATGTTGCTGAGAGGCAGGAGATACAGGCGGCGCGGAAGCAGGGGTTTCAGCCAGTGTAGTCAAGTATCGCACCTCGCCGACTTGGTTCTCGAAGAATTCCATAATCCCATTCCTTCGAATGACCCGTATATCTACTGATGGTGGAGATGGTGCACGTCGTCGCTAGCATTCTGTACGAGTATTGAAGATATTGAAGCAAGAAGGGCGAAGGCGAGCTGAATGGAGTAGGATCGCGACAAGAGAACTGCCCCACTACGAATGAGAAGGATCGGATCTTCTAGTTCCAAATGTGGCATTAACAATGCAGATACTTTCTTGTTACGGGGTCGAAGCGTTGCCAGATATGTTATAAAATGCGTATTACTAGGTCTCACTAGACCTAAAATGTCCTTCACAAAGCAACCTCACGAGTCATGTGGGTAATAGTTAGGTGTCGAAAACAAAGGTATTTCATGTTATGCCACTCTTCACCAGGATTTCCATCTTCTTAACTCCTAGTATAATAATATAGAATCGAGTCTCTGGAAACTTCCAAGTTTCTTCCAAGGAAGTTTGCGGTCATTACATACCTTACCTACCTAATATTTACCTACCTCGGCTACTTAGTTGCCTACTAGGTAGGTACCTACCGTAGCGGCAAAAGGGATATCTTTACAATTATTCTTATAAGATAATTATTCTTTTTACCAGAATATTTCCACTAATCTTAAGTACCTTCCCATACAAATTTAATGGCAAGGTACATCGAGAAAATCGATTATGTTTAAGAATTATTTTAAAGTTATAAAATATATGCGAATAGTTTTATTTTTTTTAAAATATTTTCGAAATTATTTTTTTCTTTTTAATTATTTTATTAATAATAATTATTTTTTCGAATATTATTAAAATTATTCCTTAAATTATAATCGAATTTATTAATAATAATTATTTTTTTAATATTATTAAAAATTATTCCTTAAATTATAATCGAATTAATTATAAATAATTATTTTATTTTTTTATATTTTTTTATATTTTTTAAAGTTTTAAATAACTTTATTTTTTTTTAAAAATTTTATATTTAAAAATTATTTTTTAAATTTTAATTTATTTAATATATTTAATATATTTAATATATTTAATATATTTAATTTTTTTATTTTATAAAATACGTATACGATTTATTCGATTAATTTAATTAATTCGATTAATTCGATTAATTTAATTAATTCGATTAATTCGATTAATTCGATTAATTTAATTAATTTAATTATTTATTTACTTTAATAAATACGTATTTAATATATTTAATTTATTTAATTTATTTAATTTATTCGATTTATTCGATTTATTTAATTAATTTAATTAATTTAATTAATTAATTTAATTAATTTAATTAATTTAATTTATTCGATTAATTTAATTTACGTAAAATTTCGTATTTAATTTTTTTACTTTTATTTTAACGATATTTTTATTATTTTTAATATTTAATAAAATATTTATCGTTTTTATTATTTTTTTTTTATTTCGTATTTTTTATTTATTTATTTATTTATTTTCTTTTATTAATTTTTTTATTTTTTTATTTTTTTATTTTTTTATTTTTTAATTATTTAATTTTATAAAATATTTAATTAAGTTATTACGTTATATTAATTTAAGTATATATATATTATATTAATTTTTTAACTTTTAAATTTATTAATTTAAATAATAAATATATTAAAATATTAATCGCGTAATTAATAAATTTATTTAAATAAATACGTATGTATTAATTTTATAATTATTTAATTTATTAATTTATTTATTTATTTAATAATTAATTAAATAAATAATTTTTAAATTATTTAATTAAAATAAATACGTATTAATTTTATAATTATTTAATTTATTAATTTATTTATTTATTTAATAATTTTCGAATTATTTAATTAAAATATATACGTTTTTATTTATTTACGAATATTAAATCGTAATATAATGTTTTATTTTTTTAACATGAACTTTACGTTATTATGTTAATTAATCATTCTTTAATAAACTTTTTATAAAAATTCGTTAAAATTTCTCACTTTAAACTTCACCACTTTTTTTAACATTTATATTATTATATACGTTTTTTACATTTATATTTATTTATAATTAATAATTTATTATAATAATGTTTTACTTTTAAAATTTACGAAAACGTATTTAAAAATTTCATAATTTATAACTTATATTTTTATAATATAAAATTACCACGTTTTAATTTAATATATTTTTTAATTAATTAATTTTATATATTAATATATTAATTTTTTAATTTTTTAATTTATTAAAATACGTTTTAATTTATAAATTTATTTATTAAATAATTAATTAATAAAATAATATATTAATATATAATTAAATTAAATTATAAAATTAAATTAAATTAAAAAATTAAATTAAATCGAAAAATCGAAAAATTAAACTTAATATAATTATAATAAATTTTATATAACTTTTAAATTAAATTATAAAATTTAAATAATAAAATTATTTTATTAATTATAAATTATTATTTTTAATTAAATCATTTTTATGCATGTAATAATTAAAATCATTAAATTAATTATAAAATCATTAAATTAACTATAAAATCATTATATCAATCGTAAAATCGTTATATTAATTGTAGAATCATTTCTTCTAATTAAATCATTCCTATGCATGTAACACTTTAAAGCTATTTAGAATTATTCTCATAAATGGGATGTTCCCACTACGGTACTTAGCATACTATCGTGGGGCTTTTGGTGTATTAGCGCTTCAAAAGACACGTAAAAGCCAGTGCTCATAAGCCAACACATCAATATCGGCCCTGAAGGTGAGCTACTAGTTAATTCGAACGGGGATGATCCAAAGCTTACCTAGGTATAAATACACTTTTCTTTTAGCAATAGAAAGGTACCCATTAGAGGTATAGATAAAATTAGATCGATCATTGATCTGTGTACGTTTAAATTACGAGACTTGAGAGCCTATTAATTAGTATTTCCCCTTAGTAAGTCTGTAATGACTAAGTAGGTATTGATTGGAGATCTAGAGGCGAAATGTAGTCGAGTCTTCTGACAGACTCACAAACTACCTACTTAGGTACTACAAACCAAGCCAGAAGACGGCGACTATTTTGATAACTAGGCACCTAGCCATTATAGCAAGTGCAATATCTCTTGCGTGCTCCGAGGAACGATAGCCGGGCTGAATTAATATCTGTTGGATATAAAATCGTACGAGAATCGATGCGATAGGGTCCAAGAATATAGGGCTTATGGCAGCTGCCGCAGAATAGCGTATCCGAGAACCTGGAAGACATTAGGCCTTAGCAAGCACGCTGTAGTTACGGGCTCCAATACCCTTGCAGATGCATCGGCGCATTAATATGCGGACCAGATCAGCCCAACCAACAAACCAACAAACCAGACAAATTGGCTTTTTTCTCTCTCAAAACACGATGTTATTCTTGCACCAACAGACTACCTATCCCCCCCTCTTACTTACACCGAGATGGCCACAAAATCCTCAAGGGAGCCTACTACGACAACAGTATTTATTAATGAGCGACATGTCCGGTCCCTTATTTATGGATCAAGGTAAAGGTATGTTACTACCTAGAAAAGATCTAAGATATCTAAGATATGCTGTGCGACGTTTGTCGCATTGGTCTTGAAGGTATCTGGGATCCCAGTAAGAGTAAAAGGATCGGGCTGCTCGAGGATTTCCCTGAAATACTGCAATTCCGATTTAATGATGACGAGCTTGAAGAAGCCTTGAGTGAGCACCTTCCTAAGATATTAATCCCTCCAGCTAATAGTTATCAGGCTCGAGCAAATTAAAAGAGCCAGAACGATATGTCTTCGGTCATCACATCGACTACGACTCCTTAGCAAGGTCCAAGGAACAGCATTGCACCGCATGCAAAGAATTTGGAGTGGCTAATGACCGTGATGATGTGAATACGACTTTCGCGGAAGTTGGGTACTATTCTGTATTCTGCATCGGCCTGTCTCCGCCCGAATTTGACAATCCCACAATGCTTGTCTACGTGGGTGATATGATTGAAGAGATATCGCACGAGCTAGTCGCGCATGATGGTAAGAGTTCGAGTTCTCCAGAAATGTACGAGCTCCGGAATAACAGTTGAGCAAGAGAACGACCACCTCAACTCCATGATATCGCCTTCTACCTCGGACGACAAGACATGGAGTTTGGTCCAGTCTTGGCTTGACAGATGCCTAGTATCACATAGTCTATGCCGAAACCAGGCACTCACAGTTTTTTCGCCTACCCGTCTCTTGGAGCTGGTGGATACAGGGTCCGATAAGACTTTCCGACTTGTTCAACGGGGAGAATTTGATCCAGGTGAACGCTACGTAACGCTAAGTCACTGCTGGGGCCCAGAGTCCGGTGAAGAAAAGCTGCAGCTTGTGGCGTCAACTATGTCTTCCTTGTCTGTTGGAAAACTTGTCAATAGTCTCCCAAAGACATTCCGCCACGCCTTCGAAATTGCCGACCGACTGCACATTCGCTATATATGGATTGACCGCCTCTGTATTATACAGGACTCCGAAGAAGATTGGCGGGATGAATCAGCAACTATGCAGACTGTTTACAGGAATGGGTTTCTTAACATCGCCGCGCTTGGTGCCACAAATGACGAGGGTGGATGTTTCTTTGATCGCGATCCAGTGCTGGTTAAACCTACGATTATTAATATTAGTCCCGATCAAGATCTTCCGTCCCATTACAGATTTTCCGATGAGACCGAAACGTGGACTAGAGATTTTCATAGGGAGACGCTTATAACAAGGGCCTGGGTGTTGCAGGAACGGATGCTCTCGGCTAGAAATCTTTATTTCGGCACCCAGCAAGTTTTCTGGGAATGTTGCACAACTAATTGTTGTGAGACTGTCCCGGCTGGACCATTGCTCACTTATATAACCCGGAGCACAACAGGCCTTGATGCGATGAGTTCAAAATCTGCAAGATTTGCATGGAAACGGCTCATCGATGCTTCAAATTCTGGTCTAAGAGAGGATCGAGGTCTTCTTGCTAATCTACTCCTAGAATGGTCGGCAGCGGTTCAGGCGTACTCTACTTGCAATCTCACCTACTCAAGTGACAAGCTGATTGCCTTGTCCGGGCTAGCAAATGACATGGGAGCTATATTGAGAGACCTAGACCCTAGTTATGGAACATACCTCACAGGTATGTGGAAATTAACGATGCCTGATAGTCTATTATGGAAGGTCAAAGGACTAAATAAACGGCCTTCGCCGTATCGCGCGCCTTCGTGGTCCTGGGCATCGGTTGATGGGCCTCTCGATCTCCCTCCCGGTGGAATAAATTCAAGTTGTCCCCTTGTTGAAGTCCTTGGCACCGAACCGCTCCCATTGGATGACAGTGCCATAACTAATATCGATGGGTACAAGATAGTGCTCAAGGGACCTTTATGCGTTGTGAAGGGACTTAGACCAGAAAAGCCACCTAACCCGCTACTCAATGTTCACAAGATCAGTAGCCTTCACAACCTCGATACATGTCTACCCATCAATGCTTCCTTAAGTCCAACTCGTATCCTCTTTGACGACCTACAAGATCAATACGATGAAGTATTTATTTTACTATTTTGGACCCACCCTTACCCTTCACTTTCGAGAGTCGTTACCGGCGGTTTAGCGCTTAGACCCATTGACGACTCCCAAACATTATACCGCCGAGTCGGACATGCTCAAATCGATGTCGATGCGGATGATATACAAGATCAAGACTTAGACCGGTACAACCCCGTGTTGGATGCTTGTCAAACAATAAGCATAGGAATTGTTTGAATATTATATGTCATGGTTTATTACTAGGTAGGCATCTATACATTGCAATGTACCACGGTAATCTATACCTACCCAGTAATCTTAAAGCCGGGTCTGGAGTTGACGGACATGTCTACTGGAGAGGGAGTCGTTTACCGTGATCTAAAAGGAAGTATAATGCGATAATGATAGGAGTATTGGAAATTCTCGGCAAATGAAGTAGACAGGTATATGCACTGGATGAAACAAACTGATGATCAACAATAATAGATTGTCTACCGTTATAGTTGTCATACAATGACTACATTATACAAGATTTAGGAATCCAGTCCTAACCGAGATACGCCTCGATGGTATCCAAACTATCTATCGCAATATATCCAAAACGCCCTACGGTTGAGTCGACCTAACACAGACAGGGCACAAGTGTCCAAGGAAGTATTGGATGAGAAGTGGATGAACAAGCGGAAAGGGGCTCTACTCGGCTGCCGCCTTGTTCTTCTTCTTCTTGTTGCCACCGAAGTTGGATACGCCGGGCGTCGATGATAGATGTATTAGGAGCCGTTGCCACTCCTCCTCCATCTCTTTCAACGATTTAGGATCCTCCTCGTTGTATTCAGTGTGTACAGGGGTCCACTCGAAGCCTTCTAAGTATGGTTTATCAAGTTCATCATCGGCCTGCATCGACAAATTCCAGTCAGCTAGATGTACGACAATACCGAGATAAGGTGGATATTCATCCCATGATTTCCATAGAGCCTTACGATGCCTAGAGACTCAACGAAAAGGAATTATCTTAGAAAAGAAAAAAATTGACTTACCCTCTTCTTATTAGCTTTATGGATGGCGTCTAACGCATCCTTGATGGTGACGCCTTGGCGATTTCTCGCCGTTATTACGGAACCCAGGTCCGTTACTAAGTCAATCGCTCTCACCATTGGCATTACTAATGGTTTCTTTAGAATATCTTTCTCCTCGACTGTATGAGAAGATGTGTTTATTTTCCTACACAAGTGCCACATTTGTTAGTAAATGCGGGGTATGAGTGACGTATAAGTGCCGCTACGCCGGAAACAATGGAAGAAAACCAGCCTTACCATCCAGTCCGCTGCGTTTCCGGTGCTATTTGGAGTTTCGTCCTCGTGTCCCCTTTAGTTGGAATTAGCTTTCAATGGTGATCCGACCTATCCGGTTGAATAGGCCATCTATGAATATCAATACTCACACATGTCTTTCATACTAGAAACCCCAGCTGCACTTGAGCTGGTTCTCCGATGGGAGATCTTCTCCTTCGTCGGAGATTCCTTTGTCGGGGATGTTGGAGACGTAATCTCGAGACCTTGGACGGCCGAGTCTACTCTGGTGAGAGGTTGAGGTTCCGCCATAATGAATTGATGGATTAGGTGATATAAATGTAGTTATATATATCGAATTGGAGCTTATTGTGACCTAGCTACATCAAACCGGGAGTTGTTAGTATCGCACTTGAAAAAAAAATTTACACAGATGATTAGGTCTAAGAGAAGGCCAAGGAAGAGCTACCTTAAACTAGCCAGGAAAGACAATGATGATGATGAACGCAGGTACAGGAACTGTTGAGAAAACCAATGTCTGTAGGACAGAAGAGGAGAAACAAGAAAGGAAAGCAGGAAGAGGGGAAGTGAGGGCAATTTGAAGGGGAGGGAAAAAGGGGCTTCGGGAGAAGAGAGGGGCCCCTGGCTTTCTCTGATGTTCCGTAATGTACGAGGAGCCATTATGGATCGGCGACCAGCTGATGCAGCTCCATGCTGCTAGATTTCGTAATGATTGGGCGGGGTGGGATACAGTAAGGTGTTGACGAGACACGGATGGTGTGCTCATCGCGTGACTCTCGAGCTATGGTTCGCTGAGCTCCGTTGGCGAGCTGCAACATCATACTTACTCGAATCGGTATAGCGTTTTACAGCTTCAAAACCTGGGGTAAAAATCCGGGGCGATGAGCAGATATCCACTATTCTGCATATTTCATAGTAGCCTAGACTGAATCCTTCTTCTCCCCCTCCCCACTTCTTCATCCTTCGAGTATAGACCTAGATGAGTTACTCAAACTCTTTTCATAATTTGCAGTTCTTATATTATCGTGAGAATACCGATTGCTTGTACAAGAATACCCTCCAGATAGTGGGACATCGTGGCTGATCGCCGAGGGGGCTAAGAACATCAGACTTACGATGTTACCTACAATGTACGACATGAGTCGTTAATTAACTCTTTAGCCCCAGCCATTCATACGTCTTTCCCACTGTAGCATTGCTAGGAATGTGTTCCGGTTAAGCCTAAGACGGGCACCTGACGTCGAAGGCTCGAGCGACATCATGATTTAGTATGGTCCTTTGTTGACCCTAGGGTAATTTCCCACCTGTCCAATCGATCTTTTCTTTTCAGGTTTTGTTCGTTGTGGAAATTGACTACACAACTATCTCTATGGTTTAATAGAATCTCAACAAAGCGGGCGCCGAGCTGTATGAAAGCTTGCTAGGGCAACCTTGGGGCGATTGTCGGCTAGATGGGCTCTGCTGTGCCTCTGCATTGTAACTAGGTACCTAGGTAGATAGTATGTAGTGCCGGAAAAAGACGGTTGAATTAGGAGCGTTTAAAGCCGACATTTAGTAGATCATTTTTAATCCTGGGGCATGACTCATTAGGAAGCCAAAGCAGATATTGACTTAGATTGGTCAATATTTGTCATCGATCTAATGAGAAAAAGTAAAGATCTAAAGCAAGGAGATGGTTCATCCAGCTTCAATTAACCTCAATATACCTACATATCTTCAAGCCTGAGGTTCCAAGGTTAGATTTGGATGCGATAAAGGTGGTGCTGGACCAGATTAGTAGAGCCTTAAAAGATCTGCGGTCAACAAATAGCATCAGAACTCTACTTAGTACCTAGCTGCCTAGGTGCCCCCCTAACAACGCGAATGAAGCTCACAAATTAGCGCTTGCGCAAAAAAAATGTTATTATCTCTACCTAGGAATTTAACCCGAAATGCGACTTCATGCCTAGGCCTATCCCGAAAAAATAATAGAGGAATGTACATGATATGTACCTGGTTTGTAACTGGTCAGATCGTGTACCTACGTAAATATTCACTGTCCCGTTCACCTTATCCATCCTGATATTGAGATGCAAATGATTCAATGACATATAAACCCCAACATTGGTAATCAATCGTAGGGGTAGGTAAGTACCTAGGTAGATACATATTCCTCCACCACGACTTTCATAGGTACTTACCTACCTCCTAATAGCAGCACTATAGCACTATCGTAAATCCATCATAGAAACCTCTCCAAAGTAATATCCGTGCCTGTATTCACCCAACTTGGCAATCACGGTGATCGCCCCCTCCGTGTTGCACCTTCCATCCGATCGTTCAACCGGGTAAACCCCTCACTTCCGCTGCTCCTGCCCCGAGCCGGCGACGCCTTTAACGGTATTGTCCAGCGTGCCCGTAACTCCCTTGCCGACATTTCCAACGCCCTCCGTCGCGGACCCGGCGGTATTCCCGAGTCCTTCAGTTGTCTGGTTTAAGGCATTTCCGACACCTTCGGTTGTCTTACCGACGGCGCTGTTAAGACCGCCGACAAGCCCGCCTTGACCCTTGGCTTTGTCGCCACCTGTCAGGATGCTGTCGACGCCGCTGACGACGCTACCGATGAGACCACTACCTCCTTGTTCTTTAGATTGCTTTCCGCTGTTCTCGGTCATGATGTGCTGATTTGAGATGCTTGAGTTGAGAGATTATTCTCCGAGATTGTGTTCTAGTGGAATACCGCGAAAGTCTTAACTGGTAATTCTGAGAGGCGAGTTATCAATTACATCGATTGAAGGCAAAAAGGTGTTGTTGGCTTAGTCCTACTCCCTTAAATTGCTGTGCTGTTGCTCATTAGAAAGTTCGTGCGTGATGGGGTCATGACGTATTCGTGCTGTTTTGGCGGTTGGCTATGAGGTCACATACACGACAAATAATATGAATGATCCCAACATATTACATACTATGGTATACCTGATCATGCCTACTAAAGCCCGCACACGTGGTCCGTATAAAACTTACTGAAAGTTGAAGCTTTATCGTAAGTGTGTGCTGTCCAGCGCTAGTCAAGTACAGCATCATCAAGAGACGGAACTACTGCGGACGGGTAAACAACAATCGGCTGCTTTCTAAGTGTATCCTTCTCTTGCACCCATGATCCAAGTCTAGCGGCAACTCTCTCCTCGTCGTGACGCGCTTTAAATTCGTATACCGCTGCATCAGACTTCATCATGTACTAGGTATACGCCCAACTCGGGACATCCTCAAGCACATGTATAGGTTTTGGCGTCTTGTCCCCTACCCCTTATTTTGCTGTGGATATGGTAGATTGATCCATCGTAGTAGGATCGCGACGAAGCTCAGTAGACCCGGTTGGTTCTGAAGTAAGGTGTACGCCACTATCTGCCCTCTTCCTTTCACTGGTAGATTCTATCGTAACCTCGGGCTCTGACACCCCCATCATGTTATCTTTTTCAGAAGCCGCTGGTTCCTTTCTTTTACTGAAAACGCTGACAGATGGGTTCGGTATGCTCGGTATCTGTGGCATTTGCGTTGGGAGATAGGATTTGAGACTAGACCCCGACGGGATTTGAGGCATCTCGGGCATTCTAGTTGGTACATAAGACTTAACCCCGGTTCCTGCCTGCTGTGCCACTTGCATGAGATATCGCATGTATGTGCCTTTTCTCGCTTGTTTAGCTTCGTTGTCTTGGGGAGCTTCCTCATCGCTATCCGGTAGTGGGATGGCAGATGCGGCGGCAGTAATGTCCAGCGGAGATGCATCGGGAAAATCACTACCATCTTGCTCTTCGATTTCGTTCAGCGTTGATTCGGTATCTTCTGCAATACCGTCTATCTTTGGAACTTCCTGGCCATCCTCCATCGTAGCGACAGGCTGCTCAATAGTCTCTGGTGGTGTAGGCATAGCAAACTTAGGATCGTCCACGATATCAGAGTCGTCGTTGAACCAACGAATCACGAGATTGCTAGCCTCCTCCGTCATCTGGTCGTACTGTTGGTTCTTATCTCTGATGAACATGCTCATATGTGCTTGGACTTCGTCCTCTGTCTTCTTAATGACTTGCCGTGAGAAAATATGGTGTGCCTGATGATCTTTCACTGGTATGGCACAAAATGTCCTTTCGGGTACGAAGTATCCTCCACTCCACATTCCATTCTCCCCTAGCGATGTGAAGAAATCATGGATGCCAATTCCCTGAAGTGCAGCTATACGTTCGAGTCTCCGAGCTAGTTCTTGCTGCTTCATAAGTGTACCGACAAAGGTAAAATGGTCAGAAAGGTATTCAAATGACTTTCCTACGTTGCCACGGTTGATATATGCAAGTCCCTGGCTGAGCGTATCCATACTCTGTTGATATCCCTCCTTAACCGAATCTTTGTTGAGGTTTCGCACTATAATAAAAGAAGTCAGCAATTGGTTGTTTATGGGGAGGGGTCATTTAATGCATATCCCGGAAGTATTTAATTCCAAGGGGGCAGAAATAATACTAGAAATGGGAAAAAGGACCTCTGGATTTTACGTACTGCTGCGCATCCCATCCATAATCTTCTGGCGGTGCACATAAGCAGCAACGCCCCCAGCTGCAATGGCACCGACCGTACCGGTGCGCACGGCAATGAGTTGCCAGCCTTTCCATGCTGGATTGGATGGCTTGGTGGACGAGACACGCGTCGCTGTCTTCTTAAAGGCGGACTTTCCGAGAGCTGACGGTGCTGCTGAGAGGGCCGTCATTACGTTAAATACAGTGCTTACTTTCTGGTAATTTGAGAAAGCACCGTAGACAAACATAGATCGCGCTAGGCCATTGAACGGAGTGTCGAAGGTTAGAATCCCCTGAATTAGAGGGAAAATTGGTGACCCTTCTTGTCCGTGTGCGATCCGCTCATTTAGAACAAGGAAAAGGGTGTCCGAAGCGACAAAACCCCTAAAAGTACCATTAGCAATTCATATCCAAGGTAGGTACCAATGTTTGATACATTTATTCTAGATTTATCTTACCCCATAGAATGTGCAACTAAGATAACCCCTACATCTCTATCATGGGGCGGCCAAGGGGTTTCAGATTGAGCTTTCCGAATATTCATTACCTTTTCCTTCAGCCTACCGCATTCTTAGTTGTTAATCTTTTTTTTAAAAAAAATATTGGCTGAAGCTTACCATGATAAGAAGGACGAGCAACACGGTGCTAGCTCTCCTCTCGTCTCATATTTCGGATATACTATCGACTCGACATTGTGATCCGGGAGTTTAGTGGCTACTCGTTGCTGCAAGTCACTCGGGAACGTCCGAAATGTGTCATCGTCCCCCTTAAACCCATGTAAGAAACAAAGCAATAGTGTTCGAGGCATACTTGCGGTGATTGATAATTCATAGGTGCCTAGTAGGTAGGAATATAAATAAGGAGGTATATAATAGTAAGTTCTAAGGTTGTTAAGCTGAGATGGTTCACTACCCACTTAGGTAGGTAAGGGAGCGCGCAGTAAGACCCCTAAGTTAGGTATCTACCTAGTACCTAGTAGTTAGCTACCTACTGGAGCTAGCCAACTCTTTGTAGGGGCATACCAACTAGTAACTTCCTCTGCCAATGTCACACACACCCTCCATATTGCATCACAGCGTCATTTATAACGTCACTAACGCTTCAACCTTTCTATTGTATCCTTGATTTCGTTCAAATTTCTTTTTAAAAAATACAGGGATGAGAACGCCACAATCCCCTTGGGCAAGCCTCCTGCTGAGTGAGACTGCTTTCACTCGATAGTTGGTAATCCTTTGGTGCTCGCAATCACGAAGAACGTGCTCATGAAAAATCATGGACTATTGCGAGATAAGATGTGATGTATTTACCTATTATTCCTAGCTAGTAGATACCTATATAGAATAATGATCACTTTTACCTGCTGAAACCACCTATTTATGTGCCCCTAAGCTTTCCTGGTGTTCCTTTGAAATCCCAGACATAAAATTGTGAGCGAAAATATTACAGAACCATTCATTACAAGCATGTCAATGCCCATACTTCCTCATGCATTGCATCAGATTATTTCTTTTTGCTCCCAGTAATGGGAGCTAGAATCGGGCCTAGCCCAAGGCCATCTAGAACTCTAGTTAGACCGAGACCGCCTAATAAATTGTTGACCAAACCTCCTAGGCCAAGTCCATTAAGAAGTTTGCCGACAAGGCCCAAGACACCGCTTAGAAGCAGACCGACGGCTGCGACAATCTGGAATAAAGGCTCGGATAGAAGACCCCAGAGTGGGTTGATGCCTTTCTTGGCATGTGGTAGGTTCTCGAGTTTGCGCTTGGCATTCTCGATGGTTTCGGTTACGGTACCAGTAAGTTCTTTCAGCAAATCTGCGAGACGGTATTCTTCAGGTGTTGCTTCGCGTGCTGCAGTCTTGTGCTTTGCGTTAGCTGAGATACGGCCGTCTGGGTCGAGACCGCGAATTACGCCGTTAGCCTCTGTAAGGATCTTGCCGCCCTCTTCAATTAAGGGGCGGACTTGCTTAACAAGCTCTTCTTCGTCACGCTCGTCTTCTGGTTTGCGCTCCTCGGAGTCGATCCTCTATAATAAGAGTTCAAATTAGCACGTGGGTCTGATAAGAGAAAAGGAGGTTTCCGTAACAACGTATCGTAACATAATTATAGACTTACATCAACAATCATCTTGCAAATCGGCTTGATCTTATCAAGAGACTGCTCAATGCAAAATGAAATCTGTCCAGCAATCTTCTTGTCTTGTTCAAGCTGCAGACGGGCCTGTTTCTCCTCTTCGGTCTCCTCGGGTTCGGGAGTCTGAGGTATCTCTTCGAGTAGGGAACAATGTCCCATGACGTTTCCTTTGCCGTCGACAACGTCACCATCATCGTCGATCTTCTTGCCAGCGCACTCGCTCAAGGTACCAGATGTAAGCTTTCCCATGAGGTCGCCATTTTCGTCAACAACATTACCTTCGCGGTTAACCTTACGACCTGACATGGGATTAATGTCCTTAGGGATTGGATCTTCTTCCCAACGTTCGGCGTGGCCGAGAACGTTTCCATTTTTATCGCATATATCGCCATCATCATCGACGGCACGGCCAAATAGAATTTTCGGGTCACCAGACACGAGTCGTCCAACAACATCCCCGCCAGGCGTCACGACCTTTCCTTCCCTGTTGACAGTACAGCCTGGGAGCTCGGTGAAGGGGCCTTCTTTCATACCTTCACGCTCAGCTTCAGGTATGAGCTCACATTTTCCGATAATATCGCCTCCTTCGTTGCGTATGAACCCATTCTTGTCACACATCTTCCCGATAAGGCGTCTAAGATCACCCTCAACTACACGGCCATAGATATCGCCGTGCGAATCGACGGCATTACCAGCCTTGTTGATACGTTTGCCAGCCAGAGCCGAGTTATCGATTTCTGGCTCAGGTTCGGGTTCTTCCTCTTCCCACCGCTCCGCATGGCCCAATTGGTTCCCTGTCTTGTCGAGGATGTCACCATCGGCATCGACAGGCTTCCCCTTTAGTTTCTTAGGATCACCCTCTACTAGGATGCCGATTTGCTCCCCAGCAGACATAATCTTTCCTTGATCGCCCACAATTGCATCAGGATAGTCTTCAAATGGCGCAGGCTCTTTCACTTCTGCACGTTCGCTGTCCGGGATAGGTTCAGCTTTGCCGATGACTTGGCCAGCGTCATTGAATATTTCTCCCTGGTCGCCGACCCTTTTCCCAACAAGATGCTTGAGAATACCTTGCACCACGTGGCCCCAAATCTGACCTTTATCATCCACGACATTACCTAGCTTGTTGACTTTCTTGTCACGGAGCATAGAGTAATCAACTTCCTCCTCCTCGGCCTCCACGGGCTCCTCGGCCTCAGCACGCTCAGCGTGCCCAATGACGTTGCCGTTCTTGTCGAGGATATCACCGTCAGCGTCAACCTTCTTGCCGATTAACTTTTGGAAATCATCACCAGATACTACACCAACTTGGCGGCCTTCGTAGATGACTTTGCCAAATTTATCGACGGTAGCATCTGGAAAATCTTCAAACGGCGCTGCCACATTCTGAACAGCCTCAGGCAGAACTTCGACTTCGCCAATGATATTTCCTTGGCTATCCCAAACTTTTCCGTTCATATCGGGAGCCTTTCCAATGAGCTTCTTAATATCACCGCTCTTCACTTTACCGATAGGGTTGCCGTTATCATCGACAACGTTACCGGCCTTGTTGATCTTCTTACCCTCAAGAATGGAGATATCTGGTAGTCTAGTCTGTTCTTCTGCTTGGTGCTTGGCGGCTTCGAGAGCATCGAGCCTCATCGCAGCTTCTGGCACTTCCTCCTTTATGCGCTCGACGATTGTGCCTTCAGGCACCAAGTCAATCTTGCCAAGGACAGTTTCGTTGTCGCCAAGCAAGTTTCCTTGGCCATCAATACCTTTGATATCCTTACCGACTAAGTGCTCGTATTCCTGACCTTCCGCAAGCCTGCCAAGTATCTTGCCCTTCTGGTCCGTGACCTGACCATCCTCGGCGATATTGAAGGGACCTTCAAACATTGCGATAACCTTATCGGCAACTGATGGAGCAAAAGAAGGGATCTGGATCGGCGCAACTTGTTGTGCTTGCAGCTCCAGAGCATTAAGGCGGTCTGCGGCTTCGGGAACCTCTTCCTTGATGCGTTGAGCGATCGAGCCTTCGGGAGCAATATCAACTTTACCGACAATGGTACCGCTCTCAGCTAGTAGGTTTCCTTGGGTGTCTATTTCCTTAACATCCTTACCCACTAGGTCTTGGATGTCTGAGCCATTAGCCAACTTGCCGATGACCTTTCCCTGTTTATCGGTGATCTTGCCGCCGTCTGCGATAGTGAACGGTCCTTCAAACAGTGCTACGACTTTATTCGCAACTGACGGAGATAACGATGGGATATCAATTGGTACAAGACCTTCGTTCGCGAGGTCATCGATTTTAGAGCCGAGTTCGGGGTCCATGTCCTTGAGTACAATCGGAGCTCCCCCCTCTTCAAGCTCTTGTGCGTCCGGAACGTCGCCTTGCGCTGTCTTTTCAGCAATGTCTGCATCATCAGCAACATCAGATATCTCTCGTACGTCAATGTCCTTTGCAGTTCCTTCAGCAGCTTCCGTTATACCTTGTGTAGCATCGCCAATGGCTGGCGTTGCATCTGCGGCTGTGTCACCGGCCGTATCCAGGACGTTTGGAAACGTGTCGCCAAGTTCACCCGTAACACCCTTTGTCCCGGTCGCTTCGCCGGCGGTGCCAGTAATACCTTTCGATTTATCACCAGTAGCCCCCGCAACGCCTTTGGTAGCCCGGCCGAGACCTCCAGTGATTCCACCAAAGGCAGAATGGGCGGTCCCTGTGATTCCGGAGAGGGCACCACCGAATCTACTTCCGCCGCCACCCTGCAGTTGCTTACTTTCTTGTCCTTGCGTAGCGATGTCCTTACCGGACTTTGTCGTGTAGTTAAATTCAGACGCTACGTTCTCCAGTGGTACGGCTTTGCCGACCACACCTCCATCTTCGTCAAGTATGTCACCCTCCTGCGTGACAATCAAACCGGCAAGATTCTTCACGTCGGCTTGAGTCACCTTGCCGATAGGTGTTCCATCATCATCAATTACCTCTCCTTTGTCGTTGATGCGTCCCGCTGCTGGGACCATCTCGCCTTCGCCTTCATTTCCCTCGGATGTATCCGGAATAGAACGGGGTACCGATGCTTGCGACGCGGTTTCTTGTGGGTAACTATCGTTCCCTACCCCGGGAACATTTTCGGTAGCTTTACCAAGCGGACTGCTCAGCCCGCCGACTGCTTCTCCGAGCCTAGACATGGTATCTGGGTGGATAATCGTGACTGGGTCCTCGTCTGGGCTGATTTGTCGTGTCGTAATAGTTATTTCTTCGGAGTTGTGTTGGTCTTGTCGTTGCTGTTGTAGCTGTGGTTGGGTATAACAGTTATGGGGAATAGTCATAAAATGATGATCACTAAATCCACAATAGGTACACGAAACGACGAATTGGATCTTTTATGAGGATATGATCACGAGAAAACAACAAGAGTTATTTGTCTTTGAGGATAGAACTTACGTCACAGGTTTAGGGAATCATCTACCTCATTCTTAATGGTTGGTAGAGATGTCCGAACCCTTAACCCTTCCTACATTCCGTTCGACGTCATGACTGCGGCTGTCTGCTTTCGACAAACGACTGTGAACGTCATGAGTAGGGAATACCTAGCCATGGGCCCTAAGACAAACTTCGTGATAAGGCCGAGCCACGAATGAGGCTACCGCCCAAGCCGGTATTCTGTCGATCTTGAGCAATCTCGAGCCATAATGTGCGATGGGCAAGTAATGAATCTTGAGTTTGTGGCTTGCTAGTCTTTTCGCATTAACCAGATGATAGGCTTGAACGACTACTACAAGTAGTACAAGCCAACTTCCCAGCATAGGGGGTTTAAGGAGCTGAGCTGTCATTCGTTGAGCGTTACCAAAGAGTGGCATAGAAAACAGGATTCCTTCTTAGAACTGTGGTTATAGATTATCAGCCACCCTAGGGGGCGCCGTTCGGAATCTCGATCTTGAGCTAACAGGCTAAGTGAGCTAGATGTCGGAAGTTTTGTTGATGGTTTGGAGCGGTCTTTGCACCTTTGACCGTGCAGACCGTGGCAATTCCACACGCGACATGGAAAAGGGAGGTTGAGAAAAGCTTGGCGTTGTAGGTCTTAGTCGTCATTCAAGCCACATCTCCTGGCTCGTACCATGAAGAATGGCCGATGATTGGTTGTATGGGTTAGGTTAAATTAAATCGAACGCCACTTCAACTACAAGGATAGCACGACCACCTACACCAGCCCTATGCTACCCTGCCTGACCAGCAACCACCCCTGCCATCTTAATGCCGTCCAGACCGTCCAAGCCGTCCCGTAGCGTGTTACGGGTTGTGACTAATAGCCAGGGTTGGTTAGCGTAATAATGTGCGCCACCCACTTTTGTGCGTACGCGGATTTCTTCATCTTAACCGGTTTTCCTCGCAATCCAGCAAGCCACACTTGACATGGGTAAACATCAGATTAACGTCATAAACGGCATGGTGGATGGCAAGGGCGCCTTCTTTTCGACTAATTTGTATTTCAAAGTACTATACCTACATATCAGCGTACCTATTTATGTACTTACCTACCTAGGTACCCAGGTAGGCACCTTGCAGCATTCAATATTTGGTATGGGTGGAAGATTAGATTCACCTGGCTGCCTGGGCAACATTGTAGAGCCAATTCTCAGGTTCCAGATTGTATACCCAAACTGAATACAGCGTATGGCATTCATCCTAATATGTAGTAGGTAGATACCTAGGTACCTATTGATGTGTATGCAAGGTAATTGGGCAAATTCAATTATTACCTACTCATACACGATGCAGTCGCGGACGCTGTCAAATGAAAAAGATCCAAGGACCAAGGTATCATATTCCGCCAAAATCGCTCCACCTTATGCATTTTCCAACCCAGATTACTATGTATGCCTAAGCAGCTAGGTAGGCAGTAAACAAATAAATATTCACGGATCTTGCGGCCTTTTCCCAAATGTTGTCGGGATGCGAATGGTTAGTTGGATACCGTCTGTTGTAGACTTGACATCTAAGAAGATATCAGAAGGGCTCCCACCTGTGTGAGCGTTAACCTTCGGTTTCTTCTCTTCTTGAGGCTCATCATCAGGTTCAGATTCACCCATTTTGGATGGCTTTATGAATGGTGCTAAGTCGTCGTTCTCTCCAGCCTTCTCATTAAAGCGGCCGATTATGTTGCCGTTATTATCGAGAATGTTGCCCTCGTGATCCACTTTCAACCCTCCTAGCACCTTTTCAGGTATGTCCGTAGGAGGAGGTGGGCTGATAAAATTTTCTGAGACATATCCTATGAGCTCGCCGCCATCTCCATATACCTCGCCGTTATCTGCGACTTTCCTGCCTACCATAGCAGGTAGGTCGCCTGTAACATGACCAAGCACTGTCTCCGACGCATCTATGATATTGCCAACGTCGTCGATAACATTACCGCCAAGACCATATGCGAGACGGCGTAAGTCGGGGGGTGGTTCCACGCCGATTGGTGTAATCTTTGGGATCTTCGGAATAGGTGAGACATTGGAGGACGGAGAATGGACCGAAGGATCCAATACTTCTTCCGGTGGATCTTGTAGCTCGTCAGGGAGCCCGGGCAGACTATCGGTGCTTGGTAGACCTTGCGTCCCAGGAAGTTCGTTAGGGTCATACAGACCAGATGCGATATTCTTCATATCGGGCGTTGTCGGTTGAGGGGGACTGTTCACTACCTTTTCAGGGCGAGTGAGAGGTATTTCAATCCTTCGTTCAATGTGTGCAGGATTACCCATGTTGTCCACGATCTGGGTCCCATCATTCATCATTTCTAAATCTCTAGTATTCGCTTTCTGGTCGATGCTCTCTCCAATGTTTCGAGCACCACCGTTCCGCTTCATTTCACTGCCTTGTACTCCAATATGTGCCTCCTTCGAGATGCTAGATATATCAGGTTCGCCAATCACATTGATTGGCGTAGTGCCTGACATTTGGGCTTTGGCGTCGTTCGTATTCCCCTCTGCTTTCTTCGAAGCGTCTGTAGGGGTTGAAATATTTGCCATTTTCTCATTGAAGCCTTGACTCGAATTCGCCGTTTCAGGTATATCTACTTCGGTAGATGCCTCGGTAAGATTCACAAGATCCGATGTCTTTGGCTCCTCGAGAGTTTCCCGCGTCCGGCTTTTGGGCGGAATTATTAGTGTGTCGTCTCTTGGTAATTCCTTAGTTGGGCTAGGTACGTTATTCGGTAACTCGCTGGTGACGTGGCTCATCATCTTATTAGAGCCATGCAATGCTCCCTTAGCAGGGTCAATCGCACCGTCACTCGAAGTCTTGCCAGATAACGCTGATACGAAAGCACTCATTTCGGAGTTCCCTTGTTCAGAAAAGTATTTCGCAATGTCTATTGGTGAATTGAGGGCATCTGTGGGATTGGAAGGTTCGGGCAGATCGTCGGTTGAGGAGCTAAGAAACTCTCGAGGTTTTCCAGCAATGCTTTTAGCTGGGCTGATCGTTTGGTCCGAAGCACTACCCTCTTCGGTTGAACCGTCGATGGGGTCCTCTGTCTCCAAGGCGCCAGGTCTGTCTGTGCTCCGACTAATAGTCTCGGTGGGGGTGAGGACCTCGTGGGACTGAGTACTCGAGGCCGCGGGAGTGATTGGTCTTTGTCTTTTCACGGGGGTTGGCGTTTTAGTTTTGCTGGAAGGCTTGAATAACTTCCTTGGCGGTGTCTGTGGATTCATCATGTCGGCCATGGTTAGGATAAGAGATCGAATGTGATTGGCATGAAGGAAAAAGAATATAGCAAGGTATATTGCTAGGATAATATGGTAGAAGAGGTCAAATCCGGAAAATGTAGGCCATGTGAGAGAAATCATTCACTAACACGAGCTTAGCAGCAGCGTAAAAGCCACGAGGATATTCACGTACGAGGTTAGTTTCTATGGGGACAAATGGGGATAAGGAGTATGCGAAGTGGAGGAATGATAGCATGAAACTCTAAAGGTGAATCCCAACTACATACTATGCGTAGAACATTGAATGTTTACCTAGTAACCGACCCGCTAGGTACTTACCATGTTGCCATGTAGCCGGTTACAACAGGTACTTCATCTTACATCTTACTCCATCCCAGACGCCGTCCGCTTGCGTCATAGTGAGCAAGGAGGGGAGCTCTAACGTGATCGACACCCAATCGCGATCTTAGTATCTCATCTATGTAGGTACTAGGTATGCCGCATGTATAGATTGACAGGGGTTAAGCTCACCTGCCGGCTTCGTGTTAATAAGTTCGCCTAGGTAACCGGTCATATTCCTCCGAACCTATTAGAAGCTTCAACTGTGGCAAGCTTCAGCTAGAGAGACGTTATTTCTTAGCCAATGCTAAAAATGAATGATTTCGCAGGAAGAAACGATGCGCACTTTGTTCTGTGATCTTCTAACACGATCCTAGAGGTGTATATCGAAACGTATATCGAGACTTCCAATATCGAAACCTCCAAGCAACCATTGCCCTAGCGTCCAAGTAAGATTCAGCTGGTCAATTGGAGCATATTGGGCGCACTGCACCGTCTGCTGTGGCGTGTTTGTATACATAGAGACTTGGGAACCTGGCTGCCTGGCTGCCTGGTCAATTCAACCCGGTCAAATATGTTAAGTGTGGATATGTGGATGATACCCGAGCCGAACCGCGCCGTAATTAACTAGCTGCTAATAACTACCTAAGTAGCGAGCCATGCCGCCATGTCAGTCCACGGCTGCTACGTTGTGATCAATTTGACAGATTCTAGGGGGTCTTGTGGTTGTGCTCGTCCGACTTGAAGAACTGAAAAAAGTTGGCAAAGTTGGAAATATTAGGAAGAGTGGATTAAGAATATGAAGCTTTCATTGGTGGGAATGGTGGAGGTTGTCTTTTGTACGAATCTGCACGGTTGTTGCTATGGAAGTCCGTCACTTCCGTAAGCAAGGTACTTACATGTACCTTTTTATGATTGGACAATACCTAGTAAGGTTGATGGTCGATCTACTTAGGTATCTACCTACTAGGTACCTACGCAGTATGCAGTAAGATTTATTGTTCTTTTGAAGTTCGAATCCTTTGAAATTGCCTTGAAATTTTACTATATTACTTATCATTAAGTTATCATAAACCTGAAATATTCCCAGTATTCTTTCGATAGTCCAAGCTGCGGCTATCATCATTAATGGATATTCGAGTATTATGTCACTCTGTAGGCACCTGTCCGGATACACGCTACCTAGTAGGTACCCACCTAATATCCACTCCTTGGGCTGTTCTCGGGAATCTGTGCATAGGTAGGGCTAAGTGGAGATTTACCCCCAAACTCCGAAGCTAAGGTTGATATCCACTAATCTTTACCCCTGAAGTTCTTTCTCTTCTAACTTCATACCTTCCCATGCTCAGAATTAATTCACTTACTTGAGGAGTCTCTAGCACCGCAGTTCACAAAAGATTCCAGGAGAATTTAAAGCATCTTAGGTTTACAACAGCCAAATTTTTGTCGAAATATTGTATTATCCAGTTCCCCCCTATCAATTAGAAATATCTCCCCCCTCTGTGCATGGGACCCTCATAGGCGCTTTTATAATTATAAACAATTAAGTAGCTACATATGTAATTTGCATTAGTCCTGCTCAATCCGGTTGACATGCCCGATATCGATCAGGATCTAGATGATCTACAGTACCGGAACTGCGGAAGAGAGCAATCACGTGCCGAATATCCTAACCCAAAGGTATGACCCTCGTCTCTAAATGGATACGAGACGGGATATCACTGAAAGCCGCCGGTCCCGGCTGCCCCGTCACTTGTCATCCATCTCCCCTTGCATACCTAGCATGTGGTATGTTAATACAGGCTCACAGACCTTCCCTGTTAGCGGCAAGCAAGGCTGTTAGTTATTGACTTATCTCCCTAAGTATCGCTTTGGCAGAGGTCAGTTTGGTTGACACCCAGCAGGACAAGTTTCTGGGTGTCTCGTGGATATGCAAATGTACAGCTGGCGAATCCCCTGGCTAGAGGAACACAAAATGGGATGGGAGAATACTGAATGTTGGGTAGGAATACGAGGGTGGGAAAGTAGGTATCACGTACAAGAGAGCCAAGGTCAGATCACCGTGGATCCGGGCCTTTAGCGTTACCTCTATCTCGAGGTTGAGATCCAACCGCAACTTGAGCGGATTCTTTCCACCACTATCCTTCTGGGGTTGTTGTTGGACTTGCTGCATTGGCTGTTGTTGCATCGGCATCTGCTGCTGCTGTTGATACTGGGATGGGGCCCGGCGCGGTGGACGAGGCGCTACCTGTTTCTCATAATCGTTCTCTTTGTCGTCTTCTTCCATCCACGATGGTTGATTATTGCGGCGGCGTCGTCGCGATCGACTTGGCTTCTGTGATTCGACACGCGCCGGCCTAGGTGGTTGAGGTGGAGGCTTCACCTCGGATTTCACCGGAGATTGAGCTCGGGAATTTGCACTCTCATTCTCTTCTTGTTTGATATTCTCCCGTTGTTTTCCGTTATTTTGTATCGTTTCGTCGTAGTGTTGATCATCTTCCCTTTTCACTTCGTCTTGTGTTTGCCCGGCTTGCGAAGACGTCTGCTCTGGTTGTTCTTGCCTCGTCTCGCCTCCCTCGTTGGGTTGCTGAGGTGCCTTATCGTCATTTGATGACATGATGTTTAATATTGGTGCCTGTGGTTGACTGCGTTTCACATGAATAATATGGCAAAGAATAAAAATTATTAATGAGATGGGCAAGCACTAGTAGTGCCTGTGGCGGTCTCCTGTATTTTATTTTCTCGACTGAGAATGGCATTTTCGAAATACCATAGCCTCCCTGTTGTATACACCATGTATACATAAGGTAAGCGTCAGCACTGTGACGCAATGGGGCGCTCCCGAGTGAACTGAGTCGTATCCTAATCGAGATGGAGTACTCATAATGCATATCTATCTAAACCCCTGCCCACTTTCCAAGTTCCTCTTCGCCAATCAACGCGATCCAGCACCGAAGTCGTGCAGAATTATCCTTACTCCAACACCAGATTTAGTAGTCAACTAGGTACCTATCAAGGATGAAGTCATGTATTTGTCTTAGACAACCATGCATAAGGTTTCGGGTGCCCCCCTACTTCTGTGGCTGAGAAAAGGTAGCTTGCTCGTATGGAGTAGAGCATATGTTTAATTTCATCATCTGACTCCCGAGTGTTCCCAATTATGACATGAAGAGTCTCTAAACCTGTTTTACTGCCCACGAATATCAGCTTCCGTCAGGCCAAGCTCCGTCGCTTCACCATTAATTCATTCTCTCCTTGATACTTGGGCGCGAAGGATCTTCGAAGTCGCAGCTAAGTTCCTGCATTGTACCTCTCAATTACGAGACATATGGCTCTCTCTACCCTCGGACTACTTACGGTCTGCTCCATTCCAACGGTCATTGGCGTTGCAGAAGCAATCGACGCCCAGAAGAAACAAAACCAGCAAGCGAAGGATAGGGTCAAGTTCAAGTTGACGGCCAATTTTTCACATGACGGCGTCTCACCGCCACAACAAGCTTCGGTAGTGTTTAAAGACAAGAAGGTAAGTTCACAGCTATCTATTCTAGCGCGTCTAGAACCAATCTCCTAAACCAATTCCCAGCTATACCTCAATCATCCGGCGTGTCCAGTAGACGGCTATCCATTCAACGGTTACTACTTCGGCTACCCAGGGCCGGAGAACTATCAGGGTTTGGTGGCACCCATAGCAGATGATCCGCCAATGCTTAATTGGATCTACGCGGATAAAGAAACGGGGTTATTACGCCACGGCTCGAGATCAGAAACTACTGGTCACATTATTGGACCTTGGAGTTGGACAGAAGATGAGGAGTGGCTCACACTTGAGGATGTACAATACTTCGTGGCCGTCGAGAATGATGAAGGTACCTGGAACCTCCACTATGACAAGGACGGAAATTTGGACGAGGTTTTAGACTGCGATGTGGTAGATATCGACTTACATCGTGAGCTGCAGCTTGGTGTATCCAGTCGATATACGAAGTAGTAAAATAAACAAGATTTAGCTTGCTTGCTTAATATCCCAGGGCAAAAGGGGTTCACATGCAGGAACCTCGTGATGCAGTAATAGCGGCACAGAACTAAGGGTCGTCTGATAATGAAGGACGTGCTAAATACTTCGAAGTACACCCATTTAGCCCTTGTAGACTGGGTACTAGGTATCTCGTAGCACCTAATAATAAATCCTCCACACCCTCCCCTTAACTCCGCATCCCTGTTGGATACCTACCTCTATGTAGCTAGGAACTAAAGATCGACGGACTTCCTGTGGCTGACGTCAATACGTAAGCCATGCATATCATATCCGAACCCCCTGAAGTCTCCGTATCAGGCATTGGGTGGTGTTGGCAGCATCTACACATAATACTTCTCTACCTACCTAGGTATGTATGGGGTAAGAAAGGCGCAAAAGTTACGAATATCTAAAATCAGGGTTTAGATCCTCCATTGCTTTTGACGAGTGAGACAAGTTCCCCGATTTGGACAATGCGTGACGTATCGCCTCCGAATATGACACACCTAATCTACATGAGGTCGATGTACCGGTGAACTTTCACAGCCCTTCTAGATCGTATCTTATACGTAGATGGTCTCGCCCTATTATGAATTCACACTTTGTAGATAAGCCATCAATCATATTTATATTGTTTCCAGTATGAATCGCACTTCTGTCAAACCCCTAATAGTGTCGCTTTGGTAACACATTTCTTCTATACACTTACAGGTATCTTAGTGCCTATAAATATAAAGCTCATAGACACGTTTACCATATTATAATCAACATAATACCTACACAAGCATCTCCGACATGTCGTCTCCCACCCCTTCAGGTTCAGGATCCGTGTCTAGGTCCCGACAGGGCCGTCGCCGCAGCCGCAACCAGTCCCGGAGACAGCAGGCTACCGCGCCACAGCCGGATCCTCAAAGCCAGCAATATTCAGACGACGACAGCGCAGAAGATGTTGAAGCAGTACCACAACCACAGCCGCAGCGGCGCCGACGCCAGCGTACGCAGCAGGCGCAACAGCAGCAGCAACAAAGCGGTGGAACGCTTGGAGGCGTTGGCGTCGGGGGGGTTGATCAGCTACTTCCCGTCAATAACGTTGGCGAGACGGCCAATAACCTGACCAACTCCGCGACAAGTACATTGGGAAATGTTGCTGGAGGCGCACTTGACAAGCAGGGAGGAGGTGGTGGCAAGTCCGACACTTTGCGCCTTAGACTTGATCTCAATTTGGAGATTGAGGTCACACTGAAAGCTAGAATCCATGGCGATCTAGAACTGGCTCTACTGTACGTGCCTCCGTTTCCTTTCATTTACATCTTCATTGCATTGCCAGCATTACAGCGTTCATCTCCATATTTATATGTTGTACTTCCTGCGCCATAGCAAACCATGTCCCTCCCATACCATAATACTCAGATATTCTGATACGCTCTTCAAGGGATACTGCTTGAGCGTGGTAAATGGAGTTTATATTATCGAAGATTGGGATGGAGCTTGGAAAATAATGATATTGCTGCAAATACCTAGAGAATACCCCGGGCCTAAATCGCACATTCATGTACACTTACAGCTCGGTCATTTACTTCCTGCTTTCGCATGCTATCTGCGATAGTCTCACCTTGTCCGTAGAACTCGCTAATATCTCTAGAAATGGTTAAAGGACGACTTGAAGGTTTTCACTATATTATATATACGTTTTCCTAGAAAGAGTTATTGTTTAACAGTGGCGAAACTCCTCCCGAGTTCGGTTCCTCGATGGTTACCTAGGTACTTGTAACCTAGTATCTATGCTGTGTAGGTACCTAGGTATCTATTAACTAGGTAGAGATACCTCCGCTACCGGTGTTTCTACAGGTCTTTAAGGCCTAGACAATACCTGTCTAGGTATTCAACATGTATATAGTTGGGCATATTTATGTTTATTTAATTTGTTACCTTAGGTAGTCACGATAATATCACTTGTAATGGCTCATATATATAATATCTACGATACCATCCTATAACGGAACCTTTAAATCCTTGCACGATGGGCTTCCTTTAAGATTTCCTAATACCTACCTAGGTAGGTACCTAAGTAGGTGAATCCAGGTTCTCGCGAATAGTATTTCTCTCGGCCCCTAGGTTATAAAGCTTCGCTCCGAACTACGTCTCGACATTTCAATTAATATGGGTAGGTACCTAGGTAAGTAAGTAGTTTTATTTTCATTCGTTCCTTCCATCTTAGAGATTTAAGGTCGAGTTAATCTAGTTAGGTATAATAACTGGGTGGCCATCGTGATTCGTTCCGTTGCTTTGGGGTCCTTTATGGGATATGGGACTCTCCTTGACATAAACGCCGGGATATGGTATCGTCTAGAACGTACAATACCTATCATGCCATGGATTCGCTCTACATTAATCCTGAAAACATCGTCACGGTTCCCTCGATACCTACCTAGTACCTACTATATCCCACATATCCGATTCGAGGGGTATAAAACATCTTTGAGACTAAATCCATTCGACCGGTTAATTATGATTTATTCTAATTAACAAGGCTTATTCTGTGTTAGGGCTGCCCAATAGTAGGCTGAACTCTGTATATTTAGCCAAGATGCTAGTGTGGATGAGCTTGACAACTGGATAGGAATATCGCTTGCGCCTATCGTGATATAATCGTATAATTTACCGCCACGCGCTTATCGGGCCGTACTCCATGTTTACAACCCCAACCTGAGAGGCGTGATCTGGGGAAACTGGGGAAATAGGTAGGTATTAACGATAGGGCATCCCAAACCCCAGGCGCGCTTCTCGATGCAACGAGGAGCCATGACTCCCGTTTATGCAGGATTAAGCATGCCTTAATATTGCAGGAATGCTACATATATTGCACGCCCCTCGAGGCCATAATTTACCGCGATTAAGATTTGTATATTTGACGCCGTCGTCTAGTTACTTGGGTACATGTGTGCCTGCTCTTGGAATCCTGCGTTACCTATCGATTGAGATTCAGAGGTAACCATCAAACATGAGACAGAGGATTTTAAGTATTGCGGTACCTTGGATCCGCGAAGCATCGGTAGATGCTGCCTAACGCGTCTCAATGCTGTGCCGGGGCGCCAAAACGGGTTGGATAGGAATAGCGTCATGTATGAAGACATAGCCATACATCCATATTGAGTCTGTCTCCCCACGAACATTATCTCCATATTCATCATCTTGGAGTAGATGCATAGTGAGTGTCATTCAAAGCTAACCTAACTACCAACCAGTTCGTTGGCGCTATATTAGGCGATCGCCATGTTCAATATGGCACTTGACATCGCTCGGACCGAATCGATTCATATTTCCCCTTGTAGTGGGTTTAAAGGAGGTAAGTGTCACATCATAACAATCTGAACCCCTATTGCATCCGAAGGTCATGATTCCCTCACCTTATAAACCTTAGGGATACTGCCACAGAAAGCCTCGCTATAGCTACCTACCTAGGTATCTAGGCACTACAGGTACCACGCAAATCTCGGCAAAGACGAGTTACGAGATACGTCAAATATCCTTCCAGCATCGTAGGATAGGCGTCTGAATAACCAACTTCAAGACCCCCGACGACGACGGTGGGGCACCAGGTGAAATTTTGTGATGTATGAGATCGAACCAGTACCTTTCAGGTGCAGGGCAATCTTGATTAGAGAACTCACGAACTTAAACAAAACAATACGATTCAGGCCGCATTCATTCTTGATACTACCCATCAAAGGTATCCTAAGCCAATAACCGACATAGGCCACCATCATAAAAGATACGCGTAAGTAACACCGACCCTTCGAATATAAATGCATCCAATGTCTAACCATAAGGTAGCAAATAATTTCAACAGCCATACCCTTCGGCCAACAGCGAAGATGCCTAGAATCTACCATTATCCCCCGCCCGAGGAGGCAGCTGCAAGTATGCAACAGGAGTCCTTTTCTTCCGCTCTCGGTCTGTCTTCGGAGCAAATGCTTCTTAATCGAGCCGACTAAGGCGCTATTTCCCCCAGGCATACTTGAAGCTTTCCCCTAAAGAAGTAATCGCTGACTCCTTTTGTTGTAGTGGAGGCGTCATCCGCCCTCGAAGACAAAATATTCATCAGTCTCATGGCAATCATGCTCACGATCTTGGCATTTGGATACATATTCGTCTTCTACCAACTCTTCTTCGGGTCTCCGCGAAAGGTCGACATGGACGACGACGTCGAGCGACAGGCTCTCGATCGAAAGGACGAGATCAAGTGGTGGCTCCATGACTATGATAATGACCATGATAATGATGCCAAATAAGGCGTCAATTATAGAGGGTTACAGGGGAAGGTGATCTAGCCGAGGCTAGGAGTCAAATCGGGATGATCAAGTACCGCAGTCCACTAAGAATGAGGCAGGGAAGTTAGGTGATGTGGAAGTCATCTGCGCCTAGCTGAGGAATCAAATACAAATGTTCAACTTGGTCAATTCTACCTACCTACCTACCTACCTAGTCAAAGGCTCATTAGCACGAATGAAACACGAGTGTTATTGATGGACTTTATGATCAGATTACGTACTAACTCGTCGGGTTATTATTTTAGATGCGAACGAAGATCTAACGATTCCTTGATTGCGAATGTTTAGGTAAGAAAGCCTTGGAAAAAAGGTAGAAAAAAAGTCATCTCTGCGTGAGCGTATAATATGTATGATTTTACCTACCATGGACCCACCAACCCATGCAGGTACGCAATTGTTGGCTTGTTGTATGTACGAAGTATGTCTATGATATTGGCTGTCGCCCCGTATAATTTCCGTGTCCCCCACGCGCGTATGAACACCGCGGATAGCATCCACGAATCGTCGTCATCGTAAACCCCAATGGCACGAACCTGCTCACTACAATCCGGGAATCAATGGATATTATTCATGCGGTTATCTATCTCGCAATAACTTACAAGGGTTCCCCATATTTTATTCCTTGGCCTAACATCATGAGATCCAAGGCTAAAGTACCGGAATGCCAATTTCTCCAGCGCCTGGGATTGGTCAATTCGGATAGCGATCTACCGAGAATCATTAATATAAATGCGAGATCCGTCCCATGTGTACAGCGTATGAAATCGAAGACCGGGTTTGCGGTACTCTATTTATTTTCTGTTCGGGATCGTCGCAACCATGTTCGTACGCCGAGTGCTTCACCTTGCCATCTCGATTGGCGTCTGCCTTAACCTGTCTCTAGCTAGCCCTGTCGACCTTAACGAGCTGGGTCTTAAAGTTGAACGCCGTGCAGATACAGGGCTGGTTGGTTATCTCGGAGCAATATTTCTTGGGGCAGATCCTTACGTGTATTTCTACCTAAGTAACGGCAATGACCCGCTTTCCTTCAAGGCGATGAATGGGGGGCAACCCATACTACGCCCAACGAAGGGCACTGGTGGTGTGAGAGATCCCTATCTCGTGCAAGGTGGCGGTGCTGAGGCCGGTAAAAAATGGTACATTGTTGGCACCGATCTCGATATCGGCAAGGTGAGTGATTCGATAGCATGATTGCGACACCTCACGCTGATAGCATCGTAGACAACCTGGGACGCATCCCAGCGGACAGGTTCTAGGGGTATATTAGTTTGGGATAGTGCCGATCTTATTAACTACAGCGGCGAGCGCCTCGTCGTTGTGGAAGACGAGACTGCTGGCATGGTTTGGGCGCCCGAAGCGATTTGGGACGCGTCGAAGAGTCAGTTGATGGCATAACCGATCGAAATATGGCGCTAACTTTCTTAGACCAATACCTGGTTCATTGGGCTTCGAAATTTGTAAGTCGACTCGCTCAGAGGAGACCGTTTCTACTAATAATGAATTATAGTATTCTTCATCTGATGCTAAGCATACCGGTTCGGCGTCGAATATTCAGATTAGGTACGCCTACACAAGCGACTTTAAGACGTTTAGTACACCGCAGACATATATCAACTACTCACCTACGAACATTATCGACCTCGATATCCTCCCGCTTGACACCGAGGGTAAGAGCTACCTGCGATTCATGAAAGACGAGACGGCCAAGACGGTATTCGTCGAGTATTCAACTACCGGGCTTTTCGGGACTTGGACCCGCGCCGGGGGAAATACGGGTATCATCACATCCGGCGTCGAAGGCCCTGCGGCATACCGCGATAACGGGGACGATTCCAAGATCCACGTACTCCTGGACTTCTACGGTGGCGACGGATACAGGCCGTACGAGAGCGTAGACCCAGATGGAAATAAATGGACAGCGAGTGGTCGATCAGCGTTTCCAACTAATCTGCGGCACGGAAGTATTCTACCCATCAACCAGACGTTATACGATGCCGTAAATAAGAAATGGGCTTCCTGATACCTTTGAGCTGGGTCGAAGCGGATATTAATGTTTCTGCCTACCTACCAACAAACCTAGGCAGGTAATTACCAAGTACAAGGGAGATAAAGGTTGATAAAAAAGAATCTAATAAATTATACCGCCGTAAATGATGGGAATTCCTTCACTTCGCATTGATAGCGTCCACGATGTCTCGTTACCCTTATCATAGTTAGGGTATTAGGGGTTTCTCGATTTGTTTGATGTTCACGTTAAAATATGTTGAAGGAAGATCCATGGGATAATCTATGGATAATCCAGAGAATTCATTGGGTCATATTTACTACGGCCTCTATTACTACATACATGGTTGGGTACCTACATATGTACCTAGATAAGCAGCATATTCGGAGATTTCGGCTATATGTATAACCTAATATAGAAACCCCAAATCCCACGAGGTGTGAATGTACTTTGTACAACTGGACTAGTTTAGGTCTAGGCGGCTTGGCAGATTTTTGAATTAATTTGGACTAGTCCCCAACTGTCTCTAACCCTTGGAACTTTGGAACTTTGGAACTTCAACAATTTCAAGCCAACTAGGGCTAGCCTCAAGGTTACAAGTTGATGTACTGTATTATTCTGCAAGATCGCAGCTTATCAATCGCCCTATCTGCCTGTCTGCCTAGGGGTAGGTACATAGTAGCCATCTGTCACAAGAAATCGCAGGCATCCAATAACCTTCTCATCCGGCGATATGTGCTTACCTGCCGTGATCCGAGTGGAGGCCGAGGCTTCCGGTAGGAACCGTCACGAGCCAGCCTCAATGTTGCCAATGATGCACAGGCGGCGATATGAGCACCGCGGACTGACGGACTAACAGAAAAAAAACAAGCGGACAACCGAAAGATACATATGTTGGACAAGGCAGCGACAGGGGGGATGGTAAGACCCTTAGGATCACCATCTAGACCCTGTCCTTTTTATTTTTAATCTGCCGGTACCCAAATATTCCAGAGAAGCTCCCCCCCAAATGAAAAAGCTTATTATTTATTATATTATTATGAGGCGGAAAGTAGTGTCACCTACGATCCTTATTGTTTATTTCTCTCCCTTTCTTTCTTTTGCTCCTTCTTTGCCAGCACCTGAAAGAAGCATTTACTTAATTCTCCTGGCTACCAAACATGATATGACGCATAGCTGATCGTTTATCCCTACCTAATTATCCATAGACCCTTCCTACCTGTACTACCTCTGCCAGCTCTGCTTCGTTTTCCGCAGCCGTAGAGCCCCAATTATGCCGTGGGCGACAAATCCTCTCTTCAAACCGTCGACGGCGGAGGCTACGGCTGATGTTGAAGCGGCCGCCGCTAATAACTCTGGGTCCAATCTTGATCCGAGCCTTGAACCAAGTTCTAGCGCTGGACAAGAGATTCCGAGCAGCGTTGATGACGGCTTCAAAGAGCCAACGGAAAAGTTCACCGCTCATCAGATCTTCTACATTTTCATCCTTGATGGAATAGGTGCTATGATCCTATCCGGCGGCATCAACTTCGCTATTGCATATGGTAAGAGGCAGCCACTTCAATCATACTCGGTCCTTTTTAGTCGACTCATCCGACCAGCCAGCTCATCTCTCACCCTGAATTACCTAGCAGGGTAGTATTGCTTTACGATCCCTGCATCACATCATTTAACCAGCCACATATCTCTAGCCACAATTCCATCGCTAACACAGCCACAGCTATGTATGCGACCCAAGATATCGCAACAAGACCCATCAGACTATGGCTGTTCCCGAACACCCTTGCCGGAGATGCGGCTGTCACTGTCATTATCCAGTGCCTCATCACATGGCACATAGAACTCTTCCTCGTAAATCGGGATCTAAGGAAAGGCGGAGTGCATCCTATCGGTTTTATCCCGGAGCCCAAGAATAAGCTCATGCGCTGGTTCATGTTTCTCGACCGCCCTAAGCAGACGCACGAAGTTAGGAGCATCGTGCATTGGTTAGGCTTCCTCCGCTCTCAGATACTGCGATCTATGATAATAGCCGTAGTCTGTTTCCCTTTTATCTGGGGACCTAGCATCGGCTTCCTCGTCTTGGCGGGGAGATGGGAAGGGAACGATTGGTACTACGACAGAGTGTGGGCACCGCAAGTTTTCAAGCTCATTCAGGGAGGCGTGCTGGGACTGCTGACCACACCGCCCATGGTGATTTTTTGGCTTACGAGATGCGGATGGGCATTGAAGAATAACGAGGAACGCTATGGCGAGCGATAGCCATTCGAGACCGCATCAGTAACAGTTTAGAAATATAGACATACTAATAACTCTTTATGAGGATCATGATTCAAGAATATTACTCGGTGCTCGATATCGTATAAATTCTATTCTTTTGAAACTGATTTCGCTTCTATCCACCCGCTCAATCTACTTTTGGAGTGAATGAAGTATGTAGCTGACAGGTTGACAGGTACTGAAAATTAAATGTACACCTATCTACCTACTAGGTGCCTTGGTATCTAGGTCGTGGACACGCAGGCTTATAGTTATTCCGCACATGGAATAACTATTCAAAACGACTACTCTATGCTCGGTGTCAAGTTCCAGGTTAGAATCCGGGCTTAACACAACATCAATAGACCTATGAAGCTATTGTTTAGGTATGTGCGAGATTAACACCCTGCTCTCGAGCATCATATTGTCATCAGCAAGCCCCGAGTTTGTTAGAGGTAGGAATCCTGATTTTCCAGATACCTACCTCTTATATTGCAGATCCATGGTCTCAGGAATGATAGCACCCAGTTATTGTCAGATACACTTTTCTCTCCAAGTATCTGTCACGTGGAATTAGGTGTATTTCAGGTGGTCTGTGCTGAATAGCTATCCTGTCTGTGCTTTGGAGATATTATTGTCAAAATCTGGTTACTCACGTGACCTCTCTGAGACAAGAAGAACTTTTCCTAAGGGTTTCTATTTGTAATAATAGAATTAGAACAAGATACATCTTTCATCAATAATTGAATGGTTCAATCCAACAGTTATTCTCGCCTTCTGGCTTAAGTTTTATCGAGTCAAGGGCGCAACAATTATTTCGATGGTCCGAGCTGAGTGCCCTAGCGTCGCCTGGGTGGAAATAGAATCCTAGCCCCTTGCAATATGATCGGAGCATGGCCTCGGCTGAATCCCATTGTCATCGAGATCAGTAGCTATGAATTAATGAGGTAGTGAGGATATTTAAACGATCTTAAAGGTTGAAGCGGTGATCAGCGCTCGGTTGCTTCATGGCCGAGGATGAAGGACGGATACGCTCCAGCTTTTTAGCCATCATCCAGAGACGTCAGGCGCTGTCTAAAAGCTAATACTAGCACTGTCCGTTCTATCACTCTCACCCCCCTGAACCACTTACGTCAATTTGTTGATCTATTTAGGTATTTACGCCATTGACGTCAGGTTAGGACAGGATACAATGACCACAGATCTTCTAAATCTTGAATATAAGTATCTAGGTAGGTACCCTTCTACTTAAGTGTTCAGAAGGTGGGGAGTAGAATTCTTTTCCAAATTCTTATGTTGCCGTCTCACGCAAACCCCTTGACTTTTTAGAATTACCACAACTCAGTATCATGACGAGTCCTTTAGGGGAAAATAGACAGAAGACCAATATTCCTTCTACAGTAATGGTAGGTACTCAACCTATTGGATACCCAGGTGCCTAATACTTGATATATATGCTAACAGGTCATGCGCAATGGTGTCTAGCCTTCAACTAGGCAAGGCAAAGAGAACTATCGCGATGATGCTGCCGACATGACCAAGTCTAACGCCGTCTCGTCTCGGAAGCGTAAATCAGATGTCTTCGAAGACAATCAGAGCATGCCTGAAATAGACGATGACGATCCCCGCCTCCGCTGCATAGACGATACATGCAATCAAATACGCAGAAAGGTAAAAAGTTTCATCGAGGGTGGAAATATGAAAGTATACGAGTTCCAAAGGGCTATTAATGTGACGTCGAGCACGTATCAGCGGTTCATGAGACAAAATGGCATGTATAAAGGCAGCGAGTCTGCGATGTACAGCAGAGCCTTTGCCTTCTTCAAGAAGCGTGAGCTGAAGGGACTAAAGGCTTCCCCACCGAAGAAAGCCAGAAAGTCCGACGAAAAGAATGTGCTAGACGTTGATGATATAGAAATGGATGGACAGAATACGCAGGAAGTGCCAGTATACGATACGTGCGATGAAATCCGCAAAAAGATCCGAGCTTTTCTACGAAAACCCGATATTAGCCAGGCCGCCTTCTGCCAGGCAATATCCAGGAGTTTTCCCGAAGAGGGGCGCAAGGTACAATCCAGGCAGCTGAATGCTTTTCTAAGTAAGAAGGGGGCCATGATGGGAAACACCAGCCCCGTGTTCTACGGCGCGTATGTGTTCTTGGAGAAGCAACGTATCAAGGATGGTAAACCAAAGTCTGAGATGAGAGACGAGATGGAGAAGATTCACCCTGATGGGGTAAACACCTCAGATCCCGAGACGAGGTGGATATGTAGAGGTAATGAGCGCCCTGTTCATGACAAATACGGACGTATTCGATTTATTTAAGGATAACACATTCATGTAACCTACCTACCTAGTCCCTAGGACTTCAGTACCAAATCAACCCGACCAGGTTACCATGGACGTCACCTAGCACTGTTGCCCTTATATATTCCTATTTAACCCTCTCATGTTTTCGACATGAGCAGCTTCCGTGATAAAGAGGAACGTGAACGAAGCCTTCCTAGAGGGACGGCAACTACCTAGGTAGTAGGTAGGTAGGTAGGTAGATAAGTACCTAGGTACCAATCAATAACGTGGAACATTAGAATGTTTAGATACTTGAAGGAAACCGTTGGTTATTTTATAACATCCACTAAGCCTATCATTAATCATACCTATCAATGGCAAAAGTGCCGACCAGTCGCGAGACCTGATCCTGTTTGCATGTCGATCCGACAAGACTGGGAAGACCTCGAACTCTATATGGGCCACATTCATGTATCAAAGGCCAAGCCTATCAGAGCCTATGAATATGAAATACACCAAAGCCACGGGCAAGCTTGCTTCTATCCCAGACATCATGAAGATGATCGGGGTGGCGCGGTTGCTTCGGGAGTTCCACAAAGTCTTAGCCTCTCTTGCATACAAAGTTTTAGAAGTTTATAGATCCGAGGTCCCGGCTATTATTCTTTCTTGATAAGTTCGAAAATCAGACAGATCGTGAGCGGGGCCTACGACTCTTTGCTCGCGATATCGAAGGATTGCTATCTCGAGGTATTAGGGTGTTAGGCCATATGCTAGAATCGTCGGCTACTTAGAGCGAGGTGAAGATCCGGAACGAGGCAACCTAATACCTAATTAGCAACCCATAACCTGTATATGATAACAGGTACTAATGGCGGGCTTGATTGATTCGCCTTCAGTCAACATGGATACGTGATGTCTCATTATTCCTCTTCGGCGCTCCGAACGTGCAAAATTACCTAGTAGGAAGTACTTATTAGCTTCGGTTTGAATGACAATTGATCATGAACCGCGCACTGTGGCTTCCCACTTTTGTTTCCGCCATATTGCTACGTAAGTACCTAGTATCCAGTATCTCGTGACTGCTACCACACCCAGGTATGTGTAGGTACTAGGTACCTCTAAAATAATACCTACACTACCGGGAGGGGGGGGTATTTGGACATGGTCACAACTAACGTTTTAATATTTCAACCTAATCACCACCTTTTATAAACCTTGTTAGAAATTAATAATATTACAGCTATAATTTCTAAATTAATATTATTATATATCGATATAATTATTATATAATTAAAAGCGTTATAAAATAAATATAATTATTATAATAATTTAAAATTAAATTTATTTTTAATTTTAATAATAATATTAAAACATAATAATAATATTAAAATTTAATACTATATTAAATTAACGTATTTAAAATACGTATTTTTAAATTCCTTAAATAAGTTATATATTAAAGTTCGAAATAATTAAAATTAATAATTATGTAAATTATAAATTATAATTTTTATAATATAATAATAAATTTCGTAAATTAATAATTTAAATAATTTAAATAATTATAATTATAAAAAAAAAATTTAATTTTTTAAAATAATAAAAATACATTTAAAAGCTTTAAAATAATAAAGATTTAATTAATCGTAATAACTTTTTTTTTTTTTTTTTTTTTTCTAAAAAAAATTAAGTTTAATAATAATTATTAACGTAATAATAATTATTAACTTAATATTTATTAAATTAATAATCGTTATAATAAAAAGTGAAGTTATTTTTAAAGTAATTATTTTTTTTAATATAATTTTTATTAAAAAGTTACGGTTATTTTCGAAAATAATATTATTTTATTAATAATTAATTAAATTAATAATTATAAATTAATAATTATTAATTAACATTATATTTATATTTAATAATTATTTTTATAATTATATTTAAACATTTCCTTTTTTTAATAATATATTTATATATATTTAAATATTAAATATATATATTATTAAAAAAAAGAAATATTTAAATATAATTATAATTAACATTTTAATATTTTAATTTAATTATTACCTTTTATAAACTTTATTAAAAATTAATAATATTATAATTATAATTTTTAAATTAATATTATTATATATTAATATAATTATTATATAATTAAAAACGTTATAAAATAAATATAATTATTATAATAATTTAAAACCGAATTTATTTTTAATTTTAATAATAATATTAAAATATAATAATAATATTAAAACTTAATATTATATTAAATTAACGCATTTAAAATACGTATTTTTAAACTTTTTAAATAAATTATATATTAAAATTCGAAATAATTAAAATTAATAATTATATAAATTATAAATTATAATTTTCGTAATATAATAATAAATTTCGTAAATTAATAATTTAAATAATTTAAATAATTATAATTATAAAAAAAAAATTTAATTTTTTAAAGTAATAAAAATACATTTAAAAACTTTAAAGTAATAAAAATTTAATTAACCGTAATAGTTTTTTCTTTTTTCTTTTTTTTTCTAAAAAAAATTAAATTTAATAATAATTATTAACGTAATAACGATTACTAACCTAACATTTATTAAATTAACAACCGTTATAATAAAAAGTAAAGTTATTTTTAAAGTAACTATTTCCTTCGATATAACCCTTACTAAAGGGTTACAATTACCCTCGGGAGTAATACTATCCCACCAATAACCAATTAGACTAATGATTATAAATTAATAATTACCAGTTGACATTATGTCCACACCTAGTGACTATCCTTGTGATTATGTCCAAACACCCCCCCCTCCCGGTAGTATAACACTTAGGTACGCGCACTCACTATTAAAGGTACGGTGATACGCACTGTAAGGAGTGTATACCAAGTATCCATATTTACTATTTACACTCAGAAAAGTTTCAATTCTTTTCTCATACAACAGCCTATTCTCTTTGCCCACTATGTACAGTACTAATTCAACCTTTCTCTAGTCAATATTAGAGAGAATATGCGCAGACGAATAAAATAAAATCGAGCTTTGTGAGAAAAGATCCTATGAATAGGTTCTAACCATGTTGCCATGGTCTTTTAATCATTGCAAAATGACATACAACCGCCCTTCTTTTGGCTCCCCTAACCACTGTCTTTCGGTCCCAAAGCTCAAATAGTCTACTGACCCTTCCAACTCCTCGCACTGTTCGTAGAAGGGCGGCGGCATTTGCATCTCGCCCCATTTTAATCGCAAACGGTATATCTGCAGCCGAACACGGCGCTCCTGGCACTGAAGACCCGTCTCGAGATCACCCACCGCGTTTTCTTCATCTCCCGTATCGCTCACCCAGTCGTTCTCCGAGTCATCCGTCAACGCCCCTAGACTACCGTTTGTATGCCTTGCTGTACCTATCCCCAAGTCCGACATTTCGATATCTATGGTAGCGTCCAAAAGCAGTTACCGCGATAAGGCTGGCCTTGTACTATTACTAGTCCAGAATCCACGTCGCGTTCCTCTAGGGGTACCGCGGGGAGGCGCTTAACAGGTCTACGTCGAAGAAAGGCCTCTACAGTTGAGGCGTAACACGTCGCACTCATGACTATCTAGTTGCTGCGAAAACAAGGACCAGTATCTCAAAACTGATGGGGACAGTGGCGCCATAGGAAAAGTCTTACCGACGTAGATAATGACTATATAATGCGTGTTGGAGACCGTCCAATAGAGCACGCTGCTGGGGACCAGCAGTGGGACGCTGTAGCGGTAGGGCAGCTGCAGTCCGTACGTCGAGACCTGCTCGCCATGGGGGTCTGTCGCATGCAGCAGCCGCGCGACGCCGGCGTAAGAGAACTACTCGCGGACTATGATCTGGTGGGTGAACATGCTGTTATACGTAAATAGCCTACGGCAAGAATGAGCTACAAGGCGGTTGCTACAGTTGCCCGTCCAAGTACGAGTTACTGTAGAACGGAAACCAAATTCTATCCAGCCAGCGCGTTAAGGCAACATCATTACATAAGTGAATGTATCCCGGTTTGTCACGATCCTTCCACTGACTGTATGGCTGACTTCTGCAGCTTAGGGTTGTCTGATGGCATGTGTTATGTCTAGAAGTCCTCGAAGTTATCTTCTCGGGTGGGATCGATGCCTAGGTCAGAAAAGTTGAACCCGTTCCCATCATTATAACCAGATAGGTTAAAGCTTGTTTTCATAGTAAAATGTCGGTTGATTTAGGGCTGAAGTTTTGAAACATAACATCCCCTCTAGGGGCAACGGAGACATCTTACAATACGATCATAGAAAGGCAGGTACCTACCTATTATCACTAGCTACCTAATTAAGCTAACTACCTTAATACATGTTAACAATTACCTTTATCCTCGAGGTTCAATATGAGACTCACGACCACAATGAGTATTGGAATAGGAATCGTCCATGCTCTCGACAAGAGATCAAGGTTAACAGTTACCACTGATAGGCTGTATACCTATCTTGAGGATGTCTCCCGATTCCTACGCTTGTGATGACACAGGTCAAAAAGGAACCCCCAAAAAACCACCGAGGGCCTAGTTACTTCCTCGAAGTAGTCCTAGACCCTTTTTATGATACCTATATAGTTAGGTAATTGTGAGGTACGTTGCGTAATCCATAGGTAATTATTATTTGTACCTACCTATGTACACTATGTTGCAACGGTATATAATCTAGGAGTTGATACTCAGTCGGAGAAAATAAGATAAGTCAAAAATGACGTTAAGGGGTGAGACAATGTGAACAACTGCCCTAGGAGTGTAAAATACATGTATAACATGAAGAAAATAGCGACAATAACGAAGTGTGGGATAATTCTAAAAGTTTTCTTTTTTATTGTCTTATGTTTTCCATTGAGAAGCTTTCTGCTTTGGTTTTCGTTGTCAAGTTTGCTGTTTTCTTTTATTTATCAGTAAACTTGTCATATTCCATACCTATGGGGGAATTCACCATCGGCATCATTTCTACCATTCTCGCCGTCCCGCTCTCACAGCCCCATGGTTCCCGCCATTCTTACGGTAGCTCGCCGTCATTATTATTCACGTTGTTCTCGCCCTTCTCGTGGTACTATCATCATCATCCTAGTTACTTCCTCCTTGTTATCACCGTCTTCGCCGTCCTCTTCCTCTTTCAACAGGCAGTTACTATCTCTTATTTTACCTTATTAGAAAAATACCTATCTATACCTATTTGGACCGTACTAAGCCAAGTGCCTTCCTCTACGATACTCGAAACCGGCCAGATCAGCCTGGTTTAGGAATGGTTTGCTGAGGAATCGGTCCCTAGTAATAAACTACTTCCAAATTCCCTTCTGAATGACTCTTATACCTTCCTGTAGAGTAAAAGTTCCTAGGTTTCTGAATAGTATTTATAATAACCCACCCACATCACAAATTCTACGCACCATCTGAGATATTATTTCTGCATCAACTCAACTTCTTCCATACCTACACATATTCACAGTCATATCTATCCTATCCCTCGACATACCACCAACGCGATTTGTAAAGCATTCAATCAACTCTCAATTCCCAAGTCTCTCCAATATTATCACCTTTATTTCACCAATCCAACTCAACTTTGATCAAGCAACCACACCCGTCTACTCTCTAAAATTCTGAGTAGTAAGTATTTCCATCTCCTTGCCATATCATCACCATCATAATTACTATCACTATCACCGGTTCTATACCTACCTACTTATAGCCTACCATACCTACCTAGTCTTGTGGTATAATACTAGCGACAAGAAGTGTGGTACTATAAATACGCATATTCACTGTCGGTACATACTTACTAGGTAAGTATCTAGTAGGTACCTACATTGATTATACGACCACGTCCTCATCTTCTTATGTAACTGTCCCTAACTATATGTTTCTATCGCTACACTAAGCTGGTTTCCCCATCGCTGTCTTGACGGAATTCCCTTTTACCCTTTCGCTGACACTAGTTTTCTAATTATTCGTTCTACCAGGCTATGGCGCCCAACAAGAAGGGAAAGAAGATAGCAAAGAAGGGCAAGTCAACCACCAGACATCGCCCAGTCCCGGCTGTGGAGGGGGCATACGGTAATGTGCTGAATGATGGACGCTTCGAATGCCGTCTAAGTGTGCGACGACGGCCCTGTGGTGCTCGTATGGCGAACGAGAGTCACAATATCCGATCTCATATTTCGAAGAAGCATCGGGTCGATTCTGCTTACAAGAAGAACCAGAGAACCGGAAACTGGCCCTGCACATGGGCTGATTGCATGGAAAATGGTAGCACCTATTCCAATTTCCATTCCCTAGTTGGGCACGCTCGATCTTTCCATGGAATGAAAGGCTCGTCGAAGGCGTTGAAGAAAAAATCGGGTAATCTTCTACAGAAGATACGTATGGAGTATCAGAAGAAGAAGAGAGAAGAGCAACGACAGATGGAAGATGACGAAGACGACGGAGAGGATGAACCTCTCTTTATCGATGCACCCGACTATTCCGATGGTAACCACGGCGACAAGAATCAAGAAGATCGTGATCCTCCTGGAACTGGGGGCAGTCAACCCATTCCTGTCGCGTAAGGGGATAATAACCTTGGAACTTGTAATCGCTACTTACGATACACACAATACTCACAAGTCTGCTATTCCCAATTGAGTTTCATTTCCTATTTCCATTTTTAGCTTTATTTGCGCAGTTTCCTTTTTTCATCTCGATGTAAGTTTGAACTGTTCATCTTCCCTCAGTACCTAGGTAGGTACCTAGGTACATATTTGAACATTTAAACATTTAATTATGAAATTCGAATCCTAACCTTTAAAAACCAAACAGATTTCCTTTCTCGGATATTTCCACTCTTTCGATTATCAATAATCATGTCGCGCCAGATTCGCCGAAAACTCGTCACCGTAAGACGCATCTCCAATATTTCCCCTATCGCGGGATCACGATACAACGTCGTCACAGTGGACGGATGGAATGTGGTTGTCGGACGGAACGAAGGGTTCTATGACGGTCAATCAGTTCTATACTTCGAAGTCGACAGCCTACTTCCGTGCAATCATAATTTCTGGGAGTTTTGTGCTTTCTCTAACAACAAGTCCGGTTATGTGGTCACGACCATGATCGTATCCAAGCACATATCCCAGGGTCTCATATTCCACCTTGATACATTCACCGAGTTTTCAGATCTGTATACGCGAATGAAGAACCGCCATGGCATGGAAACCACTGAAATGATGATAAGAAACCGATCTTTTGAGGACATTCTTGGAGTCAAGAAATGGGAGAATACCAAAAATGGAGGGACCACCCATAGCCTCGAAACGCCGCCCATATTCTTCCCCCAACCAGGTTGCGAAAGAGCCCAGAATTTGCCAACTCTTTTTAGGGATCACGGAGAAGACGAATATCAGATCACAGAAAAGCTAGACGGTATCCCTATGAGCGTCTATGCGGTTAAGAAAGACTCGAAGTGGTATTCAATCTTGCCATCTCCCAATGAAGACTCGCAATGCCAACAGATCGGATCAACTCGCATCGGCATATGCAATAGAACCCGAGATCTAGTCGAATCATCAACCTCCTTATTTTGGAACACTGCTAAGAAACAAGGCATAACCGAGAAGATTAGTCAAGTTGGACATAACATCGCAGTACAAGGCGAGCTCTGCGGTTTCGATATCATGTCTAACACAATCGGCTTTGAACCAGGAGAACACATCTTCTTCGTATTCGGCATTTTCGATATCGACAACCAGGAAGACCTACGGCCGGAAACCGTAAAAGACATATGCGATAGGCTTGGATGGGAGCACGTGCCCATAATTTCGGACCGTATCAAGCTATCTGCATTCGCCAATGATGTTCACGATCTCCTCCTCAGAGCAGAAGGGACAGGGATGAAGGGTCGGGCGAGAGAGGGGTTGGTTTTCAAATCAATTGATGCTAGTTTTGCTTTCAAGGCCATTTCAAATCCGTGGCTTCTTGAAACAGGAAAGGATTAAAGCAGGGAAATATGTGGTTTCCTTTCTGCCTTTATTTCACGATGCTTTGCGTTGCTATTGATTAAACGAAGGACAGGATCAAATGGGGTCTCGGAAGATTGTGAGATTTATGGATCTCGCGAGATGCAATGATCCTAGTTCGCGATGCACTCGGAAAGGATAAAATAAAATAAAAAAACATTGCTTAATTCTTTATTCTTCCTAACAGCGAAAATGCTAATGACTGTAGTTAACGATTTCAGCACTCCAAACAAACCTCCTTCTTTCCCCAATACCCCTTTTCCCGTACCCTTTACCCCGATCTGCTCACCATTTCTAACGAGTACTAGGTATCTACCTTCTCTACACTACCTGTCTAACCTTGCCTGTTTCAACCTCGTAGATCCAGCCACTAATGATCACACCGTCTGGCACAGTTGCGCTTTTCCTCAGGTAGTCAACGTCTTCCCTGACGGCATCTTCCAAGTTGGTAAATGGGAGGAAGTTAAGTGTAGCGATCTCCGCCACGGCACTGGGACCTAGGTTCTTCTTTACGAGGCCGTGAGCATCCTCGTTAGAAAATGTCAGCATGCCACAACCGGTATGCTTGATGAGGATGATCTCCTTCGTCCCGAGAAGTTGTTCCGATATGATGATGGACCGCTGGCCGTCTCTCGCGCTACCACCGGCATTGCGGATAACATGAGCATCGCCGAGGTCAATGCCGAATGCAGCAGCCGGGTCGAGACGAGCATCCATGCATGTCACTTAATCGTCGTCAGCTTCTTTTTTTTTTCTCTTTGGGACTCGCGCTTCAGATGCAATTAATGATACTGGGGACGTACGAATCAGATAGTGTTTGGCTGGTGGAAGAGCAAGGTCGCCCTTTGTAAAATGACTGGCATACTCAGCATTCTTCTCCACGAGGTTTTTCTGGATAGGGGAAGTCATGTTTGTGGTTGTGGTATGGAAGAAATAGTTCTTAAAAGTGAAGGTTGATCTCAAATATCCCACGAGTTTGGAATCAATGTTACCTCGATCTAAAACTGGTAACAAGGGTCTTATATATCCCTTTCTGTCCCTGGACAACAAGAAGTGACGCAATGGCTGTTGCAGGCAATCTCAGTTTCTATCTAGATAGTCTGCATACATACTAGAATAAGCAATCGAATTACTGATTTCGATCATATCGCCATATCAATAGTGATCACGTCATCACCTTAGCTAGTATCTATTCACCTCTGCGGGGAATGGTCGCCGACGTGGCAGAGATAATTAGAACCAATAGGCCGGGACAAAGGCCGACCACAAACGGCAATTAACACTTCCAAGGTAAGGTAAGTAGGTACCTAGTAGGTAATATGACCGATTCATAAAACAAATCCCGTAACTACCTAGGTATGCGACGTTTAAAATCTAACTAACGATTAAGCTGTCTGCATCCGCGGAAATATGTACTAATCTCGTGATGGACTCCACATAATAGATTTAATTAGTAAATAGGTAGGTAGGTACTAGGTAGGTATCTAGCTAGGTTAGGTGCATGCCCTAATGGTAGAGCTGAAGAAAAAAAGGAAAGAAAAGTTAGCTCTGCTCCGTTTCGATCGGAGGACCTCCGGGTTATGAGCCCGGCGCGCTTCCGCTGCGCCACAGAGCTTTTACCTTACAAGGAACTCAAGACTTTCCACACTTGGATGAAAAACACTATGTAATTGTGCACTATGAGGAGTGAATGTGGATTAAATGTGTTACCGAAGTTTTGGTCAGTGCTTTCTAGATAAAGTGCAAACACTTGCGAAATTCATGTGTCCCTAATAGGTGTCTGTCTGGTTGAAAGCCCTCTGTAATATACCTAGAAAGGACTCAGAAATACCTAGTAGGTACCTAGGAATGGTATGGGAGATCTAAATCACGAGAATATCGCATCTACGTAGTACCTATGGTACCTAAATAGAAATAGCGTCCCTTGCCGGAAGGTGATGTACAACTTTAATACCATCCCTGAATCAGTGGATGGACTGATAGAATGCGCCGTGAACGCTTTCTCAAGATCCGTGAGTGGACAAGGAGGTATCTCTCAATAGCTTGTAAGGTAACATGGATGTGGTTCATACCTACGAACAAACGAGAATTGTTAACTTAAACAATTCCTTTGATTCCGATAAAGATCAGAGGCATAAGTATGAATAAAGAGACAAAGTCATTGTTCAACAATAGATAGAACAACATCTAAGAGCCCTTGCCAAGGTAACTTCTATATATACCTGGCGATGATTGCATCTTTTCGAATCATAAGCACCAACAACTTCAAACCAACTTGAACAGTTCGATCAAAGCTCTAATCCATCGATATCGCCAATACTTTATCTCTCTTGTTCTTCAATTTCCCACTTCATCGGAAATCTCTACTTCAATCGTCCATCATGTGCCAAACCATCCGCCAAACGAACCACAGCTGTGGTCACCAAGTTCTCACCAGCATGGGTAAGTCGAAGTTCTGCCTCTTCTTCCCGCACGAGGCCGAGGAGTTTCACTCCGTCATCACCGTGTACGTTAATGGACCGCAAGGCTACCCGTGCTACGAGTGCAAGGTCAAGATGGACGCGTTCGGGAACGGTCTGAAAGGAGCCGAAAAGTACCAGTACGTGAAGAATAGGTACGCGAAGAGCCGCGAGGCACAATCGAAGGCAACCGCAGGCCAGGCCATTGCCGCCGCAAAGAAGAGTCAGCAATGTAAGCTTAGCGCGGAGAAGGTCGCCCAGCTGAACGAGAACGCTCGAACCCAGGTCGCGTTCTACTTCCGCAAAAATCGGGTAGCGAACATGACTCAGCGGGCCATTCTCCTCAGGACCATCATCCAGATGCCCGACGTCATTGACCGTAAGAGCCTCGTGAAGTATTTTGCCTCTTACGTAGTCTGGGACTGGACAGACAAAGCAGCGCCAGCGTGGAAGGGCTTGCCTTCTGCTAACAAGGCCGTTCTTACGACCATTTGCCGACGCGCGGGATTGACCAAGACTTTCGAAGAAGGGTTGAAAGAGCCTCGCCCTCTCGAGGCGAAAGCAGCAGAGGTGAATTAATCAGCATTTTCCAGAAGTTCTAGAGAGTCGGATTTCGTCAACTAAGTAAATTACCTAGGGGATGAATTCGGAAACATATTTACCTACGACGTATATTAGTTGGAGTTGGCCTTGTACTTATGTTTACTAGTTAGTTAATAAGACTGTTTGTTGTTTACAATGAAACCCGTGTCCACGTCTGCTACTATGTAGGTGATGTATAAATGAACCAGTACTGGATCAACATTTGGAGACGTTATGTTAATATATATGAATAATAAGTCAATATATGGAAATATAGACGTATACGAAGTAGAAAGGTTTAGCATTATAATCCGTTGCGTACCTGGTACCCTTGTCTAATGCTTAAGAGTCAAATTAGCGTGGCGTTTTTCTCATAATTTCCGCTCTAGTTCAACTTTGAACGTTCTAAGATTCACACTCTGCGCTGATCCATTGCTGCTAAGCTCGAAAACGAATTCGTCCATCGATCGAAACCCATACGTGAGCCTATCCATGGTCCCCCATGTATGGCAACTTGCATCGGACCAGAATAAGTTTGATTCCTTTGCAGCGAGTTGTTCGGGGGTACCAATATCAAAAACAGCTCGCCACGCAGTATGGCATTGCGAGCCCAAGTTTGTGGGGTACAGTCGAACAGAGACGGCTCTATCTGTCGGACTACTCGATAACGCTGCAAATCTGCCGTAGTTCTTGATGATATCAACGTCGCGGATAACCCAGTCGTAGACGGAAAAGCCGGGAGCGTCGTCTAGAGAAAGGGTGATGGTCGAGTTCGTAGTAGCATCTGCATAAGTACCACCAAACTTTGGTATAGCCTCTGCCTTACTAGCGTCTTCGATGGCAGGAAGCAGACCTTGGACGATTCTCGACAGAGTTAAATCGACTAGGTCGGCATTGGATTGTGGTCCGCCCGAGAGAATTGTAATAACAAGATCGTAATCTGGTATGAGGCAAAGCTCATTGTTATATGAAGCCAAGTTTCCAGCTTTGCAATAGAACTCAATAAGGCGTTTATCCTTCGTGACAGTATTAGACCGAATAATTTCCCACGGTCCTCCCAAAAGGAGGCCAGACGAAGAAGTGGATGTCAATGGTTTCATCCATTTCCTCGTCTTAACCGAATCTAGTACAGTATGCTTTAGAAGGCCAGTACCAAAAGAAAGTAGGTCGAGTGTGTTTGAATAGAAGCCACCAGCCCTACTTACTGTTAGCATTATTCATACTTAATTAGCATCATGGCTTACATGTCTTCGTATCCTAAACTACTCCCCCACCAAGTCTCATTCACCGGAATAAACCCCCACGAGTTCTCTTTGGGACCAGTGAATATCGTGGTATTCGTCATAGAAAGAGGCCCAAAGATCGACTGCCTCACATAGTTTTCGTAGGTCGTATTGGTGATCGCCTCAACAGCAAAGCCTAGGATAACGCTTGCAACATTCGAGTAGACCGGGTTTGTGAACGGGGCGTATACCGGATGGCGTTTTCCGAAATCTCGGAAAAATTCCGTTCTATTACATGGTGGAAGGCCAAGGACTCCTGCACATCCAGTTTTCGAGGACTCGTTCAACTTGGGCAAACCAACTTGGGTCCAGTCTGTCGGGATACTAGCCAAATCATTGACCACTAGAAATTCTTAGCAAGCGTACCTATGTATAAGAATGATGCCGTCATGTCACTCACAATCTGTGCCGATACCGCTCATGTGTGATGCAAGTGCACCAAGGGTTACCTCGTTCCACCTAACTGTAGTGATGTCGCTGATTTCGTCTATCTCCCCTTCGAGTTCAAGTAATTCGGGGACATATTTCGTGATGACGTCGTCCATCTTTACTTGGCTCTGCTGTAGAAGAGAGAGAACGGCGAATATCTTGGAAATGCTTCCAAGTCGATACACAGTCTGCGAATCAATAACGGCGGTCCCATTAGGGTTGAGAACTGCGGGTGTGTGATGAAGCTCTAGAAGCGGAGAGTCCTCGTGTATAGACTTAACTGCGATCGATATACCGGTATAATTAAGTTCAGCAGTAAGGTTGTGGAAGGCGTCCGTAATATTATGTATGGCTAATTGGACCGATTGGTGTGCTGCGGGATTCGTCGGAGCAGGTAAGACTGGTCCTAAAGGAGGACAATGTCCATTGAGGGCAGCCAGAGCGACATTACTAGCTGCTAAGGTTACGAAAACGTTTGCTAAGAGGTCGTATCGAGATATCATGTTGTGTCTGAGTCGCTGTATCAGGAATCTTAAAGAGTCGATATATGTAGGTAGAGACTGGGCCGCCTCTATATATAGGTATCTTCATTGGGTTATCTATCTCCATGATAGAATAGAGTCCATCATAGTAAGGCAAATGCTAGACCGTAGCATGGAGCTAATTTCACTCCGAAATGGAGACAAGTGCGAGCTGCTCTCATCATAACTCAGCCACTGATTGTAAGGGGACATGATACAGTCCTACAATCACGAGTAAATTGAATTGGGAGAGAAGAGAGACGAAGGAAGAAGCTGAAAACCCTAGTATATGATTTGCATCGTCCAAGCAGTCGAGGTTGCTTAATAGAATGGAGGGTCCGATTTGATGGATTACTCGATATTTTGATTGGTTGGATCGGTTTTTGGTCCCACGCGGTGATCAGCTCTACCGGAATAGAAACTCGGACTTGGCCCCGTCAACGACCACAGCCATCTTGCCATGAGCAATAGGTAAGGCTTAGAGTGTAGCAGTGTGGCTCTTGGTCCCCATGAATCCAAGGTTTAAGATACTGTATATGCCAGGTACCTACCTACATATCTCGCAGTCGCTCTCGCTTCTCTCTTGCTTCATTTCGCATCCAAATTTTCTTCCTGGCTCGGAATACATCTTCAGGACTTATAGATATACTCATATTCGCAGCATACCTACCTAGGCAGGTACCTAGCGGTCTAGGAGCAAAAAGACGTTTCGCGGAGAACGCAAGAATATTAGAATATTTCCATGTGCTGTCACATTCTAAAGATCTTATTTCTTTTCAATGCGCATTGGTAGGTAGATATGTAGGTAGGTAGGTAATTTGCCGCTTTTTTTAAAAAAAAAAAAAAAAAAAAAAAAAAAAAAAAAGTCGCTCGTCTTTCCGTTAGGCCGAATAACACGGATTGATTTCATTAACTATCATTATATAAGACTCTACCTAGGTAGGCATGAAGTAATAGAGGAATAAAAATATTGATATTGAGAGATGGATATTGCCAGTGCATAAATTGGTACCTGGGTAATTTAGGGGTAAATACAGTGCGACGCCGGGTTTAAGATTTCCCAAGGTTACAATGGATTGTACCAAGTGACAACAAAATGACGTATTTCGTACTTGCTACCTACTAGGTAGTCAAGTTGCAGCGGCATCTCATGGCTAGGGGCTACCTAGCTATTTTTGGAGTCATAGCTTGCAGCTTCCCGCACTGTATTCTGCCACGCTAATGATAGTTGATCGATAAGGTTCTGGACCCTGGGGAATTTGTGGAATTTCAACTTGGCCTCTTTTATCATTCTATCATTCTATCATTCTATTTGTTCTACGCAATCTTTATCGTATTCACTATCTACATACCGTCTCCATAACTATCAGCTACACCAACGAATAGTTTCACGATCGCTTACTCGTCGATCTGATCGATACTTACTCTCAGTTTCCGATGACCTTGTATCCTACAAGCTAGTAAATGCCATTCGTTTGAGGAGTAGCGAAATCGGCTATCGTCACAGAAAGGATGGGCTTAACGAGAACGACGTCGTCTCCCTAATGCCGGAATTAATCACACGAGACGAAAGTGAAGGCGGATTTGTCAACGACAACCGCAATAATGAAGATCCCACGAGTTCACAGAAGGAGGTGGTAGATGATAGATGTGGGAGAAGCTTGGAGAGAGAGAAGCAGTATCGAGATACCTCTATAGTCAAGGCAGAAAAATACCCAACGCCGCCGGCTGATCCTTTTCCTACCCTCGAAATTATTTCCTCGACGCCCGTCACGCCAAAATTTGACGGGAACGAGTCAGGCTTCGATTCAAGTAACATAAACGAGAAATCTATGATCAACGGAAGTAAACATATACATTCATTAGAAGAGCACTCAGCACCTGGTAATAGCTACAACGGGAGCGGGAACGGCCACGGCAATGGACATGTTAAGGGGCACTCTTACTCGTCCATTACAACACCCAGTATTTCAGACAAGGCTGTCCCTAACCGACCTGCCGATTCCGTCACTAAGCCACGTACACAGTCGACTTCAAAATCCGCTACGAAGAAGGCGAGCCATGAGAGTGTTAGGAAGCTCTCTGCCTCTCAGATGCAAGCGTTAACCTCATCACCCGACTCACTACCTATTGCCATAGTTTCCCAGCGCAAGCCTAACGGCACCGAGTATCCCATGTCTGCCGGTGCTGCTGAGCTGGGATCTCGTCCATCAATGGCCGAGCAGCTCCGAAACATTGTTCACACGCCACTCATAGAAAAAGATGCGCCCGTGCCAGCTTATAACGATGGCCCTAGAACGGCTGCCGACTTTCGGCGACCTCCCGCATCGCAACGAACACTTTCCACTCCTCCTATCAACAGGAGATCTTCCACTGGACCCCCTACGAACGAATCGCATTCTACGAGACGAAATTCCTTCAACCCCCTTCCTCGACCACCTCCTCTAAACCTGTCCTTCGTTTCGCCCAAGCCTCCTGTGCCACCTCCTAAAACGGACCGAGCCGATCCATCGCCACCGTCTCCTATACTTCCTACCGTACCTCTCCCGCCTATGTCCCTTCCTACCCATTTACAGCTCGAACTCGCCGGCCAGAGACCCAGTCCTCTCTATATTCACCATTCTCAGTCCGCCGATACCCCTTACGAGTCTAGTGCGGTCAAGTTTGAGAGGCTGCTTAATGCTCTGCTCCTACCTCCATACCTCGAGCGTATCCTTACCTTCGGCACGCTAGCATGTCTGGATGCTTGGCTATATACCTTCACTATTTTACCTATGAGATTTCTCATTGCTCTCGGCGTACTTTTGAAGTGGTGGGCTTACGTGATATGGAAAGAAGCCAGGTGGGTCGTTGGCTATGTGTGGCAAGGCACTTGGCGTCTGTGGCAAAGGGGAAAAAGAGGACGGGCTCCCTCGCGGCACCGGCCAGACAGCAGTCACGCGGTAAGCGAATCGGAGAGAAGCGAGAGCCGGACTAGCGAGAATCGATCCACCACTCACCAGAATGGGACTACGCGGCACCGGACCTCGTCTGAAGTCTCGAGCATTTCGGGCGCCGAGACCTCTCGGTTGAATGGTAATGGTGTCTTCCACCCTCCAAAACATCCTATGCCTAGGCCTGGAGGATATCGTCACAGACGAACAAAGTCGATGCCGTCTAATCTAACATCTTACCATAAAGCCGATCTGCTCCAGGGCTTCGTCCTCATCTGTAGCGCCATGGCTCTAATGAACCTCGACGCTAGTCGGATGTATCATGTTATTCGTGCTCAGTCCTCGATGAAGCTGTACGTCATCTATAACATCCTCGAGGTTGGGGATCGGCTCCTCTCGGCTGTTGGTCAAGACATCCTAGAGTGTCTCTTCAGCTCCGAGACCCTCTCTAGGAACAGCTCTGGGCGATCTAAGGTCCTCCTACCCTTTGGGATGTTTATCCTATCACTGGTATACAACGTCATTCACACAATGTGTCTATTTTATCAAGTTATCACCCTAAATGTTGCTGTGAACTCCTATTCGAATTCTCTCCTCACTCTCTTGATATCCAACCAATTCGTGGAGATCAAGGGAAGCGTGTTCAAGAGGATCGAAAAAGAGAATTTGTTTCAGCTGACTTGTTCGGATGTCGTCGAACGATTTCAGCTGTGGATTATTCTCTTAATCATCGGGATGAGGAACGTTGTCGAAGTAGGTGGACTCTCCGTTGTAGGAGCCGGGAGTGATCTGGACGGTGGCGCCGTAAAACCCGGGCCAGTCCATACCAGCTCAAGCATTCCCAACAGCTTCACTGTCCTGCCGTCCTGGATTCTGTCGGGTGAAGTGCTTTCTCCCTTTCTCGTCGTCATAGGTATCGAGATGATGGTAGATTGGATCAAGCATGCATACATCAACAAGTTCAACAATGTAAAACCAAAACTTTACAACAGGATGCTAGATATCTTATGTAAGGATTATTACACAAATGTATGTCAAATTCATTCCAGGAACTGTTTCAGATTAATTACTCACAGTGCATCTATATAGGCATTTTCGGCACCTTCGTTGACTCGACGGTTGGGGCTACCAGTTTTACCACTATCCTGCCTTTTCATCCGAGCATCCGTTCAGGTCTACCACATGTTCCTCGCCACCCATCTTAGTCCCCCAATACCAACCTCGACCACCGAGCTTTCGGTCGAATCATCGACCCCGTCTTCACCTGCTATGATTGCCGCATTAGAGCACCTCGACACATTACTCAGGAACGCTCTCGGTCGAGCAGTATATGGCTACCCATACGATTCTCCCCATGTCCGGCCATTCTGGACCTTTTCTTCCGATGACGCAATTGCATTGCTGACGATGGTGATATTCTTTTTCCTCGCATGGGTTGTGCTTCTTATCGTAAAGCTCCTCCTGGGAATGGCTTTGCTCCATTATTCCAGGGAACGGTACGCCTCCATGAAGTGTAGGGAGCATGCGGCAGCCACTGGCAAAGCAGAACCTGAGAATTTCTCGCAACCTGGTAAGCGCATTGGATCTTGGGGGGCGGTTGAGATTGGAGATGATCGAAGAAAGTGTATTTACGAGGACGATAAGGAAGGGTTGAAGAAGATGCGAGATCGAGAGAGGAAGACAGAGGAAAAGTTTAAGGAAAAAGGTGACGATGGGCTGTCTAAGGTGGTGAGGTACGAGATGGTAGCGAAGCGGATATGGTGAAAAGACCGTAATGATCCAGCTTCATCTCTCACAAGGCATGGCGTTAACGTCTATAGGACTGGCTATTGCATTATATTTCGCATCATATGGCGTCTAGCATAGTTATTGAGCGTTTAAGAGCATTTTTAATATCATTAAGCTGCTGGTACTGTTACAGTTACTCCAGCATTGACTGAGCCCTTAGAAATATTGCTACAATCCATTATTCTAAGGTCGCCCACAGCTAAACGTGTTATAAATTTACGGGCGCACATTTTCATTGATGCCAACAACATAAAGAATTCCCATAACTTTAGGGCTACATCTTAGCACACTAGTCAGATACCTACCTAGACCTAGGTAGGTACCTACCCAGTAGGTAGTTGTAGTTAGAAACGTTGACTTTTTAAATACCTACTACCGTAGGATTAAAAGTTCAAATTGAAAATAGCTGGAGATGTATGTATGCATACAATCTAATAGGCCTAAAAAAGTACCTAGGTATTGAGGAAGTCCATAGTCACTCATGCTTGTCTCCATGCTTGTCTTAACATAACGGCCCATAGGTAAGCAATGCCCTAAACTCCGGTATCCATCGCTCGCTAATGCATGCATAACGTATTCCATCCGTCGTAATATTAAGTTTGGGGAATCAATCAAGCCCGAAAAACGCCAAATTGTATGGGTCGAAGTGTCTCGTCAGCATTCCCGTCTGGATGCATGCCAATCTCTTCTATCTCATCCACTTCAGTTCGCCATGAGGTCCCCGTTAGCTTACCGACCTCATCCCATAATTCTTGCCAGCTTGCAGCGTTGTGAAGGAACCTCTTTGTCCTCTTAGATCCTTCTCTATCGCCCGGTGTCGTAGTCCCAGCTTGACGTCCGAATATCATGACGTCTGGGTCGTTGGGGTCGAGAAACCGCACCATCCGCTGAGCTGCCCGTATTTGGTTCTCCCGAGTGAAGAGATGGAAGAAGCTAGTTGCGTGGATAATGCTCATCCTCCCGTCAAATAACTCGAGACTTTTATCGCCATCATCACTCTCGCTACCCTGGTTGACCATATCACCCACTACAAAAGTAGATTTAAGCTTGTCACGATCCTTAAAGAGGTCGTACCCGGCTTCAAGAAATCGGGGGTCCAAATCTGTACCAAAAAGTCTTGAAGAATCGGCACCATCAAATACGAGCTGTCGCAACATCTGGCCTACACAACAGCCTACATCAAGAAAGTTGGCCTTAGACTTAGGTGCGAGCAGTTGATTTAACGCCATTTGGTACCGGGGATCCAGGGTGAACTTGAGCGAGAGGAAGCGAAAGTGACCGATGCAGATATAAGGGTATATATCCCATAAGCGATCTCTCTAATATGCCATGTCAACAACATCTAACCTAAGCCAGGAGAGAAGGAGCGGGGACTTATACGTACTATCTCATGAATATGATCGTCTATATCCTTAGCGCGGATGCCGCTGTATTTTTCGAGAAAGCTTCTAATCGGTTCAATATCCGGAGGAAGTTCTTCGATGTAGACTTTCCCTTTCAAGATAAAGTCGAGGGATCTATCAGGATGGTGTTTGCTATGCATTCGATTGTTATCGGCTGTCGTCGCGCAACGACTGTATCGTCGAAGGCGCACAAACAGCTTCTGCATGCTATAGCGACAAGACGAAGAAATATTGCAGACAATTCCCACTCTCCTTGATAGCGATAGCGTCAGATTTAGAAATATTCTGATTCCGTACCTGTCGGTATCGCTCTTGTAGTCGAGAAATAGTAAGCCGGTGCTAAACTTTCGGGGCATTCGCATTCTCTTGCTGTTGATAGGAAACGCGCGAGCTACGAGGTTGACACTCTTCCTCGCAGTTACATCCCTCGTTGGTAATTTGAACGAAGAGCGAGGAGCGTTCAGGTCTTGGACACTCCACAAGTATGCGCCTGGAGGATGGCACACACGGAAGCTAAGATGGTGTGCAGAAGGATGAGAGAACCAATCAAGGCATTGGCATGTACAGATATGGAAAATGGCGTTTCTCGTACAACCTTCAAAATAAGCCGAGCCAGCCTATGAGGAGGCAAGATCGTGATATCGAAACGCTAGGACCTTTCGTGTCTCGCCCGAAGTCTTATTTCCTACACCGTTCTTTTATTGACTTTCTCGAACATAACAAAACGAAAGAACGAAAAAACGAAAAAACGACAGATACGACGTCGAAATCTATGTTCTGACGTCGAATAAAGGAGATACTTAGGACCTAGGTACGTGATAAAGCCCAGAGCTCACTAGCGTGTCGTACTTGTACGACTAGAAACTTGACTAATAAATACCCTCACGATGGAGCCACTAACGGGAACTTATGTTTAAATGGGACCGGTGGCCGGGAAATGGGATCGAAGAATAATTAAGGATTAAAAGGAAAGCAGGGAGAAGAGGAGAAGGAGAAAAAAAAGAAAGGATACCACATTCTTCTAGTTGACATGGTTACATTCGGTTGCAAGTCAGTACCTAGTAATCGGATTGCGCAAGTGATTTATAATGGAGGAATCCATTCACATCTTCAATCGTCTTGAATCGTCTTTAAAGAACGCAGAATAATAGGAATAGGTACCTACAGAATACAGAGCATGTATGCCGTAAGATCTTCCCGTCCAAAAATAAAAATATGATAATGTCGACCCCTGAACCTAGTATGCAAATCAGACGGGCGGGGGGGACAGGGTCTTCTAATAAATCCCGAAGAAACGAAACAACGACGGAAACATCGTGAGATTGCGAAACATAGACCACTTATGTAATTATGAATTTGTACTATTACTGTTCATCTTATTTCGAAATAAAATATTATTTGCCAGTCTGCCGGTATCTTTATTACCTTGACCAGCGTCTATAGGTACCTAGTTAGGCGTGGTATAGGCATCGAATGCAACAACATTCATACCTAGGCATCCTTCTACGGCTTAACCCCTCCCCTGAATATACCTAGTAGCTGTAAGGGTAGGTACCTAGCCAAGATCCTCTCCACTTGACACTTTAAAGATTCAGCTCGGAATGGTAACCGAAAACTAAGACGTTATAATAGACAGCACTCCGAATTCCGGTAAGACGGTTCTACATTATATCAGTTAACTTAAGAATCCACCACTCATAGGACAGCCAGAGATTTAATAAAAGCCCAGATCTTAGGCAGAGTGTTGACTATTTCACAAAACTTCAGTACATAAACTTCAAAATAGTTAGTACTATAGGTACCTAGGTAGGTAACACCTATCTGAATGAGATCTAATGAGTACCTACCTATACAGGCATTTACAATTTATTACAGCAAACCCCATCATTCATTCAACAGCTCTCCATCGCTGCTCCAATTGCCCAACTAACATCATCGTACCGCCGTTAACCGCGCTAGAGCTCACCGCCACAGCCTGCTGACCGTACATAGCGCCCTGTAAGAGATTCATGTTTGAGTATCCGTACCCAACCCCTGCCGCACCGTACGTATGCGACGATCCCATTGTGATCTCCTGAAGCATGCCGGCAGAATTGTAAAATGAACTCGTCGTGTTAAGGAACGACTGCTGATTCAACGCCATCTTCGCTCGAAGCAACATCATTCGCATCTGTGGCACCGTTTCTGCCCATACAAGCCGCCGCTGTACAGAATAAACAAGCAGCGGTCCTGCATCCGGTGGTGATGTCTCGCCACACTCCTTGTACAGATTGCGCATACGCGGGCTGTACATCTCGCACATCGCTGTCGTCTCTAACGGTGTGTTGTTCAAGTCCATTTTCGCTGCCAACGGCGTATGTCGTGCGAAATCATGATAGCATTCGGAACAAATCGTACAGTCTATCCACCCGTACCAACGCTTCTGCTTCCCATCCTCGTCGCGAGGACATGCCGGCATGGAAGCATACACCGAAGCAAATTCGCTAAAAGATCGTGGGTTAAGCGTATAGTACATTTCTAGAAGGTGTTGCATAAATTGTCTAAATCGAGGGTGTGCGACGCTGAAGCAGCAACGCCATTTACTTCTGGGTGGCTGGGCGTCACGCTTCCGCACAAAGAACTGGGATACATTGAGCATCTCCGCGATTCCCACGTAACAGCGAGCACAGATACCGAAATTTACCGGGTCGGAAGGAAACGAGTACCAGACACCGTCTTCGATGCCGTCGTCCTCGCAGAACTTTTCGTCGGCGACCTTGCGCGCGGCCGTCCAGAACGAGTCGTAGTTCTTAGTCTCGTGCGCGTGCGACATAGCGATTCTAATACTGAATATTCCCATACCACATAGAACGTACTTGCTCGTCTTATTTGTGTAGTTTCCTGCTACTTCCCACCGCCCTTCTTCGCCGGTGTGGATTACTTGGTCGCAGTAACACCCCGCGCAGAGAACAAGTCCGTCGGGCCCGGTCTTAGGGACGAACCACTTCTTTCCGTAGGTCAATGCCTTGCCGCGCCCCGGGCAAGCCTCTATAGACATTCGAGCTTTCGTTTCGTTCACGAAGCCATCCCAGTCGTTGACTTTGCCCTTGGTCTCGTACTCCTTCTCGATGAACGGGACGGCGACATCGCAGGCCCAGGTATCGCTTTCCGGCTGCGGCGGTGCAGGCTCGAAGTGGACGGAGAACCGGTTCGTCAGGATATGGTCTTCGTAGCATGCCTGGCATGCCACAAAACCCGGGATTGCATCTGATTTTGCCTTGTACCATTTGATGCCGACCTTTCCCTTAACACCTTCTATCCCTTTGCAATCGGGTATCTGTGGCCGCGTACGCATCCAAACTAGCGCTGATTCAAGGGAGCTCTGTGTAATTGCTTCTTTAAAAAGACAGTCTCTCATCCTAGGTTTGCTAAACCGGCACACGCGCGCCTTGCCATCGTCAAATCTCTTACTTTGGAAGGAATTCACGAACTTGGTTCCGTGTATGTGGTCGACATAACATCTCGAACAGATTAGGAACTCGGGCAAGTCCGGGTGCCAGTACCAATCAGTTATAAATGCAAGCGGGCTATCGATACAGGATGTGACCGCCGAGGGGACAAGTGGCGAGGGGGTGGCATGCGTAACCTTGGACTCGTCTTCCGTAGGTAAAACATAGATCTGGCAACCAGATAGGGACACTCGAGGGCCAGGAGAGAGTGATGCAGGAACAGCTGATAGATGATCTTGACTATACTGCAAGGCCTGGGCGTTCTGGTAAGAAATATAAGGTTGTGAGCTAGTTTCTGGTTGGTCATTGATTGCTAGAGACTGAAAACGAGCCTCTAAAGCCTTGGGTGGCGGCGATACATTTTGTGGTGAGGATGAAGAGGGGATATAAGAAACATAAGGTGATGGCTGACTAGCCGGCAGGGAACTCGATACTGGAATATAAGATTGCGACGGCGAAATTGGTGGGTTTGATGACTTTTCCGAGTGCGGACTATTAGGAATATCCTTCAAAGGTGTATATACAGGTGATGGATAGGGAGGAGTTCTTCCTGAAGAAACCCGGTGGCCAGGACTTGGTGCCGCGGATAGGCTGGCTGGCGTATATGAAGTATAATTAGTAGCCGGAGGCTGTGGAATAGGTTGGTACGGCGAGAATGAGGGCCTGTAGGGTGAACTTGAATACCCGGTATACTGAGGAGGAGGTCCTGGTGGAGGTGGGGGAATTGTTGCCAAGGTATTAGGACTTTGAGATCCTGGACTCAATGGCGAGGGCGGACCGGATATATTGAACTGAGGATATGGAGATACCGGAGTGTTCGGTAAGCTCGGTGTAATCGTCCCCGGAGGCGGTCCCGGAGGTGGAGGGGGGATAGCGAAGTTCGGAGGAAGATGTAAGCTCGGGCTAGAATTCGTACTAGGGGTCTCATATCCGGGAGGTCTCGGAGGAAGGGGCGGAGGTTGGTGGGCTGGTAGATAGGCTGAACCTCGAGGGGGGCCGAGGGGAGGAGGCGGCGGATAGTTCCAGTTTGAGTATCCTGGAGGAGACGGTGTGGGATTACCAGTCGGCCTAGGGTTCCGTGGTGGGAGCGGCGGTGGTTTGTTAGACCCGTGATAAGACATATCCGGCCTCTTTGCCTGACCTTAATGCCTTACTCCCCGTTCTGATATGGTTCGATTCAGCTGATCTAGCTAAATAAATTCCTCGAACCTTAGGATAGACGGGTCATAGCGATGTGACTACACGCGAATCTCTTACCCACAATATACTCTGATCCGCTAGCAGGTCGACAGGCTGAACAAGATCCGGCCTACTAGGTATGCGGCGAGTGAGCGTGAGGTATTGGATATTTCTATTTCTGCCTATTTTCTCGCCTTAGGATCGGTGCGGCTCGAAATAGTTTCAGCTGAACTGCACTAAATAGGAGTCCACAGCGACAGCCCCAATACTATCGGCTTGGCGCAAGTAGTCGGTCATGAAGGCTTAAAGTCGTATACGTACCACGGTGTAGGCATACGTACCTACGAAACTCGATGCAAAGCCACCCGCTAGCCCTCAGGCCTAACCCTAGCGTTTGATTACGCATCGCACGAGTCCGTATAATTGCTCATCGCCTGGTTTTGGGCGAGCCTCACGTATTTACTACAAACCAGGTTCTATTTCTGAAGGTTGGCTACGTATTTCGCGAGGCGGATGTCTACGTTGACCTTGCCTGAAGTGATTAATTTGGTAGGTTTAATAAGATACAGACCAGAGTACGCCGTGATGAATTACGCGGTACCGTTGCTGATCGGAGTAGTCAGTCGTAACGAACCTTGGAATGTAGTTCTCTTGGATATATTAACTTTCTAGCAGCTGTCTAGGTATTCCAGACATGCAATACTAGACGAAGCTTCTGTGGGCGTTCTATACTTACCTTCAAACATACCTATAGAGTACACTTTTATCAAAATGGAGTAAAACATAGGAAGGTACCTATTTATGATGAATATTATAGGTGGATATTGGTTTTCTTGTCATTCTATTTCAAGTTACTACCTAAATATGATATACATATGATAGATAGATCATTTCTCCGTCTGAGAAATACCGAATAGATTTACGAGCTGATGACCACCATCTCAAATGACAAGCCAACATCATTGGAACAATGCTTCATGCCTCAGTAAGCTGTTGGCCTATGACGGAAAGGTATAAACGGTCGCGTCACTCTCGAGCTTGGTTCATTTTCGTTGTCATTGGGTAGCGGAGATTCCAGTAAATGCATGCCTGCAAAGTGATTGCAACTCTCGAGAATATTTTTGGTGTTGTTCTCCATCTTCTCCAATGGCGCCTCTGTGCATCGAGATGCTAACCAGGTCTAGAGATCGTCACTTGATTGGCGGAAGTGGCCTTTCCACGCACGGTTAGAACGAGGGGTTGTTCCCCGGTACCATCATTACCGGACCGTCCTCAACTCTGAACTATGATGGTGCATGAACGGTTATCTCTCTGTTGCGTGATTTCAGCATAGACGTTGGTCATTCGGTAAAGTTGTTCAATATGGGTCTCGGGACGGAAGGAAAACAAGAGGGACCCTGCTACATCGGCACACGGACGACTTTGGGCATGATAAAATAACCTCGGGAAGTAGAAATTACATACATACTAGTACTATTATATACCTACCTACGTTCGTAGAACATCATGGTCATCAAGGTCATGTCGGGAGGGGTCGTTTAGCTACTCGGATTTAGCGGTGAAGATACAGTACAGTAACTACCCCTACATAGGTATGTACCTGACCTACCTGCTGTACCAGGTATGTATTATACAGAATATAATATGGATAGCACCTAGTATGTAAGGCTAAGTCGTCTTCGGAACTAGCACTGGTTGTGGTCTAGCCCTGATCCGGGCAGAATCTGGCAGTTCGGGGGATGCCTGGAATTTTCATCAATACCTACCTAGATCCACGGATGGATTTCATCCCATCCCACGGGAGATGCACGCGTGACAGGTACTTCTCAATGGTCGCCTGCTTGTGCGGAACACGCAGAGGGTGCAACAACAGAGGCCGTTATAAGTTATTACCATAGGCACCATATCTAGGTATTTCTAGGATTTCTACATAAGAGCCCAGAGGAAATTACAGTGACTGATACGCCCAGTACGCCGTAACGGTGCTTCCGATCTTCATGCATGTACTTTACGTGGTAGGCAGCGCTAGGTCTACTACATATGCCTACTAGGTAGTATAGACTCTAGAGTCATAGGAGGGAAGTATGTATATATTTCGAACATATATCTGTAAATAAGTTATTAAACCAACGACCACACCAGTTTCTACCCCTCGCAGAACGACCAGATCACATTATGATCGAGATGCATTGCGCTTGAACGACACCGGGTTTCTCCTCCCGCGCAGGGCACAGTAAAGGAAGGCATATGCGGGTGTTGGCATGCATTCGTAAATAGTGCCACTAGACTCCAAATCCTCAGTCTCCAGTCAGTCAGACATAAATCTACACATACCTACATCCCTCGTCGATAGAAAAGTTTCTATTTTTCTATACGTACTTAGTAGGTACCTAGGTATGTGAAACTGAAGAATGAGGAATGGTATGTAGTAGGTATGAGGTATGTTTAGGACCCGAACACTTTAGATACGGGGAGGGAAGAATGAAAAGGGGAGGGCTAGGAAAGGGAAGGGCGAAAAAAGAAAGGAAATAATCAGAGAACTCTAGTTCTAATATGGACTTTTTCCTTCTGCCTGATATGAGGTACTGTACCATATGCGTGATGATCACGAAGATATGTTAGGTAGCCGGCCAAGCCCAGCCAGTCGAGGCTCATGGGGGAAAGTAAGAAAGGGATTAAAAACAAATGTAAAATAAAATAAAATAAATATACACCCATTCATTAGATGTAATAAAGGGATGGCTCAATAAGGGGATGAATAAGGGGATGCATATTGTTATGTTTAAATGGGTGCTATTATGAAATCTGGGATCATCTGAACTTTTGTTGTCACTTCCCCAAGAACGGAAACCAGGTGGTACTTTGTGAATGGCTGTGGGGTCGAGTAAGACTCATGTACATATGTACGTTATTTTGGGGTAAGCACGGTTTATTTGTTTTTATCATTTTAATACTAGGTTGGTAAAGTTTGAACTCTAACTACCTATCTACAGTAGCAGCCTAGGTACATACGTAGTCTCGAGGCAGCATGCATTTAGCAGGTGTGCATGCATACCTGAGTAATACCCGAGTAATAGCATTAGTCGGTATTGGACTTCTCGGTTATTTGCAAAGTATTCACTAGAAAAGTACGTGAAGATTTGTAAGTTTGCTTCTAGTGAAGTTTTACATAATCGCCACCTCGACGGTAACTGCCCTCGGCTGAGGATTTTGCTGCGTTGGAGGTACTTAATGCGGGCACTGTGTCACAGTCGTAAAGTGCGATGCAAAGTACATGTCCTCAGGAAAGCGCGTCTGTGCTAGTCGGTACGTGCGCTGGATAGCGCGCCTCAGCGAGGTTGGATGTACCTAAAGGTGGTAAAGTTGGGGAAGGATTGTGTTGTACCTTCAACTTTCGTGAGGGATGTACAGTAGATGTACCTTGGGAAGTTGCGACTTGCTGGCACCAACTGTTTGACAGTACCAGGCTAGTGACTCCCTCTAGCGCCTAGGCCATTCCCGACGCCTCCCCTCCTTGAATATTCTGAACAGTGAACATTGCGTTTTGTCATTTACAACCAAAAACCTTCCCGCCAAAATCGTCCAAATCGCTAACTCGTCCAACCGCCAGAAGACCAAAATTCTATCAACTCCAAGGCAACCCCGCGATATGGTATCCGAGGTCTCTCACATTTTCGAAATATTCTGACCTACAATTAGAAAAGAAGAAAACATAAAGAAAACATCTTGCAAGGGAAAACGTCTCGACAATTTTAAAGAATACGCAGCCACGGGCAACGTGCTATTCCAAGTACTGGTTTCTCTACTTTTCCTCTTCTTCCTCCCTTCATTCTCCTTTGCTCGCCTCCTTAGATCCCGACCTCGACCTTCGACGTAGAATCTTAACCCTATTCTTCAAACCTTGATCATTCGGCGATATAATCCTTTCATTCGCTTGTGACATCGATCGACGACATCCTTCTTTCACGTCAGTATCCAGTCTTACGATCACAACCTCGAGTTTTCGACATACATGGTTTCTAGAACGATAGAGGAAATAATATGAGGATACCGGCACCATCCGTAGACGACGGGATGGAGTCTGGACGACCTCAGTCTAGCCAGACCACGGTCTCGGTTAACTTTGACGATGCCGATTCTCTTTCTTCCCATCCGCGTATTAAATTTGGCGTCGCAGAGTGCATCGAGACCAAAACGATCACCACTACTACCACCACTAAGCGATCCTACCCACCACTCCTCGTGAGAGAGTCTAAACCACTCTCGTCTCTCGACTCTAAGGAATATCCTCTCGCCCAGAAGCCCACGCCCCCCGAGTTGGCCAAATTCACTTTCAATGTTACCCGCTACGGTGGCATATCCTGGCCCGTCGACGATGATATAGAACATCAACAAGATGTATGTTTCTCCTTCATTCCAGCTTCTTATTTTTTTCTTCATTAACAAGACTTAGGCCTCATCCCAGTCCCAACAATCTACCAGTAATGAACCCACACAAGAGATTAAGACGGAGCCATCATTAGACGTCTCTCATCCTCAAACTAGTCGACGCGCAGCGAAATCCTATCTACAATCGTCTTCACGTAGAAGTCATAGGATAGACTCTCGAGCCTCTTCGCCCGTTGTTGGTGGATCTATTAAGAAGAGTTCGCAGAAGCAGTCGACACGATCCTTCACCCCAAGTCTCGCGCCTGCCGTATCAGACAAACTTCGTCGCGCCTTAACCAACGGCTCTCGCAGGGATGCTGTTAAGAATAACACGAATAGGTCTACGAGTGATTTCCCGGTTACTCCAGACGCATCTGAGCTGATCCCCGTTAACACGAACCGATCATTTCAGCTACGCAATTCGAACCTCGACTCGTTCGAGACCCCGGAATCGAACAACACCAGTCAATCACAGTCCTTCTTTGATATCTCAAGTCCGTCCGGCAGTGATTCGCATACCGTTTTCAGCAGTAACGTGGCTACTCCCCCCATTACCGATGCGGACGCAGATGCTGAACCATTCGCCGACGTTGATGCCGACGAGTCCCTCCAACAATCTATTCGTGCTTTACATCACCCACGGCCCATTAATACTCTTGCCGCTCAGGATGCAAGCTTACCTAGTCCGCGCTTGTCCCCGACATTGCAGGCTTCTAGATTCCACGAACACGAACAGGACGATGGGGACAACGCTGTGGACGAGGAAGTATCCCTCATCTTCCAAGATGATAGCCAGAACACGATGGATTACGAATCCGGCCCATCTTCTGCTGCTACCGATCCTCCATCTATGGTTGTCAGACGTTTCGAAGACGCTTCTCAATACTCTCAGCCGACGATATTAGACACACGCTCGATGTTGGAGACCTTTGACGCCATGCCTGCCGAGATGAAATCGTTCATGATGTATCAGTTCCTGCGAAGATGTTCCAGAAAAACGCTACACGTTGTTGCCGACGTAGTCAACCCGGCGTTGAAATGCGACATCTTGAAAGAGTTGCCTCTCGAGTTAACCCTACATATCCTTTCCTACCTAGATCTCCGTGATCTCTGCCGCGCGGCTCAAGTCTCGAAACATTGGCGGGGCATTATCGACAGCAACGAGACCGGTTGGAAGGAACTCTTCGATCGTGATGGTTTCACCATAGCACCTGGTGAGCTTGACAGAGCTATTAAAGAAGGATGGGGTTGGCAAGACCCGGTAGGGCCCGAAGGTTGCGAGCGTGACTATAGTACTCAGGCTCGACTTACGTCTACTGAATCGGAACTAATTCGATCCTCAAAACCCGACCCCCCTCCGCAAAAGTTGCGGACTTCAAAGCGTAAGAGAGCCTTGAATAGCTTTGGCTCTGAACGATCGAAACGACGAGCGAGCGCCCAGGAGATGGCGAAGGATGAGAAGACGTATACCGGCGAACGAGTCCACAAGTCCGAGGGACCTATGTCTGCTGCCAACGCCGCCGTCTTAGCCGTTCCCGACCCGCATATAGGCCTTCCGAGCCTCAGGAAGCTTCACCTGTTTAAGTCTCTCTATCGCCGTCATTACATGATTCGCAAGAGCTGGACGAGTGGCAAGGTCGAGCCTAGCCACGTCGCGTTCGCAGCTCACCCTCGCCACGTCATTACGTGCTTGCAGTTCGACGAGGATAAGATTATTACCGGGAGCGACGATATGCTTATACACGTCTACGACACCAATACCGGTAAGCTCCGTCGCCGCCTAGAAGGCCACGAAGGTGGCGTCTGGGCTCTGCAGTATGAGGGAAACGTTTTGGTATCTGGCTCGACGGATCGCTCTGTTCGTGTATGGGACATCGAGAAGGGTCTTTGCACCCAAGTATTTTATGGTCACACTAGTACTGTAAGATGCCTACAGATTCTCATGCCGACGGACACTGGGAAAGTGGAAAATGGGCAGTCCGTCATGATGCCGCCTAAACCTCTTATTATCACGGGGTCTCGCGATAGCCAGCTAAGGGTTTGGCGTCTTCCCGAATCTGGATCAAGGAGATACATACAGACCGGACCACCGGCTAACGACGCCGACTGTCCTTATTTCATCCGCACGCTTCAAGGCCACAACCACTCAGTTCGTGCTATTGCCGCTCACGCCGATACGCTCGTCAGTGGAAGTTATGATAACACCGTTCGCGTATGGCGTATTAGCACGGGAGAGACAGTCCACGTTCTGCAAGGACATTCGCAGAAAGTGTACAGCGTTGTGCTTGACGTCGCTCGCAATCGATGCATATCTGGTAGTATGGATAGCTTCGTGAAGATTTGGGATCTCGAAACGGGATCTTGCATACATACTCTCGAAGGACACTCGCTACTTGTCGGACTACTTGATCTTCGTGACGAACGCCTCGTCTCGGCGGCGGCGGACAGCACCCTTCGTATCTGGGACCCCGAGAGCGGGCGTTGCCAGTCGACGCTGACAGCTCATACTGGTGCGATTACTTGTTTCCAACATGACGGGCGAAAGGTTATTAGTGGTAGCGACCGAACCCTCAAGATGTGGGACATCCGCACAGGCGAATGCATCCAAGACCTTCTCACCGACCTTAGTGGGGTCTGGCAGGTCAGGTTTGATGAACGCCGATGTGTCGCGGCTGTCCAGCGAGACAACTTGACATATGTCGAGGTAGGTAGATCCCTTGTACTGACAACCTTGCTTATAATGGATCGAATACTGACCTGACGGTAGATTCTTGACTTCGGCGCGGTTCGTGATGGTAAATCTCCCGAGGAACTTGGCAAGCGTATTCTACTGAATGCACCCGAGGTTCAGCGAATCATTGACGAAGATAATTAATCGATCTGAGTTGGCGCAACCCGATTCTGACGGCTCGCTTTATATCCACATCTGAACCGCGAATACGTTGAAAGGGGGTTTCCCTTGCAAGTTGAGGTTGTTACTCATTTACTTATCGCTATATCATGAGCATGCGATAATATGCCACTACAAGATGAATCTTGAGGCGATACGTGAGACTGTCTTCTTATATTTTGTCTCCGTGTCGGGCCGGCTTTTGATGCCTACCTAGTCTCTCACATCGTGTGTCTACGAGGGCCACATCTATCCGCGAGAGTGTTGCTAGTGTAGCAACGTTTTTCCTTTTCTTCACTTTTGGCCAACGATAGCTGCAGCTATCAAGACGAAGTCGACAACATTCAACCGTTCATCAACAATATGTTGTGGCTGTGCATATGCTACGCAGATGTCCGTCGTCAGGCATGCAACTGGCGATGTATAATCACCGGCTGCTAATAATACATTCATAGCCCCTAGGGGGCCTCGAGAAACGGAGTATTTGGGGAGGCAACGTCAAGTTTAATTTGAGCATAAGCATCGCAATTGTGAATAAATACACTTCCGCGAATGAGCATCGATCGGATCGAGGGGGCGTTCTAGGCATCGTAACATTGTGGGCGTTCATGTATTAGAGGGGAAGCATCATAAGGCGTAATAGGCACATTGTCGGAATAAACAATCACGTAGCACATCGATGAAATTAATTAAAAAGTCTTGCTATAAGTAAATTTGTGTTGGCTTCTAAGTATTGAGATTCGGTAGCTCTTGCTCCTGGTACTACCATCTTATAGGGATTAAGAGGTATTGAGTATATATATATTTTAGGTTCCAACTAATCAATTTTTGAATAGTTACTATTTATTGGATCACAATTGGCTATCCATTTGCTTAGAATAATATTAGTATTGTAGATGAGGCGGTTTACAGTACCTAGGTAGGTATTTACTCGGACCTGCCTCCTCTGGTATTGTATTGTATTGTACAATACCTGCCTGAAAATTACTGCACTTACCTAGTAGACAGCTATTACAAGGAAACCTTATAGGGGACTCAGGAGTTGGTCGGGGGTTGAAAGCATGGACCACCCTACCAAGTAACGGCTTTCAGCGCCGACCGCGTTTGTCGTTTTCTCATTTCTGGTTTTCCCTTTCCGCTTCCCGTTTTGCATTTTGCATTTTGCATTTTGCATTTCTCCTTCGACCACTTTTTTCTCAATCGAATTAATAGTAACACATTCCTTCCTGATCCAGTGGCCTCTAATTTAGGTAGTGATTGAACAAATCATGTCTGATTATGACTCGGGAGATGAGCTATTGGGGAGTATCAATGTGGATACTCTCATTAGCGGAATGAAGCGTTCGCGTTCTCCAGACGACGAACAATCAGTTCGCGAGACCAAGCTTGCTAAGCATTCCGAAGTACAAGATCATGAATATATCGGAAATATTTCTAAGAAGATCTTGAAGGATGACTTTGGTTATGACGATTTCCGTCACGAACAATTCTCCGCCATCAAAAATATCTTGCAAGGCGAGAATGTCCTGGTCGTCTTTCCCACCGGAGCCGGGAAGTCCCTTTGCTACCAAGTTGAGTCTCTCCCCTCTGTACAATATCTTTTCATTAACACAAGACTTGTTGCAAGATCCCTGCAGTTGCCTTCGAGAAGATAGATGCCCTGAGAAACGATAGACATGACCTAGGACCAGGTATAACTATTGTCGTTTCACCTCTTATTGCTCTCATGAAGGACCAAGTAGATGCCCTACTGCGTAGACGCATTTCCGCTGCTTGTTTAGACTCTACTAAGACTTATGAGCAAAATCAGCAAATCAATACCGACCTAAGAGAAGGTCGGCTAAGATTGCTTTACTGCGCTCCAGAAAGATTAAACAACGAGGGCTTCGTCGAAAACATGAAGCACGTTTCCGGAGGCGTTCGGCTAGTAGCCGTTGACGAAGCCCATTGCATCTCCGAATGGGGACACTCCTTTCGCCCTGATTATCTCAAGGTTGCCCGCTTCGTCGATGAGATCAAGGCTGAGAAGGTTATCTGCCTTACTGCTACAGCCACTCCTCGTGTCGCTGAAGATGTTGCGAAGGCTTTCCATATCAAGCAGTCCAATATATTTCGCAGTTCTCCCTATAGGCCCAACTTACAGTTGCTGGCCGAATCTGTACCAACAAAGCAGGATAAGTATCCCAAGATGTTCCAATTTCTAAGAAACCACCCCGGTCCTACTCTCGTCTATGTGACTCTTCAGAAGCAGGCCGAGTTGCTTGCAGATGACCTCAAAGATCAAGGTTTTGATGCTGTAGCCTTCCATGCCGGCCTCAAGACAGAAGCTAAGACACTTATCCAAGATGACTTCATGGCTAATAAAGTAACTATTGTCGTGGCTACGATCGCATTCGGCATGGGGATCGACAAGCCAGACATACGAAATATTCTCCATTTCGACTTGTCTGGAACGGTAGAAGAATACTCGCAGCAGATTGGACGCGCGGGACGAGATGGCAAAATCAGCCATTGCATGTTCTATATCTGTCCGGATGACTTCTATATCCGTGAGAATTTCGCCCGAGGCGACCTTCCATCACGACAATCACTACGTCAGCTATTGCACCACCTATTCCACATGGAAACTACCCAGGCGGCGGAAGGCGAAGTCATTAAACTAAACCAGACAGCTCTAGGCCGAGAATATGACATGCGTGCGAGCCCTCTCGCGATCTTACTCGCCACATTGGAACTACACTTCGGGTTACTCAGGGCTATCACACCGGAGTATGGCTCGTATCAGTTCGAAGCGATGTCTACCTACTATCATATTGCCCATGCCGACAAATCCCAGGAGGGTAAAGCGATTTTCAAGCACGCCATAAAAGCGAAGAAGTGGTACAACCTTGACATAAACTTTGTCGTATCGTCTAGCGGACTACTCCGAGCAGACCTCGTACGGAAGCTCAATGAATATCATGATAAAGGTATTATCATGCTGAAAGTGGGTGGTGTCGAGAATCGCTATAAGGTCCTCAAGAAACTCCCCAATACGCCATACCAAATTGACGCGATCACGGACAAGCTGTTCGTAGACATGGAAACTCGCGAGGAAGAAGCATTAAAACGAACTCAACAGGTCATCGACCTGATCACCGGCGATAAATGTTTCGCTCTAGCCCTAGCTGAACACTTCGGCATGGGACTTCCGGATGAGAAGACCAAATGTGGTCACTGCACTCACTGCTTCACGGGGAAACGTGTCATATTGCCACCCCGACCGAGTCTACCTGCCGACATGGATACTATTCGAAGAGTTCTGGCAGCCTGTCGCGTTCGAGATGATCCTAGATTCCTAGCTCGCGTCGCTTTCGGTATCAAGAGTCCCCGAGTTCTTCAGTTGAAGCTCCACCAGAAAGAGATATTTGGATCATTAGTTGAACACGACTTCAAGGTACCTATAATCAACGAACCAATTCTGAGTAATGGCTTAACTAACGCATTGTGGTATAGTCTTTGCTGAAAGAATTCACCAAGGCGTGTGAGGAAGAAAATTAGTCCATGGCAAAACACCGAGTTTCTATTGGTTTGCGGCCTTAGTGAAGGGGAAAAAGGAAGAGTATGCTTGTGCTCGATGTTAAGTTGTTTCACCACCATCGTGATACTCCAAACCCACGGGTAAGTACCTAAGGCCGGATATCTCTAAAGATTCTACTACATGAATAATGTTGGCGCAAGGGTTTGTCTGTATCTGTTGACAATAAGGCAATACAAAAAGTCAGTATTTGAATAGAACTGATCAGTGAACAGCCCACGAAAGCTACCTAATGTAGGTAAATATCGGAACTTCAAATTCAGGTAGAGTTAGAATAGTGACTCTTAAGGTATTGCTGCAACACAGAACTTCGTACGCGCGTCTAATCATTTCCCTCTATCAGGAAGCCGTACCACCAGGCCGGCCAATCAAACGGGGGTAGCCGGCGTTGCATATGGAACCCTACATACAATATTACTCCCAACGCAGGTAGCCGTTCTGGATAATGTCATGACAATGCCACATCAACCGGGATATCCGATTCCGCCATATGATAACGATCACCATGGTACCAGAGTCTCGGTACCATAACGGGAAGGACGGCTGATCGTAAGATCATGATACTAGGTAACTACTAGGTAGGTATTCTACAGTTTTATCCAATTTTTAGGTAAGATGGGGGGATAAAAGCATCTAAAAGCCCTTGTTTCGGACACGTTGAGTTCTATGACAGTCACAACTCGTAATCTCTTCAAATCAAAGGCCTAACCAAAATGAAGCCTTTTCACTCGTGTTATCTTCTTCTGCCACTATCGTTCGTCCAAGCAGGATCTAGTCATACATTTTTATCTTCTAAGAGGGCGGAAAAAGTCTCGTCCTGCGCCGATATATCCACACCAACGACGTTCTCGTTATCGCAGATATCGTACATAAAAATAGAACAATACCCAACAATGGCAACTGTTCCCAATTCGACACAGCTCGTTTTTGAAGTCGTCAATAACGCCAACAGCATCTCGACCGGGTGTAGCCCTCAAAACGTGGAAGTAAACGGTCAATGGGGAAATGATAGCAATTATTGGTATAAGTGCATCGATCGGAATTTGGAGGTGAACGGGGATGAGGTCACTCTCAGTACGAGTGCGCATGTCGTTTGGGAACAGTGGCAGTTGAGTGTCAATCAAAGTTGGAGCTGTGGCGACGAGTATGTTTCCTTCCCCATCCCTCCGAAATGGGATCCGTAGATTGTCGACGAGGGATATGCCATTGTGAAGGATGCTAAATTTGGATGCTTGCAGGTCTATCGTGAGGCATATTTCCACTACGACACTCAAACCGAGCTGCCAGGAGACCAGTAGTGCTTTTCAGTATATCAATGAGTGCACAGCTCCTGACCTAGAGGCGCCTGCGGCGTTTCAGTAACCAACTTTTCATTAGCTTGTCAGGGTTATTCATTCTACTTCGTTAATTTCCAAGGAACTCTCCCCCTTATATACGCCAGTCCATATGTGCCATCCGTACAGTTTCCGTTATACCACCCGTCCCATGACAATTCATACAGTCGTAAAACTACCCAGATACCTATTCAAACAGAGATGCCCAAGCTATTTAAACCCCGAGATAGAAGACTTTTTTTTACCTGGGCCGTATGCCCTGGCAAGTCTGCCAAGATTGACCAGGCCCCTCCAAATCTATTACCAACGCTACCGGCCGTGACCTTCATCATGGAACCTGCCCCCCTTGCGACATATGTCAACCACCCTATGAGACGGTACGTGGCGTATGCTCCCGCAAAAGCTATGATAACCAACAATAGCTTTCCCAGCCTCTTCCAGAAGGTTGCCCAGTCGAATGGTCTTGGAGGCTCCGATCCACGATATCCAGCTTGAGCCGACGACCTGTATCCATATGCCGGATAGGTTCCCGGAGAGCTGAAAGGGTGGCTACTCGGGTAACTGCCCGGATACGTAGTGTATGAGTGGCGAGAATATCCGTGAGACGGCAATAAGGAATCTCGTTCGGTCGGAATAGAGGAGCGGGTATACCGCATCGGTGTTGGGCTCGTGATCGGGGCATGCTGTGCACCAGGTGGACTGGTCGGCCCTCGAAGTACCGACACATACTCGCCGTAACTACCCCTACGCTCTCGGGTTATAGGGGTGGCTGGGTTAGACTGTTGAATTCGTCTAGGGGAGGAGACGGTATTCGAGGCCGGGTGGGGAGCCGGCGGAGTGTATTTAGCGTATCGGATCAGGTCTTGGTACGACTTCCTTGACAAAATATAATCGGGTCCGCGGCGGTCGTAGGCCTCGAGTGAGCCGAGTCGGATGCGATGTTGGTTTCTCGTCTTAACGTACGTCCTCTTCCGTAATTCAAGCGCGACATCTTCGAGGCTAAGCAATATCCCATTATCCGGGTGCGGGCTACAGGGCCGGATAGGGAGGTGTTCACGTCTAACATTCGGTTGATTCAGGAAGCGCGTCTCAAGATTCTTGCCCTTAAGCGATGTCATCTATCGTATTTTCGTTAGACCAAACAAAGTTCCCATAAATACCTAGTAGGTACTAGGTAGTCAGACGACGTACCATAAGGTACACGACCTTCCCATCTTCTAAATATGGCGAAAGCACCACGACCGGGTGGTTGCATCGGTCTTCTTGGAGATCTGAATCGTATTCGTCGCGGTTGTCAGGTAGGTCCTCCTTGCGAGGTAGCCATAATATGCATCCTGCCAGCTGTTGAGGCAGCCGTAGTGTCCCGATCTCGCGAGGCTCGCGTGATCCCCTGCGAGCTGACGTCGCCGTTGCCGATGCTACCGTGATACCAGGCATCTAGATCATCTGGGGCTGTCGGGATGAGCTAGACCCGGGGGAGACGACTGTCATGTACTGTACCTAGATATGAACGTGATATATATTTCGAAGAAGTGTTAGTTTTAGAATGATGTAGATGGGAAGAACCTCCATTCTTTTACGAAGTGAGGCGGGGTGATGCGATGTGGTATTTTGGGGATTGAGAATTCAGCCTGGGCGCCTATGAGAGACGAACGCGAGGGTCTCGTCCGCCATGTGGTGCGACCAATCTCGGCGTCGCTCCAACATCCAATGCGTCAAATGCAAGCATAGCCACGTGTAGCCAACCATTGAGAAGGCAGCGGAGGAAAGAAAACAAAGCCAGAGCCTCGCATGAAGTTGACGACAGCTTAGGTCAAAGTTATATGTTATTTATGATGAAACATCTCTGGTTTTTTTTCTTCGCCGGCGGCCTCAGCAGCTCAGCCACTCATAATAGCTCCCGATCGCGATGCTGCGTTGCCGTCCTGCCGAACCCGAAATGTCACCTGCATCTTCGGCGTTTGCTGCCTTCTGAACCGAATCCCTGTATTTGAGGAATGATACTGCAATCTCATAGGTTATTGTTAAATAGGTAAGTATAAGATCACCTCCAGGGCTATGACATATTCAGTAGCTTATAAGGCCGAAGGGGAAAATATGGCTGCAGCTTACCTGGGTAAATTTATTGAATTATATAACGGAATTTGAACAGTTCATCTGATGTGCATCATGTATAGGTGCCTTGTAATTAATTACCTAGCAATTGGATTGTTAAGTGCCCAGGTGGTATTCATCAGTATACCTATTGGTGTAAGAGGTTGCTCAAAGTGTGTGGTTATCTATTGAACGTTGACCTGGAGTTGACACGGATATTTATCTTCGATTCTTTAAAATAATCCATATACATATCATTAGTTGCATTATATTCGGGCTAACGTTAGGTAGGTACCAAGCAGCCAAGGTAGGTATTGTACGTACGAGTACATAGTAGAATCAAGTAGGTAGCAACCTTGAAAGAGATTATCGGAAGTTACATGTAGTAGATACGCCCTAACTAAATAATGCCTAGTAACAGCGGTTATACCTCGGAGACGGCTGCATGCCTCATCCATACATCATGGATTCATATGTCTACTAGGTACTAGGTAAGTAAACTTAAATTTCCGGTTCCTCCACCTCCTGAACATTGACAAAAACACAAATATTACCTCGGTAGGTACCTACCTAGTATCACAGGTTACCTCTCACCCAATTCATCCACTTACTCATCATAATCGCATAGGAACCACCCAAGGTAAATCATCGCAACCTCTCCCAATATCAACATGACTCTCACCGTCCACCATCTTGGTATATCGCAATCGGATAGGGTCGTCTGGCTCTGCGAAGAGCTTGACATTGATTATGAGTTGAAGAAGTATGACCGGGCTCCGATCATGGCGCCGGACGAGTATAAGGCCTTGCACCCTCTGGGGTCAGCTCCTGTCATCGAAGATGGCGATGTCAAAATTGCGGAATCGGGTGCTTGTGTGGAGTACATCTTGCAGACCTGGGGTAATGGAAAGTTGGCACTTTCCCCCGGAGACAAGGACTATTCCGAGTACCTATACTGGTTCCGTAAGGGAGAATCGCTCCTAGAAGATGTGTGTCACTGGTAGCTAACAGTATGACGAGACTTCGCGAACGGAACTCTACAACCTACTCTGTTCCTAAATATGTCAATGTCTCGGACGGGACTGGACGAGGCAAACCCATCCGTAAAATACCATAAGGCAAGGCAAATTCAACTCATCGAATATATGGATCGACGCTTATCCAACGTGCCTTGGCTCGCCGGTGAGCAGTTCACCGCCGCCGACGTAATGAACGTCTGCTGCCTCACGACCATGCGTTGCTTTGCACCTTACGATCTTGGTGCATATCCCAACATACTGTCTTACCTCAAGCGCGTCGCCACACGAGATGGATATAAGCGGGCAGTCCAGAAAGGAGATCCGGATCTGTCCGTCGACCAGTTGATCGGCGCTACTCCTCCGCCTATGCAAAAAGCCGTGGCGGCAGCCATTCAAGCCCGCGGACGGCTATAGGGGAAATGATAGACCATGTAGATAATGGTACTACCATCCTAGTCTACCTACCTAGCTGCATAGGTTGCTACCTATTAATAGGTAAGTACGTAGGTAGGTATATAAGCAGCCAAGAAATCGCATCTATTGTTGGTATCTAGCATGCACGAGACGGGTCCGACATTTGGCAGATATGGCTGTCAGGACTACGTAAGTGTGTGTGCTTGTATTCAAGAAATATGGGACACGCAAGATAACTTACCTACCTTTTCTTCCTACCGGGCAGCCGGGTGGGTATCTGACAGGTTCCTTCAATAATGAATCTCAAAGAATCTGGGGAACAAAATATGTCGTTCGGGCGGGTAATTCGGATTGGTAAGTGATGGGGCTTTGCGAACTCTCGGTCCCGAGACAGTTGACCGACTACCTACTTAGGTAGGTAGGTAGAGTCTATTACCTACTCATGTACCTCTAATACCAAAGCAAAGACTTTATACAGGGATCCCTAATCAGCCTTTCCCATGGACTGATTGTGCTTTTTCTTTTTTTTTCTTTTTCTTTCTTTTTTTTAATCTGCATGTTTCTCGGTGTTCTGAGACCGTGTGAGCGAGCCTGAATTCATTCATACACTTAGGCATCTTACATGTTAGACAAGTACTAGGTACTAGGTAAGTAGGTAAGTAAATACCTCCATATATGATCGGATGGAGAATAATTTGGGGATACCGTGCTTACATGTCAGCTTTAATTCCTTCCTGGGAAGTCACCACAACTTTTGTCGAGTGTGACAATGATGAATCTCTCCATGATGTTGCCTAGACGGGAAATAATATTGTCATTTTGACGGCATCCGAATAACCGATACGTCCGTCCTCATGCGTCATGCGGTAAATCTTGCCGCATATTGGGCGTTAGACGGTGACGTTGATTTGTTCGATGCCCCGAGCTCCTAATAGTCAGCCACGGACCCGGGACGTCGTAATCGGCCGAAGGATGACAAAGGTACTGCCTATATGTGTCACAAGTTTCTCTGACAAGCCGTGCTATGCAGAGAGACGGAAGAAGCTATATACTAAGGGGGGAGACCGGAATGACAGAATAAAGAACTCCACCTGCCTAGGTACTATCTAAAGTCTTCTTAACTCTCATATATACGTCCTGCATAGCGACATACCCAGATTATATCTTAAGCTGTACCTTGGAAATCTATTTTTCCGACCAACTGATGCTTAGATACTTACCTAGCTACCTAGGTATATACCCAACATCCCTTCTAGGTACACATATCAAGCATGTCTCAACACCTTGAACATCGAGCCGCGTTTGAGACTCATCTCATTGGTTTCTTCTACCGCCAATGGCTCATGTACCAGAAGCCCTGGCCTAAAGGAACTAACCTCTCAGGTCAGACGGCTATAGTGACCGGCTCAAACTCGGGACTCGGGTTTCAAGCTGCGCGACAGCTGTGTCAATTAGGCCTCACCAACCTAATTGTCGCCGTGAGATCGCAGACACGAGGCGACACAGCTGCGGATAAGCTGCGGAAAGAATTTCCCAACTCCTCAGTATCCGTCTGGCTTCTTGATATGGCATCGTACGACTCTATCAAGGCCTTCGCCAAGAGGTGCGAGACTCTGCCGCGCATAGACATCACGATCCTGAATGCCGGTATACGAACTGATGTGTTCCGACCTCACGCCGTTACCAATCACGAGATTGTCTTCCAGATAAATTATCTTTCCACAGTTTTATTAGCTATCCTGCTCCTACCTGTCCTCAAGGCTAAGAAGCCGACGTCGCCAGGCGCGACGCCGCCGCGTCTTTCTCTCGTTACCTCTGACACGGCGTACTGGGCTCCGCCATTCAAGTCACCCGGTCCAGTCCTTGTGCAGTGCGACGAGAGCGAGAATTACAAGCCGATGGCGGCCTATCCACGAAGTAAACTACTACAGCAATTTTTTGTCTCTAAGCTCGCGGAGTACGTTGACCCTAACGACGTGATCATCAATCTGTCAAACCCCGGTCTCTGCGGCGGCACCGAGTTTGGCGCGGATGCGAAGATGGGATTATTCGGTAGAACGATGTTCACCATCTTCCAGGGTATAAATGGGAGGAGTGTAAGTGCCGGGACGAACGCCATCCTCGATGCTGTGGTGGCGAGAGGCAAAGAGACGCATGGAAACTATATGAGTGATTGGACTATCCAACCGTATGAATACCTCTCCTACAGATGTTGAAGCTAAAGCTAATCATAGAACAGGTTTCCCTCGTGCTATTACACGAAGGAGGGTCAGATTTTAAAAGAGAGGATATGGGAAGAAACGCTGGAGGAGTTTAACTTTGCTGGTGCCTCTAAGATCATTCAAGACATGAAGCGCTAGCATGAGAGAGAGTTTTATCATTGAGCCGTCGTTGAGTTATTACCTGAGGTTATTATAGCGAAATTGACTTTCTATCTGTGTAGGCGTGGGTATCCATTAGAGAACTAGGGGTTCGGAATGGATATCTACTTTTAGGACGATTTGTATTACCTCAGGTAGGTAGGCAATTTTTGGTTAATGGTATGATATCTGTACCTACCTAGGTACCTACCTATGTGTTTCTACATAATAGCTTCATGCGGCCATGTATGATAAGTAGGTACCTATCTAGATGGTGAGCTTAATGAATTGCAAGGACCTACATGCGATCTCGTTACGTGGTTCTTCATATCGCAACCATAGGCACCTACCTAGACTCGAGATTTATGCTGTTCACATTCCTACATCTTCTATGATGTTAAAAAATAAAGGGTTATGCCGGGCAAAGCAAGCTTCAATTTTAAATATAAATTAAATATACCTTGGGTACCTCCTTAGGTAAGTAAATACTACAAGGTAGGTAGGTAAATGCCTAGTACCTTAGTAGATAGTATTCCAAGATTCCAAGGTTGGTATCATCAAGCCCCGTCCCAATTTTTCATATTTCCTGCGCCTATGAAACAGAGAGGCCACTCACCGTACTCAATAATTATCACGCCTCAACCATAAGGTCAACTCATAAAGCATCAATCGAATCCATGTCGATTGTGGAGGGAAATGGTCAATTCAGACAACCCCCTTGCCCCTTGACGACAAAGCCGCTGAGTCGATGCTCTGTTCCCTTTCCATCTCATGCATTTCCTTCTCGACCTGGCGAATGTCGATGTTGGCGACAGCGTCTACGCCGTCGAATATCCATGCGATCTCCTCTAGCGTAGGTCCTTTCGTCTCGACATAGAAGAAGTAAACGAATGCCAGCTCACAGAAATCCCACAGCTGCGCGAGACATATAGGTTAGTGCATACTCGACCGAGATGGATCGATCACTCCTATGCAAGAGATAAAATGGCCATGGCGGGGAAACTTACAGTATAAAAAAGCATGAAATTCCAGTGTTTCGGCATCCTGTTCCAAGCAATCTTGTTTGTCTGGTTGCTGAGTGCAAGCACAGCTTGTACTGTGATGTTCATAATCATCATACCCTTAGCGCGTAGCTTGAAGGGAAGCACCTCTAGTGCGTAAGCAATCAACAGTCCCGAGAACCCGATATCATAGAAAATTCCAAATAGCCAGATAAATACTAGCTGTGCGTAACCAGAAGCTACATTAGTCAGGTCCGAGTTCTCGTAAATAGCGCCACAAATCGTCCAGCTTACGAACGATACCACCATCCCCGATGTTGATATTAGGAAGAGTGGTCGTCTACCGAACCTATCGACGTTCAAGGCGGCAAGGATCGTCACGATGAGATCGAGGATTGTTTTCCCGCCGCTCAACTACAAATAACACATTAGCCATTTCTCAGCGATCCTAAAACGTCGTATGAGGCGTCTTTACAGCGAGCTTCTGGTCTTGAACCTTTATTCCAGCGCCCTCATAGACGGTGTCCATATAATTCGAGAAAAGCGCGTTTCCGCTGTACTGAGATATAACACCTAAAGAAACGAGAATTGCTAAACGCCATAAGTTTCCCTTAGTCCGTAAGAAGTCAAGGTAACCGGCGGCGCGTGCTACTTGTTTCTCCATCCGCATTGTCTCCTTGATTTCCCTAAATTCGAACTGGACGAGCACATCTTTCTTGTCGCCACCAGCATGATATTTAGCTAATATATCGAGCGCCTCGTCATGGCGATCTTTCGCTATGAGATATCGCGGGGATTCTGGGATCCAGTAGATGAAGATGATCTGGATTAACGAGGGTAATATCTGGATGAGAGTGATTGACCTCCAACTCCAGTCATTCCGGATCTGCGCAGTGCCCCAGCCGACCCAGGCCACCAAAAGAGCACCTAAATTCCATAAACAATTATAGACCGCCGTTACGGGTCCACGATGCTGAGGATGACATATTTCCGTGAGGAGTAAAGGAGAGGCCATTTGTGATAAACTGTTACCAAAGCCAAGGATTAGACGACCAGTGATAAACACTAGATTATAGGTATGTACGTTAGTAAAGGGGATCTACGTATTTTATCATGTATTGGCGCTTTCGCATACTTTCATATCCATTACAGAACGCCGACACACAACCCCCAATTATCATGAAGACACATCCAATGGCTATCGATGTCTTCCGACCCCAGTTATCGGCAATATACGGTCTATTGATATATTTAGCAACGCATGATATGTAAGTGAAATATCTTGGGAGTAATCATACGTGAGGAAGAAACTCAAAATGCTCCCGATGTTGAACATGTTCACGAGGAGTCCGAGCCAACTGTCGGCTACGTCTTGAGAGTTATCGGGCCCGACCTGAGTCTTGGGAAAGTACTGTTTCCAGCGATCTATTTGCTGAGAAGTATTGACGAGCATTCTGAACAGGTACGTTCCTAACTATTAGTTGATTGCCTAGCAGAGACAAGAAATTCGACTCTACTCTTACCCATCGTATCCAGTTGTTGCCGAGGCTATCATCAGTACACAAGCCCATGCGTATAATTTCCGTAGATGCGGCTCCTTCGTCCAATAGACGTATTCAAATTCTGGCGCTTCCCTGTGCGCTAACTGTTCATGTTCCTCCTCATGGCCCTTGGCTATGGGTTGACGAGGATGAACCATAATGGCATTTAGGTACCTAGGTAGGGATTCCTTTCTTCGCGCGCGAGAGTCGTCAAGATCGATGTTATATGCCGGTAGGTAAGAGTCAAACCATTCCAATTCAATAGATAAAACCAAGGTATATGTGCCAGAGAAGCGACGAAGAGCGTACGCGATGCGAGGGATATGATGCCATTCAAATATTTTATGCTGGCAGCGTACCTAGCTGCGGCTGGTAATTAATAGCATGATGAAGCGCGTCCGTCCAAATCCTTTGCCAAGAAGAAATCGAACGTATAGAAAAACCAAGCTCGATGCCTCTACTCTGGCGCTACCGTAACGACGGCTAATGCATGTCACGATAATGCGGGGATATTATATAAAGATCGTAGGCGGGTAGTAGTTGGAGGCGACCCTCGACTAGGATTCCACTGGGACGTTGCTGACTAGCGGCCTATCAAACCGACAGCCCGGCTACGATCTAGTTGAGGTTCCCTCTCCTCACATCCGAAAAGAGACCCATGGTAAGATCTAAGGCTCCGAAGTATCATATTTGGAAAGTCTGTGGTCTGCTGTTACGGGATCAGCAATCGAGGCTTAGTTCTTAGCTTGCACATTATAGGTACTAGGTAGGTAGGTAGGGAAGCAATTCATGAGGTCGACGGTGGCGACGATAATAAGAACCACTTATGACTTGGATATGCTGTGCCGTCCGTGATATACTGTCTGAATTTTATTATCCTACCTAAGCATTATTCTTAAAGGCATCCATCTCGAATCTAGAATGAGAGCACAGATAATCGAATATGGGACGTGATAAAAAGCTAGCAGAAACGCGCTTCTCCAGGTTATGGGCTACGAGGAATTGCGAGGATATTTTATTGGATCTTTGTCGAAGATGGCCTACCTACCTACCTAGTAGGCACTCTTCTAGACTTCGGGGCTACACCTTCCATCGCGTGCACGCGATCCGGGAACCTAGTCGGTAGCTCGGCTACTATTGGATGTTCCTCAGTGACAGCATTGAAGGTGATGACATCTATGGTGTACCAGAAAAGGGCCGGCCGGCTAATAGGCAAAAATCGGAATGAAACATGCCTACTACATGCAGGCCATGAGCAGGAGAAGCCTACCTAGGTAGGTATACGTGGAACTAGAGTCTGATATGCTCTAGCCAATCGTTGCATTCCCATTATTTCTTTTTAGGTAACTACCTACCTACCTACTACCTACCTAGATCCTAAAAAAAAAAAAAAGTGTCTTAAGATGCACAGGTAGGCAGGTACCTACCTTATAACGCACCGTATAATCATTTCATTGTTTTGACCAAACCACATAGACTTAACGCCTGGCATGAAAGAAAACAATGGGTGTTTTTATGCCTAAGTTAATTCTGAACACCAAGCCCGCCTGTCTGGCATCATATTCCTCTTGGTTTCATTGCCTGCGTAGGTACCTACCCGAGCACCTAGTAGGCAAGATGCCTTTACATAGTAGAGATTGGTGAACCAAAACCACCCCGGGAATCCTAGCTCCAATACATCCTAGTATCACCTTTTCCCTTATCCCTGATGACCTATCCATAACCACGGAACTTTGAACCGCATTCCTGGACTTGGATATCCAATGGGTGAGCCGTGGACACAAAAAGAAAAACAAGTGTACCGAGGATCGATCCCGTGATAAAATCAAACCTGGTCACTTCGTCACACCCTCCATCACAGCACGGCATCGTCCATTTCACAATCGGACTCCATGATCGCGTGGAAATGGTTGGGGTTCGAACCGTTCACACCGCTAGAGCCATGTGCGTCAATAGCATCGCCAGAAAAGCTTCCAAGCTCGTTGATACTATGCATGGCTCTCAACAGCTTGTCCATTTCTCCCTTGAGCTGTAGCCTTCTCTTTGCCGTTCTGTCATCCTCTTCCATCAACCTATTATACTGATCCGGGTCTGCCAGCCAGTGAAATCGCCATTAGTATCGTTCACTAGCTTCATCGTCATAATGCAACGTGTAGAAATATCAAACTCACCGGAGTGACTGTAGATATGAAACTTCTCATCCAGAGACATGTCCAGCTGTTTTTCCCTAAATGTACGCAGGAGATTTGAGTTTACGTTCATCGTCACCCCTTCTACGAATCTTGCCGCGGCCACTGCAGAGAAGAAAAAAGGATTAGTAAGGTTCGAAACAATTTTAATGATCTTTATATCGTAGACATCCCCGGGAATACACGTACTCATGTAGTAACCACGGACAAATCCTGCTACCTCAATTTCAGTGTCGTAAGGGTCTTTCCCGATCTTGGGAAGGTAGGTATCGAGCATCTTGCGTTCTTTGATCTTGTCTTCTTCCGACATGTCTTCTAGCCTCTGAGCTGTATAGTTCCAGTCAATCAGAGTGAGAGATTTCAGGCGAATTATTCCCCGTACACGCAGAAGTTGACTCATTTCCTGGGCTTTGTAGCGATGAAAGGCGTCGTCATTCATCATATATAGCTGGTACGTCTCAGAGTTGAACATGTCTGAGAGGCGTGCCCTCTGCGAGGCGACTGCCTCTTCAATAAACCGTTTCAGATGATCATGGCAGTCCTTGAAGATTAAACGACGGCGCAACACCCCGAGAGACTCGTCAAGTGCGGCATTAGCAGTCCTTTCTAAGAGTTCTGCCGTCTTGAGAATATAAGTGTCTAGTGGTTCCTCCCACTTCTTGACCGCGTCTAGGCACAAAGTCTCGCGAACCTCGTCCGGGACTAAGTCTCGTGGCATACCAGGACGCTTGGTTCTGAGTATCCTGTTACGGATATCTTTAATGTCCATGGCACAGCGACCACGGTTGAAAAACCTGACGAACGGGCTGTGCCGTGATTCTGGCGCGCCCATGATAGATGAGGCGCGGGATGGACTGGCTGCTGCGATCTCCTCATGCTTTACCGGCGTAGCGGCGTTGTCTTGGCGCGGACGCCTAGTTGGCGTGGAGATGTTTCGCATAGTTGAGTCACTAGGGCGAGGTCTTTTTGAGGAGCCAGGTGTTGTAGCTTCCGAATCGGCTGAAATATCGATAGTCTGAAGCTCTGAGTCCTTAACCTTACAAGTAGGCTTCATCTTGAACACACAAGTCTGGAACTGACTGTTTAACGTATTCCACTCGGAAGAAAACCCAGTGTTCCTGATGGCACTCTTTACTTGCTCTAGGAACTTGAACAGACTCCTCTTGACTTCGTGTTCTACATTGGCGGGAAGTTCAGGGAGGGCATCTAATTCGTCTTTGATAGTAATGATACGCCGATGAACAGTCTCCTTGATGGATGGCAAGCTTCTAGCAAAAGCCTCCGTAAGCTTTCCAGACAAGAACTACGAAAAGGTTAGCTAATTATCTGTATTATAGACTAGGTATCTGCCTAGACAAGCGTATCGTGTGTGATGACACCGGAGACAATGCCTCGTCTAGGCTTAGAACTCGCAAGGGACCGGGGACTTACTTTTAGCAAAACTTCAACGCCGCAGCGGTCGGCGAAATCCGCGAATTCGATCGGCCATGGGCTATTGCCATCAACTTGTCGGTTAAAGAACAGTTCTTCCCATTTGGCTGCGTCCTCAAGAGGCTGGCTCGGCGGCCGCGACGTAGCGAAGAAGCCTTGTCCGACCAACTGCTTGTCGCCCCGAAACATGGCTAACCAATTAGGAATATTCTGAGGGGGAAGTTGGTCTGCCTTAGTCATAACCCCAATTGTTCGAGGTGCTGCCTTGGCCTTGCGAATGATACCCAAACAGGTAGAATTCTCCAAATCGACGTTCATAGGTAGAGCCCACATGATGATTGCTTTTTCTCTCCTGATATATTCCAAGGTTAGCTTCTCAACCACCTTTACTACGTATTCGTCTTCTTCCTTTTCCGGTGATTGAAATACACCGGGTAGGTCATAGAAGCTTAGATCAGGAAGTCCAGGGCCCTTTATCTCCAAGGCCACTATATTTGGAGAGAATTGCGCATCTGTCTCACGAGCGGCCACTACAACAATCTTGAGTAAGCAAACGGTGGATAAAAAATAGGATGTGAAGGGTGCGGTTAGACAAGGGACTGTCTGACTAGCGAAATGCGACTTAAATTAGGTGACTTCCTAGGTACTAGGTAGCTACCTAGGTATGTATGGACTTACAATCGAGTGGTGTTTCTTTGGTCACGGCACCTTCGCCAGGGATGAATAATTCGAAGTTTCGGTTGTGATTCAGAATAGCAACCTGAGCCCAACGAAGGACCTCTTCGATTTCTGAGGGATCGAAAATGGTCTTGAACGGCTTCGTGTCTCGATGATTCATCTTGACCCAAGGGGGGAAGGGGTTCGCGACGGTAACATCCGAAGTCTTTGGTTTCCGATCTGGAAAAGGTTTGAAGTCATAGTCTCGCTGAAGAGATACAGTGCATGACCAGTGGTCAATCTTGCTACTGATTAAACGAATATGAAGCGGGCAGCGCGTGCAGACGCCGGCGCTACGCGGAAGGCTAACCCGTGCTAGACCGGACATCAAGCTGGACTTTCCAGCAGACTGGTCGCCAACAAGAACCAGCTCAGGCAAGGCGGCCACGTCTTATGCATGTTTAGTTAGCAAGTGCTGTTACTGCTTATGCGTCTTAGGTATGCTTATAGAAAAGGCCATTAAATGTAAGAGCTTAATATATGAGAAGTGTGAAGTACTAGGTAATGATTACTTACGAGATACTCCGAGTGTCTGGAGATCACCAAGTGTGTCATTGCATGCTTTCTGCTTTAAACCAATATCGGTAAATGTTGGGTGAGCGAAGCTTTGATGAGAAAAACTGGCGTCGGCATTCTGGGAAACGGGTGAACCTTGCTTGAAGCTGTCAGGCAGGCGTCTCATTTCCATGAACATTGGCTCTGTATCATCGTCTCGTCGATGCCACGTCTCGGCGCTAGCTATGGGCACGATCAGTACTAGTTTATGTGGTTAAGTAGTATACAGGAGGGTGACCAAGAACTCACGAGCATGAGACCTAATGAAGCTTCTAGCTACAGATTGAGTATCCGGATACTCAGTCGGGGGCGTCTTCCGCTTGAGGGGGCTAGGGGATGGCGGCGGCATGGTAGTATCTGATATCAAGCTTGCCGCCGGCGAGCCAAGGCGCTCATATTTGACTACCTTACCAAGGCGAGTCATGCTACATTTTAATCAGAAAAAGTCATTCAGGATGAGAATGCAACTTAATAACATAACTTACATGGCATGTAGCTAGGTAAGAGACAAGGTAATATAGGTAGGTTAGTGACAATTATCAGAATAACTCAACTCGTAATGATTGCCTAGATGAATGAGTAGATTTTTAGGTATCTAACATGAGATTAAATGACAGCGACTCGGGTTTTAGACAGCAAATAGATTAATACCTACCTCCTAGGTAGGTAGGTAAGCATGTGGGAGATGTGGGAGATGTGGGTAAAATATTCATGTGAGATCTAGGTGTAGCTACCTAGTAGGCTATGAAGTTCTGAAGAGAGTATAAGATAGATAAGAAACAACCGTGATGGGGCGGAACTGGGATGGGATGTAAACAGGACGTAGGTAGGAAGGAAAGGAAGAGAAAAGAAGAAGAGAAAATGATTGAGCAGGGACAGAGGGGGGAGGAAAATATTCGGGCAGACATGAGACTCGAAACTTGCAGTGCACCTTCATCCATATCATAATCCGAGCTAAAGTAACTCTGGTGATGTTGAGTCAAAAGAAACTCGAGAAGATAATAGTGATTGTTAAGAAAATAGAGTATGATATGTGGGAACACTAACATATTCTATCTAAGTATAGAGTATTAAGGAGTTGTTATTCACGTTTGAACCTGAGGTACCTAGGCTGCTAGGTAGGTAGGTATGTAGTAACCGGGGTGTGCAGGGGGTATGCATATCCGGTGGCTGGTAGCGGGGTACGATGGACGGATAGGCACCAGTCCTAGGACTTGCGCAGTTATCTCATTGAAGATGATTGGCTAAAGCAAAAACCTAGAAAAAGCAAACTTCAATTCACAATTCCTCATACAAATCTCTATGCTATCGAGTGAATCCGCGTGAATCTGTCAGTTATCAATTCCTGAGCAACAGGGAAGAGTAGAGGAACATGCGCACGGAGTACCTCAGCTGCTCAGTACCTTTAAGCATTTCGAATGTTATCCATACTGTATCTGGACTCTATTAGGAAAGATACCTTGTACCTATGATCCTTCACAACTTCAGGTTGCTTTAGGTAGTTACTATGTACCTACCTACATATGTACATAGGTCAGCCTAGTATGCTACCACCTACTTCCTACCTACCTCCTAGTAGGTATCTGCCTATGTACTACCTTGTTAATGTACAGGTACCATGTAGTCTGCAATACCCAACAACCCTCGATATTGATGTCATCCATCCAAATATTAAAATATTATTACTTAGCTACATATATCAAGAACTAAAGGAAATATTACGTAGCACCAGGCCAATAAGTCATGTTCATTTGAAATTTGCAACTTCATCGCTGGATATTGTTCGATGGCAGCTGTCTGAAGACGAGGCTATAGACAGAAATGGAAAGTCGCGATCGGTCCTTGTAAATAATTATAAAGTGTCGAGGCATATTTCCAATACTTGGCACAAATCACAGTACATATTTGCTGTTTCTTTTTTGTGCCTCTTTGATCCGATTATCTAGTAAGCACATGTTAGCTGTGACTTCCCATCATGTTGGCCATCTCATACCCATCGTTTCGTCCTGCGACCGAACCTCCTTCCTCTTCATCTCGAACTCTCCTCCAGCCTTCCCCGTCTTCTGCCCCTGTGCCAGGAGGCGGATACGGTTCGTCGCATTCTCGGCTACTCAGCCGAGGCCAATACCTGCGGTAAGTGAAGAGGCCTACAGTAAACCCCAATATCGACCCCACAGAAACATCGTATACATCATGACGGTAGTCTTCGCACCGACTAATGGCTATCAAGGCTGCTCCGACGAGAGGGGCAAGACAGATCAATGACCGACCTATATCCTTCTTGTTGCGGAAAATCCTCAGCTGGCCAGCTAGGAAGCAGGCTAGGTACCCGAGGCCGCTAAAGGAGAAGCTAGAATGACCCGAGGGGAACGATCGCCAACCGTCGTGGAGAGTATGGTGATCCGTCTCGGTACACACATCGATCGTCACTAGAACATCGGGTTTGGTGCCATGAGCCGGCTTGCATCGGGCAATCAAGTCCGGCCTCGGACGGCCAACGGCATTCTTTACTATATCGGTGAGGAATGAGCTGAGGATTAAAGCAATGGCAAGACCGAGTATAGTGCTATGATGTTTATGGAACGAGGCTCGGAAGAAGCTATTGTACAGCAACACAACCCCAAGCGGGACAAACAGTGCGTAGACAAAGTTAAGCCAGACGGGGACCCGTTCGATCTCGGCGTGGGGAAACGATATGTTTAGGTTGTTGATATAGAACATGCGATGGAAGGGTTCGACGAGGAATTGTATTAGAAGGTAGGCTGTCAAGAGACCAGCGAATCCTACATAGTCGGGCGCATAAGAATGCTTGAAAATAGTTAGGTATGTATGCTCTAACTACCAGGTAGACGATGTTCTCAAGGTTGATGGAAGGGGGAAAGGGAAAGGGAAAGGGGGAAGGGAAAACGAAGAAAGAGTATATAGCCATACAGCCCAGAACCTCGCAATAGATTCTAATATTCCTCCTTGTTGAAAAACTCCGTTTCGAGTCATGGCCACGATAGCTGCAAGTCACCGTCCACGTAGAGCCTTAAAGACACCCCACAACATTTCCCGGAAGAAGGACGTATAAAAGAACCAAGCCACGACAGTAACGGAAATGAAGAGGGCAATTAGAACCGGACTTATAAGGAGTGATATGATCGAAAGGAAAAATAGAAAGGAAGTTGTCAAGGTTGAGAGGGTAAAGTTGAAGTCGCGTGCCCAAATAATAAATTGCAAGAGGTAGGTACCTACGAATAGGTATCGTTCCAAGCTTTGACACCGATGACGGGTGTTCAATTTAGGCGCTGGTACTGGATAGTAGCTATTACGCTACCCTTGCAATTCCACTACCTAGTAGCACCCCAATCTTTTCAGCTACAAGCCTAAATTCAATTAGGTTAGGGTGCCTAAGTCCTTACATACCTGTACCTAGGTACCTAGTATTTGGCTTTTTAATTATCTTTTCGCAACCCACCCGCCTAAGTGTTTATTCAACATCATTCTCCAGTACTCTATTTCTAACCCTACCTCATACTCTACAAATATGCTGAAGTCGACGTATAAACCTTCCCCGAACCTCCCTCCGCCTCTCCCTCCTGATTGGACAGAGCATAAAGCACCCACGGGTCATACTTATTATTACAACGCGAAGACGAAAGAATCAACATATACACGACCGGCTGCGCCATCAACTTTAACAGCAGAAGTCGTTTCTCAACTAGCTCCACCTCCTTCCCGTGATCCTCACGCGAGTTTTTTCCAGTACTCGACCGTACCCCAACTCTCAGATCCTGCAACTGCGAACGCCTTCCTCGCCCAGTATGACCCATCACGACAACGCCAGGCGCAACAGCAGCAACATGGGGGTCGTGACGGACATCGTGGGACCCAAGATGGAAGAGGGGATCGCCCGCGCCCGCAACCGACCGACAAGCCAAAGTCTAAGCTCGCCATTCCAGGTTGTGAGCCGTGGCTGCTGGTATACACCAAGTACGGTCGCCGGTTCGCGTATAATCCCGTCAAGAACGCCAGCTACTGGAGGATACCTGAAAAGATAATGAAAGGCGTACTGGAGTTGGATATTAAGGGTGCTCAGGAAAAGGCCGCCGGTGCTCAAGGCCAAAGAAAATTTATCGAGGGATCTACATCTATGGAACCTCAAAGAGAAGCTTCCGTTGATGCTGCAGCAAAGGAAGCAGAAGAACATGTTGATCTAGATTCCGATTACGAAGAAGTGGAAGTTACGGATGACGAAGGTGAAGGAGACGATGAAGGAGATGATGCGGATGAGCACCATTCAAAACGCCAGCGTACAGAAGAACCCGCAGGGAACATGCCAGTTGAGTTCAACGAGGACGACTTTGCCTACCAATTACAGGCTATGGGTGATGATTATGGTCTCGACCCCGGGGAATATGACGATGGGGACCCGGACGCGTGGCCCGAAGGTGCTGAGGGCCTACCTCTTTCCGATACAGACGCACAAGAGCTATTTAAGGATCTACTGAACGACTATGGTATCAATCCCTATTCGCCTTGGGAGAAACTCGTCGAGGAGGGTCGTATCATCGACGACTCGCGATACACTGTGCTCAACACCACGAAAGCCCGCAAGGAGGTATGGGAGGAGTGGAGCCGTGAACGAATACAAATCTTGAAAGAACAACGTGCCAAGGAAGAAAAGAAAGATCCTAAAATTCCCTACCTCGCATTTTTACAGCAGAAGGCAACACCCAAGCTGTATTGGCCCGAATTCCGCCGCAAGTATAAAAAGGAAGCGCCCATGCGCGATTCTTCCCTCAGCGACCGCGATCGCGAGAAGTGGTATCGCGAGCATATAAATCGACTAAAACTCCCCTCAGAAACCCTTAAGAAAGACCTAATTACACTACTACGTAGCGTATCCCTTCGCGCCCTCAACAAGACGACTCATCTAGCAAACCTCCCTCCCCAAATACTCGCAGACGTGCGATACATTAGTCTAGACTCGCTAATCCGAGACCCCCTAATCGAAACATACATCCAAACGCTAGAACCGCCACCCACAGAAGATAGAATTGAAGAGGACGAGACAGCGCAAAAGGCTACGGAGGAGCGGAGGAAGCGGGAGAAGGCTCTCGACGAGCGCGAACGCGTTGTGGCCGAGGAAAAGCGCCGGCAAAAACGACAGCTTGAGTACGGGAAGGCCGCCCTAAGAGAGGAAGAGCGGGAATTAGAGAAGGCTATGAATGTAGGGAAGAAGGGTTTGCAAAGTCAATTATTAGCTGCGCAAAAGGCCGGCGAGACCGGTGAGTAACTTTACTCTTTCGGTACATGATTACATTTACAACAGGTTCCAAATATATGAGATCCAGCCATAGCCAAATACCTGCGTGCGTATTAGTTGTGAGACATGAAGAATTTTATCGAACTAAAAATCTAGTTCGATCTTCTTATTTATTTAAGGATCTATTGATAAGCTATATTCTGTAGTCCTTCCTCGGACATAGCACGCGACACGTCGCGACTCCCCATGATCTCTTCATATTTCGGGTATTATAATGAGGATCCCATCAGATCAGCCAGGTGTCGAACCAGGTGACAGCCTGCTCGAAGGCCTGCTCCTTCGCGAAGCGCTCGATCTTCTTGCTCGTGTCACAACGGACAGAAAAGCCGTGAACGACCTGGGAGTATAAGTTGATCTGGTATGGCTGACCGTTCTTGGCGAGAATCTCTTCGGACTTGTGGCGCTTCTCAGCCGGAAAGATACTATCCGTCTCGGCGGCGGCAATAGACAACGGCGCCTTGAAGCCCTCGAGCTCTTCCTCTTCTACGAAGGAAGGGTGAGCAAGGAAACCGACTTCAATGCCGTTCTTGAAATGGCGAGCAACGTACTACGAAGATAGATGTTAGCAAGCTCTCTTAATTAGCGGGGAGGGGATTAAAAACATACCTTGGCACCGAAGCAATAACCAACGCCTCCCAACTTCTTAACATTATGCTGCTCCTTGAGGTATTTGATAGCCGCCTCGATGATAGGATCAACGGCTTCTTTGGTATGAGGGTTGTCACCGCTACTACCCTTAGTAAGCCAATGGACAAAATCGAAACCGCTAGGGCGGTTTAACGATAGGGCATCGCCGGCAAAGGGGTCGATAATAAGGGTGAGGTATCCCCTCTCAGCAAATTGATCAGCAATCAACATGCTGTTCTGCCAGATGCTGATAACGTCCGGGACTATTAGGATAGCAGCGTCCTTGGCGTTGGAAGCGTTGGGGATGGCCAGGTAAGCATCGTGCTGGCCTACTTTGATTGCTTTGCCTGTCGGCTCGCCTCTGCGCAATAATATGATTAGTCAACATCAAACATAAAGACTTCATAAACGAAGCGGGAGAAGAATGAGGAGAAAGAGAAAGGGGGAATCAAAGTGGTGGGAGGAACTTACTCAAATCTAAAGCCCTTAGTACAACAATCTCCGGGAGGGTTGGATGCCATTTTTATATATGTCAATGACTACTTATATGTACCTAGGCACGCGTATGTAGTTAGGTATGTAAGTCGGGGTGCTACTTTAGCTATAAAGAAGAGTTAGATAAGTTGAAGGTGTGCAGATGATGCCAGCTAATAATTAGCGCAAAAAGGAGGAATGCGATTCAAGTATTTATCGACGACGAAGCTCCTTATTTCAATAGGCAAACGCTTCCTTTTAGCTATTCTGGCTTTGTTGACCCCTCCAAATCCCACTCACCCCTCTATTTTCCCCTGCGAACAATGTCTATTGTATTATGTACAATGCCTACCTAGGTACCTTTGTCGGCCGTTAGCCGTCCGGGCAGCCGGGGTAAGACAAACCCCACTCGTGAGGCGCAACATAAGTTGAGTGCTACTTGCCTTCAATGGACTTGTATGGGTAGGTACCTACCTACCTATTGATGACTTGAAAGCATCTGTGACGTCAGGCACCAGGTTACCTATTCGCATATTATGAAGTCACAACATGGTCTTTTTTCCCTTTGCCCCCTTTTCCCCCACTCACCATAAACCAACCAGAAAATGTCTCCTAAGTCTATTAAATACCTATTATCATACATCATATCACAAAGTTAACGCGCGCCATATAGAAAGGATAAGGCATATTACTTTTAGGTAGGTACATTGTGGACGGGTTAATAAGCCACACTTCTAACCCCACATAATTCCGGTTATCCTTCTTACGACATCAACGTCGAATCTACTCCGATTACACCAGACACCCCAACAGGGACTTTTACAGACTATCCACTTCGCCATCTCTTTCTTAGTATCCTGTCCCAAGATTTCTTCAGGTTTGGTGATCTGCTCGGAACCGGCTCTCCCACGATTGGCTCTAGACGCTCTTCTTGTCCTCTCACTCTTGAGCTTTTCTGGCCGCTTTCGTGAAGCGAAGAATTCGGTTGCGGTCTAGGTGATGCTCTGAATGGAATCCAAGTCCTGCTCTTGTTCTCCGCCGACGGCCTACAGGAACCGCGACTCTCGCGACTTTGTAACCCCGGTGGGGGAGTGCTTATCGATACGCTGATTTTAGGTCCCTGGGGAAGGTCTAAGTGGGTTGCTGTTGTCGATGGAGGGGTTCTCCTCGGACCCAAGAAGAAGCGTAGGATCCCGTTTGTCGTCATTGGCGAGGGCGTCTCGCGCCAATCGTCTTGTGCGAAATCCCTACGAGCGGTTGTTGTTCCTGGCGTAGAGCTTGTCCCAGTCGTGCTCGGGCGAGCTTGGGATGAGGACATACTCTTTCGATGGCCTATATGGAGCTTGTATTCCAATGTCTTGGAATCTCGATCTGGCTGTGAGAGATAAGCATAGTTCGTAGTCTTCGGTGTTCCTTGGTAGATTTCTTTCTTTTGACATCTACTTGCGTGGCGAATTCTAACGTCCTTCCATGTGTTTTGAGGCTTCCTCAAAGCTGCTAGGTCGTCATCTTCTTCGTCCTCGTCTAGCGCTGAAGACGGCTCAATAAACCCGGGTGTGATGTCTTGGTGTCTCTTGAAGTCACGTATGCTTCTCTGTTTATTGATATTCCACCATTTTCTCCGCCGGCTTTTAATCAGAGTGCCCGATTCCGTCGACGCCTGAGGTGGAGATACCGAAGTCGTCTCGGAAGCATTCGTATCGGAAGCATTTCCCCGATTCTTATTCAACCCCAATATGTTTCGCAGTGTAATTCCATGTTGGGGCGAGGAGTCTCCTTTATTCCGAGACTCCGGCGTGAAATTTGAACCATTTCTCTTCCGGGGTGTAAGACCATGTGTTCTATCCCGAAAGAGACTTGGAGTCGACTTGACTCTCTTAGATTTTGGCGGACGGTCAGTAGTTTGTGCTAAGCTGTCCCTCCGCACCGTTGCTTGTTCCATACGTCTAGAAGATATTCTCGGTCGGATGTTGTTCTCCACGGCTATCGCAACTGTCTCACCGACTCCGGTATCGTAAGGGTGTGTGCTCTTTCCAGGCCTAGCATTTGTGAACGTGAATTTGTGACTCTCAGGACTTTCGGACAAGGTCGACGTGCTAAACCGTTTTCGCTTCCGCGACTCGATGAGTTCTGCGTGGTGGTCAATGTTGTCTTGCTAAGACTCAATCTTCATGTTTATCCAATGGAGGGGAACAGAGATTGCCTCGAGTGCCTTGACCCGCCGCGATATAGTCTGGCTCCCCAGTACATCCTCGTCAAGAATTTGAGATTCATATAAGGTTTGCTGCGTAGGCCATCGATGCCTGTAATCAACTATAGCTTTCTCTTTCTTCCTTGACCGCTTGCCCATCCTACCTAAGTATATGTCCTGTCTAAAGATTCAGGGTGCACCTAGTAGGTATGAAAGTGAATCCTTTGGATGGAAATAGCAATGGCCTCTATAAGACGTTAAATACAAATGATCATAACCATACTGAATGCGTACCTATTTCAGTACCTATTTCATTCAACGATACATATGTAGATAATCGTTCAGTGTACCTACATGGTACCAAGGTACGGATCTCGAATGTAGACGGGGAATTTGGATCCCAGCTCCCAGATCATAAATACCTATGTAGGGCCTAGGTAGGTACCTGTTTCCTACTCCTCATAGATTGTGGTATTTACGAGGATGTTGAACCTTCCCGTTGGTACGGTACCTAGTACCTACAATTAGTGTTCATAAATCAGAAAAGGGATACATCAGGCGTGAGTTTGACGGAAACGTGATAAATTTCCGGCTATTCATTCCCCAAGCATATCTACGGACATAATCTTAAATCATACAAGTAGATCGATAGTATAATATATACTAATGAGGTACTCGGCGATTGTCTCTATGCCTACCTAGTAAGTAGGTACCTATTTATGTATCTACAGTCTATAATCAAAATAGGCTATGCACTGTAGCACACCAAGACTACCTAGCTAGAGTTGCCGCTAAACTAATCTGATGAGGTGCAATCACCCCTGATGGTTGTATCTATATACCTATAACTTGGAACCATACTTGATAATACGCCTTCTTTGAATAGCTTAAACACATAAATGTCATCTCTATTCAAAGACCATAGTTCCTTCATTATATCATGCTAATTCGGCTCGGTTATAACCTGTCCCGGCAGCAGGCGTATTCGGGACCTCGTAAACGGGGGGCGCTTCAGTCATGGGTAATTCGAATTTTGGTTGTCCCGTAACATCATATTGCGTCGGAGTATAAGGAGAATGTGTTCCTGAACCAGGAAGCTCCTGAGGCCCAGAAGGCGCAGGTGGTTGCGATACAGACGCAGAGGCGCCTCGTTGATACTTCTTTATAAAGAATATACCGAGGATTATCAAGGCAATGACGGCAACGCCGCCGACAACACCCCCAACAATGGCGCCCACAGGCGTTCCCGAGCTACTATTTGACGAGGAGCTAGTATTTGTGGAAGGCGAGCTGTCGGCTATCGATGTCGAGGACTCGGCAGTTGGATCACTTGTCGCGGGGGAAGATGAAGTGGAAGGCGAAGTCGTAGCACCTTCTGTTAAAGATGCGCTTGAACCGTTTGTTGTCGCAGAGGCAGTAGTATCAATCAGGCTTAGAGGCGTAGCAAGCATGTCAAAAACTCGAGTATTGCTTTGAGTATCGCAATCCCACGCAGTAACCGTTGAACCACTCGTCTTGAGTAGCAAGTCAGCATTTAATTTCTCTTAGCAGGTACTTCTTATAATCTCACAAGGAAGGGTCATTTCTGAAACGTTACTCAACATCTAGGGATTCAATACTCACAGAGAACAACCAGGTAATGCAGTACGGAAGGGCTGACTGGCTATAATGTGGGCATTTAATATTAATATCAAGATGCTAGATAGGGGTTTCAGGGGGGTTACAGCGTACCAACAGCGTGTTTTCGCGCTTATACCACAGTTACTTTTCGGGTTATAGTCATCACATTGGGTCCAGAAAGTAGACGAGCACGCCTTTAATCCTCCTGTACAACATCCTCTGTAGCTGCCGATATCCTCGCAAGTTGCGTCGGTGGAATAACAGGTATACGTGATCCCAGCTGCAGTGTGAGGTTAGCTGGGCTCGCAACGCTATCGCCTCCCGCGGGGAGAGGTTCTTACGGTCTAGGGATCCGAAACCACAAGTATCGTGGCCCATGTTGTAGCCATCTCGTCTCAGCAATTCCATGGACGCGTATAACTCCGGAGCCGCAGTCGGTGCGGGTTGCTGCACATCTGCAAACGCGCCATCGCTAGGTTGAGTGATAGCGGGTGGGAGAACAAATCTCGAGGCCGAAGCTGTAAGGAAGAGCTCGAGTTGAAGTACGAACGAGAACAGTGGACGTCCCATTTCGTCCCTTACCAATGTCGCAGAGTTGAAAAGGTATGCATCTGTCCGAGCGACTAAAAGGAAAGGAAAACCTGTTAAGATTGCGAGAGACGCGATCTTTCAGCTCGCGGCCAAGAAAAGATAGGCCTTTTCAGCCCTCCGAGTCGCCTCAAGCTCGCTCATCGGCCCCCTCCAACTCATTCCGCCATATTCTGGCTCAGCTGAGATTAATATAAACTGGCGTCGGGACTAGCGACGCTAATCAACTAGTAACTACCATCGAGGCACTGGGGAAAGACCCACGACGCCAAAGTAGGTAAAGTAAAGATTTGTGTTCTCCTTCATGGCCATTTTATATTAATGCCTGGCCGAGCCCTGGGCGGTCTACCTCACGACAGAGGCAAACACCGCATCCTAACCAATTTTTAAGCATGATCCGAATTCTTGTTGAATGTATACCAAGATTTCCAGTTCTTGGGGTGACAGAATGGTATAACTAGATGCCTGGCTAGAACTTAGTATCGAGTACATTTAGCTCATCATATTTGGTTCTAGCAGGGGGTGATCAGTAAACCCGTAGTACAGATGTAGCTAGAGAATACCTAGGTACAGGGCAAGCATGCTGGCTGCCCCCTATGATTGCCCACGTGAATAAATCGTAGGCGGATCAAACGGAGATAGGTCAATCGTATAGAGAACCTACCTAATAATAGTTAGATAATTTTTGATCCGGCCAGACAGTGAGTTGATTAGGTTCGTGGTAGGCGGAACAAATCATTTTATAAATACCAGGCACTACCTAGGCATGGGAAAGAATAATGAAGCTTTAGAAAGGATTATGAAATTGAATGTTTTAGTTCTAAAGTTGGTGTCAAGATCGGCATAGTATCAATCAATTATGTAGGAAAGCATAAATAATACCCTATGCATTCAATGAGTTGGAGGGGTAAGTTAGATACCGGGTATGTACCTCCAGGCTGCGAACCACTTATCGTTCTTATCAGAGACAATCCATTAAAATTTTTGATGCGACGACCCAACCCCACCTTGAAAGCTATCAATTTCAAAACAAATAAATCTTTTTTTTTTTTTTCGCTTTTTTTCTCATTACATAGACTAAGCAAATTTTCACATCGTCCAAAGTCGCAAATACGATAGAAATAAACAATCGAGGATAACATCGTTGACCTTAGGTCTTCGATTAAATCCGGTAGAGGTTTTACTTTCGTTAAGTTACCTCATATTTACCTACCTAGTAGCTTATGCTAGATACCTTCGTTAACGCTCACATTCATCCAAGTGATCAGCCTCGACGCTGATCGACATCACCTTTTGCCATGGATCAACAACGACTTGTCGAGTTGCTTCAGGCATCCCAGATACGTATGTTTCAAGTCCTTCCATTTATTCATACCCATCAAGTTTTGAAATATCTTGTACGAAATAAACACGCAATTATGAAAGGGGAGTTATGTACTGACAACGCATCATCTTATAGCCGACACACAAAAAGTTAAGGCGGCAACGGCAGAGTTGCGCAAAAACTTCTATCCCCACCCTGATGCCTTACTCGGCCTCCTTCATGTCATCGTGTCCCATCCCGAGGCAACTGTTCGCATGCTTGCTGCTGTCCAAGCTCTTCGACTTGTTGAGAAGCACTGGGTGAATATTTCAGACGATCAGAAACCTTCGGTTCGCAATGAGCTTCTCCAAGCAATCGTTCGAGAGCAGAATGCGAAGTGCCGTCACGGCCAGTCTCGTGTCATCGCTGCTATCGCCACCTTAGACTTTAGCGATGGGCAGTGGACTGATCTGCTCCCTGCTGTCATGCAACTTACTAACTCTGACGATGTCACTCACCGTGAGGTTGGCTCATATATCATCTTCAGCCTCGTTGAAGCAAACCCCGCTTACTTCGAGGATCACTTGTCAACTTTATTTGAACTCTTCGCTAAGACCATTCGAGATCCCCAGAGTCGCGACGTTAGAATCAACACCATGCAATCCATCAGCGCGACGTTGATGTTAATCGACTCTGATGAGGATGAGCAATCTCTTAACACCATCCAAGAGTTTACCCCCCTCATGGTCGATGTTCTTAAGGATGCCGTTGAGAGTGGGGATGATGAGAAGGTGCAACAATGCTTCGAAGTTTTCCAAACATTTTTGGCATATGATAGCGCCTTGCTCACCCGTTACTTTAAGGACCTGGTACAGTTCATGCTTGATCTAGCTACAAACACGGCAGCAGAAGATGATGTGCGTTCACAAGCCTTAGCTTTCCTCGCACATTGTGTTAGGTACCGCCGTCTAAAGATCCAAGCGATCCCTGACATGGGCGCGCAGCTCATGAAGAAGTCGTTGATGATCCTGTCTGAGTTGTCTGACGACGACGACGACGAAGAGGATAACACACCGGCCAGAAGGGCTTTAGCTGTCATAGACCAGCTTGCCTCAGACTTACCACCGCGTTTAGTCATCGTACCTTTATTAGATGAATTTAAAAACTACGCTACTTCGCCGAATCCCGGGCAGCGCAAGGCCTGCGTACTAGCTCTTGGCACATGTGGTGAAGGTGCCCCAGACTTCGTCTCGACTCAGATATCATCAATCATGCCGCTGGTCCTAAATCTCCTCAAAGACCCAGAACAGAGCGTTCGTCATTCTGCTCTCTTAGGTCTTATCCACCTAGGCGAAGACTTAGCCGATAGCATGTCGGCCTATCACGATGAAATCATGACCGCATTGGTTATGAATTTGGATGCGGCCAGCGGCAACGAGTCTGACGAGAAGAATGCCGAGATAATCCGCTCCGTCTGTGGTGCCATCGAGTCCTTGGCCGAGGGCTTGGGCTCCGAGGTCATGGCTAAGTACAGAGAGAGTATGATTCATCGAATCGGAATTTTCATATCTCATCCGGATCCTAAAGTGAAGTCTTCGGCTGCCGGCGCGCTCGGTGCTATCGCCGCCTCCATCAAGAGTGCGTTTATCCCGTACCTCAAACAGACTATGGAGGCCCTGTCGTCGTACATTATAGCCGAGAGTGGCGAAGAAGAGTTAGCGTTGAGAAGCTCCGTATGCGATGCTATGGGTCGCATGGCCGTCGGAGTCGGCGCTCAAGAATTCAGCCCCTACGTGATGCCGCTACTAGTAGCTAGCGAAAAAGCCCTCCATCTTGGCAATCCCCGCCTCCGCGAGACCACCTTTATACTGTGGAGTCAGCTAGCTACGGTTTATGAAGGAGATCTCGGTGACTCTCTTGCTGGAATCTTCCAGGGCCTGTTCGACTGCCTCGAGCAAGAGGAAGAAGACGAACCTGAAGGCCTGGATGGCCTCATAGACGAGGCCACGAAGAAGGGTAAGGCAAAGGCCTCTGAAGACGCGGAAGAGGAATATGTCGACATCATGGATGACGATGACGACGACGACGATGAGTGGGACGACTTAGTTGGAGTCTCTGCCCAAGCGTTCGAGAAGGAAATTGCCTTGGAGGTTCTCGGTGACGTTATCTACGCTGCCAAGGACAAGAGTGCGCCTTATATCGAAAAGACACTTGAACTCGTAGCTCCATTTGTCGAGCATAGCTACGAGGGGTGTCGAAAGACCGCCATTGGCACCTTGTGGCGGTCGTATGCTTGTGTTTGGGAAGTCATGGAGTCCCAGGCTGGTGTTAAGTGGAAAGCGGGTTTACCCCTTACGTTCGAGCTATCTCCCCACATTGCCAAGCTAGGTGAAATCGTCTCTACCGCCACCATTCACGTATGGGCGGAGGAAGCCGATCGGTATGTCCATTTTCTTTTCTTTTACTCATATCCTTACCCAATTTTAATGATGACTACTATACGTTATACCCAGCTCACTCAGACGCTATATGCGGTTGCTGAGAACACGTAATTGAACTAAATCTGATTTTCACTATTCTTGCCTACTATGTTAACGATGTATCGTAAATAGAATGGATACTAAATTTTGATTAGGGATGTCATAACGGACATTAACCGAAGCGTCGCCTCTACGTTGAAGACCTGCGGGCCGGCGATACTTGGACAGAAGGACTTCCTAGTCCAAGTTACCACCATTCTTAGGCTGATCATTAACCGGCAACACCCTTGCCAGTTGGATGCCGGCGAGGAGGACGAGCAGGACGGGACCCAAGGAAGCTCCGAGTGGGATTGGCTCGTCGTAGACACAGCATTGGACGTCTTGATCGGCCTCGCCTGCGCCCTCGGTCATTCGTTTGCGCAGATCTGGGAGGCCTTTGAGAAGCTCATCGTTAAACTTCTCAGTTCTAACGAAGCTATAGAGCGATCGACTGCTGTCGGTGTCGTGGCTGAGTGCATCTCCTATATGGGCATGGTGGTGACCCCCCACACGTCAACTCTACTACGCCCGCTGCTGCACCGTCTTTCGGACGAGGATAAAGAGACCAAATCAAATGCCGCATATGCAATCGGGCAGCTTGTGTGCCACTCGGACGACGCCAAAACATATCTCCCGGCGTATAATGAGATTCTAAGTAAACTAGAGCCGTTATTACAGATCACGGATGCCCGACTACAGGACAACGCGGCCGGATGCGTATGCCGCATGATAATAGCCCATCCCGACAAGGTTCCGATTGCAGATGTGCTTCCTGTCATCGTCGACTTGCTTCCTCTGAAGGAGGACTTCGAGGAGAACAAGCCGATCTACGAATGCATCCACAAACTCTGTAAGTTCTACATGACTACGCGCACCCAGTTCATCCGTCTTGAATATTTTTCGGTGTTCTCGTGCTAATATCGTGTCTTTAGATTCGATGGAAAATCCCACGGTGCGTGAGCTTACTCCTAAGATTTTGAATATCTTCCGGGGTCTCCTCGAGGCAGATGACGAGCAGCTCGACCCTTATACGAAACAGCTGGTTCTAGATATGATATCTACTCTTTCCGTGTAGGTTAATAGATTTGATATGGTTGTTCAAGGGTGCCTAGGGAAAAAAAAGGACATTACGGCAGATGGGTATGATTAGATGAGTCGTATGAGTCCATGAAGAATAGGAGGCATGGTGGTCATCGGATTTGTATATAAATGATTCCCCCCGATAGTTGATTCCCAAACGTCCCATAGCGGGACTATTACCCTTATCCTCTGCTTGCCGAATATTCTGGCGACAGGCCATAGTGCATGATACCTAATGTTACAAAAAAGGCGTTATTAGTATTTCAAATAGAAGTGAAAGTCTCGTACCTAAGTATTTAAGTGAAAGCAAACAGAAGTAATAGTAGTAAAAGCTCATTCAACATCGACGATATTTAATGCTGTTAAGATTTTTCTACATGCATAGGGTAGGTACTAGGTAGGTAGCTTTGGGCTGATATATGGATGTCTTCCGGAACCCTTTATTTCCGAAGAATAGTAATTGAACCCCTACTAAATTATCGCCACTAGACCTCCCGTCACTAGATTGTTCATGAAGTTTAATCGTTGATGCTACCTAGGTAGATAATATTAAAAGTCGGAGACTAATTTGTCGTCGGTGCTCCTGAGTTGAGTAGGTAGGTTATCTGCTAGTTTCTCATCTTCGAGGTTCTAAATCCTGCCTGCTCTGCATCGAGACCAGCCATGTCTCATTCCAAGAACCACCACTGAGTCAGGGTATGTGATACTACGACTAGACACCTTGCAGATCAGTCTCTTTATGGTGTTCTGTCACCTGTGATCCCACCCTCGGACTATCCGCAGACCAATGAGACTTCACTGCATATGTGGCTAGGTAGGTACTTATGGCATGGTGGCTTTTTTTCGTTGAAGGAGCGCGTGCGCGAGACGATGAGAAGACAAGGTCTCACCAATTCCGACAAAACCCAATGAGCACCATAGATATTACTTAAATCAGTGTTAGTGGTATCAATTTCGCCGTATTCTGCTGTATACCTATTCACGCGTGAGCTCTTTCCGTTGTAGATGTCTCGTTCTTATTTCTCCTGTCTCTCGGGATGTCTTACGAGTATGTAGGTAGGCAGTTACATATAGCGATGAAACGCGTGGTAGGAGGAACTAGGCTTGGAGCGTGGTCAGGACAATGGAGATCTGGCAAGTCGCTTGTGATATGTACCAAGTATGTAATATTATTTACCTGACTACCATCTAGCAACCGAGATTTGGTCGACCAGCCCAAGCGAGACCAGAGTGAAAAAGTCGTGGGCGGCGATTTATGTACGTACCCAAGGTAAGTAACAACCACCATATGTTCTATCGGTTTATTTACAGTCTTCGATGAAATACCTAGGTCGGTGTTATAGAAATGTCACATCTTGTAGAATTAACTAAAATGAACTCAAGAATACCTAAGTGCCTACCTAAGTAGCCTCAAAGAATCACCCACGATAGGACTCCTAATCAACGTGGAGTTCTATAGCGATATTGGTTCCGAGGAGGTTGGTCCAACTCGAATTCGTCTAGTCTTGGGCGAATAGATAAACAATATCAGCCCATCAGCTAACCGGTAGCCAGCCAACGTCTCGTAAGGTTGTCTCGTACCACAATACTACGACCTATCATCCTGGCTTGCTGAGTTAAGTCGGGGAGGTCTAGTCGTGCATTTTGCAGGCGCAATGCAACAATTCCCCCTGCGTGCTGCGTTGATTTTTCTTTGGTTCTTGTTATTTACAATGCAAGTGAGTCTTTTTGACAGGAGCTCTATCCAATAGGTAATTAGGACGGTCCTACGATTACTAGGTAGGCAGTTCATATTACGCCCATTTGTATTGTACGAGCATCGCTGGCCAATAATCTATTATATGGAGGGTTGGGTGAGGTTGCATTTTGGCACATATGAGCGTTCGGAAGCGTCCAGGTTATTATCTCCATAATAATAAACAGTGAAAGAACACACTGTCCAAGGTTTCTACTCTCTATCCTCTGTAGGTACCTTTACTGCTGTATCTACTGCCTTACCCCGGACTGCGGGATGAATCCCCCACTCGTAATTAACACTGTGTTTTTTATCTGTACCTACATAGTATTTTATGTACCTATTTTAAACGGGAAATTTACAAGCAACTTACTTCGCGGTAAGTCGGTGAGGTCGGTTGTCGGTTGGAGTAGACCGGAATATTATCTTCGTGACATTAATACAGGCTGTTATTATTTCGCCGAGTACTGAAAATCAATACACAAATACCAACGTCGATACCATTGTTAGTTGTCCTGACCATCCTGTTTGTAGGATGCGTATAACACGATAAACAAGGAGTAGGATTTGAAACGAAACAATGAGAGATACCAACAAAGATGCAGTCTTTAAGCATCCTTCAAACTCGAGCACTTCTCAGCTTCCCGTCTTCTCAGCAACCCCTGTCCCTTAGCTCACTCGCCCCTGTTTCCCCACCAATACATCACGCCTATGCCGGTGGGTCGCTAGGTAAGGAACGTCATCTCCGATCTGGGTTGCCGTCGTTCGATTGCCGCCGCGGACGGGAAATAGTGATTGGCGCCTGGGATACTGGTTTGCGGGTGGAAGCTTGATTCCAATCCTAGAGAAATGTCAAGTGAGGAGATACGCACTGACCTAGGTAGACGGACTAGGTAGGTCGTTATCTTTTGTCTTTCCCTGACCCGACTCTGTAGATTGTATGTGCATACTACAGTAGATTCTATTATCAAAATACATGTTTCAGATAGAAAGAAAGACTAGCCGTCGTCTAGGATATCTGTAGGACGGATAGGACGGCTACATTTACTCTAGTTGCATCTAAATAGCTTTTTAAGGTCAAAGCAGGAGACGAACCAGAGAACTCTGTACCTGAAAAGGGAACACTACGAAGCTACTGCAACATTGCTGCACGCGTCCGGTAATTCCAGCTTGCGTGCCCCACTTAGTAGCTGGTTCTGAAAGGTGTCACAGCGCGAGGGTACAGCAGTCAGGCGTAGGCTCATGGCAGTAGTCGTGATGGTGTCACATTCGATTCCACAGCACGCTTATAATCTCAAACAAGATGTAGCCACGCTGAAAATAGTGACGCCTGGTTGAAGTGGATTTATGCAACCAAATGACACCCATCTCACTAGGTAGGTGTTTATAATGAGGGGAGTATTGCTCACGGTTGCTTATATTATCCGGTGACATAATTATACCTAGGTATCGTAGGTACGATCTTGACTGGAGAGATACCTAATAGGTACTCAGCACCGAGCCCTTGTAATTTTGTTGCTTCGGCAAAGAAGATCGAAAGGATCAACACTGACCAGCCCGCCAGCTGCATAGATACATACATACCTACCCCAATAGACTCGGTGGAGAGTGCAGAAAAGATAACAGAGCAGAGCACATGCATACACACATACACTTACACATCAGTTACCTGATGATCCTGATCGATATGAAAGTATCCGGCCTCCTCGGCAGCCCTGAATACGTGTACTTGAAATGCTAAAGCAGATAAAAGCGAGGATCGACCGAGCTAACTGACACTTGATGGAAAAACAGGGAAAGTAGCAAAAGCTGTAAAAGCGACCAGCATCTCAAAGGAAATGATTATCAACTTATCAACACGCAAGAAATACCACAGCCAGCACGGCCTAGACCGAGAAGAATTTTTTTGTCAAAGAAAACACCAACTTCAAACATCTAGCCAATTCAGGCAAAACGTGTCGGGTCCAATCATAGATTATGGCATAAAGGTAGCGCCGGTCCTGTCTTAGAAAATAATTATGATACTCGTAATCGAAGGGATACATGAGACGAATAGGTAGGTGTGACAAAGTAGACCTACCTATAGCTACTGTAGGTACCTACCTAGGTATGTATTTACTTATATCACCTACCTTAATATACCTATGCCAAAACTGGTTAGGTGCTTTACTCGCTCTCCCTTGGAAAGGAGTGATATCTGAGCTGTGACCTAAATGTCAACGGCCAGAGAGTGCTTCCGAGTCTCCAAATTAAGTCATAATCATAAGTGTATTTTCAATAATACTACCAAAGACAGTAAGGAGATCGGCTGGCAGCAACCGCGCATTACGTGTAGGGGAGGGTACAAAAAGCCGATCCTCAACGCCTACCTCATCCTGGTTGGAGGAAGTATGATGAGTGAACCGGGGTGACTCCTGCGTACATCTAGTACGTACACCAAGTACATCTGCGGGCTGTTTTGTTTTGGCTCTGCATTAATAAGGTGTGAGTGGGAGACAATGGAACTTCGGATATGCAGCGTGGTAGAGATACCTTAGTCGATGGGTGCGTATGTGAAGGCACGTAAGGCACAGATCAGCGAATCAAGGCTCGGCATACGCATCCTAGGAATCCAAGCTTTGATGAACAGCAACGCAGTCATATAAATCTAGAAGAGAGGTCGCCTTCCCCCTCCCTCCGGTCTTTTTCCCTCTTTCCCTTTTCTTCCCATCCCTTTATTATTTTACACCAGTCTCGTAAGAAGAGTAGGGTGAAGAGGCAAGAGGCGAAAAGTGAGACATTGGAGGCAAAAGTCACTCGCTATTCAAACCGTCTGTACAATATCCAACCTTTTCTCCGAAACCACTGTCGACGTACGGACAGTGCCGATCGCTTAAACCATAAAACAACCTATATCGACAATATGCGATACACACTCGCTCTCGTCTCCGCCCTCCTAGGCGTCGCCACTGCGGCCCCTCAGGGTGTCACGGACAAGCTGACACCTACCGGTGCCGCGCCGGCTGGCTGTACTGGTAGTTTCGACGGCAACTTCGAGATCACCGTCGCCGAAGTCACCGAGAAGCGAAGCATCTCTCAACCGAAGGTAAAGGCACGAAGTTCCGCGACAGGAGCTGACTCTTCCGACTAAGATTCGGGGCACGGAATAGATGGCTAACCCTCGTCGCAGAAGCGTGCTGAGTGTGGTAACGACGGCATTCTCGTATCGACATTGAAGGATGGTAGCATCTTTGACGCCAAGGACCGAACCGGTTATATCGCGTCTAATTACCAGTTCCAATTCGATGCTCCCGCCCAAGCAGGCGCTCTGTACACTAGTGGATTTTCACTCTGCGACAACAACATCCTCGCACTCGGCAGCAACCAGACATTCTACCGATGTCTATCTGGTGATTTCTACAACCTGTACGACCGTAACTGGGCCGCTCAGTGCTCGCCTGTCTCGATCATCGCTGTACCGTGCGGCACGGACGACTCGGCCTCGCAGATTCCCGATGGTCAGGTTGTCGGTACCAGCGTCGTTCAAACTACAATCGTCACCGCTTTACCCGACGGCCAACCGCAAGTCGTCACTACGACGGTCCCCGTTCCCATCTGCCAGATCAGCGATGGTCAGGTTCAACAAGGAAGTACACCGTGCGCCTCGATTACGGCTAGCGCGACCAGCACGTATGTGCCCGTGAGCGAGTACACAGATGGCCAGATTCAAGTAACTCCTCCCGGAAGCGCACCGGCTCCATCGGCCACACCGACTGCTGGTTCGTCCGCACCTTCTGCGCCCTCTGCGCCCGCTCCGTCAGTATCGTCGGGCTCGGCACCTGCACCGAGCAGCAGCGCGGTTGTATCCAGCGCCAGTGCTAGTGCCAGCGCCAGCGCCTCGGCAAGCCCATCTTCGGCAAGCCCCAGTTCGCCAGCAGTGACTTCAGCGCCGCCTCAGAGCGGATCTTCGCGCGTCTCAGTAGGGTCAGTCGGTGCTCTGGTTATCACAGCTATGGTGGCCTTTTTCTACCTGTAAATATAGTTCATCGTCCCCCATTGCTAGGTTCATCATGGAAGACAGGAAAGTAATATGTTGATATTGACGGATAATGGATTGGGAAGGGGAACTAATGCTGGCACGACGAGATGGAATTAATGTGTGAAATGGCTCTGCAATGGAAATGGAAATGAGGAACAACTTGATAATAGGTACCGAAAGCATAGCAGGAGTTGGGAAATAATGCAAAAACTCCAGTTTATACATACATCAATAGCCAAGACTATGTGTTTACCTACCTAGGTAGGTGCCTAGTCTCTTCTATTTTAGAAGCCCCTTATGAACTTCTTGGAACTGGTAGTTGTTAAACTTAAGTGATCTAATTACTACTCTTATGTGTTTGTTATTAAGGTTCACTAGGTCTAGCCTAAATCAAAAGGTTCGATGCTGCCTAGGGTCGGTATCTAGGTACATAGAACCCCCGTCCCGGCACCTATACCCCACTAACCAAGATGACGCGATGCCTACCTGGGTACAGTTAACACCTTAATCTTGGTTAATTCTACTACATGGGAACCTCTCCACACTTACTTCCTTTGCTATCTTCAAGTTTATTCTGTCATTCTTCTACACCTAACCAACCCCATCAGTCGCCATGTCTGAATATTGGAAGTCGACCCCCAAATACTGGTGCAAGCATTGCAGCATCTACGTGCGCGACACCAAATTCGAGCGACAGAACCACGAGGCCACCGGAAAACATCAAGGCGCCCTGAAGCGTTTCCTACGAGATTTACACCGCAATCATGAACAAGGCCAACGGGAAAAGGAGCGCGCTAAACGCGAAGTCGAAAGATTAACTGGTATTGTTAGTTCTGCATCTACCGATAACGTCGCAAGCACCAGCAAAGCCTCTGTCGGTGGCGACGCATCAGCTCCGTCACAACCACCGCCTTCCAGTTCTCAGCGCCAAAAACAATGGGAGCAGCTTGCAGAGATGGGCATTGATATCCCCACCGAGTTGAGAGGTGATATGGCCATGGCTAGCGAATGGACAGTAACAAATACGAGGATTATCAAAGACGCGTTGAACTCGGAGCTAGATACTAAACCAGGCAACGTCGATGCTGTCGCGTCTGGTGTGCGAAAGCGACCGAAGCTTGAGGAGGATGAAGAGGAGGAAGAGAATGCGATAAAGGGCCTATTCAAGAAACCTCGGAAATGGGGTCGCGATACGAAACACGCTCCCGAGACCGACACCGAATTAGATGCGCTCCTCAACGGACCCCTTACGACGATGCTTAAGCCAGAAGAGAAATCGGAAAATGTATCTAAGAACGAGGATCTACCGAATATTAAGAAGGAAGATCATTCGACTTCTCTAGGCATTAAAAAGGAGATAGATGAGGACACAACTCTATTGGATATTAAGCCAAAAGATGTTGGGCGTGTTGAAGGAGTTTCGATTAAGCAAGAAGAAAACACAGCGGCTGAGGCTCCAGCTATCGTCTTCAAAAAGCGGAAACCCAAAAATATTAGACAAAGATAGTATGTTGGATGATGGGCGCCATTCTATTAAACTGTCCCTTGTCTCAATAGACACGACGGCGTATTCGCAGCTTTACGTATCATCAACCAACACCCTATTCTTATACCCTCATCGAAGTGGTATGGTCTAATATATGTGTTGTCATCGGCGTCTACGACGGAGAATTCCAAGTCTATATTCCGCTATCCCTCTAGTCGACGGGATCGGTGGACGATGGTGCTGACGTGAGCTCCATAGAGCGCATCGAATACACCGGTGGCTCTCTAGTATTTCCTCAATTTGCTCACCACCATCAACTTGTTCTCTAAGTTATAAAGAGCTTCTAGGCCAAAATATTTTGCGGTTGTCGAGCTAAAGCAATTTCGCGCCACGATACATCAATAGTCAAATCCAGTACGACTAGAAGCAGATCGAGTTCCAGCTACCGATGAATTGTTCGGAATCCAATGTTCTTGTACATTCAAGGTACACTCGATATCCAACCGGATTCCTCAATCTTCCGCCTCTGCCTCGTCTATTTAGCTAATTAGCTAGATTCAACGCCACATGCATACGCCTCAATCACATATCTACGAATAAGTCATCAAACTAGTCATCTGCTATCATTCGGTGTAGCAAAGGACCTCGAGGATGTGTTCACTAAGGAATAGCCCGTAAGAATTCCTGGTAACCCTAAAACGATAGTGATAATAACCAACCAAATTTAAAGGTGGCAATTAAAATTCCTAAGCCATTTCCATCGAAGGGATGTTATCTATCATTGCCTAGGAGCTAGAACAATCGTCCCTAGTCAGAATCAAAGGTCATGTCAGACTAGAACATGACGTAGCTAGATAAGCCAAGGACAAGGCTCATGAATACCTCTCTATACCTGTGTAAGAAATGTATTGATGGTAGTTGGTGGGTATAGATCTCTCGGTGAACGATAGAAATGCCACCGGGAATGCCGAGATTGCTGCAGCATATACTGCGTTCCGGGCCGCGTACGCTTATCTAGGTATTACAAACTCATTGTGTGCTCTCCATGCAGTACCCGAAGTCACCAATCTAGTGAATCAAACCGAATCTTATCGTATTTACCTACTAGGTAGGTAGGTACCTAGTAGGTATATATCTCTGAAGGAGAATATTGCACCTGGATCTCCAGCATTGGAAAACTTCGAGCCTTAAACTCGGTTTCTTCGATTAGGTTTCACTCGCTACCATATCTACTAAGTACCTGTATGTGTGAACTTCTCTATATTCGGGATTTATCTCCTACTATTTGGGGTGCAGCTTTGACGTGGAGTTGATTTGGTTCGTACAAGATACCTACCTACTTAACATGCATTGCATGGGATCTCGAATACTTAGATGTGAGATTCATAGAATCCATTTGCCGGGATCAACGAATACTGAAATGCAAAAACCTATCTTCATTCTCAGCCGCACCGGACTATAATTTCGGGGTCATCAGTGGCTAGAAGCCTCTGTGAGAATTTAGAATATTCTCTACTTGGCATTTGAGTCAACAGTTGCTGGGAAGATCCTATTGGAAGATGAGGGGCGGAGCTCGTCGTAGACAGCTTAGGGCGACGCTATATATTTGCCTATCGTCAGCAAGGGCTGATATGTCACTATGCCGGTCTTACACTTGTAATCTATAGGACGGGTTGCGAAGCTTCTCCGCTCGGGTGAAATGCTGCGTAATTCTTATAGGGGACACAGACACGGCAGAACAGTTGTCATGAAACGTTGGTCAAGGACATGTTCTGCTTTTTATATTTCTTTTCGGGTATTTGGTCTCCTATAACAAACGACATTCACATTTATCCTTACTAGCATACCACCTCAGCCTACCTACTTACGTATTCTCCCCGCCGCGTTCACAAATAATTCTAGTTTCCTGAGATTATACAGCCCAGGCTCCTTGTGGGGTCAACCTAGGTTCTGAATTTACGTCGAATGAGCTTCGTTGATCATACTTACAGGTATCTACCTAGGTATGTCATTGCGCTTCTAAGGCTTGACTATGATACCTGCGTGGTAAATAGTTATCTGTCTAGCTACTTGATAGAAGTTTCATATATTTCACCGTTCTCACGAAAACACAGATCTTGACATGGCTGATACCAGCGATTCGACTAGTCAACCCATCATCCAGCCTCAACATAGTCAACGATCGGTTGCGAGGAGGCTAGCCTCATCCTCAACATCGACCACCCACCGTAGAATTGGTAGTGACGGCGTTTCTCTTAGTTCAAGATCTCAGATCGATAACTCATCCGTATCCACTCGCCCTGTCTCTCTATTATCCGAATCGCAACAATGGCTTCCAATCATGGGCGCGACTGGGCCGACCAGCTCTCCAATGCCGACTCCGGCAGCGGACTGGCTCGACGAGGGTTGTCCCGGCTCTCAACCATTCACATCGCCAAACCTTACTCCAGAGTTCTCGTCCCAATCCTATCTGAAGGCAGATAGCTTTCAAGGTTTGCCAGCTCCGCCGTCGAAAGGTCCACGGCCCAAGCCAGCTCCGATGCAGTTCGAAGACGTTCCTGTGGACTATTATTCGCCTCCTGGATCCTCCCATACTACGTTCACTCCTCATGGCCGATCTCAGCATAGCCGCACGAGTTCTCGGTCACACCTCCTGAATACGCCTACCTCAACGGCGTGGAGGAGTCCGCGAACGCCGCCGCCTTACTCCACAGTGGTCCCACAGGCTAGGAAATGGTGGCATTGGCGGCCGGTATGGTCCATGTACCTGACATTCCTCTTCGGCATAGCCTGTGCAGTTGGCCACCATATATTTTATAAGACGCTAAACGGAAAGCCGGCTGATGCTCAAATCACGATGCTTCGGTACGGCACGATCCTGTCTTTCGCATCCAAAGCCGGCCTAGTAGCAGCCATAGTCATTGCCTTCAAACAGCGCATATGGACCACGGTAAGGAACAAGTTCCTCAGCGTAGCGGCTTTAGATTCCCTATTTGCCGCGACAGAGGATATGTCGGCATTATTCAACACCGAGGTCTATCAGCGGGCCAAGATCGCCATGGTCTTGGCGATATTCGTCTGGCTGACGCCTATCATGATTATACTGACTAGCAATACCTTAACAGTAAGGCTGGTTCTACGGGCAGACAACACGACATGCCCTGGCATCCGAACCCTAAACTTTACGCGGGACGAACTCGAGGTGACTTGGCACTCTCTGTCGACGTTAGTATTATCTAACAAGTTTATAGGAATGGAGAACTCCTACCAGGATCGAAGGCTTATATGGGAAATCTTTGTCGCTGTGGAACACGACGAGCTTGGATACTGCTTCGTCGGACTGGTTCGACTACTATACCGGTTCAAGCAACCCCTTGATTCGTGTAGCAACCCAGGCGGCTTTTATGGGACAACCAATCGGGAGAACGGGCGCTGATATCGACATCTGCGGTTCTGGGTGGAACTGTTCCTTCACAATTAATTTTACGGCACCTGCGTACGAGTGTTCCGAACTAGCGAGCGGCGTCGGTTCTGATGTAAAGTCGCTCGGTAAGCAGATCCCACCGGACGGCTTCGATACTAAACTGCTAGTTCCCGAAGGTAACTATAGCTACTATGCCTTTACGGGCGGCGGTGACTATGCCACCCCACAGATGAATATGACCATGCCCGGCGGCATTCCAACTATTCAGCCTCCATTTCCAGAAACCTTGGGCGCGTTTCGTACGGAACCGGCCATCTGGGTCGGATACTCAGTAATCTCTAATCCAAACGAGGCAATACCTCTCAATAGCTCATATCCGGGCTGGAACGAATCATTTATCCCTAAAATCCTCGGATGCGAGCATTATGAGGCCCATTATACTGTCCTATTCAATCTGATTGGCGGTCGGCAGTTCACGAACGTAACGAAACGTACGTTGTTGCGTCGTGTTATGGAGTAAGTGAATATCTTCGAATAGGAGCGCTTCGCCGCTTAATAAGATTATCTAAACGTGACTCGATTGGGTCGGGTTCAAACACCCAGCGTCCGAATCACGGTGCAAATTCACCCCAAGCAGATGGAGCAACACTGATAGGCGCTAGCACAACCTGGATCCAAGGCGAAGATGCGAACGACGGCACGAATGACAACACCACAGCGCTCCCGAAGAGCGGTTACGTCTACCCGAAAGATGTTCGCCACTATAGACGGGTGGCGGCGTACCACGCGATGGGCACGCAACTGCGGAGCTTTCTAGAGGGAACGATCGACTCACACCAAGTCAATACCCCGATAGAGAACACGAAGGCGGAGCAAACAACGCTGGTGAACCAGACGCAAGACATCTTTCCATCGACGAATCTCCTGAAGTTGATACCGGCGCTGTACGAGGACATGATACTGTCGATGCTTTCCGACCAACAGTTCGTGAGCGTCGTGTGGGCGGCCAAGCCAGACGAGAGCTCCGGGGCAGCCGCGGGAAACGAGTCGACGAGATATCCATGCACGAGGTCTCGGCTGGAGAACGTATACGACTATCACGAGCGAGACCTGTGGATTGTTTACAGCCTCGCGATCTTATTAGCCATGGTAGGGATGGTGCTAGGCACACTAGCGATATTGGAAAATGAGTGGGTGCTGCGCAGCACCCGATTTTCGAGCATCGTGGCGGCGACGCGTGGGCCGGCGCTAGAGAAGCTGGGGTGGATCGGAGACGATGATAGGGGTGACTTGCCGCGGGATGTTAAAAATCTCAAGGTAGGTTACGGGATCGTCCATCGAGCAAGCGGGCTCGGCGTTTTACAGGAGCATACGGGATACAACGAAAGAGTAGTATGGGACGGCGGGGACGTGCGTTACGGCTTCGGATTGGAAGGCGACGTCCGGCAACCAAGGAGCCAGACGAGGAGGGAGGATAGCTAATCCCAACAAAGGTAAACCGTAATACGTACTGGTATCTAATGCATACCTATCTGCAGGACTGGGGGACTTCGAGCGGGATTCCAAGCGGGAGTTCTTGAGGTTATTCGCATATTAGTAGTACTTACCTAGTAGTTAATCCGTTTTATCCATTAACTTTGTAATTCTTCTTAATTAACGTAAGCAAATTTATCTCAGGTGGCCTCAGACTAGTTACCGCGCTGTGGCTTATTTGTGGCTTAAGGGTGGCTCGAGCTTTTGTATAAATGGGGCTGGAAACTCGAACGCGCGGTTGACTAGTTTGAGGCTTGCTTGCGCAAAAATACGCATGGTTCATTAAGTTCTTATAGTAATAATAATATTAGTATTTTTAAAAGCTTTAAAATTATAATAAAAACACTTCGATATAACTTTAAAAATATATTTTAAACGTAAAATTTAATTTAATTATTTTTTATAGTTAATTTTTTAATTTTTAAAATTTATTTTTTTTAAATATAAAAACGTTTTAAAAAAAAAATCGAGTTATATATTATTAAATAAATTATTTTATATTTTTATATATATATTTTATATAATTTTATTAATTCGCGTTATACGCCGCGTTATTTTATTAAAATAAAAAATATTATTATTAAAATTAATATAATATAATTTATATTTAAGTTTTAAAATATTTATAAATCGTTACGTAATTAATTTAATTACGAATAAATTATTTTATTATTATTATTAAATAAATAAAAAAATCGGAAAAATTTTAACTTAATTATATTTTAAATTACGTGTTATAAAAAATATAAAATAAAAATAAAAAGTTTTAATTAATCGAAAAAAAAGTATAATAAAAAAATATAATAATTTTTATAACGTACGTAAATTAAAATTATTTAAAATAAAAATAAATTATAAATTAAAAATTTTTTTTATATTAAATTAATTTTTTTTATTAAATATATATTAAATAAATATTATTTAATTTTTATTTAATAAATATTTAAGTTTTAAAAATATATATTAATTATTTTATTTTAAGTAATTTTAATTTACGTACGTTATAAAAATTATTATATTTTCCCGTTATATTTTTTTTTCGATTAATTAAAACTTTTTATTTTTATTTTATACTTTTTATAATACGTAATTTAAAATATAATTAAATTAAAACTTTTCCGATTTTTTTATTTATTTAATAATAATAATAAAATAATTTATTCGTAATTAAATTAATTACGTAACGATTTATAAATATTTTAAAACTTAAATATAAATCGTATTATATTAATTTTAATAATAATATTTTTTATTTTAATAAAATAATATAACGTATAACGCGAATTAATAAAATTATATAAAATATATATATAAAAATATAAAATAATTTATTTAATAACATGTAACTTAATTTTTTTTTAAAACGTTTTCGTATTTAAAAAAAATAAATTTTAAAAGTTAAAAAATTAATTACGAAAAATAATTAAATTAAATTTTATATTTAAAATATATTTTTAAAATTATATCGAAATATTTTTATTATAATTTTAAAGTTTTTAAAAATATTAATATTATTATTATTATAAAAATTTAATAAATTATACGTATTTTTACGTAAATAAACTTTAAATTAATTAACCGCGCGTTCGAATTTTTAATTTTATTTATATAAAAATTCGAATTATTTTTAAATTATAAATAAATTATAACGCGGTAATTAATTTAAAACCATTTAAAATAATAATTATCGTATTATTATTAACGTTATTTTTATTTAATATTTTAATTAAATTAATTAAATTTTTTTTATTAATAATTATTTTATAATTTATTTTAAAATTATATAAAATACGTATTTTATATTAAAATATTTATATAATATATTATTTTTATAAAATATATATTATTAAATATAATTTATTAAAATCGAAATATTTATATTTCGAATATAATTAATTATTTAATTTTATTATATATTTTAAATAATTTTAATTATAATTAATAATATATTAATTATTAATTTTTTTTTATTTAAATTAAATTTTTTATAAATATTAATTTTTATAATATATATAATATTATTAATTATACGTTTTTAATTTATTATAAATTCGTTTAATATATTAATAAAATTAATAATAAAATTTAATTTAATTTAATTTCGATTAAAATTTTTATTATATTTATTTTTTTATTATTATTATTATAAAAAATAATTTAATATATTTTAATATTTAATTTTGAGAAACCCTGGCCGCGCAGTATGGGTACATCGTCGGATCCGCGCAGTAGCGCTAATTCGAAAGAGGTATAGCTTGAGGGTACTTCTGTCGCCATACAAACTGATATACGGGAAGATGTATCTTTTCGCACAATGTATCTTTTTGGAACACCTAAGTCTCCGACCAGTTTCAATCAATTGTTGCTCCTTCAATACGACGTCAAAAGCTTGATAATTACAATCAATTGAAAGCTCTTAATCGAAACTACAATCAGGTAAGTTTGCATCTCTTCAATCCCTAGTGACGTCACAAAAAGTCAGTTTGAACCTGGAGGCGCTACAAGACTCCGACCGGAGACCTTGGAATTTTATCCCTCTGCCCGAATCTTTTCAATCCCAAATAGCTCTTCAAGCCTGATAGATACAAACCTGCAACCTGATTCATTCGAAAGCGCTTTGTAAGAGCTATTGAATGATTGTAATTATAGTAAATTTGAAGCGTTGGTGAAGGAGAAATAATTGATCAAAGTGGATTGAAGGGAGTTGGGGCGTTCTGGGTACCTTTCGAATGCGCTAGCGCGGATTTTAGCGTTACTGCGCGGATCAGCCGATGTACCCATACTGCGCGGCCAGGGTTTCTCTTAATTTTTATATATATTTATTATTTATTAAAAATTTTTAATTATTTTTATATTATTTAATTATATTTTTATTATAAATAAATATTATAATTATTATTTACGAATTTATTTTATTTTAAATATTAAAAATATTAATAAATTATATTATAATTATTATTTTAATAAAATAAATTTTTAAATTATTAATTTATTTTATTATTTAAATAATTATCGCGTTTATTAATATATATTCGTTAATTAAATTAAATTAAATCGTTAATTTTAAAAAATTCGAATTTTAATATTATCGTTATTAATTTATATTAATAAATCGTAAAAATATTTTATTAATATTAAATTTATTAAAATAATTTTAATTAATAAATTATTTTTTAATATATATAATATTATTTTTTTTTTCGAAATTATTTAATAATTATATTTAATTTATAAATTATTTAATTAAAATATAATTAATAATTTTTTTTAAACGAAATTTATAATAATTATTTAATTAAAATATATTAAATTATTATAATAATTAAAAAAATCGTTATTATATTTAATATATTTAAAAATTTAACTTTTAATTAATTAATTAACGTTTTAATTTAATTATTAAATTTAATTTATTATTATTAAAAAATAATTAACGTTAATAAAATTAAATTAATTACGAAAAATTATATTAATATTTTAATTTTTATTATTAAAAATTTTATAAATTTTAATAATTATTTAAAAATATTAAAATTTTATATAAATACGTATAAAATTATAAAATTCATTTATAAATTTTTAATCGAAAATTTTAAACTTTTTTATTATTAAACGGTTTTTTACGTTTTTTATAATTTATAATTATTAATAAAAAATATATTAAACTTAATAAATAATTTTTAATTTTTATAATTATTTTTTTATTATTTTTACGATTTTTTTTAATTTTTATTTTATATAATTAAAAATTTTAAAAACGTATTTATAATAACGTTTTATTTATATATATTATTTTTAAAACCGTAAAATTATAATATTTTTTTTTTTAAATTAAATAATAAAAAATTTATTAAAAATATAAAAATTTAATTTTATTAATTATTATTAAATAAAATATTTAATATTATTATATTAAATTAATTTTAAAAATAAAATAAACGTTATAATATTAATATATTTAAATTAACGTATAATAAAAAAAATTTATTTTAAAAAAATTTATAAATAATTATAATAAATTAATTATTATATTAAATTAAATTATTAATAATTAAAATTTTTAATATAATTTTAAAATTTTTTTTAATATTATATATTTTATATATAAAATTATCGTTATATTTAAATTTAATTAATTATATATAAATTAAATAATTAATCGTTAAAATTAAATTTCAAATAAATAAATTTTATTAAAAAAAAACTTAATATAATTTAATTACGTTAATTTTATTATATTATAAATTATTTTACGAAAAAAAAAATTAATTAAATTTTAATAATAAATTAAATAATTTAATTTTTTAATTATAAAATTTTAAATATTTTTTTTTTTAAATTTATAAAAATATTATTATTTAATTTAAAAAGAGCAATGCTAGCCGCGCAGTATGGGGTTCGGCTAAGTTCCCGCGCAGTAGCGCTAAAATAGCGCGTTCGAAAGAGTACCTTTTTGCCCATACAAACTGCCATACAACGCCTTGTACCCTTAAAATAAGCTTTTCGCGCTATTTCTCCTTAGCTCAATTGAACTTGTACACTTTCCGAAAAGTCCACACCTCACTTTTCTCTTGTATCAACCTATCTTCAACGTCCTTTTCTCAATTCAGTTTTCAATTGAAACTTTCGAAACTGATTTCATCGAAAGCTGTTGGACCAGTCTATCTGCAGGTCAAGTCTTCAATCAATTGAAGACGAGTTTGACTTGAAAAGCTGGATCGAAAATGGTGTCTACTTCTAGGTTCTGGCTGTTGATCCTATTGCCCTCAGTGCGATCAGACTTAGATTCAACGATGCAACACCCCCTTTTGATCCGATCGAGATGCAACCGGGTTCATTCAATTCGTCTTTTCGATGCGACTACGGCAATTGTAATTATTAAGGATTTGAACCTGGATTGATCGAGAAACAATTGATTCAAAGTTAGGTTGGGGAAAAAAGTTACAAGTGCCAGAATAAGGTTCGAGACTAAAACAGGTACATGTTTTCCCATATAAATCAGTATGGGACAAAATGTACACCGTTCTTCGGCATTTCTTTTATCCGATACTGCGCGGGAAATTAGCCGAACCCCATACTGCGCGGCTAGCATTGCTCTTTAAAAAATATTCGTTATTTAATTAAATATATATAATTTAATTAAATTTTAATTAATTTCGAAATTAATATAATAAATTCGTTTTTTATTTAATAATTTATTAAAATTTTCGAAAATTAATTAAATTTTAATATTAAATAAAAAATACGAGATTTTTTTTAATTAAATTAATTATTAAATTATATTTAATAATTAATAATTTAATTTTTTTTAAACGATTTTTTTCGGCATTAAATTTTATTTATAATAATAATTATAATAAATTAAACGTTAAAATAATTAATAAATTAATATTTATATATATAAATTATTAAATTATCGAATAATTAAGTTATAAAAATTAAAATATAATTATTAAAAAAAATAAAAAATAATTAAAAAATTAAATTTTTAATCGTATAATAAATAATAATAAAAAAATTTAAAATAAAATTTTTAAATTTATATAATTAAAAAAATAAAACTTAAAAAATATTTTATAAATATAAAAATTACATTTAATTTTAAATATATAAAATATTTTAATTAAATATTAATAAATATTTTTAATTTCGAAAAATACGTGTTTTATTTAAAACACTTTATTATATATTAATAATATTATAAAATACGATATAGTATTTTTAAATGTGCAACCTTAATTTACTTACTTATGTATAAGCAGTATACATTAACATAAAAGTTTATGTGTAAAGATGGATGGATGGATGGATATCCTCCTCGTACATAGTAGCTCCTGCGGTCCCCCGACTGCCCACCTAATACCTACCTAGGTACCTAGTAGATATTCTAACAGAATAGACAGAATAGACAGAATAGGGAAAGTCGGTGTGTGTCTTCCCCTCTTAGATGGAATAGGACGGCTAGCCACATTGTGGCGCCAGCCAAAGCCCAAAATGACATAATTACCGCATTACTGAAGCAGCGAGCATACTTCGTACATACCGGGCACATAAAATAAATGGTCCGAACGGACAGACGGGTCATACAACCTTGAAAATTCTCCAAAATTTCCAGACCAGATCTTACTTTCAGGTCAGGGGACTTGCATGTTCTGCGGTGAACCTGGATATATGCCATGCATTACAACATTTTGCAGCATTTGAAACAGACACGAATCTCCTCTACCTACCTACCTACCTACCTACCTACCTACTTATACATATGTTCATCTCGCCAGCGCGCAGAGACCCAGAGACCCAGCAGCCAGATTTTCTTGGCTCGCAAGTGCAGAACCTGAGCTGTCCTAGTTTTCAGGTACGGACGTTTTCGTGATCTCCAACTCTTAAAACTTATGATCGTCATGGCGGTGGACGAAAGTAGGAGCCAGCAAGTCCAAAACCACCGCATCACAGGCGATCAATCGGATTAATAGGCCAACGAACCTTCATGACTAGAGGGATGTTACGAAGTGGATCAAGCCACTCACCTCACTACACTACAATGGAACTAGTCTCTGTCTGCTAGTTAACATTTACAGTGTATGTAGGTATTAGTAGTTGGTATGACTAGGCATGACGATAAGGGGTCCAGCCTTAGATTTTTTTCCGCGGGCATCTCCCGTCGTCCCGTCAGAGCCGCTCCCATCCCATGCTCATCAAGCCCCCCCGTCGGCGGGAGGGGGAATCGTTGGCTTGATTGAGCGATTGAGCGATTGGGCGGTCACGATAGCCGCCACTTGTCTCCATTCAAAGCCTGCATTTCTTCGCCAGATTGCTTATTATTACCAGAAGCCAAGCAAATGAGCGCTGCCCGATCGCCGTCGATCAGCAGCCATTCACTCCTCTTCCTACTACGCACAATACCTAGACTGCCAAAGATACCTAGCTAGGTAGGTAGCACCGTAGCAACGAGGCGAACGCGCTGAGCACGTTGGCGTAACTACAACCTGGACTAGCTAGATCGTCCCTGAACTTGATCAATTGGCATTCGGCGCGTACCCAATTCGTCTCTGGTCTTTACTAGCCTCTCGTTTTGGTCGTGATCCTATCTTGCCTTGCTCTCTACAAGATATAAACTTAGGTACATATACGATTTCCTTTTTCGGTTTATAGGCGGCCTCCAACGCTTTACGATCCGAACCACTGGGATTTAGAAAGCGGCCGCAGACGGTACGCTGTTTTGTTTGCGCAGATGCGGTGTAATGTGAACTAAACCGGGTCTTCGAATAAGAAGAATACATCATATTGCATATTAACCTCGCCTGTTTCTCTTGCGCCTCGCGGTCACTAGAAGGCCATCAACGACGTGGTGCGGCCGAAGCGCTGCAGGCACGCCTGATCTACTTCTCCTCCCCTACCCAGTTAGCCAGCCAATCACCAACATTTGCTGCACCTGTTCTCCGAGACCGATGGCTCGGATGCGCTGTTGGCCCTCGTGTGGATTCTCACTACCCCGGGCGTTTCCCGTTCTCCTTTCTCGATATATATAGGTATCTTTCCTATACTACCTAATAGGTAGGTACCTTATAATATTTGGTTCGTCGGCTTCTCATACTGTATGTGCATAAACATGAGATAGATTTGAAAATTATCATTTCCCATAAGAAGAGTCATCGCGTACGTCTACGTTAGACCTCCCATTTCCACTTTATTACCCCCGTCGATGTTCAGTGATCCCTTCACCGCTGCGTGTTGTTGTCCTGACAGACGAATGACAACCGTGCTGGCTGGCTAGCCGGTTGCGCTCCCGCCTCTTACTTTTTCCCGCTACTTCATAAGTAACTAAGAAACACACACTTCTTCCTCCTTCTTGTCTCGCTCGCTTGCTCCCAAGTTTGCGAGGAAGATAAGTACATTACTGCAATCATGCCAGTGGAGATAGTCACCATAGTGAACTCTTCGGGGAAGATAATTAGCAATGTAAGTTAAGGTCGTCGGTTTTCCTAATTTCTAGCTTTATATCTCACATCTACTTCTACAACTCTTATTCCCGGCGCTACATCTACGGTATGGGTGTATCTCCACAGACGCCCCGCACAAAATATCGCTCCGCAGCCAAGCCCAGCTCTTCAAGCGAAGTCCGTATTTGTTGAATGTTCACAGCCTAATAATCGTTGCTTTTTCACAGGGTAGACACCTGTTAAACGTTCTAAAGGAGGCGAAGGCCTCTTACCAAGAGAAGAAAGCTGCTATCAAAGCAGAGCGTGCCGTCAAGCGCAGCGAGACTTTTGACGTGCCGCCTTCGCCGCGCTATTACGATGAAGTCGAATACGGTGACTGGCCTCGGCGGGCATCCCACGACGATGCCGCTTCCCAAGCGACATCTCGTAGGAGCTACGGATCTAAGAGATCTAAACAACGGTCCGCGTCGCAGACGAGACCGGCATTGACCGAGCGCAACCTCCAAACTCATAGCGAAGTCTCATCAACAGCTCCTTCGCGCCCCCCCGTTACCTATCGTTCACCATATGCGGAAACCGCCGGGAGAGATATGACATTGAGTCGTCCTACTCTGGCGCACGCGCCAACTATGCCCATCTACATCGACGAGCCTTCTATCGCGCCCTCGATGCACACTGTGACCGTGCCTCGATCGATTTCGGATCCGGCCTTGAGGGAGAAACGAAAGGAGATAGATATGGATCTGGCGTACGGAAATGTCCCTCCAGACCTAGAGGAGAGGATCGACCTAGATCCCGTCCACAAGGCCGCCCAGAAGGAGCGCAACGCGCTGGACTTGATTGGAAAGATAGAAAAGCTGCTTACGGAGGCCCAATGTTTACATCACACGGCGACTCACATCATCCAACACCTACAGGGGAATCCCGACGCTGCCGCCGCCGTCGCTCTCACACTCGCCGAACTATCTGCGCTACTAGGAAAGATGTCACCCTCTTTCTTATCTGTCCTCAAAGGCGGCAGTCCCGCGATCTTTGCCCTTCTCGCGAGCCCTCAGTTCCTAATCGCCGCAGGCGTGACGGTCGGGGTTACGGTTGTCATGTTCGGAGGCTGGAAGATCGTCAAGCGCGTCTCGGAGGCAGAGCCAATGGCCGCTACCCCGATGGCTTTCCCAGCATATCAGCCAGGCCCTGACGAAGCCGGTCGACACTATCCGGAGTCGGAAATAAGCGCCGGCTTTGACGAGGCTCTCGTCATCGAGGAGGAGTTGAGCAGTATCGAGAATTGGCGCCGAGGTATCACGCCGTTTGGCGAGGATGCGCAAGCCGACCTCGAGCTTATCAGCCCCGAAGCTGATCGCGCAATGCGCAATCAGTACGGTGGCGATGATACCCGCAGCGTTCGCACGACTAAGACTAGCCGAACAACAAAAACAAACAGGACAAGTAAAACGGCTAAAACGAGCAAGACGCATAAGAGCCGAAGGGATAGTACTGGAGATGGTCACACCGAGAAGGGGGCTGATAACGCAAGCGAGGCGGGAAGCCACCGGAGTCATCGGACCACCCAAAGTCACCGAAGTCATCGTACCGACAGAACCGATCGCACTACCAAATCCAAGCGACCTGAGAAGGTAGAAATTAAGGCGATCGATGACGGTCGTAGTGACCGGGATAACTCCATAAACGTGGTACTCCGCCCTAAAAAGGACAACATGCTCAAGTCCTTATTTAAGAAGAAGAAGGACCGGGAAGAAAAAGAGCGGGTTTACTCGGTGGTTCGGTAGTCATATGAAGTTCGATTCCTTTTCTTTCTACCTATACATTACAACAATAAGGGGGGTACCAGGCTCGAAGACATGTCAATTCATTATATGGGAGTTTTAGGGGACAACGTTTGAACGGGGCATGATGCATCTAGTGAGCGACCTCGCTGTGCAGGATCTGTTTATTAAAGGCGAAGACAATGTAAAGGGTGTCGTCAAGGTGTATGAATGGTATATTTCGAGTTTATAGCATCTAAGCATCGGCCGACGAACAACAATAAAGAAGTATATGTCTCACATGAACTTGACTGACAATATTGAATAAAAGCACCGCCTATCTACCTACTAGGTACTAGGGTATCTACCCTGGTACCTTATGTTGGCATCTATAGATATATTTTCACTTCGAAGCCTGTCAGTTAAATGTGTCTGCCATTTCTACAATACCCAGCCCACCACCTACCTACCTATTACCTAAGTAGATGTCTAGGTAGGACTTCTGACATATAATTATGTGTATAATACCTACCTAGCTAGATACCTACTAGGTATATACATAACCTTGGAAACTACGTGATTTAAGTGGTAGGTACTTTTATCTTAATTCTATACATAGCACACATTTTTCAGCTCTCTTCCAGCTATTCAAAAGTCGTTATCCCCGGAGCGTAGCTTCCAGTCATCATTTGTCTTGGTATAGAAGCGATGGATCGCTTGCATATCAGGTACCTACCTGCCTAGTCAGCTAGTATATTACGTGTATGATGGTTCTCCTCATTTCTGCAGGTTCAAAGCGCTGTAGTCCTACAAATTCTACAAGTAGAGAGAGTCCTAGAGGTTAAACTTTCGAAATTTCTTGTTCCTTAAGTGTTCTAGACCCAACGTTTCAGATGATTGCTCCATCACTTTCTTCAGCTAAATTATGTGGAGGCGGGAAGAAATCCACATGATTCGTATTCCTAGAAATTACTATACGTACTGTCTGCATACATTCCTCTTCGTGTGTTTTAAGGCCTTGATTCTCACAATCCTGTTAGCTCGAGGTGATAATTTCAGTATATCCTAATGAATCTTCATTCTGACTTGACCTTTGACAACGTAGACTTTGAATCGGGTTGAAACTGCTCGGGCACAGGACGGAAGTATCGAACAAAATACCACCTTATGATACAAAATACCAGCTACATTAGATCCCCCTGCGCTGCCAAGGTCCTATTCTAAGAACCATGATCTGTGGAAATTCCACGTCGGCTAGCGACCTCTGATTCGTCAATTATTCTACGAGTTCTCCTCTAATTGGCCTTCTCGAAAACCTCTTCCTGTTTCAATCGACTCCACTATAGTATTAGTGGTAGTTATGCAGCTACAATGTACAGTATGAAGGACCCTTACAGGGTCTTGCACAGCATACCGTCCGAAAACTTCGACAGCATCTTTTAGGCTGACGGCCCCCAATGTTGAACCAGATATTTAAAACTTGCCCATCCCCTGATGCGCAAAGAGTGGATTCGGCAGGGAGTTTGTTCTAGGTCTCTTGTCATGAAGCTGCTCTCTTTCCGCCCTTGATCCCCAATCTCAAACCTTCGTCGACATTACGCCTCTTCTTTCATTCATTTTCACTTTGGCAGGTTCCAATTCGCAGTCTTTGTGGACGAGATAACGTTATAACGTCACAACGTTATATCGTGATCCTGTCGATTGCCGAGGCGCGTACCAATCGCTGTTTTTCGTAGATTCTCCAGGAATTACGCAATACTAGTCGCTGTCGATCGCAGCTTTGACTTCCGAGCTCTCCACTCGTTTCCACGTTTGCTCGCTCCAGCTCATCTCAGAATGTCTGAAGACTCGGGCATCACGATTAACACAAACCACAATGGCGATCAGGGACATCACGTTCCTATCGACCAGAAGGGTTCGCACGTCGTCAACGAAGAGGAATACCCCATGTCACCACGGCGACAAACGGCAACGCCGAATCCCTTCAGCAGAAGAAACACGACGATGGATATAGATGACTATTTTGTGAGATTCCCACTCCCACTCCCGCTCCTAACCCCGCTAGTTTGTCGTGACTGCTAACCTTTTCTCCGATAGACGGGACCTCGCGATCTATCCAAGCATTCAAAATGGCCTCTATTCATGCAGATGCACGGCAGCATTCTCCCCAAAATGATCGTTCCGCTACTCGTCGTAGCTACCTGGGCAACTACTGTAACCGTTATATCAAAGCTGGTCCCAAACGTCAATTTGGGAATTAGTTCTATCCTGCTTACCATCACCGGTTTCGTCGTGGGCTTGGGCTTGTCTTTCCGTAGTTCGACTGCGTATGAGCGATACGCGGAGGGCAGGAAGTATTGGAGTCAGTTGATATTTACTAGTCAGGCGCTCGGAAGGGTGTTTTGGCTGAATGCTATCGAACGCGAGGGTACTAAGAAGGAGGACCTCCTAGCAAAATTGTAAGACCTCTTCACCTATTCCCAATTCACATCGGTTACCTAATCAAGGTCAGGACCGCCATGAACCTGATCGTGGCCTTCGCCGCAAGTATAAAGCATAAGCTTCGGTTCGAACCTTACACGTACTATGAAGACCTCGTGGACTTGGTCGATCATATTGATACTTTTGCCAAGTCCGCTACCGAGGAGCACGAGATGAGACCGAAGCCCGGGCTATTCAAGGCGATCGGAGAAAATTTAGGATTATCATTCGCGGCGTCCAACCCGCGGAAGCTGATGAAGAAAGCTCAAACCCCTCTCGGCAATCTTCCACTCGAGATCCTCTGTTACTTGACGGCTTATGTAGACGAACTCGCTACCGGCGGACAGCTACCTGTTGGAATGCAACAGACCGTCGCTTGTAAGTTTCCTAGGTTCGATTCCATCGTGTGCGCGAACCTGCTGACAGCTCCTCTGCAGATAACAGTCTCCAAGCATTAAACGACGTCATGGTCAACACGGAGCGTATCCTTAACACGCCTCTCCCCGTCGCCTACGCCATCGCCATCTCTCAGATTACCTGGCTTTACGTATTTCTCCTCCCGTTCCAACTACTCCTAGAGCTCGGCTGGATTACGATCCCGGCTACCGTCGCGGCGTCTTATATCATCCTCGGCATCTTCTTCATCGGGCACGAGATCGAGAATCCCTTCGGCAACGATGTCAACGATTTGCCCCTAGAGCTCTTCTGCCAGCAGATCGTAGAGGATATGGAAACCATCGCAGCGCGCCCCAAGCCGCGTGTATCGGAATGGGTCGACAACCCGAGGAACAAGGTCTTGTATCCCCATAGCGAGTCAACCTATGACGTATGGGTACAGCGGCCGGAGTCGGCGATCCGTAATGCGTTAAGAAATAGGCCGCACGCAGGATTTGACAAAGCGGAAAACAGCTCGAAGGGAAATCAGAGCGTATGAGTCCTCCATATTAATCTTCTCCGTCGACGGCATTCCCCATTCTATTTTCTTTGTTTCTAGTTTTCTTCGTAACTATTTCTGGCTTGAAATATCATATGGCAGAGGGTATTCAAATATGTTTTTATAATCGTTGATCGGACAGGGCAAAAAAAAATGAGACTCCGGCGGTATATTGATTTTTGTCGTTAGGTTTAGCGGGACTGCATTAAAAGTACTACCTGTATATACCTTAGGTACCTATCTAGAGGTAGGTATAAGATAAATACTAGGTACATAAAGTTTATTTACAAGGTACCTATTATGTAGTTCTGTTGTTGTTTGTGGGATTCATGCTGCTATCGTGAATGAACCCCGCTAACATTTTATTAGTTCAGTTCATATTAACCTTGGAAACCTTCAGTATAAACCCGTGGATTTTAGTAGGTACAATACTAGGTGTAGTTAGGAAGTACTTAGTAGGTACCAGTACCTACCCCCAATAAAATATTATGGCATGTCTTCATCACGATCTATCACAATTTATCTCTATCACGAATCAAACATACCACCAACTCATTAGTAGGCGTATGATTTGCCACCACTCTGGAATGTATCATGGCACACTCTTTTGTAGTGTCCCATCTGCAATCTTTCCTCGGCGCTCTTTAATACGATTTCCTTCAATCCACTCCAAATATTTGTTTCGCCGGAATCGCAGCATGGATTCAAATGATGCAACGAACGGAAAAGATAGGCTGAAGAGGCGATCTGTCGCCGGGTCATTTCTCTTCAAAATCCCCGACGGTCTTGACAAGCCAGTTCAAGTCGCCCTGTTCAGACGTAGTGGAAAGGTTAGCACCTACCAACATAAACTGGCGCCTATATCTGGTAGTGTCGAAAAGAACGACGCAAGCCCATATGCTACAGCGTTGCGGGAGATCAACGAGGAGACTGGTCTCACTCTCTCTTCGATCGAACTTCTTCGAGTTGGCAAGCCTTACACCTTTATCGATGAATCTATCGGTCGTGAGTGGACTATTAACCCCTTCGGCTTCCGCCTTAAAGAAAAGATCGAAGGAGGCAAAGGTGAAGATGGAATCACAATCGACTGGGAGCACGATGGATTTCAATGGTTTGACCCTTTACAAGTAAGGGAATCGGACGAATTTGGTGGCGTGCCAAAACTCGTAAATAGCCTGCGTAGGGTATGGCCCGAGTATGATCTAGGACGCCACGCGGGTAAGGCCTTCACATTCGGCTTACAGAGGCTACGGGACGATCACGAAAGTGGCGCTAGGCAGCTCGCCGAAAAAGCACTTTCTATCCTAAAAACTCTGATCTTGGAAATGAAACCCGACGTTATCGATGATACCTGGTGGGCGAATGTTCGGATGGCCGCGTGGCATATTTGCAAGGCCCGCGAGAGTATGGGCGCCGCAATTACAACTGCCATCGTCAAAGCCCTCGATCAGATCGAGGCCGTGATTAATCAAGATATTCCGCCACCAGAAAAGCTCCGGCAGATGATCGAATCTATTGATGACCAGCTGACCCGGCGTAAGTCCACGACCGACTATATCCGCGATACATTTATCAACTATCTCCGTCAGAATGTCATCAAAACTACAGAGCCGAAGAAGACGATCCGCGTCCTAACCCTATCCTCGAGCTCTACAATATCGGCATGTCTATTACAGGCCGCTGCCAACTTGGGTGTCTCGCTCGACCTTCGTATCTTGGAATCAAGACCCCTCTGCGAAGGTGTGGCCCTGGCCTCAAAGTTACTCAAACTTCGTGACGAATCCATAGACTTTACTGTGACGCTATATACAGACGCTTCGATGGCTCTGGCGGCCGACGCAGTTGATGTCGTTGTGCTCGGTGCCGATCGCATCAGTGCTACAGGCGATGTCAGCAATGTGAGTCGATGTATTTCTCTATTCTGCTACTCATACTTTCCCTCTTTGCCCCACAATGGTTTGTGAGGGACCCTACAGTGATTTCCATTGCGAATTTTATCTAGACACTAACAATACAATTAGAAAATCGGATCGTTGCCCGTTGTTCTAAGCCAAAGGCATGTCGCCCCCAATGCAAAAGTAGTAATACTAAGCGAAACCGAGAAGATAGCCTGTCCAGGCCTGGCGGAGGAGCACACGGTAGAAGACAACGACCCAGCGGAGGTGACGCAAGCTTGGAGGAAGGACGCTAAAAGTTTTGAAGTTATAGAAGACGTCCTGACTGATACTCAGAGCAACGCAACGCGAAATATCCAAGTACGCAACACGTATTTTGAATGGGTTCCTGCTCACTTTATACACGGATACCTCACCGATGAAGGGCTTTGGTCTGTCCAAGATATTGCTAAGAGATCGAGTTGGATTGGCGACGAGATGGACAGATTCTTTAAGAATCTTTAGTCTGATGAGATGGAGGATGGCTACGTCAAACTCTCACGTAATTCGTGTATTTTATGGCATAGTTTGGACATCGATGCTCTATTTGTCTGGCATGTATCACATGCTACTTATACAGCAAGAGGATGGTATCTTAAACGCATATCGGCTTACGACGACTACTATCTATATTAGGCAACTGGCAAGGGCAAATTAGATCGAGCTGGATTTGGTGTCGAAAATTGAGTACCTTGCTGGACGTTATCGACATTACAAGTATAAGCTCTGCCCGCTTCGTATTGCTAGCAGACATTTATTATATCTACTAGGTACCTACACCTAAGTATTTGAATAATTCTTCTAGTCGAATTACTTTTTTTTCCATGACGAGAAAAGTTCATTTGATGGCGTTCATATTAACTATATTATAAAGTTCTTCTTGGTTCTTGCAATTGGTTAAGGCATGATGAACTTTAATCTTGGAAAAGACTTGATATTCTTTTCCGCAAAAGCTACCATTAAAACCAGAACCTCCATATAAACCAAGAGACTGAAAACTATTTTATCGTGTAAATATTATACATATAGTCTGGCTTACAGCACACTTAGCAGACTCCGCTCGGGATTGTGTTGCTTCCCGTGCGTCTGCTGCTCGAGTATGCGGCACCTTGACCAAGACCCCTCTTAGCGAAGGCAGTCCAGCTAAAAATTGGATTGTTAGTTACAGCGCGGCCTAGGTGGGAGGAGAGTTACTTACAGCTCGCAGACATTTTCGCCGCCGGTCAATGCCTGGTCGGCGTCGATAATGGCATCACGTCCCTGGATGAAGTTGGGGTTGCATGGTTGGCTGGGAGATATAATGTTAGTCTCTACCTATTCCCGAGTCAACGTGATCTGGATCACTTACATGGCCATAGCATCAACCACAAGCTTGAGGGTCAGGTATTTTCCGTCGGTCGGGACGCCTTTGCTGTCGAACTCGGGCTTGGCACCGTCGTTCTTGCCGTGCTTGTCGATGAGGTTCCATAGGACTTCGTATAGGATCGTGGCCCACACCTCACCGATATCGTGTACCTCGTTGTACGTGTTGAGCGTCGTGTACTGGTACGGGTTGGTATTGAGGTTGGTCGAGTACAAGTAGTTTCGGATGCCTTCGGGTTTGTTGTAGACCCAGGCGCCTAGACTGTAATCGGTTGTTCGGGTGTCGCCAGGCTGTAGGCGGATGGCTGTTGCGAAGAAGTCACCCCAGCCCTCGCCCATACCGCCGGACTCGAGCGCGTTCAGACAATTGGAGTTGGCGGGGCCGCCGGTTAGACGGTTAGACACTGTTACCAGAAGAGAAGGTTAGCTAGATCGGCCCTCTGACGCTCAAGCTCTCTACTGATGCCCAGGCGAGATTGGCAAATACGTTGGCTACTTACATCCGTGGCTGTATTCGTGGATGATCACACCAGCTTCGAAGGCACAATCCCTGTAGGGGGTTGACTGAGTCCAGATGTACATCCTCATACGTCCGTTTTGTCCGTCGGGGGGCGTGGCGAAGTTGGCATTGTTGGTGCCGGAGCCGTCTTGCGAGTTGAGAATGACGAAGTCGTTGCCCTTGCCGCCTTGTCCGTTATTGTTCGACTCGAAGTTGCCTGCCGCCTCAGTGAAGCCGAGGTCGTACAACAGGTCATGGTAGGTGTTCGCTGTATAAAAGAGTTGGGCGACTGAAGCATCCGCGTAGGTTGAAGGCGGAGTTAATGTCGCATCCCACTTGTATTCGAACTTAAGAGACGAGCTTGTCGGGCGGTAGTTGTTAAGGTAATCCGAACCTCCGTCAGGGTTGGTCTGCGCGATACCGTTGTCTGTCGATAAGTTTCAATGTTAGTCACCGTCTCCCCCTAAAAGTCCATGCATAGACCGCCTACACGAACAAGGAGGTTGCTAATTTGGGTATTGACTTACTTCCGCGAGTTGTCGTATAGTTGGTCTTTCCGTCCGATAGCCACGTGAACTCGGACGTCTTCAGGTCCCACGGGTCTGTTACAACCTTGCGAGAGCCCACGTCAGGGTCATTTACTCCCCACGGACTAGTCGAACATTAGGGGACAATAGCTTAGTTGGGGGGAACCAACTTCACTTACTAGACAAGGTACGAAGCTTCGGCAACATAGTCGACCACACCATGAACTTCCTCGTTGGTGTTCGCATCAACGTACGACAATAGCCAGTTGTCGAGGATATCCGTCTCTACCCTCCACGTCAAGGCTAGGCTGCCATCGGACTTGACAAAGTAGACCAGGCGAGCCTCGGGGTCTTTCTGAGCACCCGAAGTCCCCTTGAGGGTGTAAATCTCGGTTCCCTCAGCGGCCTCCGCGGAAGCTTCTCCGGTCACCGGCAACTCGAGAACCTTGGTGGCTCCCGCGAGCGCCTGCGTGGGTTCCGAGAAAGCTCGCTTCTTCAGTGGGCTCTCTTCGGGAATAGATCCCGTGAAAAATGAGTTACCGTATGAGAAAACGGTGCCGTCGGAGGCGATCTAATGAAGGTTAGTACCAGATAGTAAATTTCCCGCGTGGTGAATCGCTATGGAGACTCACGTTGACGTTGAAGTCAGCATTATCAATGTCCAAACCATGCGCGGTCTGCTTGAAGTTGACATGCGCTATGCCGTTGTTGCCGACGTAGTGGTCGTCGACCAGGCGGAAAGTAGCGCCCGGGGCGATACTCTTTACAAGCTCGGTCGCGGTGTCGACGTACGAATCGCGTTTGAGAAGGCTGGCAGCTTTGTTAGAGCTCGTCGCCGTCTTGTTGCTGTATTCAGCCGTCTCTTTGAGGCGGAATGAGTTGAGGTCTACCGTCCGACGTCGGAGCCCGGCCTTGTAGGGCTGGGCAGGGTGGGCGTGCGCGGGGAGTGACGCGCCGAGAAGGCCGAGCAGTAGCAGAGATCTCATCATGGCGAAGAGGGAGCAGCAGAGATGGCTTGAGACGCTTGAGCTTGTCGGTGATTCTACGACAGCCCGGCGTCGAACCTTATATAGCTCGCGAAGCCTGAAATTCGGCTTGGACCTCGACACTCATCATCACCGAGCTTCCTCTTTGGAGGAGGTTCGTGATCATCGATAGACATGGTGCTTATCGGCAGGGTTGGGGTCGAGCAAGCCTCGCCTTGCCCCGCTGACCGCGGTCGTGTGCCATCACTCGGGCGACTTCTTCGCGCAAGCTCTGCTGCTAAAGAATGTCTTCTAGGTACCTACCTCTACTATGCTTGTCCTGATGCCATTGGCAGCGATGCACGAGAAGCTTGATAACCTCCCCCCTGCCCGATACGAGTTCACGAAAGGAAAGTGATTATCGGTTGCAGCGACATACCGCACGTCTTGACAGGGGCCTATGACGTTCGGAGCAGGTCCCTAGACGCGGTAGACCGGCTTGCTGGCATGCCAAGCCATCGGAGAGACGAGTGGGACGAAATAGCGCCGGATTGGTGTATTGGGAAGCTTCAATTCTATGCTGCGGCAGACCTTGCAGAAGAGTTTCGGTGCTTAGGTACGGATTTTACTCGATATAGGTTTGGCAATAATGGTAGGACCTCTCCTATTCCCGAGACGGGCTCATCGTTGAAATTTGTCTAGATAGGTAGATGCCGAGAATCAGCGTAATTGGGGTTGCTGAGGCGCGACGAGTGGGATGCAGACGGCTCTGCGAAATTCCCATGGCAAATTATTCGGTATCTGGCTGCAGAGGCCTAGGCAATCTAACTCTACGGTCGTCAATACGTTAATACGGTTGGAACTTGAACATGGGACGAACCGGCTGCCAATTTGAGAATGTCTATTCTGTTCACGATGTCTTGAGCAGACCTCTTGACCATGGCACATTCTTGTCAAGGCCTAGTCCATAAATCTCCTGGTATTCTGAGAGGCCGGCCTTGGCGCATCGGCTGACCCTTCGCTGTGCCAATGTCGCAATCTCCAGCTTGGCAGACAAGGAAGCACAATGGCGCCTCGTAGGTATGTAGGTATGTACATACGGCTTGTCAAGATAAGGAAAACTCAGCCCGGCAGATGGAACATGCGTTGCCTAGCTGGGAGGTAACTCTCGACATTAACGCATATTGTTAAGAGATCAATATATTATAGCGAGTCTTGGCTATGGGATAGTCGCGCTTAAATATGTGGTCGATACGACCCTGAAGCTTTGGGATTGGCCCGGCCTTGATTCTCTCATCTCGCAGACCTTCCTAGAGAAGTAAGCCAACCGAAGCTTGAACCGTGGTATCAAGATTGACCCAAAGCTCGAATAAGATACGAAGCAATTATCTGTCTGTCAGCTAGCAGTCAACCTACCTACCTACCTACCTACCTAGTTAACTCTACCTAATCGTCCAAGAATTTCGTGTTTTCTGCGGGTTTGGTCACATGCCACCTATAGCGAAGTCACAAATGCATCCATGGCGGCGCATAACATACCTACCCAGCTAGGTATCCTAGGGGCGATCCTGGGCGGTACGAACAGCCCTGGAGCCCTGATTCTCCGCATAGCTATTACCTTATTTCCCCGGATAGCGGCGCATAAAAATGCCCGCGAATCAACTTACTGCTTACCTGCCTACTTACTATCTACTAATAGGTAGGTAGATACTTAGGTAGATATGTAATTGTAGTCCTAGACTCCAACGTTGCACGGTTATGATTCGTTGTAGCAGCTGTGCCACTAACCCACTGCTGCGTACCTGGGTAGTTTGAGAGGCTGCCGGGTAACATACCACTGTTACCGGTGCGCCTCCCGGGTCTAGTAGGTACCTAGGCAGTTTAATCCCCGATATCGTAATCTTGGCATACATATAGATCTCTATCTAGGTAGTGAACATTCACGTCAGCATTATCAAGGCACGGCTTCTGCTCTCAACTTGAGTCCTGGGCAAGCTGAGCTAACCCGGAGTCCTTGGAGAAAATCGACCTCTTTCACCGACGCTCGCGTTGAGCTCTTCCCCACTTCGCAACATCTTGTATTTTTGTCCCTAGTGCCTAAGTACCTGTATGGTAGGTATCGCATTGCCAACCTAGGCACATCCTGTATATGGCGGCACCATCCGACATCTTGCAACTGCCTCATCTGCTTAGTTCTAGCATGTTATAACGCCCAGGAGTTAACTTGGCAAGTTCGTAAATGCTAATTACCTCGGTAGGTACATACCTACCTCGTAGGCATTAGCTAGGTAGATTGCCAACAGGACGAAATGGCTCCTATATTGGTATATTTTTTTCTCGTAATAATCACGGACCATCTATTCCTAGAAAGCGTCCTTCATATACTATGGGCGGCCTGATTCTAGCGAGAAGTTGCCAAATCGTAGGCATACAACTAGTGACAGTACTAGGTATGGTGTTTATGGGGAGCAATGGAGACTTATACTAGATCCGAAGATTACCTAGGTAGGTATATGAGAGTTACAAAAGCTTGTAACCGAAATCGTGTAAATTCAATGACTACGTACGCGTTTCTGCCAAAGAACATTGCTCGGGCGTATTGGCGTAAGTAGGTATAGTGGGCTCTAGCCTATTATAATATTTGTGATCTCCGCATTGCTAGCATCGCGGCGTCGGGAGGGAATCTACTCTGGTCGTCTCGACCACCGTGTGATTTCGTTTACTGATGCCTAATATACGGCCTCTAGTGCGATGACGAGATCGTCGATCAAGCCCGCGGCATCAGATTCCGAGAAGGAAGGTGGGCAAAAGACACCGATATCCATGGCATCGCCACTAATTGCTACTTCGACGTCTATCGTATGCTGTTGACGAGTCTCCGGTCAGCACAACAATATTACGAATTGTTATTATTATTAATAATAGCAAATATCAAGAACTACTCACTAGAAACGCCTTCCTCACTTTATTCTGCAACGTAAAGCCCGCACTCGGCTGTGCAAGGCTCTGTAGTGGTTTGTTGCTGTCAGGGGCCGGTTCTGGCTGACCAGTCGTCTCTGTCATTGTAACATTGCGGTTCGTGTATGCGGTTATCGAATCCTCCAAAGCAGGGAGAAAGTTAACGGAACTCTCAATTTGAATCCTGGTTTGATCGTATATTTCCCATAGGCCTACGCTAGCATTCTCAAATTTGCCAATTTCGAGGATATCCTTCTGAACATCAATGGCCAATCCGACAACCGATCGAGCTAGTGGTTTTCTGACTAGCAGAGGTAGAATATTTAACGTTGGAAAGGCAGCTTCTTCGAGACCACTAAAGCTCGTTCGATTTGCAAGATATATGCCAAATACGACGTCCTGGTTGAGCTCGCTTAACTCGTTGGAGCGATGCAAACCTGCCAGCGTCTTGGAATATGCTGCAAAGAAGAGTGCCTGTAGTGTTATTCCGTAGGTCGAACATTTTGCCTTGAGATTAGATACGCCCTTTTTGGCGCCGCGCCTCAGCTGTCTAACTTGCTGAAGCCTTTGGCCAGCTGTTATTGGCCCTAGTAGAGCTGATAGATGCACCAGGTTTATAGATCGAAGATAGGAAGACCAGAAATCTTGTCTTTGTCGCCGGACCTTAGGTGAATAATGGTTCGAGACGAAATCATACCACCTGGCATAGCAAGGTTCAGGAGACGGAGCCGTAATATTGTCGCACAATTCTGAGAAGCGACTTATTATTGAAGAGAGGCTGATACCGTCGTATAAGGCATGGTGGATGCGAAGATATAGATATGTTCCTTCTAGGTGCGAATTATCAATGCAGATAGAGATGAAAGGCGTCGCGGCGTCCTTGTAGGTCCATTTAGTTTGCTTAGGCTCCGGCGAAATCTGCCGTGTAGAATCTATCGGCCTCGATTTCTTTATGATTTGGACAAAGGGGATTTCTTCCGACTTGGTAGCAGCAAAGTGCGCTCTAAGTAGTGGATTCTCGGCCACTAGTTTAGACCAAGCATTCGTGACTATCTCATAGTTTATTTTGCCAGTCATACGGTACTTAAACTGTGGGAAGAAGAGAAGTCCGTCTGTATTTTGCCAAGTGCTTAACATATGTACTTGCACCGGTAGGGCTGGTAGGACAGACTCTACTTCGTCTTGACCCACCCCGGCAGCCTCGAGCATTCTCTTCATTTCAGCCAAACCAAAGAGCTTATCTAACTGCAGAGGCGCATCTTGGGGGGAAACTACAGCGCTATGGGCGCGTCCGGTTCTCTTGTTCACAATTTCGCGAATCGACGCTGCTTTTAGCATATCCCGTACGGATATCTCGAGACCGCGTTTTCGAAGCATAGATGATGCCTTGATAGCACTTATAGAATCGAGACCAAGGTGATAGATGGAATGATTGGAGTCGATGTTGTCTTTGTCTACTCCTGATAGCTCCGATAAGATATCAAGTACAGGCGACTCTAAGCTGAGAGAGTGGGGGTCGAACGACGGGGCATCCGTTGGCGCTACTCCCACTTTATTGTCGACGATGTTGGTCAAATTAAAATACTTGAGACCACAGACAGATACCTGCTCGGAAGCCTGGTCAAACTCAAGGATATCTGCATGGTTTTCAGAAAAGTAACATATGATCTGGTCGATATCCTTTAGGATTTGTTGAGCGTCGCTAAGTGATGCGTAACGTTCGTCACTGGCTACGCGCCATAGAACCGTGGTTTCCGAGATTTCCAATTCGATGCATAAAGGGTATTCCACAGCTGATGACGTATAAACAGATTTGTAAATGGGGGGATCGGCTCTGACGCTAGGTTTCTTGACGTTCTGCAAGAGGAAAAGACTATTGAATAGCGGCCCCCCCGTAGAATTAGCCATCTTTTGCACTTCGCGCAATGGAAAGTGTTGGAAGCCTATGATGTCCGACATGGTAGCTTGTAAATAGTTGAAATATTCGGTGACTGTTCCGTGAAGGACGACCCGCAATGGTACGGTATTCATGGTCGGAAAAAGTAGACCTTGAGCTTCGTCCGTGTCCCTTCCTGACAGGACTACACCAAATACAACATCGAGAGACTCGGTAATTGAAGCAAGCACCGGTGCCCAGCATCCTTGAGCCAAGACCTGAGGAGTGACGCGATATCTTTGGCATAGCGCTTTCAAATCAAGAGGGTTTAACGCCGACACTAATTCCGACCGATATATAATTGGATCGCGGTTTTTGAGCGGTCTCGTAGCTAGCTGAAGTAATGTTGGATGGACACCATCTAGATAGTCAGCCCAAAAGCTCTCGCCAGCTGTTGTAGAACTGAAAAGGAGGTGGGAAAGGTACGGCTCGTATCCTCTTCGAGCACAATAACGGCCTTCATATGCGGCTAGCACATCATCATGGAGCAATTCAAGCGACCACCCATCGTATAGAGCATGGGCAACGGATATGACTAAATAGCGATTCGCCGGCGTTTTCACAAGCGTTAGTTGGAATAAACCTGATGATCCATCGGCCACCGCTGCTCTATCTCGGGCCTTGCCGATAACCATTGGAATGTCGTCTAGGCTGGTAAGCTTCACGGCCGAATCAACCTCGAGGGGTTCTTCTCGGACGATCTGACAGAATGCGGTTTTACTGCTCGGATCATCGACGACAGCGAACGAAGTGCGTAGGATCGGGGAGTTGGCATAAACGATAGCCCAGGCTGACCTTAGCCGATCAACGTCTACGCTTGGAGAGATCTCTAGGACGTCATGGTTGAAGTAACGATGGAAGCTAGATAAGAGCATATCCGCGACCATAGAGTCCTGTAGCGGCGTCGGCGGTAAGATGGCTACAACATCGTGAAGGTTCCGGCCATCTCGTACCAGGTATTCCCTTAAAGAGGTGGTCGAGCTCATTAGACGAATCATTCCATCTTGATCATCGGTACCGTTGGAATCGGCAGCACGACATGACTGGACAATGCTGCGTATGCTTGGGCTTTTCATAATCTCGCCAACCGTGATGTGAAGTTCAAGTCTCTTGAGCCTCGTGGCGAGTTTGATGGCGTCGATGCTATCAAAACCTAGCTCGAGGAGGCTCGTGTTCTCAAGGATGTCCTCGTCAGCCAAGTCAGCTAAGTAAGCGACCTCGCGTCGAACCTTTCGCGCTTTGTCATCTCGGAAAAATTCCATTCTATCCACAGTCGACGCGTTTAAAATGTGTAAATCTTTCGCGTGATATTCTTCCTGAAAGGCCACCGAGTAATTCGTTGATATAGGACCGCTGGGAAGCAGCGTATCGTTATTCGAGCTAGCGAGATCTCCTAAGGTCCGGCCCAGCTCGTCTAATAATAGACGAACTGCGTCCTCGGTAGCAACACTGCTCTTCGCGGCGGCGTTAACCGCCAGAGATAAGTCTCGCGATAGAACCATCTCAAGCGCGAGGGGGTAGTCTAGTGATCCCGTTGAACGAACGGATGTCCATAACGGCGCTTCTTCTCTCGGGAATACGTCTTCCCGATCGAAGGCCAAGAGGGTGTCAAATAAAGGCTGGCCATTCGAGCACCATTTCTGAATATCCCGAAGCGGCGTATGCACACACTCGAGAACAGAAGCGTTGTACTCCTGTATACCCCGAACAAGCGATACCCATGTAGTATACCCGGAATGTATTTGAAAGGGGAGCGTGTTAAAAACGGGGCCAATCACATCTTCGATACCTTCAAGAACTAGAGACCTCCCAGAGAAGACGACGCCGATAGTCGGAACAAACCCGATGCGCTGACTCAACGTAACTAGCCACGCAGCCTGCAGCATGGTTTGGTGTGTTACTCTAAGAGCTATACGTCGAGCTTCTAGGCCGCGTACGCGAAAGACCCGAGAAATAGAGACATCTGACGCACCGAGCTTGGTTCCTAGGGTTGGTAGTGGCCGGAATATATGATCCCTGAAAACGTCCTCCCAGAACGTTCTATATTGGCCATGCCTGAGTAGTGGTCCGCGGGATAGCACGTCAAGGAATTTGGGGGCGCGGGTAGGAAGTTCCTTGCGATATTTAGAGCTGATTATTCGAAGTAAAAGCTCGAAGCTATGACCGTCGTAAACAGCATGGAAGAGCCGGAGTAGAAGGATTTGTCTTCCATGGTACTCGAAGTGATCGATTTCAACAGAATTCCGTAAGATGTTTTGATTTGAGATAACCCAAAGTTCCCGGCGTCGTAATGCGAAGTCTTCGATCCCCTTTCCTCCTACGCTAATCTCAAACCAAGGGATTGCCTTTCGCTTGGCGGCTACTTGAATATAACCGTCAGCAGTCGGGAGAAAAGCTGTTCTCAATATAGCGCATTCTTCGAATATGTTATCCCAGCATCGCTTGAGGTCCCCTATAGATACATTCGTGTCTAGCTCGATCTGGAATTGATTGAAATAAATCGACCGATCCTCAGCCGTTCTCGATCTCGTGACCATCCCCTCCTGAAGAGGTGTACACGGTGCTATATAATCCACATCCGCCTTGTTTATCCCTAGCATCCTACAAGCCATGCCGATATGCCTATGGTAATATGCGCGAATTGACTGATCGACTTGTAGGGCCTGTCTATTGACGGATATAGGGTGAGACTTTTGTAGAGCTTGAGAGAGACGGTCTATTTGGGGACAGCGTAAAATGAGGGAAGCGCTCGCGCGGGCGAAGCCCTTAGATTGCAAGATGAAGGCTAAACGCGCCACATTTATCGAGTCAATTCCGAGTTCGAAAATTGATGACGAAGGGAGGATTTCCGTATCTCCGATTCCCGTAATATTCGAGATCGCTAACGATATTAGACATTCCTTCTCGTCGAGTGCTCTGTGGGACGTGGTGGAACCCGCTGTAAGACTCCGTAAACGGTTGTGGGGTAATTCGGCAAAGAGAGATTTCAGACGCTTGATGTCTGCTTTATTATTTGCTGACAGAGGGATGAATGGCACGCATAGGACATAGGAGGGGACCATGTACCCGGGAAGGCGGCCTCTACACGCTTCGAGTGCCGCCCGGGATATTTCAAGGGAATGATGGTCAGAGCAAATATACAGACCCAGGGGCCCGGGTGGACAGTCGATAGGGGCTAAGAACGAAACAAGGAGGTCTCTCTCCTGTCCAAGGTGCCTCGTAACGAAAGTAGCTACATCCGCCAACCGGTTAGAGAGATCAGTTTTGATAGCGTGGTTTATCTCGCCGATCTCGAGCCTCTGGCCGCGTAGCTTGACTTGGTCGTCGGCGCGACCTAAGAAATCAAATGAGCCATTATGAAGGACACGGACAAGGTCTCCCGTGCGGTATACGCGGTCTTTATACTTCCCCAGAACTGGAAAACGCTCCTTGGTAAGGTCTTTTCTGTTCAGGTATCCTTTACCAACCAATCTCCCAGACACACACAGCTCCCCAACACCACCTCTAAGGATCGGGGTTTCGGTACCGGGTTCTAATACATACGTGCCTACGTTAGGAAATTGAGTTCCAATGTTTGTCGATCTTCCATTCGCGGGTACTCTTTGGAACATCGTGACTCCGATCGTGGCCTCTGTGGGACCATATGCATTATAGATGACCTTCTTGGGCCCCCACACTTGTAAGATCTCTTGACGAAGCTGTTCTCCTCCGGTAATAAATACACCCCTGCATAGGCTTGGGACCTCTTCAGGGTGAACGAGTCTCGCGAGGCTCGGGGTAAGGTCGATGTGGGTGATTTCCAAAATTGATATGGTCGCTATTATGTCGCTAAGCATAAGATCCTTCGGCGCCGCAACGAGAGTGATACCGACAAACCACGACCAATACTGCTCTAATACCGACACGTCAAAATGAAACGAAGCGAACTGTAACCATCTTGAGCGCGCGTCCCAATGCCCTGAAAAAAGCTGTTCAAAGGCAAGCATGGCCTGAACGGCATTATCGTGGCTGATCAGGCAACCCTTCGGGGTGCCAGTCGTACCGCTCGTATAAAGACAGTAACACGTATCCGACGAAGATATCTGGGACGTGCCCTGGTACGAAGCCGGGAAATCCGAGAGCCCACGCTCATTAATGATATATGTTGGCGTAGTCGTATTTAGTCGTAAAGAATCGCTTAGCCCCGGCCCAATTAGCAAACACGTAGCTGCCGAGTCACCTAGGATAAACTCGAGCCGGGACGCCGGGGCGCCAGGATCAAGGGATAGAAATCCGCACCCCGCTTTAAGAATTCCGAGAATCGAAAAGTAAGCCTCCGGACACTTGTCGAAGCACGTCGCGACGATGCTTCCCGGCGGCGTTTCGTGACGCAAAAGCATGTTGGCCACACGGTTGCCCATCTCGTTCAATTCGCAATAGGTCCAGGATCGTCGACGGATCGGGCTGCCTAAACCCTCGACGAACTCTAGAGCGGTCGCAGAAGGTATGCGTCGGGCAGTCTGTTCCACAAGCTGATGAAGGAGTTCTGCGGAAGACGGAAGTTCCGGGCAGCGCGCGGGGAGAATAGAGAAGAGGTCGGGCACGCGGTGAGGAAGCTCGTCAGCGCAGCCTCGAGGATTTGCTAGGAGGTCGAGAAACACCGCGTCGAACTGTTGTAGAAGAATACGTGCCTGTTCTGGTGGCAATACCCGGGAGTCGTACGTTAAATTTAGTCGTAGCCTGTCTGATATCGTCTCGACGATTTCCAGAGCGGCCACGTACTCGAGTGATGCAGTCTCGTATAGCGTCTCCCACGGAAAATTATTTTTCAATACATCTTCAGTCTGGTAACCTATAATCGTGTCAAAAAGCTGGACGTTAGGCCGATTGAGCCATCGCTGCACTTTGGGAAGGGGAGTCCGTTCGTATCGGCGCATATCCGTGTTGTATCGCATCATGTATTCGAGAAGCTCGCTGTTTGAGTTCGAGTTACACGCGAGAATAGGCAAAGTTGTCACCATCGGGAATATTACGTCCTGCTCTTCCTTTGTATTTCGCCCGTTTAGAACGATTCCAAAGCAAATACAGACTTCTCCGAGATAAGCAGACAGTACACGGGTCCAGGCTGCCTGCAAGGCGGCTCGAATGGTGACACCAGCTTTGGCAGCATTGTGACGAAGATTTTCGGAAGATGAATCGCACGTCTTAGATACAGTAGACTCAACCCGGTCGGTAACATAAAACGGCGTCATCGGTGGGAATTTGTTAATTACGAGATCCTCAGCTTTCCCTTTCCAAAAGGCTTCCGAAGTGGGCTGGGAATGTACGGGGTCGAGACACGCAGAGAGGGCCGGTCGAATTGGTGAGGGCTCCTCCTCTTCTATATTGCCAGAAAGGACACCTGTTAGCTCCCATAGCAACCTCTGCAGAGACCTCTCGTCATATAACGCATGATGCATCGCAATATGCATCGTTGACGGGCTATGCATGTGGTCGACAATAACTACTTGCCAGGGAGGGTTCGAGAGAGCATCCAATGCCCCCGAAGTAGCCTCTGCGCGCCACTCGGAATCATTGAACGCATTAGGCTGATAAAGAATCGATACTGGGGTCGCAAAGTCCGCGTTGGGGTAAACTATCATTGCGTAAGAGGTATCCTGATGGTTGACCGTTATGAATCCAGTACGGAGTATGTGGTGGCGGCTTGCAAGACGAACCCATGCGCTAACAACTTGCTGAGGGTCAAGATCAGGCTTCAAGGTTACACTTAAGAAATTAAAATAATGCGCTCCCTTAGAGCTAAGGAATTGCGAAATCATGCCTTGTTGAGTCGGCGTGCATGGTAGCAACGCTTCATAACGTTTAGTTGACTTAGGGATATTGTTCATATCGCCCGTAACGGCATCCTGGAAAGCATCAAAGTTATAAACGAAACGCTGTGTGTCATTTCCTTTACTCGTCATACGAGAAGCGATGCCGGCGCATGTCGGGTTTTCGATTACGTCTACTGCCGAAACGGAAAACGACTCTCGGCGGAGAAGATTGGCTAACTGGACAGCCCCAATACTATCCAGGCCATAGCGATATATCGACGTGTGACGTCTTATTTCGTCTTCCGGAGTCTTGACTAACCTAGATAATACAGAACGAATTCTCGTCTCAGTTTGGGTCCAGCCATGGTTGCTTTTCGACTGTTCTTGTATCGCAGCATAGGCATCCGTTTGGGGCGTTTCGTGCGTTAGAGATATTTGAGCGATGTCGTGCTGCCATCGAGCAGGTAGTTTTGGTACTGTGAATAGGTGCGAAGATGGGTGTTCTAAGCAAGCATCGAAAACGAACCGAAATATATCTAAAATACGTATCAATGTTTGGTGGGTAAATATCGATCTATTCAAGGTATATATGTAAGCACGAGTATTTATGAAACACAAGAAGGGTTTCAAAGTAGGTAGGGCTTAGAGCTCACGGATCTCGATGTAATTGTAATGTTAGGACATCTTGTTCCGGTAGAGGGATGATCTCGCACACAAGAGGTACCTATAATGAGCTTAGTCAAGAGTTCAAGGAAGGATTTGCTCTAACTAGGCGGTCATAACTTACATCCATTGCGCCGTTTTCCTGTACTAGGCACCATATATTTTCGTCCAGGGGCTGGGACTGTGGTTGAAGAAGGAGTACGGTGTCAAAAAGTCGCGATACCGGAAGTTGTGATTGTATCCTTCGTAGACTAGTAAATTGATATGGCATGATATCGGTATTGAGCTGTTGAAACTTTTTCATAACCTGATGTAGAAGTTTCATACCGGAAAGTTTTATTCGGATAGGTATGGTGTTAAAGCATGGCGCCACCAGGGTATCGATATGGTCTAAATCAGTAGAGCGTCCACTCACAACGTTTCCAAAGCAGACGTCGTTATTGTCCTGTAACAAAGATAATGTGATAGACCAAGTCGCTTGGCATAATGGCAACAGTGACATGCCTAGATCTCGGAGTCGTCTCGAAACGATGGAAAACGAGTTGCCAGAAGCGCTTCCGGACACTACATTCGATTCGGTGTCGCTTTGGAGTGGCAATTCGTCAAAGTGGGAGGGAGAAAAAGAAGTGAAGTGGTTTGCCCAGAAACTATCTGCCCCAATAGGGAGAGAGAGGGTTTCTCTGAGGAACGGCTCGAACGATAAAGGAGTCGGTAGCTGCTCGTCGCGAGATATCGCCTCAACTTCTGAGAGTAGGTATCTTATTGAAACACCGTCATAAACGGCGTGATGACAAACGAAAGATAAAAATTCGGTGCCGTCTTCTAGGACAAAAAACGCGAGCGACACGGGAGGCTGGTCTGAGTCGAGCGCAGACGGAAGGGAGCTTCCGTGCCTAAGAATATGTTCTTGTAAATGGTCCTTGTCTACCTTGATTGTCTCCCAAGTAGACAAGTAGGATTTCAAGACTACTTGAACTACCGGGTGTTGGGGAGTCTCGGTTGTAACAAAGCACGTTCGTAGTATTCCATGTCGCTGAAACATCATGTCCCAGTGCTTTCTCATAGTTTGGGACGGCAACCCGAGTCGGAAAAGCATCTGGTTGCAATAAGATCCTACCTTGGATGGAGATATGGACGATAACATGGCTTCCTGCAACGGAGTACATGGAAGGACATTTTCCACGTCCTTAAATCCCCGATTAGTGAAGCGGCTTCGGGTCGCCTCAACTAACCACTCTGGGAGGATACAACTTCTCTCTTTAGGATGAACCACTATGGGAGATGGAGCCTTACTAATGACCGAAGCAAGCCTGCCAACGCTTGGGTTTGATAAAATAACGGGCAAAGAAATTCGCTTCTGAAATACCACTTGGAGTCTTCGAGCTAGGGACATCGCAGATATAGAATCTATGCCGAGGGTAGCGAACGAAATCCAACGGCTGATCGCCTTTCTGTCGATAGTAAGCGTTTCCGAAATGACTTCCGATATCAAAGTCTCGGTCTCGGTCCATTCTGCGGAGTTATCATCAAGATCTTGAGTGGAACTATATGAACTCAAAATTCTATCGGTGAGATCATTGACAGCACGGCTTAGCAGGTTATGATCGACCTTTCCGGACGATGTCAATGGCAAGGCGGATATAGGAAAAACGAAGGACGGCACCATGTAACCTGGTAGGATAGCTCCTAGTTCCTGACGTATCATGGCAATTCCCTGTTTTGTTGAGTCCGTGATGGGTAAGAAACTAAATCTAGTAGATTCGTAGCCTGCAGGAACATAGAACAGTGCCAATTGTTGAGACGAAGTATGCCTAACGGTGACAAGCACGTTTGTGCAAGAGCTTGCAAATCCACTCCTTAGGGTGATTGCTTGTATCTCTTGAAGCTCGATCCTGAGTCCACGGAGTTTTACCTGGCTATCTATCCGTCCGAGAATGATTAAAGAGCCGTCGGGAAGCATGCGTCCAAGATCTCCGGATCGATATAAGCGACCATACTCACGGTGGTCAAAGAACTTCGCCGCCGTCAGTTCGGGCATCTCCAAGTAGCCTGCGGCCACCTGATCGCCCCCAAAACATAGCTCACCTACACAGCCGAGAGGGACTAGTTCTTCCGTGCCTAGCGAGAAAACGAAAGTTGAAGTATTTTCGAAAGACCATCCTAAATACTGCGACGAATCTCCTCGCGATACTTTCCTTACGGTGCATATATTTGTGGTCTCCGAAGGACCGTACCCTAAACCCGTCAGTATAAAGTTAGCAAGCAGGGCCCGGTAATGACACACCTTGCCAGAGTTGATCCGCCCATGTTTCCAACACCTTGTCGGTCATCGGCTCACCGGCTGCGACTAAGAACTTGACGCTAGGCACTCGACCTGGTTCTAGCAGCGAGGCGACGGTAACCGTCACGCCAAGATGGGTTACGCGAAGCGCTCGTATAATGTTTTCGAGATCCCCAAACAGGGCATCGTCGGCAGCAGAGCATAGGCACATGCCGGTCCCCCACGAGAAGAATATTTCGAATACGGACATGTCGAAGGCTTGAGAACAAGCTTGTAGCATCCGGTCGGAAGGTTCGTGAGGATAGATCCGGGATAGGACTTCGATATTGCTCAATATGTTCGCATTCGTAACCGAGACCCCTTTCGGGGCGCCCGTAGTTCCGCTGGTGTAAATGACATAGGCGAGGTCGGACACGTTCTCGGGAATTTCAAAGTTGGAGTCGGAATATTTGGCAAACGACAAGCAAGAGACATCGATGATCGAGCACGGAGCGTTCTCAACTGGCTGCAGAGGAGAAGATCTATCGATGAGACAAATTCTAGTTCGAGCCTGCTCGAGAATCAGTCGTATCCTGTGAAGTGGGGTGCTGGGAAGTATGGGAAGATATGCGCAACCGGATTTCAAGATCCCGAGTATAGTGCAATACATCAATATCGACTTCTCCATTACGAGCGCGATCACCCCACCGCCGACTACCCCGGATCCTCGAAGGTATCTAGCTATCCGGTTTGCTTGGGAGTTCAACTCTTCATATGTCAAGACGCGCGCCTCTATACCAGAAACGCCGATGGTAGATGTGAAACATAGAGCATCGTGAGTTGGAAACGTCGAGGCCGATCTCTCTACGAGCCCTGATAAGCTCCGTAGCAGCTTGAGGCGCTTCGGCTTCTCGTTGTAAATAGATAGTCTTTCAGGCGGAAAGCTTCGCGAGATACCTCCCAGCGGCTCATTGTAGTTTGTGGTAAAGTAATTGACTAGATAGTTTAGGTGTCGAAATAAGTTGTCTACCTGTAGCTCCGAAAAGGCGTCCGAGTGCCACGTGATCTGGCACGAATAATGGCTTTCTAACGGCAAAATCTCAATAAGGAGCTTGGCTTCTACCGCGTCTTGATGTGAACTCTCGTAAACGATATTATCGCCCTGTCTGCGGCTAACAAGGGATTCCTGATAAGCGAATATGATGTCAAATGGTTTCTGAGAGAGAGGGATTCCAGCTGCCCGCTTGATTTCCGCAAGAGGAAGACTGCCATATCTAAGGGTCTCCCGGTTGATGGCGTGAATCCCCTGCAAGAGCTCGGTAATGGTGGTGTATCTACTGGGAATAATTCTTAAGGGAAGCGTAGTCACGCAAGGTCCCATCACCTTCTCGATGCCAGCTATTGGAAGAGTGCGGCCGGATGATACGGAACCGATCGTCACATCATCGGCGCCACAAACCGCCCCCCAAAGCCACATTAGGCAGGCTTGGAATAGGACCTGAGGACCGATGGTCGCTCCCAGAGCGAAATCCCGCGCCACCGCAGGGTTCAACCCGATCTCCCTGCGCACTGTTCTAATCTGAGATTCTAGCACAGCTGTAGTTCTAAAGTTAGGCAGAGCTGGAGGGGTGTGTCCGCGGAGATGCTCCGCCCAAAATTCTCTAGCGTTCATCATGTCGGTTTCCGGGACTGCAGTGAAATAACAGGATACCTGTCTAAACTGAGGCCTGTCGATCGGTAGCCGGCCGCGTGCCAACAACGAAAGATCTTCGATTAGCATGTCTATAGTCCATCCGTCATATATCGAATGGTGGACGGTCATCATTACAGTGTGGTAGTCCGTTACGGATTTGCCGGGAATAATATCAAGCTTGAACGGATGACGGAGAAAATGTTCGACTTCGACACATTGAAAAGGGCGAGCGTGATCGAGAACGTCAACTTGATCTTCCCTAAGCTGTTTCCAGATTACTTGGTAGAGTTTATTATTTAGATGCGAGAACCCGGTACGTAGAATTTCGTTGCGTTGGGCCAGAGCCAGGAACCAGGACTTAATCGATTCGATAGCGAGATGGCTTGGGAAGCGAAGTTCCGTTTGATTGATATATAATCTCGCATCTTTTAGGGTTTCCGCAACCATTGCTTCCTGAAGAGGGCTGCACGTTTCCACGCGCTCGACGTCATCCAGATGTGACCGCATCACGCAGTCGTCTGTTAAGAGATTCAAATGTCGCTCTGGATGATCCAAAGCTAGGGAGCCTTCATCCGAACTAAGCGCATTCGTCACATCGCGCCGGCCGCCGATGAGGCGCGACAGCTCTCGAACAGTCAACGAATCCAAAATATCGGCGGGGCTGACAGCAACTCCGACGGCTCGAATCATTGATGCATATTCAATCGCCGACAACGAATCTAAACCTAAGGAGGGTAGACGAGTTGACGGAGCGACAGGTCGTCCGAGAATCGCCCCAGCAATCTCGCATAGTTGAACCTCTAGAGAATCGTGGAACATCTCCTCCGCATCCGGATCATGAGTAGCCACCGCCTCATAATACTCGATCAACGTTTTCTTATCAACTTTACCTGAAGGTAACAGAGGGAAATGATTCATTATCTTGACATCAGCAGGGATCATAAATGCCGGCAACCAAGACCTGCATTGGGAAAGGATTGTCAAACGAATTCTCGCAGCTTCAGAGCTTTCTTCGACTGCCGCAAAAGCCACCAAAACATTGGCAATAACAGTGGCGAAAGCACTGTGGCATCCCGGCGTGCGTAGAAGGGCATGCTCAACCTCTCCCAGTTCTATCCTCTGCCCGTTTAGCTTTACTTGTCCACCCCCTATTCTTCCGAGACATTCGATAGTGCCGTCTTGTAACATCCTGGCCTTGTCACCAGTTCTATAGATTCGGCCCCATCGTGTATCGACGAAAGCTGCCGATGTCTGCTTTGGTCGATTGATGTAGCCCGAGGCAATCTGCAGGCCCCCGACGGCAAGCTCTCCGGAATGCTCGATAGGAAGCACTCGGAAATCGGTCGTATCTGCGTCTATTATGAAGGCCGAGACAGTGCCGAGAGGGACCCCGATATTATTTATGGTAAACGTTTTTAAGAACGAAGGCTGTAGCGTGCTAAGGTCTCACATGAGCATAACATCGAGGCTAAGAGAGACAAGTCAAGCTTACCAGTGAATGGTTGCTTCCGTAGGGCCATACATCCCCCAGAGCAAGCTTTCTTGATTCTCATCGCCCCCGAATTCCCGAATAACGGGTTCAGTAAGCATCTCGCCGATTGTCAGCAACAGCCGCAAGCTTGGCGCGTTACTTCTCTTTTTCAGAAGACTGCCGGCAACTGAAGGTGTCAGCTCGCAAGCATCTATTTGCATTTCCCTTAAAATACGAGGGAGGTCTGTCAGCATATCTGCGCGGTCGCAACACACGAGGGTGCGACCGCGAAAGAGGGGGAAGAAGATCTCAAACACGGACACGTCGAAGGTAGGCGCCGCGAATTGAAGGAACCGGGCAAACGCCGGGATGTGGCGGTCGTGAGCGAGCAAGCTCTGCGTGACAGCGATATGAGAGACGCCGACACCCTTGGGCAAACCCGTCGAACCGGACGTATACATAACATATGCTAGATCTTCGGCTTCGGGTATTGTGTCAAAAGTCGACCGGGCCTCTTCACGTATTGAATCATCCGGCGGTTTGTCGATTACCAGAATTCTATACGCATCCCCATCTACCGGCAGTTTCGACTCAGATTGAAGGTCAGTTATGACGATTTTCGCACGGATATCCTTCAATATGAACCTGAGACGGTCATGGGGGGTGTTGAGGCTTAGGGGGCAAAAGGCGGCGCCGGCCTTTAAAATCGCGAGGAGACCAATATAGAGAGCAGGTGACTGCGGCAGAAGAATGGGAATGACGAGACTCTCGCCGGCGTCTGGCGGAGGTAAAGAGTACAGGATATCGGATATACGCGCAGCTAAGGCCGCTGCGGCGGTATGCAACTCAGAATAAGAGAGGGATGATCTATCGCCGACATCTGAGCGGTAATCTACCGCCGGCGCACCATCGTTACTCGACAGCGCCACCAAATCATGCAAGAGTGCCGGTCCCCGAAGAAGTTCGGGGGAAGGGTTGAGGATCGATAGTCCCCTCAAGTCTGTTGCTAGCTCCATCGAGAAATGTAGACGAAGCTATTCACAAGAATGGGAGACAAAGGGAAAGGGAAAGGGAAAGGGAAAGGGAAAAGGCAACAAATCAAAGATCTCTTATCCTTGCTCGCGCGTAAGCATATCATACTATGACACAAGTTCCACGGACGGACGTGAGAAGACTATGACTTGGGGTCATGAGTTGGAAGATAGCTTGGAATCTTTTATATGACGATGTCGTTCAACGTTGTTTAACATCGACAACCTATCATGGGTTTAGGTACATTGAGCAACAGGCAACAAACAATTGTCGCAGAGTCTAAATCAGCGTTAGCCCGAGTAACAAGCAGCAGCAGCTGGATATAGCAGAAACAACAGACGCATCTGGTTTCGATCTGAAGGCATATAGTGATCCGTGATGAGTGGTCGAGCTTAAACTTACAAACTTGAGATCTCTCAGGTACCTCGGTACTTGAGCTCTAGTCGAGCTTATTTGAGGTCGGGTGGCGCAAAGCTAGCAGGGAGAAGGAGAACGGGCCGTTAAGTGGCTTTTGTGGCTGTCCCCGCGCGGCAGGAACAGCGCGGCGCTATGTAGGCTATACAGCGCCAGGCAGCCAGGGAAGTACCTATCTCGCCAACCGCAGCCGCCCGGGAGGAGGCTTGACGCCTAATGTTTCAAATTGTTTAATGATTCCTCTTTGCGAGTCCGGACAGCTTAAGCCACAGTACAAAGGTACGTCAATAGTAGCGACTACTAGGTATGTATAACCAGATTAATCAAACTACTAGGTAGGTAGGCAGAATACCAAATCGAGAAGAGGTCGCTAGAATTTGGTGCGAAGCTTGAGTCGTTTTTGTTACTGTGAGGCTTTTTCTTCCCCTCGACTCTTGGTTGGCGACAAACGTCCCAATTCTATTACGTTTACTTTCTGCTTAGGTGATTGACTAACAGAAACGCTAAACGAAGGAAGTACAATACATGATGCTAGGTACTTGTAGGTAACGTACAACCTTACATCATCACATGCTAGCGTCATCTACTATCCATATAATATGTAGGTACTAGATTAGTAGGTACCGTAGACGCATACGTATATGCATACTCGTATGTACATGACACTCACGTCCAATTACATAGTAAGAGGATGTACTCCGGAAATCCGAAATCCGTTAATACTATTCAACAAGACGAGGCAAGACAGGGGTAAATTTTGTTGAGAGGCAACTTGGACGATATCTACATCGATCAATATTTGTATTGACTATCCCAATTCATTGGCGTCAAGCGTTCGGCTACCACGAATAGATCATTTGAACGAGAAGATGGTGAAAATAGCAAGAGAAACAAGGTCCAGTATAAAGAAACCAGTTTCTTACCAACCCGTATCTAGCATTCGCGATGTAACCCGCAGTAAAAATATCATTGTACTACCTGGGATTCGTGAGACTCGATACCCGGCGGAATGGATCACGACGGGACTTGACGAAATTTTCTAGCGAAATTACCTACCTACATACCTCCCCAAGTACTAGGTACCTACCTAGATATGTATGGAGACTGGGTATTGTGGTTTGCCATGGTGCATTCAAGCTACTGACACAGGGAAGCAGTAAATAAAATATCGTTCATATTTTAACCCAGTTGCCATCCATGATATAGGTACCTAGGTACCTACCTACTCACTTCGATTCTTATTTGGTTCGGGATAAGGCAATTAAGCATAGGAGTAAACTCACAACATCTTGAATCAAGTGCTCCCCAAATCATAAATTACCTACCTACCTACCTGCCTACCTGCCTACCTAGTACATAACCAAATAAGCACAGCTCAAGCTGCGTATTCGTTCTCGGCATGTTCCCTTTTTTTTCGAATTTCCCTTACGAATATTCCCGCGCCGAATGTAAAACGTTTTACGTATGTATAATACTTAGTATGTAGCTTGGGTTGATTGCTTCGGAACCTGTTCCTCTTCTGTTCACACGCTACCCCTAGCTCCGGTGTTCATCCAGGACCCTGGCAATGCCAAGACGCATCTTCTAGGCTGAGATCTTGACATGATCTTATCAGATCATCAGATACACCCCCCTCGTGGACCAATTACCATCGCGTACGTACCTCCAGTCAAGCCATTGCGGAAATCGATTTGCAACGAAAACCAATCGCTTGCTCTTATTATCCACATCTTGACATCGTTCATCAAACATACTTTCCCCACGCTACGATGCAAGAGAGGGAAAAAATTTTCTTCTCTTCTTTTTTTCTTCTCAATCCTTTCTATTCTCCGATCCATCTCCACCGTTCGCGTGTCATGGACGGAACGTATGTTCGTGCCGATCTTCAGCTAGGTAACCATCTATTCTTTTGCTAATGCTGTCATGACTGTCGCCGCGACATACGAGGTCGCGCCCGTTCGCAGAATTTGGAGAATGCCGAGTCGCAGATGACAGGTGATAGGTTTCTTCGCGAGATCTAGAAACGACGGTGCTATTTGTCGTCCGGTACCTACCTTTAGCACACCTAGACAATTAGTCCAGCCGCCCGTCCTAGTTACTGCTCTAGGTAGTTGATCCGCGACTTAGCCCGCCCGGGAGCTAGAGAGAAGAGATTTGGCTGACCAGGTTTGCCGCGGTAACTAAATGGCAAGGATGTTAGTCTTACTACGAAAGGAAGTTCCGTCGCGAATGCAACGATGAGAGCAGTCAGCGGAATGTTTAAACCCTTCTCAAAACTTGGAAGAGGTACTGCCTAGTATGTATGCGCTCAAATAGTGTAGCATGAAAGAGCGGCTTCGAAAAACTAGATAGGCGCCGTCCGAGGCTTCGGAGTCTCATTTTTCTCGTCCCAGCCGAGACACATTTTTTTCGGGCAGGAAAGCAAATACACGCACATACCCAATACGTACGCGTGTGAGAGAATTGGTCAAGGTACGGAGATCTCGAGGGTAAACGAGGCCCGACAATATACCCGTCGAAGATATCTCCTGCCGGGCCGGCGCCAAGATGACACAAACAATGTTTACCGTATACTTACCTGTTTGCTTTGCTTGGTGCCTGGGATGAGATACGCGAAGCGTATACTCGAGTTCCAAGCCGCGGGGAATTCCAAGGCCGAGAAATATGGGGGAAGAAGGACCCGGGCTACAGATCTGGCCGTCATCGGCATTCCATTTTTACTTAGTCTTTATGCACGAGCATCTTATCTGATCCGAAGATAAGGCCGATGTCGCTAGGTTAATGCCTCTGCACCCACGGGATCCCTTCTCCCCTCAGCCCTTGCTAGGGTCGGACGGCCGACCAGCAAAATCCATATTCTGCACACCCTATTACGCACGAGTGTGAGTCTAAGGTCGTGTTACGTAGGAGTAGCCCGTGAGGCCTAAGCTGATCTTAGAAACTGCCAACGCTAGCGTGTCGAAGCCGGCTAATCTAGTCTCGAAGTGAGACCGGCGAGGGCGTGGAGCATTGGTCGTTTCGAACTCAGGTATCCTCTTCGGGCGATTCCATCGAATCTAGCCTTCCAAATCCAAATATACGCAACCCACCAGTATCCAACATTCGAGTCGACTACCCGGGCACGTATCCTGCTTTGTATCCCGCTTTGTATCCCGCTCCTCGAGCCCGAGGCAGCTGTCGATCTACAACGCTCCTGTCTACCTACATGTCTAATCTCTTTTACGAAGTCTTCGGTACCTACCCGGGTAGTACTAGCCCGTCAAAACTCCACAAGGTCAAGACCGTAGGACATGCTTCTCTTCTTTCTCGTCCGTACTATGACACGCCTATTCAACCGTCCGATATGCATGGTGTGTCATGCCATACCGCTTGCGCCATCCAGAACCCTGGCCGCCGAAGTTTTCCACGATCCAAATAGGGATTCGTAAGGCAAGACCCGCCCTATATATAGTTTAGTACCTGCTGCTACCTGCGGCTACTTTCATATGACCCCGTCGTGATTATTTTAATAACGCTCCGGTATCCCTCGCCATCCATACCGAGAAAGACGTCCACCCAACCTCTCGGTCATCGAGCACCCGCCTCGTGCTGTTAAGTAACACCCTTTCAAGAATCTAGAAACATCCCTGCGCTTCCACGTCCGGTCAAGCTAGTTCCCGCGACGTCGCGTTCCACTACGTCATCTATCACTATAATTAATCGCCATCTCACCTCACCGAACGTAAAGTCGTGGGATTATTCGATAATTGCTGCCATGGCACCGCATAGCCTATTAGACGGCCACGAGGATGGTCCCGTCGGCAACGGATTCTCGCACAACGGTTCTCATGCCGAGTCGAACGCACAACTAAGCAACGGTGTCTCATATACCCAGTCGCACCTGAAGAGGACGGCGCCAGAGAGCGTGCATGATTTAGTCTGCGTCGGATTCGGGCCCGCCAGCCTCGCGGTCGCGGTCGCTCTACACGATTCCATCGACCGCGGGAACCTCTCGAAAACGGGAGACGCATCGCCGCCGAAAGTCCTCTTCCTGGAAAAGCAGCCGCGTTTCGCGTGGCACGCCGGGATGCTCCTCCCGGGCGCGAAGATGCAGATATCATTCGTCAAAGATATGGCAAGCTTGAGGGATCCGACTTCGCAATTCACCTTCCTAAACTACCTCCACAAGAACGGCCGCCTCGTCGAATTCACTAACCTTAACACGTTCTTGCCTGCGAGAGTCGAATACGAGGACTACCTCCGATGGTGCGCGAGTAGCTTCGACGACGTCGTCCGCTATAATACGGAAGTCGTCTCAGTCTCTCCCGACAAGGTTTCAGAATCCGCAGGTTCGGTCTCTACCTTCACAGTCACGTCGAAGAACGTTAAAACGGGTGCCTTGACGAGCTACAAGGCCAGGAATGTCTTGTTGGCCATCGGCGGGCAGGCCTCGATTCCGAAGTGCCTTCCTTCAAACCACCCTCGAGTAATCCACTCTTCCCAATACTCTCATCTCGTGCCGCAGATCCTCGACAAGCGAGATTCCCCTTACCGCGTAGCCGTGGTCGGGGCGGGACAGAGCGCGGCCGAGATCTTTAACAACGTCCAGACTCTCTACCCGAATTCTCGGACGTCGCTGATCATGCGATCCGAGTTCCTCAAGCCTAGCGACGATTCGCCTTTGTAAGTCTACCCAGCTGTTAAGCGCATTCCCGATCCTCATGTCGGGCTTTTCCCCCTCATCTTAAAATTACGCGGTGTTAATTATCGACAGCGTCAATTCTATCTTCAACCCGTCGTTCGTGGACTCTCTATATCAGAGATCTGCCGAGAGCAGACATTCCTTGTTAGAAGGTGCGCGAAGCACCAACTATGGAGTGGTGCGCCTAGAACTTATCGAGCGCCTTTACGAACGGATGTACGACCAGAGACGGGAGATCGGTAGCGACGAGCGGAAGTGGCCGCATCGCATCCTAAACGCTACCGACGTCGTCGGCCTCGACACGAAGGCGGACCAGCTGCGACTCACCGTCCGCCCTCTAGATCCGACAAAGCAAGACAACTATAGATCGAGCGAGAACGGCCTCGGAAATAGCGCGGATGAGGTCCTAGACGTAGACCTCGTCATCGCAGCAACCGGCTACCAGCGACAATCTCATCTCACCATGATGGAAGACGTGGCCGACCTGTTGCCTAAAGCCGACGAGTCGAACGGAGCTCCTGCGAGAGGGGGATTCGGGTCAAAATTCTCCGAATCCAGGATCAGAGATCACGCATTACGAGTCTCACGCGATTATAGCGTTCAATTCGCCCCCGGGAAAGTATCATCGGGATCCGGCATTTGGCTTCAAGGATGCTGCGAGGGAACGCACGGGGTAAGAAAGCTCGAGAATCTACCTAACCCTCTTGATTTCCGCACACGCTAACCTGTAACCCTAGCTGAGCGATACCTTGTTATCCGTGTTAGCCACCCGCTCCGGAGAGATCGTCAACTCGATATTCGGCGAGAGAGCATAAGCTCCTAAAATAACATTCCATCCGAACGAACGTCGTCTACGGCGAATCGTGATACATAGTACATAGATATGCATAGTAGTATTTTTCCATAGAGACCGCCGGAGAGACTGAGATACGGCAAAGAGAGTCGAAAGCGATATATTTGCATCGAGACACCGGGGTAACGCACGTCTTGTTTGGGCGGCATCTAAGCCTCACGGTGAAAAAGTTCTGAGATAGGGCAGTCACATACCATTTTGCCCGTAGGTAGTAATAAAATATCAGTTTGGTTCACGAGCAGTTTAGCCTGGCGTACGATGCCATATTCCTTGTAAGATGTCATTATTTACCAAGGAACTTGGTTACCTACCTTGTACATACCTGAGTAATATGAATACATCCAGACAAGAATTATCTCCTATCTTTGTAAATATCCGATCCCCTTCCCCCTTTTTTGGCAGGATCTGACATAACCTTACATGGTGGCGCTAACAAAACCGACTCATATGCGCTATACGAACGCCAATACCTATTTTACCGACGCATCCCATGTAGAAGCATATAACAATATTTATACGCATAGGTATATTAACGAAACAATCCGAAAACGAAAATGTTGTGAGTAACGAACCTAATAAGTGCGTGTCTAATGCAATAGTCGCAAAGTAAGCTGATTTTATTGATTCGTATCCCTAGGTGAATAGGTACTACCCTCTCGTTGTTTTATCTAGGCATTCTGAGTTGATGAAGGCGTCAGCAAAACGTTCGTCAACATAAGCTTAGTCACGGGTCCATCCTCATTAGGAGCTACCTAGGTAGTTACCTATATAAATACCTACGAACGTTTCTTACAAAAGTTCTTGGTCGCATATCCATCAATATCTGAGCGTATTGCGAAGAAAATTTCCTCGATGGCATCTTCATTGCGTTATGCAACACTTGTCGCTCTCTTCGGCCTCGGGTCATGCGTTGTGTCAACACAACATACTGAGCGCCAAATCTCAAGCATCGACAGATCTACGTTAGATGGGAAATTATTTGTGGGATACCAAGCGTGGTTCCGCAAACCGTTGGAAGATGACGGGAATTCGCACTGGACAACGTTCGAGACCTTTCGTACATATAATATTTTATTATCTAGACTGACTCCTAACTCATAGAGACACTCCATCGCCGGAAGTCGGCCACGGTGAGCATGTGAAGATGGTGATGGTATGGAGATGACGATCTGACGTGTTTTACAGTTGGGGTCGATATGATACCTAATATAACAGGTTATCCATCCGAATGTCTCTTCGACACTCCCTTTACGCTCCCTGGCGGGGGAAACGCCCAATTTTATACAAACGACTGTGAGGGCGTCGTTGACATGCATTTTAAGATTATGGCAGACAATGGAATAAGCGGCGCTTTCATGCAGAGGTTCTACGGCTATATCAACGAGGCTAGCGGCGGCTGGGTTAATGTTTGTTATCTACCTAACTATGCTATTGGTAAAGATTACGCTCTAATAAAGAGACAGATTCTCAATTATACGAAAATAGCTGCGGAGAAATACGGACGAGGATTCGTGATAGAATATGATCTTAATGGCGCCGCCACCACCTCGACGAATGTGACGAGCACTTTTCTCGCTGACCTCGCGGCCCTAAATTCTATAATATCGTCTCCGGCATATATGCATCACAACGGAAAACCCGTCCTTGAGATATGGGGTTTTGGTATCGTGACATCCGTCACGGTCGATGACGGGATCGCAATAGTTACCGCGCTCAAAAACGCCGGCTGGTACGTGATCCTGGGAGTGCAGCAGGCATGGCACGCAGAGCTAGCGGCGAACCAGCCGGGGGGCTACGGATCAGTTTATCAACTTGCCGATATGATACAGCCTTGGACTGTCGGAGCTTACGACATGAGCAGCTACGACAGTTTCCATGACGGACGACAGGCTGTCGAAGATGCTAACGCGTTACGCGATATGGGAATAGCGAGTAGTATCGTCGTGTGGCCTGGAGGTTCTAGTAGCAATGCGAATCCGAGTGAGACATTCGACCACTTTCCAAGATGGAATGGAACATTCTATCAAAAACAACTAGACGGTGCGGTAAACCTCAAGCCTACCTTCATATTCGGCGCCATGTTCGACGAAGTGAACGAGGGAACCGCGATTTTGCCTTTACTAAGGAATAAAGAATTACCTACAAACCAGAAGTTTCTGGGCATCGATGATAATATGGAGCCTGATGCCTATGTAAAAATGGCTGGAGATGCGGCGTTGAAATTTGCTTCAACTTCATAATACTTTACAATTGCACTCCTAGGGTTAGGGTTAGGGTTAGGGTTAGGGTTAGGGTTAGGGTTAGGGTTAGGGTTAGGGTTAGGGTTAGGGTTAGGGTTAGGGTTAGGGTTAGGG